>NC_134455.1:119646874-122387424 GCF_047948215.1 Lycorma delicatula | reverse complement strand
AATGTTCCCTCGTCATGGTTTATTCGATCTGAATGAATAGTAAAATTACTTTACTGGGGCAGTAATCTCTTTCATTCTTTATAAAAGGTTTCGCTATGAAATAGATAGCACAAAGCCAAGACTGTTGTTGTGAAGAAAAAGGGAACATGACCACTACGGCCCCTGGGACTGTCCAGACAAAGTGGAAGCAATTTTCTTTCTGGCTGTCTGGCTAAGCCGCAACACCCTTGTCCGTTTCCTGATCTTATCCACCTCTAATTCTTCAACGTTTATTTATTTCTTTTCACCTGAAAAAGGAACCAATGACTCGGGGGAATTTCTAGCTCTTTTGTTAGAATAAATTTGAGTTAAAAAAAATGTTTTTTTACTAAATCAGGAAAATTATGATACCTGATGTATTTAATGTTGGAGATACCAGTTATATAAAAGAATATTTCTACGAAATCTATTGTCAAATAAATTCAATCTGTAATATTTAACTATAATATTAATAATATAACTATAAAAAATTAAACATAGATTATGAAAACAATAAAAGTAGGAGATTTGAATGCTTCATAAATAAAATTCTGTACTTTTTTAAATAAAAATTTGATGAAAAATAAATTAAATAATCAATAAGTAATTTTGATTAGTAGAGGTGGAAAGAGTAGTGATAATTACAAATGTGTACTGATGTGTGTGTGTGTGTGTGTGTGTGTGTGTGTGTTTTTATAGAGTATTATGTTTTAAGAAAACTAGAAGTATATTTTAAGATATTTTCGTACAACATAATAAGTTTTAAACATAAAGAATAAAGTTCGATTCTTTCAAATTCTCATTAGAAAATAAATACTACCCATTCGACGTTAAAACCTTTTCAGATATATAATACAGAATTAAGTTAGTGTGCTTAAAATTATTGAATTATGAGTGTAATAGAATTTACACAAATTACAATAAACTTATCAAAAACTTTCTGTGCATTTTAAATCGCGGGGAATTTCTGAATTTTGTTGCTCAAAACCTGTGTATGCAAAACAATTATATTTAAATCTTGTAGGTAATTAAAATTTCTCCATTCTTTGATGTTGACGGAACCGTTTGGAACGCGAATTAATTAAATCATTTGCTTGCCGTATTAATTCGATTATTTTAGTGTGTTCTTATAGTTCATTTTATTTATTCGTATGATTGACTGGGTAGAACATATAGTATTGTAATTGGTTGGAAATCGGTAATTTCCCTTTTGTCTGAATTAAACAGCTCTGCCACTCGTCTGAATAGGGTAATCTTAGAAATTTAGTTGATTCCGTGATGGGCAAGAATGCATGTACACTGACCGCATATTTTATGATTGTTAGTTTAAAACTTTAGAATTATTTATTCATTTTGTTAATATTTCATTCACTTATTATTTTTTTTGTAGGAAATGAAAAAAATTACAATACATTTTAAATAATTTCTGTAATTTTCACTATAGTCACTACTAATATCGGAATTTATTTATTCTGAAAATATATTTATTTCCATTGTGTTATGAATATTGCTATTATGTTTCATTTATCATTTTAGTAAAAAAAAATCATTATCTTTTCGTAAAAAATAATTTTCGTTTGTAGAATTTAATTTCTATGCTTTTGCATAATAAATTACGGCCAACAAAATTTCACCAATATATGTTTAATAAAAAAGGATGGAAAGCAATGAAACGTCACGTAATCATTACTTTAAATCTGTATTATCAACACGAAAATGCAGAAAAACAGAAAAATAATGCTTAGAAAACTACATCAATAAATATACGCCTGCAATATCAACCCCTATTGTAATTATATATTATACGTGTAGTTTAATTACTATCTAAGTAAAATAATTAAATCAAGAGAGTACAGTTATTTCATACAACAAATGTAAAAGCAATTCCAAATTTTTATTATAATTGGATTTAGATTTTCACCACAGTATTTTCTTAATGCATCTAATTTTTGCTGTGCATCATTCAGCACCTTCCAACGACTCCAATGAAATCTTCTTACATCAAGTTATTTGCAGTGTTACCCTTTACATTTCTAAACAAAATGAAGTCTTTCCATCCGATAAAAAGATATTAGTACTTTGTTTGTAAAAATATAAAGTTTTATATATATATTTATGTATATAAGTTATGTTAAAATATAACGATTGAATGTTTTATTCTTTGTACGAAGTAAAAGGAAGTTCCGCGTTGTAATTGCGGAAAATATCTGTTTTCAGATTTCAACGGAAACATTCTTCTTAATCATCCCTGAATTCATTCTGACTAGTTCGGTATGACTTCTGTACCTACGTATGTACGTACGAAAGTATCTCGCATAACTCAAAAACGATTAGCCGTAGGATGTTTAAATTTTGGATTTAGGAAGGTTGTAACATCTAATTGTGCACCTCCCCTTTTAATTACAATCGACTGAACTAAAAATGTCCAAAAAAGCCCAAAATTACAACAAAAAAAAATCTGAATTTTTCTTAACTGCAGTAATAAGCCCTCAATCAGAGGGCTGAATGAGAGGGGTTTTACCGATATATTATAAATGGTACTTATTTTCATTGGTTCCAGAGTTATAGCCAAATTAAATTTTAATTAATGAAATATTTGGTTCTTACAAGGTGAAGACACATCTGTTCGAATCAACCTTCATTTTTTTTTTTAACTTTTTTTAAATTTAAATATACTGATTTATTAATAATTATTAACCTCTGATTGTAAAACTTTTTTACGATATATAACAATTCAATAATAACAAACAATAAATACAAAAAATTTCAGAAGTTATTAATGAAATAAAATTTTATGTACTTTTTATTTATTAAAAAAAAAAAAATGTGTATATGTTATTTAGTTGGTGTACAAGGAAGTGATGTACTGTCAACATCAGATTTTTTTTTAATAAACACTTAATATTATACAATTTTCTTTGATATTGACGTTAATATTAATTGTATAATATAAGGTAAGTTACGCGTTCATGCTAACTTTACAATAATAGGACGATGATGTGTATCGAAGTAGTGTCGTAAATGAACTTTTTAATTTACTTGTGCAGTATAATGAAGCATGTAGAGGACTAACTAATTATTATTACAATTAACATAAAGAAACAACAGTTACAGCAGCATTGCATTCTTTCACACGACGAGTTTCCTAGAATCTAGCGATAGGCAACACACGTGGCTTATGGAACGCAACGCTTCAACTATTTACAGTAACATAACTTACATATAGATCAAATACTTTTTTCGTTTTTTGGTTTTGGATTTTTTTTTGGTTCAATTAATTTTCAGCTTATAACAATAAAAATAATAAAATAACCAATAATGAAGAAGATTATTCATTAAAAAAATACAAAAAAAAATTACAAAAATATATTTGATTACATTCACAAAAATTATTTTTTAAAAAAGCTTTTATTTAACAACAAATAAAAAAAGGAAACAAATTAGAAAAACCCTCTTTTTTGTATTTTTTTAAGACTAAAAAAAGCAAAAATATATATTTTTACACAAGTTACATACTTGTACCAAATTTCAATCATTTTCGTACGATAGTCCATGAGAAATGAAAATTTTCAACTAAATGCATGAATTTAGTGTAGGGGTAGCGCGTGGGGGCGTGGGGTTGGTCATATCAAATTCCGACACCGTAGTGCTGTATTTTCACCGAAGTTACATACGTGTACCAAATTTCATTGGTTTACATACGATAGATCAAAAGATATAGCCGTTGCAAGATTTGATTATTCCAAAAGCGAGTTAAATAAAAGCTTTTAATAATGTAAGATATTTGAAACTTCATGAATCCTCTGATTTTGCTGTGTACGTGTGTAAATTGGATTACTTTAATGTAAAGTAGATCGTGAAGGTGCTAAGTAAGTAATTAGGAAAATAACCTTAAACAAATTCTAGAATAGACAAGTGAAAGTAAATAATGGTTGCTATATTCCGTTAACTGAAAATATAAATAAACTATTCAATTTTTAATATCTGATCAGAATATTTAATATTTGCATCCGAACACCTTGAGAATAGAGAAGCGGGAAACGCCCAGACGTTCTCTAATGAAGATAAATGGATACATCATATATATATATATATATATAATAAACTGCCTCAGCGATTTATGCATTAATCATTAGTTATTGACAATCATTACGCAAGTGATTAATGTGACAGCATTTCTTGCACTCACATTCATCAACTGTTCATTAGAATTCTTTAAAAACAAAATTTATTATCAATCGTTTACATTAAAATCTATAACATTTTCATTATACCATAAATATTATTATTTACATGGATTTGAAAATTTATCATTTCTTTAAAATGTAGAAAACACAGAAAATTAATTAAATTTATAAATAAAAATGTATTCATTTTTTTAATGTTTTATAATCTTCCTATTTTTTTATAAGTTTTTGGACATTCTTGTAAATGCTAAACATAAAAACCTATATTTCGATACCTTTACTTGTTACCTGAAGATGCTTTTTAGAGAGTATATGAGATTGTTAGTAGAGGGGATTTCTTTAGCGAGTATGATATTATGTAAATTATTCTATTAAAAGAAATATTGTTTTTTTAAACGAAAAAGATTTTTATAGAAAGAGGTGAAAAGAAAAATCAATTCAACATCCACTAACTGTGTATTTTTCAAATAACGATTGGTATTATAAAAATAGAATAACAGTTTAACAAGTTTATTAAAAATGCTGTCAGTCTCAAAAGAAAAAGTAATAATTTTTAGCTGAACAAGCGCCGCTCCTGTGAAATGAACTTACCATAAACAAAAACATAATTAAATATACAAATAATTTTACTGACTAAGACTCTTGTAGAATATTTGACATTCCAACATTATATGAAGAAAATAAATAAAGTAAATGAGGGAATCAAATAATTAATCTAAAATTAACTTCTCTATCCTGAAGAAAAAAATACAATTAACATAAAGAAACAACAGTTACAGCAGCATTGCATTCTTTCACACGACGAGTTTCCTAGAATCTAGCGATAGGCAACACACGTGGCTTATGGAACGCAACGCTTCAACTATTTACAGTAACATAACTTACATATAGATCAAATACTTTTTTCGTTTTTTGGTTTTGGATTTTTTTTTGGTTCAATTAATTTTCAGCTTATAACAATAAAAATAATAAAATAACCAATAATGAAGAAGATTATTCATAAAAAAAATACAAAAAAAAATTACAAAAATATATTTGATTACATTCACAAAAATTATTTTTTAAAAAAGCTTTTATTTAACAATAAATAAAAAAAGGAAACAAATTAGAAAAACCCTCTTTTTTGTATTTTTTTAAGACTAAAAAAAATTATTTTTTTTTATGGTAAAAAAAAATTTATTTTTTATTTTGTACATTCTCAACTGAGAATGTACAAAATAAATGAAGTTGGAAAAATAATTAATCAATTTTTATATATAAAAGTATTGATTAGTCATTAAAAATTGTTTAAAAAGTATTGTGTTAGCGTAATATAGCATAATATACAAATATAAATGTGGACGTGTATAAAAATATTTTGTAAATGTAGATTTTCCAGGTGATTTATTATGATTACCAGAATATAAGATGCTTGTACAAATTCTTGTATATTTTATTTTTTACAATTCAGACTACCTTAAAACGAAACTAAGTAATCTCAAACGAATTTTGTTGAAAAACTGTCTAGGATTTGATATTATGCTGCTGTTATTAATTATTTATTGGCATCTATAAAACTAATTTTTTTTACCTTTTCATCAAGAGTCAGTTTTAGAATTACTAATTCTCTTTCTTGAAGCTGAAATTTAATCAATGGGTTTTTAGTCTTAATTATAACCCACCGGGTTGGTCTAGTAGTGAACGCGTCTTCCCAAATCAGCTGATTTGGAAGTCGAGAGTTCCAACGTTCAAGTCCTATTAAAGGCAGTACTTCTATACGAATTTGAATACTAGATCGTGGATACCGGTGTTCTTTGGTGGTTGAGTTTCATTTAATCATACATCTCAGGAGTGATCGAAATGAGACTGTACAAGACTATACTACATTTACAATCGTTCATATCATCCTCTGAAGTAATACTTGAACGGTAATTCTCGGAGGCTAAACAGGAAAAGAAAGAAGAAGAAGAAGTCATAGTAATTATAAACTAAAGTAAAACTACACTAATTTTAGAATTATTACCAACCATTTAAATCTCTAAAAAAATAATCTTGTAAGTTACTTCGTTAAAACTTAAAATTTGAATATTTAATAACAATTCACATGCAGTATAATACAACTGGAATGCAAGTTTGATAAAAATATTTGTCGTATTTTAGACGAAATTGGTTATTTCAATTGAGTGATTCAATTTGAATTATATTATTTAAAATAAGTTTAGTTTGTTATTTTCTTGTAATTTCTAAGCTACTTTTTGACTAACTATATCTTGACCAAACTGATAAATGTAAGAAATATCAAATACTCTTTGGTAATTTTACACTGCACAATATAATCACGCACCTTAGGTAGATTTCATAAGAAAGCTACCTACCTATTGCAATGGTTACCATGATTCGACTACCGAAAACTTTCGACGTGTCTTCTCGTTTCCCCAGACCCCTAAACCACAGACAGTTCAAAAGTGAATATATACATTTATATATATATATATATATATATATATATATATTTCACTTTCTTCTGGACACGATAAGTGCCGTAATTTTCACTTTCAAATTGATATATAAAATATAACGAACCAAAATCTCAGTCTAGTTTGTTAATGGGCAAAATCAGACCATGGTAGTGGAAATGGGGGAGGCTTTTAAAAAAAATATATATATATATATATAGCTGTAACTTTCTTATTAAGTATAAAATCAAATTCGTTTAAAGTTCCTACTATTCTTTGGATAAGGGCCTAAAACTTATCTAAGTATAGTTTTTTGATATCACCAACCATTGTCCCAGGGGTTAGAAAAATCAGGCTTCGAAGACAAAAAAAATCATACCTTCCTTAATAGGCACAGTATCGAATCGGTTTAAAGTGGTCGTTAGTCCTCTAAACATGAACTAAAACACTGGACTGAAACAATTTTTGATATGACTAACCCTTACGACAAGGGATGACCAAAATATTGCTGGAATTGTAAATGGGGCTTGTCGTATACAAAACATGTGAAACATTTTTCACATGCAACCATTGTCGTATTGAGTAAACTTGAAGTTTTTGCTAACTTTACAATGAAAATCTTTTTTATCCCCTACTTAGCACAGATAAAATCTATCTTCGCCTTCCGGCGTGCTGAAAGGAAACTTTTTGGCGTATTGTATGATTAAACTCAAATCTTATTATATACAAAATCTCAAAGAAAAATTAAATAATTCCTTAGGTGCATCTTTACCTATACACTTCGCACCCTTTTAAACAAAGGTATAATTTAGATTTCATTAACAACACAAAACTATTTTATCCGTCAACTGAATTATATCATTTAGATATGTGCCACACATATTAGAGAAAGGTAAAATAATAGTACGTAATTTTTTCTATTTATTTTTTTTTAATTATTGAAGAAAGTAAGAGGACTTATTCAATCCACACAAATATGGACTTCTATCATTGAATATCATCAATCTGCACAACAGCCGCCCTGAAAAAGGAAACATGAAAACAACAGCTACAAGAACACACAAGGGAAATAACATTAAGTAAATCTAAAACCCAACAAACAATTATACTCAATAAATCTACGCTTAGCCAGGATATTCTTATTCTTATTTTCAGCCATCTTACGGTAATATTTTTGCAGAGTCTAGAAAACCTCATAGTTCACCACTGTTTTCAAGAAATTATACTCCTCAGCAATGGTCGTAAGAGAATTTCAAAATAGCTCTCATTAAAAGACCCTCATTAAATAGCTCTCATTAAAAGACCCACCGGGTTGGTCTAGTGGTGAATGCATCTTCCCAAATCAGCTGATTTGGAAGTCGAGAGTTCCAGCGTTCAAGTCCTAGTAAAGCCAGCTATTTTTACACGGACTTGAATACTAGATCGTGGATACCGGTGTTCTTTGGTCATTGGGTTTCAATTAACCACACACCTCAGGTATGCTCGAACTGAGAATGTACAAGACTACACTTCATTCACACTCATACATATCATCCTCAGTCATCCTCTGAAGTATTATCTAAACGGTAGTTACCGGAGGCTAAACAGGAAAAGTAAGCTCTCATTAAAAAAAAAAATCAAATACCTCAATTCATACATAATAAGAACAATCAACCCACTTACACTAAAATCCAGGTTTCTAATAAATTTTTAATTTCTTGATGAACCTTCTTGTCAGCTGACAATTTAAATGAAGAATTCAACATAAAAAATATGAGGCACGATTTGATTACCACCCATCTACGTTTAAAGAGAAACACAAATAATAAAAGAAAATAGGTCGTGCTAAAAAGTCATACTTAGTTTCAACTACACGAAAGTAAGTGGAGGCTTGCTTCTGTACTATAAGGAAACAAACGGTTGTATTTATTAATCGAAAATGTATTAAAGGGTTTTTCAATTTGAACATTCCGAAATAAAATAATTTATATTAATAATCACGTGATTTGAAAGTCACTAATTACTTAAAAGTTAAAATTGATTCTATGCGTTTTTTTTAATAAAATTCTCATCTTTAACTTTTGATTTTCAGGGAAGGTTAATTGCAGAAAAAATTTATTTACTTATATTATACATGTTCATTTATGTTATTTGTTAACATAAATTCATATTATTCCTGAGTTATCAATATTATTAGGTTACATAAATTTAGCTTAAACAAATATTTATAGAAGAACATTTTTTTATGCGTCACCTTTAACTGGTAAGGTGACGTCAAAATGACAGCACCTGACTGGGAGTGATTACCCCCACTCATGATCGTGTAATGAAACGTGTTTTTCAGTAGCTGGTTATTTTTTAGGTATACTTAGATTGCCGTGTACTGGGAATTTTTATAGTGTTTGTTTTTTCTCTATTGAGTGTCCGACGTCAAACTGACGGGTGCTCACCATTTAAGTAAATACAATCTCCTTTCGTAAAATGATAATGCGGATTTTTGCCTAAATATTAATTTCATTGCGTCCTGTTGTTTCAATTTCATTAGCAAATCGTATTAATTTTTTCCAGTTTAAAAATGAATGTGAATGATCAGAATTTTGAAGAAGCAATTCTTCGTGAACTGGAAGGATGGAAAAGCGAAGATTCGGATATTGATGAACTAATTACAGATCAAAATAGGGAAGAAGATTCAAATGGTAATCAAGAATGGACTAGAGATGGAAGTAGAGAGGTGGTTGCTGTAGGAAATGGAGGAATATGCTGTTAATGAGAATGACTGTATTGTCAGCGAGCATTACGTAGATTCTGAGGTCGAGGTTTCAGGAGGTGGTAAAAATGTACGGATAGATAAACATGGGGAAATAGATGAAAACTTTTATCTGAGTAAATCCAATTTTAGATGGTCTAAAGTAGAACCTAGAAGAAATATCCGAGTTGCGGCACATAATATAAGACAAAATGGTAACAGGCGTAATATTCGAAATTAAAATGAAATTGAAGTACGGGATAAATTATTTTTCTATTTTAAAGTGTTTTACTGGATTAAAAAGTTGTTTAAAGTATTAAAAGTGTTTTAAAACCCTTTATTCACTTAACAATTACTAAAATTAAAAAATTTACTTAAAAATGATAAAAAGTAATAAAACATTAAGCGGTGTCAAAATGACGTCACCTCACCGTATGTGTCGGTGAAATGTCACCTCACCAAATGATGGTTAAAACAAGAAGCTTTACAAAACGTTACCATTCAATACATAAAAATATTTTATAATCATCATTTTAATGGTATGTCGTTGTATTAATAACGCTTGGTTTATTTCAATATTTTTATTTAGGATAGAACTTTTCAACAGAAAACATTAATCTGTTTTTTTTTCTGTTAAAACATTGCTGGAGCGCATCAATTTACCAATATTATAATTACTACTTTAAAAAGTTTCGTTTCTTTTTTGGAAAAATAAACTTTCAGAAGATAACGAATAATGTTACCTTGAATTAAGTTTGAGTAAACTAACAGGAAAATAAAATCTATTAAATGAACTTACAGACGTATATGCATTCAACTAATTAATTATGGTTCTTCGTAACTATAATGTAGGTTAACATAAATATCTTTTAACATTTTAAATAAAAACTGTTTTTCTATGTTGCTATTATAAAATTATTAAAAAATAGTTGTTTTACTCTTTATTCAAATATAATATTACTTAACTCATATTCATCCCCTTAAATAATGAGAATCGTTAGCTAAACTTGAAGAGATCATTGCAAACAGATACCTCATCGTTTACTTACGTTCAGTAGAAGGGGATGATGTTGTGTGTTCCTGGTTGTAATGTTAGTTCAGGTGCGCTTCTACACTGTTTATGTTCACCTTGTGAATTTGGATCGTGTATCTATGTATAGTTGTGTATGTAAATGAAGTATTAAGAGTTTCACATTTCATTAAATTTCTATTCCAAATAGGATAAATTTTATATTTAAAAATAAAATAATTTTAAATGGTATGGTTTTTAGTTCATATCATTAATAATTAATCAATAACATTTATCCTTTTATTTGGTATATGAAAATACAAATTTTCTTTTTTCATATATTTTCTGCCAATAAAGGCAGTAAGGTTATTTCAGCAAGATCTTTTTAAAAAATTAAAATCAATTGCTTAATTATGTTCTTTAGAACAGTTAGATTTGACACCTATTTTACTTCACTCATTCAAGGAAAAGATTCTGAGAAAATTAAAAATACAATTGAAATTAATATTATCTAAATATTTTTAATATGTGGAATGTGTTTCTTCTTTTAATAAAAACCTATTTTAATTATTTAAAATTTAATATAGAATAACATTAATTTACTAAGAAATATTATCAACACTTTTCAAAATTTCCGTAGACATTACTGAAAATATTTGTACATTTCATTTAGATAAGTATAGTCCTTTTACCACTTTATAAGAAACATTGTAATTTAATAAAGTGCTGCTATAATCCATCGATTAATCACCACTAAAACGAAAAATAAATGAAGTACGAAACCAATTTACAAAACCACTAATAAAGAATCTGTACTGCGAAAATATTTCGCTTGTAATAAATCATAGTTAACAATGAGTAGTTTACTTTTGAATATTAAGCGCCAACAACGATTCTATTTCTGAAGATTGCAACACAAAAAAATTAAATAAAAGGTGAATGAAATGGTTTCACTGCATAAAAAATGAAAAAAAAATCTGCAATAGAGAGGGTGATGGGTTTACAGGAGACCCTAGTGAACTTTTAATCAGCCCCTAGGCAATTTAATCAATCAGATGCGGTGGCAGAATACCACTATACTGGGGGAACTACTTTCAACAATTTTAAGACGATATTAAAGAAGTACGAATTGAAGAAACGACAGAAGGAAATAAATATCCGGTTCAGACTTTTGCTTTTGGGCAAAAAACAATTAATATTATTCAACAAGGAAGTTTAAATTATATATCTGAGTAATACATCGACTAAATACATTCATTCTTTGAGTACAACATTAAAGTTAATAATTCAAAAAATAATGGATGGGAAATACTAAAAACCTAAACCTTTAGAACAATTTCTGTTAACTGCTATCATTATGTATTACAGAATCATTAAATATAATATTGCAGATAGTGATCCAATAGCTTCACCTTGATCCAAATAAAACTATAATCCAAGTAAGAATATATATTAACATAAAGTATATATTTGTGTAATAAACACTAAATCAACAAATAAACACTAGAAATTCTTTCATATTTTATTTTCCAGTTAATTCAAATTTATTATAATAATATGTTCTAATTATGTCATCACAGTTCAGTAGATAAGGCAATTGTTTGATATACTGAAATTATTGTAGTAACATTTATATCTTATTATCTAAGAACATGTGAAGACGTGTGAATAAACAAATATAAAATAAAAAATGTTAAATAGACTACTTGAGTAAATTAACATTCAAAATTTGTTTTTTAAAACGTGAGCTTTATCTATTATAACTTGTACTATAATCTGATCCACCGGGTTGGTATAGTGGTGAATGCGTCTTCGCAAATCAGCTGATTTCAAAGTCGAGAGTTCCATCGTTCAAAACCTAGTAATGTCAGATACTTTTATACGGATTTGAATACCAGATCGTGGATAGCGGGGTTCTTCGGTGGTTGGGTTTTAATTATCCTCATGTCTAAGTCTGTACAAGACTACACTTCAGTTACACTCATACATATCATCTTCTGAAGTAATACCTGATGGTGATTCCCAGAGGCTGAACAGGAAAAACCTTGTGTACTATACTGAGAATTATTAATAAATAAAAGTAAACAAGTGGTTGAGATTGTTAACTGCCTGCATCAGAAATTATTTTTCTATTTAGTAGCTTTATATTTCAGAATATTCTCTTAATCTTACGTTGATTATCGATTCCTGTATAATACGATATATTATAAACTAAGGTAATACATCAAAAACGGAAAATAATAATAACTATAACATACCATAATAGTCATAAAATACTAAACATGTTAACATGTTTAAACATGTTAAAATTTCCTTAAAGAAATGGAAATAATTTAAAAAAATTGCTGTTGCTAACGGTTATAATGTCGGTAATATAAACAAATTATATAATAAAATAAATTTTAATAACAATACAAAATTATTACCTGATACAAAGGATAAAATATACATAAAATATGAATATACAACTTTTAGTAAAAATAATTAAAAAATATATTAAAAAATGGCTTAACACTTGCATATTCTACTAATAAAGTAATTAAATATATTAATAAAAATTTGAATAAAAATTCATATGATAATGATTCCAAATTTGGTAAACAGGGAGTATACAGTGTTGTTTGTGAGGATCGATATGATATACGTGGGTATGACCAATCGAAAATTTTCCAAACGTGCAAAAGAGCTCATAAATAACAGTAAAAATAATACACCCGAAAACTCCAAATTTTCCAAACATATAATAGAATACATACAATCATAATAATTTCACGAAAATCTTAGATATTTATTATAAATTTTATAGTATTTCTAATTTGGAAAGTTATCATATACACTGTAATAATAAAAACAGAAATCATTTAAAAACGATATAATATTTTTTAAATATAAATATAAAGAAATAATATTTTAATGTAATAATTATTTTATCAAACAAGGCCCGATGGTATAAGATAACGATGGAGACATTGATATATATAATAAGAAAATATTCATATATAATTTTAAACATTTGACGCCCACTATTATATTATATTACGTTACATAAGCAAATTTACATGACGAAGTTTTAGTTTTATTAAGAGTATAACATAAATTTTTAAGTTCCTGATGATACACTTTTATTCTGAAAGCGCTTGAACGTATATATAAAATAATTGTTGGTAAGTAGGTTTTTTAATTATTAAGGTAATAATTATCTCTTTGATAACATGGTTCCGTTTGATTTCATTTTATCCACCAAAGTAGATGTATATTCCTTCAGCATACTGGTAGGACCGGACAGTCATTACTATTGTACATTTTAACAGTGATATTTTTAATTTTTGACATTAGTGAAATAATTTCATCACCTGATGATGCCTTATTTTTAAAGTAAGCCGAACAATCGTGAGTTCATATCAATGTCTTGGTAAGGTGGATTTCATCAATTTTTAATTTTATTTGTTTAATATATCAGCGGTACCATGTTCGAGAGATTAATAATAACTATGGCCTTAATGTAAAAATCCAAAACTGCAAACAATAAATTTTTGGAAAACTAAGCTTTAAAAATTAATATATTTATTTGCTATTACCAAACTTTCTGTAGATAATGAATGATTGTTCACATTCATTCTTTAAATAAAAGCACGCTTCATAAAAAAATATAATTAAAAAAAAAACAAATTGAATGTATCTTGTAATTTCGTTTACTGTTTACTAGAATTAAAAGGGAAATTACACTTATTTCTAAAAATTTTTCTTTTGGAACCTACAAGTTCAATGAAGAAAGTAATAAAAAGAACAGTAATCCAGTACTAGTGAGCACCAGAAAGAGATAATCACCGTTTTTTTGTAAAGTTTGTAATCTATAGTAAAACAACATTACAAATAGCATTAATTTGAAACTAATATAACTTGTGTTAGATACAATATAATATAAAAAGCAATACCAGTTACGATTTAGTATTTTTTTTATTGTTTCATAATAAGAAGGTGTAAAATGAAGATTTAACAAACATTGTTGTGTACTATCAATTTTTAATTGTCTTAAAACGTATCTTTACGACACTACATTTCTTCCCTTTAGGTATCATTTATGATAGAATTAGAATAGAATAAAGATAAAGTAGTAAACAAGCAAAGAAAATTATTATCGTATTCTTTAGTTTAAGGAATAAAATATTATATTATTTTTTTAAGCGTGTTTATTTCATCTTAAACAAGATTTATTATTAATTTCACATAAGCAATTAAATCATTAATCAAACCCCCCAAAAAACCTTATTAGTTTTATTTTGTGGAGAGAAACCACACATTCTCACACATACTTAGTTCATTCGGTATTACTACAATTGGTTTTTATGTACATAAAACCATAGGAAGAAAGGAAATAACTTGAATTATTGAGACAGAAAAACATTTTGATGAAAAAACAGCTCAAAAATAATTGCCAAGACGTTCCAGGTGACGAATTACTTTCATCCAATTGCTTATGATTAGGTTAATGAATTTCAATTTAAAGCATCTCTATTTGTATAAATAAAATAAGTTTATATATTTTTGTTAAATTAATAAAATTTATTTATTTATTTTCATTATTATTAGATACAATAGTAGATTTATCTTAAGAAAACGAGCACTAAAATTGAATAATTGCATCATTAATTTTCTTCTGTATTCTTTAACATCCTACGTTATAACATTTTCTGTTCTACATTATCATCGTTTATGACTTGGAAAGTAATTTATTTTTCTGGCTTATATTATTATCTATATTACTCTGTTTTGTGAAAAAATCTACTTCTAAATTAAAATAAGGAAAGGTTGTAAATTGGTGGAATATTTGGCGTTGGTGTAATAAAATATTGCTCAGTGAATTACGTCTTGAAAATTGTAAACTGGAAATAAGCACCTTGATGTTTTCCTTTTTTTCTCATTTTAGGCATAACTTATGTAATTTTTTGTTTCTAACTTTGTCTAGCTGAGTATATCAGTTTTTTCTTTTCAGTTTTATGTAGTATGCTTTTAAATTCCACCATTGTATTTATGAGCAGGTATAAAATTTTTTTCCAAAACTGTTTTATTATTCAAATAATTAGGTTTGGTTGTGATGTCTCTTTTGGCATATATCAATTTCAAAGAATAACTTCTGCCTGAATTTTAGAATATCGATAATTTGTCATTTCAAATACTATTTCACGTTAAATATATATATATATATATATATATATATATATATATATATATATATATAGGAGATATATAGATACTAGCGGACCCGACAGTCGTTATCCTGACGCGGCATTATTCTGTAATAATTGCACACACATAAATATAAAAGTTAAAATTAGCAGGAATGTGTTCTAAATTTCATTAAAATGACTATTAGTATGATATTATCAGTTTGTGATTGTTGTATTATTGTAATGGGTTTATTGATTAATTATGTTTAGTATGGTTAATATTTATTTTCACTAAATATTGAGATGTCCGATGAAAATTGAATTAAAAAATCGAAATGTCTTAAATTAATAATTAGTGTAATTTATAAATTTTCATCCACATTACTAATAATTTTCACTTAACATCATTCTAAAAAAGTACCTCCTACATATATTTTTTTAATTTAATAATTTTGATGTTTCATAACCATGTAACAGCTTAATTAATCAATCAATAAAAATGAAAGCACTGTAAAAAAGCAACGCAGTTAAAATTTTAATAGAAATTTTTATCATTTTTCTCATTCTTTATTTTAACATCTATTTTACCAAATTTTAGATAATTGTAAATCAAAAATAATTTTAGAAAACTTTTTATAAAATTAATCACCTAAAACATTATAACTTCAATTTTTTAAATATACTTTAAACTATATTATAAGTAACTTATATTTTAATTTTATAAATGTTATAATTTATTTTACAAACTTAAATTTTTATTTTCAAAGAGCCGTTCAATACTTCATAAGTTGCATAGAATCAAATGAGAACTGACAATTTAAATTTGTAGGTTAAGTTGATTGTTATTGAATGCACGTGCATACATCATGAAAATTCATGAAATATCATGTAAAATACTCACTTCAATACTGCACCTTACAAATTTGCATAATGTACATTTTTTAATTAAACTTTAAAACGTTATTTCAATAAATAGTGATATAATATAATATTCTTATATAGCAGACTCAGCAATGCTTCGCTATTGCTAGATCTGAGTATACATACAGAATTAATGACAATTGAAAGTTTCATAAAACCTTAAAAAACTGAACATTAGCAATTTAACAAAATTTATCCTTTCACTTTATAAAAGTCGGAATGTAAATAAATACAAATGGCAAAACAACAGCACTACCTATCGGATTTAATTCAAACTATTCTCTAAATACGAATTTTAATGTAAGAACAACACTAAGATACGACGCAAGTAACTGATGCGAAAAAGCAACAAAATAAAAAAAATCCTAGAATCCGATCGCAGCACCAACTACCGGATTTGACTGATAAACCAAAAATTAAAAAAAATAACTTCTAAAACGCGATCGCAGCTCTGCCTACCGGACCCACACGCTGCCTACCGGACCCAATTGTGAACCTTAACCATCCCAAGATCAACAACACATAAATAAATTTAAAAAAACATTTTCACTTAAATACTGTACCTTACAAATTTGCACAATGTATATTTTTTAATTACACTTTAAAACGTTATTTCAATAAATAATAATATAATATTTCTCAATACGCGCACAATTCTAAACGCGATCGCAGTGCTGCCTACTTGTTACTTAATCAGTTGTGATTTTGTTTACATTGGCAACGGCCATACGGGCTCTTTGTGATTGGTCGTTGTGTTTGACAGCGGTCATCTTGCATTGATCTGAATGGTTTTCCTTTGTTTACATTTCCATCTGATTTATTAGCCTCTTATTTATTAAAAAACTGTTTTCTCGCGATTTTTTTAACACAAAATTACGAAATATTTTTCTCAATTTGATCGCAGCACCAACTGTCGGGACAAACTAAAATTAAAATATAATATTATTGAATATTCGATACTGCGATGGTAGTACAGTCTGCCGGATCCAATGTAAAACATTCCAAAATCAACATCTACTTATAAATAAAAAATTAATTAAAAATACATTTTCCAGTGGACCAAATTGTGAATCTAAAGCATTCTCGAATCCCTTTGAACACACACACAAAATTTCATCAAAATCAGTCCAGCCGTTTAGGAGGAGTTCACTTTTATACACACGCACACAAGAAATATATATATGTTGATATATATATATATATATATATATATATATATATATATATATATATATATATCAACATATATGGCCGCTGTCAAACACGACAGCGGCCATCTTGCATTGATCTGATTGGTTTTCCTTCGTTCACATTTCCATCTGATTTATTAGCCACTTATTTATTAAAAAACTGTTTTCTCCCGATTTTTTGTAACACAATAACACAAAATTACGAAATATTTTTCTCAATTTGATCGCAACACCAACTGTCGGGACAAACTAAAATTAAAATAGAATATTATTGAATATTCGATTCTGCGATGGTAGTGCAGTCTGCCGGATCCAATGTAAAACATTCCAAAATCAACTACCTATAAATAAAAAATTAATTAAAAAAACATTTTCCAGTGGACCAAATTTTGAATCTAAATCACTGTTGAATCCCCTTGAACACACACACAAAATTTCATCAAAAACAGTCCAGCCGTTTAGGAGGAGTTCACTTTCATACACACGCACACAAGAAATAGATATGTATATATATATATATATATATATATATATTATCCATTATATTTTATTTATTCTACTTTTTTCTAATGAAATGATTATTTGCTTAAAATTTAACTCTGACAACTATAGTTTTTATTATTTTTTATATAAAAATTTGAAGTTGTGTTAATAATTTAATAAGCATTTTATATTTATATAGAAGCAGAAATTTTTTCTGAGGAAACTTCTACTGAATAATACAACATTACTTAATGTTTTTTTTTTCATGTTAATTCTTGTTTTTTAATTTTTATAATTTTTTCTCTTTTAATTTCAAATTCTCACTCCAATTTTATTCGATACTGTGAAGCCCAACACTAATGTGAGATTTTTAATATGATAGCTTGTGAATCCTTCACATTATCATCAGGCTAGGTGTTTGTTAATTTTTGTTAATTAAGAATTAGTTTTTTTAATTGAATCTAGTAATTTTGCTACATACTTTTTAAATTTAGTAAAACAATGTTTCGGTGGAAGTGCTATCCTCCAACTAATATCTAACGATTAGGTATATCACCTGATAGAATAAATTAAAAATATTGAAATGTATAGATTTAGCTGATTGCAATAATTATCAGGCTACAGCATAGTATTTACATAAAAGAAGTGATAACGATTAAAACGACGCCACAATTTTACAGTGAGACAATAAAATAAATTGTCTTATGTAATAAAAGTTTACTTTCACTTTTTCTTTCTTTTTTTTATAATCATTTTCATTTTTTTTAACTATTTATAATCGGTTCCGGTTAAGGGACCGCAAGTAAATTTCATTAAAAAAATTACTTGAAGAAGGATTTCCAGCGAATACCTTCGATAAAGTGAAGAAACATAAATAAAGATATGTATAAATAAACTACATATACACAAACAACATATACATAATCCCAGTTGATGCAAGCACACTTGCATCAACTGGGATTATACACTTGCACTCAAGAGATCACAATAATCTAGTGAAAAAACAAATCAAAAAAGAATCCAAAACTTTATTAAACAATAGAAAGAGATAAATAAAATAGCAACAGAATAAGTCCACGGAAAGAAATAGGCTTCTCACTATGGTATAGTAAAAATATTTATCACACGTCGGATACCAAACCCGTACAAGTGTCCTGATATCCCATGTCCAGCACGTGTTGGCATTTCAGTCTTCGGACTTATTCACTGCTGTTTTGGAGATTAACTGGTAGAAAGTTACATGACATTCTAATCGCTGTGTGTAACTTAATATTTTGATCTCGTCACTAACATATGAGGCAATCCAAGAGAGTCGTGAATTTTCTCCCCAGCGAACCGCAGTGCCTGTGTAATGGATCTCGTCAACTTTTTCCGAAAACATTGCATTATCTCAATGTTACTTTCGCGTGTCGTGCCCAATATTTATATGCAATATGATCCAAACCAGTTTTAGAATCGCCTTGTATAGTAAAAGTTTATTGGACAACTACAGGTGCAATTTCCTATCTAACAAACTGTAAACAACTTATTCTTGGTGTTAAGTAGCTTCACTTCTCTTTCACGTGATATTTAAACTACCCAACGATCAAGGTGGAGCCCAAGATACCAAACCTGGAAAGAATATAGGATTACGACCCTGTCTAGGTGGTATTCAAAATAGTCACTTCTCCTCACCGCATATTTAATATGATTTGACTTATTCGCATTTAAATTTATTATCCATTCTGTTAGCCAATCGCCTATCTGGTCTAATTCCGATTAGAGCTTCGTTGAGGCCGGAACAGGTCCTCGTCAACAGCTAGTAAAAAGACGACCGACAGTGACATCGTACAGAGCTGGAAAGTGTGAAGTAAAATTTGTAAATAGGACTAGTCCTAAAGTAAAGCCTCGTGGAACCCTTGATTTGATATCAAAGAATCCATTTGATTCACCATTGTATTGGCCTGGGTGAAGAACTCACCGAAATAGTTCCTTAAGACCATATAGAATAATTAAGGAAGGCTGCGTTTCTTCTTATGGAAAAGATCAGGCAGTAAGACCTTGTCAAAGGCCTGTTGTTCATCCGAACAGAATCTTCTTTCTTCCAGGCACTTTGTGATTACATAATCACGCTCTATGCGATTTCTCAAGGGAAGGATTCCCACCTCTGAATCCAAACTGATGATCCAGAATGAGTTTTTCTTGTTCTACGGTCGGCCATAGCCTTCTAACAAACAGTTTCTGAAATAACTTCGAAAGAAATTATTTTTCTTTTGAATTAAAAAAATTTTTTTTTTTAAAAACATAAATTACGAATAAATAAGGAAATATGGATGTTTTGCTCAGATTAATTATGGAAAAAAAACAAATTAAAATCGATAATTACACATGCTGTATTATATAAATATAATACAAATTCAAATACTGATTTTCCCAGCTAAAACAACAAAACATAACAATTAAATATACATGCTAATAATTGCTAATACATAATAATTAGGTATTAAGATGAGAATAGTTCCAATTAATCTCAACTGATTACCTTTGCGACCTCCAAACCCTCTGTGTTCACTAGTTATGTAAATTATAAACCCAAATCAATCGGAATACCAGCCTACTTATAGATTCAAGCAAGCAAATTTCAAACTACTCCATCAAAATAATATATTTACTTAAATTCTCAAAATGCTATTAATTTTACTTAATACAATAAAAAACCGAAAGAAATTAGCAATTTTATTACAACTACTGATTAAAAATTATTCCATGGCTAAATTATTTTTAAAATAAGCAATTTAATTGTTAATATATACTGTAATAACAACTAAAGAAATTAAAGCCAATATTTTCAATTGAGCAAAAGTTAAAAATATATTCATATATAATGCTGATTCTTCAGTTATAATACTGATTCAGTTTAAACAACAAAGTACGTAACAACTAAAATTACGAGGAGCAAGCGACAACAGTTCATTTAAAAAGTAGTAAAAGAGTATAATAAAATATTCTAAAATTTTCTAAAAGGTACTATTTTATGTTCTTATAACCTCATAAAAAAAAATTAATTAAACTTGTTTACATATTGAACTAATCAATATTTAATAATTGAGTAATCTAATTGTAGTGACTAACTGACCCTCTTTTGTGTAATGTTGCCATTATTTGTTTCATGTTTATAATAATAATTAACCATTGAAATCACCGTTATCGTACAAAACAAACTGTTAGTATCATACGAAAAGTAGAATATAAAGTCTTCTTTCTTTTTCCTGTTTAGCTTCCGGTAATTACCTTTCAGATAATACTTCAGAAGATGAATGAGAATGATATGTATGAGGGTAAATGAAGTGTAGTCTTGTACAGTCTCAGTTCGACCATTCCTAAGATGTGTGGTTAATTGAAACCTAGAATATAAAATCTAGATAATTAAATTCCTTCTGCAGGCCCTATGTCTTACCAATTATACACGGATGGAATAGGACATCTCTGTTTCTAACTCAAGTTTCCGGCAGCCATTTATACAATACCATACAATTAACAGTATGCGAAATTTCATTATTTGAATTTTTTTTTTGCAAAATGAATTCTTCAGTGTTCAATTTAATGCGTTGTAGTTATATTACCTTTTTCGTGTTAATGAGGAGTTAAGGAATAATTAAAGAAATAATTAGGGAGGAATAATTTTATTACTGCTAAATAAAATTATTTACATTGTATATTTAATTTTTTTATAAACTATTATATTGCTTTTCAACATAAAAACATTATAGAGTAGTTTATTTTTTTGAATAATAAACTAATAATTAATGCGTAATATACTAAAAGAAAAAACCCAGAATAAATAGGTTTATTATACAAATATATACATCTATAAATAAATACATATATTATTTATGTATTATACAGAGTGTCCCATATAAAACGCAACTCATCAATCACTCATCCATGAAATTTCAAGAGTCAAGCCTACTCCCTTACTCGTTACTGAAATGGACTCGACCAACATCTGAACATCGCGGCGACGCAGTAGAATACTACCGATAGTAACAACAATGCAATCATAACGTTCAGTGTTTTGCTAGAGACAAGATGGTGTTTTCGCTAGATGAACGTGTTTTCATTGTTGAGTCGTACTTCAGTACGAAATCAGTGGTTGCAGTGCAAGATTTATTTCGCCATAAGTACCCAGATAAACCAGCTCCTAACAAAACATCAGTATTAAGGTTAGTTGCAAAATTTAGAGAGACCGGTTCGGTTAATAACAAGGAACACAATAGATCTGCGTCAGTGTTGAATACAGAACAGTCACTGAAATCAAAGACCGATTACTCGCCTCGCCAAATAAATCGATCAGACGTTTGTCTACTGAAATTAATTTGTCTAAATCAACTGTTCATCGGGCGACCAAACAATTACAATTACGACCTTATCGCATTCAAACGGTTCAACTTCTTGAGCGCGACAAAGAAAAACGGCTACAATATTGGCAATGGTTCCGCCGATTTCTGCGTGAGGGAATTAATGTTATGGATTCGTTATTTTTCACAGATGAAGCATGGTTTCATTTGGATGGCTACGTAAACAGCCAAAACAGTATAATTTTGAGTTGAAAACCCCCACGCGTATCACGAAAAACAATTACACTCGCAGAAGTCGGGCGTGTGCTGCGCGATATCGCGGAAGATAATAATCGGTTCTTTTTTTTTTTTCGAGTACACCATTAATGCAGAACGATATCAGGATATTTTATTCAGTTCATCGCACTCTTGTAAGAGGAAGACAGACACTGCTGGCTACAACATGACGGTGCGATATCGCACTACGCAGGTTCAACTTCTGATTTCGTTGAGGAATTCATTGGTAATAGTGTTATCAGTCGAGGCTTGTGGCCACCAAGATCTCCAGATTTGACTGCGGCGGATTTTTTTCTATGGGGTTACCTCTAAGAAAAAGCCTACTACAACAAACCACGACCACTTGAACAATTTAGTCAATATTGAACAAGCTTCAAGCTGTATTAAATATCCAGCTACAAACTGTGAAAAGAGTTGCAGGAAACGCTGTAAAGAGAATTGAAGCTTTTATTCAAGAAGATGGCGGCCACTTCCAACATTTACTCTAAATTTAAGGTAATGGATGGTAATAATAAAAATTACATTTACATTTTCATTTACCTTTTTATTTGCCATTTTTTCCCCTTTTTATTATTTCAATACTTACCAATGTAAGGTTGGGTTGCGTTTTATATGGGACACCCTGTAAACAATAATATAATATATTTATTATATACATATATTTATATATAAATACATATATGTTATATTATTGTACAAATTAATTCATACAAACATATTGATTTTTTATGCATTATGAACCATGGAAAAAAGCTTTTATAATGGTGTACTTTCAACTGAATTTAATACTCATGATTTCCAGAAGAGAGTGTAAGAAAACAAAATTAATTTCTGTGTAATTGGTTGATCTACTGGATAGAAATTTAAAGAAAAAAAAATTATTATTATTATTTTCCTACAAAATTAAAAACAATCTAATTCAAAGAATATAAACTTTATATGTTTCACTTTCCCAAAATCCGATTTATAAAATATAGGTTTACCCCAGAAAATATTCCGTGAAAGTTACTTGACCGTGAATTGAATAATGAACATTTTACTACTCTGGTAAGATAAGATTTATTAAGTCAATTTAAAAATACAATTATTGAAAGAATCGTTTTAGTTAATTAACGTTATAAGATCTATTTATTAATTTAGTACGTTTCTCTAAAAGATCATGAGTAGGGATACGTTTATTATATTTTCTAGCGTATGAAAAATGCCAAGAATGACTAATGGTACGTATGACTAAAAATGATACGTCCCAAATAAAATTGTTAGATACTAAACTCTACCATGGGGTTTAGTATTCGATTCAAGTTCTTTTTATTTTTATTTTTTGAATTATTCAAGAATATTGTGGGTCGGTGATCCATGATATTATATATATAAGTTAAGAAAAAAGATTTATTACTTTCAATTTAATATAAGTATATAAGAAATTATTAAACAGTGAAAAATTATGTGTTTTTCACCCGTAAATAAAACATTTTTCTTGGTTATTTACCAAATTATTTAAAACAATTTTTCGTTACTAATTTGGTTACCCAAAATATGATCTTCTTGATACACCACAAATAAATAATAAAGTTAGCTGAAGTTAAGAAATATGTCTTACAGGTCAGTATTCTTCAACATTAGAGCTATTTCTTTCTTCCGGCTATTTCTTTTAGGTAATTAAATTTACGTAACTAATGTATGATGTTACCGTAAATACTTGGATTAATAATTACTCAGAGTCAAAAATTTCATCAATTAGTAAATCTTCATAAGCTGTTCTGTGACGGGGAGATTACTCTTTAAGATTTTGGGGATTGGCTCTTCATTTTGTGTCTGAAACGAAGTCCTCTGGGCACCAGGGTGAACCGACTTGTATGAAGTCCTAACTCTAGTACGAACGCGCTCTGCTGGAATGGTGCTTTACACTACAGTAATCGTGGGAACCGTAGCTAGTTGTTGGTCTACTTGAAAATCAACACACCCAGGAGTTTGAAAAACCTCCGACCGACGTTGTCAGGTGAATAGTTATTAGGTGATAGTTGTTTGCCAAAAACCACGTCATTCAGTCCATCACCAAATAAAGTTCCAGCTGTGCTAACAATGCAGCTACTAATGCAACTACTAAGATCCCTATGAAGGGATTCATTAAAGATCGTCGTCTGGTACGGTATCTCCGACCTATCAGGCTTGCAAATTCCCACTGCCATCCCGAAGTTTCTTCGAGGATATGGAGGCGGATGAAGTGCTGCAACATGTACAGAACTTCATAAAGTTTTAAACAATAAAAAAAAAAAATCAGTTAATATTTGATAAAAAAATCTATATGCAGAGTTTCTACACATAACCGGGATAAAGTAATATTTATGGGTAAAAATATTATTAATTGGAATGTTCGATAAGTCCGTTCACACCATTAGCGGACATAGAAATCCTAATAAAGGAAGAAAATTCTTTGATACTGTGTCTGCAGGAGATAGATCTTCACCCTTAGGATGAAGTGTCTTTTTGTGATTACATTTGCGAAAGATGGGACTATGAAAATAAAGGTAGAGGACATGAATGTGTGGCTGTTTTCCTAAGAGAAGACTAATTAGCAGCGTGGATTCCGTCAGCTACAAACATCTCTAGAGTCTCAGTAGAGAAATTTGACAATTTAAAATGAATATTTGCAATTAATACTTTCCGCCTAATTCCGATATCAATGAAAATGATCAGCTCAATCTATTTTCTCAAATTCCTTTGCCCTGTCAAAAAATTGGTGATTTCAACTCCCATCACCATTCGCCGGGCTGATCATTATTATACTTGATCGACTGAGCCAAAATATGGATCTCTGCTTGTTGAACGACGGGTCGTATACGTTTATGTCTTCAACATCAAGTACATTTTTGTGCATTGTGTCTTTGTGTTCAGTATCCCTACTTCCGCATCTAATCGAAAACTAAATTAGACACTATAGGAAATATAACATGCGTGTAGCAACCTGTGGGGCATTCGTTCCACCTGACATGCCAAGACGCAAGGTTCCGGACTTCAATCTCCTGATTTCGTTCTGACGTCTATTGACGTCAGAACGAAAGCATTCAAAGAAATGTATCATTCCTTACGCTCACTAGCCAAAATATCTATTGGTTTGACTCTGGCTATAACACAGACTAACTCCCGCGAGACTGTTCTGTAACCGTCTATTACAGCTAGCAAGAGGAGTCGCTGCGCCCGCAGCAAAATGCCGCGCTATACCTAAAAGCTATGCGGTGAGCCCAAATAGGGGCAGCATACAGCATAATAGAATCGCTGACACCATTGTAAGGAATATGCATGGTACGGTAATTCAACTTCAAATCGGAATGAATGATTCTACGGATTCCATAAAAAGTATCAGCGTCCTTTTTTGCTACATACTGTAGATGTTCCTTGAACCGAAAATTCTCATCAAGGATAACACCCAGGCATTTTTGAGTCGTACCGTACCGAAAGTGGAGATCAGCCATGCGAACCCTGATTCGTCGGGACGTAGCCAATCTGCCTTTAAGCAACATCATTGTGGTTTTCTCTGGGTTGAAAATCATCTTATATTGGAGACTCTACAGTCGAAGTGTCTCACAAGCACGAGCAGCTCGGATCTCTACCTCGTTACGTGAATCCCCTTCAATCAGTAGCAGCGAGTCTCAGCATAAGCAATGACACGACAATAGTGACGTGTACTACACTTTGATCTTAGCCAAGCGGCCGAGAAGCAATGATTTGACGTGTACACCAAACACCCTATTGTCTGTGAGATTTAGCGTGATTTCACAAATGAACCTCCATAATACAACTGTGAGCTTCTGCTGGAACCCCGGCCATATTGGAATTTCAGGCAATGAGCGCGCTGTAGATGCGGCAAAGTAGACTTGTTTCTGGCCTCCTTTCACCGATCGCGTCGCTTCGAAACATATTGTCCGTTTTCTGAGAGCGTGGTTCATGATGAGTGGCAAAGTGATTGGAATACTATCTTCTTTCTTTTTCCTGTTTAGCCTTCGGTAATTACCGTTCAGATAATTCTTCAGAGGATGAATGAGGATGATATGTATCAGTGTAAATGAAGTGGAGTCTTTTACAATCTCAGTTCGACCGTTCCTGAGATGTGTGCTCTATTGAAACCCAACCACCAAAGAACACCGGTATCCACGATCTAGTATACAAATCCGTGTAAAATTAACTGACATTTCTAGGACTTAAGCGCTAGAACCCCCGACTTTCAAATCAGCTGATTTAGGAAGACGCGTTCACCACTAGATTGATTGAAATATTATCATGAACAATAAACTGCACCCATTTATGAATAATGTTTTACCATGGAACTCCTCAAGCAAAAATAACCGTTGAGAGGAGGAGATATGCCGTTAGCGAATAGGGCACGCTAGGTTCACGCATTGATATCTGATGACTCATACAGATGCACCCGTTTATGTTCGCTGAGACTGCTGACTGACGGCTCATCACATATTTTGGACTGCATCTGTTAAACGGCAAGGCTTTGGAAATTTAAAATAAAGGCTTTAAAAAGAAATCATAAGCTGTTAAAAAACTTTAAACATCATAAATTACGTTGGATGTAGGAAATTTTCTTGGTGCAGAAATTATAAAAATGTTATCGAAACAAAAAAAAAAATTAACAACACTGTATATATGATTGGTAAAAATAAATTCATTATAACATACTATTATAAATACTATTCTATTGTAAATAGAATAGAATAGTATATACATACTATTCTATTGTAAAATCAATAATTACTCAGAATTTTAATTGAAATTAATTTAAGAAATTAAAAATAGTAATTCGTATAAAAGAAAGTTCCAATTGATGTACTATTTTTGAGGTAAGTCGCTATACCGTACTTAGTATGGTAGATTGCACGTACTACATTATAACCCGGAATACAACCTCTTTCTACATGATATCCAACACTGCTGGTATATGTTTCTTCTAGTACAATCACGTGAATGTTTTCTTCTTTTACTATGAATGTTTTCTTCCTTTGTGTTAGCTATGAAGTCTACTGTGAATTTAATATTTAGTTGTAGTATACTAATTGAGTGTTCTAGACGTAGCCTAGAAAAGGGCTGTTTATTACTTTGATTGTAATTTTGCATATCGTAGATTGAGAGCAAGTAAGTAGTTCAATCACCAATGTTGGTAAATATTTAGTATTACTCAGGGAGCAGTGCATGGAGGTTTTCTAGTCTTTGATAAAAAGTACTGCTGCCAGCGAATAGTGCATAAGCGCATGTGCCGAACTGTAATCTACCAAAACACTTGTGTGCAGGATTAATCGCATAAGAGCTGGACATGGTAGAAGTAATTACTAAATGAACAAATGGGTAATGTTAACTACGGCTGGTTGTTTGTGTAGGAGTGTGGTAAGCTACTCCACACAAACAAACATCTAGTTAGTAAACATCTAGTTAGTTGAACATCTAGTTAGTACTGTCCACAGACCATTCAAGGGAGATCTAAAAGTTGTATATACCACAACTAGAGTCGAATGGCTGAAAAAACTAGATGTCAGTTCATAGCTATACTGATGTATATAATTATACCTGTATAAATGTTTTTTATATATATATATATTTGATATTATAATTGTTTCAATATTTAGTTTTAATATTTTGAATACAGCACACCTATATATCATACGATAAAAAATAATGTAAAAGAAACCGTAAATAATAAGGAAATTTTAATTAAAGCTCACCTGTAGTAGGAAGTTATAAAAATTAACAGAATAAACTTATCGTAATGACAAATTAAATGTTTATGAACTTCAGTTATTCCCTGACAATCACAAAAGGATGAGTTCAAATTACCTCTAAACCAACTTGTTACTATGGTTCCACAATTATAAATACACAATTATATGGTAAGTGATGGTGAGGTGTGCTACAATCCATATTTTTCTATAGATAATGACGAAAAAGGTTTTATACGTAATAAATTAATGTATATAACCAAATATCAAAATTGTTTTATAGGCAAGAGTAAATTACCTCCGGTTTTTTTAAATATTTTATTCTTTATTTTTAATAATTAAAATCAAAATTGAAAGTATATAGCTGCAACTGATTGTCACACAAAAAATATTTTTTATTCATTTTTTGGCTATAAGAAGCAGTATTTTATTAATAAAAATTCCTTTCCTGAAATAATTTTTTTCAAAAAATTTACTGTACAAATATTTATTAATAAAAATATTATTGTTTTTATTAAGAGACTAAAGAGTCACTTCTACAAAATCTCCAAAAAATCTGGAAAGAAGAAAAATTACCTAAACACTGGACTACTGGACTCATACACCCACTACACAAGAAAGGGAACAAAACCAACCCCGAAAACTACAGAGGCATTTCACTATTTGATTGCACATATAAAATACTCTCAAGAATAATACTGAATAATATAAAAGATAAACTCTGAAATGAACTGGGAAAATATCAGGTGGGATTTAGACCGTGGAGAAGCTGTCCTGAGCAAATAATCACTCTCAAATAAATAATGGATATACACAAAATGAAACGAAGATAACTAGTAATATCATTCATAGATTTCCAGAAAAGCCTTCGACAGTATTCAGAGACCATCAACGCTGAAAATACTAAGAAACCTAGAATTACACCCGAAACTAATAAAAATGACAAGTAGAAATAACGTTAACTGACACATAGTGCAAAATAAAATTCAGAGGAAAAATATCAGAACTATTCCTAATTTAAGACAATGAGATGGACTATCCCCACTGCTCTTCAACTGCGCCCTAGAATTTGTAATGAGAGAGTGGTACGCAAAAAACCCACCACAAGTAACAATTGAAGCAAGGAAACATGTAAACGATATCAAACTAAACTGTATATGATTTGCAGATGACCTAGTGTTTCTACCCAATAACTTCGCAGAAGCTAGAATCCAAATAACTTCATTGGAAGAACTAGCAAGAAAAATAGGCCTAAGAATATCATGTGAAAAGACTAGAACAAAGACCATAAATCCCCTGATATTGAACCACATAAAGAGCTAGTTGAACAGTTTAAATGTTTAGGAGAAAATACCAACCATGACCTCAAAAAAAAAATAAACTGGAAAGAAAGATCACAAACGCTCAATTATGCACAAAATACCACCAAAACAACATATAATAAAAGATGCGTCTCAATAAATGTCAAACTCAGACATTACAAAACTGTAATCAGACCTATACTATTAATGGAAGCGAAACACTCTTCAAACTAAAATCCAACATTTCCTACTCAGCAAAGATGCAAAGAATAGAAAGAAGAATTTTAAGAATATGCATAAATAAAAGACGACTTACTGATGGAGGAGAATTGAGACTCATACCAAACGAAGTGGTACATATAAACGTAGAATCAGCTCTAGACCACGTTAGAAAGAAAAGAATCTCCTTTTTTAGAAATATAATAAGAACAGAACCGAACAGGCTCGTCAGGAAACTGGTCGAGAAATACTGGAAAATGCGAAAAAGCGATTTATTATCATCTTTCTAGTTACGGTTTTCTCTTTATCTTCGAAGGCGTATTAATGGAAAAAAAAATAGAATATGTTCATGAATTCTGTTGTCATGATTTTTAATTCGTTTTATGCATAAATCATTACTCTTTCCTAGTAAACCGCTCATTTCTTTTATGTCATGCTAATTCGTGACACAAAAGCAAAGCTATATGATAAAGGTACACTTGGTACTGGTTTTCCGTTTTGATTCATTTTATTTCAAAATTTAATCATACATTTTGGTAATCCTTTATTTATTTATATTTAGTATTGTTACGATATTTTGGTACCAAACGTAAATTACAATACAGTTATGAATTAGTGACTCAGCATATAATATTTAACCCCACCAAGTTGGTCTAATGTTTAAACTCATCAACGAAAATCAGCTGATTTCGAAGTCGAGACTTCTAAGATCCAAATCGTAGTAAAGGCAGTTACTATTATACGGATTTGAATACTAGATCGTGTATACCTGTGCTCTTTAGTAGATGAGTTTCAATTAACCACACATTTCAGGAAAGGTAGACTTGAAATTGTACAACACTACAGTTCATTTACATTCATACATATCATTTTCATTCATCCTCTGAAGTAATAACTTACGGTGGTTCCAGAGGCTAAACAGAAAAAGAGAAAGAACATATAAGAATTAAATAACAACAGTTTAGTTGTGAAAACAATTTTGAAATATTTGTAAATTACCATTTCATCTTCTCAGAGAACACCAACAATGTAGTTAAAATTTGTAGTTCTAACAGAATACTTATTTTATTTTTAAAATTATTTTTACAGTTTACAATGAATTTTTTTTTATATTTAAGATCACTACTACTAAAATTGTTTAAATATTAGCAAAGTACCAGGAGATAAAATATTTTAAACTGAATTAATTACTTAATTCACGAGTTAATTAATTACTTAAGGAGTATTAACATACTCCTTGTAGAAATTGAACACAAAACGTCTTAGAAAGATAAAAGAAATGCGATAAAGCTCTTTGCGACAAGTAATGTTTAATATATTTTAACATTTAATAAATTCTTCTTATTATTTACTTAATTTTTTAAAACGGTGCAAATAAAATTTTAGGCCTATTTTTTAAGCGGTTACTTATCCTATCAACTAGGTGAACCTTAATAAAATTCTCTCTGACTTCTGTACTATAATTACCCATAATCCATTTATAACAATGAAAAAGTATTGTTATAAAACACCGAATAAGTCTAATTTATAAAATGAAAACGTGATTTTTAGGACAAAGTTTCTGAAGAGAAGTCAGTGAATTTATTGTTTAGATTGTATTTGTGGAGACAATAGGAAGATCCGATACATTGTACTACGGGTGTTGACGTTGTAATAGCAGACATTACTTCACTATCAGACAACACCTTCACCCCCTCCTAACAACCCCCACACAAATATCCCGACTATCTGCAGACCCCAAAAGCGCAATTCAGGCCACTAGGTTATGTGGAATGTACTGAAATATTGCTTCGCTTTAATCACATCGCTACTGAAATTGGACCTTTACTCTGCAGTCTCTCTCATCTATTATCACTTCTCCATTATACTCTTTCTACCTTCATTTCCTGCAGCATTTATCTCGTTGAATTGCATATAAATTACGTAACGGAAAAATTATATGAAAAGAGTTTCTAACTTTTCTACCGTTATAAAGAAAACACTATGATGTGAAAAAATATACACATTCATAATATATCATATCCCATCTAATTAAAATAAAGTTTAAGAATAATTTTTTTGTTGAAAAATCTTTATTTAATCGTAAGTTATTTGAAATAAATAACCGCTGTAAATTAAAAGGTTTCGAAATATTTTATTTTCAGTTACTATTAACACGAGTTAATTCATCATCTATAATAATATTAACAAATTATTTTTCTATCGATCAAGGAAGGTTGATATTTGCTTTGGATTACATTCTAATGCGGTAAAAAGTCTATTTAAACTTTATTTTTATTACAGATTTTAAGTTTAAAAGTTTACTTCTTTTATTATCCAAATAACAGCGGTACTTTCTACAAAGCCAATTCTTCAAACGGATTCCATTCTTTTTTTTTTAAACAAATTAAGAGCTTTATTATTTTTGTAATATTTTATTACACTTCCTGTATTACAGGTATTTGAGTAAAAATGAAATACAAGGTCTGTTCAGAAAATAACCAAACATCTTTAATTGACTGCCAACGGAGATATAAAATGAAGTATGGTTGGCAGTTTTGTGTTCCGCATAATCTCATCTGCAACCACATGTTCCTGTATTATTGATATCTCGTTTAGTTTTCGTGTTATTGTTATTAGGGCAACGTGTTCAACGTTTAGGGCAACGTGTTCAAGTGTTATTAGCGATTTCTGTAATATGCGTTTTTCAGGAACAACGTAAACGTTTGCGTGAAACTGGGATAAACTTTCACAAAAACTTTTTTACTTTTGAAACAAGCTTACGGAGATGATACTCTGGGTCATACGCAATACTACGTATTGTTTTCACGATTTAAAAGTCAACCGAAGATGATCCTCGACCAAGAAGGCCTTCGACTTCAACTGATGACTATACGGTCAGAAAATTAACGATCTGGTGCGTGCAAATCGCTGATTGACATTCAGAGAACTTGCAGAAAGGGGTAGAATCTCGTTTGTAACGTGCCATGACATGTTGACTAAAAAATTGAACATGAATCGAGTTGCAGCAAAGATTGTTCCTCGTTTGATGACCAAACAGCAGAAAGAACCCGGCAGCAGAATAATTCCCGGCAACTCCTTGAACAAGCCGATGACGATGAATAATTCATGCAAAAGATCGTAACGGGAGACGACAGCTCGGTTTACACTTACGACATTGAGACAAAAGTTCAATCATCAAAAATCGTACATTACAAAAATCGCTACTTACACAATCATGATGTACTCAAACAACAATAACAAAAAAAGTAAACAAGATATCAGCAATCCAAGAGCATGTCGTTTCCATACTTCACTATATATCTCCGTTGGCGCATAATTAGAAAAGTTCGGTTATTTTTTGAACAGACCTCGTATGTTTCTTCTAAATGGTTGGATTTACAATCTTTTTTTTTGTTAATTTTGGTATTTATTTTTATGAATATGTTATTTTTTGTTTTGTTTTTCTCAAAAATATAATATGATCAGGTTATTAATTACAGGTTTAAAACTAATTTCCTGTTTAGCCTCCGGGAATCACCGTCAGGTATTACATCGGAGGATGAATGAGGATGATATATGAGAGTAAGAAAAGTGTAGTCTTGCACAGTCTTAGGTCGACCATTTCTTAGATGTGTGGTTAATTGAAACCCAACCACCAAAGAACACCGGTATCCACGATGTAATATTCAAATCCGTATAAAAGTAACTCCCTTTACTAGGATTTGAACGTTGGAACTCTCGACTTCGAAATCAGCTCACTTGCGAAGACGTGTTCACCACTAGATCAACCCGGTAGTTTGAGGTTTATAGCTTAGCTAAATTTATCAGCCCAGGATATGCTGTTAAATTGAAACGGTCATTTAGCCAAAAAAAAAAAAAAAAAACAATTAATTAGATTCGGTAATAGAACTAAGGAACCGACACTGAAAAGTTTATTGCTAAATCTACGTTGATTGAGATGAAATGATAAAGATTATTCCAATAATGTGCTGCATCTACATTCCTTAATTCTTTAACTTTCTTTTTGTAAATTATCAAAACCATCTCCGATGTGTTGTTTAAAATAAAGATTTGTGCTATACTCATATTTTCTTTAAAAATAAGAATATTAAAATTTCGTTTTTATAATTATCTTCTTTCTCAATATTTCTTTGTTTTAGATCTGCATTATTCTACATTATTCGGACTACTTTTTATAATAAAAGCTCTATTTAGGATATTTAATCATTTTAACTTATAATACTAATCATATTTAAATTATGTTGCAATTCAAATTCAACTGAACTATTTTAATTAATCTTAAATATTACAGAAAATTAAAAAAAAAATTGGAAAATTTATAACACAAAATTATTGTTGCGTGGTTTACAACTATTTTAAAATCACCAAGAATAAGACAAATATGACAAAAATTTGATGCACACTAAAGTACATTCTAGTTAATAAATTTAAAAAAAATTAGAAGTAAATGATGATCTGACTTACGTATTACTTCTAGAACTTTATCATTATTAGAGAATGAGATATTTATAAGAAGTTTCACGATAAGGGCTTTTTTGTACACGGTCTTTATTATCCTTTTCTCCCCTCCCACCGAACACACATACGCGCGCCACCATATAAACATACAAACATATATATATATATATATATATATCGTTTTATATATATAAAAAAGAAGATAAATTTATTTCCCACTCTTACTTAAGTAAACTAGTTTGAATTAAACTGATATAAAATAAAATTAAGTGACAAAGTTTTTCTTGTTTAACTCTTTTATTCTAACAGGTAATTTTATATGAAATTCTGAAGCATAGATTCATTTTTTCTTTCATTTTATTTAGCAGATTAAACTATCTAAAATTTAACTGTTACTTATCTATATAGTGAGTCGTTGTTTATTCATTGTAATATTAATTATTTTCAATTATTCAAGCTCTAATATGGAAAAATTGTTACAACTAAAAATATCTATACTGTAATTAAAATAACAAAACATTCTTAACTGGCTGATGTAAACGGAGTGAGTGTTTTTTTTTTTACAGTATTTTTTTAGTTCCATTATTATTTTTAAGAGAATATGATACTAAATCTTACTCCCGCTGGCCTCTGTGGTGTGAGTGGTAATGTATCGGCCTTTCATTTGGAGGTCCTTGGTTCGAATCCCGGTCAGACACGGCGTTATTCTTACGCTATATTTCTATATCCCACGCACAAGCTTCAAGCTTATGTAGCGATATCATCGAGCAAAATAAATAAATAAATAAATAGTTAGATGAATGAATATCTTATAATGAACTGTAAATAAAATTTTTATGAAGTAAAAATTTTATTTTATTGTAATTTCAATTACTAAAAATAAAATTCTCAATAAAACTTGTGGGAGCTACGACTAATTTTCTAATCACCTTTTTTATTTAATTTTTAATCAACCAAAGAACTATTTAATTCTTTCTAATCACTAATTTTTAAAGGAATATATTTTTGTAACTACAAATATTATCTTAGCAAAAGTGATTTACAAGTCACTAGCAGACATTGTACAAAATTAGTAAAATTAAAACATTTAAATTATGTTTTAGTTATTATTATTCAAAATTGCAAATGAATATTTGTAATCAACCAATGGATGATAAAAAATTTTTTTATCGTAGATACTGTTATTTATTTGCTAATTTTGATGTAGTTAATTTTCAAAAGATTTATAGTGTTAAGTTTCTTTGTTTCTGGAATTTTAAGATATCGTTATTGATAATAATAAATAGTTTTTTTTTTCATATCAAGGTATTTCAAACAACCTGTAAGTATGACTAGGTTTTGTATTTCAATAAAAAAACTTTTCGCTAGCTATATGTATTTTTAAGTGTCATGAAATTTTGACTGAAAAATTGAACATGCATCGAGTTCCAGCAAAGTTTGTCCCGTTTGATGACCGAATAACAGAAATAACATCGAGGGGATAATCTGAACAGAGGAGGTTATGGGGAACACAATATGCCAACCATACTTCACTAATATCTCCGTTGGCGCGTAATTAAAAAAGTTCGGTTATTTTCTGAACAGACAAATAACCTAATTGGACTAATAAATGTTCTTAATTCACATTTTGCCTCAAATTTTTTTTAAAAATTGAGGCAAAAGGTGGAAATACCGGTAGTTTTCTGGCAATAGATTTAATTTATGAAAATATTCCAAAAATATCTCAACTTTTTAAATTATTTAACGTTATGAAATTGTAATGTAAAAACAATTACTGAAGTTTTAGATATTCATCCTACGTATGTCGAATTTTTCTCAGAAGGCAACCGTCGTAATCATCTATTATCTGTTTATAGAAGCGTCATAGGCATAAAGTAAATTTTAAACAATCATATTTGTTTCTCCCTTCTAATTCATAGCTTATGTATCCTTATCGTAGCGGGAGATTTTTCTTATTTTATGTTAATAATTATTCCCTTATATCCATTTCCAAAATGAAAGGAATTTGTTGAGTAAATTATTATCCCCCTTTTTCTAATTATACCTGATCTTTCTTTGTTGTGAATTATTGAGTAAATATTTTATTATTATCCATGAGCTGTGGACATAATCGGTGAGCGCAATCGCATTCTGTGTCGTCCGTTGATCGGTCGTTACAATATTGGAGAGATTGCTTTTGTTGGTCCTTGTTAAGATCTAAAGTAGTGTTACAAATTTTAGGATGAATTTTTAATTAAAATTTTAGTTTGTGTGAAGTGCTTAAGAAATATTACTGTTGATGTTACGCTTCAGTTAGTCATTTTTTTTATGTTACTAACAGCTTCTACAAGAATGCCACACAAAAAAATATTAAAAACAACTTTATCATGATTTTGCAATATGACTGTTTTTGAGTTTTTAAATTTTAACTATAATTAATTAACTTTTGACTTTAAATATATTAATTTTAACTCCTGATGATGGCTTCCAAGTTAGCCGAAAGATCCAGGTACATATCAACGTGCTGGTAGGATGGATTATATTAATTGTTATTTTATTCATTATTTTACAGTCCGAAATATTACGCAATTCAAATTTATTAACTGTAATAGTTTCGTATTTATTAACATATCTATTAAACCTTTTTAGACTAAAAATATATATTGAAATAATATAATCTATAACGTTTTAAAAAATACTTAAGAGAAAGTAATATATATTTTATGTTATTTATTTTATTAAATTTTAATTTTTCTGGATTCCCTAAATTGAAACAGCAGTTTGTCAGGGGTTTCATATTCATGGAATGCTTTAGAAAAATCGATAAAAAGATTAAAACACGGTTTCTCTTACCCAAACTTCTGTTTTTTTAATAAGATAAATCTAAAATGAGATTATTTACATCCATGGTCTTCCTGAACCCAACCTGACTCCTTCCAAGAAACCCATTCTCTTCTACATATTCACACATAATTTTAATGTTATACAATTCAAAAATTTTATCCAGTACAGAAAGAATAAAAAACGACCTATACTTTGAATCATCACCTTGAAAACCTGATTTTTAAATTGGTGAAATATAGGAGATTTTACAATATCAGGTTAAATATCTTCTTTAGTTGAAGTATTGATAAATTTAAAATTAAGGCACTCATCACTCATAAACTTCACATATGAGACTCTTAATAAATCAACACCAAGAGATTTATTTCCATTTAACGACCACAATACTGTATTCATTTCCTAGGTTTTAGACAGGAGATATGTAAAATTAATATTAAGCGGAACCAAATCAACATGAGATGATAGTAAACATTGTATTTATGCTTCATAACGTTGACCTCTTTAATAAAATGATCAATAAAACGGTTAGCCACATTCTAAGCTCCGTAGGGGAAGGCTTGTGAAGCTTTGTGACGATCCCGGTGGCCAACTCGCCCCCTCCATTCCTAGCCCAGATTGGTTACACCGGAGGTTGTTTATTATACCTTGTGATTACGCAGTTATAAGTTAATTCAACTGGTTTGGTATTTGACTTATTTTCATCTAAAATTTAACAGTATTTCGATGTAATGAATATTTCAATTATGAATAAGAAATTTTTCATACACTGAAATTTATGCATTCAATTCAACGTACATATAAATATATGCTCAGCTGATTTTTATTTATGCTTTTTGTTTTGATCATTTATTAAGATTTAACTCTGTATTATTTCATGTTTATAATGTTTAAGTTAAAAAAAAAAAACCTAAATGTTATATTCACTCGGCTCCTGATGATTCACACAGCTCCTCGTTCGCTCCACAGTTCACTCGGCTCCATCTACACTATATAAGCCGGCTCCCCACTAAAGTCAGGCAGTCTCTCTCTTATCGCAGTTTCTCTCTGATCATTCTTCGAATGATGGTCAGTCTCTGACCATCATTCGAAGAATCATTAGTGCGTTGTACAACTCTAATATTGTTTAGTCAAAATTTACACTTCATGCAGTTAACAAGTAAATTACACATATTCTTCAACAATGAATCTTTTTTTGTATGTTAAAAATCCTTTAAACATTATGTTTGTGATTTTTCTTCTCTATAATTGTATGATAAAATATTAAACATAAAGAAATTTATGTAGACATATATAAAATCCACGATTGTGAGATTATATTTTGTGCAAGTGAATATCAAGATATTAATGTTTTTCATTCTACCGTAATCGTCCGTTAAACTCTCTGTTATGATAATCTAGATTACATCCTGCGTAAGTGAATATCAAGATATTAATTTTTTTCATTCTGCAGTAATCGTCTGTTGAACTTTCTATTATGATAGTCCAGATTACATTCCGTGCCAGTCAGTATCAAGATATGGTTTTTCATTAACAAAAAAACAGTAATCGTCCACTAAATATTAAGGTAATCCTCTGTTAAATAATAAGATATAATTATTATACTCTGTAATGTTATTATATACTGTGTTTATGTAAAAGAAATATTTAAGGTAATAAGTTTACCTTTACTTTTTCTTAAGGATTGTTGTATATAAATATCGCACAAGGAGATTTTGTGCAAAGCATTTGTCTTAACAAAACAATAATATGTAATAATGTATGTATGCATTTTTTTTTTTTTTTATGAATATGGTTATATAATTCTGATTTTCATTCTGTTAAAAATAAAGTCCAATTTTCTTTTGGCAAAAAAGAGCTGTGTAATTTAATTTTGTAATTTTCCCCAACACCTTGTAAAATTGATAACACATTCAGTTATCAGTTTGTTCTCTGTCAGGAGACCACTGATACAAATAACCGGCCATCCCATCATTTCCATCAATGAATTTACATCTCATACTTTCGCCTAAGTGTGGCTTCTTCCAGCCACGACACCTACGATATTTTACAACATTAAACTATCAAATTAACCGATTCGCGGAAGCGCGAATCAGGCAGATGCCGCCTACAAGATTATTGCATCACATATACCCTTATATCTAACATGAATGGTTCTGAAATTAACCCACCAATCGGGGTTAACTGCTCTCCGAACATCGAAGTAAGCAGAACAAGCCTTTTTCGCAGCGTACTTTATGTGCACCTTAAATCGGAGATTCTCATCAAGAATAAGAGTAGATACTTCTGCAGCGAGACATATCTAATTCGATGACCTACCATTGACAAATGAGGTCATCGTGTAACAGCCAATTTGCCCGTAAGCAACATCATCATTGTTTTCATTGCATCATCTTATGTTACAAACACCACAAATGGAGTATCATTCAAGCGCGGGCTGCCCTGAATTCAATCTCATTCCTCAAATCTCCTTTAAGCAGAAAAAGCCCATTATCCGCATAAATGATGAATGAAGTATCCACTGGGTAATCTCAAATGCATCGAAGAATCAAATTCAACAACCCAAGCTGAGGTCCTCAAACACTAATTTCTGGAACTTGTGGATAATCTTTAGGTTGCATCTTCCCCACAATTGAGACGCAGAATCGAAGAACGAAGTCCCAGCTGATAAAATAAGTATATAATACATTTAGCTAATTTGTGTACAGTCACGCTTCTGCAGCTGAAATAGGATAGAGGGCCATCATAGATTCATAAAGGTTCCTGATGTTCCCAGAAAGATATGTAGATTCACATAACTGAATCTCTTTACATTATTTTTCCCCATAGCACTAATTGACGGATATTAATTAAATATACAAGAACCATATTTTGAGTAAATTTTTTATTAACCTTTATATGTATAAGTGTGATTTGTGTCGTTTGATATCTAACGAAATACTAAATTTAATATGTATATTAACATAATTAAGTACAATCAGCTGATAACCATGGCAGTAACAATATAACAACTTTGTTTACTATATATAGAAAGAAACAAACATCTTGATACTTCAAGTAAAGAGTAAATGAAGTCGGGACAAACGAAGATACCTAAACATATTCAGACTCACTAGAAGAAACAAAGCTTAAAACCTTAAAATGAGCTTCCTCTGTGCCGCTGCTCCTCTAATTATGTTATTATTATTTTATTATCAATTTTTAAAAAAAATTGAAGTGTAATTTGTTTACTTTTTTGCAACTACTTACTATTTCTATTTTGTAATTTCGATTGACAAATCTTTCATCTAAAATAATAGAAATAATAGAATTATTGTAACAGACTGTTGTTATGATAAACATTCAAAATATTAATTATTTATTCATTTTAATCTTTGGAGCTGAAAACAGGCAATAAAAAATTACATAAATATTAAATTTTATAATTTTTTATTTTGCACTACTGGGAAATTGTGTAAGTAAAATTGACGTTGAGGAGCTAGTCGACAAAATTAATAAAAAAAATTTTCCATCGATTTTGCGTTAACCGAAAAAAGCTTTAATCAGTGCAATTTTGAAAATAAAACAAGTCATATTTTGATAGAAAAAAAAAATTTATAGATAGTGACAATTTTTAAAATTTATTGATTAGAGTAATGCTGAGCAGGAGCACACTTTGTCTTGTCTGATGGAAATGCCATTCAACTTGATGCTGGGAGAAACCCTAGACGGGAATGAAACGAAGGGAAACACATCGAACATTGTGTGTATGGTGTTAAAATTGAAAAGCGTTTTGATTATAACCATCTGGAAAATAATCACTGCGAACTTTTCATTGTATCAGTAAAGGTACTTTATCAATTTTTGAAATATTTGTTGTAGAGGTGAATCTCTGATTTCTTATTTCAAAGGAAAAATTAAATTATAGGCTGTGCTATATGAGCAGAAAAATACGGTTTTTCGGAAATGGAATTCAAACTTTTGTGCTCATTTAGCGGAACCTTTCTTATTTTCTATCTGATTTAAAGGGTAGATCTTACTTCATGATCTAATTATTCGAAGTATTTTCCAGTATGCGGATTTAAATTTACGCGGTTTCATTTGGAAGCAATATTTGCCAATTTGACAACATTTCTTTAGAATTGGATTGTGTATGTTTTAAATCTCAAGGGCCCTCCTATTCATCCTTGTCATCTAATGTTGTAAAAATTTTATTTGTTTGACAAAACTAATTTTTTTGATACGTCCGTAAATGTTATACTATTCGAAAAGTAATGTTTTTCTTTTTTCGTAAAACCAGGACTGATGGCTATAGGAGTCGATGCCCGTAATCTTAAGAAAAATGAATAACTACAACCTTCCGTTTATTGAATAAACGATTTACGACTCAAAACAAAAACAAAATAGAATTTACCGATCACTAGCGGAAAATTCCGATTAGTTAGTACATATCTCGTGGCGTTCAGGTGTATCTTTGTTATATTATTATATATCGATATATCGCACGTATATACGAAATATATATTAATATATTATTTCTATCTAGGGGAAATAATAACTTATAATTTAAATGAAAAAACGACATGGCAAAACAGGACAAATAAAATGATTAAATCCCAAAAATTAACTTGGTGCCCTGAGATAGATATTCCCCAAGTCCGGAACACAACATCTACGTTCCACGTCCAGGGCGGCAACAGCTGTACTCAAGTACATTACATATAGCTGGCTAACGGGGTTCCAAGTGTTGTTTCTCGGATATGCTATTTTCGGCCGATTTACATCTATAGGCCGAATTACAGGACTGGACTTTGCGGCCACCTGCAGATACGAAATTCTTAACGATTACGGAAATGGATTAATACCGCCTTTAGAGCTGGCGATGTGGCAGCCACGGTCAAAGTTATTTGCAGGTGTAAGGGAGACCTTTCGTCGTCCACATGCCCCCCGCGATGGCAAGCATGTAGTTAAGGTGCCCATGTTCGGAGCATAGGAGCCCTGAAAGCTTCGGTGTGTAGGGGCCTGGAGTCAGTGCAGAGACTGCGCATCGCTCTCTGCCAGGATATATGCCGGTTCCACCGGAGTACCGGAACGGACCTCCAGGGTTGGTAGCCCTGGAGTGGGGGTGTACCCCGGCGGCTAGCCTTACTACAGAGGGGATTAATTGTTCATGAAAACTGAACAGCTAAACGTGGCAGAGTGTTCACGTACACACCCTCGTCTAGAACCGGCCGTTTCGCCTGAGGCGAAACGCCGAAAGAGTGCGGAAACTAGAAGGATTGAGATTGAGGCTAGAAAAAGCTTGCAGAAAGCTTTTTTCAAGAGCAGCGTTCCAAAACCAAAGTATTTAGTTATCACTAAGGAAGAAGGTAATTTCTCGAAGGTGAGTCCTTTCCTCATCGCTCGAGAAATAAACAAATGTGCTGGAGGCCCTGTTAAAGAAATAAGAAAAACTTTCACGGGACTTCATGTAGAGACTGTTAATAATATACAGGCTCAGAAGATTCTAGGACTGAAGAAAATTGAAGAACTAGCTGTACGTGTTGATCCCCACGGCACGCTCAACACCTCAAGGGGTGTTGTGGTCTGTCGGGATCTTTTAAATTGTTCGGAGCAACAGATAGTAGAGGAACTAGCAGCACAAGGAGTAATGGAGTGCCGTCGATTGAACATAAGAAGGAACGGTGAGGTTTTACCCTCAGCTTCTCATGTCCTCACTTTCAACCGGCCTACTTTGCCGGAAAAGATAAGAGCAGGGATTCACCGTTTGGATGTGCGGGCATTTGTCCCACAGCCAATGAGGTGCTTCAAGTGCCAACGCTTTGGCCACACCGCTCTTAGATGCGAAAGACCGCAAATATGCGTGTGCGGTGAAGAGGTGCATGAGGGAGAGCCGTGTAAAGAGCCTCCTACATGTATCAATTGCAAAGGAGCGCATTCTTGTAGATCAAGGAATTGTCCTGTCTACAAAGACGAAGTAGCTGTGCAGGAAGTAAAAACCCTGCAAAAGGTCAGCTACTTCGATGCAAAGAAGATAGTTAACGCCCGTAAGCCTAGAGCAACAACAACTTACGGTCAGGCTGCGGCTGCCGCTCCTATCCCTGCTCCAGTTGCTGTCGATGAGGGTCAACTCATCCGTAAACTTGCTCCGACCTTGGCTAATATGATTGAAATTGAAAGAATTATAGACAATAAAATGAAACCTTTCAATAGTAAAGAGCCTATAAAGCCAAAAATATTAGTACAGCCTCCTCCTGAAGATAAAACACCGAAAGCTGCTCTTGCACTGAAGATAACGGACGCCAAACAGAATGCCAAGTCCGGCTCAGTGAGATTCTTGATGAAAAGAAAAAGGTGACACCTACAGAGACTGTTATGGAGGCTCCGAAGCCTACTGTAACTGAAGTAGCCTCTAAGCCTCAGAGGCCACAAAAAATTTCACAGGGGGGACGAGTATCCCCCCTCCCACAGGCGGTGATTGGTGCAACCCCCGTGCCGGGGAGCGGCCAGGTTGCCGCCTCTCAATCGGCGCCTGAAACCGGCGCCGATCCATGTCCGTTGTCGTCGGCGGCTTCGGTGGTCTCCGATTCGGAGACGGGAAGCTACACCGGCGACGACTTTCTCCGCGAACATGTTGCCGTTCGCAATATGGAGAAGAAGCGAAAAAAGGATGGCCGAAAGGAAAACCTAGGTCATAATTTAATTTAAAATTAGCGAGTCGATAGTACAGTGGAACATCAATGGATGTTTTTCAAACATCCATGAGCTCCAACGCTTGGTATATGATGTAGACCCGATCTGTATATGACTGCAAGAAACGCATTTCCGCCGAAATGAAAATTTTAAATTAAAAAAATTCGATATATTTTGGCGAGACCAACCGCTAAATGTAAGAGTTAGAGGTGGAGTAGCTATATTTACATCGACTAGAGCTACCACCGAAGCGGTTGTTCTAAACACAAACATACAAGCGGTCGCCGTTAGAATGAAGCGTCCGCATCAGATCACAGTTTGCAGCATATACTTTCCGTATTTTGATTGGAATAAGGATGACATAGCAAGACTAATTTCCGAGCTTCCCCCACCTGTTATACTGGTGGGTGACTTTAACGCTCATAATACTCTTTGGGGATCGGATCGAGTAGATCCCCGTGGAAGAGAACTGGAAGGGTTCCTGATGAATTCAGAACTTATTATTTTAAACGACGGATCAGTAACCTTTTTCAATGCCAGAGATGGATCGACGTCCTGTATAGATCTTGCACTTATAAGTGGATCGATAGCACCGAGGTACAGCTTCAATGTCATAGACGATCTGCATGGAAGCGATCATTTCCCGGTGCAAATTGTAACTGATGTTTCAAGAACAATATATCCCATTCCTAAAAGATGGTTATTTGAAAAGGCAGACTGGACGAGCTTCACAGCTAGAACGATACTCCCGGAAACAACTGGAGTTATCGGAGACGATGTCGACGCCATAAAAAATGCAATAATTGAGTCGGCATCGAGATATATTCCCAAAACATCTGGGAAACTTACAAAGAAACCCGTTCCATGGTGGAACGATGAAATAAGTGAAGCTATAAAAAGAAAGAAAAGGGCGTATAACGCCTTTAAGAAGCGTCCTAGTATAGAAAATCTTATTGCCTTGAAGAAATACAGGGCGTATGCAAAACGTCTTATGATAGATTCGAAAAAACGATCCTGGCAGCAATACGTGTCATCCATTGACAAAACTACTACTGCATCAGATGTTTGGAGGAAAGTGAAGGCGATTTGTGAGCGTAATGATTTTGCTCCCATAACTAGCCTTCAAGATGAAGATGAAATAAAAGACACTCCATATGAAATTGCAGAGCTGTTATCCAATCACTTCGAAAAGGCCAGCAAAACGGCCAACTACGAGGAAGGTTTTCGAACCAAAAAAGAAGAACTCGAAGGTCTACTAAATTTTAGAACTGAGTATAATTACTCATATAATGTACCATTTAAAATGGAAGAATTCGCGAAAGCGTTGGAAAAATCAGGTTACACAGCTGCTGGTCCGGATGAAATCCACTATAATATGATCAGGCAGCTGAATACCACTGCAAAGCGTAGATTATTAGAACTTTATAATAAAATATGGCGGGATGGAACGTACCCGCAGCAGTGGAAAAAAGCTCATGTTGTTCCAGTACCAAAGAAAAATAAAAAATTAACAGACCCCAATAGCTATCGTCCTATTTCTTTGACGTGTGCTATGGGGAAAATATTGGAAAAAAATGATTAATAATCGACTCGTCTGGGTTTTGGAAAAAGAAAACCTGATATCACCATATCAAGCAGGTGTTCGGCAATACCATTCTACGACTGATCAAATGATCAGCTTAGAGGACATTATATATAACAGCTTTATTACAAGGAAACATTGTGTCGGAGTCTTATTTGATCTTCAGAAGGCTTTCGATATGACCTGGCGTCATGGTATAATGCTCCAGATACATGAATGGGGCATTCGTGGCAATCTGCCCATACTGCTCAATAACTATATGAATGACCGTAGTTTCCAAGTACGCGTCAACAATGAATATTCAGGTGAAAGAATCTTGGAAAATGGCATACCGCAGGGTTCGCCGTTGAGCGGTACCTTGTTTACCATTGCCATTAATAAATTGATATTAGCCATTCCAGTAGAAATCAGCAAAAGCGTCTATGTTGATGATCTGGAAATCATGTATGCCAGCAACAAGACTGCTATGGTGAGGTACAAATTGCAACGAGCGATCAATGCTCTAAATGAAGTTGCAAGGAATAATGGATTCCAAATCTCACCAGAAAAAACGTGCTGTGTACACTTTTGTAGAAAGTGAATTCCTCATCAAAGTTCTGCGTTGACAATTGATGATAATCCAATAGAATATAAAGACAGCGTAAGGTATTTAGGACTAGTATTGGATAAATCCCTTACATGGGGTTTATAGGGTTTATTTCACTCCTTACATGGAGTGATAGATGCAAAAGAGCCCTAAACATTATAAAATGTTTATCGAACATAAATTGGGGCTCAGAAAAAGAGACATTATTGAGATTGTATAAAGCATTGGTTCAATCTAAACTAGATTACGGATGTATCGTATATTCATCCGCTAGAAAGTCGCACTTAAGAAAGTTAGACGTAGTTCATAACAGCGGAATAAGATACGCAGCAGGCGCTTTCAGCACAAGTCCGGCGGCTAGTCTGATGTCCGAAGCCGGAATAATGCCACTACATTATAGAAGAGAGATCCTTTTGTTAAGATATGCAGCAAATGTATGGGCTTTCCCTGCTCATATAAATAATAAATTGTTCACAAATCATCCTATGGCTGCAGTATATGAACATCGTGCTACCTATTCCAGACCAGCCGGAATTAGGTATCACGAATTAAGAAGAAAATATGAAATTGCTTTACCAGAGACACTAGCGATTTCTACTAGAGAAATACCGCCATGGCTTTTGCCAGCGGTTAATACAAGTTTGGATCTCTCTCAAGGAGAAATAAAAAAGAAACCTGCAGGGATCATCCAGCAGGAATTTTTGGCAACCGTCAGTAGTTACGAAGAATATATTAGAATTTATACTGACGGTTCTAAAACCGAACATGGTGTTGGATGCTCGATATATGTAAATGAAGAAGCCCACTTTTGGAGACTGCCAGATATGGCCAGTGTCTACACGGCAGAACTCACTGCAATTCAGCAATCTCTTCGCTACACTGAACACTATTGCAAAGAGAGAGTGCTAATATGTTCCGATTCATTAAGTGCACTTGTCGCAATTCGGAACAAGAACATTAAGGATGTCCTAATTGTAAACATCCTGTCCATTTTATACATACTAAAACAACAAGGAGAGCGATGCGTATTTGTATGGACTCCGGGGCATGCTGGTATTACAGGTAATGAATTCGCAGATGAAGCTGCCAGAAAGGCAACAGTCTGTGATGATTTGGATGCATTTCCTGTAAGAGTGGCAGATGTTAAAAACCGTCTAACCAACATAATAAGAACCAAGTGGAACGCTGAACGGAGGAGTTTAAATACAAAATTAAACTCAGTAAAAACTTCTCCTTAAAAATGGAAAAGCGACTTTAAGTTGACTCGCCGTGAACAAGTAGCGGTGACCAGACTTAGAATCGGTCACACGCGATTAACAAATTTATATTTGTTAACCGGCGAAGTGAGACCAATGTGCGGTGTTTGTAATAAAACACTGACAATCAAGCATCTAATAGAAGAGTGTACCATATATGAGGACCTCAGAAATAGGTTCCGTCTTAGAAATAATATTAATGCTGATCTGGATAATGGAAATGAAGAAAATATAGTTGCATTTTTACACGCCAGTGGACTTCTTAAAAGTCTATAAAATGAAAGTTTAAAGCTGTGAAAAAAGAAACTTTAAGCGGTAGTTTATATATATATATAAAGAAAAAATGGTATTGATAAGTTTAATTTTAATTTCAAATGCATGCATATATATATAAGGGAGTCTCTAAACGTGGCACGTATAGTGACGGGAGGTAGCCCTCTTGCCTAGGCCATTTTGGCTCACTTGCATTCAAGAGCAGTGAGTCGGGGTGTGTCCGATGATGGCATGGGGGACCCTCAAGGGTGGATTGAGGTCTGGAGGCTGTGGGTGTACGCTGTTCATGCCTATAGCCTGTATATAAGAAGGATTCAACTGCTACGGCACCCTGGCGCGACTGATATACTGCTAAAAGGCGGTTCTGGTCGCCCCGAGGGTGCTTAAACAAACTATAAATGAGACTCGTAGAAGAAAGAAAGAAAGAAATGGTATCGGCACGTTTAATTTTAATTTTAATTTAATGGTCTTTTGAGAACCTATCTCAAATTTTAATATTGGGGCCCTTTACACCCCATAAGTGTTTGTGATTGTCCTTGTCTTTATGTCTTAAATGTTTTGTGTAGTTTGTGCTTTTAAATAAAATGTAAGGGCCCTTTACACCCTTACATATGACGATCCAGATGGTGATAGTAGTTTCTTTTAAAGATTGTGACGAGGGCTAATGACCTTAGCAGTCGATGCCCACCATAATTAAATAAAAAAATAAAAAATTAACTTAGTCAACATATAACAAAAAATGCCTTTCTGCTAAAACAAAACTTAAACTTTATAAAACTGTAGTTCTGCCAGAAGTCACCTATGTAAGCGAGACTCTTTTCAAAATCACTCAGAAAAACCAAATTGATAAAATTTTGAAAATAAAGAGGAGAATTGTCAGAACTTGTATCAATAAAAAACACCAATAAGAAGGCCAATGGTGGATTGTGCCAAATGAGGTGGTGTATCGAGAAATAGAGCCTGTTACTGATACTATGCGGGAAAAAAGAATCTCTTTCTTTGGTCATCTCATAAGGACACCAGAAACAAAACTGTCAAGAAATATCATTGAAAAGCTCTGGTTCCGAAAGCTAGAAGTAGGATGGATCAAAGAAATTAGAGATGATATGAAAGAATTGGGAATTTCCCTGACTGATTTAGAGAATAAAACTGGCAAAATTACAAAGCTAAAAGACAAAAGCATTAGGTTTAAATAAAATACAGACAAACAACAAAATACAACGAAGAGGGTGTTTACGGATGAAGAAAAGAAAGCAAGATCTGAACGGATGAAGAAATACTGGGCAGCTCGGAAGAGTAAAATCGCTTTTCTTAGAAAAGATCCAACTAAAATTGACTTAAGTGGTCCTATGTTGGCTGTAAAAGCATAATAATAGTAATAATAATAATAATAATAATAATAATAATATATTTCTTTATTTATGTGATTATTTTTCTTCATAAACTAATGAATTAAAACCAAAACGTATGCACCAGAATGTAAAGATCACTAGCGGAAAATACTGATTCTTTAGTATCAATTTCTAAAGTTAAATTTATAATTTAACTATCGTTATATCGATTTTCATCATTCAAAAAAAAAAAAAATCTTTACACAAGAGGTAATCAATGCTGAACAGTTAATCCCATTCCGAGATGCCGACCGCATGGACAACCCACCCGGAGGACCAAGCTGCGGGGGGCGTGGCTATGGCACGCCTCTTCAGCTGTAAGTAAATAAAAATTACGTTTACTCCAAGTAGTTAAAAGTTACACTAATTAATTAATTAATTAGATTAAAATGACAGATTAATTTTTTTAAATCATTACAACCAGCTAATAAAAGTAACCACTATTTTATAAACAATAAAAAAGTGTATTTTGAAAAAAGTTAATATTTTTTTTTAACTTAAATTTAAAAATATATTAAAAATTGTCTTACTTATTTTGAAGTTTTCCTTATAGTTCGTTTCTCTTACTAATTGTAGTCTATTTTGTTGATTTATTATTTTGTAATAAACTGGAGGTACCTAGTTAACGAAACTAGGTTGTTACAAGGTGCAGTCCAATTCGGCTATTCCTTCCAAGATTGCATCCAAATAACCTCCGCAAAAATTTTGTTATCGTTGGAACAAGAAAAACCAGAAGCCTCCATTTTTATTTTTTTCAAATTTTAATTTAAACAATTTTAAAACTGAATTAAACAGCTTTTGACCTTTTGCTATCTTCAAAAATGAATTATTTTAATGGGGAACTGAATAATGAATTGTGGGTCAAATATATATATATATATATATATATAGTGTGTGTGTGCGCGCGCGCGCCAGTGGGTAGGTTTGTGTGAGTTCGTGCGCGTGCTCTTGAGCGCGTGTTACGTGAGCGGGTAATTCCAAATTTTCAGTATATTGTAGGCATAGAAATTTTGTTATTTTATTAATTCCTGTCACTAAAATTAAAGAATAATAAAACGACTTAAGTAATGTAAGGTCAATTATATGAATTTTTTCCTGGAAATTAATTCTTACATTTTCTGTTGGCGTGGGATTAATAAAAATACATTCATATTGTAATTGTAATTTTGTAAAAACAAATAAATTTCAGCAAACCAACCAACACGCATACACATACTTTCCGTACAAGGAGGTGTGGGGATTATGAAGGAGGTCGATTTTGATTAAAAATTAATCAATACCTATAAATTCAATATTGAAGAAGAAGCGTATAAAAAAAATATTATCAGATTAATGAGAATATTTAATTCTCATTAATTATTGTATAATTCATTTAATTTCATACAATGGAAGCTTTTTTCTGTTTGTTTAAATTTAATTATTATGTTTTGCTGTCTTATGTTTGAATGGTAATTGTAAATACTCTTAAGAACATTTAATTTTTAAGAGCTCTATGTTGTGATTAAAATTTAAAGAGTTGCCGAAGGAGTTTAATTTATTTTTAAAAATAGGGTTAACGGTTGAATTAAGAAGGGGTTTGTGTACTACAAGCAAATCGCTGTAGTTTGGTGGTAAGAGAGAGAACGCACGTCTGCACAAGGCAATGTATTGCTTTGCAAGTAGTTGGTACTCAGCTTCTGTCGCAAGATTTATACCAAGCACGAAGCTCTTAACCAAATTAGTTTTCTTCTTATCCTGGTCTTCTTCTCCACACACGTCTCTGAGTTATTGGCGGGAATAGTAGAGGCACAAAGACTTGACTAGACACACTACACCAGACAATCTCATTCATCATTCTTGACTTCTTTGGGGTGTGTAGAAGGCTCACCCAACTCTAATGCTTATATGTTTTCAGCAAAGCATTTACGAAAAAATTACTTTTAGAAAACCTCCATCACATTCTGCATGCAAAATATTTACTCTATTGAAAATATCTTCTTAACATAATCTTTTCCTACATACTGTTAGTTTTTTAATGGGTAAATAATGAAAATATGTTACGGTTGTTTCTTAAAATAAAAGCTACGAAATTGATGTGCAGAAATGTGGCACAAATTCACATAAACAATTAAAAATAAATAATTAGTGCATTAAAATTAAATTCATCCTTTTTTTCAAAGCAGCAAAATAACAAATGTAACATAAATAAGTAGAAAATTAAAAACTAAATAAATTTTACCAATACGATATACAGCCAGAACAATTAATCGATTGTAAGATGCCCTAAAAACTAAAGAAATATCTAGACAATATGAGTGTTAGTGTAAAATAAAGTAAACTTAAAAGTATTAAAAAAAAAAAAAACGCAAAATACAAATAATGAATAAGTTTAATACGTTTGAAGAAGGTGAGTGAAAAATTGACAAGATGAAAAATAAAGAAAATGAAAAATATATTAACTACAGAAGTAGTTAACACAGAAACCGAAACAAAAAATTAAGAATTTTGTCAATTTCTGCCTCATCATCAACCAAAAAAATGACCAATTATCTATGTTAGTTTTAATTTAGTATGCAATTCCACAGAAAATTTTCGATCAAGGGGAATGTGACGGATATAATTGTCAATTTTCCCGACGTCATATTTGAGAATTAGTAGATGGGGCAAAAAACATGATGTTACCCAATGATAAAAATAACATATTCTTTACAGGACACACACAAGAAGTAATTCATGAGATAACGTTCGACAGATCCAATTTTGATGATTACAAATAAATTATATTTTCAAGCAGTATTTTCAAAAACAACATTCTCGAAACTTTCCGTTGTTCGGAGCTGTAAAAGAGGAGTACAACATATAACATTAAAATATAAACACTTAAAAATCTAAAATTTTGGATTTGGTAGAATATTAAATGCTAAGAGATAATGAATATCAAACGGATTAGCCTAGATAAAACTCATTAATATACAAGGTGTGTGAGAAAAGAAATGAGAATGGTAACAGTGCGAGCGATCTGGCAACGCTGTGTCTACCGCTGCCAACGCTGTGTCTTTGCTAGAGCGGTTTGTTCAACCCTTCCACATGCTCAGTAGGAGTTTCAACTCCATTCAGCCAACACATTATTTTTGACAGGGCCATCAGTGAAGTTGTGTTTTTGTTGTGTGTTAAGAAAATGGAGCATCGGAATTTACAGCAACGTTGTGCAATCAAGTTTTGTGTTAAACTTGGGGAATCCGCGAGTGTGACCTTTGTAAAGTTGAACCAGACCTATGGGGAACATTGCTTATCAAGAGCACAAGTTTACCGCTGGCAAAAATCATTTTTGGAAGGCCGAGAACACGTTGAAGATCAACCTCGCTCAGGGAGACCTTGAACTTCAAAATTTGACGAAAACGTTGAGCGTGTGAGGGTTCTTTTGAGATCAGACCATCGTTTAACAAAAAGGATAATGAGTGAATAGCTAAATTTAAAGACTTTCACCGCACATCAAATTTTGACAGATGATGTGGACATGCGAATGGTTTGTGCGAAATTGGTGTCGAAAAACCTCACTACGGAACAGAAGGAAAATCGAAGAAACGTGTACGTTGATCTTCTTGAGAGGATTGACAATGACCAAGAATTCTTCAATCGTGTGATTTCAGGTGATAAATCCTGGATATTTGAGTACGATCCTGAAACATAATGGCAAAGCGAAGAGTGGCACACTCCGTCATCTCCTCGACCGAAAAAATATCGAATGAGCAAATCAAAGATCAAAACCATGCTGATTCGCTTTTTTGACAATGGGGTATCGTGCGTAAAGAATTTTTTCCTCCAGACAAACTGTCAACCAACTATTTTACAAAGGTGTCCTTGAAAGGCTCAGGAAAACAGTGATTCGCGTGAGATCACACATTGCTGACAAGCGGATGGTTCATCACGACAATGCTCCCTGTCACACGGCCACTTCCATCAGGGAAGTATTGTCCTCAAAACGCATTCCTACGGTTCCTCAACCTCCCTATTCACCTGATTTGAGTCTTGTGACTTTTTCCTTTCCCGAAATTGAAACATTTCTTAAAAGGACGTCATTTTGGAACTCTCGAGAACACTCTAAAGACCGACCAATTAAAACCCCTACCAGTTGAAAAGCCTTCGAGCCCTGCTACCAGTAATGGGAACAACGACACCGCTGGTGTATAGCTGCCCAAGGGAACTACTTTAAAGGGGATAATATTGTTGTTTGGAAAAATAAAAACCTTGCTAAGTAAAAAGTCAGTCTCATTACTTTTCTCACACACCTCGTAAATCACTATCCATCTGATTCCTGATGGAAAAAAAGTTGCATCATGAGAAAAAAGTTCATCGTGCAAACTTTCGTTTTAGCATCCATCTTATTATATATATTAATTATGTTATATTTCTAAATTATTAAGAGGCAGTTCTTTTATAACACATAAATTTAATAAATTAAAAAAAAAACAAGCGTGATCCCTGAAGACGTCATCAGGATCTGCAATTATATATAGTGTATATGTAAATGTACTGTTAAGATTTACTGTTACTAATGAAACTGAAGGTAATGCAATCACTGCATTATTAACATAATTTTAGTATACGTATAAATTCTGACTTGCAAGCTGAATCATTTCGTTTGCGAATACTGGTTTTCCTGATACTAATTGTATATCACTTTCACTACCTAAGGCCGTTATCAATGCTCACTAGTGTAACTACCATCTAAATAAAATCAAAACTTTCGGCTCGAATTGATGTAGCAGAGAGTGAGAACAGAAAACATTAGCTGAATCATTAGTAATCCAACTCGTTTATTAGTGAAATAAAAAAAAAAATCAATCTTTTACTGACTAAAACAATAATCTTTGTATTAAAATGTGGTCTCTGCAATTTTTCTCCAAGCAAGGAATTTTTCTGCTAGCAGTAAGATAAATTGCAAGCTGCATATCCTGTCAATTTGAAGATTTCATAAGGTTCTTCCGCGTATTTATTCCGTGTATTTAATAACCACGCTTTACGAAAAGAGAGAATTACGAAATCGGCGACAGAGACTGTAAATACTTCTAAACAATCTTCTTGGTGGTTCAATATTTATAGCTAATATGATGATTTTCTTTAAGTTATAGGAAGGTAGTCCAAACACAGTCCTTTCAAGATTACCTGACACTTTGTTCAAAAGCTGAAAAAAATTGAAGTAAAATGATTGGGAGATTACATTCATGACTCTCCTATCACAAAATGCTGATATAGGTAGGATGTAAAAGCCAACTTCTAAATCATATAGTTCAGAATGAAGATGAATACCACGTGAGACGTAAGAAAAATTTCGTGAAAAGATTTTTTGTTGTCCATTACAAAAATGAAAAATACTAATTATGAGCACAGTTGTGCAATCAGGTTTTGCGTTAAACTCTGTGAGAATTCTACTGAAAATGTTTCAAAATCAAAAAGGGTTTAGGGATATGACGCTCTGTTACGACCGATTTTTCAGGTTTTGAATAATTGTGGACTGGATCTAATATAAATAGATCCAATTGTCAGAACAGCACTACCTATCGGATTTAATTCAAACTATTCTCTAAACACATTAGACTTCTAAAAATTGGAATTTTAATGTAATAACAACATTAAGCTACGACGCAAGTAACTGATAGGCGAAAAAGCAACAAAATAAAAAAATTTCCTAGATTCCGATCGCACCACCAACTACCGGTTCTGACGTAAATGCCAAAATTTAAAAAAAAATTCTAAAACGCGATCGCAGCGCTGCCTACCGGATTTAATTGTGAACCTTAACCATCCCAAGATGAATTACACATAAATAAATAAATTAATTAAAAAAACATTTTCTATCGGATCAAATTTTGAATCTAAACCATTTCCGAATCAACTTAATCACACACACAAAATTTCATCAAAATCAGTCCAGCCGTTTAGGAGAAGTTCAGTGACATACACACGCACAGAAGAAATATGTATATATAAAGATATATCTTGATGAAAATAAGCAACAACATAACAAACAATATTTTATATATATGAGGTCTGTAAATAAACTAATGAGACTGGTTCAGAAAAACTTTTTATTTACAATCCAATTATACATGATTCTAACACCTTCGAAGCAGTTCCCTTGGGAATCCAAGCAACGTTACAAACGGTTTTCCTACTTGTCATTGGAGTGTTGGAACTCAGAAACTAGAATATACTTCAGATATTCGGTTACCTTTTTTTATGTTTTCTACTGTTTCAAAATGGTGACCTTTGAGGTGTTTTTGATGTCGGAAAAGGAAAAAGTCACAGGACTCTAGTCAGGTGAATAAGGTGGTTGAGGAGCAACAGGAGTGTTTTACTCTGCCAAAGATTCATTAATTGAGAGTGCAGTGTGACAAGATGCAATGTCATGATGCAACATCCAGTTGTCTTTGATGGCTGGTCTCACGCGGGCATCTCTTTCCTGCAGTTTTTCCAGAATTTATTCGTAAACATATTGATTTACAGTCTGTCCTGTTGACAAAACCTCTAATAGTCTGATTCGTTCAAGAATGTTGTCACCTTTTGACGTTAACGGTCTTCCAGAGCGTGGATCGTCCGCAACTGATTCACAGCCAAATTCTATAAACCACCTGAAAAATCGGTCGTAACAGAGCGTCATATCCCTAAACCCTTTTTGATTTTGAAACATTTTCAGTAGAATTCTCACAGAGTTTAACGCAAAACCTGATTGCACAACTGTGCTCATAATTAGTATTATTCATTTTTGTAATGGACAACAAAAAATCTTTTCACGAAATTTTTCTTACGTCTCACGTGGTAACAATAGACTAAAAATATTAATGCCTAACATAAATCAGCTGTTCATATAACCATATGTTTACTAGAATCTTTAGAATGTTGCCACTTGGGCTACCAAACAAAATTAGTCTCATTACTTTATTTACAGACCGCGTGTATATATATATATATATACATTCGAGTAATCTTATATAGTGGTTTTCTTTCTTTTCGTGAACTATTTATATAGATTGCTTTAATACGGTTCAGTAAAAATTTAGTATAAGCAAAATTTATTTGTAAACAATAATTGCTAAAGTGACGTCTTCAAAGATTTTTCTTGTATGCGCTTTAAACGATGGGAAATATTATTTTTTAAATCAGCAGTTTTATTTTAAAACCGGTTTTGACAATGGGAAAGACATTGTGTTTAACTGCCATTCATTTTAAAGCAAATAATATTTATTTTATTTAGATATCATCAAATATTTAATACAATTTGAAAGACAACACTTAAAATTTTACTTGTAAAAAAAAATAGCGACAAAACTGCGCATTTGATTAATATGAAACAGTGTTTGGGTTATACAAACACTGCTGCAGCAGTGGATCAGCACAGGCCGGGCTAGCAGCTATGAATCCACAACATTATTCACAAACCGTAAACATCATAACTGCCCGCTTTGCATTTGACACTCATAAAATACGCCCTTCCATCACAGTCAGTCGTGTATTTTCCTGATAACAGATTTGTATTAAGCAGTACGTATAGTTTTATATAAAACGTTAAAGTTTACTTTTTTATGTATATGAACGAAAAATTGTTGAATCTATATTTCTCAAATCGTTTAACGTTGACATCACCACACGCAAACAATAACATTTTACGTTAATGATCAATAATTGTTTTTACCCTGTTATTTCTGAACACTTTTGAAATTCTACTCATGACAGTGCATATCGTTGATTAATTTAGCCAGTCTAGTAATGATTGCACTAATGCAACCATTACTTATTTTAATTTACAATTAAATTATTTTATTAATTAAAAAAATCTTTATTGAAAAATTAACAATTCTGTAATAAAAAATCACAATTAAGGAAGATATCCTAATATTTTATGGTCAGAAAATCTGGGTTTGTTGATTTCAATTAAAGAAGAAATATTTTTTATTTCGAAATTATTATTTTGCTAACTACAAGTAAGTTAAAGCATTCTCATTCACTTTATCATTAGTGACTCAAAAGGATGTGAGCTTGGATTAAGTGGAAAAACTTGTTCAAAAAAAAAAATACTATTCTAAAATCAACTGGTTTATTCAGGAAAAGCTGCCGTGAGAAAAAAATGTAATGCAGCTGCAACCTTTATCTTCTTTTTTCTAATTGTAAGAATAATTACTTAGTCTTTGTCCTGGACTCGTTCGATTCACATCTTCCTATTAAAGTCTTAAATCTGGACCCTTTTTTTGGACCATTTTAACCACTCAGGGGCAACCGGTATCGCCTAGAAGACGCTGCCTCGGTCGGCCCTAAGAGACGTGGCTGCAGATTAACCCACCCTATGCATGCAGCTAATCGCTGTCCTACCCGTCGGGGTCCCTCCTGGTTCATTGAGACATCATGAGTACCGGTTCTGACTGCCACGACACCCCTCCCCAGAAAGGCTACCCTTCCCGTTCCTATACCCTAATCAGAGTCCGGGTATGCACCCCATCCATACCCCCCTACCCGAATCGCGCCGCCACCTTACATAACTTGAGGGTCGTCAATGCTTCATCGGAGTGCCCTAATCCAACCACTCTTGCATGTTGATGGACTAAAAACGTCCTCAGCATTGGGGCTATCTCCCTCTATACGTGTCCACGATTCAACCTCTCGCGACCTTTTTTGTTTTTTTTCATATAATACACTCATAATTTTTTAAATCTAATCAGTCATGATGGACGTAAAATCCTACAGCATAACAACAGAAAATGGTAAAAGGGATAAAAACTTACAACTAGACATAATTAAATGATAAGACTTCACAAGTTCCTTATAAACAACACAGCAGAAGTCCATGCTTAATATGGAGGCTAATTAACATGTACACAAAGTTTTTTTTTTATTTTTTTATATTTTGACCACATTTTTTCTTTTTTATGTACAAGAAAAAACAAAAGATCTAACCTTCCGTAAATGTGAACCCAAAAGAGGGCTCCTGGTACCCGTTGTTCACAGAAAATCCGGCTTTGAGTTGATCCAGGTCGAAAAGAGGAAACATTAGACAACACACATCACCGAAATAACTATAAAAAATTCACGGCCATTCGATGTATCTTAAAAAAACTAAAACCTACATAGCAAATATAGAACAATTACATTTTAAATTTAACCTAACATAATAAAACATTAAATGTCGAGGAATGATAATAACAACAACAATAGTTGCAACGACAATAGTCCTTATTCGCATCACCTTGAACCTGTGAGCCTCACCACAAATATTGTCCGCTAGCCGCTTCGGTCAGGCCTCCATTCTATCACCTCTTTCAGCTTTGTCTTTAGGATCCCCGTCTTAAGTCTGGACCTGTACAATGCATATCCTTCTGTTAAAAGTCTTAAACTCGTTTGATATTATATCCTATTTTATAACACAGTAGGATGTACGCATAATGATGATAACAGTTAATTATATTCGATTACATGTATACTAATTGTAATAAATAAAGTTCATTTTTTAAAAACTTAACTCGTTGAGTTTTGAACTTAACTTATATATATATACTTCTTTAAATTTATTTTTTTACGCATTAATATTGATCAAACCAGCTACAACCAAAGAAAAAGATCGCGTTGATTTTCACGTGAAAAGATTTTGGAGTATTTTCTGAGCAAATCATTTAGTCAAATGCTGTTGAAGTGAATGGGGTTGAAATTCTTACATAAAAATTTACTAAAATACATGTCTGTAAATGTTAATTAATTTTTTTTATTGATATCCCAGGTAAATATATTTACTGAGTTGCAAAGTAGTGAAAAATTTTGTACTTGAATATAGAAAGATGAAAATGAGTTGTAGTTAGACAGTTTTCTTGATTCAATATTGTTCTTTTACGATTATGATAAAATTCAATGTTTTTTTTTTTTTTTTTTGAAAAGCTAAGATAGAATTCCACCGTATAATTTATGTTTTTTTATATTGATATAGAAGTCTTTTGGAAAGTATTTTAAAGTTTTTTAACAACGTTTTTACGATAATGCTCTTAGTGGGGCTAATTAAGTTTCAAAATAATGTAAGACGATTTAGTATTTGGATTTTGGAACATGTAAAATCTTTAAATTGTGATTTATAAATCCATGAGATTGCTATTTGTAATAATTTTCCAAATTAAGTGAAATATTTTTACAGAGATTCTATTTATATAAAGTGTGACGGAGGATTTGATTTTGTTTTATCTATAAAAGTGACTTCTTGCAATTTATAAATAAGTGTTAAATATTGCTTTTCTGATTTATTTCAGCATAGTATACAATGAAATTAACAATTAATATTATAAAATGCAGTCGGTAATAAATACATTGTCAAGAATAACAGTCATTTATTTTTCTTTGCTGCTGTGTAAATAAATCATCTAATTTAACGCCAACCAGTACAGCCTGTTCCTTTGCCTTTGTTACTTTGATAAATTCTCTTCATTGTTATCTTTCTATCATCCAATGTGTTTAATAATCTTCTTGGGGAAATTTCATAGTGGAAATTAATATTTAAGTAATTTTATAACCTCTTATTTTGATGCAAGTAATAAAATTGATCATTAAGTGGTATAAAACAGCAGTACGAAAATAAGGATACCGCTTCCGAAAATCAGTATAACTGAAATATACTGATCAGGTGACGCAGTACCAAGACCAGTGATGTCAAAATTGTTCTGGGTATGCGGCAAGAAAATGAATAGTAACAGAAAATAAAAAGAACAGAAATAAATAAAAGAATATACGAAGATATGATAAGTGAGGACGCTAAAATCCTGGTATGACAAGTGTGTTATACCTTGTAACCCTTGTATAACTAAGCCTACTATGACCAGCCGAACTCCTACCTACAGGCCAATATGTCTGTTACCTTTGATAGGGAAACTATATGAAAGAATAGTTGTGGAAAGATTCTTAATGGAATTGGAAAATTCGGGAGAACTTTCATTTTCACAATACGGATTCATTAAAGAAAAATCTACGGTTGATGCCTTATGTAAAGTGAGGAATTGGGTCAACAGGTGTAGAGCACCTGAAGACAGAATTGTATGCGAAATTGAAGAAGGCGTGGGTATAAGCGTCAATCAATTCGGGTTCTGGAAGGGACGCTCCACCGTGTTGGCAGCAAAGAAAGTAACTACTTGGATAGCAGATGTCAGAAGAGGTACTTGGAGAACAAGAGGGATTCCGTTACTTGTCTCCCTAGATGTTAAGAATGCTTTTGGCTCCATCAAATGGAACCATATTCACAGTGCATTATTGGCTAAGAACGTAAGCCCATATCTTTGTCATTGCCTATGCAGATGACCTGGTGATCCTTGCGAGTGATAGACATGCACTGGAAGTACAAAATAAGGCCAATTTGGCATTACAGATGATAGAAAACAGGCTGTGTAATAAAAATTTAGTGCTGAACATTGATAAATGCAAATTTATCACTTTCACTGGAAGAAGGATCATTGATCGGCTGGATATCAGGATCAATGGTGAACCAATAGCAGAAACATTGATAAGTTGAAGTACCTAGGCGTTACCTTTGAGAGGAACGGTTCCTTCACCGAACATATAAACGAAGTTTGTAACAGGACTGACAGAATGATAAAATCTTTAAATATCATTATGACGAACCAAAGAGCGCCTAAGGCGTCAAAGAGAAGGCTCATAGCGTCTTCGGTAATATCGTCCATGCATTATGCGGTGGCGATTTGGTGGATTTCAGTGCAAGTAAAGAAAAACCTGGCACGTATGATCAGGACCCATAGGAGACTGTTGTTTGGAGTGATTTCTGCATATAGGACGGTCTCCTATGAGGCTTTGTGTGTGCTCGCTGGAGTCCCGCCGATTGATTTATTGGCACTTTTAAGAGTTGAAAGAGACCAGGGAGTTGGAATTCTCGAATCAAGGCAGCGGCTAATGGCAAAGTTGCAGGACAGGTGGAATGAGAATGGCCCAGGAGGTAGAACAAAGAGACTCATCCCCGATATTAAAAGCTGGATACATAGGAACCATGGGGAAGTGAATTTTCACCTGTCACAATACTTTACAGGGCATAGCAACTTTAATTTTTACTTGCACAGAATCGGTAGAAGAGCATCGACGGAATGAATGTATTGCGATCGCGAAGATGATGTTGAGCACACATTTACTGACTGCCATAAATGGAGAGAAGAATTAGTAGACATCGATCTATCATCTGATGGTAACGGCAGATTAATTAATCACATGTTTCAGAGTGAAGATGCCTGGAAGAAGGTTGATTCAGCTATTAAGAAAATATTACCGCAGAAAAATGAGGACGAGAGGAGATTGGGGTTCTGATCTTAGTACAGGGAAGGGCGGATAGACCCAGTGGTGAGGACTGGCACGTTGAGGTGTGCCAGTTCCGATGAGCCACTGGGGCCTCCAAGGGTTTTCTTGATAGGAAAGATCAAAGAAGAGACCCAATCATCACGTCAAGACAATCATGGTATGGCGTGGCGATATATATAGATGGGCATATCAATAGACTCAAAAGAACTGACCGGTGGGCCGACCTACCATGCCGGACACACAGCCGGTAGGTGGGAAGGCCCATTTGAGTACAACAGGCACTCCCCTGGGTGGCACAATACCAATCAGTCGGACTGGCCCAGGGACAAAAAAAAAGAATAGTGTAGAGCACGAACCCGGAAGAACAGAAAGATTCCCTTACTGACCCTTCTAGACATACGCAACGCCTTCAATAGCATTCCAAGAGCGGTTATAATGGAGGGGCTAAGAAGAAGGAATGCAAGTTCTTTTTTGGTGGCCACAATAAGTAGTTTTTTACATGACCGAGAACTGGTAAGAGACAACAGGTGGATAAGTCACTTCCATGCAGGGGATACAAGGATCCGTCTTTAGCCCCTGCTCTTGAATATTGCATTTGATGGGATAGTAAGGACAGGAGTACCGGGAAATGTGTCCCTAATTGCATATGCGGATGACCTGGCAGTATTTGTGTCAGATCATTCAGAAGAAGAAGAAGTAAATACAGTGAATAGACGAATAAACCCCTGGGTTAGGGTAAGGGGATTAGAATTGGCTCACTAGAAGACACAACTTGTTGCGGAGACAGGCCGCAGGAATATACTCAATATAGGTATAACCGTTGATGGAGTGATGCCCCACCTAAAATATCTGGGGGTATGAATTGCGCAGTCAGGACTGTTCAACAAATATTTAGAAGAAATCTCAGCGAAGGTGGAACGAGCCATTAATTCACTGGGGCGCCTTACGGGGTCCAAATTGGGACCGAGAAATGCAAAGCGTAAGCTTCTGATGGCAGCCGCTGTGGCTATAATTCTACGTGCTACACTGATGTCGTGCAGTTCATTAGACAAGAATAGGAATCTGAAGCGACTGACGTCACTGCAAAGAAGAATCACATTAAAGATAACAACAGCGTATAGAATAGTGTCGGCAGCAGCAGGGAGTGTTGACAGGAGTGCCTAGCATTCATTTATAGCCCATCACAGGAAAAGAATATACGAGGATATGATAAGAGAGGACGCTAAAACTTTCCTTTGGCAAGAGTGGCAGGGGACTTGGAATGAGTCACACACTGTACCATAGACACAAACAATGATACCGCGATTTGAGTCGGGGCTGGGTAGAGATCATGGTGATGTGAGTTATTATGTTGCTCAGCTTCTCTCCGGACATGGAGAATTTGGTGAATATTTAGACCGATTTGGGAAGTGAGAGATGCCCAACTGTATATACTGTGGCTTGGTAGATTGACCTTACCTTACATTTTATGAATGTGACAGATGTATCTGATGTAATGGGACAGCAGGCATTGGATGGATAACGCTTGAAAAGACTGTAAGTTCTATGATATAAGGGATGGTAGAATAGAATGCTATATACGGTTTGGCCACGGAAATTCTTCAGAGGAAAGAAATAGAGTTTCGTGACTGGAGCGGGGAAAGCAAGTACAAAAAATAGAAGAAAAAAACGGAGACGCGATTACTAGGGAGATCTGGGAACGGCATAGCCGGACTTGGTTTCCCTCTCTAGTGACTTGAGGCAGTCAAAGGGCAAGACTAAGTCCCGGTTACTGTGCCGGTCCCGGTTACTCTGCTTCAGTGATTTGTGGCAGGCGAATGTGGTGAATAAAAGATCCGCCCCCCTGGCTTGAGTACTCTTTGAATTCTGATCCGATCCAGGGGAGCAGGAGAATAAATATTGAGAGTGTTAAGGTAAATGAAAATCGTAGAGATTATAGATTTTTGACGAGGGACTATCGATCCTTGTGCACCAGGAGTTTGCGAAGGTACGGGACTTGCTTGGTCTACGAATATTTGCATGAAAATGATGACACGATATTAATGTTGCACATAAACTGTGAAACATTAATTATGCACATTATTATTATATTAATTATGCACAGTTAAAAATTTATATGATTATGTGATAAAGAATGAAAACAGCCAAACAACCACACGCACACAGATATTGATATATATATGTGTGTGTCTAAGATGGAGCAACTCGAATGACTCGGCAAAGAGATAGCAGAAATTCCAAAGAGCATACAGAGGAAACATCCAGCCATATAGCTCGGTTTGGCGAAAAAGTACAATACCATATTTTTTCTAAAAAAATTTTAAATATCAAATCGATCATCAAACCTCATGACAGAATATACACAGGTGAAATAATCAAACAAGGTAAGCTTAAAGATGAAGTCAAATCTACAGTTTCAATGGTCCATTCGTTTCATGGGATGAAAGATAATGAAAAGCATTAAAAATAAAATGTGATATATGTATCGATATTTATCGGACTGAAATGATGACAAAAAAGAAAAATATAATTCATCTATTTGGATGATCCAAACGAGCTTTATAAAATATTGAGATTGCTGACACTTTCACAAAATACCGATCATATTGACCCTCATAAAATAAATTCGATAGTCGTTGAACTAAAAATTGTAAAAGGAGTTATGTGTTCATTGCTGTTAGTTTTTATGATGCCAAAGAACAAAGTGGATCAACGAATGTTACGTCATAGACTGACGCCATTTGAAAAAAATCTGAAGGATAATATCTATATTAAAGAGTGTCGCATCTGTAATATAGACTGTGTAGTAAACGATGGTGATGATAATTATGCAAGAAAATTATTAACAAATGAAGAGAAAACGAAGAATAAAAAAAAATAAAATGAATTAAGAAAATTCTGAAAAAAATGATGGAAAGAAGTCGTTCAACTAAATCAGATCATAAATTATCAAAATAATCATATGATTTTCATAAATATAAACTAATAAATGTTGTCAATGGTCATAGTATGAATGAAATACGAACGAATATTAACATAGTGGAAGTATTTAAATATATTTATTAATTATATTGTCAATTAATAGGAGAAAAAACGTTTGAAAATTACAGTGACTGACTAAATTATTTCATTAGTGTATCAAGAAATTAGCTGAAAACTGCCATAAAAAACAATAAAAAAAAAAATTGTCGTATATTATAATTGTCCATTCTTATCTCAATGGAGAAGTTTGTACAAAATGGCACGTTTTTACTGAAAAGCCGAATGCATGCCGATTCACTGCTACTTCTTCGCTGAGTCGTTCGTGTTGCTCCATCTTAGACATACATTTATAAATATATATATATATATATATATATATATATATATATATGTGTGTGTGTGTGTGTGTGTGTGTGTGTGTGTGTGTGTGTTTGGGAGATAACTACTAATGTTGTGAAAGCCAAGTGCGAATTACGCAGAAAATTCGGAAATGCAGTACACACAAATGTGATAAACTTAAAACAATACTCTTATGGAAATCCTACAAATTGTGAAATTAAGATGAGAAAATGGACAAACGACGCCGGCAACAAAGATGGCACTGTTAAAATATTTTCCTCACAAACTTCTAATGGATGCGATTTGTGGAAATTTGGACATCAGACTTTAGAGGTTTGTTATGAAGGAACGGTACCGGAAAAACTTAACTCAGTAGAGTCCGGGTATGGACTTGGACAGTGAAGTGAATTCTAGAATGCATTACTTGTATTATAATAAAAATGAAAACAACATTGAATATTTTGACGGTATCGGAAACTTGAGACGATCCTCGTAGCAGATCATATACGAGTATTCTAAGATTTCTCACAAACACCTGTAAATATCTTCTACAGAAATAAAATCATACAGCAATTATTTCCATTTAATTACGATCATATTTTGTTGGAGATTATTTGGAAAAAATAATAATTTGTCTATCAGGAAAGATTTCAACTTTAGTACAGAAATAATTTTAACTGTATTACTTATAACAATATATAAAAGCGAAAACTATACCTAGGGGAAGAAGAAAATTAAATTGTTTTATTATGATGTCAATAGTCGTGTGTGGATGCTCAAACTGAGAGGTCACGTTCCTGCATCAAAAAACTGACGCCTGACAGTTTGATTGTATACATGATGTCTTCACCGCATCACTGGAAGTTAGTGGATGAGTATGCAATAGCAGTGCTACGTGACAAGGATGCGCAGGGTCGGCGCAGACGATTTTAGTGAAGGGATGGGCGGAGAGCTCCTGTTGCGAGGGCCAGCATTCCAATGTGTGTCGGTTCCAATGAGCGACCAGTGACTCCATGGAACAGTTAGATTGGGTTCAAATAAGAGTTAAAAGATATAACGTGAAAAAAGAAGAAAAAAAGACCGAGGCAGGTACTATTTAAGTTATAAAGTGACGCAATTATAAGTCCCGAGTCCAGGTGAATAACCGACCGGAGGGTAAAGGGGTGACGGACAGCCCTCTGCGGAGCCATCGTTCATCTGAGCTTGTGCACATGGGCGATGGTGATGATGTACAGGGTCTCTTGACCCTCCGAGCTAAAAGGCACCCCCGGGGTTGTGATCCGACCTCAGGTGGGGTGTAACGGTGAATTAGGAGTTTTAATCGGTAGGGTGCGGGCACTCATAGGCTCATAGTAATAACATATAGCCTAACCCGTGCGAGTCTGATACTCCCCCACTTGTCGGGGTTATGTAAATGGTATTTCTCAGAATCACCGATAATATTAAAAAAAATTATGTCAAGAGTTATTACCTGAAGAGTTACTACCTAAAAATTACCTGAATTACATATGAAATCAAAGATATACAGATGATATTAAAATTCGAAATTCTCAAACAAATGCACGTCATAGTACTTTGGAGAATCTTGAAACAAATAATGTTATTTCAGAAGCGATAAAGGAAAATATAATAAATGAAGAAAGAAAAAGTAACATAGAATTACATGACTAAACTAGATACTAAACTTCGAATTCTATCCTGACAGACAAGTCATTATTTCTTTGGAAGAAACTTCAACCTATAATGATCATAATTAAATGAATCTGGTTTCTGTTTTGTTTCATCAATTAAGCAGGCAGTAATAGACACATATTATGTAGAAACTCATATTTAGCAAATTTTGAGGTGGTAAAAGATTTTTCTGAAAAAATTATATTCAAACTAGAAACAATTTACTGCTTTCAGATCCAAAACACCGATAAATATGAAAAGACAAATTTTTAAATTATCTAAACTCGAAACATCCTAACATCTGATTTACAGAAACGTCTTCAACCTCCAATCCTAATTAATTGTCGAAGATTTTACGAAAGAGAATTGTGGGGTCGTAATTATATATGGTCTCTTACTGTTCAAATGGGAAAGGATATTTTATGAAGTGTGCTGAAAGAAAGGCAGGACAAAGGGGGAATAAATAGTATCTACAATTATAAAGTAGGCCCATGAAAATCTTGTGATTCCTTCATTTATGAAGTAACTTTTAATATTTGTTTCGTGATAAACAACAATACGGCTGTTGTAATGTTCTTATATAAAATTTTATGTTGGTTGAGGTGCGTTACCATCAAATTTCTTTTAAGAAGGCGTATGCACAGCACATGCAGTCTGAAACACGCATGAATTATTAGGGAGAGAATTATACACGCACAAAGCGGTTTGCAGTGTTGAAAAAATACTTTGTAACCATTATGGAATTATGCGACTTCAAAATTTCAAATGTCTATCACGAAACAAATTCTTCCATAATTTATAGAAAAACTACAATAAATATATAAAACTAATGACGTCAAAACGGTTTGTTCAAGTATTTGTTCATTATTTTACAAAAACCAAATTGATGTTAATTTACGTAAAAAAAAACGTAAGATAAAGTAATTTATAGCATTTTAAATTGTGAAATCGCAGTATCTTGACCCCACAGGGGAAGACACCCTTTATCTATCGGTTTCGGTCGCACACACCCCCTCCGTACGTAGCCCGTATGGAGCTTTACCGAATTGATGTTAATTAACGAAAGAAAGGGTAAGTTAATGTAATCTATAGGATTATAAATTGTGAAATCACGGCAGCTAATTCATTACTTATTATAGCAGGATTTCACGTTATTTCTTGCTATCTGTATTCAGAAAAACTTGTAAAAGGACGGCGGCCACAGATTTATTGACTCAGAATGAGAGAGGGCATAGGAAATAGTATCTTTGATTAGGAATATAAATGTTGCTGATCATATTATGTAATGGAAATTGTGATTGGATGAATTGGATGATACTATTAAATTGTCCATCAATATACAGCATGCGAGGAGAATATGTACTTGGGAAAATGCATTCACGTTAAAGAATATTTTCTTCTCGATTTGGTGCTATCTTATTCTATTGTGTTCTCGATGAGGATTGATTCGTTAAAATTTGTCGAAGAATTTCAAAATCTTCGTTTTACTGTAAGGTGAATTTTTTTAGTGACTACTAGCAAAATTATATTCATATTAAAAAATTTTATTCATCGTTATGGATGTTGAGTCATCTATTGATGACTCAATAGTCACGAACTGGCTAAGCTACATGATGAAAGTGATTAATCGCCAAGTTATTCTAAATTTTACCAAAGTTTATTTTATATTATTTAAAAGTAATATGGTCAATACTGGTAGTTGTAACTAATAATGATGGTAGAATATTCACACTTCGCTAGGGACTCGAAGTTTTTATCCACCTCTTAACTTATTTTATAGTATAAAATATTATGTAGTGTCAGTTTAAAATTTAAGCAACTTACGGTTTAAACTGATTTTTATAAGATATGGCCTCTAATAATAGTATATTAAGATTTTTAGGAACCGACTCCCGTTAGGCTACATACAGGAAGTTGACAGGTTAAAATCCTAGTTAATATTCAGATAGAGGCATTATTAGTTTCAAGCAAATATTCAATAATTCTCATGATTTCTTAAATAAAATATTTTAGTTAATAGCATTATTTGTTTGTTCATAGTTAAAAATAAATTTTGTGTTAGAATTTTTCAAGTTTACGCATACGTGAGATGTTTAAATAGGAAAGAGAATCGAAGTAATTATAATTGTCAGAGATGATGGATTTTATTTTATTTTAAAAGGTAACAATTGGAAATCTTGTGGCGCTGCTTGTAGGTTCACATATATTCAGCCGCCTTCTTTTAATGAATTTTAGTTGTTTATTTGGTAGAAAGATTTATCTGCAACCAACGTACGTGATCGTAAATTACAATTGAAAACGATGTTTCAATAAATAAAAGGTCTGGACCATAGTAGTATTTAATATTGTTTATTTATGTTGTAAAATTTATTTATTTAATAAAAGAAAGTTTTGCGTTACACTTCGTGCTTTCTTTTTTTCTATAGATGCGTATGTTTATGCCAATTGTGATACTATATAGTCTTCACTTGTTTAAATATATGATTGCCATAGAAATTCTTCAATAGGTACAAACCGAGCACCATCATTGTAGTAAATAAATAAAAAAATTAAGATTATGTAAATAAATAACTTGCATAAATATAATTTTCCATCTTGAATTTTAAAACAATTTGCATACAAATTACTTATATCTAACCTATCACAGATATTTTTTATTAGTTTTCAGTGAATTTTCAATCAATTATTGAAAACGGTAAGATAAAACGCTGATACTGTTGCAAAAAGAGTTTCAAGTGGTTTTATAATGTAATAATGCCTAGATCCAAAGATTAATTAATATAGTTAATTATACATTAATCTTAAACGAGAACAAGGTCTAACATAAGTCTTTCATTGAATGATTTTTCCTTGTAATCACTTAAGTATGTTTGCATAATACTGCAAAAATTATTATGTAGACATTGATTTCTAGAATAATTTCCAGAATTAATGTTTGAAATTACACTTTTATTTTCATTACTTTATTTATTAATTTGTTCATAGGTTTTTAAGAAGTCATAATGAGTATTTGGATTTTAAGCAGATTTGAAATTTAATAATTTCAGACACATGAAAACTTAACCATGATCTGTCCGATCAATCCAGATTCCAAAACCACATTCACTTTCCCTTGTTTGTCTTTACTGCTCCTCTGGGTCGGATTGGCAGTCAAGCCAGGAAAACTCAACCCAGGAGAGCGGATCTTCTACTCACCACATTCGCCTAGCTCAAATTACTGAGGCAAGAAAAACGGGCCCGGCTATGCCGTTTACGGGCCCCACCCCAGTAACAGTACTCGGTCTAGGCTCTTGCTAGTCTCAAGCCACCAGGGAGGGGAACCAAGTACGACTATGCCGTTTCCAGATCCCCCTAGTAGCCGGGTCTCAGTCTTTCTCTTCTTTTTTTTATACTTGCTGTTCCTTATTCTAGTCACGAAACTTTATTTCTATTTCTCCATGGCCGGAGAGAAGCTGTGTAACATAATAACTCACATCCCCATGACCTCTCCTCAGTCACGACTCAGATCGCGGTATCATTGTTCGTGGCTATGTCACAGTGTGTGACTCATTCCAAGTCCCCTGCCACTCTTGCTAAGAGAAAGTTTTAACGTCCTCTCTTATCATACCCTCGTATATTCCTTTCCTCTGTTGGGCTATAAAATTAATGCGAGGCACTCCTACCAACACACTCCCTGGTGCTGCCAAGACTATTCTATACGCTGTTGTTATCTTTAATGTGATTTTCCTTTGCAGTGACGTAAGTCGCTTCAGATTCCTATTCTTGTCTAATGAACTGCACGACATCAGTATAGCACGTAGAATTATAGCCATAGCGGCTGCCATCAGAAGCTTACGCTTTGCATTTCTCGTTCCCAATTTGGACCACACGCCCCAATAAATTTATGGCTCGTTCTACCCTCGCTGAGATTTCTTCTAAATGTTTGTTGAACAGTTCTGACTGCGCAATCCATACCCCAGATATTTTATGTAGTACATCACTCCAATGCGTACTCCATCAACGTTTATACCTATTTGGCGTACTTTCCTGTGGCCAGTTACCGCAACAAGTTGTGTCTTCTGGCGAGCCAATTCTAATCCCTTACCCTAAGCCAGGAGTTTATTCGTCTAACCACTGTATTTACTTCTTCTTCTTCTGAATGATCTGAGACCATACTGCTTGGTTATCAGCATATGCAATTAGGGACACATTTCCCGGTACTCCTATCCTTACTATCCCATCAAATGCAATATTCAAGAGCAGGGGCTAAAGACGGTTCCTTGTGGTACCCCCCTGCATGGAACTGACTTATCCACCTGTTGTCTCTTACCAGTTCTCGGTTATGTAAAAAACTACTTATCGTGGCCACAAAATAAGAACTTATATTCCTTCTTCTTAGCTCCTCCATTATAACCGCCCTTGGAATGTTGCTAAAGGCGTTGCGTATGTCTAGGAGGGCCAGTGAGTGACGCTTCCTGTTCTTCCGGATTCGTGCTTTACACCTGTTCACCCAATTTCTCACTTTACGTAAGGCATCAACCGTAGATTTTTCTTTTATGAATCCGCATTGTGAAAATGAAAGTTCTCCCGAATTTTCCAACTCCATTAAGATTCTTTCCAAAACAAGTATTTCATATAGTTTGGCTATCGAAGATAACAGACTTATTGTCCTGTAGGTAGGTGCTCAGCCGGTCATAGTCGGCTTAGTTATCAAAATGAGTCTTTCTTTTTTTCCGTGTTCCAGGGAAACTCCCTCTTTCCAACACTCTTTTAATGGCCTATAAAACAAGCCATCTATGCGTCATCGTCAACCCTTTAAGTAATCTTCCCGGAACCCCATCAGTGCCAGGGCTTTTATTGGAGTTGATGCGATTAACTGCTCATTGAAGCTATTCTATAGTGAATCTCCCCACCTCATTGCATTTGGTGATCATGTGATCCACTTCTTCCGTTAGTAAAAGACTCTGGTTGGCTCGTAGCGTCTGCTATCTTAATAGCGGAAGAGGCGTACCAAAGTGTTTCTTCAAGATCCAGTAAGCCTTCCCCTAAAGATCATCATTTAGCTCTACTTCTAATTCCCTCCATGCCTCCCGTTTCGCATTCTTAATCGTAGCACATAGTATCTTTCTGGGCGTTTTTATATTCACTCCTTGCTCCTTCAACTTCGTCTGAACGTCTCTATCTTGCACGCTGACGTTTGCGTAGTGCTGTAAGCGCTGCTATACGCAGGTCGCCAATGTTCTGGGACCACCAAGGTACTTTATGTTTCGCTTGATTGGACTGTGGCCGCAAGATATCATTTTCTTTCTTCAAGTCTGAAGAAAATCCTCCGTATCCCAAATTTGTCTGCTCTCTATCCTGTGTACTACCGTCTCAGAGAAGGCTGAAATCTGAGCAATCGTCGGCTTCCAATCTCTTCCTGCAGTCCTATGCATCGGATTTCCGATTTGTAAATTAAGCTTCATTGCACGGTGAACTCTAGTATACTCCTCGTCCATAACTCTCCGCTGGCCTCCGTGATGCGATTGGTAGCAAGCCAGCCTTTTCACAACTCTCCAACAAATAACCTGTGATATCGAAGAAATCGCAGTTTTGTCAATCATTGATCCCGCAGCTCTACCAACAAAAGTCCTGACATCTTGAGTAAAGAAAATTCTAAATTAGTAACAGATTTGATAATCGAAATGTAGTGTCTTATCTTTTTTGACATCACATCATTTTGTAAAAAACAGTTTTATTTATATTATAGAAATTTTTGTATTTTAAGCGGAAGAAATAATATCTGCGAGACTCTTACCATACGGTTTACAATTTCATTGTAATTTATTTGGATATCACTGCGTTTTGAAAGATTATTCTTTTTTGTGAAATACTGATTGTTATCTTACGGATTTATAATTAAAATTTATTACCTTAGAGCAAAAAAATTGAATTGCATGGCCAATTTTTTTTTATAATCATCACATTCAGTTAATACCATATTTTTCCTGTTTTAATAAAACTAGTATAATCTCTTGTAAACTAATACTTTTATTTTTTTTTAAAGAAATGATGGGAATTAAAAAATATTGTTTCATCTTAAGTACTTTCATTTACGTAACAGCATCTATTTCATTTACGTAACAGCATCTACTGTTGAAACAAGCTGTAGTATATTTTCTTTTAAATGTTATCATTTCAAGTACATTTTCAAGTTTTTGAACGCTACCTAGTACTATCAAATACTGTTGTTTAGCGGCGCGATTAGTAAAGGTACATTAAAAAATGAATAAAATGACATATTCGAGTCCCGCGGTTCTCAAATGGGAAAAAAAAAACATTGTCTAACAAATTCGAGGTATTTTTTGAAAGTATTCTTGATTACTAATCTAATTGAACTGAAATATATTGTTTTCACGCTTATTTTTCCCCCATTTTCATTTCACTGTTAGGTTAGGTTACGTTTAATACTGTAAACGTAGTTCGTTTACTCCTTGCCTCTTACCAACAAAGGTCTATGAACTCCGTAATAATCATAATAATTTGAATTTAATTTTATATATACCATAAAGTTTTAGTTTATTAATTACTTCATCGTTTTCTAAAATATATAATCAATATACTGAATAGCTATATTTAAAAAACAAAGGAATAAAATTAAGAGAGCCATGTTTATATTTCAATTGCGTTTATTCATTAAATATAGTGAAGCAAAAGTTCATATTTTTAGGCATATATTTACATATCCTATATGTAAATATATCCTATATGTATATGTGTTTATAATATAAACTAATGTACATGCCTTAAATTATAAATCATTATTTTAATCTTTTTTTATAATTTTTTTTAAAATTATCCCAGCAGTTCCTTTTTCTTGTTGAATTGTAGCATTATATTACAATATGAATAAGCTGCTTGCACAACCTAAAAATAATAAATCGTATTACAGTTAATTCACAATTAAATAAATTATATAAAAGTTAATTTTATCATCCAGAAAAATTTATATATATTTAATGTACAATGGAATCCAGTTTTTCCTTTTATTAAAATCTGCTACATGAATTGGTTTCAATTATTTGGATCAAATCGGTCCCAAGTAATTTAAAGATATACCTGTTAATTAGATCTGCCATTAAATTTATCGGTTTCCTGAGTTGAAAGTAAGTTTTATCAGGCCGTTAAATTTATTTCTGAAAAATCATATTAAAAGATTTTCTCTGAAAAAAAAAATCATATGAATATTGACTAAACTTTTTGGCTTATTTTTAGTGTTCTGATAATTTTGCGCCAATAGTAAAGTAATGTATTTATAAACGTTTTAGCATATATAGGCATATACTATAATTAAATTGCATACTAACATTTTAAATAAATTTTAATGTAATTCATACCTTTCAATCATTCTTTAGAAGGTTTTATATTAATTCAAAACAACTTACAATATATTTCTGTACAAGTTTATTATTAATGTACTTTTTTTTTATATGATTCATTTTCATGTATTTTTTTTAATGTATGTATAAAGTTTAGCAAGATTGGTATTCCTTACTGTAATTTATGTAGGATTAAAATTATGAATATTAATTTTATTAATATATATGTTTCTATACTATGTTTTTACATCTTAATTTGGAAATGAAACATAAAATTACAAGTTACAATAAAAATTGGTAGAAAATGTTTATTTTAATTCTATAAAGTCCATAAAGTACTATAATCTTATAAAGTATAATCCTAACAAAATAAATATCGCTTTTGTTTAAAATTATGGATAATAATGTAATATATTCATTTTATCATGTGAACATTATGAATACAGTAAGTACATACATCATTCATTATTACTAAAACTTTAAAAACTTTGTTCGTTTTGAGTATGATTATTTATTAAAGTTATTTCTATACAAAGATCAACACATCACTCAATATCCATCCAATACATCAGAAGTAAAAAGCCCCATTAGAAATACCGAAATCAAAGTTTGTTAGAATGCAAAAACAAAAAATTCCATATCTCTAAGTAACCGACTTAAAATCTTAAGATGCATAATGCAATAACATTCAAAATATCTCCTGTGATTAATTAACATCAAAAGAAAGTATAATATGACAGGAAATAAGGTAGATGTTACTTTCTATTTATGCAGCACACGAAGAAATCTTTCCCATATGTTCTCGGACACGTTAAGAAAGTTATGGGTTTATTAATAAAGATTTACAAAGAATAAACTTTCCTTAAAATAAATGATTTTTAATTAGGCGCTGACTATATTACTCCATTAATAAAACAAAAATAAATTTTATTTTTAAATATCGCATAAAATCCAGAATAAAAGGAAATTCACATAAATTAAACAAAACATAACATATAACAGTTAAGTTACTGTATCACTGATATCCTGATTATAAAAAAAATGATAAAAAACCTAGAACATAAAAAAAGAAGAGACTTAAAAACAGCATGAATTAATAAATAAAGAGAATAAAGAATTAAAGAAAGAACAAAAAATATAAATCTTAATTTTGCTTTCCAAGTAATTTTCCTGAAATCATTTTCTACTAGTTAAACAGATGTTTAGCTTAATACAATACGAAATCATATTTTAATTATTTCACACTTTGTAGATGACATCGTTTTATAACAAAAACAAGAATTTTATTTTTGGTCAATATTATGTTTTTCAATAGACCAGGGAAAAATATTTAAAATTGATTTCTAAGAACAAAGCATAGTTGGTAAAAATTAATTATAATGATAATTATCCGCAACGTATTAAATTTTTTCTTACCTTTAATAAGAAAACTAAGTCTAGCACATACAGACCAGCCGGTTTCATCTCCAGTGGCTTCAAAGTTCCTATTAACAACATCCTAACACTGTGCTTGTACCAGGATGGTTTGTTCTGCCAACTAGATGACAATACTGTATCCCATAATTTTTCACTCTGATTATTTAAGAACAAAGTAAAATTATATTAATTCATGAAAAATCATTAATAGTTATGTGTTTAAAAGTATTTACGTTTATTTCTTTTAAAATTTCGTATATTCTCTTTCTTTTTCTTTTTTAAATTATTTTAGTTAGTCTCAGCATAACTGACAAAAACCCGCTAGTAATTTCAATCTACCGTAATAGAAATATTACAGTTAAAATAAAGATATAGAATTTAGTCTAAGCTAAGAAACTACTAATGTTATTTATTAACTACACTTCAGTCCATTCCAAAACATTTTTTATTAAAAAAGTAAGATAATTAGTTATTTTTATTTCTTGCCTCTTAAAATTTGGTATTGATCACATGATTACATATCGTTAAAATAATTATCGATTTTATAAGAAACTTATGTAATTTAATATATCGTTACATAAATTTAAAAAACTTAAATCACTTATAAACCAATTAAAATAAAAGAATTACTAACAAAATAAACATTTGGTTTTGAAAGCATAACAATTTTAACCTGTCAGGACAAGAAACCCATATCCTTTACTAGAGTCTTTAAAAAATATCCACGGTTTATAAGAACACTACAATAAATATTCTTCGATATCTGCAATTTGTGTATGTGATGACATTTGTTTTACAAAAGCGATAGTAAAGATATTTAAAAATTTCTCATAAAACAAAGCAGATTAGTTGTAAACTGATAGGTATATTAGCGCAAAGACTTTTTTTCTATCTGTAAAAATTTAGTCATTCCAAATCTAAAATTTTTAATATTTGTTTTGTCTGACTGATGATTGGTTTCGATTTCAAATTCAGATTTTACGCTTCCACTTATAACTTTGTTTGTTTATCATTAAACTAGTGTAAAATCCTTCTACTTCCTCATAAATATTGTGCCTCTATCAGTCAATGTTTTATTTATTTTCTTATTTTAATACAGCGTATACACATTAAAAAGTGTTTTATAATTATTTCAATTTTTTGCCACATTTACATTATATTGTATTTTATATCATTAATCCTCCTTCTTGGATAACAGAAAGAATAAAGTTTTAACATGAAATTCATAACAATAAAAAAAGATAATAAAACAACAATATTAAAATTATGTAACATATTAACACATAGAAGAAATAAAAACACCCGGTGCAAAACTTCTTTATCATTGCCCAGGATTCGACAAATGCTACTGGGCAATTTAAATTTACGACTAAGGTCGCATAACATATGCAATCCATATGGATGTGGCGCACAATCAAGCGGTAGTTGCATTGTATTCATATTCGTGCGTTTACTGTTAACATCAGATGCCCGTGAGTGACTCTGGTATGAACTAACTGCAATCGACAAAGCCCCACTTCCTATCGACCGAGATTTTTGAATGACTAGTCCCACGGTTACACAGTGGTTTAAATGTACCGGAGTTTATTATTCACTTGGTAGTCCAGTCACCACGCCACTTTGCTCGAAGAGCGTGTTTTACAAAATTAATAGAATCACATGTAGTAACACGAGTTGTAAAGGAAGGCTGACTATATACATCTTTAGCAGAGGAATCTACACGTTCATTTCCCGCAATCCCTACGTGATTAAGGATCCAGCAGAAACGCACTTGTGTGTTGCGATGGTTCAACTCAGCAATAGCATTATAGATTTCGATGACCACAGGATGACTAGAGTAAAAATCATTTAAAGCTTGGAGTGCACTACACGAGACGCTACAAATAAGGATATGACGGTACTTAGGGTTAATGATATTCAAAGCTGTATTGATAGTCTACAGTTCAGCAGTAAATAAATTTATAATATAAGGTAGACCAAACAAATTAATTCTGCTATCGAGAATAAATGCGCATCCAACAGTATCATTCTGTATCGTTCCATCTGTGTATACTATTACGTCTGATTTGTTTTTGAGAAAATATGGTGAAACACTTGCTGAAAGACTGTAGGTGGTGTTGTATAATATGTATAATATATTTTTTTATGTGAATAAGTAAAAATTATAAATTCTTATTTAAAAACGTTTTTTGCTAACCAGGATTTAATTTTCGAATTCTCAAGAAAACAGACGTCCAAATGCAGGCTTAATAAAGAAAGCGAGAAATGAAATATTTGTTCGTAATGAATTGCTGAAGTTCGGAATTCAGGATTAAGGATAAGTATTGTATTAAAAAGTATCTTTTATGTATTTATTATTTTACCATCAATTCTCCTGCTTAATTTTACCTAATAATTACATGTTATTTTGTATCAATTAAAAAAAAAAAAAAGTCTTATTTATGGTGGCGGACATTTACCGAAAAAGCACCCTATAAACTATAGATCATTGCTCAGTTTTGGTCAAGGTCACAGACAAAACGTTTTTCGAAAGCAAACAGTTTGGTCGACGTCGCAATACCAAGCTAGAATTCGTCAACATTCCATCTTCTATCAACCAACCAGTGAACCGTTTTATCAACAACGTACCAGAGAAATTACATCACCATCCACTTAACACATTATTATTATTACATTTCTGTTCAGAGTGACTCTAGTCAGTCATAGTCTAGTTGTTCTCTTCGTACCATAGGCGTGTTAGCTTCAGTTGTGCTATTTAAGTTTTTGTTTATCAATAAATAATCGGGTTAAGCTGTTGAAGAAATTTAAATAATGTAAACATTTAGTTAATTTTACTTACTGATCGCGGCTGTTGCTGGTTGTCGGAATAATATAACGAAAAACAGCTAAAATTAGATTTTTTATAAATAAAATTTTATGCTTGATAAGACTGACTGTACCATTTTGTTTCTTGGACATATCCGGGGCATTCAACAACTTGTGGTGGCCCTCTGCCTTGTTTCCGTTACAGAAGCGTGGTTGCACGCGAGATGAGATTAGAACTCCTTCGAGTTACTTCAGCGACAGAACTGTTGTCCTTCGTGACGGCAATTTGCAAGTAGGAAAGACCCTGTCTAAAGGATGTCCACAGGGCAGTGTTCTAGGTCCACTCGTCTGGATCGTCGAGTTTTATTCTCTCATGCGGCTGCGTTTGCCTGGCGGTTGTCGACGATGGGCTGCTGCTGGTCGAGGGCGGTTCGCGTGGTGAGATTGAGCTCAGAGCAGCACAGGCATGTAAGATTCTCGGGATGTGGAGTCTTCTGCATAAGATGGTTTTCAATGCGGAGAAAACCACTATGATGTTTTTGAGGGGCCGGCTAGCCGTAACTCGCCACCCGCGAGTTGTGATGGACGGCCTTTCAATTAGATATGTCACTCTTCAGAAGTATCTGGGTGTTATCCTTGATGAGAGGCTTCTCTTTAAGGAGCACTTGCAGTATGTGGCAAAAAAGGCTATTGATGCTTTCTTCGGCGTCTGTAGAGTTGTCCATCCCGATTGGGGGTTGAATCTCCGTACCATACGTATTCTTTACAAAGGAGTCTGTGAGGTCATTATGTTGTACGCTGCACCCGTCTGGGCTCATCGTATGCGGTACCAAGTTTATAGGGACATTCTATTACGAGCCCAAAGTCTTCTTTTGTTAGCGGTTGTCGGCGGTTACGGAACTGTCTCACGAGAGGTAATAACTGTGATCGCAGGCATCAAACCCCTGCGTATTTCGTCTACGGAACGTAGCCAGCGGTATGTTGCAAAGAAAGGAGGCCTTCTTAGATCAGGGCGTATGCGTGAGATCGAAGACCAAGGTTTTGACTCTTAGCAAGCTAGGTGGAACGATTATTCCACTGGTCGTTATACGCATGGTATATTTCCTAATGTTAGAGAGTTGTGAGCGGTTAGTTGGGTATCATCCAATCAGCACACAACGCAGTTTCTCTCCGGACATGGTGCCTTTAGGGAGAAATTGGCTAGGTTTAAGTTGGTTGACTCCGGCTAATGTCCGGACTGTAGGGTCGATGTGGACCATGTCCTACACATTTGTCCCAGGTGCCAAGCTGAGCGTACCAAATTTACTAGGGAAATCGAGAGAGTAAAATCCTTCTTGAGTCAACTGGAGGACTCGCAGTGAGTGGACAATTGTTGCTGGCTTCCTACTCTTCCTCGCCTTGTGTAGGACTGCCGAAAGGATTTAGTAGGAGATAGGAACCTGGGTGGCTAGTGACTGCCTGGGCAGTTGACTGGCTGAAGGTAGGCGCTTTGGCAGCGTGCCTCGGTTAGATTTAAGAGGTGTCATTTGATAATGGAATTAAGCTGTCGGCGGAATTGCCGCTGCCAACGGGCATGGAATTCCTTGTCCCAGGGGTGCGGTCGCGCTTCGACGGGAGCATTTGTATGAGCAAACGACACTTTTGGCGGGACGTGGCTGCGTGCCGCTTAGGTGGCATGCAGCGCCGTTTCGACGGCGGTTAATGGAAGAAGGTGAAAGTCACGCCGTACTCCGCAATGAAGCTGAGTGGGAGTAGGCGTTTATTCTCCTCTCCCCGGTAGACCAGACCGGAGTCCGTTAAATTCGGCGCTCATGATGAGTCTAATGTTAGCGGGGTTCTTTAAGGGAACTAGGACTAAATTTAGTTGCGATTAACACTTTATTGGGAAAGTTGTTTTTGTGGTTAGGTATTTGCCTCGAATCCGAGACTTTCAATGAAATTGGCTCATATAATGGTTAGAACTAGGCACGGGGTCTTCAATCTGCGGTTAGGTTTCTAGCTTAGTTCCTAAGGGCGAAGTGGTAGCTGCAGGTGTCCGTTGTCTTCTTCTGAAGGCATAAACCTAAAACTACTATCTCGGGGTGAATTTACCGATATGTCCCTCGGGGTATCTGCACCGGTGGCATCTCAGCGGGGCCTGAACTGAACGCTGTGGTATGTGATCAATTTGAGGGCGAGAAGATGTCCTCCGTTAAAGCCACTACTGGCTATGAACGGAGGGGGTGGTGTGGCGACCGAACACGCTACGAGGCAGAATCTTCTCCCAATGGGGAGGAATCGATGTGTACTACTTTGTCCTCCCATTAAAGCCTTTCAGGGCAAGGAACGGTGGGGGTGGTGTGGCGACCGGAATCGTCAAAAGGGGGTGTCTTCCCGTACGGGGCTTGGATGTGCTATTTTCTCGTGCTGTTCGTTAATTATGTGTATCAATTCCTGTACTTTTTATTAGGAATGTAATGCTTATTCAATGCAGGCTGTTTATTTTCAATTTAGTTTTCTGTTCACACTTATTCTTGCGATTCTGTTAAAATAGTTAATGAGGAACGTGCATTTTGGAAACATGATTTATTTAATATCATGTGAACTCTTTTGTGATATGACTGTATAATTATAATTTGGTCTAATTTAAAATTCATGGTCCGTATTATTTTTAAATCAAATTTTTTACAATGCTGATATAGTTATAAACTTATGAAATTTTAAATTGAGCTGTTGTGCTTTATTATTTATTATAACAGTTAACCTATAATCTTATATTTTTCGAATAATAAATCATATAATAGATTACATACCATGTTTATCAAGAATTGTCCTGCTACGCATGATATACCATAGTTGAATACTGTTGAACAAAATGCAAATATATACTTCCCTTTGTTTGAAAAATCATTATTCTGAAAAATTAAATCAACAAAAGAGGCTTTTTATTTAAATATACTATGTATTAATTAAGTTCAATGGTTTTTTAGCATTAAAATTTGGAAGTTGTATCGAGCCTAGGCAGTTCAACTAATTATGATTGCCTACATCAATACGATTATAAAATTTCTGGGTGGGTCAATTCAGTATCTCCTGGAAATGGAAAACTATCTACACCAAAATAATCTCCAAAAATCTTGCCTTCAGTAACTAAACTTTGTTTAGCACTTGTGTAGTATTTTAGCTCCATTTGTTATTTTTCCTTTAAATTTACGTTATTTATTTTATACCTCTGAACTGAATCAACAAAAATTTACCTAAATTCCTGACTAACAAAGCAGGATTAACTTTTGTATTGTATATATGTATATGTATGTACAGATACATATACATATATGTACTGTATATTCAAAAGATTAGACAGCAGTAGTGTAACATTATTCTAACTGCAAATAAAGGACTTAGACGTACTTACAACTTGGGAGGAGTTCATGAAGGAACTCCGTAAGATCATTGGGGAGTCAGTATCCGTGGAAATTCAGTCTATGTGGCCGACCTACGGGTCAACACTGGTGGTCCCTTTGGCCTAGCCACCTTTTCTTGCGGAGAAACTACTATCAGACAGGCGCATCCGCATTGGCTGCCGGGTGGTTCGACGTGCCTCAGATGACCGTTGCTTTTAGTATTGGGGTACAGGGCACAGGGCCAAGTTTTATGTTGGACCAGACCGGGGTGGTCATTGTTTTACCTGCGTTATGGCCGGGCGCATGAGGATGGACTACAAACAAGAACCTCTCACTGTCTGTCTCATGTAGATAGCACGGACATGCACCCGGAGGTCGAGGGTGTAAGGTGACTCAATCTGTTCCAACGCCATGAATATGGGCACAACTGCGTTGTGTGGTATCTGCTAGGGATAGCCTCATCCGGGAGGGGTGGGAGGTCCGGCGTTTCATTTTCGATAACCGGTTGAGGACTCTCTTCCAGTTACCTTTGGGGGTTAAGTAAGAACGTAGTCCCGGTGGGGGATCCCTGTGTTGTTGCTCGTTAGAAGCGAGGAGTTAAGACCGGTGTCTAGGTGAGGAGAACCCTTTGGAATCCCCTCATTTGAGGCATGGCAGACAAGGAAGACCGAGTCCCGGTTGCCTGGACGAGGTCTTGTGCCCTTCCAAGGTAGTTTGAGGCGATGGCACCCCTTGGAACTATGATTATGCTTAGTCAGGAATCCAGCTCCAAGGTAAGAGAAATCGACGGAGAAAAACAAAAGGCAACTAAAGTACTATGATAATTGTTTATTAAAATAAACATGAAAATAAGAACGCTTAAAAACCGTTCAAGTAGTTTTATTAAAAATCTAAAATTAGTTTTGATTTTTGATCAGTCAGTGACATCAGTATACGATCGGGATGAATATAAAATTAACTATATGTAAAAAAACCAAAAAAAAAACCAAAAAAAACCCGAATATTTTAAAGTATTAATTATAAACAAATATTACATAAGCAAAATCATATATAACTATTTCTAATAGTTTATTTACAATAAGTAAAACTTCCATCAACTCTTGTCATTTAGGCAACACCAATAAATGATATAAATTTAGCTGAAAGACATCAAATTGTTGAATCGATATTGCTCATCACTTTTAGAAAGGATAACCGTAAATTTATTCCAAGAAATAAAAAATGTCATGAATCTTAAACCAATATAAGAAATATCCCCTCCAATGAACAAAATTTTAAGAGAGGGAATAATATTTTATGTTTAATCAAAAACAGGATTAAAAAAAAAATTTGCCTTTTAAACTGGCTTTAAATTGGATATCTTTCAAATATCGTTGTTCAGCAATGAAGTTACTGCTTCAATTCATAAAGTAAAATTATCTACTAATTTTTACTTAAGCACATTTTTTAAAAACTTAGCTTCAAATAAACTGATTTTGTGACTAATTTCCAGGCAATAATAAATACAGTCGATTTCTCTATTGTTCATCTTTATAATTTCACAAATACTCTTTCATTATAATAGCAATTTCTATATTTATTTGTTAATTTCCTTTCATATCCTGCCTTAAATGATATGATATTTTAGAACATATTTTAAAATGTGGCTTCGCGATGACAATATGCCAACCAATCTTGTCCTTGTTTTCTCCAATATTTTTTTTATATTGTTTTAAAGTAATATTGTTATTTCTTCCTTTTTAAAGGTTAAGCATTTGAAGAAATATTTTTAGAAAAAACATGGAAAGTATTTTTACATTTGTTTGCGGTAGAATCCTGATCAAAAGAATTCGGTTTTACCTGGGCAAACCATCGCATTAAAAGCTACCGTGTCACATAGGATGAAAAGAATCGCTAGTGTTACTCTTAACCTGCACATATTTATTTACTGTGCGATAAAAATAATTTTATTCATTTTACAAATTAGTTTTAAATTCAAAATTGACGCAACCGTTCATATTCATTATCATAGAAAATTTTAATGGTTTGTTGATTTAGTTTACTTTTTTAACAAATTTTAATATGAAAGAAGTTCCAAAAAAACATTTTTATTGTGCCCGAAAAAAACTTGCTGTAAATGTTGAAATATTTTTACTTCCTTTTACGAAGTAAAGTAAATACTGTGATGACGAAAAATGTCGGTTTTCAGATTTCAACGGAAATATACATTTTGTACATCCCTGTATCCATTTTGATTTGTTTCAGCGTGACGTCTGTACATATGTATCTCGCATGACTGAAAAACGATTACCCGTAGGATGTTCTGGATTTAGGACTGTTATAACATCTAGCTGTGCATCTTCCCTTTAGATTGCAATCGAATGGACCAAAAGTGTCCAAAAAGCCCAAAAAAATTGAATTTTGGACTTTTCTTAACTGCAGTAATAAGCCCTCATTGAGAGCTTTTCAACAATGTATCATAAGTGGTACTTATTTTCATTGGTTCCAGAGTATTGTCAAATAAAATTTTAATTAATGAAATATTTGGATCTCACAAGAAGAAGGCACATAGCTTCAATCCGACTTCATCTCATTTTTAACTAATTATTTTTTTATTTTTTTATTTATAGCTATTGATTTCTTAATAATTATTAACCTCTGGTTATAAAAAAAATACAATAAATAATAATTCAATAATAACAATAATAAAAAAAATATGAAAAAATATCAGAAGTAATTATTGAAATACAATTTTATGTATTTTTCATTAAAAAAAAAAATGTGTATATAATTTAATAGGAGTACAAGGAAGTCATGTGGTGTCCACATCAGATGTTTTAACTTTCTTGTGAAGACATTATTAGCTAGGATTCAAAATTTTCATTATTTCTTTCTTAGGACTGCTGAGATACATTGCAGTCACATCAAAACACATAAAAAATTCATCTGTCTGTAAAATTTGGTCTTTTAAGTCGTCAATTGGATAGAAGTTACATTTGTTCGGTATATTAGTTTAATAACCATTTTGTTAAATAATAAGATAGAGCATTTATTCCAGAAATAATTGATCGCATTTGATTACCTAGTTCATGTATTTTTCAGGGCGAGTATAATATTTGTACGACTACTTAGAAATAATTATTTTGGATTTGAGAATACAGAAAATTATTGTAACTACCTCTAACTGGTTTTGTTTCTCGAATGAACGCAGCAACACTGTTCTTATTAATATCAATGAACACATAATCATGTATTAATCATTTGAACAGTTCATAATCAATCATTGTTGTCCAATATAATTAATTATAAAAATCAATTAATGATTGATTTAATCATAAATAAATCAATATATAAATCAATTAATGATTGATACCGTTGGGCAATCAATTAGTTATATAAAAAATCCCAAGAAAATACATTTAGTGGCCTTGAAATAAAAATATAAAAAGGTTTTACGTTTAATCTCATTGATGACAAAATTTTTAATCTTCACTTTGATGTTAATTAGAGATTTCTTTTTATTAATAAATTAATTTAACAAGTAAAAAATATATTAAAATTGATAAACAATCACATTCTCAAATTAGTTTACAGTCATGGATTTATTATTTAATGGTTTTAAGTTAATCTAGACAATGTTAAGAGAAACCTCAATGAATTTATGGCAAAAAAAAAGTTGATGAAACAAAAAATCTGACATTAGATCATTTATTGAATTTGTACTAGGTAAAATTATTTTGGGTCCTAAATCAAACAGCAAAAGAAACAATAGCTTGTGAAATATATAACTAATCTCCCTTCAGCTCACATGGAAATCCTTATTTGCAGAAATTACTTTGATCTTTCTTTAGTTACATCTCGCAGCATTATGAGTACTATTGAACCCAAGCAAAGTTTACCAAGACTAGAATTTCCATTTAGTGATTGAAGTGGAGCGTATTGATAATGGCATTTTCTCTCCTCTACTGCTTCTCACTACTTCTAGATACTGTACAATACTTCACTTATTTTGAAGAGCTCATACTTTGTGAAGTCAGTATTTTATTTGTGAAGTACGCGTTTGGATAGCGATTGTCTTCTTTATGCATATTTGATTAGAAAATTTCCTGGGCCCAGTTCATTACAGTATAGTGATAAATTGAGGACTTAGCTTTCAGCAAGTTGACTGAAAGATGGTAGTCCATTTCTGGTCTGCATAATCAACAATCATACTACTGTCTGTCATACTGTCATACTGTCATACAATCTGTCTGAACAGAGAAGATTCAAATATTATACATGAAAAGTGTAATATTTCAGTCGAGGTGGGAACATTTAAAGTTTGTTACTGTTTACAAAACTGAACATTAAATCAATTAGGAGTAATCAGCTGGTTTTCAGCATCATATTTCATCGAAATTTGTATATCATGCTAACTAAAATAAATATTATTAAACCAACAATTATTATTTTATTTATTCTTTATGTTTTTTTTTTCTATTTTTACTTAACTAAGGTGTTTATAGAACGTGATTTTTCTTTGTTTAATTTAGTAAAATAAATTTTTTATCGGTTAAAAAAATTTTTTTCCTGTTTTAGCCTACGGAACTACCGTCCAGGTAATACTTCAGAGGATATTGAGGATGATATGTATGAGTGTAAATAAAGTGTAGTCTTGTACAATCAGTTTGGCCATTCCTGAGATGTGTTGGGTAATTGAAAGCCAAACACAAAAAAACACCGGTAGCCACGAATAGTATTCAAATCCGTGTAAAAATAATTGACTTTACGAGAAGTTGAACGCTGGAAGGTTCAAAGTAACTTAGACTACATTAACTTAAAATACAATAATAGATAACCTACCTGAAACATACAGTATAATGTCATACTAATATGAAGGCATATAAGCTGATTGTAAATGAACATAGAAGAATTTACAGCTTTGTTTATATGCTTGATTTTTCTGCAATAAAATGAACAATTCTATTTATGATTACGCATACTTTATTTACATTGTTATTACTACCTAATAAAAAAACTGATCTTTATATCAGTTTCCGTTATTATAAATAATTTTACTAAGTTGTCATGTAAAGTTTATGTAGCTATAAATAATCTAAACAGATCGGTAATAAAAGCTACATAATCTAATACAAATCTGTAATGAGAGGAATGCAATCTAGAACGCATTAATTCCTGGTTTAATAGCAATTATAATAACTATGCTAAGTGAAAAAACATTATTGTGAAATAAACAAAGATTTTTTTACCACCGCTCAGTAGGGAATCCATAATTTAAAAAAAAAGTGATTTTATAACACTCATTATCACTCATTAAATTTAAATTCAAAATATCTTTAACATTTAGAAAAAAAATTAATACAAATACTTTCTGAAAATGTTAATAAAATTTATTTTATTACTTTACTGTTTTGATTTGTTTAATTTATTTTCTCAAACAAAATTATCAATAAAAAATATTCAAACTCCAGTATTATCTGATGGATGAATTACACCTTATCTGACGTAAGTCCCGTTAACTAAAAAGTGCTGAAAATAACATTTCATAAAATGGTATTCATCCTACGCTAGAAGTTTATGGAATGTGAGTAGAGAAGTTGTTTTCCATTGCCTTCTATTATGAACTGAATATTTTTTATCAAGATCATCAAAGTGCAGAAAAGAAGTCACCATCACTTGTTTACTAAAGAGCACCATTGTAACGAATACTTTTACATTGTTACAAATACCTTTGATTCGTGTAACCAGTCCTTAGTATATAAAGCAAAATTAAAAAAACAGTTGGCATAGTACAATTTAATATTTTCTGTCATTAAACAATGCAAAATTTTAGGTGCCTGTACTCATAAGGCCAGCAAATATAAATTTAAACACGATTCAAATACGATATGCAGTAAAGAAATTAAAAGTTATATATAATAAAGAAAAGGAAATTTTTTCCTTAAACTACTTTTATTAGGTTGTTATTTTAATGAATAATACTTTCCTGTCGAAAAATAAAACTAAAATTGTAACTTTTGTAAATTCTATGATTTCAGCGGGTGTTGTAAGAAAGATTTCTAATTAAACTTTTATACTTGAACTTTAATAAGAAAACAGGTTTTAAAAATTAATTCTGATGAAATTCTATTTCGTATCGAGTATTGATTACATTATTCTTTGTTAATCTATAATTATTATAAATTACGTCTGTATTAAAACATCAGGAACAACGACAAAATTAAAATAAATGTAAAACAAAAGTATATTATTATGAATAATGATATGGTGTCATTTTTAGGTAAATTTGGATGTCAGTCCTGCCCGAAATGCTACTAAATAGGATGAGTATCAGTACTGAGCTAAAGTATACTATATTACAATCTGAATTTATGTATCTCTCTGGTTAATGTTTGATACTTTTTGAAAAGCAGATTATTAAAGATACCGTTTGCCAAATTTTGATACGTTTAATCTAAAATTGTTTAAACTAGAAGATGAAAATTTTGAAGGAATGTTTTTATTATTATTATTTTTTTAAATATGATATTGTCCGTTTCAGTAAAATTTACTTCTGAAATTGCATCTTAAATGAGAGGATACCAAGAGAAACTCATAACCATATAAAAACAATGTCATTTTTTTCTGTGTCCAAACTATGTCTGGACACGCTATATTGTGTTATATAGACACGCCATGTTGTGTTATTATAATAGTCCAATTTTCGCGTATCATACAGAGTATGTGTTTGTAGGTTGAAGACTAAATAAAATATGCTAAAGCTATTTTATATGACAAACAGCGTTTTATACTTACTTACTTGTTCTTACTTTTCCATCGACTTTTAATTTTTTTCGTACTCATATCGACTACTCTGTAAAGAAAGGATTACTTTATACTTTACCTCACTTTCGTTCTTCTTTGTGACGTTAATTGGTTAAAACCTACAGTTCTGTAACATGAAATGTTGCACTCTTTGGTCAGTTCATCTAAAATATCAAGCCATCATTAGTTACCCCTTTCAGTAAACTTACGCCATACCTTGTTCTTCAGAATTTTAGTAAAGCGGTCATGGTAATTAGATAAATCAGAATAATTAAATAATTAATTGTTTTTTTTTTTTTAATGTATTAGGTTGACAGCGTTGTGAAAGAAAACGGATGGCATCTTCTATCGAGAAAAAGGAAATTTCGAAGATGGCAGACTGCGATACTAGCGCTTGTAGCGGATGCCTTCAATCAAGAAAACTATGGTTCACAAAGATTATTTTTTAAACAAATTTCTTAATCTCGGTTCATATCACTTTGGTATGCAGTTTGTAAATACAAATTTAATGTAAAGTTCTATGTAAAGATGTTTTTTTTGCATTATTTTCAGGTAAGAATGGGTGAACGGTTAATGTGGTAGTCTTTTTAAATTGATTTTTTCCCTGAAAATGTCAACTGTAGTAAGTGAATGCATAACCTCATAATGAGAGGTGATTAGGAACCAATAAATCACGCCATTTGTTATCGTAAATCTGTAAATATAGTATTCTTATTGAAAATACATAATAGAATTTCATTAATATGGAAAACAATGTTTCAAGTAAATAATTACACGATTATAAAATTATTATTATTTGTATAGCAAATAAAATAACAAAAAGAAAAACTCAAGAACTTTGAACAAAATTCAAAACCGGTCTTGCATGAAAATATAAATTATGAAAATATTAATTCATTTATACTCACTGAATTATTTCCAAATGGTAACGATGTATTGCCGATAAAACTTTTAATAGTTTGACTTCTTCTTGTGAAACGCTATCTATTTTGTTTCCATTGTTATTACCATCACCAGAGTAATTATTATTCATATCAGTTACATCTAAATTCCTTTCTGATATTCCGAGTTTATCATCGACATTGTTAATCACATTACATAGTAATTCTAATTCATAACTAACAAAGGCTAAAGAACAAGAACCTAACAAAGCCCACAATCCTATTACAAATACGAGATATGCTAAAATTAAAGTTTGGGCGATAAAATATACGGTAAACAATATAAGACTACCGTTTATCCTGTACGGTATAAATGATGGAAACGGCATTGGTGCGATTGAATAATCGATTTCATTTTTGTTTATTAAATGAATAATGAAGTCATACCATGGTACACCACTGACAAAACCCCAAAAAACCACCATACCTGCATACAGCAACCTAAAAGTTTTACAAAACATAAAACTATAAGTTAATCATATCAAGATATACTGAAAAATTAAAAGCTAAAAAAAATTAAAACTAATCTAAAAGAAATTATGGCTAAAAATTTCAATAGATAATACATTTATACCTTCATTTTCTTTTCAACTGCACATAAACGTTAATAACATATCATTTGTCGATTTAAGAGTGTTATTATTTCTAATAACTTTAAAAATTAAGATAGAAATTTCCTTTTTCATCCAGGTGATTTGTAAAAATAAATTTGTAAATGTAAAAAGGATTTGATGAACCTTCATATCATTGTTACATAATAAATACGAGGAGATATTTTTTCATGGAAAATTTAAAACAGGTACAAAATGACTAAGTTTTCCCCTTCATTGCTTTTATTACGGGCTAACTATTCTGGACAATGAACTTTTCTGACGGGTTTTCTTTCAGATTCCGACAATTTTCGTTTTAACTAATTAAACTGGTACTAATTACCATTAAAGCAAATTGGTTTTACTTTTATAAGATAACAAGTGGTTGTATTATATATTATCATCGTTCATGATCAATCAATGCTAAGAGAACTTGACACTGTAACTTCATACATGAGATGTTAGAATTAACAGCTCTATCTAAGAAAATGTTGACCCTCATTTTCATATTTGACAATCTATTTTAGGTATATTACACCATCACAATTTCCTCTTTAATTTAACTGAACAATAAAATCTAGAAAAGTTTTGTTCACATGGCTGTGAAGTTTTATATTACGTGAAATATTTCCTAATTAAAATTAAGTGTAGCTTTCAATTTTTAACAGATGTAGAACTAAGTTTCAGGACATAATATCAAAATAAATATATACTTTGCAAATCGACAATTAAATCTATGAACAAGAATCAGCAATGAATACATAATGAGCATTAATTTTACTGCAATTGTTTTATTTTAGTATTTTATAAGGATAGAGAAGTATCAAAGTTTTGGAAAAATCATTAATATGAATTTAGCAGTAACAGAAAATTTGAATTTTCTTGATAATAGATATCCCAGAATATCAAGAATTGTATGTTTTAACTTTAAGTCCTTTCTAGCATATTATTAATATGCTTATATAAATTAAGCAAATTTTACAAAAAATTGCCTGTATTAACTTAAAATTAATCAGCTACTTTATATTTGAAGTGGTCATATGAACCAAAAACCTGAAAATTCAAATATCTATTTGATTTATAGTGTTTTAAAAAATTGGTTTTTATTAATATAAGTAGTTTATTTATAACAGTAAATACCGAATACAATCATTCACTTTTTACTTACCAGAATAAATTCCACGATGAAATATTAGATTTATTTATCATTTTTCTTATATCATCTTTAGTAGCAAGATTATAATCATTAAAAGTTGAATACTTCATAATATCAACCAGTCTTTGTATATTGTGAGGTGAAAATGTAAAATCAGTAATAAAAACCAAACACATCAGTGCTATTGAAACATCTTCAAGCATTAAAAATCTTTTATTTAGCTCGCTCCAATCTGAAATTACATTTATAATACCTACGACGGGAATAAAAATTGATAAACTTAAAAAAAAAATGGCTCTTGCTGGAATTTTTCCATCACCATTTCCAGAAAATGAAGGATGTCCCAAAACTTTTAATAAAGTTATGAATGTTTTAATTACTGAAGAATTGTAATTAATCATATTTTTATAAATTAACCTGAAAGAAAAAAGTTTTAAAAAAATTGAAAATTATGATAATTTTTCAGTTTTATACATTTTATTCAAAACTTTTAAAGTAAAAGGTATTTAAATAAAAAATAAAATTAACACAGATTTAATATATATATATATTAAATATAATGAATTTTAAATGCAGATAATATGATTATGAACTTAAGTTTAGCATGAAATAATGATAAGAAGAACATAGAAAACATTTATACTTCTCTGGTGATGAAAGTATTTATATAAAAAAGAAAAATGCTATAAAATAGAGCTATTACGTTTTGAGGAAAATACTTTAGTTTCTCTCATTTTATCAAAATGAAGAAAATTTAAATTTTTAAATATGCTATCCTCAACTTGAAATTTAATAATTTGATTTTAAATTTCTATATTCAAATTCTTCATGAAGAAGGGTATCTTTTGAAAAGCATAAGGTGTATACATGAAAAAGCATATCAAGAGAGAATATTTATTTATAATATAAAATATGTAAAAAGATGTTGATGAGATATAATATTTGATAAGTATAAATTCTTCCTACTTCATTATATGAAAAATATACAAGGCTGGATATGACATTCTTTAACAAATACAAACGTAATTAAGGATTTGTGCTTCCTTAAACGTGGAAAAGCAGTGATTCTCTTTAAAATATAAAGGAAAAATTATTTAACTAACAGTAGCAACCTACTTCATAATATTTTACAGAAATTAAGGAACAGGATTATCTTTTTTTTTGGATGTTAGGCAGTGTTCAATGTATCAGTAATATTTACAATTACTTTAAATTGTACGCCAAAAGGGTTAAGTTTTTTTTTGACTTAATCCGATTACTAACTGTAAAATGTACAGTGCAAAAGAACATTCTGCGATTTATTAAACAGGAACAAACTGAGTAATGCTGTAACTTAATATAAGATTTTTAATCCTCAGAACCGTTTAAATGATGTATGTCTGAAATATTTCTAGCGCATATATCAGAAAAAAAATATTACGATACGATATTAAAAATGATAAATACAATTTTTTCCTCAATTTAGCTACTAACACAAAAATATATAATAAAATATAACAAAGGTATAATGAGGTTAATTATATTATATTAGTAATATTTTCTGTCAGATAGTGTCATAAAACGAAGCACACATGAAATAAATGTTATTATATTATGGTTTGTAGACGAAAGCAATAAGTATAAATAAGCTGTATTTTAAATATAATTGAAATACTTAGCATACAGTAAATTATCATAAAAATCTTCAACGCAGTATGTAAGAAATTAAAGCAAACAAAACAAATTAAGTTTCTATTAAAATAAATAAATAATTTTTGGCAATTAATAATACGAAATTCTCTATATTTTGTTTTTGCAAAGTATTTATTTAAAATGAGTACTACTTTCGAAAATAAATAGTTATATCTTCCTAAGTATATTGCACAATCTACAAATACAAAATTTTATATCCATAAAAATCCAGTTGGTTTTAAAAAATATAATTTATAAACATACCAAGGACTTCAAACTATAAGAAAACAATTGTAAAATTATGAACTAAATTTGTTAAATTAACTTATTTTCACAATGAACAAATATTTTTATGTAAAACTCTTCCATTCACTCATCGCTGTTAATAAATGAAGTACCCAAACCAAGCCTTTATATAGAATTACTAATTGGAGCAGTGGGTTCGCGTCAGCTGCTACGTTTCAGTGTTATTCTACCGTAATTAACTGCTGAACCTACAGTATCATTATGAATATTAACTTTTCTTCATGAAAATTTAATTCAGACTACATAATAACGAACCATTATCATATCTTATTATTTCACTGCGGTAATCAATATCTGTACTTTAATAATAGATTGCTATATCATTTAATTTTAAAAAATACTTAATGTAATTGCTGGAAACTATTTTCAGAAAATATAATAAGGTATAGAAAAATTAAGAATAGAATTATGGAATATAACCAAAGTTATTTATAATTATTTAATACTTTTGAGGAGAGAAAATATATTTATAAATGTCAAACACTATCATGTAAGTAAATTTAAAAATATTTATATGTACCCGTAAATAAATAAAATAAATGCATTTATAGAAAGTGTGTTTGGAGAAACAAGCTAGAACAAAAAATAAAATATGAATACCTCACAATTGTATAGGAAAAAATTAGTTGTCTCCATAAATATTACTTTAAAATAAAGTATTTCTGAACGTTGGTAATTAGTTAAATATTGACAATAAAGCAGTTCTCTGAAAGAGTGGACAAAATAATCTCTACAATTTTACATGGTAACCACAAATATTGCTAAAAATAATAAAGATAAAGGCGTTGAAATAATATAATTAATTAAGAGAAAAAAAAGAAGCTTACGATCATTAAATTTGCCACAGATCAAATATATCAAAATAAAAGCATGTCGCTGTTCTCAATGCACTGATGTATCACTTTACAAACTGTCCAGAAATAGGCAACTAGGAAACCTTCAAAAGTAGGTTTTAACATATTTTTGGTACCCTGTAGTATTAATAGTGTACAAGATTCTGCAAACCTTATAATATAATTAATTAATTACACATTAAAAAGTTTCTTACGAATTGTAAGATATATTTTGTAAATATTTTATTACATTTCTTAATAAACTAAGAATTATGCTTAGCAATTTTACAATTACCCAAGTCAAAGAAACCACAGAATTATTAAGATATATGAATAAATTATTATAAAATCAGGAAAATACTCTCACACAAAGTCTCTTAGAAAATCAAACCATGTCTTATATATTATCAAAATTGAATGGGGACAAATACATGTTCTCATTATGACAACACGGATGTCAACAGCGTTTTTATCCTTCTCAATTTGAACTCCTATTGAACTCATCTTTTATGTTTACCTTGATCCTGGTGTAATCGTCAAAAAAAGCCTACAAGCATTTCAGCTGTATGTATAATGAGAAATGCACATCAAAGATACTGTTGAGAATAGACGCAGCAACCCCAAACATAATCTGATGTGATATCGTATTTTTATTCCCGAATTCAGAAAGGTTGTTTTTTCATGGTACTAGTAATATCAGAATTCCTTACTGTAACCATTTATCTTCCCGCTAATGTACTTCATCAAACAATCTGTATACTATTTAATCAGTATAGTTGAAATTCATTATATTTCCTTCTTCTCCATTCGTAAAAACTTTTCCATTCTTCAGTTAGTATTTCCAATCAATAAATTAGGTATTTTAAAATCCAGTGATCCTTCAGTAAGTTTATGATTCGAAAATAATGATATTTTATTTCAATTAAAAATGGATAAAATAGACACCATTTGTATTATTTGTATTTGTATTATTCATATTGATAATCGTTTTAATGAGGTATTTACTTGCCACTTTTACCTTGAAATTAGATTTAATCTTCACATTTTTCATCTTCGCTCTGGCATCTTTAACATTTCCTCAACGGATAGTTCCTTTGATAATATTCTTCAGGCGTTCCTACCATCTCCCTCCACTTACTAATACAGATGGTATTTTTTCTTGCAGTATGACATCCTCGTTCTTCCATATTATCCATATTATATGTAGAATAGGGCATTGCTACCAACTCGAGTGGTATGGGACCAAACATATCCATTCTTTTGATCATTTCATTTTCATCATTATCTTGTAGTTAATTTATAATAAACTCTTAAATAAAACTTTCTTATAGGCATTTTTATAATAGGAAATTTTAATTAATTTAACTTAAAATTGATATTTTATTTATAGTTTTAAAGTTTAAATATCTAAATAATTACTCAGAGTTTCATTATATATGTATTATTTTAAACAATTTTTAAACGTTTTCCTTCTTTCTTTAAGAAAATAACCCTTTTATTTTTCAAATTTTACAACTTCTAGCTTTCTTACCGCTATGTATTAGGATTCCTTAGCACTTTTGATATAATTATTAAAAGTATTATCCTGAACCGTTATAATTCCTTTACAATTGTTATCAGATTAGCAAGCGTTGTTCGTAATCACTCATCCTTTGCCTATTTGAGTTACATATAAAGATTTTTTGTACATTTTTTTTATCTTTGTACTCACTTTTATAACATAGCTTTGTATCACTCTCTCACTCTTCTAGCTCCTTCTCTCTAAAATCTATTAAATCAAAAATTAAAGTAATATTTAGTATTAAGAGAAGCAATTGTAAATTACACTGATGGTCATGTAAACTGCTCAAGTTTAACAAATACAGACAACCTACTTATATTTTTGACTATTCTATGATTGTTTACCTTATTGTTTATAATTTTTTTATTTAATATTATTATCATCATCAGACAGAGATTACAAAAAATATATTATTTGTTATTTATTTGGGACCAGACGAAATAGAAGACTCGTCTATATTCTACTTTATGACCCTTCAACATGTAAATAAGAAAATTCAGATATTTCCTTAGAAAATAATAGTTAAAAACTATGTAGATTAAAGAAGTTGTTTATCTCCCAGTATGCGGGTTTCCCTGATGGAATAGACTGGACGTAACGCTGAACGTGAACAATGAACGTACTGAACAGTTTAAAAATCTTTTATACAATTTCAATGTGTCCTTTAACCCAATTAACTTTCGTGTTTATTCAATAATTTAAATGTCTTCAAAGAGAAGTTTGAAAATAACAATTAATAGATGTCAACATGAATATAAAAGAAAAAATTCTTCCACTATTAAAAAACTGAAATACATTCAAAAACAAATCTCTGGATACAAATAAACAAAATCCTTCTGTAGATCAAAGAAGATTCCGACATTGTATTTTCTAGTGATTTAACTCTAATAAATAGAAATAATTTTAACTTTTTTTTTTAAATAATTGAAACAATGTATGCTTTCTTCCAGATGCAACGGATATATTTCATTCTGCCATATCCGATTACTTAATTTTAGTACTCTAACTTGTTCAGCGTGCTTTGCTGTGTGAACATGGCATAATGTATTTCGTTATGACCAGATGCTGTATTGCTGATTTTCTCCAACACTTCCACATGTTCATCTGTTTTGAAAGATACATTGTATGAAAAATTAACAATTTTGGCTCTGTGATTTTTAAAGGCAGTTAGATTTTTTGATGTTGGACGTTCCTTGAAGGCGGTTGTATGGTTTTTTCTTCCTTTTTATTACTTATATTTCATTACTATACCACGTACGGGTGTATTCTTCAGTTTTCTAGATATCCTGGAAATACGCTTATATCTTGATGCCGAGCCAAATATAGCATTGCTTTTAGTGTTTATATCATATAAAATCCCTACAGCTGTTTTGAGGAGTTTCTTACCAGCAGTGAAGCTCACCAACAAAGCCGATTTGTTAAAGATCAATATTTTTGGGGAGGCATGTGGTTTGATTGAAACAACAGTTGAGATTTGCAATGAGGAATTATTATTTTTGTAATATTCTTCTAAAACCTTGAAAGTGTACTTCGGTGCTATAGAGGTACTTATAAATGCTAAATTTAATTGTAGGTTGATTCAAACTTTCTTCATCATTCGTCAGTTTGATCAGATCCAAAAATAGGATTGCGGGAGTTAAAATCACCGATCAACAGTACGGGTGGTGGTAGCTGGGTAATTAAAGGCATTATGTTATCCTCTTTCCGATCAAAGTTTGGTAACTATTTGCACAGATGGTCGCTTTATTGATTACGACCGCTTACAGATTTGTATTTATTTAAACCGCTTCGGTGGTAGCTCGAGCATATTTACTATTTATTAGTTTATCATATTATTATTATTTTTTAAAGTTTCTCTTATTTCTTATTTATTTTTTTTTTTAAGTTTAGGGATATCTACTACTGTGGTCATTAACCCTCCATATAAGAAAATATCTTTCTCTCCCTAACAAAAACACAAGCGATATAGTCAGAATACTATTCTTGTCAAATCTGATTAAGATTATATAAAAGACTTATCAATCCTATTGAAATTCCATAGAAGCACAAGATGACAAGGGTGTAGAGAAGCGCTGTCTAACCTTTTTTACAACAAGGGGCACATCTAAATGATTAGAAAGGTTGCGTGGGCTCCAGGATTCATTTTAACTATCTCTACACAACTGCTGCTACTAACAAAATCAATAATTATAAAAATTATAATAATGATAAAAACATTTGAAATAAAAAATCAATTATATTTACTCACGACATAATTAATGTGAAATTTGGCACTGCATGCTCGCTGCAAGTTGAAAAAATCTGGTGTGTTGGTGGAACAAGCTCCTGTTAACGCGTCATCAAGATGGGAGTCTGTCAGGCAGGATCGGTACTTGTTTTTGATGATGTTTATTGATGAAAATGCAACTTCACAAAAATACATGAACCAAAGCATGAATACATTTTCAGTGTTACTCCAATATACATATTACATCAAAACTAAGGAGAATGGATATTTTCATCTACCCACCAGAGTTCATATATTGCTTCACGTTGCATAGAGCATTTTAAAGGAAGTTCTTAAATATTTTTAATTTTCATTTCTAATCCTTCAATTTTATACTTTCTGAATAATTCACACACCCTATTTCCAAGTTTATACTAACGTCAACTGGAGCCAATGGATTATTGACAAAAATATCACTGGTTTAAGTACTGAAAACTGACTAAATTTATCGTCAAATTTCAAATACAAGAGTTTCACGATCCTTGGCATAAGAGAAAAGATCACACTCGCCATCATTTACCGTTTCTAGAATTGATTTGAAAAGTGTAAAAGGGAATTTCTGTTTAATTGTGTTATCAATAACCTCACTTTCTCTTAAAATGCATTTATAACACTTATCATATGTAAAATATTACGATATTTTCCTTGCAATTTGGTGTATAACTCGTTTAAGTTTGAGGTGATATCTGCCAGAAAATGTAAATCTAGTAGCCATGATCATCAAGTTCGTGTTAATATGGTCCGAAAGATGATTTCAAAAAGTTTCTTATTTAATCTAGCAGACAGCAGAATCGTTCCAATGTTTTACCCCTACTAAGCCACCTTATATCTGAATGAAAACTTACATCGCCATACTCAGAATCTGATATATCCAAAATATTTCGAAAGAATCGATAACGTGTAGAAGACAATCTAATATGTTTCACTACACGAGTTACAACTTTTATCACATGATCAAACTTTAAAAACTTTGCGCATAAAACTTCCTGGTGGATAATGCAATGATAAGAAATAAATTTTTGAAATAATTCATCCTCAGCACAAAGAGATAGAAATCCATCATTTCTACCAGTCATAGAAGGCACCCCATCTGTTGTTATAGCAACAAGCTTTGAAAGTGGAAGGGTACTATGTTTGATAAGTTTAAGGAATGCGTTAAATACGTCTACTGTCCTAGTTTGTCCATGAAGTGGCAACAGTTTGAAAATCTCTTCCTTTACTGTGAAATCATAGAAAACCATTCTAATAAATACACACAATTCGCAAATATCAGAAATGTCAGTACTTTCATCAAACTGGAGTGAAAAATAAACACATAATTGCAAATCCTGATGAAATTGTGATTCCAAATTACTAGAGATATGTTCAACCAGCCTAGCAACAATTTAGTGAGACAAATATAGACTTTTAAAGGAAGATGTAAGTGCAGATTCATCTTTGTGACCTTCGAGTAGAGATTCAGCGGCACTCATCATTGCTTCTTTTACTAGTTCCCCATCGTTAAACGGGTTTTTCCTTTTAGCTAGTACGTAACAGATTTTGTAAGACACTTTTGTCAAGTTACTTGTCTCCTGAACAGGTTTCACAAACACGGGTTGTTGCAATTGTAGTTTAGATTTAAGGTCTTTCACTTTGTGTTTTCTTAGGTCAGAATTCACGGGAAATTTGTTATTAAACTGTTTTAGATTAGTCAAAAAATGTCGCTCTATATTACTTTTAGAAACAGGGAAACAGACACGCTGGCATTACACAGTAAATACACAGGTTTTCCCCTATATTCAATAAAACAATATTGTTTCTCCAATTCACTGTTAAATCTGTAAGATCTTTGCCTTTTAACCATGTTAAGACTACTCTAGATATTATGTTTAAATAAGACAATAATTTAAAGAACTTGACCTTAAAAAACTGATAACATGAGGAAGGTATAACATATCAGAACACGATACAACGTAATAAATTTTACCTACAGAACTTTACCAAATTTTACAGAATTTTAACAAATTATACTGAAGTTAAAATACAAGAACTGCATGGCAATAAAAGAATCAGAATTTTTTAAATGTGTCAAATTCATCTCCTTATTGGCTGAAAACTTAATTATGTTGTAAGATAGAAGCTCATTGGTTTTTCTAAATAACCGGAAATTCAGTGGCCAAACCCACATGCAAATTAATTCAAAACTTTCTCTCACGAGAAACATCCGTTTCTATTTTAGGAAGGTTAAGGTCAGGTTAAAATTGATTAAAATCTATGTTAGGAATTACAAATAACGAAAGGGACTCAGTTTTACCAAAGAACAGAAAAGAATGTCAGTTTGAAATTTATTACAAAGTGCTAGTAGCTTGAGTGGAGAGCAGTCCACGAAATGAGTGACAATTAGGTAGTTTCTTTTGTCGAGCTAGACTCCCCGTTAGGAGCGTCTTATACCTACTTATACCATTACAAAGGAAATGAATTACTTCTGTTGAACTACTGCAAAATATAACGGCTAAAATGTGTATTTTATATCCTTTTTAAGATGTAAAATTAATGTTATTTTGAAATATGTATTAATATTAAATAAATTGGCAAATGGGCGCGAGCGCTAAAAGACGAAACGAAGGGCGCTATGGGCCCGCGGGCCCCGGGTTGGACAGTGTTGGTGTAGCGGGTCTATGCCACTTAAAAACACACAAAACAACTCTCACAAAAATGTTATAAAATTTCTATATCACACAAAAATTAAAAAGCACATCTTTCCATTTAAATTTTGTAAAAAAACACATAGTAATTGTCTACCTAAAATCTATAACCTAGGTTTGCCCTTGGGCCATCCATTTTTTCTTCATTTTTCCATATTTCTGAAGAATGTTGATTTCCAAGGTATCTCAGACCACGAAGAATGAAACTTCTGATCCTCCGCAGTGTATTATGGAGGATGTTGTGGTGCGGGCATCAAATGATTCCGGTTCCGATGGTGAGGTCAGTAATTCATCCGAGTCAAAACACGATATACTCTTCGCTTTTGCGTGTGAGGCGGTTTAAGTGCTCACCCTGTCAGTCCTCCTCCTCATCTCTCTCCGTAAACAAAAAAAAAAAAAGATTATTATTATTAGGTACTAATAATAAATAGTGGCTCTATTGAGGTTATCGTACCATCTGAAGTGAGAATTGCTATCTATGTTGTGAAAAATGGTAAAGCCACTGGTCCGGATAAAATCCCAGCAGAACTCTGGAAGAAAACGGACGCATCTGGAGTTACGTGGTTGACAAACATTTTTAATCTCATCCTTACGTCTGGGAAGATGCCAGGCATGAGGAGACTCAGTAACCTGATACCATTTTATAAGAACAAAGGGAATATTGCTGAATGTAAGAGCTATAGAATAATTAAATAAACCTTATTTACATAACCTGAAGATATGGGAAAGAGTCATTATCGGTAGGCTACATAAAATCTCTACCATAACCACAAACGAGTGCGATTTTATTACCGGAGGGAGCAATACGAACGCCGTACACTGAGTATGAATATTGATGGACAAATATAAAGTCCTGAAAAAAGATCTCCATCTTATCTTCATTGATTTCGCAAAGGCTTTTGACTGAATACAACGTAAACTCATATGACAAGGACTAAGAGCCCAACTGAAAACAGAGTAATACATCAGTTTCATACACGACATGTATAATAACGTTAGAACATGAATTTTGTCACCAGAGGGTACAAGTTTTAAGGTCAAAGTAGGGGTTCACTAAGGATCCGCTCTGAGCCCCTTGATTTTCAAATTGTCATGGACTACATCACAAAATATCTCCAAAAACTGGGTCCATGGACACTTTTATATGCAGACGTTGTGGTTTTAATAGAGAAATTGTTGCCGGAAATCAAAAACAACCTCGTCAGATGGCGTAAGTCTTTGGAAATTAATGGCCTAAATGTTAGTCGCAAAACGACTGAATACATGCATTTCAGTTTCCCTGGGGACAACAGTAACACTCAGGCAGTATCTACTATCGAAGGAACTCCCTTAAATAAAGTAGAGGAATTCTCTACCTGGAAGTACCTTGGATCCATAGTCAACATAAGGGCAAACATGTAAAGAGATATAGAAAGTAGAATCAAGGCAGGCTGGCTCAAGTTGAGGTCGCTCTCTGGGGTCCTCTGTGACACAAAAATACCCATTAGAACTAAATACACCGTGTATAAGCGAGCCGTTTGACCGGCAATGCTAAATGGATCAGAGTACTGAGGGATAAGAAAGAGCGAACAGAAAAAAATGCTTGTCACGGAGATGAAAATGGTCCGATGGGCAAAAAGTGTTACGAGACCTTACAAAATCCAAAATAAGTACATTTGAGGGACCTTTAAAGTAGCTGAAATACAGCAAAAAATGCGAGAAAACCGTTTACGCTGGTTTGGACACGTTATACGTGGAGGTGAAGATCATATGACCGGTCACGTTTTAGTCTTAGAGGAAGGCAAAAAGAGCAGAGGCCGCCCATCGACTACCTGGACGCGAGCCATCAATAATGATATGCTGACGTTGAGCTTAACGCCGGAAATGACACAAAATCGCCAAGAATGGCGTTTAAGTATCAGGGCTGATCTCAAACAGGGAAAAGCCAAGGGATTGATTGATTGATTATTACTATTATTCTGATTATTAAGGGGGTTGTGATTGCTATACTTTTTTGATTATTTATTTTATTATTGTCGTTTACTATTATTATTAAAACTGTCATTATTATTATTAGTATTATTAATGATATGTCCACTTTTATTTATGTCTTTAAACCAATATATTGTAGTTATATAAACCGTTTTATTTGTCAGTTTCTTAACATTATAATTGAGCAGCGAACACGTGTTGTAAAGCACAACAATAAGCGATTTAAATGACTGAACCAGATAATGCAATGGAGCTTGGAAAAATGTTCTTTGAAGCAAACATAAATGTTCAATTTGTTTAAATCAAATGCCTTATAAAAATATATAATACTAATTAATATGTAATTTAAGATTAACAAAAAGAAAAAAATGTAGAAAACTTGATGAAAAAAAATGTAGAAAACAAAAAAAATGTTAAATTATTTGAAATGTCACTTGACCATTTCATCCAAGATAAATCAAAATATGTGGTGCTTTCTGTTATTAAAAAATTAAATTTTGGATAAATTAAGAAAAATACATTTTTATGCTTTGTCAATATAAGTTTTTTTAGTGTTAAAAACATTTTAAAGTTTTGCTTACTAAACGAATCAAGTAATTTATTAACTAATTAGGAAAATATTTATTATTAAACAATAAAAATTCGTTTTTTCCTGTAATTTTGTATTTTTTATTTATTATTTGTTTGTAGTATACGTTGAAATAAAACATTTAAGTATGTTTACTTATTTATTGAATTTTATTTGTTAAATTCATTCTATAAGTAATAAAAATTTAAAACTCGTTCAATTTCTTCTATCATCTTTGCGTTCCTTATCAATAAATACAAACTTTACAATATTAAGTGTGTTTCTATCATTCATATCTCAAGTAGTAAAATTAAAAGTCATTAACCAACAAATTGATATAGGACAAATAATGTATTTTCACAAGTTAAAATATTTTTCTTATTAATCATAAATTTTGATGATTAGTTTATCAAAAGGCGTTTGATATGATTAGGCTTCTCATAGAATGATGCTTTAACGTCATGAATGGGGCATTCTTGCAAATCTACCGGTATTATTTGGCAACTACATGAACGACCGTACTTTTCAATATTGGTGTACAATGAGTAACTCTCAGAAAAAGATAGGAAAATGGCATACCGTAAAGTTCGCCGTTGAGCGGTACCTTGTTTACTATCACCATAATCTGATTAGCCATTCCAGTAGAAATCAGTCAAAGTAAACGAAGGTACAAAGAATAATGGATTAAAATTTTTACCAAAGAAAACCTGCAGTGTACAATTCTATCGGAACAGAACTCCTCATTTTAGCCGTGTTTTTACTATCGATGACCATCTTATTCAGTACAAAAATAATGTAAGATTTTTAGGTGTGTTATTAGATAAATCCCATACATAGTTGGGGTCTACACATACAGGATTTCAGTGTTAAGTGAAAAAACGTTCTAAACATGATTAAATGATTATCAAATATCAATCGGGGCTCAGAAAAATAAAAGTACTTGGATTATATAAAGTATCGGTTAAATAAAAGCTCGATTACTGATGTATTGCATATTCATCAGCTAGAAAGGTCCATCTAAGAAAGTTAGACATTATACATAACAACGGAATCAGATATGCCTCAGGTGCTAAGGCGCACTAAGGCGCTGACTAATTTAATATCTTAATCTGGCATAATGCCACTACATTATAGAAGAAAGATGTTACTACTAAGATATGTAGCAAATATATGGGCCTTTTCTACCCATATAAACTACAAAACATTTAATAATAATCTTTTGACTGTTTTAATACAAACCGCGCTACCTATTCCAAATGTCCCGGAATACGGTGTCGTGAGATTGAAACAAAGTACGTAATTGCTTTGGCGAATCAAAAAAGCAGTTTCTAAGAGACTAACTCTACCAAGGGTTTTGGCATCGACAATCATCAGTAACTATAAGGGATATATGAAAAACTTACTGATGGTTCTAACACTGAATATGGTGTTAGATGCTCTGTATATATATATATATATATATATATATATATATATATATATATATATATATATAAAAATGGAGAAGATCTTTCGTGGTCAGGTAAGGCAAGTGTTTACACAGCAGAACTGATTGGTATACAGCATGTCTTCGCTGCACAGGACATTTCTGCGAAGAGAGAGTGTTTATATATTCCTATTTTTTAACGCTTGACCTTTCATTCGGAACAGAAAAATTGAGGACGTCCTTACCGTAAACATCCTGTTGATTCTATATATATTAAACAGAATTTGTCAGCGATGCGAATTTATATGTATTCTAGGGCATGCTAGTACCTAAGATATGCAGACGAAGCTGAAATGATGGCAACAATCTGGTAGAATACAGAGATGATTTTTATTCGAGTGCTAGACTTTAAAAACCGTCTAACAATGAAATTACTCCATATAAAAGCTCCATGGAAAAGCGACGCAAAACTGACTCATCGGAAACGGTGAGCCACAGTCAGATCGGAAACACACGATTAATATATTTATATTTATTAACCGGAGAAGAAATATCAATGTGCAGTGTGTGTAATAAAGAAACCACTTACTGCTAAGCATCTACTAAAGGTGAGCAATACATGAAACCTCGGAAACAGATGCGGATAAGTAATAGGATTGCTGCCGATTTAGAATACGGCAAAGAAAAAAAGTAGTTGCTTATCTAAAAGCCAACGGATTATCAACGCGTTTGTAGTAAGCCTTCGACAAATATTAATATTTTTTACGTTTTAGTGCGTATTCCATATGTGAAGGCATTTACACGTTTACACATAGATCTCAAAATTACATGGTATTTCATTACTTTTTATGTAGCGTCTTTTAATATGTATTTTATTTGTACGTTTTAACCTTTTTGTTTTATGTAAATGTCAGGGCTCTTTTCACCCTGTACGTTCTGTATGTATGTTTGTTTTTCTTATTTTATGTTCGTGTTTATTTTGTTGTATTAATATATCAGTACTCTATCCACCCTTACACTGACTATCGTACTGCTGATTTTATTCTCTCTGATTTTATGACAAGAGCTAATGACCTTTCATAGCTTAACTATATCGCAAATAATTTCATTTTAAAAAAATATATATATTTTTTAAAATTATAAAAAAGTTTCTTTAGCATAATTTTTAATTTGTTTGAGTTTAGTCAATGATAAAATAATCAGGGTGTCTTCATTAATTGTTTTCGTTTGTAATCCAATGAAAACAGAAAGATATAAATCGACAATACGGGCGGGTTAAATGATAATGACCTCAAATTGATATACCTGTTGAAATTCAATAAACGAAAATATAAAATATCTTATCAATCCATTCTTGGTTATCTCTAGACAGAGCTTATTTGAAGTTAATAAACAAAGTAAAGTGCATTAAGCAAAGTTAAGTTAATTAGTAATTTGTATTTATAAGCAATCATAAGTATTTAAAGTTAATAGATGGAGGTGAGAAATATCTCATTTGCCTATCTAGGAAAAAAGAGAATCAGCACAATTTTGTGTTATTAAATCTCTAGTATCTAAAGAAGAGTACATCCAAATTCATTTTATTTACAAAGTTTTATTTTCGATATATAAATAGCTATCTATTGGTGAACACGATGTACTCAGCTATTCAAAATATTACTACACTGAAATGAAGCTGTAATTCCGATACAATTTCCCAATTTAAGCTATACTATTCACAAAATGGCAAACATTTATGGATAAATTTACTCCGAAATTTAAAAATCAGTAAGTACTGTGGTGAAAGAACTCATTAGTCAAATCGATTAAAAAATTCCCGAGTTTTTAGGAAATACAGGAATACTCTGATTTTTATTCAAGTATTGAAGTGTTTCAAAAATATTTTTGAAACGCTATGTAATTTACCTTCTCTCACCGTAATCAACTGTCTCCAGTAAGAATCTCATTGAAGAAGTCTACTCACAAGTGTATGTATCAGGAATGACAGAATGTATTTCGTTATACTTGGTGCTCTATCCTTTTGAAAATTCGTGTTTAGATTAATAATAAAAGAAAATATCGCGGTTTAGATTATTTTATTGCCCGATTTTGTTTCTGTTACTTTTTAAATCTTTTTCAGTTATTGAAATTTGGCTTAAAAACTGAAGATTAAAAATAACGTAAAACACCCTTCATTCAATCATTCCTTTTTTAAATTTACACTAATTTAATCTAAAAAAACCCTATGAATTATTAATTTCCGGATAAATAATAGCCTTTTCTCATTATCCTTAGCCAATTCAAAAGTTTTTATTGATGTATTTATTTTTTTTTAATCTTTCATTCATTTTTATAGATATATAATTAAAAAAATTTGATATCTCTATTTTGAAGTAACATATTTCAGATCAATATTACCTACTATTACAAGGTAAATCACTGTAACCTGGCATAATTACATCATCAAAAACTAGTAAAAATGTCAGCTAAAATTTTTATTTTATTTGAGCTAGTGTACATCTCTTACTTATAAGTGAAATTTTCAAAGAATTTTCTATTTATAAATAATAATTCAACGACTATTACATAACTGTTGATATTTATACTCTCCACATTTTCCTATCAAACTTATTACATTGATACAATTTTCTTAATTATTGAAAACAATCATCCCTGAAATATAAATGAAAATATTTCTTAAAAAAGAAATTCCTTCTATTTGAAAAACTAATGGTTTAAAAACGTCAAAATTTGTCAAGGACAGAGAAAAAATATTGCATTTAAGGAACGGAATATGGCGTGTTTAAAGGGGTTATTTTTCGTTTTGAACCGTTTAAAGTCAAAACCATTATATAAGTATGTTTATTTTTGTTTATTCGCCTATTTTTTTATAAATAATTTTCACTAAGAAATTAAATATCTCACCTTACTAGAAAATTAATTGGAGTGAAAACAAATTCACCTTTGACATTTACCATTATAATTAAGCGTTAAATTCACGGCGTACTCAACTTCACATATACAATGCGCCAAGTAAAGTTAAGCCGTGTCATGTTGCAAGGACGTATTACAAAAGAACTTCCGCGGGAGTATTTTGTTTATTGAAATGCTTACGTTTATAGTTTTCTTTCAAATAGTTTGATTAAGGAGTTCTCGAAACTGTTTAACGAATTCTTTGCTAGCCGTGTTGCATGTCAGTAATCTGCTTAATATTAACCGTACTTTCTAACTGAGGGTGGGGTACAAATATTAAATTATGAAGACAATACCTCTGTATGCATGATGATTCATCTAGTATAAATTTTACATAAATCATTTAGTGTAACGTACTGTCTTCCGAGTCCTTTTTTTTCGGTTTATATACCGGAACCACCGTAAGGCAGTGTTTTTCAACCTGTGAGAGGCGGCCATCTAGGGGGCTAGGGGGCAGTGATAACACTAAATGGAGGGGGGCGAGCATATCGAAAATAAAGTATTATTAACAAAATTTATTAATTTACTGAAAGGAAAGCAAAACAAAATACACTCTGACAATGAAAAAAATAAAATACAGATTTACACTGATATGATACACTTACAAATAGGATTGTATCAGTACCGCACAATGTATGTAATAGTTAAGTTATCCAGTTTGAGCCTGTCTTGGAGAGCAAAGATTTTCGAAGGAAGGTTTAATGTTAGAATTAGATAATGAGTTATTTTTCTATATTTAGCGGAGATCTATATTTTATCTTCAAAGTAGCCACAGCAGAAAATCCGATTTCTTAAAATAGGATCTTGAAAATGGTAATAGTATACAAAATGCTCTTGTTAAACTCATCATCCCCCTGCCCAAAATCCAATTGTCTTTTGATTTCGCTACTTACCATGAAGTTGACAGCCCTTCCGAAGTATTTTGTAATGGATACCTTACCCATTCATAATTTGTTACCAAGTTGTCGTCAGCAAGAAACTACTTTTCAAATTCTTTGCCGGCATGGTTAAATGATTTTTAGTTGTTACAAAAACAACTTTCACATGTTGTTCTTCAGCCTTGTAAGTTTTAACACATTCATCTACATTGGGAAACATTTCTAAGTGTTTTTGTTTTAAATTCCTGCTTCAAAATTCAGTCTTCTACAGAAAGCATTAAATTTATTATTAGTACCCAAGATATGTGTATTTTATTTGCTCTTTGGAGTTGAAGATTCAAGGTGTTTAATTTATAGAATATGTCGACCAAAAATAGCAAAAAAAATAGCAAAAACAGCAAAATACAATGAGTTCCATCTCAAACAAACGATCTCAAGATTTCTCGGCTTCCCGCCAGTTTTTCACATCTAGAATATGGTAATTTCATTTCTTAATTCATAAACACGTTGAAAAATCTTCCCACTTGATAACCATCTTGCCTCGCAATAAAATAGTAACACTGAATGTACTGCACCCATGTCTTTACAAAGTGCGGAAAAAATCATGATTAGGGGATCTCATTTTTGTATAATTTATTACGGCTACAATCGTCGTTAGCACAATATTCAGACCAGGACTCACTTCTTCGAAGTCAGAGCTTCTCTATGGATCATGCAATGTGTCCAGATACACTGTGGAGATTATTGTGTTATAATTGCTTGTATACTTTGGAATCTTCCAGTCATTGAAGGAGCATCATCGGCGGATATTCCGACGCAATTTTTCCATTCTTTATTTGGCTAGTTTATAAAGTCATTTAAGATAGCAAATAATGCGAATGCTGTTGCTTTAAGTTAATAGTTTACAGAAACGTAGTTCTTCTACTGCTGACATACCATCAAAAAATCGAACATAGGCAGTGAAATGAGTATCTTATTGCTATCTGTTGCCTCATCAAGCTGAATTGAAAACAATTTGTCACGCAACTTCCCGAAAAGCTGATGCTGTACATCTTCAGCTGTATCATCAATTCGTCAGGTAACAGTATCATTTGAAACAGGTATGGATTGCAATTATTTGGCAAGATTATCTCAAAACATGTTATCTACAGTCACAATTGCAGCTGGCAGAGTAAGCTCTTCACCAATGGTATGAGGCTTTTTAAATCTAGCTATTTTATATGAATATTTATAAGAGGCAAGGAAAGTACTTCGCACATAAAGTTTTTTTTTTTTTTAAATGATATTTGCTTTTCATATGATTTTAAATTTAATTTGAAGAATTTTCGAATTTTTGGCGTTTGTTAACGTACTCACTATGAAGCGTTTCCAAATTTCGTATAAGTTAGGGTTCATGCTCTCTGCTGCCAAGATTTTTGAGCAATTGACAAACAGCTGCCTTTCTTCTTCATTTACTTCAGTACTGGTAAAACCAAAATATTCTGTATGTAATATTTTCCAAAATATTTTCTGGTAAAACCAAAATATATTTGAGAATATTTTCTTGATTTTATTTTCGGAACCACGCTCGTCTGTGCGCTTGTCATGCTTCACTATCTTCTAATGCTTGCTTACATCCACGTAAAAATTTATCCATGGTTCTGTATAAATATACTGCCATGAATATTTAATACCGTGAGCTGCAATTAACACGCAAATTACAACATTCACATCTCTAGTATTAGTGGATAAATGTGCCTAGAAAATGCATAAATCATCTTTAAAATGTCTGATACGTGTACTGGTATTTTTCGTTTAAAGAACAACCACGAAATTTTATTCACTAGTTACAAAATATTATGAAAACAACTTTAACTCTAAAATTTGTGTCCAAAATAAGAACTGGGGCGACTATATGGGCTGTTCAACCTCTTTGAAATGTCTGAGAGATAAGCTAGAGGTAATCAGTACATGGGTTTTCCCTTACCAATAGTGTGCCGTCAATCACATAACTATTAGAATTTTTTTTCTGTATTACAAAATATAAAATCTAATTAGTAAAATCAAACACACAAACAAAGATTTACTGTCTGCTACAAGACCAAAAAAAAATTGTTGAATTTTGTTCCGCATTGTTATTAAAATTCGTGAATAACCATTGTGTTTCAAAATTGGTAGAAATTTAACAGTCACAGTGGAATACACTTGGAATTTGTATTATTTTATTTAGTTATTTTTTAACATCACTTCACACTGTTCCGTTTAGCAAGCAAAATTAATTTTAAGGGCAAGGCAATCGAATGCATCCACATATAAAGAATTTTATATAATGTTATCTAATTATTGTCACGAAATGTTTTTATATAAGTCGGATAAAAATTATCTTTGACAAGACCGTGCTAGGAGTTATTCATCCAAAATTGGTTCAATATTAAAAATATGTATCCAAAATAGGCGGGTTCCCTTTTAAACGGTTGTTCCGATTGTTTAATTCTGATCGAAAGAATACAAGAAAAAAATGTATGTAATTCAGTTAAATATATAGAAAAAAGTTAAAAACGTAATGAATAGGTAGTTCTTATCTCTTGGGAAAAATGAACATGAAATTTGATAGCATGATTTATCCATAAAAATAATGAGTCTTTAAGTATAATAATAAATCCTCTGCAAGCGTGTATATATTTATATAATGTATGTAGAGCACTGGCCAACATTGTTTGTCATGAAGTGTATGAAAGAAAAAGGACTATTTCATGTGTGCTATTCTCGACTGCGAAGCAGAAATACTTCTCGTGATTTCTGGTAAAATTATTTAATCCAGTATACCACTATGTCAGTTATTTGAAAATAATTGTACAATGGTATTCCATAATTAGTTTATAAAAAATTTCAAATTATAGTAAACTGCTCGAAGAATGACAATAATCCAAACAAGGACTCTAATATGCAGACAATGGATTAGATTTGGGTGGGAGGGTTGAATAACATTGAAGTAGAGAGGATGGAGGCCGGGAAATAAGGCAGATTTACACGTTGTAGACTGTAACTTGATTTGTGCAGAATTTTTTTATATTTAAATTATTTTTTATTGTATTTTACTGGAAAACTAGGATGTATTTGTGTTTTTGTTTTAAATTATATAATTCTATAGAATTACTGTTTCAACTAAATTTTTACACTTACTGATTCTATTAATAAAAAATAAATTAATTTGTTTACAATATTCAGATGAAAAACAATTGGTGGAAGACTAAATCAACAGACTACATATTATTATTTAGAAAAGTGGCAGTTTTGACAAACAAAATAAGTATTGTACTTATTACATCTACCGGTACCAGCAAGTGGTAGAATGTAGTAACGATAAACATTTTTAATTACTTTGATATTTGTCTCATAACAAAAGGATTTTAACACCTTTGTTTTTCAACACCTGTACTGTACTATTTTTCATTTATTAAAAAAAAAATACATAACTAACTTTTCCAAAAGAAATATTTTTTGAAAATATTATTACAGTTGAGATAAGTTAAAACATTTACACTGCTGAATGTTTTATATGTACATAAATAAATATATATATATATATATATATATATATATATATATACTCTTCCGTTCCAATACAAATTAATGTATATTTAATAGATCAATCCTAAGTACAGAATAATTGAAATAGGATGACTTACCTTATTTCATAACCCAAACAGAAGAGCTTTCAGGAACATTATTCGCATCCATCAGCTGTATACATTTATACATATATTATCAAATACTTCATAAACTTGGAATACATGATAACATACCACTTACTCACTTGTAATTTAATATTAAACATATTTTTATGTTTAAATTAAATTTTATTAAAAATCTTTAAATTAAATTTATCTAATCATATTTTAAATTCATATATATTTTTTTTTTAAATTATAATCAAAACAAGAGATAAAAAACATAAAATATAAAATATATATATATAAAAATTGTTTAAAATTATAAAGATTAATCAATTAAGTTAAAATAAAAACGTAAAAATATAATTAAAACAAAGATAATAAAACTAGAGTAGATTAAATTCAATGAAATCGCAGGTACATGATTTTGCTGTGCGTAAGTTCTTGTTTTTATTTTAAAAGTTTTAATCTTTTATCTTTGTTATAATTTTTTTTTTTGTCTTCAGTCATTTGACAGGTTTGATGCAGCTCTCCAAGATTCCCTAGCTAGTGCTAGTCGTTTCATTTCAGTATACCGTCTACATCCTACATCTGTTAGGGATGTAGGATTTGTTTTACATATTCCAAACGTGGCCTGCCTACACAATATTTCCTTCTACCTGTCCTTCCAATATTAAAGCGACTATTCCAGGATGCCTTAGTATGTGGCCTATAAGTCTGTCTCTTCTTTTAACTATATTTTTCCAAATGCTTCTTTTTTCATCTATTTGCCGCAATACCTCTTCATTTGTCACTTTATCCACCCATCTGATTTTTAACATTCTCCTATAGCACCACATTTCAAAAGCTTCTAATCTTTTCTTCTCAGATACTCCGATTGTCCAAGTTTCACTTCCATAAGCGACAGTCCAAACATATACATTCAAAAATCTTTTCCTGACATTTTCATTAATATTTGATGTAAACAAATTATATTTCTTACTGAAGGCTCGTTTCGCTTGTGCTATTCGGCATTTTATATCGCTCCTGCTTCGTCCATCTTTAGTAATTCTACTTCCCAAATAACAAAATTCTTCTACCTCCATAATCTTTTCTCCTCCTATTTTCACATTCAGTGGTCCATCTTTGTTATTTCTACTACATTTCATTACTTTTGTTTTGTTCTTGTTTATTTTCATGCGATAGTTCTTGCGTAGGACTTCATCTATGCCGTTCATTGTTTCTTATAAATCCTTTGTACTCCCGGCTAGAATTACTACATCATCAGCAATAGCATCTTTATCTTTTCTCCTTGTACTGTTACTCCGAATCTAAATTGTTCTTTAACATCATTAACTGCTAGTTCCATGTAAAGATTAAAAAGTAACGAAGATAGGGAACATCCTTGTCGGACTCCCTTTCTTATTACGGCTTCTTTCTTATGTTCTTCAATTATTAATATTGGTGTTTGGTTCCTGTACATGTTAGCAATTGTTCTTCTATCTCTGTATTTGAACCCTAATTTTTTTAAAATGCTGAACATTTTATTCCAGTCTACGTTATCGAATGACTTTTCTAGGTCTATAAACGCCAAGTATGTTGGTTTGTTTTTATTTAATCTTCCTTCTACTATTAATCTGAGGCATAAAATTGCTTCCCTTATCCCTATACTTTTCCTGGAACCAAATTGGTCTTCTCCTAACACTTCTTCCACTCTCCTCTCAATTCTTCTGTATAGAATTCTAGTTAAGATTTTTGATGCATGACTAGTTAAACTAATTGTTCTGTATTCTTCACATTTATCTGCCCCTGCATTCTTTGGTATCATGACTATAACACTTTTTTTGAAGTCTGACGGAAATTCCCCTTTTTCATAAATATTACATACCAGTTTGTATAATCTATCAATCGCTTCCTCACCTGCACTGCGCAGTAATTCTACAGGTATTCCGTCTATTCCAGGAGCCTTTCTCCCATTTAAATCTTTTAATGCTCTCTTAAATTCAGATCTCAGTATTGTTTCTCCCATTTCATCCTCCTCAACTTCCTCTTCTTCCTCTATAACACGATTTTCTAATTCATTTGCTCCGTATAACTCTTCAATATATTCCACCCATCTATCGACTTTACCTTTCGTATTATACATTGGTGTACCATCTTTGTTTAACACATTATTAGATTTTAATTTATGTACCCCAAAATTTTCCTTAACTTTCTTGTATGCTCCGTCTTTTTTACCAATGTTCATTTCTCTTGTTATAATTAATGTTTTAAATTTTAACTTAAATGATTTTAATTGGTTAATCTTTATAATTTTAAAATATTTTTTATATTTCATGTATTTTATCTCTAATTTTGATTATGATTATTTTTTTTAAAATTTAAATAAAAGTTTTAAACATTTTTTTATATACGATTTTAATGTACAAGTTAAATTTAATTTAAAGTTTTTTAATAAAATTTAATTTATTTAAAAGTATTTTTAACATATAAAAAGTGTTCTTTTATCATGGATTCCAAGTTTATGAAATTTAGTGTTTTATATATATATAAACAAATGTATGAAGCGCTTCTGTTTGTGTAATGAAATAAGTCCTCCCATTTCAATTATTCTGTACTTAGCGTTGATCTATTAAATATAAATTAATATATGTATATATAATTTGTTTTTAGTTAATAAAACCTTAATATTTTATTATTTACCGTTTAATATTATTTAGTTCGCTGCATTTGTTTCACCCTAAACATAATAATATTATAATCAGTTTAATTCTTTACTTTTTCAAGTACAAAATATTTAAAAAAAATAATAATGTTAATAATTTATGTTTTTTTGGTTTTTTTTTAGATAGGAATTTGGGTTTTAAAAGTGTTACTTCGTTTTCACACATATGTAGTGTAAATACAAAATCTGTTGTAAGATTGAATAAGAATAAATATGCATATTTAGTAACAGAAGTAGAATGATTTTGGCGGATGTTCGGAATAGATTAGAGTTACCATCCATCTCTGTCGGCTGGTGTACCAGAGGAAATAAAACACGTGTACATCCCTGTCAAAGGATATTGATGACTTGAAAGCATGATCAAACTTGAAAACAATAGCTGGAAGTTATAGAAGCCATATATATTCATACACATCTTTGTGTATGTAACATCGTCTGTGTTTGTAAGACTGTATAATATTGATATTTAGGCAGATAAAATCCGCAAAAATACTTAGGCCTGAAATATTTTTCTGATTAAAAAACCAATAAATGGGGTTGTTTATAAATTTTATTGAGTTTTCCAATTTTCGTTCACTTGAAATAAACAAACAATTAAAATACAATTGGTTCGTGCCTTTATATAAAAATATAATCGGAGTAAAGTTACAAAGTAGAACTCTCTAATAATATATATTTTATATCCATTAATCTAAATTTCTCAGATTCCATGATGAATGATTGCTCACTCACTTTTTTACAAAGTAATGTTAGTAATATTCTCCTGTACGAAATATAAACAACGGTAATTAAAGATAGATAAAAAAGAGGTTTAAAAAATTCACCTGAAGTTTAAATTGGCATTAAAGATTTCCCCAAGGACCGAAATTGCAGTATGTAAAGGAAAACTTAATAATTCATAAGTACTTATCTCATATTTAACATAGAATGTAAAAGGATATGGTAGTTTTTCGACTGAATCTCTCAATAATGTGAGGTAACAAAATTAAAAATTTTTTAATTTTTTTTCAAAGGTGAAAAATATCTTATTTTTTCTTATTCGTACAGCTTTTACTACCGATAATAACATTCTATTCTCTATGGACAGCTCTATTACATATTGGTGGAAAATACTGAAAGTATGAATTTTTTTATAGTTGCTAATTATAAGAACTATATTGGATCAGAAGTCCTTTTGGTAAAAAAAAAATTGTATTAGGGTTGTACACGGTTGCAATATTCAAGAAATGGATAGAGGAGGATTTTTCTATATTTTTTCAAAACACCAACAAGTTTTTACTTCCTTGTACGATGTAAAGGAAGTATTGCGATCGCAATTAGGATTTTTGTAAGATCTAGTTATGCACCTCCCATTTTGATTGCAATCGACTAAACAAAAATAGTTCAAAAAAGCCCAAAATTCAAAAATATTTGGATTTAACTGCAATAATAAGCTCTCACTAAGAGGCTTTCAACGATATATCATAAGTGGTACTTATTTTTATTGATTCCAGAGTTATAGCCAAATGAAATTTTAAGTAATGAAATATTTGGATCTTGTAAGGGGAAGGAACATCAGTTCGAATTAGATTTTATCTCATTTTTTTTTTAACTTTATTTTATTTACATATATTGATTTAATAATAATTCATAACCTCTGATTGCAAAAAATATTTTACGATATATAATAATTCAATAATAAAAATAAAATAAAAAAATTATGAAAAAATATCAGAAATTATTAATAAAATAAAATTTTATTTACTTTTCATTTTAAATATTGTGTGTATGTAATTCAATAGGCGTATAAGGATGTTATGTGGTGTCCAAATCAGCTTTTAGAAAATACAGCCTGAACGAAATAACAAAGAACACAACATAAGCTAATTTTGAAAATTATACAAAAAACAAATGGCAAGTAAGTTTGTACGATTTAATGAAATATACACATTTATTCCATTTTATTTAAATATGGAATTGAGTTTTAAATATTCCGTTTTAAATATGGAACAATTGAGTAATGTAGGATTAAATTCCCAGAGTTACAATAATGATATTCCTAATCAAGAGAAAAGACCTTTGTGGGGCTAATAAGAGTATAGAAGTGTTCCAAAGAGATGTGTTATATGTTTAAACAAAATAAGGGAAAGTATGGATTTAAAAAGATAAATTAATTGTAGTTTAAAGTTTACCTAAATTCAACTCACTACGTCAGCTCAGACCAAATTGTTAGGTGTTACTGAACTTAAAAATTAAGTAAGGCTACAAATGAAAAATATTTATTTGAAGTACGTAATAATTAATAAAAAATAAGACAAATGAAATTCAGAAATTGGAATAGCAATAAAGAAGAAGGGAATGTATATTTAGTATTACAATTAAATTATTCATAACGATTCTTGTTAACCGTCAACGTTTATATGTCCAATCTGTAAATTTAACACGGTTATAAATAACTTGTATTTGCAGGAGAAATTACAGTATAATGCATAAATATAATTTAGGAATATGTAAAGAGATTTCTACAAAAGCAAATATTAGATAAGACCAATGAATTTCACAAAGAGGAAAAGTTAAATTTTGGAAGAAAGTTTTATTATAATTAAAACAGAAAAAAATATTTGAAAGAAAAGACATTTTTTATTCACTGGTTTAAAGAGTAAGAAGAAAATTGTATGAAATTTATTGATTCCACAGGGATACAAATAAAGAAAGATGTAATAGGAAAAAAAATACGAATCGGCAAACAAAAAAACGGTTAATAGACAATGGCTAATACTGATCTAAAATTTTGTGTAAGAAAAATATGAAATAATTTGAGAGAAATTAAGAGATTCCTTTTAATTAAAAAAATAATTATACAAAGTTTTTAGGAATGATACCTAGTAATATGAGAAATGAAATGAGATTGGAAAAAATGTTAGATAAGCACTATAAAAGTATGTACTAGGTTTCGTAAACCAAAAGTTTTCGTACTTTTGGTTTACGGAACCAAACGTTCCGTGGCCAAAAGATCCATGATCTTACTGTAAATCAGTCCATGAAGATCATGGCATGATACAAATGCTTTCATAAGATATCATTCACAGCCAAAACCAGCATAACAATCCCAGGAACAACCATCCCTTGATTTAACAGAAAAAGTGAAGAGTGAAGTCTATTTTATTTTTAATACATTAAAATTTATACCGAGTAAATTTTTTGTATATACCAGGAAATTTTGTAATTTCAAATCTAATGAACTGCAGGTGATATACAGTCCTTCAAGTGATTCCTAAATTCGTTCACTAAAATCGAGTGTATAATGAATATTGTTACCCTCAAAGGAATTAAGCCTGAATAACAATACTTTTACCAATTGTATTACACGCAGCATATCCATAAACAAAACTGGAACAGGTAGTGTAAAGAAAAAATAGATGCATCCTTTTCCCTGGGGTTCAAGTATTTTTTCGTGTGACAAATAAAGTATTCAGAATTTAAAATTTTTAATTTTCTAAAGGCTAACAACTGACTTGTTATGGCCTGTAAGCCAAAAACGACTAACGTTGCACTACAGATGAAGTGATGATAATTTTAATTTTGTGTAAAATTTCAGAAAATACGTAATTAAGTTGATATAAAAGTCATTAATAATTATTTTTTTAGTATATACAGCAAACAAAAGTCAAGTAATATTGATTGATTAAAAAGGAATATCTTACAATGAAAGAATACGTCTAATGATAGTTGGGTATAGAATTATAACACTGCAAAACAATAATCCAAACAATTACGGAAAAATAAACAAGAAAATATATGAAGATAGACACGTATGCAAAAAATATAAATAAAATTTCATATAATTATATATTTTTTAAAAATAACCCGTTTCATGGTTTCGTAAAAAATCATGATTTAACATCATTTTATACTAGGATTTTATTACTCAATTTTGAGCAAGGAGATTTTTATTCATACACATACAATTTTATAATAATTTTTCTATCAGCTTACGCAGATAGATATTAAAATTCCAATTTTAAAAACATATATTTTACCTTCAAATTAATATTATATAAATCGTCTCTCACATACAAATAACCAAACCTGTATTTTTTATCTTTTCGGAACTATTCTAAAATAAGGTATTATTTTATAACAAGGAATTCCGTGAGGATTATAATTTTAATTGCGTTGCACTTCCATAGGTCAGCAAATTTCATCAGTGAAACTGACAATATAATTTCTTTCCTGCCATTACAGGATTCATTTATTTATAAACGAAATTATTATATTAGTTTGGAGAAAAAAAAAAAAAATATATATATATATATATATATATATATGTAGGATATTTTTTTAAATTTTACTGTGGCAAAGCATAAAATATATTATTAAATTATTTCTGGTAAATGTTTCGTCGATTTAATTAAACTTCTTCCAAGGTTTGAGAATAAACTCTGTAAAAATTTGTAATTACATAACTCTTTCCACGTCGAACTAAATATGCGTTATGAATAAGTATTTGTTTTGCTTTCATTTTTAAAAAAAAATATTTTGTGTATGAAAGTACACAATAATCGTAAAGCTGTTTCGCTAAATAAAAATGAAAATACGTAACAGGGATATGAAAAATTAATTCATAAAAAGAATCTTTATTTAAAATGTTTAGTGGCTTTGTTTCTGTTAGAATATTGAACTGTTGTCGTATACAATTGGTGGTGGCTTTCTATAGTCTTTCTACTGAAATAAAAAATTTTTAGTGTGTTTTATAATTTTGTATATTTGTATGTTCCTGATGAGCCCGTTGTAATTTCATAAACTAGTGATATATAAACAACCCCATAGTCCAAATAAATGAGGATAACATGTAGACATTTAAATGAGGTGTCACATTCAGACTCAGGCCTGAAGATATTTGATTAATGCCTGAATATTCCTGAGATATCTGATTAATTAGATCCCACTACCAAAGTATACTGGTGTTATGATCAGTGGCATGTATCAATATAAAAGCAAGTTACCTGTGCTAAGATTTCAACCTCACAATCTTCGACTTTAAAATAATTTGTTAAACAACAGATATGCAGCGAGTTTACCATTAGACCAACCCGATGTTAAGTGATGACTTATATTGATAATTATTTGCACCTGAAGTTATAAGAACAGTTCAGAATAAATAACATTAACCCATTTTAAAATCATCCTATCCTGCATCTACGACAACACAGACACTCACGTAAACTTCTCAATACTACTTCATCTTTTTTCTTTTTATGGTTAGTCACTTGAGAATTTGGCATACGTCTCAATATTTATACAGACAATTAAGGGATACTAGGGATACTAGGAGGTAGAAACAATTGCGGATCTACATAGTTACAAAATTACTGTTTTATTGTTGTTTTTTTTTTGTAGGAGTAAGATGGAAATTCAGTACGTAATTTTATTGTAATATTTTTTGAGACAAACGACAGTGAAAATTATTTTTCTACATATTCCATTGTTTACATTATACCACTCAACTATAAACATAAACATTTTCTAAAAAAACGGGAAAATAAATGCTCTACTACAAATTAAATGGCTAAGTCAACTGATATTATTTAGATTAATTATCACAATATTTAATTTTAAAATTTACTTACGTGTTTTTGTTTCAAAATTACTTAATATAATAAAAATTGAAAAAAAATTAAACAATATAAAAAGGATTTCAGATTTAAACGATGAATTACAAATTTTGAGAAGTAAATCAGTTGTTACTATATTATAATGCAATTTGTATTACATTACACAATTTGTATTTTTCATCTCCTCCACCAGGATGGATCAGCGTGAAGCATAAAGACAGCCTGTCTTTATGCTTCTCCAAATCAATACTCTAACAAACTTTAATCCCGCCAACCAGCTGTAATTCCGGTGTCATAGGCAGTCCCACCAGTAGGACCTTAATTTCCTTGTCCTGCTTCTAACCCCACTGCAAAGCCACCAGGTCCGACAAAGTCTTACCCAACACCCCACTCTGGAAGCGGGGACTCGGTCATACATTGCCTGCCTCAAACGGAGACAACCCAAAGGTCACCTGCACTGGGACTCGGTCTTTCAAGCGCCTGCCTCTAACAAGCGCAACCTATAGGTCGCACCTGCCGGGACTCGGCCTTACCAGCTCTGGGGCACCAGAGTCCCCATGTTTAATCATCGACCGTCATCCACCCAAGCGTGGACAGACGCCGACTTCACAAGGGATTGTCAAGCACTCCATTGCTATCCCACTATTCACGGTACTGCAATAACCAGAAACGCCTCCACGTAGGATAAACTGAAAAGCCAGACAATGGGTAACAGTCACCTTCCAAAAAGTCGGTAAACACCAGAACAACTCAGTCGCGAGCAGCACACTCATTCGTCCGGTGATCAGTCTTTCAACAAATAACGCATAACCGCGGTTTCCCACATTTGGCCCACTGATGATCCATTTATCCGCAAATATAACACAACGCCAAGCGACCAGTCAGACAGACATGTGACCTTGGTCCCAACAGCGATAAAATTTGTCGTCAGGATCTCTAATAGGGTCCGACAATTCACCCAGCCGACCTGAACTCGGTGTTCAATCCGTTTCCTCGCAACACCATACATAGTCACAAAGATGGCGTTGACCCATAAGCTGAACGTCCGTAGGATTAATTCAGTAGGTACTTAAGGAGGTCACGCATATTAAAACCGTTTAGCGAGGAAAAATTGTTGAGAAAAATTGATGAATAGAAAATAACGTTTGACCTTATCCATTGAACGATCACAAAATAAGGAAAACATCTTCATAAAAATAAATGCTTCGAGATTTTCCCAGTTAGTGGTCTTCTATCTCATTCACAATCAATCAGAAGGTAAAAGTGTTTTTGCCCACAAAAAAAAAACTTATACCTATATAAAATTGTTAAGAAGTGGAGTTTTCAGAAATTCTTTCATTACCATTCTCCTTTAACGACGTTTCTTGGACAATTTGATTAGGTATTACACGATCAGTTTCGTTTCCGACAAATAATTTGCGATTCTATATATAAGAAGAATAATCCTTTCTCTTGAATATTGTTTTTTAATATTCAAAGGTGGTTACATAATTTTTTTTTCATCACCTTACCAGATTTTCGAAGCTGCCCTCCTTCTATGAAAAGATTTAATGAAAATAATATAACCTACTTGTTTTGTGTGATTAATCATGCACAACAAAAAAATTGAAAAGTAATTTGCTATCAATTATTGATCAAAGCCTTTTCATACTCGTTTCTTTTTTTTGTTAAAAAGGATTAATCCATTTAACAAGAAATATGTTTTATAAACGTGTTTGCAAGTTCATTCATATTAGTTTTAATCACTTCCATAGCTTGATATCAGTAAAAAACCAGCTGTGTGGTAGATAAATAATCTTTAAACATTTTTGAAGAAATATTTACGCATTTAATATTTTCTTCAATGTATTTTTATTGCAAATATAAGAAATATGTTTTTAAATTTACCATTATTAAACACTGATCATTGTTTGTATCTCAGTACAATGAAAGAGTTAACCGAAAGGGTAATCATTATTATTATAAAATTTAAAAGGAAATTCCTAACATTTTAAGATGTAATTTATAGATTTTTATTATCTATACAAGTTGTAAATAAGCTACATGAAAGCAAGAGAAATTCGCCACATCAAAAACATACACTTCTTCTAGTATTACAGTCATTTTATATTAAATCAACAGATTTTCTATTCCAAACCACGTATATAGCTAATTAGATAACGGTAGGTGTCCAGCTAGGCTACATACGGCGTTCACTGAGGTCCCCTGACCTCAAACCCATTGACCACATTTAGGGAAACATCCCCTGGTTTCAGTAGATACATAAACTACCAAACTGCGTCTTACCTAAATCCATCGTACTAAACATTAGTAAAATCACTATTGTAAAACGAATAATTTTTATAAAATTCCGTAAATAAAATTTAAAAAAATATTAAATCCATCATTATCGAAAGAAACTACTTCTAATAAAACCAATTTAAATTGAACTTCTTCATAGCAATATTGGTAAAATATCAACTAGCACCAACAATAAAGTCATATTATCAGGAAATTTTTTTATTAAAATAAAAATTATTAGACTTTTATAACACTGCAGATAATAGAGAATTTTTTTTGTTTTCAGTCATTTGACTGGTTTTCTGCAGTTTTCCAAGAATCCCTATCTAGTACCCGTTGTTTCATTTCGGTACACCCCTACATCCCTAACAATTTGTTTTACATATTTCAAACATTGCCTGCTTACACTATTTTTTCCTTCTACCTGTCCCTCTAATATCAACGCAATTATTCCAAAATGACGTAGTATGTGGTCTATAAATCTATCTTTTCTTTTAACTATGTTTTTCTGAATGCTTCTTTCTTCATCAGTTTGCCGCAAAACCTCTTCGGTTGTCACTTTTCCACCCAACATTCTCCTCTACCAACACATTTCAAAAGTTTCTGATCTTTTTCTCTCAGGATCGTCCAAGCCTCACTTCCATATAAAGCTATGCTCCAAACATATACTATCAAAAATCTTTTCCTGACGTTTAAATTAATTGTTGATGTAAACAAATAAATATTTTTGACTAAAGGCTCTTTCGCCTGTGCTATTCAGTATTTTATATCGCTCCTGCTTCGTCTATCTTTAGTAATTCTGTTTCCCAAATAACAAAATTCTTCTACCTCCATAATCTTTTCTCTTCCTATTTTTACATTCAGTGGTTCATCTACATTATTTCTGCTACATTTCATTACTTTCTTTTTCTTCTTGTTTATTTTCAAGCGGTAGTTCTTGCGTAGGACTTCATCTATGCCGTTCATTGTTTCTTCTAAATCCTTTTTACTCTCGGCTAGAATTACTACATCATCAGCAAATCATAGCATCTTTATCTTTTCACCTCGCCCTGTTACTCGGGATCTAAATTCTTCTTTAACATCATTAACTGCTAGTTCTATGTAAATATTAAAGTAATGGGGATAGGGACAATCCTTGTCGGACACCCTTTTTTTATTACGGCTTCTTTCTTATTTTCTTAGATTATTACTATTGCCGTATGGTTCCGATAAATGTTAGAAATTCTTCTTCTACTTCCATACTTCAACCCTATATCTTTTTAAAATGCTGAACATTTTATTCTAGTCTACGTTATCATGTCTTTTCTAAGCTTTTAAATGCCATGTATGTTGTCATTTATGGTGAACAGTGGCAAAAAATAATTGGACTTTTCATTTTGATTATTTAAATTAATATGATATTGTAATTATACGATTAATAATACCATAACTAATTTCACATAAAATTGAAGTAAATGTTGTTAAATAAATTGCTACGGAAAGAAATTTGAAGTGTAAACCGTAAAATAATTTGGATTACATAATTAATAACTTCAACCAGTTCAATAATGTTCTGTAAAGAAAATCATTAAATATTCTACACCGGGTAACATATTTGTCTACAATAGGAAATAAAATGAAGATAACTATAAATGAATCAAAATTACCCGACCAATAGTCATTATAACATTCACTCGGTGAACATAAATTATTTGATAAACGAAAAATTAAAATATATAATGAAAAATGTTTTGAATTTACGTTTCAGATTATTTAGAAATGAAAGTAAATGTTATATATTTATCAGAAGTTTATTGAAAATGTTGTAATCTTTTTTTTATAATAACTGAAAACAAAACAACAAATATTTATTAGCTAACTCATGAGTTATTTTAATTTGAGGAATTTTTAATGAAAAATGGCTCTAGTTTTTAAATTTAATGTTTTAATGAAAAGTATACAATATCTTAGATAAAATACTTTTAAAACATACATTAAAACATACGTTAATTAAAATATATTTCTAGTCATTTCCACAATATTAATCTTCTTTTAAAGAAAAACCCCATTCATTTCAGAAAAGTAACTGAAGTTCAAATTAACTGAACCAACCCTTTGTATTCACAGTTAACTAATTTATATCTGGAACGAGTCTCAGGACACAACGAATTAAATGTAGTCAGTTAACGGTAGACTTGCATAACTACTACTCATTTTATTTTCATAACTATATTCCATACGTATGTGGTGCAATAAAGAAAATGAATGGATATCTAAAAAGTAATTCATAATTTAAAAAATACAGTATGATGAATACAGTATGAAATGCTATTAGTAGGATAAACGTTACGTACTCTTTTTATCTAGATAAACTATATGCAAGCTTTCAATTAACTGCTTCATCAATTAGAAATTTAAATAATACTTGAGGTATTTTTTGTTAAAATATTTTATTTTAAAATAAAACGTAATTTAAATACTGAAACGATGGCAGAACGTACTTTATTTTATGTTTAAAAAATTTGAAGCTGGATATTGGCTAGGTTGTCGAAATATGAAGGGAGCGCTTTCGTTTTAACTAGCCGAACCTTTCCACAATTTTGATGATATCTGCCTTTAAGGATTACTTTGTGATAAACCCAAAAACCATGATGCTATTTCCAAATTAATACATCAGCGCTCGTACTGAATAATATCATCGCTTGAGTACTGAGAGGAATTCAATGTACTTTAAGTGGATTAGCAACGTTATTTTTCAATTATTATGAGGAAAATACCGTTTTATTGAATAATCTGAAGAATTCTATCAAAATTTTAATTTATGGTTCTGAATATTTATGTTCGGGGTAAAATTAATGGCTTAGTCATCAAGGTTTAATTAATAAAATAATTTCCAGGTACTGCCAATTCAGAATTACACACGGGTAACTGTCATGTGTGTTAAGTATATATATATATATGTAGTCGAGTTGTGGACTGCGCGGTGTGTGGACGTGTCTTTCTAGAGCTCCGCGTTTTTTGTTGTTTTCGATTGGTTTTTTGGTTTTTACATTGATTTGGTGGACTGGAACTTTAAGTGGGTTGGACAAGGAATACGGACTATCATTTTTGAGTTATTTGGTTACGGCCTTATCAAGGTTTTTTATAGTTTTTTGTTCTCATTAGTGAGATCAATATTTTTGTGCTTTTTGCTCGCTAAATTCCAGATATTATAGTGTGTTAAAGTGTTGGTGACGTTTATCAATAACGAAAAGACTACCAGTGTGTATAAAAAGTGAGTAAACTTATTGTACAATAACTTTTTAACAGTTTTTTGAGGTTATGATAGAGCTTATAATAGCAAATTAGTCTAAGTTATTCGACAGGTTAATACCCGTCTGAAATTAACTGTAAACTAGGACTTAGGACATTTTTTCGTATATTAGTAGTTATGGAAGTGAAATTTTTTTAAGTCCTTAGACTAGTTTTTATTAAGGAATTCTTTGTTCCTTAATAATTTCTGAACCACTCGTCCTACAACCCTCATCCCAAGTTATAAATCCATCCCAAAAAGTTTCTCCCAAAATGGGAGCTATATTGAGGGCTTTAAGGAAGATTATTCTCAGGCTGGTAATTTAGTTTTTGTCATCCCCAATAATAATAATGGAAACTATATGAAGAAATTAATATCTTATTTGCGGAGAGACGGGAAAGTAGCGGTTAAAGTGCTTACGATCCCAGTTGAAGGTAAAGCTATACAAGGCAAGCCTGGACAAGCCCATATCAAAATGTCGACACCACCGGCAGTTGACAGTCGTACTGTGGTTATCAAAGCAGCTGGAAAATCCTATTCTGATTTACTTAAAACGATGAAGTCTGCAGTAAGTAGAGAAGATGCAAAAGAGGTCATCTCCTTACGTAAGGGCAGGAATGAAGAACTCCACGTGAGAACTCAGGGAGCGCAGAAAGCTGCAGAGTTTACAAGTAACCTACGAGATAAGGCGGCAGATCTGCATGTTGACCTGCGTACAAGAGCGGGAAGGCGCACAATAGTTCACATCAGGGATGTAGAATATGACACCACTGAGACAGAAATTTTTGCTGCAATTACTGCAAGAGTATGTACTGATGAGGACATCAAGATATCGTCAATTAGAAAAGGTTACGCCGGGACGCAGAACATTACAGTAATCACAACGTATAGGGCCGCATGTAAACTCGTAGAGGATAGGATACGAATAGGATGGGTCAACTGCCGGGCTTTTAGCCGAGACGAATAGTAAAGTTTAATCACGTTTCGTTATTTAATGAACAACGGTTTTGAAATGTCAACACTGAATCGTTAATTTAAAATCTAACTTCTTTTCTCAGTTTGATTCAATGAAAAAAAAAATTAAACTCGGGAACTGTAATAGTATTTCTTCTCTTATAATTTGTTTTCTTTTTACCCTCCAAAAATATATATATATCTACATAAATAAAAATCTAAATCTTCGTTTGTTCAAATCCTAAATCTCCGAAGTTCTTCACCAATTGCTTTGAAATTTCGACACAATGTTGCATTCGAATACGCACGTGTTTTTATGTACCTACTGTTTATATACCTAAGATGTCACACCTGTAACAGGTAACAACATGCTTTAAAAAAAAAAAAAAACAGCGCTATCTGTTGGAGGTAAAAGCAACACATGTTATACTAAACATTTTACGATTCCATTTCATTGTTTCCGGTATATGTTTCCGCTAGAGATTAAAAAAGTACTAGACAGATTTACGCTTGGGGAATAAGGGAGAAGGGAAAAAATTGGAAAATGGAAAGAAGGAAAATAAGGAAAAGGGAAAGAGCGAAAAATTGGAAAACAGAAAGAGGGAAACATCGAAAAAGGTAAAAGGAAAGTAGGGGAAAATTCAAAAAAGAAAAAAGGAAAACGGGGAAAAGGAAAAACGTGAAAATGAAATGGAACATGGGAACGAGAAAAAAGGGGAAATAGGAAGAGTAGATACAATTGAAGGAAATAGAAAGGGAAAAAAGGGAATAAATTGTGGATTGTGAAAGGGAATATGGTAAAAATTAAAATGGGGAAAAGGAAAACGAAGGAAACGAAAAGAGAAAGGGAGAAAGGATAAATGGGATAAAGCGTAAAAAGGAAAGGTAAATTTTTTCACATTCCGTAATATTCATTTTGTTACTGTATTTTTAAACTTTCAATTGTGTTCAGTTAATGTATGTATAGTCTCAAATCTAGCAATAACGAAGGATTGCCGGGTCTGCCAGTATATATATATATATATATATATATATATATATATATATATATATGAATAAAACGTAATAAGTAAATCACCTAAATATTGAATTACGGATAAGTTTAATTAAAAATAAATCAAGATTATATTGCATTTTCCATTCACTGCTTGTTCCTTTTTAAATTACTTTCCGGATTTATTCAATCGATTTTTATATATTTTCAACTATTTCAAGTAGGTAATTTGAATGAGTTATGAATTATGAAACTAAAATTAAAAAAAAAAACTCAAAATTTAGTTTTATATTTGTAGAGTACTAATTAACTAATACCATGATTATTATAAAGCGCTCTTGACACTAAACGTGGAGAAATAAAAATTGAGGAAATATGTAACGCAATAGAAGGAAAAAACAAAGGTAATAGAAAAAGATCAGTGTTAGTTAAGTTTTTTCTGTGATTAAAGTGTATTTCCCTGAAATTATATTCATAAAATTTATGTTTATATACAAGGTGCAGAAACCAAAAACGTTACAGATGACCTGACAAGACATACAAGTTGTTCGCCAAACTGGGATAACCGTTCTAAATTTAGCAAGAATACTATGACAACTTTGCTAACAAAAGTGAGGAGGGAAGTGATTTCCCGTTGAAACCTAACTGGTAGAGCTATATGAAAGACTGGAAAAAATGTAGACCAAGAAATTAATGTATTCCTGCCAATAAACAATAAATTTTTCATTTTATTTCTACATACCAGAGGATATTAGTGTAATAAGTGAAATTTAAATCAGATAGGTAGAAGATGTTTTCGAACGTGTCACTGTACGGCCACCGACGATGTCTATTAATGTTTTAGAGTGTGTAATATTTTCTCATTTTAGCTGAATAATTCTATTAATTTCTGAGTAACACGTTATTTAGGTCATCAGTTCCATTATCCAGAATCCTTTGATATGTAAGAGAGCAATCCTCTTTTTTTTTTCAAATTAATTATCACTTCTAAGTTTTTGTAATTATTTTTATCTATTGCGTTTAATATCTTCTGAAAGAATTATATTTTTAGTTGCTATTTTAATTAACCTACTGTATTTGATGCCATTCTGCAAGTATTATATGATATTACTTAGAGTAAGTTTTATTTCTCGGCCTTTCACCCGGAGAACCCAGGTCCGCCGGGTGAAAGGCCGCGACGCTACCACTCGCGCCACGGAGGCCAGCGTATAGTAAAACCTATGTTATATTACTGTCATCTACTTAAAGATGTATTTAATTAAAATGCTGTAGCCTTTTGAATACTCACACTCAGAATATCGCATTTAAAAATATTACAGAAGATAATATGACTCTGTATAGTATTGAGATATAAGTTTGTATAGTAAAACCTTTTTTTTTGTTTAACCTCCGGGTCCACAGTTTTTTTTTCCGCAGAGAATGAGATGGATGCTTTGTAGCATGTGTGAAAAACGCAAAGCCTGACCAGGATTCAAACCCAGGACCTCCGGGTGAAATGCCGAGACGCTACCACTCGCGCCACGGAGGCCGGCAGAGTCTTTATATTAGTATATGCTAGTTTTTATGAATAAAGCGAGGACATCTAGATTAAATTTAACAGTGTATTCAATTCGCCACAAAGCCACTTAATTTCATTGAAAATATTTTATGATACGTCATAAATCCCTTTTCATTTGCATTATTCTTAATAAAAGCTTTTAAAAAAATTTTTAAACTGGGTTTTTAGACTTTTGACGAGCCACTTGCATCCACCTGTTTTCATTTTTCATATTAATATTCTGCCTTATATACTATAATATTAACTCTAAGTACAATAACTGTTACAAAAATATTACAAGTAGCTTAGATTATAAGTTCTAACCTGATCGTATCAATAATTTTTTTTTTGTTCTTCATAGGTAGTCTTTGATACACGATTTTTGTGTTTGTATTGGGTAAATTAAAAAGTTTTTCCATGTGCCAACATTTTTTTAAAATTGTAAAATCAGGGAAAATAAACTTGCCTATTAAGTACATACTACACTAATGATTATGGGAATTAACTGCCACAACACTTAAAGTTTAAGAACTCAAAGTTCTAACAAAACTTAAAGTTTAAGAAATTTTAGTTTATTTATCAGTAAACACGTTTACATAAGATCCAAATGACTCTAAATTGAACGATAAATAACATTCTTAAATTAAATGTTGTAAGGGTTCAGTAATATTTTGGGGATTGTATAATTTTTTAAGTGTGGGAGAAAAAACTGGTAAACTGATAGTGTGGGTGACTATTAGGGGAGATCTGGGAACGTCATAGTCGGATTTGGTTTCTTTCCCTGATGACTTGAGGCAAGCAAGAGGCAAGATCGAGTCCTACTTACTATGGCGGGGCCCGGGTTCGGCATAGACGAGCCCGGTTACTTTGCCTCAGTGATTTGAGGCAGGCGAATGAAGTAAATAAATGATCCGCCCCGCCTGGGTTGAGTATTGCTTCAATGCCGATCCGACCCAGGGGAGCCGGAGAAAAAAAAGCAATTATAGCCAATCAGATCCATTATTCACGTCATCAGGCCGGAATACATGGGGAAGACTGGGAAGGACAGCTCGCGCACCGAGATGGTAAGTGCTCTCGGGTCTGATAAAATGAGTGGGACTCTTGACCCAGTATTTTTGTGACCCGTGTGAAGTACATTCATGTTCATTAATATAACATAATTGTATTTTGCAAATGTTTTATTTAGCAGGTAAGTTAACTTTTTACATAACGATAAACATTTCAATAATGATAGATACTAATTACAGTAATAGCTAAACATTTTTTTTTTTTTAGAACTACAGGATTTATTTCAAAACTACATCCATGACACCTCTTGTAAGCCATGTGATTCCTTTATCGAATATATGACGTGGATAACAACAACTCCTTCTCTCTTTTCTATATATCCTCAAGCTGCAACCGGTAAATTTGTTTCATATCAATCTCAGAAATAGTAATTTTTGAAAAGCATTAAAAAAATAACTGAATAAAAAATAGACAACAAAAATTTACAGTAATTTTATTAAACCTTATCTTGATTACAAGTTTCGTTCATGAAGTTGTATTATTTTCTGTTATTCATGTTTTATGACGTTATTTATCCAAGATCTAAGTTGGGTCACATCAGTGAAAATTGAAGGGCAGTTTGGATAATCAATGCAAAAGTACTTACTTCTTGCGTAAAAAATAAAACTCCCAACCAACTTATTTTCTTGAACAAGTGGGTCACCCTCGTCTCTCTGTAAAACGTAGAAAAGTAGAATATTAGATTTAATAACGAAAAGAACAACTAAAATTACAAATAAATATGAAAAATTAAATAACTAAAAATAATTTTGATAATAATATATAACTGGTAAGTTCGTAGGTTTCGATACTAACAAGTTTAAATAATGTTAATGTTAAATTAATATGCGGTAAACTAAGACTGAATTATCAACCATCTAATAATATCTTATAAATAATTTCTGCTATAGCAGTGAACCTTATTATTATTAAATATACAAAAATATTGATAAACGTTTATTTAATTATAACCATGAATGATTTTGTGGTTCTATAAAAAGTAAATAAATTTACTTTAGTTTGGAATGAAATGTACCACTACTTACCAAAAACGGGACAGCGGAATTCTTTAAGAGCCCGCAAAAAGTTGTATTTGATACAATTGATGAAACGTAAGCCGGTCTGCAAGTTTCTTTGTCTAATATTGTCAATTTTCCTTGATATAGGACATCTGTAGACGTAAAATTCTGCAAGAAAGGTACAAGAATCATTTAAATAATTTATAATCATAATAAAACTACTGACGATAAACGTAGGATATTTTGGATTTAGTTTCAATTTCCAAAAAGTGAACTAAAAATACTGTGATATTTTTTAAATGTTGCCTACAGTTTGGTAAGTCGAATGCTTTAACAAATACTCTTCTTCTTTGTTTTCATACTCCCCTGCACCGGACACATAATTAAATATAACACAGCCCAGGGAAGCGTCCAGTACTCTAACGGGCCTCCCCGTCTACCGGCCGAACGTCCGGTATGACAGGTCGCCCGACGGTCGGATCTATTCTTATTTCCCTGCCTCTAACCTCCAGGGCGGGCTAACCAAGCCCGACTATGTCGTTCCTGGGCCCTTCCCCGGAAGCCGGGACTCGGTTTTATACCATGTCTAAAAAGGGGGTACCTCCACCGGGAATCAGTTTTCTTAGCTCGGGGAGTCCGGAGTCTTCATGTCTATACCTTTATCATGTTTCTCCTCCCTAGCTTTAATAAAGGTAGAGAATATATTCAATAAGCTAGGTTATATTCACTAGCTTTGTCAAAGCTAGTGAATATAAGCTTAACATCAACCAGATGAACCATTTAATCGGTACATCTATAAAAGAAGATACAAATGCTTGAAAATAATAGATTTAGTGTCATTAAAACCGTTAATTATTTATTTAAATATGTGATATATTTTGACAACAAATTTACTTATAGTTTCTGTAATATTTTAACTGTAAATTTTATTTGTTAAAAATAAAAAAAAAATATTTTTTTTATGTTGATAACGTATAAATATTATATTTACTAGGATTCTAATTTTTTTTTCAAATTTTAACAAATTTAGTATGATTATTTTTAAAGTAAGAAATTAAAAAAAAAAATAATAGTTTTTATATCATTTTATCAGGCTTGAATTAAAATCAGGCCAGAGAAGTAAAATTCGAAAGAAGCTTATTAGCTTGATTAAAATGTAAAACTAGAAAATTATTAAAAGAAATATTAATAAATAAAACACACATATAAGTATATATATATATATATATATATATATATATATATATAAAAAACATTGTATTTATAAAATATTAGCTTCCACTATTGGCAAATTAAAGGAAAGGATAATTAATTGTAAATAGATTATTAGGAATTCGCATTTCAGAAAAAAATAAGAATTGATTTGAAGACACACTAATATAAAATTCTTCATGTCGAAACTTAATTGAATCTTTACTATTGCTTTGAATATAAATATAAATTCAGGGTTACTCTAATGTGTGTTACCAAGAATTATCTATCATTTTCAATACCTCCCCCCCCCCCCACCGATAAGTATCTGCTTGCTGGATTATTGAAGTATACGCGTTTGACAAAAAAGAATATATTTATTTTATTTCAAAATACTTTTTTTTTCATGCAGTTCAATCGATTAAAAAAAATTATGACGTCTATCAGAATATTATAAACTGATTTTCGGAAAAATCTTTAAAATTGGTCACTCATTTTATTTTTGGCTTATTAGTCTATATGAGCAGTGAAGTGTTTCCCGTTCACTGACCTAAAGATATTGCTTCTGAAGAAAAATTTCTATACCGCAAAAGTTCAGATAATATTCATTCCTGCAAGTGATATATTCTCTAAAAAAAGAGATTGGAGACTGTCTTTTTAGTGAAGATCATTATTTTCAGAGAAAACAACCGTGATTACGGATATTACAAATTATGTGCTTTAAATATAAATAAGTAAAAGAGTAGTTATTGGATACTTATGTCTTAAAGAAAAACAAACATAATAATCAAGTTATATTTAAAATTCGTACTTACGATTGATGAAGTAAATCCCCATCCGGTTACTATAGCGGTGCTTTGATTTCGTGGCGTTTGTGATGCAATACTTATTTTTTTTATGTATTTAGAAAATTTCAAAGGCTTTTCTAGTTTAAGTAGAGATACCCAGTAATCGGTACCAAGTGAAAATTCTGGATGAAGTACAATTTTCGTTACATTTATTTTATTAACTATTTTACTTAGTTTTGTAGAACCGACACCTACTGTGAAATTAGAAACTGATGTGCTGCAAAGAAAAAAAAAACAACGCTTATCAAATACACTATTCTGTAAATGTTCTCATAAAATTTCTTTGTTTAGTACTTCATTAATAATACTTGTGTTTTTGCATATTAAAACAAGTTGCAGTTTTTATGGGGCAACTAACTAAAACGTAAAAAAAATTCTTCCACTTTTAAATAAACAATTGTTTTATTAGTGAGAAGACTTTTACCGTTTTACATTACTTCGTTTAAAATAAAGGCTTTTTATTGTTTATAAAATAACATGTTATTTGTTTTTAAGAAGATAAATTTTTTTTATTCTTTTAAAATTAATTCCGCTAGCTGTAGAAAATCATTCTTATTCCTTTAAGAACTATAACAAACGTAAAATTTGTCATCACAGGTATTCTATTGCAATGGTGAGCATAATACGGTTTATACTACTAATTGAGAAAATTTATATAAATTTTAAAATTATTTTATGCACAAAAGAAAATAAATATTCATAATAAAAAACAACTCTGCCTATTTAAAGATTGATCGTGTCACCGTTTTGTACAATACACTTCTATTCGAATTAATTTTCAATTAGTTGCGGTGTATTCAGTGAAGTTGTCAACAAATTTTCACGGTTTTTATTTAGTTAATTAACACCTCATAGTAGTTAATACAGATAATTCATTTTATATTGTTATTTTTGTTACTATTAATGAGGTTATATTTTGTAAGGAATACTAGGCACACCTAACATTAAAAAAATCAGCACCAAAAAAAAAAAAAAAATATTAGTCATTAACGAAAAATATATGTATATGAAATTTTTGAATGAAATGTTATATTTAAATTTTCTGGAGAATTTAAAGAATACTTTTCATAGACTTATTGAAAATTCTTCCAAAACCGTTTTATGATAGCGTTGCCAGTCATTGAAACTAAGAGCCATCATACTGATGAAAATACGAGAGGAAGTCAATTATTATCCGCAATGAGTTATAATTTTTATTGCAATACAAATAGGAAACTTACATGTACATCATTTTTCGACATTGTCCCCTTGCATTTCAACGCGCTTCGTCCATCGTTGCACAAACTTCCTGATGCCCTCATAAAAGAAGGTTTTCAGTTGAGCTTCGAGCCAGGAATGCACCACTTCTTTCACTGTTTTGTCCGAGGTAAATCGACGGCCCCTTAATGCCCCTTTGAGTGTACCAAACAAGTGGTAGTCAGAAGGAGCAAGATCAGGACTATACGGAGGATGAGCCGGCTCTTCAAAGTTAAGTTTCAGAAGTGTGGGCAACAGTGTGCGTACGGACATTGTCGTGCAACAACACAACACCTTTCGACAGCAGTCCTCGGCGCTTTGATTCGAATAGCAGACTTCAACTTGGCAGTAAGCATCTCACTGTAACGCGCACTGTTTACTGACGTGCCCCTTTCCTCATTATGTTCCAGTCCTGGGTCTTGTGAGTCCAAAAAAACCGTAAACATCAGTTTTCCTGCGGGCAGTTGGGTCTTGGCCTTTTTTTGCAGGGTGAATTTGGATGTTTCCATTCCATATTCTGTCGTTTACTCTCCGACTCGTAATGATGGATCCGTGTTTCCTCATCGGTGATGATTCTGTCTAAGAAGATGTCCCGTTGGTTACCATATCGATCCATATGTTTTCGGCAGATGTTCTAGCGCGTTTGTTTATGAAACAGTGTGAGTTTTTTGGGACCCATCATGCACAGACTTTATGAAACCCAAGTCTGTGTTGGATGATTTCGTAGGCAGAACCGTGACTAATTTGCAGACGATGTGCACTTCATCAATACTTACTCGTCTTTCTAAGAAAACCATGTCACGTGCACGCTCAATGTTTTCCCCATTTGTGGCGGTAAACAGTCGTCCGGCTCCTTCGTCGTGCGTAACACTTGGGCGACCATTTTTTAACTTTTCAGTCCATTCGTAGACACTCCGTTGGGGTAACACACTGTTCCCGTACTGTTCCGAAAGTCTTCGATGTATTTTGGCCCCTGATACACCTTCCGACTACACAAAACGGATCGCTGAACGTTGCTCTTCTTTTTTTGCAAACAGAAAGCGGAGCAGCCGTGGTTAACGGCAGGGCAGTGATAATAGAACTAACCTAGCAGCATCAAACCTGCACAGACATAACAATAATTAAACCACGTATGTGTCATCTATGCAACACGACAGTACTACCAACATAAACAAAAACACAACTAAATTGCTGATAATAATTGACTTACCCTCGAATATATATATTTTAATTTACATTTTTACTTTCAGGGTTGTAGCTCCGTAGCTTTACTGGGTTGTAGCAATTCAGCTACTGTTGCTTTAAGATATTACAAAGGGAAAGTGTAGTGATCTCCAAAATTATAGGTATCAGGGTTTTTGCAAAAATCTCAGTTTAAAAGTATGCTTTGTCTAATACAAAGAAAATATAATGAAAAATTGTACTTTCATACAAATTAAAAGATGTAAATCCGTAAGTACCTGTGTTGACCTGTATTTTGATTAACATCTCCAGACCGATTCAACATAAATTCCTTAAAAATGGTTCAAAAGATTTCCACATATGGGGAATTAATGGAATTAAATATTAAATTAGATTTATAAAAAGAGATAGGGTATTTGGTCATGAGGAGCTGGGAGCGAGCCGGAAAGTGACAGCCCGTACATAGAGGAAAGTCTCCATGGAATATTTATTTATGAAATATGGAGGAGACTCCTTTGTATATCCGCTCCACTGCACGTCTTCAAATCTAGTGCGTGATTGTGATTCATGCCTGCCTGTGTGTTTACATCTGCTTGAGCGCACCATCTGATTCGGGATACCTTCAAAGGAGCCCCTCTAATGGGGTGCACTGTACTCCTAATGGGTGGATTGGGATAGACCGATCAGATATGGAGCAATAAAGGAAAGAAAACTACGAAAGATCGGAGAATCCAGGTTATATATGATACAAGGTGTAGCCAAATGGAATGCTGTAAGCGGTTTGGCCACGGAAATTCTTCGGAGGAAAGAAACATTGTTTCATGACTGGAGCAGGGAACAGCAAGTATAAAAAAAAGGAAGAAAAATACCGAGATACTGCTGCTAGGGGGGATCTAGAAACGGTATAGCCGGACTCGGTATTCCTCCCTGGTGGCTTGAGGCAGTAAGAGGCAAAACCGAGTCGTAGTTACTGCGGCGAGGCCCGGGAACGGCATTGAAGAGCCCAGTTACCTCGCCTGAGTGATTTGAGTCAGGCAAATGAGGTGAATAAAAAATCCGACCCTCTGGGTTGAGTATTGCTTGAATGCCGATCCGACCCAGGGGAGCAAGAGAAAAAAAGTTATTATGGCCATTCAGGTTATCAGACCGGAATACATGGGGAAGGCTAGGAAGGAAAGCTCGCGCACTGAGATGGTAAGGGTTCTCGGGTCGCTGTCGCTAATGAAGTAAGTGGGACTCTGAGTTAGTATTTTTGTGACTCGTGTGAAGTACAGTATGTCTCGAGTTATGCCATTTTGACGAGTATCGGGACATGTTGACTTAGGGGAAGGTTGCTTTGTGAGTCCCCGTTTTTGACGGAAAACAATACATACAATAGTGCGGGATGCTGGGCGTCTGGTTGCAGATTTTTCCTTCTCCTAAAAAAAAAGGGTATTCAACAATATTTCAGTTTTTAAAAAAACTAAACAGTTTTTTAGAATTTCTCCTAAACCCGTTAACCATGAATTTTTTAATTTGGCACAACCATTTTACTATATACAGTATAACCCAGCTTTGAGCTGATTCTTGACCCAATCGGATAGACGGGGATCATGGAACACCAATTTTTTTTTAATAAATTGAAAATATTTTTAACCTTGTGCGATTACCTTGCACCAACTTATTGAAGCAAATAATTATTTAAATAAATAAATTATAAGCCCTGTAAAAACAAGAGGGGTCTGAATTATATCAGTACTTAAAACATCAATTATTCAAAATTTACATTTTCAAGATTGAAAACAAAATATATATATATTGTTTTAATGTAGAAGGGGATTTGTTAAGAAATGATTCTCCCATATGACTTTATTTTTTTGATAATTTCTAACATTTTTGTTTTTCATGTACTTAAAAATATTATATCAGGCATTTATTAGCAAGGAAGTTAAGTTGCTCTAATATTTTTTAAAGAAATATTTATATTTTATTTACCAATAAGACTATAAATAAATTATGAATGAACAAGTTCGATTGGATAATGATATCATATATAAATAAATTACACAATAATTAATTATTAATATGTTAGTACTATTTCATTTTTATTTCGTAATAATCGTAAACATCTTGCGAATGTAAGATTATTACATCCGTAATAATAATAAAACATCCGTAATATTATTTATGAGTATGAATTATTTTTTTATTTCCTGACGACCGACTCTTATGAACGTAACAATTTTAATTTAAATATAATAATACATCTGAATTTTGTATTAAAATCTTATAAGAAATCCCTGATGATAGAGTAGCAACTCTGAAAGTACTTAGAAATATATTTAAAACTGTTGGTAAATGGAAATTTATACAACTCTAAATAAAGTATACTTTTTACATTGAAAAAGTATTTGTTCAAGATGATAGAATGGGACCCAAATGTTTTATTAAGAACTAACAGTGTTTCTATATTACATTCTTAAAACTGGATAATTTTTAAGGTAAAAATGTCGTTTGATCAAGCACACAATTTTTTTTTTATTGAGTATTTTGTAATCTAATTTATTTCTCACTTTTTCACTTGTTGCTACTCTAATTATTACGTAATTATGTCATTATTCGAATTTAAAAACCCGATTGCATGAAACTATTGTTTGAAATAAGAAACTCTCTAGGGCAAAGTCATAAATGTTGTGTAACCCTTTGCCGGATTTTTTATTTATCTATAATAGTTTATATTAGTATATTTTTGATTAAAATAACCTAAAGCATAATTACTAGTGCTTATACAATTTTAAATTACACTCTCAGAGCCCCCAGTAAATTTTCGTATTGTAAACTGAATATAAATGAATATGTGCTATATTAAGATATTAACTAAAATTAAAAAAAACCTACTCTGTATTTGAATGTATAAATTAAATGTGTTAATTTATATAGAAATCGTTTACTTTATAAAACGGTTAGAAAATCATTAAAATTATATCAATAATTTCAATAGAATATAGAATTTTCAGTCTACAAACTCTATTAGGAACGTGTATTCTTAACTTCAATTAATGAAAAAAATAAACTTCTGACAAGATATTCGCAGACTATTAAAATTAAATATAAGATTTTATGAAAAATGTTGGAAAAACTATATTTTTTAGCTATGTTTTCTAGCAGTAGTTCACAGAATCGATTTAATTAATATTGTTATTGTATCTTAATATTCTAGGTGTACCATATGAGATCTAAGTCCATCATGTTCCTTTTCTGATACAATTCGAAAAGAAAAGTGGTATTTCTATGAAGGAATTAAAAGCTGAACTTTAAAAAAATATTTTAAAATTCAAGTAATCCCTTAATTAACACAAACATATATATCTTTGTGTTAATTAAGGGATTACTTGATTAATTAAGGGATAACTTTTATGTATAAAATATATATGTATCCTTTTTTGTAAGTTTTTTCTCTACCGGGAATAAAACCCAGCTGTACGATTAAAAAAATACCTTAAACCTTATGCACAGGGTTGGCTTTATAATAAAAGCATACATACATTTAATGATAGAGAAATTTCAGCACTTATTAAAATAGCTTTTTCTATAACTAATATTTAGATTTGACAATATTTAAAAAATAATAAGAGGATATTTTTATTTGATTACCTGCCAGTCATTTTGAGATTTTTGTACAAAACTTAGGATATTGAAAACTATGAAGGTTATTAATTAAAGATTTTGATTTACGATAATTTATTTATAAGAGCTTAATTTTTAGTTGTATAGTAGCACCCAGTATAGGATTTCAGCTTTGAAAAATATGATGTGGACATCACATGACTTCCTTATACGCCTATTAAATAACATGTACACATTTATTTTTAAATGAAAAGTACGTAAAATTTTATTTCATGTTTAACTTCTGATTTTTTTATTGTCATTTATCGTAAATTTTTTTTACAATCAGAGGTTAATAATTATTAATAAATCAATATATTTAAATTAAAAAAAAAAAAAAGTTAACACAAAAGGAGATGAAATCTGATTCGAACGGACGTGCCTTTCTCCTCTTGTAAGATCCAAATATTTCATTAATTAAAATTTTATTTGGCTATAACATAGGAATCAATGAATATAGGTACCACTTATGATATATTGTTGAAAAGCTCTCAATGGAGGGCTTATCACTGAAGTTATGAAAAAGTCCAAACCCTAAATATCTTTGGATTTTCGACTTTTATGGACACTATTGGTTCAGTCGATTGCAATCAAAAGAGGAGGGGAACGACTAAATTTTGCAACAGTCTCAAATCCAAAATTTCAACCTTCTACAGCTAATCGTTTTTGAGTTACATACGTACAGTATGTACGTACGTACAGACATCACGCTGAAACTAGTCAAAATGGATTCAGGGATGGTCAAAATTGAAATTTCGTTTGAAAACTAAAAACCAAAATTTCTCATGATCATAATATTTCCTTTTCATCGTACAAGAAGTAAAGAAATAACCGATAATAGGTTTTAATTCTGTTAAAAGGTTTGTTTAAATTGTATTTTTTTTTACGAGAGTTAGCAGTCTTGGTGATCGCAAGTGTATAATAAAACAGTATTTTATTAAAAGTAATATTCATCATCATGCTTACGACTCTTCCTTAGTTCATGAGTGTATTGTTAAAGTTACTCTGAGATAAAATTTACTTACGGTGATAGTGCTGATGTCAAGATCCAGTTTTTATCTATTATGGCGCCTGATCTGATAAAAGAGTTGTCCCAGTAAATTACTGCCTACGAAAAAATAGGTATAGGCCAATTACATACGTATCTACTAATTAGATTATAAATTTAATACAAAACTTGTAAGTTTGAGAAAATATCCTGAATAAGAAATTTAAAATGATTTGTTGTAATGACAACATTTTTCTATCAACTTCACTGTACATTCAAAAAGTTATTTCAACAGTTGGAGATGAAAAAATATAGCGATTTTTTATTTTCTACGAATAATATAATTAGGTAAGGAAATTCACTTTCGGATGAATGAAACTGCTTGTTATATTGAACGCCCTTAATTAATGCGATAAAGAACTGTACTGTCAGATAATAATCATAATGTAATACCAATTTCATAATGTAATGAAAATATATTGTCGGTCTCATGATGATATGAACACATGCACTTTTTGTGTTAGAGTAAACTTATTTCAGTATTTCAAAATACTTTCTAGACGGTCTGAAATTCTCTTAGAATAATACAGGCTAAGTTTGACAGTAGTATATTTTTTCGTAATTTTTTTATTTATTAGACATTGTTTTATTTAACCAATAAATCATTATTAAAATGAATTGGAAAAACATAAAATTAGGTTTTTTATATACTTTATACATGATTTACAAAAACCTTTATAGAAAAAAAAACATAAAATATTTGTGTCAAATTACTACGGGGAGATTTAAATTTCAAAATAAAAAAAAATTACATTAATACATACTTTTCTTAGCAATATTTGATTACATTACATGTATTCAAACTTTTGTTTAAAAAATACACACACATGCTGGTGAAAAAAAAAATGGAAGAAAAAGTGTTAACATACATTAAATTCATCAGAAATAGTTCGAGTTTGATAAATTTCCACTGCTTGATATTTGCTAGACACGGTCGTATGGAGAAAATAAAAATTTGTTATAAAATAAATAAATTAACCATTAAAAATCACTATTAATAGTTTATTGTTATTAGGCTGTCTTACAAGATATCAGCATTTCTTTCGATATTATAATGTTGACATTCCAGGAAAAGTTACTTACGGAAATTATTATGCAGTTTTTTGGTAATCAAGTTATACTTTTGGGTCTTGTGATTGAATATTAAACATAATATTCGACACAAATAATCTAATTTACCAAGTTACACTTCATATATACTGTGATATGTATGAAGTGTAACTTGATATAAATTAGACATATTTATGTCTAATTTAATATCCGCGAACAAACACGAGAACAACGATGTGAGCTGACCCACAGTATAGGTACGCGCTGATGCAAGCATTACTACCACCACGCAGTTCTCCCACCATAGGGGCGCTGTAGACCCACCACTCTCAGGCTGCAATAAAGAGCGTGCACGAAGTTAAATTTCAATTCATTGTCGGCCACCACCTTGAGAAGACCAGGAAGAAGAAGAAGATGGATGAAGACAGAAGAAGTTCCCTGGCCGGCTCAACGTGGCACCTCCTGGTGGACCATCATCTCTGTTGGAGAGCAGGCCTGACCGGCCCGCCGAGGGAGCCGCTGGACGCGGATGCTACCTTCCCGCTCCTGCTCCAACTCGCCCTGGCCGGCGGACTCAGCGGCAGGAGCCGGCCCAGCGTGGGATCGCTCGGGGAGAACCGTTTCGGCTGCGCCGGCAAAGGACGACCGACGCCGACCCGACACTGCGGGGCTCTCAGTGTGGCTACCACTCTCACTCTGTAGTGGGGACCCAACTGCCGCTGAGGGAGAGCCTGCTTGGACTTCAATGGACGAGCCGCAACTCCCCAACTTCGCCGGAGACCAGCTTCCGGACCCCACAGCTCTTTTCAGAGCTAATGCAGAAAAACGGCTCTTTTCAGGGCCATCACAAGGTTATGAATTACGTGCCGTTGAAGCCGTTCGGCGACATTACGTAATTGCCTACAACTAATTAATGCCTTTAAAATTAATTAATAAAGAACATTATACTTTTATTACTAGATAAGTATTTAATCCAAATCTCCATCATAAGTATACATCACTAACCCCTTTTTAGCAATTTGTATATTTCGCCTCTAAAAAAATCAAAGCCTAAACGAATAAAATTAAAAACTATAAATCATAAACTTGTAAAAAATAGTACATTTAATTAAGGAAAAGTAATCTTTAATGGGAATATTTCTTAATGTCTCTAAAAAATATTACGTGAAATACTTCTTGAAAAAGGCTGAAAAGTTTCATTAAGGAAATCTTAATTAGAATGGTATATTTAATTTTTTTGATGAGGCACGGGAAGTCAATGGTATAAAAAATTTCCCGTCATAATATTTACTGTGAATAAGTTTACCCTACTGATGATTTTAAGAGAAATTCTAAATGTATATATTTTTTTGGTAAAAATGACTGAAGTAGTCCTGATTTACAATGAAAAAAGGAGCAAAAATTATTTTCAATAAAAATACACGCAAGAAATCACTGACAATATAAAACAGAAATTAATATTCTCTAAAAAGAAAATATAATTTGAAAATAATATTTTTTTTAAAAGTTACAATTACTGGATCAGAACAATAGTTTTATGAGTAGAATACATTAATTTATAATTTATCAGAATTTAGTAATAAAAAAAATTTACAACCAGGATATATTATATAGTTCTACTGATATTACAGTATAGCTTTACGATAATTAGAGAAAACTTGGTTAAAAAATGTAATGAATAGTTAAAAATAAAACTGTCAGGCTTATATTAAATCGCGCAAAATAACTATCATTCGGTTACATACTGTTTTCCAAAAGAAAAGTAACACTGCAATAAGCCAACGATATGTGACGTACAATAAGTGACCTTCTTATGTCTCAATTTAGATTATACGATAAAAAAATCTCATAAATTTATTTTAAATTCGATAAAATATATTTTTTACAGGATATAAAATAATTTTAAAATTATGAATTTTAAATAATACAATCAGTTTATTTTCTACTAAAAGGTGAACCACTGTAAAATTCCATGTTTCCATGTTTCTCACAAAAAGGAGTTCATATATTGCTTTTCTTAGTCATTTTTTTGAACCATCTGAAGTACATCTGTCACTAATCTAGTTACTTTTTCTGATATTACTGATGTCTATTATACAGCAGTTCCTGCATTGAACAGCCGATTATAGTACTGAATATTACCTAAATTTTATCGGGCTTGGCAAGGTGATTTGAACAATTGTATTTGTATTTATGAAGAAGGAAACGGAAACCCGAATCATTATTTATTTTTCTTTGCAAGCATGGACTGAGATTCTTGTTTTAGTTATGAATATTTATAGGGTAACTTGGTCTTGTGTCGGGTTCGTACAATAATTACAAATATGGAACCTAACGTTCAATATGATTTTAGAATATAATTTTTTTAAGCATCTTAGTATTATAATTAAATAAATCTTATATTATTATTAAAGAACTCAAAAATTGAAAATTAAATGTTGTTTACAAAAACTAGGATATAAATACGATCTCAAATATCTAATTTTCTAACGAGTTGATGCAAAAATATCACTCAGAAAAAACGACTTACTTTATTCATTAAGAGAGATTGTTTTCAAAAAAGTGTGGCAATTTTTCATAAGTTTATTTTAAGAGTGATTATGGAAAAAAATAAGAAGTAATAATACAGGTCAAGCTATGCTTTTGACAATTAGTTAGTAAATTTGAATTACCAGCCGCAATTGAATAAAAAAGAAGAACGTCTTTTCTTCATATTCTACTCTACTTAAACATAACATGAATTGTAGAACCGATGGTTTTCTAATTTACGTAATTTTTTTGTGTAGCTTCTCTTTTATTCAGGACTGCATTCGAAAAGGAAAAATGACCTACCATGTGCTCGTAGTTAGCTGAATAAATAAATAAATTCCTAGAGTAATTATAACTAACTAATAATAAAAGTACAAATTGACATTTAATGAACGAAAAATTATTTTAATACAAATGCTGAATTTATTATTCTGACAAAAAAAAGTACTGTAATCAGCAAATATACTTAATAAAGCTTTTCTAATCCACATAATGCAATGTGACGTCATTCACTTTTAGGACTTTATTATACAACTTTCATTCGGGAAAAAAATTCCTACTTGATGAAAATTTATTCAAAAAGTATCAAAGTTTTTGTTATTTTTCATTATAAAAATTTATTCTCACTGAACTTATAAAAATGAAAATTCAAACGGTTTTTAAATATCAAACTTGGCTCAAAATCTGGTGCATGGAAATGCTGCTGGAAGTTATAAAAACGTTGATTGAAATGCCCTTATTTTGGGATGACGATTGGAAATGACATAAAATGTTGAAATTTTATTAACATATTTTAATTTTACCATAATTATTTTTATTTATATAACAGGAACGAAAATTTGAGAAAGTTAAAATATAAAGTCTGATAAAGATAATATTATTTTATTGTTCATTGGAGTTAATTATTTTTAAATTTCACAGAAATTTATTTCTACAGGATAATAGCCCCACTCAATCGAACAATAAGCTTCAATTCTTCATCTTTATTCTGAATAAAGGTTAAAGTAATCATCCTTCTCAAACTCATCAAAGAATTATAAATTAATATAAATCAAAAGTAATTTTTAATTTTGTTTTTTCCACATAGAAATTGTTACTTATACAGAAGATATTTTTTGTGTTATAACTAATATTTGAATCGTATTTCTGTTACATACCTGATACGGGTGCTTTCTAATGTCAGTTGCAGTTCCGTTAATTATCCCAAATGAGCCATCGTTCGTTAAATCTTGTTCCTCATAACGGAAAGGAAAGGAGGGAATTGAATGTGCGGAAGCTGAAAAGCAATCATGTAGTTATAATAAACATTGTTTATATCAAATTTGATTACATTTAAAAGACTCTTAAGATCTAACGAGATATTCATATTACTTGTGATCTGTAGATCACATCTGTGGATAATGACATTTTCTCAAACTGAAATTTTCTGATTAGGCTGGCCAACTTGTTAAGCAGGCTTTACATATACTTAGTATACTTTATAATTACAGAGTTTTTTTTATTTACCTTATTTTTAAATGATGTATATTCACAAATTAATATAATATTTGTTATGTAAGATCTTACTAAACTTGTACGAATGCCAAATTACTCACCATGAGCCATGTGAAACCTGATTTCTTATGGAATTACAATAAATACCAAATGTAAGAAAACTATAAGTGTATGCCATTATTCCATAAAAATAATAAAAGTAATAATAAAAATATAAGCATGATAATAATTGTTATAACATACCCAGAGATAACAACAAAATTCCGAGTACTGTAGCTGCAATCATTTTGTCACTAACGGTAGCTTCACGTTGCTTCGTTTTATTTATAAGGCTGCAAGTTATCAGTGATAAATACACTTGATTTTCAATGGCTACGCATTTCATATCATACTTATCACCACTTAAGGTGAAAAAAAATATATATATAATTCATAAAATGTATAAAATTCAGCCAATTCCTGTGGTGTGTATGTACGTACATATGCCACTATGATAAACTGTTTTGGATAAAAAAATGACTAAATGCTACCTTCACTACATATATTTTCAGTCATTTACCATTTTACAGACTCGTCAAATTTATATACAAATATAACAATTTTAATTATTCTTTACGCTGCACAAGTTTAATATTTTTAAACGTCTACTTTGCTGTTGATTATGCACTTTTGTAATGTTTATATAATTTTTCTTTTTTTTTAAATTCTTCTCCGTATAACATGCTGTTGTTTTTAGGACTTGTGCAAACTTTTATTCAAATTGTAAAAACTGGTATGAATGAGTAACAACATGTTCCAAGACAAATTAACGGATATTATTCTTATATTTTCAACTACATAGTATGAAACAAAGGGGCCTAAATAACTAAAGAACTTTACTTGTTCAATAATACCGCTCTTTATATCTGACTAACAGGTTATTGTTTTTTTTCAAACTATAAGATTCGTTTTAGCCATATATAAGCTACAATTATATTTTTCAGCCAACATGTACAATTTAAACGTACTAAAATTTTATTTATATTCACTGTCACCTAAGATAATCATATCGTCAACAAAATATTAATAATTCATACCATTTATTAATTCAAATACGAGCAAGTTGAACTTACACTTACAATATTGTAGGACCATATTTTATGATATAAATTAATCAGAAAGGACGATAGTGATCATTCTTAACCAATACCTAAACTAATAAATTTTTTTCCACTGCCAAATTCAATTTTTTTTACTGACTTTTCAAAGAATAGTACAAATCATTTTCGGTGGCGCGATGGGATTAGGGGGTAGAAATTGAATTTTCTTTACTTCTTTACCTTTTCACACATGTGGATTACGAAAATATCATTCACAAAAATCCGCAAAATCATATTCATGTATAATATTTTTTGCCTCGAAAATGTCCAATACTATTAGAACAGTTTTTTGAACTTCAGCTAAGCAGTATTAATGTATCTGTCGTTGTTGTGTGTGTGAAAATTTTATGAAGATTTGTTGAATTAACCTTGGTTACACTCAGTAGTTGGACAATAGGTAACATATCCTCAAGTTGAGGTGATGTTAGATTTATATCGGTGTATTTTTCATATGCCATTAGCGAGTGAGTCACAGTGGTGAGTTAGTTTAAACTTAATGATTGTGTATAGGGTACTGGGCGTCCCAACCTCGAAGGGGAAGACACACGCCTAGTGACGTTCCGGTTGCCACCCCCTCCCGTTCATTGCCCTGTTGGGCTTTAACGGGAGTCGTCTATCGCTCTCTGACTTTTAACATCTCACAATAATAAGCCTGGCCTCGTTGGGATATCACCGATATACATGCCTCGGTAGACATTTGCATCGGTGATTTAATAACTCAGCTTATTGCATTCGCTGTAGGCCTCTTCCGGACATCTTGATTGACATACATCTTATCCCCCTGAACTAGCTAACCGAGCTCGCGGAAGCGCGAACCCCGCGCCTAGTTCTACTTATTATGAGCCAATTTCGTAAATTTCTCGTAATTCGAGGCAAAATAACACAACATACTACCAAAGATGATCGCAACAACGAAATTTAGTCCTAGTTCCCTTATTGAACTCACCTTAGTTCAAACCCCGGACTTGGGTTAAATTATGGACTCCGGTCTGGTCCACTAGGAAAAGGCGGACAGACTTCCTACTCCCTCCCGGCTCCATCACAGAGTCCCGCGTGATATTCACCTCATAAACCATCGTAGAGATCCCGCTACACCTCACGGCTGCATGGTGTCATAGGGAATAGGGCACTGATTATCAACCTTTTTAGTCCTACCACACCCAAAAGGTAAAATAAAATTATAAATTGAATATTTTGTGACCCGACCCCCAATCAAAGCCCAATGAAACCTATTTAAAACTATTTAGCTACCTTAAGAGGAGCGGGTATGAACATGCATGCGTGAAGTGTGCAAACACGGACAATTTACAGGTTCCAACTTGATGTGTACGTGCTCCTTGTAATTTGATCTGCTTGTCTAATATTCGTTGTGAGAGCGTAATGTTCGAACATTCATATAAGGTGTCGAACATATCATGCTCTCAGCAATATAAAAGAGGCGTAATAGGTTGAAGAACGTCAATTTAATTTCGAATGCGAAGATCGAGTATGGTGTCTTTACAAGATTTTAAAAGAGTAGTTTCACTGACCATTTTTTAGTGTGTTGTCAAACGGTGTAATTTGTTTTATTTTTCATTTAAATAATTATAAAAAATTGATAAATTTCTGAATAAATCAAGTGAGTAATCTACATCCAGAGAATTAGTTGATATAAAAACAAGATTTTACAATAAAGATGTTTAGAATACGATTTTTCTCATTGTATGGAAAGCCACAGTGCGTTGTTTGCTATCATGTTCTCTCCAATGAAAGAATGAAGACATCAAAATTAATTCGACACGTGCGAACTAAACATGCGAGTCATAAAAACGGGAAGATTTTAAAAGAAAATTACATATTTTGAGAAATAAATAACATTCTATTTGTAAATCAAGTCATACTAATAAAGGTACACTTGAAGCATTTCGTAGCATTAAGAGTAGCTAAGATGTTTAAACCCCATACAATCGTAGAGTACCTAATATTGCCTGATGCAATTTATACGTTCAGAATTTTAATGGCGAAGAAGAAGAAGAAAAAAATTTAAAAAATTCCGCTTTCTAACGACACAGTATCAAGGTGATGACATGGATACTGATTTTCGCAATCAGATAATTCAGGAAGTGAGTTCAAGTGATTTTTTTAGTAATCAATTTGTTGAATCAACAGATGTGGCAAATATTACTCAGTTCTTATTTTCTGTGAGATATGAAAGCGATAGGGATAAATTAACCAAAGAAAATGAGTTGTTTTGTAACTCAATACCTGGTCATGCAACATGGCAATTTATTTTTTATTTTTTTTTTTATTTTATGAATTTACTAAAAGGATAGATGACATAGACTGGGCAAAACGTATTGCGGTATGTAGTGATAATGCCAAAGGGAATAACAGAAAAAAACATTGGATTTAAAAATAAAAAATCGTCTTATACCAAGAGCGAAATTGACGAACTGTTTCCTTTACAGATATGTTCGCTACAAAAAATACGGTGGAAAATCTCGAACAGATTCTTTGTAAAGCTGTAAAAATGTTCAATTTTATTAAATGTCACCATTAGGATAGGCTGTTTGCTAAACTGCGCGATGAAATGAGCGAAAAGAAAACATTCCTTCTTTTCCATACAGAAGTCGGATTGTTATCGCGGGGGAAAGTATTAACCTGGTTATTGGAATTGAGCGGTAAATTAATTTCTGGATAAGCAAACTCGTTTTCAATGTTTTTAGAGGCAAATAAGTACATGTTGATGTTGGCGTAATTAGTTGATGTATTTTTGAATTAAAATACTTAAATATGAATTTAAAAGGACTTTAATGACAAAGTTCATGCTATCATTAAGAAGCTTGATAACTGGATTATTCGCCTTCCAAGCAAACATTTTGATGTTTCCAATCGAAACAATTACTTATGATTATACTGAAAAAAACTTGGATAAAGAAGACGCTATTATTCGCCACAGTTTGGATAGCATAAAGATGCATTTGCTTGAGCTAAAATTCAGTTGGCGGAGTATTTTCCAAAAGATATAAATGATTTTTCAAAATATGAGTACTAAATTCTGAATCAGTTTAGTAAAATTGTTGTTGCAGCTGCTACGTTACCAGTTGAGATTCACGACCTTCTCAACAAAATATCTTCAGGTAAAACGTTAAAACTACAATTCACATCTGAATGTTTAGATACGTTTTGGCTTGATCGTCGAAGTGAGTGTGGATATTTAATCACAGAAGCATTGAAAATATTAATCTCTTTCGCCAAGTTTTACTTCTGTGAAAAAGGTTTTTCGTCTGTGGTTTCACTAAAAAATAAACACAGGAATCGTATTTTTTCACATGAAAACGATTTGCTTCTGAGTTTCTAACATAGATTTGTTATAGAGAAAATTTTAAATTAAAAACAAACGCAAACATCTTATTCATTTATTATTATTTTTTTTTTTTTACATGAATACTTACATTTTTAAGTAAAGTGTTTACGGTAAACGATTTTTTTTTCTCAGATGATTTTATTATTGCTTTCGTGTAAAGTTTTTGACTAATTTCATGACCATCCCTTTCATATCATCTCGACCATCATGTTGAGCAACACTGGTTTAGAATCTACCCGTAATTTTTTATTATTTCATCAAATTTCGCTTATAATAACTTAGTTTTTTTTTTTAAATAAAGAATATAATTTTGTATTAAAAAAAATAAAATTGTGTACAGAAAATTTTTATTCACTTCCGATTAGAGAATTCCGAAAGCAGATTAGTATTACTTAATCGCCTATAATAAGTATCCAATTTTTTTAGAGTATTTCAGAATTTTATCAATTTTCAGTCCGAGATCTGAGGGTTCTTTTATTATATCTTTATTTTTCCTGGGTAGTAAGTGTATTTATTAAATTATTTTTAAATTTTATTTTATTGTTTGTTTATTTTTAATCTTTCTGCTTAATGGAAAAATTTAAATATATGTATATTTATTATTTTTTTATTTATTTATTTTTTTGTATTATAACGTATGCTATCAGTAATCAATGAAATGTTAATCTATGATTTATTTAGGGGCTTCATAATGATATTGTCTTTCTCTGAATAGTTAGATTAATGATTTCTCTTTTTGGTTTTGTGAATGCCTATGATACATGAATGCAGGAATGTGAGTGTGAGAGTTATTTTGTCTGTACTTGACTGATAGAAGGTATAGAGTACATTAATGTTTTTGGAAAAAGAGTGTTTGTGGAATTGTATTTTATGCGAGTCATCTTTACTGCACAGAGATGTGTATTTTTAAATTCTGATGCAGTTATGGAGGATAGTTATAATTTATTTTGTGAGAGATTGTTAATGATGTAAATAATATCCTCTTAATGAGTCACATAACTTAATGATCATTCGCCAAAATAATAAAAATTTCAATACATTTTACCATTGATAAACTGCTGGAAGTGTAAATTTGACATTGTTTTTCTCTCTGCGATATTTCTGACATTAGATGATGATGTTACTTTGTACAGTATAGATAGTTGCATATCTTTTGCTTCCAGTTTATTAACTCCATTAATATACGACAATGTTGAATGTGATCGTATTCAATTACAATGTGACTATTCAGTAATACCTCAGGTGAAGTTTAATAAATACTTAGGGTTCGTGATAGATGACAATTTATCATGGAACACTCATCATACACTGTGTTTGAAGGGATATTTGTTTATAGACATTAAACAATTTTAACTTATACGGAGTTTTTTCCCAGTAGATGATCTTCGTCAAATCTACTATACCCTAGTTCATTCATTAAATGATGGATTGCATTGGTAGCAATCAACCCATATAGGTTATATTATATTGATTATGATTTTGCAAAATACTATTAATATGTGGTGCGAGTAGAAAGCATTCTTTCCCTTTTTTCAGAAAATATTTGTGTTTTCCATTAGATCTGTTTCATTTATAAGATGCTTCTAATTTTTTTTACAAAAGTAATGGCAATGCTGAGATGATTGTAGTTATTGTAAGCTATTATATAACTGGGCAGACTTTTAGAGGAAGTATTGATGTTCCAAGACCTTATTGTGCATTGCCTCAAAAACTATTATTTTTCTAATACCCCAAGCTCTTTTTAATTGCTTGCCTAAAATAAGAAATATCTGTAATCTGAATCAATTTTAATTTAATTCAAAAGATTGGATTATGAATACCATTGAGGTTTTGAGGTCTTGTAGATAGACGTGCTTTTTCTTAGCTCGATTTGGTGGTGTTGTTTTTCGTTTCGTTTTTTTGTTGTTAGTGTCGTTTCATTTCCTGGTTTGTGTTTTTGTTACGTTATTGAATTTATATTTCCGTTTTTATACGCCACCATACATTCGAGTTTTTTTGGAGGAGTTTTAGTTTGTTGTGCGCGGAAGTCTTGAAAAGGTCTTTTTTGTGTTTTGTTTAATGTTCTATTGTTAGTCGTTTAATTTAGACCTTTTTTTAATTAATTAAAGTTCAAAAGCTTATTAAATTTTAATTCAACCCTACAGTTGCCTGGCGTTGTTTGTTTTGGTTACCGGCTATTAAATTTAATCGTAGGCTAATTTTGAATAAAAATTTCCCTCCTGCAGAGTGGCACTTTTCTATCGGGTATTACAGTGTTTTCCGTTTTTTTATTATCAGGGGTGGTTTGTATAATTATTTTACGCTACATTTAGTTGAGAATGTCCGGTTGCAGTGATAAATCGCAGTCGTTTCCGATGAATCGTGAGGCGTCTATGCTGTGCACGGAAAAGATTTTGAGACAAGCTTCTCGTGATACCTTGAGTAGTACGAGACGAGGGGTGATGATTTAAGACTGCCCCCCATCCGTTTCTTCGGATAGGAGTGGAAAAAGAGGAGAATATAGATGGAATTATTCGCCTTTGACCAACGACGAATGTGTGCTACAGAGAGCTCTCTTGCCCTCATTCGTAGTCAAGTCTGTGTCTGTTTCTTCAACCAAGAAGAATAAAGGTGGTGGAGGACGACGGCCGTGACGAAGAGATGTGGCAGAGGGCCAATCTCATGTTGTGGAGACTGAATTGTCTTGTTACCCCACGGAATCTGTTTGCTTGTCGGATGGCGAATTGTCTGACTCGGTTTTGGCCTTTGTGTTGACATTATAGTGGAGGAGAGCTCGGTGGGGGAGCGGAAGGAAAGTAACAAGTGTTCGAAGTCACATTCCTCGCCGTTATCCGGCCCGAAGAGGAAGCTTCGGGTAGAAGGTTGTGTTAATGTCGGGGCAGAGAGGGGATCTAGTGTCTCGTTGGTCGAGACAAACAGTATAGTTCATCAGCCCTTGTATGAGGAGTGGTCCAAGGTCCTGTTAAATTCTACGGCTATATCACCTTAGGGAGCTCTTTGAAGTGGTCGAGTAGCTAGAAATAGTGTCTTGTGAAAGAATGCCCTAATACCTAGCGGGAAATCAAAGGCGCCCTGGAACGGATGTTGGTGGTGGAGAGGAAGTTCTCTGATGTGACCTGAACGTCCTTATTGGAGGCATCTCCAGTAGGGGTGGTCGTGCTTCGCCACAGACTGAGACCGCAACTGAGACCCCCCCGAGAGACCACGACTTAGAACATGTGTTGTCTCGGTTCCTATTGACGCGGCGTTAATTGAGGTGGGTAGCTTCTGGCTGCACAACGTTATGTCTCGGGTGACCCGAGTGGCGGAGGGGTCGCTAACCGCGACGGGTACTTGCCGGGTTGTAGATCTCTCCGCGTCCATGTCTGATGATGATCACGGGATGTGCCCTAGATCGTACAGGAGGACTGTTTTCGGTTTCTTGTATCTGGTCGGTGTCAATATTGCGTTGTGTTGTTAATTAGTAAGTGAGTGTGTTAGTAAGAGAGAGTAAGAATGCGTTCTCGTTCGCGTTCGCGCGTGTGTGTGATATACTGAAAAAAACTACGTGTGCAGCCGTGCGCGTTTTTTGGGAATTACAGTGTTGATCTAGTTTCCCTACCAAGGGTCAAGGTTTTGCATTGTACGTGGTATATTTTAATATGCAATTAAGGATATTATTTTTATCGATATAGGGGTGCTAAATATATTGACATTGTAAATCGATTAAATGTCAGTGTGAGCTAAATTAATTAACTGTGTGATTTATATTTTATACTATAAGTTAATAGATTACGCTGTATCACTTCTGCCTATCTTGTGTATATATTATGTATTAATGTTGAAGTTAAAATAAATAATTAAATTTCAAATAAGTTTTATGGTACGATTGTGAGTAAATCTTACTTTGAAACGTACTTTTTTTCAGAAAATACGGTTAGTTTTAAAGAAAAATGATAAGGTAATCAATATTATGTAAAAAGGACATATTTATTAGACATAACGGCACAAGTAAAATTATTTCATTCGGAGAAATATTTTTTATAATTCTTCTAGATGTTGATTGATCTTCCTCTGAAATTATTAAAACGAAAAAACGGCAAACACTTATGAATGAAACTGTTAAAAATGGTTTTATTATAACCATTAAATAGGCTTGAAGCTCTAATAATTATTGAAGAATTTATACCGAACACTAAGGCTCTTAACATGTATAAAATTAATTTCAGTGGTTTTGATACGTGAAATCACGTTACTTTCATTATAACATTAGTAAATAGAGAAAGCAAATGCAATTGTTAGTGTCTTAAAGTTCTTAAAATCACATTAAATGCTTTTAGAATTCAGTTATTGTCTTAAATACGAACATATAATGATCTCTCTTTTCGCCATTTAGAAGACAATTTACTGTCTGACGAATTTAAATATTATATTTTCTCATAACAGTTAAAATAAGTTATTATCTGATTACAAATAATGGTATAAAAAAATAGTAATTTTTTAAAGTGTTTCTATTAACATAATAATCTCAACTAAAAAAAGTGAAATGAAACAAATAAGCGTAATTGAACTTAAAATAAAATTGTAATAATTTACAATATATCTCATTAATTTATTCAAACTAGTTTTTTATACTGTAGTTATGAGAGTTTTCAATGTTATTAATTATCATGTAAAATTAAAATTACATTATGTTATCATCAAATAAAAACAAGAAAGAAAACTTTTTTAAAATTTTATTACAGGTCATATTTACAATCGGTTTTGTAGGTAAAAACCATAAGTAAATTTTATCACAATAAGCAAGTGTAAAGATGTTTCCTTGAAACAACTTAAATAAATACATTCTAAAAACATCCACTGTAAATCCAACATAGTATAACAAATGAAAAATCACTGAATTCATTTTAACTAGTTTCGGTTTGACGTCTGTACGTGCGTATAAATGTGTATATCTCGCATAACTCAAAAAAGGATTAGCTGTAGAATGTTGAAATTTTGTATTTAGGACTGCTGTACCTACTAGTTGTGCACCTTCCTTTTTGATTGGAATCGACATTTAGAATAATCGAATGTTATTTTGGTATAACCATTTATTTTATATCTGATTATTTAATATTATCTCAAAGTTATAATTTAGTAACATATCATTATTGGATTTTGTTAGCAAAATCATCTAAAAAATGTATATTTATTATTTTTTTTTAAATATTTCATATAATTATTTGACAGAACAATAAAATACAATGTTATTTTGATGTTAACTGTACATTTTTGAATTGTTTTCAATTTAAAGTGATTGATTAAAATAATTTTCTTAATATCGTTGACATTTAAATTCAAATAATATATATATATATATATATATATATATATATATATTTAATATGTGTATTTACTTTAATATAAAAATTGTTTTCATTTATAAGAATGATTTTTAAATTATTAATTTTAAATTGCTTACTTTATCCTTAAAATTTGTATTTAAAATTTTTATGAAGTGCAGCAAAAAAGTCAATATGTAATTTAATACAACGAAGTCATGTGGTATCAACATCAGATTTGTTTTACCGTTCTATATTCAAGTTTATTGTATTTTATTAATTTATATTCTTTTAGCATATTCTATCCAAATAGTATATTTGTCAATGTTTAGTGATTTATTAAAAAACTAGTATTTAGTATTCATCTCCGTGTAAAAGTACTACCTTTAGTAGGATTCCAACCTTAGAGCACTCGCCTTCGAAATCAGCTAATTTACTACGACGAATTAACCAATAGACCACCCCGATAGACACTATGAAATTAGCTAAAATTATTTACGTGTTGATGATAATGTAGGGGCCTTAGTGAAATAAACTCAATTTCGACAATGCAAATACTGTAATGATGTACGACAATGCAAATAATGTTGCAGAGTCAAAGTTATTGCAACTGAATATTGGACTGGGTAAATGAATGGTCAATTGCTAATAGAATGCCACTGAACCATGATAAAACCATTTTAGTAACATTTTCAAGAAAGACAATGACTGTATATTATGGCTGTAATATAGCTGGTGATAACATCGGGAGAGAGGCCCGCATACATGACTTAAAGGAGTGCTTTTTCATTCTAAACTGTTGTTCAGTGGTCACATCGATTGTTGTTTCAAAGGCCAGAAGGAATCTGGGGTTGCTTCTATGGGTTGGAAGAAGATTTCATATAGCAGACACAATACTATGTCTAGAAGACTATTGTTAGACTCATACTCGAGCATTACTGCAAGATCTATTATTACAATTGAGGCTATACTAGAGATAAGGTAGAAGCTGTTCAGAAAACGTTGTTATCAGACTTGTGCTATCGGGGTTAATACAATGATTGTCAGGGTTTCAATATATTAAGTCTGGAAAAGAGAAGAGCAATGTATGATATGATGTTGTGTATAAAGCTCTTAATAGACAAATTGATATTAACACATAAAAAATAGGAATTCTAGTTCCAAATGTGAATCTGCGGAGAAGAGACTGGTTTGTTCATGAAGACATTGGTCAATTGCACCAAATAGAGAGGTAGATGTGTTACACATCTACCTGCATAAGTTTTGAATGACTTATGCAGAGGAAGTGATGTCAGCGTATTTGGTTCAAGATCTATTCAGCTTAGGAAGATGATACTTGAAGAAATGCATTGAAATTAAAGAATGAAGTGGCTTAGATAACTGGATAAGCAGCAACATATTGTAGCAAGTTTACTTTTGCATCATTGGTTATAATTTTTATCTAAATAGGGTTTAAGATAAATTAGTTTTATTGTTAAATCTATCTTCTGAGAAGTTCTAATTGTTCTTTATAGATTGTAGTTTTTCCCTTTCCCAATAGGTCAAGTATAGTACATTTAAGGTTTTTATAACTATGCTACTGCATTTGCTTACACAGTATAGCAGGTCGTTCTCACTTCCCTGTTTAGAGTAGGGTATTTTTCATGACAGTTGTGAATGGCTATAAGGGGTGTGAGGAGGCCATCCTGTAAAAAAATATATTATTACTATAACATAGTAACATGAAATATTAGAAAAATCTTTATATTTTAAACTTAAATTTCAACAGCTATCTCATTTGAAACATCTCATTTTTCTGTAATTTGCAAGTTCAAAACAGAGTAAGGGGGATTTTTATAAATAGAATCTACAGTGAATAATTTCGGTGGATAATTTTCATTTTTTCTCCAAGAAAAAATAAAGGAATAGACCCACATCATAAATTCATCCTTTAGTTATCTCTTATATTAGTTTTTTCTTAAATTCATTCAGATTAAAAGTAAAAGATTCAGAAAACCTGGTCATACGTGTATGTGGTTGGAAAGAATTAAATCCTTCCAAAATAGAGGTCAATCTATGATATATGATCTATTATTTCTATTAGTTGTTCATTCTACAGAGAATTTTAGTTTTTTCACAAATTATATTTTTGTAGCTTCTAAAACATTTTAAGGTGACTGAGATTTGAACAAGAGACCTGCTATCCACTTGATCTCTTTATTCTTTGAAAATCAAAACCGGTTCAACTCTGCCAGAACTCGGAAATAATTTAAATAGTGATAAATATTAAATGAGAGCTAAAACAGATAAATATTTTGCATACTTTTCTTAACTAACTACTTTAGTTAATGAAAGGCACAGCACATAAGGTTTTCAATCATTTTGATAAGTAATTTCAAAATTAAAGAAATCGGTCGTTTTACGTGACATAATTTTAAATTTGTCAGCTTAAAATACAAAAATTAATTATATGATTAAAATAGTTTTCCGAATGCTAGGAAAATGATTACTTAACTATATGTTTCAATAATAGCTTATGAAAGGATTTATTTTGTGTACGACTTTGCCAAAACATCAGTTTTTCTTCTATTAATTTCTGCATAATGATAATTATTGCTTTACATTAACTCAATATTTGTATGGATATGTACCATTCTGAAAAAATCAGTTACGAAATATAATTTATAGATAAATGTTATTAAAGTGTAATTTTTTTATGGTCTTAAAATATCAAGACCAGAATCAATTGGTTTTCTTCTCAATATTTTAAAATTCATTTCATCGACTGTCAACTGATATCTTTTATGAAAGTTTCTGACAAAAAGAGTTTCAAAGGAATCATTCGTTATTTTCATTTCCATATCTACAGTAGTAAAAATATAGGGAAGTATTAAAGAATAAACTAATCTTTTTGAAATGTTGCTTTTGCTAGAACAAATAGAAAAAATGCTTGCTTCCAATGCCCTTAAATTTTAATTTTGGCATATTGCATTCAATTTGAAAAATGTTATTTTTTAACATTTTAAAATTAAAATGTTAAAAAAACATTGTGTTTATCATTTAATAATTGATAAACACAAAAAAATTATACTCTAAAATTTAATTTAATATATTGGGCATGTATTGAAGCACGCATTGGTACAAACACATAAACACCTTTATTTTTGTAAGGTTTGGAATAATATAAACTACAACCAGATTACAGAAATTAGGAAACTATTTTTTACTGAGTAAAGAATATTTAACTTGAATTGGCTGTAAATAAATAAAAATTAATTCAAATTTCACGTAAAATATTTTGATTGTTAATTATTTGCTTTCATTTTCTTAGAAAGGTAAAAAAAAAGCTCAGAATAATACAATATGTAATTTGTAATAATTGTTAAAGAAACTATTTTCATAATTTTTTTTTGAGTTGAAAAGATCCCTTTTATTTTCGTCATTCAAAAACAGTAAACAATGTAAATGTTACCAGGTAAGATTATAAACAATTAGAATCTTAAGCATTTACAAATATATACAAATTAACTGATAAAATATACCTTTTTTTATATTCAGCTAGTTTAAATAAAGGGTAAATCTAGTAATTATTACTGTTTAGTTCCCAGTCAAATTAAATGATAACTTATCATAATACAAGCAGTATAATATAATATTTTTCTACTGCTATTTTTAGAAAAAAATGTTTAAAGATAAAAACAGTTCTGTGCATAAGTAAAACACAATCAACAATTTTTTTATGTATAATTTTTATACCTTTTATAGTATTGTGATAGCGAGAAATTTCGGTTTTCAGATTTTAACGGAATTATGCATTTTGACCATCCCTGAATCCATTTTGCCCAGTTTTGGCGTGACGTCTGTACGTACTTATGAATGTATGTATATATGTACGTATGTATCTCGCATAATTCAAAAACGATTATCCGTAACACATTGAAATTTTGGATTTAGGACTGTTACATCTAGTTGTGCACCTCCTCTTTTGATTGCAATTACCTGAACCAAAAGTGTCCAAAAAAGCCCAAAATCAAAAAACAAATTGGCTTTTGGTCTTTATCTTAAATGCAGTAATAAGCACTCATTGAGAAATTTTCAACGATGTGGTACTTACTTTCACTGGTTACAGAGTTATAGCCAAATAAATTTTAATTAATGAAATATTTGAACATTAGGGGAAGGCACATCGGTTCGAATCAGAATTCATTTCCTTTTTTTTATTTTTATTTTTTTATATAATATATTGATTTATTATTAATTATTAACCTGTTATTGTAAAAATAAAATTGTGTTGAATAAGAATTCAATAAAAAAAAAAAAAAATAGTAGAAGTTTTTAATGAATAAAATGTTGTGTACTACACATTTTTTTAAAATATGCAAATGTAATTTTATAGGCGTACAAGGAAGTCACGTGTTGTCCGCATAAGATTTTTTCTCATACGTATTACAAGAAAGCATATGCGATTAAACCCATTTCATAATATATAAAATGTAGGTCATATGACTGAATAAAGCTGAACCTATTACAGATTGAAAACTGAATGACCTCACTCACTTATCAGTTTTTAAATAAGTATTACTTATCTGTAACTGTATGTAATGCCAGTCTTATCAGCCTTATGATTTGATATAAAATTTCTTATAAATATATTTTTTTAAATAATATATAGCCTTATTTATTTATTTTATTATATTATAAAATATTATATTATATTTATTTAATTTTTTTATTAACTAATAAAAGGTTTGGTAGGTTTATACATTCAGAATATCTACACTTCTCATGATAAAAACTTTGATGGCTATTAACTAGATGAAATAGGGGTTATGGTTCACCAAAAATTATTATTTAATACAAACGTTAATTAAAGAAAACTTATGTGACTGAAAATCCGTATCCTTTGTCCGCTAGTGTATAGAATGTTTTCCACAGTATGTTATTTTGTGGTATGTTCTAGATAAGACTAGAAGCTGATAATTTTTGTAGTTCTAAAGAACTTTTAGGGATAAAATTTAAATGACGTTAGAGTAAGCGGATAGTGAACGCTGGTTGTAGATCCTGTTTGAAAATGGCTGACAAGCGATATTTTTTTTCTCTCACCTTCTCCTTGGGACCGGACCTAGACCGACGAAGCACGGCTCATTCCTAAGGGTGCCTTTCCCTCTAACCTCTCAAATGACATGCTGGATCCGGCTAAGCCGTTCCCAGCGCGGGGTACCACCCGGTCGGCCGGGACTGGGTCTTTTCAAATGTTTTACCTTTATGCGGAAGTCCCCCTAGAGGGACCTCCACCCGGGACTCTGGCCTTTTCATTTTAATCCCCTAAAAAATCCCTTAGAGTCCCCTTTTACTCATCGACCGTGAGACACCTCGACATTCCACGCCTCCTGAAAAGGGCTATCCACAAAACCCCTAATCTACAAACTTCAAATCTCCGTTTTCGACATCACCCCTATCGTCCTTCTCATCTTCCACCTCATCCCTAACCATAGCTCTCATTATACGGATGACCATATTACTAATGGCGTCCCAACTCCGCTGATTAAACAACATCGTTTCCACCCCGTTATCTGGGGTGATAACACCAATAACATGCTCTACCTCTTCTTCTCCATAAACCAATCTGAAACAGTGGAACATCGTGTGCTCCACTGTATCACTCTCTCCGCAGTACAGGCACCCATTCGACCTCATCCTCTTTCTGTCCCACAGATTCTTGTTGAAGCTCCCATGACTGGACTGGAACTGCGTCATCTCATAGGTTATATCGCCTATACTCTGCCCAGCCATGGTTTGATCTGAGGGATCAGCCTTCTCGACCAGCTACATACCTGCGACCTTTCCTAACAGTGCTTCCACTTCATCAGCGTATCTCGCTTAGCTTGACCTTTTGGCACACCCACAGATCTCGCCACTACCTCCTCCGCTATCAGATCTAAATGTAGCATGGCCGCTATTACTAAAATTGCTTCCGTCGAAACATTTCTGTACGACTGCGCCACCTCAATTGCCAAAGGCCTCTGCAAAGAGAGCAATCTTGTTCTCAAAATCTTTTTATCTAACGCTCTCCTCCAGGCTGTAACGGCGTACAAGACGACGGACATAGCCACCGATGCTAATATTCTCCTCTTAGGTGTGCTAGGCCCGCTCATCCTACCCAACAACCTTTTAATCGCCCCCACAGTCTTACCGTTTTTAGCCTTAATGACTAAGGAGAGATTATTCGTAAAACCAGTTGGCGATACCTCGTCTAGAAAACCTAACCGCAGCAGCCCATCATAAGCGATACACCACAAGAGCGGGCCAATGGCCGATCCTTGCGGCATTGCTGCCTCCATTTCAATCTCAATTGCAACCCTTCTGCACTGCCTACCACTGCCCTACCATTAAAGTAATCCTGCACAAGCCTGTAAAAATACGGGCTGATCTTCCTCCTCTTTAGTTCCTGGAGAACCCACCCGAACGTTAGTGAATTAAACGCATTCGTTACATGCAGCAACATTACAGTCGGAATAGCCCGGGTTCTCCAGGTACCACTAGCTGCCTAATCAACCACCCGCATTACTGTCTCAACAGCCTGCACTGCAGTTCGGCACTTGCCGAAACCGAATGTATTCACTTAGTCATTCACAGACTTCAATCTCGAACTCAGCCCTTCTGCCATCACCCGTTCAAACATCTTTGCCATACAACTTAAAAGGCACAAGGCCTGTACCCGATGGGGTCATTATCCTCCCTACCACCCTTCCTGAGCAGAACCAACCTCCCACACACCTTCGGAATCATACGATCTACCAGAACCTTATTAAACGCAAAAACCTTCTCCGGCATCGCCATTGCCACCGCCGCCACCATCTCATTGAGAATTTCCTCTAGTCCCGGACTTTTCCACCTACGGATTTTCATAACCGCACTTCTTAATTCCATTTTATCAAACGGAGGAATCTCCACCGTAGAAACCTCCTCTAATACCTCACACGGTCTTCTGGGGAACATTACATCCACACAGTCCTCCAGTAGCCTCCGAAACGTTTGTTTCAAATTCATAATAAACGAACATGAAACAAACGTAAAAACATTGTAAGCCATTATAAACGAACATGAAACATCGTAAATAACCATTAAACATTCAAAAAAAGACATGAAACAATCATAATTCGAACAATAAAGATCGTAACAACACAAATGCAGAAACATCTAAATCGTTATAAACAAATATGAAACGAACATAAAAACAATGAAAACTAATTGTTCATGAACTCATTTCTTCATTCGTACATTGAAGTTCGTGAGAGTAAGTCGCACTTATGATTATCTTTTATAACCAGCAACAAATTTACTTAAAAAGTCAACTTTATCTATAACTCACACTTGTACGGTTTGATTTACGCCTACGTCATACAACATCTAGACCGACTATATTAAAATTGAAGTAAGTATACAAGACTACTAAACTGAATTATATAATGGACTAATATTATTCGTATGATTAACTCTGGCCTGATTTTAAATGTTAACGATTCATAAGAGTATAGTACCCACACATCCGGTTGAATATGAAAAACTCAAGTAGCTTCTCCCTTTAAAGTCAACTAAGCCAACTAAGTACTTAAGCTGTCAACTCTGGGTGATTTATTCATTACTGCATTGGTTTTCGTGAGAGTAAGTCGTACTAGTTTTTATATTCGGATAACCAGCGTCAGATTTACTTAAACAGTCAAATTTATCTGTAAGTTACCCGAGTTTGTTTGATTTACGCCTACTACATCATACGTGTTAGCTTAATACAGCAATTATACCGACTACGATAAACCTAATGTAAGTATACAAGACTATATAAACATTACTATACAAGACTACATAAATATTATTAAATATTATTCGCATTATTATCACCCGATATATATGAATATATATAGGCTCACAATCGACCACAATCTAATTTGTGATTGTTGCTGTTGTTCCAGGCACATGTCTGGAGAAAACCGTTACAAGATCAGACTGTCTGCGATCGATCAAGTTAGCCGGTTCATCCTTGTTGAAAACGTATTCAATTGCAACCTGGTCGCATACTACTACAAGAATGATAATCAAACAAAAAAGGACATCGGACCACTTTTAAATTCAATGAAGCTTGAATTCGGAACGTTGCTGACCGAAACGGTTGATCGCTATGGTTCTATAAAATACAACATCTTAATCGAGCAGTCGTACGAAAAGTCAATGGTCAATGAGTATAGAGACATATGCTTCAAAACAAAAAACTTTGCGTTCATCAACGTGAACGATATCGAACACTCGATAGAATCCGCGTTCGAGTCATTGCTTCGCGAAGAGTCCAATTATGAAGGAAAGCAGAGCGGCTGGACGTTTCTGAGTATCGATGGAGTCTTGGTTCACATAAACCTATACCGTCCACTCAAAGGGTCATCTTTCATTCCTCTACCTAAATCATCCTACACAAACATGCCGTCATCAACGTGAAGAATAACGACGATCTTTGTTTCGTATGGTCTATCATGTGAAAGTATGTGCAAGGTTGTGATCGTAATCGTATAGATAAGAGATACGACGTCCTGCTAAACAAATACAATTTTGGTTCCCTTAACTTTCCAACACCTTTGACTGATGTCTACGAATTCGAAAAAAGAACGACGGGGTTTCTCAAACGTTTACTCGGTAGATGAGGACGAAAACATCGTTCCCATCAAGGTTAGTTCTGCTAAAAAACATGACCATTTCGATCTTTTGTTGCTAATCGAAGGCAATCGCCATCATTTCTGTTTCATTTCCGATTTCGAAAGGTTGATACGATCCCAGCTGACGAAACACAAGTACCGAAATAAGATTTGTAACAGATGTTTCACCTACTACTACAAAACCGATAAAGATTGTGCGAGAAAGATGCAGCAGTAATCCTCCTGCAAGAGTAGTTCTCACCGAAGTGCAGAAAGACGACTCTCAAACCGTACTGCAATTCAAGAATTACCATCATATGTTTCCAGTTCCTATAATATGTTGCGCCGATTTTGAATGTATCTTAAAACAGATCGCAAAGTGCTATCCCATCCCCAAAAGTTCATACACCGTTTCTACGGAGCAGCACATCCCCATGTGCTATTGTGTGTATTTCGTAGTTTATCCTTCCACGCTGGAGGCTGTTCGAAACGTGATTCCAACATACCGTATCTTTTACAGAGGAAAAGAAGCGTCCTTTTTGTTTATGCAACTCCTCCATGACGTAGCTGCCCGTGTTGGTGAAGTCCTAAAAGTGTACAAAGTAATGGAATTTTTCCAAAGAAGACAGAGATTCCTTCGATTCAGCCACAAAGTGTCAGATGTGTAATGTGAAATTCACCCCTTAGGTCCGACCGGTGAGAGACCACTGTCACATCACAGGAAACTACCGCGCAGCACTATGTTCCATACGCAAACTGAAAAGGGTTAGTCGGACCTTCATCCCCATTTTCATACATAACAGTTCAAACTATGATTCCCTTTTTATAGACAGAGAACTAGGATATGACGAAAAACAAATCACTCTGATCCCGAACTCTACCGAAAAATAGATCTCCTTTTCGAAGAGAATCAAAGACCGTATTTCCGTTCGCTTCATCGACACCTACCGATTCATGGCCTCCAGCCTAGATTACCTTATAAAAATCATCCCCACCGTTAAATTCAACCATATCAAAAGGGTTTCAATGAATCAGATATGCCCCTGCTGACCAGAAAAGAACATCTCATATGGGTGTACCCATATGAGTACACCACCACTTTGGAAACCCTAGAAGAGACCTCTCTTCCTCTGATAGAGAAATTCTACAGCAGTCTCACGGGATCGGATATATCCGAAAATGACTATGAGCATGCGATAAAAGTGTAGGACCATTTCAAAATAAACACACTAGGTCAATGTAGCGATCCTTACCTTAAATACGACGTGCTCCTCCTGTCGGACGTTTTCGATAATTTCAGATCTTTATGCCTTAGAGAGTATAGTCTAGACTGTGCGCATTACTTTACCCTGCCTGGTTTCTCTTCGATGCGATGTTGTTCAAAACGAATATCCAACTTGAACTGATCACAGACTACGACACCTACAAGTTCTTTGAAAAAGGAATCCGCGATGGTATTTCGGTTTGTGTTAAAAAACATGGGGAAGCAAATAACCCCTACATCCCAGATAGATATAACCCTTATCAACCGCCTAAATACCTCATGTACCTTGACGCCAACAACCTATACGGCTGAAAAAAAAGATTCTGTGATGTTATATTTCATGGCCATACCGGACGACGGTCCAATCGGATATATACTCCAAGTAGATGTCGAATATCCCTCACATCTCCACAGTGCGCAAAGTGACTTTTCCTATTTGCCTACGAACGAAACCCTTCCGATCTTCAATTACCCCAAACTCATCCCATCGTTACGGAACAAGTCGAAATATATTTGTCACTTCTCCACCCTAAAACAGGCAATTAGAAACGGACTTCGGGTTACCAACGTTCACAAAATATTGCAGTTCGGACAGTCCGCGTGGTTGAAGGGCTACCTTGAACTCAACACGCTGAATCGCCAAGCAGCTCGAAACGAATTCGAAAAAGACCTCTTTAAATTGATGAACAATGCAGTTTTCGGAAAATGTATGGAGAACGTCAGAAAGAGGGTCAACATTGAATTGACAAACCAATATACGTGGGCCTGTCCGTGCTCGGGTTGAGTAAGACTATGTACGACTTTCACTACGATGTCATGAAAAAAACGTACGGATCGAAAATCCCTCTACTGAACATGTATACGGACAGTTGTTTCTACGAAGTGAAAACGCACCAATTTTACCAAGACCTACAAGAAAGTACGTTCGCGAATTTTTTTCGACACGTCCGACTACCCGATAGCTCATCCCTGTCACTCGCTGCGGAATGAGTGCAGTGGAATACCGATCCGAGAGTTCATGGGCTTGAGAGCAAAACTATATACGTTCAAAACTGGTCCTGAAAAAAATTATCATAAAAACTAAAGGAATCAAAAAGAATGTAGTTAAAAACGAAATTAAATGTAAAGATTATAAAAAGTGTCTGCTCGACAGTAATACTAATGTGTATATGACCATGAAGATGTTTAGATCTGAAAAACCATTTCAAAATAAATACAGAACAAATTGGCTTTAAGTTATTTTGACGATAAACGTGTCGCTATAGACAGACTAAATACACTGCCGTGGTGTCATGCCAGTATCCCGCTGGAATTGAATCAAGTATTTAACGATAGGACCAAGGCGACCACATCGGAGGATGTGATGGGGTAACTCGTGGCTAACATACTATACATATTAAAACATGTTGTGGAAGTGGGGTTGGAAGGCCAGCTTCTGGATGGTGGTGGCGGGGGTCCAACATGATCGCCTTTGCTGGATGCCCTCAGCGGACGCTGGAAACACTCGCGGAAGGGTAGCACTTGAAGAGCCAACTGGCACGCGCTGAGACGATGCTATATCATAAGGTTGTTCCGTCACGTTTTCGCGAGAGAGAGGGAGGGTGGAGAGTTTTTAATGGGTTCCTGCGTCCGCAAGAAACCCCACCGTCTAGTATAACGGGTTACTGGACGTCTGGTGGCAGATTTAAAAATGTATATATTAAAAAACAAAAGATATTAAAAATATATACATAAAAAAGGAAAAAAAATATATGTTAATGTTAAGTTACACATATTAAAACATAAAAATACAAATAAGAAAAAGGTTCAAAAAAATTTCGAGTGTTTTATAGTAGGCCTTTCGGGGAGAGATTTCACTCATGTAAAAAAAATCTCACACACCGCAGTTGTTACTTCCAGGGTGGTGTGGAAACGCAACCATTGCTTTTATTTAATTTCGTAAAAACAACAAGTGGGAAATAATATGTTTAAATAATATAATATTATTTTAATAATTATTAGCTTCAAATTTGTAAATAAATATCTCTAAGTGCTATTTATTTACAAATTACTATTAAGAGCTATCTATTGCATGCATAATGTAGGTAATCATATAGGGGCAACCCAACTTTCTTACCTTGAAATTGTAGTTAAAAAAAATGTTAAATTACAATTGATTTTAAATAATTAAAAAAATAAATTATGTATATAATATAAAACAAATTATTTTCATTACATTTTTGTATTATTTTTAAATAAAACCTCTAAGACAACATAAATTTGTAAGTTTTATAGTATTTAAAATAAATTGTAATTACTTACATCAATTACACTCTCCCTAGAAGTGCGCGGTAACCATACTCCATATGACTGTTCGCTTGTTACAAAGAGAACGGGTTGTAGGAACGCACGAACAGGTGATGTGTTGAATATGTGGCGTAAATACGCCAATTGTTGTTGGGTTGAATAGTCCCTTACTACGACTTGTAGAATGGCAACCCACGATAGGGCTCCCAAACTAACAGGGAATCTTCGATGAGGAGGTACGTCGGCAGTTGCTGCACAGTTATCTGCCATTTTTTACGAATGTGACCAGTTAACAAGTGTTACTCACAGTTACAGGGAAGCAAGTAAATAAAATTATTATAGCTGCAATCACAAATGATGGTGATGAGTATGGTGGGGAGTGAATTTGATAATGCAATCTTGCAGGAGGTATCTGTTAAAAGATTCTAATGATCGACTTATCAGTAAGTTAAATATTTGTGTGTGTATGTGGAATAGAATTTATAGCTAAACATTATAAAATAGTAAGAGATACCTTGCAATTATCAGGTTATTATACATAAATAAGGTTAATGAAAATTGACAATAATTATATGATGCTTGTATATAAAATATCTAAAAGGTATGTGTGAGAAAAAATTATTTCATTACGGAGAAAAAAACCGTAAAACCTAAGTATGAATAATGTATTTTTTGATTGTTACATATTATACGTGAACATTCTACTTCATACGATCGACCAAAAGCCTTCCCATTTCCACCTCCATGATCCGATTTTGGGTCGTTATACTGTATGTATCTATTTGAAAGTGACTGCTGCAAACTTACGACAGTTATCGTGACCACAAGAAAATGAAATGTACTAGCAGACTCAGCAATGCTTCACTATTGCTATATATATATATATATAGAGAGAAGAGAGAATTTAAATGATCACAATTGAGATTTTGATAAAAAACTGATCTTCACTTATTCTCCTTCCCAGTTTCCATTTACCCCCGCGTAAACCGGTCAATTAGTTTCTTGGTCTTTAGCGGACACACATACATGTTATATATAGAATAAAAAAGTCTGTTTGTATATTTGTATCGTAAATATCTCGACACCAGTCCCACCTAGCGGGTGTACAGTTTGCAAAAATTATTTCTTTTCACATTACTAATATCATATTCTGAAATTGAACCAAATCGGTCCATAAATATAATTTTTCTAAATACCTTAACCCCAGCGCCATCTAGCGGGTTAATTTTTTTGCAGAGATAATTCTTTCCATGTATTCTGAATATGAGGCAAATCGGAAAATAAATACATTTTTCGAAATATCTCGACGCCAGTGCCACCTAGCGAGTCCAAACTAATTTAGAAACCGTCCCTGGCATGCGTTCAACCATTCCCCAAAGTTTTATCGCTATAGGATTAACGGTTTAGAAAGGTATAAGAGACATACAGACAAACATTAATTTATATATATATATATATATATATATATATATATATATATATATATATATAGATTATATATATAAACCTTTGAACGGACGGACGGTGGTTTTGGGGTTTGGGGATGTGAAACGCGAAGATATGTTGAAATTTTTCGTAAGGTCGAATCATGGTACCCATTATTATAAATATCTTTCTTAAAAAATCTACCTAATAATATCGTTAAATATACTGCTGGGGAAAGTTAACAAAAATAAAAGAAAACACAGCTCGTATTTGCCAAAAGAAATTGGACTTTATTTGGAAAGAAAACAAATGAACTTAAGTTAAATTAAGTTAAACCTTAAAAAATAAAAATAAATTATGAAATTAACAAAACTTAATGATACTTAATAAATATCAGCTGAATCAACATATCAATAGTGATATTAAATGAGAAAATAAATGAATATACATTTTTCAAATACATATTTTGAAAATCTACAATTTAACAAAGACTGAAAACAAGAGAACATAAAACAACTTATTTACAATTATAAACTTAGAAAAACATAGCATAAAAAACATAGTATGACTGGAAAACTATTGCATTACTGACATATGCTGTAATATTGAAAAAATCAGCAATGAACAAATGTCATTAACATAGAAAAATTAATTACAGTAAATCTTAATTGCCACTGGCCTTTTCTAATTTATGAACATCATCAAACTTAGCATTAAATAATTAAAACTAGCAATTCTAGTTTAGTGTAGAAAAAAGGTCACAATAATATTCTAGTACAAAAGGAATTAATTACAATAATCAAATTGAAATAAATAAACATATAAAGAGAGTTCATTTTAGTAGTAAGGTTTCTTGAAATATAAAATTACAAAGAAGTCCTAAAACATAACTTCACATCAGGAGTAATTTTCTTTAGATTAATTTAAGAGAAGAGATAATGTACGATTAACTGAATGTTCCAAAAATTTTAATGAAATAAATAATGAAAATTGAACTTGCCTCAACCACACAAATATTAGCAAGAGACGAACTCGTGAATGAAGGTAAATGAATACATACAGCAATCCTGGGCGTAGTCTGCAGTGGTGTATCAGGAATGCAGGGGTGAGACGTGGTTTAGAGGTAGAATAATACGTAGCATCTCACATATGTAGCAACGAGTTTGGAGATTCTGCATCGATGAAAATATAATCAGCAGCGAGAGAAGATTCGGCGTCGATAAAATTGGCAGTTTGTAGTAATTGAAGCACTTTCAACATAGACGTAATATACAGAATTTGCAGATTAAACTTGACAAAGAAGCGAGGCAAAACCAAACATAGAGATCGGTGAAGTTACGAGACACTGCCGAGTAGAGCTAGAGAATATTTCGACAGAGAAATACCGCAACATTTATGCGAGTATGAATGCGATGAAAATATTTAAACAATTATTTAAGAGAGACAATTGCAAGCTGATCCATCCAAGGCTGGAAGGATCAGCGTTGCGGAACCGCACAGCGTGAAAGTTAGGACTAGAATGACCAATGCTGGCGTGGTGAGAAGAAGAGGAATGGAACGAAGCAATGGACAGAGAGAGTGTGTGTTTGTTGACAACAAGAGTAGTGTCTTAGTGTTAGTATGAGAACGATTAGAGAAAACGTGCGGAATTCGGGAACGAAGACATAACAAAAATAATTTACTAGCAAGCAGACCACTAAAGAATTACATAAGACAGATAAAATAAATTTCTGAATACGCAAGTTGAAGAAATGACATCAGGGCAGATAAAAAGAAATAGACTTCTAGGAACTATGACAATATTGAAATTGGTTGAGAGTAAAAAACACTTAAGAAAAAATATATATATTAAGACTAAATAGCAATAAATAATGCGAGATATGAAATACGTTGACACCAATACGATGATGCAATCAGCAAGTCAAACTGGAGACTGAGAGAAATGACATCGAAAACAAACCCAAACAACCTATTTAAAAATACACGTAGATAAGCCGTACAAAAATGCAAAATAAATTACCAAGCCTGTAAACTACAAGACTCTACCATAACCATGAGTTCATTGGAATAAAATGACTTTACGCAAACGGCGTAAACATATACATTTAATTAAACATAATTATTCAAATTTTTTACAGCGAGAAAAATGCTGCGATTTTAATCAGGAACCTTCCAGAAGAAAAGCTGAAACTTGAGGTTAATATTTTATGGGTCACATTTACTTTCAGTCCCTTGAAATAATTTAAATTACTATGAAAAATTATGAACGAAGAAAATTTAAATATATACACTGTTTTATATATCTATATATATAAAAATGTTAAGTTCGTTTGTGTACGGCTTCAAAAACTCAAAATTTTCAACACCGATTGAGCTCAAATTTTAGCACGATATATAACCCGCATCAAAGATTGTTTTCATCTATTTTTAATAAATCTATCTATCTATTTTTAATTTGCACAGTTTTTTAATAAATAAGAGGTTAATAAATTAGATGGAAATGTAAACAAAGGAAAACCAATCAGATCAATGCAAGATGGCCGCTGTCAAACACAACGACCAATCACAAAGAGCCCGTATGGCCGTTGCCAATGTAAACAAAATCACAACTGATTAAGTAATAAGTTTCTTTGAATTATATTTAACAGCTAAAACATCTGTATTTTATAAAAATAAAAAAAAAATACACCAAAGCTAAAAGAAAAGCCACCGAGGATGACTTACAGTAAATAAATTAAAACACCCAACTTTCTTATAGCCCAGATAGACTTAAGACTATGCAAACAAAAAAAGTCGAAATAACCAAATACACAGAAAATAATATCCCTACATAAAGACCGTAAATCCTTTGTTAGGTTATTTTTTTACATATATATGACCAAACAATCGATTTTTGATCATTTACCGTTCTTTGCTATGTAAAAGCAAAGAACAATATTCACAAATAGTAACACTGAAACCACACAACTAAGTATTCTTTTTTTTGTTTTTTTTTCTACTCTCCGAAACCACTGTTATGCATTGCTTCAGATGATGATATGTATGATTTATAGCATATGAAAATGCGATAACTGACCGGTATTCCAACTCGGAACCACCGGAATAAAGTGCGAGACGTTACCACTCGCGCCACGGAGGCCGGCAAACATATTCGTTAGGAGCCGAATAAAAACACGACTTACCAATATGGCGTTGTGTGTCAAACCAATTTTATATGGACTATAATTACTTTTAATACGCGAAACCTTTTGCAATGATTGAACATTAACTTAAACCTCTTCAAAAATTCCTTTATTCCTTTTGAACTAAGCCACATTTTGATACCATTGTTTTTCTATAACACGGCTGGAATTCTTTTCGTTTAATGATAAGAAGCGTTGTCGAAGATAATAACCGAATTCGCTTCCAAAGGACGTAATACACCACAGCTAAACTATTTCTAAATAATTCAAATTCGGGTAATTTTTTTACGAATCGCGTTTTTATCAAAATCTCACCTTTTTCTCAATTGACCGGCGGTGTTTTGTTTTCTTTGGAGACCGTAATTCATTAGTAGATTCATACTCCAGAATCACGTTGTACACTGAAGCAGCACAACTTCTTCTTACGTTAGCAGTTTATTAACATCTGAAATCAACGCCGTTTGATTATTCTGTAATTTGTAAGCACTATTCTGCTTTTGTAAGCATTTAAATTGATGTGTTTTTCACACGACTTAAAAGCTTTTTTTCGCAGCCCACAAATCTTTTTATATAAAAATGTTAAGTTGGTTTGTGTACTCTTCAAAAACTCAAAATGTTCTACACCGATTGAGCACAAATTTCAGCACGATATATAACCCGCATCAAAGATTTTTTTAATTTATTTTTCGCATCAGTAACATACCCGCGACCGCGAGAAAACAGTTTTTTTTAACGGTCAGCTGTGAACCAGTAACTGCGCTATCTGCCGGAAGCGAGGGGAACACTCGCCATACTACCTAACGACAACCGCAATCACTTGTGAAACAATACCTGTTCCGAATTACATTGTTTATTAACAAAAAAAAAAAAAAAATCGTATCCACTTGCATCTGATTCAGATTATTATACAATCTGAATTAAATATTCACTTTAATTGAGGTACTTTTGTGTGATCGTGTCGTGATTGAGTTGCGCCTTTCACCAAGCTCTGAATTTATTAGAAAACGACCAACAGTGGGATATATGTATTAATGACGCGTGCAACACTGCACATCCAAACCAAATTCGCGCATTATTCGCAATTATATTGATCGCTTGCTTCCCTTCATCTCCCACAGAGTTATGGGAAAGATATCGATCGCATATGGTTGAGGATATTTTGCATAGAGTACGCCTAGAAAATGCCAATATGACCATGGAATTTACAGAAGGCATTTACAACGAAGCATTGATAAATATTGAAGACAAGTGCTTAGCTATTGCAAATAAAGCTCTTAGTCAATTGGGAATGCCAGCAACCACCCGAGCTGCGATTGCTTCATTTGATGTGGATTTACGCCGTGAACAGAGTTACAACATTGGTGATCTTCAGTTATTTGTCCAATCAAACATTCCCAAATTAACGCGTGAACAGAAAGGCATTTATGATCGCATAATGCAAATGATAAATGACGGAGTTGGGGGAGCTTCTTCTTCGATGCGCCAGGAGGAACTGGGAAAACATTCCTCATTAGATTGATTCTAGCAACGGTTCGATAAAAAAATGACAATTATCCTGTTGCGGAATATTAATCAGCCAAAACTCTGCAACGGCACGTGACTTGCAGTTAAGAAATTGATGAATAACCTAGTGGAAGCAACGATTTTAACGGTGTCTTTCAAAGGTGAAGATGTCCTCATTCTTCGAATACCCATAATCCCGACCGATACACTATTTTAATTTAAAAGATTGCAATTCCCAATTCGATTGGTATTTGCAATCACAATCAATAAAGCTCAAGGTCAATCTTTAGTATAGTGTGATTTAGATTTAGATGCGGATTGCTTCTCACATGGGCAACTGTATGTTGCGTGTTCCCGAGTCAGCAACCAGACAGCCTTTATATCTACGCAGACAATGGAAAAACAAAAAATATGGTATACCCACATGTATTGCAAAATTAAACTTCTATGAAACGTATGCTTTGTTTTGTTTCTCATTTCTCATCCTTGCAACCACAATGTGCCACAGCGAAGCACATGAATCTGTTTAGATGTATTCTAAACAGCGTACACTCTCAAAACTGAGTCGCTTTTTTTGGTTATTATACAAAATAGATTTACTACGAAGTGTGATGTCGCTCCAGTACTTACAATAAACGTGAAACAGAAGTCTCTATTCAATCACCGATATATTTTAAATTGACTGACCGGTTCTGATAATTGAAAACTCACATCATTTTAATTTCACGGTCATGAATCGTGCAGTTTTCAACTACAGAATGCCTACTAGGTTGGTAACTTCAAATATTACAACACGAAAATGGCGCTACAATAGTTCGTCGTAAAACTAACACTTGATCTTTCTAATAATAAACAAATCGGTTTTCTTTTACTAAATATTAAAAGTGAATTTCTTTGTCAAAAAATACTCTTCTAGAAATATGTAAGGAGTCTCAATATCTCATCTTGAATTTTGTTAAGATACGTTATGTCGTTTACAATACAATTTATTTAATCTTCGATAAATAGAAAATGTTTACCTGGCTTTGATAATGAGATAACGAACTAAAATTCAATTTATTTAAAACAAATTATTAATGGGAACCATACAGCTATTTCTTCCTATAACATAATTTCTTTACGATCCAGAATAATATTAAACGAAAAAAGTTATTTCAGCTTAAACCCTACTGCATAGCTAATAATAGATTTATCTTCATAAAATTTACGTTAGAGAATCACTTAGATTGTCCAAGTGTAACCGAAGTTATATCCGACATCGTTACTAGCAAATACATTCCGGTTTCTGTAAGTAAAGAATCTGTTTTCTGAAGAGTTAATTAATTCAATTATTCTCCATTTAAGCAACAGTGTCAACTAAATATTATACAATAGACACATATTTAAATGCACACACACACACACACACACACACACACACACAATGTATTGTTTGTACCTTTCAAAATAAAATTGTTTATTTATCGATATGTGATAATAAAATTATTTTGTAAAAATCTTTTGATAATTTTTCCAAACTATAAAATTTAAAGAAATAATTTTTATTGCAAATAAATTTGTTAGATAATTCTATTATATAAAACTGCAGTAAAATAATTTTACTGTCGATCGTGGGAATCTCTTAACAGACACACACCTCGATATTTTATAAACGGACATCATATAAACAATGTCTTAATGCTTAATGTTTACGAACACATACACACACAGAGAGAGAGAGAGAGTTTAGCACATTTCTGTTTGTCATCAGTTGTATGTTTTAATTTACATGTAGACTTGTGTAATTATTTTATATTTGTTTTTCACAGTAGATAACTGATATTTCATACGTTGCAATTTCATTCAATATAAACATTGTTGTAATTTGATCGCTAAAGAACTACATCATATTTATAGAAAATGTATGTGTGTGTGTGTGTGTGTGTGTGTGTATGTATGTATATCTTTCTTCTTGCTTCATTCAAAATAACACAGAGAATTTTAGTTTTCTAATTACTACAAAAATTATAATTAATCCTACAACACCACCATCATCTTGATTAAATTGAAATTATTTTTTTTTCGTGAGGTGTTTGATAAATACGCAAGTTTTCCTTAAATCATTTTTTTTTTTTTTGTAATTACCGTCTTCCAAGTCAAACTCACAGTTCAAAGTAGCTAACATTTTTCTTTTCCTACCCTTACAATGTGATTTAATTAAATCTTTAAAAATACTGGTAGATATTTTGTGAATAATATATCGAGTAATCTTATTTTCCGTATTAAGAAACATAAAAAAAACCTCAGTTGCGTTAAGTCTAGTGTTTACGGGCGATACGGACCAATTTATTAGCATTATTGCACTCCCCCTCCCTTAGGCAAAAGAGAGAATCGGTGCGTTGTCTCTAGGCAAAATAGAGTTTTTTCTTTCGTGAAATGTGATCTTGTTCGTTTAAGGGATAGTTTCAATTTGATATACGTTCCGATACAAGAAATAAAGCATGAGTTAAGTTAACAGTTGAATAAAAGTTAATAAAAAAAAATTGTAGACACGTAACGCATGTAACCATGAGAGATCTTCCCATTTTTCTTTCTTGTTCGAAGTAAAAGCAGTATTGTGTTCGCGAAAAATTTCGGTTTTCAGATTTCAACGGCAATATCCTTCTTGACCACCCCTGAATTCATTTTGATTAGTTTCGGCTTGAGTCATATTACTCCCCTCTCATCCTTTATTATCTCAACTTTAAAAGTAATTGGAGGTAATTTAAAAACATATACTTAGAGAATTTTATCTAGTTAGTGAATAAAATCTAGCTGAACGATCACGATATTTCTAGATCTTTCCATCATCGTTAAATTAATAATTAACAAAATACATGACATCTAAAAAAAAGTTGTTTCCTGCGATGCCAGTAATTACTTATAAATAAAAAAAAAAACATATAAAATAGAATATATTCATTGTTGAACAATCATAATTAATTTGGTAGAATAGATTAATTGATATAATGGTGAAAGTTAAACAAATTCAATCTCAATCAATTTAATATTTTCTATAACACTGTTGAACCATGTCAGGAAATCAGACAACAAATCGCAAATTACTAGCGAGTTGTTCAGTTTTAATTACATTTGCATTAATAAAAAAATAACAAAACATCACATGAAACAAGACTTGTTAATTCTAGTATCAAAAGACGTAATATTTTTTTCCAAAATAATAGAACTAATAATAATGACACAAAATTCACATCAACTAATTCTCCTATAACTCGACTATTTAATAACCGATTTAAAAAAAAAAAAAACAAGATCTCATTTGTTAATAATATAACAAATAAATATTAAATTAATGCTATAATCTCACACGGGCCTCCCAGTAACTCGTACGAGGTGCTCACATTGCCTCATCTAGCCTGGCACCAGGGGTTCACACCTGCCACATCTCACCCGGCAGCGTCGAATGACCTTGAAATTGCGCTTAACTCCCCATTTGTCCTCTACCACGTTTTACACACATACCTTCCATCTAATGAGCAAAGTTCCACATTTCAAAGTATTCTTGAGCAACATTTTCAAAATCATACTCAATTAACGCTGGCAGGTACGCAGCATATAATTCTTCCCATATGCGTTTAATTGTTTCTTTCTTTCATTATTCACTCCTCTGTTTTGTGGACAATTCCAAAACTAAACGCCAGTGTCTTAAACGATGATCTAGTTGCCAGATATCTGAAAATAAAAATTAGTTGTTAGGAATTTTGGATTATGAATATTCATTTTTCCATTATTAAAAAAAAATTCAAAATTTATTATTGTTTTTTTTTTTTTTTTTGTTATTGCGAATATTTTCAAAAATAATAAACACGATCTCGTTAGTAATTTTGTAAATTGTTTATTTAATTCGACAGAAATAAAACTAAAGTAAACCTAGAAATATATATATATATATGATTAATTTGAAAAAAAAATACCTAATATTAAATTACTAAAAAGAGGAGACGCTGCTAGCGAGATTGGAACACTTAAATTGCCCGTTTAAAACTTCTGTATTTTTAACAGACATAGTTAAGCCACGCTTCTCCAGCGTAAAAACTAAATATTACTGATGATGAATCTACAGATCCGTTCCATCGCTTATTTCAGTACCAAAAGAAGTAGATGATGTAAGGTGATGTAGACGAAAAACATTATGATGAACTTGTTGAAAACGAATGTGAGACATCATGCAGTATCGACACTATTGCCTTTGTGCTGTTACAAGTAACTCAACGCTTACAACCAACAGTCAAAGAGCAAGTACTCTGTAAAACAGCATACGTAATGGCAATACATACATTAAAAAATTAAATGATTGAAACTGAGCAACAGAAAAGATATATCTAGCGTGAGAAAAAGAAGAGACAAAAAATATGATGATATATGATATATGATATGGATGACGAGTTAAATTTTCCGCACATAAAAAATATTTCCGACTACAAAAAATTGTCGGTCCAATGTTATAACTAATAATCTTGATGATACTTCAGGGGCTATTGTTTAACCTGTTAATCCCAATGACTATATGGTAATCAATACTGCACTATATGGTAACTCATAAAATTAATTTGTTTCGAAAATCTGTTCTCTTAATTAATTTGAAAAAAACAAAAATATATATATATCTGAATAAAACTAATTTCATGAATGCCTAATGAAGCGTATTTATTCATCTGATGCAAGATCTATTAATCGCACTTTTAATGAGTGTATTTATGTATTATTAAGACAATACTTAACAATACATGAAAAAAACACATATACTGATAACGTCAAAAAGGAACGTACTACAATGTAATTACTAGTCTTTCTTCGGGTAAAACTGGCCACCAATAAAATTGCACCATTTTTTTTTTTTTTGACTTAGTGTAGCGAAATGTTTTCATACTCATTCGAAGGTACTAAAACCCTTTCCGGGTTTTCTTTCAATTTAAGAAAAATATAGTAATACTCTCCATATACGTTTCTGTTTTTATTTATTCTTGAATCCCCTCTTTTCTAATACAGATTTCTAATCAGTTTTTTCATAATTATGTAGTGTTGTTAGAGATAATTCTCCTGCAATCATAAACTGATGATGGATCATGTCCCTGACAAAGCGTTTGATCGTCTATAATTGAATGGTGACTAGGAAAATTTCACTATAAAATTAATATAATTTTTCTGTAATAATGAAGTAGATAATATTTATTTGTTTAAGAAAACAAATTTAAAATAGAATTTACTTCGTTTCTTATAGGTGATCTTTCGTTTTGGTATAATCTTCTTTTTTAATCTTTGAGACCACAGGTCGACTTCGATTTTTCTATCAAATTTTCTTTTTTTAAGGAAATTCCCACTAAGTAACTGATAAATCCTTTTTTTTCATTCGACTACTTGAAAAAATGAACGGGCAGTATCGATAAAAACTTATAGTCATATTAATAATAAAACAATTATTCTCCTGCTTAAAAATATGTGTCAAATATGTATTTACACAATTACTGATTTCGTTATTCATTAATTTTTTTAAAGCTTCGTTCAGTGGATGGATCAATTACAAATTGTAACAGGCCTCCTATACTTGAAAATAATATTACATAAAGCAATTAAGCTGAAGTTCATGACAAGTTCATGATAATTAATTTAAAGTTAAAAAGTTAATATTTACTGATTTTATATGACAGTGGATAATATTTATATTCAATACTGTAAACATAATTTTATTGTAACTGCAGCATTATTGTTTCTTCATGGAAAATGGATAAAACAAATAAATAATTCAGCAATAGAAAAACTAGAATCGAAATCTATTAATTACTGTAAAAGTTGAATCATTTTAAGATTTCTGTTGATATTCCTCTCCTAAAGAACGGTTCCGTACTTTAAAACTATAAAACTGTTCCGTACTATAAAACTGTATGCCGATTTATTTATTGCGCATATCTTCTAAAGTATCTGAAAAAAATGATAAAAAATGGATTACTAACTTCTCTTAAAATGCACACGGTATTAAAAAACTTATACCGTGGATTAAGGAAAAATATTAACACAGCCCTTCCACAGATTTTGAAAAATATTTCTAACTCCATAAATAATAAAAATATCCCATTTTTAACTTTCAGTGATCTAAGGAAAACATTCAAATTATTTCCATATTTTTTTAATGATGACAAAGTTTTGTGGAAAAGGTATCAGAGGAGCTGATTACTATGAAAAAATCCCACCTTACCAAACGTAAGAGCAGTTGAAATTACATCTTCTGATAAGAATACACGTATAAATCTAGGTCCTCGTTTCAAGATACAGCACGCTGAGTGCCTCAGAAACTTTTCATTCTCTCTCATTTTTTTTACTGTTCACTAATGACTTAGCTTAAAAATCTTGAACGATTTATTGTAGTTCTTTACGCAGACGATACAACTGTATCTATTTCTTAAGATAATTATATTAAAAAGCATTTGGACATTTTTAAATGTGGATAAAACTTTTGCGTTTACTTCTCGAGCATTCATAACATGGCATCATTATAAAAATCATTATTTATTATGTCTACATATATTTTCCTGTAAAGTATCTCTTTCGTATAAATGTTTATCTCTTGGGGATCCTTCAAAAGGTCAGAATGAGTTTTTAAGAAATATAAATGAGTTGTTAGTTTATTATCTGATAATATCGCTGATATATATATATATATATATATATATATATATATATATATACACGCGTATAAATAATTTAAATTTATATATAGAAAATTAAACATGTTAAGTATTCCTTGTGTTCATAATCAGAACGTAATTTCTTAGCTTAAAAAAATTATCATATATTCTTAAAAAATGATAACCTTCACGACCAAAGCAGACAAAGGAATTGTTTTCGTATAATTCAGCACAATATTTAGAGAGAGTGGCTTATTTTGCTACGATTGCTATTTTTGATAAATTGCTAAGCCATTTAAAAAATGTTTCAACTAACTTATATAAATACCTAAATAACTAAGCAAAGTTTATTTTACGGAAAAAATATTATACTTTCGATGAATTTTGTAATATTAAATAAAAACACGATTTATGTGCATCCCAATCAACGTGTACATAAATATCTATTCAAAATAGTTTTCAATTTTGGTATCTGAACTGCGAATTATTTTGTAGTAATTTTTGTATTTACCGTATTTTTCTTAAAAATATTTCATTTGTTTTATTTAAATAATTTTACTTGAACTAAACAAATTTATTTTTATCTTATGTTTTCATATTTTTTATTTTTATTTCATTAGTGAATATATATATATATATGTGTGTGTGTGTGTGTGTGTGTGTGTAAGGATTTCTACAATATATATTCAAGAACCGAAAAGAAGAACGATTTATTTATTCATTCATTCTTATGGGTTAATAAAATTTTTAAATATCTTCACTTATATAAATTTTGTTTTATATACAGGTTCTCAAAAATGGTAATTTTCCTTCCCTAAACCATTTAATTTTTTCGTAAATCTTCATTTTTGTAGGAAAAAAATTGTATTAAAGTTCAGATGGTGTTAATATGATTGGGTTCTTCCTGATGCCAGAAAACTACTTAAATGTACTAAATGGTTTTTTTATTCGCAATGTACGGTTGTGCTACTTCAGAAAAACGTTTTATAGAAATCTAATATATTATAACCTCGATGAACGTACAAATATATATATATATATTTATTATATTTCAAGAGGTCTAAAAAAATCTAAAAAAATCTCCAGGTTACAATCACATTCTGTTTGTCATCAAATTTCGAGCAAGACTGAGTGTTCACTCATGATATTACGGTAGACTTCATTATTCTGGCCGCATCTTATTCTTCTAGTAGCCAGTTACTTAAAAGTATATTGTTCTGCCTTAGCTTTATTGAATAAACATTACACTATAACTGATCTAAGATTAACTTAGATCAGTTACTATAATAATGTGTTTTATTATTTAAAAAATAATTAAATGTAAAATTACAGTGTAACCTTACATAATAGGTAAACATTATATTAAATATCAAATGTAATAAATAAACTAAAACTTAGCCTAAAACATTTTGTTTACTTTCCTTTTAAGAAACCGGCACCATTTATAGCTCAAGGAATTAGCTGACCAATTAAATTTAAGGTAAAAAATTGATTTGAATTGGAGGGAAATGAATTTTAAAGAATATTTAGCAAGAAAATTTTCAAATTGGACCAATTAAAATAACTTCCCTTCCACAGCTAAGCTCTGCTATAACGCTAAATTGGAATGTAAAAATTTTATATACATAAAATATTAGTAGTAGTAGCAAATTCTTAGGAATTGAATTAATTTTTTTTAGAATAAAATGTTTATAACATACATATCGTCCAAAGTACAGATTAAAAATCCTCTTTTATGTCAACTAACGTATTGCAATCTATTTCTGACTCAGACATATATTTTATTTTAAGGATAGTAATAATGCTTCCAAAAACAGGAATGTTAAATTATAATAGAATCATTTAATGATTAATTAAATAAAATTGGTTAATTTGAAATTTTGTCTTTCGTAACGAAACACCGAACGAAGTCTTAAAATAAAACTTTTTAAAATAATGACTTCGAAACTTTTTTATTCGTCTTCGCGATAATTATTTGTGACTAATTTTACTGTTTATTACTCGCATCAGATGATGTTGCAAGTAGACGGAATTTTGATTCCTCAATACTCTTTCTACACGTAGCTCATGAGCTAATATATTTGTTAACTCATCGTCTCAAATCAGGTGTTAAACATCTGATTTTCGAAGTCGAATTTTTTGAGGTTCAAACCCTGATAAAAGTTGGTTGCTTTTATATGTAATTGAAACTAGATAGGGGATACCGGTGGTTGGGATTCAATTAACTACACGTCTCAGGAATAGTCGGCCTGAGTGTAAAAAAATTACCTTATTTACATGTCATGCATATCCTAATCTTACTAGGCCGTGAGTGTTCCTCTATTGTTCACTAGTTAAACAGATTACAACCCATCGGGTTGGTCTAGTGGTGAACGTTCGAAGACGAGAGTTCCAACGTTCAAATCCTAGTAAAGGCAGGATTACTTTTATACTGATTTGAATACTAGATCGCGGATACCGGTGTTTTTTGGTGGTTGGGTTACAATTAATCACATATCTCCGAAATGGTCGACCTGAGATTGTACAAGACACTACACTTTTCTTACATTCATACATATCATTCGTGCTTTGTAGTATACCTGATAATGATTCCCGGAGGCTAAACAGGAAAAACTTAAACAGATTTCAACGTACACTTTATGAAAAAAAAAAATTTACAATGCAGATGGGAAGATACTTTAAACAAAGATATAATGAGAAACTTAAAGTTCTTTGAATCATCATAGACACAAATCACAAATTTACGAATTATTTCTACTCCCTATATTTTATACATACAAAAGAGTATTACATCTTAACACACTTGAACGTAATTAAATTTGGAGGCATGCAAAACAAAAAACAACGATATACTAAACTAAAAAATATAATTCAATCACTAACATATTCTTCTTATTTTAAATTGTCACCAGCTGTAACATAAGTTAACGTGAGTTTCCAAACTGCAGCACTACTTTCATGATCACAAAAACGAATGATAATGTATTTCATTACAACATTTTATACAGTTTGTTCGGAAAGAAATTAAAATTCTTTATATTTCACTTTAATATCATCACCTAGTATCAGGTAAGAACATGGAAAATTGACCTATTTTAAAAATTATTAATTTATTTAAATATAGAAACACAAATTTTTCTGTAATATCTGAATTATTATTATTATGGTTGACACAGGAATTTTTCTTCAATTTCGCAACATCTTTCAGACAAAAGAACTAAGTTTTTTACTATACTCAACCAGGATTCATCATTTTTATTTACTCTTTAAAGAAGGATTTCCTATCCAATGGACTTGCTCCACTGACAAATGTTTCTAAGTCTAACTTTAATTTAGAACAAGGTATAAGTTTAAAAAAAATACATTGGTGGAATTTCCCAATTATTTACCCAGTCAACAGAAACGTAATTTGTATCTGTATCAATTTTTCCAGAAGATATTATTTTTCTCACCGACCAATAAAAACAAATTCATCCGCTCTTTTATTACGATAACCTTCAAAAAACGTTTAAGAGAATTTGCAATTTGTTAAACTCATTTCAGTACAAACTATTTTATATCTCTACAGTAAAAGAAGTCAATTTCTTCAAAGATAAATTTTATTTCTTTGAAGAATATAAATCTTAAATTTATAGGTATCTTAATTATAATCTTAAATTTATGAGTTTAGTATGTTCATATGAATTTAAAGCTATAAATTTTAAGTTTTAATAGCTTAAAAAACAGTTCTGCTTACTTTAACATAAGAAAAAATTCATGAGGTAATAATCTGAAACATGAATCATTATTGTCTACATCTATAATATTATATTTCTCTTCAACACTGTTTAGATTTTCACAAAAGCTTGCGAAATTAACGTTTTTTGGGCTACTGAGAGAAAAGTCTGATAGTGAGACTTCCAGCATTACAGACGTGATAAAAAAGATGCTGCTAGTAATTTATGTTGTAAAATTTTCTAAATTTTGGTCAGTAAAAAAATAAATTGCCTACTTATTTATTCTAGCAAACTGTACAAATTCGCACTAACTAGTAAGATTTTTATGGATTAAGTGACCGTTGAGGTACTCGAGAAATGGTTTTTATATTCAACGAACTTTTCATAAGATGTAAGAATTAATTGACATCCTTGTGGCTTGATAATTAATATACTCGTACAGTACGTATATTTGAGAGGAAATGAAACAAAATTTGAATCATGGCCATCCTTAAATTCGCAAGTATTATTTTCAATTCCCTTCCATATATTAATTAAGAAGTGACACATTACTTTACACGTATATATTTTTATTACTATTTTCCCTATATAAATAATTCAATATGCTTAACCCGTTGAAAAATAAAGAAAACAATTTTAAAACTGTGGAAAAAATTTATATGTATACAGTCTGATAAAGATATTGTCTGAAACTTCTTTATGTATTAACGATTTTTTTTTTAATGTAAAACATAATTTATGCAACCTTGTGATAGTTTTTAATATTAATTCAAAATTTACTAACACAAAAATTAATTTAAAAAAAACATTTAACTAATGATCCAGTACACCGAGTAAGAAAGATCACTTTATTTTGTTTGGATCAGGATATCATGTAAATAACCTACCGGGTTGATCTAGTGGTGAACACATCTTTCCAAATCAGCTGATTTGGAAGTCGAAAGTTCCAGCGTTCAAATCCTAGTAAAGTCAAGTGTTTTTAATATGGATTTGAATACTAGATCGTGGATACCGGTACTCTTTGGTGGTTGTGATTCAATTAATCACATATATCAGGAATGGTCGAACTGAAACTGTACAAGAATGCATTGATACATATCATCCTCTGAAGTAATATCTGATGATTATTCGCAGAGGCTAAACAGGAAAAAATGGAAAGAGGGGTTATCATGTAAGTGGTAAAAGGGATAATGTGATTACTGATTGTGGTTATGAGAAAATAAATTGTAATAGCAATAATAATAATAATAATATTAATTATAATGTTGTCTCAAAATAGACTGTTATTAATTTGACAAAATACTATATTTAATAATATAATATTATATTAAATAATTTTATTACGTTTATAAAACATTATGAATACAAAAGATTGAACTTAATAATAAGTTAATAATAAGAGTGATGTAACAAGAAAATAATGATTGACTTGACAATTTTGTTTTATAAACTTTGTTCACATGCATGAGATATACATCTCTGAACCGGTAAAAATTTATGGTACCCCTGATACAGTTCAGTTCTCAAACAATGTAAGGACTACATTATTCCTCGTCTGCCATACAAAAAGACATTGCGGAAAAAATATGTAAATTATAAAAATGTAACAACAAATAATTGCTGACAATGAACCGTGGAACCAATAGCGAAGAAAGATTATCGATAAAGTTGGATTGAAATCAAACTATTTATATTTTCTACAAAAAATAAAAAAAGATAAAATTTATTTTTTCACCATATTGAAAAACTTTGACCTAAAAAAACTTAATTACAATAAGTATTGTTATTTTAAAATAGTAATAATAAAAAAATTTAATGAACTGACATAAACGGTCTAGACAAACATTTGTTAATATAACATTTTTTTCTTAAAAATTTTAAAGGGAAAAAACTAGACCCCATTCATAGTGCTCTTTAATGTTATTAGCGGATATTGAACAAATCATGTGTAATAACGTTTAAAGGCGACATCATCAATTGAAAATTTATTTTGATTTATTAAAATATTTTATGATGTGCATCACTTTGTGTGAATGAACTGAACAATAATTAACTACATAAATTCTAAAGACAAAATGAATCAACCCAGTTGGGATAATAAACAGAACAGTTAATTAATTTATAATAATCTGTAATTAACCTACGGTAACAAAATCGTTCGGATCGGTAACCAAATTATTTGGCAGTCAATTTATTGGTTAATATGATCATTGGTTTTTCAAGATTACTAAGGAACAATAAATTTGGTTTGCCAAATCGTTTCAATAAGGTGACGTTATGGTCTGGTTGTACGGAATGCTCTTCTCTTTCATTTCATTGTTATCGTTGTCACCAGCCGCTGGGTCTGTGACTACTTAATGTTAGTTCAAATATAGATCTTCTTTAGTTATATTTCAATTTATCTTGCTGAACAGATTGTAAAGTTGCTGCGTCGTTATAATAAAAAAAAAATATATATATAGCATTGAGGGTTGATAAAATCATTATATACAATGAAATACTCACATATAACTATTGCTTTTTTTATAAATTTGTTTTAACATTGTTTAAACAGAATAAATATTATATATTGTTAAGGTATATGTGTACGATCACGAAAGAATTACGAAAATGTCTTAATTTATTTCTTCTTCCATTAAAATCAGTATTGTACTTATAAACACTAGTGTAAATAATTACTTATTATCTGAGAATACTAAATGTTTTTTACAAGAGACCTGTCTTAATGCATGTTATCGACATCGTAGATAATTCTACATTCATTAAAATCCATTATAAAAATTATTTTTTATGGATCAGATACTTAGATTTAAAAAATAAATAATTCTTAAATGAAAATCAATTAATGCCCCTTTGAAAAACGATTACCGGAATAAAATGACATGCGACGTTCATGGATAATCATACTATCTACTCAACACTCAATTGCAAAATGATTTTTTATTCTAAAATATTACTTCGGATATTTCCCAATATTTTGTTTAAAAAACTATTGTATAGTACCCGTTATCTGAAAAATCTATAACTTTATTTAACATAAGGAAACCAAATAAAATAAGAAGAAAATAAATAAATTTTTTTATATTCGTCTGAAATATTCCGGTCTCCCGACGTAACTGAAATTTTTCACAATATGTAAAATTAATACATTAACTTAATACAAATAGTGAAAGCAAAGCTTATCATTCTTCAAAAGAAGAGAAATTAAGGTGAAATTTTACTTTAAAATCTGACGAGTAGTATTTCAAGCAGACCTGTTTAGGTTTCTGGTTAAATATTTATTTCCTTTTTTAGTAAAATAACTCGTTTCTTAAAATAAATATATGGTGGTATGCATATAGTTATTGATGAATTTATTTAATTTTAATGTAAATAGAACTATTAGATCAAAATTTGAATAACATTTCCAATAATCTAGGATTATTGAATATCATTCATTTAATTTGAACATACTGATATTGAAGAAAAAGAGCATTCCCAGCCGAGAAGTTGTGGGTCTCAGGAAAAATATCGCTGGGCCTGATTCTCCCTTCTGAAGGTTAGAGGCATAGGTTACAGGAAAAGATCCAGAACCGGTGGGACGACCTGCCATGCCGGACGTTTAGCCGGTAGGTGGGGAGACCCATTAGAGTCAGAAGGACACTCCCTTAGGATGCTTATTTGTTGCTTGATTGCGGATCCATCCCAAGGGAGCGGACGAAGAAAAAAACATAAAACATACCGATATTAAAATTTTTTCAAGATATTTTGGGTGTCAACCGGATTCTACAAGATAGTGCAATGAAACTTTTCTGAGTTAAAAATATCGAAATGCTCATAATTTTGTTTTGATTAGTATTGCGAATAGTTATTATTCATAAATATTTTTTTTATTGATATCGTTACTATATTGTGACAGAATATAAGCTACATTTTGTTAGTATGCTGTAAGTTATAAGTATGCTATGCTATAAGTGAAGAGTTTCAGTGACCACGTCCTACTAAAGGCAGTTCTTTTATACAGATTTGAATACTAGATCGTAGATACTGGTGTTCTTTGGCGGTTGGGTTTCAATTAACCACACATCTCAGGAATGGTCGAACTGAGACTACAAGACTACACAACATTTACACTCATACATATCATTCTCATTCATCCTCTGAAGTAATACCTGAACGATAATTCCCAGAGGCTAAACAGATAAAAGACAGAAGTATGCAATAAGATAATACTGTTTTGTATTGCATCGTAACACAGTACTCTACTTATACTCTTTGTAGTACAAAACAAAACAATTATTATTATTTATTAATAATAAATAATTAATTTTTTTTTTCTTATACTTAAATCTATTTAGGATTATAGGTTTCCGATTTAAATCGTAATTTTAAATGCGGCATATTTTGAGAATTAATGAAAATTTCTTGTGTTAGATGTGTATAAAGTAATATTACATAGAATGAGACGTTAAATAAAAGGCTGAGTAATTTCTTGCAGATCAGTTTATAATTATTGTCATAATATATTATTTCATGGGCATATTTGGCATACACTTAATTACGTGTAATGTGTAAAAATAACAAAAGTGAACTGGAAACTTACTCAAAAGTGTGAGAATAATTTTTTTAACTAAACGATACTAGCGGTTTACTACTCTTTAGAGATACGTAGTACTTTTGTTTAAAAGATGGATTTTAAAACACCGATGTGCGTACTCAACCATCCTTACATATCTTGAAATTTCATCTTCTTGTAATCTTATGTACCACTCATTCTCTTGGGATTTTACGTCTCAATACCTCTTTGTCTGTGCTTTCTACATGATAAATTTTCCAAGTAAAATAGACTTAAAATTTTTTTTTTTGGATATCGTCATTAATTTTTTTAATGAACGAAGCCATATTATGGAAGAAGAATTTTATAGAGTTTACGCTGTGAGACAATGCAAGTTCTATTCTTAACATAAGTTTATTACGTCCTGTGTATTATATTTACGTAACATATTTTTCAGTATATTAAAAAAAAAGTTCAGTATCTATCAAATATCTTGATAGTGAACGACAGGTATGAGTCTGCGGAAAGAAATAGAATATTGTAAATTATCATCATTTTCAGTTAATTATTACTGAAGTGGAATATTAAAATTGTTTTAAAAACATTACTAATAGAGACATCTCTTTTACGTAACTATCATGTGAGGGAAGTTGTTTTAAACGTTCCGTTAGTGGAAATATGTGTAAGCAGAAATGTTGATATGTGAGCGTTTATTAAAATAGAAGACGTAGGCGTTTATTTGGGTGTGAAAGTGAATAACATTTTAAATATACTTTTAAATTTAGTACGTGCTGTGGACAGGAGAAAAAATAGTGCAATTAAGTTACAATATTGTGACAGAATGTAAGCTGTATTTTTTTAGTATGCTATAAGCCAAAACTGTTTTGTTTTGCATTGTACGTGTTGTTATTCAGCATTTGATTTTGCTGAATCTTTGGCTATGGTCATTGCCAGTAACTGTCGTTCGGTAACAGTTAACCTTGACTGCTGCATGTTTCTTAAATACGCCCTATGTTGCTGCTATCCAATATATATCATTCATTTCACATGATAACTGGTTTTCAATGTTGAGTGAAATAAATATGTTAAAGTTATAGTAACACTGAAAGATGTTTCGTAAAACTTGTACCAAAGCATTTGAATAATGATGAAAATAGATTCGTTTAAAATTCATCTAACTCATTTTTTTTTACTTTTTGCAGGATGATTATTTTGTTATGCTATTTTATGTATATATTTCGGAAATTATTTTGTACGAAATCGCAAAGCATACGATAATTGTTCTCGGTAAGTTGACTATTAGCTCCTGACAACCGTTAAAATATATCCGCTGTTGAGGAAGCAGTTTTTGAAAAATAGCTTTCATTTGAAATTTTATCAATATTTTAGTGAAATACAATAAAAATTTCAAACAAATAGATTCATTAAATAAACTGTTGTAATGGTTATACAGGGAATTACATCCAACCAGCATACACTTTATTTGATTATTTAACATATTGCCCACATGAAGTATTTGAATACAAAAATAGTTTTCCAAAAATTATTCATATTAGAGATTATTCATTCATCTGTAACCTTTCCTGATACAGGCTTCAATAAACAAAATTGATTATGAAAATCTAAAATATATTTATGTCACAATCAAGAACAATAGGAACACAAAATCTCATATCAAATAGAGCCATTTATTGTTTTATTTTCGAAATTATTTTTAGATTTCTACCTTATTTCATATTATAGCTAAAGTTATATACTGTTTGTCTTATTTTCGGTAAATATTTTTTACAACATATAAAATCATTACTTTACACCAGGGATTAATTTGTTTATTCAAGCTGTTTAATAAAAAGATATTTAGTAAAATAATAACAGTTCTTTAGCTCCAGATGACTGTTACCAAACTAATACAAAAAATCATCTTAGTTGCCGATGTTTGGTGAATATTTAAACGATTTGGAAAGCAAGAGATGTCCAACTCTATATACTGTGGACTGGTAGATTCACCTTACCATACATTGGATGGATAACGCCCGAAAACACTCTATGCTACATGTTACAAGCGGTGATAGAATGGAATGTAATAGACGGTTTGGAAACGGATATTCATCAGAGGAAAGAAATATGGATTCATGACTGGAGCAGGGAACAGCAAGTATAAAAAAAAGAAAGAAAAAGATCGAGTACCAGCTACTAGAGAGGATCTGAGAACGGTATAGCCGGCCTTGGTTTCACTCCCTAGTAGCTTGAGATAGGCAAGAGGCAAGACCTAGTCTAGGTTAATGTGGAGGGGCCCGGGAACGACATAGTCGGGCCCGGCTACCCCATCTCAGTGATTTGAGGCAGGCGAATGAGGTGAATAAAAGATCCGCCCTCCTAGGTTCAGTATTGCTTGAATGCCGATCCGACCCAGGGGAGCAGGAGAAAATAAAAGTTGCTGATCATTAACATACTAAGTTAAGCTAAGTTAGCAGTTGCATTTCTTCTATCGAGTTAGTTTCTCACTGCAATAAAATTATATCTGAATATTTTATATACGTATTCTATATAATTTGTAAGTATTGTACTTAGTACATTTGTATGTACGAGTAATATGCGTTTTCAGAATTTTTATCGGGTATTATTCTATCTTAACATGCTATAATCAATGGTTATTATTTATTAACAATATTATTTAAAAATAATATTTCAGTATTCATCATTTTTAATTTATGTATTTATGTATTTTTTTTAATCGTATTATTTACGATCTTAAAAACTCATAAAAATGAGAAAAACAAATTCAAACTAGTTGACAGTTAACTAATTATATATTTATTCACAAGATTTGTTTTATAAAACCGCAATGCTTTAAAGTGTGTTTTCAGTAGTGAATATATCTGGATGAACACAAAATTATCTATGATTATACTCGATTTATTTATTAAAAATACGATTATCAAATTTGGTTAATAATCAGTATATTAGAAAAGTAATTTTCACAAAATAAGAAAATAAAGAAAGAAAGAAATTAATTTTGTGCGGAGCTGATTCATTTTTTACCTGTCAATGATAAGAAAAATAAATAGAAAACAAAATATTAAAGTTTTTCTTAGCAAAATAATGATTCCTTAGTTTATACTATAAAACTAGTTATTCAGTAGATCAGTTTGGTACCCTGGTTCCGCCGACCGTCATGACTGGAGACTTCTGATAACGCTACCCTCCTTTTAACGGCATTTCATGGGTGAAATTGTTTTTATGCTTTGCGTTGTGCTCTACTCTTTTTTTTGTAATGTTCTAAGCAAGGATTTTCAGGGTAACAATATATCAAGGCTCTTGACAGATAAGGGACAAAAACCAAGTCCTAATTTTGCATGGGATTCCGCTTTTACCTCATTCCATACAGTACTCCGTTTAGTTTATGTGTGTTTTCCTTTAACTAACGTAAACTCTCAACCACTCTGTGTACATTGTAGGAAATCCATTCTTATTATATTTTCGTAGGTATTATATTAAAATCTCTTCATATATATTCATCAGTATCTAATTTTCCTACCTAATATTAGATTATTGCAATTAAAGGCGCTTTTGAATGAAAATTATGATTTTACAAAAATGATTTGTGTAATCGTAAACGTGTATACTGTACAGTATATTGTAACAATAAATGTTTGCCCTAGCTGATTTGAATGAAAATGGAATTAATATTCCATTTTACTATAGATTAAAAGTGATATTTAAGAAGTACAAAAGTGATAAAAAGGAATTTACATCTATTAATATCAATTGGTTTTCTAGGTTTTTTAATAACTTTATTATAATTAATAAAATAATTTTTTTTTAAATACTTTTTTTACAATCGGTTTGTCTTATACGGAAAACCCGTAAGTAAATCTCATGTCAAATATTACGTGAAAGAGGTGCATCCAGTAATACGCCTCAAAAAAAAAAAAACAAATAAACATTAAACAAACATACAAAAGTAACACCTTTTTAATTTTATTTAATAAAAAAATTATTTTACATCCAGAAATAATCAATACATTAAGGGAATAATTAAATAACGAAATAAAAATCGGAATAATATAATCAACGCATAAATAATCGCAAGTTAGAAAGTAAACAACTGATAATCAGAATTACAGTAAACCTCAAATATATCATCATGATTAACCTAGTATAACCTATCCCAAACACATATCATCCTCCTGATTTGTTCCATAACGTCAAAGTATTTCAACTTTGGATGATTACCTCCAGAATCAGGATCCGATCTCTAGATCCAACACCAGAAGCTTTTGAGGCGTCTGTGATCCACTCTATTGTTCAATAAATTAAAAGCGACCCTGTTAACATGAGAGATAATTCGAGTTATGCGCTTGCCAATCTCTTCAAGAACAAATGGGATTTCCAGTTACTCATGAGTCTCAGTATCCTACATCAACCACGTGTTACGCTGTATCCCTTAAAATTTTATTGTTGAACCTTTGGACCTCCACATTACTCTTATTACTAGTGCCTCATTATTGAATTCCGTATATCTAGATGTTCTTCAAGAATATCTTGTATATCAGCACCTTGTGACTAAGAAGAGTTGAAATCCTTTTCCCACTAGCCAATAAATTTTCTTAAATTTAAGGACAAGCAGCTTTAGTGTCTCCTGTACGTGGTCTCTCCATATCATTTGACAATCAGGTTTAATCCTAGATACGAAATGTTGGAATGCGGAATAACTACATTGTCAAGATGAACCCGTGGTTAAACTTTCCTCCTCATCGTAAACGTAACGTGCGTCTTTACCGAGTTAACTCATTGGTTTGTCTAACATTTCTACCGCCACCAGCACCCCATTCGGTCGCCCTAAAGCATAAGACCTAATGTCCGTAGCACAAACGGCTACTGCTGGTCAAAAAGGTTTAGCAACCAATATCCTAATTAACTCCTGGAGGTTACCTAACTCTGTGATCGGAAAAAGCGTGGTGCCGTACACAACTAACTTGCGTGTCCCCCAAATACCTCGGCTTCCCTACCTCTTTGTATTTTCCATATGGCCACCGAACTTTCACCACTAAATCGATTAGGAGAGCCTTTCCCAATACGGTGGTAGCCTCGTAGGATGTTATTTTAAACACACCAGTGCACACATATAAGGTTCTGCACTCGGCACTCCTTAAATGTTGAATAAATGCTCGATTTTGTTCCAACCTTGGCCCCCAAATGGACGCAGCATAAGAGAGATAATTTCGAAGATTTCTTGGTGCACCATGTACCAATGTCAGCCCTACAGCCCGTAATCCTACCGAGCAATCCTCGTTAGCTTGTCCATGACAGAGATGGCGTCCGCCGGTACTATCCTAATGTGGTTGCTAAATAGCAAATTCTCATCAAACAAAACACCTAGCTACTTATGAACTCTAACTCAGCTTTAAAAATTAATATGGGGTTATCACTGTACGATACTTTGTCTGCACCCTTGAGAAGCATATACTTCGGCTTGGGCACAGAAATCTTTAAATTTTACATGTCCATCCAGCATTTTGAGGTTGAAAAAAGCCGCTTGCGCCCGGTCTTCTCGTTGTGGTCGTGAATTACCACGAACGAACAGGAGACAGTCATCGACGAAAGCCTTGGTCGTGACCATTTCTGGGAATGTCAATCCCATAAATCCTTCGAATACCAGGTTCCACAGCAAGGGACCAAGAACGGACCTTGCAGGCTTCCACTGTGACTAATGTTTACCATAACTAGGTGCGCATCCTTAAACAGAGCCGTATGATTAGACAGTCACATTGTGAACATTGTGGCGTTCCAACTCATAGAGAACAAAACTCCAACACAAGGGAGGAAATGCTGCCTCTATGTCAATAAAAATTACCAAAACATTTACAGTCGGCGCTTTTCATCTCGACAAGAGCTTTTCAGATGAAATCCTCGGTGCCAACCCCTTTCATGAGCCGGATTGGCCTCGATTTTGAAAATCGTTCATATCGATGTTTTCCCAGATCCTTTTCACAACCAGCCTTTGTAGCAACTTGTCGATTACCGGAAAGAGGCTGATGGGTCGATAACAGCTGTCCTCACTTAAACCTTAAGAGTCTTTCCTGATCTTAAGAGCATCCTCAACAAAGCCACCTTCCATGAGTTAACTCATATATTGCATTTACATAACCGTTAGTTGACAACATCCAATGCTGTTTGAAGTGTTTCCCAGCGCAAATTCGGGTTCCCATCAACCGCCAGTATCACTCCTGAATATCCGCAAATGGCGAAACGCTAGGATACTCTGGAATAGGACTATCCGAAGACTAATTTCAAAATCGGTCCCAAAACAGAACCCTGTGGATCACCTTAATTATTGTTAAAAAAAGCCCGACAGTTACTCACGAAATTTAACTTGCAGAAACGACCAAGATAGCTACGCAACACTATACAAAAAGGATGGGGTAGCAAATGTTTAACGTGAAAGAAAGTGCACTTATCCATATTTTGTTAAAAACCTATTGCCGAAAAATAGCCCTTCATTTTTAGGAACTTGGTAACTTGATAAATCTGGATTACGCTACTAATCCTGCGGTTCTGTTCGAGAAAGAGTAACCAATTTGAAAACCAAACTGATGATCGGTATCACATCATTAGTATCCAAAGAATACATACACTTCGAAAGAAAAGCCTCTCGAATAGCTTAGATATTAACAACAACCACCTGAAAGGCTTTCATATTCACACATTGTGATCTAGTTTACCAGGTTTTAGGACTATTGTAATGTTAGAAAAACCTCCATTCTACCAGGAAATATGTTGTTCGGAGGATCGCTTTGAAGAACTCTACTTGGGAGCATAGATAAGAAGTTATGGTTAACAAAATAAAATCTGAGAGCCAGTTTCAGATTCTCTACTCTCTCAGTTACAAGAGTTATTTCTATAAACGAGAAGGGCTCGTTATTATTACGTTATTATTGAGTTATTATTGAGCTCGTTATTACTGAGTTATTGGTAAACTCAATGGAGTTTGTCTATGCAAGGAACTGTTAATTTTCCACTCATCGGATAGTTTTTCAACATAGCCCTGAAAGATTCATTCTTGAATTCCTTCCGCAGCCTCTTTAGTCTGAAAGCATTCTTGCTCAGAGCACTTCTGTCCTCAGACCTCCTGAAGCGTTATCACTTTTGAATGATTCTCCTCTTAATGGCAAAAACGTCTACCACATCCCTATAGTAATCTCTTCATTCCTGACCTTCATGTGCCATAAGCTAACATAAAACTCAAACAGGTAGGAAACTTCTTAGAATCTGTAGGCCAATTGTTTGGTTGTAGCCTGAGACAATATTGAGTTGCATCTTATAAATAGCTTCTCTCAAGGGCTTTCTCCGAGTAGCTTTGAAGCGTATGTGAGTACATGTTTTGCATTCCAATCCACTTCTTCGAAGAACCGGTAACCCATTTTCTCAAAGTTCTCACAAAACATGATAGCAGTAATTAAACGACAAGAAGGTCAGTAGATCGCTGATAGAACTAGCGGCCCAAACCAGTTCAAAATACAAACTGTGGTTTCTTAGATGTGGGCTGAGTTCAAAAGGTGGTTCACTTTGCCATAACCCGTGTTTTATCAGAATCGAGGTACCTCTTTGTGCCATACCTTCTGGATAGTTCGTCGCTTACACCAAATCGCCTGGAATACGTAAATAGTAAAATAAATTTCGGAGATGAGGACGATATCCAAAACTTTGGAAAACATCATCATCTCTTAATTCTTCTTTCCGATTTTTGTTACCTTTAATGTTCCCAGTCTACATTTTGAGATATCCCCTCATGTGAAGATCTTATACGAATATATCACTGTTTTTTGGAGCCTATTAAGTTTCGGATCTGCTGCACTAAGAATTCAATAATAGTTGTATGCTTCTCAAATTTATGTGCAGAAATTGACTCACGATATTTCTTGTACACCTCAGCTTGAGAAAACGGCCGAGGGTAAAAGTTTTAATGAATATTGATGTGTTTATCTATATGGTCATTCAAATTCTTATTTTTTTTGGTCCAACAGTTGGAGAATCAGTATCGGTCAATTTAAGCTTTTAGTTTCAGTTAGTTATTCAGTTTATAGTATCCCCTTCTGAGTAGGATTCCTTGATTCTATACCTTTTAGTTGGCAGGGTAATCAAGATGGCATAACGCATATGTAGCACGCGAATTTCTGTGTCTTTAGACAGTTCTGTGGCCTCCCACGTATTACACGCATAGGATAGCCGCATGCAATTGTTCTCAAAATTAGCATATTGCTAACAGCACATACACTGCACTTTACAGGTGGGTTGTTTTGGCGTCTGAAACCTAATAAAGCAATCTATACATTATAAAAAGAATGTTTGTTAGTTTGTCCCGCTTGTGTTCCTACACTAATCATCCGATTGAAATGAAACTTTAGTGAGTTATTGTGAGCATGCCCGCAAAGGTTTCTGAATTTGTTTGCACCCGCTAGGTGGCTCTGGGGTCGAGATATTTCGAAAAATTATATTTATTGTCCAATTTGGCTGATATTTAGAATATATATTAGTGAAAATAAATATTTTTGAGAAAAATGGACCCACCAGGTGACGCTGAGGGTTAAAATATTTAGAAAAATTTTATTTAGGGACCCATTTGGTTCATATTCGACTACTGTGTTTAGAGAGTAGTTTGAATTTAATCTGATAAGTTGTACTGTTTTGTTGGATTATTTACATTATAACTTTTATAAAGTGAAATGTTAATTTATTTTTTAGTTCAGTTCCGTAATGTCTTGTAATTTTATTAATATTTACTATTAATTGTGATGATTTTGCAGCCATATCTCTTTTCGTTAAAAAGTTATTTTCTACCGACTGCTGTGTTTAGAGAGCGGCTTGAATTACATCCGATAGGTTTTTGTTTTTACCAATTGGATTTATTTAAATTCTGACTTAAGTGAAAATTTAATTTTTGTGAAGTTCCGTAATGTTCAGTTTTTTTAATATTTTGTCAAACTTTCAATTTTGTTCATATATATATATATACTGAAATATATATGTATATATATATATATATATATATATATATATATATATATATACTGAAATCTAGCAATAATAAAGCGAACACTTCCTTATTACTTTATGAAGCTTCCAAAGTTTACAAAATTCACAAAGATTATGCTGGATGACAGCTAAGAAAAGAGTGATACCAAATGAGCCTCAAGAGGTTACCCGGTATTACTTCTTTTTTTCTATCGATTATATTTTTACTACAGTTCTGTCTGGTAGACACATAACCTAATATTTCACAGCGTATCACCGACAATGTATAATTTTTTATATGATTACATGCGCATGTGTTTATTTCGCACGTATTCTCATATATTTCGTTGTTATAGCGTACTCCTAGAAGAGGAATCTAAGCAAATAAATTAGTCTAGATTACCAAAGTATATTTTTATTGTCTTCAAAGATAATAAATGTATATTTTTAGTATTTAGTTATCTACTTATAATAAATTAATTGTAATTGCACTACTTAAATAAATATAAATTACAAATAATAAATGATAGTTATTCTACATCTATGTCATAAGGAATACATATATAACGCTACTTTCCATCAACTAAACTTTATTCTATTTTGGGTTGTTTAAATTTTTGTCGTGTTAACATTTCTTTAATTTCTGTGTAATTGTAATCTTATTTTAAATGGTGTATCAAATGTAATAACGTATTAAATCTAATTTTATATCTGAATTTCAGTTTTATATCTGAATTTTCATTTCTTAATTTCATGTATTATGTTTCGTTAGAACAACATTTGGTTCTTCTATTATTAATCTTTCTGGATATATGGATCTATTAATGCTTTATGATTTAAATTATTGATTTTTTTTTATCTACACAGTTTTTTTAATGAAATTTTATTACAATTTGCAACTGTTCCTATTTAAAATATTTTTGTCATTTGGTATATATAATATGTGTATACTTATAAACATACGTATGTCGCATATCTTCTCGGAGTAATATACATCAATGTCCCGTTCTTGTTGGTTATTGTCGGATATTTTTCATTTTATGTCATCTTATTTGGCCATACCAATGGTTTCGGCAGTTTCTGTAGGTTTGGCATCTTTTCCAAAATACTTTGAAGTGGATTGGTGATCACCTTTAGCTTGACGTTCTATACATTCTTTCTTATTCTATATATTCTTTTAGATTTTGTAGTATTTACTCATGTAGGTCGTCGTATGTTCTTGATTCAGGAAGTTGTACACTATTTTCACTTTAGAGTAAACCACTCGATATGCTGTTGGTTACTATTACCTGAATACATACAACAGCGCATTTATCTCCTCTTGTTCAAAGCCGTCGTGGATTAAACAATAAAATACTTACTCGTTTGTAATTGTACTGCATTTTTTTTGCTATTACAGCTGTTTATACACTGTTTGACAAATGGATGTAGAAAATAATCTGATAACTGTCGCGGAATAGACATGGATGTCGTACTCTCTCGGTTATAGTGTTAATTTTCATGCTGGGGAACTCTAAAAATTTGCTTATTGTCAGCGGTAGAATTTATTTTATTTTAATAATAGTTTATGTGTATTGATTGTATTCCTCTTCCTCTATATTTTCTTTATTACCTTTTTTTATCCCATTTGTTTATTAGACAAAATTATAACATATTATATACAATTATTATACACTTTAAACCTTTATTATATACAACTATAACCGATACAAAAACTTTTAACTTTAGCGGGTGAACGCAAACCATTGATAGCCGATGGCGGACGTTCATAATGCTCCTAACCTTCTGTCCTTATCTTTCCACGTCATCCTGTATCGCAGTAACGGTATTGAATGATGTAGTTTTCTCAACAACACTTGAAAAACTCTTTCGGCACGCCTCGTCTAAGGTGTGGCTTATATGGTTATGTTCCCGTATGACATGATTTATACTTTTATAGGTCACAATGTCACACGGAGTTGCTTATTATTGATTATGTGCACACCGTAGTCGCCTTTGGATACCACTGATTACAGTAACTAGTAGAATTTTCTTATATCAGTGTATCAAAGTTCTTATACAAAAATATCGGTGGACTTTTAATTTCCACCATCTGTTTCACATCTCCGATGTACTCTTTCATTTGCAAGTGCTCATACCGATTGGAAAACGTCAAGGCACACTCAGGACTAAACTGAGACATCATTCGGCGTGCGCAACAATTGTATTGCCGGCCAGGAAGAATTTACCGCAGTAAAATTCTTAATGTCACTTTCACTGTCTGCTCCCGCGAAATCACTTATGTTATCAATAAAACCCTTTCTAATTAATTTACGCAGAATTAATTTCCGAGGGTTCTTGTTAGAATACTATAGATTCTCTATTACCTTGTTTCTATTGTTTGCGTGTGACAGTAGGTTTAGATGAAATAATTCCTCGTTTTTAGAATGAACAGCTTGTAGGTGGTCCATAGCAACGCATCTAGGAAGCATATTCAAGTTCGACACCGATTAAAATATTCCTTTTCAAAATAACGCCAGGATAATCATTCAAAAAATAATATAATACATTTTATATTTCCACATAAGGAGTTATTTCATAAAGATAAATTTTTAGTAGAACTCAATAAATACGTATTTTTTATACATATACATCTGTTTTACCATAACATGAATCTGTGAAAGATTTTTCCTTGTTTTATTTCTTGACTGTAATTCAAGAAATATTGTATTAATTTTGGACGAGGAAATGTTGGTTTTTTTGTTTATTTTTCCCAGTAATATAAATTATACATAAATTAATTGAAATAACAAGAAAATAAGGCAATTAGTTATTTGTATTTATAAAATGAAACAAAGGTTTTCGAAATTCTTTTTACATTGTAGTCTCACTACTAAGTTCAGAATGGTACAAGGTGACCTGACTTATAGCCGAAAAGAAAAAATAAAGTGTAACAAAAATATAGTACTTACTAATTTGCTTCGCAGTTCCGTTGAACATCAGCATATAAGGGTATATAATCCAAATTATTCAGCCTAAATAAAGTTACTCTTTCACAATTATTTGTAAGGTGAACATCATTACCGTCTGAAAAAATGGTTCAGATATTGATGTCTTTTGTACTCTTCAGATTCTTTCCATCAGTTAGAGTGTAAAGAAAATCTGGAGAAGATAGGAAAGCTACAAATTAATGTAACCTTTAATGCCTTAAAGTAAAATGTAAATGTTACGTACATTTATGTGGAATATCGCACGTGATATCGTAATATGGAATAAGTCACGTATAACATCGGATATCGTACGTGGAATACTGCATTATGGAATTATAAATTTACTAATTTCAAACAACAGTTGTTAATAATTGACTATAAATCCGATAGTAAGTTATGAATTCATTAGCATTCTTAGATCCATGAAATCTGTTTAAGATAACCCACAACAAAATATCAGTTACATTTTTCAACTCAACTGCAAGCCAAACGTCTTAACTTATAATATTTAGTATAAGATACAAAATGTATACAACTGCTTCAAAAAGGAAACAAAATTCGAAATTTAATTACCAAATAAATAACCTAATGAAATCGTACACTTCTTTAAAACATTACTAATAAGCACGTGATTTAATAAGTTGTTTAGTCAATGTATCATAGCATAGTGATCTTTTATATCAATATATTGAATTAAGATAACAGGCTTATACTTTGTGTTCTTAAGAAACCATAAGTAAATAAGAATTAAAATTTAAGTACTAAATAAATAACATAATGAAATCGTACTTATTTTTTAATATCAATACTAATAAACATGTGATATAATAAGTTGTTTACGCAATGGTTCATAGCACAGTGATTTTTTTTATCAATGAATTGAATTAAGATAACAAACTTAAACTTTGTGTTATTAAGAAACCCTTTTTATCAGCTCTGAAATGAATTGAGCGAAGAAAAACATCTAGTACGTTTAGCTTATTACTGTTAATAATATATATTGAATGTTGCTGAACAATCATTTTGGGAAATTGGATTAAACTAAATTAATTTTTTTTAATGATCGTACCGACTAAATTATCTTTCTACCATAATTTAAAAAATAATTATACAAAACAAATCTTATTTTATACTATTTCAAGTAATTTTTTTCTACTAAATTGCTTATCAGATATTTTAGCGTAGAATTGAGCCCTAATACCTAATTACTTCATTTTGTTCTCTTACCGAAGTAAAAAAATTACAACTTCAGTGTAGCAAATGGTCGCAGAAAATTGCATCTGTATATTTCTAGAGGTTATCAAAAGTACTCAAACTCGGTTAACAACTGACATAAGTTACGTAAATATGCTTAAATACTTAACTAACGAAAAATCAGTTCAGACAATTTGTTTTAAAAGATAAGAGCCCATGGGCTAACAACTGAATTCATGACTGAGTTTTCAAATCTTTTTTATAATTTCAAAGTAACCTTGATTAAGAGTATTTTATTATTGCAAAACCACTACTATTGGTTTATTAAAAAAAGAATAAGAAAAAATTCTACTCAGTCAAACGAACATCGGTCACTACTAACCATGATGTAACAAAAAAACAAACTGAAAATAATTTTAAAGAAATTCAAATGTACAATATTTTGTACACCGGAAATGAAGTGTACTCACTGTGGAGAATAGAAGTATGGTGGCTCCGGCGCGGGATAGCCTCGTCCAGGAGGAGTGAGACGCTCCGGCGTCTCATCACCGATGAGTAGACAGAGACTCCTGGCGGAGCCATGGATGGGAGGTTTAAATATGACCGTAGTCCCGATGGGGGAACCCTCTGGGGGGTTCCTCACTAGAGGTGAGGTGTAAAGACCGGAGTCCTGGTGGGGGGAATTCTTCGGGGTCCGCTCATTTGACATTTGAGGCATGGCGACTAATCAAAAGACCGAGTCCCGGCTACCTGGGTGGGACCTTGAGTTCTGCAGAGGTAGTTTGAGGCGATGGCATCCCTCCCAATAACTGCATTTATGCTTAATTGAGAGTTCGGCTGTAAGGTAAATAAAGAGTAAAAAAAAGATGTACAATATTTATTCTGGAAAAATAGAAATGTGTTTGATAATAACAATAATAATGTAGTGTGAAAATATTTATTATACAGTGTCAATCTTCAGATAATCATGTAATTTTAACAACTGTTTTTACTATTCATTCTACGTACTTTGTTTAAGCATCAAATAATTACTTTTATTTATTTATTTCTCTTTTTAAAATGGTAAGCTTTATAAATTTTAATGAAATGTTAAATTAAGGGAGTATTCCTGAACAGCTAAAATTATTAAAAATTAGTATTCTTGGCTTGTAACAGGAAGTGAGATAAATTACTGGAATCAGACAAAAATATAGGATTGTGAATGTTCGCAGAAAATGAATGTAAATAAGAGATTTATGTTCCAATTTTCTAATTTTACAAATGTTTTCCATTCATTTTTAAAATTACCAAAATTAGAAAGGGATTTAGGTAGAGTTGAAATGACAGTTTTATAGAGGACGTAGTGAATTATTGTTTAGCAACAAACCGACTCGCACATCATTACAACATATACGAGAGAAACGACAATCCCCTCCATTCATCCCTTGTCGCAACCGACGTCTCCTAATTGCTGTTTGCTTTAAGAGCCAGACTGTTCTCTCTAATGAAATATCACGTCTCCCCTTGCGGTAAAATTAGTAACAACTGGAAGTTTCCTTTTTAATCAGCGTTAATTACTTTGTAAGTTATTTTCATATTTGTTCATGTTGCAAATTAAATGTGTTTCTTTCAGTTTGTTCACTTGGTTAAAATAACAATAAAAGTTGTTATAATATTACTTTCTCTAAATATATCTATTACATGTCACAAACCCGTTCACTCTTAAGCGACTATAAATAGACCCATAAAACTTTGATTTACATCTTTTTCTAGTGTATAATTACTAGTACAGCATTCCTGAAATGGTAACTGTTTTTTTTTTATTAAAGGTGAATGTATTCTGAAAATTATTAAATTAATAAATAAACAATTATTACTAATCAGAAATTAGAAAACAACTATTTTCAACTCTAAGTTAAGAAATAATTAAATTAGAACAATTCGTTTGGTTACATGGGAAGCAGATTGAAAATAACACTTCAATAAGAAAAATTAACAAATATACGAGGGAAAGTCGATTATTATCCGCAATGTAGTTATACATTTTATTGCAATAGAAATAGGAAACTTACGTGTACATCATTTTGCAACATAGTCCCCTTGAATTTCAACGCACTTGGTCCATTGTTGCACAAGCTTCCTGATGCCCTCATAAAGGAAGGTTTTCGATTGAGCTGCAAGCCAGGAATGTACCGCTTCTTTCACTGTTTCGTCCGAAGTAAATCGACGACCCCTTAATGCCTTTTTGAGTGGACCAAACAAGTGGAAGTCAGAAGGGGCAAGATCAGGACTATACGGAGGATGAGCCAGTACTTCAAAGTTGAGTTTCTGGAGCGATTCAGCAGTGGGGGCAGCAGTATGTAGACGGGCACTGTCGAGCAACAACACAACACCTTTCGACAGCAGTCTTCGGCGTTTGTTTCGAATTGCAGGCTTCAGCTTGGCAGTAAGCATCTCACTGTAACGTGCAGTGTTTATTGTCGTTCCCCATTCCTCATAATGTTACAGTACTGGGCCTTGTGAGCCCCAAAACACCGTAAGAATCAGTTTTCCTACTGATGGTTGAGTCATGAACTTTTTTTTGCAGGACGAATTTGGATGTTTCCGTTCCATACTCTGCCGTTTATTCTCCAGCTCGCAATGATGGATCCATGTTTCGTCACCGGTGATTATTCTTTGTAAGAAGCATTCCCGTACGTTACCATAGCGATTTAATGTTTTTGGCACATGTCCAAGCGTGTTTGTTTATTCAACTGTCTGAGTTGTTTGGGACCCATCTTTCACAGACTTTATGAAACCCAAGTCTGTTGTAGATGATTTCGTTGGCAGAACCGTGACTAATTTGCAGACGATGTGCCACTTCATTGACACTTACTAAGTATAAGTCTAAGCAAATCATGTCACGTGCACGCTCAATGTTTTCCTCATTTGTGGTGGTAAATGGTCGTCCGGCTCCTTCGTCGTGAGTAACACTTGGGCGACCATTTTTGAATTTTTCAATCCAATCGTAGACACTCCGCTCAGGCAACACACTGGTCCCGTACTGTAACGAAAGTCTTTGATGAATTTTGGCTCTTGATACACCTTCCGACCACAAAAAACGGATCACTGAACGTTGCTCTTCTTTGTTGCAAACATAAAGCGGGTCAGCCACGGTTAACAGCAGAGCAGCGAAAATGGAACTAACCTAGCAGCATCAAACCTGCACAGACATAACAGCAATTAAACCACGCATGCGACATCTACACAACACGACAGTACTATCAACATAAACAAAAATATAACTAAATTGCTGATAATAATTGACTTATCCTCGTATTTTTTTCCACGATTAAGAAATGAATACACTCCTTGAAACAGATATGTGATAACCATTTTATTCAATTAATTTGATAGCATAAAGGTAACCAGAAAATCTTCTTTATCTGTTTTATAACTAAATTCTATTTTTATTCTCTTTATTAAATATTCTGAACAATTTTTACGCACCACATAAATACATCTGGAGAAAAATCATTCCGAATGATTAGATTTTCCTTCCCATGGCAATGATAAGACCTATTATAAAGCCTTAATTTTCAAAATTTATTGGCCCGTGGCCAGTTACTTTGCAGTAGGATACGTACAGTCTAATGATCATAATCAGTATGATCATAACGAAAGAATGTGTACTTCAGAATTAATTATTTACTCCTTCACATTTTAGATTTAAGTATTAGTCTCAAAGTTGCTGATTGGATTTTATATTTTAATATTTGCTTATTAAATTAACGGTAACATATTATCTTTCGCTGATGAAACAGCTTTGATATTTTCGGGTGAGACGTGGGATGAAGTACATCACAGCACTACCCGTGGATTACTTATGGTAAAATCTTGGTTTGAAAATCATATTCTTAAATAGTTATGTTTTTCTTGTTTTTTGTATCATGGTATCAAAATCATGTATTTTTATTTAGTTAAATATTGTGTTTTTAATTTGTTCTTTTATTAATCTTTCTATTATAATGATAGGAGCTCGCGGGTAGCGATCAAGGTTTATTTTGCTACCTGGGTCAAGGATAAATAGACTGAATAAAATTGTATATGTAATTTTCAATTGATAATAAGTAAATATTATTTTTTTAAAATAATATAATTATATAATATTTATATTTAAAATAATTTCACCTTTTTTTGACCTGAAAAAATTTTAACACGATTATAATTTTTTATCTTGAACAAATTTACAAACATTTTTATTGTATACAGATAAATAATATATTAAGTTATTTTAAAAATAAATTATTCAGAAAAATTGGTTTTAAAAGTTTGTAAAATCTAAGAATTTTTTTTTACACACAAAATGTAATATGTTCAACAGCTGAATTTGGATCAGAATGCAATCTACATAAATCCATTTCCTATTTGTAGGATTTAAGTGATGTGAGAGAGTCTACCAGTGAAACCGGCTAAGATCTGTTCATGTCGGAGTTTGCACAAAATGTGAAAATAGTATCTGTATCGGCTAAAATAGGACATCACAATTTCTGATCTCTTTGAGCTTTATTCGATAATAGTAAGCCACAATTGAAAAAAAAAAAAAATTTTGTATTTAATATAATTAAAAATATTACTTAAAATTTTAATATAATTTGAATAAATAATTTAATCTATTTTTTTTAAAAAATAGTAGTATTATTAGATAATAAGATAGATTTCTTCTTTTTATTAGTTTAGTTTCATGAAATCAGTAAAGATTAAACAATGAAGAAAACATACTGAATATTTTTTTTGAACACAGTTACAAGTTCTCAATTTACCCTATAAAGATATTAGTAATCAGTTATAGAATTTCAGAAATCTTACAAAAATTTTGGAGTAAATTTTATTCCTTAGTTTCAATACAACCGGATATATTTCCTCGTTTAATCGAAATCAGTCGTTTTTGTAGAAATTCCTCAACTTCCTCCTTCAAAGTTTTTATACATTCACATATTTTATTTCCTCATATGGTGTTTTAGAAAACGTTTGTACGGCTATATTGCTTTGTAATTTTAAGTTATTTTTAGAGATAATTTTAGAGATATGTTTAATTCCCTATTTGACCCTCGGAAAATAGGAAATACAAACACTAATTTGACATATTCTGCAACCTCCTACATAAACAGACTTTCACAAACCAATGAACTCCATAAAAAATTGGCATTTAAAGGTTCCAGCATCATGCCATTAATGGAGCCAGGATTGTCGCTGTAACATTTTCATGTTACATTTAACATTTTATCAAAAATAGGATGAGAAAAAATAAAACAACGAGAGGGTTGTGAAAGAAAATAAATCAGGGTTGATACTGCTTCCGATACGGGTATGGATGGATTAGTCTTCGAATGGTCATAGCAATTACAAAATCACTAAGTAGACAACATATCAAATGCTTTTCTTCATATGTAACGATTAACTTTCCTCCACAATTAATCAGGGAGTATAAATATTTATCTATAATTCTAAACTTAACTATCACTTTAAAAATTATTCATATTTACTGATATTCTTTTTTGTTGCCTTATTTATAAAATTTGCTGTTATTTAACTCTTCGTAATTTGTGTGCAGTTTTTCAGTAATCTTGAGATAATTTCTCATGTTTCTTTTTACGTCTGTACCGTTTTGTAGCCGTTACATGACTGATTAACCATGAATTTCACGCTTTTTATTTTTTATTACTGCTACTTTTATATTCAAAACTATTCTGTTGTCATTCTGTTTTCTTGCTTAGATTCAACTAAGTAAGTTCGTTTTGATTTCCTTACTAGATCCAACTTATTTTATTACGGTTTCTCCATTATATATTATTCAAAAGAACATTTATGCTGTACATTATTCAATTTCTATGAAGTCAATTGCTATAACTTGACTTATATCATTATTGCAGGAGAGATTAAATAATCATTTAGTGTAAATGCTAGTAAGCTTAGTTATTCTTTTTTCCCTACCTTTTAATATCGGTTAATTTATTCCCAGAAACTTTTTACTCGCATGTATTAGTATATTTGAATAGAACCTAATTGAAAAAAAAATTTAAACATATTTAAGGGAACTTTTATACATACATGTATAAAACACACAGCAAAATACACAAACGTGAGTGCAGAAAGAGGTCAGGGAACATTCTATGGAGCTAGACTAGAGCTGTGTCAGCTGCAGGTAATGTGGTTTCCCCAGCCCCAGCCTTTATGAATAAGACGTTAAGTCGACCAACCTTATGTCATATAAATCTATAAGGTCACGTGAAACACCACTTATACCTTCCATTACTGTTTACGTATCAAATATGTAAAAACTATGAGTTAATTCGCGCAGTCTGTTCACATTAAAATTATATACTATTTATCAATTCAGAAAAAAAAACCGTAAATAATAAAAAAAAGAAGAAAAACCAGTTACAATTTTGTAATTCCAGAAATCTAAAAAAGGAAAAATTATCTAAACTATATCTTGCCAACTTTAATATAACTATGCTGACTTCAAAGAAGTCAGCATATGTAATAGCAATTACGATAGTTTTCGATTGATCTGAGAAATTGAAAAAAAAAGTTTCATTTCCTAAAAAAAATCTCTATGTTCTTCAAAATGTGAATTTTAATATTTACTCATTCAAATAATCCCAAAAAAAAATTCAAATAAACTTAACACATATATTTTTCCACATTACTCACTAAGTTATTTATTAATACTGTACAAGTTTTACTATAATTCCTATTAAAGTTTAGAACCTCCATAGAAACATTTTAGTAAAATTAAGAAGTAATAAATATGTCTAATTATTATTATTATTATTATTTTTTTGTTGCATATATGGGCATCGATTTTTACCCTTCGTAAAAATCTTTAAAATAATGTTTAAATCACCATCAAGTTCGTCATAAGTAAGAATTTAAATGGCCCTTACATTTTATTTAAAAATACCAAAAAAAAACAAACGAAATATTTAGGCACTCCCATATATTAAAGACATTGGGAACACTTACAGAGTGTAAAGGGCCCCGATATTAAAATGAAAAAAAAAAATAGATAAATAAAACACGAATTAAAAATGGAAAAGAATTTCTTCTCAATACCAATATCCGTTTTTTTTAAGCATCTCCGGGGCGACTGGAACCACCGTAAAGCATTACATCAGTCGCCTAAGGATGCCGTGGCAATTGACTACCCCCTGTAAGTTGTCCCGTAATATTAACCCATCAGGGTTCCCCTCAGCGTCATAGAAGCAATATAACCACCTGTTCAGAACGGCCAATGAACGCCTCGGCGGAGAGGCTGTCCTTCCCGGTCCTGGCCTACCTGGTTCCAAGCATGCCTTGCCCAAACCCTTTGCCCCGCCCCCACCACTTGGTTGTGGTACAAAACCAAGCATCCAGTCGGTGTATTCCTGCACTTACTTTATCCGGCAGGGTTGGTCTCTTGGCAAGGTGTGGTCATAAAAACCAGAAGGCAGGACTTCGACGTTGCTTCTAATGTTCAACCTGTTGCCTTCTGTCACTTCTTATGGTATCAGTCCCTAAACTATTTCCTTCTCTGTGCAATTCATCAGATCCCGACGGACTCAAACACGTTTGGAAGAATTGAATGTTCTGTGCAGATCGATATGTACAGCAAATTCGCCAATATTCATAATTGCTAGGAACTTATGCGACTGTGCATCAGTAGTAGTCACTACATGAAGCCTATTATATGTTTTCCTGATTTCCTTAAATGATCCGCCAGCATATTCACTTGTTTATCGATCAATAAGAAAAAGGACTTACTCTCGAAAGCCACCGGGGTTGGTAGCCAATCCAGGGCTACCAACCCTGTAGGTCCCATCCGGTACTCCGGTGGAATCGGAGTACCGGATCTCCTGCAGACAGCGGATTGGCAATCTTGGCACTGACTCCAGGCCCCTACACACCAAGGTTTTCAGGGCTCCCATGCACCGACAAACATGGGCACCTTAACTACAAGCTTGCCAGCGTGGGGGGTGGGCATGTGGTCAGCGGATGTCCTCCGTTACACCTGCAATCACTTCGACCCAGGCCACCACATCGCTAGCTCAAAAGATGGGGTGAATAAGCTTCTTTTATTATTTTAGATTTCCATATCTGCAGGTGGCCAAAAATCCAGTGCTAGTAGTACGTCCTGTAGGTGGAATCAGGCCGAAGCAAATTCCATCGCCAAGGGCAAACACTCATTATCCCGCATTATGAATAGGACATATTTACAGCTGTTTCCGCCTATAACGTGGAAAGTAGATGTTATATTTTGGATGTGGGTATTATCTACCTCAGGGCATTATTATTATTTTTATATCGGTAATGGATTTTACTTGTCCGAGGAAGAAGGAAATTTTTGTATACAGGTTTGCTTCTACAGTCTTTTCACGGGATATGAGGGTCTACTGACATCACTGACTGTTCCACACGTAATGTGTCGACGGCTGAAAACGAAATGGGACTCATATAATTCATTCCATTTCGAGGTATTTGATATTGATTTTGACAAGGTTATGAATCCGGCTGTTTGGCGTAGTGGTGCACTGCTTGCGTCTTTTTATGGAAAGCTTAATGAGGACTATGTTATTGTGGAGAAGGATCTTGGAATGCCAACATAGGATGGCTGTCCTTAGGCTACTCTGTAATAAACCTTTCTCTAACTATCAGAATGTGAGTAGTCTCTGAACTAAGTGTAAAGAAGTGTTAGCCTCATTGTCTTTTGAGGAGTTTTCAATTGTTGGCCTAACAGAAACTTGGTTGTCAGACCAGCATGTAGATGCTGATTTCTTTCCTGATAGATATAGTATTTTTAGAGCGGACAGAAATTATGCTGGTTCGGCGGTTCCGTTACTGCAGTTGACAATCATTTGCCTTCTTAGATGTGACTTAGTTTTTAATGAGGTGGTATGGATTAATGATTGAGTGCCACGTCCTGATGAAATAAGTCTTCTGGTCTCTGTATTGTGTTTTCCTCCGATTTTATCGCACTGCGTTGTTGAGAAATATTTTAAATCGTATTGGATATTCTTTTAACTGTAAATTATGATATTATTATAATGGGTGATTTCAATTCTGTAGGTTTTTCTTGGAGAGACAGATCCTTTTGCTCATACATAGATTATTATTCTAAACTGAAAGCACATGATCTACTGCTATACAAATTGTTATATTTTGGCTTTTGAATATGTTACATTCGTTGATTTGATTCCTATCTTTGTGATAGAATGTTTAGGGTCTGCTACGATGGTTCTATCTCACACCTTCGTTTTGTGTCTTCGAGAGTTCCTCACGGCTGGAGCTTTGGCCCTCTTTTGTTCCCAATGTTTTTAATAACATTTTTCATGTAGTTAATAGTAATTTTCATCTATACGCAGATGATTTAAAACTCTATAGTGTTATTTGGAGTCGTAGTAATCATTTAAAGCTTCAGGATAATATCTTTAAGATCTATTCTTGGGCCCAGACCAACTTGATGCTTCTTAAATTTGCCGAGACGACGTCTTTTCGTTCTCATGACGTACAGTATCTTCATATTTCCGATATATCATAAATGGAGTTCCAGTTCCCAGAGTTGAGGAAATTAGGGATCTTGACATACGTTTTGACCAAAAGCTTTCTATGGTTAGGTATGTCAGCAAACCAAGACGAAATCTTGGTCTCATTCAATAGTTGACGAGGAATTTGAGAGATTTATTCACCTGCCTCACTTGTCTAAATCGCTGGTAGATTGTCATCTGGAGTACCTTACAATAGCGTGGAATCGGGATAGGGATTTTACCCGAGCAGTGATCGAGGATGCCCAGAGGAAATTTATCTCATAGCTCCTGCTCAATTTCCTTTTTCCTGTCAATTTTACATCTGATGAAGTTCGAAAACAACTTGGCATTTCTGGCTTAAGTGACAGAATGAAATTTTTTGACTTTTTACACTTTCATCAGTTGTTGGATTATCAGTTTAATAACTGCTCTGACATGGTGCTACGAGTTCCTTGTAACAGAATAAGAAATTTAAAACCTTTTAACACTGAATAAAAATCTGATCTGTTTTCAAATGCAAGGTGCAGAGATATTGCTAATGACTAATGGGAGGATTGACTTCACTGTGTCAAATGGAAAATTATTCGTTAGAAGCCTCATGGAATTATTTTCATGACTACATAGTTGTATTGATTGGTGTTGTTTTGAACTGGAGTTTCACGAGAGGTAGTGGAGGTGGAACATAAAATTAAAAATAAAAATTCTTAAGGCTATTTCTTAATAATCATAGTTATCATAAATAGTTAATTTTATTTTTATGGGTTTGTAATTACTTATTCATAACTTTTGTTGTATTTTATAGTAATTTGTAATTGTTATTTTTATTGTTTATTATTAAGAAAATTGTGTTCTGGGTTTTGTATGTTTTGAATTATGTGTTTTTTGAATTGTAAAAATGTAAATTGTTAACTCTATAATTGTTATAAAATTGAGTTATGTTTACATGTTTTTCTGTACTTTTGTGTGGTATGCAAAGGTTGTAGCTGTTTAATTGCACAAAGTAAATAAAATAATAAATAAATTATTATTATTATTATTGTTATTGTAAAATGAAATCATACTAATTTGCAATAAATTAGATGCAGTGAATGTATTTTTTCCCCTAAGAAGCATTTATATTCTTGAAGCTGGATATATTACTCTTTTTGTGAAACTAAACCGGAGAAATGTTATTAAAAATAAAACACAGAAAATCAACAATACTAATGAGTAAATATTTTCTTTATTATAGTTTTTTTAACATACGACAATATTTGTTATATTGTTAATGCAATTATGATAATATTGTTAATGAAAATATTGACATGAGCTGTATAAAAACTCAATTAAAAGAAGTAACTAATTCTGATTCATTCTGAAATTGAGATAATTAAATATGTTAAGAGCGCATATATCAAAACATGGGATTGTATAAAAATTTATCATTTAAAAGGTAATGTAGAAAGTAAATTAGTACCTTAATCATCATTTTGCAACTTATATATGAAGATTTAGTTATAAATTTACTGTATCTTTAGGTAAATTAATAACAAATAAATTATTTACTGTTTTCGGTATGAAATATAATAAGGGTATCACAGGTGAAAATTTATTCTATACATTACATTTTTACTCCCGAAAATGTTTTAATCATTCTCGATATAAAAAAATTCATCAATATTCAATCCAAATTTAATCTTCAGTCAAGATCATACTCAGCTATTTTAGATATTAAAATCTTTTCATTCTAAATTAGTTTTTCGTTACTGGCTGTGAAATGCGTGAAGTTTTGTCATTAATTAAGGAAAATTTTGCAGATGGATCTTCTTCTTGTTATTAATTCTATTCTATAAAATCAGTTAAGAATGTAAATTATATCTTAAATTTACGACTTTTCGACAATTTTAAAGTAGCTCTTTTTTACAAAATATGGAATAATGATAAACTATTTTAAAATAACAAGTCTTCATAACTACTAAAGCAATTTCACAACGACACATTATAATATTTCACAATGTATATTAATTTTAAAAAATCTTTTTGTTTTATTTTCATCAACTGACCGTTTAAAATAAGAAGAGTATATTATTCTCTTTCTGTTTTATAATAAATTTTTATATTCTTTTATTTTGTGCTACAATGAAGTCCTAAGCCTAATTATTTTATTAGTAAACTAACTTATAGTAAACTATTTTATAAAAAGTAATGGTGAAACGAAAGTAATGAAGTGCAGTTGAAATAATATAGATGGACCAACGAAAATTGGTGGTTGGGTTTCAATTAACCACACATCTCAGTTATGGTCGAACTGAGAATGAACAAGACTACACTTCATTCACACTCATACATATCATCCTCATTCATCCTCTGAAGAATTATCTAAACGGTAGTTACCGGAGGCTAAACAGGAAAAAGAAAGAAAGAAGATGGACCAACGAAAATAGGAAGAGAAAAGATTACGGAGGTAGAGGAATTTTGTTATTTGGGAAGTAGAATTAGTAAAGACTGACAAAACAGGAGCGACATAAAGTGCCGAATAGCACAGGGAAACAAGCCTCCAGTCAGAAACATAATTTGTTTATATTAATTAATTTTTTCTTTTCAAATTAAATTAAACGTCAGGAAAACATTTTTGAAAGTTTATGTTTGGAGCGTAGCTTTACATGAAAGTGAAACTTGGACGATCGGAGAACCTGAGAAGAGGAGAGCCTGGAATTAGAAGCTTTTGAAATGTGATGCTGTAGGAGTTAGTTAAAAATCAGATGGGTGGATAAAGTGACAAATGAAGAGTTGTTGCGGCAAATCGATAAAGAAAGAAACATTTGGAAAAATATAGTTTAAAGAAAAGACATACTTTTTGTCCACTTATTAACGCATCCTGGAATAACCGCTTTCATATTGGAGGGTCAGGTAGAAGGGAAACATTGTGCAGGCAAGCAACGTTTGGAGTATATGAAACAAATTGTAGGGATGTAGGATGTAGCGGGTATAATGAAATAAAATGACTATCATTAGATAGGAAATCTTAGAGAGCTGCATCATACCAGTCAAATGACTGTAGAAAAAAAAGTAAATAAATAATGGTTTAAATATAATTTTTGTAACTGCTGACTGCAAATTCAGTTTCATAAAAGTTCTAAATACTTTCCTGAAATTTCAGCTTATAATTTTGTTAACAAAGCTTAAAAATTAAAAAAAAAATTCATTATTGTTAAGAAATCACAACAAAACAATTTGTATAGTTGTTTTATTAACAGAGTGTTTACATATTTTAGTGTTAATAAAGATTGATATTTTTTAAAGCTTTGTGATTATCCGGAAACTTTTAAAATATATAATCTTTTTATTTTTTTTGTTAAAAATTTTAGACATTAAATTCAGCTTTTTTTAAATTTCACTGTTTTTGAAAGGAATACTTGTTAGATAATTAAACGGGCCTCTGTGAATGTGTATTAATATTCATCGTCATACACTAGCTGTAGGACGTGCCTCCGGCATGCCTCCGAAGATAGGCCCTCAAGGCAGGTTGCCCTGACGGGCGACATCTCGGAACATGGTTATTGAATGTCAAAAATTGATTACCTCTTGTGAAAAACATTTTTTATTGAATGATGAAAAGTGATATAACGAAAGTAAAATTAGAAATTTATCTGTAGGAATTAATAGTAACGAATCGAGACTTTCCGCTAATGATTGGTACATTCTGCTAACTACCTTTTGGTTACAGTTCATTAATTTACGAAGAATAACAACCACATAAATAAATAAAAATGTAAAAAAAAAATTAAAACACCACTTTATATTAAACGGACTAAAAGGTAAAAAATTATTTTGGAACGGTATCTCAGAATGGATTTGACAACAAGCTTTGATTGTAATATGTAAGATTATGTGATAGAGCTTCTACTTAAAAATATTATGTTTTTGTCAATTTTTTCATATGCATGATGAATGGCCTAAAGGTGCGATGCCGGGTGGCACCCTACTCGGTTATATTCGGTTGCGCTATGTTGTGAATTTTATTTTTATCATAAGACCACCATGTGCTAATACGGCGATCCAATTTTTGTTTCTTTTTTATTGTGGAATTTTTTTTATATTTTGATTTTTTGTAATAATCTTGCTTACTAATTTTAAAGTTATCTAGCGATAATCCATTCACATTAGTTGTTTATTTGAATGATAAAGCCAACAGATTTGTATAAATACCCGCTAAATATTCCCTGCAATATAACACATTCTACCTCATTAGCCACATGAATTCTAATTTACAATATCATAATTATCGGATACGTTATTGAATTATTTTTCAAATTACAAATAAATAATAATTACGGTATTTGAATATTAAATTAAAATAATAAGCAAATAAATAATAGTTATAAATTTTAAATATTTAACATAATAAAAAAATAATTACGCACTTATCAGACTTTATCAGACATCCTATATGATAAAGTATTACTAGAACTATTTTTATATAATAAATAATTAATAATATAGTTTTTAATATTATATAAAATAAAAAATAATTTTAAGCCACCGGGTTGCACTAGTGGTAATCTCGTCGTCGTAAATCAGCTTGGATTTCGAAGTAAAAGTCCTGTGGTTCAAATTCTAATAATGGTAGCTACTTTTATTCGGGTTTGAATACTGGATCGTGGATACCGCTGTTCTTTGGTGGTAGGATTTCAATTAACCACACGTCTCAGAAATATTCGACCTGAGTTTTTTCAAGACTACAAATTTACCGGTATAGTTAAACTAATAAGTCGCTAATAAATTTAATTTTTGATGCGATTATAAATAAAATTATTAAAAAAACAATATATAAAAAACATTATTAGACACATTACTATTTTCCTTCAAGTTTAATTAATGGTATTTATATTTAATTTTCCATCTTAATTACGCACATTAAATATTATTTATAAACAGATATGCTGGTGTATTTTCTTTAACATATAATATTAATTTGACGCTGGAAAAAAATTAATATTTCTGTTAAGAGCCAAAATTAATATCATTAAAAAAGTAATACATAAATAATATCTGTAAAATTACGCACCCGATATATGTTAGTTTTCATTTTAATTTTGTACTTTTTATATTTTATTTTCCGGTCTAATTCGTGTTTAACTACTAGCTTTAAATTATATCGGTATTAATTGTAAACTAGAAATAAAATTAATTTCTAGTGTTTGTTACCGTTAAATTGGACTAAAGTAATTAATTGTTAATATTATCTTCTTTATTATGAAAATAATTTTCTGTTGTTACAGTTCTAGTCCGAATTATTTTAAAGGCATTTACACACACCTGATAAAATATTTATCAAGTAGACTTTATATAAATACTCACTTGAAGCATTTTATATTTTTCCATTTTAATTATACAATTAATAATATTTCTACCAGCAATAAATACAATAAAATATATCCGCACCTTATACGGCTAATTAAATGATTTTAAATAATATAATTACGCACTTAAAATAAATATAAATAAATAATTAATCATGTTCATAATTTTGTTTCGTACAGTGGAAGTCCAAATTTTTATATAATAAAGTAATAAATTATTACTACAACATCAAGGTCGGCGTCAACCTGTCTATATGGTGAGAACAGTTTCTGAACATGTTATTTTAATTATCCATAAACTACTAACACTACTTAAGAAAAATAGAATTTATTAATAAATAACGAAAGATATACTGGAAAATTATAGTATCGTATTCAGTATTTTTCTTTTACACCCTAAAATAATTCAACGGAAAATACCATCAGTAAAGAGCTTGCTGCTTTGGAAAAAATCTTTATCTTAGATAAATTTTTTCAACGGTAAGCTTAATTGCATTGTGAATGAATTGAAATATAAATTTAAATTTGCTATTTGTTACTGTATTTTATAGTTTTATAGATGTCACAGGAAATATTCGATTCTGATGATCGTTTGAAGAATGCTGTCGAGGAAATATTATATGATGAATTCTCTTCCGATTCCCATTCAGATTTGGATGAGACAGCCAATTAGATCAGCAGTTACCATTGACTTATCAGCAGCTCCCCTCTCAAAACTATCTGCCTACTCGTCAGACGTGAAGAATATTAGATTTTAAATCTGGTAACACCGAAGAAGAACGAGCTTCTTCAGGTGTTAGGACTACTCAGGCGGAAGGTGAGTAGCCCTAGGTGAGTAGTCCTATCAGTTCTCACCTGATTGGATGAGAATTTTTAATCTAGCGGTGTCAAAGATAATCTTTGTGCTGTTGAGGGATAGAATCAGGTGTTATATGCAGTAGCTGAGTGGATAATACCTGAAGAAACATGATCAGATGCTACATATGCTCAGGCTGGAGAATCGACGCAAGCCAAATCTTTTCCCCTTCTTGTGAATCTAGCATCATAATCTTCCTCATCGGTTTCATCAGAGCAGAATTTGGAATCGAGAGCGACTTAGATCCTAAGGAATATTTTTCTCAATAGTATGAAAGATTTATTCGCGAATGAAATTGGTAAAATTACTAAAGTTATTTTTATTATTTTTACAATAATAATAACCTCCTCTATGAATCTTGAGACCTTGCCGTTGGTGAGGGGGCTTGAGTGCTCAGGGATACAGAGTAGCTGGATCGAAGGTGCAACCATATTGGAGAGGTATCTGTTGAGAGCCAGACTAAGGAATGATTCCTGAAAGAGGGCAGCAGCTCTTTCAGTAGTTGTTAGGGGCGTGAGTCAGAATGACTTAAATGGCCATATCAACATCACTCAGTCCTCTGAGTTCTGCGCAATTGAAAGCAATGGAAAACTACAGCTACTTTTTTTCCAAGAAAATGTGGCTATCTGCATTTTCATATAGCAATGATGGAGGCGCCTTCCTTGGTAAAATATTCCCGAGGTAAACTAGTCCCCGGTTTGGATCTCCGGGTGGGGACTACTAAGGAAGGGATCACCAGAAAATTCAAAAATAACATTCTACGAGTCGGAGCGTGGAATGTTAGAAGTTTAAAAAAGGTTGGTAGGCTAAAAAATTTAAAAAGGGAAATGGATAGGATAAATGTGGATGTAGTAGGAATTAGTGAGGTTCGGTGGGAAGAGGAAGGCGACTTTTGGTCAGGTGATTTTAGAATAATTAACTGAGCTTCAAATAATGGGCTGGCAGGAGTAGGTTTCATAATGAACAAGAAGATAGGGAAAAGAGTAGAGTATTTCAAAACGCATAGCGATAGAATCATTGTAATAAGGATAAAATCAAAACCTAAACCGACAACGATTGTTAACGTCTATATGCCGACAAGGGCCTATGATGGTGATGAGGTAGAGTTTGTATACGAAGAGATTGATGAAGCAATTAAACACGTAAAAGGAGATGAAAATTTAATAATAGTTGGAGATTGCAATGCAAGCATTGGAAAAGGCAAGGAAGAAAATAGAGTGGGTGAATACGGGCTGGGCAAAAGGAATGAAAGAGGGGACAGACTTATAGAGTTTTGCACGAAGTAAAATTTAGTAATTGGCAACACCCAATTTAAAAATCATAATAGAAGAATATACACTTGGAAAAAGCCAGGCGATACTGCAAGGTATCAGATAGATTATATCATGGTTAAGCAAAGATTTAGAAAACAACTCGTTGACTGGAAAACTTACCCTGGAGCAGACATTGATAGCGACCATAATTTGGTGATAGTAAAATGTAGTTTGGGGTTTAAAAACCTGAAGAAAAGGTGTCAGATGAATCGGTAGAATTTAGAGAAGCTAGAGGAAGAGGAGGTAAAGAAGATTTTTGAGGAGGACATCGCAAGAGATCTGAGTAAAAAAGATAAGGTAGAAAATGTAGAAGAAGTATGGGAGAATGTTAAAAAGGAAATTCTTAAATCAGCCGAAGCAAACTTAGGCGGAATAAAGAGAACTGGTAGAAAAGCTTGGGTTTCAGATAATATATTGCAGCTGATGGATGAACGTAGAAAATATAAGAATGCTAGTGATGAAGAAAGTAAAAGGAACTATCGGCAATTAAGAAATGCTATAAGCAGGAAGTGCAAACTGGCGAAAGAAGAGTGGATTAAAGAAAAGTGTTCAGAAGTGGAAAGAGAAATGAACATTCGTAAAATAGACGGAGCATACAGAAAAGTTAAGGAAAATTTTGGGGTACATAAATTAAAATCCAGTTATGTGTTAAACAAAGATGGTACACCGATTTATTATACGAAAGGTAAAGTCGATAGGTGGGTGGATTATATTGAAGAGTTATACGGAGGAAATGAATTAGAAAATGGTGTTATAGAGGAAGAAGAGAAAGTTAAGGCGGATGAAAAGGGAGAAACAATACGAGATCTGAATTTAAGAGAGCATTAAAAGATTTAAATGGCAGAAAGGCTCCTGGAATAGACGGAATACCTGTAGAATTATTGTGCAGTGCAGGTGAGGAAGCGATTGATAGATTACACAAACTGGTATGTAATATTTATGAAAAATGGGAATTTCCGTCAGACTTCCAAAAAAGGGTTATAGTCATGATACCAAGGAAAGCAGGAGCAGATAAACGTGAAGAATACACAACAATAAGTTTAACTAGTCTTGCATAAAAAATCATAACTAGAATTCTATACAGAAGAATTGAGAGGAGAGTGGTAGAAGTGTTAGGAGAAGAACAATTTGGTTTCAGGAAAATTATAGCGACAAGAGAAGCAATTTTAGGCCTCAGATTAATAGTAGAAAGAAGATTAAAGAAAAACAAACCAACATACTTGGCGTTTATAGACCTAGAAAAGGCATTCGATAACGTAGACTGGAATAAATTGTTCAGCATTTTAAACAAATTAGGGTTCAAATACAGAGATAGAAGAACAATTGCTAACATGTACATGAACCAAACAGCAACAGTAATAATTGAAGAACATAAGAAAGAAGCCGTAATAAGAAAGGAAGTCCGACAAGGATGTTCCCTATCTCCGTTACTTTTTCATCTTTACATGGATCTAGCAGTTAATGATGTTAAAGAACAATTTAGATTCAGAGTAACAGTACAAGGTACAAATATAGTGATGCTACGATTTGCTGATGCTATAGTAATTCCAGGTGACAGTAAAAAGGATTTAGAAGAAATAGTGAATGGCATGGATGAAGTCCTTCGCAAGAACTACCGCATGAAAATAAACAAGAACAAAACAAAAGTAATGAAATGTAGTAGAAATAACAAAGATGGACCACTGAATGTGAAAATAGGAGGAGGAAAGATTATGGAGGTAGAAGAATTTTGTTATTTGGGAAGAAGAATTTTTGGGAAAAGATTTTTTAAAGTAAAAGATTTATTTGAGAAAAGATTTTTGAAAGTATATGTTTCGAGTGTCGCTTTATATGGTAGTGAAACTTGGACAATCGGTGTATCTGAGAAGAAAAGATTAGAAGTTTTTGAAATGTGGTGCTATAGCAAAATGTTAAAAATCAGATGGGTGGATACATACAAGGGTAGCAAATACATATGCCTGAATTATTGAGATTGCTGTTTCAAATGCTGTTAGGGTTATTTGAATTGGCATAATAAATATTATAATTTTAAGTGACAAATGAAGAGGTATTGCGGCAAATAGATGATGAAAGAAGCATTTAGAAAAATATAGTTAAAAGAAGAGACAGACTTATAGGCCACATACTAAGGCATCCTGGCATAGACGCTTTAATATTGGAAGGACAGGTAGAAGGAAAAAATTGTGTAGGCAGCCCACGTTTGGAATATGTAAAACAAATTGTTAGGGATGTAGAATGTAGAGGGTATACTGAGATGAAACGACTAGCACTAGATAGGGAATCTTGGAGAGCTGCATCAAACCAGTCAAATGACTGAAGACAAAAAAAAAAATAATAAAAATTATTATTTCACAGTTGCACGCGGGTTAAATTATATCATGCGCACTTTCAGGAACTTCACGATGGAATTGACCTCTGGCTGTGGTAAACGAAGCAAAAATGTTTATTACTAATTTAAATGAAAATGTAGTTTCTCTTTCTTTTAAATTTTTCTTAAAACTGAATAAGAATCATTTTAGAATTTTGTAATAGGTGCGGGTTATAAAATCATAACTAAATAAATATATGTAAATATGGACCGCATTTAAGAGGAGAGATTTCATGATTTATAGATTTAAACAAAATTGTACGAAATATAACACAACCCCGGCGAATATCTTATATAAGAAAGAAAAAATTCCTCTGATCGGATATTCATTGTGGTGGTAAATTTTTTTTTTAATAAGAATGTGTATTTGAAGTATATGAATGAAGTGTTTTATTTTTGTTTCTTTTTCTGCAACATAGCAGAATATCGGACAGTTTATACCATATTCATGTTTGTATAAAATATGATGGTCAGCAAATTGTCTTATTAGTTAAGGATTGCATTATTCAAATCGATGAAGAAAACGAAAGTCTCATCGATATTACTGACGAAGAAATCAAGAAAAAAATACTATGTAAAATATTTCTAGTGGAAAATGCTAGCATAGTATTTATGCCACGTGGTCCAACTCTTGACGAAAATTTGGGATTGAGTTATTTGTAAATAGGAAGATGAGGCCGCAAGAACGGTGTCTGTTTTTTAAGAAAATGGTTGTTTTAACGAATAAAATTCAATAAACATAAATGTAATTAAACATTTACACTAAAACAATTGAAAAAAAAAAAATTAAAACGGATTATAATTAATAAGTTTTTGTTTTTCTGAAATTTCCATTCGGTTTTGGAAATTACAACGTTACTATGAAAATAAAAGGTAAGTTAAAAAACATTCACTCAATACCGATGATTTTTAGCGTTCACTAAATCTTACAAAACGTTGTAGCCGCTCATACGTTTATATTTGACTCTAATTAATATTGTTTTTTTCTGTTTAAGAATGATGTTTCAAACGAGGAGAGTCACTATAAATAAACTGAACACAGAATGTACACATTTAAGAACAAATTGAAAAAACTAGTATGATTTAAAATTTTATGGCAACCATCTCAAAAATATTAATCTAGGTTCACTGTACATTTTATGGTGCTTAACGTAAGGTTGGTTGAAGAGGATTTCTTTGAAGAGAATGAACATGCATCACCGAATTTTATACTGGTCAATGCTGACCGTAAGGTGAATTTTATTCATCGTTGGATTGTATGAATGATTTCATACAATCAATAATTTCATTTCAGGTGCAACATGTAAGCGGCCGTTCAATGTTTTTATGTCATTTGTTTTATTTAATTTTTTTTTAAGTCTTATCAAACTTTATCTTTACGTCTAAAATTATTATAATTTTCATTTAATACTATTTTATTTAACAGATAATATGTGTGTGAAGTATATGAATGAAGTATTAGTCAGACAGACAGGCAAAATTTTAGGTAATAGGCTAAAGTTATAGGCTGCATGTGATGGTCTGATTCAGGATAGTGAAATAATTCCTGCCATAACAAGAAGAAAATCCTTATGCGATTAGAAATATGTAAGCTGTTTTCAAATTCCTTTATATAATGACACGTCCGCTACGTGTCGAATACGTCATACGTATTCGATATATATATATATATATATGTATATACATAAATATATAGATAGATATGTATACGAATATATAAAATTTTACGTTTGACTTCTATCGTCTGCATACTTGATTATGAGTTACGAGGTGCAATATCAAACGATGATGAATGGAAATTCAACAACACATTTGAAGATTATAAGGATGAGTTTGGTTATTATATTATGTAACCTGAATGATATTTTTGTATAAATGACGTTTTGAACGTCATAAACGACAGAAAAGGTTTTCTTTTAATATTGTAATTTTTTTGGATTTTAAAGTAACGGAAATTATATGACTATATTGTAAAATTAATTGGCATATAAGCAGTCCTCTAATGTTTTTCTATTATTGTGATCAAGAGGTAGGTAGACTACTTGCTAAAATATTACAACGAATTAGTGAGTTTGTTTTCCGTGGAGGGCGAATACGTGGTTCGCTAAGGATACGAAAGAGGAGCCTACCGATGAAGAGACCTCCTTAAAAGCCGAGTCTGATATTAGCAGCAATTCATAGATTATTGGTTTCGTTCCACAAAGAAAAATAACATTAATACAATAATATACATTAATTATACACACATTATACATTAAGAAATACATTATTATTTATTTTAAAGAAAAACATTTTTTATCATCGTTTGAAATGAAAAGGAAATATTTTGGTTATAAAACTAAAGTTGTAAAAATGATTCTTCCATCTGTTATTTATTACAGTGGTTTGCATATGAGCTCAGAGTAATGGAATTTTTATCATGTAGAGTATTTGTAGTCATATCTATTGAAAATCTAAGAATTGATCGATAAATAATTGAATGAAGTAAAATTAAATGTTCTGCAGCTGAATAAAACTATGAGATCAGCGATTACCTGAAAACATAGGCCCAAAGCGGTAGTGGATGGAAAATAAGTAAACTCATCTATATAAAGTTTTATACGGACTCATAAGGCGGGCATACGTATCTGTCACACATAAATTAATGGAGGTGGAACTATCCGAAAGAATGCAGGCCGAGAATATCATAATTTTTTATTGAAAGATAATGATCAATTTGAAATTTGTATTTTTAATGATTATTTTACAAAAAAGTAAAATTGTAACACTATTCATAGTGTTTTTAATTGTTCACCTTTATTTCTTATACAATAAAGTTGATAAATTTTTCAACTTCTATTTAAGGAAAAATAAAAGAAAAATGAATTAAATTGTTTTTTGTCAATCTGAATACCTTTTTCGTTGGTGGGGATTTTTATAAAACGTACTTCTCTGAATCTACTTTCACTTATACTAACATATGTTACTAATCTGTGATTTATGATACAGGTTTTTTATCATATTTTGCCCAAATTTCAACCGATTTTCTTGAAAGTATTATTTTTAAAATCAGCAAACAATGTGTCATAAACACAAAGCAAAAAAAAAAAAAATCGCTAATAAAATACGCGGTAGAAATGCGTAAAAAAATTTCTGCAATTCAATTATCGTAATTTTTGGACTGTTTATATATCCTTAAATACTAATTTAATTAATGAAAATTACCAAATATTTTAAACTATTACATACGTTTTAGGCATTACATTTTATAATGAAATGGAATTCTTCTGTCAATGATGGGATTTAAAGTAATGCTGGGTGTCCTACAAATTGCGAGGAGGAAGTATCAGTTTGCTTCTAAGAAATAATTAACTTCAAGAAATTCAGTGTATATATGTAAATGAATTTACTGTTTTTAATTGCGCATAAAACATTTCATTTTCAGTAAGATTGTTTTGAACTGATTCATTATTTAGACATAATTTTGATATTAAATCTTTTACTTTTGTGTCAAGATGATTGAATTTTGCACTCTTTCCAATTTCTCACTGGTTTAGGTCCATCTGTCCGTGATCCTGGTCATGGGTTAAGCCATCGGCCATCGCTGTTTATCATAATAATAGTACAATTTGCAATTTTATTTCTTTTAAGGATGTATTTTTCTTTGCTAAAACATTTATATTCCTTTGCATTGTTTGATTTATATATTTTTCTGTATGTATTCTTAAAAAAAGATAATCTTCACCGGAGTTACGTTATTTTTTTTGTTTCTGTTATTTAGTTACCTATTTTCTGTCTTATAATTTTTACTGTGTTCTTCACATTTCATTTTATTCGGATGTTACAATAATTGTTTAATTCTTTTTTTTTTTATTCCAACATAAATTTAAGGGTATTAATTATCTTGATAGCGTTAAAACTAAGTGATTTATTAAGTAATGCTTTTGTTTCCTGAGGTATTTTTATTATGAATATTTGAATGGATAATTTTTTAATCCTCAACTTTCATTCATATAACTGATTACATATATCCAAGCAAATTACAATTCTCATAATGATAATAAAACATCCTTCTGTTTTTACATGTTTAAACAACTAAATTTTAAATATTATATGTAGTTATTTTATGATAACACAAAGCGAGTTATAATATAAAGATAATGCGTATATTTAGTTATTATTAAAGTGCTAACAAATATATGTACTAACTGACAGATGGCAGGATCTAGAATAATCTATTATTTAAAAATATTAATCATTCAATAAAACCTTTTCATACCAGATACTAACTTAACAGTTATATTTAGTAGTTACAAAGACCAAAATATATATTCACATACGAAGTCACTTGTCATTTTTGTTCAAAATTTCATCGTATAAACCGCATACTGCGGTTTATACGATGAAATTCCTCTGAATAATGTTTCTTAGTCCGTTTAGTTTTATCTCAGACGTTTTTTTTTATTTATGTCAATACCTGAATTATATGAGGTATAAATAACTCTAATGTGAATTCTGAGTCGAATTTTGATACTTGTTCAAGGTTAAATAAAATGCGTATTGTAATCTTTCCCAAAAAGGCAATTTTTGCATTTTTTTTTGATGTTTTTAAATTCAAACACACTGAGAAATATTTAAATACTAAATCTCTTTAATAGATTTAAGAATTCCCCGAAAGAACTATAAATGTTTAGTGTTAAACCCAAATGAATGTTAAATAATATGATGACCACACTCCTGACGCAGACCATTGTAGTAATTTAAACTCTGATCTTTCTGGGATTACGTTACATTACATCACTTTAGAGCTATACTGCAAGAAGGAAGTATGGTAATCAGTCAAAAAATTCAGAATGGGGTTTTTTACATTTTTCGACGTTTCATGACCCAGGGACTCAAAAAACCAAAAAAATAAGGTAGTGAACGTACGTTGTGTAGGAATGTACGTGTTGGCGTGTTTGAACATTAATAACTTTTGACTGGATAAACCCTAACCCAAAGGGTTAATCTAGTGGTTAACTCGTCATCGAAAATCAGCTGATTTCGAAGTCGAGAGTTCTGAGGTTCAAATCCTAGTAAAGGCAGTTACTTTTATACGGATTTGAATAGCAGATTGTGTATACCGGTGTTCTTTGGTGATTGGGTTTCAATTTCAAGAATGGTCGACCTGAGACTGTACAATATCATACATCATACAACATGTAACATCATACTTCATTTACATCATACATATCATTCTCATTCATCCTTTGATGTAATACGTTATGATGATTCCGGAAGCTAAACAGAAAAAGAGAGATTGGATAAACCCATTTTGATGAATTTTTTAGACAGACAAGTGTATAAGACAATTTGTTGATAAAATATTGGGATCAATACTTCTAGATGATGGGGTAGATAGTATTTTGGGATCAATTTCTCTAAAGCTTGGTAACATAACTTCACTTTATATTATTAGTTTTCATGCTCAGTACACCGAGCTTAAAAACTATTTAAAAAGGAAAGTTGCCCCAAAATTCTCCCTCTCTCAAAAATCAGAAAAGAGCTATATTTTTTATGTTTATCTAGGATGTTAGTAGTGCAAATAACCCAAAAATATTCTGTGGACCATATTGAGAACAGTCACTGTTTAAAAATATCATTTTTTTCAATGTAAAAAATTTATTTTGGTTTCTTTAAACTTTTAATAATAAAATAAAATTTTACCATAATTCGCCCCTGACCTCCAAAGAGAAAACTTAGGTAACTTCTTATTAGTTGTACATTTTTAAATCGATTTATTTTTAGTTACTTCAGTGGGGAAGTAGAAAAAAATACTGATTTTTTTCAAGTATTTTTTTTTCAAACATATAATGATAATTTTACAATTAAACTTCATAAAAATTACTCCCATCCTAAAAGAAATTCTTAAATATTTCTTTTCATGTATCATTATTTCTCCACTTTATCAGAAAGAAAGAAATATCAATGTAACCAAGAAATAACCAACGTCTGGAAAGTAAAACAACTTTGTTTTCGGCATTTTTTTCTTCTTACAATAATTTCTATTATTGCGTTTCATTTTCGTATATATTATTATTTGACTTAAATTTTTTCTAACTGAAATAAAACTAATTTTACAACTTTCCGTTTCTCATTTATAACAACTTGTATGTCATCGTTCCATATTTGTAAATATCCTTCCTAACGCGCTTAATTTTTCTTTTTATTGAATACTTCATCTGCAGCTTTGAAAATAAGTTTTTATGTTACTTCACACTTCAGCAATATCAGTATGTTTTTTTTAAATGTTATGACAGTGTAATTTGGAAAAAAATACAAATATTCTGAGGTTGTAAGAAATATAGTTAATAAACATGTATGATTCATTTCGCGTTTTTTTATTTGGAAATTACTCTTTTATTTTCTCCACCAAGACAGAACGTCTATCTATGAATATACTAAATATTGGTCTGAATCTATGCATATATACATTACTTGTGTGTTCAATTTCGAATCTTTACCGGTCTGGTTATTAATATATTATGTTTTATTTACGAGCTAAGTCGGTGCACACACCGGGCCCTGTTGCCCTGTTGACCCCCAATGAAGGTGAGGTTCATTTTCAACAAGATTTTGAAAGTATCCCTTGCTAAAGAAAATTCTGTGACAAATTACACATCTACCGAGTATTTACACATTTTATGCGAAAAAGAAAAAGAATACAACTTGTTTTCAGTGACTTATTTCTTCTAGGACTCAGCCTATTTTAAACTTATGGAATATTTTCGAATAATGATACTCAACTGATGTTAAAAAAAAGTTAAACATAGTTTTAACGTAAATTGCAATTCAACTAAATAAACTTACATTGTTAAGCAATGTAAAATCTTTTATACTGAAAGTGGATACTACGAAAAAATAAAATTATATTAAATTAAATTTCTTTTAGAAATATGTAAACACTCAATTTGTTGCTTGTTGAAAAGAAAATAAACATCCGTCAGTAAACATTACAATTCATCTAAAACTCATTTACAATATTTATAACGGAAGCAAATTCTACGAAAACATATCCCGAAAATGTTGACTTACGAAAATAAATACTTTCTAGTCTCTCATACTTATGACATTGAAGAGCTTATATTGTCAGTTTTTATATCTGTAAAAAAACGCGCATTAAATACTTCATTTAATTATGCTATGACTGGTAACAAAAGAGTATGAGCGGAAGAGCAAAATTAATGATAGACATTATATTTTTTCAAATAGACATTACTTCACATGTATGATTTGAATATACATTACCATTAAGGGTGTTCGCCCTTAAAAAAATCGATCAAAAAATTGATTTTTTGTTTTTTTCTGAAAAAAATTTGAATTTTAGCAGATTTTTCGTTTAAATTTATCTACAAAACATTGACCTTTAAACCTTCTTTCTATGGAAGAAAACTATTTTTTTGTGTACTCTTCTAATTCACATTGACTCTTATAAATTTTTTTTATGGTGATATTTATATAATGAAGTTAGTATAAATCCTCTTCATCCTTGTTTTTTTTTTCATATACCGTGTATTGGAAAAATTTGTAAAAGATGTACAATTTTTTTGTAGACGAAGTTTAAAATTTATTTTAAATTAGGCAGAGAATCAGTTCTGCCTTTATCAATTAGCAATTATTTTAATGTATCTTTCTTGATTTCTAATTTTTAAACTTAATTTTGATTTTGAGAGTCTATTAAGTGATTTTGGCAATAGTAGCAGCAGCAGTTGTGTCATTTATGCAGGAATATGACCCGATTACTTTTTCAACTGTCAACACAATCAAAACATGATAAAGTGCTGCTCACCTTTTATCTTTCAGGTATTTTTCCCATGAGAAGAAACACCGATTTCTCTTAATTGTCATGTCCTGCTGCTATTTTTTTTTACCGCAAATGGAAACTTTTCCGTTTTGACTTCTGCCACTCCTACATTCCTGATGCCAACATTTGTTTCTTCAACTCTCTGTAGAACCGAAAAATTATGATTAAGCATATTTTTTTCAACTTTTCAGCCGTCTAACTAAATAATCATTCCTCTCCAACAATTATGTTTTTTGTTTCTACCCTTAAAATACATACTTATATGGTTTGTAAAACTGTATTCTCTAAACAGTTTGATAATCGCTCAGTGGGTACTTACATCCTCTTCATTAAAACTATTAAAAAAAAAAAAAAAACAACTAAGAATAATACAGAATTATAAAACAACTAAAAACTAAAAAAAAAAAAAAAAAAATCAACTTCATAAAAAAACATCTAAAAACGACAAACTACACTCATCCGTTAACATACTAGAACAATAGTGTGGTGCAGAACAATCATTTCATTGGTCAGCTGGTGTTAAGAGTTGCCTTGTCTAGACAAATTTCAACAACATAGACAGATTTGCAAAAGTTACAAAATTATGACCCGAAATATTTTTTTGGATTTTTATTGACTTTTCACGGATGAAACAGAGATCCAGTTGTAGAAAAAAAATTTACAAATCTTAACTTTAAATTTCTAAAAACCGGTTTTAAAACTTCCTGAAACATGTTTTGTTGTATAATATAGAAGGGCTATTCGTTTTACTGTTGTTTTACTATTGTGAATTATCAATAATTACTTTACACAATCACTAGTCTTAAATGAGAAATACAAAAAATGGTTATAATAATTTATCAGTGCTTAAAGGAATATTGATAAATATCATTAATAAAACTAAGCGTGATATCTACCGACGATTGAACGTAGATGTGATTTATTTTCAAGTCTAAAATAAGAGTGCCATACAGTATCGACTACGAATTAAAAAAAATTAGCACCAAATCCTTGCAACGTTAGCTAATACATTACTGATTACTCCATTAGTCTTATTTACATTTCTTAACCAAGTAAGTACTGATTTTTCTTATACGTAACAGTTATTGACTCTTTTTTTAATTCTTCAGATTTTAACAGTATTAACGTAGTTTAAATCTAGCGTATCCAGCACAATTCTACACAAAATTTACAATTTTACATTTTATATATATATAAAATGTACATATACAAGGACGATCCAGAAAGTAACTTACGTCTGTGCCTAGCGTGGAGATGGGTGGAGATAGAGTCGCCACTTTAACCCACCGGCTTAGTCTAGTGGTGAACGCGTCTTCCCAAATCAGCTGATTTGGAAGTCGAGAGTTACAGCGTTCAAGTCCTAGTAAAGTCAATTATTTTTTCACGGATTTGAATACTAGATCGTGGATACCGGTGTTATTTGGTGGTTGGGATTCAATTAACCACACATCTCAGGAATCGCCGAGCTGAGACTGTACAAGACAACACTTCATTTACACTCTTAAATATCATCCTCATTCATCCTCTAAAGTATTACCTGAAAGGTAATTACCTGAGGCTAAACAGGAAAAAGAAAAAAAGAAAGAGTCCCCATCTTGGCGTTAAAACGTTTCAACACTCAGTACGCATCAAACTGTTTTAGCGTGTGGAATGTGATTTTTCTACTTTATTCGTTGTGAATTATTGAAATGTCCCCTCTAATAGAAAATCCCGCGAGTTGAGGTACATTCAGTGATTAGGATTTTACTGGCAAAATACCTCAAACAAACTGAAATTCATCGACCACTTTGTGAGGTGTTTGGAGATGGAATAATGACTGATGGTGGAGTGAGGCAGTGGTGCGTTCAGTTTAAAAATAGCCGCACCAGTGTTTATGATGAAGTCACAGTGGTTGGCCTAGTCTTGTTACTGATGAACTGACGATGAAAATCAACGATAAAATTTGTGAAAATCGCCGCATTACGATTACGGAACTCTCGCTTCATTTTCTCCAAATTTCATGACGTTTACTGTATGGAATTGTTTCGGGGATGGTTGGTTATCACATGATTTGTGTAAGATGGATGCCAATAATCTAAGGCGGCAGGTTTCTACACAAAAAGAATTGAAAAGTTTGTGCCTCATTATAAGTGCCTTAATTTAAATGGCGACTATGTATTAAAATAGTTTAAGTTTGTCCATTTCAAATGTATATAATACATTTTTTTTTTTGTTTGGTTGTTTTTTTATTTCAAAACGTAAGTTACTTACTGAACATCACTCGTGTGTGTGTATATATATATATATATAATAATATAGATTATTATAAAAACTTAAGATAGTATACTTATAGTCTCATTTTATTTTTATTATCTTCAGTATCACTATTGTCATTATACTACTTTATTTTATTCGGCTTTTGTTTTACCACCTAATAATAAAGAAATTTGTATTTTCATAACATCTAGTTATTATTTCATTATGAACGGCATTTAAACCAAATAACAAATGTTTTTTGCAACGATAAATAACACGATAATTTACAACGATAGATATGGATCATAATATTGCAATAACAAATAAATTTAATTTCCTGTGACTGTAAAAATGATGTAATACAAAGAAAACAGCTATAAGTTAATAAGTTAATCATTCTCTTATTTTTCAAAGGATATTTTCGTATATTTTCTCCTCGTGTGATTTCTTGACATATTAGTTAGCTGTTGTACCAAATATAGTTTTTAAATTAATATAAATTTGTGAAATGGAAGATGTAATTTTTAATCCTCATTTATGAACAGCTAGACGTCAGTTTAATAAATCAATAAATTAACTATTCATCAGTCAGTAAAAAATTATTGTAACAAGTTCCTGCTTATTTATCACTTTGGTTTGCTTACAGCCTGAGAAGCTTTATAATTATTTCAAATATTGCATTTTCTGACCTGTTTGAGAGGAAGATTTTTATAACAAATAATTGAATAATTTTTCTAATCACAGTACTATAGAATATACATTATCAAGATTCGTATGGACAGTTTACATACCGTCTATTGTGATTAATTATTTACCAATATTCTATAATTTTATTAAAACATAAATCAAGAAAAAAAACCGTAAAAATAATATATAATTAACGCTAAGATAGTAATTTATCGCATACGATTTATGATTACTTTAATAGTTAATTGTAATTATAAAAATCTTCTTTGCTGTAAATGGACAGTTAGTTATGGTCTTGTTTACGACTAAATCCGAAAATATATTTTTTTCATATTTCTTTGTATATTGTTTAATATAACTTTTATTTTGCTATTAAAATTAAGAATTTACGCCAGAAAATATATTAAAAGTAACTGAAAAACGTATTGGAAATAATATTTGGGAATTTGCAAATCAACTGAAACGATTCCTCTACAAATTTACTATGAAATTAATAGAAATTAAATATTGCCTTGATGGAGAGTGACTGACGGTTTATATGAATGCACGAATGTTTGTGAAGACATGAGTCAACTCACATACAAGAGATAACTCCGTTTTAGTCAATTCCTAAGCGTCTTTTAAATCTGTTTTCCTAAACTAATATTTAAACTTTTGAATAAACAAAATTTAAAAAACAGAATTACGAGTCGTTAATGAGTCGTTTATTGGCAAACAAACGACTCATTAACGACTCGTAATGATATCGAAAAAGATTAATCGAGGAATATTTATCAGGTAATTCAAAAGGAAAACATAAAGCAAAACATTCAATTTTTATTATGAAGTTTATATATTGTACATATTGAATAACTAACTAGTTTCTTGTACTGATAGTCATGAGATTTAATAAGATACTTTCGCGAGAAAGTGCAACAGATAATACAACTTCTGCGCAACTTACATAGGGTGGGTGTACTGAGTGCAATACTATGTACCATTCCCCAGGGTCCCAAAGGTCGTTCCGTCTATGGTTACAATGGAAACAACATAAGATTACGTATTTTCCTTTTGAATGAGGATTTAAGTTCCCTAGAGGCAATATAGTCTACGCTATCAACAATTCATTACTACAGATATTTGTCTCTTTTACCTAGAGAAAAGATTAATGAATGATGCATTAAAAATATAACCGGTAAAATTAATTATTTCCTCTGATACTATTTTATTTCTTTTTCTGATTGTTCCCTGAATTCTTTCGAAACCGTTTGATTTAAAAAGGGAGCTGTAGAGATTATTTCATTTAAGCAAATCTCCTGATTAACTTTCGCAGAATATTATCATTGCTCAGTTATATCATTATTATTTTCTGTAAAATAAAACTAAACATTTCTATCATTTTTCGATGAAGTTATATTTACTTGTGTGAATAAATAAATAATACACTTATACATGAATGTGTATAAGTGTACACAACACTTATACACATAAAAAAATTTATTTAATTTGTTTTTATATTCCGTATATGTATACGGAATATCTAAAACAGTAGGCTGTCTATACGTTTTCGGGTACTTATATGTCAAAATTAACAAAAAATATCCAACAAAAAATATTTCTATTTCCTTCCCGTCACCAATTTTTTGTTAACTAATGAAATATTTATATCTCAAAATCGAATTGTGGGATCAAAAATTTTAAACACTTTCACAAATTTCCAAATGACTGCCAAGTCAATTTTCAATTCTTTTTACCTCGGTAATTCTCAGTTTTATCAAATTAATTTTTTTTCAAATATGTTGAGCATTTTATTGAAAAAAAAAAAACAACAATTCCCGAGTTGTAAATATTTTGAAAATAACCAACTAATGACAGAAAATATTTGATATAATTTACTGCCAGATTTCATCTCCTCTTTTATTAAGTCAAGTACTTGATTATGCTATTAATTGAATTACTATTAATTATTTTCATATATTATTAACATTATTAATTTCTTTAATTAATTTCAAAGTATGTAATAGTTTTTCAAGATAAAAGTAATAAAATATAATTACTTGAGAATATCCAACAGTTTTATTTTCAAAACGACAATAATTAAAATCATTTTAAGATAACTTAATTTTATTTTTAAAATAGTAGTAATTATTATGATTGTTTTAAAAATCAATCAAAGAGGATATTGAAAGTTTTCACCGTTAGAAATTGCACAAATTTTCTTAAGTAAAACTTTTAAGAGAAAATCTTAACCGCTCAAATTTCCTTGTAGTATTCCTTACTTGATTAAAGCCATTGTAGATTTTCAGATTTACATCTTGAATATTAAGAACTGGAAAAGAATAAACAATATTTTTTAAATCACCCCAGAGTAGAAGTGAAGAGGGTTTAAGCCTGGTAGCTGGTTGACTGGCCATCTCAACCTATCAGTTTTTCAGGAAAAGTTTCATGGAGGTAATCTATTTCCAACAAACTGAAATGTGCTGTGTGTTTCACCATGATGGTTAAATTAAATTTTTTCTTATTTCCACAGGTAGGTATTTCAACATATCTGGAAGATTATGTTTAGGGATAATAATTATGTTAATTACTGTTCTAGTAGAAATTATGGTGATTCTTCTCACTCCAGATTTGTTGGTTGTGAATATTTGTAATACTATTCCTTTATGGTTTATCTAATAAATGCTTTAACTGCAAGTATAATATTGGCAGAAAAGAAGGCTTCTTCGTAATCTTTCTTTGAAACTAGTAACAGACAATTCTTCAAGAGGAATCATCGTAGTTAGCCCTAGTACGCTCTGAACATTTTAATAGTAAAGATGGTAACCATTGAACGCTTTAGTGTGTGCAATTTTTTTTTTTACTGTGTACCATTTACATCATATTTTATGCTTTTTCTAGATTCCTTCAACTGTCACCCGGAATCTTCAAACGAATTAGAACATGTTCTTTTCTCCTATATCAATAGTACACGTATTTCATGGCCTCCCGCGGTCATGATTCACTGAACTAAATGAACTTTTTCCCTAAGCGGTGTCTTTCAAATTTTCTTCCTTTGCCAGATGTCTAATAGGAAATCAGTTTTTATAAACTCTTCTTCCTCTGCCCTGTTGCAGTTTTTTCTTAAACCGTAAATTAAATGCATGTCAAAAATTTCATCTAAAAATATACTGAATATTTCTTACAGTAAAACTAAAACAAGAAATAAAAGACGACACAATACACTTTCTTATTTAGGCAATGCCAAACAAACACATACAAATAAACATGAAGTACGATTTACAATCATATAATTTTACTTTAAAATACATTACTAAACGTTTAGGCTTATATGAAAAATAAAACTTCAAGTACCAGTAATTGTATACTAATATTTAAAATGCTCTTGAAAATTAAAAAAATTATCTTACTTTTAAAATAGTAGATATTATGTTTTTAAAATTATCTTTACTTTTTTTTCATTTTAAAGTTCAGGACACTGTAAGACAAAATGTTTTAGTAAAACTGATTAAAATTATGTAACGGATATTTATGTACGGAAAATTAATTTTGAAGTTGTGTAGATAAATTGAAAATATTTTTGTTAATATTGAAAGTACGTTAAAAGGTATCACACATTTTGCGATATAATTCTCTTAATCATAAAAAAAGGAAAAGAAAAATATTTAATATTTCTTCAATTAAGAGCATAGTATATTAATTATCTGAATAGAAGAGGAGATGAAACCTTGCAAAATTACGTCATGCATTTACTTACGTATCAACTGATTTTAAAAATTAACTGATTTTTTATTTACGATAAAATGATTAACATGTTCGATATATTAAAGATTCAAAAATTGACGTGGCAGTCAGTTTAGAATTTTTGAAAATGTTTACACTGTAATTTATTATTTATTGAACAAATTCGGGATAAATGTGTGTACAAAATATTATTATGATTCCTCAGTTCTATGATATGATAGAAATTTTAAATTAGTGAACACAAAATGGTAGAAAGAAGGAAAAGAAGAGTAAATCTACAATTTTTGTTTACTTTCACCCGTAATACTCGAAAATGTACAGCAACCGCTATTTTAGGCACACACACACACACACACACACACACGCGCGCGCGCGCACATACACACTATTTCAAATAGTTTACGAAGTAATATCACGTAATTTTATAGTTATTTTTGTTGGACTGAAATATGAAATATGTACTACCCGGAATGGTTTTTCGCACCTTCCGGGCAAAGAGGTGGGCGGAGTTTAATTCTTTTCACCAAAATTAATTATTTTTTTCGGGTTGTCAATTAATGTAATTAAACATTACCATTGCCTTTTAAGATTTTTGTTGTTATATTTATAGCGGTGGTGGGTGGGTTCCACCCCTTTGAAAATAATTTTAAAAAGATTCCCCCCGAGAACCGTATACATACCTGTAAATAAAAATACGATGGGACTGATAGATGTTGAATAATAAATGGGGTAACTTTTCAAATGATCACCCGGCATCGTATATACGCATATACATATTGATATTCATGTCGGACACATGTCGATTTCCCCTTCTTTTTCCTATTTACGTCTTGTAAACGCACACACACACACACACACACACACACACATACACACATATATATATATATACTATTATATACTTCTTGTAGTTCCATTATCTTAATGGAAATTCTTACTTAAATACAATGTCTTATATTTTAATGCAATAAAATTATATCAGAGATGAACTTATGTTATAAAGAAAGACCAGTAAAACATAAATTTTAAATACTAAATTGCTACTGCAAAAGATGGTCGTTCTTATCTTAATTTTATCCTTAGGGATTAGTTTTCAATTTGTTTTCTTTCCTAGTTTTAAGTTTGTTGTTAGTGTTGGCGTCAAGTTCGGCGATTCAGCAAGGAAGAATCTCTGATGCGGATAAAAGTTGTTCAGTGTTTTGTTTTCTTCGTTTGTTCTTTCACTGAAACTAATTTTTGTACTACCATTCAGTAAAGTAGATTTCAGAGATCACTTTGTTCAGTAATTACTGTGTATATTTATACATGTTATTTAGGAATTCACCATGTTTTATTTAGTTTAAAAAATACAACTATCATAAAACAGAGCATTTTCCCAGAATTTTAAAATTGGAATTTAAAACTTTTTTCAATTGGAATTTTACTATTGGAGGATAATTTTAGATTATTTCCTAAATAAATGAAATAAAAATCAATGATAAATATAATTTTTTTATTCAGAAAAATCTATCATTTTATACCCAGCTTCATAAAGTATCACATAACTCAAATATTAAAATTTCTTCTACAGAAATAAAAAGATTCCTTGTATATATTTATTTACAATAATCTTAGATAAGAATAAATGAAATAATGTTTTAGAAAAGAACTAACACACTCAAAAATTATCAGATCTACGAACAAATATATATGAAAAATATTAGACTATATTTATATGCTGTTTGGTGATTGAAAACGTCAAAAAAAAAAAAAAAAATTAAAACGGCTTTTGTATCTAAAAATACTTTCTGTTTGTCAATATAAAATTTATATTTCTACCAAAGAAAATACTATTGTACTTATTTTATTTTCCTATGTTTGACGATTCCGATTTTTAAATATATTATTAAATAGAATTGAAAAATAAAAATAGACTTGGTATATATTATTTTGGGGTTACTTTAATCTATTATCAAGAAAATCACTTCATACTCTCTAGTCATGTAAGTGAAAGGATGATAGATAAAATACTCTCGATATGGTGTTTTTATTATCTATGTTATGACTGTACTCTTAAGGAAAGAGTATTTGAGTTACATGAAGTAACAGATAATATTTTAAACATTCTGATTATATAGAACAAAATTTTTTTAAAGCGACAAATTTAATAATTACAATTTATTTTATGGAAAAAAACAAGGTTTCTTAAATCTAAATTGAAGTAGTTTATGATTAACAGAGTATAATTTCTCATTCTTAAATTAATTGAAAATGTTTTTTCACATTTATTTATTTTTTCGTTTGAAAGAAAATTAAACATTTTCACTGTCATCCTTTACTTAAAAGATAACCTACATTATACAGAAATTAATTTATATTACGCTAATTTTCTTGTTATTATCAATTAGAAATATTAATACAGCTGTAGTTTCTCGTTCATCTTTATTATCTTAACTTAGAATAACTTTCTCAAGTTTTAAGAATTTAAAGAAAATAAGTATATGTAAACATATAAAATAATGTATTATTATTTCACTTTAATTGTATTATTTACTTTTAATAGTTTAAATTTGTTATGACTTCATTCATACTTTTAAAGCATTAATAATTCTTTGAAATTCGCTCTTCAGGTGATGAATTATCTATTAAATGCGTAATTTTTGTTAGTTTATTTTTTATTTTTTTTATTTTTTTCAGAATAAACATCTTCTAACTGAAAAATAAAATATCTCTCCGATGTTTTTTTTCAAATAAAGAGTTATACGTTCCTGTAGAACGACATATTTATACGATTACCCAACAATTTAATTTAATACGTATGTAAATATACGATAAGGTATTTGTGTCTGTTTCTCGGAGAATGATTTTATTTTCCTCTAAAACATGTTCTAGACGAGAAAGAGTACTGTTCAGCGGTTTTCCTCAATGTCAGTCAGGCGTTTGACAAGGTTTGCCATGTATTGTTGCTCTATATACTGAAAAAGATTTAACCGCATGTTTTCTACGTAGTGGTGAAATCTTACCTAGAATACAGTCATTTTCAGGTTAAACATGGAGAGGATTTGACGGATTTGTTCTTTATACAATTAGAGGTTCTCATAGGAAACTTTTCTCATAGGAAGAAGTTCTCTATACTCAAGGAAGCGTTCTCGGACCCATCTTGTATTTTCTCTTTACGGCTCAATTGCCAATTACGGCAGATACCATCGTTGCAACGTTTACTGACGATTCTACAATTTTTTCTGTTCACGAAAATCCGGCTACTGCGTCTCGTTTTATTCAAGATTATATCACTATCCTCAAATCGTGGCTTACATTTTGAAAAATAAAAATAAACGTAACAAAATCAAAGCACGTCACGTTCACCCTTCGTAAGGAATATTGTCCTCCTGTTTTTATCTTCAATGTTCTGATTCTGAAATCTCAGGACTGTAAATATTTGGGTTTTCATCTTGACCAACTAACTATTTACTTGGGCGAAACATATCAAATCTAAGCGGAAACAGTTGGATCTCAAGTTTAAAATCATGTACTGGCTGATAGAACATAGATTTTGACTTTCAGTAGAAAGTAAATTATTGATTTATAAATCAGTTTTGAAGCCGGTTTGGACTTACGGGCTTGAATTGCAGGGTACAGCGTGCAACTCCAGTATTGAAATATTTTAACGCTATCCGACAAAAATATTGCGAAAAATTCTAAACTTACCCTGGTACATAAGCAACAACCTCATGTATAATGAATGATCTTAAGTTACGAACCGTTCGGCAGGAAATCTCTCTGGTGAGCTTACAATATCAAAATAGTTTGGATCGTCACCCGAATTATTTAGCGGTCAATTTATTGGATAACACAGTCTGTCATTTTTCAAGATTGCTAAGGAATGATGTTATTGGTTTGCCTTATCGTTTCAATTAGGTGACTTTACAGTCTGGCTGAACGGAGTGTTCTAATTCATTTCATTTCTTTCATTTCGTTGTTATCGTTAAGTCACCAGCCGCTTGGTCTTTAACTACTTAATGTTTGTTCAAATGTAGATCTTATTTACGTATTCTTCAATTATATTGCTGAACTGGTTTTAAAGTTGCTGTATCGTTATAATAATAATTATAAAAAAATAAAAAATTTCCTACTATAAGTTTCAGGAAAAAAATATTTTGTCTGCAATTTTGATTCGAAATTCTTTAACTGGGTAATACGTATGAATCAACTGTTTTCTGCCTGTAATATTAAAATCTAAATGGTGTCTCACGGTCGGAACAAACATTCATTCATTTGTTTATTTAGAATCGATGATTAGATAATATCGATTCTGATTCCGCAGTTTTCTTATCAAAACGAATGTTCATATTTTATTTATCCTTTTTTTTTCAGAAATTAACCTAAAATATGATGTTTAATTTTAATTTTATGTTTAGTTTTATCGGTTACGTTCACTTAGAGAGTAGCAATAATAATTAATTTTTAGTTCAGTATTTTAATTTGTATTCTATTTTTAAAGTAATGGAATGTTATTAAATCTGAATAAATGAATCTATTATTGGGTAAATATAAAGCGAATAAAGAAATGGTGAAAGACAAAATAGGTAGCGAAAGTAAATAAAAACTGAATCCGTGGACAGTTTCATCGTAAAAATTTCGTATGATTAGATGCTTTTTAAACGGCAATAACAGACTGTAGAATAAAAGCAACATTCAAGAAGACAATAATGGGGGTTTTTGAAAGATTACACAATGTATACCTATGAGAAGTATCAATTATACAACATAATTAATTTTTACAATAAAAGTGAGTAATTTATACTCTCATTAAAGATTTTTTTTTTTTTTTATTTATAAAATTATAAATTGAATTGAATATTTTGCAAATGTAATAGCTTCTTTTTTCATTTTTTATATATTTTACAAAAATTTTAAACATAACATACATTTTACTTACTTAATTTAAAAAAACAATAAACAAATTAAATAATAACGAAGTAATTGTTAAATATCTAGAAATTAAAAAACTATTGTTTATAATGATATCATAAACAATTACGTGTAAAAATTGCATGAGAAAAACAAACCAACATATATTAAATGGTATAGTGTAACCTCTTTATTGATTCTTTATAGGTTACCGATTTATCAGTATATCTGTTTTTAAAAACTGATTCTTGTGCAAAACGATAAACGAATGAAAATACATGAATTTATTCATTTTCCAATAGCAACGATTCGTTTTTATAGTTAACACATTTTCATTTTTTTAAGTGCTTTTTATTTCTTATATCAGGTGGCAATATGACGACATTCAGATTCAAGTATGGTAGTTACTGATAACTGATAACCCTATAAATAAAAGAGAGTAAAGTGAATTTAGCACATGAATGAAACATGTTTGCGACTACAGTTCTAGGAATTTCATTCATATCATTAGGTATGTTGTGACAGAATGTAAATTTGTGAACATTGTTATAGTTATAATTTATTTTATATAGACTAAATTAACATTCTTTTCATTTATATTTTTAGTATAACGATTTTTTTTTGTAGGATAATCCAATGAGGAAATAGTTATTCATATCTTTTATGGTCACCTACGCTGGCGATAGATTTTCATTCGTTGCCGGTCAATACTTTGAATAAGTTACCTTATAAATATAATACTATTATGTAAACATAAAATATTTATGCATAAATGAAAATAATGTATATATTTAAATAATTATAAATTAAAAAGGAACTCTATATGCACCAAGACTACTATAGAAATCTGAGTATTCCAATAAGCCATTAATAGTGTTTGATATTGTCATACTACGAAATGGTTACAGTTTAAATAAAAAGGTAACAGAAGCATTTCGTTGAATATTGTATATTTAAATTCTTAAGTAAATAGAATTTTTAATCAAACCTCTTTGGTTATTATTTTCAGCTGCAGCACATGGAATTCCCTTCTTTTCTTTCCAAAATACTGATCCAGATTTAATGAATTATGGCTCATTCGGGATAATTAATGGAACTGAAACTGTTATTAAAAAGCACCCATATCAGGTATGTTAGAAGTGTGATTTAGTTACCGGACAATATTATATATATTTCTCTGCACATGATATTTATTTATTTAACGTATGGCACCAAAATACAACACCAATTACAATCTAAACTTACAAACAAAGATTTAACAAATTAATATAGGCTACTGATTCTGGAGTCGCCATCAGGAAATCTTCAGGATTCCCTTCCTAAGCTGTCCTAGGGCAAATTTCTGTGATGTGTTTAACATTTTGATTTTCACCACACTCACAAAGGGGAGTCGGCGTTTTACTCCATTTATACAGGAAATAGGGGCATCTACCATGCTGAGTTCGTATTTTGTTTAGCGTTGACCATGTCTTACGTGGCAAGTCAAAACCCGGCTGCCTTTGAGTAATACATGGAATTCGGTTATTCTGCTTTGTGGCCCATTCTTGACGCCAGGCGTCAGTCATGATAATTTATACATGATTATTTTATAAATAAAAATTATTGCTCCATAATCTAATATTAATAATTGGAATCATTTTTCTTTTGTCAATCATATATTGCGTGTTTAAGGGATTACCATAATTAAAAAAAAAATAAAACGAAAGGAAAATAAAATTATTCGACTACTCTTCTTTGTTTAAACATACGCTCGTACAAAACGCTAACAATAATTTTAAAACGGTAACTTATTAATATCTCATCTATTTTAATCAACTTTTCAAATGTTGGGATGTTTTTAACCGTAAGATTTGGAAATATTAGTCGTATTTTCACGTAATAGCTATTTGACCCATAATTTAAAAAAATAATGATTTTATATTGAATGCTAGGTTGTTTAATTTTCTCTCAACAAATAATCAGTTACTGGTATTTATGTTAGTATGGTGGATTTGGATTTAATAACAAAATAAAGATATGATTATATCAAAAAATATTTAAAAAAATTGTGAAAGAAAAATGTATATGTGCTAAGAACATCAAAATAGAATAATGAAACTGTAAAAAAAAAAAAAAAAAAAAAAACATTTAATTCAATTGTTTCATTTCATTTCAATTCATTTTTATTTGTATTTTAAGGTTATTCTATCAGAAATATAAAAATCATGATTTTTCCTTAATTTTTATTGTTTAGTCGTTATTAAAGCAAAGAACATGTTTATAATTCATCCAAGCGAATTTCTACTTAAATTTTTATTATATGAGTATATCGAAAAATTGCCAGTTATAATTTATGAAGAACATAAAGTAATTTATGAGTACTTATATCTACTAATAAAAATTAACAGCAGAAATAAGAAATTAATTTAAGGAATGCTGTACACTAACAAGATGATGCATCAAAATGTAACATAAAAGAAATAAACTTTTTCTGAAGTTCAGAATAACTCAATGAAATATATAATTAAAATAATAATTTTTTGTGCTAAATTTTTTTATCTCACATGAATTATTTTTCCCTACGATGATGGGAAAATTTTCAGGTTTTCATTGTGGGGGAATTGATAACTTTAACTTTTACATTATAAAAGTACATTTTTTCTACCACCGTTGTAATCATTGAAATTAATTCCGTAGCGTTTATTTTAAAAATATGTCTTTTTTGGCCTTGTAAATATCTGTCATTAACACTAAATATTATAAGTGTTGTTGAGAAACATGTTTTCTTTATTTTATATAATAAAATATAGCTGTGTAAGTAAAATAATTGATAAGAGTATTCTTGTCATTATTTATATTTGTTGTATTGCGAGAAAACATATTCAGATTTTTAAAAATTGTGTTTTGATATATTAAGAAAATTCATCCATTGAACAGCTAAGTTCAAATGTATTAACATAATGAGAATGCAAATTATTTATTTGTTATTTTATTATTGAGGACTTTTATCTAATACCTTTGTTCTTTATCGCCATCGCATGGATGTTATAACAAGCATTATCGTGCAAACAATACATGGATTTCTTTGTCGTACACTGATGTTATTAAACAACCAGAATACATAAATATTTAAGAAATCCTCATTTTTAATTGCTAACAAAATAATTTTGGATATATTTTAAAGTTAAAACAAATAATATCTAGTTATTAGGAATAATTTTATAAATGTGTACATGGTAGATATGCAAATTAAACACCTTTAGATAGATTATAGTCAATTAAGATGTACCAGGTTCATAATAAAACTCTTTTTTAGGCGGCAATTTACTTCTACGATACTTTTGTGCAATCCGGTGCCATAATAGATAAAAAGTGGATTTTGACATCACCAATACCACCGTAAGTACTCTTTATCTTTAAACGGATAAAAATATTTACAGTTTTATAATAATAAATACAGACATAGACGTAAGCATGATAATATTTGCATGATTTCCAATTCTACAAATCCACAAAAAAAAATTAAATATTAGGTAACTAATATTACGTTATGATTATTTTTATAATAAAATATAATGCGTTTAGAATAAGAGAGCTAAATTCTTGGGCTGAGATTCATCATACAACTGTGTTCTCATTGGATGAGAATACATAAACAGACAATTGTAATATTATCTTTTCGTTTCATAGAACGTCTTATTTTCATTTACGTATTTTTTTCCGAATGTTTAGACATTCCAAAGATTCTGGATAGTTTAATATGCTGTTTATTATTTGTTTTCTTATTATGCTATCCTTTTTTTTACGTTTTATTAAAACAACATTTATATATATGTAATTTAAAGTTAATGGAAATAGTTTCATAAAAATATGTCGTAACGCAAAGAAAATTTAATTTTTTAATAAAACTATAAAAAAATTTACGTTGATAAAAATTACGATTTGATATTTTAATTAGAAAGAATTTAATCAAATTAAAATTTTTTTGCTTTCTTTTTTTTAACCTCCGGAAGCACTGTTAGGTATTGCTAAGATGAGATGAATGATTTGTAGCGTGTGTGAAAATGCCATGCCTGACCGGGAATCGAACCCGGTCACGCATGAAAGTTAAATCAAATTTAATTTAATCTCTTAAGAGATTAATTAATCATTAATCATAATGATTATAATATAATTATAATGATTAAGTTGAATCATTCCTTAAGGCGGTTTTCCGTAGAAAATTATATTTTATATTTTACTTTATTTCTAAGCCTTTCACGACTTTTTTCATGTAATCCTAATTCTTTAATTTCATGCCTGAAAAACGATTTAAATATCGTCTTTTTTCTTGGTAATCAAATGAATAATTTCTGTTCCCTTTTCCCCACTGGTGAATTAATGACGGCTGAAATAATTGAGGAAGAATTTTTAACAATTGCAAGTACGTTACAAACACCAAAATTCATGAATTTTCATCTACTGCAATTAAATGATTTTTGATAACTTTCCAGCTTGTCCAGAGATTATGTTGTTCTTAGCTCTGATGCAGGGTAATGAGGGTAAAATTATTTCATAAATCCAAATGTGTGTTTCCTCCTTACCTAATTTGCTTTTAGATTATATTTCTGGAAATTTGTAGATTTCACGTAGGAGTTCTCATCACCGATTACGCTCACAATCAATACGGTTTTTATTGATCCATTCTTCTTCCAATAATTATTTTTACCTTAATTAATTACTTTACCTTTACCTTAAATAATTAATTACTTTTACCTTTCGATATGTTGAGCACATTTCATGTACTCAACATATCGATTCCAGTAACTAGTTGTTTGAGTTAAAAAATGCCTTAATAAAAGCCGATTTTAATGAAAATATTATATTGGATGCGGATTTATTTGCATTATTTATTGCCAAATAGAAAATAATATTATTAATATATTTTATTTTCTGTTTTTTTTTAGTAGCTAACCTACGTTATGAGTGGAAAAAACTGTTGAAGTGCTAATTTTTGTATCCTCTTTAACCTTTTCTTTTTCAAAAAAAAGGAAAATTATATAATAGTCGAAACTGTTTGGTGTATTTTACTAATGTTACTGATAAAATAATACGCGTTATTCAAAAATGAAATAATGCTTTTTTAGTTTCAATTTTTTTTTTTGTCTCATATACTTTCTTAATTTAAATTTGCTTAACAAATATGAATTTATTTTTTGAAAAGTAAAAGAGATTATTTCCTTTTTTTCATCTGAATAAAACATTCGAAAAAATTCTTATTTTGTATAGAACAGGGCATTTTAAAAATTTGAAATCGTTCTTACATCAGAATTGTTTTTCTTTCAGAACTGTTTCGTCTAGTATCACCGTACGTGTTGGATCTACAAAACTAAGCGAGATGGGTAAGGATTTGAAAGTAGAAAAAATTGTGCTTCATCCTGATTTCACTGCTGGAACAAATCACTCATTATCTCTTGTTAAACTTACAAGCCCTTTGAAATTTTCTAAGTATATACGGAAAATAACAATTGCCTCCGAAACACCTCAAAATCAAAGTACTGCTGTACTTACCGGATGGGGATCAACTGACGAAACTGTAAGTAAAAAAAAAACGTATTTTAAGTTCAAGCGTGCACATTTCCCAGCTGAGTCATGGCAATGTAAACAGTGATTATGTTTCTACCGTAGAGGATATGTAAATTTTTATTTCCAGTCACTTTTATGGCTCTAATTTTGTGAAAATATAAATGTTTTCACTTGTTAAGATTACGTCATCTACTCTATTTCAGTGAGATCTGCGTTCTTTTTAACAACATATTGAGCTCAGTATATAGGAAACCAGTTTGTAATTAATATCCTTATTCGCTTGTTTATTCATCATATATTATAATTAGTTTGGAGTAAATTTTTGGTTATTTTTAGAATATCTTTGCCGTATTTCGGAAATGAATTGTGATTCACAAGAGGTAATCTCAACGATTGCAGTAGTGAGGTCAAAAAAAAATATTTTTTACCCGCACTTAAATTTTTTAGGTGTGTGTAGTTAAAACTTATTGCCTAAAATCAATTCATTTGCTTGCTAAAAAGAGCAGAGTAGTAGCAAAATTTATATTTAGAGTTATTTGCAATAATTTAGAATAAATTGGTAAATGATTGCAAAAAATAAATATACCTAATTCCTACGAAGTTCTTAATCTGAGTGATTTCAAATGAAATAAAAAGCTGGTATTTTTCAACTTAACCACATCACTGTATTTCACCAATGCATCAATCGTCAGATTTAGAAAATTCCAATATGATACAGATATTAAAAATGCCTCTTGATAATACAAAATTTAGCTTAAAAATGTTTTTTATTCATAACATTGGTAAAATAGACGGAGCATACAGGAAAGTTAAGGAAAATTTTGGAGTACATAAATTGAAATCCAATTATGTGTTAAACAAAGATGGTACACCGATTTATAATACGAAAGGTAAAGTCGATAGGTGGGTGGAATATATTGAAGAGGTATACGAAGGAAATGAATTAGAATTAAATGGTGTTACAGAGGAAGAACAGAATTTGAAGAGGATGAAATGAGAAACAATACTGAGATCTGAATTTAGTAGAGCATAAAAGATTTGAATGGCAGACAGGCTCCTGGATAAGACGGAATACCTGTAAAATTACTGCGTAGTGCAGGTTAGGAAGCGATTGATAGATTATATAAACTGGTGGGTAAAATTTATGAAAAAGGGGAAGTTCCGTCAGCCTTAAAAAAAAGGGTTATCGTCATGATACCAAAGAAAGCAGGAGCAGATAAACGTGAAGAATACAGAACAATAAGTTTAACTAGTCTTGCATAAAAAATCTTAACTAGAATTCTATACAGAAGAATTGAGAGGAGAGTGGAAGAAGTGTTAGGAGAAGATCAATTTGGTTTCAGGAAATGTATAGGTACAAGGGAAGCAATTTTATGCCTCAGATTAATAGTAGAAGGAAGATTAAAGAAAAAAAAAGCAACATACTTGGCATTTATAGACCTAGAAAACGCATTCGATAACGTAGACTGGAATAAAATGTTGACCATTAAAAAAAAATTAGGGTTCAAATACAGAGATAGAAGAACAATTGCTAACCTTTACAGCAACCAAACAGCAACAGTAACAACTGAAGAACATAAGAAAGAAGCCGTAATAAGAAAGGAAGTCCGACAAGGATATTCCCTATCACCGTTACTTTTTAATCTTTACGTAGAACTAGCAGTTAATGATGTTAAAGAACAATTTAGATTCAGAGTAACAGTACAAGGTACAAATATAGTGATGCTACGATTTGCTGATGCTATAGTAATTCTAGGTGACAGTAAAAAGGATTTAGAAGAAATAGTGAATGGCATGGATGAAGTCCTACGCAAGAACTACCGCATGAAAATAAATAAGAACAAAACAAAAGTAATGAAATATCGTAAAAATAACCAGGATTGACCACTGAGTGTAAAAATAGGAGGAGAATATATTATGGTGGTAGAAGAATTTTGTTATTTGGGAAGTAGAATTACTAAAGATGAACGAAGCAGGAATGATATAAAATGCCGAATAGCACAGGCAAAACGAGCCTTCAGTCAGAAATATAATTTGTTTCAAAAATTAATTTAAATGTCAGAAAAGATTTTTGAAGGTATATGTTTGGAGCGTCGCTTTATATGGAAGTGAAACTTGGACGATCGGAGTATCTGAGAAGAAAAGATTAGAAGCTTTTGAAATGTGGTGCTATAGGAGAAAGTTAAAAATCAGATGGGTGGATAAAGTAACAAAAGAAGAGGTGTTGCGGCAAATAGATGAAGAAAGAAGCATTTGGAAAAATATAGCTAAAAGAAGAGACAAACTTATAGGCCAAATATTAAGGCATCCTGGAATAGTCGCTGTAATATTAGAGCGACAGGTAGAAGGCAAAAATTATGTAGGCAGGCAACCTTTGGAATATGTAAAACAAATTGTTAGGGATGTAGGATGTAGGGGGTATACCGAAATGAAACGACTAGCACTAGATAGGGAATCTTGGAGAGCTGCATCAAACCAATTAATTGACTGAAGAGAAAAAAAATTATTCATAATTAAATTGTAACGATTAAACTGAATTTTGGGATTTAAATTGAAACTTCATTGATACTCATTTGCATAACTGGAATGTAAGTTTTGAGAGATTTAACATTATTCCGGTTTTTTTATATTATGAATATAAATTTACTACCACTAGTTATATATTTTCTACTTGGCACTGACTGAAGCCTATGTTTATTAATATTACTCTTAATCTATACCGATACCTGAAAAGTGAACTGTAAATTTTACTCGTATTTGTTAAGTTAAAACTCATGAAAGGTAATTGTGAAACTTATATATTTTTTTTTTCAGAGTTTTTTACCCAGTAATGTTCTTCGAGAGGATAATTTATCCATATTAGACAAAGAAACTTGTAAATCGGCATATATTGCATCGTTGATTTCACAAACAACATTCTGCGGATTTAATTCCAATGGCGTGTATCCATATTTGGTAAGTGTTGATATCTCCCATTGGAAAAACAAGTTATGTTATTTTTATTTTATAAGAGAAATTATTCCTATTAATATTAAATAAATATGTCCGCATATATAAATTTTCTGACATGTCATTAATCTGAATTTATTTTATCATTATAACTAACATTGCTAAATTAAACAACATTTTATTGCGATTTATTTTATATTAATTCATCAAATATTGAAAAAATAATTATTAATTTAAAAACAAGGATCTAATTTCAATGTAAAAAATTTAATATTGTTCGTTGCTTAAATCTTAATAATTTTTAAAATACATTTCTGTAATTTTTATAATTATTATTTTTATTATAAATCTAATGCTCTACTACTGTACTTTACAGAGTGACGAAGGTGATCCCCTCGTTCAAAAGAAAAAATTAGTTGGGATTTTTATAAGATTCACTGGGTATTCAACTGTTTGCATCGATGCAAATTACTGTCCTGCAGTTTTCTCAGATGTTGCTAAGTTAGAAAGTTGGATAAAACTCGTCATACAGAACGAGTAACGCAAAGGCATTGCACGACTTTCAAAGATGGTATAAAATATTTCTCATTCATGTATTTGTAAATGGAATGGCTCAATAAAAATTAAAATTAGGTAAATATTATTTTTGTTGATATTTTATTTCTTAATTATCCGTCAGATTTCAATGGATAATGATTGTTAAGTATGAAGTTGGAATGTATTATCGTATAGCTTTTAAGTCTGTCGTAGTAATTTAGTTACTTAGATAGTAATTTTTTGGATCTTTTGTCATTACTGCAGATATTAATACTTTATATCATCTAGTATCCAAAGTTAAATTTTGTTCTAACCCCAGATGTGTAAAATTATTACATACGCTATTTTCAAATTGGAGACCTTTAGAAAACTTTACAGGTATTCTTTTGAGAGCAAGTAAAGCAAGGTACTGTAAATACAAAACTATTACTTATTTAGAAAAACTAAGAAAATTAATAATTTAAGCAATATAATTACATTTACAGAATAAATAAACATATAATAAGAGTAAATATAAACTAATTTTAGTTTTGTATGAATTTATTTTGTTTTCAAGAGTAATGTAATTTTGGTAAAGTTATTACAAAGAAGAGTGGTGTAGTTAACAATAGAAAGAAAATTGAGATATCAATATGGATAGAATACTGCTCAAACATTTCGTAACATATTTCCTTCAGAATTGGCTTTAGGTTCTGTTTTAATTGAAAAGTTTTTATCATCCAAAAAGCAACATGAGAGATTCAAAAAATCAATAAAGAAAAAAGTCATATATAAACCGTAAATATATCACTCTAACAATAAGTGATAAGAGTGAATACCTTTATTTAAAAATAAATTGACTTTATAAGTCTAGATCATTGTTATACAAAAATTTATAGTGCTTTAAAAGCTCAACGAAATTGTGGTTAAATGATTCACCGAACTCTAACGTGAGGTAGTACATCCCACATCCACTCCACTAAATATTGCCGGAAAATTGACAGTAAGATTTTAGCCATACCTTGGAAAGGACAGTGCTTTCATGTAAAATTCTTCTATGAGTCAGCTTATACACTGTTTTCTACAATTTAAGTTAAAATATCATTATCATCAAGATTTACTAAATGCTACGCCTTGTCGATTTAGCCACGTCACTCTCATCACCGCTTCTCTCTTCAAGTCGTTCTATGAACCAAGGTCCATCTCTTCTTTAACATTATTGATGACGGTTGCTCTCGATCTACCTCCAGTTTTTTTAACAAAAACCTTGCCCTCAAATATATTCGTCAAGAACTGGTCATGTCGTATTACATGTCCTATCAATTTCGCTCTTCTTCGTATAACATTTAGCAAGGACCTCCTCTCGTTCACTTTTGCTAACACTTGATCATTTATTTTCCTATTCACCCAGCTTGTTCTTGTTATTCTTCTCCAAACCCACATTTCCATTGCTTCCAGTCTTCTTCTTTCTGCTTTCCTAAGCGTCCATATTTCACATCCATGTTAGAAAACTCCAGATATAACTTTCAGTGAACTGTTTCCTTATTTGTATAGCCATATTATTATCAGTCAGTAAATTCTTTTTATCCTTGAAAGCTCGTTTTGCCAGCGCTATTCTTCTTTTTTCTTCTGCGGCACATTTCTTATCGTTAGTGACGCTGCTTCCCAAATAAAAACTGTCAATCTTCTCTACAACAGTGCCGTCTAATTTAATGTCAACCTTTAAAACTTCCTTTGTTTTTCCTACAATCACAATCTTTGCCATCTCCTTATTAATTTTCAGTTTAAGATTTAAATTAATATCCTGATTTTGAATAATCTTTACACCTGAAAACCATGGATAATAACAGTAATTATCTTAATCAAATATGATTGTTTACGTTTATAAAAAATATTAATAATTTTATGTTTACCATAAATATTGAAAATGATTGGTGACGTGATATTAAGACTGGGAACATGAAATTTATTAACTAATTTTAAGGTTCTTTTTTATAATAGCTTTATCTTTACGAAACAAATAATTAAAAAAAAAAAAATAATAAAATTTTCTAGATATTTATTGTTACTTCTGATAATCAATTCTTTTCATTGCTTAAGTTTCATAAAGTTAACTCAAACAACGATTTCATTTTTGTAATAAATAGAAACGTAATAGGTATTAATAAAATAAATTTTATTATTAATATATTATAACATTTTTTAATAAATCTTTATAATTTCTTTTCGTATTCTGTGTTGTTTATTATTGTATTTATTTTTATATAAACATAATAATAACCTGCAATATTAGATAATATTGTTAACTTTTCTTATAAATAGACTACATTTATTTAATACACCTAAAATATAGTTAAAAATAAATTTAAACTATAGTTAGATAATCAAACTAAAAACAAAATTTTAATTGCTTAAAAATACGCATATTTTCTTTCTATGAAAAATAGTTTTAGACGTAAATGCTAGAATTGCTTCAAAAAAATCTAATTAACTTTTGTTTTGTGGGCGTTTCTAATTTCACTAAACATCTGAAAGAGCCTAAAACACTTAATGGAGATAAGCTAAATCACCGGTTTTTTTGCAAACAGAACATATCAAGGTGACGTAGATCAGCGATATACTTCCTGCAACCATGAAACATGGAAAACAGGCAGTTTTGGTTTATAATAATCCATTTAAACAAGAATATTTATTATAATTTTGTAACGTTAATATGATTGGTTACTGCTAAAATTTGAGAAAAAATTAAACACTCATAAAAAATAATATCCTTCTCGAACGATCAGTACTTTTTAATAGAAGTAGAAACAAAAAAAAAACACGATACATTATTTAATCAAAACCCGAACGCACATGTTCTGGAAAATATTTTTATAACAGATCTCAATTTAATTAAAATATTATAACGCGAGTATGGAGAGAGTATTTTCAAAATTTTTCAATAATAAAATTAAAATTATAAATTTATTATTCTGAAAATAATGGTGTTAAGTTACGAAATCTTAAGGCATTGTTAGCACTTCATCTGCGTTTAATGATATTGCCAGTAGAAAAATCACGATCGGTTTAGATTTTAGAAGAGGTAATAAATTTTTATTGGAGAATATAAAGAAATATATTATAAAACGATCCGAGTATCTATAAAACATCACATCAATTCAGACACCATATCTAACATAGTGTCATCTGTGCTGACTTTGAAATTTGTGCTAGAACTATATATTTTTCTACTTAAAAATGTTAAAAAATGATCGACTGTACTACCACGTGAGGTGTATTATATAGTTTGCATATACTTTTGACGTGATCAAAGTGTTAATAGGATGGTCTGCTGAAAATCGCAGATCACTTTAGAAAAGAAATACCGATTTTTTAATAAAGGTTTCCAAACAATATTTGCTAGGAAATGTGAACACTGAAATAATTTTTTTTTGGATTTCATTAAATTTTACATTTTAAATGATAAATGTTGTTTTTGTTAAAAGAATTATCTATAGAACATTTTTATACTGTGATAATAAGTATATTATTCTTCACCAAAAGTATAAAAATAATTTAAAAAAAAAATAATTTTCTGAAAATTAGGATTTTTTAGTTTTAAAAGTAATACTGCTAAATTTATAAATAACAACGTGACATTGAGAATATCAGACCCTGATTAAAACCTGATTTGTGTGACACATTTTGATCACACGAAGTAAGGAATATTGAGTGCAACCTGATTCGCTGGGTGGGTGGCCTGCCGGGTGATGAGGCGCCCTTTGATCACTTATGTTTGGTACTGGAAGCCAGGCCACAGGGGCAAATTGTATCTTGAACCAGATCGCAGCGGCCACTGTTTTACCTATGGCGAGTCTAACCGCTTACGAAATCACTGTATGCAGGAGCCTCGGTGTGTCACATGCAAATTGAATGGATATGCGCCTGGAGGCCGTGAATGTAAGGCGACTACACCCACGTCATGAATTCGCTGTAATTTGCACAACGAAGCTACGGTGTCTGTAGAGGACAGCCCCATCCGGGACGGGTAGGAGGCTCAAGCGTCCCACCACCATTGATCTGGTGGAGACTCCCTTGCAGACGCTATTGGGGGGGGGGGGGGGGGTTGTGAAACCGTAGTCCCGGTGGGGATCCCGTCGGCGGTTCTCCATCAGAGGCTAGGAGTCCCGGCAGAGGAATCCCTTGGGGTTCCCCCGCTAGAGGCATGGCATGTAACCAAGATCAAGTCCCGACCACCTAGGTAGAATCTTGCTTCCTACCACGGTATTTTGAGCCCTTGGAGCTGAGTTTATGCGTAATTGCGGATCTGGCTCCGGGGAGCGGGGAGATTACAGACGAAAAAAACAAAACCTGTTTAGCTACTCTTCCAGTACTGCAACATATTTTTATTGCCTCACATAAAACACTCTCTTAAGCAACGAATGTTCTTTCATATATATGTATTGCGTTGATTTTACATTCCACCCTAACACTGTGTTTTTAATGAAATAAATTATTTCAGTGAGGAACTTATTTAAAGGTGAAAAATTATTCCTTTTTCTGGGTTGTAATACTACCTGAACCCATTATACTACGAAGATGTTGCCCTTTAATTATAGATTTCTATAACATGATTTTGCGTTATGTTACTTGAAGTTGTAATAGTGGTCACCGTAGTGTCCATCTAGCCAGTGCTTGAAGTTGTAATCCAAATTTTCAATAATCGCTACTTACTTATAATAAATTACTGACTAATGCATTGGCCAGGTATGAATGATTTATAGGTATGAATGATTTAAGTATCAATGCTGCAAATTTATTATTAAGAAAATGAGGCAAAAAGTAAATAAATTAGTCAAAGATTTTAATTACAAAAAAGTATAAATAAAATATTAAAAAAAAACAAAAAAAAAACGGTTTTTGCTTGAAAGATACGGTGTCAAAAAAATCTTGTCAGTCAAACACTGGAAGAATAAAACAAAAATTAAAAAAATAAATTTCAAACACAATTTAAAGTTCTATATATTCGTGAAGTTACTTCTGTAGTTATCATTATTTCAAGTATTAATAGAAAAATATCAACTACTGTTAAGTTAAACTAGCAGATTAAATCATCTTATTTAATATAGTACAATTTTTTACATTAAATAAAAAATTATAATCTTTTATCCACAAAATGATTTTGTTGTGTTATGTTCTTAAATATATACTAAAAATATCACTCACTTGCTTTGATTAACATACACAGCAAATAATAAAAAAATTTACTAATTTGTCTAAATTAAATTAAAAAAAAAAAAAATTAAATAAATAAATAAAACTGAAATTCATACCAAAACGTTTCCCCCTAAAATATTTCCGATAAAAAATGATGGTGGTGTGGGTTTGTTTTATGTAGGTACTCACATTTTTATTTTAGCTGCTATTGGCGCACAGGGCACCACGTGCTGCGTTGAATGGCTGCGCGCAGCGCATGAAGAACGACTCAGGATCGAATGATTTACATTTCTCAAACGAGTCATTTGTTCAAAAGATTTACACTTCTTGATATGAACGATTTATTCAAAGTTATATTAGTGTTTTATGGATAAAAAAAGACACTGGGGTTAGAGCTGTGTTAAAAAATCACAACACAAGAAATAGTTCAAAATGTTCAGGATTATGAAGATTTTCTTCGTAAAAATGTTTGTTGTTGTTTACGCCAAATTCATGAATGATATTTAGTTACAATTGACAAAAGTATTTAATAAAATCATGTGTAATGAAACATCATTAACTGTGCATCATTTTTGCTATGGGCCATGGGCCCGAATTTTTTACAGTATTTACGAATAACAATGATAGTTGATTAAAATGGACATAATTGAAGAGCATGCCAATTTAATTTTCTTCAAGTAATTTTTCCTCATTTCCAGTATCTTTTATGAAACGTTATTGTATCAATAAATTATACAAACGTTTCTTAAGTTTATGTATAATAAATATTAGTTGATTTCAAAAATTAATTTTCAAATTTGTATAAATAAAAATATAAAACAAAAAATTATTGGTTGTTAAAACTTGTACAGTGAAATACCTTAATATTTATGCGTTTCCCGAATTCTGTTAACGCACATATTTAGTCGGCAAACAATTGTTTTTTTTTTTTTAAGAAAAAACGAATTTAATGGGAAAATAATAAATTCACGGTAATGTATCGTAAAAATCTTTGTAATTATGCTTTATAAAAAGTATATTCTGAACTTTATTTGTTATGCAAATGAAGTCCAGGCTGTTAAATTTTTTATGCTATAAATCATTGTTTGTGTATTTTTTACCATCGGCTATTATCCAAAGAAATTATTGAATATTCACCATTGAGATTCAAGTTAGCAATTTTGACACAAATGTAAATTTAGGTTATTTTGGAATATTAAAATTACGTAAAACTTCTCGTCGCTCAGTTCTACGTTTTATTTATTTCAATTTTACCACGTTTAGTTTTATTAAATCCAATTTTCAAGAATTAAATAAATTTGGTGAACTTAAATTTTGTTTCTGGACATTTTTTTGGAAAACAGATCTTTCTTAGTAGTATTAACAAAATTCATAAGATCGAAATAATGTAATATAGAAAAAAAAATGTTTTATCTCCACAAAACATACAAATACTAGTTGAAAATTTTCTATACTGTTTAACTACAAACGTTTCCGTGAATCTCAATGTAAAATTAATAAATGAGAAGATAAAAACATTTTTTTTAGACAAATATTTTAAATACTTTTTCGAAGTACTGAAAAGTGCAATAGGTAAAAAATTATTAAGTACTGGTTATAAAATTAATCTAATTCTATTTTAAGAATGCTGTTTATTGTATTTGATGTTTTTATTCGAAAAAATAATTTGTTGACTCTACGGTTGAAGCAAATATGTAAAAGAGTACGTAGACAATTACTTGAGATGAAAATAACCATCAATACTTGGAAACTTACTTTCTTGCTACTAATGTATAAATATGCGAAAAAACCTTTTTCCATGTAATTTATTGTGGAAATTAAGAAATAAATTTCTCATTTTAAACCTTTATTCAAATCAAGCTTATGTTGTACAATTATTTACAATTAATACCATCGAACAATAATAATAATAATAATATTATTATTATTATTATTATTATTTTATAATAAAAAGTATATCAATAATCAAACTGCTTCAACTAAATTTCTGTTGTTCGTATATTCATTAATTAATTTCTTACTCTCAAGAAAAGGAAGTTACATGGGGTTTTTATTTATATGTTTCCTGACATTCGTGTTTGATAACTTCTTCAAATATGGTTATGTCCGTGAAAGCCATAGGGTAACATGTTGTATAGTAATAAATATGTGCATAATTAAAAAAGATTTTTTCAATTCCAAACAACTTCCTGCTTGAAATAATGGATATTTCTTTCTGAAAAAAATAAAAAATAAAATTGGACCCTCTAACTATTTCGGTAAATATAACAAAAAAATTATTAATTAACGAAATTTCTTTACGGAAAAATTAATTTTATGTATTCCAAAAAAAAACAGTAAAAAAGAAAAAAAAAACATTATGTATGATTATATTAATATTAGATATTAATCAAGTGGTCATTGTTTTGCCTGCTGTGTGACCGGCCACGAGAGGAAGGACTACATACAGGAACCTCGTTGTCTGTCATATAAATCGTACGGACATGCACACGGAGGTCGAGAATGCGAGATGGTCTCACCTGCGCCAGCACCATGAATATTTACACAGCTGCGCTGTGGTATCTAAAATACAGCTTCATCCGGGAGGGTTGGAGGGCTCCGGCGTCTCATCTTCGATGATCGGATGGGGTCATTCTTGCAATGCCGTTTGGAGGAAAGAAAGACCGTAGTCCCGGTGGTGATCCCTTTGGGGTTCCTCATTATAGTCGAGCCGTTAAGACCGCAGTCCCGGTGAGGGGAACCTTTTGGGATCCCCTCATTTGAGGCATGGCAAGCAAGGAAAACCGAGTCCCGGCTGCCTGGGCAGGCCACATGGGATGAGACATAGTATGGACATTAAACGCATGATCTCTTTCCAGATTGTGTTGGTTTGCAGAACGCCTTTTGGGTGCACCCTAACAAATATGTGACGCAATTTCTTTTCATCTATGGCGCTTTTAGGGACAGACTTCAGAAATTCGGCCTGATAAATTCTGGGATATGTTTTCAGTGTGAACAATTGCTACACATACCATGTTTTTATGAGTGCTCGAAGTACGAGGAAATGCGCACGAAGACCATCTGTCAGCTTGATCTTATCGGGCCAGAGTTGGATCTCTGTGTAAGCTGGAGTACAGGCTGAATCGGTAATAGTGGAGAGTTTTGTAGTGCACTTGCAAAGAAACGTATTGCTGTGGGTATTTAGAGCTCTGCTTGGATTTCTCTTGTATTCTGTTTTTGTTGATTTTTGTTTTATAAATTATGTTTTTTTTCCTTTTTTTGTTGGGTGTCAATGTTACTGTGTTTTTGTTGTTCTGTATAATACTTTTATATTTCGTATTGCGTGTTGTACTCACTTTTACCTTCTACGGGTAGGTACATAATTCATTTGCTTTGTTTAGTTAGGTCCTTTCAGTCTTACTTAAGACTCGGTAAGATGTATTTTGTTTTGAGTTCATTAAAATGTAGTACACGATGGGAATGTCACACTTGGCATTCCCATCGGTGGCATCCTGGCCGAGGTGGACTAGAGTATGTCAAAAGCCGAGGTTTCGAAGAAACCTCCGCTAAAGCCCATAAGAGCTAGGAACGGTGGGTGTCTTCCCCTACGGCGATCAGGATGATATCAATATTGACTTGAATGATGACTCTTCTGTACTAAATAAGAGTCTCTTATAAATAAGATTCTCTTAAATAATAAGAGCCTCTTATCTTCCTTTCAATTAGAATATGGAATAAATGTACTAGTTGGTGTGAGAGGAGATTTAAAAAAGTCAATTATTGATTTTGTGTAATTGGAATATTTTTTTCTTACATTCCTTTTGTTGTGTCAACCAAATTTTCCGATCATTATTTAATCGGTGCAATGATATTTATTAATAATATAGTATTACTGATAACGTCAATAATTTTTCCGATTGTAAAGAAGGAGATTGTAATTTCTGTTATTTGTTATAATGTAAAAATAATTAAAAGATCTTTCAATAAGTACTAAATCTAATGATTAATCATTTTTAAGCTCTGAGCATTTTTGTAATATTCTATTAAAATATTTCAAAATATTTATAAAAATAATTTAGTTTTTAGTAAAAACATCTGTCAATATTAATGCCAATAGATATAATTTGAAAAAGGAATGGATTATGTCAGAGCTAGTAGGTCAAATTAATGAGAGATAAACTTTTCAAAATAAGGAAGATATCTTCTGATAACCTTCTGTTGAAAAATGGCTATATTAGTTTCCGGAATGAGTTAAATAAAACGCTTAAAATGCAGAACAATAAGTTTTAGTTTGTAAAATTAATCATAGATAAAGGAAACATTAAAAATACCTAGCATACTATTAATAAGGTCTTGGAAAAAAGTCGGGTTTTGAAATTTATAAAGTAATTAAAAAATTGTTTATGGATGATGAATTGACTGTGGCTAACCGTTTTGCTGATTGTTTTATTAAAGAGGTCCGCGTTATAAAGCACAAATGCAATGTTTTGCTATCATCTCATGTAGATTTGATACTGCTTCATGTTAGTTTTTACGTCCAGGAATAAGGTAATTTGGTCGTTACATGAAAAGAAAACTTCTGTGTTCATTTAATTAGAGTTTCCGATCTAATGTTTGTGAGTGTTGAGTTAAATGCTATTTGTAAACTTTCTAATGCTCCTGATAAAGAAGTTATTTATTCTGATGTTCTAAAAACTGTTGTAGAAGAACATCCGATTTATACAAGTAAATCAGGTTTTCACGGTTATTAGTCCATCTATAGACCGATTTCAATTCTTTCTATCCTGGATAATCTTTTTTAACGATATATATATATAAAGTATTATATAAATATTTTGAAGAGAATGGGTTTCTTGGAAGGAATCAGTTTTGCTTCAGGAAGGCCCTAGGTGTAAATAAAGATTTATCAGATTTATGTAATTATGTAAAACGGGAATCTGGATAACGCAATGCAAGTTTTAAATTTTTTTATAGATTTTTCGGAAACGTTTGATTCCCTTTCTCATTCTATATTTTCAGGGAAGCTTAAAAAAATTGGGATTTGTACACGTGTGTTGACTTTAAGCTATTTATGTAATCGCAATTTCTGTGAAAAAGTTTGTAAAAAACTGAGTCATAAAGTTCACATAGATTTCGGAATCCTTCAGGGGTCCATCTTACGACTCTTTTATGCTTTAGTATACTTGTTGTAGATAAATAATTAAAATTTTGTAGGTAAGATCAGTTCGTTGAAGATGTTGCTGTAGTCATAGAAAATGCGTCCTATGAATGCGGTGTATTTCATACGCAATAAGATGATGATGCACTGTTAAGCTGGGTTCAAGTTCAACGTTTAATTATTAATGAAAAATAAACGGTTGTGATGCACATCCGTTATCGAAAATCAGTGATTATAGAAAAACTACTTTTTAAATAAACACTTGTGTTTGCAAAATTATTTACCTTTCTAAAATTCCCTGTTGGAGATATTTTATTTAGGTTTAATTTATCTATGGGAATTCATAATAATGAATTCCCGTACTTTTTAAATGTGAATGTAATGCTTATTCAATGCAGACTTTATTTTATTTTCAGTGTAGTTTTCTGTTTTTGTAGCATGAATATTATTCATCGTATTATTCTTTTTGTTAAGCGTAGTTGATGTATAAACTATTCTTGAATTCTGATAAAATAGTAAATGAGGAAGGTGCATTGTGATAACGTGGTTTATTCAATATCCTTTACATTCTTTTGTGATAAGACTGTACTTTATCGGTTGCTCTAATATAAAACACAGGATCTGTATTATTTTTAAATTATAGTTTTTATATTACGGTTGTATTGTTAAGACTCGCTTTCATTTCCTAATTTTTTACTTGTAAAAAAACAAATTTTACTTTTTTCTTACTCTTTATAAATTTTCACTCTGTTTTTCTTTTACAAATTCTCACTTTTTTCTTATTCTTTATAAATGATTTTGTCTAATGCTCTATTGTTTGTCAGTCTTTGTTCCACTCTTCAAAGATTACATATATGAATGTATAATTAATTAATGCAATAATGATATATATACGAATTGCCCGCTCAAAGATTATAATGAAAATAATTTATATTTTAAACGAAATAAAGACTTTTATTTAAATGAATAAACTAGCGAATAATAAAATTTTTAGAATAATTAAATCCAACAAAGGTATTGAACCAAGGCGGCAATTATTCGAACAGGTAAAATTATAAACTTATCAAACTTTAAATAATGTTGATGTGCTTTATTATTATTTGTTTTTTTTCTTAATAAATTTCCAATCCTAGACCATCAGATCCTCTCAAAACAGGGTACAAAGAAATATGGTTTTATTACTGCCAGCAAAACCTTTACCTAAAACTTGTTTGAAAATAAACGGTAGAAGTAAAACGTTTTAATAAATATTAAAAGTTAATTTTGAAAATTACACTGTAGTTTGCGACATTTTTATATTATACTTGGTAAATAGATAAAAATCTAAAGGGAGGTAAACAAACATTTACCGCATTATAATCCAAAATAAAGGATACCTAATACAAGTACTAATCAAATTTTATTTTTAAGATAACGCTTTTATAACCGAATTAAGTTGACGTACAAACCAAATGAATTGTGAAAATAATATATTATTGTAAATACATGTACCGTTAAGGATCTTCAGTTACGTAAAATTTGTTATAGAAGTATTTTTAGTGTGAATACTTCTGAAGAAAAGTACGTAGAAAATTTGTGGTATTTCATGAAGAAAAGGCAAATAATATAAGTGTTTTGATGTAGTATAGGTAAAACTAAAAGAAAATACGCTAATAGAACTAATTATGGTAATAGATAGTATTATATCAGGAATCAAAATTCTGTTTATAATAATTTGAAAGCAAAATTTTTAATGCACTATAAGTTATTTTGAAGGTGTTTTTTATTTTTACTTGACCTAAAAGAATACAACGGTGGTTTACCGTTACTAAGTATCTATAAAAGTTATGCCAAATAAAAATTATATGAACGATATGATATGATATTATGTTCAATCTACAGGTTGTGTCTGGAAATTTGATACAGATATAAATATTGAATATATTTATGATTTATTATATTCAAACTAACTTTATGATCCACCTAATGGCTAGTGTTTGGAAGATCAGTTTTCCATAAAAAAATTGTTGCGATATCTTCAGTGCATACGGTTATAATTAAAAAATGACGGTGCCAACTTAATTACAGATGATTGTAAAATTTTTTTCAGACTAGATTTTAGTGTAAATAAAGACACAAATGCGGAAAATTTAATTTTTAACAAACAATGATGTTAAAAAGGGTAATTTTTTAAATTATTATTCAAGGATAAAGATAAATTGATAATGTTTTAAAAGCAACAGAATCTTTAACTGGTGTAATAAAATTATCTTCTTTACGGCAACATTTGTTTTTAAACTTATCTAACTTGTTTTAAAAGTTTTTATTTTTATTTTTAACTTTATTTAATTAATTTTTCAGTGTGGTTTACGTTTTGAACAAGAATTATTGTTAATAAAAATGTTTTTTTTTTAAAAGCAAATAATTTATTTATTTTATCTTATATCTTACAATAAAATATTACGTTGATTTATGTTATTTTATACAACAAATAAAAAGAACAAGAAAGAGTTTAAATATATAAAATATATTTATTTAAACAATTATTGGTTATTTATAAAATATATTTATATTAATATTAATAAATAATTTATTCGCTTTTTAGTGTTATTATTCACCCTTGTGTTTGGCAAACTTTCATTCCTTAATATCATTAGGTTAGCATAATAATAAACTATTTGTAACTGGATGAGGAATAAAATGTTTGAAATTTAAAAAACCACACTGTTTTCAGATATATTTAAAATATGTTGTATTGAATGCTTGTTCATTTGTTACAGTTACAAATACTTCCATTTTAGTTAATGAGATCAATAATGTCTGTAATAATTTCGATACGTGGTTTTTCACTTGAACATCAAATTCATTTCCACATCATCAACAGTTTTACATCTTTGTTAAATTATCGGTCCAAACGCGCTATATTTTACATATTTATACAGCAATGTAAGTGAACGGAAAGCATAAATTTTAGCTAGCATTGTTACTATTTCCTGGATTTAAGGAAAAACCCGCGTTGGCATCGAGTAAAATGTTTTACCCTAGTTTAGAAGCAAATATATATATACTCAGTGTTGGATTTACCGTGTTTCTTAACGCACATGTAACATGAGTCGAATGAAAGATGTTTTAATAGATCTATGTCGCTATATATATATATATAGATGAAAAGCCTACCGCATAACTTGTATAGACTTTGATTGGCACTAACGTATAGCTTATGAAAACTATGTTGCGGACAACATACTTCCTTGTACGCCTATTAAATTACATTTACACATGTTTTTTAAAATGAAAAGTACATAAAATTTTATTTCATAAAACCGTCCTTTATGTTTTCATACATATTTTTTTTTTGTTATTGAATTATTATTCATAGTTAAATTTTTTTTTACAGTGACAGGTTAATAATTATTAATAAATCAATCTATTTAAATTTAAAAAAAAAAAGTTAAAAAATAAGGAGATGAAGTCTGATTCGAACCGATGTGCCTTCCCCTAAGATAATAATATTTCATTAATTGAAATGTATTTTACTATAACTCTGGAACCAATAGAAATAAGTACCACTTATGAATATATCTTTGAAAAGCTCTCAATGAGGGCTTATTTCTAACATTAAGAAAAGTTCAAATTCCAATTATCTTTTAGATTTTGTACTTTTTGGCACTCTTAGTCCAGTTGATAGCAATCAAAAGGGGAGGTGCACAAACACTTGTTACAACAGTCCTAAATCCAAATTTTAACGTACTACGGCTAATCGTTTTTCAGTTATGCGGGATATATTCTTACATATATGCGCACATACGGACATAAGTACAAACATCACGCCGAAAATAGTCAAAATGGATTCAGGAATGGTCAAAATGGAATTTACATGAAATCTGAAAACCAAATTTTTCGCGATCACAGTACTTCCTTTACTTCGTACAATGAAGTAAAAATATTTTAAAATCGTTTTATTGAAAACTAAAGTCAGTATACTCGATAGCTGTAACACTAGTTATTTTCAAAAAAAAGAAACAATAATTCTGTATCACCATATGATTACAGTATGCGTTTCCATATTCCTGATAAAAAGATTATAAAACTAAATTACACAATTTTCTTAGAGAAAAACATTTACACAAATGTTCAAAGAATTGCATAGGACGGTAAAACAATGAAGAGATAGTAAAGAATATTTAGAAAAATAGTATCCTATAAATAAAATTCTACCCCAAAACAAAGTTTTATACCATAAATCATTTGGAAAATGTCGAATCTATCGAAGTAACATCTGCATCTCACTCATTGAATATGCACAAAACAAATGTACCTTTCCGGCAACCATCTGACGTTCATCGGCACGTAAGCACTAGCTAGTTACATAAGAATAACTTGTTTAGAATTAATTATAAAGGTGAGTAAATGATCAATATAAAATTTTGTAGTTAGGAATATATTTTGCACTGGAAGAATGAAGTTTTCCCAACATACGATTACCACCTGAACATGCTATACACCAGCTCTTTCCAACCTGGGGCTCGCGGCCGCCATTCCGAACTTTCGTCTTTGGCGTCCGCGCCCATTTGCTAATTTGCCAATTTTTTATACTAATTCATATTTCAAAATAACATTAATTTTACTTCTTAAAAACGATATAAAAATACATTTTAGCCGTTACATTTTTCTAAACTTCAACAGAAGTAATTCTGCCGCCCCTTGTAACACGTGTTCATTTCTTGTCATTGCTGTTGACAAACCAATTTCCTTACAACCCATGTTTGTAATGGTAAGAATAGATATAACAACTTCCTAACAGGGAGGGTCTAGCTCCACAGAAAAAACTATCTGATTGTCATTCATTTTATGGTCTGCTCTACACTCAAGCTCCTAGCATTTTTTGTAATAAATATCAAACTGACATCTTTAAAACAATGTTTTTTTCTAGCAATTGTGGTATTATTCACAGAATTTTCAGACATTATTTAAACTACTGTGAGCCATTTCTGGTCAGTTAGTTGTTATTAAATTTAAATCTGAAACTTTTAAAAGACAATGATATTTCTTCAGTAAAACTGAGTCCCTTTTGTTATTTGCATCTCCTTATCGATTTTTTAAATAAAGTTTTAACGTAACGGTCTTAAAAAAAGGACATTTCTCGTGCAGAGTTTTTTAATTAATTTGCATGTGGATGTGGCGAATGAATTTTCTGTTATTTAGAAAATCCAATGAGATTCTATCTTTCAACATAATTAAGTCTTCACCCTATAAGGAAATGAATTTACACGTTTTAACAATTCTGATTCTTTGAGTGTCATTCCATTCTTGTTTTTTAAATTCACTGTAACTTGGGAATTGTTAAGTAGGCATACGTTCTGCTGGTACAGTTTCTTACCTTATTGTAATATGTTATAGATTCAACATGTTATCACTGTTTTTAAAGTGAAGTTATTTAAATTATTAGAAATTATTTTAACACACTATCTAATATAGTCTTAACATGCTTAAAAGTCAAAGAACTTACAGCTTTAACAGTAAATGGGAGACACAATATTGTTTTATTGAATATAGGGGAAAACCTGTGTATTTACTGTGTAATGCTAGCGTGTCTGTTTCTAAAAGAAGTAATGTAAAGCGATTTTTTTTTTGGCTAATCAAAAAATTTTAATAACGAATTTCCTGTGAATTCTGAATATAAAATGAAAAACCTTAAATCCAAATTACAAATGTAACAATCTCTGTTTTCGAAAACTGTTCAGGACCCCAGAACTTGACAGAGGTTTCTTTCAAAATCTGTTATACAAACGATGGGGAAGTAATAAAAGAAGCAATGATTAGTGCTCGAAGGTCATAAAGAGAAATCTGCACTTATGTCTTCTTTAAAGGACTACAATTGTCTCGCAAAACTGTTGCTGGACGGGTTGAACAAATTTCTAATCACTTGGAATCTCAATTACATCAGGATTTGCAATTACGTAAATATTTTTCACTCCAATTTGATGAAAGTACTGACATGTTTGATATTCCGGAGTTGTGTGTTTTAGAATTGTTTTCTACGATTTCACAGTAAAGAAAGAATTTGTCAAACTGTTGCCATTTCATGGACAAACTAGGGGAGTAGACATATTTAATGCCTTCCTTAAATTTGTCAAAAACAGTAACTTTCCACTTTCAAAGCTTGATGATATAACACATCAGATACTATAACAGTAACCTTCTATGACTGGTAGAAATAACGGATTTGTATCTCTTCGTGCTACGGATCAATCATTTCCAAACTATATTTCTTATTACTGGATTTTCCAAAGGAAGTTTTCTTCTACAAGTCATCGGTTGTTTCGAAGTATTTTGAATATATCAGATACTCAGTATGGTGATGTAACTCATCATGCAGATGTAACATAGCATAGTACAGGTAAAACTCTACAAAGATTCTGCTGTCTGGTGGATGAAATAAGAGATCATTTGAAATAATCTCCCGGACCATATTATCACGAATTTGATACTATATCATGGCTACTAGATTTATGTTCCCTGGCAGATATCACCTCAAAATTAAAAGAGTTTAATCTCGAATTGCATGAGAAATATCGTAATATTTTATATATAATAAGTGTTATAAAGGCGTTTGTAAAGAAAGTGAAGTTATGGATTACATATATAAACAGAAATTCCCTTACCGTTATAAATTTCAAAATAATTTTAGAAACGGTAAATGACGGCGAGTCTGATCTTTCCTCTTATGTCAAGCATCTTGAAACTCTTGTGTTTGAATTTGACAATAGATCTATCCAGTTTACAGTATTTGAATAGGTAATCATATTTGTCAGTAATCCACTCGCTTCCGTTGACGTAAGTGAATTTGGAAATAGGGTTTATGAAATATTTGGGAAATATAAAATTGAAAAATTAGTAATAGAAATTTTAAATTTTCAATAATACCTTTCTTTGAGATCCTCATATGCAACATCTAGTAATATATGGATTCTGGGGGACAGAGAAAACTACCCCATTCTCCTTAGTATTGCACTGAAAATTTATTCATACTTTGCTTCAACGTATTTTTGTGAAGTTGCATTTACATCAATAAACATCATCAAAAACAAGTACCGTTCCTGCCTGACAGACGTCAGGCAAGATTGGTATTTAACGCGACCTTGACGACGCGTTAAGAGCAGATTGGTCCAGCTACACACCAGATTTTTTCAACTTGCAGCAAGCATGCAGTGTGAAATTTCACATTAATTATGCGTTGAGTAAATATAATAAACTTTGCTTTAAATGTTTTCGTTATTATTACAATTTATAATTATTATTGATTTTTTTAATAGCAACAGTACTGTGGAGATAGTTGAAACGAATCCTTGTGCCTGCGTAATCTTTGTGATCGTTCAGATGCGACCCTAGTTGTAAAAATGTTGGACAGCGCTGCTATACACGATCTATTTGCTTCCTCAAAAGAGTCTATGATTAACTGAGATTGTTTTACGTTCATGAACACACTTATTAAAATGTTCTAACACCAATAATGAGAAAGATTATTGCGTAGCAATTTACACAAAAGTTTTGTTTTCTTATGGATTTTTCGATCATTCTGAAGTTTTTAGAAAAAATAGTTAAATATAAAGCAGTTATGTTCAGCAAGTAAAATATACTGTACAATTGATCTCGAATACTATTTACTTGTGGACACTTAGTTTTGGTCAAAGTCCCTAATTATTTTCATCATTGACGCGGCTACGAGCAAAAATTGTATAAATTTAATTTATTATAAATTAAAAACAAAAAATAAAAGATTTATTTAATTAATTACATATTCTACTTTTGGAAAAATATAGTACTGAGATTCACATCGTATTCAAATTTTAACTATTCCGCCAAAAAAGTCAACAAGTAATATGCTTATATAAAAATAAACAGGAAGGAAGTCATTCGAATTATTCTACACCAAGTGTATTAAAAAATACATGTGTTTAAAAAAAGAAAAATTAAAATATTATTGACACAGAAAACCTACAACTACTCAACTTACATCGGCAATAAATAAGGGTTTATTACTTTACTGTTATAAATAACATTAAATACAAGTAAATCATTGCAGGTGACGCTTGAAGTAATATATTTTGCTTATGTTATCAAAGGTATAAAATAGAACAAAAAAAGGCGAAAGATAGAATTCACTTCCACATCAAACTAACATGATTGCTGCAACAGTTTTAGCTCTTTCTTCGATCGCAACAGGTATGATAATTAAATCTTTACAATTAACATAAAATGTTTTTAAAAATTATATAAAAATAAGAATTTACCACTAATATACTCTTTTTTAATAAAATTTCACATAAATAAAAGTTATTTACAATAAAATTTTTCTATGTTTCAGCAGTAGGGAGTTTGAATTTAAACTTTCCTTACTTAAATAATTTACCAGAGATTCAGAATGAAGGATCATATAAAATAGTTCACGGTATTCCCACCGACTTATTACATCACCCATATCAGGTTTGTTTCTATACATTATGATTATACTTCAGTAAATTTTACTTTTTCAGATTGTAATTTTAATTTCACTTAAAATCACTTACTATTAATAAACTTTAGTACACAGAGTAGCTTGTTTTCATCGCATACTACAAGCATCGTGCAAAATATAAAAAAAGCAATCAATAAAAAAAAACAATTGATTTCACAAAATTAGGTTACGTCAAGTTTGCTTTCCAATGAAATGATAAAATTCTTCCCAAGTAACACACCCGATTGACTAATAGCGTAGCTGGACTAGTTTAAGTTGGTAAATCCTTTCTCGCCCGAATTTTAAAAAGTTGTCAAATAGAATAATACAAATATATATATATATATATATATATATATATATATTCAGTATATAAATCTGTACATAATTAATTTATAAAAGATTGCTTACTTACAGAAAAACAAAAAGAGAAATGGAATTACAATCATGTGTTCTGTAGTTTAATGGATGTTATCACTACAAAAGAAAATTTAAAACTAAAAATTATAAACATATTTTATATTTTTATAATAATTATTATATTATTATAGTAATAAAAATAATAATAATGAACGAAAATAATAAAGTAATAAGAATATTGTTATTATAAATAAAGGCAATCATATTTTTTTATTATTACTTTTGTTTTACAAGTTCAGTTTTTTTTATCTCCCCCCCCCCCTGGAGCCGGACAGGCGCAAATGAGCATTTACACGGGTCCAAGTGGTGCCATCCCCTCAAACTACCTAGTTGAGAATTAATGTTTATTATCATCATTAAAAGAATAAATTAACTTATAATTAAAAAAATTAATTATTCCAAACGATTAAAATTTCGTGTTTTATAAAATATTCCTTTCTAATATTTTATAAACTTTCTAAATATTTCCCCAAAAAGTATTAAATATTTCTCTCAATCTTTCCAGTTGAATTAATTCATATTGATGAATTTTAAGAAATATCCATTAAAACTTTATTTCTTGTATTTTTATTTGAGTGTTTATCTAAAATTCTTTTTGACCAGGAGTATATATTTGACATTATCATCAATGTTAATATTTGCTAAAATTTTGCAAATAATTGGTTTAATATTTTAAATATACATGGGATTTTCTTGTACTAACACTATCATTCTAAATATAATAAAAAAAAGAAAAATCCCGAAATAGAAAATTTATTTAAAAAAAGGTTGTTGAAAACGTTGCAGAGATAATTTTAAATTGCTAGATAAAGCCTTTATGCTTTCAAGTGGTTTTTATTATTAATAAAATGAGATTCTAAATTATATTGTTTACGAGATAAAGCTTCTGCATTAGGCTAATCTTGTTTATTATACATGTACATATATTTTTTCCACGACTAGAAATTAGGAAAAGGATGTTACAGATTTCAAACATTTCTGTCAATTTTAGTTTTAAAATTTTCGGTGTAAAATTGGCCTTATTCATTATATTTCCACTATCTTTTTTCAGGCTGCAATTTATTATGGAAAAGACAAGTTTATTTGCTCTGGTGCAATATTAAATAAGAAATGGATAGTATCAATTGTAATAGGGTAAGTTAAGTCCAATATAAGTGATATTATTTACTGATTTTATTTAGACTATATAAAAATATAAATCATCCTTTGCTGTGATAAATAACAATCTCTTACTTTTATAATGAAAGAAGTCATTACAATTGTTATTGTAAAATTAAAAATTTAATATAATTTTAGTTTTAATATAATCTTGAAAAAATGATGAAATGGGACAAATCATGCTATCATTTTTGTTCTCTCTAATGAGAATAGATGTGGTTATTAAACGGTTTACAAAATATTAAATTACACAACAAAACCAAAGTACGTTAATTTTATTTAAATTTATAATCTCGTCTTTAAAAATTTATTTTCGGTACATGTTTAATGCAAATTTTAGTAATAATTTTTATAAAAAATCTGAAAGAAATATAATTATATATAAAATAATGTGCATGTTTATATATTCTTAACTGTATATATACTGTATGCTGTCTTATATTGTATATATATTCTTAAATATATATATATATATATATATATTTAAGAATATATATATTCTTAAATATATTCACTAATATTCTTAAGAATATATAGTGGATATATATTCTTAAATATATATATATATATATATATATTTAAGAATATATATCCACTTAATTGTAACAAATATTCACGGAAAGGATAATAATCTTTTGTATGAAATGTTAATAATATATTGAAATTTTTACACGTATCAACATACACACGCGCGCGTTCACAGACATACATATATATATATATATATATATATATATATATATATATATATATATATAGAGAGAGTGAGACAGAGTGTGTGAGGACGAGGGAGTAATACACATAGGCAATCTCCTATAAATAAAATTAAAAATTTACTGGAAAACAAACACCATTGAATCATTAAATTTTTTATTACTTTATTGTGAGCTGTAAAGAACCAAAATTTCTATACGTAGAAATGCTAAGATCTGCTAAGATCTGCTAAGATCGTCCGGATCCTGGTGAATGTTTCACTGGCGACAGTATTCAATGTTTTGAATGATATGCTCCTAGAAGATTACATTCCTGATAGCTGGAAAATTTCCAGGCTGATATTAATTAAACAGTCAGGGGTGGAGGAAACACCAAATCCATACAGGCCGCTTTGTCGTGTCAACAGTATGAGTAAGCTCCTGGAAAGGATGCTGGAGTCTAGGATGAGGCAAGATATTGAATCCAAAGGAGGGTTAAGTTCGAAGCGGTACAACTTCAGAGCTGGCAAGTCTACTACTGATGCCTTGGTAGAGTTCATGAGGAATGCCAACAGCGCTGCGGAGAGCACTTAGCGTACCCAGCAAATACCAGTGGTAATTTTATTTCACGTAATGAATGCCTTCAACTCCCTCAGTTGCGAATCAATTTTCCAGGTGATTGGAGAGCGGGACATTCAGACTTATCATAAAAGAATGGTTCAACGCTACCGACAAGTTAGAAATCTCGTATAGAGAATGGATGATAAAGATATTTGGTTCCAGATAACAAGTTGGATGCCTCAGAGCTACGTCCTGGTTCCCCTAATTTGGAACCACGTATTTCATGGTATGCTGGAGTTAGATTATCCTGGTACGCTCCTCTTATAGATTTTGCTGATGATCTCGCGTTAGTAATCTCAGCACGGACGGAGAAGGTGGTAGCAGACAGAGACAATAGGGTCATTCTGAGGATCAGAAATTTTTTGAGGGTTAGCAGCCTCCAGCTATTTCATATCAAGATTTTAATGGTACCGATGACGGATGACGACGGATTGGGCCCATACCAGTCTGAACTCTTGATGGTTTAGTACAGTCCGTACAGACGGAGAAATATATTACAGTCTGTGCTTGCTTAGATGGGCGACGGTGATGATGCATGGAGACTCTGAATTCCCTAAGCCCGAAGACACCTTCTAAGGCTGTGTAATGTTTAGGCGGTCTGGCCCCGGAAGGGGGAGTTGGTGAGATAGAACGTTTAGTCAGTAGGACGCAGGCCCACATACGCTCTTTAATAACATTAGTAGAACCGGTTAGCGAGCCAGATATTTCACCCATAAAATGATGGATGTTCCTCAGATTCAGCAGAAATAAAAAAAATATGTGTAGTTATTTTTTCATTACACATTTTTTTTTCTGACTAATATATATAAAAAATCTCTTACAAAACTAGTATTCATTCAAAATTTCAGAGGATATAATCGCCCATGAATGGAAATTTTCACTATTATTTTTAGTATTTAGGGTGAATGACGATCTGTTCCAAAAAAAAACTCTGCTCAGTTGGCTAAAATTTTCTCGTTAACAGTTATAAAAGTGTTAAAAGAAACCGCATCACAAATATTTTGGCTCCCGGCCTCTTCGCAATCTCCAAATGACTGCACGAACTTAACCACTAAATTGAGTTGGAGAGCCTTTACCGGTATGGTGGTAGATTCGTAAGAGTTTATTTTAAAAACACCAGTGCATACAATTAAGGCTTTGCGCTGGGAACTCCTTAAATTTTGTAAAAGTTCTCTATTAAAACCCAATTTATGCGCCTAATTTATGAGTGTAAGAGATCATGCTTTCGAAGACAGCTTAGTACACCATGTACATTTGACGGTCAGACAATCCGTCGTACTCCCTAACAATCTTTCTAAGTTTGTGCATCACTGTGAAGTCGTCTGCCGCTGCTTGCCTAATGTGGTTGCTAAACAGCAACTTCTCATCAAACAAATTAACTAGGTACATATGAACTCGGCTGATTACATAGTCATTATACTTAATATGGGGGTTACGACTATGGAATAATTTCTCTCCAAACTTGAGAAGCATAAACTTCGTCTTGGGAGAATAAATCTTTAAATTTTGAATGTCAATCCAGCCCTCTGCAGTTGACAAAGCCGCCTGCGGTCGGTCTTGTAGCTGCCGTTGTGAGTTACCACGAACTAACAGGAGAAAATAATCGGCAAAAGCCTGGGCCGTCACCCATTCTGGAAATGTCAATCCCAGAAACCAGTTAAATACCTTGTTCCACAGCAGGTGACCAAGAACGGAATCCGGCAGGATTCCCCTGGTGACGTATTTTTCCACAGCTAGGTGCGCATCTTAAAACAGAGTCGTACAATTAGACAAATAGTCACGTACTACTGCCTGCGGGGCTACGGGAATATTGCGGCATTCCATCGTATAGAAAACAGAACTTCATCTCAATGAAGGAAATGCTGCCTCTATGTCAAGAAAAACTTTCAAAACATATTTACAATCGGCGCTTTCCATCTCGGCAAGAGCATTTAAGGTCAACCCCTTTCGTGAAGCCATTCTGGCCTTGATGTAGAAAGCAGTTCATCTCAATGCTTTCCCAGAGTCGTTCCACAACCAACCTTTCAAACTGCTTGCCGATTAACGGCAACAGGCAGATAGTTCGACAACATCCGACCTCACTATTATTCTTTCCTGGTTTTAAGAGCACCCTCACCAAATCCACTTTCCAACTAGTCGGGAAGCAGCTCCAGCTAAGGCACCAAGCCTGCCAAGCGGTTCTTTTATGACAGGCAGCCGATGGTAGAATATATCCAGGTGAAGTTGGTCAGTCCCCAGTGCATTTTTCTGTGATATTCGAGAAACCACACGGTCTATATCTACAGGGTCCACAGCCCGTATGACAGAGAAGGGCGTAGCTTCCACCCTAACGCCATTTTTACATTTTACTGCTATTACCGTTGTTACATAACGGCAATAGTGCAATGGCTTTGGCCGGTAACATGATTTTGCAAGCTGCCAGGAGCTGCGCTGAGTCAGCGGATAATATCTTGCCATAACTTAAGTCTGATTTCCTTGGTAGCATGAACATACTCATTATGGGCGTACCAGTAGATCTGCAGACGACATCGTGCACGTCATCAATAATAACCCCTGTTAGGTGCGACGCTGGTATTTTCTTCTAGCGGACCTGAATCTTGCGCGCAGCACGCTGAGGTCAGAAGATCAACATCTTTTCCTGCGTTTAAAAGATGGCTCCCTGGAAGCAGCGGTCATGACGGCTCCAGGCACTCTTTGGTCAGCAGACTGGCTAACTAAGGGTCCATCCATTGGCCGAAGCCGCTACAGGACTCTATCGCAGCCAGTTTTGATAGTCCGGTCGAATTGTTCCGGGCCCACATTTCCACCTTCTCTCTGTGCTTCATGCGCCATTCCAACACTTGCAAGGTAGCTGCGCACTCGCCGCCGTCTGTGCACGGCGGGTATCCAGGCACGGCAGGTATGTAGTTAAGGTGCGAATGAATGTCGGTGCATGGTAGCCCAGAAAACCTCGGTGTGTATGGGCCTGGAGTCAGTCCAGAGACTGCGCATCCGCTCTCTGTTAGCATGTATCCCGGTTCCACCAGAGTAACTGACCGGATCTCCAGGGTTGGTAGCACTGAAGCGGTGGTATAGCAAGCTAGAGAAAGGATAAATATCATAAAGCCTAAACAATCACAAAAGTGACAGAGGATTCACGTAAACACCCTCGTCTAGAACCATTTGTTTTGCCTGAGGAGAAACGAAGAAAGAACTTTGACACAAGAATGGGAAAGGAGGTTAAGAATTTGCAGAGAGCTATACTCAAGAGTAATATACCAAAACCAAAACCTAAGTATCTGGTAATTACGAGAGATGAAACTTTTTCGAGAGTAAGTCAGCTACTTTGAGGCAAAGAAGATTGTAATCGCCCGCAAACGTAAAGCAACATCAATTTATGCTCCCCATTCCGTGGTGGAAAGATGAAACAAGAGAGTCAAATAATTCTTTTAAGAAACTTCCAACATTAGAAAATCTAATCGCGTTCAAAGAATAAAGGTCGTATGAAAAAGATTTTTGATACGTGCTAAAAAACGATCCTTGGATCGTTGGGATGATAGGGAGACGACACGCAGCAATGCGTGTCGTCTCCCTATCACCCCTTCACAGTAATACGACTGCGACAGACGTTTGGAGGAAAGTGGAAGCTATTTGTGGGCATACAGACTTTACTTCCATAACTTTCCTTCAATGTGAAGATAAAGTTAGAGATACTGCAACAGAAATTACAAAGTTACTAGCCAATCATTTCGAAGAAGCAAGCAAAACCGCTAACAACGATGAATATTTCAGAAAACAAAAAAAAGAATTTGACGGTCTATTAAATTTCACAACTGAAATGAATTATTCATATATTGTACCATTCAAAATAGAAGAACTTGTGAAAGCATTGGTGAAAGCCTGCAATACAGCTGCTGGTTCGGATGAAATTCATTATGTCATGATCAGGCAGCTGAATAAAACTGCAAAATATTGAATGTAAGAACTACACAATCAAATATGGCGGGATAGAATGTAAGCACAGCAGTGGTAAAAAGCACTAATTGTTCTTGTTTCAAAGAAAAATCAAAATCTAACAGATCCCAATAGTTACCATCCTCTTTCTTTGACGTGGGCTATGGGAAATATGTTTTAAAAAAATGGTAAACCGACTCGTTTGGGTTTTATAAAAAAAAATCTTTTATTTTCACATCAAGCAGGTTTTCGACTATACCACTCGACTACTGATCAAATGCTTAATTTAGAGAACATCATATATAAGAGCTTTATCACAAGAAAACATTAGGTCGGAGTCTTCTTCAATCTGCAGAAAACATTCGATATGTCCTGGCCAAATGGAGTAATGCTTCAATTATAAGAATGGGGCATTCGCGGCAATCAGCCAGTTTTACTCAGCAACTATATGAACGACCTTATTTTCCAAGTACGTGTTAACAATGAATATTCATCACTAAAATTACTGAAAAGTAGCGTACCTCAAGGCTCGCCGTTTAGCGGTAATTGTTCACGATCGCCATCAATAAATTATTATTAGTCAATCCAGTAGAAATCAGCAAAAGCGTTTATGACGATGATCTGGCAATTGTGTAGGCCAACAAAACTGTAGCTATGGTGAAGTATATATTGCAACGAGCGAAAAACGCCCTCAATGATGTTGCGAGGAATAATGGTTTTAAATTTTCACCGGGGAAAATGGTCTGCGTACACTTCTTTAGGAAGAGAATTCCTCACTGAAGTCCTATTTTGACCATTGTATACAATTCAAGGACAATGTACGATTTTTAGGTTTATAATTAAATTAATCCCTTACATGGGGATTACATATAGAAGAATCGTATAGAAGATTCAGTGTTAGTTGCAAAAAGGTCCTAAACGTTATTAAATGTTTATCAAACATCAATTAGAGGAGCTAAAAAAAAGAAATACTACTGATGCTGAATAAAGTACTAGTTCAATTAAGCCTCGACTACGGATGTGTTGTAAATTCATTCGCTAAAAAGTCGCATTTACTAACGTTAGATTTAATACATAACAGCGGAATAAGATATGCCACAGGCGCGTTCTCTGTAAGTCCGGCGAGTAGTCTAATATCGTAAGCCGGATTATAATGTAAGCAACTACATTATAGATGAGAGATCCTATTGCTAAGATATGCAGCAAATATATGGGGCTTTTGTACACATATAAATAATAAAACGTTTAACAATCATCCTTTGGCTGTATTATATGAACATTGTGCTACCTATTCCAGCCGGAATGTGCATCAGCCGGAATAAGTTATCACGAATTGACAACAAAATATGAAATATCTTTAATAGAGACATTAGAAATTTCTATAAGAGGAATACGCCATGGCTTTTACCAGCGGCAAACAGAAGACTGGATATCTCTCTTGACAAAACAAAACAGAAGCCTGCACTTTATTATCCAACATGATTTTATCAACCGTAAGTAGTTACGAAGAATACATTAAAATTTATTCTAACTGTTCTAAAACCGAACATGGTGTTGAATGCTCTATGTATATAAATGGAGAATCCAATTTTTGGAAACTGCCACATATGGCAAGTGTTTAAACGACAGAACTTATTGCTATACAGCAAGCTCTACGCTACTCGGAACACTACTGTGAAAACTGTGTGCTTATATGTCCGATTGTGTAAGTGCACTCGGATTAAGAACATTATGTACGTTCTTATTGCAAGCATCCTGTCCATTTTGTACGTTTTATATCAACGAGGACAGCGATGTATTTTTGTATGTACTCCAAGGCACACTGGTTTCAGGGAATGAAAGAGCAGACGAAGTTGCCTGGAAGGCGACAGTCTGTGATAACCTGGATATAATTTCTCTACGAGTAGCAGATGTTAAAATTTGCCTAACTCAACAATAATAAAGCGGTGGAGTAATGATTAGAGAAGATTAAATACCAAAATAAACTCAGTTAAAACCTCTTCATATAAAAGCAAGTGCAACGTGAAGCTAACTCGCCGAGAACATGTGGCGGTGAACAAAGCGGTTAATAAATTCATATTTGTTAACAGGTGAAGGATGACCAATTTGCGGTATTCATAATAAAGCACTTAAAGGCAAGCATCTGTTGGAAGAATTTATCATATATGAGGATCTCATAAAGAGGTTCGGTCTAAGAAATATTATTGTTGCTGATTTGGAAATTGGAAATGAAGAAAAAATAGTAGCGTATTTGCACGCTAGTGGACTATTAACGAGTCTATAAGAAAATTCAAGCTGTGTTAGGGAATCTCTAAGCGAAGTAGTTTAATTCTACTTAGAAAAAAAGGGGTGTCTTGAAGCGTGGCATGTATAGAGCCGAGAGGTAGCCCTCTTGCTTACGGCGCCCAGGTCGCCTGCATGAAAGGGCGGCGGAGTCGGGTCGTATCCGGTGATGGCATGGGGACACTCGTCGGTGTATGGATGGCGCGGGCCAAAGGGTATGTGCAAGGCATATCTTTAACCAGGTAGAACAGGACCGGCAAGGGAAGCCTCCCCGTCGAGGTTTTCTTTGGCTGTCCTAAACAGGTGGTCGAATTGCTCCTATGACGCAGGGAGGATCCCGATGGGTTAAGTCCTACGGGGAAATTTATAGGAGGGTAGTCAACTACCACGATATCCTAGTGCGACTGATGCAATGCTTAACCGCGGTTCCAGTTGCCCCGGGGGTGCTTAAGAAAAGGGAAAAAAGTATATTATTATTGCAAAGACATTATTTTTCATTTTAGTGTTTTATTTATTTATTTTTTATTTTAATATCTGGGCTCTTTATATTCTGTAAGTGTTAACTGTGTCTTTAATATATGTGATGGTCTAAGTGTTTTGTGTTGTTTTTTGGTGTTTTAAATAAAATGTAAGTACCCTTTACACCCTTCCATATGATGAAGGTGATGGTTATTAAAACCCCTTTTATAGAATGTGACGAAGGCTAATGACCTTAAAAGTCGATGCCATAACACAAACAAAAAAAAAACAACAGAATAATAACGATAACAATAAAAATATCAAAAATATTAATAATAATGTTAACAATACTAATAATAAAAATAATAATAATATTAATTAATTTATTTGTTTGTATGTGCAATAGAACAGCTTCTTAGTTACAGCCTTTGTATGTTATACAAGAGTACATAAAAACATATACTATCATTCAAAGTTACAATTTACACATAAATTAGAAACCACATAATAATTATCAATTCAAAAAAATGAAAGTAATAATTGGAGTTTTAATTATATTACACTAGTTATTATTATATTAGTCTTTGTATATACACAAAGGTACAGGTCAAGATGTACTTACAATAATTACATAGTGAACAATTCAAAAAAAAAAAAAAATTAAAAAACCATATAATTAAAAATATACTAATACAGAAAACAATTTTAAATATTACATTTTAATAATAATAATTATAAATTCAATAACAACAAAAATAAAAATTAGAGTTTTAATTATGGTAGTTATAGAGTGATAACATTAATAATAATTTTATTTATAACTAAGTGGTTGTACAGCACATTTCTACGTTTACATCTTACATCGTTCATCCATTTACATTTATATTGTAATTTAAATAGAATTGCTGGTAATTACGTAACACTATCAATATATAAATATATGTGTAGGTAAAAATAATAAAAAAAGTATTTATATCACTATCAAACATAATTAACTGTTTTTTAATTATTTAAATAATTATTTATTTATTAATAGAAAGTAGTTTTAAATTAAATTATTTAACTATGGCCAAGCAGAAGAGGGTCTTTGTCAATTTTGTAGCAATCCAGTTTTATAGCACCAGTTGTTCAAATGTTTATCATACTGTAATATAAACTTCTTAGTTCAAAAACTAAGAAAAATTTCTTTAAAAAAAAAAGAATTCTTCCTTGGATGGAAAAAATTTATTTTATCATATTTGTTTACCGCAGTAAAAGAGCATCTCTGTGGATAAAATAAGTTGCGTAAAATATACAAGAGGACAAAAGTTTCTAATATTGTTTGCGGGTAAACGTAGCTGTATTCTATTTTCCGTAAGATTACACCTATGCAATGCTTTATGAAAAAACTGTAAATCAAAGTATTGTCTTCGCCATACAAGAGATAGTAAATTATAAAGTGACTTAAGCTGTTCTTGGCCCGGATTCTGAAGTTTAAATTCGTGACAAAGCCAAGATAGAAAGTTGTTCTGAATGGATTCATGTTTTTCCAAGCATAGTCTCTCCGCAAATTCCTGGTTGAGATGGAATATTCAAGTTGCCTTTGATCAAGTGCGAGGATCATAAAAAGGTCTCGCAAGCCAGTTTGACTGACCAAGATTTCGTATTTCCCTGCTCACAATCCTGTCTACATGTTCAGAATAGTACAGTTTAGTCAAGAAGTATGCCTAGATCGGTGACGGGGTTTACGGTATTAATCGGAAGATAATTTATTGTGTATCTAAAGCAACTAATGTTAGTCTTACGGGAGAACGGAATGTGTTTTATTTTTGAAAAACTTTTTGGCATATGATTTCTTATTGCCCAATGACAGAGTTAATATTATTATGTAACAGTAAGCGATCATGTTTGCTTTAAATCCGGAGAAAAAATTTTAAGGCCATCGACATATATATTTAGACCAGCGGAGACGGATTCAGTAATTTCATTGATAAAAAGTAGAAGCAGCAAAAGGCCAAGCTTGGAACCCTCTAAATTCCAGAGATTGCGAAGAATTCACGACGGGAAGTACATTGAGCATATCCAACAACAAAAGTTTTGTTATTAAAGTATGAAGAAATCCACCTAACAAGATACACTTTCTGAACCCAAATACGGCCAACTTCTTTCGGAGCAGGTAATGCGGTATTTTATTAAATGCTTTTTGAACGTCAAAATTTATGGCGTCCACCTGACCTTGAGATTCAACAACAGGACTGATTTGTTCAAGGAAACATTTAAGGTTTGAGGTAGTGGAACGGGAATGCATGAAGCCGTGTTGAGAAGCAAAGATATTATGTTGGATATTACGAAATATATGAGTTGATAGGATTGATTCAAAAATTTTAGGAAAGGAGGATAGGACGGAAATTAGAAATATACGAGGCACTAGGCTTGGTAATAGGAGTAACGATCGCCTTCTTCCATAGGCTGAGGAAGGTACCTGATTTTAAGCTCCAGTTTCATAATGAGGCAAGAATAGGGGCGATCACGATGCTCATACTTTGGATGATGAATATTAGTAAGCCATAAGGTCTAATGGCTACCTTGGGATTAACTTCGTTGATGGCAAATAGTAATAAATCAGTGCTGACATAGGGTATGTCACGCTTATCACATTTCATCTGATCTTTAGACGTTGAAGAGGCATCCGGTTGTACATCCTCTAAAAATGACTGAAACACAGATTGAAAGTACTCTCCAAAGCGGGTAAATAGCACTTGAGGATCGGTGACTGGTACATTATCGAGGAGAAGTGCAACGACGACGCTATCTGCATTAGAGCTATGTTTTGAGACATATGTTGATGGTTTAAACTTTAGATCGCTTTGGACGAGCCTTGCATGGTTAAACTTATCCCTAGAAAGCATCAATTTAACATTATTCCGTAGCTCTGAAAACGTGTGGTAGTCAGAAGCAAGTCTCGTTAATTTAAATCGTCGATGTTCTACGTTTTTCTTCTTAATCAGTGATATAAGTTCGGCTGAAAACCACGACGGAAACCTCATTTCGACGGCGACTGACAGAAAAAATCTTAGCGATAGCGTTGCTAATCACGTGCTGGAAATTTATCACAGCCTTATCAAGGTTAGGACAGAGAAGAATCGGCATTGGTCACGTCTGTAAAAAGAGATTTGAAGTCTCCCATTCTAAAATTATACGTGGGACGATTCATAACATGATCATGAATGAACGACAAATCATGTATGATTATCGTAAACGGATTATGCAGTTTGTCCGGGTGCAGAACACCATGCAAAGAAAGCGATGAAACAGACATTTGCCAATACAAGATCTAGGTTAGTTCCACGTGCAGAGTTATGGTTTTAAAATCCTAAGTTCAAAATTCAAGAAGAATGAAAATGTGCTTAGATTGACTTTTAGAATTATAATTGCAACCAGAAAGAAAAAAACGATCACCCCTAACTACATCGGGTGTATTGAAGTCACCAGTTATTAATAGTCGTATTTCAAGAAATTTATTTGTATAATTAAATCATTAAAATAGTGTTTCAAAACAGATGGGTACACAGGTTGTGGAAAATAATGAACACTATTAGGCTTATTGATGCTGTTCTTGGTATCTCGATCCAACCAATTCAATAGTCATATCCAGACCTTTGGGTCTAACACATTTGATATTATCTTTAAAGTGATTAAAGTATCTCCACCACGGTCAGTAACGGAAGATTCATAGTTTCTGTCTGAACGAAATTCTTTATGACTCCGGGAAGAAGTTTACTATGGACGTCCGACAGCCAAGTTTCAGTCAGTGCAATGAAGTGATAATCAAAATCAGTAAAAGCTGCGTAAACCTCGGCAGAATTAGTACGAAGGCCTCGAACATTTTGATATAGTATTGGCACCTTAGCCATTAGTACTATTACCATCCTTCCCTGGTAAATTCGTTGTCATGTCAGTTTTTAAGACCCCCAAAAAAGAGGAAATTAAAATATATTCTGGCCAAATACTAGTACTATTTATTTTGTTAATAAATTATTAATTTTATATATTTTGTAATAATAATAATAGTAACGAGTACCAACCATAATATTTAATTTTTATAAAAAATTATTTGTTTTTTTAATCCACAATAAACTATAAAAATAAGTTTCGTTGTATTTATAAAGATTAATATTTTAATGGATATTACTTAATATTTTTACTTGATCCGTTTTATCCTTTTATTTTACTTATTTCAGTAATAAATAATCTCAATTTTAATTAATGAAGAAAGTGAAAACCACACAAAACATTCACATTGCTTTTTTGTCATAAGCTTTTGTGAAATGGCCTTATAAAATACTGTCACATCTAAGCGGTTTGTGATCGGAGCTTACAAAATAAGGTGCATGTCATTTACAATAAAATGAAAGTCCTAATAAACACAAAATCCTTATTCCTGTTTTACTAAAGAAATATAAATATTAGTTATTAAAGATAAGTATTTATAAAATAATTAATATATAAAATAATAAAACAAAGCAGATTATTATTTTAAAAAATAACGATTGTAGTAATTACAATAATGTGCTAATGATTCCCAACCAAATATGAATCATGTTTTGCCGTTATCCTCCGCATTAAAATGCAATTACAATAATTATTAAATAAATTATGAAAACTACGTACTGAGTGAACCACGTTCAGTTGTGGTTGAGGATATTTTTTCAGTGTTCCTACAAAGCAATTCAATGCCTTAAAACGGTGGTTACTTTACTATTATTTTATTCATGTAAGATTACTGCACTGTGATAATAAAATAAATCATATACATTTCCACTGTTTTTACCCATCATTGCATTGAAATCGTGTAAAAAATCTAACTACAATCTGCACCTTAATTAATTTTGGTTCCTTTTTTATTACATATTTTAAAAAGAAAGACATTGCGACACAAAAAGAAGCAATCTAGTAACAACTTTTATTACATTATTAAAGAAAATGTTTGTAACAGATATATTTTATTATAAAGAAAGTGTACAGTTTATTATAAAGTAAACACAGGAATGATCAATTTTGCATTGGTCAACCTCCATGGATTGTACCTGAAAAAAAAATTGCATTTGTCTTGACCGACTTAGTACCGTACTGATAATATAAAATTTCTAAATAAAACACAATCAATCATTATGGACAATGTTAACTGGATATATATATATATATATATATATATATATATATATATATGGTATAAGGAAGATATTTATTTATTATTAACCAAATAATATTGAATTTTACTTTACAGCGCTGATCCAACTTTCCTGAAAGTAGCAGTTGGAATCAATAAAATCAACGAACAGATACAATTAGAAAAGACTGAAATAGAAAAAATTATAATTCACCCCAATTGGACTGCTGGTACGGGATATTGTTTATCCCTATTTAAACTAAAAACAGCTCTGAAGTTTTCAAAAAATGTGCAAGAGATAACGATTGCTGAACCTCCAAAAAACCAAAGCCTTGCTGTGATTACTGGTTGGGGAACGAATACAACCTGGGTAAAATTTGTTTACTTATCATGTTTTATTTTTTTTCGCTGTAGAAAAAAAATGAAATCCTCTTTCTTCTGACGAAACAATTAGTATATAATAGGATAAAATATCACATTAGAAAGGGCCATCCATTGATATTCTACGGATAAAATAAGTAAACGTCTAGGTCAATAAACATACTTCTAGTCAAAAGTAAGCACTAATATTCACATATTATATCATAAGCACTATCATGACTGGTTTCTGTAACTTATCCACTCAATGGAACACATGTGTCCAAAGCAAGAATACGAAAAATATAACAGCTATGAAACAAAATAAGTAAATAGGTAACAATTGAAACAAAGGAATATTAAAATACTTATCCAAATGGATAAGATAAAAAGTACCAAAAAAAAATCAAATTAAATATAGTATCTTAAACAATCATCATTCAGGTCCATTTATTATAACACCGTTACCCAGTAAATTCAGAACAATGGCATCTACACGTACATGTCTAATTAACCTAACAATGTATCATAACTGAAGCGGTCAATCTTATCCCGAATATACGGCAAACAAATCTTGTAGTGGCTTTGTGGTTTTAAAATCAGAAAGAATGTGGGTAATGGTTTTCTAGTAGTTCTACGGAGGACATTGACAGTACTCCTAATTTAATGACTTTACTCTCAATATCTTCTTTCATTACAACCAAAGGAATAGATTGGCGAAAGTTTCTCAAGACTGCTCTGAATGCTCTTTCATTTCGCCTCGTGTATTTGCAACTTATAAGATAATTTTCTCGGATCCCTGTATTATTTTTTTATATGTTTCTATGTCTGCAGAAAGAACAAATGCTTTTGCTACTTACAGCTCGTATATTGATATCAGCTTTCCTCACTACAGGATCTAATTAATTTAACTTTGTGATGTCAGCAATTCCGTATAACATGATAGGAGGATTTTTAACATGTTCTGCCTGTTCAACGGATGTGGAAGTCTCCTCCATCGGAAGATGCTCGTAAAATTTAGTAAGAAATAAATTGTCATTAACATCACCTAGCTTTTTCTGTGCGTAAAACAGGAATCTATCATTCAGGAGTGTACGTTTGAAGGATCATGATGTGCAAATTCTATCCATTTTTACTTCCTGAAATTCCATTTCTGTTCTCAATGAGGTATTGCTGATCATTTTGCGTAGATTATTTTCGTAGGATCCTTTGAGGAATAAACTAAAAAGACGCGTTTCGTAGTGATTGATGAAGCGTTAACACACCCCATTTCACAGTTGTTACCAGGACTAACACTTAGCGGTTTTATAGCAACCGACTAGGTAATAAGTTGTTTAGCCTAAATCGTTCTCTCATTTAATAAACCGAAAGAAGTTATCTATGTATTAACAACAAAAATTATCACAATAGAGAAGATAAAATTATTAATTCTATAGTGTCTGATAATAAATTCCTTCCCACAATTAGAAACAGAAAGTAAAAATAAATTTCACTCTGAATAAACATGTTTAAACAACTGTAAGAAAGAGATAAGAGCTGACGTTTTTTATAATATATACATGAAATAAAAAAAATTGCTGCAACACAATAAAAAAAATTAACTTAATCATATAATTAAGTACAAATTTCTTTACTACAATTACATTTTTAACACTAAAATACAAAACAATTAATATATTCAGTTATATATCAAATGCGTGACATAAAACAAAATATAAAATTAATTTAAAAAAAAAATTAATAGCGAAAATTAAAAATAATTTAATGCAATATATATTTATTATTTAAAAAAAAATAAAACGGGTTTGCCAAAAACTGAAGAAATAACTATTAGTTACAGGTAAAAATTTACCTTATGTCTTTTCCTTAAAGTTGTTTAAACTGTTTTCAATAAAGCACTTGGGAATAAATGTTTTAAAGTGAAGAAAGTTAATTTTTTGAAAGAAATATAAACGAATCTAAAGTAATCAGCATTAAACTCAGCAGTAAAGTAATTAATGATGTTGGTTATTGAAATTGGAAATGGAAATGGAACATTTACCAACGTCCTACATTTGTATATTAATATGACAGACAGAGTAGAAATATTTAATGGTCTAAGTTTTATTAGGATCATATGTAACGCACACACTAAATAGATAAAATTACATCTTATGAGTTAGATTTAAAACAACAGCTTTTTATTACAACAAGAAACTTGTCATTCTCATTCAGTAACCAATAATAAGTTTTACTTATTATTATTTACCAGTAAATAATAAGTTTTTTAGATATAGCCAAAGGCATTATTTCGTTTGCCTAAAATAAATAAAAAACTGCATAACCTAATGTTAAAAAATAAAATATCAATATAACAAAATATCTCCTCTGAATAACTAGTCAATCTTTACAATTTACAGATGTAATGATGATTACTTAAAAATTTAATTAAATGTTATTCTTGTAATGAACTTTAAATATGTGTTAATAATTATTTTTATGGTTATGTAGACTCCTTATCTACATAATACCCTTCTCAAGGCAAATTTATCAGTAATAGACAAAGAAACATGCAAAAAGGCATATGTTGCATCACTAGTATCAAACACATCAATTTGTGGATTCAAAAACCCGACTACCTTTGCATATAAGGTAAGTATTTTTGTTAGTTACTATTTTGTTTAAACATATTTCTCACATTGTATTCAATATGAATACATATAGTTATTTATAAGCTTTCGATTGTGATAAACGCAATCGTTGTACTTGGAATACATATATTTTTCCTTACGTTACATTAACCAAGTTGTGGGTAGATACATCAAACAATAAATCATATCATAAAAAAATTTGGGAAAATGTTCATTGATATATGTCATAATAAACAATATATTTCTTTTTAACTCGAATAATTAATTGGGGTTAATAATTTTTTAACAGATTTCGCTGCAATCCTTAAATTCATAATATTTTACTTTATGGAAAAAGCATATATATTTTAACTTACAAAGTACAAAAGTGGTACCGTACTCCATTTGGTACTATTATATATTACGAGTAATAAATTCAAAAGTTTACATCTACGATAATGCAATTCATATTAAGTATAACTTCTGGTAAATCCATCTGTTAACTTTAATTAATTTTAAACGTTCATGTTAATGGATCTTTTTTTGTAATTTCGTAGCTGCAAAAAAATTAGTACTTCAATGTGATAAATAAAGTTTTCAGACCACTTCACTAAAGAAAATACCTTAAAGATCACTAAAGTTGTCTGTAAAATTGTATATCTAATTAAGTAATCGATATTTTTTTGTTGAGTCGTACTAATACCTATGTTATGAAATTTACACATACGAGAAGACACTGTCATTTTTACTTTCCCGTCTAGATAGCGTTATAGCACTAGAAGGGAACTATTGTATTTCAATTTGGGCACAAGCAGTTTTCACAGGATTTTCACTTTTATCAACTAAACAACCAAAAAAAAAATTGCTGGAAATTATTCGAATGTTTATGATCGTATGTACATGTGTTCGGTGTTTAAAACACCTTAAATCTCCAGAAATCCTGGACAGATTTTTACCAAAGTTTATCAGATTGCTTCTATAAAGGGGCATTGATGCGATTAAATTTTCAACTTAAATTATCAGTAGGGTTGAGACTAGAGTAAGCTCATCGTAAGTATCTCGATATTTCAACTAATTTGGGTCGTTTTTCTAGCAAACTTTTTAAAAATTAAAAAAATAACAATATTTGCAAAACATTTTTCAAGATTGCATACCGGTCCAATAAAATGCTTTAAACTACTTCTAATTTGTGACGTTATTGGTGAGCGGTCGAATTATGTAAATTAATAATATTTTAAGTTATAATAGTAACTCAATTTGGGCGGGGTCCGTAATCAATCGTGCGGTTAACTCAATACCTTTTTTTTTTCCTCTATTCCTCTAGGTTGGTCCGGACTGTTTGGTATAACTCCACCCAGAGGAGTGTCTGGTTAACGAGCTGGTAGAAATTAGAGCTAGTGTGGACTGTATTTTTAATGGGATGGTAGATGATGAAATGAAGCAACGCTATGTTCTTGAATCGCTATATTTAATTTCTTGTCACCCTTGAAATTTTGACTGAATTACAATAGTTACATTAAACTTAAGAATGTATGATACTTTAGTCATAATTGAACTTAAACATTATCAAGAAATTATGAGTTCCCTTGGACTGAAATGAAAACACAACCGCTCTGCGCGGGATTCTGACGTAAAATGATCGTAGCTTAACTCGCCGGTGAGCGGTAGCAACCACTAGATTGCAACACCGGACAGGTCAACGTGGAACGGAACATAAGCCTTCTCACCAACCGGCTGTGTCAGGCATGGAAGGTCGGCTCGCCGGTCAGCTCTTTTGAGGAGTCTTTATTATGCCCTTTCTTGACGCCGTGTCCTGACATATCTGCCCAAAACACAGCGTCGAATCTTTTCTATTTTATTGTGCCTACCATCCCCTGGAGTCCCGAGAGGATCATATGCACTGGCACACCTGGGCATGCCAGCCCTCACCTCTGGGACAGTCCTCCCGTTCCTATACTAATAGCCCGGCGCCGCTACTCTTGATTTTTACTCCTGATTACTTCCTTGGCATATGTATTGACTCTCCTCCAATGTTTCTCGCTTTGTAACATCTACTTCACAAGGGTATTTGGTGTGTACTGTGTGATACTCGCCTTGTTCCCTTGTATGTCCCACTTTCGACATTTGAGGACTGTATGATCAACTAAGTCCTTGTCTTGGTAAAACATAAATGACGGTGACGCACGTCTGCCTATTTTATGCAGGTAATCTTGAAAATTACCATGCCCCATTAATATCTGCACTATGTAGAAATTTACTTCACCAAAGTTTCTGTCGTTTCACGCGTCTAGGTCATGTTTACTTCGCTTGGTCCATTGTGTCAAGCTTCTTGCACCCCACCTGTTTTTCCATTCGGTCACCATACGTTCTCTTGCGTCTCTCCTGCTCGACCCATGAGCTATATCCAACCTTTCTCCCATTTGATAGTCGACTGGCGGAACTGAAGCGAGAGCGCAGAGGGCCTCGTACGATACCGTGCGGTAGGCGGAAACTACTCGTATTAGGGCTACCTTTTAGTCTGCCGACCGTACAAGCGAAATCTGTTCTAAGTTGTGAAATTACGTTAGTTAAATTAGTGCCGACCATCGCCGCTGATGGTGATAGATACCGCCACACCAGCGCAAATTTGATTACTATATGCGCGCGTACTTTAGTTACAATTATTGAATAGTATAGACAAAGAAAATATTACATTTAAATGAATTATAAATATTTTATATTAAACTGTGTGTGTAAGCCGTGCAACACAAACAACCCTGAGTTGTATGACTTCCCCGAAACGCGGCTTTAGACGCGCGACGGTTAAAAATGCTGAGAACACAACTGTGTTATTAGCTTTTTTTTAATAATATTTACAGTAAAAAGAAGGTAGATACACTTATATTCTGTACGTACATGTTCTTTTAATATAGTCTTTTCATTTAATAAAAATGAAAATTACACAAACAAGTTTCATTCATTCAATTTTACGTATCAGTTAATCTAAACATTACATTTTCTCATCGATAATTTATTGACCCTAATTTTCACAGGTAATTTTGACATCGTTTGTCAAAATCATGACTAATAAAAAATCCCCTCGTTTTTCTAACATAAAAATGAATTAATACCAATAATCTTCCTTTTTGAAAAAGGAATAACGTATCAAGCAATGCTTTAACTGTGAATGCTATTTCTTGTATAATCCAGAAGGTATCTGTTTTAGATTGGACATTTTCTGTATAATCGTTATTTTTTTCTTTAATGCCACTGGAATATCATCAAAAGTGACTATTTCGTTTTGCGCCAGTTGAAAAAGGTACGCTTAAAATTTTTTAATTAAAATAGAAAAAATTAAAAATTATTCATTACTTTTCTCATTTGTCTCTAGATCTATACGTGTTCATTTTAGAGGTAAATTCAGAAAATAAAAACGTTTTGTTATTAAATTTTACACACAAATTCATAGGTTACAAACCAAAAAATCGTTACTATTGACGCAAATATAGCAATAACTGCCAAAAATTAAAAAAAAAACAAGCCTTTTTGTTTTAAAAAGCACTCAAACTATTAAATGGATTTTGAATAATTTAAATTGGTTAATTAGGAGAGCCTAGGGAAATTTTCAAACATACTTACAATTTAAACAAAATTTGAATTTTAAGAAACAAAATTACGTATTTTTTTTTTAAATCGATGTCTTACAAGCTATAAGGTTAACAATACTGTGAAACGCAAATTATAGCTAAATATTGGTGTATTAATTTATCGATAATTTATTCCTAAAGTCGCCCAATGGCAGTCAAATTTGATCGGTTATATCTCCGGAGAGAAGAAACGAATTGAAACGTTTTTTTAAAAAAGTGTACTACGGAGCACTTTGAAATTGTGCTTTTTAAATCTAATTTATATAAAAATTCATGAAGATTTGTTTGTTTAAAAGCTAACGATTGCAAATATGTTTGAAAAAATCCCTAGGCTCTATTAATTTACCGATTTGAATGTTTAAAAATACGTTTGAAAGTTTCAATGCTCTTTTATATGCAATTATATTTTCATGTATCTAGATACATTATTACAGGCTCTAAACAATTTGGAAAAATCGTATGGTTTTCTTTTAGTCAGGATTACAAAATTATTGTGGAAAAACAGTCGGACGGATTTGTTGAAATTTGTGGTGTTGCTTTATATACCAAAAAGTTCTTTGAAGCAAAATCTATAGGTCCTATGTATAATATAATGTTATATAATTTCCAAGAAATCTTATATTTTTTTTATTTTTTGACAGTTATCGCTATTTTAGCATCAATCGTAACGTATTTTTTGATTTGCAACTAATGACCATATTGTGTGTAATATTGAAAGACAAAACTTTCTTTTCTCATATTTTTTTTCTAAAACGAACAGTTATCCAGCTATCTAGGTAAAAAGTAGAAAAACATTGATTTTTATTTAACATTTAGTTCAAAAAAATGTAAGCACATCGTTTTAATTAGCATATAAAGAAATAATTATTTCTGATGATATTCCGACGACATTAAAGCAAAAATTAGCGATCATACAGAAAAAGTCCAAATATCCCCATTTTAAAAAAGATTCCGTCTGGACTATTAATGCTTTATAATATCAGAAGGTTTGTTTGATATCTATTGATATTTACGTTCTACACCTAACGTTTCATCATAGATATTATTAATGTTTGCTTGAAAACATATCACATTGTGACTAGTACAGAGTACTGTCACGTTTAAAGATTACGAAAAATAAATCCACGGCATAAAATAATAAATTGTTACACACTATGATTTTCTGCTAAAATATACGATAAAATTATTTATTTATTTCGGAATATAACAATAAATTGAGTTCATTTAGATTGTAATAAAATCCGTGTGCCTTATTTAATGCTCAAATTTTATATTACCATGGATAAAACATTCTCATAAAACAAATGTGGTTGTTGCTTGTCAAAATTAAAGTTTATAAACAGATTAATTTATTTCAATAGATCAAATATTACATCTAAATTTCGTAAATTTTTTTCTTTTGTTTTGAAGATGCAAAGAAAATGTTTCTATTGACAGGATTCATTGAATGATAAGATTTTTGTCATTTTGTGGGAATAAAATTTCTCATTCAATTTTTCTCAATATGTTTTTTTTCAGGGAGACTGTGGTGATCCATTAGTTCAAGATGGAAAGTTGGTTGGTGTTAATATTGATTATTTTAATTTCCTAGGATACTGTTTAGATAGACAGTACTGTCCTGTACTGTTCACTGATCTAACAGTTTTTAAACAATGGATTGAAAAAATTATAAAAGAAGAATGATAAGTAAAGAAATGCAAAAACCTTTCCAGACAGATTTATTTCTTTAAATACAAAATCTCATTAATGAATAAAGAAACAAAATTATATATTTTTAATTTATCGACTCTTTTCTCATAAAATATTTCAGTTTTTCAAATATATAAATTTGATATGTTTGTACAAGACCCAAAAAGTATGAAAATAAATATTTTCAATTAAAATATATTTCTTGTAAGTTATTTAAAAAATATGTTCTCCATTAATTACGCTATTCTTAAATTCCAAAAATGTTACGAAAATAATTTGTTTAACACCTGTATTGAGCAATACATTTTTCGATACTGACTGCCATATTAATGGAGAATAAAACCATATGCGTACTATACCTTTAACTTTAACTCTAATTATATTTTATTAAAAAAAAAAAAAAAAAAAGTTAACAGATTCCAGAAACCATAACGGAAAATTGATGAATATTAAAAAGCACGACTGCCGAAAAAAGAAATAAACATTGCTGACAAACATTACTCTTTTTGTACTGGTTTGATTCAATCGTGAATTATATTATACTAGCAATTATCGTTTGAATTTTTAAAATCGGAAGAAGATTGGTTGGTATAACATTAATGAATAACTGTGATGTGTTAGATCGAAGGTGAAGCACATTCATGCAAAAGAAATTGTTCTTCCCAAAACAGCGCCCGATGGGCACCCCGTTTGTTACCAGTTGGTATTGTTAGGTCTAGCTTCGCACATGGTACTCGCGTTTCCATTACCATAGCCTTACAGGCAGTCCTCAACGGAAAGCTCATTATTATTATTGTTAAAAATATATTTATTTAAAATTAAATTATTTAAATTTATGTAATATTGTTATATTTATTACTATTATTTTTGAAATATTATTCATTCAACTGATTCAAATCCAATTCACACAGTTATAGAGGCTCACAGTGCAGAGTTCATTAAATCAATTTATTAAAACATGTGCTTTAACCGGATAATCTCCACGTCTACATATAAATATTTATATATATGTGTGTGTATATATATTATATATATGTATATATTTATAAATACACTTATTTATATACCCAATGACACTCCCGGTAACGTAAAGATTTCATCGCGGGATTATATATCTAAATAGGTTCAGTTGTTGAGCAGCTAAAGTGGAACAAACATACATATAAACATATATCCCAACTCCGTTTGGGAAGACACCCCCCACCATGCAGTGATTCGGGTTACCACACCACCCTCTCCGTTCTGATCCCTGAGGGGCTTTACTGGAGATCGTTTTTAGACCCTGTAACTGATTAGATCTCCTAGTCCATCCAGGCCTCAGTCGGGATACGATTGATGCAATGCCTCGGCAGTCATTTACATCAGTAAAATTTATTATCTCAGCTAACGCCTTCGCTTTAGGCTTCATTCGGACATCTTCACTATTTTTTTCCTACATATCACCATCTGAACTAGCTAACCAAGTCCAGAAAACGCGAACCCCGTGCCAAGGCCAAATTTAATCCCTTAATTGCTGCCGTAAATGAAGCTACTATTGACTAAGTAACGAGTCATTACAATGTAAAACCCACATCCCTCACCCACACTCTAAACATCATACCTGAAGACCGTCCATGGCAAGAGAGTGCCACACCTCACGGCTGCTAGGACTATCATGCTCTCGGTAGTGCAGTCACCCCCGTCCGCCACCATCACTCAAGGCTGACAGCGGCTCCCCCACCCAGCATTAACAACAATTGCTTTTAATTAATCGCGTGACATTTACGACATTTAAAGATCGCCCCTGGCAATACAGTGCCGCACCTCACGGCTTTATGGATAACCATCCCTTGGTAACGCAGTCACCCCGCTGCCGACAGCGGCTCCGCTACTCGACTTCAACAATCACTGCTTTTGAATTAACTGAGGCTCATTGCCAAAACTGCTACCTCCGACCAATAAAATATCTCGCCGAAACCCTAGCCACCCGGGATACTACTCCGTTTAAACACCTTCAGTCGATCTATGTAATTCAAGGGATCGAAGAAAACCAGCATCTATCGACCATTCCCAACAGATCTACAATTAACACGAAGATCCAGAACAGTGTTCACTCTCATAAGTTCTCTAATTACTCTGGTTTGTTCAGCCTCAAAAACGGGGATAGACGTGGAGAACGTTGTCCACCACGTCACCAACTCCACAATCCGGGCATAGACCTGAATCTACTAAATAAAACCTAGCAAATCTCTCCCGAAGAGCACCATGCCCGGAAAGGCATTGCGTAATATACCGATTGGGGGAAATCCACCTAACTGCGCGCAAATCAGACACCATTGGAAATATGCCATGCGTGTAATGACCAACAGGGAAGTCATTTCCCTTGACCTGCCAAGCTGTAAAACCTTGGTCTTCGATTTCCCGCATACTTTCCGAAATAAGAAGGCTATCCTGTTTGGAAATATAACCTTCCTCACATTCTACGGAAAGAATATCTATTGGCTTAATGCCAGCAATAACAAAGACTGCCTGCTACCACACAGTCCTTCAACTGCTGAAAATAGCTAACAGAAGGTGACGCTGGGGTCTCAAAGGAATGTTCGTATAACACCTTAAGATCATGCGATGAGCTCAGACAAGAGCAGCGTATAACATAATAGCCTTACTTATACCATTTTAGAGGATACGCATGGTACGGAAATTCAACCTCCCAATCGGAATGGATAACTCTAAAATTCAAAAAAAGGCGTCAAAAGCCTTCTTAGCAAAATATTGAAGGTATTTCTTGAATCGAAGATTCTTATCAGGAATTCCCACCGTGAAGAGGCAGCACGAGAGTCAAAAAAATGATAAACCAGGCTTATGAGTCTCTATATTGCGTAACCTATAAATGGAAACCGCACAAAACTTCCGGCCGCGATAGTGACCGTTTTCGCAATTAAATTTTGTTAAAATTATAAAAACCTAGACAACACCCTACACCGTCCCACGAAGAGACCACAATTTCGTTTAGTCAGCATATTCGACTCCCTCCGGAGAACGGGACGTATTTCTCCCTCCAAATAACTAGGGCTCCGGTAGGCACATTCCTGCTGGCCCATAAGTGCTGGTACCGAAAGGACTTCAGCAGATGGACTGAAGGGGAATCAAGCCGGGATTACTAGGCTCAAAAGCTTAGTCTCTCACGGTCAGAACCAGTAAATAAATTTCACGATGGTCCATATGGATAGGAACGAAAATTACCAAATCCGTCCATAAATAAAACTTAAAATTTGTAACCTCTATTAAATAACCGATGAAATCCGCCCGATAATAGAAAGATACACCAGCAAGGGACATTGTCCAGGCTCTGCGGTATGTAGGAAGAAATATTGAAACTCCCGCCATTCTTGCGTTCCGTTCCGTTATCAAGACTACATCCAAGTATATCTGATCAGAAAAATAACTAATTGGACGGCCGGGCATTGAAACCTGTGCTCGGCTTAAATTGGTCAGCCGGCACTTCAACAACATCAACGTGGTTTTTTCTTGACCAAAGATCAACCCTAAATACATTACAGTTCTTTGTGTAAGTCGTATAATAAAATAAACGTATTAGAATTAATATTTAGCTGCAATAAGATGAAGGAACTCCAAAAAATAAGAGCAAGAAGAAAAAGAATGCTTACATGATCCAACATATTGCTCGTCAAAAAATCACAAGTTGTTTAAAATCATTAATTGTTTAAAACACATCAAACAACAAAAGTAACAATAATTATTAAAAAAAAAATTATTAATTTTATTTCCATAATTCAGTCACTCAATATTGTAGCAGATCTTAAAAACATGACGATTTTCGACACAAATAAATGGATACTAAAAATACTACGTAGACTGTTCATTTAGAATCGTATAGGCTCTTCCCCGCTAAGACACCTCCCCGTCTTATCATGCAGGGGCTGAATCTAAACCATACGGTACGTACAGCAAATGTATGATCACTCAGGCACTCCACTATCCAAATCTGGATGACCGGAAGGTGTCTCCAGGAGGTGATCCACTCCGAGGAGCCCCGCTATCAGGAGCTGACCTCCCACATGATCACCCGTTATCAAACTCCATGTGGCCTTTTGTTTCAATTGTAGCCGTTTGGTTTCAATTAAAACAAACTTATATACATATTTTATGGCCTATCACATAACGCGTAACGGAAGGATTCTAACGTGGAATCATACATCTATATCGTTTGGACCGTTGAGCTGCTACGGTGGAACAAATATATATAAATACATACATATATATACGCTCTAAAAAAATTACACTCCTTTTTGGGTAGTAGTGTAAAAATTCGTTGCTCATGTTTTTCTTTATGCTGATCTCACTTGCTTTTCACCAAAACAATATAATATTATATAAATTGTTTAAGAAATTATGTGAAAATTACGTTTTGTTTTCAAGAAGAATGCTGTTAAAGCAAATAAAAAATTCTATATTATATTTTTATGCCGTTGTAAAACATATTCTTTTTCATCAATCATCACAATCCAAAAAATACAGGTTAAGAAAATTAGAAAATTAAGAAAATGCTTAATTAAAAATGAGATAAAATAAACTAATTTTATTAAATATTTAGCGAGTACACAATTTCTATTTTATACAATGTTAACGTACAAATAATTACACAAAATGTTTGTTTCTGTAAGAAAATGAGAAAAATTTAAATTTTTCACTGAAGGAAAATGAAAATAATAATGAAATCTAATGAACATACCATACAAATAAATATAATATTGAAAAAAAATAACACAAGAAAAATAAAGTTGAGAGTATTTATTAAAATTTTTCTTCAGATTATCGTGAAATTATATATTCTTTCAGTAATCCGTTTTACAAATAGAATCCTAATATCTACCACCTAAACATGGAATTTTAGTATATGAAAAATATAAAATCATAAGTAATTTATGAATTTTCTTCTTTTTTAAAATAATTTAAATTTTTCAAATGTAATTCGTTAATTTTTTAATCCATCAGCAGAACATGCATTAGAGTAAAAGTAATCCAGTTTTTTTTGTTTTTTTTATTGAGGCGAGTGGTAGCGTATCAGGCTTTCATCCGGAGGTCCCAGGTTTGAATCTCGGTCAGCATGGCATTTTCACAAACGACAAAAACTGTCATTTATCTCATCCTATTATGTAATGTCTAACCTTGGTCCGGAAGTTTAAAAAACAAAATCCAGATTTTACATGAAATATCTCAATCCCTGGTGGGATTCTAAACGGGTCAGTAGTCGATGACTGCGAAATTGACCATCGGCTAATAGTTTTTGATTGGCTAGGTGGACTGTGCAATGTCTATAGGGCGGACGTTCCTGTTCAGCAGGGACGCGTCCTGTACAGGAGGGCGGATTGGCCCAAGTTTTCTGACATCCTTTGGACAGGTTGCGGGGTTTCACCCGCACCCTGGACGAAGTCCCATTAGATGACCTGGCAGAGAATTTCTCCTCTGCGGTGGTTGAAACCGTTGAACTCTCTATCACCTGGAGCACGGGTCAAGAGAGAGTAGCTGGATGGTGGACTCGGGACATGATTGCGATAAAACAGGCTGTGGGCCGACTCAGGAGAGCCGCACAGCGTGTACGTGATCCTGACCGGCGTGCAGTCCTATTTGCGGAGTATCGTCAGAAGAGAACCGAGTATTTTCATAGAATTAGGTCTTCGAAGCGTGATTATGCGCTATTTTGTTCAAGAGCAGGGGAATAAGGCCCCATGGGGTGTTGTCTATAGAGTTCTTGGACATAAGCGGAGAAATGAAATTCTTCTGTCGGCTCTCTCGATCCGAGATAGAGTTGTTATCGACAAAGATCGTGTCCTTACTCATCTAATGGACGATCTTCTTCCAGATGATACCGAGGTTGGTGAGACCTCGTTAATCGACGAGTCCGAGAGGAAGTTGCTGGTTTTCGTTCTGACGTTGCGTCTGCTGAGATTACTGAAGCGGTGGTCCGTCAAGTAATCTGCAGCCTGGCTAGAAATAAAGCCCCCGGATATGATGTTATTACGGTGGAACTCCTTGTTCGCACCCTGCCTGTCATTGTTGGTGTATTGACTACGGTATTCAATAGGTTGCTTTTTGCTGGGCACTTCCCAGCATGGTGGAAACGAAGTATTTTAAAGCTGCTTTTCAAGGGTGGCGACAAGGAGCCCACTGTCAGTTCCTCATACAGTCCTCGCTCTTGCACGTAGTTGGTAAGGTTTTCGAGAAGGTCCTGTACCTCCGCATCAATTGTAGGTTAACTTCTAACCACATGCTGATGGACGATCAGTATGAGTTCCGTCATGGTAAGGGCACAGAGATCGCGATACTTAGGGTTATGAATTTGGCATCAGACAGCGAGTGCAAGTATGTACTCGGTGTCTTCTTGGACATATCCGGGGCGTTTAATAACTTGTGGTGGCCCTCAGCCTTGTTGCAGTTCCAGAAGCGTGGTTGCACGCGAGACGAGATTAGAACTCTCTCAAGTTACTTAAGCGATAGAACAGCCGTTCTTCGTGACGGCAGTTCTGAGTTACGAAGACCCTGTATAAAGGATGCCCACAGGGCAGTGTTCTAGGTCCACTCGTTTGGGTCGTTGAGTTCGACACTCACATGCGATTGCGGATGCCTAGCGACTGTCGCATCGTGGCTTACGCCGACGATGGGCTGCTGCTGGTCGAGGGCAATTCGCGTGCCGAGATCGAGCTCAGAGCGACACAAGCATGTAGGGTAATGCGGTTGTGGAGTCTTCAGCATAAGATGGTTTTCAGCACAAAGAAAACCACTATAATGTTTTTGAAGGGCCGGCTAGCTGCAACCCGCCATCGCCGTGTTGTGATGGGCGGCCTTCCAATTAGGTATGTTCCCGTTCAGAAGTATCTGGATGTTATCCTTGCTGAGAGGCTTCTCTTCAAGGAGCACATCCAGTTTGTGGTGAAGAAGGCGTCCGTACGTCCTTCTTCGGCGTCCGTACGGTGATCCATTTCGATTGGGGTTTAATTACTGTATCATGCGTATTCTTTACAAAGCTGTCTGTGAAGCCATTATGTTGCACGCTGCGCCCGTCTAGGCTCATCGTTTGCAATTTCAGAGTTATAGGGAAATTTTGTTAAGAGCCCAGCGTCTTCTGTTGTTAGCTGTTGTCGGCGGTTACAGGACTGTTTTGCGAGAGCCAGTTACTGTGATCGCTGGCATGAAGCCAGTGGATATTTTGGCTACAGAACGTAGCCAGCGTTATATTTCTAAAAAATAGGTCTACCTGGTTCTCCCTGGTAGACCGGACCGGGGTCCGTTAACTTTGCACTCATGATGAGTTTAACGTTAGCGGGGTTCTTTAAGGGAACTAGATCTAAATTTCGTTGCGATTAACACTTTTAGTGGGTAAGTTGTTGCAATGGTTACTTATTGCCTCGAATCAAGACATTCAATGAAATTGGCTCATTAAATGATTAGAACTAGGCACGGGGTCTTCAATCCACGGTTAGATTTTTAGCTTAGTTCCTGAGAGCGACGTGGTAGCTGTAGGTGTCCGTTGTCTTTTTCTGAAGGCATAAACCTAAATACTATCTCGGGGTGAATTTACCGATGAAGATGTGCCTTGGGGCATCTGCGCCGGTGGCATCTCAGCGGGGCCTGAACTGAACGTTGTGGTATGTGATCAGTTTGCGGGCGAGAAGATGTCCTCCGTTAAAGCCACTACTGGCTAGGAACGTCGGGGGTGGTGTAGCGACCTGACACGCTACGAGGCTTGATCTTCTCCCTTCGGCGGGGAATCAAGATCTGCTTATTTTAACCAATGAAAACTGTTACTTTGTCAATTTGCCACATTATCGAATAAATTCTATAAAATACGAATTGTTAAATACATATGCCTCATTTCTTTTCATTTTAACTCATCTCATTATTCATGATTTATTCCATTTAGTTCTTAGTATAAAGGAATAATATTTTACGTATACTCAGATTAAACATTAAAAAAAAAAGTAATAATTTTTAGTCTGTTATAATATTATTTGGTTTTTAATAATATGTAATATTTTTTCACATAAATATTTCTCTAAAATATAAATTTTATATCCATTTCTACTTTATTTTTATATTTTGTCTTTGAATTTTATTCCAAACAACACTTGATATCTATTCAGGTTTTACATAAATGTAATCTTACAAATAGAGAATTTATTTCTATCATGTTCAGTCAACAGATTTAAAAGTAATCAGCTTAAAATAGAAAGCAAATATTTCTTGATACCTTCAAATAGCTCAGACAAAAAATAAAAATTTTTCTATTATTATTAAATTATAACTGGAAACCTGCATTATTTTTAAATTACTACATGAGGGTGTAATTTAATGTGTCGTGTTTAAAGTGTCGTTAAAGCAAAATTCATATGCAAGAGGAATGTTTGGAAGTATGAGGCTGCTTAGAGGAAGTAATGAAAACATGTTTTACTTCTATTGGAAGAACACCAAAGCACCAAAGCAGGTAGCAAGCAATAAACGTTTCTTTCTTTGTATGTCCACTAAAACAATTTTGTTTTTGTAGATTGAATGGGTGGATAGAGGAGCACTTTGTATTAATCAAAACCTATTTCACGAAATATCCGGAATTTCCGTATAAACTTTGCAGTATTACTTTGAATTGAACTGTAACTGTATTTACTGAATGCTGAATTTAAATTTTAATGTAACTGTACGAATCAATATTAATTTATAAAAATGTTTTCCTTCTTTCAGTAAAGCATGTTTGAACTTTTTTAAATTTTATCGTTGCAACTATGATGTTTTCCATACTGAGTATTTTGTACTTATAGTTTGTATGTCAAAAAATGTTAAAAAATCAATTTTCTATATTCAAATACAAAGCGTTGTTATATTTTATAATCGCCTTGAAATTAAGCGAATGTCAAAACTGAAAAGAATTATTATTTACATTTTGACCAATCTATGCTGTAATTTTTAATAGCTTCAAAAAACTTTAAAAAGACTTTGTCCTGTTGCATGACCAGATATAAATTTGCAAAATAGCAGATTTTCTTTGATTAAATTTTCCCTAGAGCATTAATACCTAAAAAACATAAAAACTGAGAAAGTTTTGCCACATCTGTTGGTCCATCAAATTAAATACTAAAACAATCACTTGCACTCGCTTCCTGAATTATCTGATCGCGAAAATCAGCAGAACTCTCATCGACTCGTCTTGATACTGTGTCGTTTGAAAGCGGAAATATTTTCAAATTATTGCTTCTTCCACGGGTATTGATACACTGACTGGTGTCTATTAAAACACTTAGGTGTCCCGCTGCCGGTGATTGGACAGGAACTTCCTTAGTGTTCCGACTGGATGAGGGTGGCAAAGTAAGTCCTTTGTCCCGATGAGAGATCCCTCCGCGCTTTCTCATTTGATACGTGGCGTCAAGACCGGAAACCCGGTGGAGGATTTGTATGAGATCCCCTCATTAGAGGCATGGCAGCTTATTAAAGACCGCATCCCGGCTGTCTGGGGGGAACGTCAGTTCTCGACGAGGCAGGTTGAGACGATGGAAACCCCTGAAGCTGTGTTTTTTCTTGGTTGCAGGTCCGGCTCCAGTGGGAGGGAGGTAATCACTGATGAACTCAAAAAAGAGACGAGAAAAAATAAGAAATTCTACGAGATAAGATGCGTCACGTGTACTTTATTAGTATGGCTTGGTTTACAAACAGATGCTTGTTGATTTATTAATGCATGTAAATTTCTTTCGAAAAATTCTAAGAATTTCTATTATGAAGCGGTTTATTATTTATATTTTTATTATTTTGGTTTTGTTTACGGTAAATCATTTATTCTCTCTTTTAAATACATGTTACACATGATAAATAATATCTACCATTTTTTTAATAGATCTGATTAATAATACTGATTATAAATGCTTTCTTTATCCTTGTGTGTCTGCTTTAGCAGGCTGTTCGGCCTTCTGATGAATTCTGACAAGCGTTTTACCATTATTTCTTTTAATATACGGTTTGCACCAACCGTAAATATTGGGAACAATTTTAAGCAGTAATAGGCGTTTTTTCTTCCTTAGACATCATTATACTTTTTTGAGGTGGACGTTATGCTAATTAATTGATGTTTTTAATATAGATGGATGGTTATTACAAAGTAAGTAAACTGAGGAATCATCGCAAAGAGATGGAAAAATTATATTTATTAAAAATTGTTATTTTTTTATTCTTGGAAGTGATAATTCAAATTTTTGTGGAGTTATTTTAGGGTCTGCAAGTGTTTTCAATAAGCGTTTTAAAATTCGTTCCTTATATCGGTAAGAAATCTCATTTTTTAATAAAATTGAAATTTTTGGAGAGTTGTGATTCGAAAAGATTGATATTCATTGGTGATATCGATATTGAGTTGATGAAAATTCTTCTCTAATAAATAATTAGAATTACCTATTTCTTCTTTTGGTTTAGAACAGGGTATAGATGTATTCATTAAAGAAGTGGTCGTGAGAGAAAAAAAAAAAAGTTTAATAGTTGATCAAGTGTATAGTGAAGTAAATATTTTTCTTACATTCCTTTTATTGTGTCAACTAAATTGTCCGATTAATATTTAATTAGTCCATCCATATGCTAATAACGACAATAATATTGTTTCTGATGATAGTGAAAGAGATTAAGTGACCAGGCTAATGGCCGAGAAAAATTGATGATGATCATAATAATAATAATAATGTCCTGAGGTTGAAAATACCCACGTCCAGGACACACCACCTACGTTCTACGTCCAGGGCGGCAACCGTTGTACACATGTACAATACATATTGCTGGCTATTGAAGCTCTGAGTATTTTCCTCGGAAATATGCTCTTTAAATTGATCTGTCTTCCACCTTCAGGTCACTAGTTAAGTTCGGATTTTTTAATAATGCATTACATATGAATTCAAAATGATCCGAAAATGGACTTATACCGCATTTAAGGCTGCCTATGGGACGGCTAGGGCCGATGTTATTGCAGCTATAACGGAGACTCTTCCTTTGGCCACATGCCCCGGCGATGGCAAGCATGTAGCGAAGGAGTCCATGTATGTTGGTATATGGGAAAGTTTCGGTGAGTAGGGACCTGAAGTCAGTGCAGAGATTGCGCATCCGTTCTCTGCCAGAACATACGCCGGTTCCACCGAAGTACTAGATCGGACCTCCAAGGCTAGTAGCCCTTGAGTGGGGGTTGTACCCGGCGGCTAGCCTTCCTACAGAAGAGATCAAACAGAATGCAACAAGTTGAAAAACAAAACGTTGTAGAGGGTACACATAAACACTCTCGTTTAGAAACAGCTGATTCGCCACAAGCAAAGACGAAGTTTAAGAGACAGAGAAAATCAGAAAAGATACTGATAGGAACAGTAGAGATTTGAGAAAAGCTTAGTTTGGCAATAATGCGCCCAAACCAAGATGTTTAGTTATTACGAGGAAGAAAGGTTCGAGGAAGAAAAACTTGATGTACGTGCATTCATCCCGCAACCTATGCAATGTTTTAAGTGTCAACATTTCGGACACTTGTGAAGCGGTCAGATGTGAAGCGCAAGAAATCTGCGTGTGTAGAATGAAAACACATGAGAGTGATCCATGTAAATATCTCCCAGTTTGCTTTAAATACAAAGCGCACCGCAACTGCCGATGAGGAACTGCCTGCAGTATAAATTGGAAACGGCCATTCAGGAGGTTAAAACGCTTCAAAAGGTAAGCTCTTCTGAAGCGAGTAAAATTGTTAACAGCAGAATATCTCGACCCAAAATTACTTATGTAGACCCAGCTGCTGCCACTTCGTCATCTAAAGTTGACATGGAGCAATTGGGTACTAGGAATGAATGCAACACGTCTTGCTACAATGATAGAGAGAATCACTGATACTAAGATTGGGCCTAATCAGTGGAAAGAACCATTAAAACCTATGAAGACTCATCTCCAGATTGACATTGTTAAAACAAGGAACGAACCTGATCAGCGTAAAGAAGCAGGAAACCCCGCAACCATGACACCACAAATGAATGTTGTACATTAAGATAAATACATATTTGAAAATGTCAAAAAGGTCATTCCTTCGACCAGTCATAAGGCAAAGGAGAGTGTGGTAAGAGTACAGAAAAAATCTGAGTGTAGTGCAATGAAGGTGGAAGATATTACTTAACTATAATAATAATAGTTAAGTAAGTAATAAGTAATATTTAAATAATAAGTTATTAGGTCCAAAAGACCAGAAAACAGCTAAGGAGAGGACGTGAACTTCAGCCGCTCCAAGTACACCTCTGGAGATCGAATCGAATTCGTTAGCCGCCGAAATTACATCACTAGCGATCGCTCAAGTCTAGATTCGATAACAACGATGCTACCTTCTCTATAAAATTTGTCATCACCTGATGTCAGCCGCAGAAATTCACTGGTATCAGAAAGGGAGGACCGTACCATGTCCGAGGCTTTTTTCATCAGAAGTTGAGGCCGTAAGGAGAAGGGAAAAAGGTGCAAGAAAAGATGGTCGAAAGGAAAGCCTAGGAGGTAAACAAATAAATGTGATATGTTCAAGAATCCAAATTCATCGTTATTAAATTTCTGTATTGTTAGACGTTGTAAGAATGAAAGAATTCACAGTTATAATTTCATTACGGATGTGAAAATATTAAATCTATTTTCTTTTATTTTTTATTTTTTGAAGTGGAAAGGGGCTAGTGACCAAAGTAGTCAATGCCCCTAAAAACCCTCAAAAAAAAAAAATAATACCCTGGGCAAAGCCCAACAATACGTCCGTACAGTAACATCGAGGAACGAGGTGGGTAACTACACTGTACTTCGCTACTATCACTTATGTCGGCCAACGCGGCAATAGTCTTCTTCAGGATCTCCGGGTAGAGTACGGGATTGGTGGTCCCGAGCTGGTTGCACTTGTGCTTCTCTTTTACGGTGTTTGCAGTTGTGGCAGGAGGTATGACCGTGATGTGTTTGTGGCGTCACCGGGCAGTGTGTGGACGGGCAGTGTTCATCTCTTTTCTTGGTTGTATAGTCGGGTTGTGGGTGGACTACTGTGAACTTATCTCTGCCCAAGTCTTGCGCCTCCAATTAGTGACTTCGGTTGTTGGTTGCGATTGTCCTTTAGGTCAGTCTATCGAAGCCATAATCCTATTATCAAGCCCTGGGAAGTCGGTGTAATGGATCAGGCAGTATGAATGATCCGGTTCAGGGACAACCAGCTCTCTCCACGCATCTTACAACATAGTGACTGATGGTTCTATAGGTTATGGATATTTCTATTTCGATAACGTCCGTGTCAGAGAGGCCACGATGAAACCTTAGAGCAGAAACTTTATCTTCTGACGCGAAGCCAAAGAAGACTACACTCTTCTTTGTTCAGTGATAAGGAAATGTATATAGCCCAGGAAAAGAAGGATCGAACTAAGTTTCGACCCAAGAGCTTCGGATCGATTCCGAAGTATTTAGTAATTAAGTGAAAGGAAGGTGATTTTTAAAAGATTAGTTCTTTCTTGAAAGCGGAAGCCATCACGGAAGTTGCAGGAAGACCTGTAAAGGAAATCAGAAGAACAATTATTATTGTTTATAGAAACGGTTAGTGTCTCACAATTACGGCTAATGTAAGCCAAGTAGATTAATTCCATAGATTGAATGTACGTTGGTAATCCTGACTCGATTGTGTTGATTTGAATGTTAGAGATTCGGACACACTGAGGAACGATGTACGAAAAAACAGATTTGTGCGTGGAGAACCATTATATTCTGATGGCTTGTGCTAAGATCAATCTGTATTTGGCAATTATCATTCGGCGAGATCAGCTAATTGGCCTAGAAGATGAAAAAATAAGAAATGAAGGACGGCCTAAGACAAAACCGAGGCGATAAGAATAAGATATGTATGATTTATTTTTTGAAAGGATAAGTTATTTATTAATAATTATGTGGCTTTGAAGCTGCTTTGATAGATGTGACAGAATTTTTTTTGAAATGGTTTACGTCTTTTAAATAGCAAGGACTCTTACAGCTTTGTCATCTTTTGTTTTCTTTTAAGATTTTAATATCGTATTGACATGTTTTTTTTACAGAATTTTCTAGGTTAAAAGACTACTCTTTTGCCAAAGTCGCACCAGTTTTTCATTTGGAAGAGAAAAGTTTTTCTTTTTTTTTTACTTCTTAAAAAATAAATGACCCCAGCATTTGATGCTCTAAAATTACAAAAATAATGATAATAATAGTAGTAATGATATTTAATTCGCGCCGGATAAACTCCCACCACGTGTCTGTGCAATAACATGAACTCACCGCATACTTCCGGTTAAGGTAACGACTCCGGACTTCACTTATGTTGGCCAACTGGGCAATGATTAGGAGCTCCACTGTTGTTGAGTACGGGATTGGCGGTCCCGAGCTGTTGGAGCTGAATTTTCAAACATTAATCCTTTCGTAATAGCGCGAGGCATCCTGGAATTTGCAAGAGGACCTGTAAAGGAGACGAAGAAACTATTATTTTAATTTGTGTTGAAACAGTCAGCGATTCACAATAGTTACTACTTCTTAAAGCGAGATGGATATCTCACATCAAAAGAGGTGGTTATGTGCAGGGATTTACTAAACTGCATGATTTAGGAAATCGTCGAGGAACTTTATAATCACAAGTGTATCCCCTCCGCGTCCCATGTGTTAACGTTCAGTAGACCGATGTGTGTAGAAAAAATAAAGGCTGGAATCCATAGATCGGCTCTTCCTCCGTTTATCCCGACTTCAATCCGTTGCTCTGGACGCCAGCGTTTCTGACAACCCGTGTTAAGATGTACTAAGAAGCAAATCTGTATATTTGTGGCGAGTCGTTACACCATGTTGACCTATGCAGGGATCAACCTGTCTGCTTCAATTGTCGTGGGCACTATTTGGCGATATTAGGGAATTGTCCAATATATAAATAAGAAGTAGCTGTACAAGAGGTCAATCCAATATACAAAGTCAGCTACTGTAAAGCTAGAAATATTTCACTCGGCAGACCACTACGGACTGCATACTATCCACAGGTTGCTGCAGGTCCCTTTAAGCCAGAAGAGGTAATCCTGCAACTGGTACCAGTTGTGGCTAGTATGATCGAACTTATTAATAAAAAAAAGAAAAGTCGAAAATCTAGAGATATTATTCCTAAACGAAAAATAAAATAAAAATAATTTTCCGAATGAGTGTTAAATGTGTTATCAGAATTGTATTTCCCTGTACTATATGTACATAATCGTAATCGTGATTTTTTCAGATGGATAACACACGTATAACTAATATCATATCATTTGAAATTTGTCTTTAAAATAAATACTGAACAAAAATAGATATTTTTAAGCGTGTGACGATAAAATTTACATTGATATTTTCTACATATTTTACAATAATTTAAATTATTTTCTGATAGACTTATAACAGTGCTTTTAATATATCATTCTTTTTACTAAACTGAAAGATGTGAACTTTTATCCTTTAGTTACTAAAACTTGGTATGTGTATTTTTTCTTGCTGAATAATTAACAATGCACTATAATGTGATAACATTTTTGGCGTAACATTTATCTGTCAACAGTTTAAATGGTTATTTTCATTTTCCTAATATTATTAAATTGAAAGAAAAGGGATATGTATAATAATATATCATGTAATCAACAAAAGTAGAGGGTTGTTAATTAATGAAAACCAATGACTATTTGTAATCTTCTATTTATTTAATCGAAAAAAAATTATTCAATCAAATTTTTCTTCATTCCAACAGAATACGTCAAAACTTACTAGCGCATAAAAATCAATTACCTTTAAAATAATCGGTTATTTTTGTTTATTTAATAATCTTATACCTGTAGTCATCAAAACACTTTTGTAGTTTAGTCAAGTAACCCACAAATTCATCACTTACATTAAACACTAAACACCGTTAAATTTTTAAAAAATTCTTTATCGTCAATCATTGATACGACTGGGAGAGCAGTAGATTCAACTTGGCTTTCAGTTTCAGCTTCGCTATTATCTGCACGACTATGAGATACTTCAGCAATACAGAAATTCCGACTTTATCAGTCAGAATTTCTGTAGTGTGTACGTCGTCATCAGCTGTTGCGTAGTCATCTATTGACTACTTTTCAGAGGCTGATTTTTTTGTCGAGTTAAGAGTTTGAATCCATTCATAGAGTGAATAACAGTGCTTATCTATCGTCTTCATCATGGTAACCTTCCGACGAAATATTGCATGCCATACTTTTTAGCAAGAAACACTAAAATGAAAAATGGGTATCCGATCGATTACTATAACGAAATACTCTTTGTTTAACTGATTCTATGGTACAGTACTGTATTTTAAAACTGAAAATTATTAATACTGAATTTACCAGTGTGAGTAGGACAGGTAAAATCATCTTTAACCACGCCCCTCTTCAAACTTTCGCTTAAATCGTTTAAAATGTGCTATAGAGTTCGATGAATTTGGTTGGGCGGTTTTGAAGGATCATTGTTTGACCCAGTCTTTCCTGAAATTTTGCAAACAGAAAACCCGAATAATTAGAATGAATACCAGCCTTTGTAATACCGCACTGAAACTTTTACTTTATGTACTTGAATTTTACATACTGTGTGCTACGTTCTGTTACAAACCTCTTGTTTGCCCTTTAGATCTGACCTGAACAAGTCTATGATAAAATGTCACAATCTTTACCTACAAATCGTAGTATATTTCGTAAATGAAGAAATGGAATTTGAGATTACATGGTTGTTATTTAACTTGTATTGAATTACCGTATTTAATAAAATGAAAATGCTCGTAATAACCATTTTATGATGCGTCGATACCTCGCTAAAAGCAAGTTAATCTATCATTAATGAGATAGATAATCAAATAAATCCCGGAATGTTGCTCTTTACAAGTTTTTGTTACATGCGATTTCGTTATTCGGTGGTTCTACTATATTACTTTGTTGAAATAAATATTTTGATGTATCCTTGTTTCAATCGGTAATTTATTTTATTTTTAAAAAATCCGCAATTATGATTAATTTGTGTTGTCTCAGTGATCTCTACGGTTCAATTTTAATAACTCTACTTTGTCTTTTTATTACTTTTATTATTTTGCTAAAGTACAAAATAAAAACTATTTAAATCAACATTGTCCACGAAATATACAAGGAAACGATAGAAAATTAGATTAAGTTTCGCAACTGGATAGATATTATTCCGTTATAATTGAGGGAGAAGCTTCAATATAAAGGTTTCTCATCAAGAAGATACTAGCATCGTGAATAAAATCATAATAAATCTTTTTTTTTGGCGTAACTAATTTCTTGCGTTATTAACTGTCAAGTTTAATGAGTTACAAGAATATGTATCATTTATGAAAGTTAAGTTAATACAAATTACTTAACAAAATATTTCAAAATTAAATTTTTGAAAATATATTATTTAATCTCTGATTATCCTAGTCCTATATTTTTAAATTTCTTTTTTTTAAGTTAGAAGTCTTTGGAAGTATACAGAAATTATGTACATTTATAGATCTCACAGTAAGCAGTGAAGAATGTAACTTCCCCTTGCTATAGAAGTAATTTTTAATAAACAGACTGAAATATCATTATTTTGGAAATTTAGATATGCAGCAACCTGTAAGAATGAATTATTTGTTAAAATCAAAAATTGTTTTATTTTTAACTATATCTGTATAGGTATTTTCGTTATAATCTCAATAATAATAATAAAAATTTTGTCTATTATTACTTTTTTATTTGTTTAACTGCAGAAGCCATTATATCATGTATAATAAACAAATTTCAAAATTTACAAACAAAAAATTTTATAGATATTTACTGAGATACTAATAATATTAACCAGCAGCCGTTTTTTTTTTTTAATCTTGTTACAAAAGATACTTTCGTTAAAATTTGAATACTTTGCCATCAGTCGCAACTCAATCAATCTTATTCCATAATTTAGTCACCATTTTCTTATATCTCAAGTAGCAAGCCAGACACTTGCAGCGGCGAAAGGTAGGAAATTGCAACAAATATTATAAACCTCTTCTAGGAACACAAAGCGATACAATAATGGTGTAAGGGCCGAAACCATATGTACGGTTGTACACTTCAACTTAATCAAAATAGATCTTACCGTCAAAAAATTAGGAATCTGAAGACGAGAGTGACTCTCATTTGTTCCTAGAAGTTGAAAATTCGTAAAATTCCATCTCAGTCAGGATAAGAATCATGTCTAAACCTTTGTAGACCATTACTAGTACACGTCCGACTGTACTCAAGAGATCAATTAATCAGATTCCTTGTTATAACTGAAAGACTTTGTCTTATTCAAATATTTTATACATTTAAAAACTTTTAAATCAATATTAAACGGTAGATGATGACCATCTGAACTTACAAGACCTGATGAGAAACGTGGTTTCAAGTGAGCGGCCGACAGTGTCAAATGCAGATGGGAAAAATGAAGAGAGATGGTACCAATGGGATGAATCTCCAAGATAAGATTAGCAAAAGAATTTCAATTCCTTAATTCTACATTTAGCATAGAAGTGTGCATCAGGTGAAATAGTATCAATTTTTCAAGAAAGACCTAGAGAATTAAAATCCCATTATAATTATATTTATAATAGCAATAATAGTTAAATCACTTTCTAATATTCTTTAATACACCCAGTAAAAAATAATTAATTTGTAATTGTGCAAGCAAAGATATTTCACTTAAGTAAGAAAACCTTTTATTTTAAGAAATAGTTACTCAGAATATATATAATTATAATATATATTTCTGAGAAGGATGTTGGAAGAGAAAAAAGAATCAGAAAAAAATGTTCGATACTAACTGTAAACAAAAAAAATTATTTAAAAAAGTATGAAAGTTTGTCACGTCGATAATTGTAATTTTGTTATATACATATAATATGATTTATCAAGAAAACTTTAGATTCATGGTTAGCCGGAAGCAAATATGAGGAAGTTCAAAACAAGCTTTCACGTTTACCGAGTTGATTGTTCGCACACCATTACTAGAAAGTACTAGAAATAAAAACTCAGATTTTCGAATCAAACTTTCTTTCCTTTCGTTAAATATTCGCATTTTTATACAGCAGTTTATATTTTCCTTCGGTTGATAAATCTCTTATATAAAAGAGAATGTCCTGCCTGATTCACTGACTCATAATCAACGTACAACCAAAACTATTATAGAGACTTGAAATTTTCAGGGCACCTTCGTATCTTTAAGTAGGCGGGCACTAAGAAAGGATTTGCGAAATTTTGATATTCAGGGGTACAAATCGATAAAAAAATAAAATTCCTGTTAACAACGCTATCTGTTGGACCTAAAAGCAACTCTATATTAAATATTTTACGATTCCATGGCAGTGTAGTCGATATGTGTGTCTGCTATAGACTAAAAAACTACTGGACCGATTTACGCGTGGGGAAGAAGGGAGAAAGGAAAAAATCAAAAAAGGTAAACGGGAAGAGGGTAAAAAGGGAAGAAAAGGAAAATGGAAAAAAGAAAAAGGCGAAAATGGGGGAAAAGAAAAAGGGGGAAATGCAAAACGGGAAAAGGAAATGGAAAGGGAATAGTGTTAAGAGGAATTGGGAAGGGTAATAGGGAAATGGGAAAAGAGGAAGGGGAAAGGTAAGTAAGGAAAAGAGAAACGTGAGAAGGAAAAGGAAAACGGGAAGGGAGAGCGAAGCGACCCATGACCCTCTTATCGTGACGGGAAGCGCAAGTAACCATAGAGAATGGGCGATGCCGCGATGGGGATGCTAGATTAGAGATAGTAATGCATTTTTTGTTTATCTTTATTGGACTTTATATTGAACTATTTTAATTCATAAAATGGATTGGTCTAACAAATATTGTTCAATGTTCTTATCTTCCATTATGTTTTCCTTTATTTAAGTTTTGGGCAACCATTCATTGTTTATCGTATATTCCTTCAGTATTTTTTAAAAAAAAATTTATTTACCGTTTTATCAGGATTTAATGAAAATCTAAATATAATATTGATTAAATATTTTTTATTTATAAAAAAATAAGTTTGTTATTAAAAAAGCATTTCGAGTGAATCTACATCTATATTATGGGCGAAGTCGCGACAGGGTACGCTAGTGTTATAATAATCTATTTTCCATGTTTCTTCATAAACAATTTTTAAAATAAATAATTTTCCTACTTTAAGTGTAGTTGTACTTCGTACTCTTAAACAAATTATGATTGAATTTTTATTAAAAAAATACGGTCTATAATTAAATATATTCAAAGTAAATTTTCAATCCATGGAAGAATGAATTAAATGGGTGGATTATTTCTGTAACGAAAGTTTTTTCGTCAACACGTAAACTTTTTCTTGACTTAAATTTCAAGTTGACTTTTTAATAATATTCTGAGGGTCATAACGGCTAATGCATTTAGCCAATAATTTCAGCTGTCCAACATACTGAGAAGATAAGATTTCTTACGATACTTTTCTGAGTTAGTAAATAACGTTTTCTTCGATGTGAAATTATTATTATGGTCAATGGTTAAGGTAAAAATCATAGTAAGCATAAAATTTATACGAATAAAATTTGAAGAATCCTTCATAGATAGCATTTTCTAAGTTACGGCTTGTAATATCCCATTGTTGATTTAATGAAAATGAGTAACCTAAAGAGCTGGGTGAATAATTCATGTGGCTGGTAATGTCTTATTGATGAAGTAAAAATGAATAACTAAAGACCTGATCGGGTAATTCATCAAGTTGTGATTAAATTTTATTAATATAACTGGAAGTTTTATTTAAACAAATCTAAACAATTAATATTTCTTTTCCAAGCCGAAGAATGTAAGTGAGATATCATGAAAATGATGTAACTCTCTCTCTCACTGTCTCTATTTTTTCTGTTTAGCCTCTGGTACCACAGTCAGGTATTACTTCAGAAGATAAACGAAAATGACATATATGAATGTAAATGAAGTGAAGTCTTGTAGTCTCAGGTCGACCATTTTTGTTCATAACATTCTTACTAGTAATTCCCAATGGGGTAAAAGGGATATCAGTCACTACGAATTCCTAAGTAGTTTTCGTGATTTAATTGTATATCTAGTCAGACAATCCTCAAGAATTAAACCTTGGCATCCAACACTTTTTATACTAATAATGACGAAAACTGATTTCTGTAGAATTGAAAGTTAATTTTTTATATTTTACATAAGTTATGACCTAAATGTTTCTCGTACTTTATTGCACAACCATTTATTTACTTTATACGTTCTTCATCTAGCACAATAGTAATCCAGTGTTGTAAAAAGAGTATTAATGTTTTTGATTGCCAGTAATAGTCACTGTTCAGCAAAACAGATTGTAGTAGTAATCTTTTTTTTTAAATAAATTAATTCTGTAAAGAAATTGAGTTTAATTACTTTTATTTGATATTATTATAGGACATAAGTTTATATGCCTTTGTCCGTTATTTCCACGAGTAGAATAATTTATGAAAGTCCCGGGAGAACTTCATGATTTATTCTATATATATATATATATATATATATATATGTATATATATATATATATATATATTAAATGAACGTTTTTTTTCATTGTAAAAAAGTTTATTTTCTTCATCCATACATAAAATGGACAGAAAAAAACTTTCTAGTAATCTGTGCGTTTTGCATATTACAGAAATGTAAATGACCGGTATCTGAAATTGTTTAAAGTTTGTCAAGTAGAGAAACTCCCTATGGTCATCTTCATGTAAAAGTCAAGTTTTTGAAAGCGGACAAAAAAGTAGAAATCTTATCCGAATGTGAAATGCAGACTAGTCTACGTTTCCCACATTAAAAAAAAAAATCTTATCTAAGGTTTTTTAAGGCTGGATTTTGCCTATATTTAAAATGGTTTGAATATAATTAAATTATTTAACAAAAAACATGGAAATATTTGATATAATTTCAAGAAATAAATTACTGATAAAAGAAATTTCATCTAAAATTGATCTCGTATACAGATTTGTGTATTCAATTTCCTTTTTGTAAGATATCCCCAGAAAAATTCCAAAAATTACTCTACCAGGATATGCTTATTATGGTCCCACAAAAATTAAAAATGCAATGAACACAAGAAATTATTTTTTAGGTAGTGAACTTTTACGAAATATGTCGAAGGATAATTTATTGATTGCTATTCCTGGCTTCCACGTGCATGCAATACATGTTCTGGAGAATATGTGTCTAATACTTAATACGATCACCTTCAAATTACTATAAAACCATGCAACTAAAATCAATATCCATTAACGTATAATTTATTTTTTTACAGTTTTATAAAAACAATTGGATTTATTAATATTATTATTAAGTTCTGTGTTACATTAAAAAACGTATTTTATCTAAAGGTAGGTTTAAAAGGCGAAGGTACATTGTATAAATTTTATTTCCTGATACTACAATGTAACTAAGTAACTGTTTTCATTTATTAAATCAGCAATTTATAGAATTACGATTTATGCAGAATCGGATCACGAATATTCAAACAATTGACTTAAATAAAACTTTATTTAACGTTAGCCGTAACGAAGGTCGATTAGTCGGAATATCAGTTCTATATTTACGTTACGTTGACGTAACCAGCAATCAACTTATTAGTTTTCAAAGAATAACTTCTATTACAATTTGTATTCTAAAGGCTTCAATTGCGTTTATCATATTGGAAACCAACAAAAACTAACTATTTACGGTATGAGTCCAGATTCTAATAAATGAAATCGTTTGAAGACTGTAATAGAATAAAAAAGACAGCATATTATTAACTTGAAACACCGCCTAAAATTAAACCACATCTATAATATATTTGTTTATCTAATAGATTACAACCAAGCTTGTTAGTAACGCAATCATTAAAATGTTTTCGTTGTTAATACAAAAAAATACTTATAGAAGAAGATTTGTTTTTAAAATTATAAGACAGCACTTTATTTATCAAGAATACGAAGATAAACCTTTTGCAATTTTGCATGAAAAGTAAAATTTACAAACTACGTAGAATTATATACCATATACAAATTATAAATCATAAAACCTATTGTAGAATAAAAGCAGTGTGTAGGTATAGACATTTATTACTAAAAACGATTAAAAATCTGATTTTACTCTTCAAAATCACCGTAACGAGCCACATATATCTTGAATATTCTTAACATTCCTCCTCTATGAATCATGGGATCTTGCCGTCGGTGAGGGGGCTTGAGTACTCAGTGATTCAGAGTAGCTGGACCGAAGGTGCAACCATATCGGAGAGGTATATGTTGAGAGCCAGACTAAGGAATTATTCCTGAAATAGGACAGCAGCTCTTTCAGTAGTTGTTAGCGGCGTGAGTCAGGACGACTTAAACGGCCATATCAACATCACTCAGTCCTCTGAGTACTATGCAGCTGAAAGCAATGGAAAACTACAGCTGCTTTTTTTCCAAGAAAATGTGGCTCTCTGCATTTTCATATAGCAATGATGGAGGCGCCTTCCTTGGTAAAATATTCCGGAGGTAAACTAGTCCCCAGTTTGGATCTCCGGGTTGAGACTACTAAGGAGGGGGTCACCAGAAAATTAAAAAGTAACATTCTACGAGTCGGAGCGTGGAATGTTAGAAGTTTAAAAAAGGTTGGTGGGCTGGAAAATTTAAAAAGAGAAATGGATAGGATAAATGTGGATGTAGTAGGAATTAGTGAGGTTCGGTGGGAAGAGGAAGGATTTAGTCAGGTGATTTTAGAATAATAAACACAGCTTCAAATAATGGGCTGGCAGGAGTAGGTTTCATAATGAACAAGAAGATAGGGAAAAGAGTACAATATTTCAAAACGGATAGCAATAGAATCATTGTAATAAGGATAAAATCAAAACCTAAACAGACAACGATTATTAACATATATAGGCCTACAAGCGCCCATGATGATGATGAGGTAGAGTGTGTATACGAAGAGATTGATGAAGCAATTAAACACGTAAAAGGAGATGAAAATTTAATAATAGTTGGAGATTGGAATGCAAGCATTGGAAAGGGCAAGGAAGGAAATATAGTAGGTGAATACGGCTGGGCAAAAGGAATGAAAGAGGGGACAGACTTATAGAGTTTTGCACAAAGTATAATTTAGTAATTGGCAACACCCAGATTAAAAATCATAATAGAAGAATATACACTTGGAAAAAGCCAGGCGATACTGCAAGGTATCAGATAGATTATATCATGATTAAGCAAAGATTTAGGAATCAACTCGTTGACTGCAAAACTTACCCTGGAGCAGACATTGATAGCGACCATAATTTGGTGATAATGAAATGTAAATTGCGATTTAGAAAGCTGAAGAAAAAGTGGTCTACCATTTTCTAAGGTAGAAAATGTAGAAGAAGAATGGGAGAATGTTAAAAAGGAAATTCTTAAATCAGCAAAAGCAAACTTAGGCGGAATATAGAAAACTGGTAGAAAACCTTGGGTTTCAGACGATATATTGCAGCTGATGCATGAACGTAGAAAATATAAAAATGCTAGTGATGAAGAAAGTAAAAGGAACTATCGGCAATTAAGAAATGCTATAAACAGGAAGTGCAAACTGGCGAAAGAAGAGTGGATTAAAGAAAAATGTTCAGAAGTGGAAAGAGAAATGAACATTGGTAAAATAGACGGAGCATACAGGAAAGTTAAGGAAAATTTTACGAAAGGTAAAGTCGATAGATGGGTGGAATATATTGAAGAGTTAGACGGAGGAAATGAATTAGAAAATAGTGTTATAGAGGAAGAAGAGGAAGTTGAGGAGGAACATGGGAGAAACAATAATGAGATCTGAATTTAAGAGAACATTAAAATGGCAGAAAGGCTCCTAGAATAGACAGAATAACTGTAGAATTACTGCGCAGTGCAGATGAGGAAGCGACTGATAGATTATACAAGCTGGTGTGTAATATTTATGAAAAAGGGGAAGTTCCGTCAGACTTCAAAAAAAGTGTTATAGTCATGATACCTAAGAAAGCAGGGAGAGTGGAAGAAGTGTTAGGAGAAGACCAATTTGGTTTCAGGAAAAGTATAGGGACAAGGGAAGCAATTTTAGGCCTCAGATTAATAGAAGAAAGATTAAAGAAAAACAAGCCAACATACTTAGCGTTTATAGATCTAGAAAAGGCATTCGATAATGTAGACTGGAATAAAATGTTCAGCATTTTAAAAAAATTAGGGTTCAAATACAGAGATAGAAGAACAATTGCTAACATGTACAGGAACCAAACAGTAACAGTAATAATCGAAGAACATAAGAGAGAAGCCGTAATAAGAAAGGGAGTCCGACAAGGATGTTCCCTAACCCCGTTACTTTTTTAACTTTACATGGATCTAGCAGTTAATGATGTTAAAGAACAATTTAGATTCGGAGTAACAGTACATGGTGAAAAGATATAGATTGTACGATTTGCTGATGATATAGTAATTCTACCCGAGAATAAAACGGATTTAGAAGAAACAATGAACGGCATAGATGAAGTCCTACGCAAGAACTATCGCATGAAAATAAACAAGAAGAAAACAAAAGTAATGAAATGTATTAAAAATAACAAAGATGGACCAATGAATGTGAAAATAGGAGGAGAAAAGTTTATGGAGGTAGAAGAATTTTGTTATTTGGGAAGTACTAAAAATAGACGAAGCACGAGCGATATAAAATGCCGAATAGCACAAGCGGAACGAGGCTTCAGTCAGAAATATAATTTGTAACCATCAAAAATTAATTGAAATGTCAGGAAAAAAGTTTTGAAAGTATATGTTTGGAGTGTCGCTATATGGAAGTGAAGCTTGGACAATCGGAGTATCTGAGAAGAAAAGATTAGAAGCTTTTGAAATGTGGTGCTACAGGAGAATGTTAAAAATCAGATGGGTGGATAAAGTGACAAATGAAGATGTATTGCGGCAAATAGATGAAGAAAGAAGCATTTGGAAAAATATAGTTAAAAGAAGATACAGACTTATAGGCCACATATTAAGGCATCCTGGAATATTCGCTTTAATATTGGAAGGACAGGTAGAAGGAAAAAATTGTGTAGGCAAGCCACGTTTGGAATATGTAAAACAAATTGTTAGGGATGTAGGATGTAGGGGGTATACTGAAATGAAACGACTAGCACTAGATAGGGAATCTTGGAGAGCTGCATCAAACCACTCAAATGACAAGTAAAAAAAATCTTAACATGTAAGAAAAACACATTAAAAAAATCTGTATAAGTGGAAAAATAAGTTTTTAAATAATCAATACATATATATATATATATATATGTATATATAAATATATATATATATATATGGATTGATTTAATTGATTGAAATTAGAATATATATATATATATATTCTAATTTTTAAAATGAATATATAGAATCATATACAGGACTATAAGAAGAGTTAGTATAAAAATAAATTTTCAGGTATATTTTACTTACGAAAATGAGCTTTTTTATAAACTCCTACTTATTATATTTTTACTATTTTTATTCTCATAACATAATTTTAGAACTTTTTATTATCAATAGAATTATTAAATATAATTTTATATAATGTTTAATTCAATTATAACCGTAATGGTAAGGATAAAAAATGATTGCGTACATTCTGTATGTTTTGTAACCTATTGTAAAACGAAACGTTTTTTAAACCCCTATTTTCTAGATATAAACGTACCGTAATCTTTATTTTAGGTATGTTTTATTACTCAGAATATGACACCGGTCATCAATTGCACGTAGCTTCCTAAACTAAACAGTCAATAATATGAGTATATTTACTTGGAACAGCTTTTAGCCTTTCGGTTGAAAACCAATTTGTCTTGACAAAAGATGATTTGCTTAAATAACTTCTGATTTCCGGTTTAGTAATAGAGAAAAAGACGAGAACATTTATCATAAACACAGATAAACCGTCTTATTTGTAAAATATTGAAGAAATATATGATACTTAAATTTTTATTAAAACTTACTCCGGAGTAATATAGTGCAAAACGTATTCTAAACTAGCCTGTCAATTATTTAAATTGTTCATTTTAACGAAATAAACTTACAAAATAATATATAATATAAGAGGCAAATATTGTAAACTTACATAAGAAGTTGATTATTTAATACAGAGTTTACATATAATTACAAAATATGAATTGTACTTTATATAATAAATGTTATTTTTAATATTATTATTATCATGCTCGTAGTACGCGAAAAGAAGCAAATGTTGTAAATTAAAGTTTATTAATTAGTCAATTATATGTTATGAAATTTAAATTACAATATGAAAAAGCCTATCTTAATTTATAGAAACAACCCTAATATGGATGATAAAATACATCGGTGGGAATGCCACCAATTACATACTGTGATCCTTCATTTTCCAACTCTGGTAAATTACTTAAGAAGAAAAGTTTGTTTTGCCATTCGTTATTGTTAAAACCTAAAAATATTTGTTTATAAATAACGATTTCTAATGTGTAATTTCACAAAAAAAAAAAAAAAAAAAAAAAATACTTTATATCAGCTGAAAACACTTGACTTCTTTGTTTATATAACAATTTTCAAATTGAATTTTATAAATGATAAAAAAAATTAATAGGAACACTAAATAAGAGCATATTTTAATTAATAAATTATAATAATTATTTTAATATTATTGTTTCCATACATGATTTATATTGACTTATTTTAAAAACAAAGTATCGTTATTTAGGCAAAAAACTCTGTGAATTAAAACAAACATAATTTTTGTAATCATGTAAAAATGAGACGAAGTAGTATTCTAAATAAGCGGCTTGAAATACAAACAGTGCATCAATGAGCAGAAAAAATCCAGTTGAGTCTGTAATTCTATAAAACATTAGTAAAGGCAACAGGAAAAAAATTGTATTGCGAATTAAAATGGGGCTTGTTACGTTTTCACCCACTCTTCCCAGTGGCTGCTGAATCCTAGCGGTGGCTAGAGAACCCACAGCAAACAATGGTCAGAAGACCAACACGCCACTCTACGTCACAAGCTGCTCCCTCTAGCACTGTACGTAGCATCTTCTAAGCGAGTCTTCACTCATACCTGACCCAAGGCGGTCACGTCCGGATGAACTCTCTCAATTCTTGTTCGGATGAACATTATTTTAAGTTTTATTTAGCTTATGTTTGCTATCTTTAAAGTTGAGTTACAAGTGTTATGTAACAAAATTATTTTAAACCGCCAATACGGCGAACAATTAAACAATCCTTCAGTAATCAACAAAGTTTGTCTTCATTCATCACCTATGAACACATACAGTCAAACCTCGCTAAAAAAATCTACCGCAACGCTGGTGAACAAGGGCATCCCGTTGTTGTCGCAACAGTGCTCATTAATAAGAATTTATGGTACGGAATGGAGATTTTTCTGATGTATAAACCGAAACTTTATTTTCATTACCTTATCTCCTAAATCTGGCATTAACGCCCTTAAATAGTTATATATGAGATTGGAAGGGAAAAGGGTCGTATCTCTTCAAGGAAACTATTACGAAATTATTGAAAACGGAATGAATCTGTAATTCAGAAAATCTAACTAGATACATTCATTCAAATGATCGGGATTAGCATATAACGTTAAAGAAACATTCAAAGGTATCGATTAGCCGCTCACTCAATCTGTAGTTACACTGCTCATTGTTTCACAAAAAAATGATAAATATTCAATGTCAATTTAATTGGGCTAAACACATTTTACGACCTTATGTTCTTAGAATGTTTTATCAACCTCCGCCTCCGCGATTCTGGTGACAGCCTACGCTCGTACGCGCTGGTTTATCATCAACTCCGTACACTCTTCGGTCATTTATAAAAGTCTCTTCCGATTCAGTTGCAAACCCGTCTCCCTGCCTGTCTGTCTTTTTGAGCTACGTTTCGCTGTCAAACAGGGACTGGATCTATTAGAAAAAGATCCGCACTGTAACCAGATTGTTAGAATCTTGTTTCCTACCTACAGTTAGCTGTGGAGGAAAGAGTAGGAATGGTCAGTGTGTATGTAAAAGACGGGAATGCTATATTCCCGCCAGTACTTTACTAGACACAACTATTTGGGTTCCGGCAATACTAAAGCTTCGTGAGCGCAGCAGATTTTACAGAAAATACGCTATCGGATCCGATAATGGAGTACTATATCCATTGTTGTCTGGAAGCTGTACCGCAGATATTGTAATGGCTTACGAACATCCAGAAAAAGACGCTAAACTAGACGAGAGATCTGTATCCTATTACAATTCTTCTGGTTCATCAGACATCATTTATCTTTGCATTTCTCAATTTAAAGCACGTAACAGATGCAATACAGATAGAAGGGAAAAGTCTAGCCCGTTCTATTAAAAAAAAAAAACAACGGGTACGGAAAAACAACGTTTGTATACTTACATTGTAATATTATTCCATGCTATTTGTCACCAATAGAATTTGCAAATTTACCAAAACTACCTCAAAAATAATAAAAGTAGCACAGTCACGTTGTTTGGATTTCGTCTACATTTTACTACAAGTAGAGCGCAAATTACAAACGAAAACAGTGAAAAATTTATGGTAGCTGCTATTTTTTATGCACAAATATATCAAGGCAAGAACTGTGTTTACAAATTAATATATCTGTGATCCAATGGTTCCTACAGAAAAATCAAAAACATAACTTTTTATAAAATGTGAAGGATTCACGAAGTTATGAAATTATGAAGAAGGATTTACAAATTTTTACTATCCAATACGACACAGTGTTCGCCGTTAATTTATGAATTCAGATCTCAGGTGTGTGTGTATGTTAAAACCAGTAAAAACATATATTTCTTTAAGAAAAAGACTAATATAATTTTAGGATTTGGTATAAAAAACTTTCAGATAAGGCAAATCGTTTTTGATGCTAGTATTAAATCAGGACGCAAATTTCTACTTAATAATTTAAATGGAAAATGCTTAATCCACTGTCCGAAATTTATTTTGAACAAGATGTTTTTTTTTCACTCTACATATCAGAATACAGCGGTTGCTTAATGCTTCTAAGTATCCATATAAAGCTTATGCCAAATAAAAATTATATAAAATATATGAAAGAAAATCACATTCAATCTACAGGTTGTGTCAGGAAAATGGATACTGAGATAAATATTGAATGAATTTTATTTATGATTACTTATATCCAAACAAACATTACGACCCAACCATGGACCAATGTTTGGATGATCAGTCATATATCAAAAACTCGTGCGATATCATTAATATGTACAGTTTAGTCAAAAATAGATGGTGCTAATTTAATTATTCATGATTACAGAATTTCTATTTGAGTAGATATGGTTGAGTGTAGTGTAAATAATAAAATCTAGACGCAAAAGTGAAAAATTTAATTATATATTTAATATTAAGCGTTTAAATTATTATTCAAGGAATAAAATAACAGATTGTTTAAAAGGTATAAATAATATCTGATTTATGGGAATATGTATGTTAATATTTATCTAACTGTGTTAAAATTAATTGTTTTTTAATTTTTAGTGTTATTTTATTAATTTTTCAATGTCGTTTAGGTCTTAAACAGAATTATTGTTAATAAAACTGTTTTAAAAGAAAATAATGTTTTTATTTTTATCTTATATCTGATAATAAAATATGACGTTAATTTTGTGGTTACATATACAACAAATAAAAATAAAAGAATTTAAATATATAACATATATTTATTCAAAAAAAATAATAATTTATATATTTTTCAATGCTATTATTCACCAGTGTAGTCTGACAATCTTTTATCTTTTAATATCATTAGTCTACCATAAAAACAAAATATTTGCTACCGGATTAGGAAAAAAGTTTTTAATATTCTTAAAAACCACTCTGCGTCCAGATATAGTTTAAATATTTTAAATTGAATGCTTGATCGAAAATTAAATACTTCCCTTCTAGTTTATACGAACAAGGCTGTCTTCTGTATTAATTCTGATACATGATTTTACTTGAACCTGAAATACATTTCTCGACAACAGTTGTTTTCCATCATAGTTAAATTACGGGTACAAATGAGCTCCATTCCATAAATTTATACGGCGATGGAAATGAATGGAAAGCTATCATTTTACCTAGGATTGTTAATGTATCCAGGATTTAAGGAAAGTAATGCGAGGGCATTGAAAACATTTTTTACTCGAGTTTAGCGGCCCGTATATAAATAAATAAATAATATATATATATATATATATATATATATATATACAAAGTATTGCACTTTTGGTTTTTATTTTAACGCATATTTTGTATATGTCAATAAAAACCTATTTACTCGATCTACATCGATAGATAATTGAAAAGCCATCCCAATAACTTATATATATACATTTATATATATATAATAACTTATATATACATTTATTGGCAATATATATATACATTTATTGGCACTAACGTATAGCTTTTTAAACAACTTGTCATCCTCCACATTTAAATAGGAAACACAATTTGAATATATATGCATGAAACCTATACTTTGAAATATATCGTGCGCACAGCCCATCATGTCTTCCAAAAAGAAATCATTGCACGACGATTAATACGTTACAAAATATCCATCGCAGCGCTTTTAAAACTCAGACTTATGGGTTGTTGTACTACGACAGTACAGGTGCCAGATACTGATGAAGTGATCTCATTATTCTACTCTGGTGGTGAAAAACGGATCGAAGGCGTTGGTTTTGCGCTTGATCGTCAAACGACCAACAACGTAATGACTTTTAACACTTTTCTAGTTGCTTAGCTGTTTTGAGATCAGCTGGAACAATCCGTACACATATCATCACTGTGTTTGCGACTACAGAATCAGGTCAAGATGATGCCAAAGGAGTCTTTTACTCTGAAATTTGGGATACCATCGACATAATTCCTGAAACCAATCTGAATATGTTCATTGCAAATAACAAACCAAAACTGTTTAGGTAATTTAACTGTGAACTGGAAATATATAAACCAATGAAATCAAATTTGAGAGTAATTTGCGTCAGGAAAATATATTATTCCATTATAACATTGTAAGTAGTGTAAATATAACTTTTTCTATATTGAAAGAGGACTTTGTATAAATAATAATGAATCGATTTTAGGGCAAGATATAATTAAATAAGTTGTATCAAACTGTAATCATGAAAATAATTTCTTAACTATTTATAAGCACCTACTATATTACTTGCTGTTACAAGTATACATATTTCACTCACTCAAGATATACACATAGGAGTGTACGCACTTTCTCTCATTTCATTTTTTTATCCTATTAAGTTTTTATTAATTTAGTGAATAAAATTTCCTTTTCCTTTGAATTTTCCAAACCATAGAAAAAAATTTAAACCTGCTTTTTACGAAAATAAAAGACGGTACTTATATGCGGCAGCTGTAATACTCCTTTTCATTGCAAAAGGAATAAGGAAAATTGGTTATTATGCTCGAAAAAGATAAAAGAATTCTACATCACCATATAATTATAGAATCCATTAACATGTTCCTGAAAAAAATTTACTAAAACTATATAACACAATTTGCTTAGAGAAAAATTATTACAGAAATCTTCATAGAAAATTGCAGAGGCCGGTTGAGTGAACAAGTAGTGAAGTATATTTAGAAAAAAAGACTATTTTATTAAATATAAGTTTACTCCAAAACAAAGTTTTGTGCCATAAATAATTTGAAAACTGTCGAATCTACTCGAAGTTACATCTACATCTCACTCATTAAATATGCCCAAAACAAATATACCTCTTCGTCAAACATGTGACAGTCTTTTGCGTAAGAATTTTGCTTGATACATTGGAGTCACTTTTTTAGAATTAATTTTAAAGGTGAATAAAATGATCAATGTAAAATTTTGTCCTAAGCAATCTATCTTCTTCTCGTGGAATGAAGTTTACCAAGCTACCTACTAAATGCGATACTCAATATATTTGCTTCCTCAAAAGAGTCTTTATGATTAAATGGGATTGTTTTTATGTCCATTGATACCCTGATTAAAATTTTTTAACACCAGTAATGAGGAAATTATAATGTAGCCATTTACACTAAATAGCTCTCTCACCGATTTTTCGTTTATTCTGAAGTTCTTCGTAAAAAATAATCAAATGTAAAGTATTTATTTATTATTAAATATTTATGTTAATCGAGCGTAAACTAGATGTAAGTTTAACTAGAATATTAATTACTTGTGAATATTTAGCTTTAATCAAAGTGCCTAATTACTTTCATTGTTGACGCGACTATGAACAAAGTGTATGTATAAGTTATGATAAATTAAAAAAAAAAAATTTGAATGTTTATTTAATTTATTACATATTCGATTTTTGGTCAAATATTGAGCTGAGATTCTGGGATCACATTTCAAAACTTCTGACATCGTATTCAAATTTGAACTATTCCGCCAAAATACGTCAACATGTAATATAATCATATAAATATATACAGGAAGGATGTCTTTTGAATTATTCTACACCGTGTATACATAAGTGTACAGATACATGAGCTTTAAAAAAAAAATAGACACAGAAAACCCACAACTACTCAACTTATATCTTGCAATAAATAAGTTTTATTAGTTTACTGCCATAAATAATATTAAATTCTTGTAACTCATTGCAGGTGACACTTGATGTAATATATTTTACTTATGTTATCAAAGGTATAAAATAGTACAAAATAAATACGGAACAGATAGAATTCACTTCCACATCAACCAACCATGATTGCTGCAACATTTTTAGTTCTTTCATCGATCGCAATAGGTATAACTAACTTTTTATATTTAGCATAAAATGTATTTAAAAATTATTAAATAAAAAAAAGAGTTTACCACTAATATAATATTCTGTTTTAGTGAAATTTCACGTAAATAACACTTATTTACTATAAATTTGTTGTATGTTTCAGCAGCAGCGAGTTCGAATTTACACTTTCCTCAATTTAATAATTTAAAACAGATTCAGAATGAAGGATCATATAAAATAATTCACGGTATTCCCACCGACATATTACACCATCCATATCAGGTTTGTTTTTATACATAACGATTATAATTCAGTAAATTTTAATTTTTCAGATTGTAATTTTAATTTCACATAAATAACTTACAAGTTAATAAACTTTAGTTCACAACATCGTTTTCTTTTATAGAGCATCGCTACGAGCATCATACAATATATCAAAAAGCAATCATTAAAATATATAATCGATTTTTTTTATTACACGTCAACTCTAGTTTAAATGGTTTAGTTATTAGTTCTGTTTACGACATTCGCCTTTACTCTTAAGTTTGTTTTGTTTGGAAAATGTGTACTATATATCTATACTAATATTCCCATATAAATTTATAATAAATTTATATATTAATAATTTTTAATTTTTTTTTAAATTATATTAACCAATTTCTTAATTTTATTAGAAAGCATTTAAAGTTTTATTAGCGGAAGCGTATGGTATAATTAAAGGTTAAATAATTAAATGATGGCCGGTTTGTTGTAATACACTGTACCATTGAACAAAGAAAAGGAATTCGATTTTAATATTATCAAAACTGTTGTAAAGTAATAATGTAAGGTTATCGCTTGTAATGATGCAACATATTTTCAACTGTACAATTATCAAGTCTTTGTTTAATTCAAATTAATTAAAATAAATAATTTTCCTTTCCTCTTTAATATTTTTCTATCTAACTGGGAGCATTTTTCAAAACTTTTCCGTAACAAACCAAGAATTTTTGCATAAGAAAGTAGATTTTTTAAGGTCACTTCTGTTTTTCTTTTCATAAGCCTGTTATACTAGCGGTTTATTATACTCGTAGTTGTGGTGTTTTGTCTTTTGTTATTACTTCGTCAACAAATAAATTAAATTTGCACAATGAGGTGACGTCAAGGTTGCTTTCCAATGAAATGGTAAGTCCAAAGTAGAACACCCGATTGTCCAATAGCAAACAGGAAGGGTAGTTTACGTAAATTCTTTTATCGTCCGAATTTTAAAAAAATTCTCAAGAAGATTAATACATCATGGGTTTATAAAAAATTGCTTATATAGAGAAAAAAAAACCACGTAAATTTACAATCTTTTTTACTGTAGTTATATATATTATCATTACAAATGTAATAAATTAGAATTGAAAACTATAAAAGTATTGCATATTTAGTTATAATAATAATAATACTTATTGATTTTTTTATTATTTATTGCTGTTGTTATTATTATTAAAAGACTAAATTAAATAAAAATAAAAGATATTTTTTCCCAACCATTAAAATTTGTGTTTTATAAAATATAGCTTTATAAAATTAAAAAAAAAACCTCTGAACATTTCCTCAAAAAGTATTAAAGGTTTCTCTCAATCTTTCTGATAGAATTAATTATTTCATTATTATTAATATCAAGAAATAACCTTTAAAATCTACTTCTTGTATCGTAATTTGAATGGGTATTTAAAATTCTTTTTGACCAGTAGATAACATCCTACTATTAGAAATTTTAACTTTTTTTGCTACCTCTTCTATTAATAAAGGAAGATGTTCCTCTAAGAGGTTGGTTTACAACCAACTAAATTAATTTTTTTGAGGAAGTGCGAAAAATATTTCATGTATTTTCTGTGTCAAAATTTATAATTCTAATTCGTTTTTGCAATTAGTTTGTTGATAATATTTCAATTTCTGTCATTTATTATTGTTTTTATACTTAAATGGTATCGTTATTACGTAATTAAGAATTTTTTAGACTAAAAACTTTACAAATGCCCATATGTAATCTTTCTATATCAATTAGTGTAGAAAGTAATAATGCATTAGTGTCGTTTTTACAGAAATGTAATAGGCGTAATGTGGAATATAATAATATATATATATTTCACAGTACGTCTATAAACCTTTTTAATAAAAAAATAAAATAATGTTTACTGAAAACAAAAACTGTACTATAATACTTACTTATAAAGTAATAAACTTAAATTAAAATTAGTTTAAATAATTAAAGTGTTGTCAGTCTTTTTAAGGCACAATTTAAAAATATTTTAGTCTTATTTATATTTTTCTTTTTACTTTAAATTTTCTTCTGTAGCACACTGCAATGATTCAAAAAGTTCTTTGTTCAGAAGGCAGGTAATACAAAAGCCTAAGATCTGTCATTTTTTCTGGATTTATTGGCAATTTTCCTCTAGGTTAAAGGTTCTGCAGATCCGCAGTGTTAGCTGCTCGGTTTACAGTAGTTAAGTGTTGAGGTGCTTTTTCACTACATTATACACTGAGCATTTTTAATACTACTGCGACATGTCCGATTCCTTATCATAGTTAGTTCCTCACAAGTGAACTGAATTCTTCTAGTCTCATTTAACTCCACATCAGGGTATTTATATATGTGGCTCTCAATCGGTGCCAAATCCAAAAACTGCCCTTCCATTTTTAAATAGTTGAAGAGATTTGATAGGATCAGCCTTGAACAGGTTGATTACGTCCTGAGGTGTATAAAGGGATGCTGTCTTCTTGCACTTCTGATTAATTGCAAAATCACGGTCACAAGACAGAAAGCTGTGCCCTGTCACCAGAAATTTTGGTTAACTTATGTGAAGTTTCTTAAAGCTAGTAGGTAGTGACACAATGCAGCCATTATCCAGTTGTTTTTCTGGCTTACACAGTTTTCAGACAAAAGTATTACTATTTTCTCTTGATGAACGCCCAGTATTTCAAAATTATTTTAAATGAAGCGAAAGACAGAAGATGCAATCTCAGGTGATCCCCGTTTTCTGACACTTTCGTGCCTAAAGCACATTGCTGCAGCATTCTTCCCCATAACATGTATACAGAAATTATAAATTGAATACTGTCTACGATAGTGTTCATAAGAATGTATGAAACTGGATGTAAAAATGACTTGCTGCAAATCAGCGCTGAGAATGACCTTGTTGGAATTTTCTTTAACAGCCTTCGTATCATCTGCCAAAGTTTTATAGGATTTATCAGCTTTTCTGTGATGCAATACAGACCGTAATTCTTCCAATTCTTCTTCATTCTGTGCCGCGGCCATCTGTATAAAGTGCTTCTTACATAATTTTCACGTATCAGATCTTGGTACCACAAAATGACGATTATAGTTTTCATTGTAAACCAGCGTATAAATGTGTAATTTCACATTAATATCCGACTACTTCTTCAAAAAGAGTGCATATATCTTTTTCACGGAGTGATTATGGGCGAGAGATTTTTCTTGCTGGAGAAGTTACTCATGTAGCTTAAGATGCTTTCTTAAGAAGGAAAGGATGAAATATGTTCAGCAACGAGTAATCTGTCGCAGTGTAGATTGTTTCTGGGTTTATTTTCATGTTTACCAGTCCATCTTCATCACTTTGGCCACAATTCAGTTTAGCAGTAAGAAGCTGTAATCTAAGACGAGTAACTTTCAAAGGAGGTGAAAGCTATTTTTGACATACCTGCTGCCATGATGAGCTTTTATCAATTGGGAGTGAGTACGTAACCGTACTCTGACGTTTTGAGATGACTTCATCCAAGTTCCTTCGTTTTACTTCACTCACCTTCATGCTTCTGCGAGGAAACGCTGTCGCTCATTGTACCTGTACTTATAAAACCAATAGAAAAAATTCAGCTACTTTTGCCAGTTTTGATTTAGCTTTGCGCAACCATCATAAGTGTAGTATTTAGAATAAGTTGAATCTTGAAAGAAAAAAAATGATAACCTGAATTAAAATATTTCTCACACATGATATATGGGAGTCGTTATTAAGTTCATAAAATTTGATTTAATTGTTTTTCTCATTCACTGCAAATATTAAGAAAACAATATGATGTATCAACCGAAAGATAATTATGACTGAATTTGAATTTAAAATTAGTTAATCCACAAATTAAAAAAAAAAAAAAAATGTTACAGCTAGTTACCTAAAATTTGGTTTTTAATATTAAATCATTTATATCTAAATGAATGAGAAAGCAGACTATCAACACGTTGTCAGCTGTATTTTGAACTTCATTTGTGCCATGAAAAACAAGTTAAACAGTTATAGTTGTTAATACTCGTAACTTACAGTAAATAAAATTAACCTCAAACAGCATACTATTTTTACCCAAAAAATTAGGTTAAAATTAAAACTACATCATTTAAATTATAGTCAAACAGATAAAATTGAGTAATAACAAAAAAAAAAAGAAAGTAACTGAAGAGAATAGGGTAGATAGATACGCACAAGTAACGTTTTTAGACTCACCTTATTTGGAAAACTGTTTGCCAGATTTAACAACATTTTTGGAGTCCACGAAACTCTGTTTACTGTCTTTTAATCACTCTTCTTTCACTTGCTGTCACTGATTTTATTTTATTTTTCGTTTTTAACCGTGATTTGTCTTTTTAACACAAGAAAAGTAGGAGACATTATTGCCTGGTTGGCCATCTTGCCTGCATGTGAAACCTTTCTTCACTGACCTAAATTTTTAAAACCAAGAAAGAATCAAAATTGTCATAAAATTTACTACAAGATGGCACCACTAGCTTGAAAAGAGTATAAATAACAATTTTACGCTAAAACTTCGCTATATGAAAATCTTTAGGTTGCAGCCTTTTTAGAGGGACTCCTTAAAATGTTTTTTTTTTTTTTTTTTTAATTTTAACATACTTGGAAATTTTTTGTTTTACTCACACTGTCATTCAAAATATAATAGGAAAATATAAATTTCGAAATATAAAATATTATTTGAAAAAAAGTATTTCAATATATTACAGAGATTTATGTAACATAATATTATTAAAAGGATATTCATGCGGCGAAATAATAAGAAAACAATTTCTATCCTACAGACCGTAGCCACATACTTGGAATGATCTTTAAATGGTAGGTAGCTTATAGTATATTGAAAATTATGACCAAATCATTCTCCAGTTTCATTAAAAAAAAAAAACCTACAATCCTATAAAGAAATTTTTTTTATATTGTAATATCTTTACAACAAATAAACAACCCCCCTCACAAACACACACATATGCATTGTTACACATGTATGCCCAATTTAATATCGAACAGTGTAATAATTCAGTGTGAGCTAGCGTACAGTATACGATCGCGCTGATACAAGCATCACTACCGCCGCGCAGATTACCGCGCAGTCCTCCCATCATAGCGGCGCAGCGGCCCAACCACTCTCAAGCACCAGTAAAAGAGCGTGCACAAGTGTGAATTTTCAATTCATCGTCGACCATTACCTGAAGAAAACCAAGAAGAAGAAGAAGATGGAAGAAGACAGAAGAAGTTTCCCGACCGGCTCAACATGGGAACACCCGGTGGATGCCAACATCCCCGCCGGAGCACCCGGCCCGGCCGGTTCCCGAGGGACCCACTGGACGCGGACGCTGCCTTCCCCTCCAGCTCCAACTCGCCGGACTTCAATTGCCCTGGCCGGCGGACTCGGCAGGAGAATCCCCAGCCTTGGCCGCGCCGGCGAAGGACGACCGACACCGATCCGACACTGCGGAGCTCTGGGGATCACCACTGCCGCTGAGGGAAAGCCCGGTCAGATTTCAATGGATGAGCCACAACTTCCCTACTTCGCCAGAGATCAGCTTCCGGACCCAAGAGCTCTTGTCAGAGGTAACGCAAAAAACGGCCCATTTCGCGGCCACTACAAGGTTATGAATTCCGTGCAGTCGAAGCCATTCGGCGACAGTATTTTCCGGTATAGAAAAATTTACATCTATTCAAAAGTTCAAGAATTTTATTTTATTTTTCTTGATAAAACCTTTATTTCTTTAAATTGTTATTATTATTTACTAACAAAACGAAATTGTAAATCATATTGTTTACGTGGAAAAAAGCAGTAGCTTCTCCTTTAGACTCAATCTTATTTATTTTACGTGTACTTATATTTTTTTCCACGAGCAGTTAGGAAACAGTTATTAAAGATTTCAAACATTTCTGTCAATTTTACTCTTTAAATTTTCCGGTAAAATAGTGGTTTTATTCATTATATCTTCATTATCTTTTTGCAGGCTGCAATTTACTCTGAAGGCACGCTTTATTTCTCTGGTGCTATATTAAATAAGAATTGGATAATTTCAACAACAACACTGTAAGTAACGTAAAATATAGTTAAACAAATATATTTACTTATTTTATTTAGTCTATACAAAAATAGAAAATATAAATCATCCTTCGTTGTAATAAATAACGAAGGATGATTCCTTTGTTACCTTGTATTATTATAAGGAAAGGAGATATTAGAGTTGTTACTATGTTTCAAATTGTAATATAATTTTAGTTTTAATATAATGTTGATAAAACGATGAAATGGGACAAATAATGAAACCACTCACGTCATCTTTGATGAGAATAAACATGGTTATTAAGCGGTTAGGTAAAATTAAATTGCACACCAAATCGAAGGTACATTAAATATTTTAAAGCCATATTCTAATAATTTAAAATCTATTTTCAGTATATGTTTTATGCAAGTTTTAGCAATAATTCCTTATAAAAATCTGAAGGAAATGTAATTATATTTAAGGGCACATTTTAAGTGAGATACGTAACGTAAACGGAAAAGATATTTCTTTTAAGATTGATATTTTAATAATTTATTGAATTTTTACATGTAGAAACACAGATACACGCATGCATACATATCCCCAGACAATCACTAAGGTAAATGTTTTAAGATTAACTGGACTATCAAGACCATTACATCACTAAACAAATGCTTGGTTGTAAGCATTACATCACCAAAATATTTATTCAGAGAATTTTACAAATACACATATATTTTATTTTATTTAGTAGTATTATGTCTATTCCTAATTTATTATATCGATAGAAAAAATAGTCAAATAAACGTGAAGTAATTATGACTAAAACGAATAAAAAATTACCGTAAATTAACAGGGTGCTTAATGGGACTCACCGTTATTTCATTCAAAAGAACTCTCAATATTGCCCAAATTAAAACCACAAAATTCATTCGTTTATAAAGATGAAATTTTTCATCATTGAAACAGTCTTATTTTTTAAACCTTGGTTTATTTCAAAGTACTCGTTGTTACCGGTGTAATAAAAGTAGAAACATAAATATAACATTGTAAATTCAGCAGCCATTTAATGACATATTTATAATTTTTATACGAACTATTACTAGGTAATCCAAGTATTTAAACAGCTCATTCAGAGAATTTAATCCCCCGTGAATGCAAATTTTCGTTATTGTTTATCGTATATATGGTGAACGACGCTCTGTTCAAACAAATATCTCTAACCAGTTGGTTTATATTTTTGCGTAAACAGTTATAAAGTGCAAGCCGACTGGAATGTATTTGAATTTGTGATTTTGAATATTTAATAACAAAATCACTTGATGTAATAGCCTCCAGAATTTAGTTTAAAAGTTTCTTCTTCTATTGTTATTCTTTAATAAAAAAAGAGTGGTTGTACTTAACAAATCCCTTTCTACATTTTTATTTTAGAGATATTATTTCTCTTCAATCCTAACTCCCTTTTATTTGCACCCTTTACTTAGAAAATTGCTTTGAAATGCCATGACAAATGGCAATATCATAAGAACTATTGATATCTAAAACAGTTTAAATTAATTAACACGTAATCTTCTCATTATTTTGCTAAGAATATCAAAGAGTATGCAGTGAATTATTTGATTTCATTCACAAGTTACAAATCACCAAGTGTTTTTGATGTAACGTAATTTAATGGGTCAACAAAACAATCATTAATAATAAGAATATTAGTAACAAACAAACCATAAAATGGTATTTTTATAAAAAATATCAATTTTTTTATTTCCACAATAAATAATAGCATAGCATTTTTGAAGGTTAATATTTTAATCAGTATCACTGATTAATAATTGATCCGTTGTTTCTTTGATTTTATTAAATTTCGATTGCAATTAATAAAGGAAGTGAAAACAACAGCAAACTTTCAGATAGCATTTTTCTAGTAGTAATATAAGTTTACTGTAGAATGGCCTTATCAAATTCTGTCACATCCAGTCTGCGTCTGGCTGCTGTACTGAACGGACGTGTGTCGCTCTATTCGCATTCCTGTTCAGAGTGTAGTAGATAAGCAGTTCTTATCTTAAATACACAACTGTATATTTTCTTGAACAATTATGTTGTATTTTATATACCAGTGTTAAATATTTTTTTATATTGTAATCCTGTTTGATAAAAAAAAAATATTTGAAAATGAAGAAGTGCAATACCTGTGAGGGAGAATTACCGATTGATGAAACATACATTATTTGTCGTTTTTGTTTATATGGTTACCACCATAAATGCGTTGGAATTACGGAGAATACATATCAGCGAATGTCGCAGAAAAAGAAAAAAGAGTGGATGTGTTGTGAGTGTCGCAAATCAGTCAAATCTACTGACAACAAATCAGTGGATTCGACTAAAGAAATATTAGATTTCACCCGTATTAATGAATTAAAAGTTATCATTTTAGAACTCAAAGCAGAAGTCAGAGCTTCTTCCAGTAGGACCGAAAATGAACTTGGTAGGCTATCCCTGTTCTATGACGATATTAAAAATGAAATTAGTGAATTACAGAAATCTAACAAGGATCTTCTCCAAGAAGTGAAACAACTCCGAGAAAGCGTAACAGAGAAGGATAAAATCATACAACTCGAACAATATGGAAGAAACAAAAATATTGAAATTCACGGGCTAAAATTACACCCCGATGGAAACCGTAAGGAAAATTTACATGACTCTCTTCAGAAAATCGCTGATAAACTAGATATTCCTTTCAGCTTGGACGGTGTGGAAGCGGTTCATAGACTACCAACTAGGAGGAAGACTGATTCACACCGATCATAGTGCAATTTAGCAGCAGAAAAACGCGAGATTTCTGGATCAGCAAAAAGCGCGAGAAGCTAACAAATGATATGGTTCTTACAGATGGAAGTGACAAAAAAGTGTATATTAATGAAAATCTAGTAACATCAATAAAAGACTTACTTTATAAAACGAAACAAAAAGCGGGTGAACTTCAGTACAAATTTGAATGGGTACGAAATGGTAAAATATTTGTTAAGAAAAGTGAAGATGTGTTTGCTATTAAAATTAATACTGAGGCGGATCTGCAAAAAAATCAAGTGAGTTATATAAATTTGTAACTATGATAGCGTTATCCCTAAGAGTATAATAGAATTGTTTGGTAATAATATTATTATGTACATTACATTCAGTTCTGTAAATGTAAGTTCACGTATTAGTTATTTCTATCTTTTTATTGCATTTTATATTTATCATATTCTGTTATTGATGACTCAAGATTCTTGGTATTACTGTTCCAATAGTATAAAAAAGGAAGACTTTCACTTAATTTAATTTTATTTCAATTCAGCAGCTACTTTTCTATGTTTATAAGCATCAGTTTATTTCTTAAAGTGATTAATAGTTTAATGAAAAATATTTTATTTTTAGAAACTGGCTTTAAATTGATAAGGATAATTGACTTGCATAACGATGTATTTCTCTTGCGAGCCTATCTCAAAAATGTTATCTCTGTTATGGTGACGACATTGATATCAAATAATACGATACTGATATCATTAAGTTACACCTACGATCTTATTCGAGCGTTTGTTCTATCGAATATATGTTCTCCCACCCCTTTAACAAAATCGGTTATACTGTGTTTTTGCGTAGATAAGACATTAGTCATAACAACGATTAGTATTAAATTAGTCTTTACAAATAAAATTTATTATATGTTTTTAAATAAAATGTTTATATTATGTTTACAAATTATATAATCTTATAATCTGTATAGCTTATGTAATCTGTGCGTTTTAGACATATTTTCGAATCTCTATTGAAATGGAAAACATTAATGAAAATAATATTTTTAATGGCTGGTTTTTGGCTATTGATAATTACTGCTCGAACCTAGACGAATTTTAACAAGATTACTCCACTTTATCGAAACTGAGTATACTTCATTTAAATATTAGGGCTATTCGCGGTCATTGGGATGAATTCTTGATTTCACCTAGGTAATAGTCACGTAGATTTGATAGTTCTCACGGAAATAAAGATTACGGATAATGAAATAAGTTTAATTGATTTTTATCAGATTAATGGCTATGACTCCTATCACTGTGTCCGGAATATTAGGTCTGGTGGTGGTATTTTAATTTTTTGTCGTAGCACACTCAGTGCTGAAAGAATAATGTTGGATTTGACTGTCTCAAGTTGTGAACTATTATGCATTCAGGTTTCAGTGAAATTGGGCGTTAAGACCGATGATTTTACGATAATATGCTTTTACAGACCGCCAGATTTAAATGTTCGTGAATTTTTACATGATCTTGAAAATATTCTACATAACTGTAATAATAATAATGCGGTCTTAATCGGAGATATGAACATTGATCTTACTAAGGAAAATACTGTAGTTAGTTACTATCAAACCTTATTGCATACAACAGGATTCATGTGTTGCATATCTGATATAACGAGGGAGGAAATAAGAGATGGGGTAATTGTTAGATCTTGTATAGATCACATTTTTATTAGAGGCTTTCCTGATTACGTTTTTTCTGGAGTAATTGAAACTAAAATTTCTGATCACTATGTGGTAATAGCAGATCTGTTGTACAAGAATTCATCCCAACGATCGATGGATGACAGTCTTGGTTCATTTTAATTAGATAATGCCTTAATTAGATATAAGTTAGATAGCATAAATTATAACACCTTAGGTAATAAGATGGATAATAATCCATCTGCATATGAGAAATTCGTTGATATAATTAATTCTGTGTATAACAGTTCTTTAGTTCGCAGAAATACTGATAGGATTAAAATTCAAAATAGAAAAAACCATGGATGACGGATGACATTCTAAATAAAATAAAGTATAGAGACAAACTGTTCAAAAAATGGAAAAAAGCACCAGCTAACCTGGAAATTCGAAAAGATTACGTATTATATAGAAATAAAATTAATATTGAAATACGAAAAGCGAGGGAGAAGTATTTTAATGATAAATTTAAAAATTTTCAAAAGAATGATATTAAGGGTAACTGGAAACTACTTAACTCTTTGATGGGGTTACCCTCGAAGCGTAACTTAGACGATACTATAATTAAACATGTAAGCAGTTCATCTAATAACGCGGGTAAGGTCGCTGCAGACATTATCGGTAAACACTTTGTAACTTCGGTAGATGATATTAAACATAATTTTATACATAAGTTCTTGAAATTCACGGGTGGCAATTGCATGCAGCTTGTGTCTTTTCATTTACCTTTAAGTTCTCCTAAACAAATAGAAAATATAATTTCATCTATGAATGATAAAAAATTGCCAGGTGTAGATGGCATACGGATCAAAGATTTGAAATATGTTGTTAATAAAGTCAGCCCTTTAATTTCAATTATAGTAAACAATATAATTAAATCAAGGAGGGTTCCTGATCTACTGAAGATGTCTACTGTTAGACCTATCTATAAAGCTGGTTCTTTTAAAGATTTAAATAATTATCGTCCAATTTCTATACTGTCATGTATCGAAAAAGTTTTTGAACGGTATGTCTCTATGCATGTTACTAAGTACCTTGATGATAACAAATTAATCAGTGAAACTAAATATTGTTTCAGAAAAGGGATTGGGACTAATGATGCTATAAATGATTTATCCGATTTTGTCAATATTAACTTAAATAAATGTAACCATGTAATCTTACTTTTTATAGATTTTCGTAAAGCCTTTGATACGTTAGACCATCATAAACTTCTAGATGCCCTAAATAAGCTAGGGTTTAATGGCCCTATTAATAATATGCTATAAAACTATTTAAGTAACAGAAAAATTATTGTTAAAATTAAAGATAAATATAGTGATAGATACGAAACGGATAGTGGCGTGCCTCAAGGGTCTATCTTGGGCCCAACACTTTTTAATCTGTACGTTAATGATATGTCTAGCGCGATCTCTAATTCACGTCTTTTGCAATACGCTGATGATAGTGTTTTAGCATTTGGACATAAGCAATTAGAAAATTTAGAGTTTTTAATGCAAGAAGATTTTAATAATCTATTAAAGTGGCTTCATGACAAAGGCCTAATTATTAACGCTAAAAAAACTGCTGTTTTACATGTAAGATCTCCTTATCTTCGATCCCAAAGACCAATAAAAATTATTTGTCATACATGTGACTGTATAAAATATTACCAGATTAACTGTAATTGTGAACATCTCCTGAATGCTGACAAATACAAATATTTGGGTGTACATTTTGACTCTTTTTTTAGATGGGATCACCATATAAAACATATGTGTAAAAATTTAAGAGTGGTTGCTATGAAATTCCACCACATCTCACCCCTATTATCAATTCACTGTAAACGCTTACTCTATTCATCCTTGTTTGAATCTGTTATTCCATACGGCTTGACAGCATGGGGATCAGCAGCAGATTATCTCATAAATAAAATAAATTTAATACAAAATAGGGTCCTTAATGATATTGCTCTTTATGATTCTGATAACAATTATGACACTAATTTAAATAACCTTACAAGGTTTCTCTCAGCTAGAGGTCTATTTAAATTCTTAATTATTTTTAAGAACTTGACAACAGTGAATACAGGGTAAATGTAGAAAGTGGATACAATTTGAGAGCAATAAGCTTTATTACTGATAGATATAATAATAATACTTACGGTAAACGATTAAAGAAGTATGTTGTTCCTGCATTACTTAATTCTTTACCGAATCACCTCAATAATGTAAAAATGAAAAAAAATGATTTAAAAAAACTTCTCATTGAGTGGGCATTAACTATAACGTAATAGGTACTAAGAGGATTCTTGTTGGATTTATACTGGCAGTCCAGACAATTATAACATGATTATAGTTATTATTTTAATGTTGATAATTATTGTAAATCAATAAATAATGTATTGCTGAATGGTTAAAGCTTAGTTATTTATTTTCTTTATGTAATTGTTGCAACAAGATATAAATTGTGTAATTCGTTGTTGTAATTAAGTATAGTTTTGTTTCATGAATATAGTTTTAGTTACTAAATCTAATACATAACAAATATTAAAGAAATAATTAGTTCATTAGTTTTTAAATATATAGTTAAATTTTGTTAAATTAATTTTTATAATTGTACTACTATTATAACTATTATAAAACAAATAATATCTTTAGTTGTTACATAAAATTGGTTATTACATTAACCACTTAATAATGTAATAATAATTCTTTAGTATATCTGTCGACAGACTTAGGTCTATTGGATGATCATGTAAGTTTTAAATTGTAAATAAATAAAATAAATAAATAAATCTCAGCTGTATGTGAACTGAGCTTAACGAATAATGTGGATTTTAAAAAAATCGAATAGAAAAATAGTAAATCCTTATTACACTCTTAAACATTAAATTGTTAAGAAATATAATATACATGAATATTATTTACTGGACGTAAATACTAAATACTTAATATATTTATAAATACTAGTAAAAATATATTGCGGATGTGTATACAATTAAAAAATCTTTGCAATTCTAAAATTTTGTTATAAAATTCTGCTTATAAGGATTCCCAAAAATAGATTATATTTATTTAAATATTTTTCCAGATAAATTTAGGTTGCCTTTTTTAATATTTTTAATATTACTATATTACAAAAAAAAATTTATTCAATTCAATGGAGTATTTTTGTGTAAAAGAAAACATGTAGGGACACAAAAATAAAACCAGTATCTATCTAAATTAGATTATAAATTGATAAATATTATAAAATAAATAGTAAACAAAATAATAAAACAAAGCAGATTATTATAATACAATAATAATTATAATAGTAACAATAATAATTAGAGTAATAAAATTATACTAATGTCCTAATGAGCACCATTAATTAAATATAGGAATCATGCTTTGCCATCATCTTCCCCAGCATTAAAATATACTAACATTATTATTAAAATAATTTATCAAAATTACTTGTTGAGTGAACCAGTTTCAATTGCGATTGAGGAATCTTTTTCTGTTTTCCCACAAAGTAACTTTATGGCTTACAACGGTGGTTACTTTACTATTATTTTATTCATATAAGAAATTCGGTAATGAGGTATCACTTACCTTTCACCCTGTCCTTTCTTAACCATAATACTTATCAAATTTTCTCTACATAGTTTACAATAATATTTTGTTTCCTACGTGCATTAAAAACGTGGGAAAAATCTGTCAGTTACACAATAAATTAATTTTGGTATCCTTTATTAATTAAACTTACTAAAAATAAACCCATTTTGGCACAAAAAAGCGATATAATGTATTATTATATAATTAAAGAAAATGTATGTTATAGGTATATTGTATAATAAGACTATAGAAATTATTATAAAAGAACATGATTTTTTTTTTTGCAGCGATTAACCTCCAATGATTGTACTTGAAAATAAAAATTGCATTTGTCTTGATCCGACAATAAGTTACAGATAATATAAAACTTCTAATAATACACAATAATACATTATCTCTGATGTCAACGGTGTATAAATATATATATAAGGAAGACGTTTATTTAATATTAATCAAATAATATTGAATTTTAATTTACAGCCCTGATCCATCTTATTTGAAAGTAGCAGTTGGAACCACTAAACTAAGCGAACAAGCAAATAGGATGGAAGTAGAGAAAGTTATAATTCACCCCGATTGGTGTGGTGGTACGGACTATAATTTATCCCTGCTTAAACTAAAAACACCTCTGAAGTTTTCAAAGAAGGTGCAAAATATAAGCATTGCTTCTGAAACTCCAAAACCCGAAAGCGCTGCAGTGGTTACTGGATGGGGATCGAATACGACCGGGGTAAAACTACTTTACTTATTATGTTTCAATTTTTTTTTTGGGTATAGAATATAAATTTAAAATGGTGTTGCCTGATGAAACCATTAGCGTGCAAAAAACCATATCACATAAGAGAGGGCTATCAAATGATGACCTTCAAAAAAATAGTAAAAGGTTATATTATAATCACAAATTTAATTATAATAACAGTAAACGTCTATGTTAATAAGCATAGTTATAGTCACACGTAAGATAGAATAAACACACATTATATCATAAGTACTTTTAACACTGGTTCCTGTAACTTCACCACCTGCACCCAAAGCAAGAATATGACAAAAGGTAATAGCGTTGAAACAACAATATTAAATATCTAACAATAATAGAAACAAAGTAACAGTAAGATAAGAAGTTAAACGCATAAGATAAAAGTACCAAAAAAAACCATTAAAATAGAGTATATTAAACTACAATCACTAAAGCCCAACAAATGAATTATTTTCAATAGTCTATTTTATCACCGTTATCCAGAATGTTGAAAAAATGGGCTCTGTATATCTTTATAACCTAACCTAGTACTAGAACTGAAATGGTCATTTTCGTCCCGAGTATATGGGAACGCCATGTATGCATGTATTTCATAATTCATGAAAAACGAAAACAGGTTACTTGTCTCAATATCTTGTTCTTTGATTTTTGAGGTGTTTTTTATTTTTTATTTTATGATCTTATATAATACGAGCTTGTTAGAGAGAGAGAGAGAGAGAGAGAGAGAGAGAGAGAGAGAGAGAGAGAGACAACTGAGAACCCTAATCATTAGCTAATATATACGGTTAAATTTCTGGTCAATTTTTTGTTCTTCTCCAGTGCACGACCTCTCCATACGTCGATCAAGGTGTAAGGTAAGGATCTCACATAGTTGTACAAGAGATTTCAACGTTTTCCAAGTAGACCGGAATGCAGTATCCTCTAGAAGTCGTACATGTAACTTGATTATATTTCATTGGATTAAATTTCATTTTCCATTAGAGCAGCCACCCACTGATTGCTTTCAAAGAAAACTAAAGCTTTTCCGATGCTACAATCCGGTCATCGTCAATTGCTAAAGACTGCTAGCAATTAAATTACTGCTAATGACTGTTCAGGAATAGCTAAGTTGAATTAGTCCACCTAAGTAATTTCGCCAATCAAAAATAATAGATTTGAGGAATGCTAGATTTCAATTTGAAGAGGATATCTTTTAACAAAACCTTATCAAAGACCTGTTGATCGTCTAAAACTCCGCAGAGCAGTACTTCTTTCTTTCAAAACGGGACAATAAAATTTTTTTTTCGGGTTGCTGTGTAGTAGAACCACCAATTCTACAACCAAATTGATGGACGCATAATACATCTTGACACTCCAAAATAGGCTATAGCCTATGAAGAAAAGACCTCTCGAAGATCTTAGATAAAATCGGCAGAAAGCTAATCATCCTGAAAGATGAGACATCCTCTGAGGGTTTACCTGGATTTAGGATCATTTACACCTGAAACAGTTTCTATTCTATAACAAAGTGTGTCGTCTAGTAGCATAAATAACATCTTATGTGTTACAGAGTTGAACACAGCAACATTTTTATTTTCCATAACTCCTTAGAGAATTGTCACTAGACACCTCTTCCTAACAGAATGGTCCTCTGGAAAGAATCAGGAAAAACTGGTCATAAAATCAAAACTAGCTCCCATACAGCCCGAAGACCATCATCATACAGCCGGAAGACCATGCCAGGATCAAGGAAACAGCTGAGCCATCGTGATATAGTCGCAATCCATCCGTTGGTAGTACATAAAGCAGAAAATAATAAGGTGCTCCTCTAATTTGTGATCCTCCTTTTGTCAGAAAATTGGTTTGCTTACATTTCTTCCTCCTCCACCCCATTCGGTCACCCTGAACCATAAGATCGAATGTCTGTGTCACAAACGAAAGATGAGCCTCGAACACGACGAGTATTCTAACATACTTCCTAGAGCTTACCTAACAGCGTGAGCGGATTAAGCGCAGTGCCATACACCACCGACTTACGTGTTCCAAACGTTCATTTGTCATATATTTGCTAAAATGGGTAGGCGCACCCCGTCAACTACTGAAAATATATATGACAACCATAATAAAATTTATTTCAAGGCAGCAATTCGCTACGACGCCTGGGTCGCTGAACGCCATAAAGTACCTGTCCACCATGTTATAGCGCTTGGGAGCCATAATAATTGACCGGTGGACAGCCATACTCAGGGTTAGCTTCCCACGGCAATGCGGTAAGAGTCTTTATCTTAAGCAAATTACGGATGCCGGCTGAACAAAGCAACCACATCTAGGAACTCCCAAACGGTCGGAAAATGCGGCTTTCGCCAAATTGATTATCGGCTGATTACACAGCATTTATATTTAATATGGGGGTGACGACTGTACGATAATTTGTCTGCATCCTTGGGAAGCATAAACTTCGTTTTGGGCACAGAAGTCATTAAATTTTGAATGTCCTTCCAGCTCTGTGCGGTTGTCAAGGCCGCCGGCTCCCTGTATTCTAGTTGTGGTTATGAATTACCATGAACTCAAAGGAGACAGTCATCGGCGAAAGCCTGGGCCGTGGCCCTTCTGGAAATGTCAATCCCAGAAATCCGTTGAATACCAGGTTTCACACCAGGGGACCGAGAACGGAACACTGCGGGCTTCCCGTGGAAATGATTTTTCCACAACTAGGTGCGCATCCTTAAACGGAGCCGTACAGATAGACAAATAGTCACGTACTATGGTCTGAAGGACTATAGGAACATTGTGGCATTCCAATGCGTAGAGGAAAGAACTTCATCACAAGGAAGGAAACGCTTCCTCTATGTCTATAAAAATTACCAAAATATATTTACAGTCAGCGCTTCCTACATCGGCAAGAGGAATTAAGATGCAATTTTCGGTGCCAACCCCTTCAGTGAAGCCATACTGGCCTCGATTTAGAAAACAGTTCACCTCATTGCTTTCCCAGAGCCGTTCCACAACCAGCCTTTCAAGCGACTTGTAAATTACTGGCAAGAGGCTGTTGAGTCTATCTGCCGACCTCACTAGGATCCTATGCTGGTTTTAAGAGCACCCTAACCAAAGCCACTTTCCATCAAGTCGAGAAGCAGCCCCAGCTTACGCAACTCGAAAACAGCCTGCAAAGCGGCTCTCTTATGACAGACAGCAATCGAATAATATATCCTAGTCAAGATGGTCAATACCCGGTGCCTTTTTCAGTGCCACTCGAGCAATTATTCGGTCTATATCAACGGGATCCACAGCCCGTACAACAGGGAAGGGCATAACTCCTGCACTAACGCCGAAATCTGCTTCAGTCTCCGGAGTATCTGGAAACAGAGTATCCAGAGACGCCTGGTAAGTTGCCACAGATGTTAAAGTGTAGTCATGACCACCAAACCCGCATCGAACACTGGAAAGCACGTACACTGGCTTTGGCCGGTAACATGATTTTGTGAGCTGCCAGGGTTTGTACTGCAACTCATGCATGGAGACTTGCCATAACTTGAATCTGGCTTCCTTGATGGCATGAACCACCTAAAGAGCTGTCCATAGCCGCCGCAGAACCTATTTCAGCCAGTCTTGATGGCCTGCCCGAATTGTTCAGCCACCAATTCCATTTCCTCCCTGTGCTACATGCGCCATTCCAACTCCATTAAAGCAACTGCACACTCGCACTGCAGTCTGTTCTGAACCAGGCCCCTTAGGTTATAGCGACCAGAATCTAGAACTTTTAGACGGCCTCCGTATACGATCTCATAGGTTATAACCCTATGTTCGCTCATACTGGCCTCTGGTCAGGCAGTCCAGCTACTTGTACTTTGTATCAAGTCGCCCGTCACCAAAGTGACGTCGATGTAACTTTCCTCCACTTCACAAGAGAAAGTTGCCGGTTGTTCTGCGTCGTTAATCAAGTAGAGAGGTTCCTGGCTTTAACGAACTGTTGAAACCAGCGCCTTTGGAGTCAGTGAGTAGTGAACTCCAGGCTATAGACTTTGCTTAAAGTCCAGAGTAACCAGCACTCTGATGCCCGGGGGACCGTCCAGAATCCTGTTCAACTTCGCCAGAAAGTCATCTATACTCCATCCAAGCTGGAAGTATCCCACACTTGTACGAAATCGAGTGTACCCCTCGTGATTTGCATGACAATGAATTGCTCATCAAACCAATGGGGCATCTAGATAAGACCCGATGAATCAGAGCCAACCACGTCCGCGGAGATCGGCTGTCCCCCACGAGAATGAATAACATCTACCCAGCGGTAGCCGATCACCGTGCCACCAACCGCGTACGGTCCTCGAGGTTGTACTCCTCAAGGAGCCTTATGGCTTCACTGGTGGCCGCCCGGGAATGTTACAGTTTTAACTGCTCCAGCCGCAAGTGATCGGCATGGTGGAGTCCGTCCTCAAAGGCTTTCCCCAATTCAGGAGTCTCCATAAGCTGTATTCTTTACAGCTCTCGCCCGAGAAATCTCATACGCCTTATACTGCCTACGTCCAACCCGGTGTCCGGAATCTCTGCCTTTTACCAAGTTACAAGCGGCGCACTTGGCAGGCACAGACTAAGCAGGGTAATTGGCTGCCCTGTGTCCTGTTCTCTTGTCAGAAATCAGGTCCCACTCTTATCTCCCGTAGTCCATGCCTACCAGCTCAGCACGTTTTCAACTAGGCGTAGAGCGTCAAGACGTCTCCCGCATTTTTTGGCTTAAATATCTCACGGCTCATCGATATTATTTGCACACTTCGTTAGACTATCTAAACGCAATTCTGCCTTCTATTCTTTGTAAAACGCCAAATAAGTTTTTGCTTGATAGTTATTTTACGTGTAATTGTTGTACTAAAAGTATGAATTACGGGAGAATGGTTAGAAGTAGAGTCGCAACCGTTTTGCACAACGATATGTAACTACAAAACGGTCACCATCTAACCTGCGAGCCTGGAGGTATTTTAGATGCAATCTTAGGAGCATAAAAGATTCTTTACGGTTCCTTTCTCTGATCAATTTCTTTGTACACCCGACAACGATTATAATACGCCGGGGTGATCCTAATGGAAAAACGCATAGATGGCTTGCATGCTCTTCTCTTTGCATTGGCAATCTTTAATCCTGCGACCGCATGCTATTTACTGCTTGCATATTAGTATCAGCTTTCATCATCAAGGATTCCGATAAATTTACCATTGTGATGTCAGCAATTTCGCATGAGAGGACACGGTTTAACATATTCTGCCTGATCAATGGTAGTGGCCGTCCTTTCCATCGGAAGGTGCTCGAAACGTTTAGTAAGAAATATATTGTCATTAACATCACCTCGCTTTTGTCGTGCGTAAAACAGGAATAATTTGTTACTCAGGAGTCTACGATGTGTAACTTCGATCCATTTTTGCTTCCTAAGATTAAACTCCTGTTGTCAATGAGATATCCCTGATTAGTTTGTGTCAGATAATTTCGTTGATCCCTTGAGGAATAAACTAAAGAGACGCGTTTCGTAGTAATTGATGAAGAAGCGTTAATACTCCCCGTTTCACAGTTGTTACAGGACTAGCGGTAACCGTTTTTTTAGCAATTAGCTAGATAGTAAGTTATTTAGCTCAAAAAAGTTCTCTCGGTTAATAAACGAAAGAACTTATACTCGTATGGGTATTAACAACAAAAATTATCACCATAGAGACGATAAAATTGTTCTTTATGTAGGACCTACTAATAAATACCGTATTTATTCTAGTACCCCCTCCACCAAATAAGCCGCGCAGCTAGATTTTCCGGACCGAAAATCTAAAAAAAATATCGAGCATATACCGGTATTTTAAAGTGCAACAAATTTGATAAAAAAAATACGTAAATACGAAAATATTCAGAAAGTAAATCATTTAATTCGTTCATTTAAATTAAAATGTTAATATTACATTAATAATTAATTACCGTAACTACTAGTTTAGTTCAGAATCAGTAAGACAGTAAAACGAAAAGAAAGTATGATGTTGAAAAGAATTATTTCAATTCATTTTTAACATGGGATTTTATTTTTAATTAATCACTGTCACTGTCAATGTCTGCAGAAGAGTTACCTGTAGTCTCTACGTCGCTCTGCCAAAGGTGATCGTCTTCAGTACCATCAAGTTGATTAGATATTCCGCATTTTTAAAACTGTTCCTTACAAATTCCGTGGAAATACCTTCCCAAGCATCTTTCATCCAAACACAAATTTGGTTAAAATCTGGGCGTTTGATTCTTCCTGTAAGGGTGAGAAAGATTAGCCATCTATTTACTGTACAGTTGTTTTAATGCAGATTTTAACGGTTTATTAATGCAGACATCTAGTGGTTGCAATAGAGATGCCAATCCGCTTGGAATTATTACTTGGTCTGTCATACACTTTTTTAAAATGTCTTTCACTTTATCAGTCGTATGCCCCCGATAACTATTCATTACTAGCATAGCGGTATTTTTTTTGTTAAGTAAATCTGCTGATCGCTTTTGCCATACACATCTGATCCAATCTAAAATTAAGGTTTCGTCCATCCAACCTGATTCCTGTGCTTTGATAATAACTCCATTTACCTGTACGGTAGAAAGATTTTTGCTTTTAAAATCAATGTACGGAGGTAATTTTTATCCATCAGAAATAATGCAAAGCATAACACTACACCTTTTTTGCATTACCACCACTGCGAATCGTAACACTTTTTTCATCTTTTTTGTTTACGGTATTTTCAAATGACATTTTAAAATATACGGGGTTTGATCACCGTTTCCTATTTGAGAAGGCAAATAGCCTTTATCTTTTCTAAGATTTATTATTTATTTGTGAAAATTGTAATATTTTTTGTTCATAAGCGGTAGAAATTCGTTGAAGAAATGATCGTCTTTCGTCTTATTAACAAAACATGTCGTGCAAAAAATCGTGTTATCCATCCACGGCTTGCTTTAAAATCAGCTTTATTCAATGATTTAGCGATTTCACGAGTATATGATTGACACATTTCTGTCGTGACAGCATAACTACATTACTTTTTTTCCATAATAAAGTCACACAATTTTTTTTCTGTCTGTGTAGTTTGGTTTAAGCCACGAAAAGCCCTTTTGTTACTAGTGTCTTTTTCCAGAATTTTTTTCTTCTTACGCCAGTCTCGAATGCAGCTTTCAACTACATCAAATTTTACCTCTGCCAGCCGATTTCCTATTTTTTCAGCCTCTTCTATAACGCGCAGTATTTCATTTACTGTAAAAGATCGTAGACGCTGCCCTTTTGTACTCATTTTAATGTCATAATCAAATAAATCACCGTATTAAACTTTACAAGATAAGCTAAACAGATAAAATGCACATAACCGTTCACATACACAAACAGTACAATGACTATGGCGAATAGACAAGACGATACTGATACTTATACTGTAACTGTAGTGTCATTATAACCGGATGCAGCCTATACAGAATGAACCAGTTTTATAAAAATATCGTAACTTCGTTCCTATCCATAATATGAACACAATTTTAATAATTAAGGATTATTCTGTATAAGCGGCATCCGGTATTGATAAACGAAAGCCTAATGTAACTATATTTATGTGATTGAATTTACGTACTTCTAAGAAAACGTTTACTTTACATAAATTATCCTGGCTAGAGGCTATGCTTCAAGTAAGCCCCGTACCCTTATTTTTTCTCTGCAATTCCAAGAAAAAAAGTGCGGGGGGTAATCGAATAAATACGGTACCTTCCCTCAATTAGAAACATAGATTAAAATTAATTTTACTAAGAATAAACAAACACAGTCATAACAAAAAGAAGAGAATTTTTTTTTCTAAAATATTTACCTACAATAAAAATTGTTGCGATATTTAAAAAAAAGATTAACTTATTAAATAATTAAGTACAAATTTCATAATTTCAATAAATAATTAACAAAAAAACATAAAAAAATAGTTGATTCAGTTATGTATCATATTGCGTAAGAAGAGGAGAAATGCCGGGTGTAGGACTACGGTGGTGGGGGGGTATGCCCCCTTCCCTTTGTCATTCATGACGTCACACACACCCGCTCATCCCCACCACCGCATTTTTTTGGATCACGTGATCACCGCATGATAGTCACGTGATATTTTATTTTTTTGGATCACGTGATCGCCACGTGATCGTGACGTCAGTGGAGTGGTAGGTGGTGACGATGGGCGGGGGGTGACTTTATTGATGATGATAGGTGGGGGTGTGTGACGTCATTGACGTCGATTGGTGGGGAAGTATGACCTTGTCCCAGAACCGGCATTTCTCCTCTACTTGCGTAACACACAAAACACCAAATAATTCGAAAAAATTGAATAATAAAAAATAAAAATATACATTAAGTATTTATTTATAATTGTTTTTATTTTAATAAAAAGGATTTAACAAGAACTGATGAATTAACAATTAGTTGGAGGTAAAAATAAATCTCATGTCTTTTCGTTAAAAATGTTTTCAAATAAACATATAAAATAGAAAATATATAGATAAAATTACGTCTAATGAGTAAGATTTAGAACATCAATCTTTTATTACGACACAAAACATGTCATTCTCATTCATTAATTACTAAAATAATAATAAAGCATAATAATAATTTTATAAAATATGGCCATAGGCATTATTTCGATTGCCTAAAATAAATAAGAAATGGTAAAGCTATTGTTAAAACATAAAATATAAATTTGCAAAAACTGTATTCCCACTGAAGAAAAAAATCTTTTTTATATAAAATATCAATTACTCTGGTTAGTAAATTCATATATGCATTAATAATTGTTTTTGTGTTTATTTAGTCTGATGTTCCAAGTAATAACCTTCTCATGGCAAATTTGTCAATAATTGACAAAAAAACATGTAAAGAAGCATATATTGCATCAATAGCATCAAACACAGCGATCTGTGGAATGAAAAACCCGGCTACCATTGGATATAATGTAAGTATTTTTGTTATTTGTTGTTTTCTTCTTTAAACCATTCAATTTTCTTCACATTGTATTCAGTATGACTACATTTAGAAATTTATAACCTTTTGAAAGTGACAAAAGCAATCGTAGTCATTGGAATACATCTGTCCTTACGTTACAGTACCTAATAAGTTGTCGGTAGGTACTTCAAATACTAGATCGTTTCATAAAAAAAGTTCGGCAAATCCATATTGACATACGTCGTAATTAACAAAATACTTCTTTTTAACTCGAATTATTAATTACCATAATGATTATTTGTGATCAGATTTCTCAGGAAACCATAAATTCAGACTGTTTTGCTTCAAGAAAACGCAAATACATTTTAACTTATAAAGGATAAAAATGTTAGCGTATTCCATTTGGTACTAGTATGTATCACGAGAAATAAATTCCGAAGTTTACATCTTCGACAAAGCAATTTATATTAAATTTAAACTACTACTATATCCAGCTGTCAACTAAAAGTTAAAACGTAGAAAATATATTTGATAAAAAATCAATTATAATCGAGAACGGTAGTGAATTTTTTTATAGTTTCATAAACATTGGCCAACTGTTTCAGTGGGGATATTTTCGCTATAACCAGTGAAGCTTCCGAACTAAAGAATAGACGCCACCCGAAGGACCATCCGCCATTGCACCCGTTCCATACTTCTTCTGTAACGTTCGACATCTAATACTATAGTCCACATTGATGCACTGTAGAGGAGCACCGAATTTATAACGTGCGCAAACAACTTTCTGCTTGGTAATCGCGGTCCAGCCACGTTCGTTAATAGCATGCTCAAGTTTTTAACCATTCTTCTTACTGTGGTATAAGTTTCTTGAACATGAACTCTCCAACTCTTTATCCATACACCCAAGTATTATACTTCTGAAACCTGTTGGGCCGGGTTACCGTCTAAGTTAATCAGAACTGGTCTTATTTTTTGTTTACCCGTCATCAATATCACTCGTAGTTTTCCGGCTGATAATTGTAACTCTTTCTCGACTATCCATTCGCTAATCATCTCTATCTCTGTGTTAGCCGTAGCTGCCACCTCTTCTTCTTTCCTGACCCTAACAACTAAGGCCAATTCATCTGCAAAAGCCAGTGGTGCCACACCTTCTGGATAATTCAGTCTCAGTACTTCAACATATATTGTCCACCATAAAAGGGGCCCCAGGACTGAACCCTGGGGGACTCCTCGCGTGATCTTTACTCGCGTGTTCTACTGTACTCCCTCCTTAGTGAAAAATTATATATCGGTCCTGCAGGTACTCTTGAATCATATTCCCAAGGTAACGAACGTTCTGCTCCTATATTTCGGATCGCCCCAAATATAGCCTCCCAACTCAGGCTATTGAACGCATTTAAAACGGCTAATATGATCACAGCAGGCATCTCTCTTGTTCTCCACGTAACTTTGGCGGCCTCATCTGCTATCCGAATCAGTTCTTTTACAGCGTCAACTGCTGACCGGCCTGTTCTAAACCCATATTGTCTTGGACTCAATCCTCCCAGGTTTTTATATTAGCTCGTAATCTTGCCTCAAACATTAATTCGAATGATTTAGAACAATTGTTAATTAGACAAATCGACCTCGCTGTATTTTTTACTCCAGGCTTCTATATCATCACAAGTCTTGCCTTCTAGTTAACTGGAATATGTTCCTGGGCTAGCATATGGTTCATAACCCCTAATATCTCCACTGGTACCAACAACCGCACCACTTCATCCCGCATATCATCGTGACCGGGACTCTTGTGCAAACTCATCTTCCTCCCGGCTTCAATGAGCTCGTCTATTCTGAATACACCACTCTATCGGTTAACTCTTCCCTCATCAGTTTTTTATCTTCAGGAAACAATTATCTCAGACGTTTGTCCAAAACTCGGTCAGTATAAAAATATTCGCTCATACTCCTAACCTATAAATGAACTAATACAGATATTCTAAATTCTGATACTAAATACAGATATTCTTCCCTTCAGCAAAACGAATAAATTATCAAATGATGTTTTAACTGGAAATGTAATTTCTTTTACTCCTTTATTACACTAGTAGAAGTTTTGTATGTTATCAATTGATATTAACGTTTTAAACTTAACTCTTCATCATAAATATTAATAATACTGGCTTCAAATGTTATCATATTTACTGTGATACAAAGTTCTATCACGTCTAAAAATTACCAAAAATAAATTCAAGCCATAAAATAATAAATTTTTACACGCCAAGATATTATGTTAAAATAGTCGATAAATTTTTTTATTTAAACCTGGATATAACATAAATTTAACTTCTGTAGATCGTAATAAAATTCGTTAGCCTTATTTATAATTAATGCTCACAATTTTTATAATCATGGATAAAAATTCTGTTAAAATAAATGTGGTCGTGGGTTGTCAAAAGATAAGTTAATAAACTGATTAATTTATTGCAAAAATTAATTTTACAACTAAATTTTCTACAGTTTTTTCTTGTGTTTTGAATCTCTAAAGAAACGTAGAAATAAAAAAAATATACATGTTTTTGTCAATTTTACTACGTATGTTTTTCAGAGAGATTATGGTGCTCCATTAGTTCAAGATGGAAAGTTAGTTGGAGTTTTCATTGATTATATTACAGACGAAGGATATTGTTTAGATATAGCGTTCTGTCCCGTACTGTTCACTGACGTAACACTTTTTAAACAGTGGGTTGAAAACATCATAAAAGAAGAATGATAAGTAACGGAATGCAAAAAATAAAATTCAGAGAGCTTTATTTCTTGAAATATATAACATCATTAATGAACAAAGAAAGAAAATCAGTTGGAGCAGTTTGTTATTGGCGTAATTATATATATTTTTTTTAATTTATTGACTTTTTCTGATAAAACACTAATATGTATCAAATATATAAAATAAATATGTTTGTACAAGACCCAAAACCAATGTAAATAAATATTTCCGCTTACAAATATTTTTTTTATTTAGTATGAAATTCTTAAATTCCAAAAATTTTTCACAAATCATTTTTTAACACACTGTAATGAAAATATGTTTTTAGATCCCGCAAGCTATATTAATTTAGAATAAAACTAAACGCGCTCTACACCTATATTTTTAAATCCAATTGTATTGTATAAATAAAAAAAAAGAACAAATAACCAATTCCTGAAACAAATATTATATAGAAATGATAGTTGTTAACCTGATCTAACTTACTTTTCGGTTTTTCATCAAAACAATAAAATAATATTTTAAGAGATTATTTTTTTGAGAGTGAAAATAAGCTTTTGTTTACAAGAAGTGTGTTTTTAAAGTGAATAAAGAAATGCTATAATGCATTTTTATGCTGTGCGGTTGTGAAACATATTTTTTTTTAAACAATTTCAATCCCAAAAAGACAGGTTACTAAAAAGAGGTGAAGAAAAATTTAAGAATTTGCTTAACTAAAACTATGATAAATTAAACTAATTTTATGTGTGCAATACATACCCACTTGTTGTTAAATAATGATGTAAAATTAAAAATGTAATATTATAATGGTTTTAAATAGTAATATTCAAACAGAATTCATGATGAATGATCATCACAACATTAATTTCATGATATCCGTGAGTAGAAAGTTTCATTAATTTTAATATTATATGTATAATTATACCAGCTACATTCTAACCGGAAAGCTCTATCGCTGGGCCCCTGTTATTCGTTATTACAATGGTTGAGAGAATAATACTAATAAATTCCTCATATGGTTATAACCTGAAATAGAATAATAACCTGAAAAACTTGTTGACAAATACCTGAAAAAGAAAAAAAAATCAGAGTTTTCACGAGAAAAAAATTACAATTTCACCTTCAATTAGCCTAGAGTCCAAAAATATGGCTCAATACGTTTCCTGAGATAAAAAGCAAGTATACTGAAAATTTGAATGTAATCGGTCGGTTGGGTGTCCCGTGATGCTCTTGCAAACGGACAAAGAGAACCAGACACAAAGTTTTGCATTTATATATGTATATATATATATATATAACAAAATGTAGTAGAAATAACGAAGATGAACCACTGAATGTAAAAATAGGAAGAGAAAAGATTATGGCGTAGAAGAATTTTGTTATTTGGGAAGTAGAATTACTAAATATGGACGAAGCATAAGCGATATAAAATGGCGAATAGCACAGGCGAAACAAGCCTTCAATCACAAATGTAATTTGTTTACATCAAAAATTAATTTAACGGTCAGGAAAAGATTTTTGAAAGTAAATGTTCGGAGTGTCGCTTTATATGGAAGTGAAAGTTGGACAATTGGAGTATCTGAGCAGAAAAGATTAGAAGCTTTTGAAATGTGATGCTATAGAAGAATGATAAAAATCAAAGTGACAAATGAAGAGGTTTTGTGGCAAATCTATGAAGAAAGAAGCATTTGGAAAAATATAGTTAAAAGAAGAGACAGACTTGTAGGCCACATATTAAGGCATCTTAGAATAGTCGCTTAAATATTGGAAGGACAGGTAGAAGGAAAAAATTATGCAGGCAGGCAACATTTGGAATATGTAAAACAAATTGTTAGCAATGTAGGATGTCGGGGTATAATGAAATGAAATGACTGGCACTAGATAGGGAATCTTGGAGAACTGCATCAAACCAGTCAAATGACTGAAGACAAATATATATATATATATATATATATATATACATGTAAAACTGTTCTTAGGTATTTATATGTATACTATTTATAATCCCAAATCTAGGAAATTTATTATTTATTATAGTCTGAAATGGGAAAAAACTTGCAAACATTTTTCTAAAATGTTACCTTTCTTCATCTTTTCAATGTCGAAATAAAAAAAAATGAAATAAAATATAAAATTTAGTTTTTAGATATTCACAAAGATTTTCGTTTGTTTCTGAGAAATTTACAAAAACGTAATTTCATTGTACTCTCTTTAACCTTTTAAAACCAAAATTTCAACAAGTTCTTTCTTAGTGTGCATTTTCACAGTAAGAAAAATGTGCTCACAAATTCTCATTATTTTATCTTCAGTAGTTTCTGCTGGGCATTGATGATGAATCACACAAGACATGTTTTCTATAATTACAGAACATTCAGACGAGTGGCTGAAAAGTAATTTACCCTCCACTAACATTTTTTTTTTATTTGAAGAAACTGTATTCATTTTGCAGCATTCTTCCTGGCACCGAGAGACTACTTCTATGAACGCATAATTCTTTTTGATTTCTGGACGATATGTTGTGGGGAGCAACTCAAAAACTTTAAATAAGACAAATAGTCGTTTCATATATCCTGTTTTAGAGCTTGATAGATGAAAGAAATTACACAATTAGAACTAAATTTAGGTTTTACAGTTCACAATGGCGACAATGTGTTAGTTTCAGATACTAGAACTACGGTTGTATACTCTCCTAATATTTTTTTTGTTATTTTGGTATCCTGATTCTCTCTTTGGAAATCTTCCCCTATAAGAGAGGTTAACTGGTAAGCCCCAATTTGGAGTACTCGGGTATCAGGATGGGCGGGGTTCAGAGACGGCACAAAATTTTTAAATAGGACATATGGTCATGTGATAGGTTGTTTTAAGGTCTCTGTGAGAAAGGAATACTCAGTTAAAAATATTAAATTATAACTGTTTAAATCAAAATGGCGATCACAAGTTTCATTAAATTTGTAATTGCCATTTTGATTTAAATAGAATTTAATTTTTTTGATACCGATTTGCTTGTCTCGTAAAGAACTTTAGAACAAAATATCACAGGTGATAGCGTGTTAAATTATCACATGTGATAGTTTCCTCTTTTAAATAGAACACATATGTCCGATTTAAAATTTTTGCACCATTCCTTTTCCTCATCCAACCTGAAAGCCGAATGCTCTGAACTGGGGTTTACTGAATTACCCTATCTTGTATGAGAAGATCTCCAAAGAAAAAATCGGGAGACTTCAAAAAACAAAAAATTTAAAGAGGAGCAAACAACTGTAGTTCTACCTATCTGTAACAAACACACTGTTGGCCACCATTTTGGGTTGGGCGATCATAATTTGGTTTTGTGCATATTTTCGTTTCATTCTAGTCTTTTAATTGATATATCAAATAAACGATTGGTCTTATTTGACATTTTTGAGTTACTGATCACCCAGTTCAAAATTCAAAAAAGGGAATTATAAGTTCATTGACAAGGGAGATTTCCGCAAACCGCATCCAGTTATCTCAATTATATAAAACTTAGAGAGTAGTGTAACTATCTTAGGAGTGTAACTTTACGTAAAAAAATTACGGAAATAAATATATGATTTTTTAAAAAGAAATTAGCGAAACCCTTATAACAAAACTAACCACTTGTTTACAAGTACTGTTACATCAAATTACTGTAAAGATAAAACTCGGAAAAACAATAAACTTAACAAAAAAACAAAAGAAAGAAACTCTTTAGATCATTGAGTAAATTCATGTTTATAGAAAATTTTCTGTATTGCTCTTTACTTTTTATTAATCTTCTTATAAATTTAAAATCTTATCGAAGAAATAATAACTCAGAAAAGTGTAATTAAATTCCTGTGAGCAAGTCTTATGTTTTAAAACTTGCAAAAAGTAGAATACTATTCTAAACTTACAAGGATCTTAAGTACAAAGTACACTTAACATCTATTAAACAAATAAATTATTGGCATTTATATAAAATTAAAAAATACTTAAAACGTTTATTATAATAGAAACTTAATTTTTCATATTAGACATCTTAACCTTATAATTAAATTATATACACTTCCAATTTCAAATGTATTTTTCAGTAAAATACATAAACGCTATTTAAGTTATTAATTTAAAAATACAAATAATTAAATTGAATACCAGCTAACTAAAATTCATCGTTAACATATTTTTTTTATTACGGAGTTACTTGTTTAAATACCAACATCAAAATATGTTCATCAAGTGTAATGATCGTAAAGCCGACCTTCATTGCTGAGTGGTAGCATCTTCATCATTCATTTGAATAATGGCATACTTTAAATCTGGTAACACATGATACTTTACATTTGCTACAAAATATTCGTTACACATTACCACTTAAAAGCAATCTGTTTACGAAATTTTATGGTCACAATTTTCAATCTTTCACATAGAAGAATATTCAAAAAGAAATTTCTCTAAACCGAATAATCTGAACTTACAGTCAAATAAAAAAAAACATAATAATAAACTTTGACTTACAGGTGGTTCATTAAAGAGTAGAAAAAAAACACTGAACGATTGTAATTCATCGAAATGAATGTAAATATGTCCAAAATCATCAATTTGATTTTATAAATATTAGATCATGGTTAGATTGCGTAAAAGCGCTTCCGTGTAATTTAACACGATTACTCGCAATGATATGTAATATTATAAGTGCAATATACATATGTTGGCTTCATAAGTAAGACCGAACAGGGAATACCTTTTATCGAATGTAAATGCAAAGTAAACCCAAGTTAAATCCATCGCTAGTATACCAAATTTGGATTTATTTTTTTTTCTTTTCAAAGAGTGTTGGAAGTATAAGCGATTAGTGCATATGAAATTTAAATAACAAAAGCTTTATATATAATATAGATATTAAGAAATCCTACCTCAAAATTTTAATTGTTGGGAACCCAGCTTCAGCTTGTTCATTATTGATGAAAATCAAACAGATGTTTAGTGTATTTTTTAAAAAAGCTATCCGAATACGTCTGTTACAAATTCTGTATAGGTACAATGAATTATTGTACAATCAGCTATTAATCTCGATTACTAATTGGTTGTTATTATTCAATCCTTATCGCTCGAGAACAACGGTCGTGTTTTCAGCTTTCTATTCCGATACAAAATTACTTGTTTGTTCGTGCGTTAAATTTACCTTTCATTGTTGATTGAAGAAAGAGAATTCTTTTTTCATAATTTTCAATTTTTTGTTAATAAAATCTGATGAAAAATACGTGCTCTAACTAATTTTTTTTTGTAGGAGATATGATTCACTTCGAAAGTAGGAAGTGGTGTCCAACACTTTAAGTGATGTATTAATAAGTGGTGTATATCAATTTAAGTTGAAGCTAATATAAAACGATGTCTGTCTGTGTAACATAAAACAAGCCACTGCCGGTTTAAGAAGATGTCATGGATGCGAAAATTCTTAGCATTTTATTTCTTCTGGACTTTCAGGAAATACATATAGCGTTGTCTTTTACTAAAACAGTAGTATAGCGTTGTATCAGTTGTAGGCGCTCCCGCACATCCCCAATTCCAGGTAACGAAAAACTCTGAAATGAAAATAACTCTGAAAAAATGTAATCTTAAAACAACCTTTTATTTAACAAATAACCTTTTACAACCTTTTTTATTTAATAAATAAAAAAATTTGGAATCGATTAGCGAATTTAAAAATTAAATAAAAATATGGAGATTATGAAACTGAAATTAACAAGTTACTCGTGGAATGTACTGACAAGGGTGTTAAAAATAATGATTTAGAAATTAAATTGAACGGATTGGAACGGTATGGTATGGTTTTAATTTAGAAATTCACGGTATGAAAGAACAAAAGACTGGTGATGATTCTGAAAATGTAATAAAAATGTTAAAAGTGATGGTAAAGAAAATATACAACTTTTGTGATTCTGTGTCACATAATCTTCTTACAGTTATAAACTAACTTTCGAAATAATAGTCTCTCATTTCGAAATAATCATATTCAGGGATGATTCAGTAACTCGGATCGGAAAAAACCAAAGAAAAACTTTGAGAAACGCCGTGTTTTCATAATCAAGTGGATTAATTCTAACAGGCTTATATTAAACTTAATCAATACCAAAAATTGTCATACAAATTATACAGTAAGAATTTGAACACGTTGAATAAGATTAAGATCACAGTTAGTTAGACTAATTTTAAAATGAAACCGATATTAATAACTGAAAAAGGTTCCTTGGAGATGAATTGATGTTTCATTTCGTGTTAGGATTTATTTCTTCATTATATCTAGAATTGGAGAATTAGTTCAATAAATTCTTTGTTGTTCTTTCATCCTTTAAGTATAGTGAGGATAGAAAAAATATTATAAACTGTGATATGATTGAAAATTAACTAGTGATAAAATAGACAATTTTTAAAATCCACGAAGTTTTCTGAAGAAACATATCTCCTGAAGCGCCTCCTGGGGGTTTATAACCGTAAAACTAATTTAAAACCCTGCTATGAGGTGATACATATGTAATGCAAAAAAACCGCATCAAAATCGGACCAACCGTTTTACTTAAATCACATTTACTGCAGCACCCCCTGGTGGTCCGTAACTGTAAAATATATCTAATACCTTGCTCTAAAGTGATACCTAGTAGTTTTTGATTAAAATGGCACACACACACACACACACACACAACAAACAAACACAAAACGCATATACCACCTCCGTTCTGTCGTGGGTAAAGCGTTTTTATGAATTTTATGCATATTATCACCTTAATAATTTGGTAATACTTATTTCGGAAAAATCGATTAATTTTTAACTTGCATCTCTTATACAAAAACGGATATTAGAGCATTTGTCTTGAAATATTTATAGGAATATTCTTATTCGTTTTTTTATAATCATTGGTAATAACACTGCCGGCTGATTGTACGTATTGTCGCGTGTTCGCAGCTCAACCAGGATATTGAGAGATTAACAAACTAAAAAATTTCTTATAAATAAAACTTATTACTCTAAAAACATAGAAAATAAAATAAATAATAATAAATAAATATAACATACTGTATAGTAATACAAATAAAGAGAACAAGATTTGTTTAAAGTAGTTAAATTACATAACCCGGTATGCAGTCCAATTTATCGATTTAATCAAAACGTTATAATGAACAATATAATTAATATCTAAGATTGCATTAACAAGATAACACTGGAAAAGTTTAAAGCTCATACAAGTCAGTTTCTACAAATATTAATTTTATTGTTTACAATAGATCTACCCTTCACTTTGAGAATGAAGATAATACTCTCACTTTCATTACTTTTTTTTTCTCTCAGCTCCCCTGGGCCGGACCGACTTGTTGGTATTACGCCGTCTTTAAACTCAAATAGGCCTCCCCACCTACCGGCTATATACCGGCAAGGCAGGTCGGCCTACCGGTTAGCTCTTTTTGAGAGATCTTTATCAATATTGCCCCCTTGGGGACCCAAAAGGGCAATATTAATACACCACATTATTACACCACGCCAGACCCAGTTTGCCGCGACGCGGTGCCGGGTCCCTTCAGTATTCAGTGTGCTGTTACCTGACTGTTACCCGTGGAGTCCTTGGTGGCTCATCAGTGTCAACACACCGCAGCATGCTGGACCTCACCAGCAAGGCTGTCCACCCAGTCCTATTCTAGCCAACACCTTGTCTTCTCTCATCGGAGTATTTCTGTAGAACGACTTGTCTAACAAAACTAGCAAAATTATCCCAGTTTGACTCGCTTCTTAGCATGTATTCTATTGTTGTCTCTGGAGTTATACCTGTGAGCGCCTTACTATGTCTATGTGTGTCCCACGTATTGCACTCAAAAAAGGTGTGCTCAGCATCATCTATCTCGTTGCAGTATTTGCAAATTGGCTCTTCTCTCTTGCCTATTTTGTGCAGGTAGTTATTGAAGGAACCATATCCTGTAAAAAACTACGATAGGTGATGATCAACCTCACCAAATCTTCTCGACAACCGTGGCTTGATGTTGGGGATGAGGGTTCTCGTCCATCGACCCACAGCTTCCTGCGACCATCTTTCCTGCCAGAGATTATAAACGGCATCCCTGACCTCTTGTTCTGGCTTGCCTTGTGCCCTCTCCACCCTCTTTTTTGCGATTAGGTCAATAGGAGGAGGTGTACCCGATAACACGCACAGGGCGGCATAGGACACTGTCCTGTATGCGGACACAACACCTAGGAGCACACACCTGTGCGTCCTCGCCAGTCTCTCTTTGTTGCGCCTGATGGCGATAGAGCGCCACCAGGCCGGAACGGCATACATAAGCGAAGACACGACGGTGGTCGCCAGTAAACGGCGCTTTGAGGCCCGAGGGGCATTCTGCGATGACATAATGATGTTTAGACTTTTTGTCATCCTTTCTGCCTTGTTGCATACATTGACAATGTGCTCGGTGTATCTACCGTTTTTCTGGAGGATAACTCCTAAGTACTTGATGTTATTCGCTACTTCTATAGCATGACCGTTGATGGAAATATTGAACGGTTCTAGCAATCTTCTACCCGTAAAGGCAATACACCGGCATTTTCCCGTAGACAGTTGCAGACCCCTGGACCTCAACCACTCCTGTATAGTGTCGATGGCCGCATACACCCTCTCCCGCACCTCCAAGACCGTCCTTCCCTTTACGAGGACTGCAAGGTCATCTGCATAAGCCAGGACCTGGACGCCGACAGGAAACTCCTTCTGAAGGAGTTCATCTATAATCACCAGCCACAACAACGGCCCCAGAACAGAGCCCTACGGAACGCCACCGTGCATTTGAAAATGTACTGTTTCTTCCTGTGCTTCTACCAGACATCCTCTGTTGGACAAGTAACATTCAATTTGCCTACGCAGGTACGGGCTGAGGCCCCTAGCCGCAATTGCGTCATTAAGGTGACCCCAACCAATAGTTCCGAACGCGTTTTTATGTCTAGTGACAGCATCAGTGGAATTCTCCTGGTTCGCCAAGTGCCTCTCTTCACCTCGTTGGCCCATCCCGAAATTCGGCAAATAGCCTGCACGGTGGATCGCCCCCGCATAAACCCGTACTGGTTAGGACTGATTCCGGCTCCCTCTTCTAGTTCTTTGATGATGCGGCGAGCCAGCATCTTTTCTACTAGCTTCCCCATCATGTTAAGGAGGCTCAGGAGTCTATAGGTTATATCTTCCTCCGAAGAGGTGCCTTTAGGTAGGAATACCACTCTGGACTCCTTACAGCAGTCGGGGAAGTCTCCGTTCTCCATGCCATGGCTGGCAATCTCGAGCATCTCCCAGGGAGCCTTCTGAACCAGCCCCTTGATCACTGCCGCGGGAATCTTGTCCGGGCCAGGGCTCTTTTTGGTTGCCAAACTCCTCGCTGCAAGTTGTAGCTCTTCCATGGTGAATCTTCTATTGACGCAAACTGTGGATCTCAGGATATCAGGCACTGTATGCGGGAAAAACTTGGCTACCTCCCTTGCAACACTGGTCTTATTGAGGATAGGCATACGCCTCCCGAACGTTTTGGTCACAATACGATATGCCTGGCTCCAGGGATTGCTGTCAAGCTCTTCGCAGAGCCTGATCCAGCAATCCTTTTTACGTCTCTTTATAGCCTTATTGAGCGTTCTTCTTGCCTCGAGGTATCTATTGGCTATTTCCTGGTACCCTTCACTGTTATTTCTAAGAATACGTTGTTTCCTTCTCCTAAGGGACTGGAGCTCTTGTCTCATTGCTTCAATTTCAGCAGTCCACCAATATACGGAGCGCCTCCTTGTATTTTTAGCTGCCATTCTGTCCATTTGCTGCTTTATTATATTAGATAAAGCCTCAGGTGATTGTTGATGTCTATCAGACAGTCTACTTGCAGTCCTGTTGACGATTTGCTCTATTTGTACTGATGAGAATCTCGGTGGGGGGGAGTGCACTTCACGCCTGAAATCTACGGTAAATCTTCAGTAATGAAATCACTTTCATTACTGCTTAACAATAACTCAACGAAAAACTTTCTGTAATCACGCACTGTCTACAATGGAATTCTTGTGACGTACACATTTTTTTTTCTCTAGCCTACGGGAATCAATTCAGGTATTAATTACTTCAGAGAATGAATGAGGATTATATGTATGAGTGTAATCTTGTACAGTCTCAGGTCGACCAATTCGGAGGTGTGTGGTTAATTGAAACCCAACCACCAAAAAACACCGATATCCACAATCTAGTATGCAAATCCCTATAAATCTAACTGCCTTTACTAGGATTTGAACATTGGAACCCTTGACTTCGAAATCAGCTGATTTGCAGAGATTCATTCACCACTACACCAACCTGGTGTGTTGGTGACGTACGCTTTTTTACCCCTCACTCCCCTGGATCGGTCCGAACTGAAGGGTATAACTCAATCCAGGGGATGTCTTTTTTATTCAAATGAGCCTCCCCACCTGCCGGCTGTACGTCCGGCATAGCAGTTCGGCTCGTCCTTCAGCTCTTTTGAGGCTGTTATTTGCCCAATCAGATGAGGGATATCGAGACACCCTCACCGGTTTGGGTCTCTTCACCTACACTAACCCCCCCGGAGTCGCCGTTCATTGAGACTGGAGACATCGGAGCAAGCGAGCCTTCGCGTTTGGGGCTATCCACCCTAAGTATAATAACCCTACAACCTCCCCTCGTTGTCATTTTGTTTAATCAGTCTGTCACAAAGAGTTCAACTGCCTTCCATTGTTTGACAGGATTCAACATATAATCTATGAGGGTTCCAGGTGTTAACCCAGATATACAGGCCCGGAATCTTTTTACGTCCCACCTCGGCATATGAAAACAGTATGTTCGATTGTACCTGGTTGTTCACCGATCATATATCTGGAGGATTCCCTTCTCCAGAACCTCTTCAAATACTCTTCGAAATTACCATAACCAGTAATGCTTTGTATCAGTTAGTAATTGGTCTCTCGATGCATTCTTCCTAGCCAAGTGTGGAAATCATATACTAGTCTCTTGGTCCACACGGCAACATCTCCATCAGCTCTTTACTTCTCCTTCCAGTCATCCAGTATTCTATTTCTTGCCTTGTCTTTAGGAACACCGTTATAGATATCCTATTCTTTCCCGAACTTGAAGGTCAATCGGTGGTACTGAGACAACCACGCATAGCGCCTGGTACGACAATGTACTGTAAGAAGATTCCACTTCTAGCAACAATCTTAAATGAACCATCTACGTTCTATTTAAATCCACTTTATGGCAATCGATGCACCAAATACGGCTGCCGCATATAGCATTCATAAGTGGTATAGCATTTAAGGTGGCATAACCAACCTTCCCTTCGATATTTTGAGTACTCTTTGTGGTGAAATGAGGATATTCAATTTCCATTCGTGCAATTCTGCAAGATATGTTCCGTGAATTTTCAGTTCTTATACAATTGACATCCAAATATTTTACGTATGTATTGTATTGAATCGGCTAATCACTAACTTGCAACCTGATAGGAGTAAACTGTTTTTATATTTTTGTTAAAGTATATACGCTTTTATTTGGTGCAAGCTTTAGATCACGTGTCTTTAATCAGTCATTGACCATGACTAATGAAAAATTTCCCCTCTCTACAACCTCTTCTTCAGTCTTGCCTTCGATTAAGAAAGCAAGGTCATCAGCAAAGGCTATTGCAGCCAAACCTTCTATAAGTCTCATGACCATTATAAGCTAGAACCCAAAGCAAGAGCTCCAGCACAGAGCCCTGGGGGACTCTACAAACGACTGAAATTCGATCCTACCCTCCTGTGTCTCAATAGTATTCCATCGCTCGGATAAATATTTTCTGACTTGACGACAGAGATATTGACTTATACCTTTATCCTGCATAGCAACCATAATTACCTGCCACGGCACCGAGCCAAACACGTTCTTAATGTCTAAACAGAGGAATTCCACGGGTCCCCCAAGTACCGGATCTTATCTCTCTGACCCAACTCATTACTTTCTCAACCGCCTGTATGGCTGAACGACCCTTCCAAAACTCAAATTAGCTTATATTAATGCCTTCACAATCGTTGAGTTCTTAATGATGCCGGCTGATAATATCTTCATTGCCATCTTGCCCACGGTATTTATTAAATTCAGAGGTGTGTAAGGTACTATTTCATCATTTAACTTGTTTTTTGAGTGAAACAATACACTATATTGTTTCCAACATCGTGCAAAACATCGATTCTCAACGCCATAACTGGTCACATCGACTAGTTCCCACGGTATCTTCACTACCAATCCTTTAAAGATTGCAGCTGGTATGCCATCCGGGCACGGGCTCTTTTTATTCCCCAGTTGTTGAATTGCGGTTGTGACTTCTCGCAGAGGGAAGCGTGTTGAATCACATGTAATAACTTCCTTAACCTCATCTTCAGTACATGGAAAGGGCTCAGCTACACCTCACATGCCTGCTCCCTCGTCAGCACTGGTAACAGCCTACCGAAACGTTTAATCGCGATCCAGTAGGCCTGGCCCCATCGATTTTTGTTTCGTTTCTCACACAGCTGATATCAGAATTCACAATTTGATCGTTTGATTTCATTGTGCAGACCCCTTCTGCATACGGCATAATTTTGCACCACTTCCTCAGTAGTATCACCAGTTCGTCGCAACCGTTGCTTGCGCCGTCTACTAGCCTGCATTTCACCACGTAACCTGTCAAGCTGTGGCGACCACCAGTACACCGTCTTATGAGATTCTCCAACTGTATTGACCTGGGCCATCGGTTGTTGTATGACTATCTGCACCGTCTCCGGCGTCAGCGTCCTTGAATTATAGTTATCACACGCTTACTAATATCGCCACCACCGCAACCGCGTCGAACTCCGGCTTGCGAAACGACTCTGTCTTCGCTTTTTATCATTACTACGTCGAGTACTGCCTCGCAGAACTACTGACGCTCTTCATTGGTTCCTGCCATAATTTATATTTTCTGGCCTGCAGAAATACCCCCCTTCACTCTCAAAGCGTAATCATTTTCATCGTACGTGCCCTTAATAAAATTTTATTCCTGTTCATAACCCTCCTGGCCAAAAAACAGCTTTTAGAAATGCATTATCTGTTACAAAGAACAGGTTGTTAAACATACCTGTTACTCTGATAAATGGATCTATTTTAGTTTATTCTTGATTTTTATTTCATTATTATTTTTTCATTTTTCCTTCTTAATTTAAAGAAATCCGTTACCCTGTTCCGTTGTACCGGTCCTGTTACAATGGAAAAGGTTTTCCCTCCTCAATTTTTACAATTCAATTGATTTCAGCGTGTGCCTGAAATTTTAAGCATGTTATAAAATCTGCTACTATAAAACATGTTGAATTTAGATTTTTAATATTTTTGTAACAATTTGATTGATATATCATGGGAGAAAACATCATATATTCTACTTGTTACATTGTACAATTTAAATTGAATTATTATTACCTCTACAAGTAACGTGCTTGTTTAAATTATGCTTATTAATTTAAAATAAATTAATTAATTGGAATTGATAAACGCTATTCACGGAAGATTTTTTTTTACGATAAATATTGATTTTTATTTAAAATTTTTTTAAAATTATTTTGTAAGTAGTTGAGGAATCTCGAACAATATTAAAGAAATTGTTATTTTATTTAGGAAATTAAATAAGGTTATGCAACTGTCATTGAATTTACTGAATATTCATCTCGAGAACCAACTGCGATATTTCTATTTTTGTTATTAATGCTTTGTTATTTATTTTTATCTTTATAATGTATCTTTACCTTGATGAATATGCAAACTTTTTCAAAGAAATCATGTTAAAAATAAAGCTACAATTTTCTTAGTTATGCAGGATTTTGTAAAACTGTATTTGAGTCTGCTGCTGCAAAACTGTACTAAATTACTTGTTGCATAAAATTAATCCTATCAAGGAAGACACTATAATACAAGAACCTACGCAGAAGTATCATCATTTAATTGTAAATTACCTGCAACAAATATCACCCCACATCATTTCTTAGTTTAAAGTAAGCAAGATTCCATTTGTTTTACATCACTTTTTGATTTCCATTGAAGTTATTGCATTAGTGATTTCATATAAAATCATAAAATCTTGTGATATGATAGAACTAAAATCATATCACCTTATTTCCTAAATAGAATTTTTCAAATTTCCATGTCACTGTAAAAGATACAGTCATTTATGTTAATGAATCTAAGGCAATACCGTTTTATGAATTTCATTGGAAATTACAAATTCTTCATCAATCTCATCAACGCAGTATATATAACAGTGGTATATATTTCATATTCTCAATCATCATTGTCAGATGAATTCCTCCATATTTATATTTATATATAATTGATAAAGTGGTCATCAAACATTATCTAAACAACAGTAAAAAGCATTTCCAGTAATGGTTTTTATTCATGCTTTTTTTGAAATGGATCTTCGTATCTCCTAGCAACTTTCTATATTGGTTTCCATCTTGTCATACATAAGCTGATGGAAACGTAAAGAAAATTTTCACTGGGCCCAATTTGATAAGACCACGTGTCATTATGATTAATAGTAAAAAAATTATTATTCTTGAAACGTCTACTAAAAGTGGCTTTCCCACATGATTGTTAAATCAGGACTAAATTTCCTTGCATACCATATATGTTAGTCGTCATGATTTGATCAGATGGATACCAGATATCAGATGTCATTTGCTAGCGCTTCCATTTTTTTCAAATAATTGCCGTGTAACAATACTTACATTTTACTGTCTTTTTCTAAATTTTTAAATACTAATGTAATTTTTTCTGTTTCATTTATAATCTACATTTTTAAAGTTTCGTTGTTTTTAATAGACTGAAAGAATATAATTTTTGTTTGTTTAATTTTTAACAAAACTTCTAAGATGTATTTTTCCTTGTGAATAATTAACAAAGCACCCTAGAACTCAAAATATGATTTTATTTGACATTTTCCTGTCAAGAAATAAAATATTATTACCTTATTCCCAATATTATTAAATGTTACGCTGTCTTTATTTAAGACACACGGATTTAAGGCTGGTAAATCAGCCTTACAGTTTTCCTTACAAAAACTTACCGAATATACATATACGAAAAGTATACTGAATATATATATGTCTTCTTCTATAAAACATTTCTTTGTTGATGTAAATCAATTAAGGGTCTTCTACACTGATATTCAATTTCTAAATATCTGAAAATTTACCACTTTAAGATATATTATCTAACTATTAAGAATATTCTTAGCAGCTGAAACGTCTGCAGTTGCAGCTTTATTTAATATTTTAAAGTTTCTAGTCAGTCCCTTTTAAATTTACTTCCCCCAAAATTTTGGCACAATAAATCAACGATTTCTCATTATCATTAACTAACCATTTTCAGTTCATTACCGGATATTTTGTACAAAACGGTATTGTTTTTACACTGAAATTTTTATAACTGCAGAATTGATTACATGATTAATAAAGATATAAGTCAATTAACTTAACTATTCCGTTAATTTTTTAGAAACTTTCCGTTAACTTTCAATTAGTTCAGACAAAACATAATATTTTATTTTATCCTTAAACACTTACTGTAAGCTTGCATTATGACAAAAATTCTGTATTAGGATGAAACGTAAAATCTTAAAGCAACATTTGTATTAAAGAGGATTCATTGCAAGTAAGAGGCTGCTTAGAGAAGATAGTGAATATTTGTTGTAGTTGTACTGGAAGAACACCAAATAGGTAGGACCTTTTTGGTGCTACCTATTTCTTTATGTGACTTATCAAACTATTTTATTTTTTTTTTTTAATGAATGGGTGGTTACGGTACGTGTTCATAATCAACGTCTCCTACATTATATATCTTGTTTTTTTTTTTTTGAGGTTTTTAGGGGCATCGACTACTTTGGTCATTAGTCCCATCCCACCTCAAAAAAAATAAAAAAATAAAAAAAGGGTTCAATAATTCACATTTTCATGTGTCAAAAAAAATGATCAAAATTTTACTTTTCTTATAACTTCTGATCCAATAAAATTACTTTCTAGGCTTTCCTTTCGGCCATCCTTTTTTACGTTTCTCCATTCTTCTGACGGCCTCAACCTCTGATGACAGCGTATCTGAGGCCTCAGACATGGCATCGTCTTCCTCTATTTCGGATGCCAGTGACGTTCTTCGGCTGACGTCAGTTGATGAAACTTTCGCCGGCGCTGTTAGCATCTTTGCTAAAGAATCTAAATTAATGTGCGATGATGTCTCCGCGGCGGATGAGCCGGACTCTATCTCTACTGCAGTACTGGGTCCGGCTGAAATAGATGCTCTCACCGAAGCTGGTCTTTGCGCTTTGGGAGGCTCTATTGGTACAGATTTTATTTCATCTGCGCCTGGTGCTTTTTCTATAATAACTTGCACCTCCATTTCCGCAGATTCAGGTTTTCTTGTCACAATTTCCTTAGATTTGTGACTACACGACGGAGCGATCTGTTTCTCTTTGTCAGATAAATCAAGATTTTTAATTCTTACACAAGTTGGTGCCTTTACAATCGCAGATTTAGCTGGTTTTTTAAACGGCGCTGGTGTGTCTCTCATGCCAACGGCGTCAGTCCGGGGATGAGCCTTCTCATCTTTACTTTGTTTTCTCTGATGAGTAGACTCAATCTTTGAATCAATGATTCTTTCAATCATCGTCGCAAGACTTGGTGCCATCGTGTTAAGCAACTGCTCCACATTAATTTTAGATGTGGAAGGGGCAGCCGCTGCTTCTACATAAGAAGTCGATGGTCGTGGTGTACGCTTATTAACAATCTTCTTTGCTTCAGGATAGCTTACCTTCTGAAGCGTTTTAACTTCCTGAATTGCTGTTTCTAATTTATATGTAGGGCAGTTTCTTGAACGACAATTGTGATGCCCTTTACAGTTAATGCAGGTTGGAGGGTCTTTACATGGGTAACCCTCATGTGTTTTCTCTCCATATATACATATTTCCTGCGCTTCACATCTTGCTGCTGTGTGTCCGAATCGTTGACACTTAAAACATCTCATCGGCTGCGGGATGAAAGCTCGTACATCAAGCCGATGGATGCCAGCTCGTACCTTTTCAGGAAGATTCGGCCTATTAAATGTCAAAACATGCGAGGCCGAAGGAAGAATCTCACCATTTCTTCTCATAGTAAGTCTGCGACATTGAGTTACTCCCTGACTCGACATTTCTTGTACAATTTCTTCTTCTGTACAATTAAGAAGATCGCGACAAACAACAACTCCTCTGGATGAGTTCAGTGTGCTATGCGGTTGGACAGAAACCGCAAATTCACCGATCTTCTTCAACGCCAAAACTTTCTGGCTTTGCATGTCGTTGATGGTTTCGACATGCAATCCATTAAAAGTTTTACGAATTTCCTTGACAGGACCACCAGCACAATTTGTAACTTCTCTTGCGATAAGGAATGGACTAACTTTTTGAAAGTTTCCATTCTCCCTTGTAATAATTAAAAATCTTGGCTTTGGTGCGCTATAGCCAAATAGACTTTTCTTTAATTCTTTACTGATTCTATCAGCATCTTTCTTTATCCTATCAGATTCTTTACTTTTTTTCCTCTTCGCTTGCGGCGAATCGGAGGTTTCTAAACGAGGGTGTTTACGTGCACCCTCTGCCACGTTTGATTGTTCAATATTCATGAACAGTGGATCCCTTCTGTAGCAAGGCTAGCCGCCGGGGTACACCCCCACTCCAGGGCTACTAACCTTGGAGGTCCGATCCGGTACTCCGGTGGAACCGGCATATGTCCTGGCAGAGAGCGGATGCGCAGTCTCTACACTGACTCCAGGCTCCTACTCACCGAAGCTTTCAGAGCTCCCATCCACCGACATACATGGGAACCATTGCTACATGCTTGCCATCGCAGGGGGCATGTGGACAACGGAAGGGTCTCCGTTACACCTGCAATAACATTGACCCTGGCCGCCACATCGCCAGCTCTAAGAGTGGTATGAATCAATTTACAAAATCGTTTGTTATTCCATTTCCTGCAGGTAGCCAAAAATCCAGTCCGTTTAGTGACCTGAAGTTGGAACCAGGTCGAACTTAACAAAGCATAACCGAGGAATTTACTCGGAACCCCGTTAGCCAGCTATATGTGATGTACAAAGGTACAGCTGTTGCCGCCCTGGACGTGGAACATAGATGTTGTGTTCCGGACGTGGGGATTATCTACCTCAGGGCAATATCTTGTTTTTCTATATAAAATTTGCAGTATTTTTATTTAAAAAGATTTGCCATGCAATTTAAGTTTGTGAACCCATATTCATTCATAAAATAATTTTCCTTCTCTCCTGCATGTAACCTGTTTGATTTGTTTTTTTAATTATGTCATTGTAATTATCATGTTTTTTTTTTCGAAAGTAGTATTATTCGCTTATTGTTAGTAGGTCAAAAAATTGCATTAAATCAACTTTATTATCTCATAAAAAAGGGTTATTATATTTTATAATCGCATTTGTATTAAGGGAATATCAAACGAATTAAAAAAATTTTATGTGGTTTTAATCGTTTAACTTGGGAAAGTGTTAATGAAATCCACCAACATTAAGAGATGTTTTATTAATTGAAAATCGGTTCTATAAAATTTAAATTTGATTTAGAAAATCCTTAAAACGGAACTAAAATTTCTAACGTCAAAACGTTTCGATTTGCCAATAATAATTTACAAAGTCTTAATAATTATTTAAACTGATATTATTGATTATACGAGAGTTGTCTTCCAAAAAGCGCATGGTTTTTTAACCTTTTCTCATGTAGTCAAATTTAAAACAGATAAAATTGAGCATTGTGCGTATACTTATTCTATCATTACTTATGAAATAATATAGTATTGGGAAAATTCTCTTAACAGTAAATTTATATTCCTCCAAAAAAACGTGTATTGAGAATATTGTTCTCATTACCCGTTTTGGAGGAGTATAAAAAAAAATCACATGATTATTATTGATTGTTTTTCAGAGATTATTTATTCTTCCTCTTCGGGTATTTTAAATACAAAATTTTACATTTATTTAATTTAATTGTTAAAAATTTAGTGATCATTAAAAGAATGCATATGCATCTAAACTAATAAAGTTTTCATTCTATGATTATTCATTTTATTGTTATTATTATATTATCAATCTATGATTATTTGTGAACAAAAAAGATACTTTTAAAACACATTTAAAAAACTCCACTTAATTTCTTTGAAAAAGGATGCTTATAAATACCAGGATGCTTTCGTGAAATTTAAATTGCTATTAAAAGCTATGTCTATTTATATTTTTCAGATTATTGTGCTGAATTATAATGGTTGGAATATTTGATTATTCTTCTTATGTTGTTAAATTCAAATTAGCTTATGAGTATTGCAACAAGTATCATGCGTCTTTATTTCATGCTTATAAACTTTTTTAAGAAATCATTTAATAAAATCTGCTAGTTTTTATTCCTGAAAGCATTTTTAATATAAACAATGATTTTATTTTTAATCATTTAAAACATATTCTATAAAGTTGATAAGGAAAGGTCAGTCCATTTTAATGGAAGTTGTAGTCTGTTTAGGAAATTAAATAATGTTGAGTAAAGATCCTTGAACTTGCAGAAATTAATCTAGTATACTACATGTGATATATTTCTGCTTATTGTTATTTAATTATAGCAAACAACAAGGCAGTTGAAAGCAACAGCAGTTGTAGTGAATGGAATTCGTTATGTTGTCATTCCTTTGCAGCCATGTGATATGGGGAATGAATGATTCTTTGTTACTGTACTACGAATAAAAATGCTACTGATAAAATTATATTAACATAAATAATTGCATTATTTTGATAGCTGTTACAACGGTTGTAAGACTTCCGGAAAATTAAACAGTAAAAAAACTGAATAATACTCTATTTCATAAGGCGTATATTTAATTTTTGTTAAAGAATCTATTTATAACTATTATACAAGATAGTGAGGAGGCAGAAATATTTATCAAATTAAAAATAATTATTTTGATAAATATATATGGTATTATTTAGATCTTTACTGTAACAGGTATAATATAATAACAGTAATAATAGTATTAGACCCGGAGAGAATCCAATACAACATCCTTGCAGTTATATCTTGTCACAAATCTGGCGTGGGCAACGACTTTCTACTTCGATATTTTCCCTTATATTGGCCAACGGAGTTTTGCTAAGGAGTTGACTGAACACCATTAAAACAGTAAGTTAATAAAGTCATAAAACAAGACTAAGAAACGGAATGTAAATAAAATTTCCAGAGAGCTCTGTTTCTTGACAGTAATTAAACTCATTAACGAATAAAGAAACAAAATGAGGTGGAGCACTATGTTGTTGATGTAAGTATTATTGTTATTTTTTTTTAATTACTGTTTAAAAAGATACTACCATTTATAAAATATATTAATGTATATGTCGGTACAATATCAAACAACTGGTGCATATATTTGTTTTCACAAAAAATAAAAATATAATTTTAAATTATTAAGAGATTATTTTTTAATGTAAAATTAACGGTTTTTTTTTTGAGTGAAGTATGCAGTTAGAGCGAATAAATAATATTTACATCCCATTTTTATGCTGTGAGGGTAAAAAAACATAATCATTTTTCGTAGATAATTTCATTCCCCACAAAACAGGTTACTTAAAAAGAGTGCAGGAAAAAATTAAGAAATTTATGTTTTTTTTTATCTTTAAATTCTTTCTTTAATTTCAATCAGAATACACGACAATAATAAAATAAACGAATGAAAGTAGCATAGCTCAATTAAATTTATTATAATATTAAATATGATAAAACAAACTAATTTTATGAGTGCCAAATATAATAACTGGTATTTACAGAGTGAACACACAACTTTTCTTTTTATTTACTGCTAATAATGAAAATGATAACAGAAATCGATTGAGTCTATTGTAAAAATAGATCAGATTGAAGTTTTGACTGAAAGTTTCATCTAATCATCATGATATAAATTTTCCCGTCTTTTTTCTTAGCGTACCGTAAAATTATTTAGTTTTTTGGTAACTCGGCTTACACAAAAATTCCTTACATCTGCCATCTGAACATGAAGTTAGCAGATGATACCTTAAGATCATTTGTAATTAAGACTTTTATGAATTTTAACTATTTAGGATTTTCCCATTTTTTCAACAATAAGTGAACCGTAGAATTTAATATTTACATCGATTTATATTTTTTAATAAACTCACGCTAAAAATGTAATTTGTTAATTTATTGTTCAGTCAGCAGATCTTGCATTAAAAACTTATTCAAATTAATTTTATATCAATTTTTGCTTTATTTATTTATTTTTATATTTTATTCTTGTTGGAAATCAAGAATAATTGTGGTGATTTTTAACTCCGAAAAAATCACCACAATATTTAGTCCGATTTTAAATGATTGTAATCATAGGAATAGAATAATATTATTTTAATATTATTTTTCAATCAATAGATTTAAAAATATCTCGTTCCTTTAAAATAACAAACAAATATATCTACATTGTTAAAATATTTCCCCATTAAAATAATATGGTTTAATTTAACTGGATAACCTTTTTCTTTGTTTTGTAGAAGGGGGAAAAAGCTCTGCCATCCACCGTCTGCCCGCATAAGACGGTAGTGTCGGGCTTTCACCGACTAAAAAACCGACCCCTTAAACAGCAGAGACCAGATACCCGCCTATCAGCGCAACTCACAGCTTGTTGCTTCATCCGCGGGTTCTTGTTTTGTGGTTCCTTGTGTTGTCTCTCACCTTTTATGGTTCCCTTCTCTCGTTTCGGACCTTCTCAAGATGGGTTAGGGAATCTCGGGCACCTAATCAGCAGCGGCGTCCCGTAGGGGCCCCCCGGTGCTGCGCACAAGCGATCCCACTATCCTAGGCCTCCGACCTCATAAAATAGATAATACTACCAATCATACTAGAAATGGTGATTAACTATTTAATTAATTTGTTGCAATTAATACTTGAAATTTTTGTAACAGCAGAAATGAATATATATTTTTATTATTATTGTTATTATTAGTATTAATATTATGAGTCCAACTTTGTTTTTAATCCAGTTTTGTTGAAAAAGATAGAATGTATTGATAAAAAAAAATCACAATGAATCCTGATCGATTGTCGATGCCTTTTCACTTTTTCAAACAAAATTGCTTCTTGTAATTTAGTTAGTAAAAATTAAAAAAATAACTGCTTGTTTTAGGCGTATCTTATTTTCAATTTGTTGTAACTAATACGATCTCAAATGTAGTCTCATTTTTTATCAGCGGATCACGTAGCTGAGAGTAAGCGTGAGCGGGCTGTGTGTTACACAGAATAATCGTCTGCAAAAACGACAAAATTTGTTTTTGAAGGAATTTCTACAAATCTCTCTGCGATAAAATTAATTATTAATATTAATATTATAATTGGGAAGTTGGACTATTTCTTATCCTATGTAAAAAAAAAAACAATGTTACGCTGTTTTTAAATCATTCATTTGTTTTATTTTCTACAAAATTAGTATTCGATTATATCAGTCTAGGAGGGGATAAGTACAAATAAATAATAAGTAAAAATTTCATCAAACAAGATACAAACAAAGATAATGAAAATTAAAAAATTAAGATCGCCGACATTTCGACATTTTTGAAGGTGACTTTTTCAAATTTTTGTGTTTTGTCGATTAAGACACTAATCTTAAATATGCCAAATATAATTAGAATAGGTTTATCCGTTCCTGAGAAATATGCTTTTCTTGCGAACCACAAAATGGAGTCCTGAAGGAAAATAAAGAAAAATATGACTTGATATGAACTTTTTTGCTCATTTTGGTGACCTGAATCAGTACGTGAAGTTCGGGGAATAAGACCCGGAGCAGTCAAATAATATCCAATTATATTCCTTCGCGTGCTTTATCTAAATGTAGGCAATTCTCAGTAATACTCGTATATATAAAAAATATAATTCTGTGATATCTACTTCAATTGATATAAATATTTACAACAAACAATAAAATCGCTTCAGAGGAAAAAACATTCAGGAATGTTATAAAAGTCTAAATATGTTAAGTTTACTTTGATAAAACATTCGTAATTTTACGTTTAACTGACTACAATAAAAACAGAAAATTTTCAATTTGACCACTGGTTTTTAATTATTTTTTAAAGAATTTTTAACTTATGTTTTTATCCAATATATTGATTTCAAAAATATTATTTTATTTCGTAAAGGATGTTCTGGGATAGACTAGTTACAAATTTATTTCATTTATCTTAAGGAAAAAATGAAAAATACGTAAAATAAATAAAATGAAAATAAATAAAAAAATTATTAAGTAAAATGAAAATAAATAAATAAAATAATTGATGCCTGTACATCTATGCACAAAAAAAAATTTCAACATTTCCCTGATTGAAATTTCACTACCTGCAATAAATTCTTCCAACTCTAATAATAATTACGAAAAAAACGGAAAAATAGAAAAATCTTGATTTTTCTGATATAGAAAAAATTTCCTGTATAATATATGAACATCAATTATTAAAAAGTATTACTTTTAGAATACTATTTATTGAGATTCTTTATTTTTGTTTTAGTCTGGTTATTTTTTTATATAAATATAATTTAATTCTAATGGTTATGAGTTTAACTGTAATAATTAAGTTTTATTCTTCTGTTTTTTAGATAAACTATGCCAACGTAAATGAAAATAAGAAGTTTTATTCTTGAATGAATAAAACTGATTTCAATAGTGAGCTAAATCAAGTGTTCCTTTTTTGATATTAATAAAGTAGTAAATTTTATTCTACTGCTTATTTTAAATTTTATTTTGCTTTCTGATTTTTATCGTGGCTTTTATTTTTTTATTGGTGTAAAACCGTATGAAATTTTACTAAATTGAGAAGAAAATATTTAGTTATTTTGTATTAATTACCATTATTACACTTAGCAGCCGTAATCTAACACGATGTTACAGGATTTTATGACTGTTCGCTGCCTAAGTTGGTCAATTAAAGTTAGCTTAAGTTAGATGAACTGAAATATCAATTCATCTGGGATAACGATGGCTGATTTTTGTTAAAAAACCTTTGTTAGGGAGCTTATCGAAATAATTACGTTGCATTATTTCTAATTTTTTAAAATACAAATACGTTTTAGAATTAGTTGTTTTTCAAAAAAGATGATAACTTAAAAACAGATGTATCAAAAACTAAAAACTTGGTGAGGAAAATGGCAAATGAATGTTCATGTTCCTAATTTTTAGAATTATCCTATCTCTTATACATTAAACAAGGCTTAAAATTAAAATTTATTTCAAAGATGGAGCTTTTGTGTACTTTCCATTAGCTTTTAAGACTGAACTCATTTCTGGAATGAAATTTTAAACACTTCAACAGGAAACTGATGTGGAAATAAAGTTAGATTACGCTATATTTTGACCATTATTTAAAAGTGAACTTCGTACTGAATATCAAATATACAGAACTGTACGTTACTGTAAGAGATATACTTATCTAGTAAGAGATATACTTATCTCTTACAGTAACGTACATTTAAGCTAACAAGAGATCAACTCATCTAGGTTTTTTCTCTAGAGGACCATTCTATCGATTGCAATTTGAATTATTTATCAAGTAAACAAAAAAAAATTTCGAGAAGCAAATAGATAAATCCTGTACTTATGTGATAGGCAGAATTGTTTAATTTTAATTAACTTGAAGAAACATAACTTACTCTTTACATTTACCGTGCCTTTGACTTTCCCGTCTAGATAGCTTTATATCAGAGCTGTGGTTTTAGAAGGGAAAGTATTGTAATCGGTCCAATTTGGGTATATGCGATTTTCACTGGATCTTTACGTTTTAACACCTAAAATACCCCATAAACCAAGAAAAACTGCATTGAAATTTTCCGGATGTTTGTATGTACGCGTGTGTTCGGTATACATCCTAAATCACTTTTTATCTCCAGACCTACTCGACCGATTTTGAGTAAATTTGATAAGATTACTTCTGTATATAGGGCATTGATGTCATTAAATTTTCAACTTAAAAATTACCGTTTGATAAATTGTAAATCTACAAATCGAACATTTCCGAATTCTAAGATTGAGCATGCTGAAATATTTAACCTTGATATAAGCACAGACGTAAATACCTTTTTTTTCCATCGCATTCTTGTAAGAAAATAAAATAATTTCAGTTCAAAAATCAAACATAACAAATCCTTAGACCTTTATTTTTGCGTATACAAGCTTTTCCAATCGTCTATTTAAAAAAAATACAAAATAGTAAATTTAAACAACACAAAAGTACAAACCACAGGCCTTTATTCAGGTTATACGTCGTTTGCGTTATGCTCGTATATATATATATATATATATATATATATATATATATTTGTACACACAATATATTAAATATATACAATAGTTATGTATAATACATATTTATATATTTTACTATCGTCCTTTCTTTTTTTCTTCTTTTTAACGTTACATAATAAAATAAAATATATAGTTGCTACTAATATCGTTACAAAAGATTATGTCTGACCTCATAAATATGGATTAGAAGTATTTTAATATTACATTTGAAAATATGATTCCTGAAACTAACTAGCGGAACGGAAAAAATAAAAAGAGGAATCATGAAGGGGTTACTAAGGAGTTGTAGCTGTTTATTGTGACGCCATGAAAATATTTAAAAAAAATGTTAACTCATATTCTAGTAAGTACATGTATGTATCTTCAGAGGAGTCCCAGAAGTTTTGCTAAAATATTTTATAATATCTTTTTCGATTTGTTGCTTTTCCTACTTATTTTTACTTCTCGTTAGTTGTTCATATCAAATGTATGTTATTATGTACTTAACTTACATTAAGTATAGAAATGATAGTATCTTCTATAGTTAAACTTAATTGCATTGATAAGAAGTAATTTATTATAGTACATAAAAGGTAGCCTCTTACTTGTCTGAATAATTAGAACAAGCAAATAATTACCTAGCAATAACCAGAATTTCTATACAAATTTTTGTTTTGTCACACGTCTATGTTAATGTGAAAATTAGTGAGTCTTATCAGAATTAATTTTCAGTAACGCTATCTTTGTACAGCAATGAATCTGACTTTCTTGTGGTTAATTTCCCAATTTAGGAGGAAATATGCGTTCTATCCAAAACGATGTAAACTAAAGTAATAATCTCGTACCATGTAGTGATACCCGTTTGTTCTGTTATTTCAGGTTCTGTCTGAGACGATGTTCGCGTCTTTATCTAAATATAAGTTTTAGATTATCTTTGAACAAAAGGTAAACTATACGTGAGTTATACGTTAAAGTTATCCACAAATCGTGGAAGTTCATCGCAAATTATTCAAGAAACCCACAGCATTTATTTTCTTTCTTTTTAATCAATGATTGCAATTTTTTATTAATTTATAAAAATAACTAAGATTAAGAATACAAGTAGATGATATTAGTTATTATCAATTATAAGAAAATATAAATTTATTGTAGTGGAGTAATTAAAAAAATGAATACATTTTACATTTTTTTGTGAATTTTTTGCCAGTAAAGTTATGTTTATTTGCAGTCAGTCCCAATTAACCGGAACGGTAAGTAACACTGATAACAATAAAAAAATTACCCTTTTTTTTATTTTACACAGTACACTAAAGTAGTATATAAAAAAATAAACTCTTAAATATACTGGTAATCCCAAAGAACATTGATCAAGTCCATAAAATAAAAAGAAAAAAAGAAAATTCCAAGAAGTTTATCTCACAGTTACAATAAAAGAACCAAACGATGAAATATTTAAAAAAAAATTAAAAATAAACATTTAAAATAAAATAAAAAATAAAATAAAAAAATAATGAAAAGAAATTAAGCGGAGAGAAAAACGAGACATTTTGACGAAGCACAATGCTCCAGTGTAATGATCCGATTCTGGGAGAAGCTTACAAATCCAATATGTGCAGCCACTTTAAGCGGCAAACGTCCTCGCAATTATCGAATAGGTTAACTGCGAGCCAGCTCACATGACTGTTCATTCTCATCCTGTAATTCGAACTGAATCAGTGTTTCCTCTCAAACATTCGTCATTCGCAGATAACCATGTATGAATGCTTTTTTAACCTCCACGTTTCTATTTTATTACGCAATAAATTATTCTGAAATCTCTGAACGATATCAGTGTTAGTCTCGGTGAGATTTATGATTTACATTCATCTTCCATTGAGAAATCCATTCATTAATTAGATCAAATGCAGTCTGGAGCTTATAAGAAGCTGCGAAAATCAGCATCCAGGAATGCCGTGTCATATGCATTTGATATAACCGTAATGTCCTCGGGAGTCGGAAGGTATATCGTGAAGATAGAAAATAAAACAGTTCCTAGAGTCGATCCTGAGTAACTCCTGACTCGGTAACAAAGAATATCGATTGTTCCTGACTGAATCTGACTTGGGAAAAAAATTATATTACCTCACTTAAGAAAATTAATTTTTTTCAATAGAATAGAAGATTTAAAATATATCTCACGTTTTATTTAACTGTAAGTTCGTTACAATTATTAGTTCATTTTCCTCTTTACTGATAGTCATTTTTAGTTAAATATCAATCACCATAAGATAAATTTGAAAAAGTTTTTAATTTCAAATTAAAAATATACAAGGCAAAAAATAGTTGACTGCTCTTGATTGGGAATATTATTGAAGCAAAGATATATAAGGATTTCACGCAATAAAATAGCTAAACATTAAAAATATATCACCAAAACGTAAATCTGAAACTAATTGTTCAAAATGTGCATGATTTGAAGTCGTTTTGCCTTAAATGAAGGCAAGGCATAATATAAATCAATGTTTACAAAATTTGATAACATATAATACTTAAAAGTCTAAACGCGTAATATAATTATAAAAGAGAAACTTCGTAGAGAAAATATAAGCATAAAAAATGTAAGTTCTTTATGCATTATGTTGCAATATATGTAAAATGCTTTTTGTACTTTTTTACCTTTATTTTACTTTTGTACAGGTTTGTACTTACAACCAAATATATTACCGATTTTGATAGAGGATATTTTACCATTTGATAAGTGGCATCTACCAAGCTACTACAGCAATTAGTGGAGTGGTACCGTATGGTTCCATTTAAGCATGTCTGCAGTCTATATAAAATGAAAGTCCGTATACTTGCATGCAACAAAGCCGGTGTATGTCATAAGTCGGTTTCCCAATACAGGCAGAGATAGACTGTCCTTAAGAATAAAGCGGTGGGACTCTCAGTAGATATGAAGACACGTGGTGGCCGGAGAGCTGTTGTGCATGTGAAGGATTTTGAGGCAGAGATTACGACTCAGGAATTACGTAAGGCCTTGAAACAGGTGGTTTGTGATTCAGATAAAATCAAGATCTCGTCATTGCGGCCGGCCTATGCGATGACGATAACACGATGAACGCGACGGTTATCACGACCATGATTGCGGCTAGGAAACTGGTTGAGCAGAGTATGTTGGGTAAACTGCAGGGCGCACCTTAAGGAGACGGAAGAACGGTTTCACAAGTGTTGGGGCACTGAAGCGGGGAACTCTCGTATCCCTGAGATAAGAAGCCCAAAACCAAACCACTAGAAGCGGACTGATCAGAATGCTGTAGTAAAGTCCTGTGATCAGGCAAATAAAGGATCAGAGAGCTAGGGGTGATAGACAGCTCCCTGCGGAGGTGTCGTGCATCCGCCCTTGCGTGGATGGGCGATAGTGATGATGCACGAGGCCTCTCTCTAGCTCAAAGGCGTCTCCTGGGGCTTTGCAATGCTTAGTTGTGGATCCGGCCTCGGGAAGGGAATTGGGGAGGTAGGAGGTTTAGTCGGTACGGCGCAGGCACACATGCGCACTTTTAATACCATCTTGTGCAACCTGTTAGCGATTCCGACACTTCGCCCGTAAATGGGGTTCCTCCGACTCACCGAAACAAAACAAAAAAAAATGCCTGTGTACGTGTTCCGTTATATGTTAAGCCGGTTGGAGCTGCACTCTAGCATCTACTAGCGCTGGCCGGCGAGTTAGTCTAATATGACCATTCTACGTTAGAATCCCGCCCAATGCGGTCGCATTATTCATTTCATCCGGATGGACAATTAGTATTAGTTATATTCTACAGAAGAATCCCGAACAGTGCGGTCGTGTTTTCATTTAGTCCAAGGAGACTCATAGTTTCTTGATAATTTTCAAGTTCAATTTTGACTAAAGTGTCATACATTCTTTAGTTAAATGTAACTATTGTAATCAATCAAAATATCAAGGGCGACAAGAATTTAAATATAACGATTCAAGAAGAACATAGCGTTGCTTCATTTCATCATCTACCATCTCTCAAAAAATACTTTCCACACTAGTTCTAAATTCTACCAGTCCGTATAATATGTTGAAATGTAAAACGTGCCGAAAACATTTTTTTTAACAATTAGCTTAGAATTGAAGAAGAAATAATATGAGTTTTTTCAACAAGTTCGAAAGAATGTCCAACACAGGTCATTTTGTTAATTTTTTATTACGAGACTAATCGTATTAATTTTTTGTAATCTCCAACCAGTTTATAGGTAATGCCACGTCTGAGCGCGCACGTGTTTAGACAAATGCAGTTACACTAGTCAACAAAAAAAAGGTTTTCTTCATTCTGGAATTGTACAAGATGATTTTAACAAGTTTAAGGGTGCTGAATTCAAAACTGTTTCAGAATACGTCACAATTTTTAGATACATATGATTTAGACATACAATTTATTTACCAACAAATGCAATACCATTGTGAAATCAAAATAAAAAAAAAAAAAACTATTTATGTGTTTTCTTTTAAAACTTGTTTAAACCAATTAAATTTTTATTTATTCAAAATCAGGTAAACCGAAATACATTAATACAATTTTAAGATAACAGTTTCTAAAACTCTAAATCATTGTGAAAGTTTTTAAAATAACAGTTATTAAAGGTTTAAATTATTGGAATTGTCTAACTTCTAGTTTTTAAAGTATGCTGGCAAACTTTTTCACTTTTACGATGTTTGATCAGTTTCTCTCAACAAAATCCATCAATAGCTACTCATCTTTTCAGGATCCCATTTCCCATTTCTACCAATACAGTACCAGTACTGTATTGGTAGAATATCCTGATGGAAATGCTTTCCTTGCTCATCGCTCACAGGGCCCAAATTTTTCGGGAGAAATTGTAGGTAGGAATATACGAATTTAATTTTTAATGACGTCCAACATCTTAAACGGTTGTAGTTTTCTAACAGCTTATTAACAAAAAAAAACATAGTTTTTATCTTTTTTGTTGAATAAAATACCACCAACAACGTCTTTGAAGAACACTCATGGTCACATTTGCTAAGTTTATTGTCAACAGTTGAGTCCTTATGCAGTTTCTTGATTTGCGAACCTATAAATATACACTCCTTGAGCATACCATCATTCAATTTAGGAAAACTTATTTTTAAATGATTAAATCCTGGTCCACGTTTATTTAGTGCCTTTACAAAGTTTTGCATGAATCTAAGGTTTATTTGAAGTGGTGACAGTGTGATTTTACCACTCTCAATTAATGATAAATGCTTTAAATTTTTTCTTCAGCCACAAACTTCTGCGGGAATGGACAGTTCTTTACTTGGCAATGACTTTTTATATCACAAATATCTCAAAGAAAAAAAAACAACAATACATCGTAAACCCACCATTAAACCAAGAAATAACGCAACAACTTTAAGATAACTACAGACTTGCCACATTTGATGTTTGAATTGTAGTGTTTCTAATATTGATGCCATTGTTTCATACGTTTCTTTCATGTCGATTGCTTGAGCTTGTTGAATTAAATGAGGAGATTTTACATCAGATATACGAAGTAATTCTTTAACATTCTCTCCATCATCTGCATCATTTTCAGACTGTTCTTCTACTAATCTCAGAATAGTTGGTGGTACAGGTACAGCTAACTCCTCTCCGTGTGGTACCGGCTTTAAAGCTAAGAAGACATCTGCATATTTTATGAACTTTCCATTTTTTAATGAAAATTCAAATATGTTTATGACATACTTTTGTATGTCATACAAAAGTAGCAGTCGGTAAATTGGTTCTTAAGTTCACGCCAAATCATCAGTACAGCAAATGGCATGGCTCGTCGTTTCCCCTTCAACCATTCAGGTAGAGTTACTGAGAACGATATGCAATTAACATGAGGCACCCAAATTTTATCTTCATCTTCTTGTGCACAATCAAAATAAAAGTTTCAATTTGTTTTTATTAATTAAAAAATGATATTTTTTTGTGATTTAGTCGTAAAATTTACCACTGACATAACAAAAATTTTCTGGATGATTTGAAAATTCACGAATTTTTGCAGAAGTCATGCTGTAGCAAATAAAAACAAGAAAAATTACTTTTCTATTACAAAGAATTAATGAAAGTATAGCAAAACACTAATAACTCTGTGAAACACAACAGACAGTATAGACAAACGAAGCTAGACTGAATAAGATTTTGAGCTCTGTAGTAGGCAACAACAGTTGTCTGTGTGAAATCCTCATAATGACATGTTTGCACATGATTACTTCTCATTGTACAGTGTATATATTTTTTCTTTTATTATGCTTGTATGCATACTGTTTAAAAAAAAAAATGAAGAAACTATTCTTAATTGTAGTTGATCAAGATAAGTTTATTTCAAAAATGTTTAACAAATCCATTTATGTAAAACCTTTAAGTGGTAACAAAATGTCCATATCGCATTTGAAATCAACACCCAAATTTCAATGAGTAAAGTTGTATTACTTTACATTTTACATATGTTAGATGTAAATTTTATGTTGACTGCTGCTATTGATACTGGCTTGCCAGGCCGGACAACTGTAGATTTCGTTCAAAATAAGTGTAAATATATTGTAAACATGTGGTCTTGAACAGACTCAAAACACCTCACCCTTGAAACGTGTGATTAATTGAAACACATCCACCAAAGAACACCGATATCCACAGTCCAAAATTTAAATTTACAAGGACTCGAACCTTAAATCTCTTGAGTTCGGAAATCAGCTAATTTTGCGATGACGAGTTTAACCACTAGACTAACCCGGAGTGTTGGTCTTATTTTCTTAATAATTATATAAACAATATTAAGTATTATTATATTTATTTAATTGTTTAATAAATTATTTATTTTCCAAATTCGAATACTATATTTCCAGTAATTTCTAACTACTGCAGTAAAGGCAGTAATAATCTGTCCGTCAATTTGGGTATTGATGGGAAGTCTGTTGGCCATTCGCCAATTGACTTTTCCATTAGCGTGATGAAAGTACTCTCAATACCACAATTCAAAAACAGCCATTCTCTTTTAGAAATATTCGTTGTTTTGTTCTTTCGTTTTCAATATCTAACACGCGCGGTTAGTAAAACAAATCTTTTATTAAAAGATAAAGTATGCAACAGGTGCATAGTGACGTATGCAGTATTTCGCTACAAAAAAAAAAATAAGTTTTTCGTACACTCCGTAAAAATAACTCACAATATTACGTAACAATGAAATTACTATATTAAGTTTTATTAAATGAAATAGTTAAATATATAGTAAGTAAATTTTTATGCACTTTTCATTTTAAAAATAATCTGTATATGTAATTTAATATTCGTATAAGGAAGTTATGTGGTGTCTAAATCAGTTTTTTTTATTTTTAATACCTTCCAAATTACTTTTCTTTATTTTATTTTTTGCAGCGGGGCATTGTTAATTTTTTTTTTATAATGAGTTGTACAGCAACAGTGAAAGAAATATTATAAAAAAATTTAACACGATCAATAAACTGCACTAAGAGAAGGAATAAATTTTAAACGTATCCGAGGTAAATACTGTACGGAAATCTCTATCAAGTAATGGAAGATTCGTTTGATAAAAATCGGAACAAACGATAAAATAATATGAAGTATATACACAATGTCTCACAGAAACATGAAAGAACTTTACGATATGTTCTAAAAATTAGAACAAAGAAATAGTTTCATCCAACAAAAATTAGGTCAAACTAAGTTTTCATTTTCAAGGTATAGTTTACGAGTACTTCACTCAGATTACTACTCCAGAATGAGAATGAAGTGGTATTTAAAAAGTTAAAGCTTCAATTAAAGAGTAAATTTAATGTAATCACTTAGGTATTGTCGTTAATGGTTGAAAAAATCATTCACCCAAAATCAATAGAAAAAACCTTCAATAATTTCATTAAATTGCCGGCAAAAATATTAATCTTGGAAACAAAATATGTAAGAAATTTATTCAGAAAAAATTAATGAGAATAATATCAAATGTAAATGAAGTAGAGTTGAAGAATTTGAGAGTCGTCTGACGCAAAACGTTGTTGTCAACTGCGTTGATTTCTCGTTGGATGTTTACCTTCAGTTCATCAATATTTTTGAAAAGATGCATAAGCTATCTCCTTTAAGTAGCCCCAAAAGAAAAAATCGCAAGTAGACAACTCTGGGGGAGGTGGAGATCACCGTTCTCTGCTGACAGGTCGTTCATTTGTGAAAACTGTATGAACACGATTCAGTGAAACGTTTGATGTGTGCCACCGTTGTTCCGTCTTGTTGGAAGAAGTTATATTCTTTTTCATTATCAGTTAATTGCGCATAGAATTCTTAAAAAATTGTGAGGTAAATTTTTGTATTGACAATCCAGTCAAAATATATTGGTCCCACTATACGATTACCGGAAACGGCAAACCAAACACCAATTTTCTCATCATGAAGTGGACGTGTGAATATCTCCTTTTCTTCTCGTGAAGTGGACGGGTGAGGATTTCTCGCCATCCAATACCTGGTGTTCTGCGAATTAACGTGGCCGGGTAAATGAAACCATTCCACGTCTGACATGAAATACGACATCGAGCCTATGTATCTACCAACAGGGTTTTCGAGAAGCCAGTTGCAATAATCAAGTTGTTTCGTTTTCTCTCTCTCCTTCAGTAGTTGCACAGTTGTTACATGGTATGGTTACAATTTTAAATCATAAAGAATTTTACGACAAGATATGTATTTAACACTAGATTGTTGGGATAACTTGCGTACTGATTTTTTTGGACTGGCAGTAATTCTCCTTTCAATATTGGCATTGGCCTGCCTATAGTCCTAACGGAAGGTTGCATATTTCGCTTTACATTTGAAACGGAACCTGTTGTATGCCATTCTTTAACAAAATCGAGTTTGCTAATATTCACTGAGATACACTTCATACGGCATTAGACATTTTTTCTGCGAATTATTGACGTGATTCTTCAAACGATCTAGAACGAATATAGTCCTCAACTGTAGCTATCCTCTCCTGGATTGAAAAATGCATTTTACACAAACACAATTGCATTCACAATAGTGCATTGCAAGAACATGTGTACTGCACTGACATGTAACCACCTAAAAAACTGTAACAACAACCAGTAGTAACATATACACCCATTAGTCGCGCTAGTTGTGTGAGAGTCTTTCATAAATATTATTGGGATGTGCTTTCATTACGGGTTCGGTTTTATGTTGCTCACTCTGTCTGCACACATACACACACCCAGAGACCAGAGAGAGATAGAGAGTGAGTGAGAGAGGGTGAGAGACACACACAAATATATATGTATATTTACATAAATATATATACACATCAGAGTGCCAAATTGTTTTCCTTTAATTTAAAAACAAACAATAGTATAAATTAAAATTTGATAAAGAACTAGACTGATTTGCAGAATCTACAGATTTCAATTGGACTTTGTTTCGTAATAAACAATAAAAATGAATTATTAAATAAATGTTATCTGAATATTATATCCCTATTACAAACTAGCGTCAGCGTATTACAACAATAAATGGTTAAATAATAATATAAAAACTAGTACTTCATAAACATGAAGGTTTTACTGAATAAAAAAAAATGATATGGTCACCATATGACTTCCTTGTACGGTGATTAAATTACATATACATATTTTTTTAAATGAAAGATACATAAAACTTTATTTCATTAATAACTAGTGATATTTTTTTATTTTTTTTATTTTTTTATTGTTATTATTAAATAATTATTTATTGTAAAATTCTTTTTGCAATCAGACATAATAATTATTCATAAATCAATATATTTAAACGAATAAAAACAACAAAGTACTAATAAAGTTATAAAAAAAAGATTATGAAATCTGATTCGAACCGATGTGCATTCCCGTTGTAAGATAGAAATATTTCATTAATTTAAATTTTATTTGGGTATAACTCTGGAACTAATGAAAATAAGTACCACTTATGATATATCGTTGAGAAGCGCTCAATGAAAGCTTATTATTGCAGTTAACCAAAAGTCCAAAATCCAGATTTCTTTGGATTTTGGGCTTCCTTTTACACCTTTGGTTTAGTCAACTGCAATCAAAAGAGCAATATGGATTCATGACAACAGTCCTAAATCCATAATTTCAACATCCTACGGCTAATCGTTTTTGAGTTATATACGTACTTACGTACAGACGCCACGCCGAAACTAGTCAAAATGGATTCAGGAATGGTGAAAACGGATATTTCCGTTGAAATCTGAAAATCGAAATTTTTTGCTATTACAACACTTTCTTTATTTCGTATAAGGAAGTAAAGAATAATAATATAAAAACATTATAACATATATTTTCATTAAAAAAAAATGTGTATATGTAATTTAATTGCCGTACAAGGAAGTCATGTGGTGTCCATATCAGATTTTTCTATTCAGTAAAAGCTTCATGTTTATGAAGTACTAGTTTTTATATTATTATTCAAGGAAGTAAAGTAACTTTTAAGTTATGTAGTCTATCTACTGTTAAATACTAATACAGTTAAAATTTGAATAGACCTTAGTAAATAATGAAAAAAAAAAACATTAGTTAGAAACCGTCTTTTTATACCTTGCCATTGTTATAATTTTTTCATGATATTTCTTACCGAAAAAAGTTTCTTAAAGCGGTTACAAGAATTTTGACAGGAATGATATTTTTCGGCAAGAGAATAAGTTTATTCGATAATAACTTACAAGGGTTCTATTTTTTTATATTTTTTTAGGCTTTGAATCTGAGTCCTGGAAATGCCACCGGCATCTACTGCTCTCTCTTTACATTTCTGTATAGCAATTAAATAAATTTTTGTAATTTTTTTAATTTTTCTACAGCTAAAGATTCTTTATTCACGAAATCATACACATTGTTTATAATTTCGCCAATCTGTCATCGAATTTTTTACTTTTCACAACAGAGTTGAATTCTGCCATAACTATTTGCATGTCAACGAACTACACGAAAAACCTTTTACAAAATCTCGTATTGTACATTAATTGACTTAAAAACAAAAATACACGACACAAGCAAAAAGAACCGTACTCTAAGGGAGAACCTTAGAACTTAACTTTACATACATGGAAAAGCAAAAGGAAAACAAAAATAAAAGAAAAAAATTTGTTTTGTATTTGAAACATGTCGTCACTCTCTTAATACTGTAGACACAAAAATGCATTCCTTTGTAAACACAGTTGCCTCATAGTTATGCAACTAAGAGATAACTAATCTAATGTTTCTAAATTGTCTAACCAATGTTTCAAAAAACTAAGCGTGCAATGTAGTATAGCAATGTCGTGTGAGCTGATCATCCCAGTTCACCGTTACGAAGCGGTTGCTGAAAATAAAAATAAAAATTGAAGATATTTAGTATGAAAGATTGGGTTCTGTAAGATATGAGAATACAAGAAAATATATATGCACATTTTCTTTTAGTATCCTACTGTGTTAAAAAAAATTTATATAAATGTTTTTTTGTTAATATATATATATATATATATATATATATATATATATATATATATATTATTCTAACACCAGTGATAATTTTTATCTTACATTAGTAATACTTAATGTATTGTTTATATTTTGTAGCTGATTTTCATTTTTCGTATATTTTTTTATTACTAATTACATGAGCTTTTTCACTTGCATGTCTTGTTAATTGTAAAATAATGTATTAACGTTTAGGAGCATGAATTAAGTACTTATTTAAACATCCTAGTTTTATGCATATCTAGATTTACTGAGAACGAGGAAGAAATTAACATATTTCGAGTTGTGAAATATCAATACATTTTGAATTTGGGGGTAAAACATATATTTACGCTTAACTGGATGTTGTTATTGATATTACAAAATCTTTGTTATACAGATTCGTCTAATGCTGACATTTGATACTATCATTCTAAAAATCAGATAAAGCAATTGACGTATAGGATTTTTATGGAAAATAATAAAAAATATTTGTTTTATTGTTTTTTTTTTTTAATTCCGTAACTAGTTTAACTATTTAATGAATGCACAGACTAAAAAATTATTCTGAAGAAGTTTAAAATTAATTCATATAAATATTAAAAAGAAATGGTCACAGAAAATTTGGTGGATTTTCGTTTCTGGGTCGAGAAATACTAATACGTTTAGACACATTTAATTAAAACTGAAACATTTTCCGTGTTTACACAAGGAAGCCTGAAATAATGTTTGTTCTCGTATCATTTAGCTGTGAATAACTGACGTGATCATTATGATATTGGGAATAATTTCATCGACTTTAAATTAAATTCATATTCTGGATTATACGAATAATTTTACAATTTTTACAAATTATTCAGTATAAAAAATATTCTTACGATGTTTTTCTTAGATAACAAAAATCGATTGTATTTAATATTTTTTTTATGTATATTCAAACAATTCTAAAAAATTAATTTTTATTTGATCTTTCGAATTTTATAACGTAATTTTCCATTAATATAAATATTTTCTTTTAATTTGTTTCGGAAAGTAATATTATAAGAGCATTTCCAATACAAGGTATTTTATCCAATAGCAATTCTTCAGAATTCTCTGGTCTGGGACTAGATAAGATTTACTGCAGAAATTGGGCTTGCACCAAGTTATTCAATATTATCTCAAGATACAAATCTTATGGGACCATCGAAGTGTATTTTTAAAAAAAGTAAACATGGAAAATTTACTTAAAAATTCTATTAAAATTATTTCTATTTAATTTTTTTATTATTATTATTGTGAACGTTCGTTAAGTTTTAATGTTGATTTAAGAAATATTATTTACTAGACGATATATTCTTAATGTAAAAGTAACAGTTTGGAAGCACCAGTTTATAACAAATCAATTAGATAAGAAGAGATACCATATGTTTTTCTAATCAAATTATTATCTTTTATAATTTTTCTCTCGACTGATGAAGTTTATGTACGTTGAATATAACTTAAACGAGTTTCTTCAATAAAATTTTGATTGTGAATTCATCTTGCCGATGGCTTAATGTATGAATATGATAACTAAAACGAAAATTGCTTAGATTTTATAAAGAATAATCTAAGAGACCACAACGTTGTTTTTTTAGGATCAGGATTAGTATCAGAAAGTCAAATTTACTGGTTTCGAAAAATAATTATAAAAAAAATTAAATTAAATAATATAGAAATCATTTACTAAATTTTTTCGTCATAAAGTGAACAATCATATGAATATACGAGTAATATTTCTATTGTTATTATTATAATTATAATTATTCCAAATATGTATAATGCAATTTGTTCAACTAGTGAACAATAAGCTACCCCTTCACCGCCCAGTGAGATGTGGATGATATGTATAACTTGTAAATAAGGTACAGTTTTGTTCAGTTTGAGACCGACCATTCCTGAGATGTGTGGTTAATTGAACCACAACCACCAAACTATTCCGGTATCCACTGTTTATTATTCAAATCCGTATAATTGTAAGTAACTTTTAACAGGATTGATCCTCAGAAGAGTCGACTTGTTTTCTTTCTTTATTTTCTCCTTCCTTCCCACCCAGAATCGGATTCCATAGTGAAGCATAACACAATCCGCGGAAGTGTCGTTTTAAAGCCGACTGGATCTTAACTATTAATGCCTACCTCTAACTCCCAGAGTAGAGTTACTTAGAAAACAGTCGACTTAGAAAATCAGTAGTTAAACATGTGATTTGTGACGACACGTTAACTACTAGACCAGCCCGGATATAATTGAGCAATTATAATGTGAAATATGATCAATAAATTCAGTTTTTTCTTTATTTTATATACCTTTTTAATAACAAAACAAGAAATAAATCAAATAAAAAAATGTAATAGACTAATAAATTTGTCTTAGATTGCTTATGATTGACGTGTAAAATTCATTTTGTATACCTTCACGATATTATCCCATAATAAAATACACAACTAGATCAGGGATAAAAAATAACAATTTTCCAATTATTTCACGGTAAAATTATCTATTCATCATTTTTACCTTAAAAATAATTTTTTATAATTCTTTAGATGTGAATATTTTACAGTCGCATTTTTTCTCTATCGTGCGTACAGCAACCGACCAAAAGAAAATTGCATTACCACTCCCAATGACTAAAACAACTAGCCAGAATCTCATTCAGCAATCGAACCAAATCACGAAGCAAAAATATTAAAACAAAATAAAATTATATGAAAAATAAAATCAAAGTGAAAATTCAACTTTTCAGCTGGTAGTTTTTTCAAAATGTACGGAGACATAAGGATTATGCACGTGTGAAAACAAAAGGAGAGTTACAAGAAGATTGAAATATTTTATTATTTTCTTTAGTACTTTTTCATCATGACCAGCGGATTCATTCAAGGTTATAGTTAACTAATGACATTTTTTACCATTAATTTACCAATTTAGATCGAAGCTTATCAGTTGAAATAAATCATTTAAAATATATTATATGAAAAAAGTAGAGTAATATATGTGTGCCAAGACAGACATATATTTTTTCCTTTTTCAAGCCCAAAATTAGAGATAACTCATATAAATCATGAATTTTTTGTGAAAAAATATAACCCTATTTATTATAAATATGACAACGTTTTAGAAAAAAATCAGCATTAGATTTACCTAAAAACAAAGTTTCTTGTTTGTTAATATAAATATAAAACCTTTAATTTAATAAAGATAACGTTTATCTTTATAAAACCCTTTTTTTTTAAACATTTAAAAAAATGTAAACTTTAAATCTTTAGTACATTGTAGCTGTAATGAAAATCTTTATGTAATTTATTACAGCGTAAACTAAGCAGCAGATAATTACTACAAACATCAGTTCCACTTAATCTACAACACCTATTTGTGCTATATAAAATCAAATAAAATTCAAGGATTGAATAGATTTTGTGTATGAATGTTCAATGAAACAGAACGGAATAAATAGAAGGAAACAATAGTGGAATACAAAACAAGAGGGAACAACCGCTGGAGAAATGACCTACATACCAACTGTAATGGTTTCAGACGTATTTGACTTCGGAATCTAATACATGCAATTCACATGGGTTCTTGAATTTAACGCCAGTAATTCGTCAAACAATAACAACAATATATCAGTCACAGTAGTAACCACAATGACGGCAAAGATCAGACAACTGACTATAAATTTCATTCTACTATTTGTAACTGTTACCTAATCTCAATTTTAAATAAAAATTAAACGAGATATAGACATAAGAATAATAATTGAATACTGTTAATAAATTCTTAAATTTTTATACAGAAAAGTTTTGTAACATATTAAACAGACAAAATATTATAATAAGACAAAATATTAAACGTGTGTTTACTTATATTTTCTTGAAAATTAGGAACATCTCGTATAATAAAAATGTAGGTTAGAAGAAAGTGTTCAGTAGAGTCTGGTCGTCTAGAATTCTAGTTTTACCCGCCGGGTTGGTCTAGTAGTGAACGCATCTTCCCAAATCAGCTGATTTGGAAGTCGAGAGTTCCAGCGTTCAAGTCCTAGTAAAACCAGTTATTTTTACATGGATTTGAATACTAGATCGTGTTCTTTGGTGGTTGGGTTTCAATTAATCACACATCTCAGGAACGGTCGAACTGAGAATCTACAAGACTACACTTCATTTACATTCATACATATCATCCTCTGAAATAATATCTGAACGGTAGTTACCGGAGGCGAAAAAAAAGACAAGAATTTTAGTGTATTGATAATAGTTCAAGCTATTGGATGATTCGTAGAATAGTGTATAATATAATGAAATTGTAGTTAAAAAAATTGTATCAGTCAGTTTTTAAAGACTTTTCAATACGATTTTGTTTTACTGAAAATTATTCATTTTTTCTCTAGATATAAACTTTAATTATTAATCGTTTTTTGTTTATCAGTTGAACGTACTCAGAAAATCTACTATATTATATTTCGTCTAAGCATGGATTTATTTTTCCTCAAAAGAATCAATAAATAATTAAATTTTTTATGTAAACTAATAAAATTTTAAGGTTATCATGAAGGTACAAAAAAAATAAAAATAAAAATTAATTATAAAATGTATAAAAAATAATGAATTAATGAACTGTACTGTCCTTTAATTTTTGAAATGGTAAAATGACATAACATTGTTCAGTCAATTAGAATACAGAAAAAGCTTTTTTCGATTAGTCACATTTTTTTTAAATTTCTGGTGTTATGGGAGCGGGATTTGGAGATTTTTTAATTTTGTTAATATAATGCCACTTCTAACGCCAAAATACTGAAGGGAATACTGTATGGACATTTTTGAAGAGCAACCGTGGTTGAGACCGGAAAAATACTTCTTTATTTAAACCGATTTGATTAATTATAATTTGTCAAAAGACGGTTATCCCGGAAATAAGAATAATTAAATAGGTAAGAAGTTGGGATAGTAATTATCTTCCTTTAAAGTTATTATAATAAGACAATAAAAGAATGAGTAGATAAATATTTGAATTTTCATCGAATAATATAATGCTTATTCAATAAAATTATTGACTACAATTAGGTATTTTTAAATTTACATGTTCATCAGTGTTATCGGTGTCTGGCAAAGTTAGAGAAATTTGAAGATTTATTTAATAAAATTAGCCTGTAATAACTCATATAGCTTACTGTGACCATGCCAGATGCAACAGATAGGCTTCTAGGAACACAAACTCTACCGTGTCCGGCAAGGCGCCAAACAACACGGTGAAGTGGAGTGGTTTGTGCCTCTTAAATTCCCTTACGCTGCGTATTATTGAAACCAGATAGATAATACGTCTCTAATCAGTAGGTACATGAACCTCATCCTTTACTAAACTGTTGAATTCTAAAACATTCATTAATCAGTTAATAAAACTGAGCAAACACTTATTGTATAAGAATGTAAAAATGGAGGCGTCTGGGTTAAAGTAGAAGAAAAAATATAAAATAAAAAACTAAATTTACTTATCTATACATTACTGTTTTGCTTTTATTAATTTATATCTAATCATTAGTTTTATTTAACATATCGATTTTCCTTAAGATAAATTAAAGATTTAATATCAAGAAATTAGTTTTAATGGTCAAATATAATATCCATTTCAATAGATTGTACAAGCTAATTTCAAATTAAGGTTCATATATAAACAAAGGTTAATTTTATTAACTTTCTTAATTGAACGTTTTTCCATTGCAGTAAAGAAAGGTAAATAGCCAAAAAAATGTAGTATTTGTTCACGTCAAATATTCCTTTTTTTGTGTCTTTTGTTAGAGAAATGTACTTAGTTTTTTTTATGATATCCAACTGATTAAATAACAGTTATGTCATTTCTCAATAAATTTTGTATCCCCCATTTTCCAGTACATTTAAAAAGTATCTATATTATTGGTATGTTACTAGTAGAAGATTGCAGATTTGAATTGTTGAAAATGGAAGACTTTTGGCTTGTTGTTCGTTATTGATATGTGCTCTTTAGCTCAATGATATTCGACCAGATATGATATAGTCTTGGTGTCAGATACAGATTAAATTTCAAATTAGTTACAAGTTAGAATATTTTGGATTAAAATATTGTTGTTCCTTTATTTATTTATGTTTTTTCAATCTTACTTAATACTCAGTAAGATGTGTTTTGTTTTGAGTTAATTAAATAGTAGTACACCGATGGGAATATCACTCGTGGCATTCGCATCGGTGGCATCCTGGCCGAGGCAGACTGAAATATGTCAATAGCTGAGGTTTCAAAGATTACCTCCGATAAAGCGCATAAGGACTAGAAACGAAGGGGGTGACGAATGGTGTCTTCCCCTATGGCGGTCAGGATGTGCTATCAGTGACTAATTAAATGTATTCTTTGCATCAATGTTTTCTTACTGTGGTATATATGGAAGATACTATTTCCTATTGAATTCCGTAGTTGCCCATGCGCTTTGGTTTTCTTCAGTGTCAATTGTTTTAGTTTGTCTACGAGCAAAATTAAGAGGCTTAGTTTGTTGTCAGAGTATAAATAGTAGGGAGCATTCTGTCTTACCCCTTAACTAATTTGAAATTTGTTCAAATTCATACCTCTCCTTGTTCTTTGAAGTATCTTTCATATTTGTGTTTATCATTTTAGATACTGTACAAGATTTGATGTGATATTTTTTTTAGATTTCATTTTTATTGTAATAATCCAGTTCAGTTTTTTATTAAGCATTAATAAAGTAGTTCGAAGTGACATATTTGTTATCAACTATACGAAAATCATTCTATTTAATTGTGTTCTGAGTATCTGCCACTATGGGTGCAAAGTACACTTCAACGTTGCTTAGCATATGATAATGTTTGCAGCTGGTTGAGTAAGTGGTGCTTACTTTTAGTTAGTTGGTTAGTACTGATAATAATAATGATGAATTTTATCCATTCTTGACATCTTCAAATTGCTTGTCTTAAGAACTTTTGGTGTCACTGATCGTTTTGGTTCTGTTTTTGTATATCTAAAATTTTACCTATTTCCTTTTTATTTTGGGTCTGCCCTACTCATCTTTCTGACATATCAAATAATAATATTGTTTTTGTATTTATTATTAAGAAAAAATAAATATATGACAAATATGAGATAAAGTTTTCTAAAGAAATTGTACTTGTTATAACGCTGAAAATTACAAGTAACAACATCTTTAATAATTAATTTCCGATTTTTACTTTTGCCTAATTAAATTTCTTACTTTGCTTCAAGGTAATAGGAAATAGACTGAATCGGGAGGAAAAGAAACTGACAGTAGTACATATAGTAATGCATATATTTACTAAAATCTATTGATATTGTAATTGGTATTGTAACAGGATATATACAGTATATTGGACCAGGGTAACGGATTTACCACTCAGTCGAGTGGAAGCTTGTGTTGCGGTCGGACGTATTGTTGTGCGTTCTGTCTTATACTGTTTTTTTTTTTCGGCTCAACGGTTTTATATCTGATTTTTGGAATTGGGAATCGACGGTGGAAAATTTTCGGAAGTGTTCTAATATAATTTGGTGATTTTTGGTTGCGGACTGACCTTTTTATTGAATTTTTTTATCTGAGTAGCCTTATTGCTATTGGCAATAAGGTTCATAGTTGACTGCTGGTGGCAGTGGTTAGTGTGAGTTAGTAGTGGTGTACCTTGAGTTGTTTTCAATTCGGGTGTAGCTTATCTGTAGTGGATAGCATAGACAATTGTAACTGGCATCGACTGATAATATTGTTTATTATACTTCAAGTGATAAACTTTTGATATTGGAATTAATTTAATTAATTTCGGTTGTTGTTATCTCTTGATAAGATAGACTGCTGTAGCTTAGTTTATCAAGCTATCATTTATATATATATATTTTTTTTTTTTTTTTTTTGGGGTATCAACGGATGCGGAATTGTCCCCTAAGTACAATTTTGAGACATGCGACGTCGTAGCTCCCTCCCATCTGAGGATACAGCCTCACAAGGGGCTGGACCCTCGAAGGGAGCAACTGGAAGGAGAGAGAGTGGCACAGTGGACACTGAAGGTATGGATACTACGGTGAGCACCCAGGAAAAGAATAAATGGAGGGAAACCGATGGCAGAGTAGCCAAAAGACCTAGAACGGGTTCTTCTGAGGAGGAAGAAACCCCTCCTACTCTTGAGGAAATTACCTACAAATTAGGTAATGCAATCATACAACTGAGACACATGACTGAAGGTCATTATAACAGCAAGATGTCGGTCATTTTGGATGTTGATCTATCAGACGAGCAATTGATAGAGAGACTGCCCTCCAGATGGTCAAGGTGGGTGATGAACAGGATCACTCAGGTTAACGCAGCGAAACCTTGAGAGGGTAGTTGTCACTTTGTAGACTTGAATGGCATAAGACCAAACAGCCTACATGCAGGAGCAACACCTGGTGCAATGTTTCTTCAGGAATCAACGATACTCGAAGACAGTAAGGTCACAACTAATGGTACAAGATACACAGTCATCTATGACTCCAGTTGTGGGGATAAGGAAATGGCATCACACGTACTTAAGGCACTAAGAAGAGTAGTGGGTAACTCTGAGTCTTCAGTTTTCGTGATACCAACTGGCCCTTCGGTCATTTTGATTAGGAAAATAGTAATATGTATTTTAAGGATTGGGAAGACCTTACCAAGGTTGGTCCTCCCCAATCCAAGTGACAATGCAAGACCAAGATCCAGATCGGCGTCTGTAAGGCGAGGAACCCCACCGGTCGCCGAGAGTAAAACCATTGTTGTACAAGCACAAGGGAAAACATACGCTGATCTATTAAAAACTATGAAAGAGAAAGTTAAAGTAGAGGAGGCTGGAGAAATTCTTTCTATAAGAAAGGGTAGAGATGAACAGCTAGAAGTTAGGGTAAGTGGAGTACAGAAGGCAGGGGAGTTTTCTGCAATGCTGAAGGATAGAGCAGGGGATCTTCAGGTCGATATTCATAACAAGGGAGACCGTAGAGCAGTTGTACACATTAAGGACATGCTTGGAGATACTACGGAAGGTGAGCTAAAAGAGGCAATTGAGAAGGTCCTAGGAACGGGTGATAGATTTCAAATAACATCTATGAGAGACGCATATGGTAGTTCCAAAAGTGCTACAGTAATTACTACTCAACGCAGCGCAACAAAGTTAATAACAGCAAAACTGAGAGTAGGCTGGGTTTGCTGTAGGGCATTATCCGTATCGAAAACGAAAAATGTTACCGGTGCTGGAGCATGGGGCACGGTAGAAGAGAATGCAGGGGCCCTGACCACACCAACTTATGTTTCAACTGTGGTAATACGGGGCATTTCATCAAAGACTGTAGGCAAGCAATGAAGTGTCTCGATTGCAGAAGCACAGAACACAGAACCGGGAGTATGAGCTGCAATAAACATAATGATTAAAATATTATTTAGTAATAATAATAGAAGCCTACTATCAGGAGACCTGACGCTGGAAATAGCCACAAAATACAATGTCCACTTTCTGGTGTCTACGGAGCCTAATGTGTATTCGGCTGCCAGAGGTCAATGGATACCCTACAGAAATGGGGCTGTGGCCATCAGAAGAATACTCGATAGACTGGATTATAACTTGTACAGCAGAGAAGACGGAATAATAGCTATTGAATTAAGTGACACGATTATTGTGGGTACATACATCAGCCCCAATTGCACTATAGAGTTTTTCCAAACCAGATATTTAACCTACAGCAGATCATGACCAGAACGCGGAAAAGAGTCGTAGTGCTTGGAGATTTTAAGTGTAAAACTACTGTAGCGGGTGCCAATTCTACAAATGCTAGAGGTAGAATTCTCGAAGACTTGTTGGAGGTTACGGGTGCGTGCTGTATAAATGATGGAGCTCCTACATACAGCGCAAGAGGTCACCAATCAACAATAGACCTGGTAATTGTGGATAGTAGGTTTAGAGTAGATACCGTCGAGTTTGCTGTCCTTACCGAAGAAACTGGTAGTGATCACAAGGCCGTATTTGTTAACATCAGAGATTGTCCAAGGCGGCTAAGGCAGGATAATATTATCTCTAGATTAACGGATTTACAGATACACCGGGTGTCAAATAATGCGGCAAATAGGATTAGGAACTGTGAAAACATAGAATCGGAGAAATTTCAAGAAATAATCAAAAGAAAATTGCTAACATACCGCAGTCCGGTAATAGATATCATCCGGTGTACTGGTGGACCAGAGAAATCGAAGACCAAAGGAAAATCATGCAGCGTCACAAAAGAACTGCTCAGAGGTTGCGAGCAAGGAATAGTAACGATGAAGAAAGTCAACGTGCTGCCCAAGACTATAGACAGGCCAGGAAAAAGCTTAACTTTCTCATTAAGCAATCTAAGAGGAATAAATGGCAAGAGCCCTGTAACGAACTTGACACTGACCCTTGGGGGAAAGTTTTTAAGATAATTACCAAAAGGCTAGGTAGACAGGTGCCAACGTTGAGTAAGGAGGAAGCGGAACGACAAGTTAGGATTCTTTTCCCTAGACCTGAAAATCTGAATAGGGAAACAATTGTTTGTGAAGGTGGCAGATTTACAGAACAAGAGGTAATGGAGGCCATTAAAAAGTTGAAAAACCGGAAAAGTCCAGGGCCGGATGGCATACCTGCGGCCATCATCAAGACTATAGCAGGAATAATACCCTGGAAAATTGTGGATCTGGCTAGTTATGGTCTACAAAACTGTAATTTTCCTGGCTGCTTTCCAGCAGCCAGGACGGTTTTTATACCCAAGGCGGGGGTAAATAATGGATATAGGCCGATTACTCTTATTAATAATATGGGAAAGGTGGTTGAGAGGCTGATAGAAGGGAGGCTTAGGGCAGAGCTTGAGGAAAAGGGCTGTCTACATCCACAACAATATGGATTCAGAAAAGGCCGATCTACCATAAATGCCTTAGAGAAAGTTAAAAATTGGGCTTTAAATAGCAGGAGCGGTACCTGGAGGACCAGGAAAATCCCCCTAGTGATAATGCTGGACATTAGGAACGCGTTCGGATCAGTCCCCTGGTCATCTATAATTGATGCATTGCATGAGATGCGAATAAGCGAATATCTAATAAATCAAGTTAATCACTATCTACATCAAAGGTTTCTTGTGATCAAAACTTTGGAACGTAAGGCAGTTTTCCAGATGTTTGGTGGCGTTCCTCAAGGTTCTGTGCTGGGCCAAACCTTGTGGAATATTTTTTATGATGCAGTCTTCTGACTGAATTATCCTCAAGGAGTTACTGCAAATGGCTATGCTGACGACATAGCAATCCTCGTTGAGGATAGGGATGTAGATTACTTAGAACGCAATGCCAGTCTGGCATTAGGAATTATAGGTGAATGGTTACAAAGAAGCCAACTACAGATAGCCCCAGGGAAGTCCAGTTGTATTACCCTTTCCGGCAGAAGACCTATTAGAGGTAAAAATTTGAATATCAGAGGAGAGCCAATTATGCAAGTCAATGAGGCAAAATATCTGGGAGTCATACTCGATAAAAATTTGAGATTTAGCAGACACATAGATATAATATGTAGTAGGGTCACTCCAATGGTCAAAGCTCTGAGAGGACTCTTCCAGAACCATGGATCACCAAAAAAAAAAAAAAACTAGGAAATTAATAACTGCTGCAACAACATCAATGATATTATACGCGGCCCCGGTTTGGGGACATACAATTAGTATTAAACGGAATAAAGGAAAATTGAGAAGCGCGCATAGACTCTCACTGTTGAGGGTGGCCGCTAGTTACAGAACGGTGTCCTATGACGCGCTTTGCGTAATAACAGAGGTTCTACCAATAGACCTGCAGATTAAAAGCAGGATGCTTAGATATGAGGGACTACCACAAGACGAGATAGGGGCTCAATTGGAGCAAGAATGGCAGTTGGAATGGTCACGCTCAAGAGTCGGGGATTGGACTAGAAGACTAATCCCTGATATAGGTAGGTGGTATGGAAGTAGACGCGGAAACGTTGACTTCTATATGACACAGTTATTATCGGGGCATGGATCTTTCGGGCAGTACCTAGCCAGAATTGGAAAACGGGACACACCACAATGTGTTTATTGTGAGGAAACAGATAATGCGGAGCACACTATATTTGTATGTCCTAGATGGGCTGAAAACAGGAGGGTAATTATAACAAATCGATTAACACCGGATAATCTAATTGATTGGATGGTACAAAATCAAGAGAACTGGGACTGGTTCAGAAGGTTTGCTGGAGAGATCCAGAGAACTAAGGAAGAAGAGGGCGGTAGACTGTGATTAAGGTAAGTAGGGAAGGGTGGACAGTCTCTCCGTGGAGGGCCCGTATGCCCTGGTATGCGGGTTCCTGCGAAGGGAGAGAACTCCAGGGGAGATGGGAATAAAAGAAAAGACCGAGTCCCGGCCGGCGGTGTTTCTCCCTGCGGGCGTCTAGGCACTTTGTGGGGTGGGTACCGTCGGTTAGAGGCATAGGCGTAAAGACCGAGACCCGGTTCCCTGCGGAGGAGCTGGGGGCATCGCCGGACCTTGGCCCTAACGCGGGGAATTAGAGGCAGGCAAAATATAAAACAAGAGATCCAAGACCGGGGGGGGCCAACCTGCCGTGCCGGATGTAAAGCCGGTGGGTGGGGGACGTCCCCTTTGAGTAGAAGGACACTCTCCCCGACTGAGTATACTTAAATGGATATCCGGTCGGAGAGAGTAGGGGAAAAAAAAGAAAAAACAAAAGAAAGGGTAACGGATTTATTCCATTAAGAAAAATAAAGAGAACATAATAATGAAACGAAGAACCTACAAGGAACTAAAAGGGATTGTTTACATAGAATAACGTGTCGGTTTAACAATTTGTTGTTTGGAATACAGACAATGCCACCTCCAAATGCTCTTGTTCGACCGTAAGGTTTAGTGGACTGGGTAAAGAGGTTATAGAAAAAGGTAAAAGCGCAGACAATGAAAATTATTACGCTTCAACAATTAGAGGGATGAGTCGGATACTGATACTGCAGGCCAGAGGATGAAAGTACTGCCACGGACTAGGAGGAGAGTCTAGTAGTTCTGCGAGGCCGTGGTTGACGTATTCATGATAACAGTGATATCAATAAGCCTGAGGTAAAAACGAGTGAAGAGTACGTCGCTAGTGTTCCAATGTGGACAGTGGGTGAATACAAGAAGTTGTTCGATGAGTGTTTGGTAAACAGTAATGAAAGTGACAATATTCTATTCATTTATAAAGTGTAAAGTAATTATTTTATAAACAGTAAAAGTAATAATGCTTGCAAAAATTGAACTGTATGCACTTTAGACTTTACTAATGTTATCTTGTAATTAATGCAATATTAGTTTATAGTGGTCATTATAATGTTTTTAGTAAATTGGACTGTATTTTGGTATTTATTATTCTAACTATCAATAAGTAATCCATGTATATTTATTTGAATTACTAATTTGTATGTTATATATGTGTATTGTTATTACTGCTGTTGCCATTATTTATGTTATTATTTTTATAATTTATTCTGTTCATATCTCTTTAGAGTAATAAATCGTAATTATAAGGAATTTTTACATTTATTATCACTCAATATCCTTGTTGAACAGTGAATATGCGATATTGTGCTATGCTGTATTAAATAAATAACGTATAAAGTATAAAATGTAGAAATATTTATTCATTTCTTGGTTTTATTTTTCAGAAATTTCATTTATTTAAGCCTAAATAATTATGTATATATTGAGTGGCTAGACTTTGTCAAACATGTCGGAAATTGTTAGGAAAGAACAATGAATTCAAGGTTTCGATTTATTTTCAATTTTACTGTTGTACCTCTTTCAATGGTGAACATAATTTATTATCATAACTTATTAACCGTTAATTTATGATTACTTTACATAAAATTTTATAAGAATAAACTTTATATATTAATTTTCAAATTTAAATAAGGCACTATTTCTAACTATTCACGGCATTAAATCATTTTATCAAGCATTTTAGTTTATAAATGACAAGTTTATTCCAATAAGTATTCTCCGCAAAAGTAGATATTCGGTAATCATAAATTTGTTAATTGCCTACCTCTGTTATCAAGCGCAGTTTTTATTTCTTAGATTACGCAGCTGCTGCTCTAAAATTTGCATTATTTTGGAGATGATCGTAAATGTGTTACACTGTTCAGATTCATGTCCTCCGTGTAAACAAACTATGTAACATTTTTCTTCTTACTTATGTAAAAGTAAATAAATATGTTAATCTGGTTAAGTTCTACAGCTGTTTTATAATATTTATTTTGTCTCTATAATACTATTGTTAATTAATTCAGTTCAGTTAAAGATGTAACTTAAATGTGAATCTAACTAAAATACTGAATATAATATTTCTTAAAATAAAAATATCGTACATGTGCATCATAATTAACCTCAACAGTGTAAAATAAGTTATTAACAATACGATATTAAAATAAATGAAATATATCTAAATTTGTTATAAATTACATATAATAAAAATATAATTGATCACACTAACAAGGAATTTATTGATTGACAATGATCCGGCTGCATAAGTTCTCAATACTGGAAGGTTCATTTAGACAGTTATTCGAACACATATTTCTACAACGTAAACGGTAATAGAAGTATTTTATTTGAAGAAATTTCTTTTACACTTATTACCTTGTTAATATCTGATATTTTAAAGTTAGTATTCTACAACAAGAAAAGAGTAAAACCACTAAATTGTGTCAAAATTTCAACAAAACATTTAACCAAAAAATATAAATATAATTAAAAAATTAACCAAGGAAGACGCTAAGAAAGGATGAACATAACAAAAACGTTAAAAAAATTAGCGATACTATTATTATCGAAGATTTCATACCTAAATCTCATTCATGAAAATTTATATTTTTTTCACTTTATATTTTTAACACATCTAGGGTGTCTAAAAATTGCAGATTATCGGAAATAGTTAAAAAACAGGAAACTGTGATATTTGAAGCAAACTTTTCAGTTTATATACACCATTTTCAATTTAATATGATGTTTTTAGTGGAAGACAAGTATACATACACCTGACCACTACGAGACATGTACTAATGAATCGGGATTTGCGCTAGTAATCGGTACATTCCGATGCCTGTTTGCTAAGGGGGAGGGACACACAAACACACACTCACACACAGACAGACATACATACAATGTCCTTTAGTAGGGCAGAATTGGTGGTCTACTTCGATAAAAAATCGATTTATATTTTTAAAGAACAATTAATTTTATTTAAATAAAAACACATTTACATCAAAATTAGAATCTCACTTTCTTGAAATAGTTGTATATATTGAAATCCGTTTATTACAAAATTAAATTGAAATTAATGTTTATTTCGGTTAGAATTCAACAATGGAAGAAACGTTTTAGTATTGTTTTCTTTATTTCGAGAAAACAGGAATTAACTTAATACAATGGTTAAGCCTATTGAGAAAGGGAAAGAGTTTTACAACTTGAGCTTAAAATAAATGGTCAGATCCAATATCTGTGATATCACAACGCACTCCATTCTTCTCTTCGAACTAACCAACCGATCTCTGATATACGCCTACCTCAATCTCCCTCATCCGTTTAGTAATCACTGCTAAGTCCACGAACAAATTCTCCACATCCTATCTTTACTTGAATTCATGCGTTTGAGACAAATTACATAGATAAAATTCAATGTCTGGTGTGTTTTATCTGATTAGTCTAATTTCGTGAACCATTTTTTTTTTTAATTTACGCATGAAAAAAAAAAAAGGTGAATTAATTAATTATAATTATAATTAATTAAATAAGAAAAAAATATAAATAAGACAGAATTTTTATTCTTTAGGTTAAGTAATTTTTTAGCGAGAGTGTTTACACTTTTTCTTATCACTTAGAACGTTCCAGCTTCCAATCCCGGTTAGGGTAGGTATATTTCATACGCTACCATGTTTTCCAACTCGGGCTTCAAATTGATACCCAAATAAATAATTGATGTCGCATTAAATAAAAATGTTTTTAAATAATTTCCATCTGGTAATAAGTAGTAGGGTTTGATTGCATTACTATTTGAAATTCGAGGAGTATGCTGAAAAAAAGAGAGATAAAAATATCAATATTACTAAAAATAAAATAAATAAAATATGTTTTATTAAAAATGAAACGAAATGATTTAAGAATATATATATATATATATATAATGTATATACTTGCAGATGGAAATTTAATCATAATTTCTATTTGTCCTTAGAAATTAAAGAAGTAGTTAAAAAGACACAGAAAATTGTAAAAAAGAGACATTACTGAAAGAGATGTGAAATGAATTTAACATTTTGTGTTATATCAAATATTATTGGAAATTTTAATTTAACCAACCATTAATTTGAATTACTAGTAAGGTGTTGTTCATTCTCAATTTTTTATTAGAAAATATACTGACCTCAAATATTATTCAAGAAATTCTTTGAAGCAGTCCTTTCTTCTGAACATGTTTTCTAATCATTACTTTTTCATTATACTTGAATAGATGATTTACATATAGCTTACAAAGCTTCTTTTCTATTTAATATGTTGTCATAATTTACTAACCATCAATGATATTATAAATATAAGACTAAATGATTAGATTAAAACTTCCTAGTGGAGTTGTAAATAATTCTTGTAGAATTAAAGTTTTGTTTCCTGTGTTTTATTCATACAACTAAATAGAATTGGTATAGCAAAGATAAATTATTTTTTTCTAAATTATCAAACGTACATTAATTTTTTTCTTCAGAAAGGCGGTTAAGTATTTAATTTCAAAACTGATGCTGATTAATTAAGGATTGGAGTCCGGAGGGGAGATATATAATAATTAAATCTACCTTTGAAATTATTAGTTAAAATTTTAATAAAGTTACTTGTTTTGTTTATGAACGTAAAATTTCAGTTAATATCAATAAAATTCAGATAACTATTTATTATAGTATTTAGTTTCTATAATATTCTTAATCTTTATCTTTACTTTAAGGAATACTTTACTAGTCTTTAACTATTCTTTTCAATATAAAAGTTGAAAAACGCAAGAAGATCACTTATATTGTTACTTTCTTAATCTTTTTACACGAAAAATAGTGCTTCTTCAAGGGTTATGTGATTTTTAAATGAGTTGCATATTACAGTAACTGAATTTGCAAGAAGTTTTAAGGTTGAATAGAAATATTTTGTTAGGTATAAATTACATGACCCACCGGGTTAGTCTAGTGGTGAACGCGTCTTCCCAAATCAGCTGATTTGGAAGCCGAGAGTTCCAGCGTTCAAGTCCTAGTAAAGTCAGTTATTTTTACATGGATTTGAATGCTAGATCGTGGATACCGGTGTTCTTTGGTGGTTGGGTTTCAATTAACCACACATCTCAGAAATGGTCGAACTGAGAATGTACAAGACTACACTTCATTTACACTCATACATATCATCCTCATTCATCCTCTGAAGTATTATCTAAACGGTAGTTACCGGAGGCTAAACAGGAGAAAGAAAAGTAAGAAAAAGTATAAATTACATACCCCTCAGAATTATTGTCGTCCTTAGTAGATGCAGGACTAAATTTACTAAACAGGTTATTTATAGAGATAAATAAAGTGAAGAAATGTTTTGAGATCTTAAGGATAATCTTCTGTGTAGATGTAACCATACTAAAGAATAGTGGTAATATAAACTACTATAATGTCTGTTTAAAATTTTATGATTCAAGAATATTGACTAGGATGGTTTACAGGCAAATAGAATGTTTGATGGAAGGTGTACTAGATGGTTACAAGTTGGTTTTACAAAGAAATGTTTATTTTAACTCACGGATTATTAAAATGAAGCAGAATTAATAATAATAAAATTACCTACTAGGTATAGTTGATTAATATTAAGCATTTAATAATGTAGAATGTATAAAACGTGTGCAATTATAACAAAAATTTTACTGAAGAGTAGGGAAGTAATACTGATGTATGTATGATTCAAATAATAGTGTTAAGTGAAGAGTACAAAGAAAGGTAGTGACTGATTTTGAAAGGAGTAAGATAAGAACGTAGCCTTTCTTCCTTACTTCTCAAATTGTACTTAGAAGAAGCTGCAAAAAAATGTTGTACCAAATTAAAAAATTATCCGAGTACATAAAATAAAATGTTGCGATTCGTTGATGATTTTTTTTTTGACTAGAGACCAAAGATGAGCTTCTAATAAGAAGCTCATTATATTAATAGTATATTTCCTAATAGTAAATATACTATTAGGAAACAAAATTTGATTTGAAACTGAATAAGAATAAAATTAAGTTTAAGCAAAAGTAACAGAAAGGAAGATAATGGTGAATAAAATATTAGGATAGAATACCATAAAATATCATATAATGAGAAGCACGGTTTCATAGATATTAGAATTATTTTTAAAGAAAGAGAAAAGTTGAGATCAGGGAGAACAGTTGAGATTATTCAGCTGGCATATGCAAGAATTTACATGCAAAAACATCTTGAGATATCAACTCTGGATTTAGGAATTAGAAAGGAATTACAAAAAAAAATGTATAGATTGTAACACTTTCATGTAACGGAACATTGGCAATATAACTCCAGAAATTAGAAGAATAGAGGCCTCTGATGTGCTACAATAAAATATTGAAATAAATTTTATTGACGAAATATTACAATAAGTATTTTTAAAAGAAATAGTTGATGAAAGAAATTTGTGACAAAATGAGATGACTTAGTTTTGTCAGTCTTATGTTAAGACAATCCGATTTCGTTATTTAGTCATACAGGGATGTGTACTTGATAAAACCGTTTGAAATTTCAGAAATTTATAACTGTGGCTGCAGGAAGAAGTATTAATTTGAGATTAACAATAATAAAAAAATAAAAAAAAGTAGAACAAAGAACAATGTTTACCATCCTCATTTCTGGTAAAATAATCGTTACGTATATATTCCATTATCACAAAAATTTTGTCACTTAATTTATTTGACTTTAATTATAATTTTTTAATTATAGTGTTATTAAAGCTGTATAGTGTATTATATTTATGTAATTTATATCTCTTCTTAATCTTTTCTTAAATTTCCCTCGAAATAATTTTCATTTTATGTCTCTGAACTTTAACTAATTCTTAAATTGTATTTAATATTACCCCATTATTATATAAGAAGAAACAAATATGGATACTGATACATAATTTTTGTGTTTAAAAATCTGATTTGTGGATTTATTTAATTTATTTCTGATTTTTGGAGTATCTTAAGCATTATTTAATTTACCTGATCCTCCCCCCCACCGCATATTTATTTATATGCGTAGTTTTATCAAATATCTTCTTTATACATCAATGTATCTGCTTTTCTGACATACTAACGACAACTAACTCAAAACTCGCACGTTCAAATTTAGACTGGGATAACTATCATATAAGTAAATCATTTTTGCGCTTCTTCACACTTCCGAAAGCAAACATTCCATGCAAATAATTTAATGTTAATTTACAATACAGTTTACCAGTTTGTCCGTTTTTATAATTGTACAACTCTTTCAATTTTATATAATTTCTCAAATGTTTAAATTAAACCAATGTGAATAATTATTTTATTCATACACGATAATTTTTTTTAAAAAGTTAAAGAAAAAAATCGATTAACTAAGTATGAGTTTCTGTGTAATGTTCATCATATATTCTAGCAAATAAGTGAAAGAATTCAATGTTATCAGTGTATTAAATTAACTCAAGGAAGAAGTTTGTTTTATGATCACACTGTGTTCTTGTCTATTGATTTTTTTTTTGATTTTTCATAAAATTGTTTAATTTACTGAATTTCTTAAAATGTAAGATAGACTACGATTTTATTTGCATGAATATTTGAATGAAATCTAACATCTCAATTCGAAAATGTAGTGAAAGAATTCAAACGTTTTAACAGATAATAAAAAAATTATCAATATAGAAAACAAATAATTTTTGTATTTTTTTCCAAATATTTCTTACAAATAAATGCGGATACAGTGAAAATACATTTACGCATTATTTTTACAGCGACTATTTTGATATAAATTTGAATAATATACAATATCCAATATAATAATATAATATATAATATATTATATATAATAATATAATATTCAATATTAGTTGCCTTGCAGCAAAAGTAATACATTTACTACCTACAGTTATAAAATGAAACATTAAATAGTAATTTTCCAAAGAATCAAATGTTCCAAACTCTGAATTGTTTTTTAGGGGGATGGTGGAAATTTTCTAAAAAACCAGCAGTAGCAGTAGTTCTCTCCATCAAAATATATATTTATGTGTGTGTGTGTGTGTGTGTGCGCGCGTTTTTAGTTTTTATTACATTACTTTTTTCTGAATATCACACTAATGAAATGAATATAAATAGGTCTTTCCTAAGCGAAAATAAATTATACATATATAGTTAGTATTTGTATTTAAAAAAATTAACATTTGAAAGGAAAATTCAATGCCTGTGCTTTAAACTAAAACACTCATTTAGGATGAAACTAAGTCTGCTGGAAATCAAAATACCGTTTGAAGTTAAGGATGTGTATAACGAGGAATTTCAAAAAAGTTATATTTTGCAAGTAGTTTCCGTAACAGCAATTTTATTTTAGTAAAAGTGAAAATTCATTCCAGTAAACTTATCAGATCTATGTTTTAAACATTAATTATTTTTATGAAAATAAATTGGTCTTTAATACTACTCAAATACTTACATACCTCTTATTAAGAGTTGTATTTTGTAAGTTTTATTGATTCTACTCGTATCTTTATGATTAACTAGCAGACCCAGCAATGGTTTACTATTGCTAGATTAGAGTATATATATATATATATATATATATATATATATAGATTAAATCTACAATATATAGATTGAACATTACGGAACTTCATAAAATTTTTAACCTTTCACTATTTCCATTTTAACCTTTCTCCCTTTTCCTTTTTCCCTTTTCCTTTCCACCTTTCCCATTTCACCCCTCCTTTTTCATCCAACCCTTTTCACCGTTTACCCGTTTTACTTATCCCATTTTCATTTATTCCATAACCAATTCATTTTCCCCCATTTTTTCTTTCCCTATTCGATTCCCCTTACCTCCTTTTTCTCCTATTTTCTCGTTCCCGCTTCTTCTCCCATTTCTTGTTTCCTTATGTCCCTTTCCCCATTCTTCTTCCCCTTTCCCCTTTTCTTTTCTACTTTCGCCTTTCCATTCATTTCCCCCGTTTTCATTTTCCCCATTTTCCTTTTTTCTCTTTTCCCTTTTTTCCCTTTTTTCCCTTTTTTCCATTTTCTCCTTCTTCTCTTTACCTTTTCCCTCTTTCCGGTTTTCCCCTCACTTAAATCGGTCCAGAATGTTTTTAGTTATAGCGAACACATATATTGGAAACACTGAAATGGAATCGTAAAATATTTAGTATAGCGTGTGTTGCTTTTACGTCCAACAGATAGCGCTGTTTTTCAAAAAACCATGTTTTTACCTGTCACAGGTGTGACATCTTAGGTATATAAATAGTAGGTATATAAGGATACGTGCCTATATATAAGGATCGAATTCAACCTTGTGTCAAAATTTCAATACAATCAATGAAGAACTTTCAGAGATTTAAGGTTTTAAACGAACGAACATTTAGATTTTTAATTATATTAACTATTAGGTAAATTTATATAACAGTACTGAGAACATTATTTTTTCACAATAATATTCTCACCATATTACCTCATTACTACAGCTACTTTACATAAATACTTCAGAATTTCATTTCAAGTGGTTTTCATTTTTTAATTTATTCTATGTAAATTATCAGTCAAAAAAATAATAATAATAATATACGCATTTTATTAAAAAAGTAAACAAATAATTTGGTGTTATGAAAAAGAATTTTACGTTACATACTTCAGCATAATACTTGTACCAGTGAGTAAACGTTTAATTGAGCCTAGAGTGAAACACTGTAGTTTACATTTGACATGATTCAGTAAATTGAGCACACATATTGTCATGGGCTTTGCTGCCCACATTATTACCGAAGGGCTTCTACAAAACGATTTTGTATTTGACAGCTGACTGCAGTAACATCAAAAATTATCAACATTTAATAACATTACGTCAAAATATTTAAAATATAGTTATTTTTACTTTGTCGATAAATACTGACATTGTTTTTTTAATTCTAATTTTAGTTAAGTTTTTAGGCAGATAACTAATATGTTACGATATTTATTATTCCCAATCCTCCTCTGTCAATAATTTTTAATGCAAAAATGTTGTTTCATTCGCCAAAATATATCACCAGGAAGAAATTGTTCGTTTTGGTGTTATAAAAGATATATGTGTGATGTCAATAATAAAACAAATTTATTTAATCTTATTCTGACAATAAATGCATTCACTGACATTTCTGATAAAATGAAGTTTTGATAAAATACATTTTAAAGAGAAAACATTACATGAAAATGGTTCTCAATCTTTGCTCAGTTGATAGCAAATTTGCAAAAATTGCTCGTTAAATTTTGGAAAACATTTCCTGGAAACTATTGTTGTTGAATCTTAAATTTATACATCTATAATCATCATCATCATGAAAATTAATTACTTTTTATATATATATAAAAACTCAATAAAAAAATTCAGGTCGATCCTTCAGCTACTTTAGAAATATATTGTTTCAAATAAAAATATCTTAAGATACAGTCTCTAATATAAATTATATTCAACTTATATCAGTGATTCTTTTTTATAAATATGTAATATGAGAAGTTCCTCTGTATTTTATTATCATCTAAGAATGACAACATATACGTCTGCTTGATTAGTTTTGGTGAATCTAGCAAGCCTTGAGTTTATGTGGAATTAGAATTGACTAACAAATTATAAGGAAAATATGAGTTGGTTATTAGTGTTTTTAGCAAGCCACAAAATGCGTGATACGTTCTTCATTAAAATCAGATTAATTTAATTGTTTTTTTTATTTTTTGTTTTTTTATATCAAACTCTTGTGATAAAGAGGCTTTAAACAATCACAATTCTTGAATACAGATTCTTTTATTCCATTATTAATAGTTCTCTGTGTTATATTTCTGTAGTATTATTGAACCACCTATTAAAAAAATAATTTTTAGTAAAATAATGAGTAAACCGTTGCAACTGTGCACTCCAAAAAAATAATTGAATTAGGTAATTTTAAAATCTTTATTGCATCAATTAATTTCCATTTGCTTGCATTCCTGATAATTGTGTCGTTTAACCTAGAGGGTATTATTATCACAGCTACGGAAAAATATGTTTGAAAGGTAAAAAAAATTGTTTATAAAATAGACTTGTAAAATAGAACTTTATTATTCTCTTCTCCTTCATATTAGTATAAAGGTAAATAGCTGGATTAAAACCTCAATAGTGGAAAGGAAATTAATTAATCTCTCGAATAATGAAAATTATTCATTATTTTCTTATTCATTATGAAAATGCAATATTATTTTATTAGCGTTTCTGATTTTTTTATATCACTTATTTGCGTTAACCTTATGCACAATTTTAAATACTTCATGCAAGGAAGTAAAAATCTGATATGGACACCTGGTGCGCCTATTGAATTACATATACAGATATTTTTAAAATGAAAAGTACAAAAATTTTATTTCATTAATAACTTCTGATATATTTTTATTTTTTTATTGTTATTATTGAATAATTATTTATTGCAATATTTTTTTTTTACAATCAGAGATTTATAATTATTAATAAATCAATAAATTTAAATTCAGATGAAGTAGAATTAGACCGATCTGCCTTTCCTTTGTAAGACCAAATATTTTATTAATTAAAATGTTATTTGGCTATCACTTTGGTACCAATGAAATCAAGTACCACTGATCTCTCAAAGAGGGCTTATTACTGCACTTAAAATAGTCTGAAATCAAATTTTTTGGACACTTTTGGGTCAGTCGATTTTAATCAAAAGGGAAGGTATATAACTAGATGTTACAACATTTCCAAATGCAAAATTCAACATTCTACAGCTAATCGTTTTTGAGTTATGCGAAATACATACGAAGGTAGATGGGGGCACATTTACGCACGGAGCACATTTACGCAATTTTTCTCAGGAACTAGTTAACTAGAGCGCTGCTAGTCAGGCAGCCTAGTGATACAGCGTAGCGGAGACTCTCTCAAACTCCACACCGTCAGTTGAGTAACCGTCTCGCTATGAGAAGAGTTTTTGCTGTTTTGAGCAAGGTGAGTAAATTTTGTTATGCTAGTATCGAAACTTTTAGTGAACTTTACGCTTTTAGATCATACAAAGGCAACTTCTAAAGAAGCATAAACTTCTGTAAATGAGTATATATTTGTATACTTAATTCTTATTCTTAAATCTAAAAGGTAACTTAACTTTGAACATAAATCAAATATGGGGATGGGGAATGTTTACGTAGTTCTGCTGGGGCACGTTTACGCAGTGCGTAAACAATTACGCAGTGCCACGTTTACGCACTGCGTAAACGTGCCCCTGCATATTCTGTGACTATTGTGAGTATAATATTTATTCAGTCAAACTGTTTCTCATATTTTTAACAAACAGTTTTAAAATCTAATACTGTGTAACTAATTCGTAAACTGAATTTTCTCATGAGTTCTTTGTATTTTTCAGATGGTGAGAAACTACAAACATAAAACCGAGAGCTGCAAGCTTTATCTCCAAGTATTGAAAAATGCCGTCCTTCAAGTGAAGCAAGGAGAGAGCTCCATAAGAAAAACTGCAAAAGCCTTTGGCGTGAATGATAAAACATTGCGCATCTATTGTAAGAAATGGGAAAGCCTAAGCGATGAGGATTTGAAAAGAAACACACAAAAATGTAAGTTAAAAAATGTCAAAATATAAATATTCTGTTTATTACAATATAAGTTAAAACTCCAAGAATTTCATTACATGAAAAATTTTAAATAATTTCATTTGTTGAAATTGTTATTACGATAAATTTGTAATAAATATATGTACGACACAATTTGATGACACTTAGGTCACAACTTATTTTCACAGACTACTTTCTGTGTTTGGCTGCATTACAAAAATAATCCTGGTTTTACAGGCTGTTGATGATGCACTTGATGATGAAATCGTTTTAAATCCTGATTTGACACCGGACCAAGATAACGCACTACCACTAGAAGGAACTGCTATACAGGAGAAACCAGGCCAAGAAGTAGCACACCTTCCGTCTCAACAAGAAGCAGCGGCATCTCAAAAACTGTGCCTGTTACTCTAAACATCACCAGGTAAGGGAGCCCCATTTTTTTTCGACATGGAGGTGTTTGGAAATTAAGAGTTTTTTTTACTTGGTAGGTAGAGTGGTAGGAGCAGAATACCTCCTGGATGAGAACGAAAAACAAGGAAGAAAGTTCTGATCAAGATGAGAATTGCCCATGTGTTTATTCTTTAAAGCCATATAAAAAATCTACGGCGCAAGAATGGTTCCAGTGTTTAATATGTGAAAGATGGGCGCACGATGATTGAGTCACTGGGAATACACTATAAGCCACTGGGAATTTGCTATTTTTGTGTGCATTAACTGCAACTCAGATGATGAAATCACCTGTGAAGGGGAAAGGATGAGGAGATGGAGGAAGCACAGAGAGTACTTAAGTTAATGATAAGGCGGTATGAAGATGAGATAATGAATAGCAAGAGAGAAAAGTGGAGAGCTCTATGCGATCATTTAGATAAAGATGTGTGGGGAGATGCCTTTCGCATTGCTAGTAAAAAGTTTGGATGGAAGCTGCTGGTGCTATCAATTGATATGATGCAGAGGTGTTAGATGATATTGTTTTCCGAGGAAACAACAGGAAGAGGTAGTGGAAATTGCGGCTGTGGAAATTCCTCTTTTTACACAAAAAGAATTATTTTGTGCTATAATGAAAACGAGCAAGAGGAAAGGTCCGGGCTTGGATGATTTTCCGGATGAGGTTGTGGCGGTGACGGCAACGAAATTCCCGATACAAGTATTGTCGGCGTTCAATAAGGTTTTATTGGATGGTGTTTTTACGCGAGATTGGAAGACTGCAAAAGTTGCATTACCGAAAAAGGTAGGAAAGAAAAAAGTGGATGACCCGTGTGGTTATAGACCACTGTGCCTTCTCAGCTGTATAGGGAAGTTTGCTGAGCGGATGATTGTCATGAGGCTTTTAGAAGAGATTGAGCGTGGGAAGGGTTTTAGCCCGAACCAATTCGGAAGGGATATACAACAACGGCGATAAATAGAATCATGAAGATCGTTGATGAAGCCGCGTCTGGGACGTGGAGAATCACGTCCATCCCGGCAATGGTGTTGTTTGACGTGAGTAATGCGTTTAACTCACTGCCATTCGGGTGGAAACTGAGTGTACTTAAGAGAAGAAGGGTCAGCCCATAGTTGTGGCGCCTTATTAAAGATTACTTAGGTGGACAAGTGGTGGTAGGCTGTGTTAAGGGGGCGCAGATACAAATTGAGATGAAGGGCGTAGTACCCCAGGGTTCAGTGTTGGGGGCCAACATTGTGGAATGTAACCTATGATGGGGTGCTCCACGTGGATTATCCAGAGGGCGTGTATCCAACCGGTTTTGGCGGTGATTTGTCCCTGGTTATATCGGATAAAACGGAGGATGAATTAGTGAAGAAGGGCAATGAAGTCATGCGGATGGTGCATGCCTGGTTGGAGGAGAGAGGTCTTAATTTGGCTTTAGAGAACATCCAAACTGTGGTTATGGCAGGAAGGAGGCAGTTGTCTCCAATAATTTTAGTAGTAGGAGATGTGAAGATTGTGCCGGTAGCCAGGGCAAGTACCTTAGAGCCTGGCTCAGTAATAAGATATCTTTTCAGCGTCATGTAGAAGAGGCTCTGCAGAAAAGTAAACGAACAGTGGCTGCAGTGTGCAGGCTAATAATCAGGATTGGCTGACCGAATTTGGCGAAAAGGAGGCTATTGGCATCGGTGGCTCGGTTCGTCGTCATGTATGCGGTTCCCGCATGGAAACGAGCGTTGAAGAAGAAAGCCTTGATTATTGGGGCAGTTAAGGCGTATCGTAAAGTCTCGACCGGGGCGGCATTGGTAATAGCTGGGATGCCGCCGTGGAATCTTGTAGTTGATGGAATGGTGAAAAGAGAAGAAGGGCAATCGAAGAGTCAGGCGAAAGGGGAAATGTTGGATAAGTGGCAGCAGAGGTGGTCCAGGAGTCAGGTGGGTAACTGGACGAGGAGGATAATGCCACAGATTAAGCCATGGCTGGTCAGGAAACATGGTGAAGTCAAATATAAGTAGATTCAATTCTTGACTGGCCATGGCTGCTTTAATAAGTTTAACTGTGATAGGAAGAGGAGGAGGACACCGGAGTGTAGGTATTGTGGGCAATGCGATACGGTTGAACACACTGTGTTTAGCTGTTAAATGAGAGGAGGCTAGGAGGGAAGTGCTGGCTACTTTTGGTGTCGTAACATCGGATAATGTGATAGAGGCAATGTTGAATAGCCACAGAAACTGGAACCTAACTGGTAGGATGGTGGGCAACATTTTGAAAAGGAAGGAGATGGAGGAAGTTGAAGAGGAAGAATCTAGTACGTAGTGAGGTATTATAGGGCGTGGTTGGATAGTCCCGAACACGGGAAGTGCGATGCTGAGGTGTTGCACTTCCGATGAGTGAACGGGGCTCCTGGGGCGAGTAGGAAAGAAAAGCGTAAAGACTGAGTACCGATAGGAGGTCCCCTGTATGGGACACTCCTGACTTGAGGCAGGCAAATAAAGACCGAGACCCGGTTAGGGGACCCCTGATTTGAGGCAGGCGATTGAGAAGACCTAGTCCCGGCTGATCGGGTCGCCCGGAAGGTAAGAGACAATGGCACCCCTAGAAGCGAGTGTGGTTCCGTGACGGGTCTGGCTCTAGGCGGATAGAAAAAATAACATGAAGAAAATGGTCAGGTTTAAGATGATTTCTTTTAACTGCCTGTAAAATTATTTTTAGTTAAGTTTTGTACTTTTCTACTATTTTAATTAGTTTATTAAAACATGTGATTCTGTTTAATACCAATAAAAAATCCATTAAATGTTCAATTGCGTGTTTTTATCCTTGTAATACTCTTATATGATATGGGTAAACGTGCCCCGGGTACGGGGCACGTTTATTTTTACACAATCAAAGAAAGAGTTAAGATAATCGAATATATAACAAATTATACTTTAATATCTATATTATCACTCTAAACAATTTTAAATGGATTAAAACAAACCAAAAAAAAATTAAAAATAGTGAATGAAATCCGTGTAAATGTGCCTCGGTCTATCCTACATACGTATGTAAGTACAGATATCACGCCGAAACTAAGCAAAATGGATTCAGGAATGGTCAAAATGGCTATTTTCGTTGAAATCTGAAAACCGACATTTTTCGCGATCACAATACTTCCTTTACTTCGTACAAGGAAATAAAAAGGAAATAGATTATTATTACATACATCTAAAATGATTTTTGCCGTTCATTTTAGTTATTTATGTGGAATATTGTTTATATTTTTCATTACTTACTGTTAACGCATTGAGAATAAAAAAAAAGTAAAAAATATTTTTTTTCCTCTTATAAATAAGAATGGGAAAATATTTTCAAACAATTTCTGATTTTAACTTTGCAAACAATTAGAAAGTTAAATTGATATACGCACGCAATTATTATAAACATTCCAATAAATTGTATCTTTAATAACTTTATTCAAATAAATATAATGAATTTATTTATTTCATAAGTTATTATTGTATCGATTTATTTCAATTTATTCGTAATTTTATTTGTTTTATTTTCCTAATGTGTAAATTGCTGTCTGTTCGACTAGTGAACAACAATAATATAATATTAATCATTTTTAAAATGTGAAAACAGCATAAGTTTAGATTAAATATGGAAATTTCTTCAGTATCTTCTGTAATTAAGAATAAGAATTTAACAAAAACAAAAAAATGCTTGTACTCTGACAAACTACATTTTATTATGTTCATCAAGAGCAGTTGCCGTTTGATAGTAAAACCTCTGTAGTGTTTAAATTTGTACGGAAATTTAATTTACAGCATTAGCTACGATACATGTATTCACAATATTCCTATGTTTTATTATGGTATTTAATACCTGAAGCATTTTGAAATAATAAAACAACATCTGCGCCTCTATTTTACGCTTTATTCAAAATAAAAGTCCACAGTGCCATTTCATAAAAACAGAGAACCTAATAAAATACGATCGTAACTTTATACTGCCCAGAAAAATAGTAACCAGGTTTATAACCATGTCTAATGATATTTTATAGTTTCTAACATTATAACAATGCAATGTACTTTAAAGTAAAAGTTTTACGCTGATATAAAAGTGTCTATAGCCAATCAAGATTTTTAATTAGAGAAGAGAAAATGATTACTTAAAATGATACCTTAATAATTTCCATCCTGAATCATAAACATTAAATTACTAGTAAATTACAACTGAGCCTTAGGGATTCGTATATTGTTCTATTAATTTAATATTAAATAAAGTGAAATAACTACATATTTATAAAAACCTAAAATATCAAACGGGTAATGATATATTTATAAAACTAAGCCTTGTCTCCGAAACCGTGCAGCAATCCAAAACTTAAAGTATGATAATCCTAACTGTATTTAACATATCAATTCATCCAAGAAAACCCCTTCTCGTTACTTGTAACATAAAATTGAAGTAAAAAATAACTTTTACTACAAAAATTAGAAAATTGTGATAAAATTATATATTTATCTCATAAATACAAAAAATTAAGAAATTACGATACGCTACATTAAAACTTCATAAGGTAAAACAGAAAAAATTACTTATTACCTCAATATATTTATTTAATACCCCATACGTTACTGTCTGTTACTATTGCAATAATTTCGAAAAACTATCACAATATTTTCACAAAAACCTTCCATGCTTTTTTCTTCTTCTTGAAATACACTTGAATATAATTTTCCAAGCATTTGTATCTGTAAATAAACTTAAATTAACTTATCAATAAATATTTTATATCATTCAACTTAAATGTTGTGTTATTACACTCGAAATAGATTTTTATTTTGTCCGTTTCAATTTTAACAGGTTAAAACTACAATGATATGGAGTAAGACACAAGACAAAATTTCTTGATTTTGCGATTTCATCTATTTGATAACAAATATATTTTAATTCAACTGATTTTATTATTTTTAACATTTCTACTTTTAATAATTATTTCTTCTGCGTTTACTTTTATTATTTTCTTCAATTTTAACCATTCGCCAGATTTTCGGGTTGAAGCAATTGGAATTTTTTCAGCTTTCAGGCAATGATACAGAACATTATGCATTAGTATGATGGATCCTTCAACAGCACTTCATAATTTTTTTTTAAAAATACTTCATAAAATTATCACCATTAATTTCGTAGTGATACTGTTTAGAAGATGTAAAAGGCGTAACGTTCAATGTAAAACAGTTAAGTAAAATTCATTTTCACTTCCTTTGTGCGTTACTATTTATCTTTAACATTTTCCAGTAGGAAAAACCTTTCAAAAAGACGTCTTTGAGCTCTTTTTATACACCCAAAACTTTTCTCGTAAATACCCCTCATTATCTCAAGCTTCATCTAGATAATAAATTTTCTTACCCTCTTAACGAAGTCATTTAATTTCTCTAATATTCCTTACCCCATAAAAAAATATATTCCCATTTAATCAATAAAAAATTGTTTTTTCTGGACATAAAACGAAATTTCGTTAATTTAAAAAGACTATTTAATATACTCTAGAAAAATTCGGCAGTTCAGAATCGGTATTCATACTTTATTGAAGTTATAAAGCTCGTTATTGAAATATACGAAAGAACGTTTTTCTTTTTGTGGTTTTAGTAAATTCAACCAACTTTTCAATCGTCTTCACCAGCTTCCAAGTGGTTTTTCGCGAGTAGCATGTTTAACCGCGAATTTTCTGTTTCTTTATTATACTAAAAATTGTTCATTTGTTAACGTCCGTTGCAGTGCTTGCTTTCCAAACAATGTCTCTGACTACAGTTTCAGGTTATCTTGTTATAAGTTTATCCGCAACGTATATATACGTTTCTGTTGGAGCTACTTAAGGGTTTACCGGGTTTATGTTTCCCGACAAAATCACTCATTGCTAATACCCATTTGTATAAAAACACCGGGTAAATTAAAATGAATGAAAATAACATTGAAAAAACTGTTACAAAAATTACCTATAAAACTGTGTGCGAATCTTGCTTCTCATTGTATTGATAGGCTAATTCACTGTACTATTGAGGTGTCGGATTATCGAATAAATATTAAAATATTTAATATTATTAGATGTTGGCTATACTGCTATTATTATTAGTTTATTGTATATTTTTAATATAAAAAATAAGTATAGATATTTTACAATAATTTGTCTCAATATCCATATAATTTTATATTATATTATAGGTTTAAGTTCATTATTTTAGATTATATTATTAAATGAACAACAATGTGTTCTTGTTGACGGAAGTAAAAATCAAGAAGAAAAAATAATTTGTCTTTTACAACTGGTTAAAAAGAAGAAATATTATACATGTTTCCATGATCAAACAAACTGTGTGATATCGTATAGAAGAACATATAACATAGACTGAAATACTTTCTTTCACTGAACTGAATAATTGTATGAAGTTTTACAAATGATGTTATCATTATTAAACATTTATAACAAACACCCATAATGATTTCTGATTGCTTATCATCAGCATGCCACTATGCCAGACTAGTTATAGTTTGCACTACTTTATTATAAGCATAAAGCAATAATTTCACAAACAGAATTGACAGAATGACTAAGTCTACATTACTGAAATATTACTCAAACATACTGGATACATAATAATATCTGCTGCACGGTTTCGTGCGACAAGGTTTAGGAAACTAATCGTCATTAAAATTTAATTAGATATCACATGTGACTAAACCAAAGGAATATAAGCTAATCAGTGTAATGGAGTTATAATTCATTTTTTTTTCTAGTTTATTAAAAATATAGTTAAAAGAAGAGACAGACTTATAGGCCCCACATACATAAGGCATCCTGGAATAGTCGCTTTAATATTGGAAGGACAGGTAGAAGGGAAAAATCGTGTAGGGAGGCCACGTTTGGAATATGTAAAACAAATTGTTGGGGATGTAGGATGTAGAGGGTATACTGAAATGAAACGACTAGCACTAGATAGGGAATCTTGGAGAGCTGCATCAAACCAGTCAAATGACTGAAGACAAAAAAAAAAGTTTATTAAAAACTTATACTATTTCAAGAATCCTATTTCCGAAGTAGAAATTGTAAAATTAGAAATGTATATTTAAAATAAAAAGCAAAACATCGGTTATTTTATAATTTTTTTTTAATTTTGTAGAATGTGTTTTGTTTCACACAAGCTTAAAATTTTAGTTCGATCTTGGATGCGTATACTGACTGAGTAGTTAATTTCCAACAGTTACCGAAAGTAACTATTGTTATTATTTACATTTTTTTTTTCAGTTTAGCCTCCGGGAATCACCGTCAAGCATTACTTCAGAGGGTAAATGAGGTTGATACGAGATCTTTTCAAGAAATACGTAGACTGTTTGAACTGCAGTTGGTTCCAGTCAAATCCGCTTGGTGTCGCGATGTTTGTACAGATCACCTGATCATTATTGGTTGCTTAGCTACGCGGTTTTTTGTGAAGTGTGGTTTTTCGTTTGGCGGATTTTAGAATGAGTGATTTGAAGTAGGAAAGAGTTGCTGTGAAATCTTTTGTTAAACTCGGAAAATCTGCTAGTGAAACTTTTGATATGCTCAAGACTGCTTATAGAAACGTTGCTATGAAGCGTGCCACATATTTTAAGTGGCATGGACGTTTTAAAGATGGTCGTCAGTCGACTGAAAACGATGAGCGTCCTGGACGTCCTTCCACGCCAACTGACGACTCACACGTAAACAAAATCAACACCCTATTTTGGCAAATCGACGTCTGACCATCAGAGAGCTGGCTGAAGAGTGTGGGATATCAGCTGGATCATCTTATGCGATTTCGACATCATTTTACGAGATTGGTGACTGGTTTTTTCATCACGACAACCATCCAGCCCATTCAGCCCTCAGAACTCGTGAGGTTTTGGCCAAACATTCGATCACTGTTCTTCCCCACCCACCGTACTCACCTGACCTCGCTCCTTGTGAGTTCTTCTTGTTCCCCAAACTTAAAGACCTTTGAAAGGAAGAAGATTTTAGACAATTCCCGAGATTGAGGCAAATGCGACAAACGAACTGAAGAAGATCACAAAAGAAGCGTTCCAGGACTGTTTCCAAAAGTGGAAACACCGTTCGGATAAGTGTGTGCGTCGGGGAAGAGAGTACTTTGAAGGAGACCCAGACAAGTAACTTCTAAATAAAGTACATTTTGTTTTATGACGTTAGTCTACGTATTTTTTGAACAGACTACGTATATATAAGTGTAAGTGAAGTGTAGTCTTGTACAGTCTCAGGTCGACCATTTCTGGGATGTGTGTTTAATTGAAACCTAACCACCAAAGAACAGCGGTATTCACGATCTAGCATTCAAATCCGTTTAAAATAGCTTCCTTTACTAGGATTTGAACGTTGAAACTGTCAATTTCGAAACCAGGTAATTTGCGAATACGCATTCACCACTAGACCAATCCTTTGGGTTATAAGACATTTGTATGTCTTTAAGTTTACTTACTTGTAACAAAGGATTTGATTTAATACAGTTTACATTTTAAACAAAATTTTTAGAATTCAGAAAATAAAATAATGAAGATAATAATTATAAAATATAATAATAAAATAATCTAAGTTTTATACCTTAGATTAATAACTAAAATTAAAAATTATAGTTTTATTAGAAAATTACATGAGTTAAATTTTAATGTTAAAAAAAGAAATATAATTAAAACTAAAAATAATAATACGAATAACTAATCAAAACTGTCAAACAAGTGACGAAAAAAAATAGTAAAAATTTAATCAAATATATTCGTTTACAAAAAAATTGTCGAAATTGGATAATAATTTAGCGCACAAAATATGTTCTACTAATGTAAGTACTACTCATTTAATAAATATACTGCAAAACTTACAAAATTAGTCACAAGACGTAAAATTAAAAAAAAAAACAAACAAAAACGTTATGAAAAACATAATATGACTTGCTAAAAAAAAAAATAACAGGTTTAGATTAGAAATAATTTATGCTAACTACCTTAAGACATAACTAAAGAGAAGTAAAGGCGAGAGAGAAAGAAGGAGAGGTAAATTAAATATCAAGCAGATAATTCTTAAGTATTTGTAGATTTTCTTACTCCTCTCTAGATTGTTTCTACTCGTAAAATATATGATTTCATCTATTGATTACTCAGTTGACTTGTTCATAATACGTTACGACTAGTACTGCGACAACTGTGCTAGTAGCTAAGCTACTGTTTTCAACGTCGGGATTAAAATTAAGATGTACTCAACAATACCTATGTACAATTGCTAATGGGGATTATTAGATAGCTACTCATTGTTCCTATATGCAGTTGGTAATAGACGTATTCGGATAATATTTTATAGTGTACCAAATATCTGTTTGATTTCCTGCAGGAATGCACGCTCTGATGCTAGGTTCCAAATAATTAAAATTTTTACGTAGGATTGCCTAATATGTATATTATGTAAAAAGCTTTTGTTATTTAGATGTCATATGCACTAATCGCTTACACCTTCAACTCTCTTTGAAACGTAACTCCAAATTTGGTATAGAAGCGACCGATGTAACTTGGATTTACTTTTGTTATGCACTTACTTGCTTATGCACATGTTTTTGTTGCACTTATAATACTACATATCATCGCGAGTAATTTATTAAATCATACGGAAGCGCTTTTACGCAATCTAGTCAAGATCTGATGAATATAAATCACAATTGATGATTTTGGACGTATATACTTACGTTTCAATGAATTTCAATCGTTCATTTTTTTCTTCTCTAATGAAACAATTTAAGTCAAAGTTTATTATGTATTCTTTTTTTTTACGTGAACAGACTGTAAATTAGTACATATTATTAAGGTATAGAGAAATGCTTTTTGATTGTGCTACTATGTGAAGGTTGAAAATTGTGACCAAAAAATTTCGTAAACGGATTTCATTACATGGTAATGTTTAAGAATATTTTGTAGCAAATGTAAAATATCATGTCTGACCAGAGTTAAAAGTATGCGATCTTTTTAAATGAAATGCGAAGATGCCACCACTCAGCTATGAAATCGGCTTTACATCAATACACGATTATGATAATATTTTGATGCTGGTATTTAAACAAGAAACTCCGTAAACAAACAATATGTTAACGATGAATTTTATTTAGCTTGTATTCAATTTAATTATTTGTGTTATTAGATTAATAATTTAAATTGCTTTTCTGTATTTAACTGAAATATACATATGAAACCAGAAGTGTATATAATTTAATTATAAAGTTTAAAAATATAATGTGAAAACTTTAGTTTTTATAATAAACATTTTAAATATTTTTAATTTTTAAAAATGACAATATTTTATTTGTTAAATACACAGTGCAATTAAGATCCTTGTAAATTTAGAATAATATTCTACTTTTTTCAAGTTTCAAAACATAATACTTACTCACAGGTATGTAATTACACTTTTCTGGGGTATTATTTCATCTGTAACATTTAAAATGTATAAGAGGATTAATAAAAAATAATAAGCAATGTAAAAAAGTTTCTATAAACATGAATTTTTACAATGTTTTAAAGAGTTTTTCTTTTGTTTTTTGTTATACTAAGTTTATTTTTACAATAATTTGATGTAATAGTACTTGTAAATCAGTAAGCCCTTCAATTCCCTTGTAATTAAGCTTAAATAATCAGGTATTACTTTGGCTTTCAGCGTGGTCGGGGAGAAGGGACAGTTCAAAAATTTTAAATGGGACATATATGTCCCATTTAAAATGGGATACTATCACATGTGATAATTTAACACTTTATAACAAGTAACAGTTTGTTTTTATGGTCTTTGCGAGACAAGCAAAATGGTATAAAAAAAATTATATTCTGACCATTTAAATCAAATCGGCGAACACATATGTAATGAAATTTGTGGTCGTCATTTTCAAACATTTTCCAGTTTTTAATTAACCAAATGAAATTATATTTGGTCGCCAAAATTGCGTAGAATTTAGGTAGAACTTAATCTTTTTAACTGCGTTTTTCATATCTAGCATAGACCTTTAAAACTACATATCACATGACCATATGTCACATTTAAAGATTTTTTACAGTCTGACCCCCGCTAATTGATTGGGGTTGACTCAGTTAATCTCTCTTGTAGGAGAAGATTTCTAAAGAGAACATCAGGATACCACAAATAACAAAAAAATTGAAGGAGAGCATACAACCGTATTTAGTGACCTGAAACAAATACATTGTTTCATTTTTTCGTCTATCGAGCTCTAAAAAATGATATACGAAATGACCATTGGTCTTATTTAAAGTTTTGGTCACCAACAGCCGTCGTATAAAAAACAAAAATAGTGAAGTATATATTCTAGAAGTAGCCTCTCGGTACTACGTTGAATGCCGCAAATCGCATTCAGTTACTTCAATTATAAAAATTGTTAGTAGGATAAATTACTTTTCACCCACACGGTTGAATGTTCTATAAATGCAAAAGAACATGTGTGTGATTTATTATCACTGCCCAGCAAAAAAAAAAGAGGATAAAACGATTAAAATGTGTTTGCACGGTTTTCCTTACGGTGAAAATGCACACTAAGAAAGGAGGTTTTGAAACTCTTAAACAATTAAAAAATTGAAGTTATAATTTTCGTAGCTGATAATTTTATAAAAAATTTTCTAAAATTGTTTTTAATTTACAATTATCTAAAATTTGGTAAAATAGATGTTAAAATAAAGAATGAGAAAATAAATAAACAAGGAGAAAATTCTACCAAAATTTTAACTACGTTGCTTTATTTTATAGTGCTTTAATTTTTTTATTAATTGATTAATTAAGCTATCACATGATTCTGAAAGTTTAAAATTATTAAATAAAAAAAAATGTTGGAGGTACTTTTATAGAATGATTTAGAATGAAAATTAGCAGTGATGTGAATGAAAATTTATTAATTACATTAATTATTAACCGTCGGTTAAATAGAACGGCAGAAGGTCAATTGACGAACAATGTAAATTTAAGAGACCAGGTAGCAAACACGCGTGCAAATGAAGGTCGAGTCAGATCCTTGGCTCTTGTAGTGAAAGGTTGTGTCTTATTGTGCTCTGTGATTGTGAGTTGTAACCAGTCCAGCCAGGTGTTCAACAGTTCTTCTACCTGCGTCGCCAGACAATGTGAGAAGGGTCTGCTAGGACATCAGCCGGGCGGCCAGCTACCTGGATTACAGGCCAGTTACATTAAGAAAAGGATAATCCTTTTCTTAATTTTATTTCTATTCTATTCAAATTTCTATAATAATGTAAAGTGAACTCTTGTAGTCATTACGAACACATTAAGTTAATAGCCTATTATTATAGGACTATTGTGCTGATTTTAAAATAATTTTATTTTAAATTGTTTGATATAATCTGTACCTATTTAGGTCTACAGGTTATATCTTGTTTTGATTTTTCTTGTCAGTGATTTTATTTTGCAGCAAGTGTACATTAAGAAGTGTTTAATTAAGTTTAATTTTAATTTTTAAATTTTATTCTTTATTTTTCCTCAATGGAAGGAAAAGTAAGGCCTGCCCCGCCCCGTTCTCCCACCCCGGAACTGTCCGTCGGTGGAGAGGAAAGCGGGTCTGGCGCTAGGAAGCGCCAGAAACGCCGGGACTCCGCGCCTCCTATGGAGACGGAGCCCGTAGCGGGCTGCAGCAAGGCTGCAGCAGCCGCCAACCCGCAGGCTGATGATGGGGCCCCATCACAGCCTGCTACCGTCAGGCGGGAGAAAATCCCGCCAATAATGCTGGACTGCCCGAAGGAGTGGCCAGCATTAGTGCGCGACATTAAGTCGCGGATCGGGGGGCGCCTGGTGGCTAAAAGCACCGGGCTCTCGATAAGGCTGCAGCTGGGCAGCGAGGCGGATTACCGGGCGGTGCAGAGTTTTCTGCACTCGAAGGGAATCGCCTTTCACTCCTTTCAGCTCCCGAAGGACAGGGAGCTGAAGGTGGTTATACGGGGAATCCCCTATGGGGCTGCCCCGGAGGAAGTAAGGGAGGAACTGACCTCCCATGGCTATGAGGTGGTTTCGGTTAAGAAGCTCCTCACAAGGGACGGTCGGGAAACCCCGACCTGCCTAGTGGCCCTTAAGAGGACCCCTTCGGCCCGGACCATTTATGACCTTGGCAGTATTTTTTACTGCAAGGTCGCAGTGACTGCGTTTGTGTCACGAGGGGGGCCACCCCAGTGCCACAGATGCCAGAAATTTGGACACTCGTCCAATTACTGCCAGAGGGCCCAGCAATGTGTCAAGTGTGGTGGGGACCACGACACTGCCACATGCGTTAAGCCGCGTGAGGAACCAGCCTCATGCGTTAACTGCAAGGGGCCTCATCCGGCTAATTACCGGGGTTGCCCCTATTATAAGGAGCAAGTCAATAAGGTCAAGGGCATTAAAAAGCCCGCGACTGTTGACGGCCGCAGCTGGGCCCGTGTTGCCGGTGGGGGAAAATCAGCCCCCAAACCGGAGGTGCCGGCACCTGTGGCCAAGGCGGTAGTGAAAAAAGGGGAGGTACCCTCCCCAACACCCGCCAAGCCAAAACCGGCGGCGACCACCAAGAAGGTGGTGAAACAAAAGGCGGCGACAAAGCCGGCCCCGGCGAAGAAGGCCAAGCCTTCCTCGACGGGAAAGGCAAAGCCTGCTCCGGCTGGGAAGGCCAAGCAGGCTGTTAAAAACACCGCGGCCCCTGTGGCCCCGCGCCCCACCAAAAGGGCGGCCGCGCCAAAAGGCACCTCCAGCGGCAATCCGAAACCGGCTACCCCGTTGGAGACCACTGGCATGGGCTTCCTGTCGCAGATGACAGTGAAGGATATCCTGCCACATATCATGATGGTTTTGCCACGCCTGCTCCAGGCAAAATCTCTCAAGGACTGTATTCAGTCCTTAATAGAGTGCCTCATGGCTGTACTGTCCAGGTATGGTTAGGCCCACCCTCAGACTCTTGCAGTGGAACGCCAACTCAGTAGTAGGCCGGACGGAGGAACTATGCCGTCTGGCCGAGGATCTACTGATAGACGTGATACTGTTGTCTGAGACGTGCTTGAACCCAACCAAGCAACTGACCCTTCGTAACTATTTTACATATAGGACGGATAGGCCAGTTCGACCCGGATCTCGCACCTCTGGTGGAACTGCGGTTTTGGTCCACAGACGCCACATGCATACGCGCGTTGTTCTTCATACAAACGTGATGGAGCAAATGTGTGTGCATGTGGAGCATCTGGGCACGGTGTATCGGCTGGTTTCGGCTTATAGCAAGCCGAACGACGCGGTAACCGGCGCAGATCTGGATGCCGTGCTGGAAAATTGGGATGGGCCCATGATACTCATGGGCGACCTCAATGCCAAACACGTGTCATGGAACAGCATTCTGACAAATCCGAATGGCAGATTGCTGTACGAAAGGGTGAGAGCCCGCCGCTTGGTCGTCGTAGGCCCTGAGGTGCCCACGTTCGTGCATCGCTCAGGCAGATCTAGGCCTGACGTGCTGGATATCGCAGTCATGAAGGGGGGTACCCTCCCATTCATGATTGAAACGATAGAAGACCTCAGCTCGGACCATTCCCCTGTCCTGTTGGAACTAGGTCAGGCAGGGGGTGGCCGAGATCCCCCGCCTATACCCCGAAGGTCAGTCAACTGGAAAAGGTTCTACGAGACCCTCCAGCGGGAGTACAGGCCGGTAAATCCTGAGCTCCTGAACACCCCGGAGGAAATCGACGACACTGTCGGGCGCGTCACGTCGTCAATGACCGAGGCCCTGGCAGGCAGCTCATCGGCCAAAACTCGAGCAGTTGTTCGAAACGACCTCCCTCCTCATATCTCCGAAGCCATAACGGTGAAACGACGACTGAGGAGAAGATATCGAATCACCCTGTCCCCCGCTGATAAGCGGGCCTTTTATAATCAAACGGACAGGGTAAAACAACTGCTGACAAGCCATCGAGAGGATTCGTGGAACGAATACCTCGCCTCGGTCTCTGACGACATCTCCTCGGTGTTCAGGTTGAACAGGAGACTGCGAGAAGGGAAGAAGCCTCGCCATCCGGTTGTGGGGCAGCGAGGTTTTCTTGCATACTCTGAGGCGGAGAGGGCCGAGGTATTCGCCGATACCTTGGAGGAGCAGTTCACTCCAAACCCCCCTCCCTCCCCGAACGACGAGCACACAACCGAGGTGGAATCCTTTCTTGTAGATTATTTCTCACAGGTGGAGGATGCCCCTCTAGAGATTGACCAAGTCACTGAAGCGGAAGTTTCCGCAGCCATTAAGGCCACAAGCCCCGACAAGGCCCCGGGTGTCGACGGGATCAGCGCCCGTGCATTCCGGAACATACCGGCCTCCGTGATTACAGCAATTTCGGTGATATTCACGTCCATTTTGTACGTTGGATATTTCCCGAATTGTTGGAAAACGGCCAAAGTCGTATGTTTACCCAAACCGGGGAAAAGTTTACTTTTCCCACGGAATTATAGGCCAATCTCCCTGTTACCGGTATTGTCTAAGTTGTTCGAGAGGATTTTTCTTGAAAAACTGAGGCGATACATGGAGGGAGAAGTGCGGCCCGAGCAATTTGGGTTCAGGGAGGGTCACTCAACCACCCTCCAACTGGTAAAAATAATAGACGACCTTGTCGGAGGCCTGAACAGGAAACGGGTGACTGCAGCCGTTTTTCTGGATGTGGCCAAGGCCTTTGACAAAGTTTGGCATAGCGGGCTGCTTTATAAGCTAGCGCGATCGGCGATCCCCTACCGCTATGTCAGACTGATGCGGTCATATCTGCTAGACCGACATTTTGTCGTGCGCGTAGGGGAAACGATTTCCTCCACCAGAGAAATAGCCGCTGGGGTTCCCCAAGGAGCAGTACTTTCCCCGTTCTTGTACACTTTGTACGTGAACGATATGCCGCTGTCGGAAGGGGTCAAAACGGCCCTTTACGCAGACGACACGGCATATTTCTACGAATCCGCAAATGTGGATTACGCGGTCCGGAGGCTCCAAAGGCAGCTGGACTTAGTGGAACCGTGGCTCGACATGTGGAGAATCAGGGTCAACGGTGAAAAATCGGTGGCCGTGATGTTCACATGCAAGACACGAAAACCGACCAGAGAGCTGGAAATCTCAGGGGAGAAAATCCCTTTTGAGAAAACAGTTAAGTACCTGGGGGTGGTGTTGGACAGGCGGCTTACCTTCGGCGAACATGTAAATTATGCGACCCGGAGGGCTAAGGCCGCCAGAGCCTCACTATACCCAGTGCTGAACAGTGCCAGCCCATACCCACTGGCAACTAAGCTTCTCATTTTTCGGCTGTACGTACTGCCGATTCTAACATATGCTTACCCGGCATGGGGGGCAATGTTGAGCTCCTCGCTTCAAAAAAAGATCGAGGCCGTCCAAAACATCGCGTTGCGGACGATCTTTGGAGCTCCGTGGTTCGTCAGGAACGCCACTCTCCGATCTGATGCGAGATTTCAATCCGTGTCCGAGGTGGGGGTGGCGCAGGCGCGCAGACTGTTCGGGAGAGCGGCTGTGTCCGAACACAGTCATCTTCGGGACATCTGCAGAGAGGACCCAACTCCGACAGTTGTAAGGAAGCGGCCTCACGCCGTACTGGACGAACCACCGTGATGGTGCGGTGCGGTAGCCGAAAATCGACAAACCAGGCTTAGGGGCCTCCATATCGCATGAGCCATAAACGGAATAGTGCGTCAGACGCGTTTCCGGGGTCGCGAGTGAATAGTTTTTTTTTCGCGAGTTATATAGTTTGAAGACTTCAAATACGGTAAGTCGCGCACAAAACAAAAACGCGGTCTAAAAAAAAAAAAATAAAAAAAAAATAAAAAAGAAAAAACGCGGTTTTTTTTTGTTTTTTTTTCTTTTTCTCGCGTGTGTTTTGTTCTGTTTCTCTTGTTTCAGAAACGGGAGAAACGTGGATGTGGAACGACGCGTCGTGCCGTCTCATCCTGCCAGTCGAAAGGAAAGTAAAAAAATTAAAATTTTTTTTTTTTTTTTTTTTTTCTCGTGTGTGTGTTCTGCTTCTTTTGTTGCAGATGCCAACAGCCACCACAAAAACAAATGGTTTCTTCACTGCGGCCACGCGGTCCCCCCAACCCCTTCTCAGACACACGCGTGTCTGAAGGTTAATAATTACGTGGAAAGAATAATTACTGTTTACTACTTTCCAGAAAATCGCCGCCCCAAAACCGCGATCGCGAATAGGTATCACCATCTGTAAGTTAAACTTACAGTAAGATAAAATAACCCAGCAATTGCGACTCCTCCGGAAAAGGGGACACATTGCTCCCTCCTTATAGCTAGTGCCCCGTTGTGGCGTATTCCTGCTAGCCTATTAAAGAGTTAGCACCGAAAGGACTTCAGTGGACGGTCTGAAGGGGAATTACGTCGGGAGGACAGGCTTTATAAGCCTAGCCTTCCGCGGTCGGCCCATGAAATGGGTTCGATAACGCTGGTTTAACAACGGATTGGAATGCAATTAAATCCGTCTTAAATTCACTAAAATAATAATAGACAAAACTTGAAAAATTAGATCCGAGATTAAAAAATAACCCTTTTAAAAAACAAGCCCGATTAGAAAGATCCAGCAGCAAGGGACTCTGTCCAGGTTCTGCGATAAAGTAGGGAGTAATAGACTCCTGCCAACTTTGCATTCCATTCCATTCCATTCCATTCCATGAAGGTCGAGAGTATCACAATTATCGTCTTCGACCTAATGCATTCAAATAATGAAAGGCACGTCAACGAGTCACCGACGCACACAGTGAGAATGATTGACAGCGCCTGCAAGAACGTCGCACATTGACATGTGAATCACTTCACTGCCTTGCGTTCGAATATGAGCCGGAAATAGACTATTCGTCGCACTAATTGTTAACGGCAATATGTACAAGGAATGCCAACACTGTCATGCATTTAAACACAAAGATGAATCGGCCGATCTTTGCTGCGCATCAGGAAAAGTTTCACTTCCACCATTGAATTCTCCCCCAGAATCTTTGAAAACACTATTGACTGGAGCCACATCTCAATCTAAATTGTTTTTGCGTAAAATTCAATTCTTGCTTCCAAATGACAAAAATCGTTCAGAATGAGGATAGTCGTAATTTTAAATCAACATTTAAGATTCAGGGCCAAGTGTATCAAATTGTTTCTTTGTTCGCAATGCCTTATGCCGATCCAAAACTTTTGCAAATCTACTTCACGGGTAATGAGAAGGAACAAATTAACACACGCTTGCAATACAATCACATCGAGCAGATAGAGGAGAGAGAAATAGTGACAACTTTGGAAACGTTTTTGCGTTGGCAGTTGCTTCATCAGGCATTGCAGCGACCTTGCTTGATGGTGGGTGGACTGCGCATTCAGCACTCAATTTGCCATTGAACATTCACACAAACCCAGATGCAATGCGTAACATAAAGAAGCATTCAGGCATGACTGAAGGTTTGAGAAAATGCAAAATTATTATGTGGGATGAATGCACTATGGCTCACAAACATTCACTTAAATCTCTTGACGCTGAAAGATCTCATAGGTCGAGTTGTGATAACTGTACGCGTGGTGGTGTCAGGTATTTTAAAATAATTTTTTTTTACATATTTTTTCATCAAAACGGTTAAAAAAATTTTTAGTTTATTTTTTTTATTTAATTTTTGGATTTACAACGTTTGAAATGGACAACTTCTGTCGTAAAATGAATAAAACTTTCTACTCACGGATAGAGTAATGAGTCTGCAGCTCCGTCTGCTTTTGTTTCCTGTGTTTTCATCGTTCTCTGGAGTCAATACAAATACAAATCGCTGTCCCATTAGGTTTAACATACATAAAATTGGCAGGATATTTGCAATAAGAGCATTCTCAATCTTCTTGTTCTGAATCATAACATATACGCATTCTCTCTTCTCAGAAATATTTTGTGAAGCGAAGAACTTGCTGTATAGCAAAAAAGACTGCCGCTTTAACATTTGGACTATCTGGTAGCTTTCCAATTTTATATGTGGAGTATCCCGCCAAATTTTCAGTTTTAAAATCATCAATAAAAAGTTTCATAAACACCCTGTAGTTACTGATGATTGTTCAGAATTTATTATGGATTATCACTGCTGGTTCTTCTTTTATTTTTTCATAAAAGAGATGTAATCTTGTGCTTATAGATGGCAAACCGCATGGGGTATTTAATCACAGAAATTGATAATTTATACGGCAAAGAAATTTCGTGTTTTGTTGGTAACTCACGATACCGTATTCCGGCTTATCTAGAATAGATAGCACAATGTTCAGATAAAGCAGAAAAAGGGTAAATTGAGAGTTTTATAGTTAGTAGGGTAGGATAGGCAGATTTATTTTCTGCATATCTTAATAGTAAGATCTCTCTTCTACAATTGTATTGTTACTGGCATATACAATTACCAGATCATTGACATAAACGCATTTGCTGATTTCTCCTGGAATGGCTGGTAAGAGTTTATTGATGGCAATCGTTAACAAGATATGGCGCGCCTTGTGGTATACCATTTTTCAAACTTTTTTTTGGATGATTACCCCCTGTACTTGAAAAGTACGATCGGTCATTTAGTTACAAAGTAATACCAGTAAATTGCCGAAAATTCCCGAACCATATAGTTGAAGCATATTCCAACACGTTAAGTCATATGAAAAGCTTTCTTCAGATCAAAAGATCAAATAATACTCCTAAACAGTGTTTCCCATTGAAGAAACTGTTGTAAATTGTATTTTCTAAATTAATTCTTTGATCAGTAGTTTAATGTTACTAACTTAATCCTGTTTGATGGCAGGAAAAAAAACATTTCTTTTTAAAACCTAAAGAAGTTGACTACTTATCAATTTTCGAAGATTTTTCCAATAGCACCCATCCAGGAAATAGAACGGTCACTATTGGGATCGGTCAGATATTTATCTGTTTTTGAAGTTGGAACAATATATGGTTTCTTCCAATGCCGAGGGTACATTCCTTCCCGCCATATCTGATTGTATAATTCCAGTAATCTAAGTTTTGCAGTGCTGCTTACCTATCTGATAATGAGTAACATATTTCATCCGGACAAGATGCTTATTGCCGGTTTACTTTGACCGTTTTCACAAGTCCATCTATTTTGAAAGTAAATTATATGAAACATTCATTTTGGTGCAAAAATTTAAATGAACCTTATGTTCTGGTTTTTGATTGTAAATATCATTTTTTTGTTTACTGGAAAATAGAAAGAAAAAGTATTTTTGAGTTTTGATTATTTAAAAGTACTTTTTTAATATTCAATCATATAATTTTTCCTTATACAGTTTATTTTGTTATTCCGAGTATCATAAATAATAAAGGAACTGCCAAATATCTTTTTGAATGAATTGCCAAATACTCAGAAAGAAAAATCAAAAGTAGCTGTTATATGTTGATTTACACAGCAAGAAAACGAATGGTAAATCTGGGGTAAAGTATAAGATTACATGTTTACAAATAATTTAAAAGAATATGTTGTATCATAATCTGCTCACAAGTTAATTTAATTCTGTAATACCAGTAGATAGCCTCCTTATTGAAAATTCTCTTTTACATTACAACAAGGAATATATATATATATATATATATATATATATAATAATGAAGAAAATAAAAATTATTTAAGATTTAGTGTTATATATGAAATAAATATTTTCATTTAAAAAAAAAAATAGATTTTTTAATATATTTTTTCATACTTAAAAAAATTATTAATTTTTTTAAAATAAAAAAACATAGATTTATGCAATTATATACTGAATTTCTTTATTCACAAGTACAAGAAAACTATTTTTGCACTTTTAGCTTGGTAATAATTTGTCAATATTCACGAAAGTAATTCATACTCTAATCATATGATTGCAAAATATTGTGGGAAGGAAAATCCATATTTAGGAAAAATATAATGAGAAAGAAACTTTATAATTGAGTTTAAATAAAATAAAACATTCGTCAGTATGTTTACTCGTTTAATTATTTTTGTTTTAGTTGTTACTTTTTCAGTGACAATCTGTTGATAGCTATCAAACGATTTAAACTTTTCTTAATAATATTGTGCTGCAGTTTTTATAGCATCAAGTTTTTTTTTGTTTTTTTTTTGTTAGTAGGAAATAAATATATTTTTCAATGTATTTGTCTATATTTATTTATATATATATATATATATATATATTTTACATCATGCATTTTTACAATTTCAGTATTCATGATGAATGAACATCGCAACAATAACATCATTTTTTAAATTATGTTATTGTTCCGTTTGTTATTATTGACAACTGTTTGTGAAAATTAGGACGTAATTCCTACTCGAGTAGCAGATGTTAAAAAATAATCTAACAATAATGAGTTTCAGAATTACATGGAGTAATGAGTAGAAAAGATTAAACACTAAACTATGTGCAATTAAAATTACTTCCTATAAATGGAAGAGCGTCGCAAAACTACTCGCCTATAACAGTTGGCAATTACCAGACTCACAATTGGTTACATGTAAATAACAAATTCATATCTGTTAACCAGCGGAGAAAGATCAATGTACAATGTATGTGTAAACCACTTACTGTTAAGCATCCACTGAAAGAGTGAACAATATGTGAAAACATCAGACAAAGAGAGAGTGAGAGAGATACAAAGAAATAATTTTGCTGAAAATGACAAAAAAGAAAAAATAATTTCTTATACATGCTAGTAACTAATGCATTTGTAATAAGCCTTTGACGAAGTCAGTGTTTGTTATTTATGACTGAGAATCCTCTATGTGAAAGCACTTTACAAACGAACAAAGAGTTTCAAATTTGAATGTTATAGTTCCCAGGATTTTTGAGTATTTTATTTTAATGTGTGAATATTTTATGTAAATGTCAGGGCCCTTTATACTGTATAAGTGTTATATGTGTGCGTTTTTTTCATTATTTTACGTTTTATAAAAATTGTGTTGACCCTATGTGTGACCCTACGCACACTCATATCATAAAAATCGATGCCCAAATAACTTAAAAATAAAATAAAAAGAAAATTTTCTTCATTACATGAGTAATAATAGATATATTTTATTTAGAAAAAACCAGTAAACAAAAACGTTGCAGTTTACGTTAAAAATATATTTTATAGATCATATAAAATGTAAAGTTGTAATTTCCTTTAATATTAATATTTATAATTTTCTAATATTAAAACATTACGTGATGCGCAAACATTAATGTATTTTAATAAAATACAACAAATAAATAATTAAAAATATCATGTAAAGGAACTAAAAGGTTTGAAAACCTTTTGATTAGAATAATGAAAATAAGATTTGAAAAAAATGAATTTGTTTTTTCGTTCATTTTCTTCTATTAAAAATTAAACTAGGCTTTCTACATTCCAATAACAATAAAATATACGAATATTTAACAAAATTATATTATAGATATAAATTTCATATTTAAAATTCGAGTAATTTCATTATGTAGACTTATTTAATTTTATATTGTCCTAACTCACAAGTTTAATATATATTACACTGAAAATAATTCCAACACTGACCTTCAGTTATTTCTTACATTATTTTTAATCTTTTAAGAGCCTCTTATTCACATTTTATTTTCCTGATTTTTCTTCTCTTGTGTACATCCTAAGAAAATAGAATTTGTACAAATTATATGCTGTATGGCTGTAAAAACGATAATTCTTAAATAAGGAAAATATATATATATAGATAATTCAGATAATAATCTGTAAAACCTTTTCTCAGATTTTCTTCAAATATTTTTACCATCGTATCTGATGGGTAGATATCACTATAAAAAATATTACAGATTTATTTATGTTTTAGAAGGAGTAATTACAGTACTCCTATAACTTCTCATTTGGTAAAGCGGTGGACTGTAGTTGGAAGATATCGCAATAATTTTATAGAGTACTATTTTCTGAAATAATCTATGGTTTCATGTTTTATACAATCATTAAAATATTAATCTTTAAAATATTAAGGAAAGTATTAATTGCAAAGAAAAACAAACAGAAATAATAAATAATATTACAATAAATTTTACGTAATTAATATGAATTAAAAAAAAAATTAATAATTACAAAAGTGATGTGTGTATATACATATATATATATATATATATATATATATATATATATATATATATATATATTACAATAAAAGAATAAAAAAACAAAAAAAAAAATATTTAATGAACTGGGATTAGAAATGAAATTGTAGAGTGGTTAACTAATTGGATGAAATTTAATGATATTAATTAATATCGCAATAAAATGACATTTTGTGGCCTAATCAATGAACTTAGTGAATTAATTTAAAACGATTTACACCACCATAATCCACTGATGGGTAAATTACAGTTTTTACAAAGCTGAATAAAATTACCTATTTTTTTTTCATATATCTAAACGAGGTAATTTAACACCAATGAGCTTGTTGTATGAATATTGTATAATAAAGCTTAGTTTATGGACTTTTGATTTCTTTAATTAAAAAATTCTGGTGTAGTAGTTTTTATTATTTTTCAGTATATAACTTTACTAAAATCATTTATTTACTTACTTGGTAATAAAACATTTCTTTTTTTAAATGTTTTAAGTTTAATCAATTTGGCAGTGATTTGGAATAAATAAATCATGCGAAAATAAATTATTCTTCAAGAATTGTTGAATTTTTTAATGCTATGAATTATTTAGATTCTTTCGCTAAATTTTAGTAAGTTAAAATAGGAAATTTAACAATACTTTTCAACTGAAGAGCAGGAGAAAAAGGCATAACATAAAAAAAAATAATCGATCAAATTTTATGAAAACTGTTATTCCGGAATATTTTTAAAAAAGTCTGATGTAGACATCACATAACTTCCTTTTATGCCTATTAAATTAATATTTTTTTTAAAATGAAAAGTACATAAAATATAATTTCATTAATAACTTCTGATGTTTTTTCATATTCTTTTTTTTTATTGTTATTATTGAATATTATTTATCGTAATGTTTTTTTTACAATCAAAGGTTAGTAATTATTAATAAATCAATATATTTAAATTAAAAAATAGGTTAAAAACAATAAAAAGGAGATGAAGTCTGATTCGAACGGATTTTCCTTTCCCTTTTAAGATCAAAATATATCATTAATTAAAATTTTATTTGGCCAATAACTCTGGAACCTATTAAAATAAGTACAACTTATTGAAAAGCTCTCATTGAGAGCTTATTAGTGCAATTAAGAAAAACTCCTCAATCCAATTTTTTTGGATTATGAACTTTTTGGGCACTTTTGGTTTAGTTGATTGTAATCAAAAGAGGATGTGCAAAACTAAATGTTTCAAGAGTCCTAAATCCAAAAATTCAACATCCTACGGCTAATCGTTTTTGAGTTAAGCGAGAAACATACGTAAGTATGTGCATACATACGTACCTACAGACGTTACGACGAAACTAGTCAAAATGGATTCAGGGATGATCAAAATGGAGAGTTCCGTTGAAATCTGAAAACCGAAGTTTTTCGCGATCACAATACGTCCTTTATTTCATAAAAGGAATTAAAAATTGTTTCATTGTAACATCTTACAAAATATATTAGTTGGTTTTTTATTGACAGTAATAAACATGAAAAAATAGAATTTACTGACACTAAAATTTAATATTTTTTATGACAGGTTATTAACAACAATGTTATCGGTATTTGTTAATCATATCCAAAAGTTTTTCTAGAAACCAATCTCGTATGAAATCCGATTATTTATAAGTTAAAAAATTATAATTGTAATTCAATCAAAGGTTTTTATCTATGTTTACATAAACATAAACAAATAAAACTCCAATAAAATTTATGCTAATGTATGCATATTAATAATAAATTAAATGCAGTGACTAAAAGTAAGTAGGTTTGCTATCCAGTAAAATATAAATACGAATTCGTTGTATAAGTTTTAGAGTCATAATTATATTAAATCAGCCTAATAACGTATCAATGAAAACAAAATTTTAAAAAAGTTATGAAGAATGACCTCCTCTATGAATCATGAGACCTTGCCGTTGGTGAGGGGGCTTGAGTGCTCAGGGATACAGAGTAGCTGGACCGAAGGTGCAACCATATCGGAGAGGAATCTGTTGAGAGCCAGTCTAAGGAATGATTCCTGCAAGAGGGCAGCAGCTCTTTCAGTAGTTGTTAGGGACGTGAGTCAGAATGACTTAAACGGCCATATGAACATCACTCAGTCCTCTGAGTACTGCGCAGCTGAAAGCAATGGAAAACTACAGCTGCTTTTTTTCCAAGAAAATGTGGCTCTCTGGATTTTCATATAGCAATGATGGAGGCGCCTTCCTTAGTAAAATATTCCGGAGGTAAACTAGTCCCCCGTTCGGATCTCCGGGTGAGGACTACTAAGGAAGGGGTCACCAGAAAATTAAAAAATAACATTCTACGAGTCGGAGCGTGGAATGTTAGAAGTTTAAAAAAGGTTGGTAGGCTAGAAAATTTAAAAAGGGAAATGGATAGGATAAATGTGGATGTAGTAGGAATTAGTGAGGTTCGGTTCGGAAGATTTAGAAATCAACTCGTTGACTGCAAAACTTACCCTGGAGCAGACATTGATAGCGACCATAATTTGGTGATAATGAAATGTAGATTGGGGGTTTAAAAACCTGAAGAAAAGGTGTCAGATGAGTCGGTGGAATTTAGAGAAGCTTGAGGAAGAGAAAGTAAAGAAGATTTTTGAGGAGGATATCGCAAGAGGTCTGATTAAAAAAGATAAGGTAGAAAATGTAGAAGAAGAATGGGAGAATGTTAAAAAGGAAATTCTTAAATCAGCAAAAGCAAACTTAGGCGGAATAAAGAGAACTAGTAGAAAACCTTTGGTTTCAGATGATATATTGCAGCTGATGGATGAACGTAGAAAATATAAGAAGGATAGTGATGAAGAAAGTAAAAGGAACTATCGGCAATGAAGAAATGCTATAAACAGGAAGTTCAAACTGGCGGAAGAAGAGTGGATTAAAGAAAAGTGTTCAGAAGTGGAAAGAGAAATGAACATTGTTAAAATAGACGGAGCATACAGGAAAGTTAAGGAAAATTTTGGGGTACATAAATTAAAATCTAATAATGTGTTAAACAAAGATGGTACACCAATATGTAATACGAAAGGTAAAGTAGATGGGTAGAATATATTGAAGAGTTAGACGGAGGAAATGAATTAGAAAATGGTGGTATAGAGGAAGAAGAGGAAGTTGAGGAGGATGAAATGGGAGAAACAATACTGAGATCTGAATTTAAGAGAGCATTAAAATGGCAGAAAGGCTCCTAGAATAGACGGAATAACTGTAGAATTACTGCGCAGTGCAGGTGAGGAAGCTACTGATAGATTATACAAGATGGTGTGTAATATTTATGAAAAAGGGGAAGTTCCGTCAGACTTCAAGAAAAGTGTTATAGTCATGATACCTAAGAAAGCAGGGTCAGATAAAGGTGAAGAATACAGAACAATTAGTTTAACTAGTCATGCATCAAAAATCTTAACTAGAATTCTATACAGAAGAATTGAGAGGAGAGTGGAAGAAGTGTTAGGAGAAGACCAATTTGGTTTCAGGAAAAGTATAGGGACAAGGGAAGCAATTTTAGACCTCAGATTAATAGAAGAAAGATTAAAGAAAAACAAGCCAACATACTTGGCGTTCATATACCTAGAAAAGGCATTCGATAACGTAGACTGGAATAAATGGTTCAGCATTTCAAAAAAATTAGGGTTCAAATAAAAGATAGAAGAACAATTGCTAACATGTACAGGAACCAAACAGCAACAATAACAATTGAAGAACATAAGAAAGAAGCCCTAATAAGAAAGGGAGTCCGACAAGGATGTTCCCTATCGCCGTTACTTTTTAATCTTTACATTTAACTAGCAGTTAATGATGTTAAAGAACAATTTGGATTCGGAGTAACAGTACAAGGTGAAAAGATAAAGATGCTACGATTTGCTGATGATATAGTAATTCTAGCCAAGAGTAAAAAGGATTTAGAAGAAACAATGAACTGCATAGATGAAGTCCTACGCAAGAACTATCGCATGAAAATAAACAAGAAGAAAACAAAAGTAATGAAATATAGTAGAAATAACAAAGATGGATCACTGAATGTGAAAATAGGAGGAGAAAAGATTATGGAGGTAGAAGAATTTTGTTATTTGGGAGGTAGAATTACTAAAGATGGACGAAGCAGAAGCGATATAAAATGCCGAATAGCACAAGCGAAACGATCCTTCAGTAAGAAATATAATTTGTTTATATAAAAATTACTTTAAATGTCAGGAAAAGATTTTTGAAAGTATATGTTTGGAGTGTCGCTTTATATGGAAGTGAAACTTGGACAACCGGAGTATCTGAGAAGAAAAGATTAGAAGTTTTTGAAATGTGGTGCTATAGGAGAATGTTAAAAATCAGATGGGTGGATAAAGTGACAAATAAAGATGTATTGCGGCAAATAGATGAAGAAAGAAGCATTTGGAAAAATATAGTTAAAAGAAGAGACAGACTTATAGGCCACATACTAAGGCATCCTGTAATAGTCGCTTTAATATTGGAAGGACAGGTAGAAGGAAAAAATTATGTAGGCATGCCACGTTTGGAATATGTAAAACAAATTGTTAGGGATGTAGGATGTAGAGGGTATACCGAAATGAAACGACTAGCACTAGATAGGGAATCTTGGAGAGCTGCATCAAACCAGTCAAATGACTGAAGACAAAAAAAATAAAATGAAGAATGGATTTAATTTAATCTGTCTTAATGGTGTAGAACTCTAGTTTTATTAAAAATACCTTTTTCTAATTATTATTTTTGCTGTCCTTTTCTTTATGTATCGTGAATATGAAATTGTCCTAGTTTAAAAGAACAAAAACTATAGAAGAAAATATTACACATATGGGTTAGTAAAAGTAAGAAATATTAAAATTATTTATTTCAGGTTAAGATGTTAAGTTAAATCAAAACTAACAACTCAGAATTGTTAAGATTTAACACCGACTAACAATACCTTTTTTTTCTTTTTTTTTCATACCACTTAAGAGCAACCGGTAACCGTCTAGAAGACGTTACTTCGGTCGGTCCCAAGTGACGTGTCGGATGACTAGTCCCCCTTTGTGCAGCTTGAAGCTGATCGCCCGACGGGGTCGCTCTTGGATCATTAAGACATCACGACATCCCATCAGGTTGCCATGGTGACTCTCCCTAAGAGGGCTACCCTTCCCTTTCCTATCACTTAGTCTGGGTCCGGGTATGCACCCCACGCATAACCCCTCTGAATCGCGCGCCCATCTCACAAACCTCCAGGGTCCTCAATGCGTCATCAGAACCTGTACGTGTCCACGATTTGACCCCCTGGCGACAGAATCTTTTTCGCCAGTTCCCCCAATTTTTTTTTAATTTTTATTATTATTATTTTTTTTATTGGACTTTTATTTTGAACTATTTTAATTCGTTCATAAAATGGATTAGTCTAACAAATATTGTTCAATTTTCTTATCGTCCTTTTTTTGTTTTCCTTTATTTAAGTTTTGGACAAAAATTCATCCTTTATCGTATATTCCTTCAGTATTTTTCATAAAAAAATTTTATTTACCGTTTCATCAGGATGTAATGAAAATCTAAATATAATATTGTTGATTAAATACTTTTTATGTATAAAAAAATAAATTTTCAATCAAAAAAGTGTTGTGAGTGATACTTATATTGTGGGAGAAGTCGTGACGGCGTATGCTATACAAGAACATAAATACGTTCATTTCCAAGAATAGTATCCATTTGTGGTAAGCAGACACAAAAATAAATTATTTGTAACAGAGTTTAAATACCGAATGAACAACATAAAATCGAACCAAACCTAGTTTGAACTGCAGTAATTTGTGGTCAACGCTGCTACTACAAGACCCAATATTGGGTGTGTATGTTATGATCCTTGACTATTTTTGTCTAGCATAAACAGTCCTAAACGTTTTATGCTATTTTGGTTTCTCTAAAATGCTTAATTTGATTTAGAAAAGGGTTCCAGTTGAGGAACTTTTCTACAATTGTTGTCTGATGCAGACATACATCCAATATTCGGCGAAAAATTTCTGACTGCCAGTGTTCAAACAGTATAGTATTAAAGCAAACAGTATTATGTACAATTTGATTAAAAAATTTCTTATAATTGGGCCGTTTTCAAAAGCGAAACGAAATAGGCCAACTTTCTATGGCCTTAGGACCCCAGAGGCTAAGCCGATATTCAGAGAGAATTTCTGTTAGTCCAAAAATATATATTACAAAGGTATCACAATAAAGTGGTGTAAAATATGTATTTTGCCGAAAGATTCTCCACTTTGCGATGCGAAAATCGGTGTAAGGTGAGCTGTTTCTTGTAATCGTATACTAGGTACAATACTTTTTAACCAGAGTGTAAATACAGAAGTGTACCATAAGAGTCCTACCACAGTTAACAGATTGAGAAAAAAGTTCCACAGATTCTTCTTGTTGCAAGTGGTTCCTTTGGGCTTATTTGAAAGATAAAGTTTGTAAATCAAATACTCATACTACTGCGAAACTGAAGACTAACATTCAACAAGAAATTGAGACCACTACAGCACAAAAGTGCATTGCAGCGCAGATTGTTCGCTTCTAATACCTTTTATAAAAATATTAGAAGTATGTAAACTTTTCCTATTGTAAATAAAGAATTTAATTTAATTTACGTTTTCATTTTTTCATCATAATATACTACCTATCGCAGCTCTGGTTTATGTTTAGCGTTTCAGTTTTTGATTGCTCACCCAGTATTTTGGTTATATACAAAAAAAATTGAAAAAGTGAATCCAAAAAATTTTCTAAGTGTATCATTTACTAATCCACTTTTAATGTTGTGTTTAATTTAGGGTTTCATTAGCCTAAGAAAGAATTGCGTAAAAATGTACCGCATTTGTAAATATAATGCCTTAGAAAAATGAAAACTGTAAGAAAGTCATAAAGTACATATAGCCTAAAAAAATACAATTCGTATAAAGAAAGATAAAAAATTGTGGGAAGTATAAAAGAAAGAAATCTTTATTTTTAATCTTTCTACATAAGCTGTTGTTTACAGTAATTTTGAAAAATATGAAAATATTAGTCTTACAGTAAATTACATTTCTTTAAATAGGAAAGAATTTCCATATTAACAAGGATAATTTTTAAAGGAATCTGACTAGAAGAAAAAGTATTCAAAGTGAAAACGGAACATCCAATGTAAAACTATACAATACATCCTACCTAACAATCACCGTAACCGGTAAAGGAAGCCTCAGCTGATTCAATTCCAGTAAGCATAGAACATGCATCAAAATTTTCAGTCAAATAATAAAATGAACTCTTGAATAATAAATTAAGTCCAAAACAATCAAATTATAATCAATTCAATTCAATTTCAGATCTGTTAAACGTCTGCTAGCTGTACGTGTAAAAATGAATACTATTTAATTAATTATTAGGAATCTAGTTTGGGTTAGTCTCTTAGTATGGGAAAAACGATACCGGAGCTCTCCGCTATACAGAGACTGTTGGTGGAAGTGCAGCAAGTCTTATAATTTACGTTACTACACTCACGAATTTAAAAATTTGTTTGCTGTAGTATTATATACATAAATTAATGTGATAATGATTTTTATATTTAGCGTGTGTCAACTATCATAATAAAAAGCTATTTCATTCGTAAATTATGAGATAGAGAAATAAATAATGTGCATTAGTTATTGTTGAAAATATTATAAATTAATGACACAATATGTAATAATTTTACGAGTTATTTTAAAAGTATATTTCGAAATGATAAACATGTTTTAATATATACACAACAATAAAGAATATCAACTTTAAGGAATATTTATTATTTCCTTGTACGAAGTAATAGAAGTACTGTAATCGCCAAAAATTTCGATTTTCAGATTTAACGGAAATATCCATTTTAACCATTCCTGAATCCATTTTGACTAGTTTCGGCGTGACGTCTCTACGTACGTGTGTATGTATGTAGCAGGAGTATGTATGTACGTACGTAGGTATCTATCTCGCATAACTCAGAAACGATTAGCCATAGGATGTTGAAATTTTTGATTTAGGACTGTTGTAATATCTAGATGCGCTTTAGTTGTTAATGCACTTTGTTAGGTTAGGAATTTATGATTGTATTATGTGTCTTTGCTCATGCTGTTGTTGGAATATACTATGCCGGATATACCGATGGACATGGAGTGAGGGATATTGTGTGCGATGCTCTATCGCTGACGCCGAGAGGTACGTAACGCAACTTGTAATGGGGGTCATGGGAATGCTTAGGGGATCGAGGACAGGTACGAGTCCATAGTGATGCGTTTAGGGGCCAGGGAGGCAGTCTCTACATCTAGGGTGTTTGGGCCTAATCACGTGCAAGAGGGAGTGGGTCGGAGCTCCCCGATGATGGCATGGGGAACCCTCAAGGTGTGCATGGACGGACGCAAAACTGTGAAGGGCAAGCGAAATGCGTGTCTGTATCAGGTATAATAGGGACGGGAAGGGTAGCTCTCCTGTGCAGAAACATTCTGATCACCGGAAGAGGTGATTAGTATGTTTTCGAGGAGGCACGGGAGACCACGATGGGATGTCCGAGTTCGGACGAGCTAGGGAGGGCAGACTGCGCGGCCTAGACACCCTTAGGCGACTGCATTAAGCTTTTTAGCGTGGCCTGGTCGTCTTTAGGCAGTTTAAAAAATAAAAAATATCTAGATGTGCACCTTTCTTTTTGATTCCAATACTTGGTTAAAATGGCCAAAAAATCCCAAAATCCAAGAAATTTGGATTTTGGAACTTTTCTTAACTGTAATAACAAGCCCTTATTGAGAGCTTTTCAACGATATATCGTAAGTGTTACTTATTTTAATTGGTTCCAGAGTTATTGACAAATAAAATTTTACTTAATTTAATATTTTGATCTTATAAGGGGGGATGTGCCTCCCCCTTATATAAATATAAGGGGGAGGCACCCCTCCTTTTTGTTAATTTAAATATATTGCTTTATTAATAATTATTAACGTCTGATTTTAAAAAAAACGTTTTACGATAAATAATAATTCAATAATAACAATATAAACAAAATATCCGAAGTTATTAACAAAATCAAATTTTATATACTTTTCATTTAAAAAAAAATATGTATATAAAATTTAATAGGCATACAAGGAGGTCATATATATATATATACATATATATGTATATATATACATATAAACATATTGTCTCGGTTATGAAGATATTGTTCATAATAATAGCAAATATTTTTTTGTTAGTATGAAACTTAAGGCTGTTTGTTATTCTCTTCTTCAAGTGTTATTAGAGACAAGCTAAGAGGATGTGAAGAGTATCTCATGACGTTGGTTAAGCTAAAAACGTCCTAAGTGAAACGTGGGCACATACTGCTCTAGAACGTGACTGTGGCAACAGGTGTCAAACGAAAGCAACTCTGTTTTCCCTTCATTTTAGTAATATTAGGAAATAAAGGAGACTTGTATTACTTTTTCTAGCACAAAGAATCAACTTACACACAGTTGTAAATATAATTACAATACTAAATTATGGATACAAATTATTTAAATCTTCCAGTAATTATTTTCATGATAACGTTTATAGTCTGTTATTTCTTACTATTATTTATTATACGACAAATTAAAACTCTTTTCCTATTCCTAATATTTTATGTCATCTCTGATATCACTTTACAGCTAAAAGTGATCCAAATAAAATTTATTTTATTATAAACTTTGAAGAATATAAATTGCTGCTATCAAGCTTTTTTTTTTTATCAAAATCTAAACATTGTTCAGAAATTAGAATTGAAAGGTATTACATTTGTTCTGGTTCTTTCAATTTCCATAAACATTGTATAAAAAATAAAATTATCAAATTAAAAAAAAAAAATATATATATATAGAAAGACAAGTATTTATTCGATTAATTTAGTTTCTTATAATAAAGGGGCATGAACAAATTATAATTTTACCATACAATAAGATCAAACCTATTTTCTAAGACTTAAATGGTTATTTTTAATTCGAAAATATGACATTTTTGTTCTAACCCGTTTAAAAATCGCGCGCCGCTAGATAACAGTATTGATAGTACTAGATAGCGTACAAAAACTTGATAATGTTGTATTCTTGAAGTAATAAAATTTAAAAAGAAAATATGCAACAACTTGTTTTAATAGTAAATATTCTTATGTAAATGAAAGTACTGAAAATGAAACATTTTTTTAAGTCCCATCACATCATTAAAAAAATAAGTTTACAAAAGATTATACTAGTTTTATTAAAAAAGGAATAAATAAAATAAAAATAAATTGCTAAAATTTTGTCGCAGGGGTCGTGATATTTTGAAAAATTGTATTTATGGTCCGATTTGGGGCTTGCTTTAAACCTCAAGGAGCATCGTTTTACTCCAGAGGATTAGGTGAATGATTTTTAGCATGTGTGAAAATGTCATGCCTGACCGGGATTTGAACCCGGACCTCCGGATGAATGACCGAGACGCTAGTAATCGCGTAACGGAAGCCGGCGATTTGGCTCATATTCATAATAAATATTAGTTACGTGAAACGAAATATTTTCACAAAAAATTGACTCGCTAGGTGGCGCTGGCGCAGTGATATTTCGAACAATTTTACATTTAACGAATATATATATATATATCCATTACATTTACATGCACATGTATATATATATATATATATATATAGATAGATACATACATACATACATACATATATTTCTACAAAAACATATATATTACTTATTTAATGCTTTATATTTATTTAGAAATAATAAATATTCAACTTCTTTACTGTTTTAAAACTTGTATTTTTTGATAATTTTGTATGAACGCTGTTAAAACATTTTTTTTTTAATAATGCTGAACCGTTTTCACATTATTATCGCAATTACTTAAATCAATGAAAATAAAAACTCAAATACTAATAGATGACTAGATATCGACTAGATAATCTCACTGATATGAACTAAATCAGTGTTTATTTCATTTTTACTGCAGTGAAAAAAAAATTTCATTCATGAAGATCTAGTGCTTTATTTGATGAGAATTTTGAAGTACTTTTTTCATAAAAAAAAGAAGATTCTTATTGTTAATAGATGACTAGTTATTGATTTGATTTGACATATCGTCTAAAATTTCACAGACATTAACGATTGAACGGAAAACAAAAGACAGATGATATTTTATCCCAAACAATAAAAATTTTAAGGTTTCTGCGAGAATTTGCCATCAATTGAAACATCAAAAATCGAAAATAAAAATTCAACAATTTATTTATTTATAGTTCTTCAAAAAGACATCGCCCGAATAAAAAATGTACAGATATGTATGAAAAGCGAGATAATAATTGTTATATATTTTTCCTATGTCAATTTCTCAAGCACAAAAATATACACTGTTAAATATTTTCTTCCTACTCATTGCAACTAAATGATAGTACTTTTTCGATATAAAACAAATAGGAAATAATTGGAGATAAACAATTTTTTAAATACATGTATATATATATATATATATATATATATATACTTAATAACACAAATAAGGCTGGCAAGAGTTTTTGCATTTTCAATCAACATATTTGAAACAATTTTTACAATTTTTTATTATATTATTTGTGTTATTAAGTATATATACAAAGATATAAAAAATGGTTTAACTCCAATTATTTCTCGATGATTTCGTATTTGTTTTATATTAAAAAATTCCATCATTTATTTGCAATATTAGAAGAGCAGGAAGAAAATATTTAACAGTGTATATTTTTGTGCTTGAGAAAATGAACTGGAAAAAATATACAACAATTATTATCTCGACTTTCATATCTGTTCATTTTTTATTCGGAAAATGTCTTTTTGAAGAACTATAAATAAATTGTTGAATTTTTATTTTCGATTTTTGATGTTTTCAATTGACGGCAAACTCTCGCCGAAACCTTGAAAATTTTGTTTTGGGAGTTGATTGATATATCCGTAGCTCTAATTATTTTTATTCCTATAATTGCATTAAAATTCCTTACTCTTGGACCAAAATACTGTGCCATATCAATAAAATATATGTAACTAAATAATGAGATTAATATTCTTGAATAAATAATTTTTTTTATGTGCTAAAATACTTAATTTTATACATTATTTACATATGTAATTTTTACTTGTTTTAGTTTTTTTATTAGTTTATTTTATTTTTCTTCATTTAGATGTAAGGGTAAAACTATAAAATAATATAGTAATTGATGCAATAATGATAGAAATAAAAACAATAATAATAATAATAACAATAAAAGTGGTGGAAATTAAAATGAAATGTATTACGTGTACTTTTTCAAAATTCCAATGATCTTATTTATGTTTTCTAATTCCTTCTACAATAATGAGTACTCACTACTTAATATTTAGACTGAGAAACACACTAAAATGTTTAAAAATAGTAATAATTATTCTAAGAAACTTTTCAAAAACCAAGACTTTTCTTAATTTTTCCATGTCAAATTTATTTCTGAACAAGCATGGAGTTAAATATTTTTAAATTATAAATCATCTAAATTAAAACCTGCACTTATAAAAAAGAAATATTAACTATAGATAGAGTAATATTTTACTGGAATCTAAATGAGAGAACGCAATCATGTTACGTTAATAATTGTGGAGAAAATTAAAAAAAGATTTTTCATGTTTTAATAAATCTTCCTTCTGATTAAATCAGTTACATCTTATAAAATGAGAAAATATAATTTTTAGAGTTAACTGTTTTAAAAAATTACTTATGCTTTAACAAACTGCAAAAAGTCTCTCATCGATTGTAAAATATTTCAGAAAATGAAATTTTAGACCAATTGTTTAGTATATTTTAAAGAGTTTATTTAACTAATATATAATCTACAATTTTGCGTATTTTTGTAAGAAACAAAAATTCATTTAAGTGGCGATCTCAGCTTTACAGGACAAAGTTCGTAAATGCTAACGTCAGACTTCAAGACTATAAGACGTGAAGCTCTGTAACGTAGCAGCCGCATTCTTCAGTGGAAGTACGAGTAAATCACTGCTCATTCCAGCTGTTGTGGTAATGCTGAATTAACGTGGTAGCAATAAGTGAAAACTAAAATCATACAGTACGTTATTAATTCAATTGCTCTGTTATTATTAAGGCATTCTCTAGAGACACTGTTTATTTATTTATTTTGCTATATTTAATATTAATTTGTTTTTGGTTATATCTTTTTATTATATTTCTTTTAATCTTATAAAAAATAACTATATCTTAATAGTTACAGAATTAGACATTGTGCTTGATTTATATTTTATAACATGCTCGACAGTGTAAGTTTGTTACAAAGTGTAATTACATAAGTTAAACATATTTTTTTCAATGCATAAATATCTGTGATTCTTATTAATAATTGTGTGAATGCAATACAGTGAGTATTAATTTAATTTGAAACTTTATTGTTACGGTATATAGTATTACTTCCATTATGGAAAATAAGAAATTAATTTGTGGTAGTAAAGTTTTTCATAACTTGGCGATTGAATTGATGTATAATGTCCACAATTTTTTATAAATCATAAGAAATAGAAGACCTCATTTTATCAGAATTCAAGAATACCTTAAGTAACAGCGTCTTCCGCAAAACTGTTTAGCGCATCATTCAAGAATTTAATGGGGAATCTAACAGTGGATTTTCTTTACGGCAATAAAAACAGCTAAGGAAATACAAACACAAAATTATATGACTTCGACAAGTCGATTTATTACGCGAAATATAAACGAATTATATGTGAAGTACGACAACGTTTTATATTATAAATATTGTATGTGTTTTAAAAAAACAAAATTGATTTTTTATATGAAAACGAGCATATTGACATAAGTCATAAAAAAACTACTCTACAGACGCGACACCCACCGGGTTGGTCAAGTGATGAACGCGTCATCCCAAATTAGCTAATTTTGAAGTCGACAGTCCCAGCGTTGATGTCCTAGTAAAGGAAGTTACTTTTATACGGATTTGAATATTAGATTGTGGATACCGATGTTCTTTGGTGGTTGGATTTCAATTAACCACATATCTCAGAAATGGTCGAACTGAAACTATGCAGGACTTCACTTCATTTATAGTCATACGTATTATCCTCATTCATTCTCTAAAGTAATACCTAAACGTTAATTCCTGGAGGATAAACAGGAAAAAGAAAGGCTGCAGATGCAAAAAAATTTTGAAACAATCGGAGAGTTTTTGTCTTCAGTCATTTGACTGGTTTGATGCAGCACTCCAAGATTCTCTGTCTAGTGTCAGTTATTTCATTTCGGTATACCCACTACATTCTACATCCCCAAAAATTTGTTTTATATATTCCAAACATTGCCTGCCTGCACAATTTTTCCCATCTACCTGTCCCTCCAATATTAAAGTAACTATTCCAGGATGCCTTAAGATGTGGCCTATAAGTCTGTCTCCTTTTAGCTGTATTTTTCCAAATACATCTTTCTTCATCAATTTGCGGCAACGCTTCTTCATTTGTAGCTCAACTCATCTTGTTTTTAACATTCTCCTATAGCACCACAATTCAAAAGTTTCTAATTATTTTCTTCTCAGATACTCCGATCAGCCAAGTTTCACTTCCATATAAAACTACGCGCCAAACACATACTTTCAAAAAATATTTTCCTGATAAATTAATTTTTCATGTAAGCAAATTGTATTTTTAACTGAAAGCTTATTTTACAGTTGCAATTCAGCAATTTATATCGCTCCTGCTTTGTCCATCTTTAGTAATTCTACTTCCCAAACAAAAAAATTCTTCTTTAATCTTTTATTTTCCTATTTATATTCATTGGTCCATCTACATAATTTATACTACATTTGTTCTTGTTCTTGTCAATGTTGATGCGGTAGTTCTTGCGTAGTTTTCATCCATGCCATTCATTGTTTCATCCAAATCTTTTTTACTCTCAGCTGGAATAAATAAATCTTCAGCAAATCGTAGCATCTTTATCTTTTTACTTTGCACTATTTCTCCGGATCTAAAAACTTCTTTAACATCATAAACAACTGCTAGGTCTATGCAATGATTAAAATATATCGGGAATAGGGACAAGCCTTGTCTAACTCTCTTTTTTATTACGGTTTTTTTCTTATGTTCTTCGATTAATACTCCAGCAGTTTGGTTCCAGTAAATATTAGCAATTGATTTTCTACCTCCATACTTGAACATTAAATTATTTAAAACGCTGAACATTCTATTCTCTACAATATTAATGACATTTCTAAGTCTGTAAATGCCAAGTACGTTGGTTTGTGTTTCTTTAATCTTCCTTTTACTATTAATCTGAGCACAAAAATTGCTTCCCCTTACCCACAATACTTTTTCTGAAACGAAATTGGTCTTATCGTAACACTTCTTCCACTTTCCTCTCAGTTCTTTTGAACTGAGAGGAAATTGAAACCTGAGAGGTTAAAATTTACTCTACTCTTTTTCCTATCATCTAGTTTATTACTAAACCTACTCCTTCCTGCCCTTTATTTGAAACTGAGTTAACTGTCTAAAATCACCTGACCGAAAATCGTTTTCCTCTTCCCAATGAACCTCGCTAATTCCTACTACATCTACATTCAACCTACCCTTTTCCCTCTTTAAAGTTTCTAACCTACCAACCTATTTAAACTTCTAACATTCCACGCTCTTAGAATGAACTCTTAGAATGTTATTTTTTAATTTTCTGATGATCCTTTTCTTAATAGTCCCCCCTAAGAGATCTGAACTGGGACTCGTTTACTTCCGTAATATTTTACCTCCATTTTTGTTTTATGAAAATGCAGAAAGCTACATTTTCTTGGAGTCGGAAAGTATTGACTGAAAAAAGATGTTCCGTAAAAGCTATTGTAATATATCCGAAAGTTTTATATCTAAGTATGGAGTAGATCGGCAAAAATTTATATACATATACGAATTGCATTCAAAATAAGCGATGTATAATTTTCCGATGAATAAACTAAAGCGACCGGGATACTTGCTTCAATTTGTAAGGATTGAAGAAAAATTTCACGATTTCACTTAAACCATAGAAAATTTGAAAACTATTTAAGATAATTAATAAATTAAAAGACAAATTTACAAATGAATCCGGTTTTAATTACTAATCTTGCACTGTAAAAAAGTAAATGGATTGGCTTAATGAAAATAAAATACTAACGAAAACGTTTTAAAATTAGAACTTTATAAATTAATTTGCTTTAATAAATTCTGATTTACGTGTGAAGTGGTAGCGTCTCGGTCTTTCAATCGTAGATTCTGGATTCGAATCCCGATTATGCATGACATTTTTCATACGTTTCAAATTTACATTTTCACATTAACATATACAAACTTCTTTGGATTCATGTGCTAATAAATAAATAAAATAAAATTTACAGATAACGCTACTGTTTTATCTTCTTAGCCTGAAACCAGTTGAGATGATTAGGAGAAAACAGAAGATCACTTTGGTAACAAAATGTGATTTTTACCCAGATGAATCTATCAGTTTAATAGAAAAGAGTAAGTTTGATTAATAAATAAGACTGGTATCAAATATACATATTTTTGCAAGAATTTTAAGAAAAGTAATTACTAACGGAACCCGTATTAACGAATTATAGAAAACAATTTTAGTAAATACTGGAAAAAGAAACCTCAGTGATGATGATTTTGATAACGATTACTGTAGTAAAAATACGGTTTTAAAGATTTAGCATAAATTGCTTGGTAAATAAAATTTTTTTTTGTCAGATTAGTGTATCGATATCTGTAACATTAGCTAAGAAAAGATTAGATCTTTCCACATTTTTCGGATAACGACCTACTCGATAGTAACATTAGGAGGTCATTGTACCGAATTCTTATTTTGTTACCAAACGCTAATGTATTATGTAGTGAAGCCGTTTACCTTCAACAGTGTCTAGTCACAAGCCTGCTTTGGCAATCAGCTGATAATAATTTATCATAGTATAAAACTAAAGTAGCAGTCGTATAAAACTTAGATTAGTATTGGTATCGTAAGTTATTAGTAATAAAGTCATTGCCAAGCTTTACAAAATCAAATAACAAACATTTAAAATTGAAATCAGCGCCCGTTGTATACCGACGTACAGTGAAGATGACTATGCTACTATAGAAATGGGCATACAGTTGTTAATTTATTTATCAGGATATTGTGTTCCAGATTTCATTTTCTGATTGCTCTTGAAAATTTCTTTATTCGTTCTAATGTCTAAATAGTTAACCTTTATTTTATTTAGCATTGCATTTAAATGTTTTTAATTCTTTCTCTAGAAATAAAATTGATAACTCAATATTTAATCCTAAAAATATAATAATACAGCTCCTTTACGTTCTATTTCTTGAAGATATTTTGTTTTTTAATAACTAAGTATATTATTAGCTTACGATTCACATCACAAAATTTGTTATTTTCAAACCGATTAATGTTATTATTAGGATATGCGAATTTAAGCAAATAGAGAGCTAATAGAAAATAATCTTAATATTTTCTGTTTTAGGAACTATAATTGGTGATCATATTTATAATTTACTTGATTGAAATTAATACTTTTTCAGTCCGTCCAATATGTGACAAGCATTACCTAAAACTATGTAACTTTTAATCCGCGAACTGCTATTCTATCAGAATACCGACCGTTCTCCATCAGTAGAAATCTTTTGCGCTATGCTTTTCTCAAAAAAGCTAAATGTACATTTACTTTCCTAAACAAATAACTGTTTAATGAAAACTTAATTTTTCACAAATATATTTCTTTTTATTTATCAAATTATGAAGCTAATCAAAACTTTTTCAAGTCTACTTTGAGATTAGAATTTTCTCTTTCAACGCCTTTTTTTTAAGATAAAATTAAGCATTAATACGGCAGAAAATAGTTTAAACTAGTTGAGTTACTATAAACTACTACGTAGAAGATGTAAATATGATTTAATAAAAAGTTTTGTTATTCAAAATTTGGTTACAGTTTTTTTTAGCGTAATGAAGCAACTGTCAAATTACCCCTCAATAATATCTGTTGTTAAAACTGTATTTGATTAATAATTCCCTAAATCTGTTCACTAAAATGACTTTTTTTCAAACCATATTAATTAGGATTTAATTAATTAAACTTTATTTATGAAAAATTTAAATAATTGGCAAATTTCAGGTTGTTGTTGGTAATCATAATATTTTGAATTTCCTACCTAATTTTTTGGAGGAAAATTCATATTCGTAAAATAGTTAATCTACTTCTTCTATACCTTACTTGATTACTATTTGTTGAACATTTGTGTACCTTTTTTTTTTTAATTAACATTAGTATTGCATTTCATTAATTAATTTAGTCATTTTTTTAAAAATATATTTATCTTGTTTCCCAACTGTTCTCACTGTGTTTTTATGGATCATTTTAATTTATTTTCATTTTCATTTTTTTTATAAACCAGGAGGTGATGATCAATACATTTAGTAAATTTCGTATATTGTGCAATTTCAAAAATAATAAGAACATAATCGTAACAACGTGACGATGTAGAACATCATTCGTATCATACGAATGATGATATAAAATGTTAAAAAGTACTATTAACAGGTTTAATAAAGTATGTTAAAGATCAGAGCCAATGAAAAAAGAAAGAAATGACATGAAAACAGAGAAATCAGAGAATTCGTCTAATAAGATACAATTAACTACACAGAAATACAACAATCCTCCAAAAATGAAATAAATAAATCTACTTAAAGAAACTGCAAAAGTAAGACTTTACAATGCGCGAATAATAATAATTAATTAGATTAAAAAGTTTAAAATTCATAAAAACTATTAACAATTTTCTAAATGTAAAAAATAAATATGAAAGCTAGTTTTAGTCGCAAATTTATAGTACTCATTTACCGTTTTATTTTAACACCGGATTTACCATAATGTCTCTTTGTAAAAGTTCTCTATTTATGGTAACACTGCTCTTTAAAACAGTTAAGCATTTAAAAACTACGTACGTTAGCATTAGTTATTACCATAGACAGCAACTTAAAATAGAATGTTATTTATATATGTCATATCAACAACCTGTACAAACATGATGTTTGGTACAGTCAACTGAATTATGATAGTATCCGAACTGTGCACAAACAAGGGCTATTGTATTTGCTATTGATTTGGATATTCATTTGGCTGAGAGAACTCGCGGTAATGTTAGCAGGTGAACACTACGCGATTATAGTGCATTAGTTGTCATAACACGCACTCAGCAAGCCAGATAACAAATACGGTTTGGTGCTTATGATGGTGCTGTACCTGAAGCGCTAAGTCAACCCAATTGCCACTTATTATCGCCACTCCAGCGATTACCATTAGTCGTTATCCACTCATTATTCAAAGCCACTCAACTTCTCCATGCACTCAGAGCACTTAATAATATTAGTTTCAATAAATAGTACTTTTTTATTACTAATAAATTATCTTTCAGGATTACCTACTTTCAAAATTGTAGGTAGAAAAAATATACATATTCATTTCACATTCTGTGTTATATATGTTATAAAAAATATTTAATACATATTAAAATGAAGAAGAAAGTTCATATATACATTGATTTGAAAACGCTTAATTAGTGAGTTTCGGCTAGCAAAAGTTTTCGCCCTAACTGCGTCTTTTACCAGTTTACACAGAAATTAATACCATTAAATCGTAATCGAATTCTTTAAAAGTCTTTTAAAATGATTAAGTTACTTATTAAAAAAAATTATTTTACACGAAATATAAAATAACCCATTTTTCAACCCCAATCTTTGTAAACATTCAACCTTAGATTTCATAAAAACTACTAAAAATGAAATTCTGGAACCGAATTGTTGTTTAATTTTTATATAGAACCACTAAATTCACCTCCTAATTTGGGTCTCAAGACTTACAAAACGGTTTAATTTCATCGATGTGCTATTGAACTTATGGTTATAAAAAATGTCTTTTTTATTAAAATTCTTGCAGAGATTGTCATATATATTTTATCACTCTAATTATTTTAGTTATCATTTTTTTAAATATTTGTATATTTTTTTTGCATTTCTTATCTCTTAGTGAAATATTAACTCCGCTAAAGCAGATACAAGCTTATTAACTTTTACATTAAAAACAGTGCTAAATAAATTTTTACACATGCACATATTCTCATTTTTAATTGGTGTTCAGCTACACAATCATTACTCAATAATAAAATATGATGTAAAGTAATATTTCTTCAAAATATTCCGTATTTTGTAGACCTTACCTTTGTAAATGTAAAGCAGATAGATTTTTTGAATTTTTGATGAATTTTTACTTCCTTGTACTCGTAAAAGGAAGTGTTGTAGTCGCGAAAAATATCGGTTATCAGATTTCAACAGAACTATATATTTTGACCATCCCAGAATCAACTTTGAATATTATCGGCGTGACATCTGTATGAACGTACGTATGTACTTAGTATAACTCAAAAACGATTAGCCGTAAGATGTTGAAATTTTGGATTTCGGACTGTTGTAACATCTAGTTGTGCACCTCCCCTTTTGACTGTAATCGACTGAACCAGAAGTAAAAAATCTAAAAAAAAGAAGTAATAAGGCCTCCTTTGAGATCTTTTCAACGATATATAATAAGTGGTATTTATTTTCATTGGTTTCAGAGTTATAGCCGAATAAAAGTTTAATTAATGAAATATTTATATCTTACAAGTGGAAGGTACATCGGTTCAAATAATATTTCATATTCTTTATTTAACATTTTTTTAAATTTAAATATATTGCGTTATTAATAATTATTAACCTCTGATTGTAAAAAGATTTTTAATATAAATAATAATTCATTAATAACAATAAAAAATATATATATGAAGAAATATCAGAAGTTATTAGTGAATTAAAATTTTATAAATTTCATTTTAAAAAAAAATGTGTGTATGCAATTAAATAGGCATGCAAGCACGTCACGTGGACACCACACATCTGATTTTTTTTTATTTATTATAAATTTACAACTTAGATACGTACTTTACGTAAAACAAAATATATATTTTTCTATACTTATGTGAAAAAATGATCTAATTAATATGACACGAGATTTTATGATAAGGAATACGTCACTAATTCGTAGTAAATGTGTCCATATTTATACATTTATTATTTTTAATTTATTGATTTCATTGTTTTTGTCAATTAAAACTTGTATATTTCATGCAGTCTATTCGAATTCACTAAATATGCAAATAAGTACTAATGCACCATTTATTTATTTATTGCTAACAACAAAAATACATTAAAATATAATAAATAAAAATTCAATAAAATACAAACATTATACCTTTTTAAAAGAAATACCGTTTTGTTGAATTCATTCTAAAAAATAATAATAATATGGTTTCACAAATTTACTTAATAAAATTAAAAAATTAATTATTTGAGAAAGTATATTAAAATGTAATATACAAAAATTCGATCCCGCATAAACATTATACATCTTTAAATGAAATACAGTATTGTTGACTTCCATTAACTAAAATAAATTAATATTATTCCACAAATATATTTAATAAATAATGGCTTATTTTGGCTTCATTCGCAAAACTTACAAGATCTTGACCAGTTGTGAGTAGTAGAACATTCGTTTACTTAGTAATTGATCAGATCTTAAACGATTGCTGAAAATGCTATATTTAATTCATGAGCATAACAAAAATTATGGCAGTAAATTGTAATTTTAATAATAATTATAGATTAAATTCCTTGACATAAAACCAATAATTAAATTAGTTAAAACATATTTAAGAAAATAAACTATCTTTAGTAAAAACATAAATAAATATTTTTAATCTATTTCCTTAATCCTTTCTTCGCTTTATATCTGACAACTTATTCTTCAAGAATTTTATTTGGTGCAAGGTTCATCAGTCTAGTACTAACATTAATAAATTATGTCCTTATAATGTTCGTTCAATGTTCATATTACTTAATTGTATCATTTCTTAATAAGTAAATATCATAATTCGCTCCTAATTTAAATTGTTTTATTTAACTTTAATGTGTCTGATTAGGGTTTTAATGTAAACGTGTTTTACAGCTATAACATCAAATTCTAAAAATATTTTATCGCTTGAACAAAGTCTATGTTAATTAATATGATTTTAACAGTCATTTTATGCATTATAAATAAATTGCTCAAATGAGGATCTATTTCATCTTTTGATTTTAGTTTGTAGAATAGATAAGAGATAAATTTAACTTTTTTTACAAATAAACAAAGTATGGGCCTCCTATCAATAAATTTCAACTACAATTACACCATGCTATTTCCGGCATTTAACTTATCGAATAGCTAGGGATTTACATATGGAGACATGCATGAACAATTTCAGAATTAATTGTTCTGTAGTTGTTCTCTTAAGGAAGGAGAAAAAAACTTGCACTTAAGGTTTTTCGATATTTAATCTAAGGGTATTTAAGACGAGCCATTTCTGAATCGTGAGCAATCCTTTTAGAGAGCAACAAAAACCGATTCCGAGTCTTCTTTGAGATGAAAACGGTGTCGTCTACAAAGGAGATATTATTCGATTTTTCAGACCGCAGATTTAGAATATTATTTACATATAAAAGAAAAAAATAGGAGATAATATAGTGCTCTGTGGTAGACCAAAAATGTCAAGATTTAAAAAACACAGTCATTGCTAGAATTTCGTAATAGATCTTTCGTTAACGCCCCGTTAAATAGCTCCCGAAAGTATTAAAAAACATCCTGAATCCGTACTTCTACACCTTGCATTGTGAAACTTTATAGGGATAAGTTTCGAAAGATTTTTTAAATTTACAAAGACCGCAAAATCTTTTTTTCTTACTATTTAAATTATCAGAAAGGTTTATAGCAAATACTAATAGAAAAGTATTTTCTATTACTTTCTTTACTTTTTCTTACAAAAAGTAAGGCATCTTCTGCGCTTTTATTTTTGGGTCTATAAGTTGTTTTTTTTTAATAAATCCAAATTACGTTGGCACAATGTATAATCCCTACCATTTAAAATATCTTCGGCCTTTATCGATTTTAATAAAAACGCTTATGTATTTCAGATATAGTTATTAAATAAAACAAAAAATATGTAACTGGTAGAATTTAGAGCAGTTTGGACTGTATTTTTTTGATGAGATGGTAGATGATGAAATTAAGCAACAATATGTTCTTCTTGAATCGTTATATTTAATTTCTTGTCACCCTTGACATTTTAATTGAATTACAATAGTTACATTAAAATTAAGAATGTATGATACTTTAGTTATAATTGAACATTATCAAGAAACTATGAGTCCCCTTGGACTGAAATGAAAACACGACCGCACTGTGCGGGATCCTGACATAGAATACTAACCTTAATTGTCCATCCGGACGAAATGAAAATGCGACCGCACTGGGCGGGATTCTAACTTAGAATGGTCATATTAAAAATTAGCCGGCAAGCTAACTTCTAGTAACTTCTAGTAGTAACTTCTAGTAACTTCTAGAGTGCGGCACCAACAGGTTTAACATGGAACGGAACAGTAACATTTTTTAATTCTTAATTTTTTCCTATTAAAATCTTGGAGCAGGGACTTTACAACTTATGAGTTCTTTCCCCCCCAAAAAAAAAATTACAGGAAATCTTTTTAAACTGGCTAGAATTGAAGTATATATTAAAAAAACTAAAATGAAATTGTGGGTAAATTAAATTACCAAGAATACAATATAGTGGTGTTTGTCTGATTTATGAATATTAGTTTGTATTTGTTGTTGATACATGTCTATGTTTATTCTTTATTATTCCTATTTCGTTATTGTTTATTTTTGTTGTTTATGATGATCTAGTGTTACTTTAGTCGCTAATGACTGTAATTGTTGATGCGACTGTAAATAAAAGCATTAAAAAAAACCATCTACAAAAAAAAAAAAAAATTGTACAATGCAAAAATTATTTCTTTTATTTTTCATATTGTAAAATATTTTAAAAATATTTTTTAAGATACAAATTTTCTGAAAAAAAATATTACCTCCAATTTTCAATACTCAGGTTATAATCAAAAAAATACAAAGAAAATTCAAAATATTCAATTTTGAAAAAAATATAGGTGTAAAAAAAGGTATGACAACTATAGTAACCAATCCTTCAAAATGTGACCGAATTAAAATATATATAATACTAGTCAGTTCTTGATTTACTCTTGGTTTTAACTCATGAATTAATCTATTCTTTATTCAAAAACAGTCAAAGTTACGAATAAATTTACGACGTAGATGAGAAAAAGGTTTTAATTACTAATAATTACCAGCATTAAAGAATTTTGTTTTGATTTAAAACTCTTTTGTATTTCATGTGTACGTTGCAATTTCTTCAACTAGTGAACAATCAACACTCCCAGTCAAATTATTTGACGATGATATATATGGTATTTAAATGAAGTGTAGTCTTGTACAGACTCTGGCCCACCATTCCTGAGATGTGACGTTAATTAAACCCCAATTACCAAATAACGCCGGTATCCACTATATATAATAGTAATATAGTAATATTTAACTTGGATTTGAAGCTTCAATTTGAATATCCTCTGTTAAACAAGTAATTTGATACAAGTTTACCATTAGACCAGCCCGGTATGCTAGGCAATTAAATTGAAATTATAAATTATTGATAGTTTCAAGTTTTTATAACATTATTATTCACAATATCGCATTATAAATTAATGTCATTAGCGACTCATCAATAGCTAGTGAATACACAGATAATTGTAAATATTTTTTTCACGTAGGCATACACTTTTACTTTTGGTTGCAATCTTTTTGGCAACCGATTGCAAAAAAAAAAAATAAATAGCTCAAAAAAAAACATAAATTCTAATATTTATAGGGAAGAATGATATCTGTCTTGTACACACGCGGCCCTTACAGTAAAGCACAAACTTTACAAATTTACACCTACTTTGACGTAAAAAAAAACCCTATATATTTCTGTTTAAAGAATTATCAATTCTATTGTTTAATTTTTTGTGATTAGTTGCTGTAATGATCTTTTAAACCGATAAATAATTACGTAGTTAAAGGTTTATTAATTGTCACTGACTGTTTTTTAATACACATGGTTTTACGCTAAAATAGAATTAAAATACGTCAAAAGACTTTCGGTACAGTACGGGAACAGTGTGTTGCCTCAACGAAGTGTCTACGATTGGATTGAAAAATTCGAAAATAGTCGCACAAGTGTTACGAACGACGAAGAAGCCGGACGACCGTTTACCGCCACAAATGAGGAAAACATTGAGCGTGCACGTGACATGGTTTTCTTAGCCAGACGAGTAACTATCGATGAAGTGGCATATTGTTTGCAAATTAGTCACGGTTCTGCCTACGAAATCATCCGCAACAGACTTGAGTTTCAGAAAGTCTGTGCAAGATGGATCCGAAAACAACTCACATAGTCGCATAAACAAACACGCTTGGAAATCTGCCAAAAATATTTGGAACGCTATGGTAAAGAACGGGACATCTTCTTAGACAGAATCACCACCGGTGACGAAACAGGGATCCATCATTACGAGCCGGAGAGTAAACGGCAGAGTATGGAATGGAAACATCCAAATTCACCCTGCAAAAAAGGTCAAGGCTCAACCGTCCGCAGGAAAACTGATGCTTACGGTTTTTTGGGACTCACAAGGCCCAGTAGTAGAACATTATGAGGAAAGGTTTATGACTATAAACAGTGCGCGTTACTGTGAGATGCTTACTGCCAAGCTGAAGCCTGGAATTCCAAGCAAACGTCGAGGAATGCTGTCGAAAAGTGTTGTGTTGTTGCACGACAATGCCCGTTCACATATTGCTGCCCACACTGCTGAAACGCTCCAGAAACTCAACTTTGAAGTACCGGCTCATCCTCCGTATAGTCCTGATATTGCCCCTTTTGACTACCCCTTGTTTGGTCCACTCAAAGAGGCATAAAGGGGCCGTCGATTTACCTCAGACGAAACAGTGAAAAAAGCGGTGCATTCCTGTCTTCCAGCTCAACCGAAAACCTTCTTTTATGTGGGCATTAGGAAGCTTGTACAATGATGGACCAAGTGCGTTGAAATTCAAGGGGACAATGTTGAAAAATGATGTACATGAATGTTTCCTATTTGTATTGCAACAAAATTTATAACTACATTGCCAATAATAATTGACGTATATAACTCATTTGTTTAACTTAAGGTTATTTCGTTCTAATTATTAGTTAAAAATATTTACTATTCCGTAAAATTATTATAAATATTTAATCATTTTTATTTAAATCAATTACATAGAAACTTCTAAATTATTGCTTTATTTTTCCACAAATTATATACGAGTTTTTCAAGTGCGGACTGTCAGATTTAGATAAAAAATTGTAAGAGAAAGACATTTTCATATAATATATTAATCTAGCAATGATTTGTTTCTCCAGAAATAAAATAAAAAATATATTTTTTTAAAATCATATATAAAAACATACAATATAACATGAATTTACATAAATATTATCTTAGCAAAAAGGAATAAGTCGTAAAATGACAAATACTTTACTTTTAATATTCGTCGTTCGGTATTTTATGAGATTGTGGAACACCCCTGAATTTATTTTAAGGATTAAAATATATTTGGAATCAAGAGAAAACTCAGATTGGTACTAATATTTGCTTTGTGGGGGGGGGGGGGTAGAATTTCTACCCATTCAACTAGTGTAAAACATTACTGAAATCTAGTTGTCCAATGTGTTTCCAACTTTCAATCCTCTTAAATTAATACCAGAAAATAAACGGTACTACTTTATTTTTTCGTTTAATTCATTACTTCCTTGTACGAAGTAAAGGAAGTATTGCGATCTCGAAAAATTTCGGTATTCAGATTTCAACGGAAATATACATTTTGACCATCCCTGAATCCATTTTGACTAGTTTCCGCGTGACGTCTGTATCTCGCATATCTCAAAAACATTTGGCCGTAGGATATTGAAATTTTGGATTTAGAACTCTTGTAACATCTAATTGTGCACCTTCCCTAATGATTGTAATCGTCTGGACCAAAAGTATCCAAAAACGCCCAAAAAAAAAAATTGGGTTTTGGATATTTCTTAACTGTAGTAATAAGCCCTCATGGAGAGCTTAACGATATACTCGTGTCATAAAGTGGTACTTATTTTCAGTCGTCCCAGTGTTATAGCCAATTAAAAATTTAATTAGGCTTTTTGAATTTAATAAGGCTTTAGTGCAGATTCCAAAATCTGCAACTGTTCGCCTTTGCGAACAGTTCCTTAAAAATCGGTTGACAATCTAAGGTAAAATAATCTTCTGATTTACGATTGAGGACATTTAATTTTAAAAATGCCCTCAATCACCAATAAATCCTTTAAATTCAGGAAACGTAACAATGGCTCATCTGTGCCATGTAAAATCTTTTGATAAAGGAGTAGACATTTGGATTTTTTCCCTTGTGTGTTTTGTGCTTTCATACCATGTCAAGCAACAATTCATAAGTAAAAAATAGCTGAAAATAACTTATTGTGTGAGCCCCTATCAAATTCTAGTGGTGGGTTAAAAATCACTTATGTTTTTAACAATATAATTACATTTTGGGAAACTTACGTCTTCATTGGTCCACTCACGCCATTCTTTTGGACTTTCTACAGAAAATACATTTGACTCATCTTCATTTTCACTTTCAGGCAAGTCTTCAATGTTTTCTATATTGCTTTCATGATCACTATCAGAGTTTAAATTATTAGGTTCATTTGAACTGGTGGAAGGCTGCAGTATGTTATTGTTATCCACTACATAATTAAATTCTTTACCTTTTCGTTTAGAACCACAAAATTTATAGCACCATCTAACAAAATTAGATACGATGTTTATCGTATCTAATGTCTTGAATGCGGAAATAGTGATTCACACTACGTGTCACATCTAACGAAAAAAAGATTTTTTACAACATAGCACATAAGAGTTACGGCTGAATTAGTTCTAAGCGGGCCCAATATATTGCATCATGACACTGACACTTATAATTTGTACAAAAAAAACAATAAAATTAGTATAATACTCGTGTAACTCATATGTGTGTCACTTTTTAGGTACAATCTCCTTCATGAGTACACCTCATTCATTTTAAATGTTAAATGTTATACAAAAAAAAAAGTTAAAGGAAAACATAATATATCCTGTAAAACAAAAGTTATAAAAATGATACTTATATTATTACAATGAAATTACTGCTTTCTGTTTTACTATACTTTTTTCTGTTTAGCCTCCGGAACCACTGTCAGGATTCCTATTTTTATGTATGAATGTAAATGAAAAGTAGTCTTGTACAGTTTCAGGTCGACCATTTCTATGATGTATGGTTAATTGAAACTGAACCACCAAAGAACATAGGTATTCATGATCTAGTATTCAAATCCGTATAAAAGTAACTGCCTTTACTAGGATTTGAACCTTAAAACTCTCGACTTCGAAATCAGCTTACTAGAAATTTAAAACAAAATAAGCAATGTATACAGAACGTACGCGTACTTCTACGTACATTATTTATCAATGTATATATGTTTTATATAAATGGATAAATAATGTACCACTCGCCCCACGGAGGCCTTAGCCGGCCTCCGTGTTGCGAATGGTAGCGTCTCTGCCTTTCACCCGGAGGTCCTGGGTTCGAATCTCTGTCAGGCATGGCATTTTTCACACACGCTACAAAATATTCATCTCATCGTCTGCATAAAATAATTGCTTAACTGCGGAGCCGGAGGTTAAAAAAAAAGTTACGTGAAATTTTACTAATGTAACGTTGATATACATATGGGAGTATTTCTTTCTATTATTTATTGAAAATTTGATGAATAGAAGTATATACACGTGTTTTAGTCTACATAGGTAACCCAGTATACAAATTCAATACACGTAAAATATTACATACTTTAAGACGCGCAGAATGTGTATTAATCAAACTGCATTTAGTTAGTCATTGGAGGATGAGAAAAAATGAAAACATGTTATTTTTAATCGTAGTCTTTACCGGCAAATTAAAAAAAAAAAAAATCAATTCTATTATATCTACAGAATTAAGATATGTAACCTTTATTTGTAATCCTATCAAGAAAACAGATTACTTTTGTGTTGTTTTACAGCAAGTAAAAACAGTGCTTTCGTAAAAGTTTTATTACTTTTTGAATACGTAATTCAATGATTTATTTTTTGACAAATAATACACTACCGAAACTACAAAAAAAAAAATTCAATACTAAATATTTTCCCATCGAATAATTATATATATTTTCTTGTTTTATTACAAAATGACACAAGATTGTTAGCCTGATTAATCTCAATATCTAATGTAGAGAAAAACTAATGAAATAGAAATTTATTTTGCATGAGAATATCTAAACAAAGATTATAGATTATTCAGAAATAACAAAGGATGTTACATTGCATTAATTTATTAACCGGGATATCTACATAAATGTGTATAAGGATGCGGGTTATATTTGAAACGATAGTTATAAGGATATAAGTGTGTTAGAGAGAAATAAAATTAAAAAAAAATTAAAAAAAACAAAATCAATTATTTCTTCGGATATACGAGTACTACCTTGGAAACTGCTTGGTCGGTAAAACTATGTTGACAACTAATGCCGCAGGCGGCAAGCTTTAGAATTAATCAGCACGCTGTTCACTTCATTGAATTTTTGAAAGGTGATAAATGAAATTGAAATTCTATCAACTACAACTGAAAAGCGTGACAACCGTAATCTGATCTTAAACACAATTACAGCAACCCATACTGTACGAAATACCAAACCTGCTCAATTTGCATAACAGAATTTATTTTAAAATTAAAAAAAAACGGTTTAAATTAAATTCTGTTGCAAACCATCTCTTATTTTCATTAGTTAAATAAATAAAACTTTAGTTTCTTTAAAAAAAGTTGTGAAAAGAAATAAAAATCAAGTCATTAAACCTTTTTTTTCTTTTCTACTACATAACATTTTTTTAAATAAATTTTATTTTAAGTCACATTAAAAGAGAGAAATACAAAAAGATATTATAGAAGTTAGTTATTAATAGAAATTTATTTTCGTGTTTAACAAGAATATAAAAAAAGCACACAAGCGTGAACCTGTACTGCTTTTTGAGAAAAATAATGATGTTATGTATTGAAATTCTTGACAAAATTGTGCTACATAATATTATAATGTTGATATTTATTGACAATAATCTTTTATTTATGCTCCTACACTAGTACATTTTCTAAATTTTAAAGGTTAAATATGATTCTGTACGATACGAGAAATTGAGAAGAACATAGAAAGTGCACTTGTGTTAGATTATTTATTGGTTGTAAAAGTACGTATGTGTTCACAATCGCACAAAACAGCCTGGTGGGAAGTTGAATAATGGCCACGCAACGTCACCCGCAGAAAGGCAACATCATTTCCAAACGTACAGTGGCAAAGAATGATGGAACTTTACGGATAAGGAGCAATTTCTTAACATAAAACGAAATCATTGCCGTTATGTGTTTTGCTAAAAAATATCTGATAGAGAAGTTTAATAAACGATTATAAAAATAATTTTTTTTTATAGATGTTATTTGGAATATTAAAATATAATCAGGAGAAATAAAATAATTAATTAAATGTGTAATAAATAAATATATATATGTATTTATCGTCATATATACAATATATATATATTTATTTATAGATAGATACATAGTGTTTCACTTAAATCGCTATAGATGATCTTATTCAAAATAGAAACAAAAATTATCTAAGTAAAGATTCCTCAGATTGAAGTGTGACACTTCATGGTGATCTTGGTTTTAACCTTAACCTTGTTTCATGTTTACCAAGATTTTTTGAAATGGAATGACTTATTTTTGGGCTAACCAATGATAAAAGTAGAAACTTTTACATTGGAATATGTAGTCACAAAATGACCTAGGACATTTTTTGAATGTCATACGGCTAATCATCAGAGATAGTGTTATACGATTGTGTAAATTCATTTTTATGCTATTTCCCATAGTTTTCGAGATAAATAACCTGGAATCTAAATATTCCAGGAATATTATATGACCTTCAAAAATATCTAACTCGTATAAAATTTCTCATCAGAGATATTGTTATACGGAGATAGATAAAATTTACATTCTACACAATTTAAATTTAATGATATGAAGTTGAAGAATAACTTTTCCTGAGGATGGACAAATGACCGAAAGTGCTAGAAAAAAATGTGACGAATTGTTGGTAAGATTGAATTTAATTTATTTATATATAAATAATATTATATACCAACTGTACCTTGTTTAAAAACTTAACTATCTCTGATGGTTAGCCGTATGACCTTAAACAAATCCAAGTTCATATGTGTGACTACATATTCCAATCTAAAATTTGCTCTCTCTGCTCTTTTCATTAGTGGGGTCAAAAATGCATCATTCAATGTCAAAAAACGTGTAAACCTTGAAATAGACAAGTTCAAGGTCAAATACAAGGTCACTATGAAGTGTCCCTCACCACCACAGCAATCAGAGTAACTTTAGATCATTTATTGTATGTATATAACGGAAAAATCGCCTGGGGGGATTAAAATGAAATACTCTGTATATATATATATACATATATATATGTGTGTGTGTGTGTGTGTGTGTGTGTGTGTGTGTGTGTGTGCAGGCGCGTGTGTATTTGATTACAATGTATATATTATATATATATATCATTAAAAAATAATTTATTTTTAACAAATTTACATCAAAATCCTACTTTTAAAAAAGCCACTTCCTCATCGCTGAATGAGAAGAAACCCTTGTGACGATCCCTGTTGGCTGTGTAAAGCCCAATGGGGTTTACTGGAGGTCGTCTTTCAGACCTTCTAAACCTGATAACACATCATAGTTATCAGTTTGGCCTCTTTAAGGATACCATAGATACAAATTCCCTGGCAGACATTTCATCAGTATAATTACTAATTTATTATTGCCTTCGTATGGCCTCTTCCAACCGCGACCCCCTATCATAACTTGCAACCATAAACAATCAAATTAATCGATTCGTGGAAGCGCGATTCTCGATCTTTCCTCTAACACGGAAGGTTTCACACAAAAATTCTTCCAGTATCTTATTGCAATTAGATTACGCACTCTGATCAATAATTGATCAAGTGTTTAAACACAAAAAAGTATCGGCATACCAACAAGTGTTGATCACAACAACGACAATTTTCTTTTACAATTCAATTTACTCAAAGTCCTGGTGATTTAATTAAAAGTCTTACACGTGCTTATACGAAACGGTATTTGTGTAAGCACAGCACTTTTCGTTTCATTACAAAACAACACCGTCTTTATGCGTTGTTCAACAGTGAGTCAGTCTTCCTTTGTCATCCATCTTAGAAGTATGCACAAACATCGCACAAGGAAAGAGAAGAAACTAACATTCATAAACTGCTGTCACTTCTGTCAACATAAAAAACGTTATAAACAATTAATCCCAAAAGAAATGTTGGATCATTTCATGCGCCACTCTGTTTTTAGATGATTGTTTATGAAATATAAACTTTGTAAATTCACTAAGACTGTTATAAAAAATTATGTTTTGTATTTTAGATTGCATTCTATGAATGAAATTTTAATTATTCCACCGATCCTAACTTTTAAGGCACACACATTGTATTATCCAATACACAAGCTTCTGTCAGTTAGGCGTTCCTAAACAAGTATCGAAGTTTACAATTCTTTCTGTAGATAAATAATAAACTACATTTTTAGGTTTTTTTTTGTTTTTTTTTTAATAAATAATTGAATACTTTTAGTTGCATTTATTTACCTTCTTAAAGGCACATAAAATGGGATTTTCTTTCAATACAAGTAAATTAAGAAATTTTGTAATTAAGATTCTTTTAGCAATCATTAAAACGAAGGTAAGTAATAAATTTATAAAACTACTCCGAGTCTTACTCGTGTCTGTTTGATAAATCATTCCTTACTTGATTTTGAAGCCGACCTTAAGATTCTTTTTGCTTAATAGTTAAGTCTGAAAGTTCTATGTTCTCAACCCTCTTCCTTTTCCTTTCTTCCCTACTTTTGAACTCTTGTTCATCTTTCTCTTTAACTAATTATTTTTTTATTTGATGAATTTTTCGTTGTGCTTGCCCATTAAAAGCAATCGAAAAATCTATCCTCTATCATAAACAGAATTTATTAAATAAATTTGTTCTAATTTATTCGGAAGAATGTCTCATCTTCTGGAAGAACTGTTATTGAAGGCAAAGTGTGTGAACGCTACACAAACAAGGTGTGTGAGAAAAGTAAAGAGATTGGTAACACTCCGAGCGATGTGGCCACGCTATGTCTACCGGTCTGTGCTAGAGCGGTTTCTTCATCTCTTCCACATGTTCAGTACGAGTTTTAACTCCGTTCAGCCAAAACATTATTTTTGACAGCGCCATCAGTGAATTTGTGTTTTTGTTGTGTGTTACGAAAATGAAGGATCGGAATTTAGAGCAATGTTGTGCAATCAAGTTTTGTGATAAACTTGGGAAATCTGCGAGTGTGACCTTTTAAAAATTGAAACAGGCTTATGGGGAACATTGCTTATCAAGAGCATAAGTTTTCCGTCGGCACAAATTATTTTTTGGAAGGCTGAGATCACGTTAAATATCAACCTCGCTCAGGGAGACCTTCAACTTCAAAATCTGACGAAATCGAACCTCACGCGTGTGAGGTTCTTGTGAGATCAGACCGTCGTTTAACCATAAGGATTATGAGTGAACAGTTAAATTTAAACACTTTCACCGTACATCAAAATTTGACAGACGATTTGGTCATGCGATAGGTTTTTGCGAAATTGGTGCCGAAAAACCTCACAACGGAACAGAAGGACAATCGAATAAACAGTGCGTCATCTTCTTGAGAGGATCGGCAATGACCAAGAATTGTTCAATCGTGTGATTATAGGTGATGAATCCTGGATATTTGAGTACGTTCCTGAAACAAAGCGGCAAAGCTAAGAGTGGTACACACCATCATCTTCTGGAAAAATCTCGAATGAGCAAACCAAAGATCAAAACCGTGCTGATTTGGTTTTTTGACAGTAGGGGTATCGTGAATAAAGAATTTGTTCCTCCAGGACAAACGGTCAACCAAGTGTTTTACAAAAGTGTTCTTGAAAGGCTCAGGAAAAGCGTGATTCGCGTGAGACCAGACATTGCAGAGAAATGGATGCTTCATCATGACAGTACCCCGTGTCACACGGCCATTTCCATCAGGGAATTTTTGACCTCAAAACGTATTCCTACGGTTTCTCAACCCCACTATTCACCGGATTTGAGTCCTTGTGAATTTTTCCTTTTCCCAAAATTGAAACATATCTTTAAAGGATGTCATTTTGGAACTCCGGAGAATATTCAAAAGACTGTGACCGGCCAGTTAAAAGCCCTACCAGTTGAAGCCTTCCAGCGCTGCTACCAGGAGTGAGAACAACTCCGCCGGTGTATAGCTGCCTAAGGGAACTACTTTGAAGAGGATAATATTATTGTTTGAAAAAATAAAACTTTGGTAAGTAAAAAGTCAGTCTCATTACTTTTCCCGCACACCTTGTATATTTCAATACAGCTACACGGATGCTATAGCTACACCAGTTGCTTACCACTTCTGTCTTTAAATTTATCTTTTTTATTGCTATCAATAAAATACTGAGGATCAGTATGCTTGTATATATATAAACACACACAAACACACACACACACACACACAATTCTACACTTTAAAACAGTGATTTCCAAACTGTGCGCCGCGGCCTCTTCACAGGGACAGGGACGCTGCAAAATAATTCATTAAATAAAGCTTCTTAATTAATTGAACCAAAACATTTATAATTATTAATTTAATCGTTAATAAAGTAAAAACGTAATGAAGATACAAGAGTTTTATTTACTTTTATCTCTTACTTACGAGCAGTAAGAGATACTATTAGTTAGGGAAGGGTGTCATGGAAAAACTTTAATTGAAAAAGAGCGCCGCGACTCGGATAATTTTGCTTTAACCACTGCTTTAAGAAATAAATTAAAAAGGTTAAATTTTTAATTTTTAATTACATATTGTCTATCAGTCCAACTCATTAAATGCAATTGTGTATAGAAAACTTCCTTATAAGAGTATCCTTGTCCGTTTTCTGTTATTATTGATTGCTTTGACAAGAGTAATTCCTGTGTTTTAATATTTGAAGAGATTAAGTTGCTTTCATACAAACCATTCTACTACACAGATGCACACACACACACATATATATATACACATATTTAGATACTTCCTAATAGAAAATTTAAATGATTGAAGGATTTTCGGTTAATTCCTCTATTTACTTGTAGAGGAAGCTACAAGTAAATAGAGGAATTAAGAGGAATTATCTATCTATCAATGTGTTTAAAAAATGAAATTTTTAAAATGAAATGTTCTTTATCTATCAATCTATCTACATTGACGGAATTTCCATTAATTTAGGCTGCCCGTATATCTACATAAAATTTCATGAGTTTACAACGCATGTAATCTAAGTCAAGGAATTTAATATCTTATTTGTTAATTAATTACATGAACACGGGATGCTGGTGCTCCCTGCGGCCCTTTAATCAAGAATGCTAAAGATATCTTTAAGCTGTAGTATATCAAACGAATTAACATAAAATTAACTATTTTATTTGATTATTGGCCAATATTTTGTAATTTATAATTTTTTATACTTTTGTTTATTCTATTACATTTCGTAGATATTATTATGTTGAGCTAAAATCAGCCAAATTATATTTCTTAGCTTCTATTTCTAGCGTCTTTCTCAGATACCGTAATGACTCCTTTGTCCATCACACGACAAAAAAACATGGGTTGAGTTTTATATTTCAAAACAACTAAAATATTTAAGTTACGTACAATATTAAAACTTACTCATTTTTTGTTATTTCTGTGTTTATATTTATTTGAAGAAAATATGGATAAGTAAAAAGAAATACTATTTATAAAATTTATGCTTTTCAAATGTTTTGTATAAATTTAATTTTCCGGTACTTCTGTAATTGATTTTACAAAAATTCTGACTTTAAATATTTTTAATTGTAGCGTATCACTTCTTTCTGAGAGGTAAACATTTTCATTTTTGAAGCTCGCTTTCAATAGGAAGAACATTTATCTAAATATGCCTATTAATGTTTATACGACAGGAATTTTTTGAAAATATAAAAACATGCTTTAACAACAGGGTATTACAGCTAAAAAGCTAAATAATCACGATTAAACTATGGGATAGAAAAACTATTGTGAAGGAAAAGTTTTCAATAAATTTTTAGGAAATCTCAGGTGATACTGGAAAAAACAGTCCCTTGATGGATGCGTAAAATATAACACAGATCTCTTAGGTGTACAAAGTTTTCTGTATGGTACTGAACCAAATAAACACACACTAAATAAAAATCAATGTCGGAAAACAGAATAGTTTAATCTTCATTGCGTAAGATAACAAAAAATGACGTCTTCTCTTGATACTATACTCGCCCAACAAAAAAAGATTAATTCATTCTCTTCGGATAAAATGGGTCGCATCTATTAAAAAAAAGTGCTTTTGTGTTTTAAACTATTTCATCTTACTAAAAATAAATAATTTAAAAATATTTTTTTGCATCGCCTAGTAAAATGCTTTTTTTAAACGATATACAAACTATTGGATATAATTTTTAGGAATAAATATAAAAATTTATGTACCTGTATTTGTTCCTTTCTGAAATATTTAAAAATTTTCATCAATTACTACGAGCTCATTCCCTAAACTACAGTATAGAAACCGACTTAATATTTTGAACTAAATAAAAAGAACGAATCTTTATTATGAAATTATATTAAAGTATGTTTATTTTTTTCTAAAAACATTTTATAACTAAATTAGAAAACAAGATTCAGATCAAAGGTCAAGGGCGAAGAACAAGTTTAATCAATATTTCGTTATTATCAGTTTTTCCTATAGGATTTTTAAAATAAATCACCTCATCGGTAGTTTTAAGAGTAGAAAGCCGCTAACTATTAATTATTTATCAATCTTTTCTAACCGTCAGTAAAATTTTCAAGTTTAAAAATATTCATTGTACAAATTTAATATTCTCTTTAAAGGATAACGCCTTTCCTTTCCTGTTTAGCTTTCCTGTTTCCTGTTTAGCGTACAGATAATACTTCAGAGGATGATATGTATGTGTGCAAATGAAGTGTATTCTTGTACAGTCTCAGTTAGACCATTCCTGAGATTTGTGGTTAATTGGAACCCAACCACTAAAGAACACCGGTATTCACGATCTAGTATTCAAATCTGTGTAAAAATAACTGACTTTGCTAGGATTTGAACGAAAGTTGGAACTCTCGACTTCCAAATCAGCTGAAATTGAAGACGCGTTCACCGCTAGACCAACCCTGTGGGTTTCTTGGATAACACCTAGAAACTTACTCCAACTAAACTGTTGCTATTATGCAAATACACATTTTATTTATACATACATTACTTATCACGTATAACCCGGTATAATACTTATCACCGGGTATAAAATAAGTCTCATATTATTTTATTAAACGTTAAGTTTTATATATCAGTTATATTACTGTATTAATCATGATTTAGTTACTAAAATTACACAGGAATTACGAGCTGAATATGTTTTCAAAACTTTGTTTAAAAGGAATATTTACTTTTAGTAAAAAATGGTTTTACGATTTCAAAAATATGTGTATGGCAATATAAATTTCTATAAATGTATAACAATTTATTTGATAAGTTTGATTTGACTTATTAGAATAGAGAATAAATTTCAGATATACGAGGTGTGGCTATTAAATAACGAGACTAATGCTGCTACAGAAGAACTGCGCATGCGTCAAATTCACACGACCGACAACTGTAGAGCGTGAAGCCTTCCCTTTCGATTGCTACTACTCCAGTTTCTGTTAACATATTAGTCTGGCCGTGGCCTTCGTTTGGATAACATCTGTTTTTGTTTTGTTTTGTTGAAAAAATAACAGTTTTACTAGAGCAAATAATTGCCGTGAAATTTTATATGGAACATGGAAAACTGCTACTGAAACTTATGTTTTATTAAAAAAGTATATAGCCATGAATCTTTAACACGTACACGAGTTTTTGAGTGATTTAAACGTTTTCAAGATGGCCGAGAAGACGGTGAAAATGAAGTTCGCCCGGGTCGTCCTTCCACGTCAAAAACGGATAAAAACATTTAAAAATCGATAATATAATCCAATCTGATCGTCGGTTAACTATTCTTGTCTTTATTTAAGGTCCTTGCTCAACGCCGTAAAAAAATAAGAATAAACGATCCGAATTGTGGAAGAACAAGTTATGGGTTCTTCATCTGGACAACGCACCAGCTCACACTGTATTGTCCGTCAAGACGTTTCTAGCCAAGTCTTAGTGTTAGACCAAGGTCAAATCTGTATTAAAAGAAACAAGATTTCAGACCGTTGAAGCTACGAAAGAAAAAGCGGCACGCGTCATGAAAGAGCTCACAGAAGAAGACTTCTATCACTATTTCGAACAATGGAAAATTCGTATGGAGCGTTATAGGGATAGAGGAGGGGTATTTATTGAAGGGGATAATAAATAAATAAATATGTATATATTTAAAATAAAATATTTTGAAGCATTATTATCGTTATATATAATAGCCACACCTCGTATTATGATTCAGTAATTGTTTAATTTTTCTTTTAAATAATTTTTTAATTTATATATAACTTCAGTATTCTTTGCACTTTTCAGAGCACAATTTCTTTCACTTATGTGAAGTGTTTTATATATTATTAAAAATATGAAATATAATAACTTTTCTCCAGAAAATAAAAAATTCTACAGATTGTAAAATCCATTTTTATGTGAAGAAGATTGGAACTCAGATTTTTATAACACTCAGTTTTTAATTGAAAAACAATTTTAATTTATCATTTTACTTTTTCATTCTATCATTAATCATTTACTTTGAATTTATAAAAAAAAATTGAAATATAATAGAAGAAATTAAAAGTATTTTAGCCTAATCCTTTTTGTTTTGGGTTGACGCTCCATCTTTTTATTATCACTTTGAATTCAATTTTCCTAATATAAACGATCGTACAAGTTAAATATAATGTAGAAAATTGTTATATTCTTGTTAGAACTATTTTTAACTGAAAAGATATAATATGATTTCTAGTTAATTTTATCACAGAATATCCATCTTTCTACTTCCTTAACGAAATATTTTAATGTGAATTTAGGCAAAGAATATTAAATGACTAATATAATATTTTAGAAAATCTATGAAATACAAAAAATTTATTGTAAAAATCATCGTAAAAATACTTCCTTATAATATGTAATTATGTAAACGTGGGTATTAAAAATGTATTTAAGAAAAATTGTGTCATTCATATGTTTTAAGTTTTCATTCCATTAATGACCACTTGAAATGCATACGAATTCTGAATAATTAAAGTTGATTAATCAATCTGTAACGGTGCAATGTTTCAGCAATTTATTTTCCGGAATGAAATAGATGAATCAATGGAATTTAATTAATTTTAAACATTGCTTGATTAAATTATCTTGTAACAAATTTGTTTTGTCTCAGCTAATAAATTAAACTATGTTTAATAATTACGAATTCTGTTTCTAATAAGTTAATAAAACATATTTTTAAGAATGGAATTTTAAATAAATTTTAATAAGCTTGGAATTTAAAACTAATATTTTGCTTCTAGTGAAGATATAAAATGATATTTTATATTAAAAAATATTAGTTTTAAACCATAAAAATAAAAATTCTTCTAAGCTACTCAAAGATGGCTTCATAGAAGGGAAAAGAGTTAAGTCACCAGAACACAATTTTAGATAGTACTGATTAAAATAACCAAAATCAACTTGTTAAAAGAAAAAAACCAGTTTTTAATACTATTACTAGAATTATTTCAATCATGTTCATTTTTAAGAATTACAAGGTTACTCCTATTTCATAAAAAAATATTCTTTTTTTTAACTTGTGCACATAAAGAACAATGAAGTTTATTCGAGCGCCTGGAGACCGGGGATGTAAGACGAATTCGCCAACGTCATGAATCCGCTGGAGTTTGCACAACTAAAATACGGTTTCTGTAGGGGACAGCCCCTTCCGGGAGGGATGGGAGGTTGCGCTGTCCCACCACCAATGATGGGGTGGGGACTGCCTTGCAACGCCTTGGGGGAAATACAAAACCATAGTTCCGGTGGCGGATCCCTCCAGAAGTTCTCCATTAGAGGCTAGGAGTCAAGACCGGTGTCCCGGTGGGGGAATCCCTTGGGGTTATCCCGCTAGAGGCATGACATGTAACACAAGACCGAGTCCTGGCTATCTGGATGGGGTCTAGCGCCCTACCGAGATAGTTTGAGGCAGGCACCCCTCGGAGCTAAGTTTATGCGTAATTGCGGATTCAGTTCCAGGGGTGGGAGATTACAGACGAAAAATAAGAAAGTTTATTCGAGTAACATGTTGAACAAATTTGGAGTGGTGTAGAATTTGTAAACGATATTCGTTGTACATTTTTGGGATTTCATTATTGTTGATTGGGTAAGAATTTATTTGTTCCAACGTCACACGGAACACTGAAAATTAAAAAAAATTAAATTCTGATTTAAGAAATGCAGTTTAAGCTACAACACTTGATATAACCTTCAAAGAAAGACATTAAGTCCTTTTCTTTATAATGTAATATTATAAATGTCGTATCTAAAATTGATCTATTACAAAAACAAATTTAGTCGACTTCAAATGAGAATATACATCATGACCCAATGATGTTGAACAGTAATTAATAAATCCAGTGAAAATAAATTATTTTTAAGTAAAATTTAGGAATTATTATTTTTAATTAAATAAATATTCCTAATTTATTTTACATAAAACATCTTATATAAAGTGTTATTATGAAGGCTTCTACTAAATACTGGTCTACTGTTTTCCATACTTATCGGTTAATTTATCTGTTTTACGGAAATGAAGAAGTGTAATTAATTTTTTAAGACTGAACAGAAATTTATTTTTATGAATATTTTTAGAAAATGTACATTTTTCGATTTTGAATATGAATAAGAAATTTAATTTTATCGCTTCTAAGATTCATTATTGTGTGACGGCTTAAGTATTTATTAAAATCATCTTGTAATAGCATCATAGCACTTTTCTGATTGTGGAAACATCGTAGTAGTTATAGTAAAGTAACATCAGGAAGCTAAAACAGTTTACTTAATTTATTACAGTAGCATAATAAATCATTCACCGTAATTCATCTTCCAATTTTTATCATAATATCTCTTGAAAATAAATAATCTATGCATGATATGTTTTATTAATAAACCATAAAATAAATATATATATATAATATACTAATGAATAAATCAGTATTCTGTGAAGATTAGTTCTAAGAATTTATGGTTTGAGAAATATATATTTTTTTCTACAGGTGGAGGAACCGCATTTACGGGCGTCTAGGCAGTGTCGAGCTCGCTAACAGGTTCCGCAAGATATGAGTTCCTGCGCACTACCGACTAAACCTCCACTCCTGGCTCTCACCCCTCCTGGAAACCGCTTATGCAGCTTTACTTCCGGAAGGGCGTTTCCCCCTTCCTGGGGAATATCTAACATAGTCTGGGAATATCTTTAACATATTTTGGGAGGTATCGGCTAAAACGAAAGAGTTGGAAAATATTATTACCTTTTAAGATTTTGATTGCTCTTGATTTTGTACGTGACAGATGAATAGAAATATTTGAGGCTGAATTATGTGTATTATCTGTGACCAGTGAATATTTATGATGAAATAATTCTCGTAGGAAATATACCCGTAACATATCTTTGCTTTAATCATGAGATTTACCTTTTCCATTAAAATTTTTAAACAAACAATGTTGTTATTATTCTTGAGTCTAGAATTTCAACGCTGTTTAAACATAAATATTATGGATTATTCTACTAGATAGATCTTTCTACTTTTTATTACCATTAGTACCAAATCACGGTTTTAACTTCATTCCTTAAGGTCCTATTTTTTCCTATTAAAAAATTATTAAAATAATGAATAAAAGGAAAATTGATTTAAAAGGAAAATTTTCATGATAATATGATAATAATCGTAAACACTTACATACTAAAACAAAACGAGAACAGCAGATGCCAATTTCAATTACGTAAGGTTACATTTCTGGATTGTTGTTAAATCCAAACATTACGATCATTATTCTGAGACTACATCCAAAATATCGGTGAAGTGTATATGGAGAAAAATATTCCTCGTCCCTCTGCTAGTTTTAAATATTGTTATAAGTGTGACAGAAGTTATAAATATGTATTTGAGTGCCAGTTCACAAACACACTCTCATATAGAATACATATACATATATATATACACTTTTTTATTCATTGTTGGAGTTTACATATTTGACGATAATATCGCCAAACATGAAACTCAAAGAAGTTGTGGTTGTTTGTCTATGACAAAAGTAAATAAATAAAAATTTCAATTCTTCACTGGTAACCTCTTATTTTTCTTCTTCTTCTTATTCAATGGACAATTCTATAAAGTTGGAAATAGTTGAACATACTATGTTGCAGTATAGGATAAAGTTACCAGAATGAACTTAATTGTTTGGCACAATAAAAAGGCTGGTGTTTCATTCATTCTTTATTTTCCAAAAATTTTGAGTTTAGAAGAATTAATTAGAACTACAATGGGTCTTTGGCAGAATATAATTTTTTTCTGCTTCCTACCCGCTCTTATTTGCCTTGTATTATTTTGTACTTTTTATTATATAAAAAATTCATGTATTCACTGGCAAAATGTTCTGAAGACTGTATTTCACGTATCGATCAAACTATAATACGATAGTGCGAAGTAATTTTCTCCTTCTCTCTTTCTGATTTATTTTTTTTATAATTAATTTATTTTAGAAATATACTAAAAATTTTACTTTTTATTGAGGTTAATTTTAAAAAAAGGATTGGTTATCATCTAATTTCACTTGCTAAAATCTATTGAAATAATTTATTTACATATATTACGCTGTACTATATTGTTACACACACATCGCTCGAACATATACACAGATCCAAAATATGTATTGATATTTTGATATCAATTGCATTTATTATTTATAATTTTTATATCTACTTTTTTGTGTAAAATTCTAAGCGTTTTCTCTGATATGACGTAGACTAAGGAAGAAAATTCAGTTTGTTTTACCAACAGCGGCAGCAGAACTTTAAGGATTATATTTTATGTAAAAAGGTTTGTCTACCTCTTACATCATATTTGAAAATGATGTAGCTCCACATCATATTTCATTAGTTTAGGTTGGATAATACCACCAGGTACTTCCCGGTACCTTCATGCATAAATGCATTTCCACCTGCTTCCCCTAAAAAAAAGATATTTATATATATATAAATGAAATAAAAAGTAAATTATTATTATACGGTATTTTCCCGAATATAAGTTTAGGTTTATTTCATACATTTTGTCCCATATAATGGGTGGTCGACCTATATGCGGGACCGACTTTTCGATCGGACTTTTAAGTTCTTTCGTAGTATATTTTCGTTTCTATACTCATGATGAGGGACTTATTATAGTTTACGTTTATAATAATAACTACCTTTCGTTATTATTATTATCTACTGTTATTAATAAAAGTACATAATTAATAAAAAATGTTGGACGAATATGTTTTTGTTCAAAGATTGGCTTAAAACGCTCTGATTCAGAAACATAGGTCTTAGAAGATAGTGGTGATCCATGTTAATATCAAATGCTTTCATGAGTCTTTTGTCTCAATTTGTAAAATCGGAAGTAAAAATACTAAACACGAATTTAGTTATAATACCTGATAGTATGACTTCAGTTAAAGGTTTTAGATGTAGTTTTCAACAATCTTTTAAGAGATAAACTTTCTGTAAAATTAATTTTAAATCGATTACTATTTTAATTATATAGTTTTTTTTTTAAATTATAATTCTTGGATGCGTGCAACAGTCATTAACTAACTCCTGTTGGAAGAATAAAAATCTTCCCTGAGTTTATTATGTGAATGGATTATTAAGTCATGGAATTCAATAACATCAGATAGCAAAAGACAAGGATTTAAAAAATGTTGCATTAGTGATGATGATAGCGTCAATTCAAGTTTTCACGTGTTGCGAGTGAATTTTTGGAAGTATGAATATTTTTATTTTTTTTTATAAATATATAGGAAAATCATTATTTCTTTTAAAATATTTCTTACTAAAAATCTTGTAAAAAATGTTATATTTCTTTTGTATGTATTATGTGCTATTTAAAGATAAATTTAAGCAAATAGGTATAAAATTATAATAAAAGTTGTGTATAGTATAATGTAATTATGTATAATAAATTTCTTATTGGAGATAAAATTTTATTCAGTGAAAAAACATTTCTACCATATTGTTCCCTGAAAAATAAACTCAAAAATTTGTGGTCGATGTATATTCGAGCAAATACGGTAATTATTTTACTCCAAAAATAATATTTTAAATGAAACCAATTTAAATGTAACAAAAAAATGAAAAATAAACGTATATTTTAAATTTGTCTTCGTAAACTTGATAAAGAGCCTTGATTTAAAATAAAATATTATTATAAGGTCGACGATACTTTAATTTAAATAAAGATAAAACATACTGAAGGACTAAATTTTTTTTTATTAAATAAAATAACGTAGCTTAACTAAGCAGCCTTTGTAATTCAGAACATACCCTTTCTGATAGTAGTTTGCAATCTGTCAGTGTCTGCATACACTGGTCGTGTTAAATTATAGGTCGGATTACACAAGCTACAAAGAAGCAATGACTAGTAGGGGTAGTACGAGGAAGAAAATCCTTCTAGACGAGGAATCGAGTAGGCTAGTCACATCCTACTGGACTTATACTGACCAGCAACATTTGTAATGGGATTTGGCTGCCGCGATGCAGAATTCTCGCTTGACCCTACTTTATCAAGTAATAACATTAAACCTAAGACTTCAATCTTCGTCTAGACTGAACTAGATAGTTTTATAATAAATTACATTTAAAGAAATTCTATTCTCATATATTGTTTATAAAAAAATTTTATTTAAACATTCAATTAAAAAAACTTCTAATTAATAAGTAATTTAATACATTAAGAGAGTTAAATTTTCACCCACGGCTTATCTCAATAGTCTTCTTAGATGCTTAAGTAGCTTTCCTGAATCTTATCATTTTTAAGCAGTATCATTTTAAATGAGATACTTATTTTATTTGAATCTATAATTTCGTAAACTAAGAACACAGATAACTTTCGTTGTAGGCATTTATATTATTTAATTAGTACAATGATCATATAATATTTCACCACTTTATCAAAATTATAACATGTGTAATTGTTACCATATTCAGTAACATTTCAGATAATTACCATATTGATCTAAGATTCAAATTATTTTGTTAAAATTATTACGCGAATTATTACTCAAAATTAACTTTCAATATTATTAATTAAAATTGTTTACATTAACGTTTAAGTTGAATTATTATTATTTATTAACGAACAAGTAAGAAATACGAAACGGGAACTCATTGCATTATTATTTACGCTCATCTTGCTTTGCTTATTATCCTATTTATTACAACATACAATATGATAATGCAGTTAACTATTAATTTTGCTGGTGGAATAATCTTCTATTTTATTTATTTGTACACTATATCTGATCATAAAGCTATTTTTTGATAATCTGTATTTACGTATTAGAAAATAAAATCTATCAGTCCATTACTTGGGCAGAAACACCATTCCTATTTGGGTTAAACTTTTCCAAAGAACCGACGACTTTTCTCCTTACTCTCCCTATGATATAGATTGTTTCTTATTTCATCACTTGAATGTTATTTTATACAAAATAATCAGTCATTTAAGAAGTGAAACTTTTTTACTAATTTTATATTTCTTTTTTATAATTTTTAATACAATGCATTTTTTTAATACAGCAATTTTTTTTGTAATTTATGTAACGCTTACGTCAAATTGACAGAAAAATATAATGTTATGCGTATTTTGCAATTTGTAATAATTCAGTCATTAGTACTAAAAACTATAACTTATTTATTTCTTTATCTTAACAAAACCACACAAACTAATACATGCAAGCCGTAATAATAATTTTTTTTTTTCAAGGTTCCCATTCTCCCCGATACACTGTTGTCTCCTTCCACAAATGGGACTCGCCGCCAGGTACCAAGAAGGAAACAATATAAAAATCGGCCTTAAGCCTTAATATACCACATATTTATTAATTTTAACACATAAAAGCAGGTATACAAAAATAAAATATAAAAGTAGAACTATATGATAAACAGTATAAACAAACTATGAAGAAAAACCTCATTGGTTCACTGTCATTAATTAAATATTCATACTTAATAACAAGCGACGTCCTAGTCAACGTTCCAAGTAAGCAATATACAACACCAAGCAATATACATACATACAACCAAGGATAAATACTAAACATTAAAGAATATATAAAACATGAAGTAATAAAGAACTGAAATGTCACAGAATGACTTCAAAAGCCTGAAGCTCCTTTTTAAAGCACTAACTAGACAAAGCGAAGAAATCCACATAGTTAGCAATCTCATTTGCATATTTAACACTCTGGGCCAGAGCAGCATGGACGAACGCTCCATGTACTGATTGCCGAAATTTTCTTATCCCTCTACAAAACACTCTCAGACCAATCAGCTCAATAGATCCATCCATCAATCCGACCATGCAAAAACATGTAGAGATACAGAACAGAAGCTCTATTACTACGCTAACTGAGTAAAGCCAGTTAAAATAATCTGCTCGGGGGAACATAAGGGACCGGATAAACAACACATCTAATAACCAAGGAATTAATGAATTTTCTCTGGATGACCTTAATACTTTCAATTATAGACTTGCGCTCGTAATTCTAGGCGACGCTGCAGTACTCTGGCAATGGACGATTTGATCGCATGATCAAATGCAGGAATTTGATAGGACGTTTAAAATGTCTACCAATCCAGAAAATCAGTTATGTTCCTCCTAGCACTAGAGATAATTCCAGCTACATGGTTTTTAAATAACAGATTAGCGTTGATGTTAACACCCAGATCTTTGATATTTTTTACACTAGAAATGATTGTGTCATTGACTCTATATTCGTATATAACAGGCACGTTTTTTCTAATATTCGTAATGATATTAGTCTTGTTGAAGTTAAGGTCCATCTAATTGAGTCTCGACCATCTGAGCACTTGATCAGTGTCCTGCTGTGCGCAATCCAATCAAATGTACTCGTAATCTCAGCACATATCTACAGATCATAAGCATACAAGAATAATGATGAGGATATATGCCTGGCTATGTCGATTAATAAATAATACAAACAATAATGGTTTGTACCTGGAAACTGCAAACGATAGTCAAAGCCAAAATGTTCAATATTTGAAGAAGATCGGAGAGTTCGCGGTGTCTGTTCAACCACACAGTACCTTAAACCGAAACTCATGAAGGCGAACCGTGTAAAGATCCTCCAGTTTATATTAACTGCAAAGGGCACCACAACTACCGATCAAGAAATTGCCCGGTGGACAAACTGGAAACAGTCATTCAGGAAGTTAAAACGCTGCAAAACCTATGTTTAACCCTAAGAGAGTTAAAGCCCTAAAGAGAGTAAGTTTAAACTTAAGTAACCCTGAAGAGAGGAAAATTGTTAGCAATAGAACAGCTCGACCGACAACGACATATACAGAAGCAGCAGCTGCCCTTCGTCAAAGCCGGAGATTACTGCAATGGAGGTGTAAGTAACAACAGAGAAAGTACCGGATATAAATGCTATAGAAACCGAACCTATTAAACCTCCAAAAGCCCAGAGGACACTTAAGGAGGGGCGAGTAATTTCAGCCGCCGAAATTGTACCAGTGGCGATCGAATCAAGTTTAGATCATGTTAACCGCTCCGTTTAAGTTGTCATTACCTGACGTCAGTCCAGAACATCACTAGTATATGAAAGGGAGGAAGATGTCAAGTCCGAGGCCTCAGAAACTTTATCATCAGAAGTAGAGGCCGTAAGAAGGATGGAAAAAAGGTTAAGAAAGGGTGACCGAAAGGAAAGCCTAGAAGGTAAAAAGAAGATAAAGTGATATATTTAAGAATTAAGATTATTAGTGATTGTGTTTCTGTATTTATGTTTAAAATCAATAATGGATTAACAGTTTTCAGTTTGACTGAAGTGTAAAACAATTTAAGTGTTGTTTTCCTTTTCAATTTTTTTTTTTTTTGAAATGTTAGGGGCTAATGATTAAAGTAGTCGATGCTCCTAAAACCTCAAAAAAATTAAAAAAAGTTTAAAAATTTAATACACCAAATATTTTTCTATCGATTCTTTCTTGCAATAATATTTATAAATTTATTACTCTTTTAATAAACAATAAACTTAATTTTAGGCTGTTTTTTTGAGATTTTAATAAAATATTTTAGTCTAATTTTAAAACGTTTAAAAAATAAATGTTAAACTTCTACAACAACAATATTAGCATTTCGATGACAAATTCTGTCATAAATAGTCCGAGTTGTTATAAAAAAAAAATCATGCTTACTTCTTATCCAACTAAAAATAAAAGAATCGAATAAAACGCTGCAGTTATTACACCCATTATTTTCCCCCTTTTGGACTTTAGCCAGTACTTACCGTTTGTAGTCTTCTGTTCTAAACTATTGTTGACCGTTTTTTCTAATAAAAAAAAAAAAAACATTGTTACAAATTTTATTGTTTCCAAACGAAATATGTTTATTTTACAACATATTTTATTTTTATTACACTCAACATCTGTCTCTTTCAGCTACAGTAACAAAATTAAATCCTTGCTCAAAAATTTTAAATAGGCAAAATTAAATCATTGCAAAAATTTAATTTTATAGCATACTTTTATTTTATTTTTATTGGAAGTTAGAAAACAGTAAATTTGTTTTTTTGTGTTGACTTGTAGATTTATACGAATATGGCTTGCAATGGAGAATTTCAGTAACGATTTATTTTGTAGTAGGGTTTCAAAAATAATAATTGTAATAATGATAAAAATTTATTGATTCACTTCAAATAGAGATGTTATCTTGTTGAATGCCATAACAAAAGTCACGATAAACGTTACTACAACAATTTTAGCCATTATAAAATGTGAAAACTGCCGTTATTATTATTTCCCCCATTATATTCTATAATAAACGTTTAGACCACTGGTAGAAGAATTTTTAAACAAAAGAAGATAGAAAATACCTTAATAATTTATACTGCTGACGCCTAACAACAAAATAACATAAGGAACCACATCGTTAAAATATACAAACATTGTTTGTAATACACAAAATAGAAACGTAATTTTTAACTAGCACAATGGTTACCGATTTATTTATTTCTTGTTCTACTAATTTTCTTTTTCATTTTGGGATGAAATTATACTTCTGAGAGACAAAAGGCTTCAGAGACGAATTATAATTTAATAAAGTACCCTATCCAGTTTATGACAATTTAAACCTCAAATAGAACTTAAGTAAACAATAAAAAACAGTTCCTGTCAACAACGTAGACATTCAGATCCAGTTAAAAGTACCTTTTAATTCAATTTCAATTATAAATACGTCACTAAAAATTAAAAAAACATATTAGCTAATTTATAAATTTAATTTTTCATTTTATTTTTATTACAGTTTTAATTTCTTTTAAATTATTCCTGTAACATTTGGTAATGAGAAAATATAAATTTTTAGAACTGTAGTTTATGAAATTCAGTCGAATTGCTGCTTTGCGGTAGCGCTTATTTACCCCCCCTGTACATGCTTATCAAAGTGGTAAACAGGAAAGCTGTGAAGAGAAATTAAGAATCTGTCATAATTTATGAAATGATTTAAACTTAAGAATATTGTCATTTAAGAAAAAAAAAGTTATTAAAATACTTTCATTTTATGGCGTTTTTAAAGAAACATCGGTAAGAAAAAATTTCAACACCAAATTAATATAACATCAGAGTTCTTGTGAATGAGTATGAGAACTTTAAATAAATTAGCTATAAGTAAAACTAGGCTAAATTTCCTTTTCTTTTAATTATTTATGACTTTAATAATTAACAGTAATAAATTAAAAAAAATATCTATATTACCTTTGATAGTGCGAATTTTCAGTAATGATTTTCCGAGTGAGTTTTCTTTTGCGCAAATAGAATTTTTGATCTTAAATTGGGAAGGAAGACTGAATGAATAAAACATTAAGAACTATCAGCCTAGTCAGAAAAAAACACGATGATGTAGCTTTCTGTTTCGTTTAACACCTTACCTTTGTTCGTTCTTTCTTTATATACAGGAACAGAATAAGATAATTCTCAGACTACTACCATAAGTAAACATTTTTATTTTTCAATATTTATCAAACAACTTGTTTAGTATATTCAAAAAAAAAAAACATAGCAACCTATCGGAACTATTTTGTTAAAAGCTAAGGACGTTTCTAAACGGTCTACTGTATTAAATAATGTAAAAAAGACTAGTCCGTGAATAATAATTTTTAACTAAGCAAATGAATAAAAACATAAATATATTAAAAAATAAATAAAATATTAAATACAGTAGACTATATTTAAAACATGCTATACATTGAATGAATTAAACGTTTACATCTGGTGCCTTTATTATTATACGAATCTATTACAAACATCGATAGAGGTAAAAAAAAAATAAACAGTGGTAGTCATAATGTAATGATGAACACCATTATGGAAATTTTGAAATATAAATTGTTGTTTTAAAAAATTAACAAAGTATTTTAAAACTATTGCGTGCATTAAGAATTTTACATGATTTATTGCGTAAGATTAAAATTATGATTTAGTAGAATAAATCTGCTCTTATTAAAAATCCGTAACGGATTCAATTTTATATTTCAGTAAAAATAAAAAAAATAAATAAATAGATGAAACTGTATTTTAACATTTACTTTATTTGAATTTCAAATAATTCGTTCATATTTATTTTTAACTGTGTGATCACAGTAGTTTGAATATTCTTAGACTTAAATAATTTACTTCACAGTAAACAAAGGTTAGTGTGGGCCATATAAAAATTGATATCTAAATAATTATATTTGTAGATTCCATTTATAAAAATGCTTTATATTTATCTTATTATTTTAGGTTGATGGATAAAGATAATATTTACTTCAAATTAGGGGTATAAGAAACTTCAAAAAAAAGGTAAAAATATGGATGGTTAACCTTCTTGTCATATTACCAGGTAATACTTCTTTTTATTATAAACAAAGAGATAATCCATTTTACACAAGGTCCAAGTCATGTTTTAGGAAACGTTTTAATCACGGAACGAAGAAATTCACGACTATCTAAAATTACTTTTTGTTGGAGAGAGGGTCAAACGGTTTGATTAAATTATTGACAGCGTTTAGATAATCATGTGAACTTTTTAACAGTGAATCTTTTAAACAAAATCGAGGATGGGTGGCGATTGAAACGCTAATATATGCTGGACTTATTTTTTTTTTGTCCTCCTGCTTCCCTGGGCCGGCTCAACAATCAGTATTACTCAGTCCAGGGGAGTGTTCTTGGAACTCTAATGAGCCTTCCCGCCAACCGGCAGTAGATCCTGGGCAGTAGATCCATACCGGCAGTAGATCCAGTATGAGCCTGGTATGGTAGATCGGTTCACCGGTTACGGATCTTTTCCTTATTTTCATCCCGCCTCTGTCTCTAACCGCTAATGCCAGGGACATCGGTCCCGGGTAAGAAGTTCCCGAGCCCTGCCCCAGCAGCCAGGTCACGGTCGTTTTTTTTTCTTAAACTCATTTCTACCATTTCTTATAATCCACTTCTTTTCCTCGAATAACCTCAGCCACGAATCTCTCTATTGTCAGTCATTCCTCTTTATCTTCAGCATATACTTTTTTGTAGTTTCCGGGGTAATCTCTTGTATGTTATATCTTGCTTTTAGATCCTCCCAATGTGCACATTCAAAAACGTTATGGCAGGTAGTTTCCTCTTTACACCAGTAAACACAGTTTGGGAGCTCCCTTTTTCTAAACCTTGTAAGTATACTCTAAACCCTCGTGATCGGAGAGGAATTGTGACAGATAGCACTCCACGTCGCCGTTTTTCCTCCCCAGCCACGATCCTTTCTCAAGAATAAGCTTCTTTGTCCACGCCCCAGTTGTTGCAGCGTTTCACTGCTCTTGTGATTCATATAGCAAGAGATTAGTGGCATCTTTCGTGAACATACCCTCATAGATCCGTTTCATTTGGGTAGCCAGATTTGAATCGGCAGTACCCAGGTCAGGACTCCTGCCACATCCGCCGATACCGTTCGGTACGCCGCCACGAAACTTAAATTCATTCGTCTTTGCAGTGACGTCATCATCTTCGCATTCCTCTTGCATGGTACTGCATACAACACTATAGAAGTAGCTGCTATCATCAATATATGCTGACTTAGAGGTATCTAAGTGACTCTTAGCTGGCTGAATATCACAAACGTGATGAATACCTTCGGATGCTTTGATGAGGATGCTAGCCTCATTTCATTTATTTCCACGAGCTTGTTATGTTTGTTAATTTTTCTTTTTATCTATTATCTATTGTTATAAATTTTTTGCTTATATTTCATTAGTGCTTGGTGAACTCTTGTACCTATGTGGTCTTATTTAGAGTGAGTGTGATTATAAATATGAACTTTATATATTTATATATTTTATCTATATCATTATGTATATGTACGTGTAAGGGTTTTCGTTGGATATCCTTTATGATGTGCTTTTTATAATACTATATACTTGTGATTACTTGCAAGCCAAATGTAAATAAACAAGTTGTACCGGGTAAAACCTATCTCTATAAAATGTCCTGTGAAAAAAATTACTCGGCATCGACGGCTGATTTTTCCAGTTGGAATTCGAATTGAAAAAATATAGTCTTTTATCTTATTCAAGATATCTGATCAAATCTTTCATACTGTCTATTCTAACAAATTAAAAAAAAACACAACACACATGTAGGTATATGGTAGGTTTATGTAGGTATAAAAATTATATTAATAAGATAGACAAATAGTTGTTTGTCTACGAGCAAGTGATTTACTAGAGGTATAATTTAAAATTGTGGATAAAAATGCTGGAAGAGAGGAAAAATTATCGCAACTATATTTCAATCAGCTAATTATTTAGTAATTTCACGCTGAAAACGAAGTTAGGACAACGAAATTAGTTCTAAAATAAATATTTTTATGAAATTGTTGAAAAAAAAATTATTTAGGCAAGCGAACTCACTTAATTTCAATCAAAAAAGTTACATTAATTTAATATTTATTTTGTATATATTAGTAATATTTTTAGTTTTTAAACATTTTTAGGTCAAAGTTTTTGACCTAAGACCTGAGAATTTAGATCTTTACTAATGTTTTAAATTCTTTATTTGATAATATTACTAATATATTAAAGATAATTAATAAAATATAGTTGACGAATAAACTCACCTATTTAAAGTTTAAAATTAAACTTTAACATATTACTAAATTTTATGAAACATATTTCAAAACAAGACTTAAAAAAATATTTTTCAATCTTCATTATAATTTATTTTCAGTTAAAAATACTCATGCTATTACATTTTTCTCGAAAATCCTTCATCTTCTTATTTCTTCCTACGACAGTTTTTTTTCTCCAACTCTACACTGATTCCATCATTTTCAAACACCTGAGTCTTTTCCCCAAAGTATTTTTATCGTGTTAAAATAAATGACGCAAGAGTATTTTTGTTGTACATTCAATCATATTTTTTCATAAGAAAAATAGTTTTTCTGTTCAAAATATTTGAGACAGTAAATAAAATTTATGTATATTTCATTTTTAATTAATTTTACTGTAAACATGTTACGATACATGTTTAAAAATAATATTAGCACTAGTGCATAAAATCTTTAGATAAATAATATTCCCCGAGGTATTTTTATCGTATCGAAATAAATGACGTATTATTTTGTTCCACATTGAATCATATTAATTCATATCAAATAATTTGATATGTTACTGCATACACAAAACAAAATGTAGTGATTGATTCGTCATCAACGCCGAGAAAAGACTACTAAAAATAAATTTATGAAAATTTGTTGGAATTTTATACGATTTAAGAGCATTACGGAAAGAAGTTTTTTTAAATTCCAAGTTTCAAGATTTAAAATAAAGCAACAGTGAAATTAAAAATTTATTTTAATCACTCGGCTACAAATGAAGATATTAACTTGATTTTTGGTGTGGGTAATTTTCATGTGTATATCTAGAAATCAGTTTCACGAATTTTTGAAATTCCAAGTTTAAAGGGTTATTTCTTGAAACACGACTGGTGTTTTTTTTTTTCATTTCTCAGTAACAAATGAAGATATCAGCTTGATTTTTTGTGAGTGTAATTTTTATGTATATATTTAAAACCATTTATTAGATATCTAAATTTGATATTATCTAGTTGTTGTTTAGATTCGTCTTTGAAGAGAGGTGAAGAAAAATATAATTTTTGAAGAATTTTGCAAATTTTTCCCAATTCCGTCTATAATAAGGGAGATATTCACTAGATTTGGGATTGAAATATTCTTTAGATAAATATCCGAAAACAATTTTCGGGTTGTTTTTTTTTTTTTAATTTCGATATTTTGAGATGTGCGACAGCAGCTCAACGAATACAGCCATTGCCACTGCAACTGTATGGGGGATGCGACTGGTTGCACCTGTCATCGTTTGCTTGACTAACATAAAATAAAAACAATTGATCATGACGAGAACTGCAAATAATCATATAGCGCATGGGAAGCCGTGACGAGGATTCTTATATATGTGTATATATATATATATATATATATATGCAACATAGATAAGTAATTGTTCATTCATAGTAAAGATAATTATTTCGGAATGCTAAAACGTTTGAAAAGACTTTTATAAATCACTCAATACAACCACAAAAATTATTAAGGTCTAACGTGTTATATTCGAGGCAAGAAGAACGCTCAATAAGGCTATTAAGAAACGTAAAAAGGATTTCTGGATCAGCCTCTGCGAAGAGCTTGACAGCAATCCCTGGAGCCAGGCATATCGTATTGTGACCAAAAAGTTCGGGAGACGTATGCCTATTCTCAATAAGACCAGTGTTGCAAGGGAGGTAGCCAAGTTTTTCCCGCATACAGTGCCTGATATCCCGAGATCCACACCTTGCGACAATAGAAGATTCACCATGGAAGAGCTACAACTTGCGGCGAGAAGTTTGGCAAACAAAAAGAGCCCTGGCCCGGACAAGATTACCGCGGCAGTGATCAAGGGGCTGGTTCAGAAGGCTCCCTGGGAGTTGCTCGAGATTGCCAGCCACGGCAAGGAGAACGGAGACTTCTCCGACTGCTGGAAGCAGGCCAGAGTGTTATTCCTACCTAAAGGTATCTCTTCGGAGGAAGATATAACCTATAGACCTGAGCCTCCTTAACATGATGGGGAAGCTAGTAGAAAAGATGCTGGCTGGCCGCATCATCAAAGAACTAGAAGAGGGAGCCGGAATCAGTCCTAACCAGCACGGGTTTATGCGGAGGCGATCCACCGTGCAGGCTATCTGCCGAATTTCGGGATGGGGCGATGAGATGAAGAGAGGCACTTGGCGAACCAGGAGAATTCCACTGATGCTGTCACTAGACATAAAAAACCCGTTCGGGGCTATTGGTTTGGGTCACATTAATGACGCAATTGCGGCTAGGGGCCTCAGCCCGTACCTGCGTAGGCAAATTGAATGTTACTTGTCCAACAGAGGATGTCTGGTAGAAGCACAGGAAGAAACAGTACATTTTCAAATGCACGGTGGAGTTCCGCAGGGCTCTGTTCTGGGGCCGTTGTTGTGGCTGGTGATTATAGATGAACTCCTTCAGAAGGAGTTTCCTGTCAGCGTCCAGGTCCTGGCTTATGCAGATGACCTTGCAGTCCTCGTAGAGGGAAGGACGGTCTTGGATGTGCGGGAGAGAGTGTATGCGGCTATCGATACTATACAGGAGTGGTTGAGGTCCAGGGGTCTGCAACTGTCTACGGAAAAATGCCGGTGTATTGCCTTTACGGGTAGAAAAGTGGTAGAACCGTTCAATATTTCCATCAACGGTCATGCTATAGAAGAAGCGAATAACATCAAGTACTTAGGAGTTATCCTCCAGAAAAACGGTAGATACACCGAGCACATAGTCAATGTATGCAACAAGGCAGAAAGGATGATAAAAAGTCTAAACATCATTATGTCATCGCAGAATGCCCCTCGGGTCTCAAAGCGCCGTTTACTGGCGACCGTCGTCGTGTCTTCGCTTATGTATGCCGTTCCGGCCTGGTGGCGCTCTATCGCCATCAGACACAACAAGGAGAGACTGGCGATGACGCACAGGTGTGTGCTCCTAGGTGTTGTGTCCGCATACAGGACAGTGTCCTATGCCGTCTTGTGCGTGTTATCGGGTACACCTCCTATTGAGCTAATCGCAAAAAAGAGGGTGGAGAGGGCACAAGGCAAGGTCAGGGATGCTGTTTATAATATCTGGCAGGAAAGTTGGTCGCAGGAAGCTTTGGGTCGATGGACGAGAACCCTCATCCCCAACATCAAGCCACGGTTGTCGAGAAGATTTGGTGAGGTTGATCGTCACCTATCGCAGTTTTTTACTGGACATGGTTCCTTCAATAACTATCTGCACAAAATAGGCAAGAGAGAAGAGCCAATTTGCAACTACTGCAACGAGTTAGATGATGCTGAGCACACCTTTTTTGAGTGCAATAGGTGGGACACACATAGACATAGTAAGGCGCTCACAGGTATAACTCCAGAGACAACAATAGAATACATGCTAAGAAGCGAGTCAAACTGGGATAATTTTGCTATTTTTGTTAGACAAGTCGTTCTACAGAAATACTCCGATGAGAGAAGACAAGGTGTTGGCTAGAATAGGACTGGGTGGACAGCCTTGCTGGTGAGGTCCAGCATGCTGCGGTGTGTTGGCACTGATGAGCCACCAAGGACTCCACGGGTTACAGTCAGGTAACAGCACACTGAATACTGAAGGGGCCCGGCGCCGCGTTGCGGCGAACTGGGTCTGGCGTGGTGTCCAAAAGGGCAATATTAATAAAGAACTCTCAAAAAGAGCTAACCGGTAGGCCGACCTGCCATGCCGGTAGGTTGGGAGGCCTATTTGAGTTTAAAGACACTCCCCTGGGCGGCGTAATACCAACAAGTCGGTCCGGCCAAGGGGAGCTGAGAGAAAAAAAAATGTGTTATATAGCAACTACTGCTCGTACACGAGTAAAATTGTTCGATTTATAAATTTGATCTTTTCTTCGTTTACTGCAGAAGGGTTTGAAGAAGGATAATATCAATAATTTTGGAGATAAATCAAAAATTCAAATGTACTGTACTTAAAAAAATTATTAAATGGGCTAACAGTAATTTGACAGAAATTATTAAGTATTGCTTTTTTTCACTTCAAAACTTCTGATTTTAACAGGGATATTGGTTAATTTCTAAGAATGTGTTTTACCTTCTCCTATACTTTTGATAAGTTATATCGTAACTAATGAGTTTTTATCAAATTACCCTTCGTTCAAATTACCTAGAATAACAATAGTAAAAATCAGTTTTAGTTTTATTTATTCCTAGTTATGCGAAGCATCAGTACGCAAAGAGTTTAATAACTGAAGACTAAATTTTTAACTTCTTACCTCGTAAATACATTTAATTTTAATATTGAATACTTTTATTTTGCAATTAGGTTTTTACTACAAAAGTAGAAAGAAAATTTATTTTTTCTATAAGTATTTCTTAATGAAGTTTCATTAAAACAATTTTAGTCGCATGACTGAAGTTTTACTCCTGTGATTATTTAATTTTTCTGTAACTTAAAATTACTATTATTTTGAAGTTAGATGAAACATGCGTTTGTGAGAAATGATTTATTAACCGACAATGAGCTAATATAAGTGCTTTTACCCATTATAATACCTATATGAACCGTTGCATAGATCAAATACAGATTAAGATATCAACAAATAATAATTATTAATAATACCTTTTAATATAGTCTGCTGAAAACAATGTGTTTATATATATAAAAAAAAGAGAAATTATGCTAGAAAATCAGAGTAAATAATGTTACACGTAATGGAATCATTTATTTGCAAACGAGAGAGAATTGGTCGATAAGTTTCGACTACGTGAAATGTTAGATCATTTACGGATATCATGGATAGCAAGCAGCTGGTGTTATTCTGTCAGTATTGTAGTTAAATACTTGTACCAGCGATCATTAACGTCGACTATGCTATTTCCCACCTCGACATTAGTAGACAGAGGGAAGTCATAAACTGCATTATTGCGTTCACAACTACTCCCAAATCCAAATCCTAATTAGTTTGTTCGGAAAGTTTCTCTTGCTCCCTGTGTCACATTTTAGGTGTCTAAATACTTGTTAACATTATTACGTAATGAAAATACAAAATTAGTTTTTGTTTATGAAACACATCGTTTGCTGCTGTGTTTCAAATAAACAGAAATATTTATTAAATAATATTAAATTATTGAAAGAAATTAACTTTTTGTTTCTTTTCAAGTAAGGCAAAATATTTAATTTTTTTTTATTTGTTAATAAATCAATCTTTCATTTGTACACCTGATTTAAAATTTCAAACTGGCTTGGCATTTTTCTTAAAATTTCCAACCTAAATGCGATACCAATGCAATTATTTTGACACCAATTCATAATAAATGCTTTTCGTTGTTGGCGATATTCATTTATTTACTATATAATAGGATGTATTAAAAATCCAATTAAACTATTAAATTAAGTAATAATTTAATTTAAAACTATTAAATTAGGATGTATTAAAATCTAATTTTTTTTTATACGGATTTGAATACTAGATCGTGGTACCGGTGTTCTTTGGTGGTTGAGCTTCAATTAACCACACATGTCAGAATGGTCGACCTGAGACTGTATAAGACTACACTCATACATATCATCCTCATTCATCCTGTGAAGCAATACCTGGCGGTGATTCCAGGAGGCTAAACAAGGAAAAAAAGATATATTACATAATACGTCATATGTAATTAGGTGGATGAATAGTTACTGATTTAAGTAATCAGTGTGGCTAAAATGTGTTTTTTCGACTTTTAGTCTATGTAAGATTTAACTATTCATGACTAACAATATATATTTTTGAGTTTGAAAATTTTAGAAGTATTTTTATTTTAGTTTAATCTCTTTTTTTATCGTAGGATATTTAATTTCGATATTTTCTTCTGAATATAAGGTGATGAATGTTACACATTTGGAATGAAAATGGCTAAAAGCCTATTTCATGATTAAATAAAATAGCCGTTTTTCATTGTTGCGTGCTGTACATCCAGATAAGTATTATTATTAATTTACATCTGTACATTAGAACTAAATATATCTTTTTCCAATAGCCAAAACAGCTGACGAAGTCTTAGCCTTAATAGTTTTTTATTCATTAATGTTTCTTCCATGTGAGTCATCTGTAGCAATAAATTACCAAGTAATTTTCTTACCGGGAAGTGTGGAATTCAGAATTGAATTTGGAGAGTTTCTTTCCTAAACTGAAAGTTAAATTAGGTGAATTATTTTCAGTATTCTTATTTTTAGAAAGAAATGTATAGTAATGCTTTTATTTCTATTTCCTAGTTTTTGATGCCATTTCTAATAAAGTACTTTGGCTAAAGTTTGATTTTAGCTTTTGAGACACAGTGATTTATCTCTTGTTGATATATCTTCATCAACCCTGAAGATCGTCATCATAAATGATTCAGGTTCTGGAGAATCGGCAGTGTAAAGTCTGGATAAAGTACGGACTTGGTATATTGCTTTGAGTTACTAGAATAATGAAATTAGAATATTCACTTGTAAAGTTAATTAAAGATATCGAACGGAAACAAAAATTTTAAATAAGTATATTAAATATATTTTTTTTTTATCTTATACAAGAGACTTAATAGATTTTCTGCTTTTAAACATACACCAGATAATATCTGCACAATATGAACTTGTTTCTTAGAAACAACGACTGATTCCGTCACAAATTTTTACCTGAAACCAAATTTAGATTGAGATAAAAGATAATGATTATAGGATTTTATCCTTGCATTAACGTTTTTAAATAGATCAGGAATTTTTTTAAAAAATATTTTGTGTGATGGTTGCAGACTTATTGCTGTGGATCATAAACTAGACCAATTTAATTTCTTTTCCGGCTTATAGATAAGTACGACTTCCACAACTTTTTAATGCACTTGAAAGTAACCACACGTATAATTTCTTTAAAAATAATAATTTTTTAATACGAACACTTACTAAAAATTTATCGTAAAATTTCTTCAGTAAGTTACACTGAGAAGGTTGTTCAATGTATATTATTTGGAATATATTTATATTTAATTTTTTCTGCCTTTTCATTCCAAAATATATAGCTTTCTTTGTTTGTTGTTTAGTTAAAGAGGTAGCTTATTGGAAAAATTCTTCAATTCAAATTTGGAATGATTAATTACAATAAAAAGCATTCCCATCTCACCTAGCGAATAAAAAAACTAAAGAATATAATCACTTTATGAACACTGGAGAATTACTTACTTATTTGGAGTTCGTCTAAATAAAACAATATTGCATATCATGGAATTTTGAGTTACTGCAGGTCGAACTGATTTAATAATTTGTTTAATGGTGTTATTTCCACGTTTGTATTTTTTGTGATTATACGACGATATATTTTTCCATTACAGTGAATTTAAAAAAAAAATATTAAAGATTAAAATTTATATTGTCTATATTTTTGCTAAGGATAATAATTAAATTAAGTGAAATAAAAAGGAGATACTGATGAAAGGGAATTTGATTCACCGTTACATATAAGCAGAATTGAAGAAAGTGTAATGTTTAATGGAATTTAAACAGGTAAAACATAAAAAAAAACAAACGTAATCCTTGACCAAACGAGATTACACTGCTATATTTTTATTAATAGTATCATTTATTTACTTTTTTCCCTCCTCACTGCCGGATCCAAACTAAGTATAACTCAGCCCCGAGAAGTGTGCTATAACTCTAACGGACCTTCCAACCCACCAGCTATACGTCTGGCAAGGCAGGCCGGCCCGCCAGTTGGATATTTTTTATTGTGTCAGCCTCTAACCTCAAACCACGGGTTTGTCTAGTGTTGAACGTGTCTTTCCGAATCAGTTATGATTCGGAAATATAAGTCAAGAGTTTCCACGTTCAAATCTTACTAAAGGCAGTTACTTTTATACGGATTTCAATACTAGATCGTGGATACCGCTGTTCTTTGGTGGTTGGGTTTCAATAACCCACACTTCTCAGAAATGGACGACCTGAAATTGTATAAGATTACACTCCATATACTTTCATATCATCCTCATTCATCCCTGCGGTAATTACCGTTCAGGTAATTACCGCAGGCTAAACAGGAAAAATAATACTTCTAACCCTCAGCGAGGAGACTCCGGATCCAGCTAAGCTCCAACCTTTATCCCCCACGCCGAAGGCTGGGTCTCGGTCTTGTCTGTGCCTTACGCCTCAAATGAGGTGTCTCCAAGAGGATCCCCCACCGGGACTCTGGTCTTAACTACCCCCTATGGATGACGGGTTCTGAAGATTTTCATCGCAACAGGGAAGTTTCATAACGGTACACGTCATAAATGGAGCTGGTATACCAAGGGGTATCAGTCCTCACAGCTGAGACTCTCCAACACCCGCCGCTAGAAGCCCCTTCACCGCTCCTCATCATCCTTAGCTCGAAGCACCGTCCGGGAAAACATGCTGAACGCATCCCAACGAGCTTGCAAAAGCAATTATGTGAGTCAGTAAGGATGCGGGTGTCAACCCGGGAATCCCTGCACGAACCCTATATTCCTCCCATTCAGGGCACTGAAAGAAGATGTGTTCAACAGTGTCGTGCTCTGTACAGAACATACAGTTTGGGTGATTTCTTTACCTAATTACCTTTTTAACCTTAATTGTCATTCTTCTCAGCTTTGAATGGGAAACTTAGAAAATGAGGATGATAACGAAATATCTTAATTGCATCCTCTTATAAATCATGAAGTTATTTTACTTTTTACAAGAAACAGATTACGTTTATGAAATACATTTTTCACTGTTTTAAAAATAAAATAAAGAGAATTTTCGTTTTTATTAATTTTATTATACCATGACTGATGAAAATATGTATCAAATTAATGACAGTTAATGGATCCTTTGTCCTGTTGAACAATTTTATAGCAATTTTATGTTTATTGTTGGAGTAATTTTAGAAATGTCTTAAGATACACTTTTGCTATTTTTTTTTTATTATAGTTTAGTAATGGCTGTCAGAAGTGTGGAGAATTTATTTAAAAGAATTCAATTTTGTTTTACCGATTTTCGACGGTTTATAAAAAGAAGGAAAAATATTTATGTATGTGTCCGTAGCCTGATATGTTCCACTGTTATAAAAAATTAAAATAAATTTCAACTTACGAAATAATATTTATCTTATTTTTAATACTACTAGATTAGCTTTTTAAATGCATGCACTGACAAAACATCATGTATTGTAGTTTTATTAAAAAAAAATATATATTTTTTATTTTAGAAAAATTAGAATAGAGACTCTGGCTGCCATGTAAAATGTATTGGCTTCCGTTCCGTTTTTAACTATTTCGTATTCATTCTTTTTCTCCAATATATTTTCTACTTTCATTTTCCTCTGTCTGGTTTTCTAAATTTTTTTTCATGAACTTATAAAATAAGGTACATTTTTTGTAAAATCTGATTAAGATTTCTGTTCCTGTTGCAGTAACGTATTGTTCCGTTTTTACTTCTTTCAATCTTTTTGAAAAAACTGTTTATAATAATAGTACTGATCCTGTAACTGTATAATTCCAGTTATTTATTCCATTAATAATTATCATGTAAATGAAAATTATTTGGATCTAGTTTAATTAATAATTTGAAATCCAGGTGTGAGCACTACAAGTGAGAGTAACAGTGACATCGTTCAGCTAGAGTGATTTCAGAATAAATTGATGAGAACTATAACACAGACGCTGTGGTTTACAAGAAACGCTGAAATTCATGGTAATCTAGGAATGCTGAGTGTTCGAGAGGAGATAAAACGAATCGGTACCAAATAAAAAATGAGACTGAACAGCTATGTGAATAGTTAACCTTTTGGATAAAAGCGAAGATGTTCGGCGCTTAAAGAGGTTATACGTATTGTATTTGTAAGATTCTTCAAGACGTGGAATAATCCATTACATCGAGACATTCCATTCGTCAAAATATCTCGTTTTGTTCAACCGCTTTCTTTTGTTTTCTTAATTTTTTTAATATATTTTTTTCATTAGAGCTACTTAATTTTTTTTCTTCATCAGAGCTACTGATTTAACAATTAAATCAGTGTATTTAATTGTTTATCTTTATTGTATACTTGAATGCACTATAAGATATTCATACATATGTATTTTTTATAATTCTTGATAGGTTTCAATGGAGACTTCTTTTTGCATATCATTTGTTTATTGCAATCAGATTTAATTATGGTTCCGGTTAATTGAGACTGGTGTAAAGAAAAAGACTTTGCTGGAAAAATAAAATTTATTCCATAAACCAAATTTAATTATTTGCTGAATACTTCAATAACTTTATAATTTGGTTGTTATTTTGTGGTATTAATTTGTAAGTGAAATATCTTATTTCATTAAATAAAAGTTTTTGGTAAAGTAATCGTTCTTCAGCAGACGATAATACAGTAGAGAAACATATTTTTTAGTCATGATTTTTTTTCATTTCAGATAAAATCTTTTCGAAAAATTTATAGTTCCTTTTATTAATTATGAAATTCAATTTTTGTAAAAAAAGACATACAATTTTAAATGGGAAATGGCCAATCGTTTTCTGATAGTGAAATATCTCCATCTTATTTTCATTATAAGGGTTTTATTATGCAACCAGCAGTCATGCTTAGGTTATGTATTTATGATAAAATTTTTATACTCGCAATTGGGAATTTTATAAATATTCTATCTATAGGTAAAAGATAGTGAAGTATCTTTACAATGTAAAAATTCGTTATATTTTATTATTTAATTAATGTAAAAAAATGATTAAAGCTTCGTAATTTATACTCTCATCCTGCATTAAAGCATCATATTTAAACAAAAAATTTTACAAGGGAAAAAGGTAGAAAGGAGATACTTGTGATGCCGGAGATGAAGAGTACTATGTATGATTTTCTTTTCAGAAACTTTAATGAGGTCCTTTTTCCTATGAACATTATTTTCATCTCATCCACTTTCTTTCCTTTAATTCTGCCACATTTCTTCAGCAGTGTATTTTTTTCAGTGCATCTGTTTGTCACTGTCTAGCTATCCATGTTCTGTTCCGATCTTTACGTTACCAGTATAAAATATACTTTCTCACATTTATTTCCTTTGCACTTATACTCACACTACTTCTCCCCCGATGTTTCTATTCGTTAAACTCTTAAGCTCTTCAATGCTTCAAAATAACATCCACGAATGTCATTTGCATAAGTCTCTTTACATTACATTATTGATTTATAAACAATAAGATACTTTGAAATATACTATCTCGTTCAATAAGTGAAAACACAATTTGAATATATTTACATAATTATAATAAACGCTTCAGAGAAAGTTGTGTTCTATACTCGCGCCTTAAACATAAACCAGGGAATTTAATAATGCCTCGTATTTTAGACGTAAGTTGAAACCATAAAAAGTTTATTTAAAAGATTATATTTATTAAGGAAATATGAAATTTTTCTGTATAAAAATATCATCTAACTCCGGTTAACCCGTAAGTCTACCTGACATAAATTAGATGTCTTATCAAAACTTCTTTCTACGAAATTTTTCATATAATGGACTTAATTAAGATTTATTTATTTTTTTTGTCTTCAGTCATTTGACTGGTTTGATGCAGCTCTCCAAGATTCCCTATCTAGTGCTAGTCATTTCATTTCAGTATACCCTCTACATCCTACATCCCTAACAATTTGTTTTACATATTCCAAACGTGGCCTGCCTACACAATTTTTCCCTTCTACCTGTCCTTCCAAAATTAAAGCGACTATTCCAGGATGCCTTAGTATGTGGCCTATAAGTCTGTCTCTTCTTTTAACTATATTTTTCCAAATGCTTCTTTCTTCATCTATTTGCCGCAATACCTCCTCATTTGTCACTTTATCCACCCATCTGATTTTTAACATTCTCCTCTAGCACCACATTTCAAAAGCTTCTAACATTTTCTTCTCAGATACTCCGATTGTCCAAGTTTCACTTCCATTTAAAGCGACACTCCAAACATACACTTTCAAAAATCTTTTCCTGACATTTAAATTAATTTTTGATGTAAACAACTTATATTTCTTACTGAAGGCTCGTTTCGCTTGTGCTATTCGGCATTTTATATCGCTCCTACTTCGTCCATCTTTAGTAATTCTACTTCCCAAATAACAAAATTCTTCTACCTCCATAATCTTTTCTCCTCCTACTTTCACATTCAGTGGTCCATCTTTGTTATTTCTACTACATTTCATTACTTTTGTTTTGTTCTTATTTATTTTCATGCGATAGTTCTTACGTAGGACTTCAGCTATGCCGTTCACTGTTTCTTCTAAATCCTTTTTACTCTCGGCTAGAATTACTATATCATCAGCATATCGTAGCATCTTTATCTTTTCACCTTGTACTGTTACTCCGAATCTAAATTGTTCTTTAACATCATAAACTGCTAGTTCCATGTAAAGATTAAAAAGTAACGGAGTCAGGGAACACCCTTGTCGGACTCCCTTTCTTATTACGGCTTCTTTCTTATGTTCTTCAATTGTTACAGTTGCTGTTTGGTTCCTGTACATGTTAGCAATTGTTCTTCTATCTCTGTATTTGAACACTATATTTTTTAAAATGCTGAACATTTTATTCCAGTCTACGTTATCAATGCCTTTTCTAGGTCTATAAACGCCAAGTATGTTGGTTTGTTTTTCTTTAATCTTCCTTCTACTATTAATCTGAGGCCTAAAATTGCTTCCCTTGTCACTATACTTTTCCTGAAACTAAATTGGTCTTTTTCTATCACTTCCTCCACTCTCCTCTCAATTCTTCTGTATAGAATTCTAGTTAAGATTTTTGATGCATGACTAGTTAAACTAATTGTTCTGTATTCTTCACATTTATCTGCTCCTGCTTTCTTTTGTATCATTACTATAACACTTTTTTGGAAGTCTGACGGAAATTCCCATTTTTCATAAATATTACACACCAGTTTGTATAATCTATCAATCGCTTCCTCACCTCCACTGCGCAGTAATTCTACAGGTATTCCGTCTATTCCAGGAGCCTTTCTGCCATTTAAATCTTTTAATGCTCTCTTAAATTCAGATCTCAGCATTGTTTCTCCCATTTCATCCTCCTCAACTTCCTCTTCTTCCTCTATAAAACCATTTTCTAATTCATTTCCTCCGTATAACTCTTCAATATATTCCACCCATCTATCGACTTTACCTTTCGTATTATAGCAGTCAACGAGTTGATTTCTAAATCTTTGCTTAATCATGATATAATCTATCTAATACCTTGCAGTATCGCCTGGCTTTTTCCAAGTGTATATTCTTCTATTATGATTTTTAAATTGGGTGTTGGCAATTACTAAATTATACTTCGTGCAAAACTCTATAAGTCGGTCCCCTCTTTCATTCCTTTTGCCCTGCCCGTATTCACCCACTATATTTCCTTCCTTGACTTTTCCAATGCTTGCATTCCAATCTCCAACTATTATTAAATTTTCATCTCCTTTTACGTGTTTAAGTGCTTCATCAATCTCTTCGTATACACATTCTACCTCATCATCATCATGGGCGCTTGTAGGCATATAGACGTTAACAATCGTTGTCGGTTTAGGTTTTGATTTTATCCTTATTACAATGACTCTATCGCTATGCGTCTTGAAATACTCCACTCTCCTCCCTATTTTCTTGTTCATCACGAAACCTACTCCTGCCTGCCCATTATTTGACGCTGAGTTAATTACTCTAAAGTCACCCCACCAAAAGTCGCCTTCCTCTTCCCACCGAACCTCACTAATTCTTACTATATCCACGTTTACCCTATCCATTTCCCTTTTTAAATTCTCTAGCCTACCAACCTTTTTTATGCTTCTAACATTCCACGCTCCGACTCATAGAATGTTATTTTTTACTTTTCTGGTGACCCTTTCCTTAGTAGTCCCCACCCGGAAATCCGAACGGGGGACTATTTTACCTCGGGAATATTTTACCAAGGAAGGCGCCTCCATTATTGCTTTTGAAAATGCAGAGAGCCACATTTTTTTGGAAAAAAAAACAGCTGTAGTTTTCCATTGCTTTCAACTGCGCAGTACTCAGAGGACTGAGTGATGTTTATATGGCCGTTTAATCATTGTGACTCACGCCCCTAACAACTACTGAAAGAGCTGCTGCCCTCTTTCAGGAATCATTCCTCAGTCTGGCTTTCAACAGATACCTCTCCGATATGGTTGCACCTTCGGTTCAGCTACTCTGTATCCCTGAGCACTCAAGACCCCTCACCAACGGCAGGGTCTCATGATTCATAGAGAAGGTAAGATTTATTAAATCATAGAAATTCTTATCCAGTATGACAACTCTATAATATATTTAATAAACTAAACGATACTAGTTCTCAAATAAAGTAGCAATTTCCTAAACGTCTATCTACTTAGAAGTAAATGTAAAATAGGACTAAAATATTCTTTTATCGCTTCTCTTACGTCTACGATTTACATTTCATGACTTTCCACTTTACGTAATATTATGGAATATTTCTATCACTTCTTTATTTTAATCCAACTTTCTTGGAGCGAAAATTGCAGTAAGATAAATAAAAGTTATTGCAACCATCTTTATGGAACACTTATCTGTAGTCTGTTTGCCTTTACTATTCGTATTTTAGTAAACTACTTCCAAAATATTCTTACATTTCAGAAAAATCTAACTGATCGTAAATGCAGTTTTAAAGAAGAGAATTCAGAGGTGGGGTCAAAATCAAGCAAACGTAGATTACTATTTCAAAATAATTTGCTTTGATTTAAAATAATCGTAAACCATCTAAAACATTATTGTTCTTAAAAAGTAGCACAACTCTCAAAACCTCGTTTTTTTTACCCGTGTTTAATATGAAACCAACCATCAGAAAGCAATAAAATTTCATATCTGCTCAATATATCTGTTAACGATAGAAGAATTTATAGTGTTGTTTTTTTTTTTTTTGAAATAATAGCGTTTATTAGGTAGATTTCATAAGAAAGCTACCTATGTAATGGGTACCACCATTCGACTTACGGAAAATTTCGATATACCTTCACATTTCACATCCCCCAGACCCAAAAACCACCGTAAGTTCAAAAGCTTAAATATATATTATATATGTATTTAAACTACATTTACATATATGCATTTAAATATACATTTCACTTTCTTGCGGACACGATAACTGCCGTATATTTGCGCCAATCACTTTTAAATTATTCTTTAAAAATAACTCGTTCCAAAATCTCGGTCGAGATTGTTAATGGCCAAAATCGGACCACTGAGATGGAAATTGGGGGGCGGGGCTTTTTATAAAAACAAAATATTGCTATTACTTTCTTATTGAGTGTAATTTCGAATTTGTTTTAACTTCCTGCTATTCTTTGGATAAGGGCCTAAACGTATGTAACTAATGTTTTTTGTATCACCAAACATTGGTCCAGGGGGTAAAAAAAATGAGGTTTTGAAGACAAATATCAAACCTCCCTTAATAGGCAAGTAATGAATCGGTTTAAAGTGGTTGTTAGTCCTCTAAGCATTACCTAAAACTCTTGTGTGAAAAAATTTTTTATATGACCCTTACGGCTAGTGATGTCCAAAATTGGCTGGAATTGTAAAAAAATCCCTCGTCGTGTGATAAACATGTGAAATATTTTTTTATATGCAACTATTTTCATATTGAGTAAATTTTAAGTTTTTCTTAACGTTAAAGTGAAAATATTTTTTATCCCCTACTTAGCATCGGTGAAATCTACCTTTCCCTTCCAACGTGCCGAAAGGATTTTTTTTTAATTATTTACAATAATATTTGTACTAACATCAAGAACTCATATTTTGAAAAAGATTTTCGACCGTAAGTTTTATACTTGATAATTTTATATATTTGGCTAACGAAAAAGCTTAATTTGAGTGGTTATAAATATAGAACTAATCAATCATTACCTATACAAAATAGAAAACTAAACATAATTCTTATCAGATTTAAGAATTTTTTCGGTTGGTATTATTTTTGTGATTATGCTATTAAATCTAGGAGTTTTCTTTATTATTTTTTTTTACTGGGCTTATATGTGATACTACCTTGATTGAAGTTTTCTTCTTCATAATTTACTTTTTTGGAATATTTGAGCAAATATTACATTAAAAAAAAAAACCGACCTATGTATAAATTATATATTTTCATAATTTTATTAATTGGAGCCACAAAAAAATGTTCGTTACTGAATGTTTAAGATATTTTCTAAAATAATTCATTTTATAAGTAATTTCCCCTAATGATATTTGTTTATATTAATATTTAAGATCGTATTATTAGCAGCCTCCTCTATGAATCATGAGACCTTGCCGTTGGTGAGGGAGCTTGAGTGCTCAGGGATACAGAGTAGCTGGACCAAAGGTGTAACCATATCGGAGAGGTATCTGTTGAGAGCAAGACTAAGGAAAGATTCCTGAAATAGGGCAGCAGCTCTTTCAGTAATTGTTAGGGGCGTGAGTCAAAATGACTTAAACGGCCATATCAACATCACTCAGTCCTCTGAGTACTGCGCAGCTGAAAGCAATGGAAAACTAAAGCTGCTTTCTTTCAAAGAAAATGTGGCTCTCTGCATTTTCATATAGCAATGATGGAGGCGCCTTCCTTAGTAAAATATTCCGGAGGTAAACTAGTCCCCCGTTCGGATCTCCGCGTGGGGACTACTAAGGAAGGGGTCACCAGAAAATTAAAAAATAACATTCCACGAGTCGGAGCGTGGAATGTTAGAAATTTAAAAAAGGTTGGTAGGCTAGTAAATTTAAAAAGGGAAATGGATAGGATAAATGTAGATGAAGTAGGAATTAGTGAGGTTCGGTGGGAAGAGGAAGGCGACTTTTGGTCAGGTGATTTTAGATTAATTAACTCAGCTTCAAATAATGGGCAGGCAGGAGTAGGGTTCATAATGAACAATAAGATAGGGAAGAGAGTAGAGTATTTTAAAAGGCATAGTGATAGAATCGTTGTAATAAGGATAAAATCAAAACCTAAACCGACAACGATTGTTAACGTCTATATGCCTACAAGCGCCCATGATGATGATGAGGTAGAGTGTGTATACGAAGAGATTGATGAAGCAATTAAACACGTAAAAGGAGATGAATATTTAATAATAGTTGGAGATTGGAATGCAAGCATTGGAAAAGGCAAGGAAGGACACGTAGTGGGTGAATACAGGCTCGGCAAAAGGAATGAAAGAGGGGACCGACTTATAGAGTTTTGCACGAAGTATAATTTAGTAATTGCCAACACCCAATTTAAAAATCATAATAGAAGAATATACACTTGGAAAAAGCCAGGCGATACTGCAAGGTATCAGATAGATTATATCATGATTAAGCAAAGATTTAGAAATCAACTCGTTGACTGCAAAACTTACCCTGGAGCAGACATTGATAGCGACCATAATTTTGTGATAATGAAATGTAGATTGGGGTTTAAAAACCTGAAGAAAAGGTGTCAGATGAATCGGTGGAATTTAGAGAAGCTTGAGGAAGAGAAAGTAAAGAAGATTTTCGAGGGACATCGCAAGAGGTCTGAGTAAAAAAGATAAGGTAGAAAATGTAGAAGAAGAATGGGAGAATGTTAAAAAGGAAATTCTTAAATCAGCAGAAGCAAACTTAGGCAGAATAAAGAGAACTAGTAGAAAACCTTGGGTTTCAGACAATAAATTGCAGCTGATCGATGAACGTAGAAAATATAAGAATGATAGTGATGAAGAAAGTAAAAGGAACTATCGGCAATTAAGAAATGCTATAAACAGGAACTGCAAACTAGCGAAAGAAGAATGGATTAAAGAAAAGTGTCCAGAAGTGAAATGAGAAAGGAATATTGGTAAAATTTACGGAGCATACAGGAAAGTTAAGGAAAATTTTGGGGTACATAAATTAAAATCTAATAATGTGTTAAATAAAGATGGTACACCAATATATAATACGAAAGATAAAGTCAATAGATGGGTGGAATATATTTAATAGTTATACGGAGGATATGAATTAGAAGATGGTGTTATACAGGAAGAAGAGGAAGTTGAGGATGATGAAATGGGAGAAACAATACTGAGCTCTGAATTTAAGAGAGCATTAAAAGATTTAAATGGCAGAAAGGCTCCTGGAATAGACGGAATACCTGTAGAATTACTGCGCAGTGGAGGTGAGGAAGCGATTGATAGATTATACAAACTGGTGTGTAATATTTATGAAAAATGGGAATTTCCGTCAGACTTCCAAAAAAGTGTTATAGTAATGATACAAAAGAAAGCAGGAGCAGATAAATGTGAAGAATACAGAACAATTAGTTTAACTAGTCATGCATCAAAAATCTTAACTAGAATTCTATACAGAAGAATTGAGAGGAGAGTGGAGGAAGTGATAGAAAAAGACCAATTTAGTTTCAGGAAAAGTATAGTGACAAGGGAAGCAATTTTAGGCCTCAGATTAATAGTAGAAGGAAGATTAAAAAAAAACAAACCAACATACTTGGCGTTCATATACCTAGAAAAGGCATTCGATAACGTAGACTGGAATAAATGGTTCAGCATTTCAAAAAAATTAGGGTTCAAATAAAAGATAGAAGAACAATTGCTAACATGTACAGGAACCAAACAGCAACAGTAACAATTCAAGAGCATAAGAAAGAAGCCGTAATAAGAAAGGGAGTCCGACAAGGATGTTCCCTATCCCCGTTATTTTTTAATCTTTAAATGGAACTAGCTGTTAATGATGTTAAAGAACAATTTAGATTCGGAGTAACAGTAGCTGATGATATAGTAATTCTAGCCGAGAGTAAAAAGGATTTAGAAGAAACAATGGATGGCATAGATGAAGTCCTACCAAGAACTATCGCATGAAAATAAACAAGAACTAAACAAAAATAATGAAAATTACTTTTTCAGTAGGAAAAAGGAAAAATATAGTTAAAAGAAGAGACAGACTTATAGGCCACATACTAAGGCATCCTGGAAGTGTCGCTTTATTTTGGAAGGACAGGTAGAAGGAAAATATTGTGTAGGCAGGCCACGTTTGGAATATGTAAAACAAATTTTTAGGGATGTAGGATGTAGAGGGTATACTGAAGTGAAACGACTAGCACTAGATAGGGAAACTTGGATAAAATATTATTAGCAGTGTAATAGGTTTTATTGAAGTAAATTATTCTATTATATTGTATTTAAAATGTCACTTAAACTAGGCGTTATATCATCACTTCATTTAAAAATGGAAATTATTATTAAATGTTTTACAACAGTGATAATATTACTGAGACTGTTAACTGGATTTAGCAATAATAATTAAAATTTTATAAGAATATGAATTTTTTATTTATTAAATTAATTTATAATTTTTTGCTTACTAAGCATATAACTTCAATCCATTTAAAAATATAATTATTACTCCTACTATATTTTCAATATATTTGAAAGTGTAAATATAAAACAAAGATTTTAATATACAAATTGGTTTTGTCTTTAGGGAACACCAAGTTGTGTTGTGATGAAAATATCATCTCTTCAAATTATTTTATAATTCATTAAATGTTACGCTCTAAAACAAGTTTATTTATGAGAATTTCTTGGAAAATACACTCATTCTTTGGTATTACGATGGAAAGTACGATACTGTTTTACATTCCTTTCCCTGTAGTAATTTTCCTTTCAAACCGTTTTACGTTTCTTCATCAGCTATTTAGTTTCGTATTATTTAACCGATTTTTAAAATTCAATGCATAATTTTGACTCGTTATTATTATTAATATTTCTGTCTTAAATTTTAAACGACAATCATGTTGTACCTACTAATATACTAATGCACTGTTTTCATAGCCGAGCTATTTTTTGCGAAAATTAATTTTTTTATATTTGCCTTTCTCGTCTGATATTGACTTAAAGCTTAAAATATAAACTATTTAATTTTTTATAATTAATGATATGTTACCTTAAACACTGATGGCGATTCGGAAAAATATACAGTGTTGGTGTAGAGATTTCGTTCGTGAATATTTTTTTATGATTATTAAAATTTTATTATCAATAAAAATAATATATAACGCTAATTGTATCTTAAAGAAATGGTAGTTGTAATTCCACAAAAATGTAACCCACGATAAATGATATTGGCAACATAAGTCCCAATTTCTCTTTTGGTTGTGGAATATGTAAAGTGCAAAACCAAACTTTTTTTTTTATAATCTATATTTTCACTTGTAACATGTTATGGTTTAAAAAAAAATTAATTTGTTATGAAGAGCTTGAATGATTTATTTCTTTGGTTGGATATCAGAGGAATTTTCGAAAATATTATCATTGCATATTACTCGTACGCAATAATTTATTTTCCTTAATAAAAAAACTGAGTTTTTTTATTAGAAAGCATGGTTTTAGGTGCTTGTTGCTCTTTGAAAAAGATACACCATTTTTACTAGTAAGTAGTGTATAATGGAGGATATCCGCAAGCATTTCGATTGTAGCAACTAATATATTAATACTCAAGTTCAAGATACATACCTATTAATGATGTGTGAGTCAATAAAACCAACTATTTTAAACATTTTATTTATAAATTAAAAAAAAAATGTTTGCTTTAGGCTAAATGTTTATTTAGCAGCGTTTAAAAATATCAAATACTTTCTAATTTTTGGATTCTACCTTTGAATACGGCCATCATTTTGATCCACATATTCTTCAAATTTAATATTTATGGTTTTCATCCCTCAATATAATATATATATTTATATATATAAACTGCGACAACTTCGAAATTAATGTTTTCACTGAGTTCTGCCGCATTTTTTCGGGGAAAATTATGAACAGTATACTATTCAAGTATCCATACAAGAAAAGTCACTTGCGTTTCCCATCATAAGAGCTGAGAAAGATTATTGTAACTGAAAATAAAATTGTGAGGAATCAGTTTTTTAGTCCATAAAGCAAGATAAATAAAAACGTTTAATTATTCCCTTTTCAGTCTCAATATGTGTCTAATTTGTTTTCATTCGTATTCGCACGCTGCAAATCATAAAATAAATTTATATTTTTTTCTGCTATTCAGAAAACTTCACAGTAATATTGCTGGTACATCCTCCCATCAAGTGATTCTCATAATACAATGATTTAGCAATCCTGTCTTAGGATTAAACATGCACTTCAATTTTAGCTCTGGCCATTCAGAAATGATCTGTAATAAGATCTACCTTCCTTAGAGATTTTCTAAGTTTAGGAGATGTGGCGTTCAACACCACTTATTGAATCGTCTCTCAAATCTGTTTCCCAGGTATCTTGTTTAAATTTAATTGGACATCCTATGAAATTTCATCAAAGTGCTTCGATGACGAGTGGTACGATTTCTACAGTTTGCTTTTATTCCCCATATTCTGCGTACTTCCAATCGCAGATTTTCATATTCGAGCGTTTTTCCCGCACTAGTCGTTAGATTATGTAACATGATATCGTAAAATGTCTTTCTTGAAAATGTTTAATAATCAAATCTGGCTTTTTATTATTGATTGTCCAGTAATTATCTGATTGTCCTGTCGATGGATATACCACTTCTCAGCTTTTTTTTTTAGAGGCGGAGGAACCCCATTTACAGGCGCCTAAGTAGTGTTGGACTCGCTAACAAGTTCCGCCAGTTATAACCAAGGGTCGTATGTAAACCTGCGCACTACCGACTAAACGTCCACCCATGGCTTCCTCCTTCCTGGGACTGCTAATAAAAAGATTTCATCCGAAGAAGGGGGAATCACCCGCACACACAGTTATAACAATCCAACAATGTCACACATCACACAAACAACACTACTGGAAACAACACATATACCACTTCTCAGCTTGGGTGGGTATTCGAAGCACTTTACGTACTGAGAAGTGTATAAAATCCCACACCTTTTTATTCATGCTTAGGAAGTTACAAATATGCTGTCATTATGTGATGAATGGTCTCACTTATTGAATCACATAGTATGCATTTATCATTCATTCTTTTTTTAAACGGCTGTTTCATAATTTCTAGTTCTCAGAACTTAGTATTGGTTGTAATCCGACCTTCCATTCTACCTTTTCACATTTTTTTTTCGCGAAGTGACTTACTTTCACCTATCTCCGGTGGATTTACACTTATAGCATACTTTTCATGTAAATTTTCTACTTTCCACATCTTTCTTAGTCGCCTTTTTGTTAGCTCTTTCATATTAAACTCTAAACACTGTCAACTGGGGTCTTTCAGGGACGTTTTCCACCTTAAGCTGTAACTTCATGCATACGTTGAAAGCAATACGCAGGGTACCCGTGATTGTCGGTTTCTTCTCGGTTCTTAAAACCTGTTTCATGAATTTGTTTTGGTAAAATAACGAATTGGACTATATGTCGGAATTTTCTTCTACCCCGCTTTCTCAAGACATATATACGTCTACATCATGTCCTGCATGTACTAATACATAAATTTTTACCATTTTTCTGGTCGTACAATTCCTTGACTTTCCATCTGATCACCCTAAAACTGTATTACAAAACTGGGATGGCGAAGCTTAAAATGGTAGAAATTTTACTTTTACCATTGATCTCAGTACTAAGAACAATCCAGACTCAATCCAAGGAATTTTTTTTTGTTTTGCTGTAAATTGTTTCCCTCCGTTAAAGCCACTACTGGCTAGGAACGGAGAGGGTGGTGTAGCGACCGGACACGCTTCGAGGTGGGATCTTCTACCCTCGGGGGGGAATCGAGATGTAAATTGGTTCTGTGTATTCTTCCAGGTTTTTTCCATTCCAAGATACTTATAATATTTTTGTAGAGCCAGAAGTCAAATAACTGCATCATTCTCGTTTTGAAGCATTTCTCAAGGCCGAACTGTATGTTAATAACTTTTCTAAAGTTATCGACAACTGCGATCAGCTCATTTCTTCTAATTAATTTTAAATCATCCTTGTACAACTTTTGTGATGTGGGATCCTAATTTTTAAGGAGAAGATCCCGTCTCCCATGATGGCATTCGGCATTCACGTTTCTGCTCTCTTGTCTTGAGGTAGTTGATGAGTTAGTGGGAACACAAAACAGTAGTAGAAAAAAGAGTCGCTGAAAGGTACCTGTCTCTTCTTATTTTCATCTTAATTACATCATACATATTAATTTAGATGGTTTTTCAAATCTATAGTTTTTTACAGATGTTGATTATTATTGACTAACTTCAGGGATTGATTAATCCACTTATGAAGAACGCTAACAAACGCTTTCTGATTACCTATCCAGACTATTTAAAAGCCTTTCTTTTTAAGAAAAGCTTTTTTAACTATAAATTTGTCTAATCCTGGAAGATGTTTACATCTGAATATACCTCTACGGGTATAATTTTTTATAGGGGATAATCGGTTCGTATCTAAATGATAATGTATTTTATTTTATTGCTGCGAGTAGTAAATATCGAATAAATATGTGATATGCCTAAAATTTTCTGGTACATCTCAAAGCTTTTATCATCCACTCAGGGCAACGCTTGTACCCAACAATAGTCTCTCGTAAAAGCATGCGATAAAGATGGGTGTGATGTCCAGTCATTTTACCGAGACGTTTTGAATTCTGTTGATTCCGGGTGCTTTCCAACCATCTGGTTTTGCTATTTTCTTCTGGAAATCAATTCTTGAACTTGGCCTCTAGAATGTCATTGGCCATTTGTATAAGATGTTTCATCCGTCACATTCTTATGTCTCATTCCGTGACGCCTTAATATTATATCCAGCGTTTTTCCCATATAAAGGAATAATTTTCCATACGATTGTAGAAGCATTGAATACATTTTTGAGGATATAATATTTTCTCTAATTGCTGATAGCACCGTTTCGAATCGTATCAGGAGGTTTTCTTTTCTGAAGGTGATACATTTCTTATAACTTCTCATACGCTGCGAATTAATTTGCATTAGTTGTATCATTTGTCCGATCTTAATTTCTCGGTCAACAGTAGTAATAATACATTACGCTTCAGGACGTCTATAGATTTCATTTTGTCCGACCTCTTCTTATTCTGTTTAGGTGGCACCAAAGTTTTCTTGAAAAATCCATTCAAGAATCTCTTTGGTCGGGTATGATATCAGCCATCAGTATTTTGTTTCTTGTTGGTTAACTTCCCAGACAATTTTCAGTTAATCACTTATATTATGGTTTCCTTTAATGATATTTTCTAAGGAGATTTTCTTGATTTCAGTCTTCTAGGAACAGCATTACCAGTTTCTTCGCTGATTAATAAATTCGAGTAATCATTAAATTTTTCTCTGTCTCTCATCAGGCATCAGAGTGATGCACTTTGATTAGGTGATGTTTGCCAGTACTGCTAACCAAAGTAGAGGAGTAGTCTTTATTTTCCCTGTTATTATTAACGACTCAATTAATTGGACATCTATTTTAGAAGCATTAAGCTTTACAACAAACTGTGAGTGAGAAAACCGATGCTAGTTTAGATATCCGAAGTCTTTTGTTTTACCACCCCAGCTTGCGCTAGCTAGTCGCCTTGTAAAGTTAATTCTGCTTTTTAATTTCAGAAATACTTGATTAAAATGTTCCTGATACATTTAGCGCGATCAAGTGTAACGTTTAGGTACTTTGGCGTTTTGTTTCTTTATTGGTTTATATAAAAAAATGTGGTGCATAATTCCGTTTCCAGCTTGTTGAAAAAAAGATTCCAGGATCTGTTAGATTAAAAAGTAGTTAAAGGTTTTCACGCTCCATACAGTGGTTGTTAAAATCTCCAATACAGTAGGCTGGGAGGGAGTAGCATTTAAAATAGAGTTTTACCAGCTTTTATTAGGGACTTTATAAACATAGAAAATTCTTAAATTCTTTTAAGAAAAGAATTATCTTGTTAGTTTCACCATTAAAGCATAATCATCTGGTCCATCATACTTTTTGATTACGTCTATGGTTTCCTCTAATTTTCTTTTGACGTATGTTGCAATCCCCATATATTGGATGTATTACACCTGCAGCGATTTAAAATCCGTGAATATGATACTAACAACACCTACCGAATATCTAAAATCTCCTATGACACAGTTGAATGTTGAGGGTATATCTAGACGTAAATACTGCTATATCTAAGGACGATATTCCCACAAGAAATCAACACTAGTTAGCAGAGGAAACATTCACAAATAAATATATTTAATTACTTAAACGAGCAATTTATAATTAAATTAATTTAATTTTGATGAAAATTTATTTTTCTAAAATAAAAATTATAAATGGTTGATTACTTTTAATTATTTATTTAAAATTATTTCTGATTTACAATAGTTCCTATGTAAAAATCAAATTTTTCTTGAATTAAAATTTTATCCAATCTTACATAAATTATGATTGCTAAACATAAAAATAAAAACATTTATACAATCATCTAAAATAGTGATTTTTATCCATTACACTTATGTTTTTATGATGTAATAATTTACAGAAAATGGATTATATATTTTTTTAAATGTTCAGAATATTTTGAAAATGCATTTGAAAACAATGAAAATAAGTTAATTATGTGTAAAAATATATTTAATTGAATAATAACGGTGGTTTTGCAATTATAGGCTTGAAATTGTAAAAATTACATTTGAAGACTGTAAGCAGATTATTACACCCCTAAGTTGAAGTCTGTAACATAAGTAACGAAAAAGGTTTTAGTTACTTATGTTACACAATTTTAATGCATCTAACTCTTTTCTCTCTTTAGAATTTATTAACCGCTGCTAACGTCGGTTTAAGTAGATGAAATCTAAGCGTATTAGATAAAAATCTCTTATCATGTATAAATTACATAAATTCCAGTTAGTTACTATCATTAGTCATTTAGCGCCTTGAAACTTTAAAACCAATGTTTTAAATTAAATAGTATAAAGACATTTAATACTTTTAACGTTAACGGGTTTCAGTAGTATAATTTGCCATATTGAAAAAAACAATTTTATGTAAAATTTTAAATATTGTTATCACTAAATATTAATTTTCTGTTTGTCATGTTTTTAATGTTTATTAAAATTAAGAGTAATAACGAATTTTCTCTATTTTCTCAGAATTGAATTGAATGAGATAATCAAAACGTACAAAAATATCAAAAGAATGCAATTTATTTGTATAAGTTATCTTTCTAACATATATATTTTATTATTTATAAAAAAATATGTTGTTAGAATTGACAAGAGGTGAGATACCTATTCGTTTCTTCTTTTTGTGAAATTATAAATGCGAATGACAGTATATAAGGAAAGCGTAGGTAGTTGGAATATACAGTTACAAAACTGGGAAATCTCCCTTTCAACCTTCTTTCCCCATACCAAATGGAAGGAAACCACATCTCTTACCTTGTCACAATTCTGTCGAGAAATTCGTCTTCAGACGTAGAGAATTGTTCACATCTTGACAATTTTTTTCCCCTGTTTTGCTTTCAAACATTGCCAACCTTGATTTAAGAAACAAGCAAAAGGTCATAATATTGAATTACTTAGTATTAAGTACCTCCAAAGTTCTTTGTACATCTTAAAAAAGTAGTTTTTTTTTTTTTCTTTAAATCTCATGTAAAATTTAAAATATTTGTTTTAACACATAAAAAATATACAGAGCGTTTCTAAAATTGTGGACTGACTATACATTTTCGAATTGTACTCGTAAAACTAAAAAAAAATATCTTTAAAAAAATGCAAATGTCTCCTTCGTTCTCCTCCTGTCCATCATCATGTTATTTTTATATAATAATTTATATCTCAAGTTCGGATAGACCAATCACCTTAATATTTTGTAAGCGTCTTTTTAATAAAGTTTTAAAATTAGAAAAAATCAGAACGTAAATAACTTTGCAAATTGTAAAATGGCGGCCGTGTTTATTTTTCAATCCGTTAGATTTCCATAAATATCAGTTTTATCAAAATTTATGTTTTTTATAATATATTAAGCTCTTTATTTTGAATAAAATGACATTTAATTTTTGAAAATCAGTTAGAAAATAGTCGCATTATGAGAGAAAATTGATATTATAATTTTGTGTCGTAATTATTAGATCTATTTTGTGAGAAAATTATTATTAAATGTGATACTAATTTACAATACTAGAATTAACAATAAATTAAAAAAATCAATATTTCATGGAATTGAACGTAAAGTGGAGGACATGAACAATAATATCGGTTTTTTACCGATTTTCAAAAATAAAATGGCATTTTGTTCAAAATGAAGGGATTAATTTCTTAGTAATTAACATAAATTTTGATAAAACTAAATTTATGGAGATATAACGGATTGAAAAATAAAAATTGCCGCCATTTTGTTAATTGGAAAGGTATTTAAGTGATTTTTTCTAATCTTAGTCATTTATTACCAAGACGCTTACCAAATATTATTTTCATTTTTGTATCCAAACTTGAGATATAAATTTTTATATAAAAATAACAAAGTGGTGGACAGGTGGAGAACGATGGAGAAATTGCCAGTTTTTCTAAGAAAATTTTTGTTTAGTTTCACAAGTAGAATTCGGAAAAGTATAGCTAGCCTACAATTTTAGAAACACTATAATTTTAATTTAAATATTTTTATATAATTTTTTTTCTGTTTTAGCAAATAACAAATTTATGTTATCTTCACTTCTATTACAAAATATTTAGTTTGCTTTTAAAAAATAACTTAATGTAAATTGAAAATAAATGTAAATTAATCTTTAAACAGTGTGTGAAATGTATTTTAAATGTCCTTACAGTTCTAAGTAAAAACTTAATTACGTAATTAAAACTCATCCGATAAGTGTAAATTGTATTAGATTTCCTAAAATATTAATAATCTAGTAAAATTGAATGTTTAGTTTACTTAGATAAATTAATTAGTTGTTTAAATAATAATACAACTTAATTTTGTGTAGAAGATAATATGATGAACGTTTTTCTTTTGAATCGAATCTTAACATTCGAAAAAATAGTGGAAATTAAAAATATTTTATTATTATTTGAAAAACTTTAGTTGAAAGACGAAATACTAATATTGTACATTAAATAAAAATATCAATATTAATTTTTAATTATATTACCTTTTACATTGTAATCCGTAACGATAGTTTAGAAATACGTACAGCGCGATATCATTCATAAAATTTTCAATTTTAAATAGCTCCAGAGTAGTACTGCATTGATCCCAGTACTGCGTTGTTTCGTGTTGTGTATTGAACTCACTTTTGCCTTCTACGGGTAGGTAGTTGAATTCCTTTGTTAGTTAGATATTTTCAGTCTTGCTTAAGACTTGGTGAGCTGTGTGAGATTGTTTTGAGTTCATTAATTAATAGTACACCAATGGGAATGTCACTCGTGGCATTCGCATCGGTGGCATCCTGGCCGAGCCGGACTGGGATATGTAAAAATCCGAGGTTTCGAACATGACCTCCGGTAAAGCCCATAAGGGCTAGGAATGGAGAGGGAGGCGGAAGGTTTCTTACCGAACGGGTAGGCATGATCCCAGGCGATGGTGTTTACGAAATCAATCGGCACTTTGTTTTATCAATTTTGACGAGGGCTGTTTTTTTTTCATCGGCAAACTGACCAGGTCTTTTATACTTGAAAAGCCTCACGGACGTGTGGATCTCCATATTAGGATCCTCTAAGCAGCCTTTGTAATAATTAAAGGCAATTTCGTTTGTTACGGCGTTTTATTTCACCTTTTTCATTATCTTATCGGCGGCATATTCCATCTCAGTCCGATGTACTCGGATGTAATCAGCTTATCCAATCGTTTAATCTACCGAGGACTAATGGTTGGGATGACCGTTATGATTGTCTGTCGTCCCAAAAAATTAGACGAGATTATTTATCGTTGTTCATATCCTTGTACTAGGCGTGAATCTCGATCTCGAGAATCAAATTATCAGTTTTCATGTACAACAACCTCACTTCATGTTTTAGTACATCGTAATAAAAGACATTCATCGACATATGTCAAGGATTACTAGATACTTAAATCCATTTATTGAGGTAAACGGTGTCATTTGAAAATTTTAAATCGACCTGGTTTCAATTAAACATCATTCGATCTTTAAATGTAGCTTTAGTTGGAAATTTTGCCCAACACTTTCTGACTCGATACCAATTTAAGCCTGATACGGTTTCTAAGATTTTTCATCTATTTATCGAATAAAAAATTACTCATTGATTTGACGAATTTTTTTAAAATCATTTTCCGTTTTTGCCTTAAATCCTTGTTCAAGTTGATGAAGCAAAACGTCTAAAGATCAAATTTCCGTGTCAGGATGATTAAGCAAAGGCTCTGTATGCAGACGAAGACGCATGTGGGATGATTGACATCAAAAACATGTTCTCATCGTTCTTGAACAATGGCGGCAAATGTTTTCTGATATTTTAAATTGAACGGTCAGTTCAGTCATCTTTACTAGCCATATATTGTCTATAACCAGATGTTTTGGTAAAGTTATTAAATGATTTTTCTAGTGCCTTATATATTTCACTTTCAAAGTCCCCTCAATATCAACAGTACGGATTTCTACATCTTCCTTGTACAATATAATATTCGTTTTCTTTACAAAACCTATAAATTCCAGAAGATGAAACCTTAATCAACCTATCTTCTTAATATAATCAGCAAGTAAAGTTCCAATGTTCTCTATTATATTGTCTAGAAACGAAATGGTATCGGTTTTATTATTTTATTTTTTAGCAACATTTTTCTTCATTTACTTTAGTACTAGTAAACCCAAAATTTAAGTATTCTTGGGAATATTTTCTTGATTTTATTTTCGGAACCACGCTCGTCTGTGAACTTATTGATGCTTGACTATCGTTTAATGCTCGCTTACGCCCACTTAAAAATTCATCCGTGATTTTATATAAATCTATTTCCTTGAATTGCAATTAACACGCAAATTACAACATGCACATTCACGATAGATTCGATAGCGATAGAAGGATCGGCTCAACTGAGACTGGCTGAATTTGAACGAGGTATAGAATTTATACACTTTTGATCGAGCAGATATGACAGAATGTTGGTGACAAACTGGAACTTCTCGCAAAGCCGCAAGAACGTCAGATATGGTGAGCATAAGACAGAGAGCAATAGAGAGGGATCGATTCTGGTTTTGCTAATGCAGCGGTTCGGTGTTGCCAAATATCAATAAATTTACTTATTCTTCGTAATTTATAAGGTTTTTAGTTAAGGTCGTGGTTTACTTTTAGCGTCAAAGTACTCAAAATATATTATTATTGTATACAATATAATGAGAGGAGGGTGCAATGAAATTTATGATTGAAAATTGGGTCGCAAATACTGAATGGTTGAGAAAAGCTAAGCTTAATGTAAGATTAAAAATGGAGAGAGTTGTGAGTTAATATTGCATATTGCATAGTGAAGTAGTGCAATTCACTTTAAAATTATAAATTTTAATAACTTTATAACATTTATAGTAACGTGTGAACAAAAAAGACAAATAGTTTACTGGGATTTAAATATATTGTGGCCCGTGTTAAATTTTATTAAAAAATCAATAAATCCACAAATAATATATGGTTTTTATTTACAGAAGAGTTAAATTAAATAGAAATATTGAAAGGATAACAGCTAAAGAAATATTTATATTAGAATTTTTTTAATTATTGATATATTTATTCCACTGAAGTAATTTTATTGTTCTCACTTTCATCATTAAATTTAATCAAATAAGTAAATTGACCATACTTTAACTCAGTATCTAATTGATTTAGAAATTCAATGAAGTAGCTTTTTTTGTTTTTCGTAGGAGGAGGAAAAGTTTCTGCCAGCCGTCGCCAGGCCCGCTTTGACGGCAAGTACGGGGCTCTCACCCACTAAGAAAGCTCCTCCTCTAGTCACACAGGGGACAGACCTAATCCACATGGTATGTACACAGTACCTGCACAATCACCCGGCGCCTTGTCAGCGAATTAGAATAGCTAGAGCGACGTCCCCAGGGATCATCAGTGAACGGCAGCACCGAGAACCTCCCGCCGTCTACCCCTAAGGTTGGCCGCCAATGGCTGTCCTACAACGGTCACTCCACCTTCCTGTCTTCCAGTCTACCTGCTCAATACTGACTAACACCAACCTCAGGTCATCTGCAAACGCCTCTAGTGTGACCCCCTCCGTATACTCCTGTCGTAATACTCCATCGAATGCTATGTTCCTCAAAGCTGGACCCAAGACTGACCCCTGAGGGACACCCATTTCGACAGGGAACCTTTCTTCTCCCTCCTCAGAATTTCCGATCACATACTTTTCTCTGAAATACTCCTGTATGACTCTCCTTAGGTACGGCGGGATTTGCCTGTCCCGTAATTCGCGAAAAATCGTTGCCACGGGACTTCGTTAAAGGCATTTCGAATATCCAGGAACATAACTGCCCCAATTCTCCTGGTCCGCCATGTCCTTGCAACCGCTGGCATTACAATGCTCAGAACCCTTCCAACGGCGTCCAGCGCTGAGCTTCCAACTCAGAAGCCATACTGATTCGTATGCAACCCTCCAGAGGCCTTCACTCCTTCATTCAATCTCCGCAGAAGCATTTTCTCCAATACCTGGCGGAGCAGTCCAATATACATAACGGAAATTTTAATGTAAGGTGAAATAAAAAAAGAGAAGAGTTTAGAATCTTAGTAAACATTTAGTTACATGTTTTGAAACTATGAAACAAAAGACTAAAATCTATTATTGTAATTATTATTATTATTGTACATTTGATTTGATATAAGAGTGGTCCAAAAAATATACCCACTGTTTATATTAAATAACATCTACACTCACTAATCTAATGAGTAGTGTAGTTTAAGTTGTTAAATTTGTTGTGGTAGGCGGAGGTGGCAATTTATGCTACACATGTGGTTGGTAGTGGAACGAGCCAGTAGTATTAGCCAGTGCAGCAGAAGACAGTCGAGTAGCAAGAATGGCTGAGGTTCGCTATGTATCTTGAACGCAAGGGTGTACTGAAGTAGTACTGAAAATACAAGAACATTTAGGAGGTAAAACGCCAGTGGCAGGAAGAGTTTGAAAACAAGGAAAGATCCGGCTGACCACGAACAATTGCAAATTCGGCATCCAGTTGCAACGTTTCTACCGATCACTGCAAAAATCAGTGAACCAGGGAGCGCGCAATAGTGTGGTGAGCCGGTCAAGTATAAGACGCATTCTGAGTACAAAGTGAATAGTGTCCATTCCAAAACTGCTACACGAAATGAATGAGGAAACTGAGATCGAAGGCTGGAGTGGGAATGGTTTCAGGAAATGCTTGGCGAGGATGAGAAATTGCAGGGAAGTTTGTGTGGATTGATGAGGCGCATTTCAAAATTAACGGTACTGTGAACCGCCACAATTATGTATCCTGGGTTCTTGAAAAATCCTCACGCTCATGTGGACAGGGCAACGAATCTACCGGGCGTTGCTGTGGGGTGTGGTCTATCAGTGCGTGGTTTGATTAGTCCTTTCTTCTTCAAGGGTATCGTAACTGGCGAGGCGTATCTTCATATGCTTCAGACAAGGATTCTGCTTGCTATCTCAAACATGTATAGTGAAGAACTTTTTTGCGTGAAACAAGACAGAGTCCCGATTCGCTACCATCGAAATGTCAGTTTGTAACTCTATAAAACTCAAAACTCTACCCGGACGGTGGGTGGGTCGAAGAGGTGCTGTTGAGTACCCATCTCGTTCTCTTTGATTTTGCCACCTCTTAACTTCTATCACTTGAGGGCCTTCAAGAATGACTTGTATCAACAAAAACCAGCAGCAATCATCCAGGTACGTGAAAAAATTTTAAAGTCATGTGTTGCCATTACGCCAAACAATAAGAGAAGTAGTTCAGTGCCATGGGCGTTATTTAGATTTTGTTGCTGGTGGTCATTTCGAATACATGCCGTAATCCTCTCTTAGTGCCAAAACTTATCACGTCAAATCAAATTTGTCACGATATATGGACTAGGAAACAGTGAGTTCGTTTTTTAGGACCCTCTTTATATGCCACATACAGTTTATAAAGAAATGAATAGGAACTCAATGATTAATAGATTTTTCTTAAATACTTTTATTTGTAATCGCATCAACAATTAAAAGACATTAGCGACTTATCAGTGTAATGTAACTGTACCGGTAAATTTGTAGTCTTGAACAAATTCAGGTTGACTACTCCTGCCTGAGACGTATGGTTAACTGAATGAAATCCAACCACCAAAGATGATTTGAGCTATGATTGATGGTAGATGTCTTTTGTAGTTCTCTGTATTCCAGATTTACTTGCGTGCTTTTGTAGTTGTTACTTTTGTTGTTACCGCTTGTTAATTGTTATTTTCGTTCCGTATTATTATTTTTCTTGTTTTTATTACATTTTTTTTAGTTTATTTTACTTTTTAACATTGATATTCCCGTTGCTGAGGATTATTTACTTCGGTCGGCAGCGGTAGGTTAAGTGTCTTTTTTACGATTTGTTAAGTGTTTTTTTTTTTTTGCTTGTGACTTTTGGTGTTTTCTACTCTCGTGAACTTATAAGGTGATTTATTACACTGTAAGTTATCTAGTTTCTCAGTGTTGAGTGGTTACTGTACCTTTTTAATATATAAATTGACTTTTACTGTGGCGGTTTGTTTACAACGTCACGGATGTTCGTTTGTTTACATTTGACTTTTAATTTCTTTTCTCTGTTTCCACCTAAGAGTTAAGAGATATCTGTAAATTGTGTACCCTGTCCGAGGGTGGCCAGTTTCACTCGCCGAAGAAGATATTAAGCTCGGATCGGCACAATGGCCTGCCCGGTCAACAAGGAATGTTAATTCTGGTGGAAATGGGAGTGATCAATCGGGCGCCTTCCGTCACCAGACCGTGGGTTCTGATTGATGAAGGTGTACCGTCTGCAGGCTAGGAGGGCGGAATAGGATACGCGGCTCTTTAACATCGTAGGATGCTGCTGTTCAATGACTCTTTGCAAAGGGAAGTGAGGTTGAGGACGTTTGCATGACTCCCGTTGTTTTAGCGTCCCCGGTGGAGGAGGAAATGGATGGAGGTGGAATACAATCTTCGGCCAGATATGAGGCCAAACAGCAGCTGCCCCCGCCCCCCCCACCAAAACAAGTTGGAGGACGTGATAAGAAGAAGTCTAAAGCGAACGATCGGGAATCCAGCGTGATAAATTCCCGGGCGAGTGCCTCGGACTACACGGCCTCGATGGATGAAGGTGGCCTTGATACCTCTTCTCAGGAACAGGTTGAGCCTCGATCAGCTGATACGTTAAGTGCGGTAATGATAAGGCTGGAAAACTGACTAGAGACCACCGGAGTATAGACCGCAATATGCGGGGAATTAAACGAATCACGGATGAGCTTTCTACCCTAACAGGCGAGTATAGATATTTTGAGAAGACGTCTTAACCGGCTAACAGGACCTCGGTGGCCACGCAGATCACGACATTCCTCGATGTTAGAATCACAGAGAAATTGTCTGGCGAAGTTACAGACGACGAACCTTTTCTTCTGGCAGTCCGTACTGGCCCATGGACTATTTGTCGTCTACAGAAGTTGTTGGTGAGCTTCCAATTTTGCATAGTAATTCTGCGTAGTTGTCCCGACTCGTTGATCTGGCAGTTACACACCATCACTCTTCGACAGATCGTTGAGCCTCTAGGTCTTGTCTTGCTTCTTCTCTGCTGCGTGAGGGAAGTTCCAGGAGGGGTCAAGTCATCCGAGATAGGATGGATGGACTCACTTGAGTCCTCGCCGTAATTGATGGTACCATCTATACCACTGTCTATGACTCCAACTTCGGAGGTTGTGAAGTTTTATCAGATCTTCTTTGGGCGTTTCAGCGTATTCTTGGTGAATCAAGTAGCCTAGTGTTCTGTCTCCTAAGTAATTAGACTGTACATTCTTCAAGAAGGCTTTTGGCTTATCTGAGTCAAGGTAGAGAACGACCCATCCGGAAAACCTTCCTAAAGTTAAATGACTGGACCCCGCGTGACAAATTGCCTCGACTGCTAAACTTAGACTTCCTAACACCAATGCGTTGGTTGTACGGGCTCCTGGAAAGACATACGCAGATTTTCTAAAGATAATGAAAGACCGATTGGCGGCCTCTGACGTAAATTTTGTATTGTTACCTCGTAAGGGCAGTGATGGAGAATTAAGGATCAGGATAGAGAATGTTAGAGAGGCAGCTTCAAAGCCGTTTTACAGACCAAGGCTCTCAATTTCACGGTGAGTGAAATGAAGCCTCAGCTTCGAACGGGGGTTCGAAGCTGATCGCCGGGCCGTGGTTCATGTCAGTAGCATCGACACAACGACAGATGGACAAGCTGTCAAGAACAGTATCTCCGCTATTCTGGGCAGGAGCGAAAACTTCAAAGTTTCATCTCTTCGAAAATTGTATGCGTATACTCAGAAGGCAGCATTGACTATGTCCCGCCGGGCGGCTGACTTAGTGACAAGGAACAGATGCGCATTGAGTGGGTACAGTGCCATGCTGTCATCTGGGACAGAGACCCGATGTTACAGGTGTTGGGGAAAAAAGGACATGTTGCTTCAAGGTGGTCCGATACTGACCGATCTGATCTCTGTTTTAATTGGGCATCAACGACAGCAATGCATCCCGAACGCGTCGTGAGCGTTGTGTGGCGCGGTGGGCCATAAGTCGTTCAGCGGTTCCTGTGCTAAATAGTCATGAAGATTCCACAACTCAATGAGCACAGGTTCCGACATGCTATCGATAATTGATGGCAGGCGACTCTCCAAATTCGTGTGGATGTCGTAGCCATCTCTGAGCAAAACAAGAGTGCCGTGATAGTCGACCACAGGCTTGTCAACGCCAATGTTGATGACTGTCTTTCATTTTTTCAGTTGCGGTTACTCCGTTGGTCAAATTGGGGGTGTTAATGGCTATGCATGGACTGATTGATACCATTCTCCCAACACTGATTTGGATACTTCCATCGATCTCTTAAATTGTCTCTTTGGTGACGTCGCTGGGTTTCTAGACGGAAGCTTGTCGTTCTGAGCAACTTCAATGCCATGTCTTCCGATTTTGCAGGCTTGTTGCTTAACAGAATGCTCCCGGAGCCTTTCTCAGAGATTTCGTCAGCACCCATAACCTGGTGTGTGTCAATGATAATATACCAACCTTCTGCAGGGAAGACTCGACATCTTTTATCGCGACTTGTCTTTGTGAGTACTCCCTACGTAGATTCTGTTGTCTCGTGGCAGATCCTGAATAATGAAATTTAAGCAACACCTACTTATCATGATTCAGTTAGCTGACACGGTTAGGAACCAACGACAACTGAAAAGAGCCTCCAAGGCCGGTTGTGCTAGGGTTGAAGGCTCGGTAGCGGCCAGGTATCGACTCCGTTGGCTCCACGGATGTTGTTACACAAGAGTGCTAAAGGGTATATGTCATGTTCTCTTTTGACGCAACACGGCGGCGCACGTACTGGTGGTCGCCTCAGCTAAATCTTCTCCGACCGAGGTGTTTGGTACTGCGGGCCTTAAAAAGAGCTGGTAGGCGTGTGAACTTAGTCAATTAACATGCTCATGGGGTTCGCACATGGGGAGTATCTGTCATGCCTTCGTGATTTTAAATTTTCCATCAAAGAGGAGAGAGGCACACTAGCAGGTCGCTCTTGAAAGAGATCGACCGAGATGTGTGGGGTAACAGCTTCTTAAATAGGGATGGGGCGTTTTGGACGTCATCTCCACGCTCCCACCACTAGTCAAATTGAAGATTCTACTCTGTTCCCAAGGGCTGGAGATGCTTCTGCGTACCGCCTGCTGTGTCTGTAAAACACAACTTCGAATAACTTGCTAAAGTTATTCGAAAGGCTACTCATACGAGCTGGATGCTGGCGGTGGCTTGAGTGAACGACATTTTGGGTTTGGACCGCGTCGCTCTTCGATTAACGCAGTCGACTACGTAATGCGTTAGGAGAAAGTTAAGTTAACGGTACTTGACGTTCCAGGATTGTCCCTGTTAAGGTACTGCTTTATGTTAAAACCACATTTAACACTGTGAGTTGAACATCTATTTTTAGAGCACTCGACGAAAGGAGTATCGCGAAATACCTCAGGAGGATCTGGATCATATAAAAGTATCTGTATGAGTGTAAGATCGTCTATGAGCTGGATGGTTGCAGATGGCTCTTCCATGTTTGGTGTGTGGTGTTGCACTGGGTTCTTTTGTTTCCTGTGGAACCTTGTGTACAATGGGGGACTAAGATTACAGTTTCCTACAGGGGTTTCGTACGGCACCTTCGCTGATGACTTGGCGCTTGTCGCTGCAAAGACGGAGGCGGAAGTCGTGCTAAGTGCTAACCGATCGATCGTCTTGGTTGACCCTGGCTCTCTAAGGAGGATCTGTGCCTGGCCACTCAAAAGGCCAAGGCGGTGATATTGGCTGGAAGAAAGCGTCTCGCAAGATCCGCTTTACGTTTAAGGGACATTTTATCGTCCAGGAAGTTGAAACAAAATGCCTGGACATCTGGCTAGACTGTCGGTGCTCTTTATCCGCGGATGTACGCCGGGTTACGCAGCGGGCTGAGAGGACTATTCGGAGTCTAAGCAGACTACTAGGGAATTTCGCGGGTCCCAGATCCTTAAAGCGTAACCTCTATCCTATTAAATGGAGTGTCAGTATGGTGCAAGGCCTTAGATGCAGCAAGAAAACGAGTGTGCAGAGGCGGATGGCGTAAAGGATCTGCGCTGCGTACAGGACGATCTCCGCTGAAGCAGCCTTCCTTTTCACTGGGACGCCACCTTTTGTTTTGCTAGTGTAGATGAGATGTGATATATACGCAGGAACAGACAGGAAGGCTGTATATGATTTCCTATTGGAGAGATGGCTGGCACGATGGATCACCGCCACGACGGGCAATTGGACCCAACAATTGATTCAGGAACTGGGCCCTTTTATCACCAGGAGGTTTGGCATGCTCAACTACGAACCCACGCAATTTTTTAACGAGCCGTGGCTGCTTGCGGTAGTAATTGTTTCGCTGTAGAATAGTGGACGACAGCTTGTGCCCATATTGCGGGGAGCTGGATGCCGCAGAGCATGTGGTGTTCTATTGCAATGGATGAGAGGACATTCGGAGTGAATACGCTCACTTTGGCCCCTTGACGCCTGAGAACAAGGATGTCCCATAGCATCCTTGAGAACAAGTTTGGGATAAGGGGTGATGGAACGTCATATCCTGCCTTGTGGGCAAAATTATCCGTTGCAAACTTCGGGGGCATAGATTGGTATACCAGTCGTAGATGGATCCAGCCGGCATTTTCGGGTGGTCGTTCATTCGGTGATGAGGCATGTGGGACTCCTTAAGAAGTCTGCGTTTACATAACTCTTCTGCAGGCCCATTACTGTGTTCTACGTTGACAGTAGTATGTCCCGGATTATGCCTTCATAGCGGGTTCCGGAAAATTTTGTTTTCGGGGATGATTTTATTTTTCGGGGAGTCCCCGCTTAGTAAGTGTTTGGCGGGAAACCTCAAACTTTCACCAGTAATGGCTGCTGGGCGTCTGACAGCAGGTTTTCCCTCCTCTCGTGGAAAAATAATCACCAAAGAAGACCGGTATCTACGATCTAATATTCAAATTCGAATAAGTGAGTCAAATCTTTGTCAGGATTTGAACGTGAATATTCGACATCTTATTTTGCTACGACAATTATATCACCACCAACCTGGTAGATTATTAATAGATTAATATAAAACATATTTATTTTTATTTGTAATTAAATTTTAATGAATTAAATAATGATGTTGCGTCAGAAAATAAAACGATATTTCAAAGTAATAGTGGAATAATTCTAGACTAATGCATTTGAATTAACCAATCAAGAAAATCACGAAGAAGAATTAAAGGAATATTACATATTAGTTTCCCCATTTCACCAAATATTAATTATTACAAATAAATCTCAGATCTAGTTTTTATATATTCCGTATATTTTACAACTTATGTTTTTTTTTTATAATTTGAAATTAGGTTTAAGTGTATGCGTGGAGTTCAGAAAGCTTTTACAATAAAAATGAAGAAAAATAATATTGATTGTTATTTTTTCATCAGGTACATCAGCGCAGCTATCTGTTTGAATATCCTATTCAACAGTAGAGATACTATTTTCGCCACAAACAGTCAATATTGAGGTCAAAAGCCGCAACTAGTAGATATTTATAAAATATTATCAAAAATTTCATTAAAATTGCTAAAAGTTAATTTTTCTTTCTTTTACAAAAATATTAATTCATCTCGATTTTTTTTTAATATTAATGTATATTTCGTTATCAATAATAGTGGTTATTTTTTTTAAGAAAACTGAAAGCAGCATTCATCATTAGTATTAAAAATTACATCATTCTTAAATAATTTTAAACAAAAAAAAGTAAATTTAATTACATTACTAGCTATTACTTTGAATATAGAGAAAGAAAATTTTATAAAGTGATGTTTAATGAAGAGAAAGACGTTAGATTTGCTATCATTAAACATTTATTTGTAGTTATTTTAATTATTGTAGTTCAAAGTCAGCTGCTCTCTAGGGATCCACTTAAAAGTATAAAGGAATAAGAGGAAAAACGAAGTAAACAAGATTCCAGAATTTCCTTCTACTTTTTATTTTAATTAAGGTAAAGATAGTAAAATTATTTTAAATTTGAAATACTTCGTCGAAAAATTTGAGCATTGAGTACCTTAATAATATTACAATGAATTTATAAAATTACTAGCATTCTCCCGTCGCGGCTTTGCCTACGATATCAATGCGGCTTCATCTTCTATATTTTTTTTAATATTAACTTATTTGTTAATAAATTAAAATTATTTAATCAAGAATATTGTTTTTACATTTTCATTAAATCGCCGTCACGGCATTTAATGAAAGTTTTGGCATATTTTTATTTGTTTTTATTTTTTATTTTATTTTTTAAATCATTAAACTATTTTAATTTTATGTTTTTAGTAAGGAAACCGGAGTTAGGTGCAGCCAGTCGCTTGCACGTAGAGTAACAGGGAATGTTTTGGTTGAACATCCGGGCCGTAAATCGTTACACTTGTTAAAGTTTCGAAATTTAAAAATAAAATCCGAAAATGGTTTTTAGATACTGACTTGAAGAGTATTTGCAAGCACCAGTCTTGTGAATATCTCGTTGGTATAATCGGAAATTTGCAATGTTCAAACTTCTTTTACCTTCCTTCATCCCTTTCAAGGTTGAATTTCAAAAAATATAGAAACGGGTTTTTAAATATTTACATGAAGATACATCCATCTAAAATCAAGTTGATATTTTCACTTTTTACCGAGAAATAACAAAACAAATTGTAAATTTCATTGTTACTCCATCGTAACCATTTAAACTCACGTTCTCAAAGACTCCTTTCTTAGTGGTGTGCACTTACACCGTAAGAAGAACATGTAGACAAATTTTCATCAGCATATCTTTATTAGTTTTTCTCGGACGTTTATGAATCAGTTATACGTTGCTTATAGCTACAAGTTTAAGCCGAGACAAAACTTTTAAAATAGTAATATAATTCAAAATCTGTAATCGTTATCCAGAGACTAGGAAAAGAAAAGAAGTTCGAATGTGCTATCTCACATAAATTTGAGTATCAAATAAGAAATTTTTCTTATGAAATTTAATCTTTTGTTCGTAACATAAGTTAAACTACGTGGTAAAATTTAGAGCTAGTTTGGACTGTATTTTTTTGATGAGATGGTACATGATGAAATGAAGCAACGCTATATTTTTCTTGAATCGTTATATTTAATTTCTTGTCACCCTTGACATTTTAATTGAATTACAATAGTTATATTAAACATAAGAATGTATGACACTTTAGTCATAATTGAATTTGAAAATTATCAAGAAACAATAAGTCCCCTTGGACTGAAATGAAAACACGACCGCACTGTGCGGGATCCTGACATAGAATACTAACATTAATTGTCCATCCGGACGAAATGAATAATGCGACCGCACTGGGTGGGACTCTGACGTAGAACGAAGGTCACCTAGACCATCATAACCGTCCTCGCGGTATTCTGACGTAGAATACTAGTACCAGCCTCACCTTCCGGTTAGCGCTAGCACCCGCTAGATCACAGCACCGGACGTGGCACCGGACAGCGCTCGACGTGGAACGGAACACTACGGAAGAACGAGTTTTAGATTTAATAATGTGTTATATGAACGTTAAGTTGCCAGGAGTTCTAAAACACTAACAATCAATTAGATAAATCTTACTAGGTAAAACTTAAATATGTGAATGTTAAATGTTTTTGACAATATTCCGCTGTATCTTCGTATAAGTGATATCTTGAACTCTAGAAAGTTGTTGATGGATGATAAGTATGGTTTTCACTCAGGTAGGGGCACGACTGAAAACCAACCAGATTGGTCTAGTGGTGAACGTGTCTCCCCAAATCAGCTGATTTGGAAGTCGAGAGTTCCAACGTTCAAGTCCTAGTAAAGTCAGTTACACAGATTTGAATACTAGATCATGGATACCGGTGTTCATTAGTGGTTGGGTTTCAATTAACCACACATCTCAGGAATGGTCGAGCTGAGACTGTACAAGGCTACACTTCATTTACACTCATACATATCATCCAATGAAGTAATACCTGAACGGTAATTACTGGAAACCAAACAGGAAAAAGAAAGGAAGGGGGACGGATGAAGCTGTGTTTAAGGTTATGAGAAATGTTTCCTTTAGTGAATCTGAATATTGTTTATGTACCTTTTAGACATATCAGGAATTCTGAATTATCTGTGGTGGCCCTTTACCATATTTTAGCTGCAGAAGTGTAATCGGTACGTAGAATGAGCTGAATATTTTACCGCAGTAATTTCAGCAATCAGGACGTCTTTCTTCGAGACGGCATTTCACAAATAATAAAGTCGCCATCTAACGGTTGTCCGAAGTGTAGTGTTTTAGGATTCCAGCTCTGCTTTGTTGATTCTTTGATGTAGTCGAATTTGCTCAGTGGATGCTGCATCATCAATTATGTGGATGATGGCTTTTGCTGATTAAAGACGATTTGAGGTATGAAATCAAATTCATGAAAACCCAGGATTGCAAGATTCTCCAGTTGAGGAGTTTGCAACAGAAATGGTGTGTACGCACAGAGAAAGCAATCATGATGTAGCTCAAGGGCAGACAAGCTGTTACCCAACGACCTCTTCTATCAATGGCTGGTCATCGAATTAGCTAAATACCGCTGCAGAAGTATCTAGGTGTTATCCTTGATGAGAATCTTGGATGCAAGGAGCAACTTCAACAATCTACGAGAAAGGCTTGAAAAGCTTTCTTCGGTGTTCGGAGACCAGTTTACCCAGGTTGGAAGCTAAATTTCAGAAACATGCATTTTCTATATAAATGTGTATGCAAAGCTATAATGCTGATATGCTGCACCTGTTTAGGCTCATCGAATGAGGTACACATTTTATAGGAATATTTTGTTGAAAGCACAGCGTCTTTTATTATCTGTGACTGGTGCCTATAGGACTATCTCGCGAGAAGCGGTCCTTGCTGTTTCTGGTATTACGCTCATTCATATCCTTGCTACTGAGCGCAAATTACGTTATGATGCCAAGAAGGTAGGCCAGCTTATCTCCGGGCGCATAAAACAATATTGACTAAGATTTTCATTTATAGCAGATCAGGTGGACTGAATCGTCAGATGGCTGTTACACGCACGGTATTTTATTGATGTGAGAAGTATGCATGTTTTTAGGGAGATTTTCCCCAATCGGCACATTACACAGTCTCTTTCTGAACATAGGCTTTTCGACATAGGTTGGCCATATTTGGTTTGATTAATTCAGGCTGTATCTGAAGTGTAGGACCATTGATGATGTGTCCATGTTTCATATATCTGCCCGCAGTACGAAGCTGAACGAAGCAAAGTCAGTAGGCTCAATTTTGCGACTATTAATTCTGGTTTGAATCTGCAAGTACCTTGGAAAAAGTTCCCAGAAGGGAACGGAAGGTAGTTACTGGATTCCTGATATTTTTAGCCCTGAGGAGGATGGCTGAGGGATCTGATGCTGTTATGGATGTGTAGATAGAATAGCAAAATGAGTGGCTAGAGGCTCGCTTGGTTAATTATTTTGCAAAGATAGGCGTTTTGTCAACGAACCTCGAGATAATCGCTGTAAGGATGTGAATGGATATGTGGGAATCTCTGAATGGAGCTATGGTGTGGGAGGGTATAGGCATTGACTTTACTCCTGAGCTCAAACCGAGCAGAGATAGATAGAATATTTTTTCATTTGAAGCTTATTAAATATGTGAATTTGTTTTTTTGTTATTTAAGTAAATCAAGAGGACTTTGAGTAAATTGAATTGTAGGAAAAAATTGCCGTTGTTGGTATCAACACTAGTTTTGTTGAAATCAGAGTAGTATTTTTAATGTTTAATGACTAGTTTGCTAATGATCTGAGTGACTGGTCTAGTTAAAGTTAAATACAGAGGAATTTTTGTTTGAAACCTTCGGTGTTATAAAAAGGCGTAGGAATCGTATTTCCGCAAATCGGTTAATTTGATAGTTGACGGTTGTAAGTAATGGTATATAGTCATGGTTGGAAGAACCCATAAGATGGCGATAATAATTGTGTATATACAATATTGGAAATGTCTGCCGAGGCATTTGCATAGGTGCCACTCTGACAGAAGCGAAACTGATGTGTTATCAGGTTTAGAGTGTCAAAGAGATGGCCTCCAGTAAATCCAATTTGAGCTAGAAACGGAGGGGTGGGTGTGTCGACTGGGATCGTTACAAGGCGGGTTTATTTTTCTATATAGATCAGGATACTTCGATTTGTCTCAATAAATAAAACTTTGATGATTATTTGACCATTTTATTACCTCAAAAACTTTAGCAAGAGAATTTTATGGATCCACATCAAATGATTCATTCTGTTGACAGTCAGAAACCAAATTATTAAAACGATAACGGTGTGAATGTTAATGTTGTCACACAATAATATTTCGAACAAAAAATATCATTAAGATATTCGTAAGTTGTAGATACTTTTACCTAAATTTGGTTCAGGTGACATTTTATATTCTAAACGGATTAAAACGAAAATAAATAATAAAGATACAATGAATGGAGTAAAAAGTGTAGAAACATTAAAAAAAATTTAAACAAATATCCTTATCAAAAAATTACTTTATTAATTCAACTTCTGGTTTGTTCTGATCTCACTCTATAAAACCAAGAATTATATAACAGAAATGATAATAACTGTTGGAATAGTAGTTATAATGTTAGGATATTTAATCAGAAAACACTGATAACTTTAGAATACGTACAAATTTATTACGATCCTAAAACTGAAAGTGAATTACAGAACTGAAATTTTATTTATTAAAAATCATCTTTAGTTGAAAACAAGATTCAAATAAAAACAAAATCACAAGCATAGTCATCAAGGCATGGTTAGCTGAAGGCATAGATATTTATATATAAAATTAGTCTTATTCATAATTGCTAAGATCATATCTAAAAGTAAGCATCAGATACATCTGAATGATAGTATTAAGTATTAAGTTTGTTTTACAATAAAACACACTCATAGAGAGAACGAGAGAGAGAGAATGAGACAAATAGATTCATTGATTTAATTGTAGTTCCTTGCCAGCATTATTTGAAATTTATTGTAATTATTTTGTAAATAATCTCATGAGAGATTGGTTCTGGAAGCCTGGTTAGGGGATTAGCTGCTCATCAAAAGGCATAACATAAACAATAAAAAATTGATAGCTGCAGTATTTTGGTATTCTAAAGGAAAACCAATGGATCCTGGAAAAGATATTATCATGAAGACTATATTTTGAAAAGCTAAGTTAGATTTTAAGACCAAACCAAAGAATCGGCGTGAAAATATTCTTAAATATATTGTTTTTCTTCTTGACTATGAGCAAACTAAACAGCAGAGGAAACAATACACCATTTATAAGACCATGCACCAATTTTATAACAGCGGTTCAAGCCGGATATTTCAACCATATTCTTTACAGCATAGACTAAACACGGATCACCAAAACTTTTTTACAAAGATGTAGGATCTACTGGTTACTAAAGCTTCTAAACTAATTAGAAACTCACATATAGGCTTACCATATGACTATGTGCCTTAGCGGCATGGCGGATTGTTAATGCCTGTTGTCTCGGAAATGATAACGGCTTGATTGCGAATTATGGCCGTGTAAAAAAGTAATGTAGGGAACATAAAACAATATAAAAGTCATTTTTCTTATTTTTTTATTTCTTTATTATCCAGTCGGAAGTGACTGAATACATATTTTTATATTAATTCATATTTTGACTTAATTCATATTTTCATTTAACGGTGATAATTTATAAGCGAGAAAGAAGGAATCAGGAATCATCTAGAGTAAAAAATGAATTTTAAATGAAGTGTAGCAGTGAAGAGATTCTGCAATTAAAGGAAACTAACACTACACCTACTTGCTCCCTATATGAAAAAATAATCCTTTCTCATCAAAATTTAATAAAACGTACTTCTAAATGAAGGAAGTTTATATAGCAAATATTTAAAAAGAAATTCGTAAAAAAGTCGTCACTTTTTTATTCTGATGTACTACATTTACTAACAATTCATAGTAACTCAGGTTTTTGCTATATAACCGGCAAAAAAATAGACACGTTTTATTGAATTCATAAGTACTTTTTTTTTAAACACCCCCAAGGCAACCGGTCCACGCGGTTAAGCAAAACACAGCTACCTCGGAGTGTCGTGACAGCAGTCTCTGTCTACCCAAGCTAGCCCCCTTCTGGAGCTTTCCCACCGGGGTCTCCCCAACTTCACTAGGACACACCGACCTTCCTCTTCCGGATAGCCGCTATGTCCTTCCGCTAAGGAGCTACCCATTCTGTCCCTAATCTAACAGTTCCAGATGTACGTTTCGCATATCCTTCACTTCTCGACCCACTCACACCTTGAGGGTTCTTTATGCCATCATCGGGGAGTCCCGACCCCTCCACTCTTGAATGTATTCCACTCTTGAATCTAGGCAAAAAGACTAAATCCCAGGCCCTGCACGTCACCACGCTTCTATCCTTTTTTTTTAATTATAACATTCCGTCACACATATATGAGTGCACCTCACCCTACTTCTCCTGTAAAACAAAATAAAAATAAATAAATAAAAATTAATCACGGCGTCGTCAAGCATCGAATGGCCGCTTCTTCCTTAAAGCAAGCATTCCTCCTCAAATCCTGTTCCTAACCTCGTAGAACCGCCTCACCGAGTCTGCCCTCCTCTTTCTTTGTAGCCAGAATTCTGCCGACCATTTTCTCCACGGCTTTCCATTGCCTCCTGCCTAGGAGCATGTACCCAACGATTTTATCTGGGCTGAGCCACGCCAACTCATAAATAATGTTAAAAGTAATCGTTACGTAAATACTAATAAAAAAAATTAATCATTTAATATCCAACATATCTGTTAAAATTTATGTAATAAAATAAAATTGAACAAGTGTATTTTTTAATCGATATAGGTATTTACAAAAGATAAAAGGTATCTAAGAAAGACAGCAATTACTCTGCAGTAATTCATTTTCGTATTAACAAACCTCTGCAGGTTTGTTAATACGAAAAATTCTTTTTCTGAAAATCGACTAAGCTTTGTATAGAAGAAAACCGTTTAAAAGAAATTTACTAATTAAGGATAACAACACAATAAAAATAGTAACAATAAATAGAAATTTACGTCAAGAATGGTAAAATATCCTTCCATGCAAGTTATGTTTTATGTCAGTATACTAATCGCCGTGTGTGCGCTCGCGTGTGCGTGCCTGTGTGTAGAAAGAGGACTACGTTAATAATCATTAGCAATGAACGATGTAGGTAATAGATAATTTAAAATTTATATTAATGATTATGAAGTTTAACAGTGATGTTTCTTTTATCGATTAACATTAAAGTTTAGTACGAAAATAAAAGAAAGGTGTTTTGACGCATAAGTTGTATGAAATAAAACTATAATTAAATTTTTAATTTCTTATATTTTAATATTTATTTCAATACAAGTTTTACACAAGGTAAAAACATAATATATATCTTTTATTTCCTTTTTTGTTAATAACGCACAAGTTTGTGGTTGTTTTTAAATATAGTATTACTAATGTTCAGAAAATAATCTGTCGCTTCTATTTATCGCAGAAGTATTATGATAGTTCTTTGCAGAGAACCTTTTTTACTACCTTCCTAATCTTACATCTACTAATTACAGGATTCTAGAAAATACAGAAATTTAAAAGAAAATTTAATTAATGAAAAGATTTTTTTATCACCGGTTTAAATATTTTACAGCTGAAACTGTAAGAAAACGTTTTTTTTTTGAACTAACATTTTCTCTAAAAATTCACACAAGTTGTGGAATCGAAAGAGAAGCAAAATAATTATATTTTAAATTTCTATTAACAAAATATGACATCAAATTTTAACCACAATTTTAGATCCAAATTTACAACAATAAAATAAAATTTTAATACTTAGGAAATTTAATTTAAACAATGGAAATATTAGGTTAAACAGTTTATTAGAAAAGTATTTAGGTTAATTTCACTTTATTACATTTATATTACACTCTTACCATTTAGGATATTTACACGAAAATATCTTTTCATAAAGTTTCATCATCAATGAACTAATTTTAGGAATACGAAAATATCCCTTCCGTTAAATTTAGTCTATGTACTTTACTAATTTGTTTAAATGTATTCATCCTGACTTAAAAATTGATACAAAGATTCTATTTACAACATGCAGGAAAATGTTTGATGAATCATAAAAAGCACTGAAGACAATGACGTACACATTGATTGCACTGGTAACACTGCCTCAAGGCTGGTTATTAGCCATGAATCCAAGACAAGGCGGTTAGCTATCTCTGAGAAAAAAATGTCAGCAATGTCAGTTCAATCAGCCAAATACTGAATAAATCTCCTTTTGCCTCACAACCATCTAGAACAAAATAAAAAAAAAAAGTTTAATTAAACAAACTTTATCAGTACTATTGTAACGACATGAATATCATATTTTTATTTCATTGATTTTATTTTATTTCTTTAATTATTTTAAATTTTTGAACTGGGGGCGCCATTTATTATAATAATTATTATATATAATTTAAAAAAAAAAAAAACAGCTCACCAAATTCCAGTTTAATTTCCTCGAGCGCTTTCGGCTATTTTTCCATCTTCAAGAGAAATATAATTATGACTAAATTTATAAAACGACCATCCTTGAAAATTTGAAAATATATATAACAATTTATTGTCATTTTATTATTATTCGTCAAAAGTCAAGTTTAACTCCATGTGATTGTAATAGTTCCTCAATTGTTATGAGCTCTCATTCCACAATTTACAGAGCTCATAACCACTGAGAAACTATTGCAATAGTAGTCACTTAGACTTAAACTTTAACTTTTGACGAATAATAAAATGACGATCAATTGTTTTATATATACATATATGTATATATAATTCAAGTATGGTAGTTTTATAATTTTAATCATAATTATATTATCTTGAAGATAGCAGAATAGTCGAAAGCGCTCGAGGAAATTGAACTGGAATTTGGTAAGCGGTTTTTTAAAATTATATATATTAATTATTTTAATTTTATCATTTGGTATAAAGAAATGTTGTATATAAAATTGGGTGGTATTGATAATATTCCGGCTAGTATTTTATAAGAAGTGGTAAATACTATTGTTAGCCTTATTACAGATTTAATTATTGAATCTTTCAGCAACCCTGTATTTCCAAAATGTCTTAAAACGTCTGTTTGTGTTCGTCTCCTTACGAATGGATTTGCACATGATTTACAAAATTATAGACCAATTTTGTTGTTGTAATTAGGTATTTTCGCCTTTTTCTTGAAAAAATTATGAAAATCGACTTTTAACATTTCTTGAAATACATAACGGATTAAGAAATTTTTATCACGGTTTTAGGAAGAAAATTCCTACTAATACAGCCATTTCCCAGTTTTTGAAAATATTTTTAATTTCGTAAATAGAGGAAAGATTCTTTTTTAAAATCCTAATTATACAAATCATTTAGTTTCTCGTATTTTACTGAGGAAATAACTAGTAGTTACATTATCAGAGAAGCTGCTTAGAACTGGTTAGTCATACCTTACTACCATAATGAAGTAATTGAAAATTCGTTTATTTATTAAGAATTTCTCAAGTTGAAATTCTTATTAAAATATGAGAAATCATGTGAACTTTTAAGCATACAGATCCTCACATCAGATCGGGGGCCAACTGGAGGAAGATTGAGACCTTCGCGACCGAAGTCCTCACCGCCAAGTTCCAAAAGGGGGGAGAAGAGGGTTGTAGATGATGTCAGAGTAGGGAAGAGTGGACAGCCGCATCCGTGAGTGGTCGCATGCTTAGTATGTGGCCTACAATGTCGGGTGGTGATTCCAGGGGCCAGTAGGTGGAGAAAAAGTTAAGACCAAGACCCATTTGCGGGGGGTGGAGGGGGGTGCTAGGAACGGCATAGCCGGGCCTGGTTGTTCCGCTTTCCGTGGTTAGAGGCAGCCAATGCCAGTGACCGAATGACGACCGGGACCGGTCTCTGGCGGGTGGGCTGGGGACGACATAGTCGGGCTTGGTTACCGTCCGCTAGGGATTTAAGGCAGACAACAGAAGATCCGGGGGCCGGCCTGCCGTGCCGGATTTTTAGCCGGTGGGTGGGGAGGCCTCCTTTGTGTTAAAGGAAACGCCTCTGGGCCGAGTATAAAAAAAGGTCTTCACATTAGATGTAGAAAGAGGAATGTTTCAGAAAACTGTTCTCGATCCCATAGATTTCTTTACTCTTTAGTTATTACCTTCCTTAAAAATCTTGATTTACTTTTGTAACCCTTTTCCCTGACAATAAATCTTATATATATATATATATATATATATATATATATATATATATATGTATATATATATAATGGTAATTATTTAAAAAGAACTGAAAATTCCAAGACAGTTCTAATACTATCCGTTGGATGGATTATAACCATCAAACTTTGTATATGGATAAAGTCATTTCATTGTTCTTCTCAGGTAGCTGTAAAATTGTTCATCATAATATTTCTGCTACCCACAAAACGAATTTCTGGGTGCTTATTAGATTACAAGTTCACGTGTGATGATCAATTTGATTTCGTTTGTAACAAAACCTCTTTTGATCTGAACCGCCTTTATAAAATACCAAACTTGTCATCATTAATAAATATTTAATTTAAATTTAAGAACAAAATTTAATTTCTTGGGGCTCCCTCAAAAAGTCAGAACGAGCTTTGAAGAAAAAAATGGGCAGACTTTGCGCCTATAAGTTTAAACGTGTAGATTTAAATTTATCATTGATAGTATGCTAAAACGAATGGTGATTTATTTTAAAAAATTACATCATCTAAGTACACTAAAACAAACAAAGTTTTTTCGTATAAATCACCATACTTCGGCTTAAGAGAAGGGCCTTTATTATGATTATACTGCAATTTTTAATAAATTGCTGAACAATTTGAAAAGTCTTCCCACCAATTTATTTAAAATACAATTAAACGATTTTGTTTAACGAAAACAATATTTTTCATAATGAAGTTTTAAATAATACTAATTAAAAAAAAGTAATAATAATATAAATATGATTTATTTGTGTCCTCTTCAACGTGTACATAAATATTCATGCAAAATACTTTTCGATAACGGCTTCTGAAATGTGAACTACTGTGTAGTAATATTTTACACTTAACGTTTTCACCTTAATATTTCGTGTGTTTCTATTTAAAAAATTGATTGAAACTTGAATACAAATATCTTATAATTTGCTTTTCTCACTACTGTTTAAAGAGAGAACATCTTTTTCGTTTGTTCCCGGTTACCTCGAAAACTACTTTAACAATCATTACAAATTTTAACTGTAGCTTTCTTATCATTCTGGATTTTAACGCAGTGCAAATCTTACAACTTTCACTACTATATAGTTCATAAATAAATGTATAACCTAGCATTTCTTTTGGTATATTTAATGTTATTTTCTATCTCGATTATTGTCTATATTAATATCGACTTCTGTGATTAGTAAGTTTAATAAGTGGTTTACTCAATTTGATATAATTTTGTTAAATATCAATTTATATTGTTATTGTAATATCCATAAAAACAAATTAATCTACATAAATAAAAATGTACGTTCGTTTATTCAAAATCTTAAATCTCCGTAAGTTCTTCACCGACTGATTTGAAATTTTGACATAATGTTGCATTCGAATACGCACGTGTTTTTATATACCTAATATTTATTTACCTAAGATGTCACACCTATGACAGTTAAAATTTGTTTTTTCTTTTTAAAGGACCACTATCTGTTGGACGTAAAGGCAACATACGGTATACTAAATACTATACGATTCCATTGAAATGTTTCCGATATGTGTGTCCGCCATAGACAACTGGGCTAATTAACGCACGGGGAAAAAGGGAAAAATCAGAAATGGTAAAAGGGAAGAAGAGGAAAATGGAAAAAAGAAAAAAACGGGAAAAAGGAAATCGAAAGGAGAAAGGAGAAAAAATATAACGGGAAAGGGAAACGAGGGAGGAGCAAAGGGAAATGGTAAAAAAATTAAAATTGGAAAAAGTAGAAGGGGAAAGGGAAAGGGAAATTGTGGAAAAGGAAAGGGGGAAGGAAAATGGAGAAAGAGGAGAAAGGTTAAATAAAGGTTAAAGGTTAAAGGAGAAAGTGAAAGGTTAAATTTTGTGAAGTTCCGTAATGATCATTTTGTTAATGTTTTACCAAATTTTCAATTCTAATTACTTAATATATATACTCAAATCTAGCATTAGCGAAGCATTGTCGGGTCTGCTAAATTTACAATAAAAATAAGTACAGCCCGCAAATAAGTACTAAAATCTGTTTTCAATATTTGAATTTCTAGTATGGGGAAAGCCGCAACGGCTGACCTCATAAATTTGTAATTTATTTTCTGGCGATGTAATCTATATAATGTATTATTCAGGCAAACAGATTGTAGAATTTTTTAACTATATATAGAAACAGTTTTAAGATATTAAGCTGAATACTTCTACTTAAAATTACTGTTATTTAGATTATCACTGCAATCAGTGGGCTAAAAATGCTGTGAAGTTATGCTTCAAAGCGATTATGTAAAGCACGTTAATTTAATTACCTTATCTAATTCTTGAAAATAATTTTTTTATACGGTATAAAAGTAAAGTTAATTAATTTCTTCAGGTTATTTAAATTTAAAGACTTCATTTTTAATATAATTATAAATACACCAGTTTCTGGTCAAAAAGTATTACTGTTATGAAAAAATCTTAACCAGGTAGAAAAAACCAAGAGAAAATGTTTACTTGTTGAATTATGGATATAATTTGAGCAATTTCCGATTTACATTTAGTTCAATAATAGAATTCTTTTTACATTTCTTTCCCTCTGATATTGTATCGTGCTGATATTGACCTCTGGTAAGTAAATTGATAATTTTTCATATGTCTTGAAGAGTTCTCCTAGTTGTAATTTCATATAAATAAAATAAATCTAAAATTATAAAATTAATACTCTTTAAATATAGAAAAAAAAGTATATATCAATTATAAGATGAATAACCAATGGAAGTTCAAGAGGTAGAACAAAACTCCAGATATTCCGTAAACATTCCTGTAGACATATACGTGATAAGGTTTTCAATAAGTTTTCATCTAAAATTTAATGTTTACCATATACTATACTTTCGCTGTTACTGATATTCTAAGCATTAAAATATTTTTTTTCCAAACTGATCGTACGCATTTTAACTTAAATAAGAACTTCGCTACAGAATAAAATATTGTAATACAATAAACTTAATATTTCTTTCATATTTGTTAGCCTATAGCCTATATTGTTAGTTATTTTTACTTATAATCAGTAATAAAAATGGTTACCCTTTTATTATATTCATGACAAGGACTATAATACTTATTTCAATTTCATTTCAGAAAATTGGATCACTTCATACCTCCACATTCAATTCATTCGATATTAACCATCCAAAAATAGTAGGATAAAAAATATTTTAAACAAAAGTTAACTTCAGAAATATAAAGAGTAGGCTGCATGGTATTTCATAAGTTACTAGCCAGGCGAGTTGTCAATCTTTCCAAAAAATAAAATAGATTTTATATATCACATTAAGGTAAGGAATCAGTAGCATAACTATATTTTTAGTCAAGTTAATTGTTTAAGATATTTGTTAAAAGAAATTGTAACAAATATTTAATTTAGTACTGAACATGAGAAAAATGTTACGAAAAGCAAATTAATATTTTTCGTTTAAATGTAAAAATTGTGAAACCTCAAGTAGGAATAACTGAATACATCAAAGCTTATTGATTTTTTTTTAAGTTTTCATATTACATATTTTTTTAATTTTTTATACTTTAAAAGCATTATTATATTTCATTCTGTTGATTACTTAAGATACAACTTGGTTTTTCTTCTAACTAATTAAATAAATGTTAGGAAATTAGTTAATTAGATCCTTAATTAATTAACTAGTAAATTAGTAAAATAACTGCAATGTGTTAGCCATTCTATACATTATGCAGATACTCATATCATTACTCTTGTTGAATCATTCATAATAATTTCAACGAACACAATATTTATATGAATTTATAATAAACTAACATTATGGAAAATTACATTATGTGGAAAATTCACCCTGTTTTTAATTAATATGTATTGATAGGATGTGTGTTTACTCAAACGCCTCGTTAATTTTATATTTTCTTATTTAAAAATGCAGAAATAAGAAAATAAAAAAATCTAAAAAATAATGAAATAGAAAATATAAAAATAATGAGATTATAAAAAAATCATGTTAATCCGACTTAAATTTATTAAACGTTGTATGTAATTTTAATTTTTCTTAGATTATTTGGCAGTCGTCCAGCTAAATACAAAATTAGAGCATTTTTATATTATGATCACAGATTGGTTACTAATCTCAGTCGACTCCCACATTTTATTTTGGGAAGCAGAATAATAAACATTAACGATAATAATAAACCAAAATGATTCTTACAGACGAAATTACGGCTAGCAAATTATCAGTTCTCGGTTACTGATTTATGCATAACTACGAAAGGTACAATTTGCTTATCGATATGGATGATCAAAGGCTGTTAATGGAAGCAATGTCAATTTTAAAACTGATATTTTTTTAATCTGGTTGTCAAAATGATGTTTATAATTTACAATATTGGGGGACTATGAAATACATTAACAAAGCGAAATGTCATTTGTCTTCCATTGGCTCTTCTGGAGTAAATGGAGGTTTGATAAAATGCTTATCAAAAGCTGACTAAATCGAACTGAGTAAATTATTTTTTAAGCTGGAAATTGCAAATTCCAGGGAACTTTTCATCTAGGGTCAGAAGTGACTTAAATGAAAAGTGGGTAAAAATTTGTCTTTTTTTTTTCATTTAATAACACTTGCACAATTCTCAAATAAAATTGGTTTGTGATTTATGAATTTTTACGTTGATTTCTGATGTGTGTGATTTTATTTATCGGTACGTCTCTTTTTAGGAAAACAAATATTTTTGTATTTGTTCACCGAATGGTGGTAATTTATTTTAGAAATCATCTACTCTTTGTATATGAAGTATTTAATCGAATTTTTTTTTTCTTTTTTTATTCTACCAATGGGAATAAAGTTAATAAACGAAAATGAAAAATTATATTTCAGGAAAAATATGAGTTTCACGGAATTCCATGAATATTTAATTTCAATTATGTTAGATAATAAAAAATATTTTATTTTATTTTTGTTGAGAATAGCGCCGGTTTTTATCAGTAATAAATCATTTGAACTTTATATTTTTATAACATTTAATAATTTAAATTTTTATAAAAAACGACGTTAAATCTACAATAAATTTAAAAGAATGTTGTGAATCAATTTCAGAATAAAACAAAACAAAAGAATGAAACTATTATTAAGTGTTAGAATATTTTAAACAGCGGAAAAATCTAATTGAAAAGGTTGCAGTGAAGAAGACAATGTTGTTTAGATATACACTATAGTGAGTTATATCACGCAAGTTAGCTGCAATTTTATTTCCTAGATTTTATTCATTTTGTTTTAACAATAAAATAAAACACGCAATATGCACGCTAGATAAAACGGAATTATAAATGTTTGAGACACATTTTATAGTTTCAAATAATTTACTTTATTTGAAGCAAATGTTTTGGTATAAGACGAAACATTTACATAACAATTCTTTTCGGCTTAGATAATTTTAGGCAGCGGCTACAATACGACAGGCGAGCAGAGAATGGTGAGTTTTGAGCAGTGAGCGTGGCATTGAAAAACCGTACATATTTATGTAATTATTTACACTAAAATTTTGATTTATTACATTCAATTGACGTTTTTAGGAATAATAGTAAACGTTAATTATTATTTTTTGTATCTGTTTAAAATTTTCGGAAAATCACCAAACATTTTACTCATTTTCATGACGAATGGTTTGCTATTTCAATCACATTTTTACTGGTAACAAATTATTAAAAATGTTTTATTATTTACTCTATACGTAGACACTGATAAGTATTTATTACAAGAAACAATAGCAAGCCTATAGAAAAATTTCTATTAAAATCCTAAAAATATTGTAAATTAATTTCAATTAGCAATAAATTAATTTACGTCCGGCGTCAATAACTGGCATTAAGATTTTCGTATGTGGCAATATTATGGTACCGATTAGTGCACGAATTTATTTTATTCCATCTAAGTTGTTGAATAGATAGAAATAAAGGAAAATATACTGATGAATTATTTATTGCTTTTGTACAACTTATAAAGCATATTGAAAAAATGTTATAATAAAAATATTGGCTGCTGTTTTTGCAGAATTATGATCATATCAAAGCATAAATTAAGAATGTCTTTTTCCCAAATAAGTGATATTATGTGTATGCGCGCGCTATCATCAACTGATGTTGATGATAGTCCGCCGCCACTTCTCCATCCACTTCTTTTCTAAGCCTTTTCCTTAGCCTACCTGTTTTTAAAAACTTCCTTAACCGATACTTATTTTCCTCGCTTCATTTCTCCTTCTATTAACACTTAGAGTGAAGTTGTCAAGATTCCGCTTTTCTATCATGTTATAACCAGTTTAATTCTCTTTTTTGTAGTTTCTGCAAATTGAACAAGTAAAGATACAGATATCTAGGGACAGTACTAATTGAATACTGGAAGAATAAAGAAGACATTAAAATGAGAAAATGTTATGTTTGGAGTATATTTCTGTATGGTTGTAAAACATGGACACTGGGGAAAAAGAAAAAAAGATAAAATCGAGAATTTTGAGATTTGTGTCTGGAGCAGGATGAGAAGATGGGTGGTCAAAGTAAGTAACGTAGAAGTATTAAAAATAATAAATGAAGATACGGTGAAAATGAAGAAGGAGGAAAGGAAACTGAATCGGGCATATAATTTGGGGAAATGTAAAAATAAATGTATTTTTAAAGGCTCGGTTGAACTCAAAAAAGAAAAAAAGGAAGAAGCTAAAGTTAATAAACGACATAAAAGGTAGTGAAGGTTGTGATGAGATGAAAAAAAACATGGAACAAAAATAGATGGAAACAGCAGTGGTGCCAGGGACCTGCCAACAGGCAGAATACCACATAATGATGATTATGATGATTTTCTGCATAACTCTTTCTTTTGTAATCCTGATTTACATCTGTATTTTTTTTTTACTTTTTGAATGTTTTTTTTTTTTTTTTTTTTTAATTATAATAGTAATCTTTATTTTAATTACAAACTGACTTAGAGGAAATTGAGCTTGTTGAATTCATGATGTTATTGTGTCATCTTGTTCTGTCTTAGACACTCATGTGATCAAAATTTATAAAAGGGATTAACTTAATATTTTTTTAGGATTTAATAAATTTACTTCTACGAGTATATCAAGTGATCAACAAACTAAAAAAAGTAAATCATCTCGTGTTTTACCTGGTGGACGTCCGTTACACCATCTCTGTCTCCGTCTATTTCTGTCCCAAGCCTTCCTCATTGTTTCCTTGAAGTTTCCAGTCTTCATTTATTCTATTAACTTCAACCTTCTTTCATACATCTTTTTTTTATCAACTGATCCATTCAATACAGTTTTGAAGATTCGACTTCCTCTAATGACATGTACTAACCAGTGTCCTTTTCTTATGCATATTTCCCACATAAGTGTATTTTTTTATTTTTTACATTTCTAATTTTATATTCCAGTTTTTTCATTCCTTACTTTATCTACCCATCTTATTTTATCTGTGCTTCTCCATATCCACATCTTACAAGCCTCAATCCAGTCTCTTCCTTATCATCCATGCTTCAACTTGCATATAACAAGACAATCGATACAGAGAATTTACTTTATCAAGACTCAATTCCCTCTTTTCACTGAAGGTTTTCTTTGACATCATTACCGTTTCTTTTATTTCAATTTTTTCACTCTTCCAGTTCTCTAACTCTATAATATCCAAATAACTGTAATATTTTAATTTTTCTATACTTCCTTTACTTGTGCTTATCACTAAACCCATTTTCTTCTTTACTTCTATTTCTTTAGTTTTTCTTATGAGTATATATTTCTTTTCATTCCATACCAAATTACTCCTTCATTCAGGACTGTTAACATTTTTGAAGAGTGTATATGGCATCATCAAAAATCATGCATCTTATTTTTCATCCCCCTATACTTGTATTTTCTTATCTTCCTTGTAATATATTTCTTATCATAACTTCACTGTAATTGTTGAACAGTGTGAGCGAGAGGCAGTATCCTTACCTATTACCTCAACCTAGACCATCATTTTTTTCTTGTTTAGCCTCTTGGAATCACCGTCAGGTATTACTTCAGAGAATGAATAAGGATTATATGTATGAGTTTAAGTGAAGAGTACAGTCTCAGTCTTGTACAGTCTCAGGTCAACCATTCTGAGATGTGATTAATTGAAACCCAACCACCAAAGAACACTAGTATCCACGATCTAGTATTCAAGTCAGTATGCATACATTATTAGACCAACCTGGTGGGTCAACCTAGATCACCTTTCTTTATTTATCCTGTTTAGCCTCTGGTAATTACCTTTCAGATAATACTTCAGAGGATGAATGAGGATGATATGTATGAATGTAAATGAAGTGTAATCTTGTACAGTCTGAGTTTGACCATTCCTGAGATGGAATGGTCAAACTCAACCAAAGAACACCGATATCCATGATCTAGTATTCAAGTCCGTATAAAAGTAACTTCCTTTACTAAGATTTGAATGTTGATCTCCTGACTTTGAAATCAGCTGATTTGCGAAGACGCGTACATTGTTAGACCAACTTGGTGGGTCAACCTAGACCACCTAGTCATTCATATTATTACTTACTTTCATTTCTTTTTAATAGTTTTAGGAATCTCTCTTTAAGAATCACCATCAATTTATTTCTGATTCTATCAAATGCTTTTCGTAAATCTATGAAACACTCATAGATCCATTCCTATTCCTCACGCTACCTCTCTATAATCATCTTTAATAGCTAAAGGGATATCCACATATATATTCTTTTTTCATGGTTTACGAACCAATTATTTGTTATAAATAATTTTTCTCTTGATAAAATTCTACTAATCTGTTGCCCTTTACTAAGATAAATTTGTTGTCACACTTCCTTCTTCACCTTCTCCAACCAGAGTCTTGCAATCTCCCATCAGTACATTACAGCATGTCTTTTCTGATATTTTTATATCTTCAACAATCTCATTCATCCTTTTAATATCTTGTTTATAATTTAGTTTATATATTTTAATTATAACAAAATTTTTGTTAACTTCCAATCCTTAAATATATTAATCTACCATTTAAAAAATATACATTCCATATCTGTTTTGCAGCGTTTATTCCTCAATATTATTGCGGTTTTATTTTTTCATTCTATTTTTCAGAATTGAAAACTACAAATCCTCCACTCTTCATTTCCTTGGATAGATAAATATATAAGAACTTGGTTAAAACAACTTTAAAAACAATCTAAGCATCGTTTTCAGTATTGTTAATTTTCAGCAGGAAATTTTTGTTTGCCATAAGTTTTTGCATATCTACTATACTAAATGCCAATTTAATATCCCGTCTTTCAAATTTGATTCAAAAAGCTGAGATTATTTCAGATATAGATATTAAAGCAGTTTTTTTCGCTTTTGACAAGCCTTTAAAAGACTGCTTAGTGAGACTCAGTTTTATAGGAAGTGATGGCAGAAGCTTTCATTTGGATCAACTAACAATCAAAGTATTCTTTCTTCCTGCCACAAGAAATTTTTGTCAACCACTGTGTTTTGCAAATATCATCTTGTTTGTGAACATCTCGTTCAGCTATCAAATTCAGATAAGAAGAATGGGTACTTAATATCTTCCACCTTGCTAACGTAGAAGCATAATCAGTATTTTAAAAATCCATCCAGTTATTTATAAATTAATGTAACTTTCTTTTAGTTGTGAATGAACAACAGGTACAGAAAAGCATGCTAGTTCATATTATGTCAAAGAATAGCTATTATAAGATCCAAGAAAATGTTTCTTCCATTTATCTACTTAATATACAATGCCAAACTTCTGTATCAAACTAGCAATACCGCTACAGTGAACAAATAGCGTTCCTTTGAAAAGAAGGGAATAAATTCTTGTGTTATTTTTTTATAGAAATAAATAGATATTACTGTGTCAATATGTTTTTTTCACTTAATCTGAGCCCAAAAATTTAGTATAATTTTTAGTTAATTGTAGGTCGCTTTCTTGATTATTTTGTTCAAGTACAAAAGTGTGTGAGAACGTTCTTCTAATATTTTGCAAGGAAGAAACACAAGAACTTCCAAACATTGTGTAACAGTTGTAGTGCTGATGAATTTGGTTTTAATGTGATTTTCTAAATTTTTTGAATAGTCTTTAATATCATAAAAGCAAAAATAACGAGTGATTTTTTGTCTTCCTGTAAATTTTTCAGATTTATTTTTCTTTTTGATTAGTTCCTCTGATCCTCCAAAACAAAACAAACTAAAGTTTATAAAAAGCCCATGATTTACATTCATCTTCAACTTCATTTAAATGTATGCATGATAGATTTTGCTAATAAAATTTGTAATGCTTTTTAATATTTTTTTGTTTTATTACCAACTCTTCAAAAATGTATCAAAATCTGTCTGGATAATTTACAAAACCATGGGTTGTTCACCTCACAACAAATCACTAAACGCAACATAACTAAATTTACTGTCAAAAGAAAAGATGTATTGTGATAAAAGAAATCACTGTTGACACAGGTTCTTGATTTGTTTTGAGTTGCAAAATTAATTAGTTCAGAGGATAACCAATGCTATTTCTACTTTATGTAAATTTTGATATTAACAGTTTTATGATAACAATTCTTAATTTTGGAGTTTATAAGAAAACCAGGACATAAAATTAGGATTATGATGATAGATATTGATAATGTTTTTAAAAATAAGAGGTAATTTATTCATGATAACAATTACCAGATTCATGCAATAACTAAAATATAATAAAAATATATATACTGAATAACTTTAATACGAATGAGTTATGAAAAACCTCACTGGAAAAATTGCATTTAATATGATACTATATATTATTTTTTGAGATCAGGAAAGACAAAATACAAAGAAACAGATAAAAATCAGGCAACCAGGTCTTTCAGACCTGTGTAATTAGACTTTTGATCTGTTTATATATCAACTGACCATTGATCCATTTGTAATCTGTTCTGTTATATTTTTATAGTATTTGTATTTAAAATAATTCAATTTTTATTATTTAAAAAAAAAATTGATTTCTTATTTTAAATAAACCATTATAAAACTGTTTTAAACAGTGACTACTATAAAACAATATTCTTAAATAATTACATCAATATACTGGTATTTTGTCTTTATACTGGTATTTTGTTAAAAAGTAGTTATAATTTTCCACTAAATTTCTTCGATGATTATCATAAATATTCCAAGGAAAGAGTGATTTCAACATTTTCTATAAAATATAACAGATAAATTTTAAAATGACTGAACCGTTTTAGAACGCCTCTTTCCTGCATAATACAAAACAATTAATATATACATTTTTATTACAGGTGCTTTTAAATTAAATATATATATATATAAAGTATGAAACTTAATTAACGGCAATAATTTCAATACTTTTTCATTCTCTAAAACTATAAACTATTTCAATTGAAAATATTCCTGGAAGAGAAAAAAGGTAACTTTGTTCTAAACAGGTTATATATTTAATATACTCGTAAAAATTTGTATATTGTTTTGTTAACAAAGAAGGGTTTTACAATCAAAAAGTACACAACACTCATGCATTCATATTTGCAGATACACACACACACACACACAGAGAGAGACGTATTAACAGACGTATAAACAGTGAGTAATAATTGTAAACTTTATATTGAAAATTATTTAAAAGAATTGTCCATTGAAACTTAATAATATAGGAAAATATGAGTAGACAGATTATTTTATTAAAAAAATTTCTTGTGTAGAATTATGAAATTTCATTTAAAATAAAATCCTTTGAAGTTTTACAAAAAACTTCAATTAAATTTAATATCAACAGTGAAAGCACCTGCGACGTGTTTGAGAGTTGCTTTCTGCACAAATTGCAGAAGCAGCTTCTGTTTTATATCACTCACTGCTCTAATTTCATTAATTTAATCTTAATTGCAAAAATATTATGTAACTTAATTAGTATAAATTTATTTACGACTTAACTTTATTAAAAATATATTCCAACCTATTTCAATCGCATTGTTAAGGCAACCTAATTGAAAGAAAAAAAGTGAAAACACTCGCAAATAAATAATAAGTTCTATAAAGTTAAAAAAAATATACAATAATTAATTAAATTACATAATTATCTTCCTGAAATAAATATTTAATGTTTTCACCTTTTTAGAATACTTCTTCTGAATTATTTTTTACGAACTGTGTTAAAAATAGTTATAAAATATTATCTTTCCATTTTTAGTTAGATTTCAAAAGAAAGCTATCATTGTATTGGGTACCATGTTTCGACTTCCGGAAAAATTAAACATATCTTCGAGTTTCAGATACCCCAGATCCCGAAACCACCCTCAGTTCAATAGTTTATATATATATTTATTTCACTTTCTTGTGAACACGATGACTTCCGTAATTTTGCGCCAATCAGTTTCAAATTGTTCCGTAAAAATCACTCGTCCCAAAATGTCAATCGAGTTCGGTAATGGAAAAAATCGGTCCATGGGGACAAAAATGGTGGGGTTTTATGAATAAAAAATATCGCTGTAACAATCCGTACTAAGTAAAATATTGAATTTTTTAAAAGTTTTTACTATTCTTTGGATAAGGGCCTAAAACTTAGGTAAGTAAAGTTTTTTATCACGAACTATTGACCCAGGGGATGGAAAAAATGGGGTTTCAAAGACAAAAAATCATACCTCTCTTAATAGGCACAGTATCAGTTGGTTTAATGTGGTCGTTAGTCCTCTAAACATTACCTAAAATTTTGTCTGTAACAAGTTTTGATATGACCAAACCCTTAGGGCAACAGATGACCAAAATGTTGACGTTCCATGTTGTTACATGGAATTGTAAGAAGATGAGGCTTGTTATGTACTAAATATGTGAAACTTTTTTCACACGCAACCATTGTCGTATTGAGTAAATTTGAAGTTTTTCTTAACTTTGAAGTTTTTTTTATCCCCTACTTAGCATCAATGAAATCTACCTCCACCTTCCGGCGTGCTGAAAGGGATTGTTTTTTATATAGAAATTAAAGAATTTTTTATATATTTGCCAAACCATAAAGATCAGTAATTTGATTTTGATTTCATAATGAATTTAATTTTCATAATATGAAATTGAAAACTCCCCACCAGTGGCCAAATAATCTACATTGTTTTTGGCATTTTTCGCTATTATTTCTTAATAATCTATTCATTTAGTAGGAAATGCTAATTCCAAATTAATGTTGACATAATATCATTAATGATTAGAAATCCTAATGTTAATAAAATCTGGCATGGATTTGCATCAAATGTAAAAGTGAGAGATAAAACATGCAATACCTGAGGATATAGCAAAAAAATGAAATTACTTATAAAATGGAAGTAATGGGTGTTCGAAAATTATCTGAACAAATTTGATATTGATTAAATAGTTTATATGTTTGGATACAAAAATGGGTTATATGAATCTAGAGAGAGAATTTAGAATCTGAAACATTAAAACTAATATATATTTTTTTACCTACAATAAAAGATAATCAAAGTAGCACCGTCAGCATCTTGCAAAATATCCACCGGTAATCAATTTAATGTCATGTTTGTTGCAGCATATTCCGATGTAGGAGTTTAAAATACATTAACAATCCTCTCCTTAAGGTCATCGATATTCACTATTCACTCTACACGATTTTTGTATACACTAAACTTGATGAAACCCCATAGGAAAAAATCACAAGGAGTTATATCGGTGATCGAGTTAATCCAGTAATCGGTTCATCACGCCCAATTCAGCGACGTTTTGTTGAGGAATTCACGCACTAATAAACGCTAATGTGGTCACGCTCTATTTTGTTGGAATATGATTTTGGGTTGTAACTATTCAAGCAAAAGGTAAACAAATCCGTCTAATAAATTCAGATAGTTATTCGCGTTAATTAACGTTTTCACAAAGAAAAAATATCCAATCACTCGATTGTGAAGCAGCCTGCACCAAAAATTAATATTTTGGTTATCTATAATACGGTTAAGTGTAACTTGTGATTCTCTGATTCCAATTTTCGAACGTTCTTTTTTTTTCACATTTCCAGACATGTGAAATATAACCTCGTGTGAGAATATATCTATTTTAAGGTAAAAATCATTTTCAACTCTTTCAATCATTTCCATATCAAATTGCTTCCTAGTAGTGTGATCTAAGGTTGAAATGTGCTGCAATATTTATCATTTATAAGGACGCAATTTTAATTGTTTCATTATAACATCATGAAGGGTAGATCGTAAAAGAATTCACTCGCGCGCGCTGCACTCCGAGTTGACCCCCTAGGGCTGCGAACAAAAGTTTATCTTTAAGAGTTACCTGATACACCCACCGGGTTGGTCTAGTGGTGAACGCGTCTTCGCAAATTAGCTGATTTCAAAGTCGAGACTTCAATGTTCAAATTCTAATAAAGACAGTTACTTTTATACGGATTTTAATACTAGACCTGAGTCTGTAAAAGAATACACTTCACTTACACTCATACATATCATCCTGATAGTTACCTGTTAAAAGAGAGCCCAACCATTCATTAGAGGGACTATTCATTTTTTCTAATAAGACATCAAAATTTTTCATATAATTGTCAGATACTCATGTATTACTCGGTGTACAATAACTAATTTAACGTATTAGATCAATATAAAATATTTAAGCAATAAAAACATTTACTGCGTTACATTTGGTACTAGAGAAATTAGCATAAATCTTGTTGAGTTTTAAATTCTTCGTGGAAGAATAGTTTTATGAAAACAAAGTAATTGATGCAAATTATATAGAATCCTCATTTATGATTAAAGTATAAAATGCTGTGCAATTACTTTGAGTAATAATTTTCAAATAATTAAAAACAACATTTTCTATATTAATTAATTCTATATTAATTACTTCATGTCAGCTTGTTTCTAGCCTTAATAGTCAATAATAAAAAAAAATTACTTTAAATGAATGTAAATTTCTTCGTCTGAAGTAAATTTCTAAATTAAAAATAAATATGTAACCACTTCTTTGACATTGAAAATTTTCAATTCAACTTTTTTTGCAAACAAACTTTTAAGAATTGTCGCGGTAAAATATCTCATATAAAATCGAGTTATTTTCTTTAATGATATTGAACCAATTTTTATTTTATGTGTACCAAAAAACTTGTCATACTAAGAGCCTTCCAATGAGGTGTCACAATCTACATCGTATCATTTAAAAAAAAAAGTTTTCATTCCTTGAAAATTTAGAAAACATTAAAGAGCCAAATTTTGTGTTGGTAATTTAAAAACTAGTTTTTACAGTAGTAATCTACAGATTATGATTATTTCAAATGGGTTAAGAAGTAATATCACGTAATTTTATAGTTATTTTTGTTGGACTGAAATTTAAAAAAGTACTACCCCAAATGGTTTTTCGCATCTACCTAGCGAAGGGGTGAGTGGATTTTAATTTTTTTCACAAAAATTCATTATTTTTTCGGATCGTCAATGAAATTAAACGTTACCATTGCAATTTAAGATTTTTGAGTAGGAATAGGTGTAGAGAAGAGAGTGGGTTCCACCTCTTTGAAAATAATATTAAAAAGGTTCCCTCCCGGGAATGGTATGCATGCCAACAAAAAAAAATACGATGGGACTGTTAGATGTTGAATAATAAACGTGGTCAAATGATCAACCAGTGTATATGTATATACACACACACACACACACACACACAAACAATATTCTTGTACACACTATACTCATATACATATATATATAGTATATTCATATACAGTTTTGCATGAATACTAGAATCCCTATCGCGGTCATTTTATTTTATTTCATGTTCTTTAGCCAAGAATCCGGAGGAAGGTGCAGCCAGTTGCGTTACACTTACAGTAACGTGCCAGTAGCTGCATTGGTTGAGCCGATGCGCCGTACGTTGTCCATCACTTAAATGATCGAAGTTATAAAAAAACCCGAAAATTTTTTTTAGATATTTATCTGAAGAGTATTTGTATGCCCAAATTTACTGAATATTTCGTTTTGTTTAGCCGGAAATGAGGGAAATTTGCAATAATTGTTAAACAATTTTACCTTTCATCACCCCTTTCAAAATTCCGGGGTGAAATTCGATCTATCAATCGAATTAAAAATAATTCTATCTTTTAAGGTTAAATTACACACATCAAAGATCTTGTTGATAACTTCATCTGATACGGATAAATTCATAGAATTTTAAATTTTACTGTTATTCCATTTTAACCCTTTAAACTAGGAGTTTCAAAAAATCCTTTCTTAGTGTGCACTTACACCATAAGAAGAATGTGTAAACTAATTTCCATTAATTTATCTTTAGTAATATTTGCTGGGCGTTGGTTGTGAATCACTAACGACAGTTGTTTCATATAATATATATTTATAATATATAATAATATAATAATATATATATATATATAATCGCAGTTTGGAAGAAAACAGGTAAATTGTGTAAAGAATAGAGCTTATAATTTACAAGGAACAATAACTGAGCATAGTGAGTCTAGTACACTTAGCCATTACCACCAAGATTTGTATAAGTAACTATTTATTGGTCAGACTTCAACTTAATATGAAAATCAGTCAACTAGTGTACGAGAAAGCATGTTAATGAAACTAAAAATTTGTATTTTTTTAACTCAAACAATAGTCGTGAAATAAAATCAATTCCGTTAAATAACATTATTACATAAAAAAAATATAGATTTTAAATAAAAATGTCATTAAATGTGACTAAATCGTTTGTCTGTAATGATTATATTTTTCTATACTGACTGCACCAATTTTTATAAAGGTGTATTAATCCATGTATAAATAAAGCATTGAAGTTGTTATTTTTTATCTATCACGAAGCTTTGGATTAAAATTTGTATTTAAATTAAATAATTTATTTCTATAAGCTTTGGTTGCTACAAAAAATTAACACAATCGTAAATAAATAGAAGGATTGCTAATGAACTGATCACGGAATTTGTATTTAACATCAATAGAAAACATGCGTAATTACTATAGAAGAAAAACGTAAGAAGTCTTTTTTATTATAAATTAATATACAGTAATTTATTCCAGGTTGCCCTTGCAACAACAGTTACATGGACAGTCTGCAACGGAATTCAGGAAAATTGTTCTGGTAGATACTGACTTTATTATTTAATTAAGAAATTTTATAAAATCCTGAATAATAAAAAAATAAACTACTTATAATTCTGACAGTTTAATAACATAAATCAAAACATATAAGCACAACATAACCATAATAAGAAGTATAGCTTACTTTGTGTAGATTCTCGGGTTCCAAGAACAGAAGCTAATCTTGGTCTCTCTTCTTCTAAAAAAATTTCAGTTTGAGTTGATACGACCTCATATATGTCAGCAACGCAGATAATACGTTGTTTTCCAGGAATATCTAAATGCTGTTCAATACCAGCCGTAGTTACGTATCTGTCTCCTACTCGATCACGTATTACAAAGCTAGCGTTTATCTGTAATAAAAAAATATATTTTCTTAAAAAAAGTTGTAAGCGAATACATCTTGATCAGTTGACAACATGCCAAATAGTTAAAAATGATAATTTTCAATTATAATGTGTATAATACAACCTCTTTGTTTTGCAACATTATTTGTTATTATACTACCTACACCCCATGCAATCATATTCTCTAACTCGATTGTATCCCTTAAAGACAGAATATGTTAGATCCGACTGCTGCAGGCAACCGTACAGTAATGAAATGGATATAAAATAATGTACTTCGAAAAATGTAATAGTAATTCACATTTTTAAGAAGTATTCAGACCATCTCTAACTGAAAAGTGAGGAGTGAAGAAGTGATTTCCCGATTAATTAACTAAAATGATGATACCATTGCATGACAACACACGAAGTCCACCAAAATTCAGGTGATACATAGCCTCAGAAGACATCTTTACTCTTTCCATCACAGGAATTTCTGTGTGTTGAAACTGAGTACTTTCAGAAAAATCAACTTCCATCTGTGTCAGTTGAACGTTACAATGCATTAATTACGAAAAAATGTGATAGAAAAATTGAAATTCAATAAATTTATTTAACTTTTTTTGTGATAAACAAAACACAATAAGGGATACTATCAATGTGATAATCTATATATATAAAAATGAATGTTTGTCTGTCTGTATGTCTCTTATGCCTTCCTAAACCATTCATCCGAAAGCGATGAAACTTTGGGGAATGGTTGAACGCATGCCAGGGAAGGTTTCTGAATTATTTTGGATCCGCTAGGTGGCACTGGGGCCGAGATATTTTGAAAAATGATATTAATGGTTCAATTTGGCTCATATTCAGAATATGTGTTACTTACATAGAAAGAAATACCTCTGTAAAAAATGGACCCGCTAGATGGTGCTGAAATTGAGATAATTGGAAAAATTGCATTTATGGTCTGATTTGGCTCATATTCAGAATATATATTAGTTAAATGAAAAGAAACCGTTTTGCAAAAACTATACCTGTTAGGTGGCGCTGGTGTCGATATATTTATGAAGCAAAAAAGAAATAAACAATTGACTTTCTTCTTCTATATATATAAAAGGCAATGTTCGTATATGTGTCTGTTATAGACTAAAAAACTATTGCACTGATTTACACGCGGGGGAAAAAGGTAAAAGGGGAAATGGAAAATAAGAAAAGGAAATAGGGAAAGGAGGAAAGGGAACATAGTGAAAAAGGGGAGTAGGGAAAAATAGAAGAAGGGAAAAAGGGTAATCGGAAAAAAGGAAAGAAGAGAAAAAGGGAAATAGGGAAAAGAATTAAAGTGAAAGGTTAAATTTTGTTAAGTTCCGTAATGTTCATTTTTTTAATATTTTATCAAACTTTCAATTGTATTCATTTAATCTACATATATATACTTAAATCTAGGAATAAAAAAGAATTGCTAGGTCTGCTAGTTATTATAAAAAATAATCGTTATTTATGATTAACAATCAAAATTAATATTATTATTATTATTTTCAGTTAGCATTTACTTACATTTTTAATCAAAATAAAATTTGAATAATCTGTTTTTCTTTCCTTTTTTAAATAAAATCTGGGCTGTATTAAGAAGACTTATCTTACAAATTTACGTAGAACTGTTTTAAAAATACTTATCATTCTGGAAAAACTTTTAACAAATAATTAAAAGAATGTAAGTTATATTTTACTCCTTTTTTCAATTTTACAGCTTAAATAAAAATTATTGCGAATAATAAAATTAATTAGAACCGTAATAAAAAATTATTTTCTTTAAACCAGTTAATTCAAATAATTTTACCTCTAATTGTTTGTTATAAAATGGAATACGTAGAGATTCTAATACCAAAAAAAAAAGTTATATATGTATATATTACTCGCTAAATAGAAACAAGAAAACCAAAGAATTTGTATTAAATACTGTCTATTTTTAAGGTTTAGATAGAATTCTTTCAAATAAACTTTACTATAAAGCTAGTGAGAGAGATTCTGAATTTAACTGGTCGCGAAATTTCTTTCATGCTTTGTGAAACTCTTGAATGCGTTATCCTTTTCATTCAAGGTGCCCTTTGAGTAGCCCCAAGAGAATGCTTCCCCAGCTAGCTTTCCAAACCTTTTCCTACATCATGTTCTGTAATTGTGAAACCCCTTTTTGCACACATTTCATATTACCGCTTTGAATGTTCATGTCTTTCTTACAATTACAAAGCAAACAAACGAGATATTTAAATAACTGTCTTTTTATCATTATTTATACGTTTTTCCACTAAAGATGAATTATTTTCAGTGAAAAAAAGGGTTCAATTTCCATGAGAAATTTCTCATTTCATATAATGAAATAAAATAATACATATATATATATATATATACACACACACACACACACACACATACCTTTCCTTATTTATACATTTGTATGCGGTGTATACACATAAAACTTTACTTTTTATTTTATGTTATTCACGGGGTATATTAAACTTTTAATTTTAATATCAAGTATTAACATATAACGAGAATATGGTAACGTTTCCCAATTACATTAAAATTAATAATGAACATATTTTGGTATGATAATACCATTTGAAGTAGCTCAAAAGAACAGAAACATATATTTAAACAAAATTCTGTAAAAATATAGAAACACGAACGAGCGCAATATATGGAAAATCTAATTTGATTTCTAATAACGTTTATATCATCATTCAAGGTAAAAAATATATAATAATAATGTAAAATAATATATATATATATATATTACATAAAGAGGAAACGTTTGTTTGTATATTACTCAATACTACTAAATATTATTAATCTCAAGCACTATTAAATAAACTTCTACGAAATTCTAACAGTAGCTTTATTATGTAATCCAGTGTGCTATAAGCTATATTACGATAAACAATTAAGTATTAAAATGTGTAAATATTAAATATTTCGTTACGGTGTTGCACTTCTTATTCGGGCCACTAGATGGCGAGCGGCTAAAGTCTATTCTTTCTTTCTTATGGCGACCGGCTCCAAAGATATTTTTCAATTGAGGTCTTATTGAAATTGAAGACAAAAAATTATCGTGAGTGATTTGTAATCAACGCCCAGCAAAAACGAAGATAAAGTGATGAAAATTTATATACATGATCTTCTTACTGAGCAAGTGGACACTAAGAAAGAGTTTTTAGAAATTTCGAGTTTAAAGTGGTAAAACGGTGTAAAAATAAAATTACTATTATTTTTATAATTTCTCGGTAATAAATGTAGATATCAGCTTGATGTTTTAGTGTGTGTAATGTTCATATGAATTTTCAAAAACAGTTTCCAGATTTTTTTAAATTCAGAGTTTAAAGGGTTAAAGTGGATTTTTGAATTTTTCCTGAAACCCAGCTATTTTTAATATTTCTCGGTAATAAATGAAGATATCAACCTGAATTTTAGAAAGTGTAATCTTCATATGAATAAACAAAATTTTAGATTTTTGAAATTCGACCTCGAATAGAATGAAGAAAAGTAAAAAAAATTTAAATAATGATTTCAAATTTTTCTGATCCCGAATATCCTAAACGAGTTAATCTGTAGATTTGGGCTTACAAATACTGTTCGGATAAATATCTAAATACTATTTTCGTGTTTATTTTATTTCTATTTTTTTTAAGGGATGCGACGGTATACGGTGGCGCATCCATTCAACCAACACAGCAAATGCCACTGTTGCTGTATGTGCGACTGAATGTACCTGCCTTCGATTACTTAACAAAAAGACATAAAATAAAAAAAAATTACTGCGACGAAAAACGCAAGGAACCATATAGCGCTGGTGAAGCTTAGACGAGCAGATAGTATTTCATTATCGATACTATCTTCATTTTACAGACATAAAGTTTATCGTATTGAGTTTTCAAGTAAGGTAATACATCAATTGTCGATTGGTACTTGCTGTAACAAAGTGTCTTGAAAAAGACAGCTCGGTAGTTATTGACTATAGTTGAATTTAAAAAGTAAAAACCGGTTTAAGATATTAACTTGAAGATAGATTTAAATAACTATTAAAACAAAACCATTATTTTGGATGTACTTTAATTGGATTCAACGAATAACATAAAATGACCACCTCATTATTCACATGCTGAATCCTTGTAATTATGTTAAAACCAGGATGATGAGTATTGCTTGAAAAAAGGATAACCTTTACGGAAACGAGATTAAATATCCTTAAGACCACATCAGGTACATATTTGTTGATGAGATATAGTACCTAACTTGAACATAAACAATATATTGCTTCCTGTACTTCAATATTTGTCAATAATATATCTCCCAGATTGTTTATTTTATTAAAAAATAATATTAAATAATGCAGGTTGGAATCTGAGAATTTTTAGATTGTAAAAATACAGATATAGTTCAGGAAAACGTACCCACGCCTGTTACTATTCATAATGTCTTGTCGAGAAATACATTAAATTACTGAAGAAATTTTTGATGGAATAATATAAACTATGCTTTGTGTTTAATAAAGATCTTCCTGTAAGAAAAGGATCCACTATTTCTGCCCAGGGATATATATATATATATATATATATATATATATATATAAGAAAATTCATCACAATAAACATTAATAAGTTTTTGTAGCTTATACAAGTTTTCGTAGTATTTATTTTACAATTACACTGTGAGTGGTATAAGCAGTTTTCCAATGAATGACTATTTATTTCAATATCCCTCAATTATTAATAGTAATATGTTAAACTCTTGTCATAAACTCAAAGGACCACAACAAGAAAATATATTATTTTACATATTTTACTGATATAACTTTTTTTCATGTTAATATATCTGGAGTTCTCGGAAGGATTTAAAGATACAAAAGGGAGTAAATTTCCTGTAAGCCCAGCTCTGAAGACAAATTATCCTCGTTGCCTTCAGTTATTGTTATAAATTCTACTCGGTTACAAACTTTGTCGTAGTCTCTAGCAGTAACTTATTGTGCAGTTACACTATTCAGACATCTAATGCGATGTAATTTGAACACCTGATATACGGTAACTCTTTTTTTACACTCGTTTCGATTTAAAGTTTTGTACATAAAATGTTTGGTTTTGTTGTTATGATTTAGCTGGTTTTTTTCTCATTATTTAAACTTATATTTTAATATTTAAAAAGAAAAAAATCACATTCTTGTAAGCAGTATAGTTGTGCAATTAGTACAGAATATTGGTTATTCTCTAATGTTCACTAGTTGTTTACTAATAATAATAATTCAATCTGGATTACCGAAATTATTATCATTGAATATATAAGCTAAGTATTGGTAATATATGTACTTTTGTATAATAAAAAATTACGTAATATAAACGATTGCAAGATATAGAATTAATTTATTCAGATCTCATTATAATTTTTTTAATTTATAAATTTTTTTTCAAATTTTTATAATTTAATTCATAAAATAATTACAATAATATTTAATAAATCATTTATGAACGAGTACTTATTTTCATAATTACTAAGACTATGTTGAGAAAAACATTTTAAATATTTATGGAGATGCAATTTAATACACTCGACAAAATTGAACGAGAAGTTTTTGGCATAAATAATTTTGGAGAAAAAGGAAATAAAATCGATGAGTATAAAAAAAAGTTCTACGCAACCCATCATTTACTGTTCCCAACTTCATTAAATTTATTTATGAAATAATTTTTTATTTCTGTCATCATTTTTAAAATTTATATACATATAATAATTGCTTCAAACAAACAGAACAAAGGTGATTTATATAAACATAACTGCGTTTAAAAAAAAAAAATCGTTTGTTGAGGAACGTAATCTACCGAAATGAAATAAGTAAAATAAGAATTCGAAAATACCGATCTCCGTGGCGGAGTGGAAGCGTCTCGACCTTTCATCTGGATATCCCGATTTTGAATCCCGGTCAAACATGGCATTTTTCATACGCTGCAAAATTCCATTTCCATATTACACGGATAAGCTTTAAAGTTATAAGGGGAAATCACCAATAAAAAAAAATATATATTTTTGTTACAGTTTTATTCATAGATTTATGATATAATTTTTTTGTAATATTGATAAGTAATTATTTTATATTATAACGATTACAGTAATTAAACTGTTGATTGATTTATTTGATTTCAACATGAAATGTAATTCTTTCAAAAGTTTTTATAATTGTATTTATTTTTTTAGTTCAAAACTAACTTTTTAGTTCGTGCATATACCTTTAGTTTTCTTTGTATGAAATTTATGATTTAAAACTTTACAAGTACAGTACGTATTATTAGATTTATAAGGCTCTTATGGGAATTATAATATTGCATTTTATTGAATTCTAGTTGCTGATGTTCATGTCGCTACATTCATATATATTAAAACAAAGTCTTCTTTCTAAGTTTATTCATCTTACTCTTTCAAACTAAAGGATTTGTTTTAAATTTTAATTATACGTCTCAGTTAACATTTATTTACATCTGTCTTAAAAATAATATTTTTTTATTTTTGAATGGATAGGATCAAACTATTTTACCATCTTTAATCTTGACTCGTTGCACAAAAAAATATTACACTTTACTATAATTATAAACTTTTACGTGTTAAGTTAAAAAAGTAGATTATATCACGTTCCAACTCTATTTTCAATCTTACACCAAAAAATCTGAATATTTTCTTTTTAAAAGAGATAGTTAATAGTAATTATATTTCTTCAGATAGTAACTACTTTAAAATTTATGTGATCATAAACCAACACCGAGTCTGTTATTCTTCAAGTTTGGGGCTTATTTTTAGGGTTTAGTAATCTTTTAGACCATGTATCATATAATTTTTAAATTAAAAAGTGAACTCTACTTTTTTTATTTATCTTTTACTTCCTTGTACGAAGTAAAAAAGTATTGTGATCACGAAAAATTTCGGTTTTCTGATTTCAACGGAAATATCCATTTTGACCTTCCATGAATCCAGTTTAACTAGTTTGTGATATCTGTACATACGTATGTGCGTATGTATGTCGCAAAACTCAAAAACGATTACCCAAGGTATGTTGAAATTTTGGGTTTAGAACTAGATGTTACAAAACATTTAGTTGTGCACCTCCCCTTTTAATTGCAATCGCCTGGACCGAAAGTGTCCAAAAAATCCCTAAATCAAAAATGCTTAGATTTTGGACTTTTTCTGAACTGCAGTAATAAGCTCTGATTGAGAGTTTTTCAACGACATATCATAAGTGATACTTATTTTCACTGGTTCCAGAGTTATAGCTGAATAAAACTTTAATTAATGAAATATATGGACCTTACAAGGGGAAGGCACATCGGTTCGAAACCGACTTTATCTCCTTTTTTTTAATTTAAATACATCGATTTAATTTTAATTATGAATCTCTGATTGTAAAAAAAAGTACAATAAATAATAATTAATAATAGAAAAAAAATTGAAAAAAATATCAGAAGTTTTATTACTTTAATAAAATGTTGTCTTCTTTTCATTTTAAAATAATTTATATGTAATTTAATATGCCTACAAGGAAGTCATGCGGTGTCGACATCAGATCTTTTTAATAATAATAAAATATAATTTAATTTTCTATTTAATTAAAATTCTTTTTAGTTTCCTGGTATCATAGTTTTTAATTCAGCTTGTTCAACCTGGGGCTCGCGACAGCTATGAATTTGCTCCAACATAAAATTGCAAACACAAATTTAATGAGATTACGACTAAATATACCATTAATAATACTGAAAACACAATTTTAACATGCTATTAATTTATAAACTATGAATTTTTGAAAATCCTAGTGAGGATTCCAGTAAGGAATCGGCTGTTGTGAAGAAGGAAATACGGAAATATAAAAGGAAGGGATGGGAACGATTTCTGAGAGATATTGAACTTTATATGCATGAAAGCCATATAAAATTTTAAATCGTTTTAATTCTGGCAATAAGAATACTACAAAAAGTTAATAAAACTTCAGAAGAGAGATGGCTAAATTATTTTCAATGTTTATTGATTTCAGGAGAGGGTAATGTGAGAAATATGCAAAATGATACAAACGTTGGTGATATAATAGCATCAGTTAGTAAAGTCTGAAGAGCTACACAAATACAAAAGCGCCAGAATCTGACAAAATGAATATGGAACTGATTAAATATGCATCATTGAGATTCAACATGCGATTACTTTCCTTCTATAATGATTGCTGGAATTGGGAAGTATACAGGAATCTTGTACGCAACCTCTCGTAACATCTTTTTTTAAGACAGACAATAGGCAAGATTATGTTAGTTATAGGGTATATGTTTGCTGAATGCCGTATACAAAATTTATGCTAAAATAATAGTGAATAGATTAAAGGGTATTGTGAAAGAGAAATGAGGGGAGGAAAAACTTGGATTTTGCAATGGATGATCTTCTACAGACTGTATATTTTCACTGCGATGGCTGTTAGAGAAAAACTGTAAATTTAAAATTTCTGCGTTTGCAGCTTTCACTGACTATATAAAAGTTTTCAATAAAATGTCTCGTTTGAAACTGTGGGAAGTTTTAAAAAGAAAAGGTGTTCCAGAATATTTAATTAGGACTACAAAAATCACTATTATAATAACAATATTGATGTTAAGTTGGGTGATCAGATTTGTGGAAGAAAGCGTGTAATAAATGAAGGAGTCAGACAATGATGTCCGTTATCACCTACGTTATCTAATTTATAAAAAATGACGTTGTTACAAATTGGCAAAAAAATTTTTAATTTAATTATGATCGATTAACTTTGTACACTATGTTATTTTCAAATGACAAGGTGGTTGTGGCCAGTTCAGTGAAAATTTGCAATTGGCAAAGTTTTGGTTACATTACGTACTAAGCCGATACATTTTGGAGATATCTACTATGAAGACAAAGGGGCTTCAAAGGTGAGAAAAACCGTGCGTACTAAGACAGTGATAAATAATAAGATATTACTCCAAATAACTGCATTTGATTGTCCGAATAGATATCTGTCTTTTTTAAATCAGAATGTGGTGTTAATAAAGAAATAATATGATGAAATCATAGATTTCAGAAACAGCTAGCTACTAGGCAAAGGGCACTTGTCGGGAAATTAAGGAAGGAAACAGTTATTACATTTTTACGAAACAATGGCGGTATCTTAATTGCTGTATGGCTCTGAGACTTGAACTCTTACTATACTTCTCATCAACATCAAAGAACTGAATCAACGAAATTGAGATTTTTGCGCAGAGTGTTTGGTATTTCATTGAAGGATCACATCAGTAGCGGTGTGGTACGCCAACAATTTGGAATCGAGCAGCAGTGAAAATAAGATTGCAAAAAGTAGGAAGCCGTGAATGAATCGCATAAACATGATGGAAGGGAATAGGATTCCAAGGATTGTATGGGATTATAGAGAAGTTGGTGTGAGAAAAATATGATGACAAAGGAGGAGATGGAGGGAGCAATTGTGAGACTGAGAGATTGAGTCTTTGGTAATAGAAAAGGCTGTATGGCCAACCCAAAACATTCGTGTATTATTAATTAATTTTATTTATTCCTCATTAATGTTCTCTAATGGTGAAATAATTCATCAAACAAAAAATAAGAAATATTAGCGTTTAATATGATACTGAAACTATGACACTCTCGAATTAAAGCAAACTTTTTTATGTATTTTTATATGTTGGCTAAACACGGTCCTATGAAGATTAAAATATTTTAGCCTTGTTTTTCGATTTGATAGATGAATTAGAGAACAAATTTCAAAATTTCTAGATTAACCATCAATCTCTTAGTATATCTGCGACTCAATTTTCAGTCGAAATAAACAAATTATCTGCCAATTTTCAAATGGAATAACTGGAGCTACAATCTGTCATTCAACTTATAGATAAATTCGATCATGCTTTTTTACTGGAATTTTATAAGACATATTTTTCCAGAGAATAATATCCTTCGGTTCACAGTCATGCCTTCTTGTCATCGCTATTTGGAAACACCTGCTTCTCAGACTCGCTAGGATGAAGCACACCGAAAATAAAATTAGCATCAAAATATCTGATAAGCACCTTGAGAACTGCAAGTACTTTCATCAAACCAAATATCCAAGCGTCTGAAAAACAACGTCAAACAACTCACTTATTTCATTTAGCTGTCTTGTTTTTGAATTATTAAACAAAAAATTCATAAATTAATAAAGTTGTAATTACTTAAATGTGTTAACTATATAATGTATATTCTTTTGCTTATCAGCTATCATTCGTATTATAGGATTTAAGGTAAGGGCCAAAACAACCCGTCTTCTTGGAATGTGGCCCAGGGAAGCTAAAAGTTTGGACCTCAACTGGAATAAGTGAAGTGAAAACAAAATTTGCTAATCAGTGGAAAAATGCGGTATGGGTTTTTTACATTTCTCAACGTTTTAAAACCCAGGGATTGCAAAAAATGTGGGGTAGTAATATTTGTACATAAGGACATATGAACGTGGGTTAACATGTCTGAAGCTTAAATCGTTTGACTGAATAAACCGATTTTGATGAAATTTCGTACTGAGATTAATGCGTATGGGGCAACTTTTTTTTAGCTTTTTGGGGTAAATATTTCCAGGGGATTGGGGTAGATAGATTTTTTGGGCTCAGTACATGCGTACATCCTTATCTTACCATTTTTAAAAAAAATATTGCCCCAATATTATCCCTTCCCAAAACTCGAAAAAGCTAATTTTCTTAGTATTGTCTTAGTAGTAATGGAAGGGATCCTAAAAAATACTTTATACTTTGGAAACAATATTAGAGGTGGAGAAGAGGTGGTATAATATTAGAGGTGGTATACTTTAAAAATACAGATTTTTTAATTTCTTAAATGTTTCTTTGGTTAATTTATACTTTATCCCTATTAAAAAAGTTTAAATAATAAATTCAAAATAATAATATTACAATAAAATTTCATCGTATTTCATTCCCCATTTCTTTTTCGCCCAGAAAACGAAATTTTAGGTAACATTATCGGTTTTACAATTTTTAGTGAATTTTTTTAAAAAGTCCACTGAAAGAAATTTTCAGTGGAGAAAAATTAAAAAAAAACCTTCTTTGAAGGTTTGTGGAGCAAAAGTAAATAAAAAATGCCGATTTAAATGATCTTTCAATTTTTTTTTTGTTTATTTAAATATGCAATGATAATTTTACAATAAAACCTTATCATACATTACCCCTACGCAAAAACAAAAAATTAGTTAACTTTTGCATTATTATTTTTCTAGTTACTATTTTGCATTATATATAAGAATAAATAAACCAATTACAGGAGAATATTACAACTGTGATGTCAACTTATTTTTTATAAACATTTGTAGCATTTACTTATAATTTAGAAATCCTTATACTTTATTTTACAGTATTATTTTTTCCCAAATGTAAACGTTGCAATTTGTTCAGTTAGTGAACAATAATAAGCAACTCCCCTCCTTGGCCCAGTGAAATGAGGGTAATATGCTTGACATGTAAGTGAGATGTAGTCTTGTACAGATTGAGCCTCACTATTCCTGATACGTGAGGTTAATTGAATCCTACCACAAAAGTGCACCGGTATCCACTATATAGTATTTAAATACGTATAAGTGCAACTAACGTTTACTAGGATTTGAATTTCAGAAACTTCAATTTCAAGAATCGGCTGTTAAACAATTGATTTGCGACGACGACTTAACCTCTAGATCAGCTAGAAGGGCATTTAATCGTGCATTATTAAAAACAAATTATTGAGAAAATAAAATGTAATTTGGTGTTTTTATTGGTATCTCTTAGATACAGTCAAAATGTGTATTATAAATGATTATAATACTGCAGTTAATTAATATCAAATATCACTCATTCAAATTATTTTATAATTAATTAAACTTTGTACAATTGGTTTAAGTAATCATTAAATTTATCAGTGCATTTGAGGGATAAATGAAGTTAATTTCTGGTTAGATTATTTATCTGCTGCGGAACATAAACATAATTTATTGGTCATTTTAATCCATATGAATTATTTGTTAACATAAGTACTGAAACGTAATAAAGTTTGGAATCATCAGTAATGAATAATGTTGGTATATGAGATATTAGAATAGTTACAATTTGAATCAGATAATTACAAATATGAATTATGTAAATTTAGGAGGTTTTGAAAAAGTATATTAACAAAGAAATTAAGTACAATATTGGCTTATAATTTACTTTAAAGTTAGGTGAATTTCTCATTAAATGAGAATCAATTATTGAACTTACACATGATGTTTTAAACCTCAATTGCCGTGATTCTACGTACTAGTGCATTTAGTTCATTATTCTCCCTCAGTTCTTCAGTTTTTTTATGGATTAATCAATAAGCTTTATCTTTTCTTATGCCTTCTTTCTCTTTTTATAAAGAACCACTTATAACATGTTTCCCTTTCATATTCTTCTTACACTTATTCATTTAGCCAGCCGTAATACTAGTTTCCTATGGGATTTCTGGTCTTTGTGTTTAGTTTTTTTTATATGTTTCTTAACTTAATTTCTAAATTTCGTAGTTGTTTCATCAACAATCCAAAATTATTAACATATATCTGAAGAAAACACGTGACCTGTAATCAGTACCTTCAACAATAATTTAAAAATTTAAATAAAAACAAAAAATAAATTTTTTTATCAAAATTCCATAATAAAACAAAAGTTAGGAATGGTAAAATAATCATAAAATTTTCTCTTATTCTCTAAATATATCAACAAATTTACATAATAAATTTTACTTTTTACAATAAATTAATCCGTGGCAAAATTTTATGAGGATAATAGAAAAAAATGTATGTATGTACTTAGTTCGTTAGTACAACCTACAATACAATTTAAGATTGCCGGTTAATGTTTTGTTTTTTTTTTTTAATTTCATTACATCACACTCTTTAAACTCTTATACAGTATATATCACAGATGGTATTGGACACTATCCAAATTAAAAAAAATATATATAAAATATATAAAAATATAAAAACAAATATAATAAATATACGTGATATATTAAATATATATGTAACATATATATCTAATATATATGTATGTATTTCATATATTTAAAATATATTATTTCCAATTTTTGTAGACTCACAGTTAAATCACTATTTTGATACTTTTATTCTACTCTCGGTTTAAAATTACAATTTCGGCTGAATTGTACTTTAGACTAGAATGAAGCCAGTAAGTAATATATATATATATATTGTATAAAAAATTAAATAAAATTTAAGAAAATAAATTAATATCTACAATTCAATAATTTTTGTAGCGTTTATAAAATATTTAATAGGGAATTATTTCTTGCCTGTTGAACTGTGATGGCCGGATTTATCTTCCGAACAGTTAAATTTTATGATAACATTTACATGGGATATTTTCTATAATTAGCTTCTCGATTGTGCATCTCATTGCGATTTTGTATTTTATATTGAACGATTTTCGACAGATTTTTTCTTAAAATTTTTTATCACTGATAATTTTTACTGAGTACATCTCTATTAAAATTAGTTTCCAATTTCCACGATTTTGCTGACAACATTTTATGAGATTCAAGGAAATAGAAAAATTTATTAACTTGTATAAAGAAACTACTTTAAAGGGAAGTATTAAAAGAAACACTTTGGACAAATACTTAACATATATATCATTACCGATGAGCATGAAGCTTAATAACTAAATTTTTAGTGAATCCCAATCAATTTTCTGTAAACTTATGAAATTTCATTTCAGTGCTGAAATTTTTCTTAAAACCTGACGAAAATGAAAGAAATGTATTTTATTTGAATAATATTTCCCTAACTTAATGACCGTTTTTATTTTATGAAAAATATTATAAAAATTGCCATGTTTCATTAATTAATTGCTGAATAACAGATATTTTCTCATTCTTTAGTACGGTTCTGGCGTTTTTTTAAAAAGGTTGACAATCTACTGAAACGTTTTTAAGAACTCGCTATTTAATTAAACAATTTTAAAATAAGTTTAAAAAATGGTACTTAGCCTGCGGGCACTCTTTATAGCACTCATAAGTACTTTTTAACAGAAATACTTTCTTCATTTTAGTTTGTGTTACAATTAACTTCATTATGATTTATACTTTATCATGTAGTGTATAAGATACAAGATGCGAAAATATTTTCTTGTATGGATTGATTAATTTATTTTAGCAGTAATATTTTCTTAAATAATACTCTATGTAATTAAAAATTTACAACTCTGTTACCGATTAGAAAAAGCTGGTCTATTAAAATGATTACAGTGTCGCAGCAATGTAACTAGGATATCATTATTAAATATAAAATACTTTTTGTAGTATTTTATCACAAAAAACGGTAAAGATTTTTATGAAACTTAAAACCTGTACTACGACATCGAATGTATATAATAATAAGGTCAGGTTATCTGTACTCCACTTTTTATACAAAAAGGGATTATTTTTACCGTACATTACTACGTTATTCCAAATATAAAAATTAAATGCGATAATAATAAAACTAATCGAAGAATTATATAAATGAAATATACAGCGAATTACATCGTTACGTATTCGATTACTGAATAAATTTATGGTATTTTTTTATTTTGTATAATAATAAAATAATATAAAGAGTTAAAACAAATGCTTCTAGAAATAGAATAATAAATTGATAATCAACATGTAATTTCTAATTTTAAACTAAACGTTTTTTATTTATTTTTTATCTTATTTTATTTATTATCTTTTAAAAGTTATTTTTTATGTATATATATATATATATATATATATATATATTATTAGATAATGACCTAAAATTTCTTCAAAATGAACCTTGTATTTTAATTAAATTTATTGCACAGGTTCTGCAGTGAACAGAGAAAAGAATATCAAAAGAAATCAATTCTTTTTTTGCGCAACTATCAGACCCATTGTGAAGAATCCCATTTATTATTGTTATGAAAATAAAAATTGAAATGGTTTTACATTACGTTCTTAACGTTTCCACATCAGTACGCACCCCATCGGACGCAGGAGATATTCAGTTACACAAATGACACCTTCAGTCTGATTACCATAGGGATAAGATTTATAAAGAACATTATTACTATTACTGAAAGCAAGTCGTGGATCTTAGTTGGTTTCAGATCTTATAGCTTTTTGAAAGATTGGGACAGATAGCATAAAGCATATGTGTGTTGAAAACTGTGCTATACTGTGTGTACGATATTGTACCTCAACTCAGTTGATGAGATAAAGTTGTTTTGCAACCGCTTGAACGTGAATGTATTTTTAAACAATTTTGCTTCAGTTTTAGTTGAATTTTGCCAATAATATGTAACGTGTTTATGATAAACACAAACTATGAAAATTTATTTATTTCTATTAAATATTGTTCCAAGAATATATTAAATTTTACGATATTTTTTGTTATTTAATGTTATTCTTTAACTTACATATTAAAGAATTCTACTGTCTTTGAGGTTAATATATACTGTATATAGTTTTAATTTTGAAAATACTTTCTTAATGAAGATGATTTAAAAAAGTTATTAAAAAAAAAAAATTTACGTATTAATTTTTCAAGTGATTATGAATACATCACGATTGTTCAATAGGAATTTATTTGAGTAGTATATTTATTTGTGTCCTAATAATTTAAGTATTGCTTCTATAGAGGTTATTATGTAATTGATATGTAACGAATCTTACCAATTAGCAAGTTATGCATATTCATGTAGTTAAAAAAAAAATCTATTAAAGTTTATTGAGTCCAAAATTATAAAACTAAACTTGTTTGAACCGTTTTAGGTGGTAGTATTGCCGGCCTTCATGGCGCGAGTGGTAGCGTCTCGGTCTGTTCGAATCCCGGTCAGGCATCAGTGTAAATGAAGTGTAGTCTTGTAAAGTCTCATTTCGACCATTCCTGAGATGTGTGGTTGATTGAAACCCAACCACCAAAGAACACCGGTATCCACGAATTAGCATTCATATAAGAATAAAAGTAACTGCATTTACTAGGGTTTGAACCTTAGAACTCTCGACTTTGAAATCAGCTGATATTGACCAACCCAGTGGGTTAGCCAGTAATGAACTAGAAATCATAATAATATTCAGACAAAAATATGTGAATAAAACTACAGCATAAAAAGCATAATAGAAGATAAAAACGAATAACATTAGAAACATAAATTATCATAAACGTAACAAAAACAATTTCATGTACAACTTAAAAAGAGAGGCTTCATCCTCAGTTCACCTGAGTTCACTATTAGGTTGCTAGGTTCAATAAAGGAACCCTTTTAACCGCCTTACACATTCTCCATTCTGTAAGAGGTTAACTGCTAGATATTTTACGTGGTGGTTTAGTCTTATTTTTTCTTACTTTCAAATCGATCTTCTTCCTCTCGGACGCATGATAAACTTACGTATTCATGAATTTCGTTATTCCAAACGAACCTTGGCGCCTGTGTAATGCATCTTATAAATTTTTCCTGAAGTCACCGGATAATATTTTTTTATTTATTCAAAATATTTTATTTGAAATTATCATGAAAATATTAGCAAAAGTTTGCAACAAATCAATAGAAATTTTAGTTAATTTAAAATAAAATACCTGTTTCCAGATTAGAGAAACAAAAATTACACGAGCTACTTCATCTTTGTTTAAAAATATTTTGTTTATCTTTCATAATAATGCAAGTTTAGACATAATTTAGAAAAGGTTTGAGTAAAATGTATAGTTTTTTCTGCATTTTTTGTTAATTTTGATTGTAATATGTAATAAAAAATACTTGTATACTCACAGAAAAATTAACTACCTCAGAAATTTTCTTTACATCTTTCATTTATAATAAATCAATTTCTTCAGGGAACTCGTTTTGTAAAAATGCTAATTGCAACTTACCTTTCCGATTATACTTTCCTAAATGAATTTCGTAGTTTAACGAAAATCAATAAATTACCAAAATTAATTATCGTTTACAATAAAATATAAAGCTGACGAAATCTTATCCACAACGCTGATGCCAAAAGATAAAATTTATATTTAAAAATTAATTTATTCAATTTTTTTAATTTAAAATTTGGTCTTACAGTATAAATTTAAAAAACGCTAGTCTGATAAAAACAAGTCCAGTATTTAAGAACTTTGTTGAAAAATCAGACATAACTCAAATAAAATTTGTAAAAAAGATAAGAAAGTTCGGTAAGTACGGTAAATTGCCGGTATGTTTTTATCAAGTTACCAAATGAAGAAAAATTAGTGTGTTAAATGAGTAAGGAAAGTATTTATCCAATTTTCACTGCCGGTTCCTTGGGCGGGGAACATAGTCGGGCCTGGTAATCCTAGTCTGAGAGTTAGAGGCAAGCATTGGTAGATAAGATCCAGCCGGCTTATAAAAGGACACTCCCCCGGATTGTGTTATGCTTCACTGTGGAATCCGATTCGGAGGAAAGGGAACTAAAAAAAAATTCACTGCTTACTCTCTTCTTTATGTAAGAAGTAGCACAATAATTGAACGATATTTCAAATTGAAATAACAACCAGGAGAAAAACTTAATGTAATTAATTATACTAGAAATGTCATCGATCGATTAATTTCTAGGTGAGATATTAATATTATTAACACATGGAAAAAATAAAAGAAAATTACGGATGAACAGATTATAAAAGGCTTAATAAACAGAGTATCAGTAGCAAAGAATTTTTGGAGAACAAAAGCCTTTTGAGATCCCAAGATTTAAGCCTTATTATTTTTAGCTGAAAATAATATAAGCTGATATTAAACTGAAATAATTAAAAATGAAGCACTCAAATACAAACAGGTGGAGAAAGATACTTTCAGGTAATTTTCGTAAACCCACCGGGTTGGTCTAGTGGTGAACCCGTTATCCCAAATCAGCTGATTTGGAAGTTGATAATTCCAGTGCTCAAGTCCTAGTAAAGTCAGTTATTTTAATAAGGATTTGAATACTACATAGTGGATACCGGTGTTCTTTGGTGGTTGGGTTTCAATTAATCACACATCTCAGGAATGGTCGAACTGAGACTGTACAAGACTACACTTCATATACACTTATACATATCAACCTCATTTATCCTCTGAAGTATTATCTTAAAGGTAATTACCGGAGGCTAAACAGGAAAAAGAAAGAAAGGAAATTTTCGTAAAAATGAACATGAGCCATAAATAACGATATCCAGTTTAACTTTGAAGTAGATGTATTTGTAAGAAAAATTGCAAAAAAGTATTGTTATTAAGCTGATAATTAAAGTATTATAACATACAGGTAAGCATTTTTTAATTAAAAAAAAAACAAAAATAAAAAATAAAATCAACAGTAATTAGCGGCAAAAAGTAATGACCAGTTATTCGTAAAAAAAAACTGGTTAATCGGTCACTATAGATATTTTATCAATACAGCCACCAAACGGCTCGACGCAAGTAGTAACATTAGCTGTCCCGTCCCTCCTTGCTGACAAACTGCTGTCTGATGGGCGTTTTTGCGTTGGGTTAATGGCTTATCGAGTGATTCGGCGTGCCTCCGACGAACTCTGCTTTAGATGCTGGACCAGGCCACTGGGCCAAGTTTTTGTAATGGCGCAGATAGAAATGACTATTATTTTACGTGTAAAATAATAGGCGGCTATATTCGTAAAGATTGTAAGCGAGCCTCGATGTAGATCCTACAGGTTGTACGGTCATGCGCCCGGAGGTCGAGGATGTACGTCAGGTCCATTTGCGTCAGGAGTTGTGTCTTCACAGTAGCGTCATGATTTCTTTGACGGACAGCTTCACCCGGGAGGGTTAGGAGGCTTCGGTCTTCCACCTTCAATGATCGGATAGAGACTCCTTTGAGAGAATGGCCATTGGAGAGAATGTAAGACCGTAGTGTCGGTGAGGGTTCCCCACTAGAGACAAGGCGTCAAGACTGGAGTCCCGGTGGGGAGTTCCCTTTTGGTAACTCCTCATTTGAGGCGTGGCATGCAAAAAGACGAGCCCAGCTACCTGAGCGAGGCCTTGCGTCCTTCCGAGGTAGTTTGAGGCGAAGGCATCCTCCTGGAGCTAAGTTTATATTCAATTGCGTGTCCAGCTCCGGGATTAGCGGGGAACTATAAATGTATAAAATATATATATATATCTTTTATAATGTAACCAATTGAATATTTAAAATAGTCTCATCAACTAGCAAAGATAAAAGTAATTAAGTTACAAAATTAGAACATTCAGTAATTTTTAGTTGAATTATAAATTAGCTTGAAGTAAAGAGGAGAATTGTACCCGACTAATTTTTGAATCAATGTTCATGAATTTCTGAGATGAATATAAAGTCATCTACCGGAATTAAACACAAATGTAGCTGAGATTGTACGGGTACAGCATGTGTTACACCTATATATAAATAAATGTAATTTAACTTTTTATACAGAAATCTATTTCTGATATTTTCCCGAAACCAATTTTAATGAGTTAAAAGCTAGTTTTTATGATTTCTTGCTTTGTAATAATAATGAAAAAACTATAATTTTTGATTATCCAACATTGTAATTGTGTTTTTATATATATATATATATATTAAAATTAAAAACAAAAAAATACATATTTGAATGAACACACTTGCAATTTTACAATAGATTGGAATAAATATAGAGAAATAACTATTTTACGATTTTGTTCTATATAATTTGAAAACTAGCGGCTAATAAATAATTGTACGAGGGATATCTCTAAAGTGAATACCACTGGGAAATTTCTCTCCTTGAGGTTGATGAACCTGCGTCGTTCATAGCCACGCTAGTAATGTACACCCTGCATTGTAGTCTGTACAGTGTCGGGTTGTAGTATCTTAGATTACATGTCAGTTATTACATTATAAAATGAATAGGAAAATCGATGTTGCCGCCGGCTGTGAAATAAGTGGAGTCATACTTTTTTAAATCATCAAAATCTTAATCCGACTGAAATTCTAAGGCAGTTGATTGCTGTGTACTGTGATAATGTAATGAATGAAAGAGACGTCCAAAAATGGTGTGAAAGGTTTAGAAATAACAGAGTTAAAGTGCATAATGAAGAACGTTTGGGTAGGTCCTCGATAATCCGCGAGAACCTGTTGAAACGCGTCGATGATGAAATCAGAAAAGTTCGTCACTCAACGATTTCCGACTTGGCCGTTCTTTTCCGTAATGCTTCAATAGATGTTATCGATCTCGTTGTTTATGAGCATTTCGGCTTCAGAAAGCTTTGTTGGTGCTGGGTGCCGTATGTCTTAACGGAACGTCACAATAAAATCCGAATGGGATCTGCTTTTGAATTTTTGATGCGCTACACAGAAAAATTTGAACACTTCCTTAATTCGATTGTTAACGGCGATGAAACATGGATTTCATATTACACGCTAGGGAGAAAACGGCAGTCAAGTGAATGGCGTCCACCTCAATCACCAACCAGACCAACAAAGATCAAGCCACAGCCTTTTGGACGCAAACTGATGGCCACAGTCTTTTAGAATCGGTTTGTCCGCTGATTGATTTCATGCCACGTGGAACAACAAAAAATGCAGAAGCCTACTGTAAAACTCTACGTAAATTACGGCGCGCCATTCAAAATCGGCGATCTGGGAAGCTGACCGACGGCGTCATCCTGCTGCACGATAATGAAGTCCACATGTTGCGTGTCCGATACTTGATTTACGGATATAATTTGGATGGGAAATGTACGATCTCCTACCATATAATCCGGACTTAGCTCATTCTGATTATCATTTGTTTGGGTAATTGAAAGAATTTTTGAGTGGTAAGCAATTCGCGGGTGACAATGAACTTTAAAATGTTGTTAATCAGTAGCTAAATTGAACTTTAAAATGTTGTTAATCAGTAGCTAAATTGACTGGCGGCAGAAGAATACGACGAGGGTTTATTGAAGCTGGTGAACGGCTACGATAAATGTCTTTAATCATGTGAGGATTATACAAAGAAGTAGTATAAAATAGATATTTTAAGAGAAATAAAGAAAATATTTGTGAAGTTTTCAGAATAAATTTTTTCACAATGAAACGGTCTTTGCTTTAGAGTTAACCTAATATTAAATGCAGATTTTTGCTGCTTCCTCTTTTGATTATAAATAGATATTATTTAAAAAGCAGATATTAACTGTCAATTAATTTATTTTCCACTCCTACTTTGCACTTTTTCTGTGAAAAAAAAAATTAGATAAACTCAAATAAAATACAGAGAAGTACTTAAAATGCATGTATAAAATGCGTAAAATATAATTTAAGTGGGAATGTAAATCACTTATGTAGAGTTCTAATCGATAAAACAGGAGAGAAATAATTTTCACTCGTTTAAAATATATATATATATATTTATATAATTAATTTTGAAAGTGGAATCCATTAAAGCGATTACTATCACTGTTAATATTTTATATTGAGCTTGATTCATCCCTAAGGCACATAAATAATCTGATGATACCAATCTGCCATTTTCAGTGAATTTATTAATTAAAATTTGAATGTATTTTCATGATAATAAAATCTTGCTACTTATAAACGGAATAGATGATTTTTGTTTATATTAATTTTCCATAAGTTCCCTTACTTAGGTATTTAATTTTAATTAAATTAGAATGATTAAATTAACAATTATTAGAAAAGCTCAATTTTTTAATTTATCCATGATAATACGATTTATTCAAGTATATTTTTAAATGATGGTTTATTTCAATAGATTAAAATTTTAAAACACAATCCTTTGCTAGTTTTGGTGGAGAAATTTGATGTCCAAATTTTTGTATATATCACTTTTTATAACATGAAAGCTAATTTTAAAACTGCAATGCTGTTTAATAATAATACAAAACTAAGATTGATAAACAATACAGAAGAATTAATAAGAAGTGTTCTTTGTTATGAAAGAACAGGGATGAAGAGCCCGGTAGTTAGCCCGGTGAAAATTGGTAGTGTATGAAAATTCCATCCCTGAAAGGAACACGTAACCTCTGCACGAAATGTCAAGAGCTACCTACTCAGCCACGGAAGTCAGATAATAAGAATGGTTACCTTAATAATTACACAAAAAGTATGTCACTTACTGTCACCATACTCTTGACTAATAATCATTATTCAGAACACGTCATAGTAGCGGGAAGTCGAATGATTAAATGTTAAGCTAGAACACATGTTATTTATATACTTACATTAACCCTGCTCTTCTGTTCGGGTCAACATGACCCGAAAGAGTTTTTGTCCTCCTGTCATTTATTTTCCCCTGAAGATTTTACTTTAGGTTTTTAGGACTTTATTACCTTTATTTTGAAGGACTTAGCCACATGACTGTTTTTAATATTATTTTTTATTATCGCCCTATTATTCAGTTTTTGTACTAATGTACTTCTCGGGTCAATATGGCACGATGTGTGTTTTTTGTTATATTACGTAGTTTTACCCATTATAGTGAGGTAATTTGGGAATATTTGGTTGAATTTGTATAGTATAATGCACTTGTTTACTTGGAAATTTGACAAGTTTGAACTTTCATGTGTTACGTCATCAATTATGAAACACTATTCAAATGGAATAAATGATTAATATGAAAATAAAAATTAAGCATTGGGTAACTGAAGATATTTAAATATTTTCCATGACTGTTGTATACTAATCTCAATATGAATTTTTGTCACGGCTGGACATGTCACTTACACAATAACAGGCACGATATTATAAGTATAGGTGAAAATAATTCAGTCTATTTAGTCTATTTTGTTGTTTTATGTAGTACAATATGAGTATGGCAAATCAAATAGAACAGAGCAAAGTTAAAGAAAGTGTAGCAAGTGTAGCAATTTCCGACAGTGAAGAATAGTTGTCAGAGATTGAAAATTATATAAGTGCCGTCGGTGATACTGATGACTCTGATGAGGATAGTGAACCACGGCAAAGAAATCTGCAGCAAGCACAAGTACGAGTATCCTTTCTAATGTTAGAGAGATTCAGTGGAAGGTGGATCTTCTACAATAACCCGGACTAAAGCTTCCCAAAACATTATAAAAAACGATATCACGAGATATGCATCTTCAGGATAACATACTTGGTGAGTTCGTTTTATCTTATTTTCAGTTCTACTGAAATGTAGTATGAAAATTACTAATATTAAGGCAAATCAAGTTTATGGGAAGAATTTTTAATTTATTATTTGTATATAAATATGTATTTATTTTATATAATAAATACATTTGTGTGTGTGTGTGTGTGTGTGTGTGTGTGTAAATAAACTTTGAACTGGCGGTGGTTTTGGGGTGTGGTGGTTGTAAAACGCGAAGATATGTCGAAATTTTCCGGAAGTCGAATCATGATACCATTACAATAGGTAGCTTTCTTATGAAATCTACCTAATTGAATTAATAAATATGCAAACAATTATTTTGGATGCTAGTTTTTTTGTGAAGTAAAACTTTACTGATATATTCGTAATATCTTCCTTTATATCAGTTTTAACAACATACGGTAGTGTGTTTAATTTAGCATTGATTTAATATTTTTTCACTATTGTTTTACCGTATAACTCAGTATAACTGCTAAATCATCATTTATAACATCTAAAACTTTACTTTTTTGTTTAATAAATTTGAAATCATAGTAAAACAAAAAAAAATTTCTAATCTCTGATATTAGGTTTTAATAATATTTTTTAGTAAATATATTAAAATATAGAAACGTTTATCACTCACATTTATTCGTGTGTGCTGTTTTTATTGTTATGAAAGAGAAAGGATAGAGAGAGGAATTAATTACAGAAAGAAGAATAGTGAGGCAGAAGCTGTTTGTAGTTATTCACAAAATCAATAACCGTTTCCTATTGCACACTAACGTAAAATAGCCTTAAATAGTCAGGATATTATAACCAGTGAGAGTTATAATTACAATATTCAAAAATATTATTTAAAAATAATTTTAAACAGTTTTGATCATTTAATTTTCCTTTTATTCTACTGAATATTAAGCATTTTTAAACGCACGCCCATTTTTTTTAAATCTACAATTATATTTCAAACGAAGTGAAAAAAAATATAATTAATTTTTGCTTGGATATGGACACAGTAAAGAAGAAGGTGCTATATTATTATAATTATATAAACCATAACAGTTTATAAATTAACAGCTTCAAATAAGTAAATTATTAAAAAGAAACAAGAATGAAATGTAAATATATGTGCGAATTAGAAAGTAGGTTTTCAATTCTTTATTCTTTATAAAAGCTAAAGATCGTAATTTTACTCACTTAATCATTAATCACTGTATCTTCCATATAACTAATCATAAAAAATCTAACCTTTCAAGGTATATACCTTGAAATACCACAAGAAGTAGTAATATTTGGGACCTGATTACGAGTAATACGGAAGCATTTTGTGATATGTAAATTGGTTAAATATTTATTAATAAAAATTAACACGTCAAGTAGGATTACAAAAAAATCTTTTTTAAATTTATTTTGCGAAAAAAAAATTAATTAAACTAAACAATATGAAATTCCTTAATCCGGATTAGTATTTTATCTGTTCTACTGGATTCATTCATTCACAGTGTCTGACATTAGAATAGGTCCTGTCACGGCTGCCGCTCTCCTCTTGTACTATCCTTTTCTAACCTCTTTGTTTTACTAAATTTTCCCTTTCCCATAATCCCATCCACTATTAGAAATCTCTTCCTTTCCTTCCATTCACCAGGCATTCTATCGCATCCACTAATAAACACCATATTTTCGTACATTCTCCTAGCCAGTTCCATTTCCTGTATTCAATTATTTAGAATTTCTTGTTCTTTCCGATCATGCTAAATACTTCATTTTTTACATGGTCTTGCCATCTGAAATAATTCTGCCCACATCCACTTCTCAAAAGCCTCAATTCGTATTCTGTCTGCTTTCTCATCCTCCATCTTTCAGCTCCATAGAGCATCATACTCCAAATAAAAAAATTACTTTTTTCTACGTTAACGCTAAAGTTAATTTTCCACATAGCAGTCTTTTCCTAATAGCAGTTAATGCTGCTGTAAGCAGCATTAGTAAATGCTGCTTACTTCTTACTTCTTAATATTCTTGTTTTAAGTTTTACTGTGCAAGTCAGGTCATCAGTTATGTAGTTCCCTGAGTGCTAAAATTTGTTCACCTGCACTAAAACCTCATTTTCTATCTTCATCCTCTCCTTTTTCCACTTCATACCATACTTTTTTCTTCTTTTTTTGATCCTCATACCCTGAGTTTTGCAAGCTTCATTTAAGTCATCAAGAATTTCATGTTGTTTACTTGGGCTCTCTGCCAGTGTCGCCACATCATCAGCAAAATGTATCCATTATATTCTTCTTCACTCTATCTTTATTCTTCTTTTCCCATTCAGACAGCATTAAATTATTTCTTCCAGACATATACTAAACAGTGTTGCCGACATGCAGCATTCCAATCCCTATTTTCCTGTAATTTCGTATCCTTCCCTCGCTTTTATTCTCTGGTTATAATGCAGCGTTTTATTAGGCGCCTCTCTTCCCTGAGAACTTCCTTATTTTCCAAAATTATCAGAAATTTATTCCATCTAACACTGTCAAACGTTTTACTACGTCGGCAAATGCTAGATACACTCTCCGCCTCCTTTCCATGTATCTCTCACCTATTACTCTTAGCAGCCCTATAGGGTCCCGTATTCCAACATGTTTTCTAAACTCTTACTGTACTTCCTCAATATTTTCAAACAATTTATTGTATACCCTGTTATTTAGAACACTTAACAGTACCTTAGCTGCATTTGATTGCATTATTAGACTAATCGTTCTATGTTTTTCTCATTTCTTTGTATTTCTTTTCTATTGGTACTATAACTATATCTCGCAAGTCCTCCAGCCACTTCCCTCCTTCAAGTATTCCACTGCATAGGTCTAGTATTAACAATTTTCCTGTCTCTCTTAGTACTTTGAAGAGTTCAAATGCTATTTCATCACAACCCTCAGGAAAATTCCTTTTATTAATATTTCACTAAAATTTTATTTCTCAATGAAAATCATTCTTAAAACCATTAAATATAATTTCATATCAACTAGTTAAATAAAATTTGATCTTTTAACTAGTATTTTTTTTTTTTTTTAATATTGGCAAAAATTTTTAACAACATATATTCTTACTTGAGCTATAAAAAAGTGAAATATATATATATATAATTCATAAAAGTTAATAAATGATAATTGAAAATTATTGTAATAAATATTTTGCCTTAGTTACTAATTTTTTTAATTTTAATTTCTTCCTTGCCAGTAAATAGAAAATAAATATCAACAATTATTTTTACTGAATCTAGTTAGGTTTTATTTTCTATTTAGTCTTACGTAATTACGGAGATGAACAAAAATAAAAATGAGTGAAATTATAGAAAAACAAAATGAATTTAATGAAAATATTTTTTAACAATCTTTAGTTTTAATTTAATTCCGCATCTTTTATATAAGCATATTTTAGTGGGAGATGCAATAAAAGGAAGATAATATTTTCTTTTAAAAAAAAATTATAATTCAACATTTCTTAATGTACTTTCTACCCAACAAAAGTAAAATTATAACTATTAATACTTATGGTTTGACTTCTCCTCAGTTTTTGTTTTTAATTATATACATTGTTATTTTTATTTAAATTTATCTTTTGTTTTTCAAGAATGTAATTAAACAATCTTAATACAATTCCTGTACTTCTCTCTTTTTTCTTTATATTTCATTCCGCTATCTCCCAAAAAACTCTCAGACCTTTCACTTTCATCACGTATTTTAACCATTTTTTTGTTTTCATTCTGCTACCTCAGTTACGTAGTATATTTGATTGCATTTAACCTTATCCTATTGTTTCCTCTTTTCAGGGTTTCTCTTCCAGCCTTTTAAGTTAATTCGATAAAAAGTGGCTTCAATTTACTTTTCAGTTTCCAAAATCTCACCTTCTTAAAACGTTACCCTTTTTATTAATTACTCTAAAATGTTCTTTTTAAGTAATTTCTCTTAACATTGCACCAATCAAAACACATTATTTACGCTTACATGATAAAAATTTGTAATTCTATGCGTAATTATCTTGAATTTCTGTGTTTCTTTCCCAAATATAAATGCATATTAATGGTTTTATTAGTTAGTAGTATTTTTTAAAAATATTTATTTTTTTTATTTTAAATCTACTTTGAAGCCTTTTAAATTTAAAATTTTAATTTTGCATTTCAATACACATCCCATTAATTTAGAGCTAGAAAACATGAAAATATGTATCCTCTATTATCATTTCATAATACTTAATCATTTTTTTAAGATCTGTTAAACGTCTGCAGGATTATAATTTTATAAGATATCAGGTGTTCATTTAAAATTCAGATCTTATTTATTACCCGGAAAGTGATATTAGATTAAGAAAATATATTTGATACGAAAATTGTTAAAAAATTTATTTAACCTTTATCACTCCAAAATTTTCCATTAACATTAATTAATTCACACCAACTTCTACAAAAAACCCCTAAAAAGAATTTCCATTTGAAATTTCAGAAAAATTTCGATAAAGTTGTTTACAATTTATTTTCTTTACCTTCTTTACCTAAATTTCTTTACGAATATAAATCCTTAGCTTATAAGTAAAGAAGTAAAGAAAACCCCTAGTAGTTGACACGTTATAATGTAATTATTAGAGAGCAAACATTAAAAATTTATTTTCATCATGGAGACATCTTGATTTTATTTCTCGTTAATAAGTAGGCATTGCTAATATTTCATTCTTGTAAATCGCTGTGTTTAGCTGAGTCTGTTCTTCATGATTCGTTATAACAATTAATTCATAAACAACAAATACAAATCAAAACAATTGGTCACAAATTGAAATAAACATACCCATAATAGCGAATGACGTTTAGCTACATCCTCAACTGACAATTGTCAATTTCCTAACTTTGAGATTTGTGGTATAATAAAATTGTCTAATAAATAACTTATATTCAGAAAACTGATATACCCGAATTTGTTAAACAAAATAGTTAATTTATAACTTTTTTTTTTCAACATAATACGATAGTTGTTTCTTTAAGATTTATTATTCACCAAATAATGGAGTAAAATCATCCTCAAATTTCAATGACAACTTTCAATTTGATTAATTTTTATACGTTTTGAAAAGAATCATTTATAATGTCTAGTGAATAAGGGATTTTAAGTGAAAATCAGGTCAAAACTATATGTATAAATACTCTGATTCATGTATGAAATTAAACTTCAATAATTCTGGTATCATAGGTATTAAAGGCTACAAATAGGTTAATATAATATAGTTTAGAAAACACAAATTTATTGTTATATCGAAAAAAAATTAAAATTAATATCTATTATTAGTTTTAAAATAATCTATTAATTATACAAAACATAAATACTGTTTTTTAAAGAAAGTTTAGTAAATATCGAGGAAGGTTTTAAAATGATAGTGTATTTCTCTCTAAACCGACCAAGCTGGTTACAACAGTAGTAACGAATTATCCTGAAGGATCAGCAGTACCTTCTAGCTTTACATTTAGTAAATACAAGTAATTTGAGAAGTAAATTAATTCAAATTAAATGAAGACCGAAGTAGACCTATAGTTATGACGCATGCATGGTTTAATTGTCGTTATGTCAGTGCAGGTTGGGTGCTGCTAGGATAGTTCCATTATCGTTGCCCTGCCGTTAACCATGGCTGCTCCGCTTTCTGTTTGCACTAAAGAAGAGCACGTTCAATGATCCGTTTTTTGTGTTCGGAAAGTGTATCAGGGGCTGAAATTCATGGAAGACTTTCGGTACAGTACAGGAACAATGTGTTGCTGCAATGGAGTGTCTACGAATGGATTGAAAAATTCAAAAACGGTCGCACAAGTGTTACGCACGACGAAAAAGTCGGACGACCGTTTACCGTCACAAAGGAGGAAAACATTGAGCGTGCACGTGACATGGTTTATTTAAATAGACGAGTACCTATTGATGAAGTAGCAAATCGGATGCTAATTAGTCACGGTTCTGCCTACGAAATCATCCACAACAGCTTTGGGTTTTATAAAGCTTATGCAAGATGGGTCCCAAAACAACTCACACAGTCGCATAAACAAACGCGCTTGAACATATGCCAACAACATTTGGATTGCTATGGTAACGAACGGGACATCTTCTTAGACAGAATCATCTCACTGGTGACGAAACGTGGATCCATCATTATAAGCAGGAGAGTAAACGGAGAGTATGGAATTGAAACATCCAAATTCGCCCTGCAAAAAAAGGGTTCAAGACCCAACCATCCACAGGAATACTGATGCTTACGGTTTTTTGGGACTCACAAGGCCCAGTACTGGAACATTAGGAGGAAAGGGGTACGACAATAAACAGTGCGCGTTACAGTGAGATGCTTACTGCCATGCTGAAGCCTGCAGTTTGAAGCAAACCCCGAGGACTGCTGTCGAAATGTGTTGTGTTGTTCCGCTACAATGCCCGTCCACATACTGCTCCCCACACTGCTGAAACGCTTCAGAAACTCAACTTTGAAGTACTGGCTCATCCTACGTATAGTCCTTGATCTTGCCCCTTCTGACTACCACTTGTTTTGTCCACTCAAAGAGGCGTTAAGGGGCCGTCGATTTACCTCGGACGAAGCAGTGAAAGAAGCGGTGCATTCCTGGCTCGCAGCTCAACGGAAAACCTACTTTTATGTGGGCATCTGGAAGCTTGTGTAATGATGGACGAAGTGTGTTGAAATGCAAGGGGATTATTATGAAAAATGATGTACATGTAGGTTTCAAATTTGTAATAAAATTTATAACTACATTATTTTAATTGATTTACCCTCGTATGACATGCCTGAATTACGTGGTGAATTAACAACTTCTTACTGTTTCTATTCTTTAATTTTATTTCAATAGTGTAATGTTTGTTCTGTTAAATTTTCTATTTGTAGTTTTTAAAACTTTGAGTGGAAAATTTGTAAAAGTAAGTTTGTTTTTTATTGACTATTAATCCCAATTCTTTGCAAAACTAGTTGTTTTTCCTTTTAGTACTTTACTTCATTTTTATGTAGTATTTGAGCTTAATAATCACGCAAAAATTAATTATTTATTTATAAACGTATCGTTAATACAGAATTTACAAATGGTACATGTATGTGGTTTCTTTAAATTCAATATTTTCGTTCCTATTGGTACAATAACATTTCATAGGTAAAAATGCTATTACAAATATTAATACAATGTATAGTTTCTGTTTTAAAATAATTATCTAATTGGTAAGTATCTACCAAGTGAAAGAAAATATTTCTTTAACATTATAATTAATTAAATCGTTTACATAAATATTACTCAGTATTATAAATAATTTTCTTTTTTTTCAGTTCTCACTTCCCAACAAAATAGATGCAGTAGAACTTTTTCACTTAAAATGCGGATATATAACATTTAACGTAGTTCCAAACCATACACGGTTTTATTCTGTTTTGTGTTGTACATAAGTAGTTGTTTCCGTGCAACAAACAAACTTCAGTGTTGTAATAAATGTTTGCAATTGTCAAAGTTTCTGATCTAATAGATAGCGTTAGCTGTTTAATTTTATATTTGTTTAGTTTTAATATCTTACCCAGAAATTTACTTTTAAACATTGATAACTGGTAGGTAGGATAATAATAATTTTTCACAAATCAAGTTATTAAATATTACTTGAGAATATAATGAAAATTATATTAATACAAAAATTAAATTAAAATGAGGAATCCAACATGCACTTTAAACAATGTTGACCCAGTTCTTTAAAATAGCTTTGTACACTGCAGTGAATTTTACTTTATTTGTGGATTTTTTTAATATTTAACAAGATGAATACATACCTTTTCCTCGTTGATGTACCAAGTTACGTTAGCTGCTGGTTTAGAAGGTGGAGACGAACAATTTCCTCTGATAACATCACCGAGGGCATATCGTCCTTTCTCCATTGTCAGCTCTGGGGATCCATTAAGAGCAGCTGAAATCAGTTATTTTTCATCAATTTTTCTTTTGATAAAACATCGTTTTAGTGCAATTATTTGTCTGTTTAGCCTATAATTTAAAATATTATTAACATTTAATGGATTTTGCCTATATTTCTCTATTGGTTAGATATGAATTTATCCATACAGAGTTGACTATTATAATTAACTCAATTATTAAAAAAATGTCTTTATCTTCGATAAAATTTATAAAATTATAAACAAAGAAATACACGCACGGAAGCTCGCGACCGCACAAACACACATACACACCGCAAGGAAAGAGGTAAAAATAAAGAGAAACGAGAGCGAGACAGCAATTTTTTCAGTGTTTTGTGAAGGATTCATCGAAGAGCTGAACATAGTGTCGTATTTTGATCCTAAACGCCATTTCCCAAAAGCCGTATTTCTCAATAGTTTCAGTTCCCTTCTACACCTAGCAGCCTGAAAGTTATAAATTCTATATCCCTACAGAATACTTCCTTTTTTTCCTATACTTCTTATTTTCATTATTTTCTTTTGCGTTCATTTATTCATTCATCTATACACCAGTAAATAGATTATTGAATTTCTAATGTAAAAGTATGACTCTATTTTCGATAAAGCTAAAACAACCCTCCTATATTTTCTGCCAAGTATTATTTCTATTATTTTTCTGGATATTTTTAAAATTGCATGCATAATATGTTTGTAGTAGTAATGAAATTTTATTTTCACCAATATAATACACTCAAGATTTGTAATCCTAAATGCCAATGAATGAGTGCATTCAGATAAAAAATACAAAGTTGAATGGCAAAACAAGTGTGAACAAGTTTTCAACTTTTATAATCATTATGGGTGTTTTGATACCAGTAAAATTGAAGGATGTCTTCAAGGTCAAAATACGACTTCTGAAAATCAGGAACAATTAATTCACTCAACGAGTTTCATTATTTTATTTGCTTGATAGAACGTTCTGTTTCCTTCATTTGCAATGCATACAATAATTTAATAGTTTATTTATATGCTAATAAGGTTAAATTGCATTATTTATATTTCATTATTAAATGAGAAACTTTTTCTATTATAATTTCCATATTCCCTCAATATAACATCAATTAATTAGGTTTTACTGATTTGGTGATATTTTACTACATTGATAATTGTTTAAATATTGAATATATAAAGATATGTTTTTTAGTAAAGAGGAAGTGTAGTTTAATTATTTGTATCGGTGGAGATTTGGTCATTTAAGACCAATAGTTAATTTAATTATATTTGTATTACCTCAAATATATTTAACGATATAAGTATACATTCCTAACAGCTAAAAATAAACAAAATAATTAGTCAATTTAAGTGTCTAATAAACCATTAATAGGTAATATACAGGTCTCACTATATTTCTAAATAGATTTACGAAGAAAATATTCCTTTTAATAAATTATTTTTAAAATATATAAAGTCTGTTACGATTAATTACCTAAATTAATATACTGTAAATAGGGTTTCGTTAGTGGACATTACAGAAAAGCATAGCAACGATATAAAATAAACATTTGTTTTCTACCTCGATAATTGAATATACTTGAATAATCTAAAGACTGAAACTTGTTATGTAAATATATTTCCAGCGAATAAACCTCACAAAATTTCCTAGATAAACAAGAATACATTGCAAATAGCCTATTAAAACGCAACGATAGTTAATTTTGAAATAGAATTTATCAATCACATATTTAAAAAATGATGCACAATATATGTATTTTTATATACGAAATAATACATAGATATAAATGTCTGGTAGAATTTAGAGCTAGTGTGGATTGTATTTTTGATGAGATGGTAGATGATGAAATGCAGCAACGCTATGTTTCTCTTGAATCGTTATATTTAATTTCTTGTCACCCTTGACATTTTGATTGAATTACAATAGTTACATTAAACTTAAGAATATATGACACTTTAGTCATAATTGAATTTGAAAATTATGAAGAAACTATGAGTCCCCTTGGACTGAAATGAAAACACGACCGCACCCGGTGGGAATTATCGTACGAGACTAACTCGCCGGCCAGTGCTAGTAGATGCCAGAGTGCAACACCAACCGGCTCAAGATGGAACGGAACAATGTCTATTAATCAAACTTTTTTTAACATATTTTCCTTTTTTATATCTTTTTTTTTAATTCTAACATGAGAAATTTAGTAGCAGTAATGAAATCCCAAGCTGAAAAAAGATACTTTTATGGAAGTAAAGAATATTCGTACAGAAAAAAAGAAAGCGGCTACAAGATACAGGATACTTTGGCAATTTTCACTTTTTTAAGAATCCAACTTATCAGCACCCTTAATAAAAGTACTATATTTTTAGATCAAAATATAAACCATATGAAAATCTTTGTGTACTAAATATAGTCAGCTTTAAAAAATTTGTTAGAACTATCCAACTTAATTTAAACTTTCAACAACATTTTACTGAACGATTTCTTTTTTACATTTATTTTACTTCGTACCCTATTTGTTTAATTCTTTCTGTGGTATTATAAAGATTGGTTATTAAATTACTCTAATTACTAATTAAAACTCAACCATCTAAAAAAAAATTGTTTTTCACTCTTTTCTTACTGCTAAAAAAAAAAATATTATTTCGTTTACTTTTATGGTGACCTATAGTTCATGGAATTCCTTAAATTACTAGGTTTAAGAGGTTTTTAAAAAAGATTATAATTTTGGGTTTATTCCAGTAACTATTCAAAAGTATTAAAACTAGGTTATATTTCATGACTTTACCATGAAAATTAATATATTAACATATATAAAAGTTTTTAGAAAAGTCTTACCAAAGTTGCTATAAATGCGTTCACAAAAAGAGATAAAAATCATATTTTTCTAATTAGTTTATAAAAGTATTATTCAACCATATCACTTAAATGAATTTTCAATAAAATATCGTTTAAAAGAGGCAAGGTAATTTATAATGATTTCGTTTTTTTTTTACCTAATTCAAAATTTAGCATTTTGGTTTTATTGTAGTTAATAATAGCACAATGTATGCAATCATGTTTAGAGGGGGGAGAGAAAGTATGAAGTATCAGGTAAAAAAGTACAGCTATACTTATTTTTTTTAAAACAGACAAATTAAAAGAATAACCAATATTTTATTTCTGCTTGAGTTATATCTGGGGGTGACAAATTAAAAGTTTTTATGATTATCATAATCTAATATTTAAGTGAAAAACTGGATGAAGAAAATACATCTGTGATTACTTTAGAAGCTCTCAGGATTAATAGAAATGGAGCGATCACGTATGGGAAAATTGTCTGTGATCAGGTGGTAGATTATAAATGATAAAATGCATAAGGAAATGAGAAATATAAAAAAATTTCAATGCTTTAGTTTATCTTATTATTATTATTATTATTATTATTATTATTATTATTATTATTATTATTATTATTATTATTATTATTATTATTATTTCAATTTATTTCTGTGAAAATCTTTTGTGTGATTTCAGATCATCCTATGAACTTACTTTGCTCCAAGTTCAGTAATACGTAGATGTGGGGGATTTTTGGCTTCAAGAATTGTTTTCTGATTTTTGATTGGTTTCAGAAGTTCTGTTTGGTAAAATAATTTTGTTAAAAATAAAATTCGGATATTATCATGTACAAATTTGTACTATCAAGTTATGTAATTTATTACATTATTGTTAATAATTATGTAACTGACCAAACATTGTCATTCGTATATTGTAGACGCGTAGAATTACTAACCGACGCCCCTGCATCCTGAGATTATCCAGTTTTATCTGTTCAACCATCTGTGCTTTGGGTAATCAGTCATTCCTAATGATAACGAAGTAACTGTGTTATATTCAAAAGTAGTCGTTCAGTAATTTTTTTTTTTTGTCGTGTGACTAATATTTACTAAATAACTAAATTAGTAACTAAGATTTAAAATTACATTTTTTATATGTAATAAAACATAGATTTTGGTTCCACAAAGACTTATTATAAATTAAAATTATTACTTGTAAAACTCGACTACTTTATTACTTTTTTTCGTAATTTACAGTTCGTAATAGGAAAAGGTTACTTTTTTCTTTTATATTGATAAAGTAACTCATCGATTATATTCGAAATTTAATTTAAAAATTAGGATTTGGTAGAAGAAACAAAGAATTTTCTAGTAGACAACTCTAAAAAAGTTAGGACAAAACAGTCGTTGTATTAAAAAAATCTAAAATAGTTATTTTCTTTTGGAAAGTAACTGTGTTCATTTTCTAGATTTGAATGCTTACTCAGTTACAAGAAATAAGTTACTGTTAACATAATAATATTTAATTTTCTCCAGTTTTTATCTTTTGTGTTGTTTTGTTGATTCCGTATATTATTTCCAACTTATGGTATTGCTCTAATTCCTGAGGATTATTTAATGTTTGATGAACGTTCAATAAATTTTGGGAAAATATGCTTACAAGTCAGAATAATGTAAAAATGTAGATTATCTTTGAAAATTTGATGCTTTATTTTGTAAAAAAAAAAACCGAAAAAAATGCTAACATTTTTATAATTTTAAAATGATGTATATTTTATATAACAATATTTTAAAAATGCCTGTATATTTATTTTTGAGAATTAATTCTAATATCTGGGATTTTTAATAAATAGTATTCCAATAATATGAAGATATTAATACATAATAATAAGAAAAATAAACTAAATAAAGAGAATGATGATGAATAGACTGGTAAATCTGTTACCTAATGATACCCATATGATATGATATGATTATCAATTAAAAAAATGATGTATATCTTTTATGTGGTTCATTCATACGACCAGTCATACACACATTAAAACGATTAAAGTAAGATATTTGTAAGATGTGTATTTATTTGGAACTAGCAGACCCGGCAATGTTTCACTATTGCTAGATTAAATGAACACAATTGAAAGTTTGATAAAACATAAAAAAATGAACATCATGGAACTTCACAAAATTTAACCTTTCCCTTTCCCTTTTCTTCCCCCATTTCTTTTCCCTCTCCCGCTTCCTTTTTTCTTCTTTACTCTTTTCTTTTTTTCCTTTCCCTTTCCATTTCCTTTTCCCGTTTTTCCTTTTCCCAGTTCTCTCTTTTTTTCTTTTTTCCATTTTCTCATTCTTCCCTTTTACCTTTTTCGATTTTTCCCTTTTCCGTTTTGCCCTTTCACCATTTCCCCCCCCCCCCCCGATTTAATCGGTCCAATGGTTTTTTAGTCTATGGCGAACACACATATCGGAAACATTGAAATGGAACCGGAAAATATTTAATATAGTGTGTTTTACTTTTACGTCCAACAGATAGCACTGTTTTTTTAAAATAAAGCATGTGTTTATCTGCCACAGGTGTGACATCTTAAGTAGGTATATAAAAACACACGTGTATTCGAATGCAACGTTATGTCAAAATTTCAAATCAATGGAGGAAGAACTTACCTAGATTTAAGGTTTTGAACAAACAGCATTTACACTTTTATTTATATAGATTATATAACAATTAAGGAACTAACCTCAAAATAATTAATCTTTATTGCGCATCTATTATTTATTTTATTGTTCGGTTTTTAATTAATTTTCCAACTAAATTTTATAGTAGAGTTGTAAGATTGTTAGTTAACTGTGTTAATTAAATAGCAAGTAGACTCGTGTAATCAATAACAGTATAATTTATTCGTGTAATTAGATTTAGGTTTTGTAAATAAAAGAATTACAGAATTTTACACTCTGTTAATTATTTTATAATATTATAAATATTTCCATAAAAATTCCAAATAAGGTAGTGTGTATCGTAATACGGATTTAATTAGTTCAGAAAAAAAAATGTCTGCAAAGATTTATTCTATGTTACATTTGAAAGAAAAATTAAATACTTCGTAACCCGCCTTACTTAACTACAAGAAACAATTATATTTGTGAAAGTATTAACGCATTCGTATGAAATGTGTTTCAATGCACGAACATAGTCTCGTTTAGCATCGCTAATAGGCAGGTTAAATCTATTACTGGTTGATTATTATAAGTACATATCTTTAGAAATCAGCGTCACTCTGAAAAATTTCATACAGGTCGGAAATAATAAACTTTTTAGTGTTATCGATAACTTTTGAGGTTAATTTGATTGAAATTAAAATTATTACGTGATTAAAATAGTGGCTAAAATGAAGTTCATGAATTATTTCTTTAAATTTCCTACTTAGTATATTTACGCATACACCTTTGTCTTTCAGTATAGTGCAATATAAGATTTATTTTACGTGAGCATCACTGCTTATGCCTTTGACAACAGTTGAATATTTACGATCTATTCATATTTTAGTATAATATACGTATATATTTTAAACAAAAAACTACCCTTAAAATATGTAAAACTCAAACAAGAATTCCGTATTTTTAAAACTTTTGTTTTATGCTAATATAATTTGGTTTAAATACAGCCTTTTAAAGCTTTTAAAGGTTTTATTATGTTGTCACAAAACTGTTTTTATTAACAATTCAATAGATGTCCAGTCTGTTTATAGAGCTTGTCGACGGAATGGAATAGAAAACTTTTGAATAACTAATGAAACCTTAGTTTTGTTCTTTAACTTTGCACTTCAGAGATAGCCGTCTACTGTGCATTTTTATTAGAACTTTGACTTCTCTTCAAATTTTTTCGTAAAGTTATCTAATTGTGAGAATTGAAGTAAAGTGGAAAAAGAATATTAAATTTAAAAAAAAAATCATAGAATAAATATTTTAAAAAATATATTAAATTTTTGTTTGATTATTCATGGATAAACTATGGTAAAATTTGTAAATTCTCATGGTTAATTTATTGATGTAAATAAACAATAATATTTAATTACTGTATAAATAATTTATTTCATATTGTATAAAGTCTCATCCAGAACTGCAGTAATGTATGACGATGAACCTCCATGTAGTTTCCAAATGAAGACAAATTTAAATAGAAAGAAACCGGTAAGTTATTTTACATTCTTAACGAAAGAAAAATATAGTGAATTATATATCTTCTGTTACTTAATTTTACCCATAGAATTATTCTTGTTTATTTATTTTTTGTTTTTTAAAGGTCGAATACGTTGTTACGGAACAAAAATCGAAAAAGTAGTGTCTAGAAAACACGTTGGCACTAAACAATAACAAAACAACTGGAGAAATGCTTTAATCAATCGACTCATAAAAGGGTACATTAATTTTTTTCATTTATATAATCTATTATTAGTTAATACATAAAACCTAAAACTTTAAAAAAAAAAATTATTTTCAATTTGCTTTTACATGAAAAATCTTTCACGTGTCCCAGTAGAATATTCACATTTTATTACTGGAGTGATAATAGTACTCTACAAAAATAACGTAAAATAAATAAATATTTGGCTGATTCTCATAGTTTATTTTATTTTGAATATCAAATAAACTTGGAAGAATTTGTGTAGAAACACGCATCTTACTGACACGCACAATATACATTTCTTCGTGTATATTTTATAACAAAACCTTTTTTTGCTTTTTACATCTTTAAAACCTTCCTGCTCTAGTAAATTGATGTACTTTATTTTTTTATTTTCCTAGTAAGCGAGGAAACTTATAAAAAATTCCGTTTACAGAATATTCCTGTGTTAGATTGTTATAAGAAAGTAATAAAGTACAGTAACATATTTCTGATTAATTAATAATACGGCATGAAAAAGTTTTTTTCCTATACTCAAAATTCCTTAATTAATTTTTCAGTAAATAATAATATTTAATCTGTTTGAATAAAATTCTAATTTTTTTTTTTTTATTACTTTAAAATTTATTCAAATTTTTAAATCATGACCAAATGAAGTAAAAGTTTATTATTTTACTTCATTCCTACAAGTAAAAGACTGGAATGTTTTATTTTATAGCACTATTAATCCAAGTTTTAATGTCGTGAGGATGTAATTCTAAATTGTCCAATGGAATTTATTTCATGGCGCATGTCAATGAGCCCTAAAAGAGTTTGAAGCACGAAACGAGTTATCCAGAAAAGCCACATAAGGTCACGCTATGTAAGTAGAAAATAAAATGTTTGCGATACACCGTCCGTCGCTTATCGACCACCCTAGTCGAATTCCCTGACACATGTTTGTGGCATCCATCTCAACTGTGTTTTTGTCTCCATAGACGATTATATACTTCCTTGAATTTAAAAAAAATAAATAAATAAAATACCTAGGTGAAGATTTTTTTACAGAAACGTCATATCATAACACGAATAAATCTCTAATGAAAGATAAATTACTAAAACTCAGTTTTTAGAGTTCAAGAAGATTGGTTTCTCACATCCGAAAGTAAAAGAAATTTTAGATCATTTAATTTATTCGGTGTTTATACATACACATACGTATATATACATTATTTATAAAAAAAATTTTCAAGTTGTTGAATATATTACCTTTAGATTTGTAACTGGCGAGACCTTCACTAATTTTTAATACCTTAGGTCATCTGGGACTGAAAATCATCAAATACCTCTGAAAAATTATCCAACTCTGAGTCCTGTTAACGGTAGTTAAGCATGAGAAATTTTTAGATTTGATCTTTCCATATTCAAAGTATATAAAAATTTCTTTCTTTGAAATATCTTGATACATTTACAACCAACATGAAATATACTTAAATGTATGCAATTTATGACATTATACATAGTATAAACTAGAGTTAATAATGTCTAATGCCACAAAATAAATATAATTTTTTAAATCTTTGAAATATTCAAATTTTAACTTTTAATTAATTATATCCTAAGATTATAGACTGTGACGAAATTTCATTTCATAGATAATTAGCCGATTTTCCGACGATGTTTCATCATTCCCCCGATACTTCCCTTTTTTTCTATTCATATACACAGGTACAGGACTACCTTTACCTATTTGCTTTAGTATTACTTTCATTACTACTTCTAAAGTGAGAGGATCAAAGCATTTATATTCCATTAGTATTTAATGTCTCCAACGTTCTTTTCACTTTCTTTATTCATTTTATTCAACTTATTTTGCTTATTCTTGAATGTAGTACACAACAATAACTTTCATCCTAGTCTTATTTCCACTCTCATGTATTGCCGATGTTATGCGTAATTTACCATCTTTGATAATTCAGAAAGTAATAGGAAGCCGACATTTAAAACTAACACGTGTGTTTTACGTTCTAGAAGTTGACTCCAACAAATAACACTAAATAATCTGTTTAATTTTTTTTTGGTTGACATTAAATATTGTTTGTATCAAACCATCAGAACATTTCAACAGAACAGGTACGGTCAGCCCCTCTTCAGTCCAGGTTTGATATGAGTTCAAGTCTGTCCTGCTGTTACGAAGGAACTTCTTCTTTCTTATCATTGACGAACTTAAGTTGAACAGAACAGGTGAATAGTTGAATGTTGATGCGTAACTATTCATAATCGAGATCTACAGACACGGTATACCTAACGTGAAGTAGAAGTTTAGCAAGTCTGGTAACATAGGCGAGGGCGTTCCACTTTGCAGGCGCTCAAGCGGTTAGTCTCCGGGGCAGGAAGAGTACGTAGTGGGACATAGCGAACGCGGCAGATTCCGCTCATTATTTCACTGGCCGTTTGCAACGCGTTCGGCTCAGTGGACTGGGAAGCCATCATGGCGGCTCTCACAGCTAAGGGGGTCAGTGCTTACATCAGAAGGCAGATCGAAGAATATTTGTATGACAGGCAAATGAGAACTGAGATTCTGGATGGTCCGACTAATTGTAGTCTTGGCTGGGAAGTTCCCGCAGGGATCAGTGTTAGGTCCCCTCCTCTGGATTCTTGTTTATGACGGTGTTTTGAGGCTTCTCATGCCGGCGGAAACTGAAAAGATTGCTTATACCGACGATCTCTGCATTCTTGTAAGCGGAACTACGGAAGAAGAAGTGGAAGCAAAAGGAAATCAAGCCCTTCAAACTGTTTATACGTGGTTGGGTGATCATGGTGTGGCTCTATCCGTACATAATTGCGAATTCATCATGTTTACTGGTCGGCGTCCGGAAAGGTACCTTGTCTTAAGGGTAGGTGGCTACCCACTATAAATAGGTGACTATAAATATAAATATAGGTATAAATATAAATAGGTGACTATAAATAGGTGGACGTGTATAAGCTACCTGGGAGCCCTGTTGGACAAAAACCTAAAAATTCACAGACCATGTCCTGTATTGCTGCGAAAAGGCCGGAAAACGGTTCGGTAAATCAATGCTTTGTTGGCTAGCCAGAGGGCGTCAAGGGCATCGAAGAGGAGACTCATCGTCTCGGTGGTGGCCCCTTCTTTGCTATATGCGACCCCGGTATGGATCGCTGCTACAAACGTTAGGCGTAATGTTGTGAACCTTCAGAAGTTTCATAGCAGTATTCTCCTTGGTGTCATCCCAGGATATTGTACGGTCTCGTATGAGGCGACTTGCGTCCTATCGTCGGTTCCTCCGATTGAGCTGTTAGCCCTGGAATGCACGTTCTGTTTTGACGGTAAGGAAAGGGCTGAGACCGCAGATCCGTAGAAAATGGAAGGAGAGGTGATGGTAAGGGGACCGAGCAGGGTGGACCAAATAAACTGTCACGGATCTTGACCTTTGGTTGACAGGCGGCACGGTGAGCTCGGTTAATACGTGACTCAATGTTTTACGGGGCACGGTGCTTTAGAAAGTTACCTGTACAAATTCCACAGAAGGTCCTCTCCCCGTTGCATGTATTGTGACGGGGAGGATGACGCAGAACATATCATATTTGTGTGTAATGAACGGCAGAATCAGAGAAGAACGGCCGGGATTAATGGGCTTCAGGTAGAGAATCATTTGACATTTATTTTAGATTCGGAGGCCAACTGGAGGAAGTTGACTCCTTTACGACCGAAGTCCTCACCGCCAAGGTGTCAGAGGGGAGAAGAAGAGTGTTCTAGGTGATATCAGAGTAGGTAAGGGTGGACCGGCCCATCCGTGAGTGGTCACATGCTTAGGTGTGCGGCCTACAATAGTCGGATGGGGAATCCAGCCAGTAGGTGGAGAAAAGGTTAAGACCGAGACCCGTCTAGGGGGGAGGGTGCCGGGAACGGCATAGCCGGGTCTAGTTCTTCCCCTTCCCGTGGGTAGTGGCAGGCAATGCTAATGACCGAGACCCGGTCTCTAATGAGTGGGCTCGGAACGACATAGACGGGCCAGGTTACCGTCCGCTGGGGATTTGAGGCAGGCAACAGAAAATCCAACCATGGTGGGGGGGGACCGATTTGCCGTGCCGGAGATGGCCAGTATTTAGAGTGCAACCCTGAGATCATAATGAAGTACAGTTTGAAAGTATAGGTCTTCAAATTTCTTCCTAGATGGTTGTAATGGTTGCAAATCGAGTGTCCCGTGAGGATGCTTTACGTTCCAGCCAACCCTACGAAATATCTGGAACCTATGGTTGCAAAATACTCCAAAAATAATACATCCGTTATCTCATGGCGGGGAGGAAAGTATATCACATATAATCTAATTGCCCCCATCCAGCGGATTTAGCCGATGACAATTCAATTTGATCTCTGCTGAATCCATAGAACTGGTGATGTCTTAAGGATATTTTATAAACACTGCAGTACCTCCATGTTTTCTAATATACGGATAATTTGTCGTACGTGCAGAATATCCTTGAAGTCGAAGATAGTTACAATCACTGAAGTGTGTCTGCTGGATAAGTATGTCATCCATAGATTCGTTAGGACCAAAGCCTTTAACTCCTCTCTCCGATTAGTCAGGCCAATGATGTTAAAGTAATATTTTTTAGAAATCTTACCATAAGCTTATAAGACTACCTAAATTTTGAACCAGGAATACTATGTTAGAGACAGTTATTCCAGTTTACCCACAGAATCCTCACAGTTACTCCCAACTTTCGTAGCATGTGACTGGGGTTTTCCCGATCGGGGAGCCCATGATTATTTTGACAATCACGATGTGCCCTTCTTTTCAGTCTCATTTCTAGGATTTTCCTATATACTCTGCCACACTTGTACTTGGCTGGATGGCCCAATTGACAAAGTGCACAAATGGCGGGAGTACTTTTGTCTTTCTTTGAAATCCGTGGTCTTGTAGTCCTCCGCACTCTTGAAGTAGCGGAACAGTGGCATTCAGCTGTTCTTTACGTGGCTATATTGCTGGCAAATCATGCATTGAACCAGACCGGGAGGCTTTCTTGGTGTTTCAATAGTTACATTGCAGTTAGTGATATATTTTAAGCGAATAATTTATCAGTTTTATAAACTCGAGGTTTAAATTTCTCAACGAACGTTGATATCAGATCTATGATGGTAATTTACTATTCTTCGCACCCTACGCCCATCTCCGTTAATTCCCTCTTCAATCAGTTCCACTGGATCTGTGAAGTGTATATTCTCGATCAACACCCGAAAAATTAAATGATTAATTATTTTAAAGTGATCACAAAATTAATTTTTGACAAATTAGTGTTATTTTTAATGTACCTATTATTAAATTTTTAAAATGTGCTTTCGACAAAAATTGGAAATTAAAAGGAGATAATTTTGGACTTAAAATATACATTAAAAAAAGATTGAGTAAAAGGAAAAATTAGTTTTGGAAACTTTTTAAAAATCTTTACAAAGCATAACACTTTTTTAAAAAGTGCATATATCTATCATATATGCATACTAACGATGATAACTAATAAGTAATTGTCGAATAAAAATACTATCAGTGTGAACAAGTTTAATCTATCATTTAATCATTTCTATGTTTAATGTAATTTCTATCATTACGTATGTTAATACTGTGATTAAATGACAGAAAATTATCTGAATAGACTAGTCTAAGGACTTCAGATATTAATTACCTGTGAAATACCTGTCATCTGATTAAGATATTTATTGGCAAAATCATTAAAACAGATCCGTATTCCAGTTTACTACAACATTCACTACAGAACAGAAATTTTATGATTGATAGGAGTATAATTTATTTTTAACTATTAATTTTTTTTCAGTTTATTCTTCTTCATAAACAAATACAATAACGGACGGAGCAATTCATTTTTGAAAAATATATTTATACGTTAAAAAATATACGTATTTTTAAAATAGGATCTTAGAAACAGTTTTGTAAATAAATTATTAAATATTTCAAGTTTATTTAACAAAATCAACTAATCTTTCTTACTGTTAATATACATTTTCTAAACATTTGATTTACAGACATAAAAATTACAATCAAAAACTTGATAACGTACATAAAACACAAACTAAAACATTATATAAGACAAAAAGCTTATCCCTTTATAACTAATTTAGCCCAAAGGTAGAAATCTGTAATATTATTTATTTCCTTTATATATATATATATTGTATAAGAAGAAAAATACATGGACTAACTTAAATCTTTTAAACTTGTTCCAATCCAATATTCTAACATGATGGATTTACTTCTGATTTACTTCATGAAGATTTACTTCTGCCCATGGATGCTCATTGCGTAAGTTGTTGACGCCATCTCGAGTGAAACTTTCCTCATCAGTAAAAAAAAATACTAGTAGAGTTATCGATTTGTATTCTACCAGCTGCAGAACTCCAAACGAAGCGAACCATCGGTGTAGATGATAAACTGTCTGTTTATAATAAGGATAAAAATTGTTTTGTTTAAATATCCTCCAGACCATCGAATGCGAAACTCCGATCCGCTTAGAAAGATGTCATGTACTGAACTGGACTGCCCTGAATTGCATTGATAACAATTTCATCAATAACAGATATAATAATTGACAGATCGTTTTGTCCATCATAGACAGATTGGACAGATCGTTCGTAGCTGGTACTGAACCGGTTTCCCGAAGGTTGCGAGAAATCGCGTTAATTTTTTTGGGACGGGAATCCTGCGATTTAGGAAACGTATTACACATTTTACAGAAGCAGCTATAGAATTACCATTGCACACACATAAAATTAGTACTATATCAGCGTATTCTAGGTTGTAAATAAGTACGGCATTTCTTCAGTTTCAAACCAATAACTTTCAAACTAGTTTTCAGAAAACCTTCGCTAACGACAGCACATTTCATAGTACCCGATATGCTTAATCTACCTTACAGGATGATTTTAACACTAATATACTACTGAGAATTATTGTTATTCAGCTGTTGTTATTATATTACTAACATTGAAATAATAATTTTGTTTTAAATTTACAAAATTTCTATCATTAATTAAACAAATTATCTAAGTAATTTTTGTTTATCTATTTTTATTTTACAATTGTATGAAATTTTAATTTTGTTTTTAAAGCAATTTTTAACAGTATTCCTTATTTTTACAAAATTTTTACATCACCAAAATAATTGATTTTTGTTTACATTAAAAAGGTACTTTTCTGACAAATGTAGGGATGTACTGTTTTTAATGTAAATTCCAACTTTTCTTTGTTTTATTCAACTTATCTTACAGAATTTTGTCCAAAATTAACTTTTCTGCAGGCATCCTTTATTTTTTTTATTTTTTACTCATTTAACAAAGTTATTGTACTTTAAACATAAACAAGGGCTTTTACCCCAATTTATCGGCTTTCACCCCAGGTATCAGCAGATGTTTTTGAGATAAACTTCTACAGATTCGGTTCTGGGACCTATTTTATTAGATTTTTAGATCAAACCCATTAGAAACTACTAATTATGCCACTTAATTAACGTCCTAAAAATCTCAGTACTACCTTTTCATCGGGATAGCTGAAATTCAACTGAAATGTTTCACTAGCCGTACTTCGAAAACAAAGCATTTTAGGAAATATGTTTATATAATTTTTTTTCCATTATTTTCAGAGTAGAATAGATCATAAAAATACCGGAAAAATGTTATTCTCTGTATACACGGAAATCATAAAAAGAAAGAAAAATAAATCATACAAATATACAGTATTCTGTTTTATGTCTTTTTTTCTGTTAATGCAAGTTTAATGTTCTTATAATGGTTTAAGTTATTGTATAAAAAATTGGTAGCTTAGCATGGTTAAAAAAAATTTTTACCTCTCAGTTAAATTTGTTCGTTTTTTTTTGTTTTTACTATAGATATCATTTAAAAGTGATTGCTACTTTGGCTCTCAGTAAAAACGTTATTCTTTCAGTATTATGGAGATAGTTTCATACACATTTAATTATTAAAAAAATAGAAAAAGAGTTGTGAAAGTAAGAGTAGTATTGGTTATCTACAATACTGTTAAGGCTGTCTGTTATGAAACAGAACGGTCGCTTCACAATAATCTACAACAAAATTCCGTTCACTGGTATGGAACAAAATTCTGTGCAACGTAAATGAACTGATTTTATTGAATATTTGTGTTAATCCAACCTATAGCATCTTTAAATTGTATTAGAGGATAGCGGCAATGAACGGGTATTACCGTTTATTTTTCACTCGTAATTTTTCTTAAATCTTACTGATTTCCTTTAAATAAGAAAACATAAATATCAAAATTTAGAAATATAAAAAGAGGGTTTTTTCTGTCAACTGATTAATCAAATATAATTGTTGAAAAACAATTCTATGAATACCAAACATCTAAATAAATTCTGGATTATTAAAACACATTTAATACAGAATTACTTACGAATTACGTTCATGTGAGCAGAGACTAAATGAGTGTGAAAACTAGGAGCATCAGCAGATACTTCACAAAGATATCTTCCTGTCATATTGAGGCTGACATCACGCAGTACCACTCTATCAGGCCCTGACATATCCACCTAAAAATAAACAATAAGTCATTTTTTTTTAAATTTGCGAATAAAATATGTAATTTGTTTTGATCGACTTTTAACTTTTTTTTTTTTTTTTTTAATTATAATCCTAACACTTAGCACACTTAGCATAATGATGATTTGTAAGTTTATTCTTTTTTTATTTGTTTTTTTACATTTTCTTTATAAATTAAAGTAGTTTTTCTGATTTTACAACTGTTTAGGAAAATGTATTTTAAGTATTTCTTTGAAAATTTAAATAACTGGATATTATTAAAAATTTACTTTCTGGAAGAACATTTACTCAAATCTGAATAAAAATATATATCCTCAATGAATACAAATTAAAATCATAAATGTATACTAATTTTATCTATAAAAATAAAAGTGTAAATGTTTGTTTATTCAAAATATTAAATCTCCGAAAGTTCTTCACCGATCGCTTTGAAATGCATAACATTGCATTCGAATACGCGCGTGTTTGTATATACCTACTGTTTATATGCCTTTTTTTGGTTTGTTTTACCTCCGGGTCCGCAGTCAAGCAATTCATTCCGCAGAGGATGAGATGAATGATTTGTAGCGTGTATGAAAAATGACCGGGATTTGAACCCAGGACCTCCGGGTGAAAGGCCGAGACGCTACTACTCGCGCCACGGAGTCCGGCACTATTTATATACCTAATATTCCACACCTGTGACAGGTAAAAACATGCTTTTTTAAAAAAAACAGCACTATCTGTTGGACGTAAAAGCAACACACGATATACTAAATATTTTACGATTCCATTTCAATGTTTCCGATATGTGGGTCCGCTGTAAACTAAAAAAATACTGGATCAATTTACGCGTGGTGAAAAAGGGAGAAGGAAAAAAGAGAGGAAGGGGAAAATAGAAAAAAGGAGAAAAGTAAAAACGGAAAAAGGAAATGGAAAGGAGAAAGAGAAAGCTGGAAAGGGAAATAAGGGAAAGAGAAATGTGGAAAAGAAAGGGAAAGGTAAAACAGAAGTAATGGAAAGGGAAATGGAGAAAGGGAAAGGGAATATGGTGGAAATTAATACAGGAAAAGGAGAATGGGAAAAGGTTAAATTTTTTGAAGTTCTGTAATGTTCATTTTGTTAATCTTTTATCAAACTTTCAATTAAGTTCATTTAATCTATAAATATATACTCAAATCTAGCAATAGCGAAGCATTGCCGGATCTGCTAATTCTCAATAATTATTTACATTGCTCGATAAAACGTAGACAAATATTTAAAGGTACGTCTATCTGATGTCAAGAAGTCAAAAAGTAACAAAGTTTGTTTCATTCTTCCACATAACTATTAATGAGGAATTTTTTAAGTTTTTTTTTTTTAAACTATTTATTAGAAACGTTTTGCTATGACAGAAATAACTGCTATCACTGAAAAATAAAAACAATAAAAACGGAATATTTAAGGTGATTTATAACTTTAGATTTTTTTTCTTGACGTATTTCTTATGAGCACGCATACTAGTTGTAAGATAAGGAAGTAAAAATTAAAAATTATTGATGCACGTAATTTTTTTAAGTATGTAAAAAAATTATGTTTGGGTTTTATCTTTCAACGAAATTATTTTCTCCCATATTAATGATAAAATCGGAAAATTGCAATAAAATATCCTGCTGTTTCCAAGTTGTAGATGGAAAAAATACACACAAATCTTTTTTATTGATAAGTATCATTCTTGACTGATGAAAATTATCCGAAAGTAAAAATCAAACAGCATTGAAATAACAGTATTATGCTTTATCAATACGTAAAGTTATAGTATTTTTCTGTTTGAAATTTGAAAGTATCTTTAATTTACTAAATTGAAAAATATAAACATTTATGCAAACCTCTACTATTCTGCCTAGAAATCTTTTTCATAGATTTTGTCTTTGAACGAGGTAATAGATTTATCTGTTATTACAAAATAAATATCGTAACCCCTATTGCGAGATAAATAGTTCTTTTTATTTTTTTAACGTAAAGAATACATTTTTTTTCTGAAATATCGCGCTGTTTATAAAACATTAAGACTGCTTGACCGATGTTAGATAGCTTACCCAATCCATCAGTTACAATGATGTTTTGGTATCGTACGTAAAAGGAGAATGATTGATTTCATGAAATTTGGTTCACTAGTGTACATTTTATGTGATATTGTTTATTTTAGTCTAAAAACAAATTCTTCTTATTGGTCCTTAAAAATTTACTTTATGTAAAAGACTTTCACTTCCCATTTTATGCATGTTATGTAGAGGACTAAATAAACATTTTATACAAATTTCAAAACCACTATAAACTAGTTACCATACAAAAACCAAAATCATATTAAATTAGTAAAAAAACATCTCCTACTATTAAGTAGCTTGCATTAGATAAATAGCTCGAAGTTCTTCTGCAGATATAGTCGAAAAAAATTTGTAAAGTTTAGAAATTAAGAAGAATTTACTTCCAACTTGAAGAGTTTCATTATTGAACAGAAAAAAATTATTTCTTTCTTATAAAAAAATAGCATTCTGAATGTAAAAATATCCTGGGCTATGAACAGTTTTCATCAGAAAAACTCATACCATTGTTTGATGAGTGAACAAGCCCGTTTTACATGAAAATAGGGGTTATATAAGTTAATAGGTGTTATATAACGTTTATAGGACTAAAAGTAAGATTATTTAAATTTTCCGGTTTGATCTAGTTGTATACCTGGTCATTGTAAATCAGTTGATTTCAAAGACAAAGGTTCTTAAGTTAAAATCCTAGTAGCTAGTTTCTTTTATTGTGATTCGAATACGTAGATATCGGTGTTCTTCGGTAATCGGCATTCAATTAACCACTTATCTCAGGAATGTTCTGTCTAAGTCTGTTCATGGCTACACTTTTATCGGTTCATCTACATTTACATTCCAATAGCTAATAACTTTAATTGTTTGTGACAATAAATAAAAATATTAAAAAAAAAAAAATAAGTTAGAGTGAAAATATTTTTTAAAAGGCGATCTTAATTTTTAATCTTATATAATTTTTACCTTCAAAATAAATGTTAACCGATAGTGAATTTTTTTTATCTCGAATAAATTTTATCTTTTTTTAAGCAGTCATTTCGTAACGTGTGTGTCTTGCTCTTCTTCAGATATTAAATACCTACTTTATTCAGACATTAAATTCATATAATGCTGTATAATGTACGGCGTATAATTAATTTTAGTTTTGCTTCCTTACCAATCAAACTTAACAAATTGATGTTTTTAAATTTTAAAAATTTACTCATCTTTAAAATATTACTATTATTAGTTATTACATAAGTTATTACTCACACATTCGATCAAAAAATATATACGCGAACTTTTTTTCAGCGTTTTGAACCAAAACAAATTTGGTAGATAAACCAAATCTGTTAGAAAAATATAAGGATGGTTAATGTTTATTAAAAAAAAAAAAAAATAGGTTTCTTTAAAATTTGATTTTTATAACAATTTCCATAACTTGTTACGTTTAGATTAACAAAAAGGGAGGAACTTGCCTTCCTGAAAGAAGCGGGCGAAGAGGTTAATGACTCATATACTTTAAATGTAATTTTTTTTGGGTATACTTCATTTAAATATTTATTACTATTGGTCTGACATATTTTGGTCGTAAATAAATTATTATTGGAAGATATTATTTTTTTCTTTATGGATGTTTTAAATATTTGACATAATTTTAGTTTTGTTTTGGAAAATGTAACTTTTGTTTTTTCCTTTTACAAAAGGAAAACTCTTTTATATTTACAAAAGTGTTATTTAATTTAAAACTAGTTAAATTTTAATATCCAGAACAAGTACACTCCTTTTGTTGATAACACTTATAATGATATAAACTCTTATAGATATGTGGCTACTATAATTTTGAAATTCGATGTACGTTTATGTTTATTTCAAACTGCTGATTTTATTTGCATTATTAAATAATAACAATAAATAAAATATTATCGACTCATAAACATTATTTTTTTACAGTTCATCATATCAATTAATAACAATTTTTTATTTTTTTATTTTAGAGACCAATCTTGTATGAAATCCAAAAATATTACATGTTAGATACATATACACAGTCTTTCTCTTAAAAAGAATAATGATTGTTTTTTTCTAAATACCTCAAAATATTTTAACAACAAATTCGAATTTTTTGGCCAAATTAATTCTCATATATTAATCCATAATTTTCTCATTCTATATGTTCTAAATTCAAAGCAATTGGCCTGTAGAGTTGTATAAACAACAATGGAAAACTAAAGTGACAAACGGTTGACTGAAGAATTTTGTGTTATATTTTACACTGTGTTAAATTTTATAAATTAATTTATTACATGACTAATCACTTGTACTAAAATATTCAATCAAGAATTAAATCAATATTTTATCTGTTTTGATTATTGAAATCTTATCCAGTTTTTCCCGCAATAGAAATTGTTATATCAATTAAAAATAATAATTACAAAACAAGGGTATTTATTAGACTGATAAGTTTTCAAGCGTGCATATTAATAACACAAGCATATATTCCTCTTAAATCCGTCGAAAAGCTTACTGTAGGTCCCAGATTGATCTACACACGATATAAACTTAGTTATTATAAGGAAAATAATTACTATAATGAATTTCTAGTTAATTATTACCTAACTGAGCTAACTATAAATAATCAAGTAAAATTTAAAAGGAGAATTAGTATAATTGAAATTAAATTATGACCTGATAAAATAAAATTATGAGAAAATTTTTAATTATGATTAAATTTTTATTAAATTGTGGTCTGAAAAAATTATTAGTTTCTTATTCTTTACACGAATACGTAAGCTGTTATTTAAATATTTGATAAAACTTTTTTTTCAGATTGACGTTTATAGCCTGGCAGGTAATTATGGTACAATGTAATATTATTCAAATGGAGGTATTCAGAAGGTTGCATGTTACTAATAATGCTGTTATATTCTTGATAGTATAAACATTTGTTGTTCTTCGTTTAGTTTTGTATGAGAACTCGTTGAAAAAAATAACTTTCATTTTTATCGCTTTATCTAACTATTCATTGAAATAATATATAAATATAATTGAATATAATTGAAAAATATAATTAATACTGTTATATAAAGTAAAGAAAATTATAAAATACTATTTTACTGTTAATTTATTTTAATAAATAACAAAATTTAAATTAAATAAAAAATACATAAAATGTTAAAATAATTTATAATTTTTTTTTGAAATTAAAAAAAAATTCTTTTATCACGTTACAACAATAAATCTAATAGTAAAAATCATAAACAAAATTTCTTACATCAATACGAAAACCTGGTAATGGAAACACCCGAGTATGTGGAAGCTCTTTCGGAACAAATCTAAAGAATTCTTTTCGTCCTTTGTACCAGGTAACTGTGTATAAAGGGTCATCTTCTAGATCGTAGCTGCAAATCAGGGTAGCTGTATCCCCTGGACTGATAGCTGATGGTACTTTTAACTGGACATTCTTCAAACTTCCTACACCTGAAAAAAAGTTAAGTATTTAACGACATATCTATTTATAAAAAATGTTTCAATTGTTAACTAATCAACTATAGTTGAAATGTATCAATTTTTTTCTTTCGATTGCAACGTGTATAATATAGACTTAAATAGAACTGGAAAAGTGTTTTATGTCTTTATAAAAACGTACAAAATGTGATCGTTGTACAAAAGTACATACAAACTTAAATTTAAGCTTCTTCATACATTTTTCAGCTCACACTACTTTCTTCATTATTAGATTTCAATTTGTTTTTTAATCGTTGAATATTATTTTAACCACTTAATTAATTTTTATTCTTATTTTTTTTTTTTGTAGCGCTTTCTGTGATTTAGTTCAGTACTACGTATGGGACCGGTCAAACGTTGAACACTAAATCTTATCATTAATTTCAGAATTTAGTACTTATTATTTACTCGTATTTATAACTATAATTTATTATCGGAAGGAAAAAGGAATTAATTAATTGTTAATGAGGGAAGGGAACATGTAACGCTTCTTAAACTATTGATTCCGAATTAAAATTAAACTAAAAGTTACCGAATGCCAAACGTTAGTAATATAACAATAAACAAACCATAAATAATTTATTATTTAGATTAAATTGAATGAGTTTAATTATTTAGTACAAAATAAAAAAATATGCAAATTAATATTTTATTGGTTAAAGAACTACGACATGTATAGGATATACATCTTCTGCCAAGTTTGTAGATTTATCTTGTACATAACTTTTACTAGGTTGTTTCTTTGATTATGAAGAATTTTCGTTTAAAAATGACTTAATTTTAAGATTACCATATCGATTTTTATTTTGAAATCTATACTTTAATTTTTTTTGGAAATATATCAGCTGTATTACTGTTGTATAAAAATTGCTTTTGATTAAAAGTTATATTCGTTTTTAATAAGTGCTATGTTTTTCTGTTACAATCTCTTTTTTCTTTTTTTTTCTTTGGTATTTATTTATTTGAATAATTTATAAATAAAGTAGTTAAACGTGGACAATACTTTTATATTTGGACTGGTATTATATTATTAAAATTATTTTGGTTAATTTTGGTTAGATATTAGAATTCCATTTTCATTTATTTTGTAGGTTACAGCGATAACCTAATATAACAAAAGCATGGATTACCTATCACCTCATCGATCGGTACCATTGAGAAGTTAGATTGAGAATCTACGTCCTCAATGGACTTAGATATGCATAACGTCTTAGCGTCTCCAACATGGAAAACGTTTCAGGTACTGTGTAAGACGAGGACGACGCAGAATACCAGTAACATCAAAAACTACTTAACTTTATCAAAAACTTATGAGAACTCACCGATGGAGATAAGCAATACTAAAACGTACAGGAAGGAAGCCGTCCGATATTCCTTTATCGGATCACAGATGTGGTCCCATAAATTATTGTGATTTCTACAAATTATGTCGTCGGTCCTGTCCCAAAGTGACTACTATGTTAAACTTTTCACTGCTGAGCAGTTACGTATGATGACGAAAGGCGTAACCACTTACAAAAAATGATAGAATTACTCAGTGAACACTAGGTTATTGGATAGATATTCATAAGAAAGGACGAGCGTATCATTTCAATCCCGACTGACATGATCAAGTGTGAAATTGAAGAACAAGGACATAAGCTATGAAGTATTATAAACGCCCATCATCGTGTGATAAAAGAACCATTGTCTACATTCTTCATTAACCTTGAGCCTAATGAGAACAAGGGGATATTCAAAATAAGAAAGATATCGAACTGTAGCGTCACATTTCAGATACCCAGTAGAGCTCCAACTCTGTCCAAATGCATGAGATATCAACAATACGGTCGTAAGAATAACTCCATGTGATCCTTCCGGTGTGTTTCCAGAGAGACAAAGGAATGCGGACTGTCCTAGAAAGGATCGAAATACTCCCTCTGTTTGTGCATTTGTCACTCAGACCATCTTGCTAATTATAGTGGTTGTAGAGTCTATAAGAAGATTCTGGAAGGAAAACACACGCAGAAATTGCTATGTTCTTCCTTTTTTGAAAAATAATATTTCATTTAATCTAGGCAACGGCAATATCCCTTCTTCAAGGCGAGAGAAGTCTAGAAATCCAAGACTCCAATGAAATAATATTATTGGATCTTATACAACGGTTGTGGGGCGCAATACCCATGAAGATCTCAAGTACAGATTGCAGAAATTGACTTCCAAAATAGTATATTCAGTTCATTAAACTGGAAGCCTGATAGGATTATTCAGCAAGGTGGTAGCTAAACATTGTTAATGACCAGTTTTCATACCTACCTGGAACATCAATGCTCTTGTTGTCCGCAGAAAAGGATTACAGATATTTCTTCACAAAAACGTTAGGTTTTGTCCTCCTCTGTGAAATAAAGTTATTGATCGGATCTATCTTGCTTTTTGGTACCCAAAAACGAAGATAGATCCTGATATGTTCCTCTATGAACATGACAAACCATCTGGACGGTAGGGCGCATCAGGGCACTGCACTGCTTATAAAAAAAACTAAAATTTCAACAGTTGTCATATCCAAACGACTTGAATTAAAATTTTATACCAGCTTGGGCCTCTCGTGCAATCTACTGTTCTCTTTGGCAAATGATTTCCACTGAATTATTCACCGACTAATTTATAATACAACAAAACCGCGCTTTGTAGCGGGTAGAACTAGAACGTCTGCATATTACATGGGGTTCACGACTTACAAAACTAACGGTCGAGCTTTAAACGATTGCATCATGAACATGCATCTCGATGCATGTTCCCAGCCAACGAACTGGCCGCCGGATCTTACTAAGTTTCCGGACCAACTAGATTTTTATTTAACATCCGATATATCGTCTATGTACACTTCTGGAAGGATTAGACTGAAATTCTCATCATTCACCTGTCCGACTCATTATAAACATAGTGATAATTACGAAGAAGGCATCCCCTATCTTATACAACCACAGAACAGATTGTAAGTCTTACAGGAGCTGGATAGTAGATGATCATGTCATATCCACTGAGTTGAAATGTTCGTCTGATATAGACTACACAACCGGATACCTTAACTCGATGTAAAAAGGAAGCAACATGGTGTTCAACGAGTGGAGACAAAAATGAAGGGCAAGATGAAGCGGACTCTCCAGGAAACGTAATGGATCTCATTTCAGTCAAGAAGCGGTTCAAAACGAGATGGCTATATTACAGGTGACCAAAGGTTAAGATATATTTAAACAGGGCTGCTTGGAGGTTAAAACGAGTCCTAAAGTCTGTCAAGAAGGAGATATTTAAAAATTAGCTCATTAATCTTTCCCTTTCAAAAAGAAACAACTACTCTTTGTGGAAAGCCTCGAGAAGATTTCAGGGGCTAATGCCTCAGTTCACTCCACTATAAAAATCGGTGAGTCTTGGTCAAGAAGTGACGTGAGAAGGCCGGCCTTTTTGCTAGTAGCAGGCGGTCTTTCAGTTACTTAACATCTATAGCACTGATGAAGAGAAAACTCAGGCTTCTTAGAAGGCTTCTTAGAAACCCCGAATCCGATGAGTCATGCAATTAGGACTTTCTCATCTAGGGAAGTGCTGGAACTGTTTAAAAAGGAGCGGAACTCGAAGAAAGTCTCTGGTTTTCACCAAAAATATTCTTGTTATACTTCCATCTAAATCCTTAATTTATTTGTGACTCAAATGTTTAATAGTAGTATCCTTCGAACGTCATGTCGGAGTGGAGGTGTCTCACGTAGTGATAAAACCTAAGCCCGGCAATTCAGTACATGACGTGTCCTTGAACAGGTCAATAAGTCTACTACTATGACCAAGGTATTTGAAAGGCTAATCGTTCAGAAATTGTTACCTGAATTAGAAGGGGGAAAAGTTATTCCTTCAAAGTTCGGTTTCCCCACCGGTCACACCACTCTTGAACATATATCCAGGATGATTCGTGTTGTCACTAACTGCTTGAAAGAGAAAAGGTTCTGTTTTTTTTATTTTTAGATATAAGGCCAACATTCGATATGAGCTGCCTTGTTTGCTATAAAAACTAAAAACAAATCTACCTCAACTCTTTTATTTAATAGTGTTATTTAATATCTACTAGGACAGACACTTCACCCGGATTAAATAAAAGAAGGAGTTATCTGAATTCTTTGAAACTTCCTTGGATGTTCCTCGTGGCTCAGTGCTGGGCCCTATCCTCTACTACACCTTCACAGCGGACCTTTCAGTCATAGAATTAACCACTATTGCATCGTTTACCGACGACTTGGCAATCGTGGCTGACGCTGATGATCCAACTCAAGCATTGACTAGGTTGAATTCTGATTTACTTTTTTCTAGCCGTCTGGTTGAAGAAATGGAAAATAAAGGTCATTCAAGCAAAATCGTCTCCCATGACATTCGCGATGATATTTTTTTCTATATTGTAATGACTCAATTTTTTTACAGCTATAAATAATAAAAGATATGAATAAAGAAAAATCCTTTCTTGTGTAGTACATTCACAGAGGTGGGATGTAACTAAACCATTCAACTCAAGTGAAAGTACTCCATTGCTTTCTTTAATAACCTAGAGAACTATAATAAAATCAATTTAGAATTTTTCAAGTATATGTACTTTTACCTTTACATTCTTTACTTAACTACACAAAGATAATGCAAAATTTTATATGCTCCTTTTTTCAATGTAACAGTTACCATTACTAACATAACTTACCATTAGTAAGTTATGAAAGTATGAATTTATCATGCTCTACTGAAATGAATATCACCAACCTATATTTTTTTTTTACTTTGAAGCAGAAAAATGTATTATTAGCTAAGTTTTATTTTATTGTTTTTTTTTAATGTATTTATAAATTATGTACATAGATAAACTTAGTAGCCTTCTAAAAAGTAATTCGGTTTCTTAAGGAATTTGTTACATATTGTGTTATAAAAGTTACATAACGGAGTTCCTGTAATGATATGACAAAGATTTACATATTTTTGACTTTTTTATTTTAAAATTCTTCATTAAATTTCAGTAAATACTGTACTAAACCAACATCTATCGATAACCATCAGTAGTATCATATGATTAAGCGTAATCTACTACAGTGTTATTTAGTATTTCCACCAGTTTATTTACGTAAAAAATTACCAAACTATTACTATTATTATTACTTTCAGGGGTAAAAATGAAGTATGGTACATAAGGAGGCTATTTGATTATCTCCAGCTGTTTGTTCACTAAAAACTTTTGTTATTCAATAAAAATATAAATCATGATTTTCAATCATATTTAATCATTTAATATCGTGTAGCTTGTTTTAGAATTATATTACTAGCTAAATTCTAATTCTTGGAAATGTATACATAAAATGAAAAATTAATTTTATTGAAGTTTTACTAAAAAGTTTAATTTCTAATAAAAACATAATACTTAACATGTTTCGGTATTTTCAGTTAGATTTCATTATAGAGTTTCACTGCAGTGATAAATTTGTATTTGATAAAGTTCGTGTAAACTGTATAATAATATATTCCTTATTATTTTTCTACAATTTATAATCCTCCATAAAATATACATTTCTTTAAGTCTATAACTTTCATACAATCTTTGTAAAATTGTATAGAAATGGTAGGCAATGTTACTTATCTCTCTTTAAAATCATAAATTTTAAATTTTGTTATTTAGTGATCACAATTTTTTTCATTTATCAGTCATTGTTGTTTATACATGAATTGAAAAACAAATCCCTTTCGACACGCTGGAAGGCAGAGTTAGATTTCACCGATGCTAAATAGGGAAAAATATATATTTCCAACTTAAAGTTAAGAAAAACTTCAAATTTACTCAATACGACAGTGGTTGCATCTGAAAAAAGTTTTCACATGTTTAACATACGAGAATCCCATCTTCTTACAATTCCAGAAATATTTGGATCATCTCTTGCCGTAAAGGTTGGTCATATAAAAAACTGTTTCTCATAAAATTTTAGATAATGTTTAGAAGACGACTAACTACCAATTTAAATCGATTCGATGCTGTGTCTATTACGGGAGGTATGATATTTTTGTCTACAAAACTCCATTTTTTCCATCTCCAATGGTGGGTGATATTTTGATATCACCCATAACTTATATAAGTTTTAGGCTCTTATCCAAAGAGTAGTAGGAACTTTAAACGAATTCGATATTTTTCTTAATAAGAAAGTTATCGCGATTTTTTTTCAAAAAGCCCCCATTTCTACCAGCATAGTCCGATTTTGACCGTTAACAACTCAACCGAGATTTCGGGGCGCGTTATTTTTAAGGAACAATTTGAAAGTGATTGGCTAAAAATTACAGCAGTTATCGTGTCGAGATAAAAGATAGTGAAATATATATTTTTATATAAATATTTTTCTTCTGCCCGTGTGTATGTGACTGAACTCCTCCTAAACGGCTAGACTGATTTTGATGAAATTTGTGTGTGTGATTAAGTTGATTCGAAAATGGTTTCGATTCACAATTTGATCCGATAGAAAATGTTTTTTTAAATTTATTTATTTATGTGTTGTTGCTGATCTTGGGATGGTTAAGGTTCACAATTGCATCCGGTAGGCAGCGCTGTGATCGCGTTTTAGAAATTTTTTTTTATTTTTTGGCATATCAGTCAAACCCGGTAGTTGGTGCTGCGATTGGATTCTAGGAATGTTTTTATTTTTTTTGCTTTTTCGCATATCAGTTACTTGCGTCGTAGCTTAGTGTTGTTATTACATTAAAATTCTTATATTCTCTAATTAGAATTGCGCGCTTATTGAGAATATTATATTATTATTTATTGAAATAACGTTTTATTGTATAATTAAAAAATATACATTGTGCAAATTTGTAAGGTGTAGTATTGAAGGGAGTATTTTACATTATTTTTCATGAATTTTAATGATGTATACACGTGCATTCAATAACAGTCAACTTAACCTACAAATTTAAATTGTCATTTCTCAATTGCTTCTATGCAACTTATGAAGTATTGAACGGCTCTTTGAAAATTATACTTATAATAATTATAGTTTTTAGTATATGTAAAAACATTAAAATTATAATTTTGGAAGTTGATTCATTTTATAAAAAATTTTCAAAGATTGTTTTTAATTTACAATTTTATAAAATAGATGTTAAAATAAAGAATGAGAAAAATGATAAAAATTTCTGCTAAAATTTTAACTACGTTTTTTTTTTACAGTGCTTTAATATTTTTATTAATTAAGCTATCACATGGTTATGAAAATTATGAAATGAAAAAAAAATGCAGGAGGTACTTTTTCAGAATGTTCTTAAGTGAATATTAGCAGTAATTTAGGTGAAATTTATTAATTAAACTAATATATTTTACGGCGTTTCGATTTTTTAATTCAATTTTCATCAGACATCACAATATTTAGTGAAAATAAATATTAACCATACTACACATAATTCATCAATAAACCCATTACAATAATACAACAATCACAAACTGATAATAGTCATACTAATATTAGTCTTACTTAGTCATATTAATGAAATTTCGTTCACATTCCTGCTAATTTTAACTTAAATAAGTTACTTATATTTGTGTTGTGTATTTATTACAGAACAATACCACGTCTTTGTGGACGAGTAGCAAATATCGGTATGGTAATATTTGTTTTTTTTTTACTTTTTTTTTCATCAAAACAGTCAAAACAATTTATAATTTATTTGAAAATTTTTTTAATTTTTGGATTTGCAATGTTTGAACAGCACAACATCTGTCGGGTGCGGTAGTGTTATATATAAACTTTTGAGTTGACGGTGGTTTTGGGGCCTGGGGTATGCGATAAGTGAACGTATGTCAAAAGTCGAATAATGGTTCCCATTACAATAGGTAGGTTTCTTATGAAATCTATCTAAAATGGCAATGACTTTTATAAATAAACATAAGTAAGAAATATGACATGAAGAAGCTAACAAAATAAACTAATAAAAATCATGAACATAAATATTTATATTTACAATATGAACTAATATTAATATTATAATTCTATGAAATAAAATATAAATCAATAATATTATTTTTGCAGCTTTTCAGCTGAAAACCTTTAACGAGAAGGAAACTGCGTAATGTTTCTTAAAGTGACTGGTTAAGTTTTATTAAGAAATAAAACACTATACTGCTTCAAGTAAGTATCATTTAAAACAGGGAAATTTTCAAAAATTACGAACAATCCATGTTTTCTCAATTACTTTTATAACGTAATAATGCATAAATGGAGTAGATGAGCGATGTTCATTTTATACTGGTACCATCTAATATTTTAGGCCATCAGAATTTCAAATGAAACCAGTTTTCTTCTAATTCTAATCTTTTCTTTATATATATAATAATATATTATAAACATACGAGTATATCTACTTTATATTTATATACATATAGAGATTTAAATTAATTATTTGATAGGTGAATAATATGCGAGTAAATTTTTAACCCCTGATTATTTCTTATGTACAAACGAAAACAAGTTTTACTAATTAATTATTTTTAATTTCAAAAATAAAAATTACAATTTTTTGGTTGGTTTTTAATAATAATGCGGAAAATTAAAATATATCCTTAGAAAATAACAAAATAAACCTACTCAGCAACAATAATATTTATTTAAAATGTTATTACAGTAACACCATTAAACAAATTTTACAAGAATTACAATTCTATGATTTATGAATAAATACATTAATACCTACCTATGCATACATCAACACGCATGATTGCATAAATGATGTAAATTAGTCAGTTCCCATGAACGCTGAGCTCAAGTTACTGTGAATGAGAGATATCCTGGGAAAAGCAAGGTGGAGAATACTAAGATATAATACAACCACTCTTGCGTGTCAATGTAATGCAGCAACCTGTAAGTACTCCTACCTATCTGTTCATATTAGAGTGAAACTCACATTCGGAAAAAGTATTCAACACATATATTCCTTAGAGACTCATAAAATGTTATGTGTAACTCATCCGCTTGTGCGCGCAAAAATAATTTTTTTAATAAAACTGCGCTCATGCATTTTTCAATTAATTAAAATATTTCAATAGTACGAGTATACATATAATAATACAAAAGAGTGCATAATTTTCCCGGTGTTGCCCTTGAAAGAATTCTTTTTGAAATAGGCCAGATTTCCTAAACATTAACTTCTTAATTATTGAGTATGTGGAATAAAGTTTTAAAACGCTCAAAATATTCAGTAGAAAATTTTGGATCCGATTAAATCTCCTTAATCAAAGGACGTTTTACTTAAACATTTGTTCAGTACTAAAGTAAAATTAGAAAAGATTAAAATTTTAGTAAAAATATTTTGGTTCTCCATGTGACTCCCTTGTTTGACATCTATTTTTAATGACAGCCACAATATAGTAAAACAAATCAGAAATTATAAAAAATTCACAAAAATATTTTTAATTCTTCAGCTGGGTCTATGGGATCGTAATTTTTTTATAAATTCCTCATAACATCTACATTATTAATGAGTAGAATTGTGTTTTAAATCTTGAAAATTAAAGTTTAAGAATATCGTTGTTTTAAGTATGGATCCCGTACACTCTCCTTGTTTTCTTTATTAGAAACTTAAAAGTTATTTTATAGGAGTAATTATTAATTCAATAAGTTGTAAAAATTTTGTTAAGTGTTAATCAAACAGGCTAAAAATATTGTAAACCAAATATACGACGGTAAGTCAATTATTATCTGCAATTTAGTAGTATTTTTGTTTATGTTGGTAGTACGGTCGTGTTGCGTAGATGACACGTGCCTGATTTAATTCTTGTTATGTCTGTCCAGGTTTGGTGCTACTAGGTTCGTTCCATTATCGCTGCCATGCCGTTAACCAGGACTACACCGCTTTCTGTTTACACTTAAGAAGAGCAACGTTCAGCGATCAGTTTTTTGTGGTCGGAAAGTGTATCAAGAGCCGAAATTCATCGAAGACTTTCGGTACAGTATGGAAACAGTCTGTTGCCGCAACGAAGTGTCTACGGTTGGATTGAAAAATTCGAAAATGGTCGCACAAGTGTTACGCACGACGAAGGAGTCGGACGACCGTTTACCGCCACAAATGAGGAAATCATTGAGCTTGCACGTGACACGGTTTTCTTAGATAGACGAGTAACTATCGATGAAGTGGCACATCGTCTGCAAATTAGTCACGGTTCTGCCTACGAAATCATACACAACAGACTTGCGTTTCATAAAGTCTATGAAAGATGGGTCCCTAAACAACTCACACAGTCGCATAAATAAACGCGCTTGAACATCTTCCAAAATCATTTGGATCGCTATGGTAACGAATGGGACATCTTCTTAGAGAGAATCATCACTGGTGACGAAACACGGATTCATCATAACGAGGCGGAGATTAAACGGCAGAATATAGAATTGAATAATCCAAATTCGCCCTGCAAAAAAAAGTTTAAGACCCAACCATCCGCAGGAAAACTGATGCTTACGGTTTTTTGGGACTCACAAGGCGCAGTACTGGAACATTATGAGGAAAGGGGTACGACAATAAACAGTGCGCGTTACAGTGAGATGCTTACTGCCATGCTGAAGCCTGCAGTTTGAAGCAAACGCCGAGGACTGCTGTCGAAAGGTGTTGTGTTGTTGCACGACAATGTCCGTCCACATACTGCTGCTGCCCACACTGCTGAAAAGCTTCAGAAACTCAACTTTGAAGTACTGGCTCATCCTCCGTATAGTCCTGATCTTGCTCCTTCTGACTACCACTTGTTCGGATCACTCAGGCGTTTAGGGGCCGTTGATTTACCTCGGATGAAGCAGTGAAAGAAGCGGTGCATTCCTGGCTCGCAGCTCAACGAAAAACCTACTTTTATGTGGGCATTAGGAAGCTTGTACAATGATGGACCAAGTGCGTTGAAATTCAAGGGGACTATTGTGAAAAATGATGTACATGTAAGTTTCAAATATGTAATAAAATTTATAATTACATTGCGGATAATAGTTGACTTACCTTCATATATATATATATATATATATATATATAGATATATATATATATAAGTATTTGCGGATCCGCCTTATCCAATGGGAATGGAAATGAAAAAAAAAAAATAAATATATATAACATTATTAAATGACTGATATACACTCTCATATAGTCAAATATTTGGGCTCAATTTCAACTGATTTTGTCAATCGGTTTTTGAAACGTGAGGCAAAATGTAAATGAAATAATATTAAATATGCCAAAATTTAACACTATCAGTGTCCCATTTGTCGACATCTTTTGAGTCATTTCCAAAGAATTTATGTTGAGGCAGTCGGGAGATATTAATCGAAATACAGCCCGATACAGGTGTAACGGGCTGTATACAGGTGTATCGGGACTTTTATACTTACATTTTCTATATATTTCTATATATTTTTACTTCTTTGTACGAAGGAAAGGAAGTATTGTGATCGCAAAAAATTTCGGATCCCAGATATTAAGGGAAATATCCATTTAACAATACGTGAATCCATTTTGACTGGTTTCGGCGGGACATCTTTACATACGTATGTATTTATCTCGCATAAATCAAAGATGATTAGCCGTAGGATGTTGAAATTTTGGATTTAGGACTGTTGGTAACATCTAGTTGTGCACCTACCCTTTGATTGCAATTGAATGAACCAAAAGTGTCCAAAAAACCCAAATTCCGAAAATAATTGGATTTTGGGCGTTTCTTCAGTCATAAACCCTCATAAGTGATACTTATTTTCATTGGTTCCAGAGTTATAATCAAATAAAATTTGAATTAATGAAATATCTGGATCTTAGAAGAAGGAATATCTGTTCGAATCAGACTTCATCTCCTTTTTTATTACTAAATACTTAAATTATTTTTTTTTAAAAATGAACCTTTTTTTAATTTAAATATATTTATTTATTAATAATTATTACCTTCTCATTGTTAAAAAAATTTTTACAATGAATTATAATTCAACAATTATAAAAAAATTTTAAAAATCGGAAGTTTTTAATGAAATAAAACTTTATGTACTTTTCATTTTTTTTAAATTGTGTAAATATAATTTAATAGGCATACAAGGAAGTTATCTTGTCCATGTCAGATTTTTTCTTTGTTTGGGCTAAGAAAATCCTGAAACGTTGAAATTGAAAAAATATAAAACCTATATTTTGCTATACAGTTTTGGTTATACTTACATTTTATAGTTATGCCATTACAGTAAAAATATCTCTATAACAGGAAATGTAATAATAAAAACATTATTTTGTATGAAGAGAATAAACTATTGATTTAAAAGAAGAGCTTGGAAATATTGATGAAATTTTTAACCTAAAAGTCTACGAATTCGTTATTTTCAACGAATTCATTCTGTTCAGTTTCCTCTTCTTTGTAACTAACACATTTTATGAAGTAAAATGTTGGGGATAACAAAATTATTGGAAAATATTTCTTTATTTTCTTCTTCTTCTCTTTAATTTTACCATAACGAATGTTTTGAAATGATTTTTCTGTACAGATTAACAAAGAAAATCTAATGTTTTAAATTCTATTTAAAAGTAGGCACGTGATTGCTGAGGTCAAAATTTTTGAGAGTTTTCAAAATTTGTATCCAAATGACGGACAACTGTAGCTGGAGTTCTTAAAATAAAAATAAAAATTAATTGTGGAAAGTTAATTAAGTTTTGTTCTTAAAGTGAAGGGTCACTATTTATTTCATTGAGTATTATTTGTTCTGTTTAGTTTAGATGTAGTGACTGTAGCTTTTTCTCATAAAACTAGATTAGAAATTTTTGTTTCTGGCTCAAAAATGAAATAAAATAGATTTTTAGGTTCAATGGGAAAAATTGGGTGCAGTTATTATAGTTCCTAGATTAATATAAAATAATGTTATGGATGATTGACTTAATTTGATGTTAGTCTTTATGATTTTATGCTGTAGTAAGCTTTTGTTGTTGTTTGGTATATTTCTACACTGTTATGACGTAGGAACAATTTAGTTCTTACTATGGCCGCTTGGTCTTTTCTCTCTTCTCTCGAACGACAAGCGTTCCCGTTTGTTGCAACAATTGTGTATTTTTATTCTTTTTTATGAAAATTATGTATGTATTCAGTTAAGTTTAAAATATAATGCTTTCAACACCACATTGTAAATATTATGTATCCTCCTGACGGATGAATCATCAAATTAGAGTCCACTAGAAACACGAATTTATATTACAAAATTTTAAACAAAACAGTAGTCATTTTATGATCGGTTTTCATTTTGACAGGGACAGTTGAGCAAATAAAGGTTTCTTGAACAGTAAATCTATTGAATGAGAGAGAAAAAGAGACTGGATTCATTTCCTATTGCACATTATTTAACTGTTATTTGTTGAGAGCATAAAAGCATGAAAATCGTGATAGAGATAGAAAATTTGTTATATCATCATCTACATTATTGAGTGGCGATAAAAATCAAATGAATTTCTCGATTGCAACAAAAAACGAAAGCACGTTGGCTTAAGAACCCGAAATATCCAAAAATGGAAGAAAAGCTTGTAGAGCGTATATGGATGTACGTCAGTTGGAATATGTGATTTTTAAAGAGATTTGTTGCTTGAAAGCCTAGGAAATCACCAATGAATTAAGTATTGGTACGGATAAACTTAAAACTGGTAAACTGCGTACGTCAATTCCTTTGTTGTAATAGTTTGTCTATTTAAAAAAAAGACGATAGTAGCGCCAGAAGCATATGAAGGTAAACTGTAAAATTTTCAAAGATATGGCATAAATTTACGGAAAAGGAAAAATTATTCCCTAAATATAATAATTAAGAATGTGGACCAGACTCCAAGATTTTAGAAATGTCATCAAAAATTGAAGGCTTACAAAGAATATTCAGATACGAACTGCTGGTTACGAAAAACTACATTGCTTGATGATGCTGACAATAATTTTGAAACGGAAAAGTTACGCCATATTAATTTTTAAAAGAAAACCTCAACCGAAAAGTAAAAAATTTCCACACAATATTGTAGTCTGAGCACAAGAAAAGAGATGGATATTATTGAATTATTACTCGACTGGATTAAATGCGTTTGGGAGCGGTAACCAAGTGCTTTATTACCAAGATCTTTCATACATCTAATAGATAGTTTTAGAAATCATACGAATGATAATGTAAAGAGAAGTTTCCATCAATTAAGATGGAAAATATGATCATTCCTGATTCAATGACATCTATTCTTCAACCTCTATATGTTTGATTAAACTGACGATTTAAAACTATCCTAATCATTACCCACTTTAAATTTTCTAACCTACCAACCTTTTTTAGACTTCTAACATTCCACGCTCGGACTTGTAGAATGTTATTTTTTAATTTTCTGGTGACGTCCTGAGTAGTCCAAAGTAGTCCCCACCCGGAGATCCGAACGGGGGACTAGTTTACCTCCGAAATATTTTACCAAGGTAGGCGCCTCCATCATTATTATATGAAAATGCAGATAGCTACATTTTCTTGGAAAAAAAGCAGCTGTAGTTTTCCATTGCTTTCAGCTGCGCAGTATTCAGAGGATTGAGTGATGTTGATATGGCCGTTTAAGTCGTCCTGACCTACGTCCTTAACAACTACTAAAAGAGCTACTGTCCTCTTTCAGGAATCTATTATTAGGACAATTATTAGTGGTTAAGGGATTATGAAGATAACTGCAATTCTATGAAAATTCTATGAAAATTGAAGCACTACTGACAGCAATTCAGGTAAATTATTAATTATATATAATTACATTATATATAAAATATTAATACCGTATAGACTTATTTATTATGAAAATAACAAATCTTGTTATACGTTCAATTTACTATGGTGATTTTGTTTATAAAATGCAAAAAAGTAATAATATTTCTTTCAATTTTTGAAACCTAGTGTGTATGATAATATAAATAAATAGTTAATTCTTAAGTTCGCCTTCTTGATTTCTTTCAGTGTTTCGACTTTTAAAATTATATTAACATGTTATATAACTAGTGAATTTAATCACTACTTCTTGTTTGTTTGCAGTTAACGATTTTGCATAAAACTAAATCTTTTTTAAGTTGAAAAATCTGGGGTGGATCCCACATGACTTCCTTCTACACCTATTAAATTACATGTACACATTATTTTTTAAATGAAAAGTACATAAATTTTATATCATTAATAACTTATGATATTTTTTCATATCTTTTTTTATTGTTATTTATTGTAAAACATTTTTACAACCGGACGTTAATAATTATTAATAAATCAATATATTTAAATTAAAAAAAAGATAAAAGAAGGAGATGAAGTCGGATTGAAGCAATCCATCGGTTCAATCTTCACGACTTAAAAGGGCACATCGCAATGTGCCCTTGTAAGATACAAATATTTCATTAATTAAGATTTATTTGGCTATAACTCTGGAACCAATGAAAATATGTACCACTTACGATATATCGTTAAAATTATCTCAATGAGGGCTTGCTACTGCAGTTAAGAAAAAGTACAAAATCAATTTTTTTTTTGGATTGTGGGCTTTTTTTGGACAATTTTGTGCAGTCGATTGCAATCAAAATGAGAGGTGCACAACTAGATGTTACAGCAGTCCTAAATTAAAAATTTCAGCATCCTACAGCTAATAGTTTTTGTGATATGTGAATACATGCATACGTACGTACAGAAGTCACGTAGAAACTAGTCAAACTAGATTGAGGAATGGTCAAAATGGACATATCCATTGAAATCTGAAAACCGACATTTTTCGCGATCACAATACTTCCTTTACTTCGAATAAGGAAGTATAAATTGGATGACTTTTTATACCCTTCCTATGTTTTGAGAGCAATAGTCATTAACAAAGAGAAGGAGGTTTTTAATTGATTTTTAATAATGTATTGTACAATAATCATTTACTTTTATTACCATAATTACTCATTTAAGACTAGTGTAAATGACTAGTTAAATAAACTTTTTCGTTTATATGAATGATATGCAGAATATAAAAATTTGTATTCAATACACAAACATGTGTAATCAGAGAAATATTTGATGATGTTTTGTTCAATGAAAAAAATTCAAGACAACATTAAAGCGCAAAACTTTCTGTATATGATGAATTTGTATATATGTTATACATAAAAAAATGAACTTTACCAATGAATGAAATGATTTTAAATTTTTAGTTATATTGACAAATTAGGAGCTGTTTAACTTTTGAAACGGTTAACAAAAATTGTTTTCAATATTCTGGACGTTATACCTCTGGCGGTGCAAATAAGAAGGGCTAATAAACTTTTAATACTCTACATTACAACCTAAAACCATAACAGATAAATAAATCATGAATGTAGTTAAATAAACTTTATTTATTTTAAGAATTCACATTTTGTTAAGAAGAAACATAGGTAAATGTTAAAACCTGTACAATAATATAGAAAAGACTGATTTAGCAAATAAGTCTAGTGATATAGCTTCTAACAAAATAGGCACGAGGAATTTATATTGGGAGTTACAACACGATTAGCTAGTAAATAAAATACAAATCACTGAATAATAATGAGAAAATAATATATTGTTATAAAAATTTAATAAGGATCATTCTTTTGAAATTATACTTTGTCACTCTTGTTAACATTTTATTAATAAAATATTTTAACATATTTAACAAAAATATTTTTAAGCCAAATAGACACGCATAAATATATAAATTTAATATAAGCGATTTGTTATGAATTCAATACACTTAAGAAAATAAAAATAAATTTAACCAAGAAGTTTAACAACGAATAAATGTGATCATTGAGTTTATATAAAATGTTAACGTTAACGATTTATTATAAGACGAAACACGCAAGACAAATGATAATATATTCATGATATAGCACTGCGGTGGTTAAAGTGCCATAAAAAATTTACATTGGCAAATTACTTATTATTATCCTATTTCAGTTGAAGCTTTAACAAATATAAAATGATTGCAAACATCCTTTCTTTATTACTTAACTGGAGACAGACGACCATCAAGCGTATCCTTCAGCTTACAAAGAAAGAATAAAAAAGGATATATTTCAGTAAAAGCTACTGTGTGAAATTTTTCTCTTGTTTGTTTTCAATGTAGTCTTTTCATACCAGCAATAAAGATTACTTCTTCTTTACTTGGATTAAGAAATGAATATTTTTGTCGCCAGTCTGAAGCTAATGTTTTAAAACATAATTTTTATTCGTAACAAAAATTATATAGGATTTTTTTTTATGTGAAATAATAATTAAATTTATTTGCTTCTTTAACTGGACTTAATATTTTTAATTCTGATTATTCATTAATAGATTTCTTAAATTAATTTAATGTTAAACGGTTGCAAAATTATTTATATCTAAACATAAATTTTATCTACATAATTAGGTAAATTAAATATAATAATTCATGAAATAAGTTATTGAGAAAAATACTATTTAGCATATTATTATGTATTTAAAACCTGTAGAAAGTATTTTGTAAGTGCATTTAATTAATTAATATTTATAATACCAAAATCTATCAACTTTCTAATATTCTCATAATATTTTTTCTCTCTCTCACTCCCACTCTTTCTGGTTCTTCTCGTATTATAAAAACCAGACCAAAAAAAATCTCGAATTCTTTAATCTTTATAAAATGTAAAAAAACTGTTTACTAAGGGAGCTTAGACTCACTGTGATACGTTTACACGTTTACTTTCTTACCATGAATCTAATACTATTCATCTATTATTCTTCATTTAATACAGATAAAAACGTAGTCAGATCTGGATAAATTACTAAATCATATTCTCTGTAAATTTCTAGATCAAAGTACACTAGGATACGGATTAAAGTGACGTTGGTGATGAATTTATTTATTTTTTCAAGTTCAACAGTGTAAAAGTTTTGATAATGCTGATTATCATGTAGCCCTCCCTATTCTACACGAATCTAACTCAATCAAATTCATATCTATTAAAATAATCCCAAAATCTAAATTTAGCAACAAAAAAACAGTTCAATGCTTTTGGTGGACTATCTGATACTGAATTTTTTTAAATTGAAAATATAATAGTAAAATTAGTTAAAAACGAAAATATTGACGAAAAGCGTACACATCAGGTAATTTGTTTAAAAAAAAGCTGAAAACAGAGTTGTAGGACATTCCCTTCACGCGGCTTTTTTCTGATGCACGACTTACACACCCAACTTAATTTAAGATATTTATAATTTTATTTAAGTATAGTATTTTTTGTTTATTTAACTCAATGATTCTAACTAAAGGGCGGGCGCTTACGATATTTCATTCATTTCTTTAACTCTAGCGCTCATCTGTGATATCACAACGTACCAGAAGACTACAACTGCTGTACGTAAGTGCTACAATAGCGCTCGTTTAGGTGAGAGTGGGGTAATATGGACACAGAATACCCAATTAGCCACTAGTTCATTTAGATAATTTTTTTGGCGTGGGGATGCGATTTTGCATTGTTTGTTTTTTTAAAGGCTGAAATGAAACAATGTGCTGATCATATGTAAAGGTGTACGCATGCTGGAGATCATTTAAGGACGTGTTGAATGAGGCTGAGAAGTCTCAAGGGAGTAGGTCTGTTCGGCCGAGAATGGTAGAGGAGGAGACTCAGACTTACTTTATCACTTCGGATGTGTCTACACAGACTCCAGATGGGGGCCTTCAGCGGGCGGTAACGTCGTCGGGCGATGACCTCCGACAAGTTGTGGATGAGGATGTGATCTCATCAGATCTTGTGCAGCTGGTTTTGAGGGTCTGGCCTGAAGATGAGTTCCGATTCTCTACATGATATAGAGGAAGCATTTTCTTCCTTGTGTTGGAGTTCTATCCTCTATGAGTTGAAAAGCTGCAATGTTCCCGTAGCCCTACAGGCCATATTACGTGACTAATTGTCTAACCGCGGCTCTGTTTATAGATGCACACCTAGTTGTGGAAAAATCCTGTGGCGAGAGCCGCATTGTCGGACCGTGTGGGAGTTCCTTGATGCGGTTGCTTTGTTCAACCGATTAGTTTACCTAAGGGGAAACTACTCCTACCGCACTGCTGTGGGAAGCTAACCCAGAGATATATATGACTGACCACCAGCCAATTAAGGCTCCAAGCGCTTTAATATGGTGGACAGGTACTTGCTGGCATTCAGCGACCTAGGCGTGGCAGCAAATTGCTATCCAGACAAAATGAATTTTAATTTATTGGTGTCATATATATTTTTAGTTGTTGACGGGGTGCGCCTACCCACTTTAGCAAATATATGACAAGTAAGTGGTTGAAACCCGTAGGCCGGTGGTGTATGGCGCCGCGCTTAGCCCGCTCACGCTGTTAGGTAAGCTCTAGGAGCTATTTAGGATACTGGTCGCTAAACTGTTTCGAGGCTCAGAAGCCGTTTGTGGCACAGACTTTTGGTCGTATGCTTCAGGGAGACCGAATCGGGTGGTGGCGGGAAAAATGCCAAGCAAAACAATTCTCTACCTTAGTAGAGGACATTGCCGGAATGGAAGGAGGAACTGGTCTCGCCTGGATTGTCGACTTGGCAGCCGGGGCTGATAATCCGTACCAACTGCAGATGTTCGGGAAGGCCACTTGTATCCGGACTTGGCCCATGCGGGCAATCTGAAAGCGCGATAGGTATTGGTGGAATAATCGTCTACCCATGCCCTCTCTGTTGATAATGACAAGTGTGAGCTTGATATTGGGCTATAGACTACGACATTATAATTAACTTGGCGGCGGGGGACAAGATGGTGGCCTCCGTATTTATGCATCGGTTCCGCAGGTCATGATAGATTGGCAAAGTAGGGTGGCGTGCTTCTGTGGTCCAATTAGGAGCGTTTGCTACATTTTACGACGTACAGTGGAATATACCGGCCGTCGAGTTGGGTCTTCTGTGTTCTTCCTCGGTGCCGCAGGGGACGGGCTCTGATAAGAAGGCCAGTGGGTCTGCCAACGATTACTGTGGTGGTTAAGTGGGAGGGGAGAACCAATACTGATTTCTTCCACTCCGTCAAAGGAGCCGTGTCACCGGGTGCAGCCGGGATTCTCTCCGCCCGTAAGGACAATACGGAAGGACGTATTTAGGTCCTCCCCGGAGCCCGCACCCGGATATGTATCCGGATGCGGACTGCTGGTGGTGAAGCGATCTCTACAAAGGGGGAAGGAATCCCCCCAATGCTGGCGAGGAGGGACGGTCGGAGGGTCCACATTCTGATTAAGGAGGTGGACGTGCTGACGAAAAAAGAAAAATTCATTGCGAAATTTTGCAAGGTGACGGGGGAATCGGTTACGGTAGATATCACGTCCATGCTGCCAACCTATGGGGCAACGCAGGTGGTCACGGTAGCGGAGCCGCCCATCCTTGCGGAAAATTGTTGTCAGACGGGCGGATCCGTTTTGGATAAATGGCCGGTAGAGTGATACGGCGCACCTTCGATGACCGATGTTTCCGGTGATGGAGTCCTGGCCACAGGGCTGAATCTTGTTGCGGCCGAACAGGAGTAACCACTGCTTTATCTGTGTAGAGGCCAGCCACTTGCAGAAGGACTGCTAGCGGGAAGCTTGCTGCCTGTTTCAAGTGCATGGAAGTGCACCCGGGGCTTGAGGTTGTAAGGCTTCACCCGTGCCATGAGTCGCTGGTGCCTGTCCTGGAATGGCGTTTGCGGGGGACAGCTTCGTGCGAGATGTAGGGAGGCTCTGGCGTCCCATTATCAATGATCGGGCGGTGACTTCCTTGCAGCACCTTTGGGGGAAAAGGTAACACCGTAGTCCCGGATGACAATAAATGACCGAGTCCCGGTTGCTTGGGTAGTGCTTTGTTCCCGCCGTGATAGTTTGAGGCCATGGTACTCCTCGGAGCTGAGTTTTTGTTTGATTACATCTCCGGTTCCAGGGTACGGGAAAAAATAAAAATGCGACAATTAAAAAAAAAAAATTGGAAATTTATTTTTTAATTATTAACATAAGTGCCTAAGAAAAATAAGGTTTTAATTAGCCGAAATCTCGAGATACTGAGGGTGACCTTGCTGTACAGCCTTAGCACCTTGATCTTTTAAATTGAAAATTCAATGCCCCATATATATATAAGTAATCTGACCAAGTTTTGTCAAAATCGGTCCAGTACTTCTGGAGATATAGGGAATGCAAGTCTAAACACACACACGTACATACAAACATCCGGAAACATTCCGTCCTGTTGTTTGGGTTCCTTATGTGTAAAAATGTGATGATCCTGTGAAAACCGCATATGCCCAAATTGGACCGATTACAATATTTCCTTCTAAAACTACAGCTCTGCTATAGCGCTAGACGGGAAAATAAAAATATAGATTGATTTCAAACATCACTAGAAGCCACTGAGTATTGACGTTTGGTATAAAATCTTAAAACTCCTACTCATAACGAATACACTGTGAATATTGATGATTCATCTTTATGTAACCAATTTAAGATAAAATTATCTAATCCCTTTGTGGTTAGTTTCTCACAGTAGAAATTTCTCTGTATAGATTCTTCTGAATAGATCGGTGTACAAAGCATTTGAAACCAGTTAAGAAAACTGACGTTTATCGAATCCCCAATATTTTATGAGACATTTGTCTTCGGCGAGACTAAACAATCGTGTCATAATCCTGTGGAATTCTTACTACAAATGTATACAATTAAAAAAAAAACTGTTTGTTCTATCTGCGATTACCATTCGTCCGTATTGTAATTATCTAATACTTTTAGTCGCTGGACTTATAGTTTATTATACGCTTTAATCTACATCTTGCCTATAATAATATTTCATGCTAAAATGCTAAGAGTCTATGTGAAAAGTGATGAAAAATTAATAAATGTCAAAAACTGCCAGAAAATGAAGAAGAGATATCCTTATTATATATTATTAAAATAAGTTGCAAATTTAATGAAGTTTTAATGAATCTATAGAGGATTTGTAATTGCGTGCCGTACCTAACTGACAATTTCTTTTTTTTCCATTTGCTTCTTTTAATTCTTATATTATTTGTATTCCTTCTTTTGCTTTTTTTTCTTTTGTAATTAAAATATTTAAAAAAATACTGTATGGGCTTTTAAACTGTAAATGTCTGGTTTGGAATATTTCCAGCTTAAAAGTTTTAATTTCCTTTATTCTCTTAAAATTGGCTCTTATGAATTCAATTAACATTCAGAAACTTCTAAGTTACATTTAATTTAAGTTAATATTTATCTTTAATTAATTCGTTAGTAGTCTTTAAATAATGTACTGAACTTTAACGAACTAGTTTGTTAATTTATATTTTAAAATCATTTTGTTTTTATAACGTTTTGGTTAGGTAAGGTTAATGTAGGACGATAGAAAGTTACATATTCCTGGTTGATTTACTGACACTGATTTGGTTGGTTTTGATTTTTTTTTTTGTGATATTTTTCTTTAAGACACTCAGCTTTTATATTTTCTTCGCGATAACTCTGAAGTGCTTTCTATATCATTGAATGTTTACTTAATTGAAATTTCGAGAATAATAAAGAAAATAATTTATATCTTACGTAGAATAATTCGACATACTAAGAAGTATAAAATGTATTTAAATGATAGATTTCCTTGATAAAAATATAAAAAACGTCTTTCTCTACCTAAAAGCTAAATTGAATTTTTTTTTGAAATACCTTAATTATTAATTAACTTTGTTTTAAATAAAAGCTCTTTTTATGTAACTAATAGATATTTTCTTTTATAAAAATTAAAGTATATTTTATCACAATATATTTCTTTTGTTATTGGTTCACAGACAAATTTTTTTAGAAAATTAAATACATTAAAGCATCACATTTAAGTACAGTATAATTAAAAATGTGTAATGTAAGTTTTATAAATTTCGAGATTTAAATTTTTCAAATTTTGCATTGGTTTTCGAGTTAATTAGAGGTAAGGATTTAACGATGATTTTTCATAGTTACATCCATATTGTAATATCATTAGGCATTGTTTACAGAGGAAGTTGTTTTAAACCTACGTAGTCTACGTATAATAACTATAAATAATTACTTAATTGGGTTTTAAGCAGAAAATGCATAATTTACACATTTTTACGGGCATGTAACTGAAATAACATTGGCAAACTCATTTTACTGTAAGGAAAACTTTGTAAGATCGTCGATGGGGTTAAATTTATTTAATAGCTGCTTTTAAGGTACATAGTTTAACTGTGTTATTACATTAACTTCGTTCGTTCGATCTTAGACGAATTAAAACAATTAAACCAGTAATTACATTTCTATCTAGTATCAAGGCAAAATTTATCTTTTTACCTTCAGTCGTATCGGTTAACCTATTTCCATTTTTAATTATAGTTTTTTGTAAAAATACTTTAACTGTAAATTATGAGATTTGAAATCGTAACATTCCACAGTGTATTACATAAAAGAATCTCCATTAATTATTCATTAAAATTGATCCAGGTATGACAATAACAGGAGAACTATAGCTGACGATCTCATTTGGAGGTCATCGCTAGACTAAGATATTGATTTCTTTAAGGGGGCTGAACCCAGTCTGAGAAGAGTGGCTGCGCTAGCGTGGATAGTGGACATAGATTCGGATGCGGCGATTCTCAATGTGTCGGGCAGATGTACAACATCCCGTATTACTAGATGTAATGGTTTTGTGATGGTAGAACTTGTGGACTTTAGCCTTGTTTCAGGGTACACCTCCCCGAATTCTGGAAATGAAAGATTTCAGCTATTTATTGATGACTTAGAGGTCTGTATACGCAGTTCTAGGAAACCTGTGGTACGTACTGGAGATTATAACTCCGAATGTCGAGGGTTAGGCGGTATGAGATCTACTCCACGAGGCTACATACTTGCTACTATGTTTAAAGCTGCCGGCCTTGTGAAGCATAATATTGGGTCCTCTCCCATTTTCGTTGGCAGGGCCGAGGCTTGGTTATGGATGTTACCGCCTCCTCTGTTGGGATTGCCCATTGGATCAAGGACTGGCGAATTTGTGAGGAAGAGCTGGCGAGTGACTACTTAGCTGTTATGTTCACGGTTGAGTATGGAACGTCGGGAATCCCTGCCCGTACTAAGAACATCAGGCCAAAAGTATTGTGGACAGGGTGGCTGATCGGTTTGACCCTGCTCGAACGATTACACCTGAAGGGGTTATGGAGGTGTTGTATGATGAGTGCAGTCGAGGCGGACGACCTAAGGAGCCGGAGAAGAGAAGAGTCCACTGGTAGGCTGATGAGATTGCTACGAGGAGAGCAGCTACAATTGCTGCAAAAAGGTAACTTCAGAGAGCAACGAGGAGAGCTTCTAATGATATAGACGAATTAATTGTTGCGTACCGATAAGCAAAAAAGTCCCTTTGTGCGGCCATTAAGGAGACCAAGGCAAAAGCCTGGGCGAAGCTGGTAGCAGATTAATCCGTGAGGGGGTACATATAAAATTGTCATGAACAAGTTTAGCGCATCCATTCCCAGCTATCTCGAGAGACAACCCTTTGGGTTTTTAAGGAGCTGTGGCACATCGGGTGGTCGAGGTGGCCAGTATCTGAAGCTCCGTGGAATGAAACAGCTCCGGAGCATGAGCAAAGATTCTCTATTGAGGATTGAGGCTAGCGGCCAAAAGATTAGTGCAGAAGAGATACCGGGGTTGAACGAGGTCCCTGGATCTCTCGTTAAATTAATGGGGACAAGACATCTTTGGCTCGTACTGGACGCCTATAATACAGCTATGGAGAGCTGTCACTTTCCTTCCTGTTGGAAGGAAGCGTGGTTGGTCCTGGTACCAAAGAAAGGTGACATGATTGGGAGAGGTGTCTCGTATCGTCCGATATGCTTTCTCAGCACCCTGAACAAGCTGTTGGAGAGACTTATCACTGAGATGCTCTGGTGCGAGTTGGAAGCGAACGGTGGACTTTTCCCTGATCAATATGACTTTGTTAGGGGGAAGTCCACAATTGGTCTAGCTCGGCTGCGTTGAAACACGTAACTGAATGGGCCAGAGATCGAAGTAGTGGCACTGGACGTCGACGAAGGATCGCGTTAGTGGTCCTTCTAGACGTCAGGAACGCCTTTGGTAGTCTCCAGTGACCGACAATTATTGATGTGCTGAGTGTGAGGAATAGAAGTGGATATCTTCTTGCCATAATTAACAGCTACCTACATTACAGAAGGCTTAAAATCTCCAAAGAAGATGGTGAGTTGGTTTTCGATATGTTTGGTGAGGTTACGCAGGAGTCGGTTCTTGGCCCACTCCTGTGGGACCGCGCTTTTGATGGGTTTTTAAGACTTGAGTTTGATAGGGACGTTGAACTTGTTGCATATGTAGATGATCTGGCCCTCCTCGTGTCCAGACATACAGCAACATAGAAGCAGAAGTTGAGGAGGTAGCTAGCTCCTCCGCTAATAATGCGGTTTGGCGAATAAGTTGTTGGCCTGAGGCGAGAGGTCTACAGTTAGCGCCTAATAAAACCTCCGTAGTTGCGCTGGTCAGGAGAAGAAGACTGCGAGAAATGGAAATTAATGTTGCTGGGACTAGTAGTCCCATGTCGGGATGCATTAAGTACCTTGGCGTGTGGTTAGTGAGGAGCCGAAAATACAACGTCCACCTTCAGCAGACCTTGGCACAATTTATGTAAATATTTTACATTTACGAACATTTTTTTTTAAATTAACATTTAGAATATTTAATAAATGTTTCAGTAGAAAAAGAAATGAAAAAATCAATTAAGATTACGTCGACTTGTTTTGAAAAAAAAAATTGTATTTTGGTGTATTCTTTAATCAAAATCTTATTACGTTACACATTATCCATGTTATTAAGTTTTAATAGCATGAAAAAATAAATTGAATGAGATTTGTAATATCTAAAATATATAGAATTAAGATAAAATATTACATGAGGTTTTCATGTAAATCAATATCTCTATTTTTATAGATATGTGTACAAGTACATGTGCGTAATTATATTTCATAGAGTTTATTCATGATCTCATTGTGCGTTTTAATAACTAATTATATATTTATAGATGCTTATACTAAATATGCTTATATTTCTCTCTGAGATCATGCTTACGATATTATGAAAGCTAGTGGAACTAACAAAATACGTAGTTGTGGGTATAATACGTAATAGAATTCTGCGAGGATTACAGTTCATAAAAGATGATATTACTTCCTTAAATAGATTTAGAAATGATAACACACAAAACGTAAGAACAATTTTAATACAAAGCAGAAAGTTAAAAATTACTGTACAAGAACTTATGTATTATTATAATATTAATAAACGTCGTTTGTCACAAACATATTTGTTACATTGAGACGTATTAGGTACATTCAAATTTGTAAATATTAATTGAGTAGATTAGTTGTTTAATCCAGAAATAAATAGACCGAGATCACCAACAACAGATCACATCTAATGGTAATAAAAGCAAATTTGTTTACAATCTCTTCTCTACGAATAGGAATTTACGTGCAATGAACAAAATTATTATTTTATAAAAATGTATATTTTCTTTAGTTATCTATCATAGAATCTCCAAAAGTAGTTTTTTATTTTATTATAATTCTTTGAATTATTCCTCAAAAATAAGTAGAAAAATTCTAACAGTATACTATGTGTAAAACAATGATGGTGTTATTTTCAGTCCACGCCAAGGAAACCGCAGTAAAAGCCGAACGACTGGTAAAGGCCATCTTGCAGGACGATATATGCTCATGTTATAAACTCAGTACTCCTCTACGGGACCACGGTCTGGGAAACTGCACTGTAAAAGGGCTCGTACAGGTGCATCCTGGAAGGGGTCCAAAGGAGAATAGCCCTCAGGTTCGCGTCTGCTTACTCCTCAGTCTCAATAGAGGCTGTCCAAGTAATTGCCGGAGTTCTTCCACTCCGATAGTCGGCGGTGTAACATCATTAGGGGAGGAGAAAAGAAACTGCTCGGGCGGGCATGATACGAGAGTGGCAAAGGAGGTGGGATCAATCATGAACGGGGCGTTGGACCCACCACTTGATCAAACAGGTTACCATGGATTGACCGCAAATATGGCCAACTTAATTTCTGACTAATCCAGTTCTTAACGGGGTATGAGGTCTTAAGGTCATATCTTTTCAGGAGGAGGAGGGCTCTCAATTCCGAGTGCCTATATTGTGAAAACTATGACTCCACTAAACATGTTGTGTTCAGGTGTCGACAGTGGATGGTTGAAAGAGGAATCTGCGAACAAATAACTGGACCCCTCGATGTAGACACGATTATGCCGGAAATACTATCTGGAAGATTTTTTGTCGCTTTAATATTGGAAGGACAGGTAGAAGGAAATATTTGTGTAGGCAGGCCAAGTTTTGAATATGTAAAACAAATTGTTAGGGATGTAGGATGTAGGGGGTATACTGAAATGAAACGACTAGCACTAGATAGGAAATCTTGGAGAGCTGCATCAAACCAGTCAAATGGCTGAAGACAAAAAAAAAACTATCTGGAGTCGACAAATTCAGGGCTATGTCAAAATATAAAACAACGATACTACAGCACAAAGGCAGGGACGACGAGTTAGCGAAGGAGTGATGGACAGCCACCTGTGGAGTCGTAGTGTGTCGGGGCTTGCCGGGATGGGTGACGATGAAGAGGATTCCATCGCCCTCAAGCTGTAAATACCGAGACCCGGTTGGGAACCCATCGGGGGACCCGGTTAGAAGCAGGTAACTGTTACAATCAAGACCCGGATGGTCTTGGTTAGGTTGAGTTGACAACGACACCTACCGGAGCTGAGTTATGCTTAATAGCGGGTCTGGCCCCAGGAGGGGTGTATATAAAACAAAATAAAAAAATAATTATTTATTTTACATTCATTTTTATTAAGTTTTTATTTTTCTATTTTTTCTTCAACCATCATTAAAACTTCAAAAGATTATGTGAATAAATATTAAATGGATCGCATCGGGAATATTGACTGTTTTTAGGTTCTATCAAAGCTAATTAGGTACACCTTTATTTAACTGTAACGCTTTTATTAAATCCACCTCGCTTCGCTTGATCATTTAATATTCTTTATTAGGTTTACTTTCTTATACTATTGTGTGATTTCAATAAGGAATAATTTAAAATTATTTTTATTTGCAACAGGAAAATTACGTAAATATTACAAATATATACTCATAGTTATATATTTTTTTAAAGTCACATATATTATGATCGTAAGTAACAACCATGTTTATGAATTTTTAAACTTCAGCTGAAATGTGGTACAATCACACCATTTTCGTCAAAGCAGATAAAAACGGTACCCCAAGTGCTTTGAGGCGGCTAAGCAATTTTAAATATATTTTTTACCTGGATCAGTTATAATGAATAAATAATAAAAATTAGTTTTTAGTCGTACATTGTGGAATGCTACATTTACTTACAGCAGTTATATTTTTTTAAAATATATATATTTATTTACACGTACAAAATCGGGCACTCGCGAGCACACACACGCATACGCAGAGGGAGAACAAGCTTAATTTATATTTAATTTTAAGATGTAAATTTAATAAATTAAATGCAAATTTTAAAGAAGCATGTTAACAAAAAGAAAAGCAAAAAACATAAAAATTTTCGAGACACGTAACAACCATTGTAAATGCAATTTTTATTATTGCAGAAGGAAAACGACATTTTTGATTCAGCAAAAGAGAAGTATAATATTTCTTCCGTGAAAGCGACAGTTCTATTAATGAAGAAACAGTGTTCTGAGTGGAAGAATAGCGTGAGGTCTGAAACAAGAGGAAGTACGGAGTAGCTAAACACAGCCCCTAGCAATAAGTAATGAATAAACGAATATTGAACCCCCCTCCCCCCCCCAGAGCACCGTAGTGGTTTATCCGAGCGGAATACACTCAGAGTAACTCTCTCGTACCATAAAATTCAAGTATTCTTTATATTCACCGCAAAAAAACAAATTAAAGTTGAAACGAACATATTATTTTTCAGTTAAAACTTAATTAATTAAAAAAATTAAATGAAAAATTCTATTTATTTGTTCGTTTCATCTTGTTTGAAAATAAGCCAGATTAGATACCTGAGGTAAAATGATAGATAAACCTTTGAACTTACATTTCTTTAATTAATTATTTATCGAAGCAAGTAATTATATTTGTCTTTATAACTTATTCGTTTAAATTTGTAGTTTGAAGAAGAGAAGTAAATACGGAAAATAAGCAAGCAAACACACGTTTAGATTCATGGGAATAAGTAAAAAGTAATCGCATTATTTATTGTCTATAATATTTTACGTGTTATTGGTTTAATTCAGAATATTAATGCAACTTCCATCTTCGTGTTTTCTAATCCTTGATGACAAAGGGTCATCGAATAAAATTCGATGACCAAATAAAACAATTCTGTTTATTTTTCCTTTTCTAATTTTCATGCATATAATAATTTAAAGGAATTTAAACATTAAGAAACTGTATCCTTATTTAACACGTTCACCACGGCTGCCAAAATACATAGGTTTTTATGTTTCATAGTTATTTACACGTACACTTACAAAAGTCCGCAAATTTTCTTTTTAATATTTTAGTTTATATTTTTTGACATATACATGAAAGGAGCATAATTTCAAAGAAATTTAACTCTAATCATATTTATTTTACTTTGTATGCGTGTACCCAGTCGGGTGTTCGACACGCCTTTTGTATGATCTATAACGCCAGGGCATCGTGTACCTTTGTTAGAAAGCAGGACCAACCTCAGCGGTAAGGGGAGAGGTGAGACAGTTTTAGTCGGTTGGGTGCGGTCACACATGGGCTCTTAACAACATCTAGCCGAACGCTTGCGAGTCCGACACTTCATTTGTTATCCGGGTGGAGGGGGGGGGGTACGGAAATGTTAAATGCGTGTACCCCCAAATGTGTGTTTTATGTGTGTGCACTCACACGGGTACATGAGTACTCTTATTCCTCTGTGCCTGCCGCTAGGAACACGACTAGTTGCGCAGACACCTGAATGTAATATTACCTGAATAATAATATGTATCTAATCTACCTGAATAAAATAGTTATTTTTAATCTTGTATTATATAGTTCATTTCATGACACTTCTAATATGCAGTTGTAACATCTACAATATAGCCAGACTAAAAATAAATGCTGTAAGAAACCTATGAAATCGTGGACGGACTATATTGGGCGCACGACGCATTTTACTAATGGGCAAAGTGCGCCCCTACGGGTATACGACTTCATTTAAAAAAGAACGAGTGTACCCGTATGGGCGCACGACATCGTGAACATGTTATGTAAACTTTATTCTGTTTAAAAAAACGAAACATATGAAATTATAAAATGATAAATGTACGTTAATTGTTATTTCTAGAATTCGATCATCCTACCTTAATTAAAACGAAAAAGATGAACGATGAATAAGAATCGGCTAATGCAATGAATAGAAGAAGATTGTAAACAAATAATGAATTCAATATTCTTGTAGTTTCAAGAGATTTATTAATGTTTATTATCTCATTATAAAAATACCTATTCTATTACTCATGATATTGTTTTACAATAATTATATACATCCTAGGAAAGCCTTAAGTAGATCTATTTAAAATTTTTGTTTGTTTTGTCAATTACTTTTTAGTTAAGAACTGAGTAATGAAAACTGTAGTTTTTAAGTAGATCTATTTAAAATTTTTGTTTGTTTTGTCAATTACTTTTTAGTTAAGAACTGAGTAATGAAAACTGTAGTTTTTTAGTAAACTTGTAAAACATTTTTGTAGTAAGATTAGTTATACAGAAATTTTCATGGGAAGGTAAATTCTAACAGTTACGATACCTTGGAAGGGCAGGAAATAGAGGATTTGTTGTCTACTTTTTGGCGGCATTTCAAACTCCTTTTTTCTCCGCTACATTTCCTGATGGAAGGAAAAGGGCGGTTTGTCACTATATCAACTGATGCGGACTGAGGGAATGAAGTCCATTATACAGCAACAGCATTAGTTATACAGGACAGGACGCGAAGGTATTACAGCACCATCGGTAGGGTAAAATCTTCGAACATTTGGAAGAGATCCAACAGCGTTAATAGTGTTAGAGCAGGGATTGAATTTCTAGTTCAATCCAACCCTGTTAATTCTGTTTCCTTGTTACTTGTAAACCACTTACCAACACACCCACCTGAAATAGTTTCTAATTATCTCATATAGTGCTAAATTTATACATACGTGATTTTTCATACTATTTTTTGTTGTTACATGAAATTCTCGTCAGTTACGTAAAATATTATTTTCAAATATCTATTCATATAAAAATTTCAAGTGAAGTTACGATCTGCAACAAATCATCTGCTTAGTGTAATAATAATTATAATCAGCCAAGAGTGTAAATTGCATATAAAATTGAAATATTTTAAATTTTGTTCGTTTATTTACGTAGTTCATTAAAATGTATGTAATGAATGTCGAATAAATGCTTATAATGTATGAATAATAGTAGAAATACACCAACAGCTTCTAGAATCGATTTGTGGAATGGGCGTGGCATTATAGCATCCATCATTTAATTCACTTCATCTTCATTATCTTTTTTGTACTTCAAAATAGTTTGTTAAAAATAAATGGCTGTGAAATGTAATAGAAGTTAGATAAATTATTTAAGAAATATTTATTAATTCAGAAAAATAGTTTTACTTTTTTTCAATTCTATAAATGGATGTACATTTTAAGATCATAATTTTATATTGATGGATAAAAAAACCATTAGGATGTTAAAAAGAATTTTATTTGAAAAAATTTAAAATTAATGATCATTCTTTTATTAGATTAAGGAAAAGAACGAATATTATACCATTAGAAGGATGATCAGAGTAAGTACGCTTTTAAACACAGGTTATTAATTTAAAAGTTAGATAAGTTTTCGATTGAAACCCACTCTGTTTTAATCATTATTTTATTGACAAGACTGAACTTTTTGAAAGAACCTATATAATAAATTATATTTTTTAATCGATTTGCTTATTTTAAGTAAAATTGAGGTCAACATGCTCTTAATTTTATTTAAGTTTAATTAATCGACTAAAGTAAGTAAGTAAGTTTACTTACAAATTATCCGCGGATAAAACAAAGATTCATTATTCTGATACCGATTAAAAACAAAGAACCATCTCTAAGTCAAATAAATTTCTAATCTCAATAAATAATAAAGTTCTTATGCAAGTCATCTATATCAAACACTTGGTTGGTTACCTTACCTACAATGGTAGTATTATATGATAGACAATAGGATTTAATGCAGTTTAAGAGACTATTAGGTAAATTTCAATTAAATATGTAGATATAAAACCAACTATTTCCAAATAGTGTTTATAATATTGTGTTTATGGGCTCATGAGTTCTGGCATTTGACTACTAAAGATAAGAACAGCATTTAGACTGAGATGTCGTTTCTCCTTACCACGAAGGATGCTACCGTATTAATACTATATTCTTAAATTGGGTTGAAAACAAAAACGATTAATTACATTGAACAATTTCTTCATCGTGATAAAATTATATTGACGGACATTTGAAAACAGATTTCTCAAACAAAAATAAATAAAGAAGAAATTTGAGAAAAAATAAATGGATGATTTTTCTTTTAGGAGAATAAATAAAAACAGATTTATGACTTAAAAAGGCCGTCTTTAAAAATTTCATTTTATTACAACTCAGCTTCTAAATCATTTGATCTTATGCTTTAATTCTCGAAAAGCGTTTGAGATGTTTAATCCATTTTATGTTCTTCATTAAAATATTTGAAAAACCAGTCCGAGGGAGTAACAATAAAAATAAATTAATCTTTAAAGAAAATTATACTTAATCTCAAAAAATATCACATTAGATTTAGGGAAATAAAAATATATTTCCGTTCTATTAAATTTTTCACAAAAAAAATAGTATTTTGAACCGTTTTTTCTTAATTTTTCCCCCGACACTACACTAGGCCGGATCTGCAGTCAAGGATGACTCAGTCTAGGGTCGTGTCCTTGAGACTCTAAAGGGCCTCCCCGCCTGTCGACAATAAGTTCTGCATGTTAGGTCGGCCCTCCAATTCTGGATCTTATTTTCGTATTTCAATTTGCCTGCCTCTAACTTCAGGGTCGGGTATAACTGGGCCCGGCTATTCCGTCCCCGAGACCCCCTCCCACCCATCCACCGGGATTCAATTCGATCTTTTCTTCAATTTTTTTTTTGTCCCGGCGGTTGGGAGTCACCGTGCTTCCTCACTGCTGCTCACCCGTGCAAGCACGGACGAACGGCAGCTTAGCAGGGGACTATTGTTTCCCACCAGGGCTTCAGTCTGCCCCCACACTCTCTGTAATCCTTTTCCTTTTTCCTTAGGATGTCTGTAATCAGCTTCTCCATGTTTAGCCCTTCCTTTAACATGAACGGGACAACAGTTTCAGTTGTCACCCATTCGAGATTACAGTTTAACTTGACTCCATTCCACCGAGAACATTCAAAGAAGGTATGGTAGGAGCTGCCCTGCAGCCCGCAATATATGATATTCTAGAACCCATGATTCTATCAAATCAGTAGAGATATTGCCAAAATTTTGAACCTAAAAGGTCTGAGATGCTTAGTTCAATAAAATCGCTCTGAATGTAGCAGTGAATAAATCTTTAGGGTATATTAATTTCTTTTTTACTATCAATTTCATACTGATGAAGAGTATCATACTAAAAAAAATCAAAGAATATTATGTGAGTAAAATTTCTCTTTAATGTACCGATATGCTTAGTTAAATCTTGATAACTTGATTATCTTATTTTGATAATTTTTTTTTTTTTAATTTTTCGAAATTATTGTTTTTTTCTTGGTTGCTTCGGGTTGGTGTTATTTCTGAACAAAATTATATATACAAAATGCATTATCCTAAAATAACTATAAGAAAAAAAAGGTGGCTTATGAAAGTTGATTAAGAATTTATTTATCATTTTCGTTTGTAACAAATTTTATTTATAGTTTCATCTTTTAATTAAATCTAAAGATAAATAAGTAGTTTATATAAAATAAGTTTCATGTTAATTTCAATAATGAGGGTATCAATGATGCGTAGTAGTTAATTTCTAGATTTATTAATGTAATTTTATTAAAATAATTATTATTGCCTACAATACATTCAAAAGAATTTTACTGTGCCAAGAAAAAGCCACATAGTATTGGCTAAAAGCACTGTGAAACTAAAAGAAAATGAATTTAATATTAAAAGAAAGATCTTACAATAATTTCTTATCGTTAGTCATACGAAGAATTTTAGAATATTATAATTGCAGAATATTTTTTGCCTCTATTTATTTATTATAAGCCAACATTATGTGTAATACCCACTTGTTAGTGTTACTCGGAGAAAATTGAGTTATAGTGTTCATTAATGTAGCCAATTTCTGTGGTTTACAGAGTGGTGTACTTTTAAACTAAATATCACTTCATTTTGGGGCTTAGCATGCTCATGTACAATATAATAGAAAATATCATTGTAGAAGAAATCTATAAACCACTTCAATCATCATTATTTTTTGTATACCTATGTAAGAAATATTTGGTTTTTTTTGGGAATAATTTCCCCAATTTTGGAAGTTCTGTGTCTCGATTGCCTATATTTTAAGCGCTACTCATTGTAGCTAGTAATTGGATTGTTTTCTTACAAAAGTGACAATAAAATTAGTCAAATATTTAATAGAAAATTTGCAAATAAATAATCAACTACATGAGATTAAATAACTATGACAAATGAACTCTCTCATCATGTACATGATCTATTGTACTGTCTATTAACATACCTTGTAGAAGTTGGGTTCATAGCAAAAGATTTTTATGAGTTCTATTTTCACAACTTTCTGTATAATCGTAAAAGAATTTAATTTAATTTTTTATTTATTTATTTTAGTTTACATTATTTAGAAATTACCTTTTAAGAACTACAAGACCAATTAATCATATGTAGTTTTTTAAAACTTTGTGAATCTAAACTTACTAATTCCATCTTATGCAACCAGTTTATTACTTCAATATAATACAATTTGTCAAGCCGCTCCAAAATGTAAGAAATTATTAAAAAACGTAATAAATTTCATGATTATTTTTCATGCGAAAAACCAATTTTTGTTCTCGTGGCTTCAAATATCACTTTCATATCTCAGCTAGAATGATAATTTATATGATCTATACTTGTGCTTAAGCTATTGACGTCATACCATATTTTCCTTCATACGTTGGAACTTTTTGAACTGTTTAACAATTTAATTATGTTTATTTATGTAAGTTTTTAAAAAGTTTAATGAAAACAGAATAATGCTCCTTTATTAAGTTTTATTACAAAAAATTTGCAAGTATTAATAATTACATTAAAAATTCCATACAATTTACTAACATTAAAATAAGGTGTTAATAAAAAATAAATAGGTGTATTCTGTGAAATAAGATAATATTTATGAATTTTTTTTTGTTGTATAAATTAGAAGTTAATCGTTAACTAAGGTTTTTTTTTAATTTTAAATTTTGACTTCTGCTCTATTTTGCAACTTATTTAAATACAAAATAAATATGGTTATGAATAATTTCATACCTGTATTATTATAAATAATATGAAAAGAAAGAATGCTAATATATTTCTTTAATTTATTGTTATTTTTCAAACGCTTCTTCGCAAATCAGCTGATTTCGAAGTCGAGAGTTACAACGTTCAAGTCCTAGTAAAGGCAGTTACTTTTATACGGATGTGAATACTAGATCGTGGATACCGGTGTTCTTTAGTGGTTTTTTTTCCACGCTACCCCCCGGGCCAGATCCACAACAAAGGAAAGCACAGCCGAGAGGGTTGTCTACTCAAACGGGCTCCCCGTCCGCCGGCAATAAGTCTAGTCCGACAGGTCAGCCCGTCAGTTAGGTATTTTTATTGCCTGCCTCTACCCCCTAGAGCGGGGTATCCAAGGCTGAATATGTCGTTCCTGGACTCTACCCTAGGAGCCGGGACTCGGTCTTGACACCAATGCTTCTAATGGGAGCACCCTGTGCAGGGAACGAACACCAGGTCTCGGTATTTTTCGCGAAGGGATGAGAGAGTCCCAGTGCCTCATTACTGCCGCCCATCCGTGCAAGCACAGACAAACGGCAGCTCCTCAGGGGGCTGTCCCTCAACCCCTCGCCGCACCATTCTCCCTGGCTTTGGTGGTTGGGTTTCAATAAACCACACATTTCAAAAATGGTCGACCTGAGACTGTACAAGACTATAGTTCATTTACACTCATATCGCCTGATGGTGATTCCCGGAGGTTAAACAGAAAAAAGTATATTTTTGTTATGCAGGCACTGAAATTTGTGTTGTGATGTCAACATTCCAACTGACACTAGTGACTACTATTGCACTGCGAGTCGGATTGCCTGCGCATACGTATTTCGCTGATCTTGAGTGTACACAGAACAAATGTTGGAGATATTTGCTATCGATTGAGCCTACGTTTAAGTGATTACGACGACTGGTTTTCTAAATATTCGCCATTACTTTTCGATACCTTAAACCGGACGCTCTTTATATAAAATATTTAACATATTATTATTACTGATGTAATAAAAGTCTACTTGCATATAAATCTTTTTATATTAAACATAAATTCATTTTATGGTAAACCTTACCTTATATATAATATAACAATCAGGAAAACAAGGTTCATTGGAACCAATAAATGAAGCTTTCTTTTGATTAAAATGATACAAATTTTTACAAAGTAAATTAGAAACCTAAGAAAATATACTACTGAAAAATAAGTATATTATTCTTATAAAATAGTTAGAAATGAATGGTGGTATAATTAATAATAGTTGCTAATAAAAAAAAAAAAAATTGTAGAATTTCAAAACCATAGTAGTAAGGAAACTCAACTCACCAGCAACTTTTTATTTGTTCATGTATGCAGTTTCTTTTCTCTATAATTCTATTTATTATATTCGCTTAATTTAATTACTAACTTAAGATTAGATTTTTTTTATTGTTAAAATAATATTTAAATTTATTATTAAATTATCATTCTTATCTTCCATTATTCTGAACTTTAACAGTTCAACTGACTCAACACATACACATACAAACACAAGAAAATATGTCTTCGAAAATGTATGTAAGAATATTGATAATTTATGAATTAAGTAATATATATTCAAATTCATTATTTTATATTCTGCAAATAATAAACATTTCTAATGGTACTCTCTTTTCTCTGTATTTTGATTAATATACTGCTCATTAATTCTATAAGTGCAACTCTAAAAGTTATGTTTGCGTATAATTAATTATTTTAATATTTTTAATAGCAATAAAGATATTTTATTGTTTTACAGGTTTAAAAATTAATTAAAAAATAATCAATGAAAAATAAACAATTAAATTAAGTTTATTATAAAAATCTTGGGTGGTATAGTTGTTAGCTGTTTTTGGCTACTTGCCCGGACTTATTTCTTGGAAGTAGTGCTAAGAGATATTAATGTGAAAAACTGTTTCTCAATTTTTTATAGTATACACAGATTACTTTATATTTTACGTTATTAAAACAAAATTTAAATGTATCGCCTATATAAATATATATATATATATTTAAAATAATAATGTTTTAACGATTAAAACAATGTACATGAAATTGCATAGATAAACCGATCAGAAACGTTAGAAGTACGTAAATATAGAAAATTTGTGACTTGGGCGACTTAAATCTCGCGTACTTTTCAAGAAATAAGCTCCAACCCTTGTGTAAAGGGACGGTTTAAGGTGTATTTATGAGGTCAGTTTTTTACCCCTCCTGTGGTTTGCTGTACTGCGTCACCCACCACTCTCGAGAACGGGCGAGCTACCCCATTTGCCTTTATACTATAGATTATTTTCTACCCTTTCTAAGGCGCTACATTTTCATTTGCAAACCTAAATATTTTTATTCCCTGTATATGCAGACAATAACTCACATAATTTAAAAGTACTGATTTTCAGGGTAATTTTAAAACATTTTTCAAAGTCATCAAAATATTTGTATAAGTATAAATAAACTAATATTTAACGATAATAGTGTTAATTTTTATATTCTCTCATTTATTAATAACTTTAGTTTACTTATTATTTCCTGCATCATTGCTTTAATATGTTTTTTTTTATTTTTTACACAAAATGTTCGATATTAAAGAATATGGAATAGATTGATTATCATCTTCAAGCTTGAAAGGAGTCCTCAATTTCGTATACCTATTAGATTTCCTGTTGCCAGTTCATTTATTTTTATGTTCTCATACCTTGAATACTTAAGAATCTATTTGATAAACTGTAATTTATTAATTTCTATTTTGCCTATAAAATATATAAGTTATTTTATTATTATTGTCGAGAATATAATAAAAAGCTTTAAATAAAACTTCTTACTTCCAAAATTACTAAAATTTTTAATAAATCAACTTCCTTTCCGAAATTTATTGAAGTGTCAAAAAAAATAAAAACTAAATTGTAATTTTAATATTTCCGTTTAGATTTTGACAGTCTAACAATAAGAAAAATTATAAAAAATTAAAAAAATTAATTTTTATTTATAAAATAAATAAATTTTGTTTAAAATTATATTGCCAAAATTTATTTAAAGAGGTCTTTCAGTCGAAGAACAACAAAAAGAAATTAAAAAAATAAGTTTTAGAACATAAAAACCTACTCAAACAAGTTGAAACACTTCATTAAAAGGGAAAAAATCAATAAAATGAAATTATTTAATACAGTAATATTCAAGGTGTGTGAGAAACGTAATGAGATTGGTAAGATTGCGAGCGATCTGGCTACGCTGTGTCTACCGGTCTGTGGTAGACCGGTTTGTTCATCCCTTCCACATGCTCAGTACGAGTTTCAACTCCGTTCAGCCAACACATTATTTTTGACAGCGCCATCAGTGAAGTTGTGTTTTTGTTGTGTGTTACGAAAATGGAGCATCGGAATTTAGAGAAACATTGTGTAATCAAGTTTTGTGTTAAACTTGGGGAATCCGCGAATGTGACCTTTGAAAAGTTGAAACAGGCCTGTAGAGAACATTGGTTATCAAGACCACAAGTTTTCCGCTGGCACAAATCATTTTTGGAAGGCCGAGAACACGTTCAAGATCAACCTCGCTCAGGGAAACCTTCAAATTCAAAATCTGATGAAAACGTTGAGCATGTGAGGGTTGTCGTGAGATCAGACCATCGTTTAACAATAAGGATGATGAGTGAATGAACAGTTAAATTTAAACACGTTCACCGTACATCAAATTTTGACAGACGATTTGGACATGCGAAAGGTTTGTGCGAAATAGTTGCCGATAAATCTCACAACGGAACAGAAGGACAATCGAAGAAACGTGTGCGTTGATCTTCTTGAGAGGATTGACAATGATCAAGAATTCTTCAATCATGTGATCACAGGGGATGAATCCTGGATATTTGAGTACGATCCTGAAACAAAGTGGCAAATCGAAAAATGGCACACTTCATCATCTCCTCGACCGAAAAAATGTTGAATGAGCAAATCAAAGAGCAAAACCATGCTGATTTGCTTTTTTGATAGTATGGGTATCGTGCATATAGAATTTTTTTCCTCCAGGAGAATCTGTCAACCAAGTGTTTTACAAAAGTGTTCTTGAAAGGCTCAGGAAATGAGTGATTCGCGTGAGACCAGACATTGGAGACAAGTGGATCCTTGATCATGACAATGCACCGTGGCCATTTCCATAAGGGAATTTTTGACCTCAAAACGCATTCCTGTGGTTCCTCAACCCCTCTATTCACCTGATTTGAGTCCTTGTGACTTTTTCCTTTACCCGAAATTGAAGTGTGTCTTAAAAGAACGTCATTTTGGAATTCTGCAGAACATTCAAAAGACTGTGACCGACCAGTTAAAAGTCTACCAGTTGAAGACTTCCAGCGCTGCTGCCAGTAGTGGGAACAACGACTCCGCCGGTGTGTAGCTGCCCAAGGGTACTACATTGAAGGGAATAATAGCGTTGTTTGAAAAAAATAAAAACTTTGGTAAGTAAATAGTCAGTCTCGTTACTTTTCTCACATACCTCCTATATTTTTCTTCTATATTACCTTCTTTGTCATAAGTTCTTTGAGAATTTACCAAAAGAAATATCCTCGATGACATTGGAATACCACAGCATCTCTACTGAAACATGAAGATATTTGAGGATATTGTAATTCGAATTGGTTATATTCTGATAAAGAATAAGAAAATAATTACTAACAAAAATGACATTATCTGTCTTTATTCCGCAGGTATTTGTGTGTGTGTATATATATATATATATATATATATATATATATATATATATTATATTTTATTATCTTCTTTCCCTATCTCTTGGGATGGATTCACCGTGAAGCATAAGCACCGCTCAGGGATTGTCCACTCTAACGGATCGTTTCAGTGCTTGCCTCTAAGCACGACAAGGTATCCAGGGCAAGGTACCCAGGCCCGACTATGTCGTTCCTGAATTCCACCCTAGGGGCCAGGTCTCGGTCTTTATGTCCTGCCTCCAATGTGAGTATCCCACAAAGGGGCGCCACACCGGTCTCGGTTTTTAACAGCTGCCTGCCTCTAATCGGGCCCCCTGAAAGGAACCCCAGCCGGGTCTCGGACTTTACAGCTCGAGGGCGACGGAGTCCTCGTTTCTCATTGTCACCGCACATCCCGGCAAGCCCGGATGAATGATGACTCCACAGGAAGCTGTCCATCACGCTCTTGCTACCTCGTCATTCCTGACTGGGTATTTATGTGAGATGGTCGATAAAGTTTTGTATGAAATTTTGACACAGAATTCCTGAAGTACAATAAGAATGACAATGCTTATTAAAATAAGGGATACGTTTCGAAATTTAGTAAGATCAGCAAGAAGTAAGGGTTCAAAAATATTACTTTCATAAATTTCCATAAGAAAAAAATTACGTGGTTAGAAATTTGATGATCATCGGCAGACGAGTATCCATTCTGTGCTATGGCAATTGTTGAATAAAGTGCTATCTAATTCATCGTGAAGATTTTACAGACAGATGTCCTGTTGATTAATGTTATTATTATAAATGTTATTTAACCCATACAATATGGGGAAACTTATGTTACCCATAAGGTTATTAAGTGGCTACAGCAATAAAATTTTTTAAATAAGTTCATTATCGATTTGACGGTAGATTTTGATTCAAAAAATAGTCACCAAGCTTTGATTTTTAAATCAGCACAAAACAACTGCCTATTTAAGCGGGATTGTTCGTGTTTAATAATCACAGAGAATTACCTTAACTAGTATGTATTGTGGAAAATACAAAACTTCACACTACATAAGAATTCATGGATTCATGAACTGTAAACAGCAGTTCCAAATATGAATAGCTACTTCATAGATTTGTATGATTCTTTGAAACCATTAACTTAAAGCTTTACCATCACTTTGATTCAAAAAAAATGATTCAATCTTTTATTTTGAACACTGATAGTTTACACTAGCTATAAGCTGAAAGGTTAGCTTTCAGTGAATTATAAAAAATTTGTCCAACTAAATTTCATTCACGAGCTACTTATATAAAGTTGTCTAACCAGGCACTCAATTTCTTCCCATGGACGTGGCATACTTCATCCTGAGCCTATACCCAGGAGTATCCTTCTAAAAGTCCGTTCAAAATCGCCCAACACAATGAACATGATTTTTTTTGTATTCTAATGCACAAAATACATTTTGACACTTACTAAGCGTCATCTTATATATACTGCTTTCATAGAGGAAAACCACATTAACTTCATGTTTGTAGTCTCTTCATCAATAATTTTAAGAATTGACATTCAGTTTAATACGTGAAAATAAAATTATGCAATCAGATTCACAACTTGTGAATGCAAAATTATTTAAAATATTTCCACTAGTAAGTAATATTCTAGATTTATTGAATATTATAACAAATAATAAGAGTTGAATCATTGAAAATAAAACATTCTGGTAATACATTTGATTTAATAGGGAAGTGTTATACCAGACATTACGATTCTAATTATTATGTATCGTTGTTGTCATCCATTCAAACGTGTCCGATTCTCGTTGATTCTATAGACAAGTTACCTCCATTCGTTTCTGTCATTAACTGCTTCTTTCAGCATTCATGGTCATGCCTGTGTTATCTTTGATGGTATCAAGTCAACGGATCCTTTGGCGGCCAGGTCTCCTTTTGCCGCTGACCGTAAAAAGCATTATTGATTTTTCTAATAAATTTGATGGTATTACATGTCCGAAGTACGAGAGCTTGATCCGAAGTCAGGGTTCAACTTTCACATCCATAGATTGTTTTGGGGAAGGTGATGCATGGACTAGCCGGTACTAGTGCCAAGACCAGTATTTTTTTTTCAGATTCAATTCTGCTCAACATTGCCTTCCGGTCCAATGTTATTCGCCGTCTTTTTCTGGGCTGCACCTACCATTACGAGTGATCATGGAATCAGGAAAGATTAAATCATTAACGCACTCGATGTCTTCATTATTAATCGTGACTTTGATGTTTTTGCCAAATTGTAATGATTTTGCTCTTTTTGACAGTGAGGTCCATCTTCAAACATTTTATCAGTGTCTTCATATTCTACTGTGATTCAGCTAGAAATGTTGTATCATCTGCGTAACGGAGATTATTGATGTTGCAGCTTCCAGTTTTGATTCCAATCTTAGATTCTTCCAAGTTTAAGTTCAGCATAATTATCTCTGCATAATTGTTGAAGAGAAAGGGCGATAAAGATGCCACCCTCTCTGACTCCTTGGCTAACTTTGAATCAATCATATACTGTTCGGACTGTGGCCTTCTAGTAGGTATATAATGATCTGATGAGGTGAGTTAAGTGTGATGGCACTCCCAGTTTATGTCAGGCGTCCCTCAGGTTCTTCTGATTAACACAATCAAATGCTTTTGAATAGTCTACAAAGCATAAATAGATGCATGGCCTTTTGATATCCGTGAGTTTTCTTACAGAATCAAACACAAATTCGCAATGTGGTCACGGGTGCCCCGACCACGTTGAAAACCAGCTTGGACATCCGGTGGCTGAGTATCAATGGTCGATTAGACAGACGGTCCTGAATGACCTTCAATAAGATCTTATTTGCACCTGAGATAAAGTTTATAGTCTGGAAGTTTGAGTAGATACAAACGTCACCTTTCTTTGGTAAGGGGATGGAAACAGACCTTTTCCAGTAATTATTTATTATACATTACTAAATAAATTTTATTATTCATTTAAAGCAAATTTATTTTTGATATTTTCTTGTATATTTTGATTGCGTACAACTAATTATTTAACAAAAATTTTGAATAGATTTTTAGTTTTACGTAAATATAAATTTGGTAGATTTTAGAGCGAGGTTGGACTGTATGTTCAGAGGTGATAAATGAAGAAAACGCCTTGTTGCTTGTTCAATAATGGTTTAATGAATTGTCGTCTTGACAGTTATTGAAATGAATTGTAACAAAATGTATAACTTGACGTATAAAAACAAAAAATATATAATTAAATAAAACATTAAAGCTAATGTTCATTCGAACAAAGAATAGAGTCCATCCGGACTAAGAGTATGACGTGACCGCCTTGGATCAAATTCGAGCGCCGAATGCTAGTACAAGCGGAACTCTCCGGTGAGCGCTAGCACTCACTAGATCGCAGCACCGGACGGCTCGACGTAGAACGGAACAACATTTAATAAATCAATTTCCTTAATTTCTCCTTTAGTTTTCCTAAAGTAAAATTGATGAATTTAGTAACAGAAATGCTTGAAATTCTAAAATAGTTACCGATGTATATAACATATTACTTGAAAATCATGATTCAAATATCATATTAAAATAACTTATCAGTACAATCGAGGTGATTACACGTATTTATTTTGCATTTACATGGATTTATTAAATGTATTTCAAATACAGAGTAAAAAATTAAGTATAATGAATAATTTATTATTTGTTTTTCTTTTGGATTCCATAAGTCGTTAAGTACTACATTTTTAGCTTAGTAACATACTTGACTTTGGTAAATAGGTTGAACAGAGTGTGAGTGTAGAAACTTGCTAGATTTTGATAAATAAATACGAGGAAAAGAATGAGTAAATACAGAAATGCGTAAAATTGAAAAAAGAACCTTTTTACAACAGTCTATTCAGAATTACAATTTTAATTTTATTGGAGTAGAACACCTTGTTCTTTAATTTATAAATTTACAACTTACTGTGTTTTTCCTATTTTTTTTTTGCACTATTTACTTTGCTAGGATGTTTTAAACTGCTTGACGTAATACATTAAACAAACAGGATACGCAAATAAGCTCTTCCTTCTTTTTTGATAGACGGCTCACTATTTGTTTACTTTTGCCATGTTGGATACTTGTTTTTTTAACATTTTACCTTTTTATATACATATTTAACACTAAGATCTCTTTGGAATGACAGTGTCCTATTAATTTTATTTCTCTTCGTTTATTTACTCATTTTCGGTCTGTCTTGTTCACAGAAACAAATAATAATAATAAGGTTTTTAAATAACCTTACAATTATATATATATATATATATATATATATATATATATATATATAGTAATGACAAACTAAGATTATATTATAAAATAACTGAAAAAAAATTGAAGAAAATTTTATAAAAATATATTCTAACTACATTTACTTCATAATTATTTTACACAATTCTATAATATTACTTTAAATCAGCGTAATATTTTCTGAAGATAAATCAGACAAAATTCAGGATCCAACCACTAATGAACTTCAGCATGAAAGATTTTCAAATCTGAGTGTCCTACATTAACAGAGAATTTAAAATAAAACCTAACATATACTTCTAATTCAAAAGTCATTTAGTATTTATTTAATTTAAGAATTCATCATACTGGCAATTAAGGAGTTTGCAAAAAATAAATAGTTTTTTTTTTTAAATCTGGTCTCAAATATTTACTTCCTTGTAGGAAGTATTGTAATCGCAAAAAATGTCGGTTTTCAAATTTCAACGGAAATATCCATTTTGACCATTCCTGAATCCATTTTGACTAGATTCGGCGTAACGTCTGTACATATGTATCTCAAATAACTCAAAAACTCTTAGCCGTAGAAGGATGAAATTTTGAATTTAGGACTGCTGTAATATCTAGATCTAGTTGTGTACTTCTCCTTTAGATTGCAATCGACTTGACTAAAAATGTCCAAAAAAGCCCAAAATCCAAAACATTTTGATTTTGAACTATTTCATAACCGCAGCAATAAGCTCTCATTGAGATATTTCAACGATATATCATAAGCGGCACTTATTTTCATTGGTTCCATAGTTATAGCCAAATAAAATTTTAATTAATGAAATATTTGAAACTAATAAGGTTCACTTCGGTTCTAATCCGACTACATTTCCTTTTTATTTAATTTTTTTTTTAAATATATTTATTTATTAATAATTATTAATCTCTGATTGTCAAAAAGTCTTTACAATAAATAATAATTCAATAATAACAATAAAAAAATAATTTTAAATAAGATCAGAAGTTATTTATGAAATTAAATGTTATGTACGTTTTACAATGTGTGTAAGTAATTTAATAGGCGTACAAGGAAATCATGTGGTGTCACATCAGATTTTTGTTTTTTGAATTCATGTCTTTACAGTCAGTCTCTATATTTAAGCTACAAGGAAGTCGTAAGACAGATTATCACTTAAAATAGGATCATCCAATGATAATCCTCAACAAGTACAAAAATAATTAATATGAATAAATACAATATACATACTATGAACAAATACTAGTAACTATGAAATAATATTTGCTAGTGTCTTTGAATATTGTTAAATATCTTTGCACTATTAATTAACTCGGGATCGTAAACAGACCGCAATAAATGAAGCGTTATCTTTAAGATAACAGAAGATAATAAATAAACGTAGGGATCCATAAATTTGAATAACCGAAAATAAAAAAAAAGTAATTATAAGAACTGTTAGCCATCTTGCAGATCAAGCACATGGAGGTCTTTTCAGTCTCCTGACGTAATTACTGTTGTCAAGTAAGTTCAAAGGTAGACGATTAGTATGATTCTCCAACCCAAACACACACATCTCGAAACTAGGCGTTCAAATACTAGGCATGGAATGCCTATATAATCGTGGATCACAGTATTACTGGCGAATCACGGTGCTTGGGTTATGTTCCGTAGTATTTTATTCTCGAACCGTTGACTGATCTCCACATTTCTGTTACTGGCCGGTCGTGCCCTAGAATTCAATTTCCTAAGTCCATACCGGCTTCAAGAAAGGCTTGTAAAGCAGACCCTTGTTGGATAATAAATGTTGAGATCCCTTACCCAACATACAGTACATATTTTTAAACTTAATGTCCAGCAACTTCCTTTTCTTCTTTTATGAACTCTACAAGTTAAACAGCGATCAAGATAAAAGCCAAAATACCTTACCTTACTGGCATAAGGTATTCTGACACCGTTTAAATGAACGTCAGGGCAATCTTTTCTTCAAATCGTAAAAGTTACTGTGTGGACTTAGTCAAATTTTCCTTTATTCTCCATTTACGTAGTCAAACACTGATTGCATCTGTTTGAAATTAACTTTTATGAAAGCTAGTCTACACTGTATTTATTACCTAAAAAAATTGCAGTCATACATCAGAGTTATGGTATCAACATGAATGAGTCCCATTTATTTTACATCCTTGTTAACATGATGAACATTTTTCATTTTTTATGAAGAAGAAATATCAAAAGGAGTAATCTATTTGTTGGATTTAAATGGCAGGTTCTTTTATAAAACTATGAGATGTCGTGCTGTTGGTACAAATTACTGTAAAACCAACAAGCTAGGTACACAATGTGTCATTCTGACTATTAAAAGATGTATGTTATCTCTAACTCACAAAATTCTTATTTTCAATGGTCATTAGTCTATTAATTGGCTAGCTACGACTGCTAACATTAGAATGTATTAAAACTATTTTCTCAGAATTTATATGAGAGGATTTACTAATTATATAATTATTAATTCTTGATAATCAGAACGTACTGGATTGATATTGTAATGTTCATATTTAAGTTTACCACTGATTAGTTTATAAAGGTGTTTCTACATGAGAAAGGAACAGACCAAAGTTTTTAATCTATGACTTAGCTAAGAACAAATTTTTATTAATTTTAAATTTTCCATTAAACTAAAGGTAAAACTGGATCGATTAATTAATTTTTAGATTACGAGTAATGACTATAACTTATATGCTGAATAAATTATATCAGTAATTTGTATAATATTATTTATAAATAAATACTTCACTTTTAAGTGCATTATAGTCGATATATGATTGTTTTTACAGGGTTTTGATTTTTAGAAAGCTCATAAAGAGGAGGGTGGAATTTAGCAATTAAATCGATTTCTACTATTTAATATGAACATCATGATAAATAAAAAGGACAGTTCAAAATTTTTACTAAAATAATATTATTTATCTTTACATTTGACAGAAAATTATAAATAACATACGGGTTAAGTTTATCCATTTGGAAGAGTGACATTTAAGGTTTAAAAATAATTAGTTGCCGGCTTGGCAGAAAGATAAAGGAGGCAATAGCTCATTGCCTTGTAAGCTGTAGTATTATATTTGTTGGTTATAATGGTGGTCAGTAGCAGCCACGAGGTGTACAGTTGACAGTGGATGAAGACAGATGGTTTCCCTTGTAGACAGTTGGTCACCAGCACAACATTTTAGGCGCCACCTCTGCTGACGTTAGTTGGTATTTATGTCCTTTATTTCATAACCCTTACCGTACGTAATACCCTTTTATTCTCTTTAGATAACAATGTGAAATGGTATTTAATTTAATTTCAAAACTTTTCTTTTACGGTGTATAGTCTTTTAATAATTTCCTTCGTATTGTTTCTAGTACGTTTTAAATTATAAAAGCGTGGAAAAGCAAAAAAAAAGGTTTTGTTATAACATAAACAAACAGCTATTAAACTTATTTGACAGCACAAACTAAAACTTAATATTTCAGGTGGATGATTGAAATATTGTAGTTTTCCTTATGGTTTTTCCATTATTGAAAAAGGGTAGCTATTGTAGATTAATGTAAGTTTATGTAAGTTATTTTATCAGTAGAAAAAAAATTGCATTTAAAAAAAATATTTTTATTTACTTTTGCGTCCACATTGGACCACTTTAGTTATCCACATTTGTTTTCTTGAATTTCTGTAATAATCTGACCATTCGATTTTCACAGTATTTCTTCATTCTATCGGATCGTTGCTTCCTGATCTCATCTGTAAACTCCACTTTGTTATGCGTTGTTATACTTTCATTCTTAATCTGAAAGATAGTCTCACAAGCATAAAGCGCCACCGAAAGAACTACAGTATTATAATGGTGAATTTTGGATTTTATTGAAAGACATTTTTTATTGTATCCTTGCCAAAAATTGTAATAGAAGTCATTAGTAAATAATGCACTTTGAAATTTTCTTCAATTTTTTTTTTTTTTTTATTAAATGTGTAAACAAATATTTCTGTATTTGTTTCCAACTTAAGTATTACCAGTTAGATATAATCATTTGTTTAAAAAGGTTCAAAAGAAAGGAAGACATTTTAGATTGTTAATCTTGTTTATTTAATAAATAATTGTTTTTTTTAGAATTCCATTTAAAATAAAAATTAAAGTAGGTAAGATTTTTCGATTAATTTTTTTTATCTCATTTTTTTTCGATATTTCTCAAATCAAAGAAGGCAAATCTACTAGATTTCTTAGGTAAATCTTGTAAAACTGTAATAAAAATCAGTTTTTAAATTAATTTTCAGTTTTATTAAACACTATTTAAATTCATAAAATTTAACATTTACCTAGATAACTTTAAAGTACATTTCTATGTAATTAACTTACTAAATTCATTTTATTTTATTTATTTTGAATAATTCAGTTTCACTACCTAAAATGAGATTCCTGTTAAGTATTTTCATTTAAATTTTCAAACATTTTAATTACCTATCATTCGAGTTAAGTGTAACATTTTTTCTAAAAAATATTTTAATAGATTAATTCTACTTTCAATTTTTTTATTAATTAACTAATTAATAGAATAGTTCAGAAAAAAGCAAAGAATACGATACAAATATGTAATTCAAATATTATCAACTTTATAAAATAATCGCTTTCATAATTTTAAAGCTTAATGTTATATTGAGTTTCAAAATGGTCGTTAACTGTCAAGAAAGTTAAATTTCAATAAAAATTTACGTTTTTTCTTAATACATTGTTTCCCAATTTCTTTCAGACTTCAGTATTTAGTATGGGTTTCGAATTGCATATTATGTCAAAGCCTGTGTAATTGTAAAAGTAACTACCTAAAATTTTGTTTTCAAAATTCATTTTTATTTTTAAATAAGAAGACGAATGATTTTAGAAGAACTAATTGCTTAATACGTACAATAAATACAAAACTATAGGGCACGATAGCTGTAACCAAAATAAAGGTCATTTAATCATTTTTACAACTGTAGTATCTCTTACAGAACTGATCAACAATAAAAATTAGAAAAAAATATAATATTTAACGAATGCACTTATCTAAAAATTACTATTTTTCGGTTTGAAACTGCCACCTTAAAACGAGCATGGAGGAAAATTCAAAATTTTTAATTAAAATTTAAGGATTGTGATTTATGATTTAAAAGGGCATTGAAAAACAAAGATTGTTTAATTAGGAGTATGGTATAAGTAAAATAATTAAGTAATTGTTGGGGCTATTCGTTATTTATTTTCAGACTGTAGATATAATGTCAAGCACATCTAAATCTCTAGGTATTCGTAGGCAATTTTGAATGTCTGACATTTCGACTAGTACATAAATAAATAGCCTAATCAGATTTAATTGAAACTTTTGTTCTCGCGGGATAACTGAGAGCTCCCCAGTCAGATCTTACGGCGCTCTGTAGACTATGTGTCCAGGCGGAGACGAAGAACTTAGTTCAACTCTTCAGTTTGACATCAGCGCAGCCGTCTAAAGGTAAGAAGATACCGCCGGGTCCACCGACCACCATGGTTGTAGTTAAGGGAGAGGGGAAGACTTATGCAGACATCCACTGTTCCGTAAAGGGTGCAGTGTCACCAGGAGAGCAGGAGTTCTATCCGCAAGGCGGAGTCAGGGAAAAGACTTGCATCTCCGGGTGAGTGGTGACAGCGGTGTTGCAGAACAACTCAGCAGAGACATTGTAGAGAAGGTCGAGGGTACCGCTGCGACATTAACTGGAAAGGGTGGCAGAAGGACTCATGTTGTCGTCAGGTACTTAGACGTACTTCAACGAGAAATGAGTTCAAGACGGAACTCCGTAAGGTCGTTGGAGAGTCAGTGTCCCTGGAAATTCTGTCTATGCTGCATAGACGTCCTACAGGTCAACAAAGGTGGTCACTTTGGCCGTGCCACCTCTTCTTCCGGAGAAACTACTATTCGACGGGTGCATCTACATTGGCTGGGTGGCCTGCCGGGTGACTCGACGCGACTCAGATGACCTTTGCTTTCGGTGTCGGGGTACAGGGCATAGGCCTAATTTTACTTTTACCCGGACCGAAATGGACATTGTTTTGCCTGCGGTATGGCCGGCCATGTGAGGAGGGACTGGAAATAGCAACCTCGCTGTCTGTCGTGTAGATCACATGGACGTGCACCCGGGGGTCGAGGATGTAAGGTGGCCCCATCTGCACCAGTGCTATGAATATGTATACAGCAGCGCTGTGGTACCTACAAGGGACAGCCTCATCCGGAAGGGGTGAGAGGCTTCGGCGTCTCATTTTCGATCGGATGGGGACTCTCTTACAGTGCCGTTGGGGAGAAAGTAAGACCGTAGTCCCGGTGCAGGAACCCTTTGGAGTTCCTCGTTAGAGACGAGGCGTTAAGACCGGAGTCCCGGTAAGGGGTACCCTTTGGAATCCCCTTATTTGAGGCATGGCAAGCAAGGAAAATCGAGTCTCGCTGCCTGGGCGGGGTCTTGTGCCTTCAGAGGTAGTTTAAGGCAATGGCACCCCTTGGAGCTGAGCTTATGCTTAGTCGCGAATCAGGCTCCAAGGGGCGGGGAAATCGACGGAGAAATAAAAAAAATAATCATAAGTTGAATTAAATTAAATTTTGAATTTGTCATATAGATTTGATTTAAAAACGTTCAAGTAGTCGTTCATAAATTAAAAATAACGTATAAACAAACAAAAAAAATAATAATTACAGCAAATCAATGTATCTGTCATCAAAATAAACATGTGTAAAAATTTAATTATATTTCTGTGTTCAAGTGGCCTTGATATCAAAGTATAAACTGAATTTTTTTAACTGTATTTTTCACGCCATTTTTAACCCCGAATCCGCTTCCGTTTTATTATTCAGTAATTCATGCCAGTAATAATTTATAATCCAATTTAGAGCACATATGAAGTGAAAGCATATTACTCTATCTGGAATTATAAAAAAAAGAAAAAACAAAGGAAAGTGAGGAAAATTAAAAACGCTGCAAAATAATTCGTTGCGCTATTTAATATTCAGCGTACACATTACATTCTGGAATGAGAGTCACTTTTGCTTTCTGTTCATTGGAACTTTAATATTTTCTTTTTAATTTATTTAAATTAATACCAGCTGTTGATAATGAAAATCTTTTAAAAACAAAATATTCATTTTAATTTTTTATCATGAATAAAACTTATAGCAAGTAATTTCCTGTTTAAAGTAATCCACGTAGAAGTATATTCAGGTCTTTAGCAGGAAATCTGAGTTCAAAGAACAGTGGCACCCCTAAAAATAAGAAAATCAAAGCAAAGAAGAGATTAGTGCAAGTAATTAAAATTATAATTATTGTTTATCATATCTTGAGTAGGACAAAACAGAATAAGTTATCAACGTTCGAATAATTTCTTATACTAAATTTTATTTACAAAGTTTAAATTAGTTTACAATATTTTAAAGTAATTAATATAATAATTTTTACAAATATTATTTATTTGATCATATTCATCAGTAAATTAAAAAGCACAGAGTATTCATTATTAGTATGTTTCTAATGGGTTATTTTATAAAATATAATCTGAATCAAAGTAATTCGTTATTTTATAAATAATTTTACAACTATATAAATATTATAAACTTATTTAAGTAAAACGATTACAATAAATAAATGAAATTAAATTTAAATTGAGAACTAATTTTTAAAATATTTGAACTTTTAACACAATGAAATACTTCTGTTTTTATTGTACATCATAAATCAAATATTTACGGGTGAAGAGCAAAAAATGTTTCTTTTCTATACCACACATAAACTTTTTCATAATTTATTTGTTTTCACTTTCACTACCTTACGCTTAAGTCAGTAACTAGGTTCCATTTCAGTATACACCTCATTCAAAAAAATTGGGCATGTTTCGCTACATTGATAGCCTTATTTTGTTGTTTCAAAAAATGTTTTACATATTATTTAATGTGACACTTCAATTTTCTGCGTAAAATTTTAATAAAGATTTAGGTTTTACCCGTTACGTATACCAAAGCCTTGAATCTCATGTAATGATCGAATGTAAATATAAAATATTTATTAAAAACTTTAGTTTTTCATTGATTTATTTTATATTCATTCATTGTAGAAATTTTACTAATAAATTTAACAGTCAAGGGCAACTATTCTGTTACACATTTAGAATTCTGTGGTGGATCAATAGTGTGTTTGTTTTAAACCCACATGATTTGGGTTTGAACCCCGATTATACAAGGCATTTATACATTGTAAAAAATTCTTATCTCAAAAAAGAAATCACAAAGCCATTTCAAGAATTTCTGCCTTATAAAAATCAAACACTTAATAAATTAACAAATAAATAAAAGTCGTTATACGATTTAAGTTCACAAAAATAAATTAAAAAACACTGGTACCAATGATGCCGAACTTTAAAGCTACTCACTTAGAGTTTAAAATTGATACAGAAATCAAAGATTAGAGATAGTTTAATCTTTAATAGCTCTGTAGGCTCCTCTTTAATTTTTTTTTTTTTTTTAAAGAAAACTGAATCTAGTTTGAATGATTGTAGTAGTAACTGAAAACATTTCAACAAGTTCAATTTTATAAACAGCTATTATTTGTTAAGAGAACATTAGAGATACAGTTAAAACACCTAGTATTTCTATTTGTTTCGATAAAAAGATAAAACTACATATAAATATAAACAGCGTGATTCACTAAGAATAAAACAAACTTTCAGAACATATTCTACTGGTAAAAATAAAGAAGAAAGAACATATAAACATAGGTTCGGAAATGCTTCGTTAGCGATAATCAACTGGCGAAAGATCTTTCAGTGATTCTCTGTACCTTCGGTAAAATTGAGCCAGTCTGTAATTCATGAAGCCCAAATTAAGGGGCAAATTTAGTAGTTTTATATGAAGTTTGACCTGAAAAATTGAAAATAATTAATTCCAGGACTATATTTTTAGAATTTTTTTGAGAAATATGGAGTAAAGACAAATAGCTATGTCTAAAAACATACTATTTTATGTTTGGCGTAAAATACATTGTTAAATGTGTAATAAACATATAAATGTTATAGACGAAATTTTCCTAGAAATTTCTCAGATGCAAACCTCCAAAATAAGGGATACAAAGGGAGCTAGATGACCGGCTCTAATTCCATATATTCTTTTATGGAATTGTGTTTCTTAACAAAAAAATTATCACACCAAATCCTTTGTTTTTGTATTTAGTTTTCTAAAGCGTTATTGAAATAAAAAGCATCAATATATCGTTGTGAAAAATTCTGCATGGGGCTTTATTTAATGGTAGTAATATTTTCCTTTCACTGCAGTATAACTACAGCCATTTAACTACAGTTAAGTGCGATTTAAAAGTAACTATTCGAATGATCTCTCAATCCAGACTAAAATAATATTTATTCTACCCTTTCATTGAAAATGAAACAAAAAATTATATGGTAATTATTAAAAGTTATCAACCCTTTGCGACTTTATTGTTATTGTCCTACCCCTATAAACTGGGATTTTTAAAGAGTTTTTGTTTAAAATAATAAAAAAATATTCTGCTCACATCCCACTAAATACGGTACTTGCTCTTATTTCATTGCCATTACTCACAATTATATATTAATTTAATAGAACAAAAAAATAATAATAACACCTTTATTCGTTTAATTATTTTTAAAATCTTCTTTATTTTTAACAGTTATTTCTTTCTGTAAAACTGTACGATGATGAGCTCTGGTGATTTCTAAAATAAATGCAATTACGTTTATACCGAAAAGTAGTATTTATTAATGAACCACTAGAAACGGAATTATACTATGTAATGTGGTAAATAACATTTGAACTAACGTGTTTATGAAAATAAATTACACGCCTAGGCTAGACCATATGCTCATGGCGCTTCTTTAAATGAATTTAAAAGCAAAAAATTGTTTGTGAAACTGGGTAGTAGAAAAAATTTCAACCGAAGTCCTACCATATTACCTTTGCTCAACACCGAAAAAACCGACAAATTAATAATCAAGTATCGTTTTTAACCTGGTCGCTAAAATAGTGATTGAATTCTAAAGTATTCCATCGATTTTATAAATCATATTTCAAATTCCAAGTATTTTTATTCGATTGAAAACAAAATTTTTATTATTTTCATATAAGAGGTCTGTAAAAAATAAAGTAATGAGACCGGTTCAAAAAAACTTTTTATTTACAATCCGATTATACATGGACTCTAACACCTTCGAAATAGTTCCCTTGGGAAGCCACGCAAATTTTCAAACGGGTTTCCCACTCATCACAACAGTGTTGGAACTCAAAAATCGGAATGTCCTTCAGATGTTCGGTTAAATTTTTGTTTGTTTTTATGTTTTCTATTGTTCCAAAATGGTATTCCATGAGGTATTTTTTTAAAGTCTGGAACAGAAATAAATCGCAGGGACTCAAATCAGATGAATAAGGTGGTTCAGGAACTACACGAATGGATTTCTTTGCCAAAAAATTATTAATTGAGAGTACAGTGTGACAAGGTGCATTGTCATGATGCAGGATCCAATTATCTTTGATGGCTGGTCTCATGCAGGTAACTCTTTAACGCAGTCTTTCAAAAATTTCTCGGTAAAAATATTGATTTACAGTCTTTCCTGTTGTGGGCAAAAACTTATTATGAACAATATCATTTCTATCGAAGAAACATATTAGCATGGTTTTTGTTTCTGGGATGTGGTGAGTTAGAAGTGCGCCACTAATTGCTCTGGCGTTTTTTTTTCTATTTTTTGTTTCATATTCAAACATACAAGATTCATCACCAGTAATAACATTTGTTTTAGAAAATCAGGATCAGTTTCAATTCGCCCTAGATGATCACGGCAAACTTCCACCCTGTTGTTTTTTTGTTCAACAGTGAGGTTTTTTGGGAACAATTTTGCACAGATTTTCTTCATGTCCAATTCGTTTGTCAAAATTTGATGGACTGTAGTATGATCAAATTCAATTGTTCTGCAATCATTCTGACAATTTTTTGCCGGTTGTACCGTATCAATTCTCTGATTCGGTCAACATTATCATCATTTTTTGACGTTAACGGTCTTCCAGAGCGTGGATCGTCCGCAACTGATTCCAGGCCGTCTGAAAATCCTTTAAACCACCAAAAACTTGGGCTCAGGACAGAGCGTCATCTCCAATTTTGACGCCCTTTTCAATTTTGAGAAAGTTTCAGTAGCATTCTAACCGAGTTTAACATAAAATTTGATTGTAAAACGGTGCTCATAATTAGTATCACTCGTTTTTGTAACGCTCAACAAAAATTCGTTTCACGAAAACTTTGTTTACGTCTCACATGGCAACAATAGACTAAAAATATTAATACCTACTGTAAATCAGCTGTTCATATAACCATATTTTTATTAACTTTACAGTGTTGCCACCTTGGTTCCCAAAAATAGTCTCACTACTTTATTTACAAACCTCGAAATTTAAATAAAACATTGATAAATTCAAAAATATAATGTTAACTGAAAAAACGTTCATGATGTTAGTACGTGATTATAAAAACTAAATATATATATTGTACTGTATGCATAGAAGGTATTTTGTAATTAAGGTCGGGTTGTTTATGTAAAAGGTATACTTCAAAGGTAATTAATTAAAAGCATTTTAATTTCCTTTGAGTTCAAAATAAATGGAAAAGTAAATATTACCGGCTCTCTTTTTAGTAATTATTGTGATATCAATATTTTGATATATTTTACTTTTTTCTTTAAATTTACATATATATATATATATATATATATATATATATATATATATATATATATATATATACTAAGACCACTTTTTTCTTTTTTTTAAATTAAAAAATTTTTTAATTTGTCTATACCGTAATACGAATATGTTGATTATCATCCATCCTTCCAGATACGAATGAACTTACTACTCATCAGAAATTTTTAGTAAATAGCAGCAACATCTAGTTTTTGTTTTTTTGTTTTTTTAATCATACGAATTAAGTCTTACCTGTCAATCAAATAAAGTTTATTGGTAGTTGTTCAGTTATATTGATTACCTGATTGTTTATTAAATATTTTATCAGCTTAGATTCATAAATGTTATGAAAAAATTTCCACCTTAAGGTGTAAAATATTCATTTTTTATCATAGGATTTTTTGGTGAATAATCAAAAATGAAAAAGAAGCAATAGTACAGGAAAAAGAGAGAGATAACATGAAGAAATATATCCCAAGAAAACGAGAAGATGAGTATGAAGTGAACAAAATATTAAAAATCTGGAAAAAATAAAAAAATTAAGAGATGATGATGAATATAAAGAGAGAAAAAATTTGAAAACTAGAGAATGTATACACAAATTTATATCAGAAGAATTATATATAAAAAATGAGCGATTAAACGATTGGCAACAAAAAACAAATCAACGAAATGATGATCAACTCATACTTAGGAAGAATATTGTCCGACAGAGGAGTAATGAACTTAAAGATAAGAAATTTTTCAATTTATTGAAGATCGGTCATGTGTGCCTTAATGTACATGTTATTCTTGTAAGGGTCTATTTTTCAGTTACTCTGTAGTTAATTTTAATATAGATTAAATTAATAAAATATTTCAGAATAATTAAATAAAATTAAACAGAAATTCCAGAAAAAATGAATTAAATTAAACTAGAAAATCCAAAAATAATACGAGTCTAAATTATAATTTTCAAAGTCACATTAAATCAGATCTTTGACCAAATCTGTTACATATACACATACTAGCTCTACCTGCCACGCTTCGTTGTGGCACATTGCGGATGAGAAATGAGAAACAAAACAAAGCATACGTTTCATAGAAGTTTAATTTTGCAATACTTGTGGATATACAATATTTTTTTTGTTTTTCCACTGTCTGCGTAGATATAAAGGCTATCTGGTTTGCCGACTCGGGAAAACGCAACCTACAGTCGCCCATGTGAAAAGCAATCCGCATCTAAATCTAAACCACATAATTCTAAAGATTGACCTTGAGTTTATTGATTGTGATTGCAAATGCCAATCGAATTGGGAATTGCAATATTTTAAATTAAAATGGTGTATCGGTCGGGATTATGGGTATTCGAGGAATGAGAACATCTTCACCTTTGAAAGGCCCCGTTAAAATCGTTGCTTCCACTACGTTATTCATCAATTTCTTAACTGCAAGTCGCGTGTCATTGCAGAGTTTTGGCTGATTAATATTCCGCAACAGGATAATTGTCATTTTTTGATCGAACCGTTGCTAGAATCAATCTAATGAGGAATGTTTTCCCAGTTCCTCCTGGCGCATCCAAGAAGAAGGTCCCCGCAGCTCCGTCATTTATCATTTGCATTATGCGATCATAAATGCCTTTCTGTTCACGCGTTAATTTGGGAATGTTTGATTGGACAAATGACTGAAGAGATTTAAGTTAATGTTCAATCATTGCAAAGGGTTTCGCGTATTAAAAGTAATTATAGACCGTATAAAATTGGTTTGACACACAACGCCATATTGGTAAGCCGTGTTTTTATTCGGCTCCTAACGAATATGTTTGCCGGCCTCCGTGGCGCGAGTGGTAACGCCTCGGACTTTAATCCGGTGGTTCCAAGTTGGAATCACGGTCAGGCATGATACGCTATAAATCATTCATATCATCATCTGAAGCAATGCATAACGGTGGTTTCGGAGGTTAGAAAAAACCCAAAAAACCAATACTTAGTTGTGTGGTTTCAGTGTTACTATTTGTGAATTTTGTTCTTTACTTTTACATAGCAAAAAATCGCTAAATGACCAAAAAACGATTTTTTGGTCATATATATGTAAAAAAAATAACCTAACAACGGATTTTTTGGTCATTATGTAGGGATAGTATTTTATGTGTATTTGCTTATTTCAACCCTTTTTTGTTTGCATAGTCTTAAGTCTATCTGGGCTATAAGAAAGTTGGGTGTTTTAATTTATTTACTGTAAGACATCCTTCTTGGTGGCTTTTCTTTTTGTTTTGGTGTTTTTTATTTTTTATTTTTATAAAATACAGATGTTTTAGATGTTAAACATAATTCAAAGAAATTTGTTACTTAATCAGTTGTGATTTTGTTTACATTGGCAACGGCCATACGGGGTCTTTGTGATTGGTCGTTGTGTTTGACAGCGGCCATCTTGCATTGATCTGATTGGTTTTCCTTTGTTTACATTTCTATCTGATTTATTAGCAATTTATTTATTAAAAAACTGTACAAATTAAAAATATATAGATTAAAATAGACAAATTAAAATACGTAGATTTATTAAAAATAGATGAAAACAATCTTTGATGCGGGTTATATATCGTGCTAATTTTTTTTTTATCGTGTTTTTTTTTTTTAATAAAATACAGATATTTTAGCTGTTAAATATAATTCAAAAAAATTTGGTCGTTGTGTTTGACAGCGGCCATCTTGCATTGATCTGATTGGTTTTCCTTTGTTTACATTTCCAAATTAAAAATGTAAAAATTAAAAATAGATTTATTAAAAATAGATGATAAAAATCCTTGATGCGGGTTATATATCGCGCTAAAATTTGAGCTCAATCGGTGCAGAACATTTTGAGTTTTTGAAGCCGTACACAAATGAACTTATTATTTTTATATATATAGATGTAATAACGCCTATCAAATTACATATACACGTTTTTAAAAGTACATAAAATTTTTTTTCACCCATAACTTTTGATTTTTTGGAACGTTTAAACATTGTCTATTATCTATTATTTTACATCTATTGTCTATTACATCTATTTAACATGTATTATTTTTAAAGAAAATTCAAAATTAATAACAGATTTTGATAATAGAAATATAATGTCATACCTTTTTTGATATCAGTATCGTTTCGTTAAAAACAGTTTTATTTATATTTCAGAAATTTTTGTTTTTTGAGCAGAAGAAATGATATCTGCGAGACTTTTACTGTACGGTTTACAGTTAGTTTCATTGTTTTTTTTTTTTATATCACTACGTTTTATTAGATTATTCTTTTATTTTTATTTCTTTATGAATTACTGATTGTTATCTTGTGGATTTATTATTAAGATTTATTGCCTTAGAACAAACAAGTTGAATTTCACTGCCAATTTTTTTTGTTGATAAAAAAATTTGAGGTATTTTTTGAAAGTATTCTTTATTACTAAACTAAATGAACTGAAATATAATGTTTTTAGGCTTACTGTTATTTTCTCATTTTCATTTCACTGTTAGATTAGGTCATGTTCAGAAATGTAAACGTAGTTCGTTGACTTTGTCGCCTCTTTCCGATGAAGTTCTAACGAACTCCGTGATAATAATTTACAAAATTTTATACGTGTAAAATGTGATAAGTAGCCATATTTATGTAATATACGTAAAACTTGTCACTATACATCATTTCAAGTACAGTTGAAATATCTCATAGATATTATATATTAATTGTATACTCTTATTACTATATAATAACTAATTATCAATAAAATATTTTACTGCAACTATTTTCAAAGTAATATTCTTCATTTCACAAATCAATATTAACATACTATAAATTTACAATGATCAATGAAACTCGCTTTCGGTACTTAGTGACAAAAAAAAATCGTTTTATTTTTATGCAGTCTATTTAAAGCATTGACTTACGTTAGTCTTACGAAGTTTTTTGAAATAATAATAATAATAATTCAAAACCAATAAAATTTATTAATCTTTTACAATTATTAACATAAGTGACCAAAATATTTATTTTTCTGTAAAATACGCCTAAAATAATGAAAGAATTAATAAAAATTTCGTTTGGCAGCTTTGTGAAAAAATTTAAAAATTTGTCCCTAATATATTTCAAAAAATAATGTAATTATTAAATCATATTTTTTCTTATTATAATGGAACATGTGAATATATTTTATGTTCATTAGTTTTTTAATCGTTTTGTTTATAACTATAAAGCATAGTTTTATATATCATGACTAAATTATATGTTACTACTTGCTGGTGATGGACTAAATTGTTTTAACGTGTTATTCATCGCATAGTTAGGCGATTATGTTAATATTACAATTAAACCATTTTATTAGATAGTAATAGTTTAATTGACATTCAGTTCAAAAAAATATAATAGTTTATATTTAAAAGAAAATTATCTACCTAATCTTATTGATTAAGTAGATAATTTTTCATTTTATGCTATTAATTAATGATTTTATTATAATTTTAACACATTCTCACTCAGTATTCTAGACAGTAACTAGTGACTGTCTAGAATACAACTTATCTTTACTTTCTCGTTTACATAGCAGCTATAGTTATACCCCGTATAATACGTATATATAGGAAAGTATGGTAATCAGTCAAAATTGGGTATAACCAGTTTTCACCGAATCTTGACGAATTGACCCCTAAGGACCCCATAACACCGAAAAATGGCATCGAAATTTCCGCCACAAAATGTGCGTACGTATGTATGTATGTTGGCGTGTAAATCGTATTATATCTCCAGGACTACTTGACCGATTTTCATCAAACTTGGTTATAATATTTCTATCGTAGGGGCATTGATGCTATTAAATCTTCAATTCAAATGGTCAGCGGATGGGGGATACAGGGGGAAAACGAAATCGTCTCCAGATATTGCATCATTAAGGTTACAAATATATTTATTTTTTTTTGATAATTTTATGTATATTAATAAAGTAAACAATTTTTGTAAAAAAACCTTTTTTGCCAAATTTTACCCCCACCCTAAAAATAGATTACGGTGTTAGCCTATAAATCATCTTATAACTCCAGAACTACTCAACCGATTTTGAATAAACTTGGTTAGATTACTTCTATATGGGGCATTGAAGCTATTAACTTTTCAATTCAAAAAGTTATAGAGCGGGGGAAAAAGGAAATCGTTTCCAGATTTTGTATAATTATGGTTATAATTTTATTAATAATTTTGTGAATATTAATAAACAACGTTTGTAAAACGTTTTTGATAAATTTCACTCCGAGCCCTAAAAATGGTTGTTGGTGTTGTCCCCGGTGGGGGTGAACCCACCACTAAGAATGGTTTTAATTTTGAAGAGTTACAGTAGGCAGTACAACGTATGATTTTCGTTACATCTTTTTTTTAATATTTTCGTGAACAATTATAAGCAATCATATTTATGTAAAACGGTTTTCTCTAAATTGCACCTTCATTCCAGAATTTAGTAATAATTTTGAAACGTTGAAGGCATAATGGGAAAGGAACGTGTAGAAGGCAGCCCAGTAGATCTTTTTGCTGCATTTTTTCTATTAGCATCTCGTTAGATCTACAAATTTTTTCCCCATCTAAGTGGGATCTTAACCCAGTCAACTCCTGTTGCACACCCCACATCCCATTTAGCCGTTGGATTACTGCTGTAGTCGTTTGCTATTTTGTCACATCACAGGTGAGCGGTAGAATTAAATAAATGAATAACATTATTTAAAGTGTAAAAATTTATTTAAAGTGGCCGTTAGTACCGCCATACTCGCCCGAATGAAATACGATATGCGCGCGCGCTTGAGTTTAAATAAAATGATAAATATTTTAAATTAAGTTTTGTGTGTATGTGTATATAATCTGTGCATCAGAAAAATGCCGTGTGATGGGAAAGTCCTGCAATTGTGCTGTCAGCTTTTTTTTAGAATAAAAATTTTCTATCTAGATTAAAGTTTTTTTTATTTCTCAAATTTTTTAAACATTTTATGTTTAATTAAGCAGTGTTTGTGTAAGTTTGTACATTAAGTATTTTAGACAAATAAAATGTCAATAAATAAATTTCTAAATTATTTTCCAACTTTCACAGTAAACAGAAAAAAAATGTTTTCATTCTGATTATAAAAATAAAGAAAATATCCAGGAATATTCAATTTCTAGAAGGCATCTTATCTTGGCTTGTTAGTGTGGTTTAGTTTACATTCAGAAATGTCTAATATGATTGTAGAATAGCTTTTAATTTTCTTAAAAATCATTATTGTGCTAACAAGAAAGATAAAATTAGTGTTCTACCCATGCCAATGGTGTTTCCTTTTATAAACTCTTTAAGTGAAATGAAATAATTAAAATATAATCTAATAAATATTCTTAAGGAATTCGGCCAAAGACAGATAACAAGTGCGTGAATAAAATTGAGGTAATGTATTACAATTTAATGAATTTTTTTTATTACAACGTTAAAATAGATTTGCTACTTTCACATGAATAAATAATTGATATGAATTGAAAAATTAATAAAAATCAGTCTTTCAAAAGTTCCTCGGCAAGATTGCCTTTGAACTCTCTTTAAATTCTTCCTGGTATTTGCTTCACCGTTCAATATCCAGTTCAATGGTTTTGTCGAAATACAATTATTTTCTGTTAGGGAAGGAATTGGCTGTACGTGCTTTTAAGGTCTATATAATGCACGTGTAGGGTAGTCTTACTAGGATATCTGTTGTAGAAGAATTAGACGATACGTGATATGCATTTGATCGGTAAAAAAAGCATTCGCTTTAAACGACACGGGACTCATACCGAACCTACAGCCATTACTATTCTGTGAAAACCCTGCCACAGAAACACTATTATTATTAATACGCTAAAGCAAGTGAAAAATAAATAAGAAATTCTATTCACAATTTAACTTACTTCAAAACGTATGTATATATATTCGAGCTGTAATTTGTTCTAATTCTTAAAATGAAATTCAGAAAATAAAATAACTTAACATCACGTTCACTATTCCAACATCAATACTCTGCCATTATCAGTAATGTTTTCTTCAGTATTTTCGATATCGAAGCAATAAAATTATTCTATTAAGAAAAATTTAAAAAAAGTGGGTTTTATACAAATTTTGTTTTCAAACTTGTAATTTAATTACCAGTATGTATATGAGTCTGTTGTCACACATCAATTGTTGTATGTTAAGAAAAAAATTTATCTTTAGTATAGGTAGATTTCATAAGAAAGCTACCTATTTTAAATACAATTATGTTACCCATTAGTCATACATTACGCAGCGTACATGAATTTTGTTTTGGTAAATAAGTGCTGGATGTGTTAAACAATAAGTGTTATAAAAAATAAACAATATTTCATAAAGATTAAGAAAAATTTCACCTACTACACAATATCCATATCTAACAATTAGTGGTGCAGCTACTTATCTTACCAATTGGTGATTATAGCTTTTCCCTTAAACAACATTAATATGTGTATAAAGCGTTTAACGTTCTGTAGTGTGTTTGTGAGAGTACTGCCGTGAATGTTTTAATAAAAATGCCATGCAGTTGCATTAATTAGAAAAATACCGTTTTTTCTAAATATGTAGTAGAATCATTAATATCTCAGTGGAGAAATATAACTCCACTGATAAAAAACCATATGATCTATATTTTGGTTGTAAAGTAGGTGTTCCGGTCAAATTCTTTAGTCCTCATATTTGTTGCAATTCATTTGTAGCGTTGTTGATTCTGTTGACTGGTTGGTTGAATGGATCTTGTTAGGTGACATTTGTGATTCTAGGGTTTGGAAAGAATCGAAGGATCACTTAACAGAATGCTATTTTTGTATAATGAAAATATTAGGGTTAACAGCTTAGACTAGACATACTGCGAATATCCTGATATTTCCTCAGCTAAAAGACCAGTGCTAAACATTCCACTGTTTTGAATTCCAGTACCACTAAAAAATTAAAATTAGATAAAGATAAAGTTGCTGATGTTGAAAAAGTTGTGCCCGTTTTTTAGAACAAGTTATAAATGAAAATCCACTTGGTTGGTCTAATGGTGAACACGTGAATCAGCTGGTCTTGAAATCGGGAGTTCTAAGATTCAAATCCTTGTAAAATCAGTTACTTCTATACGGATTTGGATACTAGATCGTGGATAGCAGAATTCTTTGGTCGATGGGTTTCAGTTAACCATACATCTCAGGGAAAACATTATTACTGTAGATTGTGCAGGTTATTAATGAAATATAGAAAGTCATAGAATTTTTAGAAAATAAAAATACTGAATTACACTTAATTAATCAGTCTGAATTAATGATGTCGTTTGTGATTTACATTTATCCAAGAATCAAGCAAATAATCTCGCAAACCGACTAAAAGGATGAAATCTTTTACAGTAAAATACTAAAACAAGCGCTTTCAGTGACAAGCAGTGAGAATTTGAATGTTTCTCCTTCCAGTACGAGGACTAAGTTATCTAATTGTAATGATGTGGTATCTTTATTTGCTTCTTTGTGACATATGCATCATCCTGATGAATGATGACTTTATAGACTCCTGAAAGTGTAGTTTTAAAGCAGTCCTTCTTCATGTTGGAAATAATATCCCATTAATCCGTTTAGCTCACTCAGCTCACATGGAGACATATGAAAATATGAAACCTTTGTCGGATATGATTCAGAATGAGATATATTTGTGCCATAGAGAACTGAAAGTGGTAGCAGTGTTACTTTGTTTAAAACATGGGTATAATAAATTCTGTTGCTTCTTGCGTGAGTGGAACAGTAGAGATAGAATGAATTATTATATTAAAAAGTGGCCAAAAAGAGAAACGCTCTAAACTCATAATAGCTAGACTCATAACGTTCTTTGAGAACGTTGTGAGTCTAGGACTTGTAAATCCTCAAAATGTCTACCTTCCTGAACTACACATTAAACTAAGTTTAAAGAAAAATTTCGTTAACGTATTATAAGATTCAGCCATTACCATTACTGTAATAAACAATAAACAAATCTTTGTTTCCCAATGCTATTAATATTATTTAATAATTCTCACTATTATTGTTTGATGTAATTTATTATAAAATATGTTACACTACGTTCATCAATTGATAGTTTTCTGAAGACCAACAAGCTTCAAATTGTAACGTTGGCATGTTTAATAATTAAAAAACGAATCGATATTTACTAAATGATAAAATGCTCATTGCGTTTCAGGGATAAGCAAAGGTATTATGCTGTTAATATGGGAAATAAAACAATCCGCCCGGTTAGTCTGGTGGTTAAATTCGGCATCACAGAATCAGCTGATTTTCGAAGTTGAGTTCTGAGATTCGGGTCCTTGTAAAGGTTGTTGATGTTATATGGATTTGATGCTGCACTGTGTGGATAGCGGTGTTCTTCGGTATTTGGATTTCAATTAACCATACGTTTTAGAAGTGTCGATCTGAATTTTTCCAGACTATATGTTTACCGGTACAATTTGAACGCTCTAAATCTGCACCAATGTCAGCCTTGTCAAGCCGGTAGCAGTAATTCCATTTGCCTATACAAGCGCGCGCGCGCGCGCACACACACACACACACACACACACACAACACTCAGACTCAGAAGTAGCTGGAAAATTGGTTGGAGAAATATATATTTATTTATAATATGAGCTGTAGATTTTTGAGTGAGGTTGGACTGTATATTCATAGGCGATGAATGAAGACAACGCCTCGTTGCTTGTTTAATAATGGTTTAATGAATTGTCGTCTTGTAATTGAACATTTAATCCATAACTTTACAAATATAATTAAATTGAATAACATATAAGTTATACTAATAAACTAAGCGTTCATCCGAGCATGTCCATCCGGACTGAAAGTGCATACGACTCCTCTGGATCGGATTCTGACGTAGAATGCTAGTATGCTTAACTTTCCGGTTAGCGCTAGCACCCACTAGATTGCAGCACCGGACGGCTCGACGTGAAACGGAACAATGAGAATTAAAACATTAATCTATTTAAAGATATGTTTGTAAATTTATACGTTTTCTTTTATGGAATAAAGAGAAATAACTCGTTCGTCTGCAATTTATTAATGTTGTCTTTATAGTAATTATTATTACCGACATAAATATAAGCTATAAGCAATAATGACATTAAATTACTAATGTTTTTCCTTCTTCACTGGATAATTTTGAAATTTAATAACGAATTTACGAGTGACACTTACCTTTTTAATTATTAAAATGAAATTAGCAGCCGGCTGTAATTTAGTTTTTCGAGAAACTAAACGCTTTGGATTTCTGGAGCAAATATCGTTTATTGTACTGCATTCAAAAAATACTTAAAATCGGTAGCATAAATGATCAATTGCTTCCGAAATAAATGAATGAAATATTTAAAATTTGCTCATTAAAAAAACATTAAATTATTGAATTCATTATATTTTTCCACTAGAATAAACTTTAAAAATAAAAATATTCTAAAAATAAAGTTCTCTGTGGTATCATAGAAGTGGATTCAGTACTTTCTACAAGTTTATAATACTTGAATGATAATTTGATTAATATTTTTAATTATAATTTTTAATTTAATTTTAAGGATTATTTAATTACACTGTAAACTCAAATGAAAATTGATTCGTTGATGAAATGATTATTCTTCTTCTAAATAAAAATATAAAATAAATAAAAGTAATAATAATAATAATAATAAAATATATATAAATAAAAATCATAATTTATTATGAGATCATTCTTAAACTATTTTCAAAGAAAACTTTTATTGGACAATAATTATTAATTTACGAGTGAAATTTGAGACATGTTTTTCTAATTTATCAGGATCATTTTCATAATTTTTCAATATGTTAAGTTTCTCTAAAATTTCAATACGCATAAATGTTATTTTTATTTCATCATTTAAAATAATTATAACAAAATTTTAAATTAAACCTGCAGAAATGATATCTTTCACCATTACAAAATTTTAAAAAAATTTCTAGTTTGTAACTCATAGGTATTATCACTTTAATATCTGTTCTTTATAACAAACTCACGGAAATATGTTTAAATTGATATACTGTTTGAATTATTCTAAATCTACAAGAAAAATGACACTAAACTAAGTTACTGATGATAATTTTAATATAATTTATGCAAATAAAAATTATGTATTTATATGTCTTTTTTTTTTTTTGTAACAATAAATCTTGATAAACTGATCAATAAGACATTTAACTTAATAAAACCCATATCCTTCTAACACTATAAAAAATTTTCTCTAAGAAGACCCAATGGAAAAGAGATATAAAGCACAAAACAGAACTTAGACAAGTATAGCCGTTCTGTATTAGCTTTCAACCTGGCAGCTGAGTATCCAAGGTGTTCACTTTATTACTGGTTTTTTTTGTACCTCATCACTAAACCTGACTACTGTGTTAAAACTTTTTTTTAAAAGAGCTTTTTTTCTTTAAAGATAAATGCATGATTACAACTCCTGTTTTATAAAGCAATTTTGCATAAAATTTCAAGATTTAATTCGTTTTAGATAATTTTACGTTAATTTCCACTATAGCTGGGTCGAAATAAAAACATTAAATTCATTCCTCTTAAATTAACATTACTATCAAATATTAACTATGTAAATATATAACTCTGCTTTATGTGTGAAGAGACTGGCCACTTGCGGAAGAACTGCAAAAGGGAAGCTCGCTGTTCCTTTTGCAAGTTGCATGGACATGCACATGGGGGTCGAGGTTGTAAGGCTTTATCCGTGTTATGAGTTAACGGTGCCTGTCCTGGCATGGTGTTTGCGGGGGACAGCCTCGTTCAGGAAGGGTGGGAGGCTCCGGCGTCTCATTTTCAGTGATGGGGCGGGGACACCCTTGCAGCACCTTTGGGGAGGAAGGTAAGACCATAGTCCTGGTGGGGGGACCCCCAGCGACCCGTCGTTAGAGGCATGGTATGGCAATAAACGATCGAGAGTCCCAGCTGCCTGAGTAGGACTTTGTTCCCGCCGAGGTAATTTGAGGGGATGGCACACCTCGGAGCAGATTTTATGTTTGATTGCGTGTCCGGCTACGGGAGGCTGGAAAAATAAAGATGCGACGTAATAAAAAAATAAAGAAATTTATATATAACGCTAGCCCCCCGGGCTGGTCTAGTGATGAAGTCGTCATGGCAAATTAGCTGATTTTGGAAGTCGAGAGTTCTAAGGTTCAAATCCTAGTAAAGACTTTTATACGGATTTGGGTACTAGTTCGTGGATACCGGTATTCTTTGTTGGTTTGGTTTTTAAAATAACCACACATCTCAGGAATCGTCGACCTGTCACTATACAAGAATACACTTGTATAGATACACTTTACATTCATACATATCATCTTCATTCATCCTGTGAAGTACTAACTTACGCGGTGGTTCCCAACAGAAATACATATACATATATATATATATATATATATATATATATATATATATATATATTATGTATATATATATATATTATATATATATATATATATATTATGTATATATATATATATATATATATATATATATATACATAATATATATATATATATATATATATATATATATATATATATATATATATATATATATGGATGTTGAAATCTATTACTGATTTTTACTCAAAATAATATTTTCAAGTTTTAATTTAGATACACTATTACTGAAGAGATACTATATACTATTTGTTTTACTATTTAGATACACTAATACTAAATAGGTTTATTTTCTGCGATTGCTTTATTGAAGACAAATTTTAATGATTGTTTCAAACGGATTAATTTTGCTTCGTTTTTTTTTTCATACGTTTGTCATAAAATGGATTAAAATTTTATTTTCAAAATATAATTTCAATTCTGTCGAAAACAATCGAGAAGAAAATACAAAATAAATTTCCTGTGAATATATAAATTTTAAATCTTTCGAGAAATATCTATTTACAAAATATCACATACTACAACAAAGATGATGATAATATTGAATTTGTTTTTTTGTTTTTTTAAATTACTTCAGTAGTTGTGTAACAATATTGTAGGTATTGAAACGTAGAACTAAACAGTTATATTATGCAATAACTTCATTGTCACCAATGGTGAAGACAATAGGGTCGGTGTAAATACACCACTCCTATCAATGCCGTCTTCATCCAAGCATATTACATCAGTATTCACTGCTTAAGCACTATTATGTCGTATTTACCTCATAGTGTTCCTAATGCTTTATTTTCATTACGTAATCTAAAGCACACAACACAATGTTTTACTTCATGATATTAAATTTACTTATTTACTATTATTAGTTCATTATTTAAAATAGGTAATTATTTACATTTTCATAGTTTTTAGAAAATAGTTTTAACACAGAAACCATTAATATCAGAATAATTTTATTTTGCTTGAAATAAGAATATATATTTTTCTTCACACTTTTTATTGTTATTCTGATATAGAAGAGGGGACAATATAAAATATAACATCTATTCTAAAAGTTTAAAAATAATAAACTAAGTGTTATACTTTCATAAGTGAAAAATATAAATCATGATACACGTATTTTGTTATTATTTTGCTTTGTAACTTCTATATTACAAGACCAATAATTTAAATAAGTAAATATCAGCCAGAAAATAACCAGAAAAAAATACTGAAAAAAAGAGCGAAACCTTTTTTCTGTGAAAGAAACGTATTCTATATTTAAGGTATTAAACAGTACTGAAATATGACAGAAATCAAGAGAATAATGAATTAAATATTAAAACAAGAGAACATACAACAAAATAAGGTGATTCTTTACACATAAGCTAAAATTACAAAAGATGAAATAAATCCCCACTATTGATCTTATAATTTTCATGGGTAGTTGGTGAAGTATTTGTACAATGCGGTTGTAAAATAAAAATGGTTACTAATCATTTAAAACTTGTTAGTCTCTCTTTTTTGTATGTTTTCCGAAAGAATTCAGAATAACGTACCTATAAGGGTTCGCTTGAAGTGTATGGTCGCAACAAAAATAGAAAAGTAATATCGTGATTCTGGAAATTATAAATAATAAATTATCTTCAACAGCTTAGATTAGCAAAACGTTTGTTGATTTATTTAGAAAATATGCATAGAATCATTGTAAATTAGTTTTGGATTAGTTCAGGAAAATAATTCAATTTTAGAATTTTACTTTTACTTTTACTTTTGAAACATGAAAAATGAAAACCTTGAGCATAAAAATTGACACTTTGAAATATGATATTTTATCTCAGCTGATTTGGAAGTCGAGAGTTCCAGCGTTCAAGTCCTAGTAAAGTCCATTATTTTTACACGGATTTGAATACTAGATCGTGGATACCGGTGTTCTTTTGTGGTTGGGTTTCAATTAACCACACATCTCAGGGATGGTCGAACTGAGAATGTACAAGACTACACTTTATTTACACTCATACATATCATCCTCATTCATCCTCTGAAGAATTATCTAAACGGTAGTTACCGGAGGCTAAACAGGAAAATGAAAGAAAGAAAAGAAAAAGTGTGCATTAGAAGAAACCTTATCTAAATAAGTAAGCTATCTGTCATTAGGTAAAAATTTCTTCCTAAACCGGTAAGACATTTTTTATATGGGAAAATAACAATAATGAGGTGAGTTAATTAGATTCAAAAATTTTTATTGATTCGAGTATTTCCAGATTTCGCTCGTACAGGTAAATCGGGGAACTAGGCAGCGCGTCCCTAGGCAGCCCGTGTCGCTTATCTCTACAGATTGTTTACAATTTGTTTTAGGATAATGCTTCTAATACCCACTGAAATGAAATGTCATATTTCAATGTGTCAATTTTAAGTTATAGGTTTTAATTTTTCATGTTTCAATAAATATAGTGGAATTTTGAAATTGAAATTACTTCCTTAATTAATTCATAACTAATTTACGATGTTTATATGCATATTTTCTAAATAAAAGAATACAGTTTTTGCTAGTCTCGGCTGTTGAAGGTGATTTACTATTTATCATTTCTGAAGCACGATATAACCTTTCTCCTGTGATAAGTTTACCTGATACCTGTAGCTTAATAATTACTAGTTTAGTTAATAGATAGTTAAATGATTACAAGCTTGTAGCTTGATGACTAGATAAGAATGTTTTATTATTTAGTGCTCATAAATAGAAAAGTCATCATGAAAGTACGTAAAGGATCTTATAAAATTAAAGCATTAGTAATCCAGCTTTCTCTGAAAGTACTAACTTTTCCTATGAAGGTAGAAATGAAACGCTGTAAATTGAATCAGGAAAAATTGGACATGTAAGACTAACGTTTAGAGAATTCGTTTATTGAGTGGTTATCCACGAAGAGTAAATTTTGTAATTTGATTATGAAAGAAGTAAATACCCCGCACGTAAAGACTGTAAGGAATATTAAATCTAGAAAGGTATATCGATGTATTTATATATGATTTGATAACAGATGTAAAATAATAGTCACAACATTAATACATTTGAAACGAATCTTGCAATAAACTGATATACTCAGTGTTAAGGGTATGGATCAATCTTATCAACCTTAAAAATCACCCTTATCAACCTTTATGTATACAACTAAAAATCATGAATATTTTATTAAAAACCACCCATGGTATTTTTCTAGAAAAATATCTTTTAACTTACATCTGTATTGATACAAGTATCACAACAATGCCATGTAAGAGTGTTTACCAACTTGTGAGGCAAGCCCCATAGGGGGACGTGAGCATATCGAAAAGAAAATATTATTGAAAAAAATGTATTAATTTACTGAAAGGAAAGAAAAAATACAAAATACATTCTGATATAATAAATAATAAAATAAATATTTACACTGTTATATTACACTTGTAAATAGGATTGCATCAGTACTGAACAATGTATTTAATATTAATAATTAACTTATCAATACTAAATTTATAAAAAAAAGTTTAATAATTATTATAGATAGTTAACTGATCACATGTATAACTTTTAGCTTAATGACTAGATAAGAATGTTTTATTATTTAGTGCTAATAAATAGAAAAGTCATCATGGAAGTACATAAAGGAAATGATAACATTAAAGCATTAGTAATCCAGCTTTCTCTGAAAGTACGAACTTTTCCTATGAAAGTATAAATGAAACGCTGTAAGTTGAATCAGGAAAAATTGGACATGTGAGACTAACGTTTAGAGAATTAGTTTATTGGGTGGTTCCCCTCAAAGAACAAATTTTTTAACAGCAAAGGTTTTTGAAGGAAGGTTTAATATTAGAAATAAGCACTCTTGAACTTTTTCTATATTTAGCTGAGCTCTGTATATTGTCTTCAAAGCAGCCACCACAAAAAATCCGGTTTCGCAACGACAATTTGTTGCACTGGAAATGGTAATAGTATACGAAATGCTCGTTGTTTTCAATGTAGAAAATTCATTATCCAACCAAGCCCAATATTCAAATACTGATTTATTACTAAACTGTCTTTTAATTCCGCCATTTGCCACAACTTTCATATGTTGATCTTCAGCCTTCTAAGTTTTAACATATTCATCCACATTTGCTTATTTTTCAAGGTTTTTTTTATTTTCTGTAAACATCTGCTCCAAAAATCCAATTTTCTGAAAAAGCATTGACTTTATCACTCGTATCCAATAAAGGAGTTTTTGTTCCACGGAGTTGAAGATTCAAGGTATTTAATTTCTCAAATATGTCGACCAAGTAGTTCAATTCCATCGCAAATAGACCATCTCGAAAATGTTTGGCTTCTGGTCGGTTTTCCTCTTCTAGAAAAATTGCGATTTCATCTCTTTTCTTAAAAACGTAGCAAATATTTCCCACATAGTAACCATCTTGCCTCGCAATAAAATATTAAAGTTAAATGTAATGTACCCATATCTTCACAAAGTGCAGAAAAGAATTTTATTTTAAGCGTCTCATTTTTATATAATTTACTTCGATTACAAACGTCTTTAGCAGAATATTAAGACCAGGACTCATTTCTTTGGAAGCCAGAGCTTCTCTGTGGATCATGCGATGCGTCCAGTCACAGTAGGACATTTTTGTTTCACAAGTGCCGGTATACTCTGGATTTTCCAGATATTGAACGAGCACCATCGGTGAATATTTATACGTAATTTTTCCACTCTATGTTTGCCTCGTTTATAAAATGATTTAAGATAGCAAATAATAAGAGTTCTGTTCTTTGGTTCTACAGATTCGCAAAAAACTAGTTCTTCTACTGTTGACGTACTATCACAAAATCTAACATAGGCAATGAAATAATCATCTTTATTGCTATCTGCTGGCTCATTAAGCTGAATTGAAAACAATTTTTTACGTGACTTCCCGGAAAGCTGATGCTGTACATCTTCAGTTATATCACCAATTCGTCGGGCATCAGTATCATTTGATAGAAGTATGGAATTGTTTGGCAAAATTATCTCCAAACCAAGTTTTTACAATCCCAATTGCAGCTGGCAAAATGCTCTTCACATGTGTGGCTATTTACATCTGACTATTTTACATAAAACTTTGTAAAAAGCAAGTAAAGCTTTTCATTCACAATTTTTTTTTTTTTTAATATTTGCTTTTCATATGATTTGAATTTTAATCGAAGAATTCTCGGGGTTTGTTTACGTAATCACTATGAAGCGTTTCCAAATGTTGTTTAAGTCTATTAGGTTTCATGCTGTTTGCTGCCAAACGTTTTAATCAAATGACACACAGGAGCCTTTATCTGCATTTCCTTCAGTACTGGTAAACCCAAAACTTAAGTTTTTGAGATTATTTTCTTGATTTTATTTTCGGAACCATGCTCGTCTGTGCACTTGTTGATACTTCACTGTCGTCTAATGCTAGCTTACACTGTATTCCAAGATTCTGCATAAATCTACTTCTGTGAATATTTAGTACCGTGAATTGTAATTAACACACAAATTACAACATTCAGATTCACGATAGATTCGATAGCGATAGAAGGATCGACTCGACTAAGACTGGAATTGAACGAGGTGCAGCATTTATAGCATTTATACATGTTTACGCAGACCGTAGCGCAGACATTCCAGAATGTTCAAGACAAATTGGAACTTCTCGCGAAGCTGCGAGAATGTCCGTTACGGTGGACGTAAGACAGAGAGCAATAGAGAGGCATCAATTCTGGTTTTTCCAATACAGAGGGTCGGTGTTGACAAATAATAATCAATTTACTTGTTCTTGGTAATCTGTAAGGTTTGTAATTAATGTCATTGTGTAGCTTTAGCGGCAAAGTACTCAAAATACATTATTATTGTATACTGTTACTGTATGAGAAGGACGCGATGAAAATTCTGATTGTAAACTTGGACGTAAATACTGAAAGATTGAGAAAGCTGACTTATACCATTGAGTGGAAAAAAATATGAGTGAAAAAAGAATGAAAAATTTAAAATGAGACTGTCTATTGAAAATTTTAATATATTTTTGTTGATATTTGTTTTATAAATTAAAAATTCCCCTTAACTGCTTTAAAATCGATTGCTGTTTTTTTTTTTTTTTTTTTATAATTAATATTTTACCATGGATAAAAACAAATTAAACTGTCCTTAGGATCTGAACCGATCTACTAGTTTGCACCTGGATAATATGGGAGTCTGATAGATACAGCAAGAAAGGTGGTACTTCGTTTAAGTTAAAAAAAATTTCCTCAAACTATTTTTATGATTAAAAATTTTTAAATAAATGCACTGCTCTAAATTTTAGCAAAAAATGACGGTGAAAATTTTAATTTAATAATATTAGCGTTGCGAAAGTAGAGAAAAAAGTTCAGACAGCTACTTTCAATTTAAAATTATTTTGTAAAAAACCATTCAAAAAAGGGTGTCTCAAAGAACGACAACGATATTTACAGAATGTTGAAGAAAGAAAAACGAGGAAGTATAGAAAAAAGTAAATAAATAAGTGTAATGTTTTTTTACCTTTTAAAATATAGAAATAAAGGTAGCTTACATAACACTAATTCCTATACTGTTTAACAAGTTTTAAGATTTTAAAATCTAATTTGATTCCTAATTATTACTCTAATTTTTATAATTCATTATAAAAATGACAGGAAAAATAAGAAAATCAGAAAAACGATAGTGAGTAAATATGAAACTCTGCGTATATAATTTTCTAAAATCTTAGTTTTCGTTTTACATAATATTAATTCTACGCTTCTAGTAAGTTTTATCGAAAACCATTACTATTTTCATTCACATTATTTGATAACGTGATTTTGCTGAAAATTTCAATTTTTACTTCCTTGACGATATAAAGGATGTATTGTGATTACGAAAAATTGCGGTTTTTCAGAATTAAACGAAAATATCCAGTTGAGAATCCCTGAATCCATTTTGACTCGCTTCGGCGGGACGACTGTACGTACGTATATACCTATCTCGCATAACTCAAAAGCTATTACGACGCATAACTTAAAAGCGTACGACGTTGAAATTTGGGATTCAGGATTGTTGTAACATCTAGTTGTGCACCTTCCTTTTGATTGTAATCGACTGAACCAAAAGTATCCAAAAAAGTCCAAAATCAAAAAAAAAAAAAAATTGTATTTTGGACTTCTTTTTAACTGCAGTAATAAGCACTTATTGGGAGCTTTTCAATATAGGTGAGATTATTCAACATTTGAACATTGAGAGCTTTTCAACAATGAGTGATTATATCATAAGTGGTACTTATATTCATTGGTTACAGAGTTATAGACAAGTAATTTTTAATTTATGATATTGGATATTACAAGGGGAAGGAACATCGATTCGAATCAGACTTCATTTCATTTTTTAAATTTATTTTTGTAACGTTTTTTAATTTAAATATACTGATTTATTAATTATTTACCGGTGATTGCAAAAAAATTTACAATAAATAATTATTTACTAATAACATTAAAAATGAAAAAAAAAAACCATAACGTATAATTGAAATAAAATTTTAAGTAATTTTAAAAATAGGAATATAAAATGTAATACGCATTATGACATATGTGTATATGTAATAGAATTGGGGAAACATCTGATTTTTTAATGTTAATTGATAATTATAATTCAGAATCGTATTATTTTTGGATTTTCTAGTTCAATTTTATTTAATTATTCTGAAATCTCTGATTAATTTTATATACATTTAAGTTAACTAAACATTAACTGAAAAATAACCCTCACAAAACAACATATACACGGAGGCATACATGCCCGACCTTTAATAAAATGCAAAAAAAATTATCTTTTAGGTCATTACCCCTCTGATACTATCGAACAATATTTTTCCTAATTCGCAGTTGATCATCATTTCTTTTATTTGTTTTTTGTTGCCAATCATTTAATCGCTCTTTGGTTTGATATAATTATTCTAACCTTAATTTGTGTGCACGTTCCCTAGGTTTCAAATTTTCTCTCTTTATATTCATCATCCTCTCTTAATATTTTATTTTTTCCTTCGTCTTAAGTTTTCTTCCTCTTTATATTTATCATCTTCTCTTAATCTTTTTATTCTTTCTTTGTTTGCAACATTTTCTTCCTGTTTTTTTTTTTTTTTTTTGGTTTGCAACATTTTCTTCTTTGCTGTTCTGTTTTTGGTTTAACATTTTCTTCCTCTTTACATTTTCATTTTCTCTTAATAATTCTATTCTGAGTGATCTTCTTCTTCTTCTTCTTCATATTCATCTTCTTATCATTTTTTTATATTATCTTTCTTTTTCTGTATGATTGTTTCTTTTTCATTTTTGATTATTCACCAAATAATCCAATAATAAAAATTGAATATTTTACGCCGTATGATTGAAATTAACATTTGTAACCAGTATACAGGAGTTCACTAAACGGAATAGTTTAATTATTATTAACTTTTATTTATACGACACACCACAAATCTAAAATTTTGTTAATCACCAACTCACAAAGATAAGAATAATACTGATCTAGTAATAAGTGTAATAAAGGGACTTTTACTCTATCATAATATTTCATGTAAAATTGTTGATTTAATAATTGTATTAATATTTTATGTTAATAAAAACTAATATTTCATCAATTATGTAACTGTCTACTTTATTAAAGAATTGGAATATCGTATCTCACTTTCAAATGAAATAAGTTTAAATGAAGTGCAACAAAAAATGTGTGTATGTAATTTAATAGGCACACAAGGAATTCATGTGATAGCCACATCATAATCTTTGTTTTTTCATAAATCATGACTATTGTACATATATATGATATTATAACATGATCATAATTAACTATTCAAAACAAAATTAAAAGTTTATTGTTAATGTATTTTTTTTTTTAATTTTATATTATTATTATTATTATTATTATAACAATGAAATCAAAGCAGTAGTGATATAAATCAAAGATGGATTGATTTTTTGGGTAAAAATCATCCTAATATTAAATTCTTGCAATGATTATTATATTGTTACATTGCTAAAGCATAAAATTTATGAATAAAAAAAATATTTGTTGATAAATAATAAACAGAATGGAAGACTAGCCGTTTAAAAATTAATGAATATAACTTTGTTTTTACCGAGTTGCCAAGTTAGTTTCCGTTAGTAGCTTTGTTGTTAGTTGCCGAGTTGATCAGTTTTTAGTTGTAACAATAACATATCACAGAAGTAATTACAAAAGTAATTTTCTTATCACTTAATTTGTGTTTCAGTTATGTAGTAGTGTTAATATTATGTATTGGTTGAACTTATAAATAAATTATATAGAATATCTTGTCGCTATATATAAATACATACTTACTTCACATATTGAAACAAAACTCATATGTTTACAATATTAATTAATATCTGGCTAAGTATATTAGCAGTCTATGTCAATATCGTGAAAAAAAATTAATTTTATATATTTATGATCTTTTATTTTAATATAAAATAAATATAATCCCATCCGTTGTATAATGTAAATACATACCTTCCGTTGTTAAGAATGTATAATTTTAATTGTTTTTAGTATATAATCTTTGTTTAATGTAAATAATATTTATAATTTACTGTAACAAAAGCAAATTTACTGGTTACGTTGATTTAGTTAATGATTAAGTTTCGTAAATTGTATTTTAAAATTATAATTATCATAGTTAAATGCAATATTGACTCATTAAATATATTTCACAGTTTTATGATAATTAATTCTAAACAATTATTTTCAGCGGTAATTGGTTTTACTCTGATAACGTTTCTATACAACGATAAATTTAATTAAATCATGAAATGTTTTTGTTTCTTCTGTGTCATAAAAGTTGAGATGGATTTTTAATTTTTTTTTCTTTTTTTAAACAAAATATTTAAAAATCCTACAAAACTAAATTATATCTCTGAACAACCCCAATTTTTCATTTACGTATCTCTGACTGTAGCTTGGGGACTATTTTAAAATTCATTATAATACTCGTACACTGAATGTTATAAATATAGTTTTTTTTTTTTTTGTGAATGACGTCGACGAGACTGAAATGTATCTCATGATTAAAATTCTGCTGAAGAGAATTTATTTTTCAAGTATACAAATTGATATAGTAATTTCATTGAAAGTAAAATAACAATTTTTTTTGGCATTTTCATGTAAATTTCTTCTAGTTTCTCATTTTTATAACGTTCACGAATAGCTTTTTTATTTCATGAAATAGTAGATTTATATGAATAACAGTTAACATTCGTTACAGCATGAAATAAGTTTCTCGTTTTTACTGTATATTTTTACTAATTTAATTTAAGAATACGTTATTAACCTAAATCCATTATTTCTCTGTTTATATTAAATAGCTGTTTTATTCCTCTCGCGTTCTATAAATAGTGACAAATGCAATATATATATATATATAAGAATGTTTTGAACGTAGTTATTATTTCCTCAAAATATTATGGAACGTAAAGAAATCAAAATCGATACATTGCCAGTAAGAGAATGAATACCGTAAAATTTAATCCAAGAAAAATTTAAACAGAAACGTTTAATATATTTATCCTATTAAAATAAAGAGTACTCAACAATACAGAGTTCTACATAAATCTTTATGTATGTCTTGAACATGCTCTCATTGATACCATTTATAAGTGAAACTTCAATTGTCTCAAAGTTCTAAGAGCAGACAACAGCAAACAATTTTACAACCCCAAGTTAATTCAAATAGGGTTTCCTTATAAAATGTAAAAGCAGTCGACTCTCTGAAGAAAACACTGGTAAATATTTATCGTGTATAATCTCTACATGACTTATAACAAAGCTTTTATACACTCCGGTGAACTATATATATATATATAAAACTTTTATGACTCCTTATTCGTTAGTTTGTTTGTTTTTCACATCCTTATTTGAGCGTTCTGTATTCTTCATCTCTAAAAATGGACAATAGTATGATTGCATGAGTTATAATATACATATCGTACATGATGTTTATTCATGTACTCAGAATCATTATAGCTTGTTTTTTTACTTTCCTGGCATAGCTCTAGAACTATGCTGCAAAAGGTAAGTATGGTAATCAGTCAAAAAATCGAATATAAATTCTTTGCATTTCTTAAGTTTTATGAACCAGGTACCCAAAAAAAAAACAAAAGTGAGGGGTAATTTTCGTACTTACACATGTACGTATGTTACCTTGTTTGAAGCTTAATAACTTTTGACTCGATAAATAAAGTTTGATGATATTTTCTACAGAGAATGCTGTATGTATTACAATTTGTTGATAAAATGTTGAAGTCAATATTGTTAGAGGGATAGATAGTTTTTGGGGTCAATTTTCTCAAAATTTTTCAGATATAATCCCACTTTATAATAAGCTCATTATATGCGTGCACGTTTATGTTACCATATTTAATAAAATATTTTGCCCCAAAATTCTGCCCTTACCAAAAATTGAAAAAAGCTATATTTTAATTTATTGCATATTTTTATGTTTTCTTAGGCATAGTATTAGTGCAAGTGATCCAAAAAAATATTTTTGAGGAAAACTGTGGCGGGGGAACCGATAAAAGTTTAAAGTTATAAAAGTTTTGAGTTTTTAAAAAACTTGGCTTATGTAAACTTTTAATATCATTCAAAGTTTAAATAATAAGCTTTTATTAATAATATTACAATATAACATAATCATAATTCACCCCCTAAAATATCAATCTTAGGTAATATTATTGGTTGTACATTTTTTAAGGGAATTTTTTTAGTTTCTTCCATTTAACGTAGTAAACGTAGAAAAATTAAATGATTTCCTTGGATGGTGATTTTGGAGGTGGGGAATAAAAAAAATATTTTTTTTTAACCTTTTTTTTTGTTTAAACATAAAATGATAATTTTACAACAAAATTTCATCCTAAATTACCACCATTCCAAGAAAAATCTTAGTTATCTTTTTTCCTGTATCATTTTTTCACTTTATAAAAGTGAAAAACCAATAGCAGGAAATTATTACAGCTTTGTTATTAGCTTTTGTATAGTAGAAATGTAATATTTTTTATTGTTTAAAAGTAAAATGTTGTCTTGAAACAATGTTTCTTAACGGAATTTTGATGTCTGTCTTAAACACGTAAAATTATTTCGAAGTTTATAAATACAGAATGGTAATTGATAACTAAGTTACAATGGAGAATAAAAGAAGTTCATTAACAGTAATGAAAATCGATGTACAAAAGAGAGCGGAAACGTTATACGAGTATATAGAACTATATAAGAAAACCTTGAAAATTATATTAAGAAGTTTCCAGACGATATTGTGACGACCAACATTTTTCAAAGATTACATGATATACTGAAACTAATTTACTTGTTTTTTTAAAGATATCAAAGAAATTGTGAACTCGATTTCAAGGTGACATTGTGTTTAATTTATCATTTGGAAAAACCATCCTGTCTGGTGAAAAAGATTAACAAATAAATTTATTTAAGTATAATAATTTATAAAACAATATAACTTCTAAAAGATACATAAAATAAACCATCACATTTCATTAAATTATTTGTTCACTAATTATTAGTTTCATTAAACAGCTTATCGAATCGGTGTATCAACATTTTAGTCCTTTATTTTTTAATTTTTGTGTGTTTTACGTTGTAACATGTTTTAGGAAATTAACTGGTTGAATGAATGTTAAATATTTAATGGAATTACTAGTACTTTTGTACACCGTGTTCTATAATCGTTCCAAAATAATATAGATGGGAACTGATATTCATACAAATAATAGCACAAAACGAAGAATTTTTCTTAATAAAAAATGGTGTAGTTAATAGTTTACCATAATTTGGATTGCTAATAAAATATGTGTTTAGGACCCACCTAAGCTACGAGTACCTAAAAACACCGATATATTTTCTAGTTACAATACTGTGGCTATTAGGATATCGTAACAGCTAAAGCTACAGCTGTAGCTATAAGGATATCCTTTTATGCCTTTACATCATTCTTCACTAGCAATTCAAAACCACAAAATTGCATTCAGTAAAATATAATAAGACTTAAAAATATTTAATGAATTTAAACATCCTGAACGTATTTTATTATGTTAAGTTAATCAAATGATAGTAATATTATTTTGTTGTTAAACTAAAACTATTCAGATTTGAAGTTTAAATTATGAATTATAATCAACATTAAAACAATATAAATAAATTTAGATCTTTTAACTTTAATTTTGACCAATTTTAAAATTGGTTCATTAATTTTAGCATTATATTATTAGTGGTTATGTCTCAATAATGATTGAAATAATGATGACTAATGAAGATAAACTTCTAACACGTGCCAATAAATATTCTAATTTTATTTTATGAAATAATTTTTAAATACGAAATTTTCATGATGATAACATCCTGTTTTATGCTATAAATTGTGTTTGTACATGGTGTGGGGGTCCATTACCACAAAATTAATAAATATTTATTCTCTGTTTATTAAGATTGATCTTTGTTAGCTGACACTATAAAAATAGTTTTAATCTTAACTGCTCTTAGCTTATTTTTTTCTCTTCAGTAATCGTGAAACAGACACTTTCTTAACAAGACAAACAACTGAGAACACTTAATTTTACATAGAAGGAAAAAAACAGTATTTCTAAATTTATTCATTAATTGATATCTACTGTAAACAAGAGTTATAAAAGAGTATACTATTTAGTCTTTGTAGTTATATTAAATTATAACGTGGCCTTGAGTCAATTAACCAATCACAAAACGGCAATGCTCATTCTTTACTGGAATACACACCCGATGTTTTTTTAATTTTAATGACAGTTCATTAACGTTTTATATACAGCTGCCTTACAACAGAATTTAACTTAACATTTATCAATATTACAATTATATTAAAAATAAGTGAATACAGCATAAGAATAAAAACTAGGAATTAAAAACAATTACAAAAATATAAATAAATATATATGTATAGCCGGTCAGGGCTCACTTCACCATCCCAAATATCTAACCAGGAGGCGGAACCCTCCCCTGGACTGCAACCCTGGACCCCAACACGTTTAATATTCTCATCGTTATGAGAATATTAAATATTTTACAGATATTCATTAAAGAGAAAAAAAATTAATCTTTTTATACTTTTACTTCATTATATTTCTGTTATCATGGTAATAGTAGTTGCAATGTATTATCATAGACAGCTCTGTGACTACGATCAAGGCCTTGAGTGGCGAGCATATGCCGACTTGTTGTAAGAGGGTACATTCGGTTTGAGGTCTGTTCCTAAACGGGCTGCTGAGTTGTTCTCCCGACACTTGGAAATGCAGGCTTTCAGTCGCCGACGGCGGTGTCCGATACCTGGGGAGCCTGGCCGGCCCCCTAGACCCCTCTTACGGGAGTAACTATGACGGGGTTTATGATATATTTAATATCATAAACCCTAATGAGGTTAGGGCCTCGATTTTTGACTTTAAACCTTTCCTGAGATAGCATGAATATATCCTGAAAATTTGAGAGCAATAGGTTGGTTGGTTTTTGAGTGATACTTATGCAAACAGACAAATCCAAAAAAGTTTCGAATTTATATATAAAATATATTTATACTTTTATTGATGTATAATCAAATCCTGGATTTTATTCCCTACAACGGTCTAGATTTTAGTGCGATATACAACTACATTTTGACATCTGACTATAAACGAAAACCAAAGCCAGTAATAAAAGATAAGTAAAATAAATAAAATAATTACATTAATATAAACAAAACTTATTTACTATAAAAAATTAATAGAAATTTTATATATTACTTTATTTTACAATTTTAAAATATGTAATGAATACTTTTATAACATAAATATTCTAAAAATATAATCAGGTATTTCTATCATTTATACTTTCGTGTCCTGGGTCTTCTCGAATGTACGAGTATATAAAACTCAAACATTCATACATAACAAATTAGATTTATGCAGTAAATTTTACAAAAAGAAATCGTGTAAGTATGGTGAGATGGAAAAATATCAAAGACAACTGGTACTAAAAAATATATGAATGTTATAAAAGTAGATTTGAAAACGGTTAAAAAAATGGATTTAATGGATCACTATTTAAATCAGATTATTTACTTCCTAATGTAAACGATCAATTTGTTCAGATAGTGAACAATAAAGGGAACCCGCCCCCGGATCATTGAGATGAGTATGATATATGATATGTAAATGAAATATAGTCTAGTGCAGACTCAGGTCAATCATTCTTGAGATGTGTGGTTAATTAAACCCTAATCACCAACGTTCACCGGTGGATACCGGTGAACGTCTAGTATTCATATCTATATTAAAGCAACCAACATTTAGTAGGATTTGGACCTGAGAACTTCAACTTCGAAAATTAGCTGTTAAATTAGTGATTTGTCTCGATGAAGTTTACAACTAGATTTAAAACAGATGAGTTAACAAAAAGTTGACTTTTCAAAATATAAAAGTTTAATGGAAGTTAAAAAACAAAATTTTTAAAAATGATTAGTATTTTAAATGTACTATAAGGATCCAGAAGCTTTACTAGGACTTTTAATTAGTTAAATTTATTAATGAATAGACGGATTATGAAAGAACTGTTATGAGACGGTACGACTGAAAGTTACAGAAAGTGAAAAAAGGGGATATAACACCACTCTCAAGTATTACCACGTAAGCAACTTATATTTTTATAATGGAATGCTAAAAATAATTAAAAATTATAACGAATGTTGTATAAAAAAATAAATGTTAAGTACTGAGAAAATTTATCGTTATTAATTTATATATACTATATAATTAAGGTAATCCAATAACAGCATATACACTATGTGAACATGATTCAAATATGTGTTTAACTAGTAACACAACAAAAAAACTTTGTTGACAGAAAGACTTAATTTTAGTCTGATATTTTAAGAATCTTTTCTTTATTTTTTTATTCCTAATGTAAACATTGCAATCTATTCAATTAATGAACAATAAGCAACCTCTCATTGCTTAACGAGATGAGGAAGATATATATAACAATTAAATGAGATGTAATCTTGCAGAGACTCAGGCTGACCATTCTTGAGAGTGTAGTTAATTGAACCCAAACCATCAAAGTACCCGGTCAGGCATGACATTTTCACACGCTACAAAATCTATCATTCATCTCATCCTCTGAAGCAATACCTATCATACAACATTAATGCATATATATATACACACATTCTTTCAAACACAAATAACGGATATTTATTAATAATTTTTTGTTAAATATCATAAAGTTTAAACTAAATCCATGTAATTTATCATTAAGACCAAAATAACAAAATATTATGCGTACAAGAAATAATTATTTATAAAATTACCTAGCGAAAACATAATAAAACTTGTATGTACATACACGTCGTAGAGACGTCTACACGTCTCAGGAGTAGTCGACCTGTGTTTGTTCTAGACTAAAAATTTACCGGTACAGTTACATTATAGTGGTAAGTTGCTAATGACTTTTTAATTGTTGATGCGACTATGAATAAAAGTATTAAAAAAAAAGAAAAATGTGTCCATTACAAGATCTACAAATTATATATCCGACTATGAAAGTATTAATTAACTAATAAGATAATCATTAATAAGATATTAGTTTAAGACTTATACTTCCATTAGTTTAAGTTTTTTTTATAAGATATTAGTTTTCCTTCTGCTCTGTTATGCTTATTTTCTATAATCATAAAATTAATTTTTTAGCAATTCATAATCTTTTTTTTAATCCAAAAATTATAGTATCATATGTATTTTCTGCATGAAATTATCATAATAATATAAAGATAATTTTTTTTTTTATTCATAGTATATTTTTTATTATGTATATATATTAATACTAACACTAACCTTTGAATACGGTGATCAAAATGAGAAATAAACAAGTGATGGATATAGTCTTCTGCATTTCTTTCCGTCACTTTACCACTAAATTTATAAAAATAAATGTTTTACGATTTAATTGATTTAAGTAAAATTAAAGACGAAATTTTAGTAAATAACTATTGTTTTTCTTTTCATTGAATAAAGAAATATTGAACTTTATAAAATAGTCATAATAATAGTACATCAATCATAACGTTTACGTAATTTAAAAATACTCAGAATGTTACTGACTTTTAAAAATGAATTTGTATAATTACAAAAACAATGTATGATAGTATCAAGTAGTTACATTAATGTCTAAATTAAAAACAAAACAATTATAACTTTTTCTTTCTGCGCCTTAATATTTGCAATAACCTAATATTTCTAGAGTTCATTTTTATTTATCATCGGTTACACATTGGATCGATAAATAAATATTGTTCTGTAAAAAACTGCTTATTAAACCGGGAAATAACACTAAATTTTTGATTTTTTTACTGCAACAGATGTTAACTTAACTAATTAAAATATTAGAATTATTTTGACAAGGAACAGCACGGTACCGAAGAAACGAGGTGGGAGGACGCGCGCGAATTGAACAGCTACTGTACCCCACAGCGCTTCGTTGCGGTAGAGAATGTAAACAATACGCCCCACTGTCCAAGGACCCCACCACCGAACACAATAACTAGTCATCGAATAAAATAACCCATACACGTATACAGCCTATTCATCAGCCATTTATCCAAATCGTTTTATAAATATATCTCTGTAATCAACTATTTATTAATTATTTGATTATAAATGTATTTTATCCTTAGAAAGTTGGTAAAGGTTATTGCAGTAATATACAAATATATTTAGAAATAATTTTTTTCTTTTCAATTACCGTAACGTCATAATAAAAAGCTTCTATTAATTTATCTAGCTACCTTCTGTAATTACGTAAAAAGCGTTAGCATTTGAAATATAAAAGAAATATATTCTATGAATTAACATCCATATTGTTTCGTAACTTAATTTCAGGTATACAATTTTTGATCACGAGGTGTATGTAAAATATAAAATAAAAAAAATCCCGATTTCAATATACCAACCACTTTAAAATTAAAATAAAATAACATTGATTTCAAATAAAGCCGAATTTTACATCCTCAAAATGTATCGGAACTAAAAAATCTATTTGATTTTTTCAATATTAAAAAATCTGATGTGAACATCACATGACATCCTTCTACGCCTATTAAATTACATACATTCACATTCTTTCCTGCACTTCATTTAAACTTATTGCATTTGAAAGTAAGATACGATCCTCCAATTCTTTAATAAAGTGGACAGTTACACGATAACTGAAATATTACTTTTTATTAACATCACATATTTATACAATTATTAATTCAACAATCTTAAATGAAATATTAGGATAGAGTAAAATTCCCTTTATTACTTTTATTACTAGATCAGTATTATTTGTTTCTTCATGAGTTGATGATTAACAAATGTTACAGATTTCTGGAGTCTCGTAAACGATAATAATGGATAAACGTTAATAATAATAATTAAACTATCCCGTTTAGTGAACTCGTGTATACCGGATACTAATGTTAATTTGGCCTTACGGTGTAAAATATTCAGTGTTATTATTGGATTATTTGGTGAATAATAAAAAAATGAAAAAAAAACAATCATACAGGAAAAAAAAAGATAACATGAAGTATATCTCATAAAAACTATAAAGAGTTGATTATGAAGAGGAAGAAAGTCTTAAGAAAAAGGGAAGAATAAAAAAGTTTAGAGAAGATGATAATTATGTAGAAGAAAATGTTAAAACAAAGAAAGAATAAAACAATTAAGAGAAGATGATAAATAGAAAGAGGAACAAAACGTTAAGACCAGGGAACAAATAAAAAGATTAAAAGAGGATGATGAATATAAAGAGGTGAAATTTTGAAAACTAGAGAATATGTACACAAATTAAAATCAGAAGAATTATATCAAACAAAAAAGCGATTAAATTATTTGCAACAAAAACAAATAAACGAAATGATGATTAACTTCAACTTAGGGAGAATATTGTTCGACAATAATAAGAAGTAATGAACTAAAAGAAAAGAATTTTTTACAATTTGTTAAAGATCGGGCATGTATGCCTCAGTGTATATGTTGTTCTTGTGCGGGTCTCTTTTTCAGATAATCTGTTGTTAACGTTAATGTAAATAAAATTAAACAGAAATTAAACAAGAAAATCCAAAAATAATACGATTCTAAATTATAATTTTCAATTAATATAAAATAATCAGATGGTTCACAAAATCTACTACATATAAACATATGTATTAATGCGTATTAAATTTCATATACACATTTTTAAAAGTTCTTAAAATTCTATTTCAATAATACCTTCCTTTTTTTCATATTTTTATTATTATTAGCGAATAAATATTTATTGTAATTTTTTTTTACAATTACGGGTTAATTATTATAAAAAAATAAATATATTTAAATAAAAAAAAGTTAAAAAATTAATTTAAAAAAACGAGATGAAGTCTGATTACAACCGAAATTTCTTCCCTTGTAAGATCCAAATGTTTTATTAATTAAACGTTTATTTGGTTATAATTCTGGAACCTATGAAAACAAAATACCGCTTATGATATATTGTTGAAAAGGTTTCAATGAGAGTTTATTAATGCGGTTAAGATAAAATAGAAAAATCCAATATTTTTTGGATTTTGAGTTTTTTGGATACTTTTGCTCTTCAGTCGATTGTAATAAAAATGGGAGGTGGACAACTAGATATTACAACAGTCCTAAACCCAAAATTTCAACAACTTAGGCTAATCGTTTTGAGGTTATACGAGATACATACGTACGTACAGACGTCACGCCGAAACTAGTCAAAATGGATTCAGGGATGATCAAAATGGATATTTCCGTTGAAATCTGAAAACCGAAATTTTTCGCGACTACAATGCTTCCTTTACTTCGTACAAGGAATTAAAAAAGTGAATACAAATTAAACTGATTAATTGCTCTAAGATTTTATAAGCTAATGAAAGTATGAAAATTTTATTTAAAATAAGCTAATTTATAAATTATTTTACCTGGTAAAACTTTTATTGATATTTTAATTATTATTTGTAAAAGAAAACCCTCTGATGATGTTTCTCTTACTTATATTTTCAAACTGTTTATTTCAGGTATTCTATTTATCCTATTATTTTCTTTCATTTTTTCATATGTTTCACAGTAGATACCATCCGTAATTTTTTTAATGAACTCTAATCTGGACCTTTCTTTGAATTTTTTTCCTTCAGTTCTTCTTTCCGTCGCTAATTTAAGTATCCTTTGTGGGTTAGGGTGTTCCAAAAAATTCAACCTTTCTAGTAAATATAATTTTTTATAAACAGATCTCGCTGGCCACCTTGTTCAGCACTTCATTTTTACCTTGTATTTGTCCTACCTATCTTCAACATTCCCGATAACACCGTTAATGAAAATGTAAGATCTATTCTATCTTTAAGAGATATTTTACAATGCTAATATCCATAGAACAATTATTCATATGAATTGTTTATAAACCTCTTCCTTTTTTGAAACTGATTTCGGTGGATATAAATATTCCCAATTTTTTATTAAATGTTCTTTTAGCCTAATCAATTCTATTCCTTATATTTCTCTACTCTTACAGTTTCAAGCAACTTTTTTTGAAATTAGCTTACTTCTTGAAGTGTCTGCTCTCTTAGTTTAACTTTGAAACTTCATTTCTTTCTTGTTCATTACTTTTATTTTAACAAATATTTATCTTCATATTCTATCCATATTTTATATAGAAAATATTCAGGTTCATTTCTTCATTTTCTACCATCATAGCAAAGTGCATGTTTTTTCCTGTATTATTACTATCCCTTCTTTAATTCTTGAGTAACTTTGTCAAGATTATATTGTACATAAGGATTAGTCAGTGCTGGTGATAGTTGGTATCGTTCACTGATCCCTTTCCTAACCCCTTGCCTAACTTTCGGTTCTTTTTAAGATTTTCAACTGAATAGGTCTCTTATTTCTATAAAATTTAATTTTTGCCAATTCTGATACCTAATTGCTTATTTCTTCATTATCTTAAACAATTTATTCAACATTACATTATTTAAAAATACAAAAACAAGATTTGTCTTTCCAGATTTTTTATGATTCTGTCTATCATTACTCTTAGAGGTACAATTGGCTCCGTTCTTCTTTTACATTTCCTAAATCCAAATTTGTACAATTTTAAAATATTCTAATTTTTAAGTCCTTGTACAAAGTGTAAAGTAGTATTGTGATCGGGAAAAATTTCGGTTTTAAGAAAACAACAACGAAAATATCCATTTTGACCAACTTTGAATCCACTTTGACTAGTTTCTGCGTGACGATTGTATCTCGCGTAACTCAAAAATGACTAGCCGTAGGATGTTGAAATTTTGGATTTAGGACTGGTGTAACATCTAATTGTGCACCTCAAATTTTGATTGCAATTGACAAAACCAAAAGTGTCCAGAAAAGCCCGAAATCGAAAAAAAAAATGGATTTTGGACTTTTTCTTTACTGCAGAAATAAGATCTCATTGAGAGCTTTCTAAAATATATCATTAGTATTAATTATTTTCATTGGTTTCAGAGTTGTAGCCAAATAAATCTTTGAATTAATGAAATATTTGGATCTTCCAAGGGAAGCCACATCGGTTCGAATCAGACTTCATCATTCTTTTATAAACTTTTTTTATTTTACATAAATATATTGATTTATTACTAATTATTAACCTCTGTTTTTAAAAATGTTTTACTATAAATAATAATTCAATAATAACATTTTTTTAAATGAAAAAAACATCAGAAGTTATTAATGAAATAAAATTTTATGTACGTTTAGTTTTAAAAAAAATGTGTATATGTAATTTAATAGGCGTATAAGGAAGTCACGTTGTGCCCACACCAGATTTTTAATTTTAATTTTATTTTAAATTCTGTAATGTAGAATGTTTGTTTATATCTTTGAAGCAATAATAGTTTAACTGAAATTTCGGTATTAGTTTCATTAAGTTAGATTACTTCTTTAGGATTAGAACTATGTTATTTTTTCAAAGTCTTCGACTCTTTATTCTGACAGTAATTATCTTAAACTAGTCTAAATAGTATTTCCTTTATATTTTCTTCACCACATTGAATAACTTTCTCTGCTCTTCTGTCAATTTCGGTATCGTTTTTACCACCTCAACTTTTTAAAAGCTATATCAAATTCATCTCCTTTAACAAAATCCTACTTTTTCCTCTTCAATTACGTTCAATTCAGATTAAATTAAAAAGTTTTACCAGATTGTTCATTATCATAAAGTTATCCAACATAATTTTTTTTTTTTTGTAGAATTTAATTACTTATTTTTCGCCAAAATGTCATTTTTCTTGTTTTTTTACTGCATTATTTGGAATCTTACATTGGTCAGAAAATGGTTCATAATTTTATGTCCTGTTACAAAATCCTTTTCTTTTCTGCGATTCTGTTAATTTAAAATTTCTGTTAGAAGATGATTGATCTTTACCTTTGATGACCCTTTCAGCGTTGGTCTTTTCTCTGTTATCAAAATATATATTATATGATCTCTATTTGTTGAAACATTTTGTTATAGCTTTTCATAAGCATTTTTAACAGATATCAAAATTTCATAGTGATGTTAAAAGTCGTAATCCGTTAAAAATAGTGTACAGTATTATTGAAGGTAATAAGTCACAGATCATTTATTTTCGCATCTATAATTTAATACCTGCTTGTAATTGTCTGCAATTACCGTAATTTAGAAGAAAGTAGATATTAATTTGTTAATAATGTATATAACATTATTAAACTTGAATTTCTTATTGTTAACAAAATTTTAATTAAATATTTTGTATTATCGTTCAACAGACGATTTAATGAAACGACTACAATTAAATTTACCCTCTCATGGAAGAGATAACGAAATTTCATTTAGTTAATTCACCGGATTGTTAATTTATAACCTATACCATCTTAAGACAAACAAGAAATATTCTATTTCTAAAGGTAAATATATTTATTTCTAAAGGTAAATATATTTATTTCTAAAGGTAAATATATTACACTTGAATTCCACGAATTACGAATTCCAGAAAATTCATTTTACTGTTTTATCTTTTTGTTGATAATCTCCCATTTTTTTCATTACGGTGTAATGACGAAAAAAAATAATATCAACCTTAATAAATGTTACATACTTAAGTATCACATAGTTCAAAAAGAAAGTAATCTCATATTACACTGAATCTATGTCTAATAAGTAAGATTTTCTGCAATTATAAAAGTTTCACCTTCGTTTCATATTTATGATCGACATATTTACATATAAGAATAATTTTTTTATTTTTTTTGTTTTTTTTTGGGAGTGAGATGGAAATTCAGTTATGCACGGACTGTTGGGCTACCACTGGTGGTATTATTGAATCGCAATCAGCGAACTACCGAATAACCCACCCCCCCCCCCACAACAATTCTACCAGGACTCGACCCGGAACCGTTTAACACGTTAATGCAGGCCGAGTTCTTCTATCCTAGTCTGACATGGCTGCAACTCAATTTTCACGGCTATTCAGGTCCTCCTTCTTCGACCTCAAAATGCTGCCGACGAATCGGGACACACTCTCCCAGCTGGTCTGATCACTGAGCATTAACGCAACTATATCGTGGGGGCTCAGTGCTTTGAGATCTGCCTCTAATGTCCCTCGATCTGCCAACTACCAAACACACTTGAAAAAGGTGTGCTCGGCGTCGTCCCGTACATTAGGGCAATTGAGGCAGTCAGGGGACTGCGCTTCCTTTATCACATGGAGATAAGCGCGGAAGTACCCGAGATCCGTTAAAACCGGGTCACGTAGTACTCCAAATCTCCGATGCCGCCGCACCGTTTGACTAGAGGGATGAGCCTTGCGGACCAACGTTCTCTGGTCCTGTGGTCACAGGTTTCTTGCCCTGCGAGAAACGTACCAGTCCGTTCCTCCTGGCAATGGTCTCATGGTCTTCGCGTGCCCTTACCTCCTGTAGACCGCCTGGCGCTCCCTTGCTAAAAGAGCAATGGATATGGCGTCAGCGGCCACCAGTACGCAGGCTAGGAAACGATCTGATACGCGGAAGCGACTCGCAAGACCGCGATGCTTTACTTCTGCGTGAGCCGCTTCCGGTTTCTTTCGAATCATAATGCATGGGCCAATACATCCGCCTTGTATAACAGGACGCACTCCACCGTGGACATACACAGTCACGGTCTGCTGGCAATTGTTCCATCGACAATCGGCATGAGCTGTAAAAGATTATGTGTCTCGCAGCTTTGACGGCGGTTCTCTAAAGCTGCTCAGCGATGCTGAGTATCCGGTCAATGTGAATGTCTTTCGAGGCATTTGCATCGGTGGCATGTAATGACTGGTGACTGTGGAACGTGATCAGTTTGAGGGCAAGAAGATGTCTCCGATTAACCCACTCGTGGCTAGGTACGGAAGGGTTTGTGTGGCAACCAGACATTTCACGAGGCGGGTGTTCTTCTCCCTCGCGGGGGCAGGGGGAATTGAGATGAGGATTAGAGATAACCCATGGTTGTTCAGCCAGGCACTGACTCCGTGCATAGATCGACAGAGCCTCAGCTGGGCACGCTTCACGTCGCAGTCTGCGACAAAAAGCATAACTTCGTCAGCGTTTCCAGCCAAGGTCATTCTTCAGGCATTTCAAGCCTCAACCAGCCACCACAGATGGCGTTCCAAAATTTGGGGCTTAAAATAGACCTCTGCCCCCTCCCTGATGTGATCGCAGTCCAACACCGGCCTGGCCTACCGTGGTCTCGTAGATGAGACCGCGGTTTGTCAGGTATGTATCCACGATTCTGAGGAGGTATCGAGGCACGTGAAACGAATTCTCTAGGACTCGAATCATATCGCTCCACCGTGCAGAATTGAACGCTTTTTTCATGTCCATAGTTACGAGAAGGACCACATGGCGCAAAAAATGATTGTGATCCTCTACTCGCCGCACTGCAACACCCTCTTTAAATGCATCTAGGTTCGTCCGAACTTGCCGGAAACCGTACTGGTTGAGGAACAGGGCATCTGCTTTATTCTTCGCCGCCACCTGTCTTTTCTTTGAACCGCTTCTGTAAAAATGCTCTCCCAGCTTTGTGAAGAATATACAATGGGTGGTAGCAGGACGGCGACTCTGGTTATTTTTTGCGCTTGGGAATCAGTGCAAGACGCACGGATTTATACCTGGCGCTAACAGCCCCAGATAAGCATTATACGTGTCTAGAAGCAGACGGGGCCTGCAGCGCTCCATTAGCTTAGCACCTCGTTAGATATGCCATCGGGACCAGAGGCTTTTTTGCGTTTAGAGAAGATAGAAGTCCCTTCAGCTCCACCATCGAGAAGAGCGGGAAGTCGCCTAAGTTGGCTGACGTAAGCTGGGAACAATGTATTAACAAGGTGCTCCGCTTTAGCCTCGTCTAGTGGAGCTGGTGACCACGAAATCTCCAATCGCCAAGTTATTATCTTATAACCCAGCCCCCAAGGGTCTGAGTCTACGGTCTCCTTCAATTCCCGCCAGCAGCGTGTCTTGCACACGTTGATGAGTGAATGAAGCCACTTCTTTGCCGTCTTGTGCTCAGCTGATCTGGTGTTCGGATCCGCGATTCCTTGCACGTTGCGCCGCGCATCTTAGACGAAGACACTCTTGGTGTAATCCTTCAATCCCCAGTGTCCATCGGAACACGGGTCGGTTCCCGTGTCTCGGGCGCCGAATGGCATTGAGGCGTCTCGCATACGCAAGTGATCAGCCGATGGTCGAAGAAATCACGGCATCAGCTCCAGCGTCTCCCCCGATGGTGATGTTTGTAGAGGCTACCACTCCTGAGGAGATCTTTCCTTTGAATCTCTTCAAATCTATTTTATTGACGTTATATCTCTTCACCAACCGTGTGGGCCCCGGGCGCTCCTGTGCACCATCTAGGACTTTAAACGAGATGTATTGGTTGGAGGTTGCTACCGCTCGTGTCCTCGAAAACTATCCAGTCTTTTATTAGCATGACCAGCTCTTCGAAGGCTAGGGAGACATCGAGAATAATCTCCAAGAATCCTGGACTGCGGAATGTGGTCGTGTTCCCTACATTGAGGATTATGGTTCCAGTACGTACCACCATGTCCAGAATATATTTCCCTCTGGAGTCGGTATACGCCATACTCCGCTCCACCACCCTGTATTTGAAGTCCTCAGCGGCTCCACCCCACCGGCGACAGCAAGGACAACATCCTCCAGTGCGACAACCTCCGGCGGAAGTCTGCTATCAAGTCATTTGGGATGAAGTAACAACTAAATATCGTCACTTCACCGCAGAAGACCCAAACGAACCCCTCGCCTGCGCTGTGCCTCCGAACATAAAAAACTCTGGCAGTAATACTCAGCCAATCCTTATGTTGAATTGACTGTGTAGTCTGGCAGCAGCCTTCTCTCCGATATCTACTATTGTATCCTCTGTTCCCTGGCATTACCACTGGTAACGCTAACCCGACAATCTCCTATATCTCCGAGATCTCTTCTCAGTGCTGCTTCCACATCCTCCTTCTCTGTGATGCAGTCTAGATTCAGGATCTCCAGGGCCTCCCGCGGTTCCAGATGGACTACTGCACTTTCTCCGAGTATAGTCTTCATGACAGTACTGAAGTTCTGCTTGTCTCTGGTGGCGCTCGTGACATATAATAATAACCGTAATAATAATAATAAAAATTACAATAAAAAGCCATTTATTGAACAAAATAATAAAAAAACAATTTTCAAATTTTAATATATTGTGGATAATACTGGTGGCATATCTCTCGTATCAGGAATTAAACTTCAAACAAAATCATTCACTAAAAATATATTTGGGAAGTTTAGATACTGGTTAACAGTAACATGAACTTGATGAATCGTTTTCGTTGCGGCATACGTTGTATCTTTGATGATCTTAAAATTGGGTTCCACTTTTTTCATAAATCCCACATGAATGTTTTAGAATATATCCGGGAAACTTTTACAAAAATTTCAGGTATTATAAAACACAATTTTGAAAGAACTTTGGTATTTTATGTTCAATTAAAATCGCTTTTTAAAGAATGGGAATTATTATGTAAGAACTTTCATTCGGAACTGTATGGGAAAATGTTTTGCAAAACATTTGTATTGCAAAATAGGATTCAATTCATTACATATATATATAAAACTGTTACCAATTATCAAGTAAGCTGTTTTTTTTCTTTTACTGACTGATATTGACGTCTTTTCTGAAATAAAAAAAGTTTTAAACAATATGTATGATAGTACATTTGGAGCGGCTTTGTATTATGGGGAATTGTCTAATCGTTTATTAATTCGGTTCTGAAGTTAAACAATAATATTTATTATGCTCATACTGGTTTTCATTGTGTTTGAATGATATAAATGAATGCCGGGCAGAAGTTGTTGTTGAATTACTTGTTAACTATTTTTTTTTTTATCTCCACATAAATTTATACTGTAAAAAATGATTGGTTAGCTTCTAGGAATACTGCTTTAAAATGAGTTAAGAAGTACCTTTGCATCAGATGTAATTATTAATAATAAAAATATTAGGTAGCTCTCCAAGAATGAAAAGTGGGGGTTTAATCATTGAAATGTTCCGTGGTTCAGAGTTTAAATTATTTCATATATGAATGCAAATTTATCATGCTCTCGGTGGTGAAAACCCATATTAATGATACAAACTTCAGTTACGTAGGAATAATTATGACATTAATACAACACATCCATCTTATATTTATTTTTTTTCAATGATAAACATTTACTCCAAGCTTGATGTTTTCAATAGAATTCTATTCTCTAATTCAATAGAATTAGAGTTCTGTGTATTTTATGGAATGTAGGGTTTTGAAATATATTAATAGGTAAAAGACTGCAATTTTCGTTAGTGCCAGTTTTAAGCACTTAGATGAAGAAAAAAAAAATTAATTTTAGTGTTTCCGGTAACTAAAATTCAAAGAAATTAATCGGGCGAATAAAAGTATCATTAATTTGTAATTTTTCAGCAGAATTTGAACATAAACTAAATTTTTAATTGTACCTGAAACAAATAATTTTTAACACATTTTTCTAAAAAAAATTCGGGGAATTACATTATTTGATAAAATTAAAAAATGAAGAACGCTTTTCCTTGCTTTTTATATGTCTCTGTATTATAGTTCACAATAACAAGTAAATTGTAAAAAGGAAAAATTGTAACATCTATTCATCATTAATGTACTTTCCGAGTTAGAATTTCTTTTTCTAAAAGTAATGATATTCAGCTAGTTATTGGTTCATGTTGGTCCAGAATTAATAGTGTTACGTGTGAATATAATCTTTTTGTAAGTAACATTAACTAAATTACATCTTCATTTGGAGTGTTTTTCATGTTGATATGTTACACTCTATTTGGTATTTTCAATGAAAAAGACAATAAAAAACTTTCTCACTAACTCTAATAAATCTGGCATGAGATGACATCCTATATTATATATTATTATTCTTAGGAAGGCTATAACATATTTAGGGTGATCTTTATTTGTTTCGGGTCTTTTACACCTTTACGATTGTACGACATATAATACATGTATATAAAATAAGTTTAGAGGTAGTATAATGAACCGGAAGATACCTTGAATGTAACATTCGATGTATAAACATACATGTTTATACAGTTTAAAACGTGCATATAAGTTTTGTTTAAAACGTTTACGTATTTATTACCAATGTAACAAAGTTATTGTACGTAAAACAAAAAAAAACGGGGTTTCCATCACAATTTTTTAGCTCATTTTTCTCAAAAGCCACTGCAGATAGAGATCTGCAACCTATTTATTCAATTTATCAGGTTAAAAACCATAAAAATCCGTTTGGTTTACCCATAAATTTGGGTTCTTTGAATTTCAGTATGCCTTTACTTGTCTCGTTACACTGGAATCATTGCGAAATTTTTCGTCAGCCGTAACTCGCTGACGAAGATTTTCCAAACCCATGTTTATGTAAATGTTTTGTATTATTTTTACTGGTAGAATTCGTCCTGAAATACTTTCGTTTCTTGGTGAAATATTCTGATATATATATATATTTATATATATATAAATTTCAGTATATATGTATAATGTAGCAAAGTAATTCACGAAGAATGTAACAAATATTAAGAAATTTTCTACTGGTGAAAATAAATAAGAAAGTTCATATAAACGTAGGCTCGGAAACGCTTTGTTAGCGATTGTAGGCCGACAAATGATTCGCCCATATTTCTACGCCTTCATTTTAATTAAAGACTGTAATTCTGGGGGAGCCAAATTTAGTGGTATTACTTTTATATCAACTATTACGTGAAAACTTGAAAAAATGTCTCTGAACTATATTTTTGAGAAATCTGGTGGAAAAGAAAAAATATCGGTTTTCAAAAATCAAACCATTTATGATTTTATAATTTTAAAACAAAATTTAAAAAATTATAGAACAAAAACTTAAATGTTTTAGAAAAATAAAAGATAAATCAAAATAGAACAATTTATGAGGAATCATTAAAGTTAATTAAAAATTATGCTTATCTAAATATTTTAGTGTAACACTTTTGTTAACGAAAGAAGATTAAAAATTTTGTTTCATGTAATACCTAGTAAAAATCTGCCATATTTTGTATGTTTTACTTTTAATAAACTTCAAAATCCTTACGTTTGTATTTACTTTCTTTTGACTTTATTCATACCCTTCTACTTAAAATCAAATTATCTTTAAGTCTACTTTAGTTTTTTGTTTATTTCCCATTGAATAATGGTTTGTTTTTTGATCCCAATCAAATGCATATTTTACCCCCGATTACTCAAAAACTACTAAATATAAGTACCGTTCGGGAACCTACATTATTTAAAATTTTCTGATCAGGTTTCATATAAAATCACAAACTTTACCCCATAACTTGGGTCCTAACAACTACAGCCACTTAGTTTTACTGAGGCGTAGATATCTGTGCGAAATCATTTGCCGACCAACACTCGCTAACAAAACGTTTCCGAACCTATTTTATATGAACTTTCTTTTTGATTTTCATTATTAGAACGTATCCTAAAAGTTTGCACTTTATATATATTTATTCACAGACGTGTGTTGTGATTAGTTAAGAGGAATACAAAGTAAATAAGAGTAATATATTTTCTGAAAGATATAGGAATTTTCTTATATTACTTGATGCAAAAATTTACTGTAAATTTAAGTTGCCGCCTTATCTACATCCTACATCTTTGAAATGGAAATTCGATAAGCTGGCTAGAGCTTCACATCTATTGCAATTTAAATATTGATTCACATCTTCATATTCATTTCAATACAACCAGATCATGGTATAAAAGACACTGCATAATAATCTTCAATTCATTGCAAGAAGTTTATTTAAGAAAGGTCACCATATAATCCCAGGGTAAACATTACAGTAACAACATTCTTTAACTCGACGTATAAAACTGGAAGAATTACCTAATCCTAAAGGGCTCCATAAATTATTATAATATTTTATTTTAATATTGAAGTATCTACAATATTTAATTAGAATTATTTTAAAAATCCCCGTAAAACCTTGAATTTTTGCTTTTTTTTTAATTGACATACTAAAATTCCATTGCAGAAAGAAAAGTTCGCGAATCATTAAATTCATCATAATAATTTCAACCAATTAATATACATAATATTAATTTCTTTTTCTTAAGCATGGCCCGTTGGTATAATAATAAGTGTTCTGCTCAAATGCAGGTTATTACATGGCCGCATTCCATTCTGCTTGATTCTGTGCCATCAGTTTCATTTTATAGTAACTTTCCCCTTTTTATATTGTCTATCATTTTCATTCGTCTCCGACCTCTTGCTTTCCTCTCCGTCACAAATCCTTCCAATACCGTCACCAACAATAATCCATCCTCCTCCAAACCTATATTTCAAAGACCTCCATGATTTTCCAATCAATCATTGGAGGTCTTTGAACTCTTTCTACTCCGTACAAAACATTTCGTAAGTTTTTTTCTTCGTCACAGATCTAGTTTGCTACCTAATTTGCTATCCTCATTTTGCTGAACGCTTCCTTTGCTCTAGCAATTCGTATTTTAACTTCTTGATCACACTTCATTCATATCTTCCCAGGTACTTAAAGGATGCCACTTACTCAACTTTACTTCCTCCAATCCTTATCGTTGCCCTTTTGGTTGATTTGCTAATTATCATGCTTTTTGTCTTCTTTGTAATTTATCTTCATCCCATACTCCTCGTACGTTTGATTTATTCTTCTCAACATTTCATTCATCATGTACTCACTCTCTGCCAACACTGCCATGTCATCAGGAACCTTCTTTCTTTTTCCTGTTTAGCCTCCGGTAACTACCGTTTAGATAATTCTTCAGAGGATGAATGAGGATGATATGTATGAGTGTATCAGGAACCTAATGAACTCTATCCTTCTTCCTCCAATATTTACATCCTTATTATCAGTTAGACTCTTTTCAATTATCGCTTCTAGGTAACAGTTGAATAGAGCTGGTGATATGCAACATCCCTGCCGCACCCCTCTCACACGTCTGCTTTCCTCCGATAACTCATTCCCAATCTTTATTTTTACCTTCTCTAGCAAGTACAGATTTCTTATTAACCCTTTCCCTTTCCCTTCCTCTCCTTTCCCTTCAAGCGACTCCTTTCTCCCTTAAGATTCTCAGCAATTTATCCCATTCCACCCTGTCAAATGCCTTCTGCAGATCTATGAAGGCCACATATAAATCTCTTTGCTTTTCAATATATCTTTATCCCGTTGTTTTGCTTAACCATAGTTATACATAATATTACATTTTAAATAAAGTTTTGGATTAGCAATTATATTGACTCCAAACTATAACTCTTTATAAATTAATTTTTTTTGAGGAATTATAACCCAGTTTTCCTTTATTTCTAAAAACTAGTTTATTTCATTTTCGTCCATCTTTGTAGCTATATTCCAAATAAATTTTGATCTGCTACTTCCACTTTTCTTTTTATAAAATTAAATAGTTAAATCAAAAGATGTCCTGATGTACGGAATAGATCTGATAGATAAAGCACTTATGGACTGTTTTCAAATAAGTTATTTAAGATTAGTAATATTTTAAACCTAACCCGCACCTGTTTAGAATGCTAGTACCATTCTATTTCAATAATATCTTTATAAAGTAATAAGTTTTCTTTATAAAATTATATTTAAAACAATGATGGAATTGATATATTTAAATGAATGTAGCTAAAAAGTGTTATTTGCGTAGTATAATAGGGGATGAAAACAATTCATATTATTTGACTATAGCCTGTTTTATATGAACTTAGAGTGAAAGTTTTACGTAAAATAACATTGATTTCCGATGAACTGATGGGTTAGTTGAGTAAATGCTATAATATGACTGGAATTATTGGTGTGCTTTGTGAAAAATTCTGATGTTTTTATTATTAATGAAAAATTGCTTATCTATTAATTATTAAATTAAAAAGTGTGAACGTTTCAATAAATGAACAGCAGAATTATTTATTTTATTTATTTATCTTTTGTTGTTTTTCATCGATTAACTTTTAACTACCTTCTGAATACTAATTCAACGGTACAGGCTCTTATAAAGAGCAAAAAGCATATGCATATCATTATTACGATCTATTAAATTTTCAGATAAAATTCTGTACTTGAAGTTTACAATTCATAATATATACAATAATGAATAATCTACTATGGCTTAGCAATTATAAACAGGTAAATAGATAATCATTGCAGTAGCCACTTCTAACTAAAGTAATTTGAATAATGGAGATCAATAGCTGATAGATACGTCAATTAAATTCTGGATGATCAACCACAAGTATTCCCATAACACTCACGACGGCACGCTGTTGGGAGTTCTCTTAATGGTTATAAGCGGACATCATCTGTATGATGATCACAGTAACCGGCTTGTGGTCAAGAAATAGCCGCGAGCAGTACGAGAGAAGAGACGTTTAGTTAAATACTGATGAATGACGGCAAACCACAAGTCACTCACCTCCACCACATATTGCGGCCTATTTCGCCATACTATTGTGCATATTTGTACTTCCCCGAAGGTCTAATATGAAAAAAAGGTTAAAATTATTTCTCTCCACTTCAAGGAAAATCAGAAACTTTGTAGTTTGAAGTCTTGTACATGGGCCGGTTAAGTGTACTTAAAGTATATCGATCATGATGTTTTACTATAAAAACCGACAGTACTTTGAAAAGTTCTGTTGGTGGTTGTACCAGTAAATGACAGGTGCAGCCCAGAACAACGGATAATTTTGACTACATTGTTATTAAAGAACTATGCTAATTTTCAATGTTTTTTATTTACCGATTCAATTATTACTACCTTGTACGAAGTAAAGGAAGTATTGTGATCATATTATATTGTGTATCATTTATATAGTGTTGTGTTTTCATATTTCAACGGAAATATCCATTTTGATCATTCCTGAATCCATTTTAAATAGTTTCATGGCGTCTCAACTTACCTATGTATTTACGTACGTTTCTCGCATAACTCAAAAACGATTAGCCGTAGGAAGTTGAAATTTTGGACTTAATACTGTTGTAACATCTAGTTGTACACCTCCCTTTTTTACTATAATCGAAATTAAAATTAAAATTTTAATTAATGAAATATGGAATATTTGGATCTTAAAGGGTTTATATCTTTGGGTTTTTGTTTATAACGTTTTTTTATTTTTTTAACTTTTTTTTTTTAATTTAAGTATATTTATTTAATAATTACCCGTGATTGAAAAAAAAATTTACAATAAATAAAATAATTCATTGATAAAAAAAATTATTAGTGAAATAAAATAAAATAAAAATAATAGATTTGGTAAAAATTTGATTATTTAACATCAATTGAAAATTATAATTTAGAATCGTATTATTCGTATTTTTTGTAAAATTGTATTTAAATTTTTTTTAAATATCATTTTTTTTAGTCATTTGACAGAATTAATAAAATATATCTTTAAATTGTGTTCAATTTAAAGTGATTATTGAAAATTTTTTTCACTTGTGCGTAATATGCACAAGATTCTGGTGTGTGGTTTAAATAAAATTTAATAATAATTTAACTATTCCGTTTAGTGAACTTATGTATACTAGTTACAAATATTAATTTGACCTTACTGGGTAGAATAATCAGTTTTTATTATTGGATTATTTGGTAAACAATTTATTTAAAGCGTATTCAACGGGCTTTTACTCCTACCTAATATTTCAGTTAATATTGTTGAATTTAATTTTTATAAATATTTGATGTTAATAAATCCAATATTTTATCAACTATGTAACTGTCCACTTTTATTAAAGAACTGGAGGATTGTTCGTCACTTTCAAATGAAGTGCAGCAAAAATTAGTATATGTAATTTAATAGGCGTACAAGGAAGTCGTGTGATGTCCACATCACATTTTTATTAAATATCATTAAGATCAGATGTTTTCTTGATTTTATATCTTTAATTATAATGCAGCCAAATTATTTCTTCCGTAGTCCTTAAAAAAATATTAGCTACTCATTTCTCTCTTTCAGATCAGTTTATTATAATTATTATTATGAATAACCGTTAAATTTATTTATCGTAAGGATGAGATAATAATAAGAATAAAATAGTTAAATAAAATTAAATTATTTTCTAAATATTCTTATATTTAATAATTATTTATTTATTATTTTTCTAGCTTTAATATTAGTACAGTAAAACCTACTGATTTGATGTCATAAGTTATAATAAAGTATTTTTCTAGATCAGGTGATAGATTATAACCAGCTATATACAACCTTGTCTGCAAAAGAGAAAAAAACCTCTATCTGATTTTTTGGGTCCTTTTGGTGTGAAAACGGCAAGATCCGGTGAAATACGTCCAAATTTGGGCTGATTACAATATTTTCCCGTCTGCAGCTATAGCGCTAGACGGAAGAGTAAAAGTTATTTGTTGAATTAATCAGTAATTATCAATGAATTAATATTTGAGATTGCTTTTGTTTTTAAAAAACAAACTTGCTAGTGCTAGTTTACATAATAAAAAAATTATAACTACTTCACTCTGAGCCGTTGTAAGACTAATGATCAGTAATTAATTGTACTAGTTATGGAGGAAATGTCTTGTTTCTTATCGTGAATGCTTGTTGAATAATGTAAATCGGTTTGCTACAGATAAATTGAAAGAGTGAATTTATGAATGTTTACTTAATAGACTCATCAAAGTCAAACAAATATCATAAAAATGTTTAATATGTAAAATAATTATTTAGTAATACTTTGTAACTTTATAAATTTATGGAATATCTAAACTACTAGGTATTGTCTTTAACAACTGAAAAAATATTTATAACACAATCTAATTATTATGTATAAAGAAATAACAATAAACGATAGCTGATATTTTTTTTTTTCTTATGGTAACATGTAATGTAATGTAAAATTTTAAAAATAACTACATATTTTAAACCATTCTACAAGATGGTAATTAAAATCTACCTCAAATCATATACGCACGAAATTTTAAAGGCTAATTTTATTGGTATACGTTAAGGCAGTGGTTTCCAAACCTTTCCAAGTTGTGGCTTAGTTTTTCAATTAAACTTTTTCCATAGCGCCCTACCATAAGTAAAAGTATGACGACTCATAAAGATAAAAATAAGTAAAATTGTGTATTTTCACTATTTTTTTTTTACTTTATTAACATTAAATTAATAAATATCTTGGTCCAATTAATTATGAAGGTTTACGATATTTTGCGGTGCCCTTGTGAAGAGGCCACGGCTCCCCGGGGCGTCGCGGCGCATAGTTAAGAATAGATCACGTTGTAGTTTGGGTTACAATCTGTTTAATATTTGGTATTTCTTCACGAAGGATTTTAAACCTTAAATATTTAATAAATTGTTAGTTACTGGTTGTACTTCTTATAATTTTTTTATAATACTATTTATATTTTATTTTTTATAATATTTTTTTTACAAATTACTACTGAAGGTTTTAGATTTTGTATTTTTTTAAAAGCGCTTTGTACAAAGCGCTTCAGATTTGTACAATAGGATTTATAGGATTTCTTTAGAATAGGCTGGTAACAGCTTTTTAACAGTTAGAAATTTTCTTTGTATGATATTTTAAAGAATTTCTTTTGATAGTCATACGTTACAGCTACTAAATAATCATTTATATATTTTGTGGCCGGAAAAGTACTTTATTAAATAAAAAAGTCTTGTAGAATAATCTCACAGAAAAAAAAAATGCTACTCTTATATATTAACAGTTGTGGGTCTTATATATATATATATATATGTGTGTGTGTGTGTATGGACGATGTGCGAGTATACTACTCAAAGTTACGCAGTAAGGTAATTGATTGTTTACTCTATGGAGAAATGTCAAACCTCATCATGTCGGTCATAGCAAACATCGATTTTCACGAAAGAACTCTATTAAGTATACTTTACGTCAAAGAAAGAAGCACGTTATGTTGACATAAACATGACAACTTGGTAAATACGAAAAGCGTTAAAATAGTGTCAGGTATGTCCTACTAAAATATTTCATTAAAAAAGAAAGTACTGAATTCCAAGTAGTACGTGGTAAGAATGATGTCATTTCTTTCAGATCCTCATTTAAAAATTAATAATCTAAATTATTTTGAAGTGGTTAATGGTAATTATTATTAACATTTGGTTGAAAACTAATTTCTACACTACAAAATAACAGAAATATTTGCTTATATAGCCAGAGATATGGTTTACCAATTTACTGGCTTTAGTTGGCATTCTAATAATGACTAGTAGTAAGATGTGTTTGGAAGATTGTATCTTAACCTGAAAATCATTATTGATGTTGTGAGTTAGAATAGATTCTACAAACTTCAAAGTTCTACTTATCTAATCTAAAATAGAAAATTAATAATCGGTAGGTTGCTTAAATTGAGACAATTAATATAAGGTCAAAAAATGATTCTCTATAAACAGAACCTGAAGGTACTGTTCTAAAGGTTAAAAATCATATCTCTAAATTCAGATTCTGTGTTAAACTGATATGTAAATAATAAGCCTCGTAAATCTGAATCGAAAAAGTCTTTGAATTCTACGTTAGTAAGAGGAGAAACAATGACAAAACTGAATAAACAATAAGCAGTAAATTAATCTAAAAATATGTTAGTGGAGTAAATAAATTATTTATTTATTTTATGCGTTTTGCGTTATGGGCATGGCATTTATTTACTTAAATCCTGCTTGGATAATAGGAACACGTGTTTTTCTTTTAAATGTCTACACTGAATTGCCTTGTCAATCATGCATTTACCGAACACGTCAGATAATTTATGTTTATTGTCATAGGAATATGTTTAGTTTTATAGAATAAAATACTTAACAGTACTTAAATACTAACTACTAATTTCAATATGCTGGTGTATTCACACAGGATTCTCCTTATCTTTATTTTAGCTAATTTTTTAAAAAATTTTTCTCTTTGAACTATCTCCTAATTCAACATTTTCATTGCATATCCTTTTTACTCTCATTCTTGAATCGTGGCAAAGCTAAATTATTGTTGCTCTCAAACCCCATCCAATAAACTTTATTTGAGACAACTCTTACTCTAAGACGGTGTACATGATCCCTCTTTGTTTTGCCTATAATGCATTCATAGCATGTAGTTTCATAGCTTATTTAACTTCCGTAGCATGGAGATTTAGTTTTAGATAACTTTACATTCATATTAGCTTTGTGCTTGTTTCTCACTTCTCTCCTATTAACCATTCTCCTTCATCCCGCCTTCCAAATTTTTATCCATGGTTACCTAGGAAATATTTAACCGTAATTAAGTATGCTATTGTGTAAATTTTAAAACCAAGATTTTATATTCAAATGAAACTCACCGTTATTAACCTAATTTTTAAATACTTCTAAAACAAGATACTTTATATTTGTTAAGTAAAGCAATTGTATAAATTGTAGATGACTTGATATGAAATGCAACACCGTTCTTCAGAAAATGGTACTGCCATTTTCACAATAAACAGAAACTCAAGAAAATAAAAAGAAACTCATAGCATAGTTGAAAAATGAGAATTGAAGTGGTTTACATAGCCTTCTTCATAGAGCTGAATATACTGCCTCCTGTTATCGTGCAAAACCTACTGAAAATCAGGTTACATTCAGCACTGCGAGTGACATTTTCCCTCTGTTCTAGCTGAATAATGAATAACATTCTCAAATGAAGATACTCTGATTAGCGTACTTGTATCTCAGATGCATGTATTGTAGTTATAAGGATAAACAGATGATGTAAACAAATATATCAATGTTTCCTTTCATAGAAAAAGAATCATCTATTCACAAACATACCCAAAGTCTCCATTTTATAGAGGAATATAATGCACTGGGAGAGACAATATATTTTACATCTTGATAAATATCAACGTATTTCGTTTGGGTAAGGCAAAGCTCTGTATCGATTACAGCTATTCCACAGTTCAATAATATTTAATCTTCTTTCCCTACTATAATGTAATCATAAATCACTTTGATTTGTTTATAACCTTATTTTATTACTACCGTGGAAAAACATCGACAAACACGAAACTGAAAAGATATGCCAGATATAAATGCTACCAAAAGATATTTTCTATGTTTTACATTCCCTTTAATTTATGGTTTTTTTTCTTGTAATAATTGGTGTTATACAAATAAATTTAAAAAAAAGTATTTTTATCTAAATAAAATTTTTCGATATGAAATATCTTCATCTCCTTATTATATAAAGAGGAATCGTTTGTTTGTATGTTAGAAAAAATCTCAAGAACCGCTGAACTATTCGCAGCAAATTTTAACAGTAGCTTCATTATGTAATCCGAACGTCATATGCTATATACAGACGAAAAGTTTTTATTAAAACGTGTAAATAATAAATAATCCGTTACGGTGCTGCACTTCACACGGACATGTATTTTAATGATTTATTGTATATTTGATGCACAAGAAGTTAAAATGATCATATTTTTACAACAAATTATAGGCAAATTAATTTATGCCAACATAACTAAATATGAATTGTTTTTACATTTTCTCATTTTGGTTATAAATATTTATTAATTTTTCAACTGTATTACTGTTTATTTGTTTCCTTGATAAGAATACTTTATCGCGTTTAAAATGCTTCATTGATCTCTACAAAGAGCTAACAAATTTCTTTCAGGATTATTATCGATCATCGTAAATTACACGAACAACTAACTATGAAAAATATCGTAATTATACTGTAAATGAATACGGACAGCTTATCAATACAAAATAATGTATACTTTTGAGTAAGAATACATTTATTTTAATTATTATAACGAATAATCATAAAAAATTGTATTATTTTTGTAAATATGATGAATTGTTCGATGTTTAATAAATAAAATCGGGCCCGGTAAAATTTTTAACAAATTTTTCTATTTTTTGCTTATTACATGGAATGCTTAAACATTGTTTATTATCTATTATTGTATATCTATTGTTTATTACATATATTTAACATGTATTTTATTTAAAAAGAAATTCTAAATTAATAACAGATTTTGTTATAGAATCTGTTATAGAATAGGTGTCTTACCAATTTTTTGATATCAGTATCGTTTTGCTTAAAACATTTTTATTTATATTACAGAAATTTTTGTTTTTTGAGCGGAAGAAATGATATGTGCGAGACTCTTACTGTAAGGTTGAAAATTTCATTGTATTTTTTTGTTGGATATCACTGCGTTTTGTTAGATTATTCTTTTATGAACTACTGATTGGTATCTTATGGATTTATTATTAAAATTTATTGCATTTTTAGAACAAAAAGAAAACTGAACTACACGGCCAATTTTTTTTGATAGCTATATACTTCATACCATACCTTTTCTAATAAAACCCTTTACGAATCAAAGATCAGTGATGTAATATTGCACTTATTAAATTGTATGTGTAATCCTCGATTTTTATCTTAAATTCGATTTTACCAATCGAATTTATTTCTGTTCTATTTATTAGTTTTTTAATAAAACTTAATAATCTCTTGTAAACTAATACTTTTTTTTTTTAAAGAAGTGATGGGAATTAAAAAAAGTTTATTCATCTTCCATACTTTCATTTACATAAGAGTATTTGCTATTAAAACAAGCTGCAGTATATTTTGTTTTAAACTTTATTATTTCAATTACATTACCAAACTTTTGTACGCTACCTAGTACTATCAAGTGTTGCTATCTAGTGCCGCTATTCGTAAAGGTAAATTAAAAAAATTACTTATTCGAGTCACTGCATTTCTCATCTATGTCTATTAGATGACTTTGCTAAGATATTTTATATACTGAGATTCATAACTATTCTACTTGGAGCAATAATAAATTCTCTTTGAGAAGACGTGGATTGGATGTCAAAGCTTTCCCAGGTATCAAAAAGATACAACACTAATAGAGAGTATACTTCTCACCCAAATCAAAGTGAATGCTTTCATCTATGTATGCTTTTACATCACGTTCGTGGATCTACCTCATTTAATAGTTTGAAGACTATTAATGAAGTAATTTATCCAACGTTCCAACCTGCTTACGGTTCGTTAAGTCTTTTAGAGAGTGATGATAGTTGTAAAGGTACTCTTGCAGATGCTTCCATTTCTGAGACTCCATCCAGATTGAGGGATTAATTTGCCCATCATTTTAGTTCTTTTCCATCCTTCTCAAGCAAACATTTTGTGGGAATCGTTTAAAGAAGTTTTATAAGAGTATATTCTTCCCCAAGCTAGAGGTCGCAGCAACGGTAAGAGGAGATGGTGAGATCTGGCTTATTTAGAAGACATTTTCAATCGAGGTCTTGTTGAAATTGGAAAACTTGTAATTCTTGGTGAAAAGTATGTATGTGATTTTGATTTTCCAGCACTATTTCGTTAAGAACAATATAATGAAAAGCTCTATGATACAATGTTACAAAATTCGTTTAATAACCTTCAAGAGAACATAAATATTATCCTTTCTAAATTAGTACCAGATCAGCTTCAACCATATGATTCCATCACTCACAATATCCATAATGACAGAAACAGTGTTTCTTTAGATGCTTCTTGAGGATCTGGGAATACCTTTTTGATTAATTTACTTCTCGCATATATTCTATTAACAGGTATCTTGGCTATCGGTATAGCATCATGAGGCATCGCTGGTTGGAGAACTGCTCATTCAATTTTTAAATTGCAGTTGAATGTATCGAGTGGACAAGAGTCAGTTGGCTCTATACGAAAAATTTGTCCTCATGGAAAAATATTACTAGATTCAAAACTTATTATATGGCACGAATGCATTGTGATTCATCGAGCTCATGTTGAAGCGATATACTGTACCCTCTTAGGTACTATGATAAGTTGATGGTAAGCAAAACTTTTGTCTTATCTGGAGATTTTCTGCAAACTTAACCTGTTACAAATAAAGGAATAAAAGGAATAAACAAAGCATGTCTAAAATTATCACTTGTGTAGAGATCTGTTAATAATTTAAATTTACGAACTAATATGAGAATACATCTTCTTGAGTTGCGCTCCATTACAATTATTTAGTATTGGAAGTGGAAAAATATACCACATGATCATGTTCTGTATCTATCGATGCAAAACTAGATAAGATGTGCAAACTTTTGATGCTCTAATTTTTTAAGTTAGCAATAGTTATGAGTTAGCAATCATCATCAATCAGACGCTGTGCCTCTAGACCCAGATTAAAACTAATTTTAAAACTAGAAAAGCAATTTTAAAGCGATTATTATTGAATTTAAATACTCATTCTAACTTTAACACTTTTTATAAAATATGTAATGTATTTAAGACATTTTAGACATGAGACTAATAAAGGAAAAGGTCATCGGAAAAACTGAAAAATTAATTTAATTTGGCTTACTATTCGTTACTGGCCAGGACATATCAAACAATCAATCTAGAGAACGAAATATGTTTCAGTTGAAGAGCTGATTAAGATTATTAGTGTCCAACATACTTTTTGAAAGTTAATATAAGCTATTTAGAATTGTTAACTTATGTCAATATTTTAAATATGTTTGATTTTAATATCTAACAATGTTTTATTATAATAATGTTTTGAATAAGAATGAATTTGTGAAACTAAATGATATCATAATATTATAACCAAAATAATATGTAAAGATATTAAACACAAAACAATATAAAAATACATATATTTTAGCATGTTAATATCTTATGAGATATAATATTTCAAAATAAGTCTCTTGAAATAAGGTTGAATTTCCTGGAGAATAGTTATTGCATAAAAGTAGACTGTTGTATATTTTTTACGGTACCAAACTTTTGTAAAAGATGCCATTTATTACTAAGAATATAGTGCAAGGGAATTCAAAGTAACGTTTTTGGTACTAGCGTTGGTTACAGATAAGAGCTAAATTCAGATCTGAACACATTCCGGCGTAGTGACGCTATTCGGTACAAACCGGTAATGCCTTTTGCATATTTAGCGTCTGTTGAGAGAGCAGCTCTCCCAAAACGATGAGTATCACATTTACCACCAGTTACAATATTGTTATTTCCTACAATATTGCATCTCCCTTTGAACATTAGCTTAGTCATCTCTGTAGTAAAACTAACTAAATAACGTTTTTCTCTTTTTTAATAACATGTTTTTTGAAAAAAAAATATTTTTTTTTTCAACGATTGTATCATCTTATTTAAAATAAAAATATCAATATTTTTTTAAAACTTTTATTTAGTGATTTAGCTAGTTCAATGGAATAATGAAACCCATTAAATTAATTCAAAAAAATATATTTTAAATATTCATAATTTTTTAAAAAAAATTAATGATTTTCATTAAATAATAATTTCATATATATATATATATATATATATATATATATATATATATATATATGAATGTATCGAGTGGACAAGAATCAGTTGGCTCTATACGAAAAATTTGTCCTCTTGGAAAAATATTATATTTAATGTATAATTAAATTATATTTATATTTATACATTATACATATTATATTTATGTATAACATTATACATAATGTTTCTAAAAACCATTTAACCGTTTCAAGGATTCAGGTTATGGTTCCTTACATCGAAATAAGGACAAACGTCGTATCAATATATTTAATACTTAGTTACGGAAATCCATCATTTTGTATTTTTGTCATAAAATCTATTTCTCAGGAATAGTTTACCGTACCAAGCTAAAATTTCGTGCACTATTATGGTACTAAGAGGTTTACTTGTACAAAAAAAATAATCCTGATCTCTCAGAACATTTCAAACTTGCGGGCATATAAGCTTTTCAATCATTTATATTTATATAACCACTGGTTTACTTGAATGTTATGTTTACAAAACATGTTAAGCGTTTTAGATAAAAAAAAGGTTACATGTTATTTATTCAAATCCGTTGATAAATAACAAAGTTATAGTAAAATATATTGATGTCGCTCTAGATTAAAAAACCAGTTTTCAATTCCTCCCAAATTAAAATTAAACAATTCGAAACGATTTCAACAGGAATAATTTCATTAATGTTATCAGGTAAAAAAAATATAATAATTTAATAATATTTAAAATACTACAATAAAATAAAATATGATTGAAATGATGAAAATATTATAAAAACAATTAATATATATTTGTTAATATTAATAACTAAATACATGACAATCATTATTAGAGAGTCAAATTAATTTATCTCGAGATTATACTCATAGTGGTCAGCTATGCCAGTGGGTTATCCGAAAATGTTCTAACCCAAATTTTTTGAATGATTTGTTCTTTACCGATGAAGCCAAATTTACATGACTGACCATTCTTAACACGCACATGTGGTTAGTTGTAAACCCTCATGCCATTTCAGGGTATCATCACCAATATGATTTTTCTGTTGGCTGGTTTGAGTAAGATATAACCTTTTTTTTATCATAAAACGTTTAATGAGTTTTGTAAACATAACATTTATATCAACCAGCAGTTGCATAAATATCAAAAATTAAAAGGTTTGAACGGTCACCATTTTGAAATGGAATGAGAAATAAGGTTCATTATTTTTGTACGAGTAAACCTTTAAATACCCAAATAGTATACGAAATGGCAGCTTGATCGGTAAACCATTCATGTGAAATAAATTTTTATATTAAAATACAAAATGAAAATGCCGGTAAACTAAGCGTTACCGGACGTAAGTTGATATAATGTTATTATCTATTACAATGAGGGGGACCATCCCCTGAATTCTTGAAACGGTGGAACGGATTTTATAAACATTCTATATATATATATACGTATGTCAGATGGCAGGCGTCTAGATCATAACTCTTGCCAAGTGTTTAGGAGCATTTGCGGCGTTATGACACCAACTTTAACAATTCTAAGTTTTAAATCGACCACAGTAAAACTATTCTCTGGTGAAAAAATAATGTTCAAAGAGGTGATACGTGGAAATCTAGGAGGCTGTGCAGTTGGTCCTCCTCGTTGTTTCCAACAAGGGAAAAGTCTTCTTTAAGAATATCGTAACATCTCGACGAAAGGGTGATGGAGCACCATCTTGTTAAAATTTGAGGGTTGCGGGAATCTGGGAAACAACAAAGTTCTCAAGCTTGTCGAGGTACGTGTGTTCTGCCACAGTGGGATCCATGTAAAAAACGAACCAATGTAATTTTCTGCAATCAAAACCAGACGTTATCTTTCGATGTGTCCCTTTAATTCATTTTTAATGTTTGGTAGTTTTCAGTATCTAAAATTTCAAAATTGTGTCTATTATAACAGTATGAAAGTTGCCTCATCACTATATAAGAACGTGTCAGGATCAGTAGGATTATTTCCAAAACGGTGCATAATCTCTGCAGCAAATGTGATGAAAGAATTGTAATTTGTACGCTAGCAAACAGAGCCGCTTATGACCAATTTTATGAAGAGTGTAACTAGTAATTTTTAGTAACTAGCCCGCCTGATTGACAGTGAATGCATCGCCTACATCATCCACGTCTCTTCACTCACTGTAACTTTGGATGATTTCCAGTTTGTGAAAGCAAATTTCCAGTCTGTCTAAAAGTCTTATTCCACTGAAGAATAGACTTGGGTGTTGGAGGATCGATATTCCATTCAGTACTCGTCGCTGAACACACGTAATTGATTGAAACTCCACTAACCCAAGCACGTACTGATAATTCTATTGTGGGGTCCACATCTCGACTAACTACATTGCACTGTGAGTCGGTTTGCTTGTGCCTGCATATTCCTGCAACCTTGAGAATACACAGGACAATTCATCTACAGAGCTTACTTTTAAGAGATTTCGAGTGGTTTATTAAACACAGGCACAGTGTTCTTTTTACTTTTAGATAAATTTAGCTCGGACTATCCACATGTATATATATATATATATATATCCTTCAATTTATGAACTTTCTGTATTATATCATTTTACTTCAGAAAAGGAAAAAATAGAATAGTTTAACAATAAAACTCAATGAAACAAGAGTATATATATATATATATATAATGTGTGTGTGTGTGTGTGTGTGTGTGTGTGTTGGTGGAGGGTGGGTGTGGTGTGTGGGTAGGTGGGTTTGTGTGTATGTTAAAAATTATAAATTTGAAATTTCATTTCAAATTCCTTCAAATTCAGATTTACTGATCAATTCTTTGGATATTACTTTAGCTTCCCTGTTGAACGATTAGAACAGTTTACCAATTCGGAATAATTAATTTAATCCAATCACTGAGTTTATAAAAATGAATGAATATTAATCGAAGTTTTAAATTTCGAGTGAAATTTTTATTATTTTTTTTATAACTTTTAAAAAGTGAAACAATTTCTCATCCTTTACGCTCTCCAAAGAACTAATTCTCCCTTTAATTTATTTTATCATGTGAATTTGGCATGGGGTTCTTGTTTTCTTCATTATTTTATGCCGTTTTGGGGCTTCCATTTATGCCATCTAAAAGAAAACTATACAGAAGGAAAATAATGAAAATACATGACATACTTCTCCGTAGTTTATTTCTAATACAATTAAATATTTGAAATCTGTTTCTTCTGAACAGGGAATAAGTGTGGTGAAAGATCATAACTGAATTGAAGGACAGAAACCCAACAGCAATTAATTCTTCATATTCTGTTTATTCTGGTAGGCTACCTGTACAGTTGTTGATGGATGATAATAATTAATTTTTGTAGTTTTAAAAAAGTGGGATTCAAACCCAGAATCTCCCGATGAAATTCAGAGTCGCTATCACCCCGCCACATACATTGGCACTTTTGGCTGGTTAATGATTAATTAGTTTTAATCACTCTGTGGTGTACATATATATATACTAGTGATCTCTACGCCTTAATTAAAATAATTGAGCTATGAAGATGCTACAATATGTGCCTCTGAAAGAAAAAAAAAAAGTCACTTGAAAAGTCTAGCAGTCAGATTATTTATTAAATCAAAAAGGTACTTGTTGCTGGCAGCGCAAAGAATATTACGGTTACTCTATAACTGTTACTACTGATTTAAATTTTTTCTTCAACATCCAATGAAAAAGCAGCAACTACTACAACGATTTCTTGAAATAACTGGAGGATAGATCTCATCTTAACAATAGCAATTACAAAAAAAAACCTATAAAAGATTCGAATTTGAAAACGGACTTCAGTCTAATAGTGATAAAGAATCTTTTTTTCAATTTCCTTTGAAAACAAGTTTTTAATATTTTCTGAATGAACTAATCTAGAATCGTCATCATCAACACGTGGTGTTTTGCCTGTTAGCAGGACCCTGGCAATATTATTTTCTCCAACTCATTCTTCCAATGATTTTCTTTTCTCTCATCTTTTCCTTCAGTACCTTTATGTAATTTATTAACTTCTTCCTCTTTCTCCCATTTCTTTCCTTCTAATCTAGAAACATAGTTTTAATTGTGAAAGATATTTTTAAAAGACTTTTTTTCTAATTGGAATAAAAAGTCGAAAGATAGAGAATTTTTATTTCTGAGTTTTAATTGTAAAATCACTTTAAAATAGCAGTTGTAAAACTTTCATTTTCATTAATAATAAGAAATAATTATAAAATTCCTCGATTTTAGCTAGTATATATGTAACATAATCAAATTTGACATATGTTTGAAACAAAGATTATTCAAGGGGTTCTTTTTTAAAATACCTTTAGAAAATTAAAAAAGACATAACTAGGAAACAGACCACTTTTGACAATGGATGGAATTTTCAAATATTAGATTAATTTGAAAATAGTTTTTATCGTTAAAATAACCTCTTTAGAAAAATACATTTGATTATTTCTTTTTTTAATCTTTGAAGAAAATTAAATACAACTAAAGGCTGTTCATGTTGGAGATTTGTAAGTGTCCGAGACTTAAGTGTCTCTGACTATGTACACTCCCTATATATTTAACTATGGCGTAATTAAGTGAGCTGTAAAATTTGTTTACTGCCTAATATTAAATAGAAAAAATTAAGAAGTATTTATTTCTCTATAACTAAATTAATATATTGAACTTATACATAAATTGTTTAGAAATACTAAACACAGAGAAAGCTTTGGTTTTTTTATGTCCTTCCGTTAGAAAACCTTTCTTAAGATTCATTATATATAAATAAACGCTTTAGTTACAAAATCTAAAAACAAAACTTATATCAACTTATGTATGTTACAAGTTGGAATCATATTAACTACTTCGATTGAGTATGTTCTTAAAATTTCTATTAAAATAAATAAAGATCTAATTATTGAATAAGTGTTAAAGTTTGGTCAATTAGTATACTAATTTTATAATTTTATTTACATTTAATGAGTTGTTTAAATATCACTTATATCTAAAAATTAACCCTAGGGTATAAAATTATGTTACATGAAAAAACATCGATTTTATTATAAATTATTTTTGTAGCGATTTAAATAAAATATACAAGAATAAATTATTGAAAGCCTTTACAAAAAAAAAAAAAAATGGCGTTTTTGGTCGTAAAATTTATATTTTTATTCCTAGTGCACCCAAATCAAGCTGTTTCCGTTCCTACCAGTATATTTTATATTTATTTTTTTGGTACACTCAACAAAGTTATTATTATATGAGAGTTCGTGTAGTACAATATATAATAATATATATATAATAATATTTTATTGTAAAAAAAATTGATTGTAAGAACAGTAAAATATTAATCAGAAAAAATAAATATTTTTTTCTGTAATACAATGAAGGGAGACAGCTGTAATTATGCATGCAAACAATTTACAAAGAAGCCTATATGAAAGTAAATTTATTACATTGGTATTAGCCTGAATGTGATTTAATAATCTTACCCTCAAACTTCTTAAGTTCGTTATTTATGCGGTTTGCAACGCTTAAATAATAAGCCTGAAATAATGTAATAAAAAAAGGTTAAGATACTATAAGAATTTAATTAAACAGATTAAATTTTATTAGCTTGGGTTTTTTATATCAGATCTTCAGTAATCAAGAATATTATTCTACGTAAGAAATTAATTATCGTTTAATTTATAAAAAAAAGCAGTAACTTTTGAGGAGATCTTAGGTACTCTATTACTAAAATTATTTGTAATCTTTTCTATGTAGAAAATATATTTTATTATTTAAAAATTTGTTGCTAGCATAAATAATAATAATTTTGTCAAACAAGGCCCGTTGGTATGATTATAAAATTAATAATTAACAAACATTTCTTTTAAATATACGTTCAAGCCCTTTCAGAAAAAAATTCCATCAGAAACTTAAAAAATGTATGTTGTAAACTTAATAAAACTAAAATTCTTCGTCATGCAAATTTTTTTATGTAACGTAATCTAACAGTGGTAGTCAAATGTTTAAAATTGTTTTAACTTAACGTCCTGTCATTACGAATGTCTCCACCGCTCTCTAACTTATATAGTCGACATAACTTTAAACAATTCACGACTGCTGTTATATTATATTACGTTACATAAACAAATTTACATGGCAAAGAAGTTTTAATTTTATTAAGATTATAACATACACTTTTTATGTTCCTGATTATGGAATTATCTTCTGAAAGCGCTTGAACATATATACGAGGTGTGTGAGAAAATTAATGAGATTGGTAACACTGAGAGCGATCTGGCAACGCTGTGTCTAGCGGTCTGTGCTAGACCGGTTTGTTCATCCCATCCAAATGCTCAGTACGACTTTCAACTCCTTTCAGCCAACACATTATTTTTGACAGCGCCATCAGTGAAGTTGGGTTTTCGTTGTGTGTTACGAAAATGGAGCATCGGAATTTAGAGCAACGTTGTACAATCAAGTTTTGTGTTAAACTTGGGGAATCCGCGAGTGTGACCTTTGAAAAGTTGAAAGAGGCCTACGGGGAATTATGCTTATCAAGAGCACAAGTTTTCCGCTGGCACAAATCATTTTTGGAAGGCCGAGAACACGTTGAAGGTCAACCTCGCTCAGGGAGACCTTCAATTTCAAAATCTGACGAAAACGTTGAGCGTGTGACGGTTGTTCTGAGATCAGACCGTCGTTTAACAGTAAGGATGATGAGTGAACAATTAAATTTAAACACTTTCGCCGTCCATCAAATTTTGACAGACGAGTTGGACATGCGAAATTGGTGCCGAAAAACCTCACAACGGAACAGAAGGACAGTCGAAGAAACGTGTGCCTTGATCTTCCTGAGAAGATTGACAACGACCAAGAATTCTTCAATCGTGTGATCGCAGGTGATGAATCCTTTATTCACCTGATTTGAGTCCATCTGACTTTTTCCTTTTCCTGAACTTGAAACATGTCTTAAAAGGAAGTCATTTTTGAACTCTGGAGAACATTCAAAAGACTGTGACCTACCAGTTAAAAGTCCTACCAGTTGAAGCCTTCCAGCGCTGCTACCAGGGTTGGGAACAACAACTCCGCCGGTGTATATCTGCCCAAGGGAACTACTTTGAAGGAGATAATTTTGTTGTTTGAAAAAATAAAATCTTTGGTAAGTAAAAAGTCAGTCGTATTACTTTTCTCACACCTCGTTTAAAAGAATTGTCGGAGTGGTTTTTTTATTATTAATTAATAAATAATAATGTTCAGAAATCTACGATATTTCATTATAATCTATCATAACTTTTCCCTCATATCAAAAAATTACAAATTCATTTCATTAAATCGAATATAAGATCCTCAGTTTAATATTCGGTATTATGACAAACTGAGGAACTTTTCACATTTTAACAAAAATATTGGTCAATTGTGCTTTGCCTTCTGGCAGATCTTTACTCAACATGTCTGGTACATCCTCACTTCACACTCCATGCTTCACGATTTTGTGCCAATCTCTCATTGTTATCATATTTTCCTCAAATTTTAATTGAATTTATTATTTTCTTCTTTTTCTTTCCATTTTTCCCATCACCACTTTCTCAATTATTGTCTTCAGCAGACATTCTCTTGTCAACCAGTTTCTGAGCAGATTCATCTATTAATATTAATTTATATTAATTCTCTTTTTCAATTTTAAACAGTTTTGCCTTCCTTCCCCAAACCTTCACAGCAATTCTTCATTTTTTACTTTATCCTAACATCTTAAAATTTCCATTTTTCTTCATACCGACATAATCTACTTTTTTCCTTTATTGGTGTCCATTTTTCAGCAGTATAGTATATTACACACCAAATATTTTTTTCCTAGTTTTTTATCCATAGTTCTTTGTTAAATGATTCACAACATAATCTTCTGCTTCTGATAAAACCTTCTTCCCCTTTTGTACTAAATAAAAAAATAAAAATTCATATTACTGCACTTCCTAGACAGTTGAATATTATTACATTCTTTTTGACTCACTACCATTTATTCAAATATTAAACCTTTCACCATTTCATTCGATTATCATACTCTTCGTCTTGCCATTACTTCTGCTCTAGTAAAAAAATTACAAAATTTTAACGATATGCTTTTTCAATTTAATTTCCAACAAATTATTTTAAAAAATACAAGGCGCGGACTGATTTTTTAGAGTACATATTCACGTGATAATGCAGCATGCAATTCATGTGTAGCAGAGCAAAACAATATTACAGTTGAATTTTATAACATTTGTTAAAAAAAAAAAATAATTAAAATAAAGTCATATTATTAAACTTTATCGATATATAATTGTTTGGGCTTTTAATGATAAAAGAATATCTTTTTAAAATAAAATATTTAAAAATAATACCGTAGAGAAAACTGAATAGGTAAAACAAGTAGGTGAATAAGAACGTCTGGGTTTGATGTTATAGAACGTATCATGTTGTGCCGGGCAAACGGTAGCCTAAATGTAGCTATAGAAATAGTGTAGTAAACATTGTATATAATTATGTTTTGCACGCTATTATTATTACTGCCATTGAAAGTTCTCTTCCTATCTCTTTTCCTTATATTTTCCCTCTCTTATTAGGAATAAAATTGAGATGTTCGCTACACTAAGTGTCGGTTGGCGCAAAAACTGCTAACAGAATCATTAACAAAAAGTCGTTTTTATTGTTACAGTGACGAAACTTATTCCGGATGTAAACAACTTACTTTCAGCTCCTATACAGTTTTAAAAGAGTTGATACCAACATTTTACTCATTTAAACTGTTAGCACGCGATTATAACACGAAATTGAATTCCATTGTGTATGACATTTTTGGTCGGTAATACGTGTTTGACAATCTGACATCTAAAAATGTTATTTTCTACAAAATATGACTGAACAATTAAAAGAAGCGGTACAATATCAAAAAACTCTTATTAAAACGTATTCCTTAATTTTACACATAATATAACATTTTTTAACGGTATTATTTTTACGATATAACACTCATACTTCATCAGACGTGCAAAATAAGAAAATATAATGGCTCAATCGCTTACGAAGTTGGGGAGTTTCGGGCTATCGGTTTTACGAGGATAGACACTGCCGCAAGAGGCAGCAGAAAAGCAGTAAACTATTCCCAAGGGATACATAGCCATACTATAAGACGATAGAAAACAAAGAACTGGACCAAGAAGTGGTAGCTGAACATTACTTTTACGTCCCAATTTTTAGCAGGGAAAACAGAATTCACAATTTCTATTCGACTGAAAGTGTAATTTATCTTCTTGACGAATAAATAAAAACCTATAAAAACATTTCTCAGTATAAATTGAACCATAATCAAATCAAAAAGTATAATTTACATAAAATCATCCTTATACCGTATGTTTTTTTTTTATTTGTTTTTTAGAATGCAATAATTTTTTAATTCGACCCAGAAGTAATACAAGTAACTATAAAAGAAAAAAAATTAATGACATAGTTTGAAGCATATAATTTGTATCTTTGATATATATAAATCTCTAGAAAGAATATATTATGAACAATTATAGATAAAATATTTCTGACAGGAGCTTTTGATTTTTAAAAATCTTTTAAAGAGAAGAAAAGTATCAAAAACATTACTTAATAGTCAATAGTCAGTAGCAATTATTTAGTAGACTTTATTGCAAATGTATCGTATAAAAGGTTTGAAAAATTATTTTTTTTATTACTTGATTTAAATATAATACCAAAAGGAAGAATTGTTATTAGTAGGTTACCGACTTTTGATTTTTTTTATCAGCTGCATAAATTTTACTTAATTTTAATAAAATACAACCATTTAATATCCTAATTAAGGTTATGAATTAAATTATTTAGAGAAAGAATTTGAAACAATATTTGTCGTTCGAATTTCTGGTTCCAAGTATGTTAGAGTATTAGTGGAGCTCATAATGGTCCAGGTTATATAGTGCTGATCCTGGAAGTAATCATTTTCCTTCATTTCCACACTAGCCTTTCTAAAAGCTTGCCCGTGAAGTTTGTTACTTTTTACTGTAAAATGGACTTTAAAAAGAGATATAAAGGGTGTTCTTAACATAAAAGCAAGACATAAAGAATGTTCTCTGTTCCTTTGCAGGATGATATTTGTAGCTTGCAAAGATTGTTTCTTAATTTTATTTTTATAAGCATGTACTCAGGAGTCTGTTGATAATAAATACTTTTAGAAGCATAAAATCAAAATTGACATAATAGGCTTTTCTTCCATAAGGTAAAGATTTCGCAAACAATAACTTGAAAATTAAAAATGTACCGAAACTCAAAATTAAAATGAGTCATGTTATCGACCACCATCTTAACCAAATCGTAAATAGTCAAATCAGAAGTCGCTCTCTTCTTTAGTAATAAGTTCTGTTATATAATTTTTGTTTTTCTTCAACCATAGCATATAATTTAACTTCAGACGTATATCATCTAAATGAAACTATGCTTTTAAAGTAAAAAAATCCTTCTTTACCTCTTATATAGTTAGTCTGAAGTAGTAAATTTCAATCTTGCCATTCTTGTTTCATAAAAATAGTACAATAAAATTATTCACCTTAAAACCAAAAATTAGATGCCATATGTAATGATTTACCCACCGAGTTGGTCAAGTGGTGAACGCGTCTTCCCAAATCAGATGATTTGAAAGTTGAATGTTCCAGCGTTAAAGTCATACTAAAGTCGGTTACTTTTACACGGATTTGAATACTAGATCGCGGATACCTGTGTTCTTTGATGGTTGGGTTTAAATTAACCACATACATCTCAGGAATGGTGGAACTGAGACTGTACATGACTGCACTTCATTTACACTCATACATATCATCCTAATTCATCCTCTGAAGAATTATCTGAACGGTAATTACTGGAGGCGAAACAGGAAGAAGAAAGTAAGAAAATACTTAATGATTTACAAATTTACATATTATTTCACGATTGCATCATGATAACATTCATAGAAAATACATTAATATTTGTGACTAAATCTCGTTGTTGCTGGTACTCAGGGCTCTGGCAGAGTTACTGTTTAGAATATTCTGGTCTATATGTATAATTCGGATTTGTTTTGACTGAGGTTTTATAAAAATTTGCAAGAAAAAGTCAATTTATAATGAAAAATATTTGTATCTAAGTTATGAATGAAGATAAAAACCGACAGATTTGTATTTACCGATATTTTTATTTTATTAGATCTCTCTACGGGTCTTATATGATAACTTTACAAACAAAAAAAAAAGAAGAAGTGATCAAAATTTAGCAATTTTTGTTACATAAACTTCCAAATTTTTTTGAATCTGTTTTTACTGGGTAATTTTAATGAATAGTACTTTTGTAGTGCAACCAAAGGAAATGCAAACTTATTTTGAAATTTTCGATGTTCTCCGTGACGTTTAATTTCATTTGTCATTAAAAATTTACAGATATAAACAAGGAAATTTGTAAATATTATAAATATTTGCTTAAATGAAAATAATTTTTTTTCTATTTTCTAGTATATAATTAAACTAAATATAAATTATAAATATATTCTGATCAAATAATTTTATTATTTTCTATATTACGGTGTAATTGCTGCGTAATAAATAACAAATGAAATTTCGTATTCAAATCTATTATTTGAATTTAGAAAACTGGTAAGGTAAAAGTTGGCTAAATTTTTATAAAGATCTTTTGTATGACTACTCTAATTTTCTTTATACCTAAACTCAAATTTAAACAACTATGTGAAATAACAATAATTCTAAAATTATCTATATTAGTTAAAAGAACAATTTTCTTCTAAATATATATGTTCAAATTTATTTTAATTTCGACCCATATGTCAAACGGGTTCTGGCGGACAGTAACAAGGTGGACTAACTCAGCAAGGATATTACCGAAAAGGGTAAAGATGTTACTACGACCCTGGCTGTTAGAAGGGGTAGAAAAACCTACGTCCTGGTTAAGAATGGATGCCCTCTCGTCTCAGGACGAGTTTATTCAGGAGCTTTGCAAGATGATAGGTGAGTCGGTCACTATTGACTTCCTGTCAATGCGGCCGGCTTACGGCTTCACTCAGGTGGTGACCATGGCAGTGCCGCCAATCCTGGCGGACAGAATACTGTCTGATGGGCGAGTTCGGATTGGGTGGTGGCCTATCGATTGGTGCGGCGTACATCCGACGACCTTTGCTTCAGATGTTGGAATCCAGGCCACAGGGCCAAGTTCTGTTCTGCCTCAGATAGAAGCGGCCACTGTTTTACATGTGGTAAGAATGGCCCAATGACGCGAGGACTGCAAGCAGGAGCCAAGGTGCTTACCCTGCAAGTCACATGATTATGCGTCAGGGGGTCGGGGATGTAAGATGGCTCCGTCGGCATCTGGAAATGCTTCTTCGAGGAACATCATGGTATCTCTGAGGGGCTGCCCTGTCCGGGAGGGAGGGAGGCCTCGGTCTCCCGCTTACGATGATCGGGTGGGGGCTCCCTTGCAGTATCGTTGGGGGGAAAGCAAGACCTAGTCCTGGTGAAGGGTCCTTTGGGAGTCCCCTCATTAGAAGCATGGCACCTAAAAGACCGAGTCCCGGTTATCTGGCGGTAACTTTGTTCCCGACGAGGTAGTTAGAGGCTACGGCACCCCTCGAAGCCGAGTTTATATTTACTTGGGGATCTGGATCCGGGGGCCGGGAAAAAGGGAGAAAAAATGTCAAATTACGCCAGCCTCCGTGGCGCGAGTGGTAGCGTGTCGGCCTTTCATTCGGAAGTCCCGGGTTCGAATCCCACTCACGCATGGCATTTTCATACGCTACAAAAATTATCATTCATCTCATCCTATGAAGCAATATCTACCTAATGGTGGTCCCGAAGGTAAAAGAAAAAACAGTCAAACGATATATGTGTTACATATATGTTCGTTATTTTTGGCCGTCGATACATTTAGTTCTACCTCGTATTTATTCATCAGTCTGTTTACCGCTTATTAGCACGGCAAAATTTTAGTAATATATATTTTTCTGTAATTTAAGCAAATAATGTAAAAAATGAACAAGTAGAATACAATAAACAAAGCGGAAAATTATATTTAAAACTTTACTGTTACAGTAACAAGTAACTAATGGTAGTTTTCCTTATTTCTGTTTAATTATTGGCTGATCTCCAGACGATTAACTAGTTGAGTCAGTTCTTTAAGAGGCGGTGATACACACTAAAATGAAATGACTAGTAAAGTAAATCTTCCAATACAATCTTCTTCCTTTCATATAAAGTATTATATTTAGAAAGCTCCTACATCTTATAGCAGCAGCTTATATATTTGTGAGAGACCGATTGATTTCAAATTCAATAGAATCCGTTTCCATTTACATTTCTGATTGACTAAGCTCCACTTTACTCACATATACAATCATCTACATGTCTTGGGTCCTAAATTTTCCTTTCAGGTAGCCAAATGTCTTTAATCTTTGCTTAAAATTATTTAAACTCTGATTAATTATAAGTTATTAGTTCAATAAAATTCAAGTTTAATCAAAACAGATACCAATTATTATATCCATCATTATAATCGAAATAGAATAAAAACTTGACTATTTTAATAACAATTATTTTTTTTTAATTAGTTTTTTTGTGAAAAAATGTAATAAACCTGTTTATATCAGTTCTTAAAACTCTTTTTTTAATTTTTATCTTTTTATATAAAAAAAAAAATACAAAAAATTTTAATTAAAATTACAATGGGGTTTACCTCTACACCTTTAAACAGCTTTAAACACCCTTAAACCTTTTTCTAGTTAAACAGAATAGTGAGGGACCGAGGTAAATAAATTTGACCTTTACATTAGAAATTTGTTCCAACACAAATTTAAACAAAGATCATGATTTAAAAGAACCAACGTAAATAAATTATATTTATAGATGTTAACTAGATAGTTAATATAATATTTAAAAAGCAACCCTATTGTGCTGAAGTTTAGTGTTTGTTTTTTTAGAATCGTCGAAAACAAAATTTAATTTTATAAAAAACTTCGCTTATCTGTCCATTATAAATATTTATTGGATTTTAAATGTTATTAATATTATGACAAACTCCCTCTATCAGCAAAAATAATAATAATAATAGTAATGATAATAATAATAATAATAATAATAATAAAAATATTAATGCTATAAGAAGAAATAAGTTATTTTCTTGGATTCAGAATATCTAACCACAAGCTAGACCAACCTTCCACAATTCCCCCAGAAAACTGCTTCCCCTAAACTGTGTTGGCTTCAGTTCAACTCTACGATGCGTCTTGACATTTACTGCTAACAGCATATTTATGTGAACAATTTGTAATATGTTGTGAACATGAAAATAATCTAGGTATTTCCTAAAATACTGTAAAAAGCGAAAGTAAAATTATGAACATAAAGTTAATATTTCATTCATAGTTGGATAACTTGATAGCGTGTATTATTACTGTATGCAAGTCTTCGCGTGTTTTATAGATACGTTTATCAACGTGCATGCTAAATTTTGACGTTAAAGAAAGCGTGACACAAACACAGAAAATTATTCTGGCAATGCTTTATACTGACTATCTTAATTAAAAGAAGATATAAATATCAAACACTACTTTATTGTTTCTGACCGATATATTTATATAGCTATCAGTTTTCCGATAGGAATATACCAAAACTGTGAAAATATACTAAAACTTTCGTTAATATATTTTTTTTCAACTTAATTTATATTAACTTTATATATATAAGATATATATATATATATATTTACGTTAATATATTCAGCTGTTTATAAACTAAGAGGTAAAGAAAATAGCTGACCACTTCGTAACACTTAGGTTTAGAAAACGTTGTAAGCTTAAGTGATACCTACGTTGAATATAATAAAGGATGTGAAGATTATTAAGAGATGTAACTAGTTTCGTAACATAAAATTTACACATATATCAGGTTAATTTCACAGAATCTAATCGTATGCTGTTTTGTTAAGAAAAGGTTACATAAATCATCTCTACATTTGTAATACTGGTACATTTTGTGTTTATTTTCTCACAACCATTTAATTTGAGGATGTTTTACTTTGTATTAAAGTAAGAGTAAACAGGGCAATAACTGATCATTTCAAGTTATTTGTTTAGAAAAAAAATTGTACAAATAAGCCGTATGATGATGCAGCAAACCGTAAGAAATAATTTTTTATAATCTATTATTTACATATTTAAAAAACAATATTTCCTGACCAGAATCATAGCAAAAATTAATTTGAATAAGCAATGAAGGAATGACTGAAGTTGGCATCGTTGGTTGATTAACTTTTAAGCAAATACTTCACCGTTTAACAAAGATATTTTTTGAAAGAGTGAGCCATACATTTTAGATAAATCATTTTTAGTATGAAAGACGGAAATATTCTAATATATATTTGAATTATATGTAATTTTAAAACAGCTTACAAAATTCCAGTTTGATTTCCTTGAGCGCTTTCGGTTATTCTGCCATCTTCAAGAGAAGTATAATTATGAACAATATATATAAAATTAAAATCTTACGTAATAACATTATATATATATATATATATATATATATATATAAAATTTAATTAATTATGTAAGATTATAATTTTATATATGTTAGTCATAATTATACTTCTCTTGAAGACGGCAGAATAGGCGAAAGCGCTCGAGGAAATCAAATTGGAATTTGGTGTTTTAAAATGATATATTATAGTTGTTATACCAAACGGTGCATTGTTCGAAAAACTAAATATATATTTGAAGCTTAAAAATCTTGGATCATTACTATACCTAAATTGTGGTAATTGTAGGAAAAAATGAATGACTACTGCAGTTTGTAATATAAATTCTTCGGGGCCACCTACATCTACGCAAAATGTCTTCGGACACTTGCATCTTCTGGATGAAAATTAATTCTGAAGATTAACTTTTCCAAATAAATATCTTCACAAATTGTTCTATGAAGATATGATAATGAAATGAGAGAGCACTAGAAGCAAATGTTATTATTATTCATAAAATATATTCAAAAGTTTACATTTATTTTAATTTGATTTTGAACAATTAACATTTTTCTTTTTTGCAATTATTTTAAATTTTAAAAGAAATATTAAAAGCATACAAATGATTTTTTTTTAATAAAGTATCATCTCCGCAAGGGAAGAATTGTTATTCAAAATTTAAATTTTTAAACCTTGATGTTACTTAATTACTTATTAAATAATAATATTTATTTTATTATAAACAATTATTAACTTTGAATTTTTCATTAACTATACCATATTTTCTTGTTAAAGTTATATCTATTTTCTTTTCAATTCTGATTGAATTACATGAAAATTTATTGAACTCATAAGAAAAGAGTCCTTTATTTTTTCAACATGTATAGTTTAATATCTAAGAATTTTTCATTAAAATATTAATTTTTTACTTTTTTATTCAGTTATTTTTTAGTCTTTTTATTTTTCAACCCTTTTTTATTCATACGTTTTAGTTTAAAGGTTTGTTTAGAAAGATGTTTTTATAGTTGTGACACTAAATTTTGGTTACTTGTATGAATTTCACGTTCATTCCTTATTTCATTTATTTTTTCCTTTGTGATTTGTAATGATTTATCAGTTATTTTTTATATATTCGGACTGCCTTGTTTTTTTTTTGTCAGTTCCGACAAATTAACTTTTATTTTTATGAATGTTTTTTTCAGAGTCAAATACCTTTTATCGGGAATATTTATACATTCCTGATTATAATCTATTTTGGAACACCTAAAATTAAATTACTATATTTACTAAATATTATTTGTTTTTGTGACATTAATGTAATCTTTATTAAGTCCTCTTTGAGTAGTCTCATATTTCGTTGATAGAGAAATAGTGTGGCGAGAATAAGGATAATTACGTGAAATATCCAGATCCAGGGTGTTTTATTGTAAATACTACCTTTTGTTTTTTAATAGATCCATTTTTTAATCAATTATTCAAAGAAATTTATAGCCTACAATGTGTTACTTAGTTAATAATCCGCTGATTCGGATAACAAAAGTGAAACGACATTAAGTAATTGTTTACAATAACTGAACCCCCAGGAAAAAACAAAAAGGTGTTCAACTTCAATTACATTGCCAAATGTGGTGTTAACTATGAGACAAATAGGAGGTCCCCTGGAATAGTTCACCTCATACATTGCCAACAATATGAACCCAAAAAAAAAAATATTGTGCACGACTTTATCGCTGTGTAAAATACGCGGATAGCCATAGGACTATAGATTGGCCTCAGAAAAATAGAAGGCCTCCGGAAACTTGTGCTCTATGCAACTAGGACCATCCTGAGAACTACAAATAATGCAGGGTATAAAAAGAAATTTTCAAAAGAAAAATATGCATTATGCTGCGATAAATACTCTTCCTCAGGCGTCTGAAAATTAACAGAAAGCATCTCTTGATTTAAATAGTATCAATTTCTATTCATGGAGAAAAGGGCACTTAGAAATTCGGACGGACATTCCCGTAATCTTTCCCGGTATTATGCCGTGACTGCACAGCACAACACTATAGCGGTTTTGATTCTAAAAAAATTATATAATATAATATTTAAGATTGAATATGTAGTACGACAAATTGGGATTTGATAGTCCTCCCACCAAAGTGATTACTAAACTCTGTTGATGAATTAAAACTTGGAACAATCGTCTTGTGAATCGGTAACAAGAATTGAAGACAATGATAACTGAATTTTTGGATGTTACCATAATTTCTGCAAACCACTTTACTGATTATAATTATTTTACTCATTGAAGATATTTGGTACACACCACCAACCATCCGGATGTTAGAGCTCAAGCTGGTACTGCAGTTCTCATCAAAAATACAAGAAGGCATCATCAGCTATAGTCATTCAGCACCGATCACATTCAACGACCTTAGTTGAGATCTGCAACTGATTTGGGCTTCTCAGATTGTCTGCAATCTATTATTCTTCTCATCACACGATTACAGATGAAATTTTTTCTTAGTTTTTCGATACAGAGGGTTCCTATTATATTATGGGGGGTGAAAGCTAAGCATCTGCTCTGGGTTTCTTGACTGATGTGATCTCGAGGGAGGGCGTTAAAAGATTGCGACATTAAAATGAAACTAAACGTAGTCTCTGATTTCCAACTCGCATATTGACCTTTAGATCTGACAAAACTCCCGGACTTTTACTTTTATATTACTTTGGAAGTCCTCGTTTTTAATCTGATATTAAGAACAACTACAATTCTAGATCTGATCATTTAGCTGCTGTCCTTACTGTCAAGACTGACGATGGGAATAACTAAGAAGAAATTCCCGGTCCTCCATAGAACTGACTGGGAATCCGATCAAAGCTGGATAGAAGACGAGTTACGTATGACTGTTTGAAATGACTTATTGACATAGATAATGTGACGCAGGGTTTGATCTCAGTTCTGCAGAAAACAACATGGTGTTCAACACTCAACGAGAAATTCAAGTTGGAAGACACGACTGCCCAAGGAGGTAATGGGTTTTGTTACTACTAAAAGACGGCTTAGGAGAAGAATTCTCTTAAGATTATAGAAATCCTGTAGATAGAGCGGTTTTTACTTTGCTTGTAAGTTAGTTTGTTAAGAACCTAATAAAATTAGTTAAAAACAAAATTTTGTGAGATATCTAGAAAATTCCCTCTTAAATTAGAGATTACTATTCACTGCGGTAAACCACAAAGAGGTTTCAACAATCTTCACTATAATTTCTACCTTTAAAATATTCAAATTGATTATTGGTTATAGCGACGGCCAACAGGCCGATCTATTTCCTGAACACCGATCTCTTTCAACCACGTAACATTAGGAGAGATGATGAAGAGGAGATACTTGAATTCTTCAACAGCCCCCTTTCTCTGTTTCTTCCTGTAAAGCATTTTTCATCAAAAGAAATTTCGCATGGGGTCATGAAGGAGCAGAAGTTAAAGAAATCTCCAGGTTTTGGTTTAGTTACCCCAAGTTGCTACTTATGTTACCATTTAAGACTATCTTGTATCTATTTAATGACATCCTTTGCACGAATTATCTTCCGTCGGAGTGGAACGTGTCGCAGATAACAATGGTCCCGATATTGGTTTACCAGTCCACGAGGTGTCTTCGTACAGGCCTATAAGCCTATTGCCTATTTCTCTAAAATCTTTGAGATTCTTTTTCTTCGAAGGTTGTGGCCTTTTTTTATGAGAAAACATGTTATTACTGATCAGTTTTGCTTCCAAAGTGGTACTTTCAATATTGAACAAATCCACAGGATTATTATTGTCATCGTTATTTAGAAGGGAAGAAATATTGTTCAGCAGTTTTTTGGATGTCCAGCCAGCATTGTACAAGATCTTGTTGCCTGGCCTAGTTTGTTAGTTAAAATCAAGCTTGCCTCAACCATTCTACTTGATCCTGCGTTGCTACGTGGGTAGCCGTTTTCTCAAGTTTAAATATAATCAGCAGTTGTCTGCGTTTAATTGACATTTATTCAACTGTTCCTCAAGGATCATTTTGGGGCCGATTTTGTTTTGTATCTTTACTGCAGAGCTTCCAATTTCCGTTGATATCACTGTAGCTTCTTTTTCTGATCACACGGCGACCTTAGTGGTCAACGATAACCCAACGCTAGTGTCGGATAAATTACATTCTCAGTTGGATCTAAAATCAACGGTTGGCTGGCTACTTGAAAAATAAAAGGTAATCCAGTGAAATCAAGTCATGTAACTTTTAAAATGAGAAAAGGGTGCTCATGAGTCCACCTGGGTGGTATCTTTATCCCATATGCTGAGCCCGTATTGTATCTAGATTTTTATCTGGACCATCGTCTGACTTGGAAATATCATATGAGTATAAGAAGAAGCACCCGAACCTTAAGTTTAAACAGAGATACTTGTTTCCCAGCAGGAGATCACAGTTGTAATTTTCTAACAAACAAAGTACTTCTGAAGCCGGTATGGATCTAAGGTATTCAGCTTTGGAGAACAACAGGCAAACGTTACCAGCGGTCCCAGAATAAAATAATTAGAAGAGCCGTGGTTTGTAAGTAACAGCGAGATCCATGCACGTCTGTGGTTTCCATATGATCACGAGGAGATTCAACAATTCATTCAAAATATAAATTACGGTTAACAAAGATGAAAACTGTCTTGCTGTGTTCTTAATAGATAATAGAGAGATAATTAGACGCTTGAAACGACTCTGTGTCTTGGAGTTTGGAAATAATCTGTGATATCTAGTGTAGAAATTCTTCCCACAATTATTGTTCTTCTTGTTGTTCTCACAAGTATTGTTCTTCTCACCATTATATGTTATCGTTTTTGGTTATGTTTTGTTATGTTATTTCGTATTGTTCTATTTCCTTTTATTACTTTTCGTTATGTTATTCATAGTTCTATTTTAAGCTCACTGTGTGTTGTTTTCATAGATGTAATCTACACAATTTCTTGTATGTATTCTTTTGAGGAGTTTCAATGGAAACTTTCTCTTTTACGTCATTGATTTCTCATCCAATTTAATTATAATTTTTGATATATGAAACAGATTGCAAATAAAACTAAAGAAAAAAATTTTAAATATAACCTTTGCTATTTTATTTTTGTTTTGTAATAAAAATTATTGTAAATAAGAAGAATTTACCATACCTGGATCTAACGCCCAGAAGTGACAGTAAATGGAATGCTAAAACTAATGAAAATAAGTTAATCACATCTAGAAGTTATATCTGTATTTTTTTTTTCTTTGAAAGAGTAATAACTTGTAATTTTGTTTGATGAGTTTTAATAATCCTATTTATTTCTTACTGTTAATTGGCTGTATTAAATTACCTAAATATGAAATATATTATAACAAAAAAAGAACACCTGCAAACTGATATATAAGAAATGCTGCATATAACATTACAAAAAGAATTTATCTGAAAGAAATTTTTAGAAACCTTTCCTTCTACACAACTGAAAAGCAAATAATTTTAATAAATTCCGATAGGGCTGGTTGTCACATAAATAAGGTATAATGTACGGAATAAGGAGAAAGGTATGTAGGCAGATATTTTTACCTTGTTTGTAATGTAAATATTCATGTTTCTCAGCGTAACTTATTAGATTTACATCACGATATCTTTCAACAAAAATGTTTCTGTAGTTGTATTTCACTTGTTATTGGATTTGTACCAATGCATTTCATCTCTCAGTGCTTAACATGTCGTATGTGTCGCATGAATCATAATAATGTGAATAAAACAACAAAGAAGAATAGCTTGTTTCAATTTAAATTTCATAACTATAATTTCATATTTACCTCTAATAATTAACATATTTATAGGTTTCCGATATTAACATACAATGATTCGGGAAAAATATTTAAAAATTCCTTTATAAAAAAAAAAACTAAGAAGATAAAGTTTTCATTAATGTTTAAAGGTATTAACTTTCACTAAAAACAATTTTTAAATTTTAAACCCTATTTTATTGTATAGAAAAAATGAGGAATCAGTGATTTTTATTTAAATATTACGTATACTTTTTTGAAGTATATAGAATTAGATTATTATCTGTATAATTACATTTTTGCACAAACCAGGTAAACCTCTTAACATATTTTAATCTTTTCACTCCTATCAAAATAAATTTATTTTATTATTTATTTCCCATTTTAACAATATATAGAATAAAATACAAGATTACGTATATTAACTACTAAGTTTCCTGCAATAATTTTATTATATTATACATTTTGATCCAAAAAAAAACTGATCAACTTAGAAATGAAAATAATAAAATTTATATATTTCAATCAAAAAATTATTTTTCAGTTGACAGAAGATATCCCTTTTTTCGATTTAATTGAAAATTTCATCTAAATATTTATTTTATGTCGCTGATGATAATCAAGGTATCAAAATTTTGTTGCAAACGTCAACAGCAGTAAATTTTTATATAAGCTTAAAGAAAATATTCTTTCAAAACAATGATGTTCCCATAAGATTACGTTAAAAAATTAATTTTTTATTTTAATAGACGATTAGATCCCAAATTTTATCTATATTTTAGATATATATTTTAAAGTAAATATTCATCAATATATTTTAATTTTTTTGTAATTTTCAATCACATAAACTTCAAAACTCTGTTTGGAGAAAAATATGATTTTATAGCCTTTGCATATTGAAATTTTATCATTTAGAGTACTAAATCGCCATATCCTCGGTATTACGATAATAACTAATATTAATCTATTCTATGTGAACTAAGATACAAACAAAACATTTTAAAATATTTAAATGAGATATTCATTAGAAGTTTATTTCAAGACAAACTTGAAATGAACTATGACAAATGAGATGGGAAGTGTGATATAAAACAATGGTAAAAGATGTGTCAAATCAGTAACGGCTTAATTTAGGAAGAAACGGTGGCAGTCACCTCTCAGATTTATTTTATCGAATACTTTGAATTTATCCTAAATGAAAATAAACAATTTTTTTCTATTTAAAGAGACTCCAACTTTTATTTTTATAATAATTATAGAACATGAGTAATAATCCCTCAATTTCTAAAGGGTGTATGTACTCATACTAAGCCTTACTGTAGAGACACGTGCGCTCTAATACACATACCTATGACAAAGTTTCTTTTACTTCTTCATCACTCAATATTATAGTTCAGCTCTGTATATAAGCCACTGATTTTCTCAAAGATCAGCTTTTCTTCTGGATTATAACAAAACAGCTTATAATAATTGAGCTTTTCATTAATTGGCTTTACTTCTACCTCGCTCGTCGTCAGGCGACTGAGTATTCGGTTTGTCTAGGGCAATTATAAGGGTCATTTAATGACGGATTTCAATTACTTGCTTAATATTCTCTTCATTACTACCCACAGCTCAGTTTTTATAAGAGTATGGATTGGATATATTCTGTTAATTTAGAGTCGTTTCCTTTTCCTGTTTAGCCTCCGGTAATTACCTTTCAGATAATACTTCAGAGGATGAATGAGGATGATATGTATGAGTGTAAATGAAGTGCAGTCTTGTACAGTCTCAGTTCGACCGTTCCTGAGATGTGTGGTTAATTGAAACTAAACCACCAAAGAACACCGGTATCTACGATATAGTATTAAAATCCGTGTAAAAATAACTGACTTTACTGAACGCTGGTACTCTCGACTTCCAGATCAGCTGATTTAGGAAGACGCGTTCACCACTAGACCAAGCCGGTGGGTTAGAGTCGTTTCCTGCCCGTAGTTTACACCACAAAGTTGTCTATATAGTTCTATACAACCTTAATCTTGCTAAGCTTCATGTTTATTTATTTTCTTAACCCATATACAACAGTCCATTACTAATACTACAAGACAGTTATTTATTACAGAAAAATTCACAATAATATGATGTTTTTTCTTTTAGTGATTCAAGTCTACATTCTGTAATTTTTCAAAGTCCTATCGAGTAGAAAAATTACAGTACTTATCCACAATTAATTAAAATTGATAAATTCTTAATAATTGTCAGTTCTGCTTTTATTTCTCCTCCAGTTCAAGAGGTCTTAGTGAGGAATGATGTAATAAAATTATATAATACACCTCTAACATAATCCTTTGCTTACACACATTACTTTTTCTCTGATATTAGTAATAGCACAACAATTATTAAAGTTCCGTTGTGTACCGTTTCGCTGGCTTCACATTTCATGTACACTCGGATTTAGAATTACCTCCAGTAACATTTTTACATGTAAAAATATTTAATTTTTTTAATGTAGAAGACGATTTTTCATTATAGACTGACATTTATTTTAAGTTTCTTTTTAAAAAATTACAGTTGTCATTTCGAAGACCATCCAACAATTAACGTACCATCAATATCTTATAATTCTTTTGAGAAGATTCTTACACTTCTGAAGATGTTTGTTTATTTCGGTTTTAAATTATTAAAATTATTGAGAATACTGCGTTATCACTTTTGCTTGCACGTTAAGTCGCAAAATTTATCCAATGTTAATTGAGTCTATGATTTTTGCAAAATGGGGTTTTTCAAAATAAAACTCAAAAAATTCTAATCATACTTGCATTTTTGCCCACCAGCTGGTCTATTGGTAATACTCGTCACAAAGCAAATTTTTAACAGTTGATTTTCGAAGTCGAAGGTTCTCTGGTTCAAATCCCAGTAAACATCGGTTGCTTTGATACGAATTTAAGTACTATACAGTGGACACCGGTGTACTTTGATGGTTGGGGTTCAATTAACCACACATTTCAGGAATGGTCCGCTTGAGTCTGCACAAGACTGCACTTCATTTACATGTCACATATAACTTTTTCATTTCATTGTTAAGGGCGGGCTGCTTATTTTTAACTAGTTGATCAGATTGCAACGTAGAGATTAAGAAAACTAAAATAAGGTAATATTTAAATTTTAAAGCATAAACCATATACATTATGTAGTAATGAAGTAACATTAATGAACTGTGATCAGTGATCTTTTTTCTAATTTTTATTGTCTAACTTTTAGAAGAATTTCTGAGACGCTTCAAATATCCTTCTAATCGTATATTCAACAAAATAAGAGCCACGAATGTAATGTAAAACATTGTACGAGTATATAATTTAAAATTTTTGTTTTATAATTATATTTCGCAATTGAAATAAAGATTTTTTAGTATTTTTTTCATTGTTTTTCGTTAAAAATGTCATTATTAAATAATATCTATCCAGTTCTTTATAAATCAAAGGAATTAAATTTTTTAGAAAGTTTTGATCCAGCTGTTAATTGCTTTTCCTCCTATGAAATCTTTTTTACACATCTTTGGCTTGAGTTCTTGTGAAAAGAGGATTAGTAATTAGATTGATGTAGGCTGTAGCAGTAAGAAAATTATTAGCCATGAAAAATATGATTAGTTAGAATGAAATATATATATATATATGTAAATTATATTAACTGATTAATGTGTCTGAAATCTCCGCAAGCTGTGTAGTTTTATTCTTCTTATTTACTGTTGAAAATAATAAACAAATGATTAAAAATATATATGATTAATATATATATACTAAACATAATTACCTCAAAATTTAAATAAAAATATTCACATTATTAACCTTTAGTTCAAAGTATCGTCTCCAAAGGCGATAATTTTCACGGTAGCTTGAACAGAAAATGATTTATTTAACAATACAGTTCTGCGTTTGAGTGCTTTGAGCATAAACTTACTTGAACGTTTAGCTTTGGATAATAGTTCACTCAACCTTACATTACAGTTTGTTTAACAATCAGATTAGATAGAATTCTGCAAACTTATGATGATTGTTTTACTTGTCCTTCAAATCTTATGCATTTAAAAACTTTGAAGAAACTTATACTGTGGAAAACTTTCATAAGTAATACTGTATTTGCGGATTAAATTTCTTTCTTTCTACAGTGAAAACAAGAATGCAACTGATTAAAACAGTTTTTTTTTTTTACTAATACATTATTAAGTAAAAAAGTTCATATGCAAGTACCGGTTGAGTAACACTGAATAACAATTGATATTTTAATCCAACAATTAATTCTTTAGTTTAATTCTTTATCAAGGCTTTAAAATATATTTGCTTCATGATTTTCGAAAAAGCATGATCTATTATAATGTAGTGTTGAGTGCTGAGTATAAAAATGAAGGAAACTCTTTATGTAATTTCAGCTTTTTAATATTTTGTAGCTATTTATTCTTTATCTACTTTTACATTAATATAGTCTTCTTTATAACGTTTTTCCCGTTCACTAAAACTTGGAGCTAAGATCTGTAGTAAATATCATTCCGATACAAGTCCATGAGTATATAAATAATATTTAAACGTTCTACGTCATAATAACCCATTTATTGTACCTGAATCCAAATGCAGACATCACACAGATTTACAAAAAAATCTTTAAAAATAAAGGAACGACTGTGAAGCCATAAAACCTGTAAATTTGTTAAAACTAGTATACAATGAAATAAACAGTTATGTTCAATCAACCATTACAATATAACATCAACAAGAAAAATTATATCGTTACAATTTTCATTGGAAGATGTTTATTTGAACATCTTCCAATGGAAATTATAAATCAATCCTAGTTTGAGTAAAGAGCCTCCTGTAACAGATGCCTGATTTTGACCAGGAGCATAAGTGTCTGATTCTGAAAGAAAGGAATATTTTAATCATTTTTCTCTTTCCGAAATCTCAAAGATGATTAAAAAAACATCTTTTCTGAAGTATCAACTTTACTGATAATCAAATACAATGAGTTTAGAGGAGTAAATAATGTTATCTCTCTATTTTTAATAAACTTGATGTTTTCAAGATGCCTGATACCATTCACGAGAACTAACAACAAGTGAACTAATGCATCTTTTTAGCCTCCAGAAACTGCAATCAATGATATGTCTTATGATAATCAGGAGAAGTTTGACATTTGTGATAAAATCTTGTAAAGAGTTATGGTATTGATTGAAGCATAGATTGCTATATTTAGATTATAAAGAGGTATATTAGGTATATTAAGATAGGTATATTTTAGATAGGTATATTGAGATTTTAAAGATTAGTTACTTGTTAGTAGAAGGATATTAAAAGTAAAATCAGTAGAGAAAGAAAATGATTGGGAAAAATAAATCAGATAACTGACCGTATTTAGGTTCTATAAAAAATGTTGAAATTTAAAGCATAGAACATCGTAGAACAGAAAGAAATGGAATGTAACAACCTGTCAACTAGCTGATGAACAAATAAAAATTACTTTTAACCTTTAAAATAATTTAAAATGCACATCTGCTAATGTTTTAAGTCCTTTTTTGCCGGCTCATTAAAGCAAACTTTACCTACTTTAACTCAAATTTTCTTTCAATTATCTGCTAAATTTTCAGTAATTTATAAAGTAAAATAAAATATTAAGAAAGTTTTTGACCGATGTTTGAGGACGAGACCTAAAGAAAACAAAATAATAAATAGTGGAATTGTTTGGAGACCAAGGTATAGTGGCAGAGATAGGATTTAGGAGATTTAGAAGAAAGCTGGACAAATGATGAAGAAGGTTAACAGCAAGTGAAGGAGGTTTAAGGAGAGACTCCAATCAGAAAGCCAAGAAAATACAAACAACAAAATGGTGGTATCTGGTTCAAAAGTATATGGTAAAATTGAGACTAAAAATAGATTTTGCTAAAGATCAGAAATTGTGAAGGCGTTTGGGTGAGGTCAAATTTTACTTTGATGCCAGTACTTATGAAATTAATTAGTTATATATATATATATATATATTATATATATATATATATATAAAACTTCGACTGCATCTATAACTACAACTGTATAACATATGTAATGTACAAATAACGGTAAACATAAGTTTTTTGTTTTTTTTAACTAATTCCTAAAATATGCTCAAGCGGGTTCATAAGAATTTGTTATGAAATAAAGTGTGATAGGGATTTTAATACAAAACCTTTCGAAGGTTATTTTGATACAAAAAAGGCGACGAAGGTGTTACCATTCCGCAACAAAGGTTGAAAAAATGTTTGAAGTAAAACATCGGAAAGTAAAGTAAAGAAAAGTGTTTGAAACATCGAAAGTAAATTTTCTTTTCATTGAGAAGTTTCAAGTAATTTTTTGAAACAGTATTTTTCAGAAATAGAAAAATCTTAATTTTTACTGAAGGGTAAGAAAATTTGCTAAAAATCATACATAAAATTTTTCCGTTACATTTTTCAGGTGTTTCTTAAAATCAAACTCCCACTAATGTAAATACAGAAAACTGAGTATTATAAGAATGCAGACTACACGGACTGTTATAAAAAATTAATATTTTCTGAATAACAGTCAACAAATTAGTAATGATTTAACAATAATTTAATATTATTATTAAACGAACATTATTCACTACATTACAGTATTATAATTATAATGTAATTTTACTTAATTTTAAAAAGAAGCATTGATACGTAATTTGTTGATCTATTCAAAAACTTACATCAAATTACTTTGAAACAGCAGAAATACTATGTTTTAATAATAAAAAGAAGTTTAAATTAGATTCTGTAAAAAGATATGATGAGGTGGTAAAATATGGAATGGGTGATATTGAGTTTTATGAAAACTGAGGTCAAACATCATGAGTGCTAGGTAAGGAATGCCGGCTAGGGTCGCCAGTGGCAATAACCTTACTGACGTGAACTAGACAGCTGTGCTGTTTCAAACAATTTTGCCATGTTTCATCGTCTATCTCTTTTTTTGTTTCAATATCATGTCATTTGTGTTCGAAACAACAAACCTTTTCTCGACTCTCACAGATAACAATTCTCGTGACCTGCCATTTAAAGGACATCTGTTCTACAATTTTTTGTTCAAGCCTTAAAATTATACCACACCGAAACTGAATCCCAATAAAATATAAAAAAATTACTAGAACAATATATTTTATCTAATCTATTGTATCTTTTAACAGAAGATACGTTGTATATACTATTGAAATATAGTATTATACTGAAATAATTTTAATAATTACTCAACACATTTTACAAAAGTAAATGAAATCGTTTTGACTTCCTATAGTTCTCTGACTCTTATATTAACATAAACAATATGGAAATAATATAAGTTCTTATGGATAACCTAATTGTGTAACTACATGTAGCTACACTTAGCCATCTGTAGTTACTATTAAAAGAAAGTGCTTCCCAGAAAAAACTGGAATACCAACTGGAATAACCTTATGAATTTAGTCATAAACTTTAGTTGACTTCCCTAATTTGTCGTAAAGAAGTTGAATTTAATACTAGAAAGCTGCAACTTTGTACTTACGTAGTACAAATTTGCAGCTTAGTGTTTATTATTATTTTCTTAGTGTCTGTGGTTTAATATTTTAGATTCAAGATAAATGAGCAAGCTAATAACAGTACAAATAAAAATCTGAAATGGTCACTACATGACTTCCTTGTACGTCTGTTAAATTACATATACCACATTTGTTTAAAATTAAAACTACATAAAATTTTATTTCATTAATAACTTCTGATATTTTTAACTGTTATTATAGAATTATTATTAATTGTAATTTTTTTTACAATCATAAGTTAATAAATGATTAATAATTCAATATATTTAAATAAAAAAAGTTAAAAAAGAAAAGGAGATGAAGTTTGATTCGAACCGATGTGCCTTCCCCTTATAAGATTCAAATATTTCATTAATTCAAATTTAATTTGTCTATAACTCTGGAATCAATGAAAATAAAAACCACTTATAATACATCGTTGTAAAGCTTTCAAAAGCTTATTGGGCTTATTACTCCAAAATTTCAAAATCCTACGGTTAATCATTTTGGGATTATGCAAGATACATACGTAATTACGTACGTATACATACGTACGTGCATACTTACGTACAGATGTTACGCCGAAACTAACCAAATGGATTCAGGGATGGTCAAAATGGATATTTCCGTTTAAATCTGAAAACCGAGATTTTTCGCGATCATAATACTTCGTTGTACGAAGTAAAGAAAGTATTGTGATCGTAAAAAATCTCGGTTTTAAAACTCGGTTAGTAAAACCTGAGATAATTTATAACAAAATGTGCACTGAAAACATTTTTGTATTGGATATTGAATTAAAATTCTCTTCTATCTTCTTTGATTAAAAACGTACAATCTGGGCCAAGTACAGAGTTCATTCTAGTCCAATATTTAGCTATTTCTTTGATGTAAAATACGATGAGGAAATTCTCTGAAATATTAATTGAAAAACCTGGCTAAATAAAAGTTTTATATGACAAAAAAATATGTCGTTAAAAAGAAGCACAATTGACAGAAATTATCAGAAATAATAGTAGGCCAGTTATGAAGCAGTTACATAGAGTTTCGGAGGTATAAAAGTATTTTGAAACAGTTTCAAATGAATATGTTTTTCTTTTATTGTGATTTTTGAAGAAAAAACATACTATCATTTCCAATCCTTACTGATTGAAAAATTTTTACCACAATATCGCTTTGTCAAATATCAGTATTTTCAGCAAGTCCCCAAGTAGAAAATAAGTAGAAGATTCTAAAGATCTTCTTTGAAATATCTTCTGAAAACTCTTTCAAGTTTCAACCGTATCAGCAGGCAAGACTAAATTTTTAAACATAAGCTAAATTTTGTTAATTTATTTCTACTTTCATTTTTTTTTTTTTAATTATGAATTAATTCATTACAGAAGCTTATAAAATTTGTACTTAGGGATATAGAAATATAAATTTGTAGCGTATGAAAAATGCTATTCCTGACCGGGATTCAAACTCGGGACCCCACATGAAAGATTTAGACGCTGCCACTCGCCATGGGGATGATATAATTTCACTGAATAATGTTATCAGGAATTATTATTTAGCAATGAACTGATGAATAATTAAATTATAAAAATTAATTTAAAATTTTTATTTAATGAGATGACAATTATAACGGTGACAGTTTAAAAAAAATCTCTATTTTGTGCATGCGTATCTTTAACTTACAATGATTTTAAGTTTCCTCAAATCTTGCAATCATAATTAAACTCATTTCTAGACGTCATAAAAAGGTGAAATTTCACAGAGAGATGTACGTCGGGTAACAATAAAATATTCCATTGTTAATGTCAGATATTTCTATATTTTATAAATAGAACATTTATATATGAGTTGTCGAAGATACAAGGGTAACATCTTGAGGAAAGGTGCAGTATCGAAAAGATATAGTTATCAATACGATTGATTTCAGTATGATTAGATCAGGGCAAACCCACCAGGGTGGGTCTAGTGGTGAACTCGTCGACGCAAATCAGCTGATTTCCTATGAAGCCAGATACTTTTATACTGATTTGAATACTATATAGAGGTTACCGGTGTTCATTGGTAGTTGGGTTTCACTTAACCACCCACCTGAGGAAGCGAATTTTTTGAAAAAAAGAAATTTTTTTAACATTTAAATATTTTATCTTTTTAGTAATTTATAAGCGTAGAAAAAAATTCAAATCTCATTTTTTTAAATAGATTAACGAAATAATTTAAACAAAAACCAAAGCTGATTTTGTTTAAACGACAGTTAAATTAATTATAAAAATAAATTTGGTCCTTCAAAAAAAATTTAATTTATTTTCAACAACAGTTAACTTAATAATAGAAAAACAAAAATGTATCTGTTTAATAGGTTAATGAGTTTTTTCGGTATTTATTTATATATACATATATTTTTAAAATATCAGAATAGATTACATATACTATTCTACTCTTTCAAAGAAAGAGAGGATTGACACTTTCAGTATTCCGTCAAATAAACAACCTTTTTCACGAACGTAAAAACTAATAAAATCAACCATTACACATGCACATTTTACGAAATAGAAAAGTTGAATATAGTCCTATTCTGGGTCGTAAAATTATTATTACCTTTTCAGTGCCGATAAGATACATAAGGAAAGTAGTTTATTTAACGATCCACATTCGCATTAACTCATTCCTTTAAATCCTTTTATTAACTATTCATAAAGTAAATCTACTGTGTTAAACATCTTTGTTAACGAAACACTTCACTACAAAGAATATTTCGTCTTTCTTTATATAAGGGATACTATAAGAATATCCTAATTCATTTCTAGAAAGAGAGATTTCAAACAAAAAAGAAGCTGATTAAACCAAATAACAATATCAATATTTATAGGCGAAATTTGTTTCATTAATATGTAGAGATATAGGGTCTGCCATAAGATTTTATATAAAAGTTAAAAAATAGATAAAACAAATATTTATTTGAACTAAATAAAACAATATATATATATATATATATATATATATATATATATATATATGTGTGTGTGTGTGTGTGTGTGTGTGTGTATGTGTATTTTTTCTTTAATTATAACTTTACTCATTCAAATACGCAGTATAATAATTTTCGTAACATCTCATGTATTTCATAAATACGTTGTTGTTATTTTTAATGAACTCATATATTACTGAAGTAATAATGAATTAATTCAATAATAAATAAATATTCAAAAGCCACAGCCTGCCATTTCTTATGAAAATTGTTTTATCTAAGTTACAATGTTATTTATTAATAAATTCATAACATATGTAACTAATTTAACTTAAAAACTTTTTAATAATCTTTAGTCATAGTTGATGTAGTGTATTCTCGTTTATTAAAACTTCTATAAGTGTGTTCGTGGAAAACCTACAAAATATTTTATGCCAATTTCAACTAACTTTTAACTATATAAAAGAAGTCGTTGTTACAATATTTAAAAAAAAAAAAACATTTGAACTAATCTTGAAATGACGATTTAGCATAATTATTAAAGGTAAAATGTAAAGAATTATATGTTCCTTTCTTCAACAAAATGATATGTAATTTACATTATTAAACTACCATCTGCAGTGTATTCAATAATAATTAAAATAATATCCCGTTAGTTATTTAATTCGTTATAAGACCAGCAAATATTTAAAAATTTTATTATTAAAGTAATAACGATATTAATACAAATCAAAAAAATTATAGAGAAATTGTAAACCGACTGTAAGAATCTCGATCGTGTCGCAGTTATCATTTCTTCCGTTCAAAAAACAAAACTTTCTGTAATATAAAAAAAACTGTTTTTAACAAAACGATATTGATATCAAAAAAGGTAAGATACTACATTTCTTTTATTAAAATCTGTTATTAGTTTAGAATTTTGTTTAAAAAGGAATACATGTTAAATATATGTAATAGACAATACATAAATATATGTAATAGATTTTTTTTTTGTCTTCAGTCATTTGACTGGTTTGATGCAGCTCTCCAAGATTCCCTATCTAGTGCTAGTCGTTTCATTTCAGTATACCTTCTACATCCTACATCCCTAACAATTTGTTTTACATATTCCAAACGTGGCCTGCCTACACAATTTTTTCCTTCTACCTGTCCTTCCAATATTAAAGCGACTATTCCAGGATGCCTTAGTATGTGGCCTATAAGTCTGTCTCTTCTTTTAACTATATTTTTCCAAATGCTTCTTTCGTCATCTATTTGCCGCAATACCTCTTCATTTGTCACTTTATCCACTCATCTGATTTTTAACATTCTCCTATAGCACCACATTTCAAAAGCTTCTAATCTTTTCTTCTCAGATATTCCGATTGTCCAAGTTTCACTTCCATATAAAGCGACACTCCAATCATATACTTTCAAAAATATTTTCCTGACATTTAAATTAATTTTTGATGTAAACAAATTATATTTCTTACTGAAGGCTCGTTTCACTTGTGCTATTCGGCATTTTATATCGCTCTTGCTTCGTCCATCTTTAGTAATTCTACTTCCCAAATAACAAAATTCTTCTACCTCAATAATCTTTTGTCCTCCTATTTTCACATTCAGTGGTCCATCTTTGTTATTTCTACTACACTTCATTACTTTTGTTTTGTTCTTGTTTATTTTCATCTATGCCGTTCATTATTTCTTCTAAATCCTTTTTACTCTCGGCTAGAATTACTATATCATCAGCAAATCGTAGCATCTTTATCTTTTCACCTTGTACTGTTACTCCGAATCTAAATTGTTCTTTAACATCATTAACTGCTAGTTCCATGTAAAGATTAAAAAGTAACGAGGACAGGGAACACCCTTGTCGGACTCCCTTTCTTATTAGGGCTTCTTTCTTATGTTCTTCAATTATTACTGTTGCTGTTTGGTTCCTGTACATGTTAGCAATTCTTCTTCTATCTCTGTATTTGAACCCTAATTTTTTTTAAAATGCTGAACATTTTATTCCAGTCTACGTTATCGAATGCCTTTTCTAGGTCTATAAACGCCAAGTATGTTGGTTTGTTTTTCTTTAATCTTCCTTCTACTGTTAATCTGAGGCCTAAAATTGCGTCTCTTGTCCCTATACTTTTCCTGAAACCAAATTGGTCTTCTCCTAACACTTCTTCCACTCTCCTCTCAATTCTTCTCTATAGAATTCTAGTTAAGATTTTTGATGCATGACTAGTTAAACTAATTGTTCTGTATTCTTCACATTTATCTGCCCCTGCTTTCTTTGGTATCATGATTATAACACTTTTTTTGAAGTCTGACGGAAATTCCCCTTTTTCATAAATATTACACACCAGTTTGTATAATCTATCAATCGCTTCCTCGCCTGCACTGCGCAGTAATTCTACAGGTATTCCGTCTATTCCAGGAGCCTTTCTGCCATTTAAATCTTCTAATGCTCTCTTAAATTCAGATCTCAGTATTGTTTCTCCCATTTCGTATGCTCCCATTTTGTATGCTCCCATTTTGTATGCTCCTTCTATTTTACCAATGTTCATTTCTCTTTCCACTTCTGAACACTTTTCTTTAATCCACTCTTCTTTCGCCAGTTTGCACTTCTGTTTATAGCATTTCTTAATTGCAGATAGTTCCTTTTACTTTCTTCATCACTAGCATTCTTATATTTTCTACGTTCATCCATCAGCTACAATATTTCGTCTGAAACCCAAGGTGTTCTACCAGTTCTCTTTATTCCGCCTAAGTTTGCTTCTGCTGATTTAAGAATTTCCTTTTTAACATTCTCCCATTCTTCTTCTACATTTTCTACCTTATCTTTTTTACTCAGACCTCTTGCGATGTCCTCCTCAAAAATCTTCTTTACCTCCTCTTCCTCAAGCTTCTCTAAATTCCACCGATTCATCTGACATCTTTTCTTCAGGTTTTTAAACCCCAATCTACATTTCATTATCACCAAATTATGGTCGCTATCAATGTCTGCTCCAGGGTAAGTTTTGCAGTCAACGAGTTGATTTCTAAATCTTTGCTTAACCATGATATAATCTACCTGATACGTTGCAGTATCGCCTGGCTTTTTCCAAGTGTTAGTATAGAATGTATCTAGAATATATTGGTATGACCAACCGTTCGTTTTCTGTTAAGTTAAAGAACATATTAATAATAAAAAGAAAGGCTATTTAGTTAAATCCAATTATGCTAAACACATTTTCCAAAATAAAACATAATTAAACAACCCTAATAATGTTATTAATATATTAGATTTTTCCAACTATTTTTATAAAACCAGCATTCTCGAAAAATGTCATAAATATTATTATAACAACAGAATAATCAACATGCAAACCAAATTTGAAGGTGATATTCTATTTAAACAAATAATATTTAATAATTATAAGTTACCTAACCTGATTTTCTACCTCCTACTATTACTTTCATAACAACTTCTTTCTTTTTTTTAACCTCCGGGACCACCGTTAAGTTTTGCTTCAGAGGATAAGAGGAAAGTTTTTTAGGGTGTGAAAAATACCGTACGTGACCGGGATTCGAACCCGGGACCTCCAGATGAAAGGTTGAGGTGCAACCACTCGCGACACGGAGGCCGGTCACTTTCATAACACCTATTTCTTTCTTTTTCCTGTTTAGCCTACGGTAACTACCGTTTTGATAATATTTCAGAAGATGAATGAGGATGATATGTATGAGTGTGAATGAAGTATAGTCTTGTACATTCTCAGTTCGACCATACCTGAGATGTGGTTAATTGAAATCCAACCACCAAAGAACGCCGGTAACCACGATCTAGTATTCAAGTCCGTGAAAAAATAGCTGGCTTTACTAGGACTTGAACGTGGAACTCTCGACTTCCAAATCAGCTGATTCGGGAAGACGCCTTCACCACTAGACCAACCCGGTGGGTACTTTCATAACACCTTTTTTTTTCTTTTTTTTTTTTTTTTAACTGCTCCCCTGGGCCAGTCCGACTGGTTGGTATTACGCCACCCAGGGGAGTGCCTGTTATACTCTAATGGGCCTCCGCACCTACCGGCTGTATGTCCGGCAAGGCAGGTCGGCCCACCGGTCAGGTCTTTTGAGTCTCATTTGCTCTTCTGTATCGCTACGCCATACCTTGGAAAGTCGTGACGCATCGATGGGTCTTTTACACTTGTATAGACCTATTCTCCCTCGGAGTCCCCAGTGGATCCTTGGAACTGACACACCTAAGCATGGCTATCCACCCTATCATAGGCTATCCACCCTACCCTAATCTATTCACTCAGAAGCCCAGTTTCCTCTCGTCTTCGTTTTCTACTGTTAAGATATTCCTGATAGTTCTTTCAATTCTTTTCCAATTGTCCTCACTATGTAGCATGTTACTCGTAATCTCCTCAGGTCTCATCGTTGATAAATTTGTGTCCCGTCTATTTTCTATCCATCTGATGCATTCCTTGAAGGTATGGTCTGCATCGTCCTCAATGCCGCAGTACATACAGGCCGGTTGTCTTCTCCCAACTCTGTGAAGGTAATAATTAAAATTACCGTGGCCCGTAAAGTACTGCGACAAAAAGAAGTCCACCTCCCCGTGTTTCCTATTGATCCAACTCTTAAGGTCAGGTATTAGCTGTTTTGTCCTGCTAGCAGGTCCTACCTCTCTCCACCTTTCTTTCCACCTAGTTATCAGCCTATGCTTAGCCTCCTGAGTTTCCAGTCCTTGCGATATCTCTACCCTGTAATGGGCCATTAAGTCGATTGGAGGTACTGCTGCCAAAACGCAAAGTGCCTCATAGGAGACTGTTCTGTAAGCGGAAACCACTCCCGGCAACAGTCTCCTATGCGTTCTCACAAGTCTATTTTTGTTTTTCTTGATTCGTAATGAAGTCCACCATACAGGCACTGCATACAATAAAGATGATACAACTGCCAATGCTGTCACCTTTCTTTTGGACGCTCTAGGAGCCTTCTTTGTTGACATGATCATATTTAACCCTTTTATGATGTTGTCCGCTTTATTGCATATACTATTAATATGTTAAGAAAAGGCACAATTTCTCTGAAAGGGAATTCCCAGATATTTCAGGCAGCTTATCTCCATTATTTCCTGTCCATTCACAACAATGTTCAGACGTTCTGTAACTCTTCTACCAGTAAACGTGATGAACTTACATTTATTAATTGATAACATAAGTCCCTTTTCTTGCAACCATTCATGTATCTTTGCAAGCACCATATTGGCCTTCTGCTGCACCTCCAATGCCGTCTTGCCCTGTACAAGGACTGCCAAATCATCCGCATACGCTATTGTTTCCACACCAGGCGGATAGTCCAATTGTAGAACATCATCAAAGGTGAGGACTCACAAAAGAGGACCCAAAACCGAACCTTGGGAAACTACACCGTATATATTGAATATCAATTCTCCTTCTTGTGAATTCACTGTACAAGTCCTTTCTGAAAGGTATTTCGCCACCTGTCTCCTCAAGTACGGGCTGATGTTTTTTGCCTGTAATGCCATATGAATCTGACTCCACTTTACTGTGCCGAAAGCATTTCTAACATCTAAGGAGACAAGAAGCGGAATTCTCTAGTTCTCCATGTATCACTTTTTACCTCAAGGGCCCAATTTATTACTTTGTTGGCAGCTAATACGGTGGAGCGTCCCCTCCAAAAACCAAATTGATTTGGGCTAATCCCTTCACCTTCTTCAACTTCTCTAGTAATTCTGGCAGCCAACATTTTTTCAACCGCCTTTCCTAGATTGTTCAATAGACTAAGTGGTCTATACTTCACTTGACCTTGTTTGTCATTACTTTTTGGGAGGAAGACCACTCTGGCCTCCCTCCAACATCTGGGAAAAGAATCCCTTTCAAGCCCATAACTGGCCAAGTCCGTCATTTTCCAAGGCAACTTCTTTATTAAGCCTTTCAGTATGGCTGCTGGTATGCCATCGATGCCAGGGCTCTTCTTATTACCTAGCTGTCCAATTGCAGAAGCCAACATGGCAGGCGTAAATCGTCTAGGTTCAAACTCTGGTAAAATAACTCCAATCTCTTCTTCACATGGAAAAAGTTCTTTAAACTGAACCTCTGCTTGACGTTTACTGAGTGTTGGTAGACGCCTGCCGAATTTCTTCATTACTATTTTGTAGGCTTGGCCCCAGGGATCCTTGTCCAAGTCCTCACACAATCTCATCCAATGATCCCTCTTTGACTTTTTGATGGACCTGTTTAGCAATCTTCTCGTTTGAACATATGAGTGGACTGCCATGTCATATTCCTGACCACCTTTAATTCTAAGCCTTTTCTTATTCTTCTAGCTTTTTGTAATGCTCTCCGTTAGCCCGCTATTTCGTCAGACCATCAGTATACTTGTCCCCTGCGATTGGTCGCTCTAATTTCCTTGTTCATTTCCTGCTGTATGATCGTCGTTAGAGTATCAGGTGTTGCCTCTAATATATTACGGAGCCTATATGCCACCCTTTCTACTATTCTTTCAGTCTGTTGTGCTGAAGGTCTTATTGGAAGCTGTCTATCCATGGTTACAAATACTCCATCCTTCATTATTAACTTAACAGCAAAGTGATCACATGCAATGTCCTGATCTAATACACGCCACTCATATTGATCACTTCCCCACCTGCCATCAATGATGACCAAGTCCAATACTGATCAATGGCCTCGAGCTTCAAACGTCGGAGTATTATCATTTATACAATAGTATCCTAGGACTCCATTAAATCTGCAAGTAACTCTCCTCTCCGGTTATTATAGGAGCTACCAGCTAATCTCGATTTACAGTTGAAATCACCCATCATTATGACCTTCTTACTCTCACAAGATAGTATTCTATGAATACTATCCAGATACTTCTCGTAATCTCCAATACTTATGTTGGGTGATACATATGCTCCTGCTATAATTGTGGAGTCCGTCTCTGCCACTACAAATCCCTCTGTTCTTGTTTTGAAGCTCAATGCCAATCTTCCACTCATATTTTTTATTACTACATCTCCAACAGTGTCAGCCATCCAGCCGGTTTTGGCTGCTTCGTAGATATTAGGCTCCGTAATTATTATTATATCTATATTTTGTTCTATAGCCAGTTCATTTATCAAGTCAAGGGACAACGAGCTCCTGTTTGTGTTTGCTAGAAGTACTTTAAGCATTACTGTTACTAGTGCATGCCCAGGCTCCCGTTCTGTGGTCTTGACTGCCACAGTTCAGGCAGTTTTTGGGTTCCCGACAGTCCACTATTTTGTGACCCCTCCCTCCGCAGTTAAAACAGAGGTCCATCCTATCAGGGCCCTTACAGTCTTGCCTACTTTCATAACACCTTTCTTTCTTTCTTTTTCCTGTTTAGCCTCCGGTAACTACCGTTTAGATAATTCTTCAGAGGATGAATGAGGATGATATGAATGAGTGTAAATGAAGTGAAGTCTTGCACATTCTCAGTTCGACCGTACCTGAGATGTGTGGTTAATTGAAACCCAACCACCAAAGAACACCGGTATCCACGATCTAGTATTCAAATCCATGTAAAACTTTCATAACAGCTGAAACATTCTTACGTAACGGACGTAATCACTTTTAAACAATGATGAGCAGTTATGATTTTAATGTTCTATAATTTTTTTAATTTACGTTTCAAACGTTCGCTCGAACTTCGCCGGTAAGACTCTGCAGAAAACTGGACGGCACAGTGAAGTCAACGAACTATGTTTTCAGTTCTAAACATTACCTAACCTAAATGTGAAATGAAAATAGGGAAAAAATAAAAAAATAAGCGTAAAAACATTGTATTTCAGTTCAATTAGATTTGTAATAAAGAATACTTTCAAAAAATATCTCAAATTTTATTAGACTTTTTTTTTCCATTTGATGAACCGCGGGACTCGAATATGTCACTTTTTCCTCAAAAAGGTCGGTTTACGAATCGCGCCGCTAGGTAGCAGCGTTTCGTAGTACTAGGTAGCGTACAAAAATTGATGAATAATGTACTTGAAATAATAAAGTTTTAAAGAAAATATACTACAGCTTGTTTTAATAATAAATACTCTTATGTAAATGAAGATGCAAAAATTTTTTTAATTCCGATCACTTCATTAAAAAGAAATAAAAGTATTAATTTACAAGTGATTGTAGCTGCTAATAAAACACAAAAAAAAACACGTATAGTAGGAAAGGGTTGCAAATGTGGCAACTAAGATTTTTTTTATATAACAGAAATAAATTCGATTGGTAAAATTTTTATTTACAGTTACAACTATTTGAACTAACTGATGGAGAAATAAAAAAAAATTATTTAATAATAATATTAAAGTGTGTCCACGGATAAGATAAAAATCAAGGGTTACATTTACAAAGTAATAAGTGCAATATTACATCAAGGATCTTCAATTCGTGAAGGCCATTATACCAGTTTTATTAAAAAAGGAAAATGTGGTATGGAGTGAATGATATGACTATCAGAAAAAAATTGGCTGAGAAATTTAAAAAAATGTATATTTCTTTGTTCTAGTAAGGCAATAAATTTTAACAATAAATTCATAAGATAATAATCAGTAATTTATAAAAAAAAATAAAAGAATAATCTAACAAAACGCAGTGATATCCAAAAAAATTACAATTAAATTGTAAACCGTATAGTAAGAGTCTCGCAGATATCATTTTTTCAGCTCAAAAATTTATCAAAATGATACTGATATAAAAAAAGGTTTGATATTAATTTAGAATTTTTTTTTTTAAAAATGCATGTTAAATATATTTAATATACAATAAGAATATATTTCATATAATAAGCAAAAAATAGAAAAATTGTTATAAAACTCTTACCGGCGCCGATTTCATTTACTAAACAACCTTATATAATTAGCAGGGATAGTATAACATCAATTTCAATATTTTGGTAAAATTTGACAATTATAAATTTTCTGTCACAAAGTTTTCAACTATTAGCTTTTATTTGTTGTTTAATAAATGATAGAATTTAGAGCGAAGTTAGTCTGTATTTTCATAGATGGTGAATAAAGACATCGCCTTGTTGCTTGTTGAATAATGGTTTAATGAATTGTCGTCTTGACACTTAATTATAACGTGTAATTGAACATTTAATACATAACTTTGTACATATAATTAAACTTAATAACATATAACTTATACTAATAAACTAATCGTTCAACCGAACATGTCCATCCGGATTGAAAGTGCATGCTACCACTCTGGATCGGATTCTGACGTAGAATGCTAGTACCGCTTAACTCTCCATTGAGCGCTAGCACCCACTAGATCGCAGCACCGGACGGCTCGACCTCGAACGGAATAATAAATTAAATCGGATTGGTAAGAGTTTTGTAACAAAAGTTTTCTATTTTTTTCTTATTATATGGAACGCTAAAACATTTTTTTATTATCCGTTATTGTATATCTATTTTCTATATATTTAACATGTATTTTTTTTAACAAAATTGTAAATTAATAACAAACTCTGATAATAGAAATGCAGTCTCTTAAACTTTTTGTTCATTCAATATCATTTTGTTAAAACGAGTTTTATTTCAATTACAGAAATTTTATCTATTGAGCGGAGAAAATGATATCTGCATGACTCTGAGTGTACGGTTTATAATTACACTGTAATATTTTCGGATTTATTTTTACTGTTTTAAATCACAAAAATATTTCTCTTTGAGGATGGTCAAATGACCGAAAGAACGAGAAGCATGATATAAATTGTTGGTAAGGTTGAATTTATTTTATTTTTATATTACAGCCAATCATGAATTTGTTACTATCAAACCACGTGCCTTCGATATGATTCTCGCCTACTTACTCTGGAAACGTTATATAATTTCGACTTCGCTGCTACTCATTGTACTTCATGGTGCCGTTTGAAATAATTTTTCTGCGACGGATGAGCGTAACTTTAGGGACACCGAAGGATAGATTAGAGAAATTATTCAATAACATAAGATTCCTGTTTCAGAAAATAGGAAACCTAGTAGTCTTACTCGCCAGGGGGATACCAAACTCTGCTGGTGAATAAATTTCTCAAGATTGCTACATAAAATATCAACCGTCTTGCTAGTCGGCAAGATGAATTGGAGACTCTGATCTTAGCAGATCTGATGTTAGGATTCACATCGTTGTTTTCATAAAAGGTCTTCGCCTTTTATGAAAAAAAGGCTTTTTAAAATCCTTGAAATTCATACCGTTAAAGAAATTATGTTTTAAATCAAGAGGATAATATTTTTTTTTTAAATGCGTGACTGATTAACTGAAAATTTATTTGCTTAGCACAATGTTATGCATGACTTATGTTATTATATATTTTCTCTTGTTACACACAAATTAAATAACAATATATGTATATTGTTTATATTTATTAATATGAACCGTAACTATTTTTTTATGAAGTAATACTATACTTTCGATATAATAACATTAAATGAAATGAGTTTCGGGATTTTTGAAGAAAGAAAATTGCATTAAAATTTAATTTAACATGAAAATAAAATTAAAATAATTTATTTAACTGATGTTTTCTACAAATCATATTTATCGCTTTTAAAAATTAAATTATTTTTACGCCGTCTAAATTTTGTAATTCGCTCAAAAGATTAAATATTAAAATAATTTAATTATAATCTCAGTACGGAATAAGTTTAATATTGAGTTTGCTTACTAAAATAAAGATATTCGAAGTAAGAGTTGGGATTAAATTGGAAGCGGATGCAACTTATGATTGAGTTTCTAAAGCATTAGCATTTATACAGCTGCACCATTCTATAAAGGAGCAGAACGGGTTTTTACTGAATTCTCACATCCTTCTTTAATTTATTGCTAAGGCTGAAAGCAATAATTCGTTTTATAGCATAGGAATACAAAATTATTGAAACAGGAAAATGAAAAATAAAAATTAAGAATATTTTCTTAAACGTAAAAAGTATATCATTGAATTAGAAATATTCTTTTTATAAATAACTACTTTTGATAGATTCTTACCAAAAAATTATTGATGATTAAAATATTTAATCTGGGCGTATTTTTGTACTCGTTAGGTTTATAAAAGTTTAAAAAGTTTAAGCGAGTACACAACTCATGGTTAACAGAAAACGATTTAATCAAGGAATTAAATATTTCATTCAGTAAAACTGAGTGATATCTCACCACCTTTTCTTCAGAACTGATCTTTTTTGGCAATTTTTAAAACGAAAATAAACCAAAAAAAATCACTAGGTAATTTATAATTCAGTTTCTATTTCAGTAAACTTGAGCGTTATTATATATTATGTGTTGAATCAACATAAGGTTAAAAAACGAAATATTTACAAACATTTAAATACCAGATAGGTTGTTGTCGTTGTCGTCATCATTGTTGATTGTTTATTTATTATTATTATTTTTTTTTTTAGCAACTTTCAATGAAATTTATTGTATTAGTTTCGGTCACATGGTAGAAGTGGGAGATGAAAATATAATTTCTTAATGTTTTGAGGTACGAGAAGTACGAAAAATGGCAACAAACTGAAAAGGAAGAAATTGGATGAATTAAAAATTAGACGCTATAAAATTGTTGAGAAAATTTAGAAATCAATAAACACATAAACACTGGCCACAGGAAGGCTGAATCCAACCTTTTCCACATCACGAAGATAATTCCAGTCGCTACGCCACAAAAAGGAAACGACGGAGATATTGGATGTCATTACGAAAATTTTGGTGTAAATTTTCTTCCCCATGCGGGGAGATGTAAAGAAACTTTCTTTAATATTGAATTTGCCCTGCTGTGCGTAGATAAGAGTAGTGATCGGCTTACACGGTAGAGAGGGCTAAGGTTAGAAAAAGCCACGTGTGGATTGAATGTAATCGTATGTGATATAAAGTGAAAATAAATTAATTTACAAAGATTGTTAAAAAGGAATTTGCACAACAAAGAAAAAATTTTAAAATATCGTTTCTCTGTTTACAGATGAGAATTTGCGTAAATAGTGTAAATAGAATCTAGGATTACTGAAAATAAAACTTTGTTTACAAAGCACTGTGTTTATTTATGTCGATTCTTGATAAAAAATTTAGAGATTAATCTTATAAAACGACATTTATACTAATAACAATCCAATATACGTAATGGAAAAACTTTGTTTTCAAGTCACATTATTGCCAGAAAATGATGGGAAATCAAACGTTTATTCCATAACCTCGATTACTGCAAGCGATAATAGAATTTATGCACCAGAAGAGCTACAGGCAGCTGGCCATCACAAGGAACTTGTGAAAAATTTTATGAGATTAATCTCTAAATTTTGTTATCGGGATTCGACTTATCGGTTTTGTTACTGAAGAAAATTATTTCTGCTGCGTCCTGTTAAATGAAGTGTGAATTAAAAAAAATGGAAAAATTTTATTTAAAAAAAAGAAAAAATTATTTTCCATAGCATTCATATAATAATTTAGTCATATTTTTATTAAACAGTGTATAAATAATTTCATTATTTCTGAGAAATGAAAAATGTGAAATAATATTTTAGAAACAAGTCAGAGACGTAATCCTTTCATTCTAAAAGCTATCTAATGAGCTTTCTCATAGAAGTGACAAATATTCCAGGGTGTGTAATTTTATGAGATTAAGAATGACTTAAGAAGTTGAAACGCGTACTATTTTTATTTAACTGCTTAAAAAAACCTTCTTCATCAAATATGGTTTAAATACGTGCGAAACATATGTTATATTTTAAAAAGTTATTTTATCTACCACTCAATATTAAATAGAGATGTATAACAGTAGTCAGACTATATTGTTTACGTTAGCACTTTGTTTTTATCAAGATATCTCTTACCCTTAACCCAATATAGAGATTTTTCTTGTAATTTTGTTCACATAAAAATGTAGACTAAATTTACTGACTGAGCGTATCACTATGAATGATGTGATGCGGAAAATCGAATTTAAACAGGTTTTCATGAAAGGACTATCCAATCATACCTCATTAAATCACCAACGTGTTGTGTTGGTTTAAGTTATAAACTAAAGGAAAGGTTTGTAATAATTTAATAAATTTTTACAAAAAAATTAAATTTATTAATTTTTAATATCGTTAAGTTTTATTTATTATAAAATTTGAGGTATAATGATAATTTTTTAAATTTATTTTTCATGACATTAAAAATACAGTTACGATACCCCCAGGTTTTGATGCTATATTTTTATTCCATAAATGAATGTATTGTTCTTAAAAAAAAAACCAAATATGTCTTTGAAAAAAATAACTCTGTAATCATTGTTCTCTACAGAACTTTCCGAGAAAGAATTACACTTAATATTCTTGAAATTTACTTCTGTTACTCCTTATTTAACTGTTTATATGAATTTTAGTTTCTACTGTGGTTTCTTTCCAGTCAAGATGCAATTCAACTAGATTTTTTAAAGTTAGTTATTTTTCCGAGAAGTCAATTTAAATATGTTATTACGATATTACTGTAAAAACATAATAAATGACTAACATGTTTCACAAGTATTGTATATTATGCAGCAAAATTACACAAAGCCAAAATTTACTCAGTAATAACTATAAGCTACTCTAAATTACAGGTACTTATTTTATGATGTGTGAAAAGTTAATGTTTTTGATATGAGAAGAATTATAAAAATTCTTAGCAAAATTTAATTTTTGTATCTAATTTTACAAGTTAGAAGCAAATACATACCAAATTAAAAATGGGACGACATCATACAACATGTAATGCAATCCAGCTCTTTTAAATAGGAGTAATTATTATTTAAATAATTTAATTATTTTTCTACAAATAAAAGATTTCTAAAAGAAATTATAGCTTTCTAGAAGCCCCATTTTTCACTAATTAACAGGTTTCATTTCATTCAAACGGTTATGCAGCGCTTTTACATTTTTAATTAAAAGGGGTAAAAGTCTTCCAAAATTTTTTCACACTGAAAGGTTTTGTGTAATTTCTTAGAAATTCGCCATAAGGTTTAAATTTCACGACTCTGAAATATTTCACATTAATAATCTTGCTAACACAATAACCAGATGACTAATTCTAAGAAATTAAATCAACCTATTATTACTGGACTAACTCATGTTATTATTTTATTTTTAATTAATGTGATGCAGATAAAAAAAATAATTATTTTAAATTACATGGAGCATAATGTAACAAAAAAAAAATTATTTTCCTATAAAACAAAGTATTTTCGAATGTAATGAGCCGACAGGAAATCACAGTTATGAAAACGTATTTATTCATATTTTCATCTAAAATATTTCATTTGTCTCGCAATATTCAATATTTATCTAACTTAAGTAGAAAGTATTATATACATCGTAATGGAAAGAAATAATCCTAAATTCTCAAAATAGTGAAAATTAATTCGGTTAAAACGTTAGAAGGAAAAATGACTAAAGTTAAAAATATAAGAAAGGGATTCTTTGAAATATTTTTAAAAATTTACGAGTAGGATGGAAGACAAGGCTAATGTAATAAGTTTAATTAATTTTTAATGAAGTAAAGGTACCTTATTTTGTATATTTGGTTGAGAATGAATAATATATAGATAAATGTACTCGTAGTAAATGAATTGAGGTCGAAAGATTTATACAGAACAAAAAGGTAACGATAATATCATAACATCAGTCAAATGAATTATTATCCACAAAAGTAATCAATTTCAAGATCATTTTGTAATTTAACTTTGATGATTCACTTCATTACATTTATCAACACAATTTAATTACACTTAAAATTTGTTTGCTAACAACATAAATACAACCAAAAAATATGTAAAAACACAAGACTTCTTTTGAAGAATCCTGTTACAGACAAACGTATCTTAGTTTATCGATCTTATATTTTTTAAATAAAATAAAAACTTAACTTTTTCCAACAAACTCTAATAATATAAAATACGACAGTCATAAAATATTTTTATTTTGAAACAAAATATTCCTAAGTCGCATGTATGATATTTGTGATCTGACACACGTTTCGTTTCCTGTAATTAATTTTAAATTTTAAAGAAGAAAAATAATTATATTATCAAATCTATCACAATCTTCTTTATACCAATAAATTTTATTTTATAACTACCGAGTAATTTTATTCCATGTACTAGGAATACAAAATACAAAATTCTGTTATTTAGAGAAAAACATTTAGCTTTGAACATCTAATATTGATAAAATACGATAATATCTCTTTCCAAAGTGAAAGAGGAAAATCTATGATAGTTTTCTGCATATAACTCTGTAATGAACAAAAAAATTAATAAATTTGATTAGGTGTTAAGTTTTGTACGTCTGATACTGATTCCACCCTTTAATTATTAAGGATAAAATTTTGCCATGCGATGGGAGCCTCTTCCTGTTTGATAAAGAGATTTATGTTTCCACTCGGGAAATGAAGATATTTACGGTTTTCCCGACCAGTAAAGGCTCACGGTTTAGTCAGTTAACTAATGGAGCAAGTCAGCTTTAAATTAACACCAGAAAGCTCCATTTTATTATACCACTTTTTAATGAGGTCATCAAGCGTCACGTTAACGTTAGGCACAATCTAACTCACACCTCCCACGTAAATTTTATAAAATTATCAAGAGAAAGTAAATTAGTTCTCTGTTCAAAAAATTATTACTAAAAACATAATAAAATTTCTGTAGGAATATATTGTATAAAGTTATTAGAGACGTATTTATTTCAGCATCAATGCACTTCGTGTAAGTTTAATAAATATATACTGCAGATGCATAATATTTTATATTTTATTTTATCTTCATAAGCAAAGATGAATATGACAGCTGCTTTTACATACACATATACAATTAGCGTTATGAATTTTCATAATAACGTTTAAACTTAAATCTCATTTCATTTCATACTAACAATAAAAAAGTTATGTTGAATGTATAGTGACGTATCTTTCATACAAAAAAATTAGTTCTTCTTCCAAAGTTTTTTTTTTTTATTTATGCATTACTTAAATATTAATAAATAATGCAGTATATTACTAGCTCTTAATTACAACCAATTATTATGTACACCCACACTTATCTGTATAATCATGTTTTTTTTTTGTTATAAACACATATTATAAGAAAATTAATTACATTCTAATTAAAAGTTGCATTTACTTGATGTTACGAATTACACTTTATTATTATTACGTCTAAAAAAATTTCAATTATTTATTTATTGTTTATCGATTAATTTAAACTATTTTTTCATTAATCTCGCACCAAAGAAACACATATCTAATTTATTTCTTTAATAATTTTTTTTTATATTTAAATTTTTTATTTTTACCTTCACTTAACGTTCCTTTTATTCATTTTTGCTTTATTTTTTGCCCTTCAGTAGTTTAGGCACTATTCAAATAAATCATCCGTGCTTTCGACCACTATTAAGAACTACTTAAATTTTTTAATATAAAGAGATATTAATAACGAACATCAGAAGATATGATCAATTCTAAGATATAAGATATACTTTTAATGTAATAATAATCACTAGTATTAGTCGATTACTTTGTCGAAGTCATTAATAGTAGCTTAAAATAAAACGTCAGTGTTTTTGATTAATGTATTTTATTTTATATTTAAGGCATTATCTTTCTAAAAAGATATTTAGGCATTAATCTTTCAGATTATATGTTATGACATAACATATAATCTGAAGTTACGTGGCCATATTAATATTAAACCTCTGTCCCTTGGCAAAATTCTTGTTGCCGAGGTCTATCACTACTCTGTCAAGAGTTGCATCCTGCAGTTTGTGAACAGTTACAGCCTAATTTAATATTAGAAGTACCATTCTGCTGTCGACGACTCCGTATATCCCCTGTATCGCTTGGAGTTTATCCCCTTTATCCGACTCCCTTTATCGCTTGGAGTGCTGTACAAACTTGTGAACTGACTATACAACTATCAACACCTTTCATTCTAAGACCAATAGTCTCGTCATCAAATTTTATGAGTACAGCTTCCAGTAACTCTCCTTCCTCGTATATCAAGTCAAGGCGGTTGACAAACATTTGTGTATTAAACTGACACGATGAGCATAGCTCTCTAAACTTTCATTCCGTAACAATCGACTGTTGTACTTTCTCATTTGCGAAAATCTACGTTCTCGTTGTTGATAAGTCTTTCGGAAATATTTATGGCAACTCTTTCTCTATTTTTCCTTAAACGATCATTCCTTTCTTGGCAAATTTCCTGATAAGGTCGCTGTCTCATCTGAGCAACGCGTTTGTAGACCTACCCATGTTTTAATTATATAATAATATATATTATTTATAAAATATATATATACATATATAAATGCGCATATACACGGAGTGTTCCAAGAAGTATTAGCCAAACTTCAGAGATACTAATTCAGGACACCAAAATAAGCAAAAATGGTTGATAGACCTCGGCAACAAGAATTTTGCCAAGGGACACATATATGTCGCTCTTAGACGAGTTAAAACGTTAAAGGGAATTGTCTGATTTGGATTCAAATAAGTTTTTTAAATAGACTACACGATGAGAAAGCTGTGACAGAAATGATGAGGTTACGTAATCCATCCAAATTATAGGTTTCATTAATGCAAATAGATGGATATTTGGATAAGCTTTGCTAGTACCCTGTTATAAGTATTTTAATTATTAAAAGTATCCTATATCCTGGTACACTCTCATTAGAAGAATTTAAATTACTTACCTTGAGGCCAATATATGTCAAGAAAGTACATTACACATAAACAAATATATAAATGAATCTGAATTTAAAAATACATCGTACAATACTCCTTCAGCAGAAACAAATACTAATACGAGATTCTTTTTAAAATTAACTATTTGCAAACGTCATTTTCGTATTGCGCAAGTATATTTCTTAACAACCTTTCCAATTATTTTAACGTCCAAATAATAAATAGTAATCGAATCAAAGAAATAGATGAATGGGTGAAACAAAATATATTTTTTATTTTTTTTTTTTTGTTTTCAGTCATTTGACTGGTTTGATGCAGCTCTCCAAGATTCCCTATCTAGTGCTAGTCGTTTCATTTCAGTATACCCTCTACATCCTACATCCCTAACAATTTTTTTTACATATTCCAAACGTGGCCTGCCTACACAATTTTTTCCTTCTACCTGTCCTTCCAATAATAAAGCGACTATTCCAGGATGCCTTAGTATGTGGCCTATAAGTCTGTCTCTTCTTTTAACTATATTTTTCCAAATGCTTCTTTCGTCATCTATTTGCCGCAATACCTCTTCATTTGTCACTTTATCCACCCATCTGATTTTTAACATTCTCCTATAGCACCACATTTCAAAAGCTTCTAACCTTTTCTTCTCAGATACTCCTAATTGTCCAAGTTTCACTTCCATATAAAGCGACACTCCAAACATACACTTTCAAAAATCTTTTCCTGACATTTAAATTAATTTTTGATATAAACAAATTATATTTCTTACTTAAGGCTCGTTTAGCTTGTGCTATTCGGCATTTTATATCGCTCCTGCTTCGCCCATCTTTAGTAATTCTACTTCCCAAATAACAAAATTCTTCTACCTCCATAATTTTTTCTCCTCCTATTTTCACATTCAGTGGTCCATCTTTGTTATTTCTACTACATTTCATTACTTTTGTTTTGTTCTTGTTTATTTTCATGCGATAGTTCTTGCATAGGACTTCATCCATGCCATTCATTGTTTCTTCTAAATACATCTTACTCTCGGCTAGAATTACTATATCATCAGCAAATCGTAGCATCTTTATCTTTTCACCTTGTACTGTTACTCCGAATCTAAATTGTTCTTTAACATCATTAACTGCTAGTTCCATGTAAAGATTAAAAAGTAACGAGGACAGGGAACACCCTTGTCGGACTCCCTTTCTTATTAGGGCTTCTTTCTTATGTTCTTCAATTATTACTGTTGCTGTTTGGTTCCTGTACATGTTAGCAATTCTTCTTCTATCTCTGTATTTGAACCCTAATTTTTTTTAAAATGCTGAACATTTTATTCCAGTCTACGTTATCGAATGCCTTTTCTAGGTCTATAAACGCCAAGTATGTTGGTTTGTTTTTCTTTAATCTTCCTTCTACTATTAATCTGAGGCCTAAAATTGCTTCCCTTGTCCCTATACTTTTCCTGAAACCAAATTTGTCTTCTCCTAACACTTCTTCCACTCTCCTCTCAATTCTTCTGTATAGAATTCTAGTTAAGATTTTTGATGCATGACTAGTTAAACTAATTGTTCTGTATTCTTCATATTTATCTGCTCCTGCTTTCTTTGGTAACATGACTATAACACTCTTTTTAAAGTTTGACGGAACTTCCCCTTTTTCATAAATATTACACACCAGTTTGTATAATCTATCTATCGCTTCCTCATCTGCACTGCGCAGTAATTCTACAGGTATTCCGTCTATTCCAGGAGCCTTTCTGCCATTTAAATCTTCTAATGCTCTCTTAAATTCAGATCTCATTATTGTTTCTCCCATTTCATCCTCCTCAACTTCCTCTTCTTCATCTATAACACAATTTTCTAATTAATTTCCTCCGTATAACTCTTCAATATATTCCACCCATCTATCGACTTTACCTTTCGTATTATATATTGGTGTACCATCTTTGTTTAACACGCTATTAGATTTAAATTTTTGTACCCCAAAATTTTCCTAAACTTTCCTGTATGCTCCTTCTATTTTACCAATGTTCATTTCTCTTTCCACTTCTGAAAACTTTTCTTTAATCCACTCTTTTTTCGCCAGTTTGCACTTCTGGTTTATAGCATTTCTTAATTGCCGATAGTTCCTTTTACTTTCTTCATCACTATCATTCTTATATTTTCTACGTTCATCCATCAGCTGTAATATATAGTGTGAAACCCAAGGTTTTCTACCAGTTCTCTTTATTCCGCTAAGTTTGTTTCTGCTAATTTAAGAATTTTTTTTTTAACATTCTCCCATTTTTTCTTCTACATTTTCTACCTTATCTTTTTTACTCAGACCTCTTGCGATGTCCTCCTCAAAAATCTTCTTTACCTCCTCTTCCTCAAGCTTCTCTAAATTCCACCGATTCATCTGACACCTTTTCTTCAGTTTTTTAAACCCCAATCTACATTTCATTATCACGAAATTATGGTCGCTATCAATTTCTGCTCCAAGGTAAGTTTTGCAGTCAACGAGTTGATTTCTAAATCTTTGCTTAACCATGATATAATCTACCTGATACCTTGAAGTATCGCCTGGCTTTTTCGAAGTGTATATTCTTCTATTATGATTTTTAAATTGGGTGTTGGCAATTACTAAATTACACTTCGTGCAAAACTCTATAAGTCTGACCCCTCTTTCATTCCTTTTGCACACCCCGTATTCACCCACTATATTTCCTTCCTTGCCTTTTCCAATGCTTGCATTCCAATCTCCAATTATTATTAAATTTTCCTCTCCTTTTACGTGTTTAATTGCTTCATCAATCTCTTCGTATACACACTCTACCTCATCATCATCATGGGCGCTTGTAGGCATATAGACTTTAACAATCTTTGTCGGTTTAGGTTTTGATTTTATCCTTATTACAATGACTCTATCGAGTCATTACATGACTTCATCGACTCACAATATATATATATATATATATATATATATGTATTTCAGAAATATATATTGTGTACAGTTCTTGTCTTATCTTATGAATATCTTTTGTATTATCATAAGTTATCTTATAATGTATTTTTTTTTTTATTTCTCCATAATGAAATTTTTTTTCTCATTTTTTTTAGGTTATGAATTTAATATATTTTTTTATTTTTATTTCAACGTAAACTTATATAATTTTACATTCTGGTTCTATGTACTTTTTTTTAAGAGTATTTTATTTAACTTAATTTTTCTGTTTAAATTTTTTATGTTTTTCCTTTTTTATTTTTAAATATCATATTACAAAAATCATGTATTTTTATTTATTTAAATATTGTATTTTTAATTAGTTCTTTTATTAATCATCCTGTTATTATGATATGAATTCACGGCTAGTGCTCAAGGTTTCTTTTGCTGCGTCAAGCATAAATATGTTGAATAAAATTGTGTATATAATTTTCAATAAACATTTAATAAAACATATAAAAAATAAAAATGGAATAAAAGATTCTCTGCTTTTCAACCGCAATATTCTGGATTCCAATTTCAGTTCGGGTTGCCGGATTAAAATTAAAAATTTATTATCATTGAGAAACTGTAATTTATAAATAATTGATCTGAAATTGCGGGTTTAATGATCATGTACATAGTTATATTTTAAGTGGTGAAAAAGTGCTAGAGAAATAAATATATTTTATACAGAAATTGTTATTGCTGTTCTGCAAAGCTACTATGAAAATAAAATTTTTGTTTTTATTAAAAAAGATGCTTTTAAAAAAATTGTGTGTGTGTGTGTGCGCGCGCGCGAGTGCACTAGTTCTGTTTCATTGGAAATTACTGAAATAATAACATATACTTTATTAAAAGCTATTTAAATAGCAATAATAAACGGTTTTAATGATTTTATAAATATAAAATTCAACGTTGTATTGATACTGGAGCAGTAAAATTAAATTGTAATTTAAACCATGATAGATTTCTCATACAAATTGTGTGCATTATACGTACTAAATTAACGATAGAGCTTTCCAATTATGTAAAAAAATATGTACTCTAAATTTCTGAGCTAAAAGCGGATGGTGGAAATGCCATATAGAAGTACAAATATATTACCTTCACCAGAGTACTCTTTTCATACAGCTTGTTGTGTAATTACCACTACTATTACTAACTCTCTTGTGATTAAATTACAGGTTCTCCAAATGATGACTACATGATTAGACTACTATCCGATTAAATTGAACACACTCCAACAATCATCAGGCTAATGCTCACAAGTAGTCACAAAATCTTTATTTACAAAACTTCTTTAATTTCATAAAACACAATTACCAATCCCCGTAAGTTGTCAATGATTTTTAATAAATAAACTTAATGTCTTTCTAACATATATGCGTCCACATCTGCGATACTTTGGTAAAAAATGTTTTAAATCTTGAAATATTTATTTTGAGATTAATGCTATAATAACAGTAAGTAATGGGATACAACCCTATTCCTTTCAAAATATTTTTAAGCCATTCAAGGACACAAATGGCTTTGATGGTTATTTTCTATCTGTCCACAATTTTTTGAGCTTACCACACTATTCAAGGACATTATTTATTCAAATACAGTAACGGCGCGTCATTGTTAACATTTTATATTTTAGACAAATTTTAGAAATATAAAATTAATTTATTATTGAAAATTATAATGGAAGGAGTTCAATTCTACCCACGTTCCTCGTTTTTAAATGTAAACCCTTCTGCTTTCCTTTTACTTATCTTTGAAGAATAGAATTTTCATATATTTATTCTAATGAAGTTTAAAGTATCTGTTAAAATAATTTTTCGATGTAAACTCCATTCGTAAAAGAATGTGAACATCGAAAAATTATTGTTCTATTCTTAAGAGAAATGTACGTTTGACTAAATCCTAATTATATTTTATAGGGTATTTAAATAGCCTGAAATTGTATTTAATTTTTTTTTTCAGTCTAATTTATGTAGTTTTATTACGTATACTATTAGACTAGACTACGTTTAATCTTACACACACACGCGCGCTCTTGCGCAGGCGGGCACACACACACACACACACACACACACACATATATATATATATATATATATTAATTTAAAATTACATTAATTTCAGTTCTCGGCTCTCACGCTGGTGTGTTTACAACCGACGAAGTTTACTAAACTGGCAAACCTTAACACAGAAAAAATTATCTTTCTTTAATACTTCGAGAAAAAAACAATCAAGCCAAACAGCTACTAAGTAAAAGTGTTCGTATACTGACATACTCTGGCATACGGAACATTGTACCAAATTCCTTATTGAACGAATGTGTATTATGGCATAAATGCTTTTGGCTTTACCGCATACTGAGTTTTTCAATAATATCTAACATGCCTGCGCTCTTCTAAAAAAAGGATGAGAAATTTTGAAGCTTCAAGAATAGAATGTTTAAAAGTCTTCCACTTGATTGCGTACTCCAGATGCAGGAAGAATCCAGACGCTGTCGTTTTATTTCTTCCTCAGAAACCAACCCTACATATTAATTTCTTGAACCCTAGTTTAGTTCTATCGATATGATAACAGCCACTGTAATGATCTGAAAACTCTACTACATTCTTCCGTGGCGCGAGTGATAGCGTCTCGGCTTTTCATCCGAAGGTCCCGGGTTCGAATTCCAGTCAGGTATGGCATTTTTCACACACGCTGCAAATCATTCGTCTCATCCTCTGAAGAAATATGTAACGGTGGTACCAGAGCTTAAACAAAAAAAGTATGTATATATATACACGTTCTGACAATTCAGAACATGTATCAATAAAAAACACCAAAAAGAAGGCCAATGGTGGATTGTGCCAAATGAGATGGTGTATCGAGAAATAGAGCCTGTTACTGTTACTATGCGGAAAAAAAGAATTTCTTTATTGGTCATCTCATAAGGACACCGAAAACGTTTGGAGGAAAGTGAAGGCGATTAGTGGGCGTAAAAATTTTGCGCCCATAACTAGCCTTCAAGATGAAGATGGAATTAAGGATACTCCAAACGAAATCGCAGAGCTATTGTCCAATCACTTCGAGAAGGCCAGCAAAACGGCCAACTACGAGGAAGGTTTTCGAACCAAAAAAGAAGAACTCGAAGGTCTACTAAATTTTAGAACTGAGTATAATTACTCATATAATGTACCATTTAAAATGGAAGAATTCGTGAAAGCGTTGGAAAAAGCAGGCAACACTGCTGCTGGTCCGGATGAAATCCATTATAATATGATCAGGCAGCTGAATACCACTGCAAAACGCAGATTATTAGAACTTTATAATCAAATATTGCGGGATGGAATGTACCCGCAGCATTGGAAAAAAGCTCATGTTGTTCCAGTACCAAAGAAAAAAAATAATTTAACAGATCCCAATAGCTACCGTCCTATTTCCTTGACGTGTGCTATGGGAAAAATACTGGAAAAAATGATTAATAATCGACTCGTCTGGGTTTTAGAAAAAGGAAACCTGATATCACCATATCAAGCAGGTTTTCGACAGTACCATTCCACCACCGATCAAATGATCAGCTTAGAGGACGATATATATAACAGCTTTATTACAAGGAAACATTGTGTCGGAGTCTTCTTTGATCTTCAGTAGGCTTTCGATATAACCTGGCGTTATGGAGTAATGCTCCAGAAATATGACTGGGGCATTCGTGGCAATCTGCCAGTACTGCTCAGCAACTATATGAATGACCGTACCTTCCGTGTACGCGTCAACAATAAATATTCATCTGAAAGAATCTTGGAAAATGGCATACCGCAGGGTTCGCCGTTGAGCGGTACCTTGTTTATGATCGCCATTAACAAATTGATATTAGCCATTCCAGTAGAAATCAGCAAAAGCGTCTATGTTGTAATACTATGACTAGTATTGGATAAATCCCTTACGTGGGGATTACACATACAGGACTTGAGTGATAGATGCAAAAAAGCCCTAAACATTATAAAATGTTTATCGAACATTAACTGGGGCTCAGATAAAGAGATATTATTGAGATTGTATAAAGCATTGGTTCAATCTAAACTAGACTACGGATGTATCGTATATTCATCCACTAGAAAGTCGCATTTAAGAAAGTTAGACGTAGTTCATAATAGCGGAATAAGATATGCAACAGGCGCTTTCCGCACAAGTCCGGCGAATAGCATAATGTCCGAAGCCGGAATAATGCCACTACATTATAGAAGAGAGATCATTTTGTTAAGATATGCAGCAAATGTATGGGCTTTCCCTGCTCATATAAATAATAAATTGTTTACGAATCATGCTTTGGCTGCAGTATATGAACATCGTGCTACCTATTCCAGACCAGCCGGAATTACGTACCACGAATTAAGAAGAAAATACGAAATTGCTATACCAGAGACACTAGCAATTTCCACAAGAGAAATACCGGCATGGCTCTTGCCAGCGGTAAATGCTAGGTTGGATCTCTCTCAGGGAGAAATAAAAAAGAAACCAGCAGTTATCATCCAACAGGTATTTTTGGCAACCGTCAGTAGTTACGAAGAACATATTAGAATTTATACTGAGGTTCTAAAAACGAATATGGTGTTGGATGCTTCATATATATATAAATGGAGAAGCCCATTATTTGGAAACTACCAGATATGGCCAGTGTCTACACGGCAGAACTTACTGCCATTCAGCAAGCTCTACGTTACATAGAACATTATTGCAAAGAGAGAGTACTAATATGTACCGATTCTCTTAGTGCACTTATTGCAATTCGGAACAAGAACATTAAGGATGTCCTAATTGCAAACATCCTGTCAATTTTGTACGTTCTAAATCAACGAGGACAGCGATGCGTATTTGTATGGACTCCAGGGCATGCTGGTATTACAGGTAATGAAAGCGCAGACGAAGCTGCCAGAAAGGCAACAATCTGCGATAATTTGGATGCATTTCCTGTAAGAGTGGCAGACGCTAAAAACTGTCTAACATAATAAGAAACAAATGGAGTACTGATTGGAGGAGATTAAATATAAAATTACAATCGGTAAAAACTTCTCCATATAAATGGAAAAGCGACGTGAAATTAACTCGCAGTGAACAAGTAGCTGTGACCAGACTTAGAATCGGTCACACGCGATTAACAAATTCACATTTGTTAACCGGCGAAGAGAGACCAATGTGCGGTGTTTGTAATGAAACACTGACAATCAAGCATCTAATAGAAGAGTGTACAATATATAAGGACCTCAGAAAGAGGTTCCGTCTAAAAAATGACATTACTGCTGATCTGGATAATGGAAATGAAGAAAAAATAGTTGCTTTTTTGCACGCCAGTGGACTTCTTAGAAGTCTGAAAAAGTTTGAAAATTTTAAAGCTATGTTAGAGAATCTCTACGATGGAAATTTTATATGTGTGGGAGTCTCAAAGCGTGGCACGTGTAGTGACGGGAGGTAGCCCTCTTGCTTAGGCCACCCTGGCTCGTCTGCATTCAAGAGCAGTGAGTCGGAGTGGGTCCGATGATGGCATGGGGGACCCTCAAGGGTGGACTGAGGGCGCGAGGCTATGGGTGGGCATAGTGCATGCCTGTAGCCTGTTCATAAAGAGGAGTCAACTTCCACGGCACCCTGGCGCGACTGATATACTGCTCAACAGCGGTTCTGGTAGCCCCGAGGGTGCTTAAACAAACTATAAACGAGACAAGTAGAAGAAAGAAAGAAATGATATTGATAAGTTGAGTTTTTATTCCATAGTCTTTTGGGAACCTTATCTCAAATTTTAATATCGGGGCTCTTTACACCCCGTAAGTGTTGTGATTGTCCTTGTCTTTTGTGTGTTAATGTTTTATGTAGTTTGTGTTTTTAAATAAAATGTAAGGACCCTTTACACCCTTACATATGACGATCCAGATGGTGATAGTAATTTCTTTTAAAGAATGTGACGAGGCCTAATGACCTTAGCAGTCGATGCCCATAAAAAATTCAAAAATAAAAAAAATAATAATTATAATAATAATAATGATAATGCCCTGAGGTAGGTAATCTCCACGTCCGGAACATAACATCTACGTTCCACGACCAGGGCGGCAACAGCTGTACTTAAGTACATTACATATAGCTGGCTAACGGGGTTCCGAGTGTTGTTTCTCGGATATGCTTTTTTCGGCCAATTTTCATCTATAGGTCGAATTACAGGACTGGACTTTGCGGCCACCTGCAGATACGAAATTCTTAATGATTATGGAAATGGATTAATATCGCCTTTAGAGCTGGGGATGTGGCGGCCACGGTCAAAGTTATTTGCAGGTGTAACGGAGACCTTTCGTCGTCCACATGCCCCCCGCGATGGCAAGCATGTAGTTAAGGTGCCCATGTTCGGAGCATGGGAACCCTGAAAGCTTTGGTGTGTAAGAGCCTGGAGTCAGTGCAGAGACTGCACATCCGCTCTCTGCCAGGACATATGCCGGTTCCACCGGAGTACCGGAACGGATCTCCAGGGTTGGTAGCCCTGGAGTGGGGGTGTACCTCGGCGGCTAGCCTTACTACAGCAGGGATGAACTGTTCATGCAAACTGAACAACCACTTCTGAACACCCTCGTTTAGAACCGGCCGTTTCGCCTGAGGCAAAACGGAGAAAGAGCGCGGAATCTCGTAAAATTGAAGTTGAGGCTAGGAAAAGCTTGCAAAAAGCTTTCGTCAAAAGCAACGTTCCAAAGCCAAATTTCACAAGAGAAATACCGGCATGGCTCTTGCCAGCGGTAAATGCTAGGTTGGATCTCTCTCAGGGAGAAATAAAAAAAAACCAGCAGTGATTATTCAGCAGGAATTTTTAGCAACCGTCAGTAGTTACAAAGAACATTTTAGAATTTATACTGACGGTTCTAAAACCGAACATGGTGTTGGATGCTCGATATATGTAAATGAAGAAGTCCACTTTTGGAGACTGCCAGATGTGGCCAGTGTCTACACGGCAGAACTCACTGCAATTCAGCAAGCTCTTCGCTACACTGAACACTATTGCGAAGAGAGAGTGCTAATATGTTCCGATTCATTAAGTGCACTCGTCGCAATTCGGAACAAGAACATTAAGGATGTCCTAATTGCAAACATCCTGTCCATTTTATACGTACTAAGACAACGAGGACAGCGATGCGTGTTTGTATGGACTCCAGGGCATGCTGGTATTACAGGTAATGAAATCGCAGACGAAGCTGCCAGAAAGGCAACAGTCTGCGATGACTTGGATGCATTTCCTGTAAGAGTGGAAGATGTTAAAAACCATCTAACAAACATAGTAAGAAACAAGTGGAACGCTGAATGGAGGAGTTTAAATACAAAATTAAACTCAGTTAAATCTGCTCCTTACAAATGGAAAAGCGACTTTAAGTTGACTCGCCGTGAACAAGTAGCGGTGATCAGACTTAGAATCGGTCACACGCGATTAACAAATTTATATTTGTTAACCGACGAAGTGAGACCAATGTGCGGTGTTTGTAATAAAACACTGACAATCAAGCATCTAATAGAAGAGTGTACCATATATGAGGACCTCAGAAAGAGGTTCCGTCTTACAAATAATATTAGTGCTGATCTGGATAATGGAAATGAAGAAAATATAGTTGCATTTTTACACGCCAGTGGACTTCTTAAAAGTCTATAAAATGGAAATTTAAAGCTGTGGTAAAAGATACTCTAAGCGGTAGTTTTATATATACATAAAAGGGAGTCTCGAAGCGTGGCACGTATAGGTAGCCCTCTTGCCTAGGCCATTTTGGCTCACCTGCATTCAAGAGCAGTGAGTCGGGGTGTGTCCGATGATGGCATGGGGGACCCTCAAGGGTGGATTGAGGGCGCGAGGCTATGGGTGTACGCCGTGCATGCCTATGGCCTGATATAAGAAGGATTCAACTGCCACGGCACCCTGGCACGACTGATATACTGCTCAACGGCGGTTCTGGTCGCCCCGAGGGTGCTTAACCAAACTATAAATGAGACTTCGTAGAAGAAAGATATGGTATTGATAAGTTTAATTTTAATTTTAATTTCATGGTCTTTTGAGAACCTATCTCAAATTTTAATATTGGGGCCCTTTACACCCCGTAAGTGTTTGTGATTGTCCTTGTCTTTTATGTTTTAATGTTTATCGTGAAGTTTGTGTTTTTAAATAAAATGTAAGGGCCCTTTACACCCTTACATATGACGATCCTGATGGAGATAATAATTTCTTTTATAGAATGTGACGAGGGCAATGACCTTAGCAGTCGATGCCCGTAAAAATTCAGTTAAAAAAAAAAATAATAAATAATACTGAGAATAACCTGAGAATAGATGAAGCACTGCATTCCATAAGCCACGTGTGTTGCCTACCGTTAGATTCTATGAAACCCATCTTGTGAAATAGTGCAATGTAACTCTTTGATAATCATTGTTAATTGTAATAATAATTATTACATTCTAATTAGATTATCATAATCTAAAGTTCTAACGTAGTACTCGTTCGATACACATCGTCTTATTTTTTAATCATGTATTATAATATTACAGTGCATATGTAATTTAATAATATTTTACAATTAGTACTTCAAATGTATATCAAAATTAAATTGTATAATACTCCGTGTTTTTAAAAAGTATCTTTAAGTTTTAAAAATTAAAGTTATTTTTTAAAAAACATCATCGTTTTGTTTTATCATAAGTTATATATATATGTTTATTTATTTATTAAAATCGAACAGTAATTAATATAACTACTAATTTTCAATTTATTGAGTATAATTGAGTAAAAATAAAATAAAATAAAGCGTTCCATAAGTATGATTTACACATAGAAAAAGTCTCTCATCCATAGTTATTTATATTTTGTTAAAAGCGCGCATTAACCATCTAACTAGCTCAGGATATATTTATTTCAACAGCTGGTATGCAGTAGCACGAAATTATTTACTAGTAACTGCATAGAGCGTAAGTAAGTAGAAAACATATCTTCAGATTTTTCCGCTAATTTAGTCTAAAAAGCATAGTATTTTTTATTACATAGTAAGTCATTTGAAATCGTAATATCTAAAATAACTTTTCTGATGGCAGGTTAACTGATCTAATAAAAATAAAATAAGAAAAAATATTATTTAATTTTCAAAAAATTAATCTAATAAATCACGACAGCTGTTACTACATTCAGTACCTTTCTCAGATGTTACGAACAGTCACAATTTATTCTGCTCGTAACATCTGAGGAAGGTACTGTGTACCGTAATGCCTGCCGTGATTTTTTAAATAAACTTTATGAAAATCAAATAGAATTTTCGTGTTTTGTTTCTTTTCTTTTTGTTTTGATCGATATTCATCAAATAATGGCTTCATCCATCAATTATTTAAATTGTCAACAGTTAGTACCTAATTGTGAAATTTCAATAAATTAAGTCTTATTTAATTTTCTATGATAATTGACATGTAATTGGATGATAATATTAACTAATATTATTAAAAATATGTTAGACAGTCGCTTTTTAATTGTTGCAGATTCTCAGACAAATCCTCTTACACGGCACGTCCAAGCCACGTCACACTATTAAGGTATTTTAAAATTACTTTTTTTACTTGCAGAAGTAAACACGAGGTAGATTCTTTGCTATTCATACGAAGGTTCTGAGTTCGAGACCCGGTCAGGCATAATATTTTCACACGGTTGAAAAATTTATTAACATCTATCATATTGAGTATCACTAAATATCAGCCGGTTGTTACTGTGTAAATAATAATTTTTTTCTAATATGACGGTGCAACATAGGAATTCCCTTAAACAGATTATGCTAAAAAGTTTTTTTTTTTACAAATTTCGTTTACATTCTAATGTCTCCAAACAACAGAGCAGTTTATTTTTAATTAATAAAATTTACTAAAGTGTTAGTTTTAGGTATACTTCTTTTTTTTATATTGTCAAAATCTAATTAAAAAATTCATTTTCATTTCAATACGCATGTAACAATATCTAATAATTACAATTTATTATAATATCATTTATATTTTAATACGATATCATTTACAATATCTTACCATAGTAGACAAAAATTAATAGATATTTTATACTATTTAGTCTAGTTATTAGTTAGAAACAAATAATTTATCAGCATCCTAACAAAAAAAAAAACCGATAGAAAGAAACTTGTTTACTGAAACGTAAGTTTGAATAAAAATAATTTTTTTAACTACTTACATCGTCAGTAACGTTTAAAATTATTGCTTGATTTGTTGGTGAAGAAGATAAGAATTTGGTCGATGTGAATCAATACAAACAGTTATAAGTACTTGAACGAAATGTTTTTTTTAATATAAGTATACTTGTGAACTTCCTCTGTTGTATATACTATATGTAATCTATATAAATAGAAATATATACGTTTGTTGGTTCAAAATCTTAGATCTCCGAAAAGTCTTCACCGATTACTTTGAAATTTTGACGCAACGTTGCATTAGAATACGCGCATGGTTTTATATACCTACTATTTATATCTTTTTTTGGAGGGGGGTTAACCTCCGGGTCCGCAGTCAAGCATTTTTTTTTTCTGCAACGGATAAGATGAATTTATTGTAACGTGTGTATAAAATGCCATGCCTGACCGGGATCGAACCCGGGACCTACGGGTTTAAAGACCGAGACGCTACCACTCGCGCCACGGAGGTTGGCGCGAGTACTTCTTAGGTATATAAATATATACCTAAGAAGTCACACCTGTAACAGGTAAAAACATGTTTTTTTTTAAACAGCCCTTTCTATTGGACGTAAAAGCAACACACGGTATACTCACCATTTCATTTCAATGTTTCCGATATGTGTGTCCGCTATAGAATGAAAAACTACTGGACGGATTTACGCATGGGGAAAATGGAGAAAGGGAAAAATCGGAAAAGCTAAAAGGAAAGAAGGGGAAAATGGAAAAAAGAAAAGAGGGGAAAACGGGGGAAAGGAAACTGAAAGGGGAAAGGATAAACAAGAAAAGGGAAAGGAGGGAAAGAAAAGGGAAGAAAGGGAAAGGGGTAGGAAAAGGTAAATGGGAAAGGAAATACGGTAAAAATGAGAAAGGTAAAATGAAATGATGAAAGAGGGAAATAAAAACGGGGAAAGGGAAAAGGGAGAAATGGTAAAAAAGGGGAAGGTTAAATTTTGTGAAGTTCCATGATGTTAATTTGTTAATATGTTATCAAACTTTCATTTGTGTTCATTTAATCTATATATATATATATATATATATATATACGTATACTTAAATCTAGCAGTAGCGAAGTATTGCCGGGTCTGCTAGTATTATAAGATTACATACTAATTTACTTTAATAGATGTTTTGGGTTATTTTTAATTGAATTAACAGTATGTAATAAATATTATTGTCTAATAATAGGTATTCAGGTTTATTTGAGGTACGTAGGTATTTAGGTGAGCTATTTCACTTACACCATCTGCAATTCGGAGTGTTAAAAGGGTATTTTATATTTTACTGTTATAAAACTCCAAAAGTTTTTTCAAAATTACTTTCACAAGAAACTGATGATTTTGTACAACCAGTATCTTGTTCAACTTCTCGTTGGATATAAATCCAATCATACTTTTTCTGTTTCTTCACTGCTTTTTGCTCTTATTTTACTCTGTTTTATATATACAACGAAAAATTCTATGAATTTTGATGAAAATTCTAACCAAGAGAAGTGATTGGCTATAAGAACTGAAAAAGTAGGTATGTTTTCCTCTTTATCTACATCACTTCCAAATAAACTTATTATAATTTGCAAAATATGTTGAGAATATAAAAATATACTAATATTAAAAAAAGTTTTCGTAATCATTATCGCAAAATATTATGAAAATATCTGGTCTTGAAAACTGGATTGAGAGTATAATCCCAAACGGTTATATCACTTAAAATATATATAGAATTAAAATTTCCTACTAAATTTTTTATCAGATTAACTGTATTTTAAATCTACTTAGAATATTCTTGTTTAACTACCAGCGTAAGCCATGCGTTCGCCCCTTTTTTTTAAATCTTAAATACGGACTTGAAAAGATAAAATTATTCAATAGTATATAAGAACTGTAGAGATGTGAATTAAAATATTAATACCTACAATACCACGTAAAGTGATATTAAAAAACAGTAAGGCCTACAGAATAATAAATAAAGGATGGTTTTTGCAGTTGTTTAAATTTTAACTCTTTTTAAATGGTTTGAAATTAGTATATTTACTGACAGCTGTACTACTGTTTAATATACAACATATACTATATGTTGTACACTTTATAACTATTATTATTACTTAAAAAATAGAAAATAATTTCCATTTTATTGTTACTATTGTTTTTATAGTTTATTAAACCTTAATTTCGAGCCAAATTTAAAAAGTCACAATTTAACGAATTAAATGGTATTAAAGTGCAATGTTTAGGTTGTTTGTTTATCTAAGTACAAGGAAGTATTGAAATTACGAAAAAATTCGTTTCTAGATTTTAATGGAAATAAAAATTTTGACCATCCCTGAATCCATTTTGAGTAATTTCATTTGACTAGTTTATTTTGTACGTACGTATGTGTGTACGATTAGCCGTAGAATGATGAAATTTTGGATTTAGGACTTTTGTAACAGTTAGTTGTACACCTCCCATTTTGTTTGCAATCGACTTGACTGAAAGTGTCAAAAAACCAAACTCCAAAAAAATGTTGATTTTGGACTTTTTTTAATTGCAGTAATAAGCCCTCATTAAGAGTTTTTCAACTATTTATCGTAAGTGGTATTTATTTTCATTGGTTCCAGATGTTCAGATTCATGTGTTTTCTTCTCTCATGCTCTTGAAAAATGTAAACATCCTGTCATTTTCTTATTTATCACTTTTTTAATAATGAACCAGCTGTGAGCTTAAGTATTATTAATCAATTAATAACTTTTGACTTCACTTTCCTTTAAACTGTAAACTAAACAGCATTTCTAATTTTATTTCTCTTCTAGATAGGCAGTATGTTTAACTTTTATTTAAAAATGTGCATTTAATTAAAAGTGTGAAACTATCGTGATTTAATGTAATGATTAATTAACTCAACGTAAATTTAAAAGTAAATAAAGAAAGTGTAAATTATCCATAGTTTATTTTTCCGGAAATTACTTAGTGTTTGCTATTACCACAAGCAATGTATTACATCGCGGCTGGAATGGTTGTGCACCAGAATTATAGCCAAATAAACTGTAATTAATGGAATATTTGGATCTTACAAGAGGATGGCATATCGGTTCAAATCCGACTTCATTTCCTTTTTTTTAACGTCAAATATATTATTAATTAATAATTGTAAAAAAAAAACAAAATAATAAACTAATAACAAGTTATTAGTGAAATAAAATTTTATGTACTTTTAAAAATATGTATAAGTAATTTAATCGGCATACAAGGAAGTCACATCAGACTTTTTGAATTATGTTGTGTAATCATAATGATGATTATTGTTTTTAAATTAGATTGTTCTACCAAAAATATTCTTCCTTTTTTTAATCGAAAAAATCTCTTCAAATGAAATGAATAGTCGAAAATAGCGCATTTTCAAAAAAATAAGAAAGAATATAGTGAAACGACATAACATTTTTAGCTTTCAAACGTGAGCAGAAGCTCTGTGCAATTTTAAATTGTAATTTTTATTTAGTAATTTAGTTTTTCTGTTTTCCTATAAAATTTCTTACTCGTATTTTTCCTTTTGAAATTTCTGATTATTATAATCATATTAGGCTGAAAATTAATAAGCTAAACAATTGAAATTACAAAAGAAATGACATATCACGCTAAACTACGCTCTAAAAGCTCCAAAAGTGCAAAGATCAGCTTCGGTGAGAGCATTTATTTCAGCTGGACCCAGTACTGCAGTAGAGATAGAATCCAACTCATCAGCCGCGGAGAGTGTATCGCTTGCTAGTTTAGATTCCTTAGCAACGATGCTAACAGCACCGACGAAACTTTCATCAACTGATGTGAGTCGGCGAACGTCATTGGCATCAGATAGAGAGGATGATGCCATGTCCGAGGCCTCAGACACTCTCTCGTCAGAGGTTGAGGCCGTTCGCAGGATGGTAAAACGGTGCAAGAAAGGATGGCCGAAAGGAAAGCCTAGGAAGTAATTTTTTGGATATAAGTTATAGAAGAATGCAATTTTGAACATTTTCGATTCATGAAAATGAATTACTGAACCTTTTTTTTTATTTTTTTTTTTTGAAGTGGGATGTGGTAATGACCAAAGTAGTCGATGCCCCTAAAAAACCTGAAAAAAAATAATAATAATAACAATTCAAGAAGTGTTAAAAAGGTAGGCATCGTTTGTCACTGCCATCAGTATTCAAAGTTCCAACAACCAGTTTTTTCACAATTCAGTAGATGATATTTCCTACTTTACCTAGAATTTTTTTCTTAGAAATGTTAGTTTTAGTCACAATGAACTTTTTATTTCTCATTTCTCCTTCTGTTACCTTCACAATTGCGTTTTAATGACCTTCACTTAATTACTAGAATCATTGTAAATAAAAGACATTTTGTGCTGCCCGGAATAGAGAGACTTATTTTACAACCTTACAAACTGGATAATTTTAAGGTATCAAAATATTAAAAAGGAATTAATTTTTATTTGTAACAAATCAGATGTATTTACAAGAAAATTTATTCTTTATTAAAAAGTACAGTTTTTTCTCTAATTTATAGTTACATGAAGTATTTACGAAAACAAAATGAAGTTGCGAAAACAAAATAGGATAATTTTTAAGAGTAAAACAATGAATATTTTATAAGATGGAAATTAATTCAAAATACATAATCTGTTTATCAAACAACAGCTACTAATTTCTTAATTTTATTAAACTTTCAGTAAAAGAGGAATACTAAAAGAGATTAAGAAGAAAACATAAATATAGAAGAAAATACAAAACACAGAGATAAAATTATGTAATCTTTCTTAAGGAAAAAAGTAACCTTTTTCAGGAATTAAAAACAAAATTTTGAGAATTTTTTACAAATGTTCTCTAACATAATGTAATAGAATTTTGTATGAATGTGTATTGTCACCGGAGGAAGCTCAGAGAATTCTAAGTGAATTTAATTATAAGTTTGTATAGTTGATTGGTTGATCCAAGAGATTAGTAAAGATAATATTTTAAAATAAAATAAGTAATGTTATTATATATAAATACTGACCAGTTTTAAAGAATATATATATATATACTCGTGTATATTAGTCGAAATTGAATTTTGGATAAATGTAAAGCTTGAGCATATGTAGTGAAAATTATTAATAGCATATAAATTATCGTAGCCTAAAACTGAACACATTAATTAAAGATTACTGTTTAAGAAAAATAAATCACCTAAAATTAAATCAAGGGTAGAAATTATCATTTGTATTAGGAATACAAATTAATTTAATTAAGAAATCAGACTATAACAGATTAGAATCCTATACAACAGTAGATGTATTTTAAATTACATATTTCTTGATGGAATTAATTTAATTTTTTCACGAAAGAAAATTTATATTTCTGGAGGTGGAAAGTTCTGATCTGGAAATGATTATGAAGAGATTAGTAAATTGTGAATTATAGGGTTAAAGTTATTTTAATTTTATTTATCTGCTTTTACTTTCAACAGTGCACGTGTAAATAATTATACACTTGTGTAATTTATACTGAGACATTTATAAACATTAAAAATTCTATTCATGAGGGGTATGAAGGAATAAGTTTACTACTTTCGTGTAACTGGGGAATAATAATGATATTTTTTTCGTATACATAGTTTTTAGAGTTTACGTCTTTTGGTTAACCATACATTTCAAACTTTTACTTCTCTTTCTTCGATAATAATTAGTGGATAACTATTCAAAAAGCTTATCAGTTGTCACTGTAAGTAATTAAAGCGTGAAATATTCATAACTTTTAATATTCCAAGTAAGATTAAAAATAACTAAAAACATTTTTTATTGTCTTTGGAAAAAACCGATAATAAATTTTGAAATCCCACGTACCATAAGATAAATTCTTTAGGACCATCTTGTTAACGTTTCACCACTCTTAGGAGTTTGTAGTCATTGTTATGTATGAAATTTTTTAAGAGTTTACAGTAACCATTTTTTTCTAAAAATATAAAGCACACCAGCAAAGTGCGTTAGTTTAAGAGGCCAGCAGAAAAATCTCGCTTTTATATCATTAAAATATCTGATCAATGCAGCGCACATTGTTCAAAATTAAGCAGGAAAAGAAAAAACACTTCAGAAATTATAACCCTCATAAAAATAAAATTCCCAAAAATTGAAAACAAATACACCATACTATTTTGACAATTGCACAACTACAACTCATTGACAATTAAAAACCTATATCAATCTGTATTCTCTGATTCAAATATTCATGTCATATTTTATATTATTATGTAATGTTAAATAAAATTTTAAAAATATTTAACATTAAAATTTAAATATAAAAAAGTACGAGTAGTTAAATTTATATCTGATTTAATCAATTTACTGATATAAAATTATACACCTTCAAAGGTAAAGAACTAGTACTCTGGGATTAAATTGCTAACCATATGTGAAAAAAAAATATATATATATATTCTGTATGTATATATTAGAAAGATGATCCTAAAAGCACAAGTACATATTTGAATAATACAGCGATAAAACAAACAAAAACATCTAAAACCAGCTTTACATTTTTAATATATTAATACATTTTGTCAAATAAATGAGAAAAGCAAATAATTACAAGACCGTAAACCACAGTGATAAAATATTATTTAGACAAGCGCAATATGCTATTAAGTGATTACTTAAATTTAATGTGAGATAATTTAAAAAGGCCAAAAATTTGTAAAACAGCAGTTAGAAAGCAAACTTAATCAATAAGATTACTGTCCTTTAGAAATTATATTGTGTTAATTAAATCAGAGGTAGATTATCAACCCCAACACAATTATGACTTACATGAATGGACATAAGCCTATTTTTATTTATAAAGTAAGAAATAATTTATTGATTTTGAAATAGTATAATTAGATAAGAAATTCTTTTAAAATCTTGGCTAACTCTATGTTATAACATGTACTAACAAATTTAACGAATTAGTTGAATTGACAATGATTAAAGTATATTACGCCAGAATTTTCTTTTGTTGGAAGATTCTCTACTATTACGTGTACACATAAACACGACAGATGCATGATTTTTCATACTGTTATTCTAAGATCTAAGCTGTTTCTTGGCGATTTAAATTAAGGGAAAATTTTTTTACCAAAAATAATCTGTTACTGGAATTAAATATTATATATCTATGAGCTTCTTGAGAAGCTGATGCCTGACTCAATTAATGGCAATCCATTAAAACATCAGAAAGTTATGCATGTCATAAGACATTATTCTGTTAAGGAAGGCATTCAATCTAGTACAAAAAGAAGAAAAGATAACCAGAAATTTGACTTGGATGTGAGGATGTGACGTAGTGTGAATATGACCATTAATGGTTCATAACTGTGTAAATAACTATATAACAGGAAAATCAGGACAATAAGAGGATACATCCTCTTTTGAGATGGATAAGTGTAACGAACTGGAGTGTGGGAATTCTCAAAAGAATTAAACAGGGCTGCAGAGTTAATCTGAAGCGTCACCTGGCGCTCTTTAAGGGAAAACGTAATTCATCTATTCATTTATTAAATGATGTGGAGATTTATTTAAACTACTTTCATTAATATTTTATCCCTTTCATAAAAAAATTAAAAAATCTAATGTGGACACCACATGACTTCCTTGTACACCTATTAAATTACATACACACATTTTTTTTTAAAAATGAAAAATAAATAAAATTTTATTTCATTTATAAATTCTGATTTTTTTATTATTATTGATTTATTATTTATTGTAACTTCCTCTATGGTGAGACCATGCCATTGGTGAGGGGGCTGGAGTGCTCAGTGACATAAAGTAGTTGATATAAAGTATCTTAACAAGAATTATGTGTAGAAGAATTGAGAGGAGAGTGGAAGAAAAATTATTAGAAGACAAATTTGGTTTCAGGAAAAGTATAGGGACAAGGGAAGCAATTTTAGCACTCAAATTAATAATAGAAGAAAGATTTTAAAAAAAAAAACCAACATACCTGGCATTTTAAACCTAAAAAAGACATTTGATAACGTAGACTGGAATAAAATGTTCAGAATCTTAACAAATTTAGGGTTGAAGTATAGAGATAGAAGAAAAATTGCTAACATTCACAGGAACAAAACTGCAACAGTAATAATCGAAGAACATATAAAAGAAGTCGTAATAAAACAGAGAGTCCGACAAGGATGTTCCCTACCCGCATTACTTTTTAGTTCGTTCATAGAATTATCAGTTAATGATGTTAACAATTTAGATCCGGAATAATAGGGCAAGGTAAAAAGATAAAGACGTTATGATTTGCCAATGGTATAGTAATACTTACTGAGAGTAAAAAAGATTTAGAAGAAACAGAGAATGGCATGGATGAAGACCTACGCAAAAACTACCACATGAAAGGAAACAAGAACAAAACGAAAGTAATAAAATGTAGTAGAAATAATGTAGATGGACCACTGAATATAAAAATAGGAAGAGAAAAGATTACGGAGGTAGAAGAATTTTGTTATTTGGGAAGCAGAATTACTAAAGGTGGACGAAACAAGAGCTATAAAAATGCCGAAGAGGCAAAACGAGGCTTCAGTCAGAAATATAATTTGTTTACATCAAAAATTAATTTAAACGTGAAGAAAACATTTTTGAAAGTATAAGCTTGGAGCATAATTTTATATGGAAGTGAAACTTGGACAATCGGAGTATCTGAGAAGAAAAGATTAGAAGCTTTTTAAATGTGGTGCTTAAGGAGAATTTTAAATATCATATGGGTGGGTAAAGGGACAAATGAAGAGGTGTTTCGGAAAATTGATGAAGAAAGAATTTGGAAAAATATAGTTAAAAGAAGATACAGACTTATGGACCACATATTAAGGTATCCTGGAATAGTCGCTTTAATACTGGCAGACAGGTAGAAGGGAAAAATTGTTTAGGCAGGCAATGTTTGGAATATGTAAAACAAATTTTTAGGGATGTAGGATATAGAGGTATAACAAAATGAAACAACTGGCACTTGATAGGGAATCTGGGAGTGCTGCATCAAACCAGTCAAATGACTGAAGACAAAAACAGAAAGAAATTATTGTACATTTTTTTTTTGCTATCAAAGGTTAATAATTATTAATAAATCAATATATTTAAATTGAAATACAAAAAGATAAAAATATAATATGATGTCGAATTCGAACCGCTATGCATTCACCTTGTAAGATCCAAATACTTCATTAATTAAAAATTTTTGACTATAATTCTAAAACCAATGAAAGCAAGTACCAGTTATGATACATCGTTGAAAAGCTCTCAACGAGGGGTTATTACTGCAGTTAAGAAAAATCCCAAAAACCAAATCTTTTGGATAGTGGGCATTTTAGGCACTTTTTTTCCAGTTGATTGCAATCAAAAGGGAAGGTGCACAATTAGATGTTACAACAGTCCTAAATACAAAATTTCAACATCATTTGGCTAATTGTTTTTGAGTTATGCGTGATACGTACGTACATACGAAAGTACCTACGTACAGAGATCACGCCGATTCTAGACAAAATTTATTCAGGGATGGTCAAAATGGATATATCCATTGACATCTGAAAACCGAAATTTCTCGCGATCACAATACTTTCTTTAGTTCGTACAAGGAATAAAGTTCCTAAGACGTTCATATTTTGTCTTATGTATATACTTATGTAGGTTAAAATAATTTTTTTTTTTTTTTGAGCTACGGTTAGGAATATATTCCCCAAAAATTCTGATCTAAAGGTAAACTAATGTATCTTCAAATACTATACGGGTAAAAATATTTAGCAAAATTAGTGATTTCATATGCAATCTTAGATAAAGACATTTTCTACATAAGTGTTGGAACTATATGTGCGCTCAAAGCTATAAAAAGTGCCCAAATTACTTAACCAATAAAAATAATAAACAGTAAAAAAAATTCAGTTTGCGGAAACTAATATTTTTTTTTTAAATTGCATTTTTCCTAATAAAAAATCTGGTAAGAATTTCCTACTGCCGTTCCTCGTTCTTAAAAACAAAATTTCTTTAATACAAAAAAATTACTTCAGTTCTTCAGATTTTCACATAAATAATTTTTATATAAATAATACTTAGTCTTATCATATGTTACACATATTTACTAATTTTTTCTACATTTATTGACAATTTATTAATAGTTTTATAAACAAAGTAATAACCAATTCACCCAGTCGTATTGGTAAAAATCGTCATCGCAAATCAGCCGATTTCAAATTAGAAAGTACAAAGGTTCAAATCCTAATAAAAGGTAGTTATTTTTATTTCAATTCACACTCTAGATCGTGGATACCGGTGTTCTTTGGTGGTTGGGGTTCAATTAATCACACGTCTCAGGAATGGTCAGTCTGAATCTGTTCAAGATTAAACGTTTACGGTACATTTACAGTTACATTCCAGTTGCTGATAAGTTTAATTGTCGATGCGACTATAAATAAAATATATATTAAAAAAATAATAATAATTAATAGTCGTTAAAATTGAGATTATCCAGCTGATTGGCCAGAATATAATTTAATCCAGTGTAATTTTGGTAGACCATCATGTATATCATTGTAAATAATCTTCCCTTACAACACTTTAAAATTGGTCTAATGTAATAGTAGTTCCTCAGTCGTAAATTTTTTTAAGAGATTATAAAATTATAAAACTCCTTTATAGAAAAGCACAGCCGTTTGAAAAGAAAATGCAATTAACTTGAAAGCGTAAAACGAAGCTGTCATGTGTAATAAAAACTGGAAAAAATGCTAGAACAAAATTCAAATGATTATTTACAGTGAAATATGTAATTACGGGTAATCAATGTCACATTTGAATACCAAATCCAAATGGTAAAGAAAATAGTATACGAGTGTTAATAAACCGCTTGAAAACGAATTTTCCAGCAAAATCTTTTAATCTATAGATCCTTAAAAAAAAGCTTTTATAACGTGAGCTCATTTTGTTCTCCTTAACCATCTATTCTATTGATTTCTCTGCTCTTTTTTATATCGTTTGGTAAATTGCCTCAACAGTATATCCTTATGTTAAATGCAAATTACAATGAATATTCTTACAACTCGTCATAAAAATTATCTGAAACATATTTGATTAAATTTCATTTCAAATTTAAAATAAAATAAAACATTAATTTCGAATTACTATATTAATTCTCAAATAATTTATTTTTATTTATACATTTTAATATAAATATGTTTGTTTTTCTTTTCTAGATTTGTTTAATTACTTCACTAAGTTATATTAAACCAGTAAAGCATTCACTAGAACTTCGATCTTAAGAGAAAATTCAACATTTTATTGAATTTGTATTCTCTGATCTTTCATAAATCGACTGATAACTTGCTTTGCCGATATATCCTTATGTCAATTTGCAATTAAATGAATAGTATATTTAAACTTTAATGGATTTAAAATTTCAAGTTGATTATGAGGAATATTATTTTTTATGGGAAACTGTCCTTCGGTATCTGATAGAGATCCGCTAGTTCCATTTAGGATCTTAGAAGATAATATTTTCTTGTACAATGTAATATTAAATAGTTATATAAGAGCAGTTCGATTTATTATCCCACTTTTAAAATTTTTTTTAATCGAATGTAAAAATATTGTTTACATGGTTGAGGTTCTGTTGTATGTGTGCACACCCAAATTCGAGGGATTTTGTTATTCGAAGTGTAACAATGAAGTACAAATATAATGTCGGATGATTTTTTTTTTTTTACTTCCTTGTAAGAAGTAAAGAAAATATTGTGATCGCGAAAAATTTCGGTTTTCAGATTTCAACGGAAATATCCATTTTGACCATCCCTGAATCCGTTATGACTAATTTCAGTGTGACATCTGTGTGTACGTACGCCTGTATCTCGCATAACTCAAAAACGATTAGCCGTAGGATGTTGAAATTTTGGATTTAATACTGTTGTAACATTTAGTTGTACACCACTTTTTGGATTGCAATCGATTTGACCAAGAATGTCCAAAAAAGTCCAAAATTCAAAAAAATTAATTTTGCACTTTTTCTTGATTGCTGTAATAGGTCCTCATTGAGAGCTCTTCAAAGATATATAACATAAGTGGTACTTATTTTCATCGGTTCCAGAGTTGTAGTCAAATAAATATTTAATTAATGAAATACTTGGATCTTAGGGGAAGGCTCATCGGTTTGAATCAGACTTAATCTCGTTTCTTTTTTTAATTTAAATAATATTTATTTATTAATACTTATTAAGCTGTGATTGTAAAATATTTTTACAATAAATAATAATTCAATAATAACAACAAAAAAATGGAATAAAAAATATATAGAGAAACAGTTTACCGACCAGTATACTAAATAGCCCTTGGAGGTTATCTAACAGCGTGAGCAGACTAAGCGCGGTGCCATACACCACCGGCTTACATGTTTCAACCGCTCACTTGTTATATATTTACTAAAATGGGTGCGCGCACCCAGTCAACTACTAAAAATATATATGACATCCAGAAATTAAAATTTGCTTCGTCTAGACAGCAATTCGCTGCCACGCCAAGGTCACTGATAGCTAGAAAGTTCCTGTCCATCATAGTAAAGCGCTTAGAAAACTAACTGGCTGGTGGTCAGCCATTTATCTCTACGTTAGCTTCCAACAGCACTGTGGACTCTTTAGTAAACTACTGATTTCGGTTGAACATAGCAACCGCATCCAGGAACTCCCACACGGTCCGACAATGCGGCTCTCGCCACATTGACTCGCCGCTTGTGAGTGGCCAATTTTCCCCTTGACCTCTAAGTTCTAGGAAGTTCCGGGCTCTTGCTCCCCCAAGTAGTCAAACATCACGTGTTCATTTGACTGGACTTCCCTGCAAACGTACAGCTCATCAGCTGCCAGGCGGAACCGAAACAGATATTGGTTCAAATTAACATGGTTGGAGATCACCAACCATGTTAATTTGTGCACCTGGGCACCCGTAGCCCTTAAATACGAACGAGGCATACCATATCCCCAGATCCGGTATAAACTTGTACAGGGATCTTCCCTTAGTCGTGGTGTCCCATTCCAGCACCCATGCTTCCATCGCGAAGCTCTGCATCCTCTTCCGCGGACGGGAGATGGGCAACTGAACGAAATTTAAATCCGGTACATTGTTATAATCGTTCCGTTCCGGTACTGGCCGGGCCCGAAACCTTATTCCAAATACCTCGACCTCCCGGCCTCTTTGCACATGGCTCCACATGGCTGCCCAAACTTTTACCACTAAATCGATTGGGAGAGCCTTTGCCAGTACGGTGGTAGCCTCGTAGCAGGTTGTTTTAAAAACAACAGTGCATACGATTATGGCTCTGTACTCCTTAAATTTTGAACAAGTTCTCTATTGATATCCATGCTATGTGCCGAAATGAGCGCTGCGTAAGAGGTCATTCTTTCGAAGACACCTCGTTAGACAATGTACATTTGACGGCCAGAGTCCTTCTGAGCAATCCTTCTAAGATTGTTCATCATTGTGACGGCGTCTGCCGCTATTTGCCTAATGTGGTTGCTAAACAGCAAATTCTCTTCAAAAAAACACCTAGGTACTTATGAATTCTCACTCGGCTGGTTAATACAGCCTTTATACTTAATGTGAGGGTTTCGACTGTACGATAATTTTTCTGCACTCTTGAGAAGATAAACTTCGTCTTGGGCACAGAAATCTTTAAAGTTTTGAATGTCCATCCTGCCCTCCGCGGTTGACAAGGCCACTTGCCATCGATCTTCCAGCTGCGGTCGTGAATTACCACAAACGAAAAGGAGACACTCATCGGCGAATGCCTTAGCCGTAAACCTTTCTGGGAATGTCAATCCCAGAAACTCTTCAAATACCAGGTTCCACAGCAGGGGACTGAGAACGGAACCCTGCGGGTTTCCCCTAGTGGAAACCACAGCTAGGTGCGCATCTTTAAACAGAGCCATACGATTAAACAAATAATCATGTACTACGGCTTGCAGTGTTACGCGAACATTGCAGCGTTCCACCTCATAGAGGAAGAACACCAATACCTTATTTGCGGAAGTAAGAAATGAAGTGGCTTCCCCTGTCAAATATATGTTTACATATTAGCATGCCAAGCTAAACTAATCGCAGTTGATATTCAACCCTTCAAGTGACACTTTCATGTCCGTTGGTTAATTATTATTTCATAACTATCATTATCAAATCATAATTCACTGTCTATAATTGCCATAATGATTTATTATTGATAAAGTAAAAAGTTGAAATAAATTGGTTTAAAAGAACGAAGCTTTGTTGTTATAAGGAAAATATTCTAATGAGTTCTTCCTTTACTTATTTGTCGTACATTGACATGATCTATGAAGAAAGTTTGACAGAAGATAAAACCTTTGTCTCAAACTGAAAACTTACGGCATAGTTTTCTATCAGCAATATTGTAGTCATATTTAGTCAAACACATTTTCTAAAAATAAGTCATTTCTAAACTCTTTCCTTTCTAGGTTTATGGCCTGTGATTTTAAACTGACCAAGACTAGATTTCTTCCTAGAAGTTCAAAACGTTCCAAATAGTTGTTCATTTTAGCACAAAATTATATTTCAGACTGATAAAAGAAATAAGCTGGTAAAACATAATAAAATTTATATTCTATTACTATTTTATATTGAATTATTTTCTCGATATCTTTCATGAACGAGTTAAAAATAGAGGCCCTAGATTAAATTTGTGGAATTTTGGAAGTGGCTTTGTATTACTTAAAATCTTTCCCGACTCTCTCAGCTTGCTAAAACTATAATGAGATATGACTGAACAAACGTCAATATAGTTCCTTCAACATTTAAATATGAACACGTTATAAATAAAATTCCATGCAGCACTACATATAAAGCTTTCATGAAATCAAAATATATTTTATTACACATTAATATAAAAATGTGAGTGTCGATTTACTTAAAATGAGTGTTGATTTGATATAATAGAGTGTGGATTTGCTTTGTACCTTTGATTCAACGACCAAAAAAATACTGAATTGGTAATTACTTTTATAAATCATGTTGTCAAGGATTAGGAATTTTATTTGTTTTTTTATTTGAACCTAATATGTATATATACTCAATTATTTTTGACCCTCTTAGATAACTTTGCAGCATTTAACGCTGACTAGGTCTATAATTTTTATAGTTAAGAGAGAAGTGGGAGAATGGAGAAGGAGCAGGGACAGGAACTGCTGTTAAACAGGTGGCAGGCCAGATGGGAGGAATCTACGAACGGCATTTGGACACGGCTTCTAGTGAACGTCAGATCCTGCTACTCAGAAACCGGCAGGCAGTACGTGCATCCCGCACATAGGAACCGTGTTCATGCCTCGTGGTCAGGTCCAGTTCCTGTAGTAAGAAGGGGATGGTTTTTTAGTCGGTGAGCGTCTGACACTTGTCTGTTGCGAGCGGATGATAATGGTTCCTCCTCTTATGAGAAACGAACAAAAAAGGTCTATAATACTTAATATCATACAAGTGACCCTTTTTAAAAATTTATGACATCATTACGCTTTCCATTCATCATTAAAAAACAGCACATTTAAAATTAAAATTATTAACCCATAAAAACAAAGATGATTTAAGTTCCAAAACCCTCGTAAATGTAAATAAAATAATACTATAAATATGCACCTTAGAACATAAGTGAATCATTTTAAGATTTCTTAAAATTCTACTCTTAGATTCAATTTTCTATTACATTAGGTGTTTTAGTTATCGCTTAGGCAGTTTTTATTATTTATATTTAACTATTCCCATGGTTATTATTAGGATAATAAACTAATTTTTTTATAAAAATCTCTTGCGTCAAGTACTAATTTATGCTTTAACTGGATTCTTCAAAAATGATTTTCCCTATAAAATGTTGGCTGATTTTCCTAAACTTCTATCTTCTATATTTATTACTACATTCAGAGTGTCTTGTTGAAGCAATTTTTTTAGAATTCATATTAAGTTCAGAGAATTATACATAAATGAAAATGTAGCTTTCGTTCTTAAATAAAAATTCACTTAGTAATTCAGAAATTGGCCATTCTAATTTACGCTGCATATGTTTCAATCGCTTATTACAAAAGCGCTCTACCAATAAAATCATCAATTTGGTAACATTGACAAAATATTCTGTCAACACATGTGGTCTAACATCAAAACTAAAGTAGAACTATTAAGAAATATATATCGCCGTTTAACCGAATCTTAATCCTTAAAAAACACTCTCCCGAACATTTTAAATCAACCTTCTATTACTTTCTTGTTATGCTAACTGCCAAAAAAACATTCTCCTTTCGTTTACATGCACTAAGAAAATCTTTGTCGGGTATCTATACTATTCCGTTACTGTGAATATGTTGGGTCCATACAACATTATAATTCAGTAACTAAGCTGAGTCTATTCGTTATTTTATCAATTAAATTTTATCCTAGTTAAATATGTTTAATAAATTTATTAACTTTCTGACTGTTAGCACAGGTAGTTTTTCCTTTCTTTCACTCAGATTTCAGTTACTTTGTTAGCTTTAACAAGTATTCAACAGTAAAACATTTATGTATATCGATTCTTCTACAGCATCAGTTTCTCTTAATGCATCTAAAAGGGTTTCAGCAAAACTATTTATATTTTTTTTTAGTTTGTTTGCATTTCTCTCGCCACCGCCCGATTCGGTCGCCCTAAAGCATAAGACCGAATGTCTGGGCCACAAACGGCTACTGTTTAGCGACTAGTGCCCTAACTAGCTCCTAGAGCTTACGTAAAAACGTGAGAGGAAGAAGCGTGGTACCATACACCACTTGCTTGCGTGTGCCACCGCCCATTTATCATATATCACTAAAATGGGTAGGCGCACCCCGTCAAATACTAAAACATGTATAACTATCAATATTTAAATTTGTTTCGTCAAAGACAGCAATTCGCTGCCACGCCCAGGTCGCTGAATGCCAGCAAGTACCTGTCCACCATTAATACGCTTGGCGCCTTAACCTGGCTGGTAGCCAGCCATATCTCTCGTTTAGCTTCCTACTGCAGCGCGGTAGGAGTCTTTTCCCCTAGGTAAACTACTGATGTCGATTGAACAAAGCAACCGCATCAAGGAACTCCCACACGGTCGGACAATGCGGCTCTCGCCACATTGACTCGCCGCTTGTGAGTGGCCAATTTTCCCCTTGACCTCTAAGTTCCAAGGTGGCCTGAGTCCTGGCCCCCCAAGAGCTGGGCAATTGAATATCATGTGTTTGTTCGATTAGACCTCCCCGCAGACGCACCACTCATCAGCTGTCAGGTGGAACCGAAACAAATATTATTCAGCAAAACTATTGGGGGGCATCTCTATACATTACTTCTTACGTATTCTTTTTTATAAAACTGTTTTTTAATTTCGGTGCCTGTCTGATTGTTGAACAACTACACTTCTTCACGACTGATTTTTCAGCAATCTGTTATTCACCAATTTTTTCGTTTCTATGTCAAGTTATTATTACATTCAAGTTCTACTGTTTGATTTTATTTCTAACATGGCCCCAATTACGCCATTAACTATTCAGTTAATTTTCTGGTTTATTCACAATTAGAATAAAAAGCTTAAAAACTACATCATCACTAAAACATCTTTACAATATCTGGGTCTATTAATCGTTATGACTAGGTATCTTTATTTTCCTTTCATAGAAAAATTTTAATATAGATATTCCTTCTTACTAGAACTGCGATACTGTTTTACAACAAACAAAGAATTATTTTGGGGTGGTAAACTCTATTTAATAGTTTCAAAGAAGTTTTAAAACAATATTTTTTTTTAATATTTAACAATCTGTCTATTTTAGCTTACGCTAGATCAAAATTGATCCATCTATTCCTGTCTTTTCAAAAGATGGGTTTACAAATTTTATTCAAAAAACTGAAAGAACAATTTTGTCCTTTGTTGTTGGAGTTCTATAACATCAAATACTTCACAGGACTCAATATATGAGAATGAATGCATAAGTAAATGCTAAATAATTTCTGAACATTACTGAATAAATTTTTTAAGAACGTATTTTATGCATTTTTGAGGTAGTATTTTGCAGCGAGAATACAAATAATAAAGTTCCACTACATCAAGCATATTCTCTATTTGATTGAAATCGATCAAATAGAGGATATGCTGGTGATATTAATGAGATTTTGAGGTAAAAAGTAATTTTCCTCGTTTACATTGTAGAATTTGAAAACAACATTTTTTTCTTTTATTTAAAATTGTTTAATTAACGATTGGATGAATTTTATTTAATCTGTAACCGTAAAGATTATGAGACGTTTTAAATGGAATTTCATTTTATTGCTATCAAAGAAAATTCGTTGATTTCTCGTGTTATTTAAAGTGAACATTTGTTTTTTGGGGTGTCACTAAAACTGATTGAAATTCCTCACTCGCTTAGTAGCAAGCAACATTGCAGAGTTGGAAACGAGCTCAAATCGTTCGCAGGTCGGACATTGGACTAGGCAATTTTCATTCACTTCTGCTACTTGCACGTACTTCTCCCCCCTAACATCCTCACACACCCTCGCTCACTCTCTCTCCTTTTCTTCTTCTCCATCACTAACTCGTTCTCTCTAAAATCATCTCTATGTACACGCTCGGGGGTGAAAATCAATGGAGTGTAAGAATGTAAGTAATTTATAATGCTAATTAAACTCTGCCCTCCAGGGACTTATAAATACTTAATTAAACGAGTTCATTGCTTGGAAGGTTAACACAACATTTATGGAGAAAAGCCAAGCTAGTGGCTCGGAAAAGTCTTGGTAGCGCTTCGTCAATATAAGTTCCTTTATTAAAATCAATTTTGTCTCCTTAAGTCGCAGAATTTACATAATGTTTACTAAACTTTATTGCTCTATATTGAATTCTTCGCCGGAGGATAGAAAAATAAATTTTTTAGAAATTGATTTTAATCTTCTTCGTTTTTAACCGTCGTCTAAAAGATTTTTAATGAAAATATTGTTTCATTTCTCGATCAATTTTAAAGCTTTGAAAGCACATAAAATTCTTCTTATATATGAATAAAGTAGTATACAAGCGAATTTAATTTATTCCCTAATATTTATCGTTCATCTCAAATATTTTCATAAATATGCCTTATTGTAAATATTGTACCAAAGTAAAATTTATTAAAAAATAAATATAATTAGAATAATTAATAATAATAATTCAAATTCAAATTTATTTTCTTAAATACAAATACAATCTCTTACACAGTAGTACAAATAATTATCTCTAGCTACAAGCTATTTGAGACAAAAGCTATTTATTTAAATCTTTCACATATAGTATTTATTTTATACATTAAACATCATTTTTATAATTGATATAATTTTAAAGTAAATTACTTATTTCAAAGTGATGCTACATTATAATACGTTTGTTTTAATATAGAAATTTTTAGAGGCATACATGAGACTACTGATTAACAAATGAGCACTAAAAAAATGTAGTAATATATTTTACTAAACATTTAATTTAAGATGACAAAAATTGAAATACAGATATAATACTAATAATAATAACAATAATAATCGAAAACATCGAAGAGGAGCCCGGAAGGTTAAGACTTACGAGACGGAACTTTCGTAGAGCAATTGCTGCGTCCAAAAAACGCAATTGTGACAGCAATTGTGTGATGCTGTGGAAGTTGATTCGTGGAGTGACGCCTATCGTATCTTAACAAAATAGTTTGGAAAACGACTGCCCCTCTTGTCCGAAAGTGAGCTGAGAAAAGGCGTTGACGAAATGTTTCCGAAAGGAATGTAGTCTCGAAGGGAGGAGATTGTGGTGGAATTAATATTTCCATTATTGCTGCAGGAGAGTTGATTAAAGGTGGCTAGAGTCCTGGGCCGAATGGAATCCCCCCGGAGGTCATAAAAATTGTGACCGAGATGGTGCCTGGTGGGATATTCCGTGCTATAAATATGATATTGGAGATGGAATGGATACCTGAACGGCGAAGAGGTGCGAGGTTAGTGATGCTAAGAAAGAATGCTGGTCCTACGGGAGCACAGAAATCGTTTCGACCACTTTGTTTATTCAATTGCTTCGTGAAGTTATTTGAAAGACTTGTTCTTCGGAGACTAAACGATGGTGCAGAGATGACAAGGGGACTTCATTAGGACCAATATGGTTTTCGGTCCGGACGCTCGGCGATTGATGCGATCGGGCGAGCGATGAATATTATTCGATCAGGTACGCAGGGAAAACGGAGGACGAGAGAGATAGAAAGTCATATTGTTAGATAAATGCAATGCAAAGTTATATTTCGCGAACTAGAAACCAGATGAATCCCGGCATACCTGCGAAGGGTTTTGCACGAATATTTTAGGAACAGATTCGTGGTTGGCAAGTCAGAAGGTGGTGAAACGAAATTTCAGGTGGAAGAGGCTTGTCCCTCAGGGTTCGGCCCTGTGGAGCATTGCTTTCGATAATGTTCTAAGGCAGCATTACCCGGTGGCGTCACCCCACTGGCGTTTGCCGATGATTTGAAACTTGTAATTGTGCACAAAAGAGAAGAGGAACTGATGGCGGCCGGTAAAGAAGCGGCTGACATGGTTAGGAGGTGGCTAATAGCTCATGGTTTGCGGCTCCCTGAAGACAAAGAGAAAGTGGTTGTTATGGATGGGAGACGCTGACTACATCCATTGCATTTTAGAGTGGGACACACGATGGTCCACCCTATCCCAGCCGCGAAGTATTTAGGCGTGTCGCTGCACAATCACCGGTCCTTTAATATTCTTGTTGAGGAGGCGGCAAAAAAGGACGAAAATGTGGTGCAGGCGCTCAGAAAAATGATGAGGAATAAGGGCGGTCCTCAGACGGGGAAGAGGAAACTCTTGGCCAGTGTGCACTCTTGGTGTAACACCACCAAAGCCAACGCCAACAACGCTCCCAGCCATACAGGAACTGGAGTTCCTGTATGGCTTGGAGCTTTGTCGAGGGCTACAAGCAAGAGACGTTTGGTTATGAAACAACGTAGGCTTAATATACGTATCGCAGGGTATCGTACAGTCAGCACTGAGGCGGCATAGGTTATAGCTGGGATGCCGCCCATAGACTTACAAACGCAGATGAATGCTTCAGTAGTGGACAGAAAGGAAGCAACTGAAGGTGTCTCTACACGGTTTGGCGTGACAGATGGCGGAATTCGGACAAAGGAAGGTGAACCTATGGCTTCATCAGCGACGTCAGGAACTGGGTGGAGCGGAAGCATGGTAACGCAGGCAACGATTTCACCCAGTTCCTTTCTAGACATGAATGTTTCCGGGACTATCTGTACAGGATGGACAGATCCCATACAATTCGCTGTCATGATTACGGCAGACTGGATACAACAGAGTATGTGGTGTTATTTTGCCCTAGATGGCGTGACTTAAGCGTAGTGCTCGAAGATCAGGGTGTGAAGGAAGCTAAAAATATAATTGAGGTGATGCTCAGCAATAGCGATAAATGGGAATGTATCTCGACTACGATCACATCAGTTATTGGAGAGAAGGCCAATGAAGAGAGGCGACGACAGGCTGAGCAGATGAGAATCTATAGAAACGCGGATTTCTATGATCAAGGGAAGCCAGCTTCTGGGGATGGCAGCAGGGGCTCCTCGGAGTCGTCGCTCGTCAACCGCCCCCTGGGGACGCCTTCTGGTCATCCGGACTCGAATGGTAGAGAGTGCCTGAGTGATAATGCAGGGGATGTACATATCATATGGCTTATATCCGGCCCCTGTATGATAGGAGGGGAAGTTTTTTAGTGGGTGAGAGCCCCGCTCTTCCATCAGTGCGAGTCTGATGGCGGCTGGCAGAGCTTTTTCCTCTCCTTTGTCTGTGACAAAGAGTCACATCTTTGAGTTTGATAAGGATTAATTTTTTCGATTTTACAAATTATTATAATTGGAAATTATTTTTATGTAAAATTCTATAAGTTCAGAGAATCTTACGTTAGTAAAATATAAAGAGTAACATGCGAAAAGTAATAGTGATTATAATTTTGTAAATTAATGAGTAATGAGGGTAGAAAATTAAAATACTCATAGATGAAATATTTTAACTATGCTTTCATGGTATGAAATTTGGCTGCTTTGCTTAACAAAATAATTTGTTTATAAATACTTCGTATTTTACAAAATTATATTTTTTATTTTAGCCTTAAACTGTCAGTATTCTCTAGAATTATTATTTTACTTTTATTTCCATTATTTAAACAAAAAATATTTTTTAAGTTTCATCCAAAGGGTAAAATTTTGACGTGTAAAGGCTATCTGATGAATATTATTTTATTTAAACAAATAACATTTTTTTGTAACATTTTTTTGTAAGATCTTAATCGGTCTCTTAGATAAACCAAATAATAAATAAAGATAAAATAAATATATTATTTTGACCTAGATAATCCTTAAGGAAAGATAATATTTGTTTTCAGATGACTCGTATCTCGTAAGAAAAGCAGGCTATTACATTTTTGAGCTTGAAAATGCAACATCTTAGGTAAAAACCATGCTCCTCTAACCCTGAGTAAATTCACTCCAATTTCCTGAAGAATAAAGGAGAGTATGGTTGCGATAAACCATTTTTGGAAAGATTAAAAACGATTCTTTTTTTACGCTTGTGTTCTTTATCCTTATTCCTTTCTCCTTGGAGGCGTTTTCTGTTATGGATGAAATTTTAATTGAACCACCCTGAAAGATGATTCTTTAGAATGACTATAAGGATGGTTTGAAGGTCCCGGTGAATGGAACTATCCGGTGTCACTTTCTTATCCGCTAACTTATAAAAAAATCCCAGAAATTGAATCTAACCTTTTCCTATACTAATGTCACATTGTTAATTCCTTCAAACATATATATATATATATATATATATATATATATATATATATATATATATATATATCACTAGCTATAAGTAAGAAAAATATATATATATCTTGATCAATTCAGTCTTCTAGAACAACAAAGAGTGGGAATTTCTATTTTTAGGTAGATTTCATCAGAAACTACCTATTGAAATGGGTGACATAATTCAACTTCCAGAAAATGTTATCTTATCTTCGCGTTTTACATCCCCAGACCCCAAAACCATCGTCAGTACAAAAGTTTATAAATATATATATATATATATTTCAGTTTTTTGTGGACACGATAACTACTGTAATTTTGCTCCAATCGTTTTCAAATTGATACATAGAATATAACGACCAAAAATCTTGATCGCGTTCGTTAATGGACAAAATCGGACCATGGAGGTGGAAAAATAAATGAAGGGTTTTTCGAAAAAAAAGAAATTGCTATAAGATTTTTTATTAAGTAAAATGTCGAATTCGTTTAAAGTTTCTCTGTTCTTTGGATAAGGGCCTAAAACTTATCTAAATAAAGTTTTATTTTTTTTGTTATCACCAACCATTAGCCCAGAGGTTGGAAAAAATTGGGTTTCGAAGACAAAAAAATCATATCTCCTCAATAGGCACAGTATCGAGACGGTTTAAAGTGGTCGTTAGTCCTCTAAATAGTACCTAAAACGTTTATCTGAACAATTTTTTATATGAACAACCCTTACGGCAAGGTATGACCAAAATATTGCTGGAATTGGAAGAAGATGGGGCTTTTCGTTTGCTAAACATGTGAAATTTTTTTTCACATACAACCATTATTGTAATGAGTAAATTTGAAGTTTTTCTTAAGTTTAAGGTGGAAATATTATTATCCCCTACTTAGCACCGGTGAAATTTACCTCTGCCTTCTGGCGTACCGAAAGGGATTTTTATATTACAGAAATTTTTTTTTTCGATATATGAAGGAATCGATTTTTTATAATCAATGGCTCTGAAGAGCAGTTTTTTGTTTAATACTAATGCCAATGAACAGTATAAAAATTTATCATTCTTTAATTTACTTATCAGAGGAAACAAACCTGGGTGAATCAAACTGTTTTAATAGAATATACACAATCAAGAATAAATAAAATTTTAATTATTCTACTTAATTTTTATTTTTTATATTTATTAAAAGTAAAATTTTTAATCTTTTTTTTTATTAATTAAATATATTAATGCTTTTTTTTAATATAAATAATGTGAACTCATTATTTTATGATGATACAAGTACATCTCACAAAATAAAGTTTCAGAATTTTTGTTGGCAAGAAAACGTTTAAAACTCGTAAATCATAAAACTGCCAGTGTTAACTACGTGACAGGCACTATTGAATAAACTATTTCAGTAAATCAGTGGTTCGCTTTCTTCCAGTCACGTTCTCAGAATCACGTGCCCGCCAAGGAAGGGTGAACAGACTGCTCTCCCGACTACATCACGATTACTGCCCGACAAGTACGCCATCACTGGCATTAGTGCTATACACTCGTAACTTGGTAACTGCTGTATATTGCTCGTTCTGTACAAAACCATCACGTCACGCGGCAACCATTTACGATTTAGAACACAATAATACAAAAACAAGCCATTTGCGTGATGTGGAACGGTTGATAATTACATCCCATATATTTGTACAAAAAGCAATATTATTTTAAAGTGATATATTTATATAGCTTATCTATTAACTGATTTTTTCCGTAATCACGCTACTATTTTACGATAACTTTTTTAATATTTATATCGATTATTAAATGGTAGTTTCAGAAACATTTTGTTTTAGTAATCGTAATTTTAAATAATTCAAATACTTAATATAAAAAACTTTAAAAATGTACAAAAAAATATATTTTTTATTTTAATTTTTAGTTATTAATTGGAGATCTTATAATTATGAACTGAAAATTAAGTACTGTCATACTTATCTGGGTCTTCTCAGTTGAAATGAAGTTTTACATGAGTGTAAAAAATACAGACTCGATATTTAAACGATTCTGTACGTGAATCACGAGTGGTTAAAAATAGACAATAGTCAAATTTAAAGAGTGTTACACAAATTCTTACTACAATATGCTTTATTTTAAAAAAGGAGAATAACATTCTTTTGAAAACATAAATTTAATTTTCAGTTATTTTTTTCGCATTTCCTATAACAAAAAAAAAAAATAGTATAACTACTAATTTAAATTCATATTTCGATAAAAAAATTTAGATATATCCGCTGTTGGAGTTTAGGATCTCTTATAGGGAGTTATATGTTGATCCAGAAAAGTAATATACTGTAAAAAAAAACATCAACCGCATTTTTACCCTGATGTTACGTATGAAATGCTTTATATTCATTGAAACACATAAAACCTATTTTCAGATAATAAATTATTATTAAATCTTTGTTTTAACTCTATCCACATCTGAATTCACACGTACAGCTGTGAAAATTATTCAAAAAATTCTTTATAAAGAACTCACAGCTTATAAAGTCACATATTTTTTCAAAATGTTATTTCTTTAGTCAAGAACATAAACTTTTTTTATTTAAAGTAACCTAACGCAAAAAGTTTTTACATCTTTCTTTTAAACAATGATGCATGCAATGCATGCTACCTATTACCTATTTCCTTACATTTATAAACACTAAACTTGTAAAAAGTATGTTAAACTTTTTATTATAATCAAAACTGTAATAGAAGGTCCATTTGTTAGTAATTTTTTTCTAGCGTATACAATTAGAAAATATTTATTACAAATTGTATTTCAAAAGCAATTTTTTTATTTCAAAATTTTATTTCAAATTACCTGTACTTGTATACAGTTGTGTAATTTCTGTTTATACTTTTAATCGTCTGAAATAAATTTAGAATTTTCCTAACATTCGCTGCTTTATCCTGGCACGTTAGAAACAGATAAATTCCGTACTGAAGTCGTTTTCTTGAACTAAATATATTAAGAATGTTGATAGAATAAATAAAATACAAGGTGATAATAAATTAGTGTATTTTAGGTGTTATTAAAAAAAAATAACAAAGCAATATACTTATATGCATGTTTTATTGTTAAATACATTTCAAACAATTCTGTTCACAACACATTAATTTCAAACAAGTTCCACAAGAGCATCTTTTGTGGCGCGTAAAATATCTAGGTGATATTCATTTTTAAGCATACATTAAAAAAAATATCTGGAGTTATTCGATTAATTACAGCTTCGATTCTTCTTTTTAATTTATTGATATAGACAACCTTTGTTGCGCATAAATTCTCTTTGACAAAGCCGCAAAGAAAGATATCGAGTGGCGTAATATGACCACAGAATTTGTTCATCGGACAAGGTAACGTTGTAAAAATTGTTCATGTAGGTAGACCCTAACATTTAAATACCAGTGTGGTAATACTCCATTTTTTTGGAAGTAAATGTTTGGTTGCCAATGTTCAATTTCTGGTATTGAATGGTCCTGTAAAACGTCTAGATAATTAGCGCAAGTAACCATAGGCTCGGTGAAGAAGAATAATCCGATCACTTTATAATCAGCATCGCCCAACAAATGTTAATTTTTTGGCTCTCCCGTTGTGTTTATCGAACGGTATGTGGGTTCTCGTACTAAAAATTCGATAATTATGACGGATAACGTGACCAGAAACATGGAAAGTAGCTTCGTAATAGAATATTACATTCTATTTTCTTAATTTTACCTTGAATGTCCACGGAATAATTGTAACGTCGTTAAGTTATCGTGGTATTCAATTGTATTCACTAACTGAATTTTTAATGTATGAAGTTTTAGGTCCTTGTTTACAACCTTCACAGTAACCATTGCTCAACTCGAGGTCCTCCCATGTCATTACATCAGTAAACAGTATTAATACTCACGTATGCATTAAGTATAATAAAGTATAGTGAAACTGAGTTAGATTAGTTGAAAATACTCACTAGAAAAATATTCTACCAAGAAAAGTTCCACCACATCCACTCGTCAAAAGAAAGATTCACACTCTAGAAAATGGAAGGTGGAAGAGGAGTACTCGATATTAAAAATCTATGCTACGGCCAGAACGAAAACTTAAAGTATTATTTTCATAGCAAGAAACACCCCTTATCGAGCCATCTTAGCGGCAGACTTAAACTATACGCCATTAAACCTAGCCAACAGGACTAACAACATAGAACGCAAGAAAGAGAGCAACCCAGATAAAATTCTAGATTGGGAAAGAAAAAGCTGCATGGGAGATATAGGCAGTGCCTAGACCAGGAAGGAGTCGACAAAGCAGCTTTAAATAATTTGCTCGTGCAAGGAAAGTTACATTCCGAGTCAGAGGGGATTTTATGTATCATACAGGATTAAGTAGTAGCAAAAGAAGTTTTAAGAAATTTATGCTTAAAGATCAACAAAAAATATATGCTATATATACAACACAATGAAACAATAGACCATATAATCACTAGCTGTCTGATTCTAGCTCCGACGGAGTACACCAGCAGGTACAACAACGTGGCGAAAATCGTACACATAGAACTCTGCAACAGATACAAGTTAGAGTTTCAAAATAAGCCATACTATACTTACGAGCTAGCCTCCTTTTTGGAAAACAACAATGCAAAATTCTCTGGATCCAAGGAATTGTAACAGAAAAACCCATCAACTGTAATAAGCCAGATATAGTAGTATTTGAAAAAAATGGAAAAAGAAACTTACCTAATAGACATAGCCATCTCATCAAGTAACAACCTAAACATTAAACAGAATGAGAAGCTGCAGAAACATACAAATCTTGCTTTTGAAATTAAAGAAATGTGGAATCAAAAAAAAGTTTATATAATCCCGATAATTATATCTGCGGAGGAAATAATACAATCTACTTTGAACAACAGTCTTGAAAAACTGAAGATCCAGTGGAAGACCCACGCGCTAGTGCAAAGGAGCGTGATAATTGAAACCTGCCATGTTGCCCGGAAGGCACTTAGCCAACAATAGCAAGCCTAATCTCGTTAGTATATATTTCTCCGAGTTTAGAGAATGACACCGGCAAAAGACTGTGAAAGTGTGGAATAATAATAGAAATAATAATAGTAGTAATAATAGTAATAAAGTATTAAATAAATTAGTTACTATGCTGCAACAAAATAACTAAGTAAATTTGAAAAAGTTTATTAATTACAAAAACAAAAATTATAATGTAATAAAAATAAGATAAAAATTATTAAATTTAATAAAACCAATATAAACATTTAATAAATCAATTTGAATAGTTAAATAAAAAGAAACTGTAAATAATAAATAAATTAAAGATTAAAATAAATAATAAAATATCAAATGGTTAAATTTTTATCTGTCTATTAGTATTTACAATCGTTACCTCATAGGTGGACAAAAAGTAAATGATATTAATGATAATCCCGTTAAAGAGGTCCCCGAAAAAACCCGTGGTTAAAGCATACAGAGGTTCAACACCTTAGAAAATGTAGTTATATAAGAGGTCCAAGTAAAGTTCAACACTTAACAAACACCAGAAAAAAATCACAAGCAGAAAACAATAATATAAATAAAACAAATATCCTTCGGTAAATAAAAATAGTTGCAATTTGTAGATTATTAAAGTGATGTTCACTACACAGTGACAGATTCATCCTATGTTCCCATTCCTCGGTCCGTTCTTCCAGTCACTCCTCTGGGTACTTCCTCTAGGTCTAGCACGCGGAAACGCTTCAGTCACTTGATGTCATCCATGTGATCCAATAGATTTACTGCCGCGTAACATACTTGATTGTCTTACTTCTGTTTTTACCGCGAACTAAATTTTTGGATGTCTTCGTAAACAAAAGGTAATCTCAGATATTCATGAATTTCTCTACCCTTAACAAACCACGGCGCCATGGTTTTTTTTTGGAATCTTTGAATTATTTCATTATTTCTGTTATTAGTAGTAACATATAGTGGATCCCATTCGTCCAGATAGGTTTAAGGATAACTCTGTAGATGAACAGTTTATTAGATTAGATTAGATTAGATTAGCAACTAGTTTAGTTCCTTATACCTGATGTTAAGCAGTTTCCTCTTTTCTGCTACGTAACCCTGACCATCATATCCAGGAAAAATGCGGTACTTACTTAAATTTTATGTCGCCTCATGTGTGTTAACATTTTACACTTACTTCTTGACAACTATGACTCGACATCGGACCACTCACCATCAGCACAACGGTGATAAAGAAGAAAAATTCTTCGGTCCTTCAAAATAACAGGACCAATTTTTAAATGACAGGACCTATATGGGGCTCATATCGTTACTGAGTCGAGAAGGGGTAGGTTGTACCTTTGCAGTTGAGGTATTCAAAAGACATTGAATATCTAAAACCTTATTTAGCCTCCATAATGGGTGAAATTATTATGGTTTTTGTGTGGTAAGATTTAAAGGAATAATAAAATAACAAATTTAATAAGAATAAATCCAGTTACATTTATATCTTCATGAAGAAAAAATAAATAAATAAATGAATTTGAAATTTTTAAATCAAGGAATAAATTAGTTGATATTATGTTAGTTTTGAATTAAAAAGTTACTGTAGTGTTATATTTGAAATAAACCAAAATATTAAAATAATACGCTAAGATCACGATGAGTCACCTAGTTTTGATTTGTTCAAAGGAGACAGATGTATCTAGATACTGGAATCCTTCAATTGTTCTTTATTATCACATTATAATAATAAAAATATTATATATCATAAAATAATTAATAATACAAAATTAAAGGATAAAATTATGAATGCATATATTTTTTTTTATGTATTTAAAAATGGAATGGTAAGTAACTTTGTGTTTGGTTCAAATTTCTGCAGTTGAATGTGAGTGGTTAAGAGATTAGTTTCGTTTGGGGGGGGGGGCGTTATTTATGTATATTATATAACATAAGCAAAATATATCGGTGATAAATAAGAATATATGATTATTTAAATGTAATGGAATAAATAAATAGTTGAGAGTAGAATTTCAAATTAAATAATTTACGATAAATAAACACGTATGCTGTGATAAACGTGAGGTATATTCAATGATACTGGGAAAACGTTTATTAAAAAATAAAGTCTATTTGAAGGTCTGTTTTTTTGAAGAATGTAAATTTAGGAATGAAGATAATAGTTAGAGGGCTTTCAGACACATACAATTTGGGATGTAAGTAGGCCTCCTTGAAGGACAAGGTTTACGCTCGGAAATCAAAGTCATAATGCCTCGCTGAGAAAAGCAACGGAGGAAGAAATAAGTGGTACTGGTGATGTATCATAAAGCAATGAATAACTTTCCCAAGCGTTACCGAATATGCTTGGATGTACACGACGAGTAGTTTGAGACAATAAAGTAGTTCAGTTTGGTATTCTTGAATTTGAAAAATTTACTTACCAATTACGTTATTTCACTTACAGTATTTCCATCTTTCTGCAGCTATATATAGTCATCTGTATGTAAATTATGTTTTATTCTTGATAATGATAATTGATAGATATAATAAGAGTAAAGTATAAATATTGATAAAATGTTATTTTGGTAGACTGGTAATTAATAAAGTTTAAAAATTAATAACAAAATGAGAATAAAAGAAGAAATGTAAAAATTGTAGATTATAATGGAATATTTATATATTATAATAAATATATTAAAATTAATAAAACATTTTTAAGATAATGTTATAATCATTGATTTTGGAAATGGACTCATACCACTTTTAGAGCTGGCGATTTGGCGGCCAGGGTCAATGTTATTGCAGGTGTAACGGAGACCCTTCCGTTGTCCGCATGCCCCCTGCGATGGCAAGCATGTGGCAATGGTGTCCATGTATGTCGGTGCATGGGAGCTCTGAAAGCTTCGGTGAGTAGGAGCCTAGAGTCAGTGCAGAGATTATCATTGATATCAATGTTATACATTGATTTTCATCAATGTATACTCACATTATTGTATAAATTTTTGTATTTAATTGATACGTTAGAAATATGAACTTTACAAATATTGATTGGTATTATAAATTAAATAATGTTTATAGAAAAGAATGGTAATTTTTTTAAGAAACTTACGATATTGAATATATTAATTTGACTTCAAAATACTCGTATATTTACAAACAAATTCATTTAAGAGGAATAATAATAATAATAATATTTATTACTTCCTTGTACAAAGTAAAGGAAGTATTGTAAGCGCGAAAAAATTTGGTTTTCAGATTTCAACGGAAATAACCACTTTGACAATCCCTGAATTCATTTTGACTAGTTTCGCGTGACGTCTGTAAGTTCGTACGTATGTATGCACCTTGCATAACCCAAAAACGATTAGCCGTAGAATGTTGAAATTTTGGATTTAGAACTTTAACATCTAGTTGTGCACCTCCCCTTTTGATTGTTATATTTCGATTTCACTAAGAAGTCCAAAGAAACCCGAAATCGAAAGAAAAATTGGATTGTGGACATTTTCCTACAGTAATACAGTAAGCTCTCGTTGAGAGCTTTTCAACGATATATCATAATGGGTACTTATTTTTATTGGTTCCAAAATTATAGCAATATAAAATTTTAATTAATGAAATATTTTTCTGTCAAGGGGAAGGCACATCTATTCGAATCCGAATTCATTTTTTTTTTTTAACTTTTTTTTTAATCTAAATATATTGATTTATTAATAAGTATTAATAATAGATATAAATATTTATTACAAATTATTAAAACAATTTTTACAATAAATAATAATTCAATAATAATAATTAAAGCCCTGAGGTAGATAATCCTCACGTCCGGAACACAACATCTACGTTCCACATCCAGGGCGACAACAGATGTACAATACACATAGCTGGCTAATGGGGTTCCGAGTAAACTCCTCGGTTATGCTTTTTTTTTAAGTTTGACCTGTTTTCAACTTCAGGTTACTAAACGGACTGGATTTTTCGGCAGCAGCAGGAAATGGAATAATAAACGATTTTGGAAATGGACTCATACCACTTTTAGAGCTGGCGATGTGGCGGCCAGGGTCAATGTTATTGCAGGTGTAACGGAGACCCTTCCGGTGCAATGGTGTCCATGTATGTCGGTGCATGGGAGCTCTGAAAGCTTCGGTGAGTAGGAGCCTAGAGTCAGTGCAGAGATTGCACATCGGCTCTCTGTCAGGACATATGCCGGTTCCACCGGAGTACCGGATCGGACCTCCCAGGTTAGTAGCCCTGGAGTGGGGGTGTACCCCGGCGGCTAGCCTTGCTACAAAAGGGATAAACAAAATTAACATACTTGAACAACAACCTAACGTGTGAGAGGGTGCACATAAACACCCTCGTTTAGAAACCTCCAATTCCCCACAAGCAAAGAGGAAAAAGAGCAAGGAGTCAGATAAAATCAAGAGAGATGCTGACAAAATCAGTAGGGAATTGAGAAAGTCGTTGTTTGGAAACACTGCTCCCAAACCAAGATTTTTAATTATTACAAAGGAGAATGGAATCTTTCAAAAAGTTAGCCCATTTTTAATCACAAAAGAAAGAACAAATTGTGATGGTGGTCCTGTCAAGGAACCGTAAAGGATTCGTAAAACTTTTAATGGATTGCATGTCGAAACCATCAACGACATGCAAAGCCAGAAAGTTCAGGCGTTGAATTTGCGGTTTCTGTCCAACCGCATAGCACACTTAACTCATCCAGAGGAGTTGTTTGTAATCTTCTTAATTGTACAGAAGAAGAAAATGTACAAGACATGTTGAGTCAGGGAGTAACGCAGTGTCGCAGACTAACCATGCGAAGAAATGGTGAAGTTGTTCCTTCGGCCTCGCATGTTTTAACATTTAATAGGCCGAACCTTCCTGAAAAGGTACGAGCTGGCATCCATCGGCGTGATGTACGGGCATTCATTTCGCAGCCAATGAGAAGTTTTAAGTGTCAACGATTCGGATACACAGCAGCAGATGTGATGCGCAGGAAATATGTATATTTGGAGAGAAAATACATGAGGGTGACCCATGTAAAGACCCTCCAATCTGCGTTAACTGTAAAGGACATCACAACTGTCGTTCAAGGAACTGCCCTACATATAAATTAGAAACAGCCATTCAGGAAGTTAAAACGCTTCAGAAGGTCAGTTATCCTGAAGCGAAGAAAATTGTTAATCAGCGCACACCACTACCATCGACTTCTTATGCAGAAGCAGCGGCTGCCCCTTCCACATCTAAAATTAATATGGAGCAGTTGCTTAACACGATGGCACCAAGTCTTGCGACAATGATTGAAAGAATCATTGATTCAAAGATTGAGTCGACTCATCAGGGAAAACAAAGTAAAGATGAGACGGCTCATTCCCGGACCGACGCTGTTGACATGAGAGACGCACCAGCGCCGTTTATAAAACCAGCCAAATCTTCGATCGTAAAGCCACCAACAAGAGTAAAAATTAAAAATCTTGACTTATCTGACAAAGAGAAACAGGTCACTCCGTCGTCTAGTCACAAGCCTTAGGAAATTGTGACAAGAAAATCCGAGTCTACCGAAATGGAGGTGCAAGTTATTATTGAAAAAGCACCAGACGCAGATGATATAAAAACTGCAAAAATGGAGCCACCAAAAGGTCAAAGAACAGCTTCAGCGAGAACATCTATTTCAGCTGGAACCAGCACTGCAGTAGAGATAGAGTCCAGTTCATCAGCCGCGGAAAGTGCATCGCTTGCTAGTTTAGATTCCATAGCAACGATTCTAACAGCACCAATGAAGCTTTCATCACTTGATGTAAGCCGGCATTGGCATCAGAAAGAGAAGAAGATGCCATGTCCGAGGCCTCAGACACACTGTCATCGGAAGTTGAGGCCGTTCGCAGAATGGAAAAACGGTGCAAGAAAGGATGGCCGAAAGGAAAGCCTAGGAAGTAATTTTTTTGTATTCGAAGTTATAGGAAAATATGAATTTTTGAACATTTTTTTTTTATTCATGAGAATGTGAATCATTGAACGTTTTTTTAATTTTTTTTTTTTTTTTGAAGTGGGATGGGTCTAATGACCAAAGTAGTCGATGCCCCTAAAAACCTCAAAAAGATAATAAAAAAAAAATAATTAAAAAAAGAAGTATAAAAAAATCAGAAGTTGTTAGGGAAATAAAATTTTATGTACTTCTCATTTTAAAATAATGTGTTACGTAATTTAATAGGCGTAAAAGTGTGATTTATTTAATATAACGATTTGAAAATGAAATATAATGGAATTAAGTATTTTGTTTTTATATAAATAATAATTAATATTTAAAGACACACAATGTTAAATTATAATAGTAATAATAATAGTAAATTTTGTACATATTGAAATAAGTGGTTTTTTACAATTTAAATAATAATTTTTTTAAATTTAAGTTTTGTGTATTTCAGTATGTATTCTTTACTAAAATATTTTCAAAATTAAAATCATTGTAATGTTCACTTCATTGTTTATATATTCACACTCTATGTAAAATGTGATTTGTTTTGTAAATTAAATATAAATAGTTACACAAATACATTTGAAAAGAATGTGTTTCACTTATTCTTGAAAATCGGAGTAGCATTTAAGTGACATGCCACAGATGTGAGTACTTATGTACGTACAAATTTTCATCGTACTTGATTATTTGTTTTATACATTGAATCCTTAGATGTTATTTGTAAATAAATAAAAAAAACATGTAAGTTTTCAGTCGCTAATTTATTTGCCAAAATTTTTTCCCGTTTAATTATTAATGCTAACAATATTATCTTAACATTCAGTCGGCGTATAAACGGTTTTATCTGTAAACGATAATCATTTTCAGTTAATAATAATATTACAATTGTTTTCTAATTATTATCATGTATTGCATAAATTTAATTAGCAGGCTAATTTCGATTTCAAAAGATAACATCCGTTTAGCAGATTTTTCAAATATTTACATCCATACCCTTAATTTATCTCCGTACGGGACATTGCAAAAGTAATGGTGGAATATTATTTTGTCACCCTACATTAGTAAATATAAAATTTCATCAGTCTGCAATATCAGGAAGTATGTTAAATTTAGAATGCAAGATTTGAGGACAAATATGAAAAAAATCTTGTGGTTTAAAGAAAAGGAAGTAATAAAAATCTTTAAATTGAAAATTATTTTTATATTTATAAAAAGAAACTGATATTTTAATTTTATACTAAAGTTACTAATATTCTTCGAATCCAAAAAAGTTAAAATAAATGTTCAGATTAATGTAATAAACCAGTAAACTTTATACCAATAAATTTGACAGTTTTAACTCTGAAATAGGTATTTTCATTAAAATTATTGTAAAATATATTTAAAGTAGATTTTAAGCTATTTGAATAACTATTTTAAAAGGTACAAATTTTTAGATTTACAACCATCGTTTTGTGTACGATAAGTACATAATAGAAAAAGAATGCGGTTAGGACATGCGGCTAGAGAAGTTGGAATCTTTAAATTTTATTGGAAGGATTAGCAGAAAGAAAAAGAAAGCAATGAAAACGGTAGATGTTAATAGATCAGGAGAAGTTTTGAAAATTACAAGATAATGAAGGAGAAGGTTAAGAACAAAGATAGAATGGAGACAGAAACAGCGTAAGGGACCTACCGCCAGGTAGAACACAGATATGGTGATGAACCATAAAAAAAATAGCTTTATATTGAATAAAACAACAAAAATATAGTAGATGAATTAAGAGAAAACAATATATTTTTTTTAAACTGAAGAGGAGTGCTTTGTTAAAAATAAATTTATGTTATTTTTTATAACAGTATTTTAATGAGATAAGGAATTAAACTAATTCAAATAAAATTTTCAGTCAATTTATGTTCGAGATGTAACATGTTCCCAACCGATAATCTTGTTTTACAATATTTAACAGTATCAATTTTATTTAATAAGACTTCCATCTTTATTATTTATTTATTTTATTGTTTAATTATAATTTTCAAAATAATTTAAACTTGATTAATGTTGTTTATAAGAGAAAATTACTAATACAGAAGCAGTTATGGAATTTATACCACTCTTTTGTTTCAGTTCACGAGTAAGTATTGTTTGCTTTGACTACAATACGGTTAAGATGAGCATACAAAAGAGGTAGATAATCTAAATTAAACATAAATTGAGGAGTAAAAGAGTATAGAAAATGGGAACAGATATCTAGGAATATCAATGCATAATTTTTTTTCACATGTGTTAGACTTTTAGTTAATTAGAAGAAAAACTTATATAAATCGGAAAAAATTAAGATATTTAGTGATTAGTTTCAAAATAAATAAGAAAAATTATTTAGGTTACCTGCTAAAAATTATTTAGGTTAAACTATACTTCAATATTTATTGAGTTAAAAACGTAATAATCGTGATACTAATTTGATGTTGATATATATAATTCTAATTAATAATGCAATAAATTTTAATGATTGTTTCAGATGTCACTTTAAGACGGTTATCCTACAAAATTATAAGGATTAAGTGTTTAGTATAGATGAATTTTTCCTGAATAAAAATGGTATGATTAGACACTAGAAGTACGTAAAATATACTAAAATAAAAGTAGAACAAAAAGTCACAAATAATGCAAAACATTTTTCCTGTTATAGATTCCAAACTCTGCGATGTGGAACCAATAGTAGCATTAATGCTTACAATTCCAAATCAAGCGGAAGAAGCATCGCCAGTTAACCTAGTCAGCCAGATATATCGACCTGAAAACGTTGAATACTATGAGAGTATTATTGCACTAACCGATGTACTGAATATAAGGTCAACGATGCCTGCGATGAAGAGGAATCAAAATTATACAGACATTTTCCATCCCTTTTCTATGATACCATTTTGCCAGATGTAATTAAATTTCAAAATAACACACCATTAAGCAATTTTGTTTTTAATCTTTATAATAATAATAATTCAATGATATTAAATTATCGGATAAAATAACCCTAATTCATATGTGAACGCAAGAATTTAATTTAATAAATTCTTGCGTTAAATTAAAATTAAATTAAAAATTTAATTTTTATGTTATTATACGTTAATATGATAATTTATGAATAGGATTTTATATTTCTCTTAATTTTCTATTTTAAAATTCTGTAAGTCATTTACCGATCAATTTGTCAAAAAATAAGAAAATAAATTAACCTGCCACATATTAGTAGAAAATTATATTTTTCTATAACAAAGAATTTGCCTAATAATATATAAGATAAATAAATTTAGGTTTAATTTTGCCTTTGATTAATTCAGCAAACAATGAATTAAAAAGTTTACATCAAAAAGATTTTAAACTAAACATGAAAGAAAATGTACCATATATTAAAGTAGAAAACTTTTTGTTTATTTTTATAAAAAAATATATGAATCATTAGAGCAGCAAACAACATCAAAACTTCTATGTTTTAGGTAGATTTCATGAGAATGCTAGCTTACATATTCTAATGGGTACCATGATTCAACTTCTGGAAAATTTTGACATATCTTTGCGTTTAACATCCCCCAGACACCAAAACCACCGTCAGTTCTTAAGTTTTTATATATATATCTTCTGTCCGTATATATATATATATATATATATATATATATATATATATTTCTCCTCTAAACGGGTGGACTGATTTTGATGAAATTTTGTGTATGTGATTAAGTTGATTAGAGAATTGTTTAGATTCAAAATTTGATCCGATAGAAAACGTTTTTTTTTTTAATTTATTTATTTATTTATGTGTTGTTGATCTTGGGTGGTTAAGGTTCACAATTGGATCCGGTAGTCAGCGCTGCGATCGTGTTTTAGATATATTTTTTTAATTTTTGGCGTATCAGTCAGACCCGGTAGCTGGTGCTGGGATCGGATTCTAGGTTTTTTTTTTATTTGTTGCTTTTTCGCATATCAGTTACTTGCGTCTTTACAATAACGTCGTAAAGTGTAATTAAAAAATATACATTGTGCAAATTTGTAAGGTGGAGTATTGAAATGAGTATTTTACATTATTTTTCATGAATTTTAATGATGTATACACGTACATTCAATAACAATCAACTTAACCTACAAATTTAAATTGTCAGTTCTCATTTTATTCTATGCAATTTATAAAGTATTGAACGGCTTTATGAAAATAAAAATGTAAGTTTGTAAAATAAATTATAACATTTATAAAATTAAAATATAATTTACTTATAGTAGTTATTATAATAATTATAGTTTAAGGTATATTTAAAAAATTGAAGTTATTATTTTTATAAAAGATTTTCTAAATTATTTTTAAATTTACAATTATCTAAAATTTGGTAAAGTAAATGTTAAAAAAAAAAAATGATAAAAGTTATAAAATTTTCTACTAAATTTTAAGTATCTTAAGTGAAAATTAGCAGTAAGCTGGATGAAAATTTATTAATATTAATTTTACGACGTTTTGATTTTTTAATTAAATTTTCATCTGACATCTCAATATTTACTGAAAATAAATATTAACCATACTACACATAATTAATCAATAAACCCATTACAATAATATAACAATCATAAACTGATAATAGACATATTAATGAAATTTCGTCCACATTCCAGCTAATTTTAACTTAAGTTATATTTATGTGTTGTGCATTTATAACAGAAGAATGCCACGTCAGGACAACGTCTGTCAGGTCCGCTAGTATATATATATTTCACTTTCTTGTGGACATGATAACTGCCGTAATTTTGCGCCAATCACTTTCAAATTGATACATAGAATACACCGATCAAAAATCTCGATCAAGTTTGTTAATGGGCAAAATCGGACCACGGGGGTGGAAATGGGAGGGCTTTTTCGAAAAAACCAAATATTGCTATAACTTTCCTACTAAGTAAAATATAGAATTAGTTTGTACTATTCATTCGGTAAGGGCCTAAAAGATATGCAAGTAAAGTTTTTTGATATCACAAACAATTGGCCCAGGGGGGTGGAAAAAATGGGGTTTCGAAGAAAAATATCACACACTCCCTTAATAGGCACACTATCGAATCGTTTTAATGTGATCGTTAGTTCTCTAAACATTACCTACAACTTTTGCCTGAAACAATTTTTGATATGACAACCCTTACGGCAAGGGATGATAAAAATATTGTTGTAATAGTAAAAAGATGGGACTCGAAAACAAACGTTGGTGTTCTCGACCAGAACCAGCCGAGCTGACTCCACAATAAGGTTAACTGACCGTTCCTCACTCTCAGAGGAATACACTGTCACCATAAAACCCATTTCAACTACGTTCACTGCCCCGCCGGCCAGGTCCATGTCACGGGTGCCACCTACCACCACTTGGCCCACCGTAGTGAACCTGGCCGAAGCATAAGCCCCGCCCAGGACATCTCCTCCAACAACCTCGAGTTGGTTCAACAATCCACACCTCCTGCAAGATCGAGCACCCATGGCAATTCGTCTATTCCATTGATATCCTCAAGGACCTCAGTTGACGTAAACACCTGCTTAGGCCACCGTTGGATGACCAGACGGGACAGGTCACCATCATCCATACCGCCATCAAGTGCCTGCCGCAAATCCATACGAGGCCTAAGCGCCAAGTTGACACCAGTGCCCTCTGTCTGATAGGCCACATCAGAAACAATGAAATAGGTCTGAGTGTCCTCTTCCACCACGTTCACAGCCGTCACGGGCACTCGCTTAGTCACAACAGGCTGTTCTTTTAAGACATCCAGGAAAATTTCAACCATACCCGCTATTCAACTCATTTTGCATCAAGGAGATCAAGCAATCCTTGATCTCCGTCTCTGTGTTCGTATTTTTACGAACTCACTCAGTTCTTTAACTTGTCTGAGAAGAAAGGATACAATGCATGCAAAGAATTTCATCTTCTTCGCCCTCCAGGCCAGTGGATGGTCTTCTGCACTGGAAACCGTCTTTGTTGCCTCCTCAATCGGGACCTTCCACTACAATTCCGGCCAACTGAAGAGCCCACAGTGGTCGCCCTAGGCTTCTTTTACTCCTCCCTACTCGGGAACGAGAGCCGCAGCCGCCTTTTTGATGTTTTCCCTACCCGTATATCTATCGACAGCAGGAAAAGCCGAGTGAGTTGGAAAGTCAAACTTTGCTCTCGTTCAGGGTATCACCATCATCACTAAATTCCATGTATTGGGCCGCAGCTCGTACAGCCAACGTTAAGACACATCCACCTGTGCCGTTTTCCTTCTAGCAGCCTCTAGTTGCCTAACAACCAACCGCTGATGAACTTCACGGTCGGTGCTAGCCGTACTGTCATTATCACTATCCCCCATGGGTGGGGGCGTACGTAACGATAGAGATCGATCGTAGCTGATCGAGATTGATCATAGAACAACAAAATAACAAATAACGTAAACTATATAAAATAATTTAACCTCAAACTAATCAAGATAGTTCGACTTTGGAACTTCTATACCACGAATTCAAACAACAAAATTAACAGTGTAACAGCTGTGTTGCTAAGGTAAATCGCCTTTAACAACCGTAGGTTAATTTATAAAAAAAAAATAAAATGTACATCTTAATTAGCTTAAACAACAAACCGTTAATAAACACAAACAGAACGTTAAATTAAATGTAATAAAATGAAAAACTAACAGTATATAAAATCACGGGTAACAAAAGCATCCTGCAATGCAAACTAACCTAAACGGAACTAACTTAAGCAAATGAACTTGAATGAAAAACGCAAGAAAATGAAACAAAACATGAAAGAAACAACTCAAAACAACAAAATAACAAGTACTAAGGAAAGTAAACAGCAAAACATAAAGTATTGACTCAATGAAAATGTGAAAACCGAGATCGCTATCAACATGTCTACAATCGCTCAGATCTCGACCTCAAAAAATCAATACTTAATAATTTAAATGTAAGTTTATTTAGGCTACGTTTTAATGGATATTGATTTCGTTCATATTATATTGTTTCATACTTTAATTACCATCAGAAGAAATAGATTCTTGATGCAATTAGTAATATAATATTTTAGTATTTGAAATCATTTAGAATTTTCCATTAGGAGGAACTTTATTTATTTAAATAGTAATGTCTTGGTTTTATGGAATTTTATTATTATATATAATATAGATATAATTATCATATTATTATTGTTATTATTATTATTCTCGGTTTATATTTATTTTTTTTTTAACGAATAATTTAATAGTTTATGACTTAAAAAATCGTTTACATCGGTAAAAAGTTGACAAAATGAAATAAGTAAAAGAAAATTTCATTTTTTTTTTTTTGAATTTATTAGTAATAAAGAAACTATATTCATAATTTATAGGACGTTTAAAATGTAACGCAAAAGTTTTGAATTCCAGATATCTTTAAAAAACATATTCCAGACTAAAACTAAAACTACGAATCTAGCTTTGTATTGTTGATCAAAACCACAATCCATTATGTTGTTCCATTTTGTAGTCCCTATACAGTAAAATATATACCCATAATACAGTTGAGTAAAACGATATATTTAAATTCTGAATAAATACAAACATTATTCTACGACTGTCATTCATACCATAAATTTCAAATAGCATTTAAAACTATTAATGATTTTTTTTTTACAAGTAAATATTTATGATACAGCTGACCTTTCTCCGATGCAACCAAAAATACCAATTGATAGTGGTAACCCAGCCATTTAAGTTCAAAAAGTATTGAGTTTCTGTTTACATTGCAGTTATTTAGCTAACAATGATTTGATTTTGACAGATTCACATTAGTTGTCACAATTCTGACACATTGAAAGCAGGTTTTTATTAAATAAAAAAAAGTAGTAATTAATATTTCTTTGTTTACAACCAGTGATGAAAAAAGTCTATAAAAATAGATAAATTAACAAACTACTAAATTAACAATCCCGTTAAAAATGTTTAAATGATTTTGTTTATCTGAAATAATTTTTTTTTTTTTTTATTAGAAATAGTGCACTATTAAACAGTTTTTATTTCATAAGATTATAAAAAAATCTGATATGGACACCATATGACTTCCTTGTTCGCTTATTAAATTACATATACACACTTTTTTTTTAAATGAAAATTACATAAAATTTTATTTCTTTAATAACTTCTGATATTTTTCCATTTTTTTTATTTTTATTGTTATTATTGAATTATTTTTTATTATATTTTATTTTTTTACAATCGGAGTTAATAATTATTAATAAGTCAACATATTTTAATTAAGAAAATAGTTAAAAAAAAAGAAGATAAAGTCGGATTTTAGTCGATGTGCCTTCCTCTTGAAAGATCCAAATATTTCATTAATTAAACATTTATTTGGATCTAACTCTGGAACCAATGAAAATAAAATAAATACTGCTTCTTATACATTGTTGAAAAGCTCTCAATGAGGGCTTATCACTGCAGTTAAGAAAAGGTCCAAAATTCAATTTTCTTTTTTTATTTTGGGTTTTTTTGGACATTTTTGGTTCAGTTGATTGCAATCAAAAAAAGTGGTATACAGCTGTTCGAACAGTCTAAATCCATAATGTCAACATCCTACGGCTATCGTTTTTGAGTTATGCGAGATACATACGCACAAACGTGCGTACATAGAAACGTACATACAGATGTCACGCCGAATCTATTCAAAATTAATTCTGGGATTCAAAATGGATATTTCTGTTGAAATCTGAAAACTGAAAATTTCGCGATCACAATACTTTTTTACTTCGTACAGGGAAGTAAAAAACAAAAAAAAATTAATCAGAGAAAGAGTTATTCGTTTTTAAATTAAAAATAAAAATATAATTCTCAAAAACGTACTATCATTATTTACAGCTTTTATCTTAAAATCTCAGTTGAAATATTTCTACCGAAGATATGAAAATATCTTGAATATTTTTCCAGATTTTTGTGACTAACAACACAGAAAAAAAGGTGGAAAAATTTGCAGTTTTTTTTTAAAGTAAATCAGTCTGGAAGTTATAGAAAATGGAAACGTGTGTTGTATTCTTATTTCACAATTATCATTTATTTAAATTCACAAAATGTTTAACTTAAGAAAATATCTAGAATATTACTCTTGTAAGGGTTTTTAATCCCTATAGTAACAGGAAATAATGTACGAGGTAAATCAATGAAACTGAAAGTGTTTTACGTTTAATAAATTTTATATACAAGCGTATTAGTATCTACTATAATCTAAGAAAGCACTATTAATAATTTAAATGGAGAAATGATTTTGTAACCGATTCAAAGTCCAAATTCTGTTTCTGTTAAAATAGTAACAGTAAAATTAATATTTAATATTCAAAGCGAATGGGAGAGATATTAATATTTGAAATAAGAATAAAGGTTTCAGGATTTACACTAAAAGGCTGCAGATGAATAAATGTAAAATTATAAATTTATAAAACAGATATTACTGTTATCAAAGGTTAATAGAAATGGTTATGTAATCTGTTACATCATAAATTAATTTTCACTGGATCTTTAAAAGCTCGTATCGATGAACACGAAATATACTTACTATTAACGACAACGGAATATTAAAGCACTAATACACCATATTGATTTTAACACTAAGAGAAATAAAGTGTCAGATATCCTAAATATAATATTTTTCTAACGCAGTAGGAATAATTTATAAGCTTACAATATCCTCTATCGCTTTATTTAATGGCGTCCAATCCAATAATTTATGTTCACTTTCTTCATTCCCAAAAATATGTGCAAAAGAGAAAAAATGAAACGTCAAATTTTATCCAACTTATCCTTTGCCATATGATGTTTATTTATAACTTAGGATATTTTGTGATTTCACTATTTAGGCTAATATAAAATAAATTAACTCAGTTTTCACATTTTTCGTCGTTTACTACTATTTTATCTTTAAAATACTGCTAAATAATTGCATTAAAAAAGAATTAATGAGAAAGAATTAAGAATCGTAGTCTTCTTTCAGTATGTAGTTCTGACTTCTCGATATTATTATTGGGAGAGGTGTAATTTTATTGACAGAAAAATATTTAAAAATATTTTCAATTTATTTATAGAAACTCTTGCAATACTGGTAAAAAAACCTTTCATTTGCCACCTTTCTTTACTTTATACTCTTATTAATGCTACATGATCCTTTCCAGATTACAGATTATTATACTAACTGCTTTCTTTTTAGTCAAATGTGCCATAAAATTTAAAAAATTTTATAGTACCCTATATTATAAATTACTTCATCTAGGTACAAAAGTGTACTGCTGGATTTAGTCTTCTTAAATTAGTCTATTAAGATTAATATGAGAAACAAAATGATTTCTCTTGTATCCGTGCTCTTTGTTAAAAAAAGTGATCATCATCTAGAACTCCTTCTACCTTAAATTCTCACCAGCTTATTTAATGCAGGAATTCTTAGGTTGATAACGCAGTAGTTCCAATTAATTACCTTATCTTTTTCTTTGGTATGTTTTTTAAAAATGTTTTCATACTTCTCCAATCTCATAAGCTCTACATTCTAATCAATATTGTTTATTCAGTACTTTCTTTTTCTGTTTATCCTCCGGAACCACCGTAAGGTATTATTTCAAAGGATGAACGAGAATGATATGTATGATGTAAATGAAGTGAAGTCTTGTACAATCTCTGATCGACAATTCCTGAGATGTGTGGTTAAATAAAACCCAACCATCAAATAACTCCGGTATCTACGATTTATTATTCAAATCCGTATAAAAGTAACTGCCTTTACTAGAATTTTAACCTTAGAAGTCTCGACTTCGAAATCAGCTCGTCTGCGATGACGAGTTCATCACTAGACCAAATTTGGACCAAGTTTAGTTAAATTTGTATATCATATTCAATTAAATCTAATTTTTCAATAATTGTAAACCTGTAATTATGGTTTGTATAAATGTTTAGTTTGATTTTTTTCTGTATAGTATAACTTAGTTTTTATTAGTATATTTATTAGATTTTAGTTAAAATCCGTATATTATTTGATTACTCATGGATATGTATTTTACTGTTCAAAATGTTTTCACAGATCTCTTTATCACTTTATTATGATTTTTAGTTTGGTTATTGATTGTCGGAACTTTATATTTGGTGAGCATTTTGAAAGTGTAGTTATTGTTTTATATCTTTAACATAATCTACACTCTTCGAATATTGTCCCGTCTTGGGTTTATTCAACTGTCATATTCAAATTTCTCATGCTAAAATTCTCTCATCCTTTTATACATTTAATTAAATAAACTATTTCTTAACACTATTTTTCTCTCACCTTCTGATAAAGAGATTGGAGTATCAACTTGAAGTATTGTTTCAGGTTTATGCTTAAAATCTAATGACTGAAATGATTTTCTCACAGTGCTGCAGGTACAACATGAAATTTGTCATTTATCTTCTTCCTTTTTTTTGGTCCGGTGACGCAGTGTCCTTATCACACCTTTGTGGCATTTATTACATTTAAGGTCTCTCTCTGAAACACTCTCTTACACATGCCAGAGACTTCTATTGATCGTGACTACGCATTCGAATTGTTTCTTACTAGCAGATAAATATTACACTATTAATCTTTTTCTTATTTACAACCTGGGAAACACCATATCACCTGAAATTTGGTTCACAATTTTTACGACAGGGATTTTGTAAATAGTATTTATAATGAAGACATTTTACTACTGTTATAACCAGCATACTTTCATGAAGTTCAATGTTTTTGAAATGTTATTTAAAGTAAACAAAAATTATGAACAAACAGTGATATAATCTATAAAATATATATGACAGACTATGTAAGTTTTAAGCTCCCTTATTTTTAGATTTTAAAATTATTTTTAAAGATTGCACGATTAAAAATGGTTTTTGAGGGTTTTCAAAGAAGTTGAAAACCCTCAAAAACCAACAGTTTTTTTATTACACCAACAGTTTCATAAATTCAGAGTTAACAAGATTTATTTGCAGCTATAAATCATCACAAACAATTATGAATAATCACAGTTATAAAAACTATATTCAACAGTTACAAGTTCTACAATTATTTACAATTGTAGGGACATATTTTATTTCGTAAAAACTTCAAAATCTTTTTGCATACCGAAGAAGTACAGTCTTCTGCTCGTGGACGAAAAAATCTAACTTTATGATATTATAAAAAGTATGTATTACAATGAAATTTTAGGTAATAGAGACAATTACAATTTTTAAAAAAATACGATTTTAAATATAAATAGAAAAAATACCAATTGAGGGTTTTCAAAGAAGTTGAAAACCCTCAAAAACCAACAGTTTTTTTATTACACCAACAGTTTCATAAATTCAGAGTTAACAAGATTTATTTGCAGCTATAAATCATCACAAACAATTATGAATAATCACAGTTATAAAAACTATATTCAACAGTTACAAGTTCTACAATTATTTACAATTGTAGGGACATATTTTATTTCGTAAAAACTTCAAAATCTTTTTGCATACCGAAGAAGTACAGTCTTCTGCTCGTGGACGAAAAAATCTAACTTTATGATATTATAAAAAGTATGTATTACAATGAAATTTTAGGTAATAGAGACAATTACAATTTTTAAAAAAATACGATTTTAAATATAAATAGAAAAAATAACATTATTTCTTCAAATCTCATTACCAACTGCTACGATTAGTAACAACTACACTGTAGTTGACTAGTAGTAAATATTTCTTACTCTAACCTGAAGCAGAACCCTAGAACAGAGAAGCACCGTATCGTTTTTGTCTTCGAAAATGTAATTAAAGTTTGAAAATATAAAATTAAAAAACAAAAATTATTTAATATTTAACAAATAAAAAATTTTTTTAGCTTTTAAGTATTAAAATTTTAATAATAAAAAAACGTAATTTTAGAATGAACTAACTGTATTACTCACTGGGTGATTTTACCGTATTGGAGAACAAGAAAGATCGTAAAGAAAAATAATTTAAGATACGTCATCATAAATCAAATTTTATTTTATTTTTATTCTATCTCAAAATGAATACTTCTTTTTTATGAAATACAAAAAACTTTAATTTTGGATTATTAACTAAATAATCAAATGTTGTAGGTGAAATTAGTTACAAATTTATGAAGCTTAATTTGGTGGGCAGAAACTTTGAGAAGGAATTGTTGGAAACAAGGATTTTGAAAATAAAGAAGGAGGACTAAACTTCAAAATAAGTATTGTAAACGTAGGAAGCGAGTTTTATCAACGCTACTCTATGGAGCAGAGGTATGGGAGTAACGAAGTACCAAAAGTACAAAAGCATGAGTCCTTACACAGGAGGTGCTGCCTAACAATCACGGCAGCATACAGGACCGCGTCGAAGGATACGGTAGAAGTACTTGTGTGAATCCTTCCGATAGATCTGGCAATTGAAATACTGATAAGATTACGTGAGCTTGGGGCTCTCTCTCCCCCAGACAGAAGAAGAGGGACACGCATACTGACGCAGGAGATGGAAAACAAGTGTTAAGAACGGTGGGACGGCCGCACAGAAGGCAGATGAACACACCGCTTGTGAGAGATGTAAGACGCTAGCGAGGGAGAGATCATGGCTGGCTGGATTACTGTCTTACCCAGTTTATGGCGGGCCATGGCGGATACAGAGCATACCTTCATAAGTACGGCCTCGACGATGACAGAATTGCCCGGTATGCGAGGAGGAGGAAACTCCATAACACGTGTTCTTCCACTGTCCGAGATACGAAGGAACTAGGACAGAGCTACTTGACATACTAGACAGGGACGTGATGTTCCAGCCCGAGGAGCTGATGGACACAATGATAGAAAAGAAAGAAAACTGGAAAGCGATCACTATGTATGTGAAAATCACGTCCAAGAATGGGAGGAATCACGAAATAATAGGCGGCGTCGGAGAGTGCGGGGACGGACAGGTTCGCGTTTGAGCGATTAGGAGGTCCCCCATAAATGTGGGGGGATCGCCTTGACGTGAAGAGTCCGCGGACACTCCGCTCCCATATCTGATGGCGTCCGCAGGTAGTAAGTATAAGGGGTATATATATATCCCTGGTTAGTTTATGATGAAAGTTTATTGTACTTATATAATGTATTATTTTTTTTTTACGTATAAATATTTGAGTGTTTTGCTTTTGATGTATATTATGTCTGTCTGATCTTGGGCTAATTCCCTTCTTCTTTAAGCTTTATTTTAGTATGTAGTATTTTGAATCTTTTGCATTCTGTGAGGTTTTGCTGTTCGGCTGCAGATTTTTTTTTCTGCTGTCCGAAATATTCATTTTTAGTGTTATGTTGTTGCACTAATCGTGTAATATTAATGAATGTCTTTTTTCAGGCGTATCTTTTTCTTTATATTCTTGCTGTTTTTTTTATGTTTTTTCTATGTTTATATTGTTGTGAGACTTGTTTTCTTGAGTTTTTCTTCTCTTGTATTCGTATACATTGTGTGATATTTTTCTTTGTATATAGTTTGTAATTTCATAATCTGTTTTCTGTATCTTGATGTATGGTTATGTATCTTGTTTGCTGTTGTTTTGTTGTAACTGTTGTTTCTGTTGATTTTCCTATTATGATGCGATTGCACTATGACGTATGAATGTATGTGTATGGGCGTGTAACCTCCCTTCCAGAAGCAATGCTTCGTTAGCGGTTCCAGGAAGAGTGGTAGCCAGGGGTTTGTCGGTAGTGCCCAGGTTTACATACGCATATTAATAACATCTTGCGGCACCTGTTGACAAGCCCGACATTGCTTAGGGGTCCGTAAATGGGATTCTCCAGCTCTTTAACAAAAAAATAAAAAATAAAAGCTTCAAAATAAGTATAAATCCTCTAGTTGCGTTTTACAAATTAAAAATCTGTTGTAACATAAAACATCCAAGGAAAAAGATAAATAAAGATGTAAGAATAAAACACATTTTATGAAAACTCACTAAGTACTATATTTCTTTAGTATGTAATAGTATACAAAAGAGATAATTTAAGAAATACAGATACTAAAATAAAAGAGAAATGTTGTTTTAATAAAAATGTTTAAATATTGAAGAAATGACTTGAAGAAGAAGTAATAGCAAACAGACGGACAACGTTTATTTAATTATATTCTTCCCTTGTAAATTTGTTTTCATTAATATGAAATATTTTGATAATTATAAAAAAATAAATTGTTTTGAACGTGTAAAAATATGAATTAAAATGAAAAAGAACTCTTCAATACTTTAACTTTCATTCAAAGAAATACAGTGAATACAAATTTTTGTAAGTAATCTAAATTATCAAAAATATTTATAAAATAATTAAATTATTTAATGGTTAGAGTTATTACAAATATTTTTTTTTAATTTTCATCGTACATTTTAATTAAAATGGCGAAAATATAGCACTAAAAGTTTTGAAAGGTTCAATAAAACTCTTACAGAGTAAGTATATAAGTATAAATGAGTAAAATATAGAAATAGAAGAATGACCATGCACTGTTCCATACCGGAGAGATTGCTTGGCCTTAATTGAGTTGATCATACGTTCTCGCAATCTTTTGTAAGCGTTGAAGGGGTTGAGGAATGAAGCTCATCAAGGTAGTTTTTGTTCCGGACAAAAGAGCGATGAGTATCTCGGATACCCTCAATCAAGCTTCTATAACGAAAGCTCTCCTTCTGCCCATTAAAAAAAATGTTACCCTTCTGTTTATTTTTAATTTAGCTTCATGACAACCAACGGAAAATACAAAAAATGTTAATGTACACTATGATGAAAATCTTTTACTAAGTAGATAGTTATAAAACAATAGCCGCATCACATGTATATAGAGCACTGTTCTTCTTTCAACTAAATAAACACTTATCCACTAATGGAAGACACACTCCAGCATGGTTGTTTACTTATGGATGTAATACGACTACATGCCGGCATTCATAATTTTACAAATTCAGATACCTCTTTTATAAAAAAAAAGAAAAAAATGAAATAAAAACTCCTAATACAAGATTTCAATGTTAATAGATATGGAACGGTTTTATTCTATTTTTACCTTATTTGAGATTATGCTACATATAGTACGTTACATCAACATTTTTAACCTCTATGATAGTTTAATTGTTTATGTCATGCCCACCATTACAGACGCAGTGCCGTAATAATTATCTGAATGAAAAAATTAAAAAAAAAAAAACAACTACGATTAAATTAAACTTAAAATGGACTCTTTCTGTATCAAAAACAGCTATAGAACTACGATTGGTGATAACACTAAACATTCAGACAAACAATGAATTGAGTATCTGTATAAAAGTTTGATACTCTTTACTATAATTTGCACAGATATTACATGAAATAATCTGCTTTACATTAAAGTAAAATATTAATAAAAAAATGTTTAACACCGCAAAACAATAAGCAACATTCAAAGTTGTATATTTGCTAGTACCTTTTGAGATAAATCTATAAAAATAAAAATGTAAATGTTCGTTTGTTCAAAATCTTAAATCTCCAAAAGTTCTTCATCGATTGCTTTGAAATTTTGACACAACTCTGGATTCAAATACGCGCCTGTTTTTATATAAAATCGGTAAAAATCGCTTCTTTTTTTTAAATCGCTATCTATTGAACGTAAAAGAAACACACGCTATAGACTGTTAATGGTATAGTAAATATTTTACTATACCATTTTAATGTTCCCGATATGTGTGTCCGCTATAGACTACAAAACTACTGAACCGATTTAAGCGCGGTGAAAAAGAGAGAAAGGGAAAAATCGAAAAAGGGAAAGCAGGAAAAATCGGAAAAGGGAAAAATCAAAAAGGTAAAAGGTGAAAATGGGGGAGTATGGAAAAGGAAATGGAAAGAAAAGGAGAAAAAATAAAATAAAAATTTGGCGGGAATGGGAAGGGGAAAGGGGAATATGGAAAGAGAAGTTTATGGAAAGAGAAGGAAATGAAAAAGGAATTGGAAAATGGAAATGGGGAAAAGGAGAATTTTGAAAGGGGCAAAAGGAAAGCGAAAGGAGAAAAATGGAAAGGTTAAATTTTGTGAAGTTCTGTAATGTTCATTTTGTTAATGATTTATCTAACTTTCAATTGTGTCCATTAAATCTATATATATATATATACCCAAATCTAGCAATAAATTTGAATATTATAAAATTACCGAGTCTGCTAGTAAAAAATAAAAACGACGAGTGATTACAAACTGAGATTTTTCACTGCAAACAACTTTAAATTGTAAACATTTTTCTTTTTTTAAGTTAAACATAATTCATACTTATAAAATCAATCTAGGATTAACGGATATACTAATTTAAGGTAAAAATACCTTCATTCCTTAATCTGACGGTTTCTAGATAGCTGAAATAATTGTTTGAAATTTTTATAACTTAATTTTAATCAATTTACTTTCTCTTTCAAACGAGATATTTCCACACCAATTCCAATCATCAGGGTCAAATATCAGTCTATTAATAGTTAGTGTTAATATTGCAGTGTACTTTTGCCTTCATGATTACACCTATTATGAAATTTATTAACATCTCATGATGGAGAATATAGTTCCCGAAATATATATTTAGATAAAGAGAAAGTAATTTCAAAAAGGATTTAAACCAACTCATAATAAACATTTTTGAAACAAATTTCAGCGTCCAACAGAGACCTGTTTTATAACAGATTGTTGTAAGATAGAAATATTATTTAATGTTATCTATGTCAAATTTTCTTATAACTATGATGCATTTATAGCACCTGAATTGTAAACAGGCACAAATCAGAATTGTTTTCCTGACATTAGTGATTATTATTACAGTCATATGGTAAATACAATGAAAAACACAACACAACAAAAAACACAGTTTTCCTAATATTGTGTTCTTTAAGAACGGAGTTAGATGTTTACTCACGTATAATTAACATTTTTAAGTAATTTAGAACCTTAATGTTTTCTGTTTTTTTGCTCAAATTTAATAAAATATTTCATTACGACATAATTATCGTTAAATTCAGGAAATTAGAGCTGTAACTTCGTTTATAATATTATAACTTCGTATTAACAGAGAACATTAGGTAAATCTTGTTAATAATTAAGAAGTTAAACCTATCTTAAATTATTTATCCACTTAAACTCGAAGTTTAAGACTTTTCGTGTCCTTAACTTTCCATAAAAGTGTATTTAAATTTAAGACTCTCGTCTTAACTTCCTATAAAACTGAATTTATTTCACACAATAATCAGGTAACTTGTAATTTTAACAGTAACATGGTTTAAATAGTTAATTAACACTTCCATAACTAACTACACAGTTTTATTAAATATACGAGTATGTATAACTGCAATATATACGAATTAAACAATCTTTTTTTTTTTTACTTAGCTAAAGAGATTGTTAATAAGCTAAAGAGATTGAACAAACAACCTTAATTACTTTATAAGACCAAGTTGCCTACCGCAACAAGAAGTTCCTGTACAAGGTACAAATAGTATAAATGTAATACTCAAATAGAATACTTCAAATTTTTTCTCCATAGACCCTACTTTTAACTCCCTCTTATTTAATAGATTTCTGTCAATAGACTTCAATTCCAATTAACTTTAGCGCTGAGTTAATTAAATTAAAGTTCCGCTTGTATCATCTAACGAGAATAACAATATATACAATAATTTTGTAAATTAAATTTCCGCTTACCAACAATTTATGTCATGAACACACATTTTGTGAAGATATAATAAACACTACAGATATTGATTTCAATAATGAAGAAATTAATGTTATTAAACACGCGTTTAAATTTAACCCACCAACCTTAAACAAAAATAAAATTATCGAAAACACGAATATCTACGTAGAAAATAATTTATTTAAAATTCATAACATAGATAATAAAAATAAATTAAGAAGTAATTTCATTAATGTAATTGATAATAGAAGCTTGAATATCAGTAATAAAGATTCCAATAAAAACTGTAATATTTACAGAAGTATAAAAATCAAATTAAAAAATAATAATGCTTTTATAGTCAAATGACAAGAGTAATACTTCAACTATCATTAATAATAATGATGTATATATAAATAAAACAACTAGATTTATAAAAGACAATATATTAACAGAAATAAAGGAACCCACTAAGAATATAAAAAAATAAATAACATAATGTTAAAAACAAGTAAATACTTAATCAAGGTTGAATACACCAAAAAATATTTTAAAATAACCAATATTAAAAGCACTACCTAAAAAATACATAAAGAAAACATGCTTATAAGACCCCTTATAAATTATGTTAATACTCCTTCATATCAATTAAGTAAATACTTAAAATAAATTAAAAGAATATATTAATGTTGAGAATGAATGCAATTTAAAGAATAGTTACGAATTAATAGATATAATCAATGATATAAATATAAATAATACAACCAATAACATTAGATATAAAAGATATCTACACACACATCGACACTAATAAAACTATAAGTATAATTAATAGCACTCTAAATGAATTAAAAATAGATAAAAAGATAATTTATGAAATAACAAATTTATTAGAATTATGTACTAAATACAACTATTTTAAATTTAATAATAAATATTATAAACAAGAAAAGGGTTTAAGTATGGGATTTCCACTTTCTGCTATTTTAGCAGATATCTTTATGAATGAACTAGAAAACACCCTGATATACAATATAATTAATAAGCATCAAATCATTTTATATAAAAGATATGTGTGTGAATGACATCATTTTTGTTTTTTAATGCTTTTATTTTTAGACGTATCAACAATTATAGTCAATAGCTTCTACAGTAACACTATCATTAGTATTATATAAAATAACAAAAATCATACAGAACAAAAATAAACAATAAAGAAACAGGAACAATAAATAATAAACATACTGAAGTGATAACAATAAATTCAAAATAAAATACATAAATCAGACAAAAATCACTAAATCGTATTCTTCATTCCACTGTAGGAGAGCAACCGCAACAGACGTTTTACACCTTCGTTCTGGTTTAATAGAAATTTATATCCGAATGCAGGTCTAAGTTTTCCGAATGGTTCCAAAGATTGGGCAATTAAAGAGCAAGTGCTACACGGACCAATTAACCTTGCAAGCCTTACAGATCTTCTGAGGATAGGTGAGCGCGGGTAAGCCTGGTGTGTCCAGTCCTTAGCCGAGTTAAGATGACTTGGTCTCTTCTGTTGCTCGGGGAAGGAGGTTTCTTGAGCACGTTCTCCCGGATGTTATATAATGCCGTGGGAGAACTCAGCAGTCAGAACTTATTCCACTGAGCCCGCAATTTTACACGGACTGATCTCATGAAGTCTCTCTCACATGTCGATTGTACTCGGATGCCATTTATTGCAGCTCTCATGGCAGCCTCATCGGCCCGTTCGTTCTCGAGGATGCCACAATGGCCAGGGACCCGTACCAGTACCACAGTCTTATTTATCTTTGAAAGAATATCATAAATCTGGACAATGGATTCAGAACGTCTGCAGCTCAAGCTTTCAAGTACTCTCCTAGAGTCGGTAATTACTAGGAAGCCTTCACCGCAACGGGTTTCGATAAGTTTCAAGGCGGAGTAAATCGCAAAGGCCTCGCAAAAGAGCGCTGAAGAACAGGCAGGATCTTGATGAACAGGCAGGAAACATAGGATGACATCTTGATAATATATAACCATAACTTTAAAAACGAAGATAATAAAATAATTACAGAAATGAATTCTCTAAAAAATAATATTAAATTTACTTTGAACAGGGAAAATAATAATAGTATTAATTAACTGAACATAAAATTTAACAAAAATTTTATCACTAATAAAATCGATAAAGACATTTATAGAAAGTCAACAAAACAGAATACTATAATAGATTTTAATCTTGTCAACCTTGGAGTCAAAAGATGGCAACCTTTAATTCATTAATTTATAGTGCATTAAAATACTAGAAATGAATACAATTAAATATATAGATTTAAATAATGGATATGATAATAAATAAATAAATAAATTATATACCAAAATTAAAAATAAACTACACATAAAAGACATAATAATTTTCTTTTGTCTTCAGTCATTTGACGGGTTGGATGCAGCTCTCCAGCATTCACTCTCTAGTGCTAGTCGTTTAATTTCGATATACTCCCTACATCCTACATCCCTAAGAATTTGTTTTACATATTCCAAACGTTGCCTGCTACATAATTTTTTCCTTCTACCTGACCCTCTAATATTAAAGCGACTATTACAGGATGCCATAATATGTGGCCCATAAGTCTGTCTCTTCTTTTAAGTATATTTTTCCAAATGCTTCTTTCTTCATCGATTTGCTGCAACACTTCTTCATTTGTCACTTCATCCACCCATCTAATTTTTAACATTCTCCTATAGCACCACATTTCAAAAGCTTCTAATCTTTTCTTCTCAGATACTCCGATCGTCCAAGTTTCACTTCCACATAAAGCGACGCTCCAAACATATACTTTCAAAAATTTTTTCCTGACATTTAAATTAATTTTTGATGTAAAAAAATTTTATTTCTGACTGAAAGCTTGTTTTGCCTGTGCTATTTAGCATCTTATATCGCTCCTGCTTCGTCCATCTTTAGTAATTCTACTTCCCAAATAACAAAGTTCTTCTATCTCCATAATCTTTTCTCTTCCTATTTTCACATTCATGAAGATGGACCCTTCATTATTTCTACTACATTTCATTACTTTAGTTTTGATCTTGTTTACTTACATGGGGTAATTCGTGCGACTTCATCCATGCCGTTCATTGTTTCTTCTAAATACTTGTTACTCCCAGCTAGAATTACTATATCATCAGCAAATCGTAGCATCTTAATCTTTTCACCTTGTACTGTTACTCCGAATCTAAATTGTTTTATAACATTATTAACTGCTAGTTTTATGTAAAGATTAAAATGTAATGGGGATAGGGAACATCCTTCTCGGACCCCTTTCTTATTACGGCTTCTTTCTTGTGTTCTTCAATTATTACTGTTTCTGTTTGGTTCCTGTAAATGTTAGCAACCATTATTCTATCTCTGCATTTGAACCCTAATTTTTTTTAAAATGCTGAACATATTATTCCAATCTAATTCGAATACCGTCCCTAGGTTTATAAATGCCAAGTATGTTGGTTTTTTCTTTAATCTTCTTTCTAATAATAATCTAAGGCCTAAAATTGCTTCCCTTATTCCTATACTTTTTCTGAAACCAAATTGGTCTTCTCCTAACACTTCTTCCACTCTCCTCTCAATTCTTCTGTACAGAATTCTAGTTAAGATTTTTGATGCATGGCTAGTTAAGCATATTGTTTTGTATTCTTCATATTTATCTGCTCCTGCTTTCTTTGGTAACATGACTATAACACTCTTTTTAAAGTTTGACGGAACTTCCCCTTTTTCATAAATATTACACACCAGTTTGTATAATCTATCTATCGCTTCCTCATCTGCACTGCCCAGTAATTCTACAGGTATTCCATCTATTCCAGGAGCCTTTCTGCCATTCAAATCGTTTAATGCTCTCTTAAATTCAGATCTCAGTATTGTTTCTCCCCTTTCATACTCTTCGACTTCCTCTTCTTCCTCTATAACACCATTTTCTAATTCATTTCCTCCGTATTACTCTTCAATATATTCCTATATTCCACCCCCCTATCGACTTTGCCTTTCGTATTATAAATCGATGTACCATCTTTGATTAACACATTATTACATTTTAATTTATTTATCCCAAAATTTTTCTTAACTTTCCTGTATGTTCCGTCTATTTTACCAATGTTCATTTCTCTTTCCACTTCTGAACACTTTTCTTTAATCCAGTCTTCTTTCGCTAGTTTGCACTTCCTATTTACAGTATTTCTTATAGTTCCTTTTACTTTCTTCATCACTAGCATTCTTTTCTACGTTCATCCAACCCCTGCAATACATCGTCTGAAATCCAAGGTTTTTACCAGTTCTCTTTGTTCCGCCCAAGTTCGCTTCTGCTGATTTAAGAATTTCCTTTTTAACATTCTCCCATTTTTCTCCTACATTTTCTACTTTACTTTTTTACTCAGACCTCTTACGATGTCCTCTCAAAAATCTTCTTTATCTCCTCTTTATTAAGCTTCTCTAAAATCCCCCAATTCATCTGACACCTTTTCGTCAGGTTTTTTAACCCCAATCTACATTTCATTATCACTAAATTATGGTCGCTATCAAATCAATATCTGCTCCAGGCTAAATTTTCCACTCGACGAGTTGATTTCTAAATCTTTGCTTAACCATGATATAATCTATCTGATACCTTGCAGTGCCGCTGGCTTTTTCCATTTGTTTATTCTTCTATTATGATTTTTATACTACAATAAACTAACGAGCAAAAAATAAATAAATAGATAAATTGTTGGTAAGTGGAAATTTAATTTATACAATTGTATTAATACCAACGGTGCCTAATGCTTAGTAAATTAAATACATAATAATAATAATGATAAAGTAATTTATTACTAATTGTTTGAAGTTTTCGAAGTTTTACTACTATCAGCTCGTCACATTTGTTTAAAACACAAAAATTATTAAACTAACTTTCAAATTACCTAATTAAAAGTGTTAAAAAAAACCTTTTATTTTGAATATAACTGACAATAAAAGAATCGATTCAATGATATTATCTTTCCTTTCACAGCAGAAACTGTTAGATAGTAAGAGCACAAAAGAGACCTTTTCTAAATGTTTCGTATAAGAAGACGGCATATCATATTGTTGTAGTATAAACAGTAATAGTAATGGGAAATATTTTCTCTTTATTTCTTGGGTGATGGTTAAAGACATCTTTTCCCTTTGAATACTAAATTTTTATCGACGGTATAAATGAAGAGGTAAAGTTGTGTGATAATTATGTACACGTAAATTTCGAAAATATAAAACAGGTATGCAATATCTGAACGTCCATAAATACAGTCGTTAATTTAAAAAAATGAAAAATCTGAATGAATCAGTTTTTATTTTGCAATATTGATTAGTTACATTACATCTACCTTATAGAACATTATTTTTTTATAAATTATTCTAGGTAAAAATGTAACTATAAAATTTTTACAAACCACTGCAGTAGAAGAATTTTAAGGTAGTTTTAAGAAAAAATAAAAGGTTAAAATATACTATGATAAAAATTGATTCCCAAAGTTCGAGAATAAAATAGAAATATATAAAACAAAGTCAATTTAATAATTTCAGTGCCTAAAAGTACCATAATTTTCAGTCGAATTAAATTATTTTTATAGATCTAGCTATAACAAATCTTTCATAAAAACATTTATTACAAAACATAAGATAGACAGGAGGATATTATATTACATCTATTAACTGTTTTTAAGTAATTTTTATTTTTAGAAAGAATATAGGCAGGTATGTACATGATTATTATAATTTTTAATAGCAATAAAAATGTACAATAGTAAAATCCATTTACTACTCTTATGATCAAACAAATAATTATTTGGAGAAATTCGACAAATTTTAGCTACCAGTATTAAGAAAGCTAGAAACCAGTGAATTTAAGGAAAAGTGGATGAAACATTTTTTTATTAAAAAAAAAGTTGATTTTGATTATTTTTTTTTTAATGAAATTAAGAAAGTTTAGTTTGTATGGATAGAGTAGAATTGAGCATACGCGAATTGAACTTTCAAAATTTAATCTTGCGTCTGAATCCCCATGTAATTTACAGCGGTACGGGCTACCACCTTTTTATTATATGTGAAAGTTAGTTGTCATAATAAGAGTTCGCAAAACAGTAATAAATTATTTTATGTAATTAATTTGAAGAAACAAGAAGTAAATTACAAAAAAAACAATTTTGATTTAATTAATTTTTTTAAATAGAATATTGTTTTAACAAAGGATTTTATATAATACAACTCACAAGATGATTGAAATCAAAGTTATAAACATAACCGATAATAATATATATTAAGTAATTTTAAATTTAACTAAATTATTTTTAAGCAAATTTAAACGTCCAGAGAGCACTACAGAAAATTAACGTTGACTTTTTAATCCCAGCAAGAAGAGATTACTTCCGTACAATTTTTTTTTCAAGAGTAACCATTATCTGTTCCTGGAGATTCAGTTGGGCATCATGAAGTAAAACATGTTTTTTTTCCACAAGCTATTATCATTGAATGCCTGATTTGAGATGATATTATTGTATTCCTTCGCGATTTTGAATCGTTTTTGTCAACTAGGGATTGGATTTTATTTTATTTTTATGTAGCCGGGATTGTTCCCAATGATGATATGCTTTAAGCTTTACGTTAATACAAAAGCGTATATTCAGGTGAACTGAATTAAGAAATAATTCGCGAGATCGAACGTCATGATGATGGTTTATGACGGGCCAGATGGGATGAGGCAGCGGGTGGGCGTTATACCCATGATCTCTTCAAAGATCTTGTTGGTTTGTGGTGTCAGATGTTGGTTTGCGGGGCGCCCCTTTGGTCCCCCCTAACAATTATATGACACAGTTTCTTTCTGGCCATGGTGCTACCCGAGACAGACTTCAGCGATTTGTCCTAGTGGATTCAGGTGTCTGTCCAGATTGTGGACAACTAGATGACGCATACCATGTAATTTACGAATTCGTGAAATCAAATTTTTGCGCACGGATACTATTTGTCGGGTCGACATTATATCTCCGTGGGAATTGGAAAAACCGGGCCGACTGGGAAATCGTTGAAAATTTCATCGAGTACCTGAAAAGACATCGGATTGCCGAGGGAATTTAGGGTTCCGCCTGGTCTTTCCTGTGTCGTGGTTTTGTTGTTCTGATGATATGAGGTTTGATGTCTTCGTAATATTTTGTTTATTTACTCTTATTTTTAAGTTCATTTGTAATTTTTTGTCGTGTTATGTTATGGTTGCGTGTTGAACTCAGCTTAAAACCTAACGGGTAGGTAGTTACGTTTTTAATTTCAGTTCCTTCATATCACTCAGTCTTGTTAAAGACTCGACATAGATGTGTTTTGTTTTAAGGAGTTCATTTCTAGTAGTGCACCGATGGTAATATCACCTGTGGTATTCGCATTGGGGGCATCCTGATTGAGGCAAGAACAAGGAAAATTTTATATGTCAAGAGTTTGTTACCTGGGAATACCTCTAAGTAGATACTGGTGAGTGTAGAGTAAAATCTCTAACCAAAAGGTAATCATTGTATCCTATCTGAGTCGTAGTACCGAAATCCCATTTCGGATTTTATGTGAATGTTTGACACTGCCATTTTCTCCTCCACTGAGAGATAATTTAATTCTCATACATAATGCTAACCGAGACTGTCTATATATTGTTAAAAAATATAAAAAAGTAATTTATTTTTGATTGTGCTATATTGATGATCAGTCAAAAATAACTTTGTCCATAACTTTGAATTTGTATTCTAGAATCTGATGGATTTCAGAAATTAGCTCAAAATTGATTTATTTTTATTTATTAGAATTAGCTCCAATAAATGAAGTAAACTGCAACTAGTATTTAATGCAGTTTAAGTAATTAATGAAATGACAATTAAAGATTGTTACTAAATGGTACTAATTATTTGTTATTCGCAAAATAACAAAAAATAATTTCGTGATAATTGATAAAGACAAGGTTGAAGAACTGAAAATTTTCTGTTTAAATCAGAACTGAAAATTTTTGACTGTTAAAAATACTATCTGCTCAGCAACACAGATTGCTCCTGAAGAATTAAATCGATTTAATGAGACTGTATTATGAAGCAATAAAAGTACGGTTTCCTTTTTTTTTATAGAGATCGAGGAACCCCATTTACAGGCGCCTAGGCAGTGTCGGGCTCGCTAAAAGGTTCCGCAAGATATTATTAGGTGCGTATGTGTTCCTGCGCACTACCGATTAAACCTCCACCCCTGGCTATCCACCCCCCCTGGAAACCGCTTATGCAGCGTTACTTCAGAAAAAGGAAAAATCCCGCTTACACAATCGGACATCCCAATCAAGGAACACCAATACAATCACACACTCAACACAGACACAAAACACAAGCAACAGTAACACACAGCAAAGCTCAATTACGCCCACACACACAGTCGGCCCTCACTGGCAAATACCAAACGCGAACAACTGTCAGACAAATTGCGGTACACATACACGCCACTCATGTACACGCACACACACAGCAAAAATCACGCACATTCTCAGGTACTTACCACATACTTACACAGAACTTATCAGGACATCCACTGTCAAAGCTTCAAAGGGGGGAACTTACCTACGTCCCCGTACCAGCGGGGTGACCACGGCTTCATTGCATCCAGTCGACCCCCAAAAGGATGAGGGGCCCTCTAGACACTCGACTGCAACCCTGTCCGCCGCACAGAAACCCCTCAGCTCGCAGCTCCCTTTCGACCTTCTTCAGCGACACGCCGTTTGTCAACAACTACTTTGATAAATCTCGCCACTGCGTTCCAGTTCTCTTCTTTCGCTAACTTAATCTGCTCGACGTCTTCAGGTAAGAACATATCCCTCCTTTCCAACGTGTCCAAGACTTCGTCACGCTCTAGTTCAAAACGGGGACGCTAGAAAAAGACATGATAAGACGTCTCTTCTGTTCCACAAACAGAGCAACTTATAATAGAGTCCAAACCTAAACAAATAGGCAAATAAAAGTACAGTCTGGTTTGAGGTATTTTCACTTAGAATATGAGCTGACATTCTGTAATCCTGATTTGAAATTGACTGGTACTAATCAGAAGAGAAAGTAAATAGGATCTTTTGTGTTATATTTCAAATCAGCTGATAAATTTTCAATAGAATCATATTTTATAAAGGAAGCCTTGATAAGGATTTTACACCAATTTAATTTCAATTATATGAATTCTTTGATTATATAAACCAAGCAAAGAGAAAAATATTAGTTAAAAACAAAAATCTTTCCAAATAACAAGTAGAGAATAAAAAAGATATATTTTTAATGTAGCTGTTGATAGAATAAATATTAATTCTACTACAAAAAAATAAATAAAATCATATAAATCTTTGAAGAATACGGTTGTATTAATCCCTGGTACCTGTTGTCATTGACAACAGATGATTAGGAAGTGATGAAACTGCCATCTGACAACTATCCGAGGCTACTTGAATGTTTGTATAAAAAAATAAAGAATAATAGGAAGATGAAAACTAAAATCAGTCTTCTAAGACAACCCCTTATCAGTTCTTACTGGCATAAAGTAAAATAACTATATTACACATTTGAAAAATTTACTCGGTGAACAAACAAAATAAATTTAATATTTTACATATTGCAAGATAAAACATAACACAAATAATTTAAAAAAATAATAACATATTTATATTGCTTCAGAGGAGAGACAAACTCTGTCATTTCGGTTGATCTTCATTTCGAAAATATCTGAATATATTTTTATAAAAACGAAAGCTTTTTAAACTTAAATTATCCCGAAGTTATAAGACATCAAATTCAGCTTATAAGAAACATCTATAACATTATTTGTTATGGTTTTTTTGCAGATGATATGCTTATAATATAACTTATCAGACATAGGAAACTAAACAAATAATGGAATAAAATATCGTATAAAGAAAATTCTTTCAATGGAATTTAAGCTTTGACTGGGGTGAATTATTGACTTCGCTATTTCAATAACTGCCGCTAAAATAACTGGAACATGAAATGGCTAAAATATGTACTGAATGTTGTTTAATACTTTCTCTTCTTCAAAGATAAAAAATTAATTAAATATTGAAAAAATTCTACCATCTGCTAAAAAAATAATAGATATTATATAAATGTGTACTGTGCACATGATACATATTTTCAGTGCGTGCACGTCCTTTTTTATGTGTGTGTGTAAAATGTAAATATTGTGATCTGTGTGTTTGTATTTGTAAATAAATGCAAATATTTACTCTTAATAAATTTATTAAAAAAGCACATATAATAATCTTGCTATTTCGGAGAGCTTAAATAGTAATAAGTTACTTTTCAATGAAAATTTATTTATTTAATTACATGTAAGCATTGTATATATTAAACGATATAAAATTGCTAACAGTGTGTATATGCAATCAGTTTTATACCGGTCTAAGAGAAGTAGGAAAGAAAACTTCAGGAGATTGCAAAGTAAGGAAACAAGTGCTCGTAAATCCTCATCTCGCTTAACAACTGCAATACCTTTAAACTTTGTAAGACTAACTAATACAGTACAAAATTTACACCTTCTCTCTCAGCTACTTTTAAAGGCATAGGCACTTCGTGTACCCTTTTAAGAGAAGCAAGACGGGAGCTAAGTAACAAGATATTTTATCCTTACATAAAGATCACGGTGAAATTGCTTTTTAATAAATTCGCTAGACCTTGTAAATATTTTACTTCATTTAAAACAATTTTGATTACTTCTTTTCTTATATGGTGATTGTTTTAGTTCATATTAATATGTTTTCTTTTTTAATATTTATTTTACTTAACTTACATATTCGTTGTCTAAACGGGGATTGATAAGTAATTAAAAATCATGAAAAGTTTTTTTATAATATAATAATACATAAAATAGATATCAGTATACTTTGTATATTAGTATTTTATACTCATATAAAATTATTTACTCTATAGTTATTAGTATTCTTATTTCCATGAAATTGCTAAATAGTAATTTTACTTTAATTTTAAAAAAATTAATTTGAAACAATTTTTTTTTGTAAAAACTTTATTCAATAAATATTATGTTCTCAGTTTATCATAATAAACACCTTTGGTTTAACTACGTAAAAAAATTACCATTACTAACAATAAGAATAAAAATAACAGTAATTATGTATTTTAATCTACGACATAAAAAAATTGATCCCGCCATTATCATCAACTAAATCACAGTTTGCGCAGTTGGTCCATTCAAACCCCTTCGCTCAAAGAAATGATTTTTGTTAATTTTCAATAAGAGTACCAACTTTTAAATTACCGTTTGATATAAATTAATATTATGTCCGATACATAACATAACTTTAATTGTAAAACAGTTCAGTATTGTAAAACATAATAAATATGTAACCTCTTAAAAACAAGTTTTTTCTGTCTTCAAATGGTTAACATCATCGAAAAGAAAACGCTGTTTTTATTGTCCAGCTAAAAGATATATATATGCATATATATTGAAAAATTACAAATTTTAAATCAACATATTTTGCTAGAATGCAAATTGATTATTTTCTAGTTTTGAATATTGAATTCCTGGTTCATTTAAACCAACTTTCATTTTTCATAATTTTATATTTTTTAAATTACCTTGTATTTCATGAACCCTTCTACAAAAACATAATTCCACCATCAATAAGATTATATATATACTTTCATTCATTCGTTCATTACATGAAATATGGCTGAATTACATTCAATAAAATTTATTTCTTGCGTTTTTTTTTGACTACGGTTAACCACCATACATTATCGGATGTAGGCAATATTTTTTTTTTATTTATTGATATCGCTGCATAAGCTTGAAGCTTTTGCGTGGAATATGGAAATGGAATTTTTGAGCATATGAAAAATACCATGCCTAACTGGGATTACAGTCATTACCATTCGCTACAGTATTTAAACGTCACGTGTTAAATTAATCCTAAATTTCTTTTTACATATTTTTTTTATTATTTAAATATTACAAATTTTATGAAAGAAAACTAATTAATTCTTCATATCTAAATACAGTGCAGAGATTATTGATTTTAAACGTCAAATAACTTAAATATGTCTGAAATATTAAATTAAATATTAACATCTGTTGCAAAGACCAAAGTTTGTAAAGTTCTACTAAGCATATCATACATAAAACTCCTTAAATAAAATTTAAGCTTATTTAAATGTGAAGAAACAATAAAGTTTTGGAGAAAGTATGAATCAAATCCAAAAATATATATGTATATGTTAAAAAGTGATAGACCTTAATTAACAAATAATTTGTGGTTATTTTTTTAAATTTATTTAAGCGACTTCAATAACAGTACTGTAACACGTGTCGCCGTATTGTGATTAGAATAAGAAAAATCCTTTAACTGAACAAAATGGACACGCTGATATTCAGGTCAGCTCATCGTATTGTAATCGAAGGCAAGTGAGGACGAAACAGCTGAACTGTGATTGAACAAAGGATAAAATTTCATCAGAAAGATAGAATCAAGTTAAAAATAATTACTGAAAAAATCTACTGGATGACTAAAGAAAAGGATTTTATAAAAAGAATGAATGAGATAAAGGATTTTTATTATTATTAAAAAAAAAATCCGGTTATGCAGTTCGAATATTCTTGTTGAATATAATTAAGACAAAATTTCAGTATGATGATGTATTTGATGCCATCTGCTTTGCAGATATTTTTTGCTCATTTTATAATCTAATTTTCATGATACTTTATCTTCATAATTATTATCGTATTATGGTACCACGAAGCATATTATTTGGTAATTTTCTCTTTTCCCAAACAAAAAAAAAAAAAATAGAAAGAAAAAACTTTCCCACCTATATAATAAAAACTAAAATACTCGTACGAAACATTTCTGAAATCAAAATATATTATACAACTTACAAAATCTATATTGAAAACCTCTCACATTTGTGTTATATTTTCGAAACCATATTAGTTATTATAGACTAGTTTTTCTCTTGGGCCATCCCTTCTTACTTCTTTTCTACATCCTCCTGACGACTTCCAGCTCCGATAACAGGGTGTCTGATGCCTCGGTGGTGGTTTCTTCATCCTTCTCCGAAACCAGGGAGGTTCTGCGGCCGGCATCAGGTGATACCGACCTAAATGGAACGGTTGGCTGAGTTGTCTCAGCTTCCAAACTTGATTAACTTCCCAATGACATTTTTGGGGTGACTGAAGTACATGCCCTCTCCACAGGAACCCTCTGGGCGTTTGGAGGTTCCATAGGTCCATGTTGTACAATCTCTGTGTCCAAGGCCTGGATCGCACCAAGCTCAGACTTCTCTTGTCAAGTCATATCAAAAGCCTTCTGCAGATCAAATAAGACTTCACCACATTGTTTTCTAGTGATGAAACTGTAATAAATAATAGTTTTTAAATTGATCATCTCATCAGCAGTTGAATAATACTGCAGAAAACTGCTTTATAAAGGTTATAAAACCTTTTTTTCTAACCCCAAACGAGTCAATTATTTATAATTTTTTAAGCTTTTCGAATAGCATACGTCGAGAAAATAAAATGGTAACTATTGAGATTGATCAGATTTTTATACATTTTTGGAACTGGAACGATGTATTAGTTTTTCCACTGCCGCGAATACATTCCATCCATCCATATCTTGTTATATAATTCTAGCAATCTAAGTTTTCCAGCGATAATTAGATGTCTAATCATGCCTTAATGTATTTCACCTGGATTAAATGCTATATTATTGCTAGATTTCTCCAAAGCTTTCACAGATTCATCTAATTTGAAAGGTGGTACATTAAATAAAAAATTTAGATTTTTTTTCAAATATTTAGTATTTTTTTTTTTTTTTAATTTATTAGAAATTTAAAACTTTAATAATTAGCCGTTATACTGAATCCTTTGAATTGATTGGCTAATAACTCAACATTTCATCATTAGATTGAAGCCCCATTACGGGAGTAAAGTTTTTATGCCCTCAGATGGCCTTCTTTCAAAATCTGCCGCAGTCATATTTTTACTATGCATTGTTACTAAGATTGATACGCATTGTGAATGACACATATTGTTGCCAGGATCATTTTTCTGAATCTGTCAAAGTCAAGCCTTTTGGCATATATCTTTTAAAGGCAATTAGATTTTTCGATTTGGACGTTTCTTGAAAGCGTTGTAGGATTTTTTCTTCCATTTTATCGCTTCACTTATACCATCATTCCACCACGAAACGGCGGCTGCTTGAGGTTGCTGGACGTTCTGGGAATATATCTTGATGCCGAGTCAAATATAGCGTTGTTTAGAGCGTCGACATCATTTTTGATAACTCCAGTTTTTCGAGGAGTTTCGTATCGGCAGTGATGTTTATAGAATCTGCCTTATCAAACAACCATCTTTTTGGGGCGCAATATTTTCATTTTAACATCAGTTCATATTTACACCTAAAAATAATCACTTCCGTAGAGCTCCTTCTTAAGCCTTGGAAGCGTACTTCATTGCTATCGATGCTCTTATAAATGCTAAATCTGAACAGGACGTCGATCCGCCTCTGGTATTAAAATAAGTTCCTAATCTATTATTTAATACAGCAAATAATTTAACAGGGACTGTTCCAACCCTCTTCCCTGGGAATCAATTTGATCCAACCGCAAAATAAGATTGTGTGCGTTAAAAATCACCCATTAATGTTACGGACGGGAGAAAGTTTGTAATTAAACGCCTTAGGTCATTCTCCATTCAACAAAAATTCGGCAAGAATATGTTGCAAATATTAATTCATTTTGATATCGATCGCATTCAGTTTGGTATTAATTTTAAATAATTTCAAATAATATTTATTTCACTAAATAATAAAATAGTCTTATAATAAATCGTTTTTTCTAGAAGAGATAGCATTTCTATGTTTATCGTTGAGTAACGATGTAACTGGCTGTAGATAATAAAAACCTGTTTTTCTCTTTTAGAGCAATATCTACGTTTTGTTGTGGCAAAGATCTTCAAATGAAGATTATTTTTTGAGAAGATGAATTAAAAATTTACTGATTAATCAAAACACAGCCAAGTTTGATCTGTTAAACTATTCTCCAAAATCCAACCATCAGGCCATTCTAAAACAAAATAATAAAATAAGTTTATTGTTTTAAAAATGAATTTTTTAATTATCATATTTTCTCGAGTAATTCACAACTTTTTGACCAACAGTTTTATCTAAACGTAGGTACATGAGTTATGTGTGGAAAAATGTTACATATGTTTATGATGAATCTAAATCGTGATAATCAACGATAAATTGATATTTACTAAATCTTGTGGTCCATTTTACGCACCATTGCCTCTTTCTAAAAACCATAGTCCTCTTATCCACTTTCTTCACTACATTTTCCTCAGTCTGCCACAAAGCATTGTCCCTACTGCCTTCTAGAGCATTGGAAATTCCATTCAACAGACTCGTTACAATTACGCGTTGATCCACCATCTCCCATACGTATATTATCCGGGAGCTAATCTGTTCAATCTACGGGCGCCTTACCTGTACATTTGGTGTCCAACTGTGACCCCCTTCAAGTATTCATTTTTCATAGAACTTTCTCATGTTGTATTTAAATGGCTTGTTGAGGGAAAAATCTAAAGGTTGTAGTACTGATGTAAGACCGCCGGAAATGAACTGTCCTTCAAAATAATATACTCGTTATTGCCCTATCAATGAGACTGAAAATCCATTCTCTAATATTGAATATAAATTTCGTTAAAACATTATTTTTTTTTTTAAATATTGTTTAAAAATTCAAGTGTGTAAATTACGCGAGTAAATACGGGAATTTTTTTCGTAAATTATTTTTACTAATTATTATTTTCCTGAGAGTGGAGGGTTGCAGTTCCACTATGGTGGGAGCACTACGCGGTCATCTGCTGTGGGAATGATGGTTGTATCAGCGCGTCCGTATACTGTGCACCCTGTTCTCATCGTTGCTACCGTTATTGCCCACCGATTTTAAATTAGGCATATATGCGGTAACAAATTGTAGTAATGAATTAAGATATCCCTGTACTTACTGTTGTCGTTTTTAACATTAAAAATTAACTTTTGCTAAGAATTTTTTGAAAATTATAACAATACTTTAAATCACATTTTTATTGTAGCATGTATGCGACTCGATAATTAAGTCTTATTCGTAAATGGATATTACATATAATAAAAATTGCATTATATTAATTGTTTTCATAGTTAATTTTGGGTGTTAAAAATAACGTTACTTTCTCTCGTTCTTATCTATTGCAATTTCACACTTCAGCTTAACAAAAATGTTTATCTAAATTATGCTTATCTATGTTATTATAAAAATAATAACTATGGCCCTGTTCTCATCGTTGCTACCGTTATTGCCCACCGATTTTAAATTAGGCATATATGCGGTAACAAATTGTAGTAATGAATTAAGATATCCCTGTACTTACTGTTGTCGTTTTTAACATTAAAAATTAACTTTTGCTAAGAATTTTTTGAAAATTATAACAATACTTTAAATCACATTTTTATTGTAGCATGTATGCGACTCGATAATTAAGTCTTATTCGTAAATGGATATTACATATAATAAAAATTGCATTATATTAATTGTTTTCATAGTTAATTTTGGGTGTTAAAAATAACGTTACTTTCTCTCGTTCTTATCTATTGCAATTTCACACTTCAGCTTAACAAAAATGTTTATCTAAATTATGCTTATCTATGTTATTATAAAAATAATAACTATGGCTAAATATTTATCATCTTGTCTAGCCATTAAATAATTTTATTCTGAATTATATAATTGGTTACATATTGTTAACATAATGGTTTTTTTTCACTGATCAATTTCTGATTAATTCTGAACTACTCCAATGAATATGTCAACCTATAGTGTGGTAGATTTTAGAGCGAGTTTCGACTGTATGTTCATAAGTAATGAATGAAGACAACGCCTTGTTGTTGCTTATTGAATAATGGTTTAATGAATTGTCGTCTTGACAGTTAGTGAAATGTATAATTGAACTTGTTACATATCTTTACACGTATTAAATATTAATTAAATTGAATAACATATAACTTATACTAATAAACTAAACGTTCATCCGAACATGTCCATCCGGACTGAAAGTGCATACGACCGCTCTGGATCGGATTCTGACGTAGAATATAACTAATACTAATTGTCCATCAGGACAAAATGAAAAATGCGACCGCACTGGGCGGGATTCTAATGTAGAATGTTAGTACCACTTAACTCTCCGTTAAGCGCTAGCAGCCACTAGATCGGACGGCTCGACGTGGAACGGAACATAGTGTTTAGTATTATGAAATGAATGAGAAAACTTCGTTTTTTGATTTGCCATCCTCAACATTATAAAATATCTTTATTATTTGCGTACGAACATCTTTTTTTTTCTTAAAAATCAATTTGAAATATATAGGTCCACATGATACGCGGGGATATCCAAATGAGGATCCAGTATCCAGTATGTATGTACTACATATTTTAGTATAAAATACTAATAAAGAGCAGTAGCGAAAACAAATCCGAGCCGTGTATTCTAAAATAATTTTGATTCACATCAGTAACGTAATGTTGAATCACATCCATTATGTAGGCTACATCGTAATTGCCTGTTTATAAATAAACATTTGCCATAAACATTTCTGTTATTCTCTGCATTTCCGGTTATTATAACATTTATTATTATTCATCATTCTGTATTTTTGTTTAGGACCCAAGACGTCTCAGCTAAACACATAACAGTATTCTTTTTGTTTCAGTGGAGAGAAGGTATATTGTAACTAAATATTCAGTTTATATTTCAATAACGTTTTCCAATTTGTACTTTAAACGAGTTAATAAAAATAAATTCTATAAAACGTTTACGTTCATTTACGGTCAGTGAAAAATTAAAAGTTTTACGCTTAGGTGAAGTAATCAGTAATCGTGCAGCATAAATATATCATAGATTTATATCATAAATATAATATTTTGGAGTCGTGTGTATGAGATTGGAGGAAAAAAAGAAGCTTATGGATAGTAATTATTCTTAGAATATTTCAACATCAGATTTGGTAACCATCACGAATTCTTTTGATTTATCTATATTTTTATACATATGATTAAATTTTGACACCAGAATATAATCATGAATTGTGAATCTCCTTAAAAATGTCCAGAATATTTACTATTTATATTAAAATTGAGTTATCATTCTTAATTCAACTCTCCTTTCACAATTACCAAAATTTAGAAGATATAACAATAATGGATTCCTGATGTATAGAAATAATCCATTTCATACATGTTATTCTATAGAATAAAAATGCATCTAGTAAATATGGTCGTCAGTTATGATTTTTATTATTACGTTTCATACAGTGATTACCTAATATCAATGTCATCAACGTTTAATTTACAGTCATTTATATTGTTTGAAATTTACTTTACATGCGAGTATTAGGTATAAAAGGATTCTGTTTAGAAAATAATTTTTATAATAAAAATACTGCTTAAGTTCTGTTAAAAACATTTAAGTTATGTTACATTTTAAAACCAGTCTTACATAAATAATGCCTCTTATAAAGTATACAAAATAAACCCTTTCAAATACAACCACTGAAAGGGATTTAAAAAGACCAACAACAAAAACTGGCTTACAAAAGTTTTAAATGCGCGCAGCCGTTTAATACAAGAATTCTTAGCTAAGTACTAAAACTCAATTGATTTATTTTTGTTTAGCAAAGCACAATGGAAGCATGCTAGTATAAGTTGTAAAAGTTTTATGAGTGTTGAGGAGTTGGGTGAAAAGTGGAGCCCGGAATGTCTGGAAGAAACTTGTGCCGCCTTGCAGACGCCTCTTAACGTTATGCTTTTATGTTTACTCTTGATCACCTACAATAATTTATAATTTTATTCGTAAAATTTAGAATAATATAGACAAGTTATTGCTTTAATTTTTGTTTAGATTATTTACAATAATAATAGCATTACACCCTTGTTCGAAAATAATAAGAATGATCTTAAACAACTCGATTTGTATCATGAAAATAACGAAATTAAAATTATTGTACAACAATTGAATGTAAAAATTTTACACATGCAATATTAACGTGTAACAACTTTCCTCTGTTTTCACCTAGATAAATAATTTTTTGATTAATAATAAGACTGAATTTAAATATTTTTGTTTTTCTGTTTGTTTGTTTTTTATTTGCCATATTCCATTCGGTATATTACTTTACTTAACAGGTAAGTAATAATTATACTAGAATGGAGCTAGTAAATTGAATTGTAGGACAAAATTGTTGTTGTTGCGATCAACACTTGTTTTGTTGGTATAAGGAAAGTATTTTTTGGTGTTTAAAGACTAAATTAAGTAATGATCTGTGCGCATGGTCTAATTGAAGTTAGATATAGGAAGAGATTCGCGGTTCCGCAAATCGGTTAATTTGATAGTTGAGGATTGTAAGTTACGGTAGGTGGTCGTGATTGGAAGAGGTCAAACGAAGGTAATGTAGGTTGTGTAAATACATTGTTTGAAATCCTACTGAGGCATTTGTATCGGTAGCATCCTGACAAAGCCCAAACTGATGACTGTGTTGCGTTGTCAGGTTTACAGGGTCTAAAAGATGAACTCCGGCAAAGCCCATTAGGGTTTGTAACGGAGGGGGTAGTGTGGCAACCGGGATGTCACAAAGTTTTCCTCTACGGGGGGTCAGGATGTTCCGATAACAATCCGCAACAATCAGCAATCGATAACGTAGACTGGAATAAAGTGTTTAGCATTTTAAAAAAAATAGGGTTCAAATACATTGATAGAAAAACAATTGGTAACATTTACAGGAACCAAACACCAACGGTAATAATTGAAGAACATAAGAAAGAAGCCGTTATAAGAAAGGGAGTCCGACAATGATGTTCCCAATCCCCGTTACTGTTTAATCTTTACATAGACCTAGCAGTTAATGATGTTATAGAACAATTTAGATTCGGAGTAACAGTACAAGGTGAAAAGATTAAGATGCTACGATTTGCTGATGATATAGTAATTCTAGCTGAGAGTAAGATGTATTTAGAAGAAACAATGAATGGCATGGATGAAGTCCTACGCAAGAACTATCGCATGAAAATAAACAAAAACAAAACGAAAGTAATGAAATTTAGCAGAAATAACAAAGATTATTCATTATCACTATTTGTGTGATAACACAAATAGGAGGAGAAAAGATTATGGAGGTAGAAGAATTTTGTTATTTGGGAAGTAGAATTACTAAAGATGAACGAAGCAGGAGCGATATAAAATGCCGAATAGCACAGGCGAAACGAGCCTTCAGTCAGAAATATAATTTGTTTACATCAAAAATTAATTTAAATGTCAGGAAAAAATTTTTGAAACTATATGTTTGGAGCGTCGTTTTATATGGAAGTGAAACTTGGACGATCGAAGTATCTGAGAAGAAAAGATTAGAAGAAGCTTTTGAAATATGGTGCTATAGGAGAATGTTAAAAATCAGATGGGTGGATAAAGTGATAAATGAAGAGGTGTTGCGGCAAATAGATGAAGAAAGAAGCATTTGGAAAAATATAGCGAAAAGAAGAGACAGGACTTATAAGCCACATATTAAGACATCCTGGAATAGTCGCTTTAATATTGGACACGTAAAAGAAAAAAATTGTGTCGGCAGGCAACGTTTGGAATATGTAAAACAAATTGTTAGGGTTGTAGGATATAGGAGATATACCGAAATGAAACGACTAGTACTAGATAGGGAATCTTGGAGAGCTGCATCAAACCAGTCAAATGACTGAAGACAAAACAAAACGTAAAAATACTGTGAAAATTTATTTACAAAAAGATTATGTAATAAAATTAAATTATAATAATAATAATAATATTTTGATATAATAAATTATTATTAAATGAAAAGCCCTTGTCTGTAATACATATGCCACACATGAGGAGATTCTTTGAAATTTCCATGTTGTCAGCCAAAAACAGGTCACAGAAATTTTGTTCTGCTTTTTACTCATTTTAACATTGTGGCGTTAGTATTTTCTCGGCTGGCTCAATTATCTGTTTTTACTCTTCTCTACTTTGACAAGGGCTTGGTTCAATTATTGCACTACACGTGCGCATTTAGAAAAGTTATTCATTAGCATTAATAATATTGTTGGTGTGCCTTCTAGAATTCTTTAGAAACATTCTACTCCTTCCTATCACGTTTCTTTTTGTTTGCCATTTCGAAATATAGAAATTTTACATTTTAAGCATTTTGAATGGTCTATACTGCTGGCGTAACAAAGGTTTTTATTCACATCATATCCTTCATTAATCTAGCAGTTCACAAAAGCGTTAATCGGTTAATTAATTCTCCTGTACATTCATTGTATGAAAGAGTAGCTGCCAACTCCTACACATATTTATTATGTACGTTGGAGTATAAAACTTATATTGTGTTTTGTTTTCCAAAATAAATTTTCATTAAAAAAAATAACAAATAATCAGAAAAATTAAAATACAATGTGGTTCTTATAAAATGTGTAAATAAATCTCAGGTTTGATAACTTACAAGATTTATTTTTTAATCTTTTACGCATTTATGTTTTAATATTAAATCTCATATATTTTCTTATAAAATTACTAAATAAACATTTGAATAAATTCTTAAATAAAACTATAAAGCATTCATTTTATAATGACTTATTAACTGAAAATGATAATTCTTAATAAATAAAATAAATGAAGATCGATAATATTATATTCGTTCTAATTGGTATGCGTTTCCTACTTTCGAGCTAAATCTTTACAGTTTTATTTTCTTGTGTATCTCATAAGTAAGTTATAATTGTATTTAATTCCTCAATTTTAATAAGAACAATGTAACGAAGGTATACAAAAATACATCTTATAACAAAAGAAAACCAGGATATGAATTACCTATAATGTAAAATACGTAATAATACAAAAATTGTGTGTATATATATATATATATATATATATATATATATATATATAGTTAATTACATTTTTTCTAAGATTAAACTTATCACAGCCCACTGTGTCTAAATACTTAAATACTTTTTCCTGTTTAGCCTCCGGAATTACCTTTCAGGTATTACTTCAGAGGATGATATGTATGAGTGTAAATGAAGTGTAGTCTTGTACAGTCTCAGAGACCATTCCTGAGATGTTTGGTTAATTGAAATCCAACCACTAAAGAACACCGATACCCACAATCTAGTATTCAAATCCGTATAGAAGTAACTGCCTTTACTAGAACATGAACGCTGGAACCCTCGACTTTCAAATCAGCTGATTTGGGAAGACGCGTTCACCACTAGTCCAATCCAACGGGTTCATCTATATACCTATAATTATTTATGTTGCTGCGTTACTCTGATTTTTCTGTTTTACAATTAACCAAAGTTTGCTTGAGCTGTAACTTAAATCTTGTTTTATTAAATTTTGATTATTTGGCTTTGTTTACCAATAGTTTTCATGTGAAATTTGCTGACGCTTTTGAATTAAGGATCATTTTAGCTTAATTTATTCGAAATTTTGTGTGCTAATTTACTTTTATTTAACAGTTGTAATTTATTTTTACAGTAGAGATGGTTCCCAATTTGTTTATTTATCATTTTTATTCATGGAGATGAATTAATTTTCATTGAACTATACTAAAACTGATGAATAACACTACAATAACTTCTTCATTCAAATTTGCTACATTTTTTAATATTCTACTTTTGGGTTTATGCTCTTCTTAATTTCTATTTTCATTCTATTTTCTTCTTAATTTCTATTTATAATTCATTTTCGTAGAAGAAGCTTTTATTTTATCTCAATATGAATTTTTCCAGTTCACTAACACCTACAGTACATTTTCTAGGTCTCTGTTCACCCGTGAGAGGAAATATTTCAATCCTCTAAGGTTTTATAACTTTATAACCTATAAGGTATTTCAGGTGATGTTAATATTCCTGATTTTTTCTGGAAAGGTTGTGGCACTTATTAGAGTTATAGAGCTGATAAACCAAGTTATGTTTTCAGGAGTACACAATAAGCCTAAAGATACTTAGGATATCTTAACTACATTAAAATATAATTTCTTTTAGAAATAATATTAGTAACTAACCTATTTAACAAAGCTTATATACATAAATCCTCACATGTGAGTATAATCTTGTTATCTTTCAAGCTATAATAAAGGTGGGATATAGCATTTAGTACTTTGAGTTTGCAAACTTTTTCTGTTATATAACAATTGTAAAAATTTTATGTTAAATTATAATCTTGAAATGTATAATTTCAAGTTCAAATATGGAGAACTATTTTTTACAAGTTAATGAAATATGATATAGTCTATTAAGTACTGAAAATAATTACATTAGTAAAATATTTCAATATTTTAGTATATAATCGTTTTAATAAATTTTTTTAATTAACATTTTTCAGTCGATTAAACATTTTGACATAATTTCTTCGTGAATTTGTAGTCAATATCCGTATTATAGATTCTATTTATATTTTTTTCCTTTATAAATTAATTTCATAGATTTATGTTGACAATTTTAAAAATATTTATTTATATACAATTTATTTAAAAAAGAAGATTCATTGTTTTTTTTTATGCAGATAAGCCAAATTAGGACCAGGCAAATATACTTTTTTTTCTAGCCTCTTTTCTTTTCTTCCAAGCGTTTCTCATTTTTTCAGCATGGCTTCGCATTTCCTCATCTATTCACTCCCTTCCTGTTTTCCTTCTTGAAATTATTTCAGGAAAAAGGAGAAAAAATGTAATATTTATTATATTAGGTTTCCTTTTTCCTTTGCCCTGTAAATTATTGTACGGAAGTTATTTCTATCGTAACAGTCCTTTTCTTTCAAGCCAATTCTTAGCAGGTTTTTCTTCTGTTTAAGGTAGTTCGTCTTAGTTTTCATGTTCCACTGCTTGTCAAAGATTTATTTATTTAGCTTGTCTGGATTCATCCTGATCATATGTCCCTAGAAATGTAACCTTCTCTTTCTTAAAGCTGTTTCTAGGTCTTCTTGATTTTGGTAGATCTCCTCGTTAAATTTCAGTCTGTATCCTTCCTCTGTTACTTTAATGACTTAATAACTGAAAATGATAATTCTTAATAAATTAAGAATTTATTAAGATTATTATAATCTTAATCATAAGAATTTATTATGATTTTTTTCATGGATGTGCCTTTATTTATTTCTTTCGATCCTGAAATGCAATTTTTTCGAGATTGGTTCCTTGTAAAGTTTCAATCCCAGACACGATTACTAATGGTCTTACTACAGTTGCGTAACGACTCAGTTTCGCGGCCTTTGAGAGATTCTTCATATTGTAGATATCTTTGGTAATAAAGATATCTTCCTCAGTTTTGATGTTCTATCTTCAAATGATCTTTTATCTATTTCTGTCCTGCTTATAATCTGTCATAAGTATTTAAAGTGGATGGTGACTTTTATCTTTCTGTACTTAGTCTCTATTGCCTTTTGTGTGAATGATTTTATGTTTGTCATGATTTCTGTTTTGATAAAGATACCTGTAGGTCTTCTTTCTGGGCTCTTTCTGTTAATTGTTCTATTTTTGCCACTGTATCTTCTTTCGATTCAGCCAAAAGAACCAGGTCAAAACCAGGAAAGTTAGGTACCTAACTTTCCTGAGACATTGATGTCTCGATTTTTAGACCCAATCTTCGCACCCTTATCATTTATTTGCCAAAAGTTTTTCATTATTTTGTCAAAAAAAAGTTAAACGAGATTCGTGATAATCCATAACCCTGATTCAACTTCGTCTTCACTTGAAAGGTACGCTTATTTCTCCCATAAACGTAACATTAGACTCCTCTAAACATATCCATGTTTCTGAACGTGAGTGTTTCTGTGATTTCATTCTTTATTTTTTATTTAGTAATTCATTTATTTTTTGTTAGTTAAAATTATATTAATCATATAATTCATAATCGTATACCTTACTATAAAAAATAGGATAAATTTAATAATTTGCTTTACGTTTGTAGTTTTCTTTAAATAACATAAATTAAATCAACATAAACAAAACAACATAAATTAAACCTAAAGTTCTCGGTCTATGAAACTGGAATCTATCTTTTCTCATTTTTAAATTTTTCTATTATTTTCATTAGCCACTTCCCTAAATATTTTAATTAGCCACCAAAATTTAACATTTATAAACGTTAAAATTCTCTAAAAAATGATTAAGGTTTTCGATGCTAAATCATTATACACCAATGCTGATTTACCATATCACTTAAAAGTGTTAAACGAGACATTTATAAGTTTCACATAAAACAATTGATTTTAATAAATTAACCATTTTTTTCTGAATATTGCTATATTTTTATTTTCAAATGAAAATGTGTCTCATCTTTTAATAAGTAAAAATTACGCGTACTATAATAAAATTGTTATCGGTAATTTTTCAATAGTTTTTTTTTCGAATTTCAAACCGATTAATTTCAAAGTACCTATTAAGGAATCTTCCTTTGGACGGTCAGTACACAGCTCGCGACATACAAACCAATTCGCGAGAATAAAGCGCATTGTAATAAATATAAATTTATTTTTTGCTAGAGGAGGCCCCACTCCCATTATCATCATGCTTGTCAGAATAAATAACAGTTAAAGTCTGTTCAATTTATAAAAACAATCAGTGTGCTGAAATTTCTTCGCAGCAACAGTTTTTGGCTCGCACAGGACTCAAAACTTTAAGTGATCTGAATGCATAGCCCTAATCTTAAAACTAGTACTTAAAACCGGATACCCATCCTTCTTGAGATTAAAAAACTACAATCAACGGTTCTTAACGTTATACAAAAACACCATACTTCCTTCCTCAGTTTTTGTTTTTTTGGTTTATTATTTTAGTCAAATAACCAGAGGTAAGTGCAGCCAGTCACGCCGCAGACTCAGCAAAAGTGGTAGTGGCAGAGTTGTTGAGCTGCAGCGCCGTACACCACAGAACATTTAAAGCTAGTTTTATCGATATCCGAAAGAGAATAAAAAATACAATGAGTCTTTTTGTAGAAAATTTAATTTTAAATACAAGTGGTCTTTAAATTCAATTAGATCAACCGTTTGTCCAAAGTAATGTTGAATATAAGCAAAGAACATAATCTGTTTGTTACTGCAAGGCATTAAAACGGCCATTATCTATAAACTGTTAATCATTCCGTAAAGGCAATCTATACATATACGTATATAAATATATTTTTTTTTATCCGCATATATACCTAATTTAATACCGGCGGGCGATAACGATAGCAACGATCTGAGAGGGGCGCACAGAGTGGATACAAGCATCTCCCATCGCGCAGATAACCGCGCACTTCTCCCACCATTGCGGTACTGCCGTCCCCCAAAATCTCAGGCTCCTATATTAGAGAGTGCACGAGTGATCTGGCAATTCATCGTCGACCACCACGTGAAGATGAAGTTCGAAGAAGAAGAAGTCTCCAGGCCGGCTCAACGTGGGACCTCTCGGCGGATGCCAACATCCCCGCCGGATCAACAGGCCTGGCCGACTCGCCGAGGGAGCTGCTAGACGCGGACGTTACATTCCCGCTCCAGCTCCAGCTCGCCGGCCTCAGCAACAAGAGCCGGCCCAGCGTGAGATCACTCGGGGAGAACCGCCTCGGCCGCGCCGGCGAAAGATGACCGACGCCGACCCGGCACTGCTGAGCTCTGGGGGCCACCACTGCCACGCTGTAGTGGGGACCCAACTGCCGCTGAGGAAAAGCCCGGTCGGACTTCAATGAACGAGCCGCAAATTCCCGACTTCGCCGGAGACCAGCTTCCGGAAACAACAGCTCTTCTCAGAGCTAACGCTAATTTTGGTCGCTCAGAGCTATCGCGAGGCCAATTTTGGTCGATTGTCGATCGCTCGCAATGTCTGGGGTGGAATTCCGTGTTTCATTAACTTTGAAGCGATTGTAGAAGACAAAACTTTCTAGCAATAGTTTAATATTATCTGGGAATTTTCCAAGGTCATAAATTCCTAGAATTCTGACAGCCTGACACTGCGATCTCCGCCCACCCAGCACAATACATTATGACTTATGTGTTACACTTGTCACCAGACGCAACGCGTAAACGCAACAGTTACGACTCGACTCATCGAAAAACACAGTCAGTTAGCTTGAATATTTGGTATTGTCATACGGTAGCTTCTTTTCGTTTGTATTAACAGTATTATTTATCAATAATATAAATATATTAAATATAAATTAATCAATATTATTTATCCTCGGTGACCACGTTGAGTTTCAATTTTTCTTATGTTTAAAATGTAAGTACCTTTTCTTTGTTTTAAATTAAATTGCTTTTCTTACCTATCTATTTAATTGATAAGTGAGCATTCTCAGCAACAGATCTCAAATTGCGGTCCTTACACTGAGAGAAAAATAAGGGACAGTATTACAAATATATTAGGAATAACAATAATTCTATTTAAATTAAGAAGTCGGTAATGTAAACCGTAATAAATATATTGCAACATTAATATACTTCTTGTAAATTTGAATATATCTATATTAGATTTTAATATACTTGCATTGCTGTCCCTGATCGTAATATGCAGTATTGTTATTATTTCTCTCAATGTAACGGAGATAATAGCCGCAGTTCATGAGTTTTTGAATTTTCTAGGAAAATATTTAATTCAATATTTATTCTTTAAATATTGATATATTTTTTGCATTCTAGTACACCCATGGACATAAGTAGTAAACCGAAAAAATTGAAAATTTGAAAATTATCACTTCAATGAAGAATGGAAACTCGATTACTTTTTTACAATGGTGAATGATAAATGTTGTTGTTTAATATGCCTTATCTCGGTAGCCATTGCTAAAAAGGGTAATCTGGAGAGACATTTTTTAGCTTTACATAACTAGTATAAAACAGATTATCCACCAAATTCTGAACTGAGAAAACATAAAGTTAGGGATCTTAAAACAAATCAACAAAGCATTTTTAAAAAGCCAAGGTTGAAGTTACAAGCAGTAACTACTGCATCATTCAAAGTAAGCTATCTCTTAGCAAAAAAATTTAAGCCATTTTCCGACGGTGAAACTGAAATTTTTTTGGAAGTGTCAGATTACCTTTTTAACGATTTTAAGAACAAGAGTGAAATTGTTGCTGCGATTCAAGATCTACAATTGTCTCGAAACACAGTGATGCGACGAATTAAAAGGATGAGTCGGAATGTAAAAGAGCAGTTATATAATGATATTAATAGTCGTTCTTGTTTTTCCCTTCAGTGACTTATGTGATACAGCACACTTACTTGTTTTCGTTCGTATGGTTTTTAAGGATTTTACATCTAAAGAAGAATTGTTGGATATGATTTCTTTTAAGGAAAGGACTAGAGGTGCAGACATATTCAAATCCTTTAAAAACTTGCTCAATGATTTGAAAGTACCACTTTTAAATCAGTCTCAATAACAACGGATGGCACAGCTGCAACGATAGGTTGCAGAAATGAATCTATAGCCCTATGTCAAAATGAAGATGAATTCCCAGCCTTTTTGAGCTATCACTGCATAATTCACCAGCAAGTGTTAGCTAGCAAGAGACTAAACACAAAAGAGGTAATGGACATAGCATTTAAAATTGTTAATTTAATTAGAGGAAGTTTCCTCAAACGGCGTCTCTTCAAACTGCAGCTCGATGAAAGGCCAACCTGAATTATTACTACATACCGATGTCAGATGATGACTAAGCAGAGGTAAATTTCTGCAGCGATTTCGTGATTTATTGTCTGAAATTATAGATTTTCTTCACGAAGAAGATGGAAACTGTGAAAATTTAAATGATGAAACTTGACTTAGTGACTTAGCATTTCTTACCGATTTTACTTAAATTTAAGTCATTTCAATTTAGAATTACAAGGTAAAAATAAAACAGTAATTGATATGATCAGCTGCATAGACGCATATAAAACAAAATTTATTTGCTAATAGAAGATCTGCAACAAAATAATCTGAATCATTTTCCAAATATGGCAGATAACCTACAAAAACATAAAAATATTAATTAATAGATCGACAAATACGTCGCGGAAATCCAAAAAGTAATTGAAGATTTTGAGGTAAGATTCCAGGATTTTAAAAAAATTAAAGAAATTGTGGAATTTATATATTTTCCATTTAAAAAAGGTTTAAGTGTTAAACGCATTAGCAAAAAAATTTCAGATATATTTCATATGGATCAAAATGCATAGAAAATGAAATTATAATTTTACAAACTGACTTAATCTTACAAGCCAGCAAATTTGAAGAAGATTTTTTGGAAATATGTCAACCGAGAAAAATATCCCAGTATCACCAAATGTAGCGAATAATATCTATTCTTGTTTCAGATCTACATACCTATGCGAATCGGCATTTTCATACTTGAAGCTAACGAATACTAAACAACGTTCAATCCTGATTGATTCCTGTACTGAAGACTCATTATTATTATTATCTTTGTCAGGATATACACCTAATTATGATTCCTTGATTAGAGACATGCAAACTCAGTCTTCCCATTAATGTTAAGGCAACAAAGTAAATTCTAAATCTGTCTTTATCTGTAGCTACTTTGAATTAATAAATATTGTTAATAATTATCCATGTTCTTTTAATTCCCCTGGACGTGAGTATTTTGGCCCTTGAATAATTATTGCTGTTGTTTTTACATAGATAGATAAGCCGTATATCTATATTTCAGTACGAGTTGTACTCAGAGAGCTATTGATAGATTAGCAAAAAGTAAGTCATATTATTCTTTCATTATAAATTTTCCTGGCCCAAAAAAACGCAAAAGTGAAATATTGAAATCAAATTATCAGCCATACTGTGCATTTTTATAACAACTTTTTCATATTTACGAACAAATAGTACAACTTATACATAAAAAAATATACTTATAAAAAATAAAATTGCATTTTAAGTTAGTAAAAATCTATCTTGAAAAAGTGTCGGAAAATCGAATTTTTTAGGTACCGCATGTACGGAATGCTGCTATCAAATTTGGGTCTGGAAATTTATTTTCTTCATGAGCCTATATCTCAAAAACTTAATAAGTGAATTAAAAAATAATATATTTTACTTATCTACCCATACCTCGTTGGAATGCACCTTATACTGAAACACGTTGTATAAACATAGTATGCATTTCACACTCCTTCCCCATTAGACTACGCCTATGACAACAAGTCGATCGCGACACACTTTTAAGATAAAAAGTCGATCTTATATACAGAAAAGTTGGCCACCCCTGGTTTATACTACTTTAAGATCAAAAAATTTGGCATAATTCTTGAAATGAAAATTTTGTTTGGAAAAATGCAAGGATCCCGCCCCACTCGTGGTTAAATCTCTCAGCACAGAAATACATTTTATATTAAAAAATTTAATATTGAAAAATTAAATTAAAAACCTAGTTTAACTACTTTTTATATATAAAATAACTGTTACTAGAAAAATGAAATTAAATTTTGGACTAAAAACATTGCCGTAGTTGTTGAACAGTGGTATATACATTTTCTGATAAGGAGAATATTTTATTAAAAGAATATATGTATTAATAAAAAGTTTCACAAAATTAGTAATGTGTATTAACAATATTAGAATAAATTTATATTAAAAAATTTTAATTTATGTTAGCTGTCCCTCCTAGTACGTAATTGAAATAAAGTTGTCCTCTCTCTAATCAGTACGCCAAATATTAAGCTAGTAGGAATACTTGGTAACGCGCCCAATTACAATTACATAGCCTGCTACTAAATCTATCTTCTTTCAATTTTACGCATACATTTTATACGTGAGAAAGTGTTCTTACACCTTATCACCAATTAAACATACTGTATATTGCAATTAAAATATACATGTAATTTTTCTATCATTAATTTAGTACAAATAAATATTTTAAAATGTATTATTAAAGTTATGAATTCGTCTAAAATAGAATTTGTAACTAAGAAAATGTAATTTAAGTTTTACTCATAAGTTCGTATTGTAAAACTTTATGAACAAGTAAATTACGTAATAACATGCTATTCAATGTTAAATAAAATATCATAGTAGTAAAACTTTATACTACAGTAACTTTCCAGAGACAGACTTTTTGTTTTAAAACTTTGTTTTTAAATACCAAGTAGAATAATCTGCTTTCGTCATTAATCGCTAATTGGCAACAGCACACATGAAAAAGGAAATTGTTTCTTGTATTATGTATCAATGGAAACCGGTTTATTAATCAAAAGTTCAACGGTTGCGTTTTAACGTGTACTTGTCATTTTTTAATCTTCCTTTGTATTTCTAGATGAAATGTTTCTGACATGTTGAAATTATTAAGAATTAAGAAAACGGAAGTTAATAACTGTTTATTAACAAATTATGTCTACACTATTTTAATTTTAAAAATTAAACAAAAAGGAACCCAAAAGAAAAATTAATTTTTTTAAAATTATTTCCATGAATGTTTTTAGCGAAATAAAATAAAATTGAAAATTCAATTTTTTAGTCTGTCTTGAAAGTTTTCTTACAAATCAATTACCAATTTTTATAAGGTACTTGTACACATTTTAATTTTCCTTACTGAATAGAGAATGTTCATATAATGCATAGTTTCCGATAGAAAGTGAAACATAATTTATTTGTTTAGCAGGATCTATCGTAGCCTTTGGCGGTCGTATTTACGAAAAAAATCATTAATTCTTCACGTTCTCAATTAAGGCCGGTATAGAACAAAACATTCTTGAAAATAAGTATTCCGTTATCATGAGCATATTCTATTTTGTATCGCTCATTTTTCTTCAAAAGTTAGGTTATAGCATCCAACATACATATAAAATTTTATCTTTTACACTTACGAAAAGATCAATGTTTTGCATCAGTACACTAGTTTCAATAAACTGTGGTTCATGTTATGATTTACATTAGCAACGAGTAAGCAACATTTTAACTTATCTATAAATGGAGTTTTATCTTATTTAATACTTTACCAATATATAATTAAACGTAAGTTATAATTTATTTAAAATACAACTAAATCACAACTATATTACTTTTTTATTTGTTGTAATTATTGCGATTATAATACGATACATGAAAATAAGTGTTATCGAATTATAATACTAAACTTTTTCTTCCTACTAGACTTGAATTAATAAGTTTTTAATAGCAATATTTTAAATTACAATAAATATTTAATACACGTTTAAACTATTAAAAACGTCCTTTTCTCGGACGAGATAATAAATAAATTATTATAATGTTAATTTAAAGTTATACAAAAAAACCAAGTAATAAATCTAAATACTACATATACTGCACTTTCAAACGCACAATTTTTATTTATTCATCAATATTAATTTTGTTAGCATCAAAGAAGGCCCCATTTTATGCAACACACAAATGCCAGCGTTTTTTAAGTGTTCGGAACAGTTTTTATAGGCGCTTACCGGTATGATCTTAAGCTCCTTCCACGAATTTCGTATTATGTCTTAAATTTGAGTCAAAACGGATACCTCGGAACGGCAATTTTAGCTTCAAAGACAGAAATCACACGGGAAAATATCTTGTGAATATAGTGCTTTATCGAAAGTATTTATTGCGTTTTTGGCCTTAAATTCGGTCACAATTGTCGTTCTATACAATGGCGCATTATCGTCATGAAAAATCCACGAATGTTTCTTCCACAAATCTGGCCGTTTCTGATGGATTTTTTACGCAAACGCTTCAATACGGTCAAACAGAATTTTTTATTGACCATCTGTCTCTCTGGAATGAATTTATGATGTACCAAACCAGGAATATCGAAGAATGCAATGAGCATCACCCTGACTTTTGAGCGACTTTGACGTGATTTTTACGGTTTGGGCTTGTCTTTTGTCCTCCATTCAGATGACTGTTGACTTGTTTGCATGTCAAACTCGTAGACCGATGTCTCATCACCAGTTATGAAGCGTTCCATGAATTTTTGATCAGAATTGCCGCAATTCGGCATATATAAAGCGACCTGCTCATGGTACTGTTTTTTAAGAAAATTGAGCTCTATTGGAACAATCCCTGCGGCGACCGCCTCATACCGCAAATATCCACCAAAAACAAACGAACAGATTCGTGAAAGATATTAAGATCACGAGCTATTTCTGCCAAACTGGAATGGCGATTATCGAGCACAATTTCCTTCACTTTTTCGATGTTTTCATTGGTCGAAGAGGTCGAAGGTCGTCCAGAACAAGGTATGTCTTCGATGATCTCTCGGCCTCCTTCAACGTTTTATACTACTCGTAAAAAAGTTTTTTTGATAAAACTAATTCACCATAAGTTTTTTCTAACATTTTTTATTGATTTGGAACACGAAGTTCCGGTCATAATACAAAATTTTAGGCAAATTCTTTCTTCAATAATTTTGTTCATTGTAAAAATTGCGATGCGCTACTGAAGTGGACTGATTCAATCAGCTGCTATAAATAAACTGGTCAACAGATCGTGCTCGTTTTGAGCATAGTAATTAAAAAAAATTACGGTAAAATTTTTTTTTTAAATCATTTTTCTTAAATAAAAATTCACGGTACTTTTTTGACAGAATGTATTATTTAGAAATAGTAATCAATCAATAAAAAAATAAATTTGTGCTCTGTCTCATTTCTCACTTGGTTCCTAGTACTTAGATAACCATAAATTAATGGTACTTAAATGAATTTTTTATTTTATTTTTTTATTACTTCATTAAGAAAAATGTTTAATGAATAAAGGTTTCCCATTTATATGTTGCATGTACAGTTGCAAGCCTCAAGTGCGGTTGTGTATTTCTATAATATTCTGGAAAAAATCAAGATCCAATTACAAAGACTTTTTATATCCAAATAAAAATTGAGTAAGTTAAACATTTTTTGAAAGGTAATAACATAACTCTCCTCCGTACAACTGGCTTTTTAATGTACTGATTTAAGGAAACATACTCTAATAATAGGAATATTTCTAATTGTATCACCTGTATATTGCACAATGCTTGAATTTTTACTCCTTTTATTCATACGCTTAGGATTACAATTCTTCTAAAACATGGTTTTGCTAACTTTATCAATAATAATAATTATTTCATACTAATAGACTCTATACTGCCGGTCTCCGTAGCCCGAGTGGTAGCGTCTCGGGCTTTCATTCTGAGATCCCGGAAGTAATACCTAACGATGATTCCGGAAGTTAAAAAAATATATAGTCTATGCTCTTTGTGTCTATTCTACTAAAATAAATCGATATTATACACACACCGATTTACTATTCACAGAAAATTGTAAGTTTTTACAGACACAATAAAAAAATCAGGAAATATTATAAGTAAAATATGCTGTAGTGTAAATGCATTCTAAAAATATTTCAACACATAAATAATGAGTTTATTTTATTTACTCAAACATACTGTATTATATAAAAGTTATTTTCAAATAAAACGTTGTGGACATCACGACATTCTATTAAAGGCAGTGCTGAGGTCAGCAGAAGTTGTTAATTTCAGCGTCTTGCTGTGATACGGCAAAAGTAATGCGTCATGGTCAAGTGACATCCCTTTGTGTAAAGGGACGCTGGTCGTTTTGATTGTATTGCCGATCAGACGACAGTATGTGCGAAGCCAATTTGACGTAGTGTCTTGTGTCTTGGTAGTGAACTGTGCGTAGGTATACACGCATGTGATGGTGTCTCCTTTGATTTAATTTATTTTAGCGGTCTCTTCTCTACACTAGTAGTGATTACTTCACATTTTCAATTAGTAACCGAAGGGTACCGCTTTTTATATCAGTTTTACTGATTTGAAATATTGTTTCAGTATTAAATTTTACATTTTCGTTTGATTTTTTGTATTTTTAAATATTTCACGGGTTCGTTTTTCATACAATAAGGTAATTTTTAGGATGTTCAAAGAAGTACATCAGAAGAAAGTATCTTTATTTAAGATTTTTTTTAAGGATTTAATAAAGCTACCAGCTCGACAAAGGCTCTTCTATCAACAAATAAAAATTTTTAAGACAAGCTAAGAGTTACATTTATTATAGTAGTATTCCTTACATTTATTATAATAACGCAGAAGACCTTATTTTACTAGTTATATATAAATTATATTTTAAATATTAATTTATTTTATTCAAAAAATGACATATTAAATGGAAGAAATATATTATGTAAATAAATGAATATTAGAGGTCGTTCTGTAGCGGGCAAGTTCTTTGTCTTAGAATCAAGACTCTACTTTGCCCATAAAGAAGCCCTTGTAACGAAAAAAAAAAATGTCTTGCTTGTTGACGCCCACCAATAAGTAATTTATGAAGTATTTCACACGAAACTATGACACATAAGACCAAATAGTTTGAATGAATGTATGTTTTAAGCGGACTGAACACAGGTTACAGTTCTATTATTGGTAAACTCCCATTCTTTCACAAAAAAAGTATTTTGAAAAGCTGCATGAATTCAGAAATTTATTTAATTACTGTCTATTCAAGAAAAAACATTCCAATTCTGGTAAGTTCAAGGGTGGCAATTTGTTTCAAGGATGTTTCAATACGTGAGACATCATTGACAAACTTAATTTATTAATTACTCTGAAAGGGAGTGAACCCCTAATTTTACAACTCACAAAATTTCAGCGTTTAGAAAGAAATCGATTTTTTTGTAGAAAAAAAATTTCGACCCCAAATTATCCACGTCTGCAGACAAGAAATGTAACTTTGTTGAATTAAAAATTAAGATTTTCTAAATCAACTCAGTGTTTCCATTGACAAATCCTTTGCAAACAATGTTTATCAGCAATAGTAGACCGAGATTTCTTTGGTGACAACTTTATTACTCGCCATTGGAGAGCAACATCATCTTATTGACATATCATCAGGCTTCCGGTTGAAATGAAAGTACGTTTCCTCTTCACTATTTAAGTTTTGGATTTCGGTTAAGCAAGAATATGAAGAAGTAGATAAGTAACAAGGTCCTCCTAAGCACTACTTTTGTGATATTCAAGTTAAATTATATAGGTCAGTAATCAGAATGAAATATAAATTGCAGGTAAACTTTTAAAAAGAGATGTGATCAGGAATTGAGAAGTTACACCCAGATTTGAAGATCAGATGAAGAAAGAATAAGGTTCTCCATTTTCCCATTGATTTCGATAAAAGAATAGCGTGAAAAAACATCCTATTGAGAATCCATAATATTCTATTATCCTAACTGACTTGATGCTCTCTAAGAAAAGCTATATATTTCCAGCAGCGGTTCGAAATTTCTAAATATTACCATTATACTGTATTACTATGACATTTAATATACGAGGTATATGAGAAAAGTAATGAGATTGGTAACACTGCGGGCGATCTGAAAATACTATGTCTACCGGTCTTTGATAGACCGGTTTGTTCATCACTTCCTCATGCTCAGTACGAGTTTCAACTCCGTTCAGCCAACACATTAGTTTTGACAGCGCCATCAGTGAACTTGGGTTTTTGTTGTGTGTTACGAAAATGGAGCATCGAAATTTAGAGCAACGTTGTGCAATCAAGTTTTGCGTTAAACTTGGGGAATCCGCGAATGTGACCTTTGAAAAGTTGAAACAGGCCTATGGGGAACATTGCTTATCAAGAGCACAAGTTTTCCGCTGGCACAAATCTTTTTGGAAGGCCGAGAACACGTTGAAGATCAACCTCGATCAGGAGATCTTCAACTTCAAAATCTGACGAAAACGTTGAGCGTGTGAGATCAGACCGTCGTTTAACAATAAGGATGATGAGTGAACAGTTAAATTTTAACTGTTTCATCGTACATCAAATTTTGGCAGACGATTTGGTCATGCGAAAGTTTTGTGCGAAATTGGTGCCGATAAACCTTACAACGGAACAGAAGGACAATCGAAAAAATGTGTACGTTGATCTTCTTCAGAGGATTAATAACGACCAAGAATTCTTCAGTCGTGTGATCACAGATGATGAATCCTGGATATTTGAGTACAATCCTGAAACAAAGCGAAGAGTGGCACACTTCTTCATCTGTTCGACCGAAAAAATGTCTAATGAGCAAATCAAAGATCAAAACCATGCTGATTTGCTTTTTTGACAGTAGGGGTATCGTGCATAAAGAATTTGTTCCTCCAGGACAAACTGTCAACCAAGTGTTTTACAAAGGTGTCCTTGGAAGGCTCAGGAAAAGAGTGATTTGCATGAGACCAGACATTGCAGACAAGTGGATGCTTCATCATGACAATGCCCCATATCACACGGCCATTTCCATCAGGGATCTTTTGACCTCAAAACGCATTCCTACGGTTCCTCAACCGCCCTATTCACCTGATTTGAGTCCTTGTGACTTTTTCTTTTTCCCGAAATTGAAACGTCTTAAAAGGACGTCATTTTTGAACTCTGGAGAACATTCAAAAGACTATCACCAACCACTTAAAAGCCCAACAGTTGAAGCCTTCCAGCGCTGCTACCAGGAGTGGGAACAACTCCGCCGGTGTATAGCTGCTCAAGGGAACTACTTTGAAGGGGATGATATTGTTGTTTGAAAAAATAAAAACTTTGTTAAGAAAAAAGTCAGTCTCATTACTTTTCTAACACACCTCGTACAACATATAATTCAAATTTGAGATTTAATCTATAAATTATTTTTTTAATTTAATAAATAATTAGCAATTATTAATTTTAGTAGTTCAGTTGTAAAAAATCCCAAAAACTTGTAAAATTCTTGCAATAAAATAATTAGTTATAGAAATATTGTTGGGTATTACGTAGACAGAGTTATTTAAAAAACGTATTTTTTAAAAGAAAAGAGGATTTACAGGAAAATGTTGTAAAGCCAACTCGCGGAATAGAATATAATTTCAATTTACCTGACTTTTAAAGTTAAATGGAGTATATATATATATATATATATATATATATATATATATATATATACGTGCGTAATGTATATGTTATAAGTGGATGGCCAAAATTAATTTATCTCCTCCTCCAAGATGTACAACGGACAGACAACTAGGTGTATCTAATTTTCTGCTGATCCTTTTTTAGGAACTGCATGACATATGATATAACCAACCACTTGTTAATAATAAAATTTACTGATCGTATTATGTCTGTTTTACATACAATCAAAATTGAGATAGTTAAAATCAGCTGAATTGGATAACAGTAAATAATATTTCTTAAATTCGGTCCAATTTGTTTCTGTCTTACCTTTTTGTTATTTACATGTTCGCTTTCATTTATCTATGACTGTTTAAATTTTTTTGAACAAGATGTAATCAGTAGCGCATATAAAACAGACTAATTTGATTTAAAGAATCGTGAATCTAGTAAGATACACGAAAATCATTGAATATATGAAGGATTTAATTTTATAGTGCTAAAATTTGTGGAAGAAGATGCAAAATAACAAAAATTGTAACTTATTTTTAATTCTTTGATAACTGATCATTTTCTAATCTGCTGAAATTGACGGTTGTGTCTGATATCTTATCTAAGTGATTTATTATTAAAATCTTACTAATTAATTATCAGCTGAATTGCATAACTTAAGGGGGGGGGGTAATAACTATAAATATATATACGAATATATTAGCTTCAGTAATAGTTTTCCATTAATTTATTCCTCTTCTCGTTATCATACTTCTTCATCTTGTAATGAAATTAATATATTTGTTACACTTAGAGTAATATTAGATAGAATAGTTTTTCTGGATTAACTATAACGTAAAAATTATATCATAAATTATTTTATGTTATCATTACAGAAGATGATTTTCATTATTTTTCAACAATTCGTGAAAAAAGTATAAGTGAGTAGCATATGTTGAATAACATTTTATGCTTTTGCCTGTCAGAGTCTAATCCTGTTCTTTAAATTATTTAAACGAAGAGTGAATTCTATTTTCAAATTTAGTGTATAGTTTAATTATTTAAAAAATTCACATCCTATAAATTATCTCATAGAAAACAAAACGACTTGCAAAACTACTCTACTAATAACTATTTTTTCCAGAAATACTGTTACGTTTTTTATGTTTCTGCAAATTGCTTGTGGCGAAACTGGTATAATAGAAAAAAGGTTTCGTGGAAAGCTTGTTAGTTTCCATTTACTTATTAGACTATATTATTTAAAAATTAAAACAGAATTACGAGGGAATATTTCAACTTTTATTGTGTTATTTATTATTTTAATTTTCCATTCTTGAATAAGAATAAATTTTTGTACGGAGAATGTGCTGTAAAGTTATAAGAATAAAAATATTTATAATTGCCTTAAAGATCAGATATGATGCTGGATACCAACAACACTTTCATTAGAACTCTTGTTCTAGACCTTGATTTATAGTCTCTCACATATAGTCAGAAATATAAAGTAAAGTTTTAAAATTCATAGTATACTACATGAATAAATACGCTGAATTATAATCTTTTTATTTTAATTTTAAGTCTTCTTCAAATCATACGAGGATTAAATATAATCCAACAATATTCCTATAAATCATTATTGCAATCTTACTAAAAAATTGAAAGAAGATTGTTTTTTAAATTATTTTATTTTTGGGTTTTTATCATACTGTTTTGTTTCTGAATGTTCACATTAGATTTATTTTGTAATGTTACGTCGCATTTTGACTCTTTTCACATGGTGTAGGTTGTATTTAATTAATGGCGGTCTAATGGTAAAACTCGACATCGTAAATCAGCTGATTTCGAAATTGATAGGTCTATGGTTCAAATCCTAATAAATCTTTGTTACCATTGTAATGGGCACCATGATTCGACTTCCAAAAAATTTCGATATAACTTTGGATTTCACATCCCCCAGACCCCAAAAACACCGACAGTTCACAAGTTTATATATATATATATATATATTTATATATGTTTCACTTTCTTGTGGACACGATAACTGAGGTAATTTTACGCCAATCGCTTTCAAAATGATACATACAATATAGCGACAAAAAATCTCGGTAGTTTGTTAATGGGCAAAATCGGAGCATTGAGGTGGAAATGGGGGGGGGGGGCTTTTACTAAAAAACAAAATATTCTTATAGCTTTCTTATTAAGTAAAATATCTAATTCGTTTAAAGTTTCTATTATTCTTTGGATAAGGACCTAATAAAAGCTTTTTGATATCACCAACCATTGGTTCAGGGGCTGGAAAAACTAGAATTTCGAAGACAAAAAAAATCATACCTCCCTTAATAGGTACAGTGTCGAATATGTTTAAAGTGGTCATTAGTCTTCTAAACATTACCTAAAACTTGTCTGAAATAATTTTTGGTATTACCAAACCTTACGGCGAGGGATGACAAAATATTGCTGGAATTGTAAGAAGATAGGGTCGTACTTGTCATATGCTAAACTTTTTTCACATGTAACCATTGTCGTTTTGAGTAAATTCGAAGTTTTTCTTACCTTTAAGGTGAAATCTTTTTTATCCCCTACTAAGTACCGGTAAAATCTACCTCCGCCTTCCGGCGTGAGTAATAAAACAAAAGATTTTAAGATTAAGATTTTTGTTTCATGTTAAAAATTTCTAAAAGGTCAACTTGCGAACCCGTTTCCAACGAGTTTCATGTTTCGTTAGTCAACAAGCTAAGAAGTGTGGCTAAAAACAGCATAAAATAACAAATTTTTTTAGTTAACATAAAGAAAAATAAACGATTTTTAAGTAGAAAAAAATCATATCTTCAAAAATAATTATACTACTTATCAAAGTACATATCAACTGTAATTTGATACTAATCAACATATCAAACTGTGTACGTATCAACTGTACTACATATAAAACTCAGTCATATATCAAACTAATGTAATTTTTTTTTTTATATTATTTTTTTTTCATTTAAAATATCCCTCAAAACCCAAACTGTCGTTTGGAAAACAGTTATATGAAAATATCATCATATCTGATAAATTATTTTATTTATTTATTTACTGTTTTAAATACGTATGTGCCTGAGGAAAAATAACGTTTATCAAATACATTCGGATATTTTTTTTTTTAATTTTATCCCTTCGTGTTAGGATTTAAATGGAAAAAAAAGATTGAATAAAAACCTGTTAATTCTTCAGATTTATTATTGATCTGAAATTGGCAAACGAAGAATTAATATTCCATCATTTTTGACACTGAAAATGTTATTAATTTTTTTATTATTTGATTTTTTTTTAGTCTACGCTAACAACAATTCCCATCGGTTATAATTTTTTTTCGTAAGCTGAAAAATAAATAAACAATATTAAAAAAAGCATATAATCTCTTTTATTAAATAATGAAACGAAATAAATTCTGAAAGTTTAATTTGATTTTAAGTAGGATTATTTCCAAACGAAATTAATTGAAGCTTATAATCCAAACTCGCTTTTATAAATACAAAAATGATTTATAACAAAAAAGGATAAAATAGAAAACGACTTCATTAAATTTTCGCATGTTTTTTTTTTTAATTTGTTTATTTTACTTATAATTTCAGATGAAGTGTTATCAGTACATATTTCATATATTGATGAGTTTATATTACCTATTGGTAAAGTTCAATAAGCTCAAATACTCATAATTATTTTAACTTTATGTGTGAACATGAGTGTGCGGGTGTTTTTTTAGTGTTATTTTTTTGAATGTCATTAAATGTCACGTATTGTATGCTATATCATAGCATACAATATGAATAATGGACACTTTTAATTCAGAAAACTAAACTCAAGCCTCATAGTCTATTAAAACCTACATATACTATACATTTTAAAGAAATAATGTGAAAAGTGACGTTATGATAAATAAATCTAAGTTTTAATAAATCCAAGATTTCCTGGGCTGGGATAGCCTTGTCAAGAAGGGGTGGACCGCTCAGGTGTCCCGCTGCCGGTGATAGGACAGCGACTCCCTTAGTGTTCCGATCGGACTTCGATGAGGGGGGCAAAGTAAGACCGTTGTCTCGGTGAAGAATCCCTTTGGAGTCCTTCATTTGAGGCGTGGCATGAAGACCGGAGTCCCGGTGAGGGATCGCTACATGGTCCTCTCATTAGAAGCATGGCGACTAATAAAAGACCGAGTCTCGGCTGTCTGGGGGAAACATCAGTTCTTAACTACGCAGTTTGAGGCGATGGCACCCCCTGGAGCTGTGTTCATGCTTGGTTTTGTGTCAGGATCCAGGGGGGGAGGGAGTAAAAACTGATGAACTTAAGAAAAAAGGTTTTCCTTTGAACCGGAGATCCTGGGTTTGAGTCCCGGTCAAGCATGGCATTTTTACATGCTATTTGTCATTCATCACATCCTCCGAAGAAATACCTAACGGTGATCTCGGAGGTTAAAGAAAAAAACGGTTTTACTACGACTTGACGTACTTTTAATGAACTTTGCTTTCGAGTTGAGGAACAGGACACAGGGCCCAGTTTTGTCTTGGCAAAGACCGGAGTGGTTATTGTTTTATCTGTGGTATGGCCAGCCACATAAAGAAGGACTACAAGCAGGAACCTCGCTGTCTGTCATGTGGATCGCATAGACGTGCACTCGAGGGTCGGGCATGTAAGGCGGCCCCACCTCCACCAGCACCATGAATGTATGCACAGCAACATCGTGGTATCTGCAGGGGACAGCCTCATCCGGGAGGGGGGAGATGCTCCATCATCTATGGAAAGGCATCTCTCCATAGATGATCGCGTGGGGACTCCCTTGCAGTGCAGTTGAGGGGGGGGAGGTAAGACAGTGGTCCCGGTGGGAGGTTCCTTTGGGGTCCTTCATTAGAAGCATGGCGAGCAAGAAAAGACTGAGTCCCGGCTGCCTGGGTGGAGCCTTATGCTCTTCCGAGGTAGTCTGAGATGATTGCATCCCTTGGATCTGAGTTTATGCTTAGTTGCGGCTTCGGTATCCAGGAGCGAGAAAATAAATAAGAAAAAAAACTTTTACTACAATACTAAATATATTACGTATATCCTAAGAAATGTTGCCATAATTTAAGTTTTTGCGCTAAGGTATTTTAACTTCAACCAATTACTAACGTGGAAAAATTTCTTCCACTGTAGATACTACTAAAAAACATAAATGAGCAAAATCTAAAGATAAGTAATTTAAAGAATTTCATAAGCTTGTATGACTTTGTAATACATACACAATAATAATACTTGCCAACTAATTGGCTTTATGAAAGTGAAATATACGTAAGATATCTCACAACTGCCTTGGTGTAAATTATTATTTGTGTACTTTAAATATGTTTATTCGAATCTATTTTCTAGTTTTGATATTAATATTAGGGAATGAAAAGTTATGATATAGGTAATCAAATTGAATATCAAGTCACTAAGTGTAATTTTCATTTAGATTTTTGTCGACTATTGTCAGTTTTTTGCATGCTCAATTCGAAATACTAAAAAAAAAAAAAAAACGGTGTTTGAAGTTCGCTATAATAAGTAATAAAGTATTTATGTTAATTGATTTTTTTTTTTGTTAGTAACTGCTTTTTACTTCCTCATACAAACTAAAGGAAGTATTACAATCGCCAAAAATTTCGGTTTTCTGAATTCAACGGAAATATCCATTTTGACCATCCCTAAATCCATTTTGACTAGTTTTGGCGTGACGTCTGTAAGTACTTAACGTACGTAAGTGCGTATGTATCTCGCATAACTCAAAAATTATTAGCCATAGGATGTTGAAATTTTGAATTTAGAACTGTTCTAACATCTTCTTGTACACACCACTTCTTTTGATCGCAATCGACTGGACCAGAGGTGTCCAAAAAAGCCCAAAATTAAAAAAAATTGGATTTTTATCTTTATCTTAACTGCAGCAATAAGCCCTCATTGAAAGTTTTTCAACGAAAAATCATAAGCGGTACTTATTATCATTGGTTCCAGATAAAAGTTTAATCCAAATAAAAGTTTATCCAAATAAGTTTAAGTTTTATCCAAATAAAAGTTTAATTAATGAAATATTTGATTCTTACAAGAGGAAGGCAACATCGGTTAAAATCAGACTTTATTTCCTTTTTTATAACTTTTTTTAATTTAAATATATTGATTTATTAATAATTATTAACCTGTGATTATAAAAGAAGCTTTATAATAAATAATAATTCGATAACAATAAAAAAAAAAAAATTCGAATAAATATAAGTAGTTATTAATGATATAAAAATGTATGTAGTTTTCGTTTTAAAAGAATATGCATATGTAATTTAATAGGCGTACAAGGCAGTCGTATGGTATCCACATAAAATTTTTTAGTCTGGTTAAATGTAAAAACGTTATTTTAAAATTACACTAAGGTAATTAGGTAACGGAAATAGAAGTATTATTTTAAACTAAATATTATCATTTATATATCTAATGAAATAAGAAATTTCAAATTATTTGTGAATATAAAAAAATAATACGTGAGGTATTATATTATCTATTATTTCATTTTGATATGATTGATGGTGAAAAAGAAATTAAATTTTGAATTTAAAAATAAATAAAGATTGCATTGATTAAAATACACAACAAATAGAAAATCTTATATAGAATGTTCCTGAATTTAAATATGATTTTGTTTATGCAGTATAGCAATAAACAAATTAAATTAAGTTTTAAGCAGAAAGAATGTGCTAATATTAAAAGTACATTTAATAATCAGAAAAATTTAAATGATACATTAAAAATACTAAAGTAATTCATGTAACGATAATGAATCATAGACAACAGGAAAATCAGAAATACAGATTTGTTACAAAGGTTACAAAGGATTTTGTTTCATTGTTTCAATATATAAACGAAATTTTAAGGGAAATTAACAAAATATATAAATTTACAGCAGAATATTTTAAATGGAAAAATAACAACAATTTGGCGTCAAGCATGATATCATTATAGGCTGGTTAATTTATCTGTAAAAAGTATTAATAGTAAAATGTATAATGCAAGAATCAAAAAAAAAACAACATAATTTAGAATATATGAGGAATATTCAAATCAAGCGATTAAGCAAAATCAAAAAATCCCTTTTGGGTTGCCCGAAGGTGGAGGAATATTTCACTGGCGCTATATAGAGGATAAAAAATATTTCCACCTTAAAGTTAAGAAAAACTTTAAATTTACTCAATACGACAAAGGATGCATGTGAAAAAGGTTTCACATGGCATACGACAAACCACCCTATCTTCTTACAATTTCAGCAATATTTTGGTCATCCCTTGCCGTAAGGGTTTCTCATATCAAAAATTGTTTCATACAAAAGTATAGGTAATATTTAGAGGACTAATGATTACTTTAAACCGATTCGATATTCTGCCTACTAAGGAAGGTATGAATTTTTTCTTCGAACCCTCATTTTTTTCCACCACCTGGGCCAAAGGTTGGCCTATGATATCAAGAAACTTTACCTAAACAAGTTTTTAGGCCCTTATTGAAAGAATAATAGGAACTAATTCGATGTTTTCCGTAATAAGAAAGTTATAGCGATTTTTTTTTTTAAAAAGCCCCATTTCCACCTCCATGGTCCGATTTTGGCCGTCAACGAACTCAACCGAGATTCTGGGACGAATTATATTTAAAGAACAATTTTAAATTGATTGACGCAAAATTACGGCAGTTATCGAATCCACAAGAAAGCGGAAAACAAAAAAAAAAATATATATATATATAAACTTTTTAACTGACGCTGGTTTTGGGGTCTGGGGGATGTATAGCGAAGGTATGTCGAAATTTTTCTGAAATCGAATTATGGTACCATTACAACAGGTAGATTTCTTATGAAATCTACCTAAAAGGCACATATTAGACAAATGACTGACGGTTAGAAAATTCATCTTTAGAAAACTTATCTGAATATTCAGTTGCGAATTTTATTCCTCAACTATCCATCATCTGATTAGATGATTTTTTGATTTTCTACACATAATTTAATGAGGAAATATACAATGATTGAACTAGTAATTATTTTCTATTACAGATCAATTTTCTCCAACATATTTTATCGTATTTTTATATTAATTTAAGTTTTATTGTAAATTATTAGTATCGTAAACATTTTGTACAATGCCAAAATCGGAGTCATAAATTTTTGTGACTCTTTTCCATTTTTTTGAATTTCCTCTCTATATACTTAAACGTTTGTCTAAAAAATCAACATAATTACTATTGTTCAGAAGTACCTTACATTATAATAGCTGATTATTTAACCTGGTTAAAATATGATTATATAATTACCTAATAGGGCTTTTTTATTTTAAATTTCGAAATATGAATTTAATTTTTAATTGTAAAAATATTTACGGATAATATTGATTTCTTTCCAGTATGGTATTTTCGTATCAAAAATCAAATTATTAGGTTGTACTGGTAATTTGGAGGGTGAAATGAAATACATTGCAAGTAACAAAACATTTCTTGCTATCGTGAATGTGTACATAGAAAATGAGTTTTTGATTACCACTGTTATATGGAATCGTCGAGAGCGTTTACCCACAAACTCTACGGATCATTAAAGATAATAGAATTTCAGAGTTGTTTTTACAGTATGTTTAAGGAATACTCTCAGGTATTTAAAAAAATAATAAATTAATTTTTTTTTTAAATTATTGTAAGTTAAAACAAGATTTAATTGCTTTTAAATTTTAAATTACACGTAGAAAAATTACACATAGATGAAATTCCAATAGAAGAACAAATTACACGTAGAATCAGATAATATAAAAAATGATTCCGTCAAAAATTAAAAATATTATTTTTTTCTTTAGTGTTTTAGTTCAAAAGCTAATTTTTAAATAGATTTCGTAAGAAATCTACCTATTGTAATGGGTGCCATGATTCGACTACCGGAAAATTTCGACATATCTTTGCGTTTCATATCCCCCTGACCCCAAAACCAACGTAGTACAACAGTTTATAAATGCATTTATATATTTTTATATCTTTATATACATATTTCTTCTGTCCGTGTGTATGTTACTGTAATTGTCAGTTCTCATTTGATTCTATGCAACTTATGAAGTATTGAACGGCTCTTTGAAAATAAAAATGTAAGTTTGTAAAATAAATTATAACATTTATAAAATTAAAATATAATTTACTTATAGTAATTATTATAGTTTAAAGTATATTTAAAAAATTGAAGTTATAATTTTTGTAGTTGATTAATTTTATAAAAAATTTCTAAATTTTTTTTTAATTTACAGTTAAATTTAATTGAATATAGTATAAAGAAGCTTTGATTGAAAGTATGTTTCCAGATTTACAAGCTAATTACACTAACCATGCGTGGCTACGTGAGCGAGCTATTTTGGCTGAAAAAATGTAGATGTCGACGATTAATTTTAAAACACAACAATCATTGCCTGGTAATGAAATATCATTCAAATCGATCGACACTATTGTCGATCCTGAGGAAGTTGTCTACTACCCTGATGAATTCTTGAATTTGCCTGGAATGCCACCCCATAACTTGCGATTGAAGATTGGTTCACAAATCACTTTGCTTCGAAATTTGAATGCACCAAATCTATGTAATGGCACGCGATTGGTCATAAAAAAAATCATAGGCAATGTTCTGTTATCATTTTGGGCAAATCATGGGCAATGAAGTTATCATTTTAAACGGCAAGTTTCAAGGTGAAGTGGTTCTACTACGGATTCCAATGATAACTTCAGACTCGCCCTTCCATTTAAACGTTTGCAATTTCCAATTCGCTTGGCATTCACAATAACTATAAATAAGTCACAAGACCAAACAATGTCAAGTTGTGGGTTGGATCTAGAAAATTCGTGCTTTTCACATGGCCAGTTACATGCTGTGTGTTCAAGGGTTGGCAATCAAGTTTGTTCGTTTATACCTCTCAGGGGTTAACTAAAAATATTGTCCATCAAATCGCATTAAGATAAAAAAAAACAAATTTTATTCCTGTTAATATTAAAATTAAAAAATATTTAAAGATTTATTTTTTGTACGTTAAAAATGTACCTGTCATAAATATGATTTCAGTTTTTTTCTTTCTTGCTATTATTTAAGACAGTTTAAGTTTGTACTCAACACATTTAAGTTTATACTATACAGATAGATACACTTGCACGCAATTGATAGGTCGAGTTTTGATAACTGTACGCGTGGTGGCGTCAGGTACCACGAATTTGAATTTCAAGTGAATCAACTTGCCAAAAAACTTAATTAGGATGAAATGACTTAAAAAGCAAATGAGTAGACAGAAAATATAATGGAAGACCGAAATAAAGATGGTTGTGGGAATACAGGAAATTCAGTTCTGATGAATCAGAAGGAAGGAAAGATTGAGATGCAAAAAAGAAAACTTATTGAGTTTTTTAAGGAAATAAAATATTCATTATAAATATTTGGTTTAAAAACCACAAAAGAAGACTGTACACATGGAAATCAACAAAAATGGAATATCTAATTGGCCATAAAGTTACTGAAAAAATATTCTGTAACTTTATGAGGCAAAAATGTAAAAATGAGGCAAAAATAAACTACAATTCTAAAATTACATAAAAAAGATTTTGGTTGAAATACTGAAGAAAATAAAATGGCAATAGTGTTTGGGCAATAAATTTGGGCTGAATTTACTTCTTTTTTTTTTTTAAAGTGGGGAATCCCATTAACGGACGCGTAAGCAGAGTCGGGCTTGCTAACAAGGTGCCGCAAGATGTTTTTAATATGTGTATGTAAACCTGCGCACTACCGACTAAACCGTGACCCCTGGCTACCACCCTTCCTGGAACCGCTAACGAAGCATTCCTTCTGGAAGGGGGGGTTGCACGCCCACTCACACAGTCATACGTCATAATGCAATCGCATCATAACTGGAAAATCAACAGAAACACATCAGTTAAAGCAAAACAACAGCAAACAAGATACATCACCATATATGAAATTCAGAAAACAGATTATGAAACTACATACAAAGAAAAAAGTCACATAATATATACAAATACAAGAGAAGAAAAACACAAGAGAACAAATCTCAAACAATAGAAAAATAAAAATATCATCAAAAAAAATAACAGCAACAACAAAAAAAGTAAACACCTGAAAAGAGACATTCATTAATATTACACGATCAGTGCAATAACACAACACTAAAAATGCATGGATCGGACAGTAGAAAAAAGTAATAACAATCTGCAGTTGAACAGCAAAACGTCACAGAATGTAGAAGATACAATACAGTATACAATATACAATATACAATACAATACATACTACAATAAGGCCCCAAGAAAAAGCGAATTAGCCCAAGATCAGAAAGACATAATATAGATCAAAAGCAAAATACTCAAATATATATGTAAAAAAAAAAACATTACATCATAATATCAGTACAGCAAACTTATATCATAAACATCATAAATTAACCAGGGACATATACATACCCCCTTACACTTACTACCTGCGGACGCCATCAGATGCGGGAGCGGAGTGTCCGCAGCCTCTTCACGTCAAGGTGACCCCCACATGTACGGGGACCCCCTAGTCACTCACTCGCGAACCTGTCCGCCCCCGCACTCACCGATGTCGCCTATTATTTCGTGACTCCTCCCATGCTTGGAGGTCTCTCATCATGATTTTCACAGACGTAGTGATCGCCTTCCAGTTTTCTTTCTTTTCTATCATTATGTCCTTCAGCTCCTCAGGCTGGAACATCACTTCCCTGCGTCCATCTGCCTTTTGTGCTGTCCTTCCACCGTTCTTGCTACTTGTTCACCATCTCCTCCGTCAGTGTGCGTGGTGTCCATCTTCTTCTGTCTGTGGAAGAGAGTGCCCCAAGCTCACATAATCTTATCCGTATTTCGATTACTAGATCTATCAGAAGGATTCCCATAAGTACTTCTATCACATCCTAATTTACTACATCTAGATTGCATTTAAAAACCGCAGTTAAACAAATAATTGCCTTCATTAGGATAAGAAAAATAAAGAAGTCATGCACTAACATAGAGAACATTAAAAAATGGAAGTCAGAAGAAAATTTAAAAATAGGAAAAGCAAAGAAAGTTAGATTTTCTTCTAATATAAAAACAATTAGCAAGAATAACACAAAATGCAAGGGAGAAAGGCTTTTAGAAAAATGTTCAGGCATAAAATGCATAAAATGAAAGATTGTTATGATCGAATATTTAAAATTGTAAAAAAAATAATATGGGGCTAATGGTGGAAGGATAAAGCATAAGGAAGTTGTTAGAGAGAAAAAAATATTGTACAAAGAGGTTGAGATATTAAAAAACTGGAAAAAATATATGTAGGAATTATCACAGTGTAAAACGATGCCGAATTATTTTCTTATATAAAGAAGATTAGATAGACTAGATTGGAAGATGAAGCAGAAGCGACAGTCCAAAAATTGATATTTTACAAATAGTAATAAACATGAAGCTCGGGAAGGTGAAAGGATTGAGATAAGATGAGCCTCTATAGAAGTGAATAAATTCGTTAATGGAAAAGAATTACAAGAAATAGTGAAATTATATAATTTGATATAAAATAGTGTGATGGGACAAGATGATTTTATTTTTTTGGAATCGTGATTCCAATCCCCTAAAAGCATAACGCTTTGTAAACTGTGAAGATCACAGAGCAATTATTTTAACTTTTCATTTGGCAAAAATGTTTTTAGACTCAAATAAATGAAATAACCTTTATGTAGATTAGAAATTTCTAACCATAAGAATTAGATGAAAAGTGTAAGGATTTTTCTACCTCAGGGAAGATAAACTTATGATGGTAACTGTATTAATGGTAGTGTGACATGAGAAAAAGGTTAAATGACTTGCTTAAAACCTCAAAACTACATTAGGAAATAAGTTTGACTTTTGCTTTTGAATAAAGGAGCTTCCCGGTACTTTTACATTCTTATTTTTTTTTACATAGACATATATCTGTACATAAGTAGACTAGATTTTATTGCAGGTTTAGTATACAAAATGTAAACTATTTTGATACACATTGTTTTATATATATGGATGTAAATTTACTTTTTATATATTGAATTATTTACTGTAAATTGATAGTAATTAAATGTGTAAAAATGAACAGGATTCAGTTACAATGTAAATTTTGAACATTTTATCAATACTATTTACTGAACCTGCAGAAGTCTTTAGGATACTTTATAATCAATAACACTATCTTAGTGATAAACTGGCTCTAGGGCGGTCATACGGCACGCCTCCATAGCTAGGCCCTCTGGGCGGGCGGCGTCTCAAAATCGGATTATTAGGCTCCAAAATTGATTACTTCTTGTGTAAAATTTTTTTTTTTAATTTTGAAAATTGATCTAACGAAAGTTAAATTTAACACTAGAAATTGATACTGACGAATCAGGATTTCCGCTAGTGATCGGTACATTCCGGTGCCTGCTATTTGGTTATAGTTCATTATTTTATGAAGAAAAACAATCACATAAATAAATAAAAAATATGTAAAAAAATTGTTAAAACACCAGTCTTAAATTAAACGCACTGAAAGGTAAAAAATAATTTTAAGAAGATATCACAGAATGGATTTGACAGCAAGCTTTGATGACGATATGTAAGATTATTTATAAGTCGTAGCTCCAAATTAAAAATTTGATGTTTTTGCCAATTTTTCCGTACGTGTGTTTGCACCCCACTCTTTATGCCATTCATCACGTATAAGAAAAAAATTGGTAAAAACATAAAATTTTTTATTTGAAGCAACGACTTTCACATAATCTTATATATCATCATCAAACCTTGTGGTCAAATCCATTCTGAGATACCATCTTAATATTAATTTTTACATTTTAATGTGTTTAATTTAAGAGTGGTGTTTTAAAATTATTTTTACACATTTTTTTTATTTTCTAGTTTTTTCTAGTTTTCTTAATAATTTTATACTTTACAGCTGCGCTAGCGCGCAGGTTTGAGTGTATTTAGCGAACGACCGGATCGGTACGTTTTGCGGTGGGTGAGTAATCAAAAAATATGGCTAAACGATTTAATTTTCGGATAATCAGGATCCGGTCGATCAAGAATGTACCCGATGCATCCAGGAATGCGATATCAACCAATTATAAAGATCGTCAGGGGGATCAAGAGTGCCATATCATCAAGGGGGGGTCGAAAAAATTTTTCAGAGCGCTAAGACAGACCGTTTTCGATCGAGATATTTGTGATTTTCCGAAAATTCGGATCCGGTTAAAATGTATTCAATTTTCTCAAAACTTCAATATATATATATAATATTACAAGTATATATCTGACCGTCACGAGACATGTATTAACGAATCGGGATTTTCCGCTAGTGATCGTTACATTCCGGTGCTAAGCTAAGGAGGAAGCACAAACAGACACACATACAAATGACGTTTAGTAGGGTAGGATTGGCTTACTAAACTACCAAATCAAATTTATGCACACAAACTTTCTTATTCATGAAATTTTTCTTCATGAATAATGGGTAGAAGTTCAAAAGCACTAAAACTCAACTAAATGAATTAAAGGGTTTGTTCAATTAATTACACTGTCAAGGATTTATTACCCTCGGTGAAACCCTAAACATCATTTTTTAATTTTCCATTTAGGGTAATATCAAACCATTGCAGATATAACTAGGTTACAACATTAACTTTATACCTAAATAAATTTTGATAACTTTCATCGAAAATTCGAAAATCGAAATTAAAAAACCGAAAATGATTTTTAGATATTTATCTAAATTTAGATAACGATTAGATAAAGATTAAGAAGTTATAAATTACCTAAGTTAAATTATTGACAAAAACAATTTTAAATTTATAAGACAGTTTTTTCTCCATCAAACGCTCTTACAGATACGCACACATATACGCGCGTGCACGTAAACAGAGAAAAAACACACATGGATTTAGATGTGTGGGTATGTACTCATTGGTTAATACTTTGTTCGATTAAATCTCAGAAAAAAATTGATAATATCACCACCACTCAAATAATCCTTGTACGGAAATGTTTTAGACGTAGTTTCATTTTCTTGGTTCGCATTAGAGATTTCATACGTCAAACCATTTTACATTTAACCCTTTCTTTACACTTGACAGAAATGAAAATAAATTTTTTACCTAGAAGTAACACAAAGCGTCTTGTTGGCTGGAAGTGTATTTATGAACTTTTTGCATTATTTCAATCAGTATTTCCTGAAGCACTTGTATCGTATACGCGCGCGCCCGTGTGTATGTATTCATATTTTATATATATTCTAGAATCTCCATCGCGGCTTTGTCTGTGCCATATAGTTACTTTATGTTTAAGATTTTATATTTTTTAGGGAGTTGCCGCCAGTCACGTCGCACATATAACAGTGGCAGCGACTGTGTTGGTTGAGACGCCACGCTGCCGCAAGCCGTCGCACCCCTTAAAAAATCGAAAATGGTTTTTAGGTATCTACCTAAAGAGTATTGGCAATTCTAAATTTAGCAAACTTCTCGTTTATTATATTCGGAATTGGGAAAAATGTGCAATCATTGTTCAAAATCATGTATCTTTCTTCACCCTTTTAAAATTAAATTTCGAAAAATTAAAAAATTTATTTATAAATAGTCATATGAAAATGAAACATGCCAGAAATCAAGTTGATTTCTTCATTTATTATCGAAACTCCATTTTAACACTTTAAACTCGGAATTTCAAAAATCCTATTTTACTCTGCACTTATATCGCAAGAAGAACGTGTATACAAATTTTCATCAATTTATCTTTGGTAGTTTTTACTGGGAGTTGAATATGAATCGCTCACGACCTGTTTTATACATATTGTTACAATATATATACCATCGTCGTATATATATATACCATTGTTACAATATATATACACCAGTCAATACAATGTTAAACCCATATCGATCAAAATTTGTTATACGTAAGAACGAAATTCAGACCTACATTTCATCCACTATAAACATCATACCTGAAAACCGCCCTCGGTAAAAACAGTGCCACACCTCACGGCTTAGACGGCATAGACAACCATGCGCAGTCAACCATGGTAGCGCAGTCACCGCCCCCCTCACACCGACACCGGCTCCGCCACTCGACTTCAATAATCACTGCTTTTGAATTAACCGAGGCTGGTTGCCAAAATTTCTACCTCCGGCCAATTGCCCTGGCCGGCGGATTCAGCAGCAGGAGCCGGCCGAAGCGGTTCCGACACGGCAACCGACGCGGACCCGACAATGCAGGCCTCTGGGGGCCACTACTGCCACGCTGTAGTGGGGAGCCAACTGCCACTGAGGGGAAACTCGGTCTCATTTCAATGAACGAGCCGCAACTCCCCGAGTATAGCCGAGTCGACTTCTCTAAGACCAGCTTCCAAACCAACAGTTCTTCTCAGAACTAACGCAGAAACGCCTCTTTCCAGGGCCACCTCCAGAAACCTCAAACAGCCTTTCTCAGAGCTACCATAACCTTTAAGGTGCCACATGCCGTCGAGACCATTCGGCAACAACATTTGTATAAGTTATATAATTACTCTCTGTTTCATCTGTTGAGATTATATAATCAGGAATCAGTTAATTTTTTTCTTTTTTCACCGAATAAATTCTCCATTTCTAATACTTTTGTCAAACAGACACTAACATAACTGATTTGTTATAGACTTAATGCAACGACGAGATTTCATATTTCTATTCATTCAATGATAGTGTTGTTATTAATAAAGTGGAAAAAGGATTATATAATATAATACTGGATATATAATACTACTGGGTTTACAACTACCAAATTTTTAATGTATTCTATATAATAAACGTAAAATATAACTGCTGTTTCTAAATCTTTAAATTAGAGATAAAAAAGATATTTACAGGATTGATATTTATTTATTTACATAATAGCAACAAGCATTTTTTTAAGTGCATCCTTTCTTATCTCCCCTCGGAGCTGAAGACACAACTAAGCCGTAACACAGCTCCAGGGGGTTCCTTTGCCTCAAACTGCCTCGTCGAGATCTAATGTTCCCTCCATGCAGCCGGACTCCCGTCTTTTGGTGATATGCCATGCCTCTAAGCAACAGGCTTACGCTCTCTTACAGTTACTACATGAAAAATATATTTATATATATTATTGTATTATTATATATTTATTTGAGATATTTTTATGTTTGTTCTATCAACTATAATATAAAAAATAAATCAATTAGCAATCATCAAAAAAATCTGTTAAATATATATTAGTAATAAAAAATACCCTTTAATTATATTTCCTACAAAACTTGGAAATAACGCATAATAAAATGAACTTTCTCCTGAAATATTTTACTTTTTTCTGAGTCTGAAACTTTTTAAAAATAAATGTTTTTCGTTAATTTGTCATCAGATTAGGAATAGGTTGTATCGTTACGATATATTTCAACATTTAAACAATTATTAATAGTATAAAAAGATATATATATTTACATTACGTTTAGGTGAAGTGCACTGTTGTAAATCTTCATTCAAATTAATAATTTACACAAATTCACACCTCTCGTATTATCAAATTACGTGTAATTATCAAAATGCATAATGTAGCTGAAATTAAAGATAATTTTGATAAGAGATTTAATTTATTTATATATTATAAATTTATATACATCGTTACAGCTAATCACTGAAATATTTTATGTTTTCATTATGCAATAAATAAGTAACATGACTGGTATAATATAGTTTGAAAGTCGTTAAAAAGTGTTACCACTTTTTGTTTGAAATGATAAATCGACTCTTTTTTTATCTCAGTACTTATGACCATCATATGTTAATTATAATTAAATCAAAAATCAAAATCATAACTTAAAACAAGAATTATAAATCAGTTGCCATTCGTACATGTAAACTTTATTTTATAATAAATTATTAAAGAACCATAGGAAGTAACAACTTTTTTGTTACTGGTAATTGTGTTAATATAAAAAATTGCTACAATAACAATATTACAATTAGATAATTGTAGCAAATATTTGTTAGCCGGCCTCTGTGGCGCGAGTGGTAGCGTCTCAGCCTTTCATCCGTAAGTCCCGAGTTCGAATTCCGGTCAGGCATGGCATTTTCACACGCTACAAATCATTCAACTCGTCGTCTGTAGTAATACCCATCGGGGGTCCCGGAGGTTAAAAAAAGCAAATATTTAATACAATTCCATCTGTAGGTCCCGGGTTCTATTTCTTATCAGGGATGGCATATTTCACACGCTACAAAAACTCCATTTTTCATGTAAAGAAAACGTAAGCCTGTTGCTACTATGTAAATAAATACAATAAACATCGTTCCTGTAAATTAATCAATTAAAGTTTTTATCTCATTGTATTATTTATGATCATATAAAATGCTGTATGTGATTCCGTATAAAGGGTTTTCTCCCTCAATGAGAACTGAGGAAGACAATCTGTATTTTATTTATTAATCTCTTTTACTCGTGTATCTTTTTTTTAATGTAACAATAATATTAAAAAAGCTATTTTTTTTTAAATTAAAGTTTTTTTTTTTTAAATTACATATATTAGTTAGCATTTACGTTAACTGTCTAAATCAGTTCTTAATTGTTATGCAACTCTAGATCAATAACAGGTTTCTTTGAAGTCATGAAATTCAATTATAGCGTTGAGATGTTAACATCGAATTTCAGTTGAGAACTTCTCAAATTTAATTAGCAGGGACGAACAGTTTACAAATGTTACTACTCCTCAAAGGCATCTAACTCACTGCTTTTTCGATGCACCAAGCAAAGCTTGTTATATAATTGCGGAAAATATTAGCTTACTATCTACAACGAACTGCTTTACATATTTATAGTATCTTCATAGTAAGATAGCATTTATCTTAATGAAATAATACTAATGTAATTGTAACGCGTATACGACGGCAAATTAATTGATTACAGTTTATAAACTAGTTTCAAAGATCTGAAGCTATCTCTGAATTTTGCTTAAATTACATAATATTAACATTAATTAAAATCTTTCTAAAAAGAAGTAAATTTAATTGTTCTAAAATATTTGCTAATAAATTTAATACCATACGATAACTTTGATAAGGCATATAATGTACGTTTTGCGCAAAGGAAATAATAATTTTATAGCTATACAGATTTAAATATATGTATATTTAATTACATATGCGTTAATATTAAAATATAGCCTTCTTCCTTTTTTTCCCCATCTTTATATCCTCTGACTCAAGTTGTTAAATATTATCACTCATATTTTTGGGTTCTATTTTCAATTAATTTTTTGTTCTCATTAACTCACCAAACAAACAATTTTTCTTGTCATTTTAAAGTTACAAACAAACCGATATAATATTGTATATTTCAGTTATGTCCTTTTTTTATCAATATTCCTTTAGTCATGATTGTTTTGAAAGTTTTATTGAATTATCATAAAACTTAACTAAATTATTTCTCAGATCCTAAAACGATTAAAAATATCACTTATACACAATAATAATGTTAAAATTTAACCTTTTTATAGGCGTGTTTCTTTCTGTTTTATTTTGTAAATTATTTCTAATCAAATATTTTAACATGCTATTAATTTCGAATATAAATCAGTGAAAACAATTGTCTTTGCACTTTAATAACACCATTCAGTCGAATTTACAAATAAATATTGCCATCGATTATAGTTTTCTGTTACTGATGGAATTTTCATAAAAGAAAATGCAAGATCTTATAAATTCATTAAACCGCTTAAGTTTCGTTAATTGGTTTGTTTTGTGCTATGATATTTTTATTATTCACAACTACTGTCATTTATCTTGCTTAAAGGACATATTCACTGAAGCGTGAATTACAGTTTTATAAGATTTAATTATCATCAATTTCTTTTATACAAGAATTATGTTGAATTAAGCATACGACTCGCAACGGCTTTTTGTTCATTTTATTTTCTTATGTGTAATAACAATGATTTACCTCTATTAAGAAAATACTGGATTGATCATTTAAAACAGATTCACTTTATCAGCCCACCGGGCTGGTCTAGTGGTTAATTCGTCAGTGTAAATCAGCTGATTTCGAAGTCCAGAGTTCTAAAGTTCAAATACAAGTAAAGGCAATTTACTAGTATTTAAGGCAATTACTTTTATACGGATTTGAATACTACGAGGGTAAGTCAATTGTTATCCGCAATTTAGTTATATTTTTGTTTATTTTAGTAGTACTGTAGTGTTGCGTAGATGACGCATGCGTGGTTTAATTGCTGTTAAGTCTGTGCAGGTTTGATGCTGTTAGGTTGGTTCTATTATTGCTGCCCTGCCGTTAACCGTGGCTGCTTTGCTTTCTATTTGCACCAAAGAAGAGCAATGTTCAGTAATCCGTTTATTGTGGTCGGAAGGTGATCAGGGGCCGAAATTCATCGAAGACTTTCGGTACAGTACGGGAACAGTGTGTTGCCGCAACGGAGTGTACGTATGGATTGAAAAATTCAAAAATGGTCGCACAAGTGTTTCGCACGTCGAAGAACCCGGACGACCGTTTACCGCCACAAACGAGGAAAACATTGACCGTGCACGTGACATGGTTTTCTTAGAAAGACAAGTAACTATCGTCTGCAAATTAGTCACAGTTCTGCCAACGAAATCATCCACAACAGACTTGGATTTCATAAAGTCTGTGCAAGATGGGTCACAAAACAACTGACACAGTTGCATAAACAAACGCGCTTGGACATCTGCCAAAAGCATTTGGATCGCTATGGTAACGAACGGGACATCTTGATAGGCAGAATCATCACCGGTGACGAAACATGGATCCATAATTAGGAGCCGGAGGGTAAACGGCAGAGTATGAAATAGAAACATCCAAATTCGCCCGGCAAAAAAAAGACCTAACCATACGCAGGAAAACTGATGCTTACGGATTTTGCGGATTCACAAGGCCCAGTACTGGAACATTTTGAGGAAAGAGGCACGGCAATAAACAGTGCGCGCTATAGTGAGATGCTTACTGCCAAGCTGAAGCCTGAAATTCGAAGCAAACGCCGAGGACTGCTGTCAAAAGGTGTTGTGTTGTTGCACGACAATGCCCGTCCCCATACTGCTGCCCACACTGCTGAAACGCTCCAGAAACTCATCTTTGAAGTACCGGCTCATCCTCCGTATAGTCCTGATCTTGCCCCTTCTGACTACCACTTGTTTGGTCCACTCAAAGAGGCATTAAGGGGCCGTCGATTTACTTCGGACGAAACAGTGAAAGAAGCGGTGCATTCCTGGCTCGCAGGTCAACCGAAAACCTTTTATGAGGGCATCTGAAGCTTGTTTAACGATGGACCAAGTGCGTTGAATTCAAGGGGACTATGTTGAAAAATGATGTACATGTAAGTTTCCTATTTGTATTATAATAAAATTTATAACTACATTGCGGATAATAATTGACTTAACCTCGTAGATTTTGGATAGCAGTGTTCTTTGGTGATTGGGTTTCAATTAATCACACACATTTCAGGAATGGTGATTCTGAGACCGTACAAGACTATCATTCATATTCACATACATATCCACCCATATCTATATTCATGTACATATCCATATTCATCCACTGAAGTAATACCTTATGGTGGTTCTGGAAGGTAAACAGAAAACAGAGATTCACTTTATTATATTCTTGTTATTATTGAAGAAATTCTAATTTATGTCATTTTGTGAAAGAATTTTCAAGCTCATTAGGTCGAGATTCAGCATATAAATATAGCTTTTGTTTTATATTATTGCTCCGTGTAAATTATTATTAACAATGAAAATTTAATTCAGATTCTACAACAAAAAATGAGTAAACACTCGTAAAACATAATTTTACCTAATATTTACATCCCCAAGCATTAGGTTTGTAGAGTTCTATTTTACTTTATTTTTTTTAAATTTATAATTATAATAATCTCCCAAAGCAATAAATTTTAGAAGTGAATATAAAGTAGATGTATTTACAAGATTTCCTCTGTAAAGATGTATTATTTTATGATAAAAATCAATATAGGATCACCGAAATATTATTTCTTTCTAACTTTTTTCTCGTCTTCCATACTTTTCTCATTTTTTCAGCATGGCTTTCTTTTAGTTCATCTGTCAATTTTCTTCCTGCTCTTCTTTTTTTCTGCCACAAGAAATTTTATATTGAAAATTATTCTTCGGAAGCTATCTCTATCTCAACATTTCACGCCTTTTCTTTGGAAGTGTACTTTCTCCATCTTTTTCAGTTAATTTGATCCACTTTTTATATGCCAGAGCTTGTCAAAGATTTGTTTATTTAATTTTTTTGTGTGGATTCTCATCAAATGACCTAAGAAATTTATCTTCTTTTCCTTATCACCGTTTCTATTTTTTTTTGATTTTGGTAAATATCCACGTTAGTTTTCCGTCAGTACTTTTCTCGTATTACGTTTGGACCATGGATTTTATTTAGTAAGCGCCTTTCGATCTTGAGAAAATTTTTGAGGTTGATTAGTTTTAATGTTTCAGTGCCATACAAGATCACTAGTATTATTGTAATTATATAATATCTTAATTTCGCGATTTTGGAGAGATCTTCTTATTGTAGATGTCTTTGGTGATAAATCTAAGCTGCTCCAGTTTTAATATTCTATTTTCAATTGATGCTTTATCTATCTCAGTTTTGCTTTTAATCTTTTCAATTACGTAAAATGGCTGTTGATATTTATCTTTTCGCATTTATCCTCTGTTATTTTTTTGTGAATTATTTGATATTCGTTTGATTTCCGTATTAGTAAAGAATACCTGTACCTACTTTCTGTATTATTCCATTTAATTCTTGTCCTTAGTCTTCTTTCGATTCAGCGATAAGAGCCAGATCTTTAGCAAAGGCAAAGTATTTTGTTATGATGACGTGGTTTATGTACCCGATCTTGGTCCAAAAACATATTGAATGGGATTAATGAAAGTCCATCATATTTTTCAAACCTGTTGTGACTACGAAAGATTCGTTTATTTCTCTCATAAAATTAAATTTAAATCTATTAAATTTCGTAAACGTTATTAATTTTTAAATACATCTTTATTTATAAATAAAAAAAATTATTAACGTACAAAAATTTAACATCTCAATTTTTTTAATGTACAATTTATCCTTTTAGATAATAAATTCTTAAATTTGTTTTTATAGATTTTACATCAGTACTTAAATTTGTATGAATTATGTACAATTTCTTTGCCAAAAATATTTATTCTAAGAAAGTGATGACGTTTTAACGCAATTATAGTCGTCATTTCTGGTGTAACATCAAGGGAATTGTTTTATCACCACAGCGGAAATAGTAATTAAGATTCTTAAAATATCTTTTTTACTGATTATTTACTATCTGCAAGTAGTATTTTAGGATGTAAATTGTAATATTAAAAAATTCCTTTTCGGCCCGCCGGAAGGCGGAAGTAGATTTCACCTGTGCTAAGTAGGGAATAAAAAACATTTCACCTTAAAGTTAAGAAAAACTTCAAATTTACTTAATACGACAATTGTTGCATGTGAAAAAAGTTTCACGTGTTTTGCAAATGACAAGCCCCATCTTCTTACAATTCCATCAATATTTTGGTCATCGCTTGCCTTAAGGGTTGGTCATATCAAAAATTGTTTCAGACAAAGGTTTTAGGTAATGTTTAGAGAACTATTGACCACTTTAAACTGATTCAATACTGTGCCTATTAAGGGAGGTATGATATTTTTTGTCTTCAAAACCCCTTTTTTTCACCCCCTTGGCCAATGGTTGGTGATATCAAAAAAATTACTTATGCAAGTTTCAGGCGCTTATCCAAAGAATAGCAGGGACTTTAAACGAATTCGATATTTTACTTAAAAAGAAAGTTATAGCGATATTTTGTTTTTTCGAAAAAGCCCCCCTCCATTTCCACCCCCGAGGTCCGATTTTTCCTATTAATGAACTGGACCGAGACCATAGGTCTTTATATATTGTGTATGAATTTGAAAGTGATTGGCAGATAATTACGGTAGTTACTTGTCTACGTATATATATATATATATATATATATATATATATATATATATATATATATATACACGACAGTAATATGTATATATATATATACACGACAAAAATATATATATATATACTAATATAAATGCATATATAAACTTTTGAACTGACGGTAGTTTTGGGGTCTGGGGGATGTAAAACGGGAAGATATATCGAAATTTTCCGGAAGTCGAATCACGGTACCCATAACAATAGGTCCTTTTCTTACGAAATCTACCTATAATAGTGTCTTGCTCGGCTTTTTAGTGTTTACCATACCTTTTATCATTTTTTTTTTAACATGTCCCAATTTCTGCGTTATTCAATAATTTCTTTTATATTTTCGTACTCATACTTCTTTTTATCATTCCGCAATTTTACGTAAAAAGTATTTATTTTTTTTATATTTTGTTATTTTAATTAATATTTTAATTATTATATCTTCTTAAATATTTTTTTTTTTAAACTATTCATTATCATCTTTTTTTTTTAATTTATCTCAAATTTATATATATAATAGGTTTCGTAGATTAGAACTTTCCCTTGAAACATCACAAATAAATACATTTTAGACATCAAACGTAGCATAATCATTGATAAAGTCCAGCCAGTAATGAACAAGTAATCATATTAATGACCAGAACTACTAATAAAACTACAACTTACAAAGAAAGAATAGTAACATAGGAGCAAATAACATTAAAAACAAGCATGATCATAAACATAAATACTTTGATGATGCACAACTTAAGAAGAGAAGCCTCGTCCTGAGTATCACTATTAGGTTGATAGGTTCAATAAATGTACCCGCTTTAATCGCCTTACATCTTCCCCATTGTCTAAGAGGTTAATAGCTAGATAGTTTACGTTGTCATTAGGTTTTTATATTGTACTTAGTTGCAAATCAATCGACGTTCACTCGAGCACACGGTATTCCTAAGTTTTTATGAATTTCGTTGTTCCGTACGAACCATGGCATCTGTGTAACGTATCTTGCAAATTTATTCTGAAAACGCTGAATAATCTGTATATTGTTGGCATTTGCCTACCCCAGTATTGGATTTCGTATGACCAAATCGGTTTTAGAATCACTTTGTACAAAAGTAATTTTTTAAATAAGGATATTTGCGATTTCCTGCAAAAACTCGTGTATTCCTTAAATTCACATCTAGCTGTTTCCTTTTTTTTAAAGTAAATCTTTCATGTTAGACAACGATCTGGGTGAATATCTAAATACCGTACACTTTTAACTCCTGTTATGTAACCTTCATCTAAATGGATTCCTGGTCAGTCACATCTCATTGCGAATGTCATGTAAGTTGAATTCACTTGACTAACCTTTATTTTCCGCATTTTTTCAACCACACAGCTAGAAGGTCTATCCCAGAATGAAACTTAATTAAGGCTTGAGTTGGATCTTCATCGACAGCCACGATTGCCATATCGACGGCAAATGATGCAATAGTAATATTGTTTGTGACTAGAAGGTCCTGTACGAGGACATATCATGCATTGACTTGCCGCCTTAAATACTATCAGTACTTGAATACCTTCCATTCCGACTCCTTTGAAGGATACCATTAAATAGTAGTCATATAAATTATTACAGCTTTAGATCGGAGCATAACGAGAATTTTCTTGGTAACCAAGTAAAAACCAGGAGCTTTCTTGAGTATAGAAACTCTTCAACCACTTCCACTACTTCCTTAGATGAGAAAGCTTAATTGGAAGACTCTTCGGAATCGGGCTGTCTAAAATATCCAGAACTTCATTTTCACCAGCGCTGTAGATGTAAAGTGGCTGAAAGATCAATCGAATGTGATTAACTAAAAGGTCGGTCGGTCTTTTCATTGCACTTCTAACCGAAAAGTCACGTGACTTCTACAGTAGATGGCCGCTGAAATTTTCTGGTGGACTTCCACAAAGAGTAGAGTAGAGTACGGAATTGTCTCTCTTGAAGGTAATGGATAAAATCATTAAATGTGAAATTTTAAATGATCTCTCTAATTAGGTTATATAAATTACAAATATCTCAGTTTAGAAGATATTACTATAATAAATAGTTACAACCTATATAATTCTTTTAAAAATCTGTTCTAAAAATTTTAAATACCATTTTTAATTAAATATGTTTTAATTATTAGTAATTTTACAGTAAATTAATAAAAATTTCAAGAAATTCATCAAGTTTTCCATTATAAATCCATCAATAAATTTTTTGTCAATCTATTAACAAATCTTTTGTCATTTTTTTTCAAACAGTACTTTTAATAACTGTTTTTTTAATTTTGTCGTTTTATTTACAATAAAATTAAATTGATTTAAATTCCTATAACAGAATTATTTAATTTTTTAAAAAGCTATGGTACTACGGAAATATCCATTTTGACCATCCCTGAATCTATTTTGACTAGCTTCGGCGTGACGTCTGTGCGTACGTATGTATCTCGCATAACTTAAAAAAGATTAGCCATAGTATGTTGAAATTTTAGATTTAGGATTGTTGTAACATCTAATTGTGTACCTCCCCATTTGATTGCAATCGACTTAGCCAAAAAATGTCCAATAAAGCCCAAAATTCAATTTTTTGGATTTTGGACGTTTCCTTAAATGTAATAATAAACCCTCATTGAGAGCTTTTCAGCGATATATAAGAGGTACTAATTATTTTCATTGGTTCCTGAATTATAGCCAAATGAAATTCTAATTAATGAAATATCTTATAAAGGGGAAGGCACGTTGATTCGAATCGGATTTCATCTACTTTTCTTTTTTTTAATTTATGTTTGATATAATTCTTCAGATCTTAATTTGTGTACACGTTTTCTATTTTTCAAAGTTTCTCTCATTATATTCATCATCCTCTCTTAATCTTTTTATTCACTTCTTGGTCTCAACGTTTTCTTCCTCTTTATATTTATTATCTTCTCTTAATGTTTTTATTCTTTCTTTGTTTGTTACTTTTTTCCTGTTTATTTATTTTTTTTACATTTTCTTCCTTTTTATTCTTTTTTTTTGTTTTAACGTTTTCTTCCCCTTTATATTCATCTTCTTGTCATTTTCTTTATAAATAATAATCAAACGGAAGATAATTTAAAAATTAGTTAATAAAACTTTGCTTTTAGTTTGCTATAAATGTTTAATTTTGAGTTTTGCTACTATAGCTGCCGAGTTGATCAGTTTTTAGTTCTGATAATAACATATCACAGATATAATTACAAAGGTAGTTTTCTTATCACTTAATTAGTGTTTCAGTAATTTAGTACAGTGTTAATGTTATCTATTGGTTGTACTTAAAAATAAATCATGCAGAATAGCTTGTCACTATATATAAATATATACTTACTTCACATATTGAAACAAAACTCATATGTATAAAATATTAATTAATATCTGGCTAATTATCTTAGCAGCCGATGTCAATACCCGGTGAAAAAATAATTTTAGATGTTTGTAAACTTTTATTTTAATAAAAAATAAATATAATCCCTTTCGTTGTATAATATAATTATACATCCCTTCCGTTGTTAACTATGTAAAATTTTGATTGTTTTGAATATTTAATGTCTGTTTAATGGTAAATAATATTTGATATTTACTGTAAAAAATGTAAATTTACTGCTTAAGTTGACTTTATAAATGATTATGTTTCATTCATTTGTTTAATGTGTAATAAAGGGACTTTTACTATATCCTAATATTTCTGGTAAGATTGTTGAATTAATATTAGTATAAATGATTGATGTTAATAAAAACTAATATTTTTTGTAATTGTGTAACTGTCCACTTGATTAAAGAATTGAACGATCATATCTCGCTTTCAAATGAATAATTTTAAATAAACTGCAGCAAAAAATGTGTACATGTAATTTAATAGGCGTACAAGTAAGTCATGTTGTGTCTACATCAGATTTTTAAATAAAATATATTTTCTTAAGGTTTATAGACACAAAAAAAAATTTATCGGAATTATAAGGCTATCACAATGTATTCCAATATTTATTACAGATAAAGCACTTTCTGTTCATGGTATTTAAGAAATCATAGACTAAAATAATCATATAAAAGTTCAAGAATTTAGTAAAAGTTTGTTTTAAATCAAAGTAAAAGAAAAATTAGCATTGTACTATATATTTACCCCGTTTTGAATGTGTCTAGTATTTAGTATAATCTTCTTTACAAACTTAACCGTTGAGAAAAGCAAAGGTTTTTCTGATGATAAGTGGAAAGTATGTGAAAGGCCGTTCTCAGTGTAAAATAATAGAAAAGATTTTGCTGGAAAGTATTCAGTTGAAAAACAAGTAATAAAATTAGTTAAATAACAAAACATGCGATCTCAAAACTGATCAGAGTATTAAAAAAGTACGTATTTGTTAAATTAAAATATGAAATATTTTTCACAGAGTCTACAGAATTTTAATGCTACAAATCTACTACATAAAAATTAATCAATAGAAATGACAGAAATGAAAAAAATAAAATAAATTACCTACCTAAATATTTTTGAACACAAACAAAATCTTTCCATTTTTTTTTAACAAGATAGAATTGATATTTATTTCCAGACAATTTAATTATATTTTTTCGGAGTAATTTTAATTATATAATACTTAAGCGAAAAGATGTAGCTGAATTTATGGTTACGTATTTTTTTTTTTTTTACACGAGCTATTTCACAAAATTAACATAATGAAACAAGACTTTAAAAGATAAAATGGGATAAAGATTAGAAGCACGTTTTGCGGGTAATTGAAGCTGTTGATCTGACCACAACGAATATTCAATTAGGATCCAGCAAGCCACAAGCACAGACAGGTGGGATCGGGTGGCTTTGTTAGAAGACACGGATCAAAGCACGCCTTCCCATCTCTCATCGTTTGCTGGTGGTTTAATTAGGAGTGTGAGTTGTAGAGGTTAAAGGAGAACATTTTCGCTAGTATAATTAAGGAGGTGGCAGAGGATATGCCTTCCAGAACTGCTACGACTGGGTAATTACTGGATATTTCCACACCAAGTCTTATCAGTAAAGATGGATTAGAATCACTCAAGTATAAAGTAGATCTTTTATCTTAAAAGTTTTGAGTAAAATAAAATAATAAAAGTAAAAATTTTAAGTAACAGTTTAATAAATAAAAACTTTGATTCTTAGATTTCATGTTTAAAACACTTCTTTAAAACAATAAAAAAATCCATTATCAATTACTTTGTATAGTAATATTCTCAAAATCAATTTAAACACAAAAATAATTATTCATAGAACTGCGCGATCATCTGCGCGGGGAGAAGTGACGCTTGTACCACCGCATACGTTTACTGTGCTTCGGCTGACATCTGAGCTGCTACCGATGTCGACCGCTGATAATAACTTAGGCATATATATGGTAACAATATGTAATTTAAAAGTCATTAATGCATACGGGTATATGTAATAGATTTTCTGAAACATCTAATTATTTAATATTAATTGAAAATTATAATTTAGAATCGTATAATTTTTGGCTTTCCTAGTTTAATTTTATTTAATTATTTTGGAATTTCTGTTTAATTTTATCTATATTAAAGTTACCTATAGAGTACTGAAAAATAGGCTCTCACACGAACAATATGTACACTGAAGTATATATATACCCAATCTTTAATAAATTGCAAAAAATTCTTGTCTTTCATTTCATTACTCCTCTGATATTGTTAGACAATATTCTCCCTTGGAATTGATCATTATTTCGTTTGTTTTTTGTCACCAATCATTTAATCGCTATTTGGTTTGATATAATTCTTCAGATCTTAATTTGTGTACACGTTTTCTATTTTTCAAAGTTTCTCTCATTATATTCATCATCCTCTCTTAATCTTTTTATTCACTTCTTGGTCTCAACGTTTTCTTCCTCTTTATATTTATTATCTTCTCTTAATGTTTTTATTCTTTCTTTGTTTGTTACTTTTTTCCTGTTTATTTATTTTTTTTACATTTTCTTCCTTTTTATTCTTTTTTTTTGTTTTAACGTTTTCTTCCCCTTTATATTCATCTTCTTGTCATTTTCTTTATAAATAATAATCAAACGGAAGATAATTTAAAAATTAGTTAATAAAACTTTGCTTTTAGTTTGCTATAAATGTTTAATTTTGAGTTTTGCTACTATAGCTGCCGAGTTGATCAGTTTTTAGTTCTGATAATAACATATCACAGATATAATTACAAAGGTAGTTTTCTTATCACTTAATTAGTGTTTCAGTAATTTAGTACAGTGTTAATGTTATCTATTGGTTGTACTTAAAAATAAATCATGCAGAATAGCTTGTCACTATATATAAATATATACTTACTTCACATATTGAAACAAAACTCATATGTATAAAATATTAATTAATATCTGGCTAATTATCTTAGCAGCCGATGTCAATACCCGGTGAAAAAATAATTTTAGATGTTTGTAAACTTTTATTTTAATAAAAAATAAATATAATCCCTTTCGTTGTATAATATAATTATACATCCCTTCCGTTGTTAACTATGTAAAATTTTGATTGTTTTGAATATTTAATGTCTGTTTAATGGTAAATAATATTTGATATTTACTGTAAAAAATGTAAATTTACTGCTTAAGTTGACTTTATAAATGATTATGTTTCATTCATTTGTTTAATGTGTAATAAAGGGACTTTTACTATATCCTAATATTTCTGGTAAGATTGTTGAATTAATATTAGTATAAATGATTGATGTTAATAAAAACTAATATTTTTTGTAATTGTGTAACTGTCCACTTGATTAAAGAATTGAACGATCATATCTCGCTTTCAAATGAATAATTTTAAATAAACTGCAGCAAAAAATGTGTACATGTAATTTAATAGGCGTACAAGTAAGTCATGTTGTGTCTACATCAGATTTTTAAATAAAATATATTTTCTTAAGGTTTATAGACACAAAAAAAAATTTATCGGAATTATAAGGCTATCACAATGTATTCCAATATTTATTACAGATAAAGCACTTTCTGTTCATGGTATTTAAGAAATCATAGACTAAAATAATCATATAAAAGTTCAAGAATTTAGTAAAAGTTTGTTTTAAATCAAAGTAAAAGAAAAATTAGCATTGTACTATATATTTACCCCGTTTTGAATGTGTCTAGTATTTAGTATAATCTTCTTTACAAACTTAACCGTTGAGAAAAGCAAAGGTTTTTCTGATGATAAGTGGAAAGTATGTGAAAGGCCGTTCTCAGTGTAAAATAATAGAAAAGATTTTGCTGGAAAGTATTCAGTTGAAAAACAAGTAATAAAATTAGTTAAATAACAAAACATGCGATCTCAAAACTGATCAGAGTATTAAAAAAGTACGTATTTGTTAAATTAAAATATGAAATATTTTTCACAGAGTCTACAGAATTTTAATGCTACAAATCTACTACATAAAAATTAATCAATAGAAATGACAGAAATGAAAAAAATAAAATAAATTACCTACCTAAATATTTTTGAACACAAACAAAATCTTTCCATTTTTTTTTAACAAGATAGAATTGATATTTATTTCCAGACAATTTAATTATATTTTTTCGGAGTAATTTTAATTATATAATACTTAAGCGAAAAGATGTAGCTGAATTTATGGTTACGTATTTTTTTTTTTTTTACACGAGCTATTTCACAAAATTAACATAATGAAACAAGACTTTAAAAGATAAAATGGGATAAAGATTAGAAGCACGTTTTGCGGGTAATTGAAGCTGTTGATCTGACCACAACGAATATTCAATTAGGATCCAGCAAGCCACAAGCACAGACAGGTGGGATCGGGTGGCTTTGTTAGAAGACACGGATCAAAGCACGCCTTCCCATCTCTCATCGTTTGCTGGTGGTTTAATTAGGAGTGTGAGTTGTAGAGGTTAAAGGAGAACATTTTCGCTAGTATAATTAAGGAGGTGGCAGAGGATATGCCTTCCAGAACTGCTACGACTGGGTAATTACTGGATATTTCCACACCAAGTCTTATCAGTAAAGATGGATTAGAATCACTCAAGTATAAAGTAGATCTTTTATCTTAAAAGTTTTGAGTAAAATAAAATAATAAAAGTAAAAATTTTAAGTAACAGTTTAATAAATAAAAACTTTGATTCTTAGATTTCATGTTTAAAACACTTCTTTAAAACAATAAAAAAATCCATTATCAATTACTTTGTATAGTAATATTCTCAAAATCAATTTAAACACAAAAATAATTATTCATAGAACTGCGCGATCATCTGCGCGGGGAGAAGTGACGCTTGTACCACCGCATACGTTTACTGTGCTTCGGCTGACATCTGAGCTGCTACCGATGTCGACCGCTGATAATAACTTAGGCATATATATGGTAACAATATGTAATTTAAAAGTCATTAATGCATACGGGTATATGTAATAGATTTTCTGAAACATCTAATTATTTAATATTAATTGAAAATTATAATTTAGAATCGTATAATTTTTGGCTTTCCTAGTTTAATTTTATTTAATTATTTTGGAATTTCTGTTTAATTTTATCTATATTAAAGTTACCTATAGAGTACTGAAAAATAGGCTCTCACACGAACAATATGTACACTGAAGTATATATATACCCAATCTTTAATAAATTGCAAAAAATTCTTGTCTTTCATTTCATTACTCCTCTGATATTGTTAGACAATATTCTCCCTTGGAATTGATCATTATTTCGTTTGTTTTTTGTCACCAATCATTTAATCGCTATTTGGTTTGATATAATTCTTCAGATCTTAATTTGTGTACACGTTTTCTATTTTTCAAAGTTTCTCTCATTATATTCATCATCCTCTCTTAATCTTTTTATTCACTTCTTGGTCTCAACGTTTTCTTCCTCTTTATATTTATTATCTTCTCTTAATGTTTTTATTCTTTCTTTGTTTGTTACTTTTTTCCTGTTTATTTATTTTTTTTACATTTTCTTCCTTTTTATTCTTTTTTTTTGTTTTAACGTTTTCTTCCCCTTTATATTCATCTTCTTGTCATTTTCTTTATAAATAATAATCAAACGGAAGATAATTTAAAAATTAGTTAATAAAACTTTGCTTTTAGTTTGCTATAAATGTTTAATTTTGAGTTTTGCTACTATAGCTGCCGAGTTGATCAGTTTTTAGTTCTGATAATAACATATCACAGATATAATTACAAAGGTAGTTTTCTTATCACTTAATTAGTGTTTCAGTAATTTAGTACAGTGTTAATGTTATCTATTGGTTGTACTTAAAAATAAATCATGCAGAATAGCTTGTCACTATATATAAATATATACTTACTTCACATATTGAAACAAAACTCATATGTATAAAATATTAATTAATATCTGGCTAATTATCTTAGCAGCCGATGTCAATACCCGGTGAAAAAATAATTTTAGATGTTTGTAAACTTTTATTTTAATAAAAAATAAATATAATCCCTTTCGTTGTATAATATAATTATACATCCCTTCCGTTGTTAACTATGTAAAATTTTGATTGTTTTGAATATTTAATGTCTGTTTAATGGTAAATAATATTTGATATTTACTGTAAAAAATGTAAATTTACTGCTTAAGTTGACTTTATAAATGATTATGTTTCATTCATTTGTTTAATGTGTAATAAAGGGACTTTTACTATATCCTAATATTTCTGGTAAGATTGTTGAATTAATATTAGTATAAATGATTGATGTTAATAAAAACTAATATTTTTTGTAATTGTGTAACTGTCCACTTGATTAAAGAATTGAACGATCATATCTCGCTTTCAAATGAATAATTTTAAATAAACTGCAGCAAAAAATGTGTACATGTAATTTAATAGGCGTACAAGTAAGTCATGTTGTGTCTACATCAGATTTTTAAATAAAATATATTTTCTTAAGGTTTATAGACACAAAAAAAAATTTATCGGAATTATAAGGCTATCACAATGTATTCCAATATTTATTACAGATAAAGCACTTTCTGTTCATGGTATTTAAGAAATCATAGACTAAAATAATCATATAAAAGTTCAAGAATTTAGTAAAAGTTTGTTTTAAATCAAAGTAAAAGAAAAATTAGCATTGTACTATATATTTACCCCGTTTTGAATGTGTCTAGTATTTAGTATAATCTTCTTTACAAACTTAACCGTTGAGAAAAGCAAAGGTTTTTCTGATGATAAGTGGAAAGTATGTGAAAGGCCGTTCTCAGTGTAAAATAATAGAAAAGATTTTGCTGGAAAGTATTCAGTTGAAAAACAAGTAATAAAATTAGTTAAATAACAAAACATGCGATCTCAAAACTGATCAGAGTATTAAAAAAGTACGTATTTGTTAAATTAAAATATGAAATATTTTTCACAGAGTCTACAGAATTTTAATGCTGCAAATCTACTACATAAAAATTAATCAATAGAAATGACAGAAATGAAAAAAATAAAATAAATTACCTACCTAAATATTTTTGAACACAAACAAAATCTTTCCATTTTTTTTTAACAAGATAGAATTGATATTTATTTCCAGACAATTTAATTATATTTTTTCGGAGTAATTTTAATTATATAATACTTAAGCGAAAAGATGTAGCTGAATTTATGGTTACGTATTTTTTTTTTTTTTTACACGAGCTATTTCACAAAATTAACATAATGAAACAAGACTTTAAAAGATAAAATGGGATAAAGATTAGAAGCACGTTTTGCGGGTAATTGAAGCTGTTGATCTGACCACAACGAATATTCAATTAGGATCCAGCAAGCCACAAGCACAGACAGGTGGGATCGGGTGGCTTTGTTAGAAGACACGGATCAAAGCACGCCTTCCCATCTCTCATCGTTTGCTGGTGGTTTAATTAGGAGTGTGAGTTGTAGAGGTTAAAGGAGAACATTTTCGCTAGTATAATTAAGGAGGTGGCAGAGGATATGCCTTCCAGAACTGCTACGACTGGGTAATTACTGGATATTTCCACACCAAGTCTTATCAGTAAAGATGGATTAGAATCACTCAAGTATAAAGTAGATCTTTTATCTTAAAAGTTTTGAGTAAAATAAAATAATAAAAGTAAAAATTTTAAGTAACAGTTTAATAAATAAAAACTTTGATTCTTAGATTTCATGTTTAAAACACTTCTTTAAAACAATAAAAAAATCCATTATCAATTACTTTGTATAGTAATATTCTCAAAATCAATTTAAACACAAAAACATTATTCATAAAAAAAAAATTCATTCAGAACTGAAAAAAATGTAGCTCTAAAATGTTTTTAATGTTATAACGATTAGTATCTATAACTACTCGAAATAATTTATTTTTAAATGAAATATCTTCAAATATTTAAAAACATATTAGAATTAATCAAGTATATAAGAATATCCTTATGTTGCAATAGAAGTTGAACATTAAGAAATTATTAAAAAGCTACTTAAAAAAATGTTTCTTAAATATATTAAAATAATAAACAATCCTTAGAGCATTGTACTAAAATTGATATGAAAGTTTTTTAAAATTAATATGCCGTTATTGTACAAAATTGTAATATATGTAGCGCTAATTTACGAAAATGTTTAAAAATTTGAAAACATTGTAACTATTTTTCACTTACAATGAATACGTTTAATGTCAATGAAAATGAGTATTGTTTAAAAAATCTGATGTCGACATCACATGACTTCCTTGTACGCCTATTAAATTACATATATACATATTTAAAAGTACATAAAATTTTATTTCATTAATAACATCTGATATTTTTTTCATCTTGAAACCTTTTTTTACAGCGAGAGGTTAATAATTAATTATTAATAAATCAATATATTTAAATTAAAAAAACAAGTTAAAAAAAAAAAGTTGAAATCCGATTCGAACCCATGTGCCTTCTCCTAAGATCCAAATATTTTATTAATTAAAGTATTACATTGCTATAACTGGAACCCATGAAAATAAGTACCACTTATGATATATTGTTGAAAAATTCTCGATAAGGGCTTATTACTGCAGTTAAGAAAAAGTCCAAAATCCAAATTCTTTTGGATTTTGGATTTTATTGGACATTTTTGGTCCATTCGATTGCAATCAAATGGGGAAGGTGCACAACTAGATGTTACAACAGTCCTAAATCCAAAATTTCAAATCATATAGCTAATCGTTTTTGGGTTATGCGAGATACGTACGTGCAGATGTCACACCGAACTAGTCAAAATTGATTCAGGGATGGTCAAAATGGATATTCGTTGAAATCTGAAAACTGAAATTTTTCGCGTTCACAATACTTCCTTTACTTCATTTAAGGAAGTAAAAATGTTTAAAGGTTTAAATATATCCATTGTATTATTGTTCATAAATAAACGTGAATGAAAGAAATAGTAATAAACTTGTACCTTTAGGATACCATAATAACCAAAAGACCACGTACTTCCTTTTTCCTGTTTATCCTCCGGGAATTACGGTCAGGTATTACTTCAGAGGATGAATAAGGATGACATGTATGAGCGTAAGTAAAGTGTAGTCTTGTACAGTGTCAGATCGACCATTTCTGAGATGTGTGGTTAATTGAAACCCAACCACCAAAGAACAACGATATCCGCAGTTTAGCAATAAAATCCGTATAAAAGTCTTTACTAGGACTTGAACGCTGGAACTCTCGACTTCCAAATCAGCTGATTTGCGAATTCGCGTTCACCACTAGACCAAATCGGTGGTAAAAGACTGTTATGAAGTAAAGATAATTTTGGAAAATATTATCTATTGAAAAAATTATGTATCATTACAGATTTTTAACTTTATGGAATATGTTATTTAAATAATTTTAACAAGAAGTATATTTTAAACTCAAATATAACTGAAGTAAGATTAAAATATAATAAGGTTTAGTGGTTAAAAGTAACAGACAAAATACAATGACTGGTTTATTGTGTTTTGTTAAAATTAAATCCTTTTTATATATAAAAACAGAATTGTCAACGAGATTTAGTTTTTGGTTAGAGTTTGCGGTGAATTTCTAACTGTTGATTATCCTACAGTGCGTTATTTTCAAATGTATTTCTTCAAATAGGATGCGCTTGACGATTAGCAAGTTAGTTTGCAATAACAATGAGTATTTTTATTATATTATTTAAGAGAAACACGAAAGAAGGAAATTAGAAGAATTTCTTTATACATTATTTAAAGAGATTTAGATATTTTTTTATAACCACAGTGTGAATTTAAAGCCGTCATCTATAATAAGTCTTCAAATGCGGCACCAGTTAAATCATGCCAATGGTACCAACTCATATATAGTTCAGTGTTTTATGTTCGTTGAAAGGACTCCACGAATATTCTTTAGTCTCTAATGTATCTATAAGTATTCAATGTAAATACACACGATCAATATGAAAAGAACAACACAAATGAGTGTAAATACTTTATTTTACAATAACATAATTTTATAATTATTTTTAAATATATTTATATTAAATGTTTTCTTTTAATTATAATTACGAATAACCGATCCCAAGCAAGTAGCTCAAGAATACATTAATAATATGAAGAGTTATTAAAACTTCTGAGGGTTATAATATATTTCAAGTCATTGGTTAAAATTAAGACACAAATGAATCTTCAATTAGTGAAGAATACTTAAGTAAATTTCAGATAGATACTTTCGTGTAACTAAATGAAAAAAATAAGGAAAACCATAGAATCTAAAAATTCTATAATTAGTGACAAGAGACTAAAACATTTAACTAGCCGCTATGTGTTACCTACAGGTAACCGTTACCTATGGTAACAGATAACATATCCATTGCCTATTATAGAGAATTCATTTTTTTGGATTTTAATTTCAATTAAAACAACTAAAACGGTCACAAAAAATAAACACTTTATTTTTTTTTTTGTTAAAGAATAACTAAATTAAAAGTTTCTTCATAATGTTCGTTAAAGTTTGAAGAGGCTGTCGTTTAAATAAGCTTACTAATTCATTTAATAAAAAATGAGGACTTATCGATTTTTGCAACGTTACAAAAAGATGTTAAAAATGTATAGTGATGTGATTTCAGTACAGTGAGTAGGTAACACTATTGACTATCGCCACATATTTTATTCGTAAGTTTTGTGTGTGTGTGTGTATATATATATATATATATATATATATAAAATATAATAAACTGTGCAGGAAACATATCTAAACATGTTTATTTGATACAAAAAAAAAATACTCACATGTGTATTTGAAACAATATTGAATAGCCCTCAAAAACTATACAAAAATAGTTTTAAAAAAAATAACTAGATGCCTACTTAGTAGATTTCATGAAGAAGATACCTATTGTAATGGGAACCATGATTCAACTTCTGGAAAATTTCGACATATCTTCGCGTTTCACATTCCCAGACCCCAAAACTACCTTCAGTTCAAAAGTTTGTGACATTTATATAAGTATATATATATAATTTTTCTTCTGGACACGATAACTGCCGTAATTTTGTTCTAATAACTTTCAAATTGAAACATAAAATATAACAACCCAAAATCTCGATCGAGTTTGTTCATGAGCCAAATCGGACCATGGCGGTGGAAATGGGGTGGAACTGTTTCTAAAAAACAAAATATCGCTATAACTTTCTTATAAAGTAAAATGTCCAATTCGTTTAAAGTTCGTACCATGCTTTAGATAAGGGCTTAAACCTTATCTAAGTAAACTATTTTGATATCAACTGTTGGCTTAGGGGGTGAAAAAACCGGGGTTTCGAAGACAAAAAACATCATACTTCCTTCAATAGGCACAGTATGGAATCGGTTTAAAGTATTTGGTAGTCCTGTAAGTATTACTAAAACCGTATTTGAAACAATTTTTGATATGACCAACCCTTACGGCAAGGATGACCAAAACTTTGCTAGAATTGTAAGAAGATCTCGTACTTTAAATATTTGAAACTTTTTTCACATGCAACCATTGTCGTATTGAGTAAATTTGAAGTTTTTCTTATGTTTAAAGTGGAAATCTTTTGTATTCCCTACTTAGCACCGGTAAAATCTATCTGCCTTCCGGCGTGCCGAGTGGGATTTTTTAATTGTTACACAGTTACCATCAATACAAAAATTGTTTTAATTCTATGAATGCAATTAAAAAAAAAAAAATATTTTTTTTTAATGTTTCGTACTTGGTAGTTTTTGAATCTAAAACCAAAAGGAAAATAACATCATGACGAATAAAAGACAAATAAAGAAATTCTAAATTAAGTGATATTTTTTAAGTAAAATCTACAAAAAGAAGCACAGTGGGATTCACTTTAAATTGTAGGTGCATCTCCCTGCACATGAGGTGCGAGTCTACCAATTAATGGGAAGTAATCGTACACTTTAATTAATAATTAAACAGCTAAAATTTATTCTCTTTTGCAGGAGGGCATCTGGGTAGAAATAAAAATTGTGAAAAGATAAGTTAAAGATTAAAAATATGGTTAAAAACATTATTATGTTATCTTAACTGTAATCAGCCTAATGCTAGAAGAGTATTTAAAAACCTTAGTTGTAGTATTAGAACTACGTTCCACTAGAAATCTGGATAATTTTAGTTAAATAATTTAAATATTTAAATAAATAAAATAAAAGATAAATATTTTTATATCTATAAATTCTACATTCGCAATTAAATATTTGTTTACAATTAAATTTAATGCTAAATTTGATTGTATGAATTAGATAACATATATCAAATATAATACAAAATTTATTTAATTTCGTTCATTTCGTTCTGTTTCTATATCTGTTTTAATTCTGTATTCTCTCATTTTGTTCACTCGAATTGTGTCGACCAATATTTTGTCGTTTTGGACGCATTGTTATTTTTAAATTATAAACGTTTATTCTTCTATATAAATATTAATGTTATTATTTACGTTTTTTTACATTTTTGTAACTTACTAATAAAATGAAATTTAATGACCGACATTAAAAAAATAAATAAATGAATAAATTGTACAATAATAATTACTATTAATTTTCTTTCTTTCTTTGTTCTTTCTCAAATAGTTCTTTCTCAAATTGGTGAGGTTTGAACTGTATGTACACCACAGTTCAAACCTCACCAATCTCACTTTTATATAAATCATTTTTTTTAAATACGTATAAATAAATAACCTAAAACTTATTTTAAGAAATTTAATTTCATTGTATATATCGAGAGATGTCGTCTATATAGATTGTCATGGTCTATGTCGATCGTTGTTTGTGAATATCGACTTCCTCAGACAGTAAATTATGTAACCAATATTTTGTCGTTTTATTCTCACTGTGATTTAAACATGTAAAATCTCCGGGAACAGTTATTAATAAATTGTGAAATTTTCAGCGAAATCTGTAATGTAATTTTTGAGTTATTGGGCCACACTCAAAACGAAGATTGTCTTTTATTTATATAGATGAAATAAAAGACAAATATTTTTATATATGTATAAAAATTCTACATTTATTTACAATTAAATACGAACAATATAATAGAAAAAAAAAACAGATTGTTAAAGATGCAAAACACAATGCAGTCAGAGAAAAAAAACTAAAAAAAAAAATAATAAAAAATATTAAAAAGAGAAAAAAAATACAAAATTCAAATAAGTAAGGACTTTAGGAACGATGTGAAGATTACTTATTAAAACTATAGAAAAATCTTACAGCTGATCGAACATTTCTAATTTTGTATTGATATTTTTTCTATATATTTATTTATTTTATTGAAGTGAAAACTTCTTTAGGAGCGTTGTGTCAGAAGTTTTTGTACATACGAATTACATGGGAATATGGGAAAAAATCGAAGACTCAAAAAACTTTTATGTAACGATTTTACTTTGTACTTTAAACTAATACTCCCGAGTTTCTTTAATGAAATTTTTATAAAAACTATGGCTAATTTCCCTTCAAAAAATAATCCTGACTTAAACGAAAAAATTCACAAATGTTTGATGTAATAAAAATTGGCTTTACCTTCTTTTAAAATAAAGTCATTCTATAATAAAAAGTTTTAAAATTGCTAGATTTTATTATTGTTCCTTAATACGAGTATATATAAAAAGAATACTTTAAATGCATCTATGTATTACATCTTTCTAAAACATCTTTAAAAGCACATCATAACTCTTACGGAATTTTAAAATAATAAACAAAAAATTATCAAAATCAAAATCTGTAACGTAACGCAAGACGCTAAGCATATATATATATGAAAGAGAAAAAGGCATTGAGCGTGAATATACATACGCATATATGAGTGTATAGTATAATATGTAGTATAGAGTATGGGAAGTGGGAGAAGAAACTGCAGGTGATTCACAATAATTCTCCCTTTCTATCACTCTTTCTCTCATTCAATATACATCCCCATACAGGCGTATACGTATATATTAGTAAACGGTAGATATAGACTGTGGCATAATATTATGTATTATGTATATATATAATATAATACATATACATACATAATACATAATATTATGCCTTACACGTTTTTTGAATGCAAGTGTCACGTGCACACGTTATAATAAAGAATATAAAATATAAACATGAAATACATATTTGATGTACTAACTTGTTAATATTTTTCAATTCATTATACAATCATTTAAATATATGTTTTAATAAAACTGACATAAGTTAAAAATAATAGTATAATCAAATACAATTAATTATAAACCACTAATCGGTATTAATTATTTCAAGTTTTCACTTCTGTCGGCCAGTCCAGAGACTGCCTTTTTTTCAGTAAAATTTTGTTATTCAAAATACAATAATTATTTACTACTCTAGTACTTTTATATATTATTTTCAGTAAAAATTTTAATTATTGATTGTTTTATCATGAATTAATAAATGTAGATTGCACACTAACCCCGTTTGAGAAATATTTTCCTTCTTATTTTTCTCAATAAAAATTACTAGATTACAACATTTTCCATTGATTGACTTATAATCCTTATAAATATATTCTTTAAAATGGATATTTTACTTAAACAATATTTAGTCTGTGATCCTGTACTGCTACTGTGTCGACTTTATTTGATATGTGTAAGAAATGTTGCTGAATATTCGTTTACCAAATTATGATATTTTTAAGCGTGTCTGTATTGGAATATAAAAAGCAGGAATTCGTCAATCTCTGTGCGTTTTCATAAAAAGTATGTGCTCCCATATTTTAATATCATCAGTTTGAGATTCTCCTAGAGGGTCGATTCATCTTCTTCATGTAGTTTCTTTTTGTGGAATTTTTCTATTATCTTCACTGTATATTGAGTTCATGAATAAATTTCAAGGATTTGGTTTCAGCAAACTACAAAATTATTTAATAGAATATAATAATAATATAATGTACGTATATTAAAAGAGAATAATAATAATAATTTAATAATGTTAACTAAAATATTTATGTATTGCAAATGATAAAAGGGAAATTCAAAAGACTAAAATGATCTTTGCTGGTTTAATAAAAATAAATTAAATCAAATAAGAATTATTGAACAGGAAAGATTCATTCTTAGGAGAAAACTTCTATCGATATAATTAAAAATTAATGAAATTTACAGAAAAGAAAGTAAAAAAATTAAATATTAACATTTAATCACGTATTTCTTTAAATTTTGGAACATTTTACTTTTTAAACATTGTTCCTAAATCATTTTCGAATATAATTTATGACAAACGAAGGTAGAAAAAATAAAAAGCATATTAAGAGAACCAAAAAAAGACAGAAACAGTGTGCTAGCATCAAGTATAGATTGAGGAATAAAAAATAAATTACAAAGATATTAATTTAAAGTGTAACATTTTCCGGCATCCACAACTAAATGTTTAGAAATTAAAAGGAATGGTTAGAACAATTCGGTGAAATAAAATAGTATAAATAAAATATTTTTATGAAAGAATATCAGTATAGAATCGAAAATAATATAAAATCTATTAAGCAAGTAAATGGACGAAGAGAAAATAACAAAAAATATTCTGTTAATTCTAAACTGAAAAAAAACTTTTGTGTTACGTTTTCTTTGTACTTTAAACTAATACTCCCGAGTTTCTTTAATGAAATTTTTATAAAAGCTACGACTAATTTCCCTTCAAAAAATAATCCTGACTTAAACGAAAAAATTCACAAATGTTTGATGTAATAAAAATCGGCTTACGTTCTTTCAAATAAAGTCATTCTATAATAAAAAGTTTTAAAATTGCTTGATTTTATTATTGTTCCTTAATACGAGTATATATAAAAAGAATACTTTAAATACATCCATGTATTACATCTTTCTAAAACATCTTTAAAAGCAATTCATAACTCTTACGGAATTTTAAAATAATAAACAAAAAATTATAATAATAAAAATAATTTTTTTTTAAGATTTTACAGATGTCTCAATGAATAAAATTATTTCGAGAGAATAACATTTGTACCTGCATATATTACTTTTGTTCTAATGAATGTGTGTGTGTGTGTGTGTGTGTGTGTGTGTGTATAAAGATAGTACAGTTGGAAATGACGTAGCTGTTTTATTAGTCTTTGAAGAAATTTGCACCTGAAAGAAATAATACTTTCATTCCAACTAAACTGAATATTTTTAAAAGAACTTTCCTGGAAAGAAGGTAATCATGTAAAACTTCTTTATTTGTTTTATGCCAACAAAAGTTTATAAATATCTGATTAAGACAAGTAGGCTGTTAACACTGACAAAAACAAAATTGAAGATAGAAAATCCTCACATTAGTTGGTATATAAAGTTTATTACATTGTTTCCTATAACTTGTCAGAACTGTTACAGAAAGATTCAAAAATTGCTAGTAGCCTATTATATTTATGGAAGAATTAAAAAAAAAAATAACACTTTTCTGATGCCCGAAATTTCTAGCTCCTTTATAAGAAATCCCAGCTATAACACAGAAAAGAAATAATATAAATACCTAAAACAAAAAAATAAATAAATAAATAAAAAAAAAATAAAAACAATATCAGATATATTAAAAAGAGCTATGGTAACTGGTTGTTGAAAAAACTGTAAGAAAAATTGAGCTCAAAAATGTTTTCAAAAAATGTTACTCCATGTTAAACGTGTTAACTCTATGTTATCCATGTTAAACGTGGATAGCCATTTCGATTGGTAAACAATCATTATCATTGTACAGTAGAAAAAAAAGTAAATATAAAACATTCCGTAAAAATTAAATGAAAAAAGAAACAGTAATAATAACAAACAATATTAATCGACAGAAAAACAGTTGTTACAAAACCCCTTTAACATCTGGAAAGCCAAGGCAGCCGGCTGTTCCTCAGTGGGATGAAGTCTGTATGTACTAATTGATCATCACAGGGCTTTACTTAATTTCAATCGAAGACCTACAACTAAACTGTTCTGCGCCTTCCGCAATGCAAACGCTGTTTGTCATCGAATGTTTAGGTGTTCCAAACGAAAAGCTTGGCTGAATTATGTCGATTCCATTCTTGGACAACACCATCAGCTATTGTATGAGGAAAGGTTCGAGCCGTGAATGGATCAGTACAGTCACCGCAGCCGATTGGACTGGAAAGCGGCGAAATTCTTGTTACCGCGCCAATTGATGTAGCGAACACATTTGAAGGTCGTTTAGGACAGTTTCACTTACATCATCTTACTGTTCTGAGTTTGTGAGATAAGTTGCGGGTAGAAAATATCCTATTTATGATTGGAGATTCACAAAATGAATTGAAAATACCCTTTTCTTATAATTAGCTAACGTACGCCTTGAATAATTCTCGCGACACTTCCCGCGAAAATGATATCATCCTCATTATACTATCTATATCTAAAATAGAACGTGCTCTGACTAGGTGTTTCCAGATTCTTGGTCAGAATCCCCGTACGATTGGTGATTCCCGTACTGAAACCTGGTAAAGTTAAATCATGTCCCAAAAGTTATCGTCCTATCTCCTTGACTAATACTCTGTACAAGGTGATGAAACGAATAGCAAATTTAGAGTGGTACCTTGAGAGAAAGCCCTAATTGCCCCAGAACAATGCAGTTTCCGCCAAGATAGATCGTCTACTGATCATGTAGTTACAATGGAAACGGTTACTAAAAATGATTTTACTTTGCCAACCCCTGCTTGCTCTATTTTTCGATTTGAAAAACGCGTACGATACAGCATGAAGTAGAGGAATCATTAATATACTTCATGAGTGGATATTCAATCAAGGTAATCTTGCATTTATCAGAGGTTTCCTCAATAGTCGGATGGAACGACAGCATCAGAAAGTTTCACACTTGAAAATGGAGTACCACAGGGAAGTTTTTTAAGTGTAACTTTGTTTCCGTAGTCACAAATAGTAAAAAAACTGCCTGCAAAAACCCGTCATGTGTTCTTTATTTCTACATGATTTTTTTGTTAAGTAGGATGTACAGATGAAATTTTTTGTTGAACGTTAGCTACAGATAAAAGGTTGTTCCAAAGCACATTAACTCGCCTAGAATCGTGGTATAAATCTACTGGATTCAAGTTTTCCCCAGAAAAAAGAAATGCACTTGCTTTTCCCGGTTGAGGGAATATATTAACTCTCAAGCTTTTTATACGGTAAACAAGTTTAAGCATGCACTCGGATTAGATTTCTGGATTATGGTTTCACCAACGACTGACGTGGGTAACACATTTGAAGAAGATGAAGGTAAAATGTCTGAAAATGTTAGACATGCTGAGAGTTCTCGCTAATACCCGTTTGGGAACCAATCGTATTTGCATTTTGCCCTTATACAAAGCTCTGGTCCGTTTCTGACTACGTGGCTTATTTGTCGGCATGGTCCACCGATCAGCAGATGCTCGATACAATCCATCATTCATATATCCGTCTTGCTACAGGCGTACAGGATCCATCTCTTTAAAACAAAAGAAATAACATGTGGCTCACATTAAAGCACAACAAAATCATCCAACATTTGATATTGTACCCTCCAACCAGCATGTTAATTCCTAGGAGGAACGACCATGATGTACTGTTCTGCTATGCATCATAGCTCAGTGGCTTTTCTCAGTTCTAAATTTACTATTACCACCAGTTCTTGCTGTTGCTCCATTATATTACCGACTTGGTCGCCTTCTTTAATAAATTACTGCTTTAGTCTTTGTCGTAATCATAAGAACACAAATCCGGTTATATTACGAAATAAATTATGTAATTTTATAGAAAGTGTGAATCCTGGTGCTATAATTTACACAGACAGCTCTAAAAGAGTTAATTCTGTTGGTTGTGCATTTGTGGTTGACAAAAAAACACTCATGTTTGGCATATCCAGCTTCATCAGTATTTTCGTTGAGAAACTATATGCTATTAAAAAGATCTTAAATGTACATAATTAGCCCAGCATTTCGACAGGTATTTATCTGCTCAGATTGCATGAATGTCTGACAGGCCATTGGTGATGTGTACTCTTCACTTCATCTTCTGTTTATCTTCCAGAACCACCATAAGGCATTACTTCAGAGGATGATATGTGTGATTGTGATATGTACTCCATGGGTATGATGATATGTACTCCAGATACCATGTCTGTGAGATTCAGTGTGTTATTTCTCAAATGAGTCAACGTAATGAAACTGTGAACTTTTGCTGGATCCCCAATACATTGGAACATCAGGTAATGAGCTCACTGATAGTGCGGTAAAATAGGCTTGTTTTAAGCCTCCTCTCGTTAATCTCATTGCTTCAAACAATCTTGTCTAGTTAGTTTTCGTCCAGTTAAGAACACTGTGTAACTGTTGAGCTCCTCAAACAGAAATAACCGTCGATAGGAACTTGTTACTTGCCATTTGCGAATAGGGTACATTTGGCTCAGTTATGGATATCTTATAACTCAAACAGTTGCATTCGTTTTTGTTTGCTGTGATTGACAACTAACTGTACACCACATCCTTGTGGAATGTTATGTGGCATGGTGTCGCAAGTTTAAACTAGGGGCCAACATGGGAAATATGCCAGGGAATAATGAAATGATGTCATCTTATATTTTATGATTTCTTAGAGTCGTCCGTTTATATTCGTTTATTTGAGTTTTCTATAGTATGTTTCAGCTGTTTAAACCAATGTTAATTTTTAATTTTAATATTTATTTATTAAAATATAAATATCATGTTAATATCATATAAATATCAGGGCGATGATAATATCAATTCATTGTGCTCCTAGGAAAAAGTAGATGCAAGACACCATTAATTATGTGTTTTTAGCCTGCATTTTATTTGTATAACAGGAATAAGGAATAAAAAATAAAAAGTTCAGTTCCTAGAGTAACCATTTTTTTTTATTTTTTACATTCATTTTTAATGTTAATCTAAAATCCCATCTAAAGATATAGTGTTTTGTAAGCTCTGTGTTTGTTAATTAATATTGCTTATTTTTATTTCTTTGTTCTTTTTATTTATTTTTTTCTACTTTCCATTGTACATACATTAAAAAAAAAATTGTGAACTGTTTATTGAGAGTATATATGTACAATTGTATAAATACAGAAATTTAAATATTATTATTATTATAAATAAACAGTAATATTTAATTTGATAATCTAAACAAAACTGAACAATTCTAGTACACCATAAATGATCCAACAAAAATCATATTAGTTCATATATAATTAGAACAGGTTCATCCCTTTAAAGAAAAGGCAATTTATAACATTATCCTTCATGATTTGAATAAGACAGGTAAATTAAGGTGATAATGCGATGAACTTCAACCTAATTTTTTTCATGTAGATCCAAGAGTCATTTGGGTGTGGACTTATCATTGTGACATGTTTTTTATGGATTTCCTTTGTTTTGTTTCATCGTAAAATTTGGTAAATTTTTCATTGTTTTGTTATTAACCATAAAATGGAACAAAATTGAAAATTTTATAAATATTATTCCTAGTTAAAATAAAGATAATGTTCCTGTACTTTTTTTTATTTATTCTTTGTACCCTTTGAGTCACTACATAAAAATGTAATATACTCCAGGTATCAGAATCTTTGCTAAATATTAGCCTTCAACTAAAAAAAAAAAAACAACAATTCCAAGTTTTAATCCATTTAAATAAACATAAATAATGCACTATTTTTATTCGTAATTCTTGTTCATATGATGTAGAAATCATATATGTAGAAAGTTTTCTACATATGGCTCTTGCTCATCTTCCCGGAAGTAAAACGGTTTTTGAAATATCATACTAATTGAAGAAAAGTATTAAAAATTCACTAGTTGAAATCCATGTTGAAAATTTTCCATTAATTGGGATGTGAAGTCTATCATGAAATAGATTGATAAGTAGATGAAAAGTTCGAAATTTTATCTGTAGGTATTACAATGCTCAGTAAAAATATTGAATATGTGTGATAAAAAATAAATTACAGAACCTGAAGAAAAAGTGTAACAGTAAATAAGAAGCGGAAGTAATTCTCACAGCACATGGAAGGAAGCTTCAGAGATTTTACCCCATAGTAGAACAGCTAGAAAAACTCCACGGTAACAGTATTACTACTATTTAAGCAACTGTATGATTGAAGAAAAGAAGCACAGTGAGAACTAACAGTTACAGAAGATGCTTGTAACTTATTTTTTAACCAAAAAAATATTTTTTTGTCATCTAATTGCAAGTAAAAACAAAAATATTAATTAATGTGTGAGTTAAAAATTAAAACAAAATGTTAATTTTTATGGGTAATTTTTTTATACTTATATATTCATATTTTCATTCGTTACTCCATCCCATTCTTTAAGTTCTAATTCCGTTCACCTGGAATTGTCATGGCTGTATTGTACCAACAAATATCAATGCCATGGTAATGTATTAAATTTTAGATTTCTATTCATTTATTTTCACATGGCAATCTAATCTGTCTAATTTTCTTTGAGACACATTGCAGAAATTCGGCATGGTAGACTCCGGAATGTGTTCGCAATATGGACGACTAGATGTCACTTACCATGTGTTACATCAATGTACGAAATACGAGCTGATACGCATGGAGACTATTTGTCAGCTCGATATCATTGGGTCGGCGTTAGATCTCCATGCTAATTAGAGGAACCGATCTAAATGGGCGATAGTGAAAATTTTATACCTTATCTTGGAAAGGAAAGGATTGCTGAAGGAGGTTTAGGGTTCTGCTTGGGTTTTCCCACTTTAAGCTTTGTTGTTGTGTTGTATTATTTATGTATTGCTGTTGATTTTGTTTTGTGTTTAGTATTAGTGTCGTTACTATTATTGTCTAAGTGTTCTTGTTATTGTAGTTCTTGTTTTATGCTTTATGTTTTATGTTTCGTGTTGTGTGCTGAACTCACTTTTGCCTATTTCGGGTATGTATTTCAGTTCCTTCATTACCGTCTAGTCCATTCAGTTTTATTTAAGACTTGGGATAATGTATTTTGTTTATGAGTTCATGATAGTTAGTAGTACATCAATGGTAATGTCACTTATGGCAGTCTCATCAGTGGCATCCTGGCTGAGGCTAGACTGAAAGATGTCAATGTCGAGATGTTGAAGATGACCTCCAGTAAATCCCATAAGGGCTAAGTACAGAGGGGGTGACATTGTAACTGAAACTGTCACATGGAGAATGTCTTCCCCTATGGGATTAGGATGTGTAATTTTCTGTTAAAGCACTGTCCCTGCAATTATTTATATAATGTATAATATTTAAAATGAACTAAGTTACAACTGCGCCAAGTCAGCTCTTGAGGGTTAGAATCGAGTACAGGTTGGGCTTAACCTTGTGTGAGACACTGTGAATGGAGGCCTCAGCCATGACACTGCACATCCCACTGGCTAATAGGGAATGAACAATCTCAGTGGCAGAAGAGAAAGAAATTCCCAATCGCAGAGAGGGCGGCAGATCCTAGAGTGGCATCTTGAATTAAAATATCCTGTCTGCTCAGAGACAGTGAGGTGGCAGGCCCACCACTGAGCTTAATCTGCGCAGCTCTCATAATGCAGCCAGATGATTTTCTATATTACTGGCAGAAACCAAGATAGCCTCAGAATCAGGACTGTATTTATTGGAAAACATTTGGACTGTAAAGAAAGAAAAAAGATATTGTTTTCAGAAAGATTAACTTTGCAAACTTTTAGGCCAGTAAAATAGAATGTTAGGGTGTTAGGGCAGTAGCAAACAAAGAAAATGAATTGGCCTTTATGCTAAAGGAGAAGAATGTAGACGTAGCCTTTATTTCAGAAACAAAGAAACAGTCATAGAGTAGTATGTTTATGACTACATAATGTTTTATAACGGTGTCAGACAGAACCAACAAGCAAGTAAGGCGGAATTTGTATAGCTAAAAGATTTTAGAATAGAGTCAATAGCTACAATTATGTGTCAACTGTATTATCTCCATAAGACTAAGTCATATGAGAGAAAATGTGACTTATAGCTGTATTTGCTTCTGAAGAAGGTAAAAAACAAGAGTCGGAAATGTTTTATAGTACTCTTCAAAAGGTTGTAGATAAGTGCACTCAAACTGATCAAATAATAATATCTGGAGACGTGAATGCAATAGTTGGTGATAAGCCTCTGTCTAACTGTCAGGGCTCATTTGGTAAGAGAACAATAAAAAACAATGGCTACCTGTTGAGATAGTTTGACACTTTTAATGGTTTGAAAGTACAAAATACATTCTTTAAGAAAAAGGATGTTCAAATATATATATGGGCAGGAAGAGGCTTTAAGTCGAAAATAGATTATTGTATCATGAACACCAAACTCTTCGTACAGGCTGTGGATGTAAGGGTGCATCGGGCATCAGATGTTGGTCAGATCATTATCTTTTTATAACTAAGATCGACATTTATAGCAGATAGAGATCCTCTCATAAGAAGAAGGACAAATAGAAGAGCTGAATAAGATATATCTGTTAGGAAGAGATTGTTAGATTCTATTCCAGCAGAGGATGATGGAAGAATGAGAGTGTAGAGAGACAAGGCCGGACACAGAATACGAATGGTATAGCTTGAGGGACACAGTATACAGAATTTTGTCAGAAGTTCTCAGAAAGAAGAAAAAATAGAAACAAGAAAGGTTTCAAGATATGGACAGTGGAAATAGAAAAGGTGTGAAAGATAAGAATGAGGCTTACAAAAAACACATCATCAATCCCATGAAAGGAAACAGAGAAAGATGTTGAGTAAAAAGAAATTTTGCAAAGAGCCTAGTAAAGAAAAGCCATCAAGACTTCTGGGAAAGATTTATTACTGACATTGAGGATGATATTCATGGTCAACAGACATTTTCATACAAAGTGCTGCAAAAGTGTGCAATGAGCAATGGGACCTGTTTAGTTGATCATCATAAATGATAAAGTTTGGAAAATATTATAAGAAATTAGTATGATGAAGAGACTCCAAAGGGAGATTGGTCTGATACGAACACTAGGGCCTGGACAACATTACAATTGAGGAAGTGACTGAAGCATAAATGCATTAAAGAACATGAAGTGGATGGAGTGAATGCTGAATGCTGGAAGTACGCAGGTACTGTGATACATTGAAATTGATGCATCTATTTAACATGTGTTGGAAGGAAGGGAAGATCCCATGAGACTGGTTGAAAGCAAAGGTGATACCAATATTTAAAAAAGATGACAGAGGAAAATGTGAAAATTATAGAGGCATAAGTTTTCTGGACAGTTTATATAAGATATATGCCAGGATTCTCAATAATAGGCTGAAAATTATAGCTGAACATGTAATAGGAGAAGAAAAAATGGGATTCAGAAAAGGTCATTGAACAATAGATGCAATCTTTAATTAGACAACTGATTGAGAAAAGAAGGGAATTTAATCTGGAAAAACATAGAGCTTTTGTTGATTTTGAAAAAGCATTCGACAGCCTAGATAGAGGGAAATTATGGATTATGTTGATTGAAAGTTAGTTTCCTTTACATCTTGTTTGAGCCATCAAAGTCTGTACAGAGGCACCACTGTGGTTATCAGCACAGGTGGACAAAGACCAGAACATGTCAAAACAAATAAGGTCATGAGACATGTTGTATCTCTCCAACACTTTTTAACATTTATGTGGACAATGTCATTCACAGATGGTGGCAAGGTAACCCACCGGGTTGGTCTAGTGGTTAACGCGACTTCCCAAATCAGCTGATTTGGAAGTTGAGAGTTACAGCGTTCAAGTCCTATTAAAGCCAGTTATTTTTACACGGATTTGAATACTAGATCGTGGATACCGGTGTTCTTTGGTGGTTGGGTTTCAATTAACCACACATCTCAGGAATGGTCGAACCGAGAATGTACAAGACTACACTTCATTTACACTCATACATATCATCCTCATTCATCCTCTGAAGAATTATCTAAACGGTAGTTAACGGAGGCTAAACAGAAAAAAGAAAGAAAGATGGAGGCAAGGTATAGATTCACGGATTCAACTTAGTCCTTATATAAGACTTAATATCATAGGTTAGGGAGATGATACCACCATAATTGAAAAATCTGAGGTCATACTACAGAGAGAAATGTTCAGACTGCAAAACAACTGCAGAATGAATACAATTCAAAGATTTCTGCTTAGAAGACAAAGGTTTTTTATGGCAAATATCCAGTGAGGTCAAAAATTGAGGGAAAGGCAGCATCCTGGAACAAGTATTGCATTTCAACTACTTAAGATGTCAAGTATTTTTCCTAGATAATACTGACATGACAAAACAGTTGAATAGGTTTAGGAATATCTGTGGGATAATTCAGAGAATGTTGAAACATAATACAAGGAGAGATACTAGGTTAAAGTTTTATAAAACGATGGCAATACCAGTAGTTCTGTGGTTCTATACAGGAGTGAGACATGGATACTTTACAAGAGACAAAGAGACCAAGTAATGGCAGCTGAATGAAGTTTCTAAGAGCAGTCAAGGGTGTTCATTGAATGACAGAATAAGAAATGAAGATATAAGAAATATGTCTTGGTATATTTAGTCTGAAAGAAAAAATGAAGACAGAAAATAGGAACTGGTACAGTCATCTAGAATGGATGGAAGATTAACGTACGCTCCGCTTAGCTCATGATTACGAACTCAGAGGCCACAGGTGTGTAGGTCACCTGAGGAGAAGATGGTTTCTGGAACAGGCAGATCTGCCCAACCCATGAAGTGAAGAAGAAGATTAAGTTAAAATTTAAAAAAATTTGTTTATTTTGGACAGATTGAAAATATTTTAAAGAATATTTCACCAGACATCCTATTCAAAATTAAAACAATCCCAGGTTGATCTGAAGGCTCTCATCATAATTTATATTTCAAAGAGATAAAAGCTAATTTGGTAATATTAATTTATAAAAACAAAACATGCTTGTAGGAAATGTTATATCTTGAAAATACTAATCTGTTATACTTGTTTTACATCAATAGAAAGAAATGATTATTTAACACACAAATTTCATAAATCATGCAAATATATACTATATTTATAATCAATTTCTTAATTCATTAAGCTAGTTACATTGTAATCATAAATTAGGATAAAAATATCCAATTTTTTTTTTAATAAAACTTCTCATTTCTTTCCTCGCTTAAAATTTACAGCACTGTAGTAATTATTTATCCAGTAAAATTTGTAAATCAGAATATTATTTACTTATTTTTATCAGAAAGGATATAGGAAGGTAAGACCAACATTAAAGAAATAAATTTATTAATTATTAAATTAATTCTAATTGGTTTTTAGTAGCCAATATTTTTTATTTTAATATTGATAGACTGTATACAATAACATATTAACAAACATTTAATATTTTATTAATACTATTGGTAAAATATTTATGAAATTATTCATTAATATATGTATCTGTACTGGTAGAAATACAGTAAAACGTATTTTGTTATAAACAATATTTTTAGAAGTTTACTACTTGTGGTCAAGCTGAATCGCAGTTAATCCAACAACTTAATCGCAAGCTAAACAAGCCTTCAGTAAGAAATATAATTTGTTTACATCAAAAATTAATTTAAATGTCAGGAAAAGATTTTTGAAAGTGTATGTTTGGAGTGTCGCTTTATATGGAAGTGAAACTTGGACAATCGGAGTATCTGAGAAGAAAAGATTAGAAGCTTTTGAAATTTGGTGCTATAGGAGAATGTTAAAAATCAGATGGGTGGATAAAGTGACAAATGAAGAGGTATTTGGAAAGAAGCATGAGTCTCTTAGAGACTCTTTATCACAGCTTACAATTTTTCACTTTTACAGACTTCTAAGAAGTCCACTGGCGTGTAAAATTGCAACTATCTTTTCTTCATTTCCATTATCCAGATCAGCAGTAATATCATTTCTAAGACGGAACCTCTTTCTGAGGTCCTCATATATGGTACACTCTTCTATTAGATGCTTGACTGTCAGTGTTTTATTACAAACACCGCACATTGGTCTCACTTCGCCGGTTAACAAATATAAATTTGTTAATCGCGTGTGACCGATTCTAAGTCTGGTCACCGCTACTTTTTCACGGCGAGTCAACTTAAAGTCGCTTTTCCATTTATATGGAGAAGTTTGAACTGAGTTTAATTTTTTATTTAAACTCCTCCATTCAGTATTCCACTTGTTTTCTTACAGGAAATGCATCCAAATCATCGCAGACTGTTGCCTTTCCGGCAGCTTCCTCTGCTCTCTCAATACCTGTAATACCAGCATGCCCTGTAGTTCACACAAATACGCATCGTCCTCGCATCTGTCCTCGTTGATTTAAAACGTATAAAATAGACAGGATGTTTGAAATTAGGATATCCTTAATGTTTTGTTCCGAATTGCAACAAGTGCACTTACAGATTCGGAACAAATTAGCACTCTCTCTTCGCAATAATGTTCTGTGAAGCGAAGAGCTTGCTGAATGGCAGTAAGTTCTGCCGTATAAACACTGGCCATATCTGGCAGTTTCCAACAATGGGCTTCTCCATTTACATATATGGAGCATCTAACACCATGTTCGGTTTTAGAACCGTCAGTATAAATTCTAATATGTTCTTCGTAACTACTGACGGTTGCCAAAAATTCCTGTTGGATGATCACTGCTGGCTTCTTTTTTATTTCTCCCTGAGAAAGATCCAACCTTGTATTTACCGCTGGCAAAAGCCATGGCGGTATTTCTCTTGTAGAGATTTCTATTGTATCTGGAATAGCAATTTCGTATTTTCTTCTTAATTCGTGGTACCTAATTCCGGCTGGTCTGGAATAGGTAGCACGACGTTCATATACTGCAGCCATTGGATGATTCATGAAAAGTTTATTATTTATATGGGCAGGAAAAGCCCATACGTTTGCTGCATATCTTAACAAAAGGATCTCTCTTCTATAATGTAGTGGCATTATTCCGGCTTCGGACATTAGACTTGTCGCCGGACTTGTGCGGAAAGCGCCTGTTGCATATCTAATTCCGCTATTATGAATTACGTCTAACTTTCTTAAATGCGACTTCCTAGCAGATGAATATACAATACATCCGTAGTCTAGTTTCGATTGAACCAATGTCTTATACAGTCTCAACAATATCTCTTTATCTGAGCCCCAATCAATATTCGATAAACATTTGGTAATCTTTAGGGCTTTTTTGCATTTAACACTCAAGTCCTGTATGTGTAATCCCGATGTAAGGGATTTATCCAATACTAGTCCTAAAAATCTCACGTTGTCTTTATATTGTATTGGATCATTGCCGATTGTCAACTTAGGACTTAGATGAGGAATTCACTACCTGCAGAAGTGTACACAACACGTTTTTTCTGGTGAAAATTGGAATCCATTATTCCTCGCAACTTCATTTACAGCGTTAATCGCTCGTTGCAATTTGTATTTCACCATACCAGTCTTGTTGCTGACATACACAATTGCCAAATCATCAACGTAGGCGCTTTTGTTGATTTCTACTGGAATGGCTAATATCAATTTATTAATGGCGATCATAAACAAGATACCGCTCAACGGCGAACCTTGTGGTATGCCATTTTCCAAGATTTTTATAGATGAATATTCGCTATTGACACGTACTTGGAAAGTACGGTCAGTCACATAGTTGCTCAGTAAGATTGGCAGTTTGCTACGAATGCCCCATTCATGTATCTGGAGCATTATACCATGACCCCAGGTCATATCGAAAGCCTTCTGAAGATCAAAGAAGACTCCGACACAATTTTTCCTTGTAATAAAGCTGTTATATATAATGTTCTCTAAGTTGATCATTTGATCGGTGATGGAATGGTACCGTTGAAAACTTGCTTGATAAGGTGATATCAGGTTTTCTTTTTCTAAAACCCAGTCTAGTCGATTATTAATCATTTTTTTCGAGTATTTTTCCCATAGTACATGTCGGGGAAATAGGACGGTAGCTATTGGGATCTGTTAAATTTTTATTTTTCTTTGGTACTGGAACAACATGAGCTTTTTTCCACTGCTGCGGGTACATTCCATCCCACCATATTTGATTATAAAGTTCTAATAATCTGCGTTTTGCAGTGGTATTCAGCTGCCTGATCATATTTTAATGGATTTTATTCGGACCAGCAGCAGTGTTTCCTGCTTTTTCCAACGCTTTCACGAATTCTTCCATTTTAAATGGTACATTATATGAGTAATTATACTAAAATTTAGTAGAACTTCGAGTTCTTTTTTGATTCGAAAACCTTCCTCGTAGTTGGCCGTTTTGCTGGCCTTCTCGAAGTGATTGGACAATAGCTCTGCAATTTCGTTTCGAGTGTCCTTAATTCCATCTTCATCTTGAAGGCTAGTTATGGTCGCACAATTTTTACTTCCACAGATCGCCTTCACATTCTTCCAAACATCTGAGGCAGTAGTGGTTCTGTCGATGGATGACACGTATTGCTGCCAGGATCGTTTCTTCGAGTCAATTATGAGACGTTTTGCATACGCCCTGTATTTTTTAAAAGCAATAAGATTTTGTAGGGTAGGACGTTTCTTGAAGGCGTTATACGCTCTTTTCTTTCTTTTAATAGCTTCACTTATTTCTTCGTTCCACCATGGAACGGGTCGTTTCGTAAGTTTCCCAGAGTTTTGGTAATGAATCTCGATGCCGACTCAAGAATCGCATTTGTTATAGCGTCGACATCGTCCCCGATAACTCCAGTTGTTTCAGGGAGTATCGTTCTAGCTGTGAAGCTCGTCCAATCTGCCTTTTCAAACAACCATGTTTAGGGAAGGGATATATTTTTCTGTAACATCAGTTACAATTTGCACCGGGAAATGATCGCTTCCATCCAAATCGTCTAAAACATGGAAGCTGTACCTCGGTGCTATCGATCCGCTTATCAGTGCAAGATCTATACAGGACGTCGATCCATCTCTGGCATTGAAAAAGGTTCCTGACCCATCGTTTAAAAGCATAAGTTCAGAATTCATCAGGAACCTTTCCAATTCTTTTCCGCGGAGATCTAATCGATCCGATCCCCAGAGAGAATTATGAGCATTAAAGTCACCCACCAGTAAAACAGGTGGGGGAAGCACAGAAATTAATCTTGCTATGTCATCCTTATTCCAATCAAAATTCGGCAAGTATATGCTGCAAACAGTGACCTGAAGCGGACGCTTCATTCTAATGGCGACCCTTGCAGGTTTGTATTTAGATCAACAGCTACGGCGGTAGCTCTGGTCGATGTTAGTAAGAGCACTCCACCTCTAACTTTAATATTTGGCGGTTGATCTCGCCGAAATGTATCATATCCTTTTAATTTAAAATTTTAATTTCGGCGGAAGTGCGTTTCTTGCAGACATATGGAAATCGGGTCTACATCATGTACCAAGCGTTGGAACTCATGGATGTTTGAAAAACATCCATTGATGTTCCATTGTACTATCGACTCGTTGATTTTAAATTATTTATAGCCTAGGTTTTCCTTTAGGCTATCCTTTTTTTCTTTTTTTTCTCCATATTTGGAACAGCATCGTGTTCGCGGAGAATGTCGTCGCCCGTATAGCTTCCAGTCTCTGAATCGGAGACAACAGAAGCCGCCAAGGACGACGGGCATGGATCGGCGCCGATTGAGAGGCGGCAACCTGGCCGACCCCCCACACGGGAGCAGCACTGGTCACTGGTCGCCTGTGGAAGGGGGAACACTCGCCCCCCCTGTGAAATTTTTTGTGGCCTCTGAGGCTTAGAGGCCACTTCAGTTACAGGAGGCTTGGGAGCCTCCATAACAGACTCTGTAGCTGTTACTTTCTTTTCATCAACTAGAATCTTACTAAGAAGGACTTGGATTCAGGTTTAGCGTCCGTTTTCTTTTGTACTGGAGCAACTTTCTGTTTTGGAGATATGTCTTCAGGAGGCTGTGCAATTATTCTTGGCTTAACAGCTTCTTTACTGCTGAAAGGCTTCATTTTATTTTCAATGATACTTTCAATTAAGCCAGCGAAAGTAGGTGCAAGTTTGTTGATGATTGCATTCTCATCAACAGCAACTGGAGCAGAAGCAGGAACAGCAGCCGCAGCCTGAGCATAGGTTGTTGTTGCTCTAGGTCTGCGGGCATTTACAATTTTCTTTGCTTCGAAGTAGCTGACCTTTTTCAGGGGTTTAAATTTCTGCACAGCTACCTCGTCTTTGTAGACAGGATAATTCCTGGATCTACATTAATGCTGTCCTTTACAATTGATGCATGTAGGAGGCTCTTTACACGGCTCTCCCTCATGCACTTCATCGCCGCACAGGCATATTTGCGGTCTCTCACATCTTGCAGCGGTATGGCCAAAACGTTGACACTTGAAGCATCTCATTGGCTGTGGGACAAATGCCCGCACATCCAATCGATGTATTCCCGCTCTAACTTTCTCCGGCAAAGTAGGCCGGTTAAATGTGAGAACATGAGATGCTGAAGGTAGGACTTCGCCATTCCTTCTCATGTTCAATCGGCGACACTCTATTACTACTTGTGCTGCTAGTTCTTCAACAATTTCTTGCTCTGAACAGTTTAAGAGATCCCGACAAAGCACAACACCCCTTGAGGTGTTGAGTGTACCATGGGGATCAACACGTACAGCCAATTCTCCTATTTTTTTCAGCCCTAGGATCTTCTGAGACTGTGTATCATTTACAGTCTCTACATGAAGTCCCGTGAACGTTTTTCTGATTTCCTTAACAGGGCCTCCAGCATATTTATTTATTTCTCGAGCGATGAGGAAGGGACTCACCCTCGAGAAATTAACGTCTTCCTTTGTAATTATTAAATATTTCGGCTTCGGAACGTTACTTTTGAAGAAAGCTTTTTGCAAGCTTTTCCTAGCCTCAACTTCAATTTTCCTTGATTCCGCGCTCTTTCTCCGTTTTGCCTCAGGCGAAGCGGCCGGTTCTAGACGAGGGTGTTTACGTGAACCCTCTGCCATGTTTGGTTGTTCAACTTGCATTGAAGAACGATCCCTTCTGTAGTAAGGCTAGCCGCCGGGGTACACCCCACTCCAGGGCTACCAACCCTGGAGGTCCGTTCCGGTACTCCGGTGGAACCGGCATATGTCTTGGCAGAGAGCGGATGCGCAGTCTCTGCACTGACTCCAGGCCCTTACACACTGAGGTTTTCAGGGCTCCCATGCCCCGAAAAACATGGGCACCTTAACTACATGCTTGGCATCGCGGGGGGCATGTGGACAACGAAAGGCCTCCGTTATACCTGCAAATAACTTCGACCGTGGCCGCCACATCGCCAGCTCTAAAGGTGGTATCAATCGATGTCCATAATCGTTAAACTTTTCTTTAATATAAACTTACTATAAACTTTACTTCCAAAATATAAACTAATTTTCTATGAGATTACTAATTGGCTGAGTATTCCTTTCTACATCATGGTCTTGGTTAAATTTAAATTTTTATACACAAGTTAATTTGAATAGTAAGTAATAGTGTGTAGTTTTTTCGTATAACTAAGAAATTTTATCATTTTTTTAAAAAAAAACTAAAACCAGTAACAAAAAAATTACACCATTCCACACAGGAGATATTCCCAAATATTTTGGTACCTAACATATACAAGAATCTTTTACAAAACTTTAAAAATCACAGACATTTTATATTACGTTTTACCACTCCAAGCACAGATGTAATAGAAACATTTCCACTAAATTCTCCATAATCTACAGAAAAATTAATTCAATTCTACAGCTTTACTTAAAAGTTTAACTCAGATAGGACCAAGTAGTATACTGAATTAGTGTGATAATTGTAACTTATTTTTGGCACATATCAACTTATAAAATGGTGAAATCAAGAAAAAATCTTATATTACTTACATGAAACTCATATTTTGTAGCTAATACATGGGTAAATCATTTCGTGATATACAACACATAATGGTAAGGACTCTATTCTTCTCTTATAAAAAAATATTGCATAACCGCACATTATTAATTGTTTAAAACCCTACAAATAGAAGTGATATATCATTATACATAATCACCTGAAGCTTTAACATTAATGAAAAATTGGAGATTATTTCAGAATTATTATTAATTATTAGAGTTTTTAAAAATTGTTTTCTATTATAAATTTTTTAATGTTTTATCAATAAATGTTTAGAGACAATGTTTTTATATCTTACTGTATTAAATAAAGTAGTAACAAAAGACTAATCTTAAAGAATGTGTCATAAATTGGACTTCTTTTGCAATTTACTCAAGTTCCTAATATAAAAGCACTTTAAAAGAACATAAGACAATTTCCATGGACACCCCAAAAACATTACTCAAATATAGAACTCTGTGAAACAATTTGTTACGCCTAAGTTTAAAAGCTTCCTCGTGTTTTATGTGAGAAACAAGGGAGGGGACTACCCAGGAATATATCATTTTCCTTTTTAAGGGTAGCCTGTGGGAAGGAGTAGAATAACTGAGCTATGAAATCACTTTTTTGGCCAACTTTCCTCCTCTTACATTATGCATGAGCATACAGTGATAATCAGTGAACCCTTTCAAGTTCGGCTTCAGTAAGATAATACAGTTAATTACACCTGTCAAATACAAACCTACATAAACACATGTACATTATCTTCAATGTATTTCTGTGTATACATATATATGTGAATACATATACATGTATACACAGAAATACATGAAAGAAAATAAGATTTTCAAGACCTTATGATATTTAAAATCCTACAGCCTTCAAGAAAAGAATAGTCTTTACGTTAAAAATTATTTTTTGATTTCTAAGTCTATTAAACTTAGGAAAAATTAACACTGTTTAAACAATTTTTATGGCCATATGAAACTTTTTTTTTTAACTACTTATTACTTACAATTACTTTTTTAAATGAAGAAATTGTAACATAAATAAAATAAAAATGTTGAAAATAGTCTTACACAGTGACTAAATTCTATAATTCATCAGTAAATTTAGAAAACGATAGATCACAACCTGCCTGTGATGTGCCAAAAAGTTGTTCAGATTTTCCAAAACAATTTACATTCCATCTCAGACTAAACAGGAAATGAGAAGCTTAGATTTGTTCCTTGTTTGCTTCTTCATTGTGCCGATGAATATTCTGTTACATATCCCAGAGCAAAACAAACTAAAATTTAGATAATTTATAACTCTAATAAGTGACATCTTCATTGTATACAGAATAAAAAATGCTATTCTCAATAGAATGAACATACTACTCTCAGAGAAAGCAAGTCTCTCATGATGACATCAGGTTCTCCACAATTTGTTAATATTTCATACATATTATGTTAAGTTAAATATTATATTTAAAATACGTAAATAGTAGAACATCAAATTTATTTTGGTTTGATATTTATTTATGAAATTCAATGGAAACATTCAGCATTTTGGGAATAGGAAATACCCACAAACATGTTATTCTCATTTGCAGTAGCCCAATACAAATATTATACATCAGAAATAAATATGTTTATTATAAATAATTAATGCATTACCCACCATAAATTTATGTATTTATAATTAAATGTATTATATTAACTAAATATATAAGGAAAAATTAACTATAGCTATATAATATGATAGTGATATATATATATATATATATACTGATTATATTAGAGCATGGTTCTATGAAGACATAAATACAGAAAAAATGTAAAGAACATGAAATAATATTGATTTCTTTATTATATTTAAAACGACCATTTTTTTGTGATAAAAAATATTAATCTTAGTCTAATAATTTTTGAATAATTCGTTCAGTAGGATTATTGAATTTGTGTATTGTATTTACATATAGTGAGGCTCTACTAAGGGAAAACCTATATTTTATTGTAATATTTTCCTATACTTATTATGAGAAATATTTTCATTTGGTAAACTTAAAAAAATTTCAATTAATTAAATTACTATAAAGATTCTAAACCATCAAAAATACTTCATGTCCTTTTACATGATGGAATAAAAAGTCATTTAACATTTTCAATTATCAATTAATTTACTTGAACGTTAGGTCATAATGGATGGTTGTAATATTATTAACATTATCATTATTGAATTTTAATTTTCTTACATGAATAATAAAAAAAGTATATATTTAACTCTTCTATTACCCCAAGTTCATCCCTTTCTCATATTGGAGGCTATCCATCTTTCTGTCTACTATGGGTGGATAGAACAGCTAGAAAGAAAATTGAAAGGCCACCATTCAAATTAAAAAACAATAAAATAGAGTCATTGTGTAATTTTTAGAGAACACATAATTGCTTACCCATTTATTTGCGCATTAATATTGTAATATATATTACAAAAGTATTACTTAATATTAAAATAACATAACAATATTATGTTATCATTCCATTGATAATCTTTATCACTATTATAATGAACTACATTGTTAAATACAAATTCTAAATAAGAGAAGAAGAATGAAACAATAACTGAAAAAGTCTCACATTCTTATCAGACATCGAACTTGGAACCAATTAATGTAGATCGCAGCATTCTAATCACTACACTAACTGACAGGTTGGTTCTTAAAAACATTACTTAATCAGTTTATTAAAGTTTTAGGATTAATATTTAATTACATCACACTTAAACTATAAATTTCGCCATCTAAAATAATACATTTCCCTTACACGATCTGATATGTTACAAAAATTCTATTTAACTAAAAGTATTTTGGTCTCACTAATTGTAATACATAAAAGAAAACACAACAACATTTAAAGATGAAATTTGTATCAAAATTTTGTTATTAGTAATTTAAATCCTTCCAGTTCTGGAGTGAAGCCAAATTGCCTTTCCTCTTTATAGTCTGATGCATACCACTTAACCAGTGATTAGTATTAAAACTGCTTTTTTCAGTTTGTTCTGTAAATTTTCATTGTTTTGAATATTAAAATAAAAATATACCTGTAAATTAAGAATTATTAACAACCAAATTGTTGAAAATAAATTGATGGAGTGAAGAAAATTATTTTTTTTTCGTATTTGGAAAAAATAACTAATATATGTATATTCAATATTTTTTAATCCCTTAAAATGAGAATCTGTCCTTACATCAAATTTTACAAATAATTTAAATTCTATCCTATAATGTATTAGAAATCCAATTATTCAAAGATGGTTGAACAAAAAATATAATTAATTCGATGTCCAATTACAAACAATTAATAGATAAAACTAAACAAAGCAACCATGAAACCTTTACGATTCATTCATCTGTTAAGATTTAATTACTAAATTAAAAAACAGTTACATTTTTATGTAGTCGTATTTGATTTCAAAGAGATGTCTATAATAATTTTTTATTTGTCCAACAAAAAGTGTGCTTTTAAATTGATAAATCCTCTCAAAGAAAAAATTTGATTACAAAATAATTGGTTTCAGCATTTCAGTATAATACCTTTAAAAATGGTTGGTATAGAGGAAACATGATTGATTGTTTATGTAAACAGAGAAGGGGAATATGAAATGTAAATATTCAGTTATAACATGTTATTACTTTACTTTGATTTACTGCGTGGTAACATCAGTTATTTTTAATAGATAAAATAACCTAGATGGAAACAGCATTATGATTCAAATTATACTTTCATGATACACTAACATACAGCATATGTTACTGCATATAACAGTAAAATATAAAACATTTTACCTATATATTCTAAACCAGCATTTCGTTCCTAATTTTAAACCAAAAAGTATTATTTTCATTGTACATTCTCCAGTTTTCTTTTTCTGTCAATATAAATTAAGTAATTGAATAAGAGCTAACAGTGGAAATTGATGAACACCAACATTCGATTTCAAAATTAGGTCACCAGATCCAGATTGCTTAAAAATTTGACAGGTTGAATTGGACAAGAATGAAGATAATGAATGAGCTACTGTCTCAGTGCATACTTTGTTTGGAAGTCCTTTCAAATGTTGCCAAAAAAAATTGTATTAACATTTTCAAACCAAACATCCTGAAGTAAAATAACAACTACCCTAGTTATTCGAAAGAAAAATTTTCTAATTTCACTAGATTTCGCATTAAAATAAAATCAATACAAAAGTTATGCAAGCATCAAACTAAAGTAATAATTTACGAATTTCAAAAACTGTTATTTACGTAGACTTGAGTCTTTATGAATTCTAGAAATAAAATGTGCTGTTAGAGTAATGTAATGTTTGGTGCAAAAGCTTAAAAATATATTAAATAGATTCTGTTCACAAATGACACTTAACAATTGAAAACAAAATAATTTTAAATAAAGCAAAATCAACGAATGTGGGCAGACGGTAGGTTAATAGAAAGAATACGTTAAGCAGAGTTTTACTTCCTTGTACATGGTACGTGATACAAAGAAGTATTATAATCACGAAAAATTTCGGTTTTCAGGATTTCAACGGAAATATCTATTTTGACCATCCCTGAATCCATTTTGACTAGTTTCGGCGTGACGTCTGTACGAACATACGTATGTATGTATGTATGTATCTCACATAACTCAAAAACGATTATGAATGTTAAAATCCGTAGAATGTTGAAATTTTGGATTTAGTACTGCTGTAACATCTAGTTGTGCATCTCCCATTTTGATTGCAAAAAGTGTCCAAAAAACCCAATATCCCCAAAAAAATTGGATTTTGGACTTTTTCTTAACTGCAGTAATAAACCTCATTGAGAGCTTTTCAACGATATATCATAAGTGGTACTTATTTTCATTGGTTCCAAAGTTATAGCCAAATAAAGTTTTAATTAATGAAATATTTGGATCATACAAGGGAAAGGCGCATCGGTTCGAATCCGAATTCATTTCCTTTTTTTAATTTAAATATTGTCGTCGAATGGCTTCGACGGCACGTAATTCATAACCTTGCGGTGGCCCTGAAAAGGACCGTTTTTTAGCTTACCTCTGAGAAGAGCTATTGGGTCCGGAAGCTGGTTTCCGAACGAAGTCGGGGAGTTGCGGCTCGTCCATTGAAGTCTGACCGGGCTTTTCCTCAGCGGCAGTTGGGAATTTAAATCAATTAGTAACCAGAGAATCAATGTTAAAAACTGTGTTCAGTTTATTGAACTTTATGGCTCTTGAAAATATTTTAGAAGAAATCTTAGAATGATAAATGTTATCTACTGGTGAATGTTCTACTAAAACATTAAAACCTGTAGATCACTACAACATTAAAATCTATAGAAATCCAAACTAATATACAAAATAGATGTGAAACATAAGAACGGATACTAGATTACACGGGGCATTCCTAATCAAAATACAAATATTCTTATATATTTTATAATCAATTTTTCTCGCTTAACGTCATCGTTTCAAAAGATAAGTACAGAATGATAAAAATTTTTTAAAGAATTGATTGTTACTTTAATTTATATATATATATATATATATATATATATATATTTTAACATTTGATGAATTCTTTCTATATGAGGTTTTTAAAGCTCAGAGTTTTATTGTTTTTTGTTTTACAATTACAAAAGAAAACTTTAACTCTCTTATCACACCAGCTTTATTATTGTTAGATGGAGGCCATAATTTGACATGATTACAATGTTAATAATACTGACGAAGTAAAAAGTGATCGACAAACATTCTCCAACATTTGATTCTGACAAAATTATTAATTATTGCTTTCGTTAGTGTTAAATTATAATTCACTAACTTTAGGCGTTGTAAATTAAAATAATTTATATTTATATTTAATATTTGCATGCAAACATCCAAAAAAAACTTTTTTTTTATCGCAGGGTTTAGTCTCTATAACTGGTTCCAATTTACTTGTACCATAAATAAACGACTTTTAAGTCGACTTTTAAAAACGATGGAGGCAGGTAGAAAAGGTCCACTGCATTTTATATTATTTTAATAAATAAATTGCTCATTTCTAAAATTCTGAGAATGGTAAAGGCCAACAAACGATATCCGATTCATGAAATTATAAAATTTTAAGTTTTTGATAAATTGAAGCAGATAGGATATCTTTAGATTACGTTACATTACAATTTTTAATAATAAACCGTATATTTATAAAATTTTATTAAAACTGATACGCAAAGTATTGCTTTGTAATTATAAATTAGGGTGTCAAAAAATTAGATACTAAATACATTACAATGTTAAATGTAATATAATAATATGTGATTTAAGTTAATTTAGAATGGGATTTAAATTTAAAGGTTAAAAATCTTCAGCCAGCACGGGTTAGATAATTGTATTCTATCAGGAAGGCAGTCTATCAGCATATTTAGGATTTAGCGGGATAGTTGATTGAATAGATACTCGACTAAATGTGAATTCTATAATCTCAATATGAAATTAGTCTACCAGTGCAAAATTCGTCAGATGGAATGACAATAGGTTAATACGGATTCCCAGTAATAATTCTAATTAATGAGGGTAGAATCAAAAGAAGTTCGAAGTGAGTAGATAATAAATTATTAAGAAAGAGTCCGTTATAAATAATAGTAAATGGTTTATGTACTAGTAAAATTAATTATATATTCATGAAAGAGTTTTGTTTGTAAAGAGTTAATTCAATGAGATTTCAGTAAAAAACATAATTTCTATCAATATATCGTTTCTTTTTGGGTTTTTTTTTTTGGTCGGTCAATTGTCAGCAGCTTTAATTATTATACAGTTAAAATTTGTTATTCTATTTTCAATTCTTTTTTTACAAATTGTCGTTTTCAACACTACGTACGCTTCAATCGATTTAGAGGCTGCGGCAGTAAGAATCTCAGAATACTCATCCGTATATGAAAGCCACGTTAAAGACATCTTCACTGGCAAGGACCAGAAAGTCTTCCCATCTTACGGAAATTAGCACACAAGAAGAAGATAGGTTATTTCTCACGTTACTATCAATAGTTTATTCCAGTCGTTAGATATTTATGTCCAGCATTTTCTTTACTTTTCTGTTTAGCCTCCGGAACCAATGTAAGGATGAGTGAGGATGATATGCAGGAACGTAAATGAAGTGTTATCTTGTACAGTCTCAGGAACGACCATTCCTGGGATATGTAGTTAATTGAAACCCAATCACCAAAGAACACCGATATCCATTATATAGTATTCAAATACGTGTAAAAGAAACTGCCTTTACTAGAATTTGAACTTTAGAACTCTCGACTTCGAAATCAGCTGATTTGAGATGACGAGTTAATCAATCCGGTGGGTTAATCTTGAGTTGCTTTAAACACACGTTTGTATACAAATTATTTATTATTTAATTGTTACATAAAAATAGATTTTATAAACACACTTTATTGTTATTTTATAATTATTTATTATTTTTTAATTGAATTTACCCGAAGCTCTTTTCAAACGATTAGTTCCAAAATAGCATTGAACTCGAGTAAGAACTTTTTTTGTAGATAATTATTAATCCTTCATCTTCATGAAAGTGATCATAACAAAATTGCTTAGTTTAAAAGTTGTACCTGCTGTACATAAATTTTGTCATATAACAGGTTATCTTTACGAGGCATGTAAGAAACGTTAAGCAGATAATAATCTTTTTTAATGAAATTTTGATAATAATGATAAAATGATTCATTATTATTAATCGCCTATTTATTAAATTTCCAAACCTTATCGTAATCTAGTAATATTACATCCTTATATGGATGAAGCTTGTTACTGGTTCGATTACTTTTATTATAATAAATCTATATTATGATAGAAATTTCAATTTTTTTTTATTATTATTATCACTTAATGCCATAAACTTACTGGTGAGAGATGGTCAAATTGTAAATTTACACGTCCTGTCAAATTCAAGAGACACATCGTTTAGCTTTTCATACTGTCAAAATAGGCTAAGTATGGTATGGTGAAAATTATTGAAGAAAATGATATAAATTAACTTAATATTAATGCAAACCTAGGGATTAAATTACATGCAGCAAGTATTTAAAACAGATTTCAGTTTTTCCATTGATGAATTAGGTAACATTGTCGGTGTTAAAGCAAGATTACATCAGAAACCGACATATATTTTTTTTTTTTTTTAATTTTGGTGGCCTCACACTTCACTAGTTGAAGCATAACTTGACAAACCTGATCACAAGTATTGCTTTAATAGAAATTGACTCTTGTTACTGCGATAATAATAACAATATTATTGGCGGGTTGCGTGCGCAGCATACAGCCCGACATGTCATCTCAGTTCATATATGGTCTCGGCTGTTTAAAACAGTAAGTAATGTCTTTTGTTTGCTCACTGTATAATCTCTGCACAGTTCATAGCATAATAATTGAACGTATTTAGAATAAAATAATCTATTCTAAATACATAATCATCATCTTTGCAATAAAATATTCATTGTTTATTTTTCTACTGACCTAAAATAATTGTAGAATTAAGAAACTTTTTATACAGTTTTGGTTGTGCTAGAATGTTACTCCATGTTAAGTTATCAAAAATTACTACTAAAGGCATAATTATAAAAGGATACAAAAAAGGGTTATATAATAAGATTACATAAAATATACATAAATAATTTTTTTTCACAGCGTAAACGATAAATCAACGTCCCGAAAAGCACTTATGAATACAGAACATTAATCAACCTTTATTTCTTATAAGCTTATTCTAAAAATAACTCAAATAAAATAAGAAGTCTAAATAACTGTTACAAATTTAGAACCTTACTGACCTTGCCAAAACAGTTTTCGTTTATATCGCGGGAAATTTTCGGAACTGCAATGTTGATCACTCACACTTATTCACTGAAAGGTGGTTAAATAAATAATTACTTGAATAATATGAATGTTACTGATGTACAAATGGCACTGTATGTTAAAAAAAACCTTTCGGCACGCCGGAAGGCGGAGGTAGATTTCATCAGTGCTAAATAGGGGATAAAAAAGATTTCCACCTCAAGGTTAAAGAAACTTCAAATTTACTCAATACGCCAATGGTTATATGTGAAAATATTTTCACATAATTAGTATACGGCAAGCCTCATCTTACAATTCAAGCAATATTTTGGTCACATCTTGCCGTAAGAGTGGGTCATATAAAAAATTGTCTCACACAAAATTTTTAGTTATGTTTAGAGGATTAACGACCACTTTAAACCGATTCGACACTGTACCTATTAAGATATGAAATTTTTTTTCTTCGAAACCCCATTTTTTCCACCCCCTGGGCCAATGATTGGTAATATCAAAAAACTTTACTTAGATACGTTTTAGGCCGTTATCGAAAGAATAATAGGAACTTTAAATGAATTCGATATTTTACTTACTAAGAAGGTTACAGTGATATTCTGTTTTTTTCGACAAAGCTCTTCCATTTCTACCTCCATGGTCCGATTTTGCCCATTAACAAACTCGACTGAGATTTTGGGTCAATTTGAAAGTGATTGGCGCAAAATTACGGCAGTTTTTGTGTCTACAAGAAAGTGAAATATATATATATATATATATGTATAAACTTTTGAACTGACGTTGGTTTTGGGATCTGGGGGGATGTGAAACGCGAAGATATGTCGAAATTTTCCGGAAGTCCAATCATCGTACTCATTACATTAGATAGTTTTCTTATGAAATCTACCTCAAAAGAAAAAAGTAAGCATATTTTTAACTTGACCACAAAATTTCCGTAATACATACAAATTTAGATTATTTTATAAACTTAAAATAAAAAAGTAAGTTACACTACAAATCACGAGATTCACTTTCTTCGTCGTCAGGGATATTTATAATAAAACGATTCATTATTTCTTCTCGCACCCCTGCTTTGAAAAAATCGTTTTTCTGAAGTTTTTAAAACCCAACCCAATCGACAGTGGTTACACGTTTAATGGGATCATTCAGCAACATTTTAATATATTTTATTTTAAAAGTATTGTTTCTATTAGCAACATCTGTTTTAATCTGCACGTCTAGCTCACCTATTACCGTTTTCGGGAAGGTTAGAGTGGAACAGCTCAGTCGGTATGGTCGTGTTTGGTACCACTGTAAGTACGTTCATTTAAGTAGACGTTAGTACATCCATGAGAATGTCATTCGTGGCATTCGCATCGGTGGCATCCTGACTGAGGTAATTGAGACTGGGAGATATCTGTTGCAGAAATACTGAAGACGATATCCGGTAAAAGGCTAGGTACGCAGGGGGTGGTGTATGGCGACCGAACTGCCATGGAGAGTGTCTTCCCTTCGGGGTCAGGATGGGCCCATGGAAGTTCAATTGAGTTAAATTCATAGTAGTATGGTGGATGACGTACCACTTCATGGCTCACACTTTCTGCCAACCTGTCAACCTCGTAAATTTTGTTTTATCTACTATGTTGTTGAACAACATCTAGAAGATAAAGCTTAGTGACTAAAGAACCGGGGTCATTGTTTTGTCTTTTTAACCATTCCCTTATATTTGATTTCTTTATGTTGCCAGTCGTCACCTTATGCTTATAGCTGGAATGGTAACTTGCGTTATCCGTGACAATGAAGCATCCTTCTTCTAATCCGCAAAGTAAATCCGTGAACCGATCAGCAAAAACCTCTGCATTCATTTCGTCATGGAAATCACCAGATTTCTTCGAATGAAAGAATAATTTGGCATTATTAAAAAAACCATACCTGGCCAATCCAGCATGACACAAAATTAAACGGCAACCTTTACCGATAGAAATCTTCAAGCCACCTGTACTAGACGAATTTTGCCAATTATAATTTTTCGAGTGGTTTTGATTTACCAAAATTTCATTTAAATAAATAATAGGAAGTGGATTTTCTTATTTTGGAATATTATGCATTTTTAGATGGAACGCCGCCGTAATGAAACAATATCTTGCCTTTCCATTAAGAACTTTCTACCATCGTTACATTTTTTTAATGAAAATCCAAGATACTTAAAGATTCTCCATAAAGACATTACGCTATGCTACCATTGTAATTAATCTTCTCTTGTAACGTGAGTTTTACTTTGTGAATGGTAGGATACTCCCCAAGGTCAAAGAACTCAACGACGGTTCTATGGATCACGTCCTTATCAAGATCATTCAAATATGTCACGGGTTTCTTACATGGTCATTTTTTCTTCGGAGAAGAAAAAATCTACACTTGTTTTGTTATCGGCTTTCCTTTTGGTAGCGTTCTTATTACCTTCTGCAATAATTCATTCAACAGTTGTGCGGGAAACACAACAAGCATCTGCTGTTACTTGTTGAGCGTTGGAATAATACTTACGAAAAACAACTGGAGGTTTTTAAATGTTGAGAATAACAATAAACATTATACACAGTGTTCTTACTCTGACTTCTAAATAAGGTAAAACTACAAACATTTTTAACAGTAGACAACACATGCAAGAAAACACTCCTACAATCACAGAGACACGTACACTGCACAGCGGAAGCATAGCACTGTTTTCGCGGCAACTTGTACACAGTATTGCGGAGTAGGAGAGTTGGGTCATGACAAGGTAAGTAGATGCTGCTGACAGGCGGTGTTGAAATCGCCAATATAAATGGTAAAGAGTATAATAAACTAATAATAATACAACCGAAAATGTCTGCGGTAATTTAAAGGTGTTTTTAAAAAAACATCATTTGTCAAATATGAGAGTTATACAGATAAAATTGACTGCTAAAACCAGTATCAGCCATAATACGGAGGACAATAGATCAAATAATATATGATCTACACGAAAAAGTTTCTTATTTTGATAATATAATCACCTGAAGTATAATTTGCGATTGTATTAAAAATGCAAAAATTATACTAAAGCTATTTCTGAACTGATAATACACTGCTCAACAATGAAAATGTTTCGGGCTCAACAATAGCTTATTCTTATGTATTTCCATTTGCTGATTTCAGAAATCACCATAATAATGACCGATTAGCTCTTGCTTTGGAATACAATGACATGTAATTTTTTACCTGACATATTTTTAGTTTGGGAATAATTTTGTTTTTGGAGTTGTCACAACTTTTAAATGACAAAGCACAACGTTCTCCTGCTGTTTAGAGATTATAAGCATTACTACTGTTGCTGTAACTGTGAGTTTCATTGTGTAAAGTGCAGAATTCCTGGTTTTCGAGTGCATTTGAAGTGAAAATTTTTTAAATCAAAATGCAACGAAAATATATAAAACCAGTGAATAATTTTTGTTACATTTGTGGTGAAATAACATTTTCGTCACAGAAACGCAATCTGATGCCTCTTTTGAAGACTGCCTTTCAGTATTATTTTGGTATGAAAGTAGGGGTCCAGGATAAGTCATGAAATCTACATATATGTTGCAACTCTTTTTCAGTTATACTACGAGCTGAAAAATAAAAAAAATATCTATGGCTTTTGCTGTGCCTATGATTTGGTGAGAGCCTACAAACCAAACAGGTAACTGCTATTTCAGCTTGACTCCACCTATAAAAGCAGGATTGTCAGTGAAGTAAAGAGGAATAGTTCAATACCTTAATCTTCCATCTGCTATTCGACCTATTCCACATTCAGATAGTTTACCAGTTCCTACTCCACCCCAAAATTATGAACTTGAAGTAGAAAATGAAGACAGTGAGAAGAAGAAGAACCCAACAAGCCTTCCTCATCCTATGACTCTGATTTTGACTTTAAAGATGGTAAACCGCACAGACTAAGTCAAACTCATTCGAGATCTTGATTTGTCGAAGGAGAAGGTAGAACTGCTAGTGTCAAGACTGCAGCAATTTGTTGCTGCGTCGTTAATGGCTTGATGAAATGTTTGAATTTGAATCATGATCCAGATGATCAGAGGCTATTCATAGGATCCTCCAAGTTTAGTTTGAAAGCTATGTTAATTCACATCAGCAACCGCCTTCCTTCTATTCATGTTGGTCATAAAGTTCACATGAAGGATATTTATGCAAATATGGCAATCATCCTACCCTCATTCAAATATGCTGAACAGAACTGGAAAATCTGTGACGATCTAAAAGTCATCGCAGGAATGCAACTGAGGTACACTAAATACTGCTGCTTTTTATGTATTTGGAACAGTAGGGATAGGACATTATATTACAATCAAGCAGACTGACCTTAAAGAAATCTTTAACACTAGCGAGAAAAATGTTGTTGCCGAGCCTCTCGTGGAGCCAAAAGATGTTCTTATTCTACCTTCATACAAATCTGGGTTTGATGAAAAGTTTTTTCAAAAGTATGAACCGAGTAGAACAGACCTTTGAGTGCTTAAGAAACAAATTTACTACATTAAATAAAACGAAAGTCAAGGACGGTCTTTTTCTTGGGCCACAAATTTGACAACTTGTAAAGGATCCTGTGTTTAAACGAATTTTGGAGGGGGAAAAAGGAAGCATGGGAAGCCTTAAAAGAAGTCATTCGTGGATTTTTAGACAACAAAACAGATGAAAACTTTAGTCATTAGTTGACGATACAAAAACACCATCAACTCGGATGCAACATGTCCCTTAAAATCCATATTCTCCATTCACACCTGGACTTTTTCCCTCCTAGTTGTGGAGTTGTCAGTGATGAATACGGAGAAAGATTCCATCAGGATATTTCTATAATGGAATAAGTTATCGGCAGTTGGAGTGAAGCAATGCTTGCGGATTACTGTTGGTCTGTGTGTAGGAATGCTCCGGAGTTCACTTACAAGAGGAAAGCCAAAAGACAACGATCTCATGAAGCCACCGCAAGATTCTCTTCAGAGCCAACCAAATGCCAGGTATTCTTCAATCAATTAAGAACTCTTAGAATGTAATTGACGTTAAAAAAAAAGGCAAATGGACTTTCTATGTTGTAGGTATATGTAACTAAAATTTAATTTTAAATTAAAATAATTCCACCTATTGTATAGCACAGAAACTAGAGCTAATAAAAGTCTCTTTGACATATTCGTTTTTATCAGCACAAAATTAGTAAGATCTGACTCATGAAGTGAAAAAAATTTTCAAAGAAATAAAATAAATCTTCATTGCAATTAATCCAATAAGTATTGAATAATTAACTAAACATAGTAAAAATATGTCACGGACAAATATTCAATCATTTTTAAGTACTTTTAGTGACATTTAGCGTAAAAGACATCGCAATTACTTTTATCTCTCGGATTTCCAGATTAATATAAAACATTTCTTGCAAATTTCTAAAGTATTTTTTATCCAGAAAGCATTAATAAATGCTTCCAGCGGGAAGGATACTTATCAGCGTTTCAATAAATCGGGAGGATCTGTGACGTCAAATGAAGTTCTTCCGCACTGTGATTCACCTGAACCTATATGATATGAATGTAAATTTAATCGTTGTTTGCATTATAGTTATTATGCCAGTTAAACGACCAAAATTCGTAAGGAATAGCAGTGTTAATACATTGAATGCATGAATACATTGGCTACAGTTTTAGCATATCATAATTACGACATCAAATTTTGAATTTATCACGGTGATACAAGTTTATTTTATGTTTCTCAATACCTCTCACAACAAAAGGATTTAATATAACGATAATAAACAGTGACTATAATTAGTATTACACAACAGTCAAATATCAAACAATTGTATTTTAAGAAACCGCCAATAAAACTTAGGGTTATATTGTAAGTTAAGCAGAAATGTGATTCAAAAGATTATTTTTTTTTTTTTTTTTTAATGAGGGAAGCACTGTTACAACGATTGCATGAAAAATAAACAAATAAGTAAAACAAAAAAAAAGTAGCACGGTACTCTTAACAGTAGATGGTATTGAGAAAACAATAAAAATCGGTTCTGCATTGAACTGAAGCTTAGGTTTATTTTCGAGAGAACCAAAATAAAACTTTTTATCAATATTTGTCCCCTGGGAGTCAGAAATAAATGCAACAAAAAATTACATGTTTACTATAAAGGTTTACACAAGAAACTGATTCTCTTACTAAATGATCTAAAGTAAAAATGATAAAGTCTAGTATTGCAGCCTAAACTGTAATTGTTGAGAATTTGATGTTGGAACATTGGTTAGTAATAGAACATATGGTTAGTAATAATGAAAATTTATTTTTTTATATTTATTTATATCATCTAGTCTTTTAATTCTAGGTGTAAGTTTTCTTTCCTTAAAACATAAAATCACCACAATTAGTTACCTTTAAAATTTTCTTTTACTTCTTTTAAACTGCAACTTTAATTTTATGCAAGTTAAATTTATGAAAACAGTTCATATTATTAATGTTTCATATAATCTAAAAGTACATTAAAAACATTATTTAGATTCACAGATAGTTAAGTTAATGTTGAAATAAACAAGGATGACTAGTTTTGCGAAAGCGATAGAATGGGTTACATTTAACTCTTTAAAAATGAAATAAAAAAAAATATATTTTACGCTCAATTCTTGTAAAATAATGTAAACCCGTAAACAAGCGTTGTACATATGCTTGTATGTATTTTTCCAGTGATTATTTTCAGTTCTGTCTGAACTAAACACACATCTCTAAACTTAATTGTTTTAAGGTTTTCGTAAATGATATCGGTGAAAATGAAATTCAATAAAAAAAATCGTTAAATTAGATAGGCAATAATGTGAACAGTTGTAGCGCTGAACAATATTTTTAAATTTATAGAAATTGTATACTACAGCTATGTAATTTTGAATACTATTCAGTTTTTGTAGGCTAAGGCCTAGTCTACATCATCGTACAATTTGCGAGCATTACAAGTGAACATTTTACGAGCTTAAATTTTGTGTGCAGTACACCTAGAAAGAGTTTTAATCTATGCAAATATATGTATAAAATAAAAGAATAGTATTGATATTATTATTATTTGTTGTATTAAAAGTATTAAAACAAAGTAAATTAATCACAATGTTTTCTCATTAATGCAATGCTGATGCTAGACTGATCTTAAACGAAGAATTATTGTACGAGTAATTTGTCAGTATTTTAGGTTATTGTCAATTTCATTTTTAAATTTGTGAGTAAATTATACATGAAACATTTCAAAGTACATATTTCAAGATCTATGGTTTTATTCATTATGTACTAATATTTAACATACTGTAGAAAAAATAATTCAAACTAAACATTTTCGCTGAATAAAACAATAATTAAAAACAAGTAAATGTTCAAGAACTTAATTGTGTATGCACTGTAGTACAAATAATTTATTTTAGGAAATTAGAGATTAAAAAATTATTTATTTATTTCTCAAGGAAGTTAGATAATTGGGAGACGACTGATAAAAATAGTTCTTGTCATTCCACAAAATGGGAAAACCTAACCGATTTCAGGAACAGTAACTAGGATATGAGACGTCATTCTATATAATGAAATGATTAACCGAAGTTTTACTACCATGTACGCTCGCAAAAGATATATAGGCTCAAGATTATGTAAGAATCTTTAAGAAACAATGATTTGTATGGCTAAGATATTTGACTTAGTGTTAATGATTGGATCAAATTCTACAGCTACAGAACGTATAATCAGACCTCTAAACGTATGTAATGGAATATTTAATATATACTCATCCAAGCTGTCAGGGTTGGATAAATAATCAAAAGGAAAATTTGGCTCTTATTAACGGTTCTTAGATACTAGAGTTGCACAATCTAATTTTGTGAAAATTCTGAAAATTTGTTCATATCGATGATTTTACGTCACTAAAAGAGATTTATTACAATAGCGGTTCTGTATTGTTCACAGTGAAACTTATTTCGTTTTTAAGAAGAAAACAAGTCAAGGGTAAAAATTTACATCTTTAATTTATGAAGTTATGTAAAAAATATTATATAATAAATAATAACAGATAAATCGGAAACTTCTAACTGCAATTATTCAAGTTTACAATATATTGATGTGTACTAGCTGATTAAACAAAGAAATTTCCCTTCTCGATTATGTTTTTACTTTTACATATTTTATGCATTTAAATGTTATTAACTGAAGCAATATACGTTTTACGTAATTATATAGGCTGAGGATTGGCAACAGTCTAATTGACTAATTACTTTCTTCTCAGAATGACTTAAATTTTTCTTTAGAAATTTATAACGAATGAGCAACAAGATTCATTTACTTTATCACTATTTTTTGGTGTTTTATTATTAACTATTTTTTGGGAGAAAAATTATAGCAGTCATTCATCCTTAAATCACTCTCTTCACAATAGAAGAAGAAAAAATAACAAACATAGGAAGAAAAAACAACTTCAGAAACTATACTTATGTATTGGTAGGTTAAACTTTTAGTTGAAGATTTTTTGTTGTCTATTGCTTCTTCTTCTTCTTAATTCTTTTCTGTCTGTTCTACTTCTTAATAGTTACACAATATTTTTAAAACTATTAATCTCCACATTATATTATGTGGAATTCACAGAAATAGGAAAAAATAATAATATTCCTAAAATAGTTTTATTGAAAAAAGTATAATTATAATTAAAATGCTATATTTATAAACATTATTGAATGAAAGTATTGTTTCTAAGATTGCTGTACGTTCATTTAATTTTATAAAGAATTCTAAGATATATAATAATTAAAATGAAAATAATATCAATTATGCTTTTGTCAAGTCATAATATATATACAGAGTGTTTCTAAAATGGTGGGTTGGCTAAATTTTTCGGATTCTACTTGTAAAACTAAACAAAAAATATCCTTAGGAAAACTGGCAATTTCTCCTTCGTTCTTCCACTGTTCTCCATTTTGTTATTTTTATATAATAATTTAAATCTCAAGTTCGGATTGACGAATCAGATCAATATTTGGTAAGCGTCTTGGTAATACAGTTTTAAAATTAGTGAAAAAAATCAGTATTAATTATTTGTAATGTAATTGTTAATTTTTACTAAAAATCACATTTTAATGATGTTTACACAGCCACCTACTTATATGTATATCGGCATAAAATAACGTACTTATGTTGACTACGTGATTTAGTATAAAAATAATAATTCAGTGGCAAAATGTAAAAAGTAAGTTTGTCCTTTCTTTGTACGTATATACTTTTCTTAAAGAGTTACTCTTACATTGTATAAGCAATAGAATCTTATCTTTCTGCCTTAGTCGAGCACCAAGAACTGATGGTCGAACGAATAGATTATTGCAGTTAGAGGGTATCAAACTCCGAGATAAAGTAGTGTATGAGGAAAAAGAGAAAATACAATAAAAAGAGACAGGAACGAATAAAGTGAGAGGATTTAGATATTGAATTGTGGAGGGTTGACATGAGGGGGGAAACATTCAAGTCTGAGGGTTTACATTCATGATAAACGACTATAGCTGAGCTAGAAACTGCATTTCTCAACATTACATCCGCCCTACCTACCACGAAACGTCAGCTAAAGACCAGGTCAGACAGTTTTACATATATCGTTTCTAGGATTTTCGAATTTCAATGGCCTTCCTCAATCATCTTATATTTCTACTTTTTGTTATTTATCTATCTCATTCCATCCGACTTTCACGTAGATTAGAATTATATATATATATATATATATATATATATAGATGGATGATAATAACATTTTTAATAAATAGTAATTAGTCATTTGTAATTACGAAATAATAATTTTGCTTAAAATTCATTTTTTAAAATGAAATTAATATTTGACAATTACTAATTTTTGATATTTTGAAGATTTATGATAAAAATAATATAATTTAAAAAAGATTTCTGATGCTACTTAGAAGGATAACTAATATTGCAATTTATTATTAAAAACATTCAGGTTCTTTCTATCATGTTTTAGCAGTAATATATGTTGTTATTTATAATAATCTCTAAGTGTTTGTGGTAGTGGATAAAATGATAATATCTATGAAAGTACGGAGTATTACGATAAATAAAAGAAGTAACTTATAAAATAAGTAGAGTATATTTTAAAGGGAAAAATGATAAGTTTACAAGAAAGAAAAATTTAGAAATCTTACATTATTACAAAATAAATGAAAGTGTAAATTGGAAACAGTACGGTCAAATATTTGTTACTTTTTCAAGATGATGCCAGCAGTCTATCTGTAGTCAGTTAGTCGCTGTATTTAGTTAGTTGTTAGATGGCGCCACTGGAAGGGAAAGGAGAAAATAAAATTATAATATTATTTTATGTAATAAATAAATATAATTATAATCTAACCAAACTTAACCTACGTTCGCTTCGCTCGCTAACCTTGACTAACGAGCGTAGTGTAAGTTCGGTTAGATTAAATTTATAATTATATTTATTTATTATATAAATTTTTATATATATTTAGTTATTTATATAAAATATAAATTGCACCTTCAATTTACGCGGTGTTACGTTCCAGAAAATTTCCGCGTATAATGAAATAACATAAATTGAGACTCACATTTAATGCAGAAATACACGTTACGTTCTTGTTAAGTTATACAGTCAATGATATACGTAAAATACTGCACTCAAAAAATACTGTACTTTATTTTACTATTTTATTATTACAGTATCACTGTATTATTTTAATGATATTACAATACAATGTATGTATTTGAAAAGAAAAAAAAAGTTCGTTGTCACCAATGTACGGACATAAGAAGTTATACTACTTTGGCGTGGATAAAAAAATAATTTTTTTACGCATTCAAACAAATTTGAACAGAGTCAAACAACCGGTAGATGACATTAAATACCTTGAATAAAAGTTTGAATAAATAACACTTAAATTAAATAATATTTATTTTATACAGTTTAAAAAGTATTGAAGAATTCGTTGTCATATAAAACGAAGTTCATCGATTATATTTCGATTAGTTTAGTTCCATCAATTTTTCGAATGACGATTGAATAGGCACGAGGATTATCAGAGGCTTATGATATGAAAACTATGATATAAATAGTTTTATTTTATAATAGTATATTTTATCAAAACTATTGTTATTGGTAACTTTAAAAATTATTTATGCAAAATCAAGAATTTATCTGATGTGCGCTATTTTCTGTCATTAAAAAATATAATTTTACTCATAAAAAATATACTTGCATAAATATTACCCCTTAACATTATGGCAGGATTAAATTAAACCATCTCTTCTAAAGTATTTCAGTAAATTTTCGTTTTAATTTTTATATACTGAGAATTTAGTATCCTTGTTTAATAAGTTTCATTCTTTAAGAAGTGATCGTAGAAGTTCTACATGTTGTTTCGACAAACAAAAGTCACGAATTAGATTGCTCACTTCTGCTTGCGTGATAGGTGTTCAGTATTCGATTCTTTTGAATTTATTAATATCTATTGAAGTTGCGGATTCATTGATTTAGCCTTCTGGGAATCAGAAATTTCTTTCCAAAAAGTTGGAGCAATCTGAATTGGTAAATGAACGCCATGAAGTACTGATTTCATAGCTTAATGAACAGTTGGGTATGCAATACTGCTTTTAATTTTTGAACTGAAACCAGTAATATTTGTTGAGAAAAAATAGCAGTCTTCATAATGATAGAAGGCTCTCACCAAATCATAGGTACACCAAAAGCAAATGCGCTCTTTTTTCCTTTTAACCACTGGGTTAGTTTAATGTAGCAATTGATGCATACCACATCTGGAGCACAGGATTTATCTTGATCTCCCAAGGGACAGTGAATTTGATGTTTGTAAGCAGTTTTCAGCAAATTTGATGCTTATGGATTATCATTGATTTTTCATGGTGAATTCTCCACGAACATAACAAAATATATTTAGAGAATATTTACAAGCCTGATTTTTATTCATTGTAAAATTCAAAACGTTTTAATGAAAGAAAGTAATCTGAAATATAACAGAAATATTTACTTAATTTTAAAAACAATTAAGTTTTAATTTATAAATACTTAATTACTTAAAATACATCATAAAATTATTTAACCATGGTGTACAATAAAACGCAAGTGAAACACACACATACAACTTTAAATCTTGATATTAAATTTAATAATACCAAAATTTGTTGTCATAAAAATCTTTCACTAGATTTATGGTATCACTTATGTCAAACAATCTTTATGATACGAGCATGATAAAACTACTACCACATATAAAGAACACAGCAAGTCATACCAAGAGCTGAGCTCATAGTGAAGAAACTTGAATTACTCATTACTTGACTAACTGACATGTCTATACATATCTGGCTTGACAGGTAATGACATCGTTTGACTGTTGTATATCAAATATAGGTCTACTGCAAGCATCACAATATAAGTCAGATGTGAATAAGCAAACATCCACTTGCACTAACTTATTTGTATTGTTTGTTTCACAAATGATAGGACAATAAATTTAAGGAGTTGTTACGTAAGAGCATTACATGATGGATTGTTTTGAAATAAATATTCAGATTCACCATATAAAATATTATATAGAACACCTCTCCCTTTCGGTTCCAAATTTTATATTACCAGGATTATTATTGTTAATATGTAAAATGTTTACAAACAGTTAAAAATCATATGATTGTTGGCAGGTAGTATGTTTGATCATAGAAGCATATGTGTAATTTTTTATTATGTAATTTTTTGTTATACTTAAATTGTTTATTCTTCTTAACTGTTTTTTCTTTTACTGATTAATCTCCGGAACCAGCATAGGTGGATGAATGAGGATAATATGTATCAATGCGTAGTCCAATGTATCAATGCGTAATATGTATCAAAGCGTAGTCCTGTATAGTATCAGGTCAACCATTCCTGAGATGTGTGGTTAATTGAAATCCAACCACCAAAGAACACGATCTAGTATTCAAATCCGGATAAAAGTAACTGCCTTTACTAGGATTTGAACTCTCGACTTTGAAATCATCTGATTTGCGATGACGAGTTCACCACTACACCAATCCGGTGGGTTTTTCGTAACTGTTACTTTTTACATTAAGAATATACTGCTTAGTGAAAAAATAGTTTTCTTTGAATAAAAAAAAAAACATTCATAAATTAACATAAAAAACATTCAACATAAATTATTTGTGTAATGTCTCTACAATTAAATAATAATAATAAAACTCAATATTATCTAATTATGTTAATATTTTTACATTTACGTGATGAAACCGGTATATTTATGGTCCAATGAATTAGCCATTCAATAAATTCAGAACCACAATTTGCTCATTGAATGCTTTACTCTCTTTTTCCGCTGTACTGTATATAATATGTTTGAACCTCTTCCTCAATTTTATTTTAAAAATTCAGCTTAAGATTATGACTAATTGACACATTTTTGCTGCACTTCATTTAAATTTATTTCATTTGAAAGTGAGATACGATCCTCCAATTTTTTTAATAAAAGTGGATAGTTACACAATTGCTAAAATATTATTTTTTATTACCATCAAATACTTATACAATTATTAATTCAACAATCTTTCCTGAAATATTAGGTTAGCGTAAAAGTTCCTTGATTACTCTAAATAAATCGTTTACCAAATAATCCAATAATAAAAACTGATTATTCTACACAGTAAGATCAAAATTAATATTTATAACCAGTATACAGGAGTTCACTAAACGGAATTATACAACTTGTATTTATACTTGTATTTATTATACTTGTATTTATACAACATACCAGAAATCTTGTGCATACATACTACGCACAAGTGAAAAAAAATTTTCAACAATCACTTAAATTGAGTACATTTCAAAACTGTATTTTATTTTTCTGTAAAATAATTAATTAAACGATTTTTTTTAAAACATATATACAATTTTTGTAAGAATTTGCTAAGAAATTCCAATAATACGAAATCAAAATTATAATTTTCAATTAATATTAAATAATTAGATGTTTCATCAGATCTATTATTTTATTATATTTTACTTCTAATTTTATTTCACTGACAATTTTTTTAATTTTTTTTTTATCATTGAATTATATTTAGTGTAATTTTTTTTTTTTTACAATCACGGTTTAATAATTATTAAGTCTTATATTTAAATTAAAAAAACAAAAGGAGATAAAGTCTGATTTGAACCGATGTGCCTCTCCTTAAAGATCCAAATATTTTATTAATTAAAATTTTAATTTTAATTTCGATTACAGTCAAAAAGGGCGGTGGATAACTGGATGTTACAATAGTACTAAATCCAAAATTTTAACATCCTACATCTAATCGTTTTTGAGTTATTTGAGATACATACGTACGTACAGACGTCATGCCGAAACTAGTCAAAATGGATTCAGGGATGGTCAAAATGAATATTTCCGTTGAAATATGAAAACAGAAATGTTTTACGATCACAATACTTCCTTTACTTCGTATATAGAAGTTAAAATAATAAATCTTTCTTTAAATATCCTTAGAAATAAATAAAATATAATAATAGTTTTCAAATTTCTAAGATTTGATTTTTACCCACGACGAAACGGAGACGGTATATGCGTTTGGTTAAGAGGTTTTGTGTGTGTGTGTTATCATTTTCCTCATAAACTGCTGGATTTTGATGCGGTTTTTTGCATTACATAGATATCACCTCAGAGCAGGTTCTTAGATTAATTTTATGGTTATAATCCGCCAGGGGGCGCTGCAGTATATGTGTTTCTTCAAAATGGCTTTTGAATGTTTCTAACTCCAGCCAGACTATTATTGTGCGGATTATTAATTTATTTGCGCTGTTCACGTATACAAAACTTTCATCATCATCATCATCATCAGCCTATAAACGTGCCACTGTTGGCCACATAAATAATAATCATTAAACTGTAATAAATATAAAATAAAATTAAAAATGTTAAAAAACCCACGACGAAAAAACCTTAAAAAACGTGAAATAATTAAATAACTGTGTTTTTACCTTATAATCCTCTGTGATATTGTTTTTAAGACAATAAAATTTAAGATTTTGATTAACCGTCGTGGGGTCCGTTGTCTCCATAGAGTTTTTTTTTATTACCTTCTTTCCTGGGCCGGATCCTGCAGTTAAGTATTACACAGCCCGGGGGAGTGTCCTATACTCTACGTCCAGCTATGCCGTCCCTGAATGCCCACTCTAGCAGTTGGGACTCTGTCTAAATCATAGATAAGCTTTAGTTATCATCATAATCAAGCACGACGGTTAATCAGAATCTTAAATTTTATTCTTAAAAACAATATCACAGAGGATTATAAGGTAAAAATACAGTTATTCAATTATTTCACATTTTTTAAGGGTTTTCGTCGTGAGGTTTTTAAAATTTTTAATTCCTATTTTTTTTTTTTTTAAATAAGTTTGTTGATGTTTTTAATTTGGCATTGACTTCAAAAATTTGAAGTTTTTAAAAATTGAAAAAATATTTATTGTTACTTAATAGTTTGATTTTTAAAACAGTTTTATTATTATTTATATATATATTTTTTTTATTGTTGTAATTGAATTTAAACTTAATTTTCAAAAATGAATCCAATTTAAGCAAAACTAATCCCAGTCAAACTTGATACATTTCATTTGGTACAAATATTTCATACCATTTAGAATTCGCCCTAAAATAATTAAAAGAGGCAGGATATCTGTAATTTGTCATTTAAATGCTTAATTCCTTCTGTTTCACACCTAAAAACTGGGAAACATCAACTAAAAGGAAAAAATGTATATTTTACTGGATGCTATAAAGTCTGATGACATTTAGAGTCAATTACTCCTTACCTGACTTTTTATAGGTAAAGTTTGGAAAAGAACGTAGAAAATATGAACTCAAGCGGTATTTATAATCTTAAAAACTGCTAACTTCTATATTACGTCAGATGATATTATAACGTGAATATTATTAACTGAATGTGTAATATAAATTATTACTATTCCTTAATTTAAATACTCTGAATGAGTAATACAAAATATTACTACGCCTTAATTTAAATACTCGCTAATTGTAAGTTACTACTGCATTATTAGGTTAAAATTAGTAAATTACTTATGAAGATACTTAATTTACAATATGGTTAATTAAACTGGTGAATTACAATAATATTATATTATAATTACAAAACTTATAATTTACTAGTTTAGAATAACTAGTTACAATTTAAAATAAGTAGTATGATGTGTTTGCTACTGGCTGTCTGAGCGCGCGCACAACAAATTACAACAATTTTGGATTGCAGTAATATAGTAATATATTCAGCATTAAGTAATATCCTATATTAACTGACTAGGGCCTTTTGTGTTGGTAAAATGACAAAAAGTATTTTCTTTATACACAAATAATATTCACATCTCTGAATAGTAATATGTCACTGTCATGTACAGATCCCTCTACAATTTATTTTCTTTCTATTCTTCACATGACGGAAAATAAATCATCAAATTCTCCTGTCTAATAGAAAATTAGATAAACATTGTATAAGTATCGTAATATTATGTAAAAAGTATTATGTTGTATATATTTACGTATATATACGGTAAAATTATTTTTGATGGGAAGCACTTCTGTATAATTTAACCATGTCTCTAGTTAATTTAACATTTCCCTTTTTAGGTTGAGTATTTTACTCTGTAAGGTTTAAATTTAATTCAATTTTTTTTTTTTTGCTTCTTCAATAAATATAATTTTAAAGAAAATAAGCTATACATATATATATATATATATATAATGATTTAAAATTTTATTTATATATAAATCAAAACTTTTGTATGTATCGACCTTCGTTTTAAACACAGGAATCACTGGGCCAATCAATTACTTTTTAATCACAGCTAAATTGAACTTTGAGTATTGGTTTTTGAGGTGTAAATTGATCCAAAATTATGTGAACGGTAAGACGTAAACAGAGAAGGTATCATACTTTATAGCATCATTTTTCATCAAGTAATATTTTGAGTCTCTTTCTAAACAATTATCTAACAGGCGAATACATCAGGGTTCTCTAGCAGGGTTACTGCATCATAACAGTTATAATATAATTTTTTTTTTTTCTGTTTCTCACTGATAAATACTTTAATTATAAGATGGACTATTTTTGAGTGTCAGTGATGTAATATAAAATATTATAATACTAAAATCTTTGTAGATCTACCAGCCAATAATTTCTCGTTCGCTGGCTAGGCTAGCGTTATTCTGTTTAGTATTAAAATTACGTAGTTTTTATTATTCTTGCTCATAGAATGAGAAAATAATTTAAGTGCGTGTAATTATATAACACCTTATGTAATAGACCTTACACCAACAAATTTTCATTAATGAGTTGTTTGTAGTTATTGCTAGGACCAAAGGTAAAACACCCTGGATTTTGATAGAATACCTATCAAATTCTATAAGAAAGCACCAGATGAATACTTGGAAATATGGTGGTACATTTCTTTACTCCATTTATGAAAACGGTTACTGCCTCTGAATCGTTCATCATATCCATCTTCTTCCCTAGTCACAAAAAAGCCCGCTTAGTAAGATGAGTAATTAGAGAAGAATTTATTATTTTTTAGAGACTGTTCAGAAACTCCTCTGAAATCCTTTAACTAAGGTTATAGTACTGGGTTTCTGCGATTAACATTTAAAATGAGTACCAAGTCTGTTTACGCAAAGGATCCTCTGCGGTATACAACATCTACAACTTATGTAATATAATTCACCTTAAACGGGCAAAGAAAGCAAGAATTAATCCTGTTTTTTGTTGACTTAACGTCCCCCTTCGATGAGGTCTTTGGGCAGGAACTCTTCTATGAACTACATAATATGTGCTTATCATATAGATATCTAAATATCCTTAAAAGTCTGTTCGAGGAGACAAAATTATACGACTGGAGTAGGGGTTGTGTGATAGATTTCATTCCAAAGGTTACCGGTTTAAGGTAGGAGTTCATATTGTCACCGATTTTTATTCGGCAAATTTATAAACCAAATAAATAAATGGTAATTCAGTCAGAGGGTCGCTGAGAAAGTGAAAAATGGTGGTATGGAAATAATTTAATTGATGCAGTGAATAATTAAAATTATATGGGAAACCGATTCTCAACTTGCTTATCATTCATAACCCGTTTTAAATAAAAATTTATTACAGAAAAATTTGTTATAAATAACTTGTAGAAAAATTTTTTCCTCAAAAATGATGTTCCGATATGAGCAAAACGGAGAGTCTTTGACTCTGCCTATAGAACAATAGTTTATTCGGGGTCCAAGTTTGGGGGTATTATGATGTATTATTTTATTACATTGTATTATTTTTATTGTACCAATATATATGTATTTTTAATATTGTAACAGATTTTAATATGTATTTTTATTACTTCACATTATGCATGAATGTAGTACACGATTGATGTACTAAGTGGGTGATTGTATTACATAATCGCATACAATGTAGCATGTATACAATGCGTTTTGATATTATACATTGTACAGAGGTGACAGTATAATTATGTATATATTGTAGCATACCTTTTGGAGCATTAACAGCCGTTGTTTAATAGTATTAAGTTATATTATTATTTTGATTACATTGTATTATTACTTTTTACTGTACCAGAATGTTTTTGTATACCGTTTGAGGTTATGTAATGTACTTTTATTGCTGAATATTATGTATGAATGTGGTGTTCGAATGTGTGTATGAAAAATTTTCCCCTACCTAATGGAATGCTTATTAACTATGCCAGGAGGGTGGACAGCTAGAGGTGGAGGTTTAGTCGGTAGTGCGCAGGAATACATACGCTCTTCTTAAAACCTAGCCGGACCTGTAAGCGACCCCGACACTGCATCGGTGTCTGTAAAATGAATTCCCCACTCTAAAAAAAAATTTTTTGGGGGTATAAACGGTGAAAAGAACTGGAATCGGTTCAAAGTTTTTTTTTTACGTATTACGATACTCCTAATTATATCTTACTTTTTAAAATCAAATCTCAACTTGTTCATATGCACTCATTAGAAACGCATGTCTTTTTTTGACAACAGGTTACCCAGAATAAAACGGAAATTGTAGCGGTTGGTGACGTGGGATGGCAGAAAACGTGGATGGCTATTGTGAGTAATTAACTATCTTTAATTACTTTATTTAACTTTAATTAAGTAACTTAAATTGTTAAGTTTTAAGTATAATGTTTGATACAAATGACAGACACAGATGGAAATGTCAATTTAGCAGTAGCCTAGAGAAAATGAAAGAGAAATGCATAGAGGTCTGGTTTGAGAAGACTAATCGGACAAGTTATCACGGTATACGAGGTGTGTGAGAAAAGTAATGAGACTGACTTTTTACTTACCAAAGTTTTTATTTTTTCAAATAACAATATTATCCCTTTCAAAATAATTCCTTTGGGCAGCTATACACCGGTGGAGTCGTTGTTCCTACTCCTGGTAGCAGCGCTGGAAGGCTTCAACTGGTAGGGCTTTTAACTGGTCGGTCACAGTCTTTTGAATGTTCTCCAGAGTTCCAAAATGACGTCCTTTTAAGACATGTTTCAATTTCGGCAAGAGGAAAAGTCACAAGAACTCAAATAAGGTGAATAGGGGGGTTGAGGAACCGAAGGAATGCGTTTTGAGGTCAAAAATCCCTGAAGGAAATGGGCGTGTGATACGGGGCAATGTCATGATGAAGCATCCACTCGTCTGTAATGTCTGATCTCACGCGAATCACTCTTTTCCTGAGCCTTTCAAGGACACTTTTGTAAAACACTTGGTTGATAATTTGTCCTGGAGGAACAAATTCTTTATGCACGATATCCCTACAGTCAAAAAAGAAAAATCAGCATGGTTTTGATTTTTGATTTGCTCATTCCACATTTTTTCGCTCGAGGAGATGACGGAGTGTGCCACTCTTCGCTTTGCCGCTTTGTTTCAGAATCATACTGAAATATCCAGGACTCATCACCTGTGATCACACGATTGAAGAATTCTGGATCATTTTCAATTCTCTCAAGAAGATCAACGCACACGTTTCTTCGATTTTCCTTCTGTTCCGTCGTGAGAATTTTCGGTACCAATTCCGCACAAATCACATGTCACATGTCTAAATCGTCTGTCAAAATTTGATGTACAGTGAAAGCGTCTAAATTTAACTGTTCACTCATCATCCTTATTGTTTAACGACCGTCTGATCTCACAAGAACCCTCACACGCTCAGCGTTTTCGTAAGATTTTGAAGTTGAAGGTCTCCCTGAGCGTGACTGATCTTCAACGTGTTCTCGGCCTTCCAAAAATGATTTGTGCCAGGGGAAAACTTGTACTCCTGATAAGCAATGTTCCCCATAGACTTGTTTCAACTTTTCAAGGGCCACACTCGCGGATTACCCAAGTTTAACACAAAACTTGATTGCACAACGTTGTTCTAAATTCCGATGCTCCATTTTCGTAACATACAACAAAAACACAACTTCACTGATGGCGCTGTCAAAAATAATGCGTTGGCTGAACGGTGTTGAAACTCGTACTGAGCATGTAGAAGGGATGAACAAATCGGTCTAGCACAGACCGGTAAACACAGCGTTGCTAGATCGCTCGCAGTATATTACTAATCTCATTACTTTTCTCACAAACCTCGTATATCCAACGTTAAATTTATGTGAGTGAAAGAGACTACGCAGATGATTTAAATAACAGACATTTTAGTAATATGGTTTTCAGAGCAAGAGGTGTTCTATATTCTTAAATAAAGTCCCATATAGGGTGGCCGAAAGACGCACATCGTTCTTTCGTTCTTATGCAACGCTTTAGAGGGGGAAACTATTGTACCATTTTTGTGAAACCATTGTTTCTAAGTTCAGGTGGGATCCACGGGAATATTAGATTTTTTCCGACAGAGGTGCCCGTAAGAAGAGCAAGATATTATTTATACATTGAATAAAGAGGACTGGATTAAATTGTCTATGTCCGGGACATAAAATTTAGAGAGCAGTAGGTCGAGAAATTAAATTTATAATTAGAAAAACCAATATTTTTAGAGTTATTATCTGCGATTCAGGAGTTTTGGTGAAACAAATATTGAATGTTATTAAAAATTAACTTTTTTTTCTAATTCTTATAGCCAACCTGGTAGACGAGCCTACAGTCATTCAAAAGGTATAGTAATATTATTTGTACGTAAATCTTTGTTTTGTAATTTTGTTTAGTGTTTTTTTCTTTTTGACTGATTGACTTTTTTTATAATTCAATTACATCAGTAAACACAAATTTATTATTATTACACGAATATGATGCGGCCCGTAGGCAATTTAAATTCCGGTTTATGTTTCTCAAAAACTACTTAAAAACATGTTAAGCAAAGTAAACAAATTATTTTTTAAAAAATTTATAGGTAATCAATATTTAGAACATACTCGTACATGAGATATGAATGAAAGCAAGTCAGAGATATTGAATGATAGCTCCCAATAAAAAAACCAGTCAAAAACAAGTTTAGATAAAAGGCGAAAACAAATACAGTTTGAAAAAATATATACCGAAAAATCTTTGTCATCTTTGTTCATTTTACCTAAAAAACAATTATTTTTATCGACATGGATATGAATGTTGATTTTACTTGGAAATCAAAGTTCATTACGGGTGAAAATGAATGTTCTGCCGTTGTAAATTTGATTTGTTTGTAAAAGAGAAAAAATGTTTAAAAATTTATCTTTTTAAAGTTCTTCTTCAATATTATTTAACAGACGTTAATCTGACCTTTATCTAAAAATGTACACTTTTTGTACTTTGCTAACATGAATATAGATAGATGATAGCTTTCAATCTACTCATCGATTCCGTTTTGACAGAATTTTTTTAACTCTTTTTAAGTTGTAAAACAAAGCTATGTAATTTTCTGGAGATTTCTCTGCTCCTTTTCTGATAAAAAACAAAATAATAACAATAGAAATAATGAATTTGTGCATTCCCAAATTTATTCGGAATAGCACGTCATCCTACAATTACATCTTCATCTCTATTACATACATCCATAATTACACAAAGGGTATGTTTCTTAATTTTACTACCATAATTTGATAAATTTTCAGTAGTATTTTTTCTTCTTACATCAAATATCGATCAGTTATTTAAGATAACAAGAAAAAACGGAAAATCGATTACTTGTTGCCGAATTTCTAAGAGTAGAAAAGCCATAAGAATTAACAAAGGAACGTTACAATGTAAATGTAGTAAAAATATTTCTAGTTTGTGTCTGAAGAAGTTATCCCGTGCACATTATAAGACCCGAAAGTTAAATCAGTAGATTAAAGAATGAACATGATTTAAATTCTAATAGACACTGTTATTAACATCTGTAGAAGAAGAATATGATTACAGTTTACTGAAACAAAATAATAATCAATACGTAAAATTAAAAATTGTGTCACGTTTGAGTTTAACTTTTGATAGAAAATATTTTACAGAAATAAGTTCAATAATTGTCAGACTTTCCTAATAATTTACATGATTTGTTTATTTTATACCTTCTTGAGAGATGTAATTTGAAAATAAAAGTAAAGGGTTTTGTTATGTTTGAAAGATAGTTGTACTCGAAAATAGTTTAAAAATAAAACTTTAGTTTTTAAGACGGTAATAGAAAGTTATTTTATTTGCGGTGAACGTCAGTAGACTATATTGATCTTTTCATTTCAAACGAAATAAGAAAAATTCCTGAACTAACTGTAGAGAAGAATTCAGCAGTATCACCCTTAAAATACAAAGTGAATTTTTCTATTATCTGATGTACGAGATAATTTATGTACGAGATGGATTTATAATTAAAGCGATTATTTAATTTTATTAGAAAAACGCCTACCTCTGTCATGTTTTTTCTTTAATATATTATTAATTAACCAATTTTAATTAATAATAGAAGCGTTAAACATCAATACATAATTTTCACAATAAAATTGAAATATTCACATATAACCCATTTATTAAAAATAAAAAAAAATCCCTTTCGGCACGCCGGAAGACGAAGGTAGATTTCACAGTACTAAGTAGGAGATAAAAAATATTTCCACCTTAAAGTTAAGAAAAACTTCAAATTTACTTAATACGACAATGTTTGCACGTGAAAAAAGTTTCACTGTTTAGCCTACGCGACAACCTCATTTTCTTACAATTCCAGTAATATTTTGGTCATCCCTTGCCGTAAGAGTTGTTCATATCAAAAATTGTTTCAGACAAAAAGATTAGGTAATGTTTAGAGAAATAACGACCACTTTAATCCGATTCGATTGTGTGCCTATTAAGGGAGGTATGATTTTTTTTGTCGTCGAAACTCCATTTTTTCCACTCCCTTGGCCAATGGTAGGTGACATAAAGATTTACAGTTAAGTTTTATGCCCCTATCCAGAGAATAGTAGACATTTAAACGAATTGAATGTTTTACTTAATAGGAAAGTTATAGCGATATTTTGGTTTTTCAAAAAACCCGTCCCATTTCCACCTCCATGGTCCGATTTTGCCCATTAATGAATTCAATTTTTGGTCGTTGTATTTTATGTATCAATTTGAAAGTGATTGGCATAAAATTACGGCAGTTATCGCGTCCGCAAGAAAGTGAAATATATATACATATATACAATATAAAGTTTTAAAATTAGCAAAAAATCAGAACTTTTGCAAATTACAAAATGGCGTCCATGTTTATCTTTTAATCTGTTATATCTCCGTAATAGTTTTATCAAAATTTATGTTATTTTCTAAAATACTAAGCCTTTTATTTTGAACAAAATAACATTTTATTTTTTTAAATCGGTTACCATATTATCGAGTTATGGGAGAAATTGATGTAATTTTGAGTCATAATTATTAGGTCCCTTGTTAGAAAATTATTACTTAATTTGATATTAATTTACAATATTAAAATTAACAATAAATAAAGATAATTAATATTTAATCGAATGCAACGCAAAGTGTTAGACGTGAAAACATATACAAAAATTACCATATCAATTTTCCGAAAAAACTCGGCTATTTGTTAACCGATTTAAACATTTTTTTTTTCAAAATAAAAGGCTTAATATTTTATAAAATAACATAAATTTTGATAAAACTAATATTTTTGGTTATAAAGGATTGAAAAATAAACATATCCGCCATTTTGTAATTTGTGAATTGTGTAATGTGTGAAAATAAGTCCTATTTTTTGACAATTTTAAAATATTATTACCAAGACATTTACCAAATATTAATGTGATTCGTCTATCCGAACTTGAGATACAAATTTTTATATAAAAATAAAAAAATGGCGGACAGTAGGATAACGAAGAAGAAATTGCCACTTTTCCTACGGTTATTTTTTGGTTAGTTTTACAAGTAGAATCCGAAAAAGTCTAGCCAGCCCACCATTTTCGAAATATTCTGTATGTATTTATATATATTACTCCTTCCAATTTTTTTTTCTGGCCTCTAATTTGGGTTTTCTGCTTTTCATTCTTTATAAAAATATCATCCTACATACATTTTTTTTCCAAAATTCGGGTTTCGAACTGTACCTTCAGGACGAAAGGCTAAGATGCCTACAATACTGATGTAGGGATTGGCATATGTATTAGCCACTATCATATCTTGAGCTTGCATTACTTTTAGGAATAACTTTTCAAGATTTTATATAGTTTATAATTATTCCAAATCTCTAAATAAACAAAAATGTATGAATTGTATCAAACTAGCGGTTACGTGTGTGTTTCGTACTAGTATTTTACTTGTAGCTAGAGCCGTTCGACGCTGATTTGTCTGATCTTTAGTTTCCGCAGCTCTAGATACTGCTTGGAGAACAGTTTGAGGTTTTTTGCAGCCTCAACTTTCCCTATAAAAAAATAAAATAAAAACGATTGATTGAAGCGGTGAAGCTTTTTTTGCATGATTGAGTAACAAACAAAATTTCAGGTTTATACGTATATTGGTATGAATGACATGATATGATTGATAAATATTATATAACAATTTATCAAACAGACAAAATATATGAATAAGGAGAAAAAATACGGCACATAGAATAAAATTTAACCGATATAAAGATATTAACTGTGAATTAAGTAATATTAAATTGAAAAAAAAATTCATTTTTAAAAAAAGATTTATCATTATTATTCCCATTATTAAGAAATAAGAATTATGATGTTAAAAAAAAAACATTTTTTAAAAGAAATATCGGAACTAATTTTTTTTTTTTTACTTATTAATTTATAATTATTATCTGAATATGGAATTTTTTACTTTGAATAAAACATGGTATAAATGAAAAAATGAAAAACGACATAAATTTAAAAAGAATTATAATGTACAAGAATATAATGTACACGTAGGGATCCATCTTCGTAATTTCTACTACATTTCATTACTTTCGTTTTGTTCTTGTTTACATTCATGAGGTAGTTCTTGCGTAGGACTTCATCCATGCCGTTCATTGTTCCTTCTAAATCCTTTTTACTCTCAGCAAGAATTACTATATCATCAGCAAATCGTAGCATCTTTATCTTTTCATCTTGTACTGTTACTTTGAATCTAAATTGTTCTTTAACATCATTAACTGCTAGTTCTATGTAAAAATTAAAAAGTAACGGGGATATGGAACATCCTTATCGGACTCCCTTTCTTATTACGGCTTCTTTCTTATGTTCTTCATTTATTACTGTTGCTGTTTGGTTCCTGTAAATGTTAGCAATCATTCTTCTATTTGTGTATTTGAACCCTATTTTTTTTTTTAAATGCTGAACATTTTATTCCACTTTACGTTATTGAATGCCTTTTCTAGGTTTATAAGTGCCAAATATGTTCGTTTGTTTTTCATTAATTTTTTTTCTACTATTAATCTGAGAGCTAAAATTGCTTCCCTTGTCCCTATACTTTTCCTGAAACCAAATTAGTCGTCTTCTAACACTTCTTCCACTCTCCTCTCAATTCTTCTGTACAGAATTCTAGTTAAGATTTTTGATGTATGTCTAGTTAAGCTAATTGTTCTGTATTCTTCGCATTTATCTGATCCTGCATTCTTTGGTTTCATGACTATAACACTCTTTTTGAAGTCTGACGGAACTTCCCCTTTTCCATAAATATTACACACCACTTTGTATACTCTATCAATCGGTTCCTCACCTACACTGCGCAGTAATTCTACAGGTATTCCGTCTATTCCAGGAGTCTTTCTGCCATTCAAATCTTTTAATGCTCTCTAAAATTCAGATCTCAGTATTGTTTCTCCACTCATTCCCTTCGACCTCCTCTTCTTCTCTATAACACCAGTTTCTAATTCATTTCCTCCGTATAACTTTTCAATATATTCCACCCACCTATCGACTTTGCCTTTCGTATTATAAATCGGTGTATCATCTTTGTTCAATACATTATTAGATTTTAATTTATGTACCCCAAAATTTTTCTTAACTTTCCTGTATGCTCCGTAAATTTTACCAATATTCATTTCTCTTTTCACTTCTGAACACTTTTCTTTAATCCATTCTTCTTTCGCTAGTTTGCAGTTCCTGTTTATAGTTTTTCTTAATTTTCGATAGAATCTAACTATTATTCTTCTTAAAATTTAAGTATAAAAATTGAATTATTAGATTATAGTAATGAATAAGTGAACACTTAAAATGATTTAACAAACTAGCGCAAATTTTTCTCAAGTAGTATTGTTATACATAATTTTTTTCTGAAGATGTGATTACATCTCCAGTATGTTGTTTAATGTTGAATACTATCTGAAGTTACTAGTTTTCCATCGTCCTACGTTTTCTAAAAATTCCAAAATTTAAATATTGAATATTATTGGATATAAGTAGTATTATTACATGTACGTTTTATGTTTTATAAGATTACATTATATTTATGAGCTCAGTATACATTTTTAACTCTGATCACTTTTTAACTATGAGACAATTACTTAAGTCATAACTCAAAACATCACATATAATGATATCAGAAATCTGTATTAAAGCTTAATGAATATGATTCATCAAGTTTGTACAATCCAAAACAACAGCTTCTCGGCTTTGTTTCCTTACTTCTTTTAATAAAATAATATCTCCAGTCAGTGTAATTACTGTATTAAGAGATTGAATAGTGAAATCTCAGACTGGAATATGTCAAAAGCCGAGATTTCGAAGATGACTTCCGGTAAAGCCCGTAAGGGCTAGGAAGGATGATATCCTTCCTAGCCCTTACGGCGGAGGGTGTATTCCCCTACGGAGGTGAGGATGTAGTAGTAAATGTATGGTCAACTTATGAAAACGGCTAAAAGGCAAACGAAGAAAGGTCTTGTCATTTAACCATTCGTGTCCCTATGGTACGGTGTGAACTAAAAATCACTTAACCAATTGTTATTTCTGTTTAAATAATATGTCTGGACTTTTTAAGAAGTCTAAATACATTGTACTCCATCCTTCATTGCGTTTTCCACTCAGTCCTGTACCTCACAGTTAATCCATTCCTCTTCCCGACGTTCCTGAAAACTTAGTTCATGAAAAGAAGTGTTGAAGAAGCAGACATTATGGAAAAATAAAATCAAGAATCAGACTTTAAATTATAATCCAGTGACTCACATCTTACGAGTATATCAAAAGATGTGTTAGTTAAATAACTTTGTAAGACATTTAAACTTATCAAAAATCAAGCTGGACTTATAAGTTCAAAATTACACGGTCGTAATTTAATTTTAAAAAATCTCGAGCACTGTAGCCGACAGAAACATTTTTCACAATATTTTCCTGAAGAAAATCACGTAGTTTACTATAGAAATATTGATGAGATTATGTTACAATAGGCCAAATTCGTGAGCTTGAGAAGTGGCGTCTTTTTATTGATCCACCAAGTATAGTTTAATAAGAGTTCCGTTTCGCAATAGTAATAAATATTATTCTGCACTGATTTGTTATGAAATTAATTTGAAAGTAATGTATGATGTTATGAAAAGTGTTATTAAAAAATATAAATTATAAAAAACTTAGTTGGTATGTGCGTGGAGATTTAAAAGTAATAGCGCTTTTGTTAGGCATGCAGTCAGGGTACACAAAATACTGTCTTTTTATTAATAAATGGGACAGATGAGATAGGGATCAGCATTATGTAATAAAGCAGTGAAAGGAACGTGAGAACCTAACTCCTGGAGGAAAAACATTATTCATGACCCTCTAGTTAAACCAGAAAAAATACTTTTATCGCCCCTTCATAACAAACTGGGATTAATAAAAACTTTTGTAAAAGCTATGAAGAAGAAGAAATTCCAAAAAGTAAGCGAAAAAAGTTAAAGAAAGGATTTTTGTTGGCTCGCAAATAAGGGAACCGATCAGAGATGAAATGTTTACTGTGTTAACCGATATAGAACTCGCTGCTTGGACGTGTTAAAAACACTTGTGAAAATTTTCTGGATATTACAAAAATTCCAGGATATTTCAGATAAACTGATAAATCCAAACAGAGCTTTGGGATGTAATATGTCATTAAAATTCCTTCTTCTACATTTACATCTGAATTTCTTCCCGTCAAACCTTGGACAGTAACTGATGAACATGTTGAACGTTTCCACCAACATATTTCTGTGTTTGAAAACCGTCCCAAAGGCAGTTGGAGTGTTAATATGCTAACTGATTATAATTGGACTTTAATTCACGGTGTATCTGAGGCTATTACAAAAGGAGACCATCTGTTAAGAATTTTTAATGAAAGTATACGTCATCCCGTATCATTAGTTATAGTAAATTTTATAGACCTTTTAATGTATTATTTCTATAAGAATGAGGGTGATAGAAAAATTCTATTTACAAATCTATAATCTAGCAAAACAAAAAATGTGAAAAAAATTATCACACTTATTGAAACATTAAAAACGTTTCATTTTGTGTAGCAGTGTAATTAATGGATTCTACTAGTTAATTCGTGAACACTTTTTACTGACATGTTTATTTTACACAATATTTTATAATATAGACAAAAGGTTATTACATAATAAAACTCCAACAATTGCTGTTTTATCCATATATCCGACAAGCATAAAATTTAAAAGCAGTTGTTATTAAGTAAAATAATAAAACTACCATTATTTTTAAATTTTATTAATTTATGTTATAGGCACGATCTTATAAAATTTACACGTATTTTTCTTTATCTGTTTATTTGATACACTAATATTACTGATCGTTATGTCATTTTAAATAATGTTTTCTTCCTAATAAAAAACATTAAGATAAGATCTCTATGACTAATATTCACATTTATTAAGAAAATAATTATTAATGGAAACTATATACGATTAAAAAACTCATATGAAAACTAAACAATAAAGTAAAAACTTAAAATTTAATTCTACAGTCATTTTCAATTTTGTCAAACCCCCTCTGAAAACTTTTGGTGTTTCTTCTTCCACGAAACTTTCTTCCACGCAAAAAACTTTCTAATGAAAGTGAAAAAGATCGTAAACTTTTCTTTTGTAATGGTCTACTCTGAGTAGAACATAAATTCCCCGCTCATAACATGCAGACCACACTTTGAATTCATTAAACAGTTCTGATCATAATTGATTCCAGCATCCCTTACTTTAAATTTTATGTTTTACTTTAACTTTTATTGTGAAGTTCTACCTCGCCAACAAAAATTTTGTTCTTTTATAGCTGCAACAGCGACAACTTTTTTCCTTTAAAATTTAGTACCTGCATTTTTCTACCAATAGATTTTGTTTTTTTTTTTTTTTTTAATTTTGTCAGTATGTTAAAAAATACCGGTAATTAATATATGTGAGATCCTATTATTTTTTTTCACGGTTTAATTTATAATCGAATAACTAACACTACAAAAAATACTAACAATTAACTTTCAAGAACAGCCAACAAATCAAAATAAATTTTGAAATAGTATACTTATCTGTATTAAATAATCGTCAAAAAAATAAATGTTATATTAATCACTAAATCTATTTAGATCAGTTAATTAATATTAAAATAACTTCTTTACATCACTGCCTTAGTCTATTAGTGTTTAATTGTGAGAAGTTGACAGAGATTTCACAGGTGTATTTTTTCTGGTTAATGTAATTATTTATAGTAAAAACAATTCTGATGAGCAAAGATATTAAGATTTTTTTCATTCATACTTTTTCAATCCAGTCAAGCTTATAATATATAACAGCTAATGGTACCATAAAGCGGGGCATTCTAGCCTTTTACTGATCACTCTGTTTATATATGTACCACAGTTTTATATTTCATTAAATTACAATTTATATTCTTATATTCTTCTTATTTATCGTTCTACTTTCATTATTTCTTTAAATTTCTCGTAATTTTCTTGTTATTCTAGCACTTAAAGAATTTTTTGAAATTATTTTAAAAAATTCCAACTGTGAGAAATATAATTAGAAAGAATTTTATTGTTACACGAAAGTTATAATTTTTATTACTTTATTATTCACAAAACCTGCAAAGACAAGATATCATTTAGTTATGTTATTCAACTAAAATTGCAATTATCATATGTTTTTAGCGTTCTTAGAAAAAAATGTCTTCAAACCTACTGAAGAAGATGAAGTCATCGAGCCTATTAAAGGTACCGTAGCGAACAAATTAATCGGAACAAAGAGAATTTTTGTTCTGTTATAGGGAATCTTCATTCTGTGGCAGACTGCTTGCTGTTTGCTATTTCACGTTATGTTCATATACAAACAGTTAATTCTTGCTTTTTTAATTCATTATTATTACTTAGTTTTTTGTGACCTTGTCAGTTTCTGTTATAAGTTTGTTAGTTGTTTCTAGTTAACACAGTGGATATAATTCCACAAAAACAGTCAAAAATTGTTGCTCTATCCCATCACACACAAATGACTTAAAGACAGATTATCAGTGAGTGTAGTGTGAGGTTAGGTACTGTAAATGAAATCGTGAAAAGGTTTAGGGAAACAGCTTCCATCTCTCCAAAGAGAAAAGGAAAATGTGGGCAGAAAAAGAAAAACAGACCTATACAGGATCGATTACTAATAAGAAAAAGAAAAAATAATCTAGGATTGTCAGCTGTTGATCTTAATAGGGACTTGAGAGCCAGTGGGACTAATGTTTCTGATATAACAGTTCATAGAAGATTGTGGTTAACAATGGGAAGGATTGGTCGGTAACCTAGAAAGAAGCAGTTACTGACACAGTTTATGAAAACAAAAAGACTTCAATGGGCAAAGAAACATTAAAGAATGGTCTACTGAGATGTGAAAAAAAGTTATTTTTTCAGACGAGAATCATTTCATTTTCCAATGGGAGAGAGTAGCCTACATTCGTAAGTCAGCAGATGAGAAGACTACTATGCCCTCACACCTGCAACAAGCTCCCAAACACTCAGCCGAAAAGAGGTTTTGGTGATGGTTTACACATGAAGGACCAGGAACACTTATGTCTGTGGATGGGGTGATAGATCGGACCAATACATTGATATATGCTGAAGGAAAATAGTCACACTTAAGTGGAATCAATGCCAAAGAGGAGTAATGAGATAATCAAAAAGAAAAAGGACACATAAACTATTAAATTTGAATAAGTTTGACTAGTAAACAATTTTTTCTTTTAAAAATAAAATTTTCTGTTAAAAATACCTTGTTCAGGTTTAATTTGTTCGCCACAGTAGTTCAAATAAGAGTAAGATTTTTGTAACAATCTATGAAGTCAAACCCTTTATTTTTATTATACAGAGCGTTTTGAAAGTAGCTGTGCAGTAGGCTTTACAATTATGTGGTGCATTCTGTTCCTTCGACGTTAGGTTGGTTGCCCTTTGGATTTTCTGGGCGTTGCTCAGTAATAAACCAAAACGTCAGTTGTTGAGTTGTGATTGAACGTGCTTCGTTTTATTTCGTATTATTTCCTTTATCAAAATCAATAGTTGCGAGAAATGTAACGGTTTTTTCAGTAGTGGAACGCATTTTTATCATTGAATACGTCTTTCCCGAAGGTGACAAGTACTCGTATAATGATTTAGTGAAGCACAAGTTTTCTGAAAAGTTTCAAAATACTCCTGTTCCTCACCGCAATTCAGTTCAAACTCTTATCGATACATTTGAGGCAAAATGCTCTGTTGAAGACGCTGAAAAATAACCTTAACTAACTTAAAGAAGGTACTAATAGAAGCTGCTTGATATTTTGGATGCTATTGTCAAAACTCCATCAAAGTCAATGCGGACGTTGCTACCGCACAAAAAGCTGTAAGAAACGAACTGAAAATTTTCCTCGACAAAGTAATTTGTGTTCATGAACTGAAGCCTATATATGATGCTAAAAGACTAAATTATTGTCAATGGTTTAGATGTTTTATTGACCAAAATTCCGTAGGTATCCTCGACATTACGGTTTTTACAGATGAAGTGTGGTTTCATATGGGAGGAATTAACAAAATACACGACTGCGATAGACAACTAATCCCCATTAATTACACGAATAATCTTTACATGAGGCAAGAATTGGAGTCTGGGTTGGTGTGAGTAGAACGCTCATTGCGGTTCCAATCTTTTTTGAGAGTTCAGTTAGTAATGATCGTTATTGTTCTGTTTTAACAAAATTTATTATTCAGTAAATGAAAATCAATTACCGTGTTGGTTCCAATAAGACGGCGCCGCAGCGCGCACAGCTAACAGGTCAATGACTGTTTTACAAAATGTCTTTAGTGAACGAATCATTTCGAGTGGTTTGCGGCCTGCACGATAGCACGATCTGACTCCCTAGATTACTTTCTATGGGGTGGGGGAGCAGCGAAACAAGATGTATATCACAACAGACCACCCCGAATTGACGAACTAAAACCCGCAATAACGGCATACGTACCAGACATTCCAGTACATACCTATGTTTTAATTTGTATGAAATCAAATTAAAACGTGTAACCTACCGGGTTGGCCCTGGGTCTAGTGGTGAACGCGTCTTCACAAGTCAGCTGATTTCGAAGTCGAGAGTTCCAACGTTCAAATCCTAGTGAAGGCAATTTCTTTTATACGGATTTGAATACTAGATCGTGGATACCGGTGTTCTTTGGTGGTTAGGTTTCAATTAACCACACATCTCAGAAATGGTCGACCTGAGACTGAACAAGACTACACTTCACTGGGACAAGACTACCACACTCATATATATCATTCTCGTTTATCCTCTGAAGTAATATCTGACGGTGATTCCCGGAGATTAACAGAAAAAAAAATTAAAATGTGTACAGTGTTGTAGTTAGAAGATTATTTTCAACATCTTTTATAAACTATTCCGGTTATTGTAATATCCGTTCCTATAAAATAATGAAATAATGATAAAAAGTAATAATGAAGAAAGTTTCGTCATTACACTTCTATAATTCCAGTGTACAGAAACTATTCGAAATAAACAAAAACGTTTTATGAAATTTATGAATAAAATTAAATTATTATAATATACAGTGTAGAGACTTATGATTTTGGTTTTTAAGTAATTAAAAAATTTATATCAAACATAAATCACTCAACATCATAAAGCACAAGCTTCAATGTTGAATGACATACATACTCGTTTTTATACCTTACTATTTACTATGACATTACTCTCATAAACCAGTTTTCGTTTAGAAAATCAGTTAAACTGCACATTGGCAACATGACCAAATTAACTGGTACGATTTAAAGAATGAAATATGTTCGTCAATTGTTGTTGAGCAATGTTTTGCAGCCACATACTACGTTATGATTACTCTTAACATATTCTTGACAATACGAGATGGACTGGCAAATTGTAAACGGCAGATAAATCAGAAGGACTGTCACTTTTAACATACCCGATCACTCAACTCCATCTGGGCAATTTGAAACAAGAAATACTGATTCAAAATATTTTTATTTTTTTTACTTCCGGGTCCACCGTTAGGTATTGCTTCAGAGGGATGAGATGAATGATTTTTAGCGTGTGTGAAAATTCCATGCCTGACCGGGATTCGAACCCGGGACCTCCGGATGAAAGGCCGAGACGCTACCACTCTAGCCCCGGAGGCCTAGCTACTACGGAGGCCGGCGTTTCAATATAATTAAAAAAAATAAAACCGAACGACCGTTATTATATATTGATATAAAGAAAGTGTATGACAAGACACCTTAAAAATGTGTAAAGTGAATGTTTCCTGATAAGTATCATTGTATATAACAAACATACTCGCGTTTGTTTGTTTTTTTTTTCAGTAAAAATGTCCATATTTCAGAGTTTAGAATTAACTAGATTTTCCTATACATTAAGCTAATATCTTCAAATAACACGTGTCTTGTGTACGTTCTTAAATAAGAATCAAAACTATTTGGAAAGGTTTCTTGAGAAAAACAGAATAATTTTATAATAAACTTAAATAATTCTTCGAAAATGATATTAGTTTTTCTTTCAAATATAACATACATGTATCTAGAGTATGTTATCAATGAAAGGATATTACAGCATCATTGATTTAGCTAGAAAAATTTTCTGATATTTTTGATAACGATTGAATATGTAAATTGAAACATATACTTTTGTAAGTCATGCATATATTGCTGCAATTGTGATTCATGAAAACTTACTTAAATAAAATACATGTCCAAGAGTGAAGCTTAGTTACTCTGTTGAAGCAAAAAAGCAAGAAGCAACAAAAATAGACTATAATGGAACCAACTGTTCACAATTGAAAATTCTGTTATTTTTTGTAGAATACCTACTCAAACGAAAGGTTGAGAATAAGATGAAAGAAAAAAAGGAAGGAGTGTAATAGTAGTTTATTTCCGTAATAGTGTCATAATTAAGGAAACTAATTCAATTAATTTAGAGGAAGAAAGCTGTGCAAGCTTAATCCGTTATTGATTGATTTAGTTAAACAGAAAATAAGAATTGAACTTCAATGAACTAGTAGCGATAGATAAGATTAATCTCCATCACCCGTGATTCAAAAAGTCAGAAAAAATCGGTAAAAAAAAATAAAATGGCGATTTAAACTTCAACCAATCATATCTTTTTAACTTTTCACCTCAAAAAACTATTATAAAATCATTCCATTTTAAACATTCAAACATTCGGTGTTTAAAGAAAACATCCCTTTCGCCACGCCGGAAGGCGGAGGTAGATTTCAACAGTGTTAAGCAGGGAATAAAAAAAATTTCCATCTTAAAGTTAAGAAAAAATTCAAATTTACTCCATACGACAATGGTTGCATATGAAAAAAAGTTTCACATGTATAGCATACGACAAGCCCCATCTTCTTTACAATTCCAGCAACATTTTGGTCATCCCTCCGTAAGGGTTGATCATATCAAAACATTTTTTCAGATAAAAGTTTTAAGTAATATTAAGAGGATTAACAACTAACTTTCCATCCCCTGGACCAATGGTTGGCGATATCAAAAAACTTTACTTAGATAAAGCCCTTATCCATAGAATAGTAGGAACTTTAAAAATATTCGATATTTTTCTTAAGAAAGTTATAGCGATATTTTTTCGACAAGCCTCCCATTTCCACCCCCACGTTCCGATTTTTCCCATTAACGAACTTGACCGAGAATTTGGGTCGTTATATTTTATGTATTAATTTGAAAGTGACTGGCGCAAAATTATGACAGTTATCGTGTCCACAAGAAAGTGTAATATATATAAACTTTTGAAATGACAGTGGTTTTGGGGTCTGGCGTATGTGAAACGCGAAGACATGTCGAAATTTTCCGCAAGTCGAATCATGGTACCCATTACAATAGGTGATTTGTTACGAAATCTACCTGAAATGGACAATAATTATTTTATAAAATATTTATTTCCTTATCGTATAAACTTAACTATAATTATACACTTCTGTTGAAAAAAAGTTCTTCTACCTGAAACTTTGGCCAGTATAATACACAATTGTATTCAATTTAAAAGATATTTGAATCCCCTCGATATATCAAAAATATTATTATATCTTAACATTGTACCTATGCTAATTATTTGTCTATCAGAGTAGAATTCATTTTTAATTTGTTGAAAGGAATTAAAATTTTGATTAAATATTATGTAATTCTTATTCCTGTACTATAAGCATTTTCTAACCCTAAGCATGCTTACCTAAGCATAATTTCTCAAAATGGATACAGGTACATTCAATCTTGATTGAAAGCCAAAATATCGGGAATATCGGGAATTTTTCCAGATTTTTCTAGTCACATTACATTTTTAGATCAAACAAAAGTTTTTTAACGGTCTCCTTTATGATTTTCATTCAGTTATTTAATCATTACAATATTTGTGGATTTCATATTTCCTTATCTCCATAGAGTGATAAATTTTCTTTTTGAGGATCAAAATTTACAATAAATATTAAAGAAACTTTTTAAATTAATTTAACCCCAATTAATATTTGAGTTGCTAATCATCTATATTCTGTTATTAAAGCCGATTAAAATTAAATTGCAAGTAACTAATTAAAACTGCTGGTAGATTTAAAATTAAGTTACCAAGAGAAGATTCATCCAGCTAAGTTAGATTTTTTTCTAAGAATACAAGGAATAAATTTTAATAAAATTTTAACTTCATCTAATCTTGTGTTTTAATATAAAATAGTTTCATTGTATTTACTTATTTAACTTACAGTAGCTATAATTTATATTTATATATATATTTTTTTATTTTCTCATCAAAAGTTAGACACTTTAAAATTAAGAAATAATAGTAAAAAACACTCCACTAAAGAAAGAAACTTACCTTTACTGAAGTTAACTAACACTACAAAAACTTTTCAAGGATTTCCCCTACTAACTTTACTGACATAGTAAATTCATCACTGTATAATATAATTATATAACTTCAATGTGACAAAGGTAATATAATATAATTTATGTCGTCAGTTAGATAGAAGTCATAAATAACACGTTTATGATTTTTGTTACATTTTAAAAAGATTTTAAAAATATATAATAAAGTAAAGGTAACTCAAAACCTTTAGCAAAAGTTGAAAAAATTGTTAAAATTACCATTAATAATATAATCTTATAATAATTTAAAATATATAATCTAGTCTTAATGGTAATTACTATCTTATTTTAAGAAAACATAATTGAAAAACTCAATATGAAATTAATTATAGTATTCACTGAGGAAGTTATGTACTCATAAATTAAAAAAAAATTAATTATGGTAACTAAAATTTTTGAGTATAACCGGGATGTTAAATGTAAATTATTCTATTAGATGCAAACTTATATATGAAATACCTAATGTAATTCGGAACTTAGTACGTTTTCAGCTTTCTCTAAGTTGGAGCTCATATTTATATAATAAATTTAATAACCACGTTGTTGGTCAAAACAGAATTATTTCAATAGCAGAATAAATGTCACACCAAATTATTCATTTTAATGAAAAAAAACCAATTTTAAATGACATGGAAAAATTTTATTTTATTTAACATACATTTTAATTATTTTTATAGTCTTTACTAGTAATACTCAATGACTCGGTGACCCTGATTATGTTTACAAATAAAAGAAGAAGGCATAGAAACTTCTGAACAGTCTCTGTATGTTACTTCTTGTAACCTACCTGTAGGTGAACCGCCATAAGGCACAAACAAGAGACAAACAGAAAATAAATAAATAATAACTGTGAATAATAACAATAATTTCAACTTATCACTCTATGAAGACACTACTGCTACTAGCGGTTTCCTACGTAACCATGAAATAATCCGGATATGATTAGTCAGAAACAAAACATAATAAGTCAGTCAACAAAATACTAATAGAGTTTTTAAAAATTCGTGCTACAGTAATTTTATACCGGGTGATTCGCAAAGTACTTAACATTTTTAAAAGCATATAAAAATTTATTTAGATAACTTACAGATTTGGTTGAGTTCTCATTTCTTAAAAAATTGCCAAAAATATGAAAACTAAAAACGGTTTGACTCACATAGTTCATTAGAATCGAATTCGGCCACCAGCGCTATCACCAGAGTTGTCAGAAATAGATACATTTATTGCTGTGGAACGTGCTCACTGTGTGTTTTGGTTTCACAATTTGTAGTCAGCAACTGCCGTTCAACGTAATTTTCCTAGAGATTACGATAGGGAGTTTCCTACAAGTCATACAGTTTACTCTTGGTACCAAACCTTCGTTGTAGTAAAACATACAAAACAGAAAAACTCTAGATTGTTCTGTTAAACATACATAATCACCAGGACGCCCACGCATCCTTGAAGCAGCTTTGGACCATTTCAGAAAAGCTTTGCACGTAGTCCAAAGAAATCAACTTGACCTGAGTCACGTGAGTCTGGTATTCATCAGAAAAAAAGTCCGAGATTTTCTTGATACTCGATTTCCAGGTCGGTGAACTGGTAGTGAAGGTCCAATTGCATGGCCGCATTGCTCCCTTATTTGACCCCGCCAGATTTTTTCTTTTAGGGTTTCATTAAAGTTCGGGTTTATATACCCCCTTTGCCTGCTGATCTTGTTGAGCTAAGACTTCGAATTAACGCCGCACCTGCAGAAGTAACGCCTGACTTGCTGGTTACAGTGTGAAATGAAACTGACTTCAGGTGGGATATATATCGCAATACAAATGAAAGCCATATCAAAAGAAAGTGAAGTTAGGTGACAAACTTGATGTGTTTTTCTATGAAATAAGACCTCAACCGAATCTTTAAGTTATCTCAACTAATCTTTATCTACTATTAAAGTTGTGAAGTCCTTTATGAATCACCGAGGTATATATTTATTAATTCAACAAATTCGACATCAACAAGCAAACACCTGATTACTTGATTTCCTTTATTCTTGATGATATCAATGAAATTTCTAGCTTATGAAAATGGCAGGTCTGAACCGGATTCGAACTAATCTGATAAAACGTAAAGAAGATAATTCTATATGGTAATGTAATTTTCATTATAAAATATTTTATAGGTACATAAATTATAAAATAATAAATATTTCTAAAATAAGCTTGAATTTTATGAATTCAGTTGCCATTTTAACTAAAGAGTTACAGGGAACTGCATTTAACAAGTTTATACTGGTTATAAATTTGAGTGTTTGACTAGCACACAAAATTTTGTAATGTAGAATGAAATAATTGTTTGTCAGGAGTAGCTTGCGCCTTTTCGACGGTACGAGCTATGGTGCTGCGGGGAGTAGTTTGGTCTCCGTGCGGTAATTAATGTGTGAATTATTGATTGTGTCTGCATCTACCCTCTTTTTCATTCTCGCTCCCGCTAAGAAAATGGTTCATGATACAATTTTGTTATCTTAACCGCGATAAACGCTAAACCAGTAACGAACACATCATAATCATCATGTTTCATGATCTTAACTGCTTCATTAATGTCTAAACTTACTGGCTAATTGTCACGTAGCTACATTTTCCATTTCAAGTGCAGTATTGTAATTAATGACTTACCATATTGTAACCGCATTACGCTGTTATGTGATTGTGCGCGGGGTTTCAAATAAATGTCAGTTCCCTACCTAATAGTCAGGCCTAATAAGGTTTGTATATATTATACTGAAATAAATAAGTTTACATTTTAAAGTGTATTTAAAATAAAAAATAAAAATTTATTACTTTCTTTTCATTTATTGAAAGAATATTTAACGAAAAATTCAAAATGTTTAATTATTTAATGCCTTCTAAATATGTAAGTAACTACTTGAGTTTACATTCATCTTGGCATATATTATTTTCCAAAATATTTAATACTCGCATCGAGGACTTAATTAATACAAATTTTGAGAGGAAAACTACTTTTCATTATAAACAACACTTCGTTAATGAACGGAAAAATTTAATCACCTTATTGCTGTAATACTCTCAAGTAAATGCATGTGACAAAGGACAAAATTTTGACTGATAAGCATATAAGTAATATGACTAGTAATATGACTGGTGTAGCGGGCCTGAGTAACGGACTCCTACCAATTATTATGAAAGTATAATAACTGAATAAATCCAGAAAGGAACAAAAAGGAGAACCCTTTTTGTAAAGAATATGTCCGTTTAACAATCGTCCTTTGTTATACTGCCCGCTGACACACAATGAACACCTGTTGTACGGTGAGAAGAGACCAGGTTTAGAATTCATGGGAACAAAAGCTTTGGTCGACTGTTCTCAAGCTTCGAGTTGGGTTCGGCCCGGCAGGTAAAGAGGTTAGAAATATAAATAGCCCTGAAAGACCAGCTAAAAATCAGTTCTGTCCAGTGAGTCGTTACGACGCCAGTTCAGCGAGGACAGACTGCGAGTAGTGTGAATTCGGTGGAGTTCCACGAAACCAGTCCAGCGAGAGCACTCTGCGGGGAAGACAGTAAGGAGCAAATTTCCAGTGTGAATTAAATTCGATACGATTAAGGTGACGCCACGGGGAATTCTAGTAAACAAGAAATACTACCAGTGAGGTACAGTAAAACTATAAGTGAAAGAAATAATATATTAAATTTCATTCATAAACTTTTATGGTAGTGGACAGCAAAGATATTTGCAAATGAATTTTAAACGATTGTTTATTAATACAAGGCTAGTGATTAAAAAGGGTTATTACTAGCGAATATGCTATATCTTTAGATAATAGTTCTGAATTCTAGTTTTTTATTTATCTACCTGGAATAAATTCCGAACGATTATCTATTTTAAACTCTGATTGTCTGTAATCTCTATTTATTATTTATTATTGACATTTATGACTATTTGATGTGTAATATTATGATTGTTATTCATTGTTGATTACGTTATACATTATGCTATGTTTTTATATCATGTTTACAATTTTGATTATATTATGTATTCATTGTTTGATTTGTTGCTATTGAAATGTAATATTACTATTGTTTACTACTATTATTTGTATTATTGTGGTTGTACTTACTATGATTAATATTTGTGTTCCTTAATTGCTGTATTATTGTCAATTCTTCTTCTACTTCACCTTCTTATTATTATTATTATTATTATTTTTTTTTTATCTGAATTTTTACGGGCATCGACTGCTAAGGTCATTAGCCCTCGTCAAATTCTTTAAAAGAAATTACTATCACCATCTGGATCGTCATATGTAAGGATGTAAAGGGCCCTTACATTTTATTTAAAAACACAGACTACACAAAACGTTAAGGCATAAAAGACAATGACAATCACAAACACTTGCGGGGTGTAAAGGGCCCCGATATTAAAATTTGAGATAAGGACCATGAAATCAAAAGACCATGAAATTAAAATTTCAACTTATCAACACCATTTCTTTCTTTATATATATATAAACTACCGCTTAGAGATTCTTTTATCACAGCTTTAAACTTTCATTTTATAGACTTTTAAGAAGTCCACTGGCGTGTAAAAATGCCACTATATTTTCTTCATTTCCATTATCCAGATCAGCACTAATATTATTTGTAAAACGGAACCTCTTTCTGAGGTCCTCATATATGGTACACTCTTCTATTAGATGCTTGATTGTCAGTGTTTTATTACAAACACCGCACATTGGTCTCACTTCGCCGGTTAACAAATATAAATTTGTTAATCGCGTGTGACCGATTCTAGGTCTGGTCACCGCTACTTGTTCACGGCGAGTCAACTTAAAGTCGCTTTTCCATTTATAAGGAGAAGTTTTAACTGAGTTTAATTTTGTATTTAAACTCCTCCATTCAGCATTCCACTTGTTTTTTACTATGTTTGTTAGACGGTTTTTAACATCTGCCACTCTTACAGGAAATGCATCCAAATCTTCGCAGACTGTTGCCTTTCTGGCAGCTTCGTCTGCGATTTCATTACCTGTAATACCAGCATGCCCCGGAGTCCATACAAATACGCATCGCTGTCCTCGTTGTTTTAGAACGTATAAAATGGACAGGATGTTTGCAATTAGGACATCCTTAATGTTCTTGTTCCGAATTGCGACAAGTGCACTTACAGAATCCGAACATTCTCGGCACTCTCTCTTCGCAATAGTGTTCAGTGTAGCGAAGAGCTTGCTGAATTACAGTGAGTTCTGCCGTGTAGACACTGGCCACATCTGGCAGTTTCCAAAAGTGGGCTTCTTCATTTACATATATTGAGCATCCAACACCATGTTCGGTTTTAGAACCGTCAGTATAAATTCTAATATGTTCTTCGTAACTACTGACGGTTGCCAAAAATTCCTGTTGGATGATCATTGCTGGTTTCTTTTTTATTTCTCCTTGAGAGAGATCCAAACTTGTATTTACCGCTGGCAAGAGCCATGGCGGTATTTCTCTAGTAGAAATTGCCAATGTATCTGGAATGGCAATTTCGTATTTACTTCTTAATTCGTGGTACCTAATTCCGACTGGTCTGGAATAGGTAGCACGACGTTCGTATAATGCAGCCATGGGATGGTTGTTGAAAAGTTTATTATTTATATGGTCAGGATAAGCCCATATATTTGCTGCGTATCTTAGTAAAAGGATCTCCCTTCTATAATGTAGTAGCATTATTCCGGCTTCAGCCATCAGACTAGCCGCCGGACTTGTACGGAAAGCGCCTGTTACATATCTTATTCCGCTATTATGAACTACGTCCAACTTTTTTAAATGCGACTTTCTAGCGGATGAATATAAGATACATCCGTAGTCTAGTTTAGATTGAACCAATGCTTTATACAATCTCAACAATATCTCTTTATCTGAGCCCCAATCAATATTCGATAAACATTTGGTAATCTTTAGGGCTTTTTTGCATTTAACACTCAAGTCCTGTATGTGTAATCCAGATGTAAGGGATTTATCCAATACTAGTCCTAAAAATCTCACGTTGTCTTTATATTGTATTGGATCATTGCCGATTGTCAACGTAGGACGTTTACTCAATACATTTTGAAGTTTTAAAATTGATCAAATTAGGATGAATTCAATTTTTATAATGAAAACTAAAAATTTAATGAAAATTACTAATAATTAATCTAAAAACTAATGAATGTTACCAAAAAATAATTTAATTTTAAGTAAAAAACATCGTTTAAATAAACACTATCGACTCATGTACGTTTTAATGCAGAGTTTGATAAAAATACGTTCATAGTAGAGTATATCAAAAGGAATGCTTATTGTTATTCTGTATTTGTTTGCAAAAAGAAAAACATAACCATTTCTTACATTTAATTGCTTTTTGATTACAAATATGTAATTCTAAAATTTTGATATATTATACTTTTTTCTTAGATTACTTTTCGCCCACAGATGATTAATACACAATAGATATTCTGTTGAATATTTTGAAAAGGTGATTTGACTACGGTACTGTAATTGGTCAGTTCAAATATTTTTTTTAAAAGGTATATACTTGAGTAGCATATATATTTCGATGACATGTCTGAAGTACTACTAGTTTTCTTTTATTTAGCATTTAGGATCACCGTTCGGTATTGCTTCAGAGGGTGAAATGAAATGAAAATTTTGTAGCTTACAAAAATATCATACCTCGCCGGGATTTGAATCCTGAACCTCCGGATTAAGGCAGAGACGCTACCACTCGTGCTACGGAGATTGGCAGTACTACTAACCCACTAGAAATATAATTTTTAAATGACATATGATTCATATTGAGATGCGTATGTGTTTCAATAATTAAAATATATGCCTAATCGTTAATATGTATATTACCAAAAACTATATATCACCATGATAACAATAATAAATTTATTTTTATGCTTAGCTAATGAAAGTCTTGCTAAGAAAGAAAAATATAAAAAAAAGATCACCTTGATGAATTCAATGCATTCTAATAATAACAAATAACAAATTTTGTTATTGTTTTTGACATGAATATATACAAGAGGACCGGTGGGAAAATTTTGCACTTTAAAAAACACAGCTGTACAATGATTTAAGTATCTCTATGTACAAAGATTAAAATATACAAATGGCTGGCGACGGAGACACGTCGGTAGCAGTTGGACGCATCAAAGGCCAGTGAAGCCAATTTCAATTTTAATTACATTTTTTGCTCTTTCAAAACTTTTTCGCTTTCTTTATCGCCTTAAGTGTGTTTAATGTACAACATTCCATATCCAATATTATCAAAAATTGTTGGATAGGAAAATGATTATCAGGTCTGTATATTAGGTCATTTTTGACCCAAAGTAATAATTTGTTTTTTTTATAGTAATACAATAAGCGAACGGATGAACGTAAGCTGTCATTTAATCCTAGAACAGTGGGGATGGTCGATCTTTTTGTGATTTTATGAAAATTTTATCTCTGATAGTTTTGAAATTATTCAAGACGAACCACCAAGAAATTGAAGAATTATTAGTAAATGATGACTGTAACATTAATGATAACGAGACAATACTAGTGATCATGACAATGAGAGTAAAAATGGTTTTGACCATGATTTTTAACCAGAAGAGATAGACAATGCACGTTCGTCTGAGTGTGATGACAATGAAAATGAACAATCGGGTAATCTACAATGACACCAGGTATATCTATAATATATAACAAAGATATATACAATAAAATCAAAACTAAAAGGTCATTATTAGCAATAAAAATTATCAGGATGTGAAAGTAATTCTCGATTCATTCAATTCATAGAGAAGCTCGACACGACTGTTCTAAGGAACCTTTCGTAGGTTCACGCACTAGACTTCACAACATGCTAACTCTTATTAAGGAAGCAAGAAATATTTCAATTAATGATCCAGTCGACTTTCTAAAAGTCGATTGATCGACTGCCTAAAACGTCTGCCAAAAATGACAACCATTTTTTTTTTTTGTTTGTTATAGAGGTGTAGGAACCACAGCTACAGGCGCAGAAGCAGTGTCGGACTCACTAACAGGTTCCGCAAGATGTTATTAAGTGCGTATGTGTTTCTGCGCACTACCGACTAAACCTCCACTCCTTGGTTTCTGACCTTCCTGGGAATAGCTTATGCAGCATTATTTCAGAAAGGGGGAAAACACCTGCACATACAATCGATCACCGCAATCGCAACTGAAACATCCAATCACACATTCACGCAACACCAAGGATACCACCAGCACAAAGAGTAACAAATCACTCGCATATCACAACTAGGGATAAAACACACGTAACCCAGAATTTTTTTTTTCGGCAGTGAAGTTTTTTTTATGGAGCAGTGAGGGCAAAGGACGGGACATTTTCAAACCTACAATGTCGTGCAACGATTCTTATGCCTTCTTATCGCTCTGTGATTCGATAACCCAACAGAACGAACAAAAAAATGTCCAAAATGTATTCAAGGATATTTTGTATCTGAACTATTTAATAGCTTCACTGTAAACTACCAGTCAAATTTTTTTACTGTATGAGCAGCAGACAGCGGATGAAATGTTAATTTCATTTCGGGGACCCTGTGCATTTCGCATGTTTATAAATAATAAACCAAACGAATCTAGCTTAAATATATTGTGCCTTTGCGATAATAAAAGACTTTAACTTTTATTAAAAGACATTCTTATACATAAAATGTAAAGATAATTCATTTAATCCAAATAAATTCTTTCTGCCAGCAAGGAACGCTTTATCTCTTATCCCATATAATGTTTAACCTAATAGAAATATTACTGCTGCCAACCGTTTCAGTTCGATCATGCTAATCGCTAAAGTGAATCGTAATGGTCTCACTTATGTAGGTACCCTAAAGAAAACCGTGTATAAAATTCCAACTAGTATGAGATATGCTATTAGAGATAACGAAGGGAAAACAAATATTTGTTTCACTAAGAATAACATTTTATTGCCATTATTGTCAAAAAGCAAATATACGTTCTTTTTCATCTTCAATGCATCACATTCCACAAACTTAAGCCAATTAAAATTTAAAATTATTGAGTTTTATAATCCTACTAAGGGTTGAGTGGATTAGATCAGAATGTTTTAGTTTAATATTATTACATTACTACTATATGACTAATTATACGGTGATTAGTGTATATAGATATAACCGCGTTGTAAATCGGCACCGATACACGGGACGTGACTCAGCAGAATAAACGCAATGTTTGTTTATTCTTCACTGTATAAGGTAACTCAATACAGTATAGATATTCGTGAATCTCATCTTTTCTTACAATCCATGAAGCTTCTGTTAAGATTCTGGACACTTTGTTTTAATCTTTGGAGTATCTTTACGTTAATGTTACACGATAACTGGTACACATTACTGTTACATGTTCCCCTTTGCTGTATTTCGTAGGTATTCTTTGGTTTTATGAATACCTTACATAGTAGTAATTTGTTTGATAGAGATAAAGGAGATCTCCTGCCCAGCAACCAGGACGTTTTACTTAAACTTAATGTCTAATTGCTTCTCTTTTCTTTTACGTGATCTCTCCAATCGCATCGAGCCAATCCAAGTTAAACGACGCTGCAGATGCAATCCAGATAACGTACACTGTTAGGATGTGAGATTTAAATATTATGTAGGTGAACATGTGGAGAATCACCTCTTCTCATTGTAAGCGGTACATGATGTAACTTAGACGGATTTATGTTCCATTTACATTGCCATTCGTTGATATGATGTAATGTAGATTGTAGCTCATATCATATCATATATCATTGTACAGCAAAGTTTCATCATTATCGATCAAGGTAGACATGACATCCGTAAACGATGCGATTGTCACGAAGTACGGACCGGAAAGATCTGCAATGTAGTTGAGATACAAAATTGGACCTAATACTGAATCTTGTGGGACAAATGAATGAGTATTGATAAAGCAAGATAACTCCTGATTGTACCTAACTATTGAAAAGCGTCCTTCCAGGTAATTTCGTAATACCAAACAAACCGGTTGAGATAGGTTAAACTTTATCTTATAAAAAAGATCAAGTAGCCAGACCCTGTCAAATACTTGCTACACATCTAGGAAAACTTCCGAACAAAATTCCTTCCTTTCCAGACATCTGTAGATAATAATAAAAATTATATTAGTCTGTTCAGTGGTAGAATAGCTACTTCTAAAGCCAAATTAATTATCTGGAATAATAAAAGTGCTTATCATAATTATAATAAAGTGATTAAAATAAAATGGTAATAAAGTTATAGGTCTGTATGAGCATAGGACGAGGACAGGTTAATCTGGTTCATTCGGTCTGTTCAACATTCGGTCGGTAATTAAATTAAAGTCCTGATCCTTTTTTGAGTTCCTAATATTTTTTTTAAATTCCTCCGATATCTCTAAAGATGAGAAGGGTTTCTTTGGAAGGCACAGTGGAACTGGACTATTTAATAATTCAATAATCTCTCCCTCGTTAGCCCCCTTTCATCTCACGAGGTTAAAGATCTTTGCACAAGTGAGCAGCAAGTAATTTGGCATTTCGCTGTCACTATAAGACTACCAATTTGATGACCTCAGTAGTGTAAACGATGGAGAAGGATGTTAGAAGTTTTTTTATGACTTTTCATTAGAAGTAATCAATCATCTTTGCCAAGACAGGAGAGCCATTTATAAGCCTAGTTAGTATGTTTCTTTATTTTATTTGTATAGTAATAATTTTTTTAGTAATGTAAATAGTTTAACCGTTGTTTCAGCGTTTTAGGGAGAGCGGTATATTCTCCTTAACCACTAGGATAATAATTTTGTACGTACTGTGTTGCACAGTACGTAATTATTTTAAGTTATGTGGGAGTAATGACGGAAAAATTCAAAAGATTACTCAAAATCTGAACAAAGTTAAAGATAATAAGAACAAACTCGAAGTCAAAAATGCGTATCTATATGAGATGCAAAAAAAAAATCACTCACAGGCTTCAGCAGTATTTTATGAAAGAAGATAGTGAAGGAAGCCCGCTAGCAGAACAGTGAGTTTACGATAAATGTAGAACACCATGTAATAAAAGTTAGAAGTCAAAGCAAAATAGAAGTTTTTAAAGAAGTTTAACCAGAGATATTAAACAACATATTTTTTTTAATTTTATAAATTATAAAATACATTATTTTGACTTACACCTCTATTTTCATTATCTTTTATTCAAAATGTACGATTACAAAAAAAATTTAATCAATTTTTAATTTTATAATTTGTTTATGTAAAGAAAACGTTAAATCGTGTTTAATAATTAGTATGTACTGTAGTGTGCCGTATAGACCCGTTCCTGAACTGGTCCGATTATCCGGAATTGTTTTAGGTAGAGAAATCTACCTAAAACAATCATTCATAAGAAAGCTACCTATTGTAATAGGTACCATGATTCGACATATAGAAAAATTCGAAATATAAGAAAATTTCGACATATATACGCGTTTCACATTCCCCAGACCCCAAAACCATCGTCAGCTCAAAAATTTATACAATTATATATATATATATATATATATATATATATATATATATATATAATTCACTTGTGGATACATAACTGCCGTAATTTTGCGCCAATCATTTTCAAACTGTTCCTTAAAAATAACTCATCCCACAATGTCGGTCGAGTTTGTTAACGGCCAAAATCAGATTATGGAGGTGGAAATGGCGGACTTTTTCTAAAAAAAAACAAAATATTGCTACAACTTTCTTATTAGGTAAATATCGAATTTCTTTAAAGTTCTTACTATTCTTTGAATAAGGCCCTAAAACGTATCTAACTAAAGTTTTTGGATATCACCAACCATTGACCGAGGGGGTGGAAAAATGGGGTTTTGAAGACCAAAAAAAAATCATACCTTCCTTAATAGGCACAGTATTGAATCGGTTTAAAGCGGGCGGTCGTTAGTCCTCTAAATATTTCTGAAAACAATTTTTGATATGATGAGCTCTTACGGCAAGGGATGGCCAAAATTTTGCTAAAATTGTAAGAAGATGGGGCTTGTCGTATGTAAAACTTTTTTCACATGCAACCATTGTCGTATTGAGTAAATTTGAAGCTTTTCTTAACTTTAAGGTGGAAATCTTTCTTATTCACTAATTAGCACCGGTGAAATCTACCTCCTCCTTCTGGCGTGCCAAAAGGGATTTTTTTAGGTCAATTTTTTCCTTCTGTTTGTAAATGGTACAAATGTTTTCTTTTTTTTGTCTGTTGAGAAAAGATTACAACGTTTGTATTTTTTACAAAATTAATGTTAAGCCGTAACATTAAGAAAATTCGCTAAGTGTTTAACTTGGATCAAATATCTCTGCAAAATAGTTTTACTTAAAATATATGTTGTTTTAAATTTATTTTCGTTGTAAAATGAGTAGGAGGTTATAATACACTTTCTGGTGCTGAAGGATATTTTATTTTATTTATTAAAATACTTTAAGTATAGTGCTGGTTTTGTTTAAAACCCTACATTTTCTCTAAAGTTTAGTTCATTATAAATAAAATATGTTTTAATACATAAATTATCAATTCTATCTTTCTTTCACAAATAATAACCCTTTAATAATAAATCTTATTCTGTTTGAATAACAACAATTCTAATTTAGCTTATATTATTTTTACTTGTAAACATATATTTTTCTAATCATTAGTTTATTATTTTTGACGGTTTTTATTTTTTTATTTTTTCAATTACAAGAACTTGTTTTATATTTCTAATTAATATTTTATTTTTAAAAGCATTTGTAAAATAATTTTAAGTCAAGTAGGGTCTACTTTGTTTGCTGTAGTTGTTTGTGAATATACAGTTATAAGTAGGCAGGTTGTATCAACGTTCCTCTAGTCTGAAGAGTCACGCACAGCAATTTACACCGGCAGGCATAAAGCAAGGCAACATTACGCCCTAGCTATAAGAAACTTCGACTCTATCAAGTTTTAATGCGCTTCCCATTCACCCACCTCTTCCTACCCGACTCCTTCAACCCCACTTCTACGCTGAGCTCACTCATCCCTTCCTCTCGAAACAACTCGGTTGAACATTACAGCTGTTTTATGACCGGCTGCCGACTGTCTCCATAAAAGCTCTTTGAAACACAGATTTCACAAACATCTGCTCGGGGATTAGTATCATTCTGATTAAGTGGATACCATTTGTGTGGATTTATAATTTCAAGGATTACATTAGAAGCACGTAATATACCAGTATTACTTTGGTAACGTAAGAAAATGCCTGAAAACTTAGATGAAATTCAAAATAAAAGTACTTTTTTTAAACATATAATAAATTAAGCTGATTTAAATAAATTCAAACATACAGGATTAGAACATTATATTAGAAAGTTTAAATTAAAAAACAAAATATTTCTTTAAAAAATCAATCTTTAAACCATAAAACTATTAAAATCGTTTTTGAGATAATATAATTTTTTTGCAATATCTCTGTCCAGTTGAATATTCTTCAGTACTTGTTAATAATTAGTTTTTGTTAACTGAATCAAGCGTATCAATAATAGTGCATTAAAATAAACCCAAGTTCTGTGTAAAAACAAATTAAATAATTATTACATTATCTTTAAAATAAGATACTTCTTAAAGGACTTTTTAATTTAGAAAACTATTAAACAATATGATAAGTACAAACGTGATCTTGTAGACTTAAGATGTTTATGTAAGATCTTTACACAAATGATGAAACTAATTATAGTAAAATTTTAAATCACAGAAAGAAAAAAGTTCATCTGCAAACAAAGATCAGCAAACACGGATTCCTCCACAAGGTCTGGTCTAAGGTATAGGCTAAGCTGCCCATCAGTTCTATTCTTTGAAGCTGGTCTCAAAAGTAAGTAAGTAAGAGTTTTGTAGAAACCTCCAGATTAAGATTTTTTTACTTCCTCTGGTTAGATGCAAAAGAGTTTCAGACACAACTTAAACGATCGATCTATTGTCATCATAATCTACCATAAGTGTCAAAGCAAGTGATACTTATAAAACTCCTTTAGGACTTTTATATCAATTACAAAAAAATTAAATGAGCGGATAATGGTCCACAACTAGTAAAACTCCTCCCATAAATCAGAAAGCATTTAAGAATCCGCGGATATTGTACGCGAGGTTGAATTTCTGTAGTGTAATTAAACACAGGGCTGTTCACAATATTTCTTATTAATTACTTTGCTCTTCGTTAGAGGGATACCCTATTTCGGCTTATCCAATTAAAACTGAGAAATCAATTTGCATAAAAGTATATAATCAGGAAGTCATTAGCCCATTGTGACCTAACATCAGAGAAGCACCCGATTTTTTAACAAATAGAGCAGTGAGGTATTAAAAACATGTAGCAGTTTAAATTACAGATCATCTAGTTTGGATTCTGGAGAGCCTTCAGAATGGCTAAACGTCGGCCAGGTGAACGAACATTCAGTGTACTCATTTTTTAACTGCAGAAATATCATCAATGAGAACATATATCCCATCGTACTTTATAAGGATCAAGTATTCATACTTTACAACACCATTAGGTAAAAAGTAATCCAAAGTACTGTTAAAAAATGCGGATTCTAACTTAAACGAACATTTCTATAAAAGCTTTTCAATCATAATTACGTTTATATTAAGATTTTAGCCTATCATATGATAAATCTTGGGCCAAGCATGAATGATGATAGAGTCAATTCGTCATATGATTACCCAGGTCTTGAGAATAGATAGCCCAGATTTTTCATTAATGTTTAAAAAAAAATGGTAAGTGAGCAAATTATGGACCTTATAGTAGTAGTAGTTCCAGAATGAAACATCTTTATTCAACCAATATAATTTGATGAGGAGTAGTATCTACTCTCTGACAAGGGGAATCACAATAATGAAGTACAAATACTTGTCTTATACAAAGTGACAGAATAAATCGGACAATTGGGTTCGGATAGTTGTAGGCCAACAAATCATGGTTACTTATACCGGTGCCCTTTTGTAAGTAATTTGTTTCATTAAGATGTAATCGCACTTGCAAATGGTAGATGCAAAATTAAACTAGAGACGATTGATAATTTATACCTTTTAATATTTCAATTTATATTAATCAGAATTAAATGAAATAATTCCTATTAGCAAAGGTATGGTTACATCATTTGTGGTTCTTAGAAATAAACTTAAAATCTATTACGTGACTTGATCCACAGGACCAGTAGGTAGGTGGTAAAAGACATCCCAAAAAATCAATAGATTACTACCAAACTTTTTGTTTAATACTGACAAAAAAAATTAAACATGTGGTAGTTCTGCACATAAGCCCTTTGCTCGGATGGCTTCTTAATACACATATGAATGTAAGACGATTGTGAGAACAAAAGTTGGTTGGATTGAATACAAGTAGCTTATCTTCATGGAGGATTTCACCTGTCACAATCCGATTCGCACATTAGTTGAGAACTGACAAAATTATAAACCCACTTATGCATTAATAATTGAATACATTACACAGGTAATTTTTTTTAGCTATGTTTATTATTTAAGATTTGAAAACGTTATACGATCAATCAGTTGTAATGTTTTTCTAGGATTAGTTGAAGATTCAACAGTTCAATTAAGAATAGTCATTAAAGTAACTCTAATTTAAATAAGAAAAAACATGCTTTCTTAAAAACTAAATTTTAAACGTTAGTTTCTTACAACTCAAAACAACTGACTAATAACAAATTAATCCTTGTTTACAAGGAACCAGATTTCCATGCTCTATTATCTTATTTCAGTTGACTGAAATAATTTTTTTTTAAATATTACAACATAGCTGGATACAGATATTTGGTGGATAAGTGAGTAACTTAAAATTACAGAAAAGTAATCCGTAATACCTAAGGTTCAAATCCTAGTAAAGGTTTTAAATACTAGATCGGTGGATACCGGTGTGTTTTGGTGGATGGGTTTCAATTAACCATTCATCCCAGGAATAGTCGACTTGAGACTGTACAAGACCACACTTCATTTACATTCATATATATCATCCTCTGAAGTAATACTTTACGGTAGTTTCAGAGACTAAATAGAAAAAGAGGCAAGAGAAAAAATCGAAGGTAAAACCTACGGCACCGTAGAGATTAGAAAAAATTATAATTAATTAGACAGAGCAACTCAAACATATTTTATCAGTTCAATTAATTTTGTAATTTTATTTTAATTATTTTCATCATCACTTTCAGTTTCTTTTAGTCCAAATTTTCTCCTTCTACAAAATTTCTTCATTTGCCTCGATCCATTAACCAGAGTTGGTTACTTACTCTTACTCTCACCACATCCGCTCTCTTGCGCACTTTTTCCATCACTGTATTTATCTATTTCATTCTTGGTCTTCTCTTTGTTTAGTTATATTATTTAATAAAATTTATTTAATGTCATGCTTAATAATTTATCACAAAATTTTACAATAACAAAAGAATACTACTGTTATAAAATAAATTACAAAATATGAAATTCTTCCTGGCTTTCTTCTCAGTACTAAAACATTAACCGCCAATCAATTTTCTTCTTCATGCATTGCCAGTTATTTTCTTTTTGTGTTCTCCAATTCTATTTTACAATCTCTCAGCTTCTAAAATCCCTTTACTTACTAAATTATTTAGTTTTCGTTTTAATTTATAATCCCGCAAAGTTAATTATTATATAATTGTAAACAACAATGTTTTAATAATCATGCTTATTCTATGATAAACAAAAATTGCTAAAACACAAAAACCATGTATTAAGACTTTAACCACCATTTATGTCAAATTATAAGACTGAGAGTAAAATAACTTGTTCCTAGATAAATTTTGTCCAACCCACCGGGTTGGTGTGAACGCATCTTCCCAAATAAGCTGATTTGGTAGTCGAGAGTCCAGCGTTCAAGTCCTAGTAATGGCAGTTACTCTTATATGGATTTGAATACTAGATCGTAGATATCGGAGTTCTATGGTGGTTGGGTTTCAATTAACCACACATCTCAGGAATGGTCGAACTGAGACTGTACAAGACTACACTTCTTTTACACTCATACATATAATTCTCATTCATCCTCTGAAGTAATACCTGAACGATAATTCCCAGAGGCTAAACACGAAAAAAAAGAAAAAAGAAGGAAAGATAAATTTTGTCCGAAATGAGGTGACGGTTGGTATTATTTTAAAATTTATTTTCCAGTAAATCAAATCTCTGAGATACTCATGTAAATTTATTTCAACAATCATTAATATTATGTAAATTTAATTCCCATTTAAATTCTTTAAAATATCTTGCTCATTAAATAGCAAAGACTAAAGTGAATTCAGAATCCTTGAATTATTATGATTGTATGAATTTAATTTATTTTATTATTATTTTATAATTAATGTTTTGTACTTAAGATCACGTTGTAAATACGTTCACATGATAAATGTTCAACCCTTAATGAGTAAACTTTATAACTGAACTGTCTTCATGAAATTTAATGTTCTAAACTTATATCGAAATGAACTTTAAATAAACGCTATTAAATTGAAACTATATTTAATAGAATATATTCCAATTTTTTTATAAAAAATACATTACTAAAATATTTTAATTAAAATTTAATTTTTATGAATGTCGGATTCAAACCGGTACATCAAATTTATGAAAATTAAAAAGCTTTGTTAGGTTAGATAATTCAAAAATGGAAATATGTAAATAAATATTACATGGGATAAGTGATGGTAAGATAAAAAAAAATCATCAAGACTACGATTTTTAGAGAATTTTATGTTAGTTAAAACTGTGAAATAATGAAAAGGCAAGAGAAGGAATAATAATAATTCTAGCAATGTAAGACAATAATTGTATTGTTTGGTAAGTTTCCTATTAAAAGTGGGAGAAAAGTAATTATTTTAGCTAGTATATGCTAGCTAAAGCCAACTAAAGCCAACCGTTATAGTAAAGTTTGCATTCTGACGTTTTCAACTGAAACTATTAGAAAATAATATATAATTTTTTTTTTTTAAATATTACGAGGGATAACTCTGAAGTAAAAACCACTGGGAAATCTCTCTCCTTAAGGTTGGCGATTCTGTGTCGTTCATGGCCACGCTAGTAATGTGCACGCTGCATTGTTGTCTGTAAGTCGTCACGTTGTAATATCTTTGATTACGTGTGAGTAATTACCTTATAAAATTAATAGCAAAATGGTGGCGCCGACTGTGAAATACATGGTTTCATACGATTTTTAAACCTTCAGAACGTTAAGCCGGTTGAAATTCATAAGCAGTTGGTTGCTGTGTACGATGATAATGTAATGAATGAATGAAAGGTCCGAAAATGGTGTGAAAGGTTTAGAAATAACAGAATTAATGTGTACGATGAAGAACATTTAGGAAGGCCCTCAATAATCACCGAGGACTTGAAACGCGCCGATGATGAAATTAGAAAACATCGTCGCAACGATTTCCAATCTGTCCCTTCTTTTTCTTCATGTTTCAAGAGCTGTTATTGGTCGCATTTTTCATGACCATTTAGGCTTCAGAAAGGTTCTGCACGTTGGGTACCGCACGTCTTAACGGAACATCACAACAAATCCGAACGAAATCTGCTTTGGAATTTTTGATGCGCTAATTTTTAATTGAAATATATTGATTTATTAATAGTTTATTGACCTCTTATTGTAAAAAAAAAAATTTTACAGTAAATAATAATTCAATAACAATAATAAAAAAAAAATTAAACAAAACCCTAAATTATTAATGAAATAAAATTTCATGTACTTTTAAAAGTGTGTATATGTAATTTGATAGGTGTACAGGTAAGTCATGTGGTATGCACATCAGATTTTTTCTACTGCATAATTTTGTAGCTAAAATATGTACGTACTTTATTAGAGATCATGATGGTAAAAGAAATATGTTTTTTTTCAAAGCATAACTTTTCAGTTATGAGTCTGTTAGCATCAATTTATCACTATCTAGTAAGTCAATTATAACAAATTGAAACTTTTATTACATAAAGTTATCCCTGATGGTCATAACTTATTTGGTATGGAGAAATAATTTAAGTAGCTGGATTGAGTTTTTCCTTTTAGGTAAGTTGCATTATTGTAAATTTTCCGATAGTTTGACAAATCCTTTTCCTTCTTTTAAAAAGCTGCAAATATCTTTTAGATAGATTTCATAAAAAAGCTACCTATTGTAATGAATACCATGATTCGACTTCCGGAAAATTTCCACATATCTTTGCGATTCACATCCCCCAGACCTCATAACCACCATCGGTTCAAAAGTTTATATATATATTTAACTTTCTTGTGGACGCAATAACTGCCCTAATTTTGTTCCAATCACTTTCAAATTAGTACATAAAATATAACGACCCAAATTCTCGGTCGAATTCGGTAATGGACAAAATCGGATCATAAGAATGGAAATGGGGGGGGGGGGCTTTATCTAAAAATCAAAATATCGCTATAACTTTCTTATTAATTAAAATTTCGAATTCTTTTAAAGTTCCTACTATCTTTGGATATGGGGCTAAAACCTTGCTAAGTAAATATTTTTTATATCTAAAACCACTGGCCCAGGAGGTTGAAAAAATTGGATTTCGAAGACAAAAAAATCATACCTTCCTTAATAGGCAAAGAATCAAATCGGTTTAAAGTGATCGTTAGTTCTGTAAACATTACCTAAAACTTTTGTCTGATACAATTTTTGATATGACCAACCCTTACAGCAAGGGATGATCAAAATACTGCTGGAATTGTAAGATGGGGCTTGTCGTATGCTCGGCATGTGAATTTTTTTTTTACATTTAACCATTGTGTTGAGTAAATTTGATGTTTTTCTTAACTTTAAGGTGGAAATCTTCTTTTTCACCTACTTAACACCAGTGAAATCTATCTCCGCCTTCCGGCATGCCAAAAGGGATTTTTTTGAGAAATTTATTGTAAATCACATGAATCTTTGGTCCAATCGTGACTATTGGCATCGTTTTTTTTCTTTTGTAACATAATGATTGATGATGTATTAAATTATTTTCATCGTTCAAAAATATTATATATGATAATGATTTATACATTTGTAAGTAAAATAATTTTAATTACTGCGCAGATTTACAGTATGATGTAAAATTGGTTGTATATGGAAGAAAAGAATTCAATATATAATGTCAAACTACGTGTTTTACATGAAAGGAGATTTCATTTTACATGAAATCTCCTTTAGCAAACGACTACAATATTTTTGGTATAGCTTCAGATAGATTATCTATAAACAAGGATATAAGTTTTTCTTTCATTAACCGGATTAATTCAAAGGTAAAAATAATCTTATATTTCACTAAAAGCTTTATATTACACGACTAGCGAAACGATTGTTATTGCCAACCGTATTGTCAACTATACGCAGCAACTCATTAATTGCATTTTATTCAGTACTGACGTAGTTTTCTAAAGTTTGTTTTTAACGAATCTAATTTTATTTTACTGAATGTATTGTTTCAGTACAGTTTATTCTGTTCTACTTAACAGCGTATAAATTATAAACTTAATTTAATTTTAATTATCTTATTTAAATAATCGGATTTAAAGTGATTTTCTATTTAGTTACTTGTTCTGATGTTAACTGAAAAATACATAATAAAATTATTGTTGTTAATTGAATACATAGGTGTAGATCATGTATATATACGTATATAATATATATTCGTATATAATATATATACAAGATACATAGATACATACTTTTATATACTTAGCTCAATGTGTTTAAATACTAAAGTACTACTACTATTATTATTACATGTCCATTAAACATTTTACTGTATTTTTCATGGCTTTTGTTTTCTGCTTACATGTCTTGAAATTAAATTTCTAAACTAGCACTTATTTCTAAATACGCGTAAATAGTGATGTAAAATGTTTTACTTTAAATTTTACTTTCAGCAAAAAAATATTATCATAATCATTTACAATAATTTAATATTACCTCCTGGGTTCCTTGAAGCTTCGCTCCCAGTATCTTTAAATCTTTTATTGCTTGGTCTTTACTCGTTGAGGGTGAAGAAAAATCAAATTTATCTTTGAATCAATCCTTTCCTATGGGAACTCGCTTTGTTTGGACTTATTTCAGATAGTTTAAATTTTAATAAATTTATTTTAACCACCTTTTCGTTTAAATCTTAAAGGATACTCTTTTTTCATTCATTCTTTTAATATTAAAAAATAGGTGAAATATAACTCGATGTCTGTTTTGAAATTAAAAATAGTTAGTAATAAATCGGCCTATTTTGAAAAGACTTAGGGTGATTAGAATCCAGCATAATTTTTACGAAAGACATCCTACACCACCCGACTATGGAGTTAGGCATTTATATTCTAACAATAAGTTTACTTGTTGATTCTATTAATAAACTGAGTCAAAAAGGATTATTGGTTAATAGGATTATAAAGCTGTAATGAATACAAGTAAAATATTTCTGAAAACCAGAAATAAATTTAGTCGAATAAGGAACTTTAGTAACTAAGGAAACATATCATTTACATACTAATATTATTATATTGTTTTTTTCATACTTCGTTATTTATGATATTACTCAGACTTTAAATTGCAATCCAACTTAATTTACGTCTAATAATGCTTATGCTGACCAAGCTCAAATTACTCGGTTGTTTTTATATTCTATCCGTTTCCGATCACCGTATTCTGGTACTCCATTATACGAGAGGTTATCTCTAACTAAACAACGTTTTATTGTAAAAAAAAAAAATATTCTGAAAACATTATAAACATTTTCTATTTCTCTTTAACTACATAACTTATACTACTTGTCTACATAGTCACCACATGAATTAAGAAATTTATCATAGCGATACACTAGCTTCAATATACCCTCATCGTATTCTTCTGACGCCAGTCCATTTAGTCACTGATTAACATCATTTTCAAGTTCATTGTCACCCGCGAATCGCTTACCACTTAAAAATTCTTCAATTTCTCAAACAAATCATAATCAGAAGGAGCTAAGTCCGGACTACATGGTGGGTGATCGTAAATTTCCCATCCAAATGTTCTCAGTAAATCACTTGTCGGACCAGCAACATGTGGACGTGCATTGTCGTGCAGCAGGACGACGCCCAGGTACCCGATTTTGAATGGCGCGCCGTAACTTTCGTAAAGTTTTGCAGTAGGCTTCTGAATTTATAGTCATTCCACGTGGCATGAAATCAATCAGTAGTATGCCAAACCTATCCCAAAAGACTGTGGCCATCAATTTGCGTCCAAATGACTGTGGCTTGACCTTTGTCAGTCTGCTTGGTGGTTGAGGATGACGCTATTCATTTGACTGACGTTTTCTCTGTGGCATGTATTACGAAATCCAGTTTCATCGCCTGTAACAATTAAGGAAATATCAGAAGTTATTAATGAAACGAAATTTTACGTACTTTTCATTTTAAAAAAATGTGTATCTGTAATTTAATAGGCGTACAAGCAAGTCATGTATTGTCTACATCAGATTTTTTTTTAAACAGACGCAATTTAAAAAAAATACTTTCCTTTGAATTGTGTTGAGATTAAAGTATGAATGAGGTATTGAAACTAAAGGTGAAGCAAGTATGTCGCTACAGATTTTAATAAGGATAAAATCAGTACCCCACTTCTCTTTTTATGCAATTTCATTCAGTCGTGAAACACCTTTTTACACAATTTTACCTGCTTAAATATGATATTCAGGTTTCATCATTTGTAAAGGATAATTTAAAGTATTCTCAGATTGCATAAAAATCTCAGTCCCAAAGTTCAGAATAAAGTATTTAAATTAAATTCAGAAATTTAATTACGGAGCTTAGAATTGCTTTTCATAAAAGGCCAATACTTCTTGGGATCATTTTTATATTACTCTCGGGACTTTCAATAAAATAAGTACAAGCATAAGGTTCACAATTCCTTAAATTGATTACAATATTATTTTATTCCGTACGTTTTATATTTTATTTAAATTGTTTTTTCTCTTTTAAGTAATTATTAATGGGAAATTTTGAGCAAAAAATGTCTTAAATTGATACATAATCTCTTAAATCACAAAGATAACCGTTTACAAAAAAATAAAAATCTGTAACTAGTTACCCATTTTGGTTGTGAAATAATTTTAAGTAAAAAAATTATAAATACGAAAAGTTTAAATACAAAAAGAAACTTTAAAATAAAAGGTAACAGATAAATTAACACAAAAAAAAATTTTAATAAATAAAAACCAATGTTTATAAAATACCGTGTGTTCAAAATGAATATCGGGGTTTTAAAGTAATGTAATATTTATTAAATTTTACTTACATTGAAAAATTATATTGTAATGAAAGAGCGACTAAAACAGTTTTTCCTAGGTGTTCAGTGTGAGCACTATTCATCACACGGCACAAATTCAGCCGATAGGACAGTTCATCTCATACTTTAATCAGCAGATCAGGATTAATTGATGGAACAGCTGCTTCAATTTCGTGTCTCAAGTCGTTATGTCAGTTGGTAACTGTGGCCCATACACTTGATCTTTTATAAACCCCCAAAGAAAAAAAATCGCACGGGGTCAGATGGGACCAACGTGAAGGTCACGGCAAACAAGCCCTGTCATCTGGTCCCCGGCGACCAACCCAACAGTCTGAGAGAATTTCATTCAATCAATCACGTACAGCGTTATGTCAGTGGGAGGCGCACCATACTGTTGCCAAATAAAGTTCTGTGATTCGTACTGTACTTTACGAAACAGCCATAGTTGTAGCATATCAAGATAGTTCATTCCAGACATTCTTGCTTCCGCGAAAAAGAATGCCCCCTCCCCACGGGATACTAAACGGAACTAGATAATAATAATAATAATAATAGTAATACATAAATAAAACGAACTACTAAAAAATAAAATAATGGCGACTTGGTTCTTCCGAATTCACGTTTAAATCACTTACAGATCCTGATGAGCCAAGACGATTTCAATTTTGATGTCCAAAATGCTATATAATCGTATATTTTTTTTTAGTTAACAGCTTAATTTATATGTATACGTATACAAGAAACAAGTTTAGTGTATTTTTTTTTATATTCCTTTATTTATTAAATTTTTCGGCTTTTTCAATCAATTTTACTATTTCTTTTTGTTTGTTTATGAATATTGTAATAATGAAATCCTGAATTATAATCGGTTTCATTTTATGATTCAGTTAATCTTCCAAAAATCAGTGTTTATTAACAAAACATTATTTATGTTCTCTAATTCTTATTGAAACAATTTCATTCGTACACCATATGATGCTGATCACCAAAAGGCTTTTTACAATTTACACCAGGTTCCTAAATAATTTCTTCCAGAGTTATGATATTTCATTAATATCAAACTCATTAAAAAACATTGACTAAACAATCCTTTCATTTGATTTTACGTGAATAATTAACTATTATTAAACATAGTGACAAGAAACTCTTTCAATTTTTATAAAATTGTTTAGAAAAAAAAGGAAACAGATAGTAGACGCTTCGTAGTAACAATACATATGTATACGGAGTGTACAATTTTAATCGCCTTAGGAGATTTTCTGGTAAAATATGCACAATACAAAAAATTACCTAAAAATGTTTACTCAGATTGGAGAAGGACACCTCATGGTTACCTTGGATTTGACCATGAACTTAACCATTGTCTTATTTGAAGGTTACAACTTTTTAAGCAATTTTATAACACAATTAAAAGAGCAGAAAGTTTTTTTGTTGTAATATGAAGCCACACATATGACATTGGACTTTTTTTTAGCAAACCAACCGGTACAAAGGGAACAGGACCCCGCAACCCAAGGAATAAAATAGGGAGCCGGACGAGCGGGAGAGAAGGCAGGAGAATTACCGGCCATAATCTGTACGTTTAACACGCAACTCTAAGGCCCGCTGGGACACTCCCGGCTGGTGATCGCATGACGTAAAGTCTTACCAAACTGCGAGCAGGCCGGGCAAGGAAAGGACTCCGCACGGGAGGTACAGGCCTTCAAGTCGTGGGGCCCACCACAGTGCCCGCAAACCTCAGGCTCCCGACAGTACTTCGAGACGTGACCCTAGCAACGAAAACACCTAGTAACGTCACCGTAGTCGCGGACCCGACAGCAGCTCCAGTCAATAAAGAGCCGGTCACGAAGTCGCAGCCAGTTACGAACCAAGGGGGAACACTCCCCCAACCAATGGGTTTCACCGGTACGAGAGGTAACCACCTTCCGTACCTTGAAACCGCCGTCGAATTCATCGCGGGAGGGCCGACCGGACTCTCTTTTGGGAGAACAAACACTTCAAAACCTCCGTTCAAGAAAGATCGACGGGAACATCGTAGATCATTACTTTTGGCTTTAATGGGCGGGGACGCGAAAGGACCAAACCTTCATCCCGTAAGGCCGCACAATCAGCAAGTTTATCAAGACCCGCCTTATCAGCGGCCTCATTTAAAACGTCGCCCCGCGGGAGCTGGCGCAAACTACGCACCCCAATATCCCCCTCTCGTGGCTTAACGACCTTTTTTAACGAGGCGACCGTCGCACGCGAGGCAACACGAGGATCCGTGGACGAAGGCCGGGCTGGCCGGACAAAGGCAACATTCCCGGAGACGGCCGGAGGACGCAGAATTTTCTTAGAAGAGGACGGAACATTAAGCGGAGGGGGACTAGGAGGACAACGGACCGCAGAAGCAAAGTCCGTAGGATGAGAGCTCGAGAGAACCAGAGCAACAGCACTGTCTACAACGGAGGCGAGCCGGTCCTGCTCCATTAGCCGACCTTCCAAAAAGGCCTTACCAGCGGTACACTCAACAGTCGCATCATTGAAATCTCGCAGGAGACTCTCGAACTCCTGCACTGTACCACCGCGGTCACGAGCTCCCCTACGGCGGACCCAGTCGCCCATTGCCGCATGACAGCTCCGAAGAAGAGACAATCCACGGTCCAAAAAAGCGGGGTTAGATGGCTCAGAAGGAGGGACAACCGAAGCAGCAGCAGCAGCAGCAGGGACAACGGGAGGAAACTCAGTCACTTCGGGACGCGCACGGACAGTCGATCGCAAGACCTGCGGAGAGCGCCGACGGGTACCCCGAGTCGAACTAGGAGGCAACGAAGAGGGTCCAACAGAGGGGGCAGAAGCAGGCGGAACATGGACGTCTGCTGCGGTCACAAGAGGACAAACTTCCTCAACTTCTGACTCGGAGCCCGAGCCACCACCACGCAGGCGGAGAGGAACTGGGGGACGAAGAGACGATGACTTAGAGGGTGAAGGGGGAGAACCAGAAAGGAGACGCCGCAGATAACCGCAGCGTCCCTCAAATTCTTCTAAAAGCCGCCTACAGTCATCAAAAAAAACTCCAGGGACCTGCGAACCCCCAGAAAAGGAGGCCATTCGAATAACAGAACCTCAGAAAATAAAGAAATAAACAAAAAAAGTAAATAAACAAAAGTAAACAAACAAAAAAAGTAAATAGAGTATCCTTGGCAACCAAGGTAACAACCCTTAGCAACCAAGGAAAACAAAAACTAATAACAATTTCTGATTAAATAAAAAAAATTAAACGAAACAAAACAAAACTAAACCTAACAAAAGAAAGGAAGAAATAATGCAAACAAAAACACGGGAAAATAAACCCCACAAAAGAGTAGTACAAAAAATGGGGGGCTAACCTCAAAGAGGTTAGGCCTAGGCCCAACACAAAAAAAAGAAAAAAAAATTAAATTAAGCACTAGAAACACTAGAAATTAAGCAACAACAACAAAAACTAACATAAACAGAACAATATAAACACAAAAGCAACACAAATAAAGTACAAAATAAACTGAAAATAGCTAATTAGTATACACTAAGAAAAACACGTTTGAGCTCGACCACTATTAAGAGAGTCAAATTTTTTCATATTCTATATGAAAAAATCATGTTAACCTTGAAATAAGGTTAAGATGAAATACAAAGTCTCCATAAGGTGTCCCCCTCTAATCTGAGTAACTTTTGGTTAGGTCAATTTTTTATATTGTGCGTAGTTTACGAGAAAATATGAGGCAATTAAAATGAAAAACTCCGTATACATACATATGATTACCACGAAGCGTCTACTATTTTCCTTTCTTTTGTCTTAACAATTGTATAAAAATTGAAATAGTTTGTTGTCACTATGTTTAATAATACAGCTGATATGGTTTTGTCATTTCAATCCCTGTTCGTATTTCAGCTGTAACCATTTTAAGAGTGTACGCATTTCGCATTTATTGGCGATAATACACACACGCGCGCGCGCGCACGCACACACACACACACACACATAATATATATATTATTTTTTGAAAAGCAATTCTTTTAATAACCATACTCTCTGTACCAGTACGAGTTAATTTATATTTAATAGATCAACTCTACGTACAAAACAATTGAAACAGGATCACTTACCTTATTTCATTACATAACAGAAGCGCTTTGCGAAATTGATTCGCATCAGCTGTATACATTATATATGTAATACAAAACCATCAAAAACTTACAATCTTTTATTTAAATTTAAAAATATAAAAACATTGTTTAAAATTACAAAGATCAATTAATTAAAATTAACCAAGACAAAATTAAAATGTAAAAATGTAATTAAAACAATCTTTCTTATATTATCTTTGTTAAAATGTAAAAATGTAATTAAAACAAATATAGTATACGAGAGTTTTTTTTTTAATTACATGTTAATTTTGACTTATTTAATTAATTATTGACTTATTCAATTAATTTTAATTAATTGATCTTAGTAATTTTAAACAATTTTTTATATATTTTTATATTTTCTAAACCTTTATATTTTATGTTTTTATCTCTTATTGGAATTATAATTTTTAATTTAACTAAAACATTACAAGTTTATAATGGTTTTGTATTATATATATATATATATATATATATATATATATATATATATATATATTTATATGTACATTTGAATGTATCTAAGTTACAAGATTATTAGAATGCACATTTTACAATATGAAAAAAAGAATTAATTTTAAGTTAAAGAGAAAAGAGTGTTATTTCTAAGAAATGTCTTGTAATGCGCAACCATCCTTATGAAAGAATAAATTCGGAGCCTTAAGTGACCCAAAAGAGGATGTTTGCAAGCAATTAAAAGAGGAGTAAAAGAGATCTGAGAAGAAGTTCAAATTGAAAGAAGGGTTCACCGGGAAGAGGTGTTTCAAGAGGATGGAACGGAGGCAGTCCATTAAACACTTTGAAGAGGGGAGTGCTACAAGAAGTGGCAGAGAACGAGGCTTACCGCAACAGTCTTCAAGATATGCTAATAAGGTATTATTATTACTAAAACAGCTCTTGAACTGCATTTCAAATTGCCTAGTACTTTTCTTTTAACTTGCAATTTTATTATAAATTGGTTTTGTTAACTCTTTTACAGTAAAATTTATTGTTTTATCTTTTATAAAAACATTTAATACATTTCACTTTTAATAATCAATATTTAATTTATTACCGTAATAGTTAAAGGAGCACTTCGTTGTATGAGCATTTACTAAATATTAATAAAAATAATAATATAACCCTCTTAATTGTGAATTAGGTAAATTTTATACTGTTTATTTAATGTTAAATCATTAATTTTTTTTTTTTTTTTAAATAGTACCCTATCGTTCTTGTAAATTAGTAGCCGATCATATTTTTTCCATTATATCTTCTTCTGGAACCAGGGATTCTACGTAGTAAAATTCGGGATAATATATTTTTTTTTTAAATTACAATTTTATCACAGAAATATATTAAATAATGCATTTCATAACATAGAATAATACTTTTGCATTATCACCATCTCAATCGGTATTTTAAGACAATTAATAAGGTGATGGATTTTGCCCACTACATTAATTATGAAATTAAATATTAATTTAACTAAGAATAATTCGGCAAAAGTATTTATAATTAAACACAGAAAGTAATTAAAGTAGAATTTCATAATAACTAATTAAATCATTAGCAATGTTTTCATTAAAAATACAACTAATTTTTATAGTCTCTGAGGTTATATAGAGTTTGTTTTTTTTCTTTAAATTCATTACCGTGTAACAGCTTTATCTTAAAGAAATGGACTAATTCAAATACCCAAAACTTTGATAGGAGTTGATATGTTTACAGTTCTAAATTCATAAATTGATTAGATCAAACCCATAATTTGATCTAATCAAATGTCTGGATTAAATTATCAACCTGACTTCAGTTTTTTTCATTTTCACATCCTTGTACAAAGTAAAGGAAATATTTTGAACGCGAAAATTTTCGGTTTTGCAGATTTCAACGAAAATATCCATTTTGACCATCCCTGAATACATTTTTCCTAGTTTTGGCATGACATCTGTACGTACGTGTGTATCTCGCATCTCAAAAATGATTAATCATAGAATGATGGAAATTTAGATTTATGACTGTTGTAACATCAAGTTGTGCTCCTTCCCTTTTGATTGCAATCGACTGGACTAAAAGTGTCAAAAAAAGTAAAAAATCCTAAAAATTAGGATTCTGGACTTTTTTTAAGTGCAATAATAAGTCCTCATTTGGAGCTTTTCAACTATATATCATAAACGGTACTTATTTCCATTGGTTCCACAGTTATAGCCAAGTACAATTTTAATTAATGAAATATTTGGATTGAACAAGTGGAAGGCACATCGGTTCGAATCCGACTTCATTTCCTTTTCTGGTTTTTTAACTTTTTTTTTTAAATTTGAATACGAGGGTTATTTTTTTCAAGATCCGATCGATCACGAAATTTAAAACACAGTGAAAATAAAAAAAATTTCTTTGTGACAAGTACTTACATAGTTACGCTATTCCGCTACGTAGTCCCTCTACAATTTAGACATTTGTCGTAGCGTGATACCAACTTTCCAATACCCTCGTCATAGAACCGATGTGTTTTCAGCCATGTTTCTACGCTGGTCTGCAGCTCGATGTCTGTACCAAAATGTTACCCTCCTAGCCAGCGTTTCATGTGAGCAAAGAGGTGAAAATCGGATGGAGCCAAGTCCGGACTGTATGGTGGGTGATCAAATTCTTCCCAACGAAAACGCTGCAGGAGCTTCTTCGTTACAGCTGCAGTGTGCGGCCGAGCATTGTCATGGAGAAAAACAATGCCTGATGACAACATTCCTCTCCGCTTATTCTGAAGTGCCCTTCGTAGACGTTGAAGCGTCACACAGTATAAGGCTGCAGCGATGGTCGTGCCATGTTCCATGAATTCCACTCCATTCCGGACCCAGAACACAATAGCCATACACTTTCTGTTGGGGAAGGTTCGCTTGAACTTCTTTGGTTTACTGGGAGAATGAGAATGCATCCACTGTTTGGATTGTTCTTTTGTTTCTTCAGTTTCGAAATGGAACCATGTCTCGTCCTCTGTGACAATTTTGTTCAAAAATTCTTCTCCTTCATTGTGGTAGCGCTGGAGAAACGTTAGGGAGGCGTCCATACTCATTGTTTTATGATCGTCAGACAGCATCTTGGGAACCCATCTCGCACACAGTTTGTGGTATTGAAGTCTCTCACTCACAATGGTGTAGAGAGCTAACCTTTAAATTTCAGGAAACGAATCACTCGATACAGAAATTGTGAACCGACGATTTTCTCGAATTGTCTCATCCACTCGCTCAACGAGATCATCGGTTGATACTCGCTTCCTTCCCTGACCGCCTGCATCAAGTACTTTAAAGTTCCTGCACCATTGTCGCACTTTGCTGTCACTCATTGAAGTTTCATCGTACACATTACTTATTCGTCGATGAATTTCAGCTGCATTACACCCCTCAGCCTGAAGAAATCGAATTACCGCACGCACTTCACACTTGGTGGGAGATGCTATTGTTATAGACATGTTTACATGCTAGCTGCGTGTTCAGAACTAAACGAAGTGACGCGGCGTGATTGAAGGCCATATCAGAGACGCTGCGCAACACATATGCGCAAAGGTTCATCCGATTTTTGTGCGGGTTTTTATTTCGCGACCGATGGACCTTGAAAAAAAATAACCCTCGTATATTGATTTATTAATAATTATTAACCTCTGATTGTTAAAAAAGATTTACCGTAAATAATAATTCAATAATAACAATAAAAAAAATATATGAAAAAATATCAGAAGTTATTAATGAAATAAAGTTTTATGTAATTTTCACTTTAAAAAGATGTGTATATGTAATTTAACAGGAGTACAAGGAAGTCATGTAGTTTCAGCATCAGATTTTTTTTTAAACATAACTGAAAATTTTTTTCATTACTAATATCATTATTATTTTGTATTAATATTTTTCTTATAAAAAATGCTCATAAATTTAAATTAATAGATAAGTAAAGAATATTAGAATAAAGGAATAATTATTGCAGAATAAGAGAAGATAGCAGTAAATATATATATATACATATATGTAGAGTGATATTTACTGTGACGCGTTATCAACCCATGCTCTTCTAGCCTGCTTTGAGGAGGTATTTAGAAAGCTGGAATGGAAAGAAACGGGCAAACGAATAAATGGCGAATTTCTAAACCACCTGAGATTATTTGATGATGTAGTTCTCTTCTCACAAGAATCAGAAAAACTAGAAAGATACATACAGGAACCAGTTAAGCTTGGATGGCTGGTATTTGAGAGACTTAACATTTTTCAAGGAAAAACTTCCTTTTTGGCTTAAAAAGAAAGTTTTCGATCAAATACATCCTGCCAGTCCTTACCTATAGAAGCGAAATTTGGACATTAACTGTTCAATCACTATAAAAGCTCCAGGTGGCACAAAGAAATATGGAACGATGTATGGTTGGTAATGGATTACAGAACAGACGAAAGTACATGATATCATCATGAAAGTTAAAGAAATGAGCCTTAAAAGTTAAAGAGTTAGGCTCTGGGCGGATATGTAACAAGAAGAACTGATGGCAGATGGGCTAAATTAGTACTTGAATGATACCATTAGATTTTAAACGCCCACGAAAAATACCAGAGGCTTGTTGAATAGATGATATTATCAAGTTTATTGAGCCGAATTATCACAAGACCTCATTAGTTGAAACGTGCTGAAGAGGCCTTCATCCTGCAGTAGATTAATAACACTCTGAAAATCTGATGGAGTCAGTATGTCTCTGAGAATATGCTCTGGGTACAGGACTGTATCGTTAGAGGCGGCGTTTGTTATTGACGGTACGCCACGGTTGGACTTGTTGGCTAGATTCAGAAACGACTGCTACTGCGTGAAGGATAGCAACTTGTATTATGATATTCTTAGATAAAGGTTTAAATAAATTAATCGTGTCGTGCCGTGAGTCGGTAGGGAAGTCGATTATTTATTAACCCAGTTCTTCTCGGGGTATGACTGTTTCAGGTAGTACCTGTTTCAGCGTGGAAACAATTTGTGCCGGTATTACGGTGCCCTTGATAATGTCGAGCACGTTACCTTCCTGTGCGGTAGGTGGAGAGAGCAGAAAAACAACGATGAGAGGAGACTAGGATCTTAAACTTTAGCATAGGGCAGGGTGGACAGCCTCAGTGGTGAGGGCTGACGTGCCAAGGTGTGTCGGTTCCGATGATCCACTGGGGACTCCTAATGGTTTTTTCGTTAGGTTAATGTCAAGATCTGAGAAGTCCCAATCGCCACGTCACGACAATACATGGTATTGACCTGATGGGGCAAAAGAACTCAAAAGAACTGACCGGTGGGCCGACGTGCCATGCCGGACTTATAGTCGGTAGGTGGGAAGGCCCATTAGAGTAGAACAGACACTCCCCTGGGTGGCGCAATACCAACCAGTCGGACCGGCCCAGGGGAGTAGAGTTCAAAAAAAAAAAAAAAAAAAAAGGGGGAGAGATTCAAACCCACCGGGTTGGTGTAATGGTGAAGGCGCCTTCGTAAATCACCTGATTTCTAAATCGAAAGTTCTACAGAACATTAATGCAATTCATTCAGTTCTTTGGTGAACTGTGTATCTATTTTAGTGAAAAGTCTTTTTAAGCATTCTTTCATTTTAACTATTAAGACGATATTTAAAATAAAAGATGTTGATCGGTAAAACTCCAGAATCTTAACAGGAAACAAACTGAAGAATAGATGAAATAAAAGCGAATATGCTAACCATTGAATCAATTGTAACCGTTATAAACTGTACTTTACTGTACGAAATGTATGAAGGTGAATTAACTGCACTGTATTACAGGAATAGAAATAACGAGAACCAAGGTTAACTATTGTGAATTATGTTTGTCAACGTAAAAATCAGCTTTATTAAATAAATAATTTAAAGATTCAATAAGTTAATAACCAGCGATTTCCAAACTGTGCGCCTTGGCGCGTCGGGGAGCCGCCGCCTCTTCACAGGGGCGTCGGGAAATATTGTAAAAGCTTCATAATTAATTGAATCAAAACATTTATAATTATTAATTTAATGTTAATAAAGTAAAAAATAATGAAGATTCACGAGTTTAATTTAATTTAATCTCTTACATACGGGTATTCATACTTTTACTTAGGGTAAGGCTCCATGGAAAAATATTTATTGGAAAAGGGCGCCGCGACTCGAAAAAGTTTGGGAACCAATGTTAATAACAATAAATATTTATATTTTTAAGTTTAGCGTCTACTGTAATCCTAATTTTTAAACTCGTACCTGTAATTATATAAATTACCTAAAAATAATAAAATTAAAATTCCAGTAAAATCTACCCTTTAACTTATTTTTTTTTTTTTAAACAGTTTACTATGTTATATGTAAGGCTTTGTAATTAATTTAAAATGTTAGATTTTAACCGTTTCATCCTACAAATTTGTTATTTAACATTTACCGGAAATGTTTTGCACTTAAATTCAGTTTCTTTGATAATATTTTAATTAATGATAATTAATATATCTTTGGAGAATCCTCAAAATTCCGAAGTACTTAAGTAAGTTTTAGAATATTGAAATTAGTGTTGATCAACCCCCTTTTCATATAATTTTAATTTTGATTTAAAGCTACTCCCTTGAAGTAACAAATAAATGTTTGTTATATTTAATTATGTTTATTTAGTTATTTTGTTAGCTAAAGTGAGCTTTATTCGTATAATTTTAATGAATTAAAACTGATTTTTGATCTCGTCTGATGTAATTTTTACTAAATATGAAAAAGTTCACTTTTAAAAAAAATTATTTGTGTATGTATGTATGTATGTAGCTTATATACACTTTATTAACTCAACTATTTTATATAACTTTGAATAGTGTCATACTGTTTCCTACCTCCAATCCTATTTTAGATGTTTTATCGGTTGTATTGTTATTAAATTGTTTTTTTGACTTGATGCCGTCCAAGTATTTCCATTCTTCTTGGTTTTGGATTGTGTATGTGTTTTGTCTGTCCATGAGATTTTTACAAAATATGTAACGTATGTGTAAAATCTCCTTTGTGTATCAGTATGTACATATGTTTTTTTTAAATTATTGTTTAAGTTTACACGAGCTAGAATATTCTATACATAGCGTTACGGTCTTTAGAGATAATGGTAGCTGAGCTAATAATTTTCAAAAGCAAAATAACAGGAGTGATAGGCAATGCCCATAACTTTAACTGAAGATAATACAGAGAATAAAACTGATGATTACACTGAAGATAATAATGTAAGTGGGTCGGTGACAGGCATACTCATTGTTCTAATAGTAAAATTGATCATAATTTCTAAATATGTCATAAAGAAACTTTTTCAAGCAGATAAACCTATTGGTAATTATGAAAAACAAAGGAAACATGCATATGTTTATTTCAAATGCATAAGAAGTTTTTAATATTAATGATTTAACTATGCAATAAATATTTAACATACAATTGTGAAAAAATCAAAATTTCAGTAAAACGATATGGGTCCAATTCCCTTTTATCAAATTATCTTTTTACCTTAAAAATTATGCAGTGTAAAAGTATTATTTTAATCACATTTATTTTTTATTTTGTAATTAATTTTGTCTTCTATAATACTGCTCTTATGAAGATTTTAATACGGTTTCTCAAGATCTATCCAAATAAATGCTGGACAGTTCTTTTTTTTATCCTTGAAGTAGCATATCTATTGTAACAGGACCAGTATAAAGGACCAAGGTAACGGATTTCTTCCAAATAAGAAGAAAGAAAAAGAAAATAATAATGAAAAGAAGAATCCAGAAGGAATTAAAATGGTTTTATTCTCAGAGTAACAGGTCAGTTTAACAATTTGTTCTTTATAATACAAACATTAGCTCCTCCAAAAATTGTTGTTCAACCAGAAGAATTACCGGATCAGAATAAAAATTTATAGAAAAACTTATGGGTGGGGACGATGAAAATTATTACGCTTCAATAATTAAAGGGATGAAATGAGTACTGATTCATACAATTTATTACCTAAAGACATATAAAAAATAAATAGTAATAAAAAAGCAATGATAATATATTTCCATTGTATTTGTAAGAAATTGTTACGTTTGATAGTCTCTTAATATCCTGATCGAACCGCGAACAAGCGACACTATCCATACCTGGCATGATTTATATAATGTCACAAAAAAGGTTTATTTTTAATTAATTTAGAATTGGTGTTATTTTAGTTCATTTAAATGTAAGCTGGCTTTTGGAAGAATTTTTATTTAAACATCAAATATAGGAATCTAAAGTGGTTGTAGGTAGAAACTCACAATTGAGTTTTGTTGTCTAATAAACTGTTGATGATACAGAGTTATCCTTAAACTTATGTGGACATATGGGATCCAGCTATGGGGTACGACGAGCAACAACCATATTAATATAATTCAAAGATTCCAAAATAAGTTGGTGAGGACTATAACAGAGGCGCGGTGATTTTTTAGGGAATCAGAAAAATTCATGACTATCTAGGATTACCTTCTGTTTACGAAGATCCTAAAAATTGTCTCGCGGTTCAAACAGAGGTTAGATAAACATCTAAATTATTTCAAAAAGTTTATTCTTCAACAGCTATGACATGAAGAAACTGAAACGTTTCCATACGTTGGATCTGAGAGATGTAAGCAGAGGAGTCACATGGAAAAGGAATCTAAGGGTGGGAACACAGGATGACCCTTCTCCCTGTGTAATGATCATAACTTTGATAATCTGCAAAATTATAGCTATTTCTATCTACGGAAGAATATATGTTTTATCTATAATATTATTTTCATATATTGGCGTTGATGACATTATTTTTATTTTTTATTATTTTCTTCCTGTGATGTTTGATGATTTATTTCTAGTGCTATGTTAAATACTGAACCTTCCTTGGACCACCTGTACAAGTACTTTACTTGTGTATGTGAGGTGTTGAACCTTTGCATACTTTAATGATGGGTGCGTCGGGGTCCTCTCTCGTGAATATCATGACTCGAATTTACTTATGCTCCTCTGTGAGGTACTGATTGTAATTGCTAACATACAGACAACAAAAATATTTAAAATAATATTAATACACAAAATTTAAATATATTTCTCATTATCTAATTTTGTCTATTTTAATAGAACAATCATCTGTATTAACGTTCTACTCATTGCATTCAAATGCTCGTTTCTTTGCTGGTGCTTCATTCATTTTTAATCATTACGTTTACACATAATTTTAAATTTAAGAAAACGAAAAAACTATGCATTTACAATCTGTAGGCCATACAATCCACACAATTATTGATAATTTAAATTAATAATTTAACATTTAGTTGCATTAAAGTTCATGTTAATCTTATAACATCTTTATCCCATCTTAAACATTTTATAACGTAATTTATTAATGATAATAAAATTATTCCATTATTAATTACACTTTAAACGAGTATAGAATCTATTTAGACTATATACTTTCATTATATATAATAGTAAATATAACTGGTCATGCTATGTAATTCTTTGAAAAGAAAATAATATAACACATAAATCTGAAAAAAGATATTAATGTTATTTTTTAAACAAAGAAAAAGGCAACCGACCCCTGCAGGAGCAAACAATTAGCCCCTTGGAAGAAATGAAGGGTGGTTATTGCTCCCATGAGCTCATGCCGCAAAGTGATTTATCTGACAAGGGTAACCCTAATCCCAGCATCTACGTTCAATTCTCTCCGTCCACTCGAATGCGTCCGTAGGCTAAACTAGCACAACCCCTTTCAAATCCACCAAACACTGCGGTTTTAGGGCGTCCCCTGTTATTTGAAAACATTTCATAGATTATTATTCACGTATGCACTAACCCTTTCTTGTATTTGTCATTAGGTATTCACATTTCTAAGTTTTACCATTATATTTTTCGGTCGATAATTTTTTCATGGATTTTTCAAACATTCTTTTTTTACGAGAAATTAATTTTATGTAGACATATCTATTATGGTATTACAACCAGATCAAGCTTTTATTTTTATAAAGGATTAGAACTCATATGTTAGAGAGGAATATTATTTGATTCTTGTAATTAGTTTCCGATAAAGTTACTATTCGTTTGCAGTAAGAACTCATAATTTTAAAACCATGAAATTAGTGTAATTTTTATATTTCATTAGTTATGAGCATATAACAAGTTTAATGTTACAATCCATTCCTTTTTTTTTAATTTCTATTCCTTGCTGATCTTTTAACCTCAACATAATTATTTCATACTTCATCTTCAGTTTCCTCACTTATGTATTCCGATCGATGTCTTTCTGTACAGTTACATCCCTCTTTAATCATATTAAATAAACGTGCATCTAATATTAGCCGACTATACTAGTTTAAGATTCTTTCACAATTTTCTCTTCATATCTGTTATTTATTTCGAACTTTTTTAACACAACTAATTTGAAAAATCCTCCTTTAATGCCGCATTTTAAAAGAATTTATTTTTTCTTTTCTGCGTTTCTAACTGTGATTTTTTCATTAATATAAAGCGTCTTAATATTTCACAAAGGTAATTTGTAAAAATTCCCTTTCAATTATTAATGGATTATTTGGATACCAGCAGTCTCTTTGGTGCACAAAAATTCTTCTGGCTTCTGCCAGTCTTCTTTAGATAATCTACCTTACTACGTCCGTTCTTTGTAATTTTATAACTAAAATAGTAACATTCTGTTGATTCTGAATGTTATGTTCCTCTGACTTTTTGATTTATTATTATCCAGCTTTCAATGATACCTTAATTACTTTTGTTTATTACCTTAATTAGTTTAATTTATCTTTAAAGTAATGTTTTTTCTAACAATACACCCATTCCATTCAGTATTTCTTTTAGATAATTTTTTGTGCAAAAGAACAATGTCATCAACAAGTCTTTATTTTCTCTTCTTGGGCCTTTTGATTAAATTTCCCCATTCATATCCTGCCTCAAGGTTCTTTCTTTGTGCTTATTGAAAAACAAAGTAGAAGGACAATCTTGTCTCATTGTCTCATTCCATTAAATTAGAGTTTACTTTCTTTCATCTTCTTTTCTTATACGTAGAACTGATTTTTGTACATACTGTATAATTATCCTTTCCCTACTACATTTTATTTAGGTTTTTCTTAACATTTATAACTTGTTAAACCATTGTAAATTATCAAAAGCCATCTCCGTATATATAAATGCTACATAATTAGCTTTTACATCAGATTGGGAGGCAAAAATGCCTCCCTCGTACACATGCTGTTTCTGAAACTGAACTGGTCTTTGTCTAACGTAACTTTTACCGCACGTTATATTAACCTGGTAGTCATTCTTATGAGTTTATTCGATTAATGAAACATTAGAACTACCTTCCCTACTTTTATATACTTCTTCTTCTTTTAAAATCATACATTTTAACTTTCTTTTAATTAAATCAAAAAGTAGTTCTCCAAACTCAAATTTGTATACTAGTTTGTAAAGTCTACTCAATTCTTGTTCTCCCACACTCTAAGGAAATTTAGATAAAAGGTACACATCCCAACTATTTTATTTTTAAACCTTTCAGACCTCTGTTAGATTCAGATTGTAGCACATCACGTAAAGTTATCATCATTTTCCTTTTTCGCTTTTAGATATCTCTATGACCAGATCAGAACCTCTGATATTATTTAAATTTCAGCTTCATTTTTCTAAAATTATATCTTTCTGCATACTAAGTTTATCTTTTCTAGTATTTTTTTCTTTATTACATCGCTAATTTTTTGTTTCAATCACACTAATTTAACACAGGAACAGAAAAAAAATAAACGTGAAAGAATAAAACAGAATGATATTTTCTGAAAATATTAATTTTTATACGAAATAGATTTAATCATGATTTATACATTTTTATGGTTTTATTTTTCCATAAAATAATAAACAAAATAGTCTAGAAATAATTTGGTTTTTTTGGTATTCTTTCTTTTCAGATGCCCTAATCGTTCTCAAAATATTTATGAAAATTCAAGCGGATAATTTTTAAAATAAAAATCATTTGGATTTATTAAAAATAAAACACTAATTGACTCTTTGGAAAGTACAATTTTTTAGGGAACATATCTTAACTTATCTCTGAAGTATTAGCAGGCTCCATGATCTTGTGTGCATCAGACATTATACTTTAGTAGAGATTAACCGTGTCGATCCTTAATTCCTCATATTGCGAGGTAGAATAAGTGATACGATTTTTAAATGAAAATCAGACACCCGACTAAAATTCATTAAAACCTAGTTTAAATTTATGAAAATGGTGTGATTAAAAAAAATCGAATGTTTGGGAATGGTGTCGATTATTCGATGAAGGGAACAAATGAGCAAGCTGAAAAAAGATCTTGACCTCCAGTGACATCACCGCAGTTTTGAAAACCGCTGTTGATGAGAGGTATTCAAGTATATTTCACACAGTTCGAATATGGCACCACCTCACTACCTAATTTTTACCTTTTACTGAATTAAAAGAATTTTTGAGCAAGAAATCAATTTTGAGAAACACATGTAGGTTGATGAAGTCGTCCACCAAAATGTTACCGACCAGTTCAAAGAACAGGTGGTAGAGTTCTTCAACGGCAGAGTTCGTCAACCTTATCTGCAGATTTTTTTGATGCCAAAGGTTATTATGTTGAAAAATAGAAAAATAAAACATATTTTATTTATAAAATAAGATTTAGAATAAATTTTTACAGTTTAAGATAAAACGATTTTTTCAACATGAATTCCTAGCTGAAACTTGTTAAAAAGCAAACGACGTCTTTGAGTTTTTCTTTATTTTTCTTTGAATATTTGAAGGAAGTTGGAATTAGCTAAAGGTAAAGCTGGATTTATATTTATTTCATGAAAATTATTTTTAAATTGTCGATATGCCGACATAATTTATTTTTGCTAATTTATGCTCAATATTTCATATTTTTAATATCTAATAATTAGGCTCAAAATAATTTTGTTCATAAATATTGAAACTTTATATTCGAATGCACTATGAGTGACGTAAAAAATAAATAGACAAAAACCATCTAAAAGAAATATTATTTTAAAATCAATTTAAATTTCTTCGAATAATGAAATTTAGATTATATATTACACGATATTTTAAATTAGATTGTATTTGTAACGAGTTTAAGTATTAAAATCAAAATAATCTCTTAATATCCGACTTCTTTTATAAAATTTTATAATGAGTATTTGTCCGCAATTATAAAATTCGTTTCCTAGTAAGTGTACAAACAAAAATAGTTAACAAACAAAATTGTAACAAATATCATAAAAATAATGCTGACCAATTAATACAGTAATATACGTACGTGCATAAAGTGCGATATTAACTTAAAATATCACAAGTAATAAATTCCAAGTAATAATATTTAATTGAATAAAACGCTACAACACCAGTTGTATAAATAAAAAATAGTTTTATATTGTTTCAATTTAACGTTTTATTAAATGAACGTAATCTTTTTTAAAGATGAAAAACGAATTTTACTACGATAATTTTAATAGTTAATATTTTGAAAGCAACAGTGATAGGTTTAATAATGACATTGGTTGTAAAGATTTATTCACATCTAGAAAACTCATTCTACCAATTAATTATATACCTAGTTGTATCTTATCCTTATTTATTATTAAACTTTCCACAATTTTGGTAAGTTACTATTGAAAATACTCATTAATAATAAGGTTTATCATAAAATTATTTTAAAAAAATCCCTTTTGGCACGCCGGAAGGCGGAGGTAGATTTTACCGATGCTAAGTAGGGGATAAAAAAGATTTCCACCTTAAAGTTAAGAAAAACTTAAAATTTACTCAATACGAAAATGGTTGCACGTGAAAAAAGTTTCACATGTTTAGTATACGACAAGCCCCATCTTCTTCCAATTGCAGCAAAAGTTTGGTCATCCCTCGCCGTAAGGGTTGGTCATATCAAATATTGTTTCAGCCAAAAGGTTTAGGTAATGCTATACATTTCCTAAAAGTTTTGGCTGATAGTTAGTTCTCTATGAACTGTCACTTTGAACCGGTTTCATATTGTGGCTGTTTAGGGAGGTATGATTTTTTTTATCTTCATAATCCCATTTTTTCCATCCCCTCGGCCAGTGGTTGGTGATATCAAAAATCTTTACTTAAAGATAAGTTTTAAGGCCTTACCAAAAGAATAGTAGTAACTTTAAAGGAAATCGATATTTTAGTTAATAAGAAAATTATAACATTTTTTTTTTTTTTTTTTTTAGAAAAAACCCCACCATTTTCACCCCATGGATCATGGATTTTGCCCATTAACGAACTTGATCGAGATTTTGGATCGTTTTATTTTATGTATCAGTTAGAAACTGATTGGCTTAAAATTACGGCAGTTATCGTGTCCACAGGAGTGTGAAATATATATATATAAATGTGTATATGACCTTTTTGACCTGATGGTGGTTTTGGGGTCTGGGGTCTGGGGGGGTGTGAAACGCGAAGATATGTCGAAATTTTCGTGAAGTCTAATCATGGTACCAATACAACAGGTAGCTTTTTTATAAAATCTACCTGATAGTCTTTCTGGAAATATGACGAATACCTGAAGTAAAAGGTTTCATAGTGATATTACGGTACAGAGTGTAAAATCTTCCGATACATATTGTTGACACAGTTTAATAAGAGTAAAATGATTTTACAGTTTATAATAAAATATGTTGATTAACTTTACACAAAAAAAAACGCATTTTATGTTAGAAATTTCAATCAGTAATTAACAAGATAAAATGTAAATTAATGAAAAAGCAGGGAACGTATTTCATCAGTGTTACTGGAGAGCCCCTGAGAAATGTAACCGAGTGAGATAAAGGAGGGTAAGAAGTGAGATAGAGAAGAGAATACAGCTCTTTGCGTTAATGCAAGACAATCCCCAGGAGTGAGTGCCTACAGTAGTACCGTTAGAGTGAGTGAAATCAATATTAGTACGTAGTTGAGTCGGACGTGCAAAAGAAAGAAATACAGGCAAAGTAGAAATTTAAATCAATGGAAGTTCGTTTGTTTTGGAGAGTTGGACAGATAGGCGAGTTCGAGCTACCGTCAAAGAAAATAAAATACTTTATTATGCACTAGGCTTTATGTAAGAAGTGTGTATTTCCTAGCCACAAAACTAACTTTTGTTAAAATATTTTAAAGAGGAAACGACTATGCATTTATAACATAGCGAAAGCAACGTGGTTTTTCCCCTTCTATTTAGAAAAAAATTAATTAAAAAACGGCTATTAAAATACAACAATCAGATTTAACACTGTAAATTACAATAATTATACTTTTATATAACCAAAAATCTTACCCCTGGTTGTGTGGCTGTAAGTTTGTAGGCTATACAAAACCACAAGTACGTCTATGTATACTAATTAATATCGGTATAATAATAATAATTTTTTTATTCCTTTTTTACTCCGCCCATAGTGCCGGACACGCGCTTAAACATTAACAAAGCTCTGGAGGATGCCATTGCCTCAAACCGCCTGGGCAGTAATCCTGGGCCCGGCTATGCCGTTCCCAAGGCTCACGCAGGCAGCCAGGACTTCAGCTTTATTTTTTCCATGCCTCAATAATAACACCCCCCCGAAGATGTACCCTCCCCGGGACTCCGGTCTTAAATTTCCCCCAAGCGGCTTCGGAAGGAGTCCCTGTCCGATCATCGGGAGTGAAACACCGGAGCATTCCAATTCTCCCGGACAGGGCTATCCCTCCAGAACCACCTAACTGCCAGGCGTAGCAGCAGCCAAACCTCACTCCACACAGCTCAAGAGAGTCGTTCCGCAGGTGAACGAGCCTCCTGACTTTGAAGACGTTCTGCAGCCACAACATCTGAGCGAATGTCCCCACGCTTTGCAAGAAGGACAACTAGCCTCTTTTTTACAAGCCTTACGCTGGTGGTCAGCTTCCCCACAATTATAGGATTCTTCCCTCCTATCCGGCCTGCTGCAGGACCCTGCACGGTGCCCTACTTTCTAGCACCGAAAACAGCATTCTTCTTGTGTCCGCAGCGTCACTCGGCAGGCCACCCACCCAATACGGATGCAACGTTACAATACGCAACAATACACCCCAAAGATGGGTCGCACAGCGACCAACGCAACCTGCGTGGTCCTATACGCCGGACGCATGGAGAGAATGTTGACGGTCACCGACTACCCAGCGACAAAGATCACAGACCAGTTCCTCCTCGGTCGTGAGGACGTCAATGAATTTAACTTGTATGTGAACCCGCCGGATACCGGCGGTGTGATACCGTGGTGATCTTCTTCATTATCGCTTGCCGAAGCTTGGCTGCAGTGAACCCTACTTCATGCACCCTAATTAGAAGGTCATTCCCCTAACCCTTGCAGGCGGATGGATCCCGCTTGCCCCAGTGACACATTCTTTTTGACCATCAAAGGAGATCTGAATAAGTCTTTATCTCAGCCCGTACCACAACCGTGGCCGTGAGCGGGCTCCGATGGCCTGATCGTCGGGGATCGACCTCCCTTATCTACCACCACCAACGGCTTCTCGAGATAAATTAGGAGCGTACTTTTACCAGACTGCGTACTTTTATCTCCTCCCTGCGTATTTTACCAGACTGCGCAGGATCTGCCCCACTCGCCCGGCAAATCCACAAAAACAAACTGAAAAATCTTTTTCCACTATCCATGGAATGGCTGCAGCAATGTTGGAGACCACCTCAACCTCACCTCCAGTTGTATCAATAACGATAACATACTTCACACCACCAGCATCCAAGTCCCCACCAGTACGATCAGCAGCATTAGTCCTCCCAACGAGTATTTGGCCTTCTGCAGCTTGCCAGACGAGCCAGGTGTCCCATCCAAGGCACCTGCTCTAGAAACAACCCCGCTGTTGATCCCCCACTTCTGCCACCAGATCAAAGAACCAAACGCTGGAAGTCCCCTGTAGACCACTTACATCCTCCACCAACTTTGACTACTCGAAAACGTCCATCGGCCACTCCCGAAGGACGATCGCCGTCAACTCATCGGCACCCACGCCCCTCTGAAGCGCTCGTCGGAGATCAAAACTTCTAGGCAACCAACGTATCCCTGGGTTTAATCCACCCTCCGTCGTCTGAATAGCCGTGGTCCGAAGAACTACAGGTGAGGACGTAGCAACATCCACGGTCTCAGGCATCGTGTCGTACCAATCATCGCGGTTAACGTTGATATTCTTCATGATCCTACTGAGCTCCTTGGAGCACGTATTAATTTCCACTTTAGTATTAGAGTTCCTCCTGAATAGGGATTCAAACTCCTAATACAACCAAGAAAGTCGAGTATATTAGCCTTAAATTCTTCCCGACAACTAAGAGGCCCTACATCCTAGTTCGCATCCACTGTCTCCTCCCCAACAACAATTCCGGCCATCCCGCCGTGCTCCTTGTAGGACGCCCCCCCCCCCACTATATATTGTATATTCCATGGACGACAATTAGCTCCTTGCAGCGGCCCGTAACTTCTTTTGATCTTCCGCGTCAAAGGGAGAGTCACTTAGCCGTCGCTTTGCTAGACTTTGCTTAGCCGTAGCTTTCCTCCTGCAGCCTTTCCTCATCTGCACCCATATCAAGACCCTCTCGTGACAACTTCAACGGTGGTACCATCCTCTCATAATTATCAATACTGATGTCCGTTAAGTCGCCTTCCTCGACTCCGTCGTAAAAATCGTCCTGAGGAATGCTATCACTGTCTCCAGGAGACACCGACCGGGTTACCAAGTCCCTCCGACCCCTCGATCTACCAGGATCAATCATGATGAAAAACAAACACAAAAAACAGCTAAGTTGGTAACATAAACAATTTGACTACTGAGCACTTGGCTATCTAAAATCAACAGTGTTGATTTACACTGCAACTGTATTCAACTGTGGAAAAACCCACAGCAGGCCTAAATACAGAAAGAAAACACACCGAAAACACCAAAATGAGTTCAAAAACAATAAATTGCAGTAGGCAGCATTAGAATATACCACAAAAAGTAATATTACAAAGTTACGTAATATAAATGCAAAAGTAAACAAACCTACTTAGTAACCAAATCAGTAGTTCTTGGTTACCGTAGTCTGATACAAAAATAAACACTGTTAATCACTAAATTATCACAAAAACTAACAGAAAAAATGTAAATAAACGTCTACCACAACAAAATAATTAACGTAACACGTAATGTAAATAGTTACAACAACGAAATTTGATAAACACTAAATTCAGAAACTAATTTTTAACATCACGCAAACATTAATTTTTTTTTTCCAAAGGAGGAGGAAAAAGCTCTACCAGCCACTGCCAGGCCCACTATGACGGTAGTGCGGGGCTCTCACCCACTGAAAAACCTCCCCCTACAGTCATGTAGGGACCGGAACTAATCCCTATGGCATGTACTCAGCCCCTGCGTGATCACCCGGGCTCTCTGCCATTCAATTAGAAACGACCCCGTGGGGTCCCCTGGCGACGATTGATGAACGGTGACTCCGGATAGCCTCCGCCACCTACCCCCAAAGGCTGGCCTCACGATCATTCGTCTTTGGACTTCGTGCCTCGGTTCATCCATCCGTTGATCCATATTCTCTCAAATTCTCTCCTTATGCGCCTTTTCACCCTATCATGGTAGAGACTACTGTCAATACTTTATCCCACTTATGCTTGCTGCTAAGCATTACTCTTATGATACTGCTCGCTCCCACTATTCCTTGCTCCACCAGTCTCTCTCTCAAATTCCTCCACCTTCGGCAGTAGAACACCACGTGATCCACGGTGTCCTGTTCCCTGCAATGACATTGGTTTGTGATGCACCTACCCATCCGTTGTAAGTAATCCCGAAAACACCCCTGATCAAACAGGAATTGGGTAAACTCGAAGATCGTGTCTCCATGGGTCTACTCTATCCAACTTCTGACATCTCTGATGAGCTCGTTTGTCCATCTACCGTTGATGTTGTTTGTCACGTTCCGTTCCACTCTGTGTACAGCTCATCTACTAGGTACCTTCTCTCTCTCCCGCCATCACTAATGCCGCTTTTGTGGTTATGGTTTTATATCCCACGATAATCTGGAGGTTAAGGCTGCGTTCCAGCCTCATCAGTCAACTAACATTTCGAGCTGTGGAAAGAGCTTCCTGTCAAATCTGCACTCCGTATAAAACCACTGAAGAGAGTACACTTGTCTCCTCTTCATGGGTCTTGGACCTCCTTTGTTAGCCATGATTCTACTCAATTCCTGAACCACTCTCTTGCTCTTTCTGGCTGCCTCTTCCACATGTATGAAAAATGTTTGATTCCTGTCCAGCCAGACTCCCAGGTACTTTATGGCTGAATTGGGGTAGATTATAGTATCACTTACTGAGAAATTAATAGGAGTCAGCCTCGGCCGGTCGGAGATCAACATCACCTACACCTTTTCCTCTGCGAGGCGAAGACTATTGGTGGACAGCTATCTCCATACTACCATGGCCGCTTCCACTCCGGTAATCTTCAGCTCATCTTCAATTTTTCATATTAACACCAGGACCAAATAGTCAGCATATGCCACCAGTGTGGTGCCTCCTCCCGAATCCCTCCCTGAGTACCCCGTCAAAAACTATGTTTCACAGGATAGAACCTAATACTGATCCCTGAGGAGCACCTCTTTCCACGTGAAATTCACCTCACCCTCTTCACAGTATCCAACACAAATCTGTCCTTAAAGTATTTTTGAATTACTTTTTACCAAATATGCCGGGATTCGTCCAGTCCTGAGTTCGCGGAATATCACATCTCATGGGATCTCGTTGAATGCATTACGTATATGTATAAGCATAATTGCAGCCAACTTTCTTGTCCTCCAGGTACCTTAGACTCCCAGAGAAGGTAGAGTAGTCATGCGATCGATGCTCGATGGTGCTGAGTAATATTTATTTGTTCTTTTTTTGTACTGAGATTCTTCTAATAATTTCATCATTTCTGTGTATTTTGTATTGGATAATAATATTGTGTATTTCTTCTGATTGGCATTGTTAATATTTTTAATGGGGGCTATAGGTCGCCAAACGGTCCCAACAAAGACTGACGAATGGCAAATGACAGGCATCGTCGCCTGGTAGAGGCCTCTTAACATATGTACATTGTTATATATAACATTTGTTATATGTTGACTTTTTCTTTGTTGTAAATGTCCATGTTTGGTTTCCATAGACAAGGAAGACAGACTATCCTGATAAACGTGTGATTTCTGTTCTATTGTACTTAATGATAATTTTATGTATTCTTTTCTTTTTTGATTTCTAGTACTTTGATTGTATATGGGTTTCTTATCGGTTTCTTATCGACAATGTGATGGAGGCTACCGAGTAACTAAAGGCTGATGGCAACATCCGGGTGTGATGTGGCATAAATATTAGTGAGAGTACCTGAAACTGGATGGTGTTTTGGTCTCCAGGAAGGATTTTATGTGCACCCTGGTTAATGGTAAGGGTGGCGATGGCTCCGTGGTGCAGCGCGAGTGGAATAATGGTATGTGCTTGGGTGAGAGGCACCCTAATGTGGGGATTGTACGTGTGGGAGTCAGTGTGATATTAAAAAAATGTGGGACTCCTAAACGTAGCCACGAAACGTGGCTACGTTTAGGACCAGGGAGGCAGTCTCTATGCCTAGGGTGATTTGGCCCACCTACTTTCAAGAGTGGGGGGATTAGGACTCCCTGATGATAGCATAGAGAAACCTCAAGATATAAAAAATGTCTACCTGGGTGGGCAGCGACTGCTGCCACGACTCTTCGAGGTGACCGCAATTACTATACTCCCTCCTTGCCATCCGCAATCGATGAAGCTTTCCTTCAACGTCTTCACCCAGTCAATGCGCTCTTTGAAGGCATCGTCTACTTGCCACACAGATTTTCCTAAGCTCTGTGAGTTCATTGGTCCACCAGTAAGTTCCTTTACGTTCCACGGCCATTTCTTTAATGGCACCCGTGTCCTTGCCTATCCTATAAACTGTTTCAGTCAACAAATTCTGATCCATGTTCTCCATGCTTCCAATCTCAGTCTGAATGGCTGACCTGAACTGCCCTGCTGTGCTTTTCTGGAAATGTGATCTCCAAACTTTTATATGCACTTCCGGGGTCTTGCTGCCAATCCCTTATGAAATTTGATGGTCGCTTAACGTTTCTTCGTCCAGTGTTTCCCAATTCATCAGCTCCTGTACACTTCTAATACTGACAAAGGTAAAGTCCAGAACAGAGCCACCTCCTCAGCCAGCTCTCTTGAATATCATAACTTTTCTGCGGTTTACATAGAGGAGTTCCTCTGCAGTTACGCAGACGCCATTGCATCTTCTATCACACCACCTCTCTGATTATCCAGATGCACCCCCTAACTTCCTGCATTTAGCATTGAAATCCCCACCAATAACCGCTGCATATTAAAATCGCTGTGTCAGCATTTGCCACCGCCACCCACTGTCCTCACACCTTCACTGTGGGTGGAGGACAGATAAGAACCACTGTCCTCCACCCACTGTCCTTATCTGGTTCAGTAACCAAGATTACATCAGCTTTCTTAAAGCCTATTTTCCAGAACGAATCCATCACCCTGCTGCTTCAGTTGGCATTAAATTGGAAATAGCGCATTAACGAGCAAGCGGCTTGTGCAACGTGACTGCCTTCACCGGCTCCTCCGACATACACTTGCTCTATTCGCTTCCTTAGCTGTTCTCTGACAACTCTCAGTGCTTTTATGTGCCTTGTCACCACATCTAAAACATAACTTAGAGTGATCAGGTCCACCACACTTCACCGCGACTTGAAGTATTCTCTCCATACATCCAATTCTTGGATGAGATATGCAATTCTGCTTCATTCTCATCCAATATTGCAATTTATTTATTTTCTTTCCAGCTTTAAACAGAATAACTTTTGCATTAATTATTTCTTTGCAGTGTTTTTTTAAGTAGCAATCTTTTTTAGAAAAGAAATGTAAAATTCATTTTAACTATATTTTTTCATATCATTTACTTGAAATTTATACTCTAGCATACATAATATATAATTAATAATGGTTTATTAATTATTGTTTATTATATTACTACTTGTGTTATAAAAGTTAAAATTTTATGTATGTTCAGTACGTATTATATCCAAATCCACTAAGTATATATATATATATATATACAATTCCAATAAAAATTAAATATTCCATGTGATGTTACAGAGTAAATTAAATAAACTTCAAACATAAATAAATACTACCACAATAGTCTGTGGATTTGTTTAATATTAATAGATTTAATTTTAGTTATATCATAGGCTGATCTAAAACCTTATAATCCCTTTATGGGTCACTTGTCCCTCATTTATTCTGAATTCTTTTATCCTTACATACACAAGTAATTAGAGAATCGAGACTAACCACACTGTCTCGTTTTAATGTCATTCAGAATAGTAGTATTTCTACTTATAAGCTGATCTGAGATAATATTTTCCTATCGATGGGTTGTGGAAAACCTAACTAATGGATGTAGTCTTTTATTTTCCACAGTACCTGATAAACTAGCTATTAATGAATTTAATGTACATTTACCATTCCGGGAATAAAGATAAATTTTTACCAACACGATTATATAATTCATTCGTAACCAAGAAATTATTAAAATGGATTTAATTTAATTTACTTGGGGTGATTTCTCAGAATGTTACACCCATTCAAATCTAGGAGCTAGTTTAATTATTTTATTCATATATTTATTTATGTACCACTAATGATTATGTTTATTTGAACTATTGCATCTCTAAAAAATAGTATAATATAGGTTTAGCTAATTATTTAAATCTTGAATTATTACTACCTTTAATTAATATTGTGAGGGAAAAAAATTCTGTTTTTTATCTTTAAAAATTTTCAAACAAATTGAGTTATTTTCTTTCTTTATTAGTTTACCAAAATGAACCTTTATGATGAAATTGTAGCTTGATCTAATTACTTTATTTTTTTTAATGATCAATAAATAGTGTATAATTTGAATCCGTCTTGTACATGAAAAAAAAAATACTAAAATTTAGTGATAAGTCATGAAGGCAAAAAACATATAAAAACAGAATTAATTGATTTGCTGTCAAAACAAACAATTTTATAATACAAATATGTATTACATATATAGTCAGTGTAAATTTTACTGAATAAGTTACCAAAATACTGTTTTCATTAATAAAACTAATTTCTTAAATTTTTGAAAATCAAGTAATGTTTAATGAAATCTTGAATTAATACTTTTATTTGTTTTTTCATATTGTACAAAATTATACAACTATCATCGATTCATTTGTAAATATAAATTGTAGCTTATTTTTTTAATTTCTGATTTTACTTTAAATGTGAAAAATATAAAATTATTCTATAATATTTCAAATTAATTAATTTTTTTTTTGTTAAAGTTTCATTAGCATTTCTTTCCAAATTAAATATTTGTAGTGATTAAATAATATTTAAATAAATAATTCATTATTAATTATTATTTTAAGGTTGAATAATGTAGAATAAGTAATTTAATGATTCAGTGTGCTTTTTAAGACAATGCTAACTTATTAATCCTAGTATACTTATGAATAATATTGATACAAGAAATTTACAAATTCTTATATGTACACTGCAAATAAAAATTTAATGGTGTTGAATAAATAGTGTGTAAGGTGAAACTCTTAGGAATTAGTTAAATAAACTACAAAAATGTACAAATTCATGAGCAGATTACAAAGTAGTAATGTGTTTTGCCATTCATTCTTACTTTAAAAACGTTTTAATTTGATATCACTTTTAAATGCTATCTACAACTTTTTGTAATAATACATGAACTTCTGTATTAGTTGTGTTATAGACAGATTGATAGTAACAGCTGTCTACTCTTACTCAGGTTTAATGTCTACTTTAATTTTTTTAATTGTGTTTTGTAAATAGACAGCCAAAGTAAATAATATACGTATATAAGATAAAATCATTTTTTGATGTTTTGTCTTCAAAGATACTACTGATATATATATATATAAATATATACGAGTATATTATAAAAATAGTACTATTATTTTTATTATATTTGCTTCTTCTGTATATTCACATTTGGGACTTTTGCATTATATACAGTTTTGAATCAAAAGCGGATTTTAATGAGAAATAATTTTTAAAGAATAAAATATATAGTGTGTTTCTTGTAACTGTTTTAGTCATTCTGGTAGACAAAAATTAACCAGTATATTTGAATGTTTTCAAGAACCCAGCTGCTTCCTGGTGCATTACTGTCTGTCTGTACATGACACAAATATGTACCTAGAAGACCTATAGCACTCATCCCACATTTGATGTTAATGCAGATTTTTTGGACTAGCCGATATCAATAGTCATTTGGGTGTAAACATCTTAAGGCAGAATCTACAAAGTTTTATTTTGATTAACACTGAGATGGACATATTACAGCATGCACTCATCACTATCTAGTCCTTGGTGCAAGTCAGAAATTGTAATTGTTTTGGGTTAATTATATATTTAATACATCGTTTTAAGGTTTTCTTGCAAATATATTGTACAGCATACAGGAATATTTCTTTGGTTTTATGGTATATTCCTTCCAAACCCATTGTTGTGGATGCATTTTCCCTTCGTTGTATTTCCTAGGCATAAAACATGAATCAGTATATCCTTTCTCACTGTTTAAAAGGATTCTGTAATAATTCAGCATACTCTTTCTTCAAATAATTTTACAAATGATATTTGGATTTTTCACCATCTAAAATTCCTTTTCACAGAAACTGATCATTGTGTAATTTTTAACCACGATAGGTAAACAATATTATTTAGTGAAAGGCAACAACTGGTTTCCAAATATGTACCTTCTAATCAGTGTTTTATATATTAATTTATTGCACTGTTAGTGCTCAGTTTTTGGAGTAATTGACAAATCCAGATGAATGTTAATGCAAAATTTATTTTAATGCGACACCCCAAGGTTTTAAAAAACTGAACCTCCTTTTTTGTTGCATCCACATCACACTCTACCATGTATTTTGACATTGCAATTAACAGTTAACGAACTGGCCATAACAAAAAAATTGTATGGATGGCACAAAAAACTGAGTAGTAGTTCTTTTACATTGAGTAATAGTACAATTAGAAAAGTAAATTTATATAGGTAGGAAAGTGATACACAACACTCATTAAGATAAAAGTTATCACACTAGCTTTTTATAATAATGAATTTTAAGAAATAGTTTCCTTTTTATTAATAATTTTGAATTAAGAAAAATAATTTCCATTATAATGCCATACTAAAATTCAAAACCCCCTGATAATCACAATTTTGATCCAATTAGCATACTTTTCCTTACACAGTATACTGTGTAAAGATTAACTTATAACCGGAAAGATAAAGATACAACCTGAGATATCTTTTTAAATTAATTCCAAAACTGTAATTCAATGATTTCCAAAAAAACTATTATAAATCTCAAAACAAAATATGGTTGATAAACAAATTAATTTTAGATTTGTCAATTTATTTATTTTATTAAATGACCAATAAATAAATAAGAATATGTAACAATAGTTTTACAATTTTTTTTCCTATTATTTCCTAATGTCTACATTGCAATCTACTCAACTAGTAAACAATAAGCAACCACCTCCGCCTCCCGGCACATTGGGAAGAGGATGACATGTAAATGAAATGTAGTCTTGTACAGACTCAGGCTGACCCCTGGGATGTGTAATTATTTAAACCCCAGCTTCTAAATTACACAAGTATCCACTATCTAGTATTAAAATCCGTATAAAAGCAACAAACGTTTACTAGGATTTGAACCTGAGAACCTTCGATTCGAAAATCAGCTGTTAATAATATACGATGAGTTTTACTACTTACCAGCCCAGTGGGCTGTACAGAATTTAATGGTGAGAAAATTTATCTAAAATAAATAACAATTTTAATTTAAAACAAAACATGGGAAAAAATGTTATAATTTTAAACAGAACCAAAAATCTTTCAGCTGTTGGAAAAAAATTGCATTGTAAATCTATATATCGATCAGAAGTATTTTTTTGTGCTTCCTCAAAAACTCTTTGTCTCAGAACAAGTTTTCAAAACACAAAAGTAGAATATCAAATCATTATATGGCACCCAAAAATCAAATAGACCGATAACACTGATAAACATAATTTTTGTTTCCTAACATGCGATACATTATTTTAATCAGTTTTTTTGATTCTGAAAATGAATATGAACTCAGAACCTTTCTATTACCACCATTTTTGAAAAATTTTTGAATTTTAATTAAAGAATTTTTTTTATTTTTCAACATATAGTTGAATTTTAAGCTTCTATATTATATTTTGTTAGCTCATTTATTACTGTTTAACTTTGTTAACATAATTTGTAAGCTATAAATAAACAAATTATTCCAGTTCCTGAGCCACCTATGAATGAAAGTTTCGAAAGCAGCGATAAAGAATCAGGCAGTGCTTTCGAAGTAGACAAAAACAACTTTATTGATGCACACAACTTAATTTGGTTTATTCCACATATAAACAAACCTCTTCCAATATCTGATGATTTAGTGGTAATAAGTTTTTTCAATACGATTGTGAACAAGGTTCCGCTAAGCGCGATCCTACACCAATTTCTAACTTCCTGAACAAGAAATATTTATTCGCAATTTTAACGCAAAGAAGTCTTTCCTTCTAATAATTTTTAATGATACTTGGAAGTATTACTCTAATTCTTCAATCTTGTAACTGTTTTAAGATGCCATATCTCCAAGTCATATCAAAATATGATACCAGTATTATATACAATGAAAACGATCAAAATGAATTGGATACTATATTAAATAAAATTGATAAAAACATAAAATCTATCATGGAAACAGAAAATAACAATTGTTTAAATTTTTTAGACATGAAAATATATAATAATAAAATTAGAAATATTTCATAAGCCTTCTTCAAAAAATGCAATAATTAACTACAATTCATTTCATCCGTAATCCCAAAAGATGATTGTTATCAATGCACTTTTATATACAGTAATACATTATTTAAAATATGATAAATTTTCCCTAAATAAAGAAATTGAAATAATTAAAAATATTGCTCATACATATGGATATAATACTAATACAATAAACAAATTATATAATAGAATAAATAATAAAATTAATACGATAAACAATATAACATTAATAACAGAAAAAACTGAAAAACTATATACAAAAAATGAATTAACGCCATATGGTCAAAAAATCTAAAGATTTTACAAAAAAAATTAACATAACACCGGCGTATGCTACAAGTAATAAACTAATTAAATATATAAATAATAATTATAATAAAACAATAAATAATGATGATTCTAAATTTAATAAATTCACATATTTCATTTGTGAATTATACCCATCCGTATATTGTAATTATTAATCATGTTAGTAATACAATGAAGATTGATACTGATAGGTTCCTTGTTGATATACACGAGGTGTGTGAGAAAAGTAATGAGACTGACTTTTTACTTACCAAAGTTTTTATTTTTTTCAAACAACAACATTATCTCCTTCAAAGTAGTTCCCTTGGTAGCTTACACCGGCGGAGTCTTTGTTCCACTCCTGGTAGCAGCGGTGAAAGGCTTCAAATGGTAGGGCTTTTAACTGGTCGGTCACAGTCTTTTGAATGCTCTCCAGAGTTTCAAAATGACATCCTTTTAAGACATGTTTCAATTTCAAGAAAAGGAAAAGTCACAAGGACTCAAATCAGGTGAATAGGGGGGTTGAGAAACCGTAGGAATGCGTTTTGAGGTCAAAAATTCCCTGACGGAAATGGCCGTATGCACGGGGCATTGTCACGATGAAGCATCCACTTTTCTGCTATGTCTGGTCTCACGCGAATCACTCTTTTTCTGAGCCTTTCAAGGACACCTTTGTAAAACACTTGGTTGACAATTTGTCCTGGAGGAACAAATCGTTTTTCATGATATTCCGACTGTCAAAAAAGCCAATCAGCACGGTTTTGATCTTTGATTTGCTCATTCGACATTTTTCGGCCGAGGAGATGACGGAGTGTGCCACTCTTCGCTTTGCCGCTTTGTTTCAGGATCGTACTCAAATATCCGGGATTCATCACCTGTGATCACAAGATTGAAGAATTCTTGGTCATTGTCAATTCTCTCAAGAAGATCAGCGCTCACGTTTGTTCCATTGTCCTGTTCCGTCGTGAGGTTTTTCGGCACTAATTTCGCATGTCCAAATCATTTGTCCAAATTTTATGTACAGTGAAAGCGTTTAAATTTAACTGTTCATTCATCATCCTTATTCTTAGACGATAGTCTGATCTCACAAGAACTCTCACACACTCAACGTTTTCGTCAGATTTGAAGTTGAAGGTCTCCCTGAACGAGGTTGATTTTCAACGTGTTCTCTGCCTTCCAAAAATTATTTGTGCCAGCGGAAAACTTGTGCCCTTCATAAGCAATATTCCTCATAGACCTGTTTCAAATTTTCAAAGGTCACACTCGCGGATTCTCCAAGTTTAACACAAAACTTGATTGCACAACCTTGCTCTAAATTCCGATGCTCCATTGTCGTAACACACAACAAAAACACAACTTCACTGATGGCTCTGACAAAAATAATGCGTTGTCTGCGGAGTTGAACTCGTACTGAGAATGTGGAAGGGATGAACCAACCGGTCTAGTACAGACCGGTAGACACAGCGTTGCCAGATAGCTCGCAGTGTTACCAATCTCATTACTTTTCTCACACTCCTCGTACATATGGAAATAATCCTTCCTACTATATTTCTTGTTATGACAAACATAAAAATTGATGTTGTTAGGATTAGAACTTCTTTATGGTGAGTTATTGATTTAAATTCATGTATTCAATATTGATTAATTTTTGAGCTTCCCTCGCCTGTTTTACTGGTGGGTGATTTTGATCATAATTCTCTTTGGGGATCGGATGGAGTAGATCGCCGCGGAAGAGAATGGGAAAGGTTCCTGATGAATTCTGACCTTATTCTTTTAAACGATGGGTCAGGAACTTTTTCAATGCCAGAGATGGATCGACGTCCTATATAGTTCTTGCACTCATAAGTGGATCGATAGCACCGAGGTACACCTTCCATGTTTTAGACGATTTGAATGGAAGCGATCATTTCCCGGTGCAAATTATAACTGATGTTACACGAAAAAAATACCCCATCTCTAAAAGATGGTTGTTTGATAAGGCAGATTGGACGAGCTTCACAGCTAGAACGATACTCCCTGAAACAACTGGAGTTATTGGAGATGATGTCGACGCTATAACTAATGCGATACTTGAGTGGGCATCGAGATACATTCCCAAAACATCCGGGATACTTACGAAGAAACCCGTTCCATGGTGGAACGATGAAATTAGTGAAGCTATTAAAAGAAAGAAAAGATAGTATAACGGCTTTAAGAAACGTCCTACCACAGAGAATCATATTGCCTTTAAAAAATACAGGGCGTATGCAAAATGACTCATGAAAGATTCAAAGAAACGATCCTGGCAGCAATACGTGTCATCCATTGACAGAACTACTACTGCATCAGACGTTTGAAGGAAAGTGAAGGCGATTTGTGGGCGTAAAAACTTTGCTTCCATAACTAGCCTTCAAGATGAAGATGAAATTAAGGACACTCCAAACGAAATCGCAGAGTTATTATCCAATCACTTCGAGAAGGCCAGCAAAACGGCTAACTACGAAGAAGTTTTTCGGATGAAAAAAGAAGAATTTGAAAGTCTACTAAATTTCCGAACTGAGTATTATTATTCATATAATGTACCATTTAAAATGGAAGAATTCGTGAAAGCGTTGGAGAAAGCAAGCAACACAGCTGCTGGTCCGGATGAAATCCATTATAATATGATCAGGCAGCTGAATACCACTGCAAAACGCAGATTATTAGAACTGTATAATCAAATATGGTGGGATGGAATGTACCCGCAGCAGTGGAAAAAAGCACATGCTGTTCCAGTACCGAAGAAGAATAAAAATTTAACAGATCCCATTTCCTTGAGTGTCCTATTTCCTTGAGTGCGCTATGGGAAAAATACTCGAAAAAATGATTAATAATCGACTCGTTTAGGTTTTATAAAAAGAAAACCTGATATCACCATATCAAGCAGGTTTTCGGCAATAACACTCTACCACAGATCAAATGTTCAACTTAGAGAATATAATATACAACAGCTTTATCACAAGGAAGCATTGTGTCGGAGTCTTCTTCAATCCGCAGAAGGCTTTTGATATGACCTGGCGATATGGAGTAATACTCGATACATGAGGGGGCATTCGTGGCAATCTGCCAGTCTTACTCAGCAACTATATGAATGACCGTACTTTCCAAGTACGCGTCATCAATGAATATTCATCTGTAAGAATCTTGGAAAATGGCATATTACAAGGTTCGCCGTTGAGCGGTACCTTGTTTACCATTGCCATTAATAAATTGATTTTAACCATTCCAGTAGAAATCAGCAAAAGCGTCTATGTTAATGATTTGGCAATTGTGTATGCCAGCAACAAGACAGCTATGGTGAAATACAATTTACAACGGGCGATTGACGCTCTAAACGAAGTTGCTAGGAATAAGGAATTCCAATTATCACCAGAAAAAACGTGCTGTGTACACTTGTGTAGGAAGGGAATTCCTTACCGAAGTCCTACGTTAACAATTGGTAATAATCCAATGCAATGTAAGGACAATGTGAGATTTTTAGGACTAGTATTGTATAAATCCCTTACATCGGGATTACACATACCGGACTTGAGTGTTAAATGCAAAAAGCCCTAAAGATTATCAAATGTTTATCGAATATTGATTGGGGCTCAGATAAAGAGATATTATTGAGATTGTATAAGTCATTGGTTCAATCGAAACTAGACTACGGATGTATTGTATATTCATCCTCTAGGAAGTCGCATTTAAGAAATTTAGACGTAATTCATAATAGCGGAATAAGATATGCGTCAGGCGCTTTCCGCACAAGTCCGGCGACTTGTCTAATGTCCGAAGCCTAGTCAGGCCATATTAGACTAGTCGGGCCAGACTAGACTAATCAGGGGCCGATTGAGAGGCGGGAACCTGGCCGACCCCGACACTGGGATCGCACCAGTCACCGCCCGTGGAAGGGGGGACACTTGCCCCCCTGCGTGATTTTTTGTGGCCTTTGAGGCTTCGAGGCCACCTCAGTTGCAGGAGGCTTGGGAGCCTCCATAACAGACTTTGTAGCAATCACTTTCCTCTTATCATCAAGGATCTCGCTAAGACGAACTTGGCATTCCGGCTTGGCGTCCGCCTTCTTCTGAACAAGAGCAACTTTACAGGTTCTTTACTGTTGAAAGGCTTCATTTGATTTTCAATAATTCTTTCAATCATGTTAGCCAAAGTGGGCGCAATTTTGCTGATGAGCTGACTTTCATCGACAGCAACTGGAGCAGGAACAGGAACAGCAGCAGCCTGAGCATAAGTTGTTGCTCTAGGTTTGCGGGCGTTTTCTATCTTTTTAGCTTCTTGGTAGCTGACTTTCTGCAGGGTTTTAACTTCCTGCACAGCTACCTTGTCTTTGTAGACAGGACAATTCCTGGATCTACATCAATGCTGTCCCTTGCAATTTATGCATGTAGGAGTCTCTTTATACGGCTCTCCTCATGCACCTCATCGCCGCACACGCATATTTGCGGTCTGTCACATCTGAGAGCGGTGCGGCCAAAACGTTGGCACTTAAAGCATCTCATTTGCTGCGGGATAAATGCCCGCACATCCAATCGATGTATTCCCGGTCTTACCTTCTCCGGCAAAGTAGGCCGATTAAATGTGAGACCATGAGAGGCTGAACGTAGGACCTCGCCATTCCTTCTCATGTTCAACCGGCGACACTCTATTACTCCTTGTGCTGCTAGTTCTTCAACAATTTCTTACTCCGAACAGTTTTAAAGATCCCGATAGACCACACTACCCCTTGAGGTGTTGAGTAAGCCATGGGGATCGACGCGAACAGCCAATTCTCCAATTTTTTCCAGCCCTAGGATCTTTTGAGACTGAGTATCATTTACAGTCTCCACATGAAGTCCAGTGAAGGTTTTTCTAATTTCCTTAACAGGGCCTCCAGCACATTTATTTATTTCTCGAGCAATGAGATAGGGACTCACCCTCGAGAAATTACCACCTTCCTTTGTAATATTTAGGTTTTGGTACGTTGCTCTTGAAAAGAGCTTTTTGCAAGCTCTTACTTGCCTCAACCTCAATACGACGAGATTCTGTACTCTTTTTGATTTTCGCCTCAGGCGAAACGGCCGTTCTAAACGAGGGTGTTTTCGTGAACCCTCTGCCACGTTTGTTTGTTGTTCACTTTGCATGGAATTTAATCCCTTCTGTAGTAAGGCTATCCGCCTGGGTACACCCCCTACTCCAGGGCTACCAACCCTGGAGGTCCGTTCCGGTACTCCGGTGGAACCGGCATATGTATTGGCAGAGAGCGGATGCGCAGTCTCTGCACTGACTTCAGGCACACCGAGGTTTTCACGGCTCCCATGGGCTGAAAAACATGGGCACCTTAACTACATGCTTGCCATCGCGGAGGGCATGTGGACAGCGAGAGGCCTCCGTTACACCTGCAAATAACTTTGACCGTGGCCGGCACATCGCCAGCTCTAATGGTGGTATCAATCCATGTCCTTAATTGTTAAAAAATGTCGTACTTGCAGGTGGCCGCGAAAGCCAGTCCTTAAACTTGACCTGTAGATGTAATTCGGCCGAACAATAGCATGTCCGAGAACACTCGGAACTCTGTTAGCCAGCTGCATGTATTGCACGTGAGTGCAGCTGTTGCCGCCCTTGACATGGAACGTATGTGTTGTGTTCCGGACGTGGGAATTATCTACCTCAGGGTATTACTATTTTTCTTTTTTTTAGTTTTTTTGGGGCATCGACTACTTTGGTCATTAGCTCCGTCCCACTTCAAAAAAAATTAAAAAAAAGGTTCAAAATTTCTTATTCTAATAGAACTTTCGAATCCAATAATCACCGTCTAGGCTTTCCATTCGGCCATCCTTTCTTGCACCTTTTTTCCATTCTGCGAATGGCCTCAACTTCCGATGAAGTGTGTCTGAACATGTGTCTTGGACATGGCATCTTCTTCTCTTTCTGATGCCAATGACGTTCGCCGGCTTACATCAGGTGATGAAAGCTTCATTGGTGCTGTTAGCATTGTTGCTATGGAATCTAAACTAGCAAGCGATGCACTTTCGACGGCTGATGAGCTGGATTCAATTTCTAATGCAGTGCTGGGTCCAGCTGAAATAGATGCTCTCGCTAAAGCTGTTCTTTGAGCTTCTGGAGGCTCCATTGTTGCAGTTTTTATATAATCTGTGTCTGGTCCTTTTTCAATAATGACTTGTACCTCCATTTTGGTAGACTCAGACTTTTCCGGTACTCTCGGGACAATTTCTTTAGTTTTATTACTAGACGACGGAATGACCTTTTTTCCTTTTTCAAGACTTTTATTTATTACATCAGTTGGTGGCGTCATAATCGTTGGTTTTGCTAGTTTTTTAGGCTGTGCTGGTACGTGTCTTATGTCAATGGCGTCAGTCGGAGAGTGAGCCTTCTCATGTTTAGTTGGTTCTGTCCGATGAGTCGACTCAATCTTTGAATCAATGATTCTTTCAATCATTGTAGCAAAACTTGGTGCCATCTTATTAAGCAACTGCTTCTCGTTAATTTTAGGTGTGGAAGGGGCAGCCGCTGCTTCTGCATAAGAAGTCGATGGTCGAGGTGTACGTTGATTAACAATTTTTTTCGCCTCAGGATAACTGACCTTTTGAAGCGTTTTAACTTCCTGAATAGCCGTTTCTAATTTATATATAGAGCAGTTCCTTGAACGACAGTTGTGGTGCCCTTTACAGTTAACGCAGATTGGAGGGTTTTTACATGGGTCACCCTTATGTTTTCACTCCACATATACATATTTCCTGCGCTTCACATCTAGCTGCAGTGTGTCCAAAACGTTGACACTTAAAACATCTCATCGGCTGCGGAATGAAAGCCCGTACATCAAGCCGATGGATGCCAGCTCGTACCTTTTCAGGAAGATTCGGCCTATTGAATATCAAAACATGCGAGGCCGAAGGAAGAATCTCACCATTTCTTCGCATGGTTAATCTGCGAAACTGAGTAACTCCCTGACTCGACATTTCTTGTACAATTTAGAAGATCGCGACAAACAACAACTCCTCTTGATGTATTAAGGGTGCTATGCGGTTGTACAGATACCGCAAATTCACCGATCTTCTTCAACGCTTGGACTTTCTGGCTTTGCATGTCGTTGATAGTTTCGACATGCAATCCATTAAAAGTCTTCCGGATTTCCTTGACAGGACCACCAGCACAATTAGTAATCTCTCTAGCGATTAAGAATGTACTAACTTTTTGAAAGTTTCCATTCTCCTTTGTAATAATTAAAAATCATGGCTTAGGTGCGTTATAGCCAAATAAGGTCTTCCTTAAGTCTTTACTGATTCTATCAGCATCTTTCTTATTTTTTTAAGACTCTTTACTCTTTTTCCTCTTCGCTTGTGGCGAATCGGAGGTTTCTAAACGAGGGTGTTTACGTGCACCCTCTGCCACATTTGATTGTTCAAGGATATTCATGTGGGTTTATCCCTTCTATAGCAAGGCTAGCCGCCGGGTACACCCCCAGTCCAGGGCTACTAACCTTGGAGGTCTGATCCGGTACTCCGGTGGAACCGGCATATGTCCTGGCAGAGAGCGGATGCGGAATCTCTGCTCTGACTCCAGGCTCCTACTCACCGAAGCTTTCAGAGCTCCCATGCACCGACACACATGGGCACTATTGCTACATGTTTGCCATCGCAGGGGGCATGTGGACAACGGAAGGGTCTCCGTTACATCTGCAATAAAATTGACCCTGGCCGCCACATCGCCAGCTCTAAATTTGGTATGTGTCCATTTCCTAATCAATTAATTGTTCGTATCCTGCAAGTGGCCGAAAAATCCAGTCCGTCTTCAGACCTGAAGATGATAGCAGGACAAAGAAAGGAATATATTCAAGGAATTTACTCGGAGCCCCGTTAGCCAGCTATAAGTATTGTACGTAAGTACAGCTGTTTCCACCCTGGACGTAGAACGTAGATGTTGTGTTCCGGACATGGGTATTACCTACCTCAGGGCATTATTATTATTATCATTATTATTATTATTATTATTATTATTATTATTATTATTATTATTATTATTATTATTATTATTATTATTATTATTATTATTCTCTTGGGAAAGCCCAGTAAAAAGCATCCTGGCCGGCCCATAGGCAAGGCGCAGGAGCTATAACTATTGTTCTGACGTGCATTGTATATGGTAGCATGAACTATTGAAAACTATGGGTAAAATGTAAGAATGAAAGATAAAATACCAGACATAACAACTTATGAACTGCCAGATGTTAACGGCCATTGTCCCCCGTCTGCAGTTCCATCTGATGACGATCAGGTGGCCCCTCAAGAACAGGCGTTATCTTATCGCTCGAGCTTGTGATGTACCGACGGACCAAGCGGCATGTATCCAGCAACACAGCCTTCTGCATTGGTCGGAACAGATTTGCTGGTGCTCCAACGGATCTTAATGAACCATGCAGAGAACGTGGAATCTCTCCCATCGCGCCCAAAACCACCGGGACCACTGTTACGCTCTCCTGGTCCCAAATCTCCCTGACTTGTTCTGCAAGATCCCTATACTTCACTAGTTTTTCCGTGTACTTCTTCACTATGTTGGTGGACAATGGGATTGTGACATCAATCAGGAAGGTGATTTTTTCCTGCTTCTTGGTCAGAACGATGTCTGGCCTATTATGCTCCACTGTCCTGTCCGTCAGAACAGTACGATCGTAGTACAGTTTATACTGATCGTCCTCTAATACAGACTGAGGAGCATACTTAAAATACGGGACTGAAACGGAGAGGAGACCCAGGTCCAAAGCGAGTCTCTGATGAAGTATCTTCGCCACGTTGTTATGTCGGACTGTATATTCCCTTGGAGCTAAAAACTGACACCCGCTAACGACATGTTCGATGGACTCGTTGGTCGATCCACAAAGACGGCACAGGTCAATGGTTACAGCAGGATCCTCGACGACATGCTTTCTGTAGCTGAGTGTGCTGATGACCCTGTCCTGTATAGCAAATACAAGGCCCTCCGTCTCAGCAAACAACTCGGCATACTTCAGCCAGGCCACAGACGCATCTCGATCAACCGCTTCATCCATAAGCGCCGCATAGTACCTCCCATGCAACTCCTTCGAACGCCACCTATCCATCACACTGATCTCGGAGAAGGTATCCTCAAGGGGCTGAAATTTCTCATCACCGAGGCGCAGTGGGGTTAGATTACTGTCACTTTTTACTATAACCCCGTGGAGCAAGCTGGATTGGCTCTTCTCTAGGAAGTATTTCCGGAGATTCAGCAGTTGTTTTGCATGAACCTCCCGCAAATCCACAACGCCTCTTCCTCCTCTATTCCTGGACAGGTGAAACCGCTTGACAGAGCTGAGCGGGTGATGGGAGCGGTGTCGCGTGAACGATACACGAATCATTCTATTAAGCCCTTCAAGGTCTGTCCGCGTCCAATTTATCACGCCAAAGCTATAGGAAATCAACGGAACGGCAAATATGTTAATGGCCTTTACCTTATTAGAACCATTCAACTGGGAACTCATGACGGCTCTTACTCTACTCTTGAAGCCAGATGTAAGGTCCTCTTTCGCTCGACTATGGCTAATTCCAATATCCTGCAGGAAACCAAGGTACTTATATGTCTCACCACGCTGCATTGCATTCATGAGTGCAGGAGCATCCATCTGCGGCACTTCACACGCCTCAATCTGCGACCATTTTCCTCTCTTCATAGCATTGACCCTACACTTGTCAAGACCAAAACTCATGCATATGTCGACACTGAACCTCTCGACTAATTTGACAAGTTGCCGGATCCCTTTTTCAGTGTCAGAAATAAGCTTAATATCATCCATATACATGAGGTGGCTAAAACTGTACTGCCCAAGAGCAAAACCCTTCTTGGACTTCTGTAAGATGGCAGACAGAGGGTTCAACGCTAAGCAAAACCATAGAGCGCTCAAGGAATCGCCCTGAAAAACAAAAATTTTTTTTATTATTCTTATTATTATTACCCAGGGCACAGGTCCCACGGTGTTTCAGGTGCCATGGGTATGGACATCTGGCTCGTGGATGCAAGGGGCCTGACAGAAGCCGGCTCTGCCATAAGTGCGGGTTAGGGGAGCACAAGGCTAAGGAGTGTTCGGCCCCCCTTCGGTGCATGCTCTGCCAAGAAAAAGGGGTGAACGCTTCGCAGCTGGCTCACGTACCTGGAACAAGGGAGTGTCAGGTCTTCCGGGCAGCCCTGGAGCAGGCGAAGAGAAGGCTCCGTTAAAATGCTGAACATAATACAGGCCAACCTTAACAGGAGCCGGCTAGCTGATGACTTGCTGCTGCAGCTAGCCAGAGACAGGGAGGCCGATTTGGTGCTGATCAGCGAGCAGTACCGGGACCGTGACGACTCCCAATGGTTCCGAGACTCGCTCGGGACTGCCGCGATATGGATTCCGTATCGCAGCAGAGCCCAAGTTCGGAGGCACGGCGCAGGCGAGGGTTTCGTTTGGATCTGCTGCGGTGAAGTGACGATTTTTAACTGCTACCTCACCCCAAATGATTCGATAGCGGACTTTCGCCGGAAAGTTGACGCGCTGGAGGATGTCATCCTCGCTGCCGCTGGTGAGATGGTGGTAGCAGGGGACTTCAACTCCAGGGCGGTAGACTGGGGTATGGCGCATACCAACTCCAGAGGGAAATACATTCTGGACATGGCGGCACGTACTGGACTCGTGATTCTCAATACAGGGAACACGACGACGTTCCGCCGCCCAGGATATTTGGAAACCATTCCTGATATTTCCCTCGCCTCCGAAGAGTTGGTCACGCTCGCCCAGGACTGGAGAGTCCTCGAGGATTATACCGGTAGCGACCACCAATACATCTCATTTAGAGTCCTAGATGGTACACGAGAGCGCCCGGGGCCCCCACGGCAGGCGAAAAGATACAAAATCAACAAAATTGACGAGAATAAATTCTCCTCAAAGATCTCCTCAGGGGTGGTAGCCCCTGAAAACTTCGCCAACGGGGGGAACGCTGGCGCTGAAGCCGTAGTTGCTGCGACTATGCGGCTGATCGCTTCTGCATGCGACGCCTCCATGCCCCACGGGGGGCCAGGGCACCAGAAGTGACCCGTGTACTGGTGGACACCGGAGATTGCGGGGTTGCGCCGGGAGTGTCTTCGACTAAGACGAGTGGCGCAACGTGCGAGGAATCGCATAGACGCGAACGCCAGGTCAGCCGAGTACAAGACGGCAAAGAAGCGGCTCCGAAGGGCCATCAACGTGAGCAAGGCACGCTGCTGGAGAGAACTGACGGAGACCGTGGATGCAGACCCTTGGGGGCTAGGTTACAAGATAGTAACTCGGCGATTGGGGGTCTCGCGGTCACCAGCTCCACTAGACGAAGCTAAAGCGGAACACGTCGTTAAGACGTTGTTCCCGGCGCACTCGGTCCGTGCCGAGCGGGACTTCAGCGACGTGGGCGACTTCCCGCTCTTCTCGATGGAGGAATTGGAAGGAGTCCTACGGTCGCTGAAATGTAAAAAAGCCCCTGGTCCCGACGGTATACCGGCCGAGGTACTCAAACTAGTGGGGCGCTGCAGGCCCCGTCTTCTACTAGACATGTATAATGCATGTGTGAAGGCTGGGTCTTTTAGCGCCAGGTGGAAGACCGCGCGTCTTGTGCTAATTCCCAAAGGAAAAGAAAACCCAGAGTCGCCGTCCTCCTACCGCCCATTGTGTATGCTTGACACAGCTGGGAAGGTATTGGAGAAGCTGTTAAAGAAAAGACTGGTTACGGCGATGAATCAGGCAGGTGGCCTGTCACCTAACCAGTACGGTTTCCGGCAGGGTCGATCGACCCTAGACGCAATTCAGGAGGTTGTTGAGGCAGTGCGGCGAGCAGAGGACCACAATCATTTTTCGCGACGTGTGGTCCTTCTCGTTACGTTGGACGTAAAAAACGCGTTCAACTCCGCACGATGGAGCGATATGATTCGGGCCCTGGAGCATTCGTTCCATGTGCCTCAATACCTTCTGAGAATGGTAGACGCATACCTGAGGAACCGCGGTCTCATTTACGAGACCGCAGCAGGCTGGCGTAGGACTACGATCACGTCAGGGGCGGCGCAGGGGTCGATTCTCGGCTCCGACCTTTGGAACGCCGTCTACGATGGCTTGCTGAGGCTGGAGATGCCTGAAGAATCTGCCTTGGTTGGGTACGCTGACGACGTTGCGCTACTTGTCGCAGACCGCGACGTGGAGCGCGCCCAACTGAGGCTCAGTCGGGCCATGCACAGAGTCGGTGCCTGGCTGGACGATCATGGATTGTCTCTAGCTCTCAGCAAAACAGAGATCGTGGTTCTCACGAAGAAACGTATCGACACCCTTCTTTCCCTGCGGGTCGGGGTAGAGGTTGTCGAGACCAAGCCTGCCGCAAAGTACCTCGGTATGATGATTGACCGGAAACTCAGCTTTGCTGAGCAGCTTCGTACAGCCGCCGACAAAGCTGCGAGAGCCGTAACTGCTCTCAGCCGGCTTATGGCGAATTTCGGCGGACCGAAGGCCAGCAGACGGCGATTGCTGATGTCCACGGTACATTCCATCCTGCTATACGGGTCGGAAGTGTGGGCCCAGGCATTAAGAGTTGCGAGAAACCGGATGCGGCTCGCGCAGGTGTAACGCACCGCTGCCTTGCGAGTCGCTTCCGCGTATCGGACGGTCTCCGAGCCTGCAGTACTTGTGGTCGCCGGCGTCATACCCATTGCTACTTTAGCAAGGGAGCGCCAGGCGATCTACGGGAGGCGGCGGGCAGGCGGAGACCGGGTGACCATTGCCAACGAGGAACGCACTCGCACATTCCTCGCATGGCAAGAGACCTGGGACCACGAGACCAGAGGACGATGGACCGCAAGGCTTATTCCTCTGGTCAGACCGTGGACGGAGCGACGGCATGGAGAAGTGGAGTACTAGATGACCCAATTTTTAACGGGTCACGGGTACTTCCGCGCTTACCTCCATGTCATAGGGAAAGCGCCGTCCCCCGACTGCCTGTATTGTCCCGGTGTACGGGACGACGCTGAGCACACCTTTTTCAAATGTGCTCGGTGGGCGGCAGATCGAGGGACATTAGAGGCGGATCACGGAGCACTGAGTCCCCACAACGTGGTTGCGATGATGCTCCGTGACCTGGGCAGCTGGGAAAGCGTAGCCCGATTCGTCGGCAACATACTCAGGGCCAAAAAGGTTGACCTGGACAGTCCTGAAAATTAGGTAGCACCTAACAGGCTAGTATAGGAGGACTCGACCGGAAGTAATGTGATAAACGGTTCCGGGTCGAGCCCTGGTAGAAAGGGGGGTGGTTTTTGTCGGTAGTCCGCTGATGGTGATTGGATAATACCATCAGCGGGAGCCCGACACTCCGTGCGTAAATGCATTTCCACCTCCCTCCTCAAAAAAAAAAAAAAAAAAAAAAATTATTATTATTATTATTATTATTATTATTATTATTATTGCAAACTGTCAAAAGAAAATTCCTCATTTTATCTTCTCTTACCAAATTTTTTTTTTATTAGATTATAATAATACAATTTTAGATAGTTATGGCTACGAATCACCATTTACCTTTTCTTCTAACACTTACGTTTTTCAAATATTCATTAAAATAAATAAATAAAAAACCCCGAAGTTTTTCTGAGAGATTTACTTTCAGCTTTCCGAAACCAGATCTTAAAGTCCTTTTATTTATTTAAATATAATAGTTCAGTAAGAAAAAAAATGCGAAATCGTTTTATTCCCAATTGTATTAGATGTAAGAATACAGAATTTTTATCGTGGAAATAGTCCGAAGTGAATCTATTTTGTGAAGTAAAGTACATAACAACTGTGCAAGCTTTATAATAAAACAATATTTTCTCCGGAGGCATAAAAACCTATTTTAAATTCTAAGAAATTATTTTCATACAAGTGTCACTTTTCGTGAAAGAATTTGTCTCTACTTACAAACATTTATTCTTAAAAACACGCTAATACCATTTCCACCAAAAATTACGCTAAATTGTTCAGTACATTAACTATATTTTTAGGTACATTTTCATAATGAGAAACAAGTTGAACGTGACTGACAACGGGCGCACAAACAAATAGAATTTGTTGAAATTGCAGACTTTGAAATTATTTTTAATTATCTCATTATTTTGGTTAAATCAGAAGTAATTCTCACATAAAAGCACTTTAGTTTCAGATATTATGTTATATTTTCTACTACTTATCGACTATACGTTTTCTAATAGAGGTCTCAACTTTTGAGCATAAATGTGTAGCAACCCGGAAACTGAAGCTGGTAATAGTTTTCTTCTCATTTTGTACAGTCAAAAATCATACCAAATTTAAATTTGTACTTACTTTACATACACAAACGGATACTAAATAACACGAGTACATGAGGAAAGAATTCCACAGAATATGGATGGATCAACGGATGAACCGAGCACGGAATCCGAAGACAAATGATCGTGGGACCAGCCTCTGGAATTGGGTGGCGGGGGCTTCCCGGAGTCGTTGTCCGTCAATCGCCCCCAGAGGACGCCACGGAGTCATTTCGAATCGGATGGCAGAGAGCCTGGGAGATCACGTGGAGGCTGAGTACATGCCATAGAGATTAGTTCCGGCCCTGCGTGACTGCTGGAGAGGGAGATTTTTTAGCGTGTGAGAGCTCCACACTGCCATCAGAGCGGGCCTGGTGGCGGCTGGCAGAGCATTTTCTTCTCCCAACGGAAAAAAATACACAAATACATATAAATAACACATAAGTACATACAAACAACTGGCGTAATACTTGTTTGCTTCTATACTCTTATTTTTTGTACTTTGGCTGAATTGTACTCTCTGCTAGCGCACAAGTTTTTTTTTTTTTTGGCAGTGCCCTTATTATTTTATATGGTTTTGTCTAAATAGAAATGAATCTATTTTTTTTTTCACCTCATTTTGATTGTTATATATATTATTTTTGATTCCAACAGGCCTTTGATAAGGCATATCTGGCTTGCTCTACAAGTTAAAGCTACAACCTCCTCAAACCTTCTTCCTTGTCTTGCGAAATTATCTTGATGGGCGTTTCTATCAGGTGAAATGTAATGACGAGTTTTCAAAATTCTTTGAGATTGGGTCAGGTGTCTCTCAGGGCTCTGTGTTGGGCCCTGTGATGTATTCCGTACTCGCTGCGGACATTCTGGCCCTGGATGATTGCATAGTCACCACGTTCACCGATGACACTGCTATCCTGGCTGTTAACGAAGAGCCTGGCCTAGCCTCGCAGGACCTCCAAATGGCGCTAGACGTGTCTGCACGTAAATAAGAAGTGGAGGGTTAAGGTTAATCAAGGTAAGTCGAGGCACTTAGGGGAGGGTAGCCCTCCTGGGAACGGGTATCACAGCATCAAGAAGCGGAGGTCATGATGCTTCAATGAACCAGGAGGAATCCCGATGGGAAAGTCCAGTGGGTGGACAATGCTGACGGGTGCTGGTTAGACATCGCCGGTCACATTATATCAACAGAGGAAACGTCTTTTAGGCGTTCACCAGTTTTCCTGGTGTAGTTAAAAAGGTTAAAAAAAAAAATTCGAGGCACGTCACATTTCCTATTAGGTGGGGTGACTGTCCCGGTGTGTACTTCGATGGGGTCTTGATCCCGCAAACGGAGACTGAGCGGTACCTGGGACTTCACCTGGATCGGCGTTTGATCTGGAAGTGTTATCTGAGGATGAACTTCACGTTACGCAAGGTACAGGGAACTTCAGTGGCTGCTACGGAGGGACTTAGACCTCACAAGATCTTAATTTAAAAGGTTATCCTGCACCCAATCTAGACGTACGGTGTAGAATTGTGGGAAACAGCTAGTACTAGTGATGTGGAAATTATCCACAATTCCAGAACAAAGTAGCGAGGATGAATGCCGAAGCTTCATGTTTCACGCGGAATGATTAGATTCACGGTTATCTGGAGCTCCCGTCGGTTCGTGAGATTGCACCTGCAGCGCAGTATCAAATACCTGCAGAGGCTTGAGAATCATATAAACCACTTTGCAATTAATCTACTTGATAACAGCAGGGACGTCCAACAGTTGTGACGTGTTTGTGTGCTCGACTAGGATCTGCGTAACAGTTTGGAATCTAACACTGTCACATTTAGTGGTGTCGTATCTAATTTCTTTGTTACTTCTCTTTGTTTTCATTTTCTTTTTATTCTTTGTTATTAATGTTTGTTCTTGAGGACTATATGGTGCTGAAATTAATGTTTTGTGTTTTATGATTGAGCTTGAAATTTCATATTGGACTAGAAGTTTACTTGCAACTATTTATTGTGTACTACTTATTTTGGGGGTTCCTTAAGGACCCCCTTATCAAGTGTTTTTGTTAGAAAACTTACTTATGACTTCACAGAAGAGCTGATTGTAATTATAATTGTTATTGGCAAAAAAATATATTTTTGATTGTTTTATGAAGTTTGATAAATTTTAAAATTTAGTGAATTATTGTGCTGATTACATCATTAATATATTGTAAAAATTTTAAGACAGTGTGGCATGATTTATTAAATAAGTAATATTAAAATTATACAATCATATCATGGCTGCTGCAGATATTTTCAAACTATACAAAACACTGAATAATAAGCAAACCTTTTTTGCAAGATTTTTTGGAGCACTTTTGTGTAATGATTTATAATGGGCTTGTACGACATAATGTGATGAATATACTCCACATATGAAGATGTTTAGGAGTAGAAAAACCAACTTCCGTATTGATTAACACTTTTACAATATGTTGCCTAAAAAATGTGTAAAGGAAAGGTACACATCGTTTGTGTATGTATTTTTTGAATTCACAAAGTTGCTTAAATTGTCAACGTATCGGGCAGAAAAAAAGACTTGCATGCGGAAGACATTTTGTGCGCATAAACAAATTTGTGCCCAGATGTAACAAATTAGAACGCAAAAAGACTGGATGAATTGAAGTAAACAGTTATTCCGATTCCAGTGCTAGGTCCAAAGAATGGCTACACTATGAAGAACAGATGTTATTTAAAATACAGATTTAGTAGAAACCTTACTTCCCTGTTGATCGTCGGATATGAATAGTAACGAAATTTCCAGGAAATCACTTTTCTTGGAATACGCTGATATATTTTTTATCCAGTGGCTAAATAAACTAGAAAAAAGAACTTAGTGATGTTAGGAAATCGGTGAGTCCCCATAACTTAAGGTCTGGGAAAACTACCGTTTAAAATAAATTCCCAGCAAGTTATTATAACAGTGAAGCCTATAATCAAAATTTAAAAGGTTTCCGAACAGTTAACCCCTCCTCTAAGGTTCCCGTTACAATCCTTTACGAATATGTACTGAAGATGCATCCCGTAAAGACTTTAAAATGATGAGGAGGTAAAGAGAGTTTGTTTTGACAAACAAATACTCCCACAACTCCTTTTTATCTATTGTAAGATGATTACCTTATTGTAGCACTTCTAACTCAAACGAAAAGGAGCACCTAATTATATCTAAAAAGCACATTGGAAAATAATTTTCACGTAATTTGTAGATCTTTATTATTGTTAATATTTTTTACGTGTTATGATCTGTCATCATCCTATTAAATTTTATAGTAATATGAAACCAATTATCTAAAAATACCTCTTCCAAGAGTAATGTAAAAAGTACATCAATTTGTTTATAACAATTCTTTACAAAGAAACTGCAACAACCAATCGAAAAAAATTTAATGAGGCCACCACATGACTTACTTGTGCGCCTATTAAATTACGTATACACATTTCTTTTTAAATGAAAAGTACATAAAATTTTATTTCATTTATAACTTCTGATATTCTCTCATTTTTTTTCTTTTTTATTTTTATTACTGAATTATTATTTGTTGTAATTTTAAAATCAAAGGTTGTAAATCTGTAAAATTACAGATTATAATGTTTACAATCAAAGGTTAATAAGTATTAATAAATAAATATATTTAAGTTAAAAAAAGGAGATTAAGTCTGATTTGAACCGATGTTCCTTCCCCTTGTAACATCCAAATATTTCGTTAATTATAATTTCATTTGGCACAACTTTGGAACCAATGAAAATTAGTACCACTTATGATATATCGTTGAAAAGCTCTCAATGAGGGCTTATTACTGCAGTTAAGAAAAAGTCCAAAATCCAATTTTTTTGGATTTTGGGCTTTTTTGGACACTTTTAGTTCACTCGATTGCAATAAAAAGAGAATGTGCAAAACTAGATGTTACAACAGTCCTAAATCCAAAATTTCAACATCCTACGGCTAATCGTTTTTGAGTTATGCGAGATATGTACGTAAGTTTACGCACGTACAGACGCCACACCGAATCTAGTTAAAATTGATTCAGGGATGGTGAAAATGAATATTTCCGATAAAATCTGAAAACCGAAATTGTTCGCGATCACAACACTTCCTTTACTTCATACAAGGAAGTAAATATGAAAAGTTTTTTAAATATTTTGAGAATTTTTATAATATCTAAATTATATTATTACTTAAATAATTATTTTTACAAAAATGGAATCTACACCAAGACCATGTAATATGGTGTAAGTATGTAGAATTATAAAATTCTCACTGTCCCTACCGGTACTGTATATTATATGTAATGTATATTGGGCCTGAAAGGTTTGATACGAGATATTTCGATTTTTTATGATTTTATAAACGGTGCTATATATCAAATGCAGAAACTCACATTACCTGCCCTGCAAAAGACTACATAATATAACCTACATAATCCATGTAATATAATCCATCACGGATTATGTTATATAACATAATCCAGTGACTCCCAAACTGTGCGCTCCCGGCGCCCCAGGGAGCCGCGGCCTCTTCACAGGGGCCCCACGAAATAATGTAAAAGCTTCATAATTAATTCAACCAAAATATTATTATTATTAATTTAATGTTACTAATTTAAAGTAAAAAAAAAAAAAAAATATTAAATAATGAAGATACAGGAGTTTTATTTATTTGTATCTCTCACTTACGAGTAGTCATACTTTTAATTAGGTTCGGGCGCTATGGAAAAACTTTAATTGAGAAAGGGCGTCGCGACTCGGAAAAAATTGGGAACCATTGACATAATCCATACATCCATATAACATAATTTGGATCTTTTTCGGAATTCCCCCCACCAAAAAAAAAAACAGTTATTTTTTTAACTAATCGGCCAAAAATCAATATATTTTAATATCCAATAAGAATTAGGTGGGAATTTGTGTTGGGGAACAAATGAATTCCACTAAGTTCAATTGTATAAAACTTTATTTAACAATATCTTATTACTGAATATTAACCACTATTAATGGTTGGTTAATCACTGCTTATTAAATAAACTGAATTTTTAAAACGAACATAATTAAATATAAATGAATCGTACAAATTAAAATCTGTAATTGTTCTGGTTGAATTTACTGATTATGTATCATGTTAACTGTATGATCTCCGCATCTGAACTGAACTGCCAGCTCTCTGCGTTATTTCGGCAACTGTTCGTAGAGCAGCACTCAACAACACAACTATATGCATGTTTCAAAGTAGCAGAAAATATTGATATTAATAATAACCAGGTTGGAGAAATAACCCAAAAACCCGGTAACACACTTACATCCTGTTTTATACCGGTCATTTTAATCATTCTCCATATTAACATATTTTACATATTTAAAATATAATCATTATTGCTTATAATTATAAATATAATCAGCCAAACTTAACCTACGCTCGCTTCGCTCGCTAACCTCGACTAATTAACAGGAATTTTTTTGATTATTTAAATGATTCCAATTATTTAAATAATAAGAGTTGTAACGTTCAAATCCAAGTAAAGACAGCTACACTTTTATACGGATTTGAATAATAGATCTTGGATACCGGTGTTCTTTGGTAGTTGGGTGTCAATTAACCACACATTTCGGAAATGATTGACCTGAGACTGTGCAAGACTACACTTCACTTACACTCATACATATCATCCTCTGAAGTAATATGTGACGGTGATTCCCGGAGGCTAAGCAGGAAAATAAATATAAAAAAAGTATTGCCGGCCTCCGTAGCGCGAGTGGTAGCGTCTCGGGCTTTCATCCGGAGGTCCCGGATTCGAATCTAGGTCAGGCATGGCATTTTAAAAAAAAAAATTGCAACAATAATTACTGAATTTATTATTTAAATATTCAAAACATTACTGTTAATTAGTAAGGTTAGTGAGCGAAGCAAACGTAGGTTAAGTTTGGTTAGATTGCATTTATAAAATACGTAAATAAATATAAATGGTTTTATCTGATTATTGGATTATTTCTCCAATCTGATTAATGTTAATATCAATATTTATTGCTATTTTCAATTATCCCCAATGAAAAACTTGCAAACTTTTGTGGGGGGGAATAAACGCAAAATTACCAATATTGAGTTTTTATTTTAAAACATGCATATTCCCATCTAATTCTTATTATATATTAAAACACATCTATTATTGGCTGATTAATTAAAAAATTAAGTTGTTTTTTGGAGGAAGGGATTCCGAAAAAGATCTCATAATCTATATAATATATGTATGCGTCACATATAGAATACATGCATATAGAATATCAGGATTTCCACTGTACCTTCATACTCGCCGAATGGTAAAAATGTTTTTTTTTGTCAATTTTCAGGCTACTTTTTTGTCTAAAAAATTCTTCGACATCACTTCAAAAGCAGCCGATGATTTTTTTACAATCGGATTAATAGGAAAAAGGTAATGCGCAAACAAACATAAAAAAATGTACGGGTCGAATACATAACCTCCTTTTTTGAAGTCTGTTAAAAATCATAAAAAAAGTTAATTAAATTTTTTACTAAATACTTATGAAGATTACACATTAAAAAAAATCCTAAATTAAGGAAAAATCTTTTTTTATCAATTTGGCCTGTAAGCGAAAATTTTCTGATAGACTACAGCGCAGATGTATATCAAGAGATTGGCATCAGGCTGTGCATACTAAACTGCAACGAAATACGTTTCCTGGTATAGGAGTCAAGAACCCCAAGTAGAAACCTCTCTTTTTATTTTATACCTCTTATTTACTTAGGATCTCAGAAATTTCAATATTTAACAAAAACAGAAATAATAGTTTTATTCCAGCACAGTTTCTTCATTTTTAAATTTTGTGAGCAAAAATAAAAATTAAATTAGCCAAAGATTATAACATAATTTACATGTATTCTGGTAACCGTAATAATCAATGAGAAAAAATCAAATTATTTATATTCTGAAAATTAACCAATTGATAAACCTTTTCATTAGAATTAAAAAAAGTTAAATTCATATAAAATGTTATTGGATTTCTATTTTAGGTGTATTTTATTTTATTAATCAATACTTTTAGTATGTTTTCTTTTTTTAAACAACCATTGGAACTAGTAACAAGCGAACAACAAAAGGCTGGGTCGTCCTGAGCCATAGTTTATGCTTGTCATGAACAGCGCATGTATCGCCACGCGCTATGTGAATAACGACCCTGTCATTAAGCACTGGACCGAATAACATTGCAGCGTTTTGCTCTCTAATTATGGATTCATATTATCTAACCGTCAGTCAGACTGGTTTCTGTTTTCGCTTAACTTTATGTTAACTCATCAACCCATAAGAAACATCTGCATTCAAATAAACGAGATAAGTGTTAACATATGTACAATTAATAATGTATAGATGATGTCAAATAGATACCAAGATAATTCTCTACGTTAAAATTTTCAAATACTATACTGAACTATTATTTTCAATTTATTAATTTTTAACAGCAAAAATATTGTTTAACTGATTTTAACGAGATAAATCAAGCTCTTATTTACACTTTTTTCAACATCCAATGAAATATGTAACTCACCAGTTAATGAAGAATCAGCTTACTAAATTTTACTTAAATTAACTAGTAACATAAAAAAAAACTATTAAAAAACATTCCCTATACTATTCATATTAGAAAAGAGAGAATGACATGTTTAAATTCTAATGAAGAAATTCTCTAGATCGGAAATGGACTTTACAAACTTTAAGTAATATCTTATAAAGTTTTATCAAATTCTTATTTTTTTTCTTTAACGAGGTGTGCGGACATCGACTGCTATGATAATTTAGCTCGAATAGAAATTTGTAGCGTACGAAAAATGCCATACCTGACCGAGATTCGAACCCACGACGTCCGGATGAAAGGCGGAGACGCTACCACTCGCGACACGGTTATTTTTTTTATTTAGAAAAATGATAATATCTAAATAATTATTTAGATAATATGATCATATACTAGCCTAATGTGAAAGCCTGAATGTGAAAATAGGAGGAGAAAAGATTACGGAGGTAGAAGAATTTTGTTATTTGGGAAGTAGAATTACTAAGATGGACGAAGCAGGAGCGATATAAAATGCCGAATATCACAAGCTAAACGAGCCTTCAGTAAGAAATATAAGTTGTTTACATCAAAAATTAATTTAAATGTCAGGAAAAGATCTTTGAAAGTGTATGTTTGGAGTGTCGCTTTATATGGAAGTGAAACTTGGACGATCGGAGTATCTGAGAAGAAAAGGTTAGAAGCTTTTGAAATGTGGTGCTATAGGAGAATGTTAAAAATCAGATGGGTGGATAAAGTGACAAATGAGGAGGTATTGCGGCAAATAGATGAAGAAAGAAGCAATTGGAAAAATATAGTTAAAAGAAGAGACAGACTTATAGGCCACATACTAAGGCATCCTGGAATAGTCGCTTTAATTTTGGAAGGACAGGTAGAAGGGAAAAATTATGTAGGCAGGCCACGTTTGGAATATGTAAAACAAATTGTTAGGGATGTAGGATGTAGAGGGTATACTGAAATGAAACGACTAGCACTAGATAGGGAATCTTGGAAAGCTGCATCAAACCGGTCAAATGACTGAAGACAAAAAAAAAAAACTAGCCTAAATGTTCTTACAGTTTTGCTGCCACCACGTGGTCTTATGCTAATAACACAAAAAACACTATAACTGAACTTATACTTAAAATCTCGTCACCCGAACTCGTACGATTTTCAAACATACCGATAAGAACAAATCCACACACTGTTAACATTCAAAATCATAATAAATACCACTAAAGTAGCTAAACACACAAGAACATCTTACAACCCGACTGAGTAATGCGGAACATACTAACTTCATTAGTTTTTACAATACTGGAGAAACCTAAAACCCATATTTTTAAGTACAACGGATGATTTCAAACCTAATGCTTTGGGTCAGTAACACTGCATCTAAACATAAAAAAACAATTTAATTTTAACTTCAATATTAGTGAGCCAATTTTTATTTTATTTAGAAAACATTTAATGGCGAAATTTTTTGTCGGTATTTAAAAAATTATTTTCACAGTTTTAATCCACAGATTATGATTATTCCAAATGGTTTAAGAAGTAATATCACGTAATTTTAATTTATTTTTGTTTTAAATTTTAAAAAAGTACTATTTTAGAAGAAAAGTGAGATATGACTGGCTTAGGAATATCTGAAACAGTTATATATTCACTAAATTCAGTTCAACTTTCAGTTCTCTTGCTACTACAGTTTATTTATCACAAACTCGGTAAATAATAAATGAGATTAATAAACAGAAAACTGATATCCAATGTTTTATATTTTAATTGTTCGAATTTATTTTATGAATACGCAATTAATAAAATAAAATAATTTCTTAAAAGTTTTATTTTGAATTCAGTAGCGGCACAAAAAATTTTCAAGGCCGGATGGATGAAGCCTACAAATCGCGAACTGAAGATCCATGCTTTAGTCTAAAGAACCCAACCACCAAAATTTACAATATAGTTTTCTTATTTCTCTTCTGTCATTACAAAAATGTTGGCTGTCGTTGATGTTATTGTTCAGCTCTTATAGTAAATCGGAGACGTTTTTATGTAAAGAATTACTGAAATGTAGTTATTTATAAAATTATCATAGCCCAAAATTTTTATTATTGAATTTATAGTAATTTTAAAATTTTGGTAAATTAGTTAATTTACCAAATTATAATTTCGTTTAATAAATAAAAAAACATCTTCATCATGAGTTAAATCTTTCCCTTGATCAATATTTATTTGCTGAAAGTTCCATGAGAATGAATAGTTTTCTCTATAACTATGGATATTAATTCATTTTATTTCATATGAATGTATGTTAGAATATTAATTCCAAAGAGGTTGGTGAGAAAAATGATAAACACCAAGAGACAAATGTTAATGTCTCTGAAGAAAATAATACCGTCAGTGGTTTTATGACTGTGGAAACGAAAAGGTTCAGACGTTCTGTACAGAACAGAAAGACTACTTACCATTTACTTCACAAGAGTAAAATTAAAGCTTTAGGCTCAAGGCTCCTCCACCAAAGGTAATGACTGTACATCGAGGGGTTTTATTGAGCAAAAGTCTTCCCTATACTATAAAGAAAGGACCTAATGCTCTGTTAAACATCTTCTGTTCCCTTAGGAAAAATAAGGTGGATGTATACATTCATTATTACTTTATACAGATATATCCTCTTAAAGTGTGGTAAAAGTAGTGAATACTGTTCTGTTGTGATTAATATATTTAATCGGCAACGGTTCTGACTTAAAGGATTTAATATTGTTGAAATTATATTCTGTTGATAATTAATTTTAATTACTCATGAATCATTTTAAAAATTATTAATAATTATATTATATGTATTATCTTTTATATATTGTTATATTATGTATATTATCCTTTTAAAAATTGATGAAAATGAATGAAATAATTATATAAAAAAATTATATAATACACTAAAAAAGTCAGTAAAAACTCAATAAGTATCTGTGTCTATCATACTACAATCTAAAGTAATCAATGTAACTGAACAGATAAGCATGTCCAAATAGTACAACTGCTAGCTAGAAATACCAAGAATAAAAAATTATTATATAAAATAATACTAATTTAACTACAAAAAATATAGAGAAAATAAAAGTGAACAAATAACAGTTATTTTATAATAAAAACCGTCTGAGTACATATTTAAATTTTTCTTTAAATTGATGTGGAATATATTCATTTTATTCAATTCTTATTATCTTATAAAATAAATGTCTTAAAAAAACTATTAAAGCTTATTAAAAAAAGGAATTAATAATAATATTAGTCTAATCTAATAAATAATAATGTAATTTTTGAAGTGTTAAATTAAGGTTTAACAAGTTAAGTCAACAGTTGTTTATTTTTAAACAAAATGTTAATGTTAGAATAAACCAACACAAAAAAGAAATGATGCACTGCTGAAAAAACCCGCTCACAAGAAACACAAATGTTAATCAGCATCTTCATAAGAGTATGAAGAAATGCAGAGAAACAGCATTAGGTGTTTACAGTAGGGCTGTCTAGAAAGAAAAATGCTGTTAGTTTTTTACTTCAAGTTATTCAACTGATTTTCCTAAAGTATCGTATGAAAATCCTTTGAATGTCAGAATGACTTCAGACTAAATATCTCTTGGCTATAATATGTAGTATCTCACTGTCCATGTAATTTTTTCCAATACATTTCATATTCAAATTTCAATTGTGCCTAAACTTTAATTTTCCTTTTATCTTGGTATCCATGTTTTACATCAATGCAGATATCTGTTATTATGAATAAGATGCTTTTTCATGTCTAATTCCATACTACTATGCAATAGTTCTTTCTTTCCATTAAATGCTTTATTAGTCATTGCTACTCTTGTTTTTATATACTTTTCACTTTTGTAATATTCTGTTAACTTGTTGCTTAAGCACCAGCACTATTTTCCATTGTTAAATTTTTTCTTCTTTTGAGCTGACGTAATTGCCTCATATCATCTCATATTTACTTACATTAATTTTCATTTTGTTTTATGTTATAAGTTTTCTAATTTTGAAATTATCTCTTGAATATGCTATGCTTCATCTTCTAAAATCATCAAGTCATTTGCAAATGTTACAAAATATTTAGAGTGCATTTTGTACAGATGTAAAACATAGAACTAAGATAATAGGAAAGGAGTGGGCTGGAGACATTTGAGTATGGATATGGAGAAAACTGAAAAAATTACATGGACTGAGGAAAAGAAAAATGAAGAATTAATGACCAGAGTAGATAAGAGTAAAATCTTAATCAAAACATTTCATAATAGAAATTCAGCTACGGCAAATTTATCTGCGAACCATATTGCAATGGTTTTTTATATTTAAAGTCTGATAGTTACAGTTAAAACAATGAATGTTTATTTGAACAGGTAATGCAAAATTTTCAAATTTTCTTAACTTATTATCTTTTGATGTAAATGCAATCATTTACCTCTAGAGAAGAAAAAGTGGTATTATATTTTGAGGAAGATCAATCCTAAGTATAATATTAAGACCAAGGAACAAGCTAATTTTCTGGACCACTAGTGTTCAATATTTTAGAGCATTTTATTTTACGCAAATTCTGTTATCAAAGGAAGACATTTCATTATTTTGTTCATCCATGATAAGATAAGACTCTTTAATCAGTTAATTTCATACAAACAGTTCATTTGATTCCACAGTTAAGTTTTTCATTAGTAAGAAGTGTAAAACTAAATCAGATATTTTGAACTAATATTGTCAAATGAGAATAAGCATTTTATCTAAGTTTTTAAAATGTTTTCTAAACAGGTGTGTGCCACTAAGTGATGAAATTTTTCTAAAAATCATGCTTAAAATTTATTGATTTTATAAAAATAGAAGTTGTAAGGCCATTGGGAAATGCTCTATGATTCATTAATTAATTTTTTAAATAGAAAAATAAGTAACAATGGCAATTTTTTTAAATAGACTCTGGAGTCTCATCTGCACCAACTGTGATTGTTTTTTTTTATAATTGAAGTACAGTTTTAAATAATTCTTGTTTATCATGTAAAAACAAAAATATTTATCAATATTTTTTGTTGTAAACAAGAGAGAATTTATTGAATTCCTTACTTAATGTGCAGGAGATGTGATAATGGTAGTAAATTATTTTTATATTTTTTTTGTGGATGCTGTTTAACTGGAAATATGTCTATCAAATTCAGCATAATAATAACAACACAATTAATCAATATTAATAATATTATTTCAGCCAAATACCTATAGTTTTATTACTAAAATTAGAAATTTATTTAAATAACTTATTTTATTGTATTTTAAATAACTTGTGAATAAATCCTTTTGTAACCTTACAAATAGTTTTGAAAATCTACAGAAAAATTAAATGTAGACATTTCTTGGAGATTCTTTATAATAAAGGGAGGTTTTATAGTTTATTTACTAACCAATGTATTTTTTCCCATTTTTGCATAAATTAACTCTTTTTTACTAAAGAGTAATTTAAAACAAGATCATAATTCACAGTTTTTCAAATAAATGTAATTGACAACAGTTTATATGAGAATTTAAGAAATATCATAGAAATATAAGAAATCACCTTGTTTTTCACCCGTAATTAATACTTCTGAAATTTGTAAGCAAACCACAATTTTCACGTCAGTTTTGTTCTTTGAGATTTAATAACAAATTCATAAAAAAAGATTTTTTGGTAAACTTGGAAATGTATTTTCAGTAAAAATGGCTTAGGTTGGGTTATTCTAGTTGGTTGGATAATATGACTACTTAGTCCAATTATCTCAAACTGAACCATCCTGAACAGTTCCTTTGGCACTAAACTGGATTTTATAAAAAAAAAAATCATCAAAATTTTTATTACATAATAATATATGTCATCAGTTAAACAGGAAGAAAAAATCATTTGTTACAAACATTTTACTTCCATTTATAAGTACACATGTGAAGAAGATAAATAATGAAATGGTTGCGTTTGTTTTTCATTTGAAAGTTTCTCCATACGTGGATCTATGTTAGAAACACAGAAAAGTAAATTGCTTTCAAGTGATAAAAGATGATTCATATCATCTCTTTAGTTTTTAGCAGAACCATAGATGAAAAACCCTTTTCACAGAGGTAAAACGTAGCAAAAGGGATTAATATTTTTAGTGCTTCTCTGACTAAATTTCCACATTCACTTCAATGAGCAAGCCAAAAATGTATAAATCTTCAGATATGAATTGTAACTGTAATGTTTTATCAGCAGACATTTCAGTGAGCTGTTTGTGAATCACAATTGGTAACTTAGCAGTTGCAACAACATTTTCACTAAGTGGATTCAGTACTGATCTCTTCAAGAAATCATTTTTTTCTTCTGGGAAATACTTTGCCAACTGAATATTTTTTAGCTCAGGCAAATGCATCTTCAAGCTATAACAAACTGTGGTGAATAATAGTGTTTTCTTCATCCAAATTTTTCTCAATATAATTGGAAGTGAGTGGAAACAAATCAAAATTTTGGTTTTGAAGGAGAATAATCCAGAAATCAAGCTTCCTCATAAAAGGATGAACTTTGTCTGTCATTAATAAATTTTTTTTATCGTGTCTGTAAATTCACATTCAAGTCGAAAATATATCAGTTGAGTAAGCCAATAGCAACATATACTCAATATTCTGTAAAAACATTGAGAATGGTGTTTGATTATCTTGGAAAAATATTATTAATTCATCTTGTCATTTTAATAACTGGATTAACACTTTCCCCCTTGATAACAATCTGACTTCTGTATAAAAAAGAAGATATTTTTTTCTTTGCGTCCATTTCATTGCATATTTTAGCAAACAGCCTGTAATTTAATGGTCAACTTTTAATAAAATTAACCATTTTTACAGCATAATAAAGAATTTGTTTGAGATTTTCCAGCATATTTTTTGTGGCAAGTGCATATCTGTAAAAGAAGCAGTGCGTCCATTCGGCCCTTGGTATAAGAAAACCTTTTATTTTTTTTGGAAATCCACAGTTCTTTCTTGTTTTTGCCTTTATATCATCACGCAATACATTTTGTCCAATCTATGTTATAGTTTTAGTAGCTTCATAAAAAACACCAAAAAGACATTGACCTGTTGGATAACCAGGTACTGATTTGCAAAACAACATATTTTCTTTTATTGATCTGTCCCTATCACATTCATATCTCACAAAACATGTAAACTGAAAAATATTTGCTAAATCTGTTGATTCATCAAAATACATACTAAAAATATTAACTTGAACTCACTTGTTGAATTTTCTGATGGTGAACATCGGCAATCACGTCATCGATTTGCCTTAATACTATGTCGTTAGAAAGCAGAATTTTTTCAGTTTTGCTTCTTCCACACCTCTTAAAACACTGATCATATCAATTGCAATAGGCAGTATGAGGTTTTCTGTGATGATATGCGGTTTGGACATCTTAGCTACTCTTAATACTAGGAGATAAGATGTCTCAAGTGTGCTTTTATCAATATGGCTTGATTTACAAATATAAGCACCTTCATTTCTCAAAGCATGTAACTTTCTTTTAAAAAAATCCAAGGGTTTTGCTTTTATGATCCACATGTGCAGTTTCTAAGTGTTGAATTAATTTTGATGGCATCATGCTTTCATGGGGAGACACCATCCATAAGCTGCTCTGGGCATTTTTCCCTTAGATTTATTATCTTCTTTGATAGCACTCCTTCATTCAACATCATACCAATCTTCATTTTTATCTCTTCTAGCCTCACCCAATACTGCTTCTTTTATTTCTGGCTTCAAACTTTGCCATTCCTTTTGTATACTACCTCTAACAGTTTTGTTTGCATTTTTCATCTAAGATTCTTCAGTAATTCTCCTTTTTCTCCTAAGTATTCATTTAACAATATCCCTTTCTTTCATTTCTTTATTTATGAGCCTCTGAACCTTTGCATTTCTTTCACACAACAATAACTTTACCCAGAAATGATCAGATTTCCAGTTATGTCTTCTGTAGCTTCATAAATTAGTAACAAATGATGTTTCTCAATCACTGACCAATATGTGGTCAGTGATTGATTAACTTCACCACTGCCTGAGACTTTTGGAATACCCATGTATTTGACACATTCATTCATACAATGATCATTCTGTTTCCAAGTGATAACTGAGCAAAATGAAAACTACCTCAATGCAAAATGAAAATAAGTTTTCACTTATTTTATCACACAATGTATGACACCGACAACAGATTTTAGACAATCTTTTTTCTCAACTTCAAGAGATTTCAAGTCACCCAATCCATTAACAGAGCATATTTTTTGTGTCACTTCCACCAGGTTTTTATAAAAATGATTTTCTCAATTTCATTTTATTCTTTGGCAAGGATTAAAATGATTAGCAAGGGTAAGATGCTTTTCTCTTAATTTCCTTTAATGTGAATTCTGCACATACATTCAGAAATCAGTTAAAAATTTTAATAGGCTTTCTCTCATTTTCTTAGCTTTTATAAATCCTGATCTTTCTTTACTACTCTGTAATGCTGTATTCTGCTTTATCTTGTACACCTTTCCATCTATTTTCCAAAATAAAAATGTTTTGTACCATCTAAAAACTAATTAATTATATCTGTTTCTGTGCATTAATAGACACTATATACAGTAGACACATAAATTATTTACTGTATTAATAAACTATTGAATTGAAAAATATACCACCTTTGGTACATTTAATCTAAACAAGTTCTTTTTGTTAAATAACATTAATATATGTCAGGTTGTTACAGAATTTATTTTATTCAAACAATCATTAAATTTTAAAATGGTAATTAAAATGATTTAATGTATGGAAAAACATATAAAACAATTTTATTCTGGTTGAATGACAGAGCGCTGGTGATATCATAAAACCTATCTGAAAAACTGGAAACTTCATTTATTTCATTTAGAGTTCATTTTATTTTAGTTTTATTTAGTTTATACTTCTTTCTTTACATTCATTTTCCAAATTACATGCACCATGAAACTGCAAATACTTATCATTGATAAATTAAGAATAAAGATTTAGTTTGATTATAATTTTTTGAGAATTATGATAATTCTATTCATTTTTCTATAATGTATAAGTGATTGTAGTTACATGGTATAATTTTTTTTGAAATCAAGTGACCAATAAGTCCAATTTTCAGAAACCCAAATCCATTTCAAAAAATGAAAATCTTGATTGAAAAAGATACATATTTTTTATTAAAGGCAAAAATTAAAATTGAAAAGGAAAAGTTGAAAAAATAGAATCTTCTTTCTCATTTTATGATGGCAGCCTTAAAATACATGATGTTGACATAACTTGAATCCTTTACTTTAACAGACAATTGACTATTGTGTACTCATATATGAACATCATATTATGTTCATGTGTTCAGAAATTAAATTATGAAAGAACTCATTTCATTACATTTATAAAATGACTTGATTTATTAAAGAATTATTAAAGATTTGTATTAACTAAGTGCAGTATAAAATAATAAAAAATGTTATTATTTTGAAAATTTTATTTAAAAAAAAATTGTTTTATTAGTACAAATAATTTAATGAAATAATTAAAAATATATATTCAATCTCATTAGTATTAATCTATAGAGTTTAAATTAAAAAAAAAAAGAATATTCAAAAGTCAAAAATAATGTTTGGGGTGAAGGACCTTCATCCCCTTCCACTTTACCCCTTCCACCATTGGTGTTACGGTCTAACCATTTCTGTTTTTCTTTCTTTTATTTAAATTGGTTTAGACACACACACATATATATATATATAGTACATCTAAATTTAGCTACATATTTTACTTAAATTGGTCTTTTCATTTATAATTTTAAGCCTTTTTATATTGTGTATATGTATAATTCTCTCAACTGTTTTAATTTTTTTCTGACTTCTTTTTTGGTTTTATTTCTTCTTGATGTTTTTCAAGAAAACTTTTCTTCTGGTTTTATTCAAGAAGAAATTTTCTTATTGAGTCTATTTATTAGTTTTTAATATTAATACATAAAACATTTTGCTGTTTTTTTAAATGTACCATAATGAGTTTTTAAATTTATTTCTAAATAAAGTATTTCTTTGTAAGCTTGAATCTCTTTTAGTTTTAGAGCAAAATTTAGAAAATATACTTCTAGGAATTCCAGTACAGGTAATTTAAGTATATTATGACTTCTGCCATAATATACTTAAATTACCTAATAACTGATTAAATTGTGTTAAAGAAAATGTTTACTTTGATTTATATGTTACTTGTTTATTTACTTCTTACACAATTTGTAAGCCATTATAGTGCCTTATCAAAGTATGCTGTTTGATATTACCATATACCTCACTACACAATTTACTTTCACTTTCATTCACACAGTTAATATATTGTGAAAATATATCACTGTTAAATATGGTAATAAGTGAATATATGTTATTTTTTATGTTTTTGTATTGTTATCTTTTACATGTGATTTTTTGAATGATACGTTAAAATTAGTTTTGTGTAATCTGTTATTTCACTCGATCTAATGCAATTCTCCTGTACCACTGTTCTGTACTAATTTTTTTTTATTGCCAATATTACCAATGTTTTGTACTATAAAAAACTCTCAATTTGATACATATACTAATATTTGTTTTAATCTGTACTTTTGCCCTCTACAAAGAATATTAATACAAAATCTATCTTTATCTTATAAAGATTTATTTAATAAATTCAGTGGCTTAACTCTCTTTAAGTACGTCCCTTTACTGATAATGCACTACTCCCTGCAGTTTAGCATTTTTGGCAAACTTCCTGAAATTTCAGTTGGTAACAAAGCACAGTTCCCAAAGTAAACTTTTGTTTAATAACTGATTGTTTTAAAATGGGAACATTCAAGCTTGATGTTAGATCTTTAAAATGGAAAAGTTGTTGAAGAAAATTTTGGAAATTAGGATGGTAACAACAGTTATACTATTTAAATATCATTATCAAGGAAATGGAGCATGAGCAGGTTAAGCATAAATTGTTTTCCAAAGGATCTGATTGCTTTCCTTGTCTCTTTCAAACCCTACATTACTGTTAAAGTTCTTTTGTGTTTTTTAGCTGTTGAAAGACAAACTCCTGACTACAGGAATGAGATTTCAATCAACATACACATTATGTTGAAATTATTTTATATGCTGAGTGTCTTTTTTTTAAATTAAGGGTGATGATTTTCCCCTTTATGCAGTAATAATGTTTAATGGAGACATAACAATTTTTTCTACCAACATTTTGCTGATCCAAAAGTTCCTAATAAACATAAAAATGTTTTTGTTAATTATTTAACACCCACAAAATAACTTTTTATTATACAACATAAGTTCAGGTTTTTAGTAACAATCAAGCAAAGAAAATTTTACAAATTCCCATTTCTTCTGACATTTCATAGTTTGCCAGTAATTTACTCTGATATTAGCAGGCACTTTCTAATGTGATCAATAACAGTCGGTCTTCATTAGTGTCAATAATTTATTATTTTGCACAGTTTGAAACAAATGAACCCTGTATGTTTGGTAAATTACTCTTCATAACGTAATACAATTTAAAAGTCTCAAGTAAAAATAATAATAATAAACTTAAAAAAATTCACATAATCTGCATGTTCAAATAATAAAAATATACTTAAGGTAATAAAACAGAGACACTAATGGTGACACCTTCATATAGAATTGGATTATATTCTATAATCTAGATAAAAATTATTTTGTGAATGAGTAAATACAATTTAACAAAAGTAATTTATAGAAATTGTAACTTGTAAATTAAATAAATTACTTTTCTTACTGGAAGAGAAGATCTTAAAAAATGCCAAAAACATTGCAACTTTTTATATTAACACTCTAATAAGAGAAACAGTAAAATATAAGTATAGTAACATTTGCCAGTCATGTAAGTCTCTATGATAAGATATTGATACTGGTTTAAAACCAGTATAAACTCAGGTGTCACTTGATGCACAGATTTATCACTTGTACATACATGTACAGAAATGCGCATGAAATGATCCAACAAGTGTTTTGTTAATAATTGTTTAGGTTAATAATTATTAATGTGTTTTTTGTTAGCAGAAGTGACAGCAGTTCATGACTGTTGTTTGGAGGAACGAACATCGACATTACCATTGATAGGTATATCCCTGTCGATGTTTGTAACTGGAAGGTACAAACATTGACAACTGACCATCGACTGATCTTTATGAGATTGCTAGTGGCTTGAGTGCGCTAACAGTGTAAAGTTCCAGTTCAGCAAGGTTGTTTTCTGCACAGGCATGCGGACTGGAAAAAATCTGTTAATTTTCTTTTGGTCAGCCTTTAAGTTTTCAATCAGAGTCTGGAGGTTCTGGATTTGGAGGACCTGGAAGTGAGTCAGTCGGTGAAAATTCACTTTCCCAAAGTTCTGGTCAGGAGAGGTTTGCTCCATAGTGGAGCAGGGAATTATCAGTTTTGAAACTCGTTTTCAGTAATTTGTGGAGAGCTTCTCAACATGAGGGTGATCCAAAATGCCAATCAGTTCTTGTTACTGAATACAAAACTTGTTGATCAACATATTTTCACTAAGTTCAGACGGCTTCAGAAAATATTCGTGAAATAGACATGACATTACTTTATGGCATGCTAGATGGGATGAGGCAGAGGGTGGGTGTTATACAAATGATCTCCTTCCAGATGTTGTTGGTTTGTGAGGTGCCCCTTGGGTTCACTCTAACAAGTACGTGATGTAATTTCTTTCTGGTCATGGCGCCTTCTGAGACAGATTCCAGTGATTTGATCTGATGAATTCAGATGTAAGATCAGATTGTGGACAACTAGATGACGAATACCATGCAATTTATGAATGCGCAAAATAAGTACGTATGTGCTGGGAGACTATTTGTGGGCGACACTAGATCTCCATGAGAATTGGAAGACTGGAGCGAATGTGAAATTGTTGAAAATTATATCAGGTACCTGACTAGAGAACGGATTGTCGTGGGAATTTAGGGTTCCGCCTAGTCTTTCCTGTGTTTCGGTTTTGTTGTTCTTTTGTTATAAGATTTGATGTTTTTGTAGTGTTTTGTTAATTTAGTTTTATTTTTATTTCTTGTTTCGTGTTATGTTATGGTTGCATGTTGAACTCAATTTCTAACCTATCAGGTAGGTAGTTGCGATTTTAATTACAGTTTCTTCATGTCACTCAACCTTGATCACATCTTGTAGTGACCAGAAGATTGAAGATCTTGTGGTTTAACAAGATGTGTTGAAGAACACATCTTGCTAGATGTGTTTTGTTTTAAAGTGTTCATCTTCTATTTGTACACCAATGGGAATATCACATGTCGTATTCACATTGGTGGCATCCTGACTGAGGGAAGAACAAGGCTTATACCGAAACCGCCACATTGAGGGTGTCTTCCCCTACGGGGTCAGGAGTTCACGAATACGGGGTCTGAGTGCGCTGTTTTAAGAATAATCGTTCCAAGATGATTGACAAAGCAGGAGTGACTGTTGAACAGCACGTAAAAACTGTGTTGTTTTTTAATGAAACGAAAGGTATGGTGCTTACACAAAGACGGTTTCGTGCACATTCTCAAACTCAGTAAGGTAAAGGCACCAGTAGTTGACCGTTTAAGAGAGCTGCTAGACAGTTGTAGTGTGTGTGCACCTTAAATTATCTTAAAACAACAAAATGAATGTTTAAAACAACCAAGTACTACTTCTAAATTAAGGAATAAGTACTATTTTTCCAAAAAAATAAACCTGTAAGATAAATAAACTAACAATTAGTCCACTCGCTAATGAACTAGTAGTTGACCATCAACAAAAATGAAAAAATTAGTAGTTAACCTTGTGTTGTACCAATAGTTGACCAGATGGAAGAAGGACAACAAAATAGATAAATTTATTTTAAAGGTAAAAATAAACCAACCAATACAACCCAAAATAGTTTAATATTATAAATAACCATTAAGTTATTTCAATAAGTTAATCCAGCAAAAAATACATAAAATAAAACAATATAAGATTAACTTAATTTATTTGGTTCTCAGTCCCAAAGAAAATCTAACTCTCGAACGGAACAGACATAACAGGTCTTGCTTGTTTTTCGTGGCTTGTTAATCTGGCCTAGTATGGATGCCCAAGGATAATCCAGCACATCAGGTCTTTCTGGCCACTTCCACAACTGCCCACATTTCTGCATTGAAGTGACAGAGGCTCCATCTTTATCTATTTTCCCTGGAAAGAATGAACCCTCGTACTTGAAAGCAACATATTCATCACAGGTTTCCAGTTGTGACCTTCATCAGAACCCTCGTCCTTCGTAAATTCAGATACAATGCTCTCCCCGGAGGAAACTGCAACATCTGAGTCAGAACTTTCTAACGAAAACTGAACCTTTCGTTTTGCCTGTTTAAATTTCTGCTGCCGATCTTCTCTTCTTTTAGTTTTTCATTCTCTTCCTTTTTTCGTTTTCTCTCTATAGCTCTTTTTATCTTCAGCTGTTCTTGTTCTTCTTTCTTTTTCATTTTTTTTATAAAATACTCCTGACACAGTTACCAGACACAATGGTAGGCATTCTTTCTTTATAGAGTTTTGTATTATTCTGAGTTGCTGATGCCGGGTACTAAAAGTGTGTCTTAAAAGGGGATGGTAGCCCATGAGAAGGTCCAGCTACAACATTTACAGCATTCCCAGGTACACCATCTGACATTTCCTCTTCATTCCTGACAGTCGAAATTGGAACTACGCTGGGTGGTATAACAGAGAGAACTGCTGTTTGAGGCACTGATTCTTCTATGGATGGATCTAGCAGTGTTAGTGGTGCTGGTTGTTGCAACTGCGTTGGTTCAGCTTGAATCTCTTTCTTCTTAGAAAAGCCTTCACCCAAGTTTTACCGGAAAGATCTCCCATCTTTAAACGAGTGTGGACATCATCACATTTCCTTTATTACCCTTTGCACACTGATGGTAAGCTCATCCACTGTTACTGGGAAACCAGATTTTGCTATCTTTTCGACCCACTTGCATATTTCTGCCTCCTCTTCTTTGCTGAGAATGGAAGCAGGCCCCATCTTCCTCTGAGCTGGACTCTTCCCTTCGACTTTATATTTTAAAGTTGTCCTTGGGACTCCAAACTTTTTCGCTGCTGTCCTTATTGGTGTTAGGTGAAGTCAAACATCTTCCATCGCAGCTTTCATGGCATCTTCTGAATAGCTCAGGAATGAGCCCTTGGCTCCAGGCATCTTGTTTACTATTTCACAGCAGACCTGAAAAAATAAGTAGCGTAAACATTGCATTTTATTTAACCCTTAGCATGTTTTATAACAGATTGAACTATACTAACTTAAACAAAACAAAAAAGGTTTTAGGCAAAAATCTTATAAAATTAAAATTTTTTTTATTTTAAACTTTACAGAATTACAGGTTTTACCTAAGCATTTTTTTGATAAAATGGCAAAATCATTAGCACTTTAAGGGCAAATTAAAAATGTCTAGCACTCACAGCGTTTAACCCACTCCACCTAATAATTAAATGTAAAAAAATTATGTGTCAAAAGTTGACCATAGCTTGTATCAGTAGTTGACCGCATGGTCAACTACTGAAACGAGACGCTCTATGAACAAAATAGTCAGACACAAGCTCTTCCCTACACCTAGGAACCAAGAAAATGTGTATAAATAAGTAAATTATGAAAGAGTCCATTTATTTAGTAATTGACCTCCACGGTCAAACTCTAGAGCAATCGTAAATTGTGGATTTAGTAGTTGACCACCCCCAAAATATGGCCAGAGTAAGGTTATGACATCAGAATCCCATGATTTACTGCAGATAAAACATTATAAGAATTAATCAAATTAACTACTTACCCAATATTCTTCGTTGAAGGCGTTTTCCTTTAATAACACCACACAGCTGTTGTTAGTAAAATGCTAACAAATTCACATAAGACCATCAAACCACTGACACTTCTGTAAACAAACGGTAGTTATTTTTACCCACAATGCACTGCACATTTAGTGCTTCTAACCATGACCAATAGAGACCAGCACCAGTCAAAATATATCTTTTTGTAGAAGCTATTGCCAGTTGGGACCTTATTAATAGCTGTTAAATGTCAAAATGGTCAACTAATAGTGCACAGTCAACTACTGGTGCCTTTACCTTAGTCGCCCTCATTTAAAACAGTAGGTAGACTCTACGAAAAGTTTAATAGTGACGGTTCAGTATTTGAGAGTAAGCGTGAAAGGGCTGCCAATGTTCGTTCTCCACAGAATACCGAAGCTGTCAGAGCAGCGTTGTCGAGAGGCCCGGGCAGCACAATTTGGGATTTCTAGGCGATCTGTGCAGCGAATTTAAAAAATGTATTTGCATTTGTATCCGTACAAAATAACAATGTTGCTTAAATTAACGGTCAACAACAAATATTAAAGAGTAGCATTCGCTGAACGGGCTGTGAACCGAGACGTATTGTTGAACAATGTTTGGTTTTCAGTTGAGACACATTTTCACCAAGAATGGGTTGTTAATCAACAAAAGGTGCATTTTTGGGCTTCCGAAAATGCACAAGTTCTTCGTGAAAAGGTGCATTACGTTCCAAAAATTACGGTCTGGGCAGCTATCTCAAGTCATGGAGTAATAGGGCCATTTTTTTTTGTAACAGACAGTGACTAGTGAACGTTACCTAAACATGCTGCATAATAATTTTGTTCCTCAGCTTCTTGCAAAAGGATTTCAATTAGAAAACAAGTGGTTCGTGCAGGATGGAGCCAAACCACACAGAGCTGATGTTGTTTTAGACTTTTTTGCGTGAAATTTTTAACGCAAATGTCCTTTTGAACCGATTTCCTAATCGTTTTTCGTGTGGACAGAACTGGCCCCCGAACAGTCCTGATTTGAATCCGTATGATTATTCTCTTTTCGTATTTCTAAAAGAAAAGATTTTTCCTAAACAACCTCCTACAGTGATGGAACTGTGAGTGCTGATCATCGAGGCGTGCAACGAGATAACCGAGGATATGTGTCGTCGAGTTATTAACAATGTAGGAGTTCGTGTTGAAGAAGTTGCTAACGTGATGGTGGTCATATTGAACATGTGGATAAGCAGAACGTAATATCCGGGTTCAGTAAACTCGTAAATTACTTTTCTGTATTGTGATTAAAATAAATATTTTTTAACAAAACCAGATGTATTATTTCGTGCGCCATTCTGTACAATTTATCACTTTCGATACATGTCTTGCACAGAATATGTAGAGATCAAAGAATCGTTTGCAACGAAAAAATAAGTTATAGGCAAAACAAGAGGTTAGATTTTAATGAAAATTGTGAACTTAGAAATTATTGTAAAAAAAAGGTGCTCTAGAAAGCGGATGGGTGATTTTAAAAAGGAGATAATCAAGGTAATATAGCAGAAAAAATGAAAAGGTTTAAGAAAATCATTCCTAAAAATTAATAATACTAGGTAAAGGAAGAAAAGTAATTCTACAAATGGAATCACTAAAATAAGGCCATTCCTCAAATAATGACTTCAATAGTGTTGTGGATAACAAGAAGTTGTCAGCTGCATTTTCTGCTGTATGAAATTCAAGTAATGGTTACTTATTTATTTTAATAATTGAGCTAATAAATTACAACAAAATTAACAATCTTCAGTTAATCTGTAAAGTCAGCTGTTTTTATATTTACAATTTAAATATTAACTGGTTAAATATTTTTAAACATAACATTTTAACTACATCTTTAAACAATTTTTTTCCGATTAAATTTTAAATAGGTGTAATTGAAAAAAAAATGTTTTATGCTTATTATTTATATACTTTTAATTTCTTGTTTATTTAATGCAAGAAAAAAGTAATATACCATCTTATGTTAAGAAATAATGTAAGATTTAATTTATTTAATATAAACCAAGACTGCATAGACTTAAGGTCATACTTAATCATTGCTGTTTTCATATATGTGATTAGTGATTAAGTAGTACAGCCATCATCTTTCGTCCCTAACATCTTTTGGACTGAGTTCAATGCATTCAATGTTAATAAGTATCTTGTTTCTCACTGTTATTTTGGGTTTGCCTGTCTTCTCTTGCATCTGCTTCAATCCATCTTGTTCTCTTTAAGACAAACTTCTTCTTCTTCTGCCCACTTACTCTCACCATCCAAATTGTAGTACCCTCAGTTTAGCCCATATATTGACATTCCACTCTCTATTTCTTAATGTAATACCTCTCAGAACACACATTTCTGCTACCGTATTTTCTTCCTTTACATAACAGCCCATCATTCACAGTCATATAGTAAATTTGGTTGTTTAATCGTTTACATTTTTAAGCATCTTTGATTTTTTTAAATGTCTGATATCAGTTCATTTTGATCACCTTGACTTTATCCTACATCTGACGACATCCTTTACATGTCTCCCACATACTGAATTAACCAACAGTTGCTAATAGCATTGCTTTCTGTTTACAAATCCACAAACAACTTTCTATTACCTATTAACAAAGTTCTATCCTCCTGCTCCCCAAGTTTCACTTGCTTTAATTTTAGTCATTCTAATGTTTCATCATAAATATATTGTTAAAAGTGTTAACTGATATAAAATCAGAAATTTTAGAAAATAGAAATAATATTTTTTGCATAGATTTTTTCAGTCACTTAAAAATGGAAAAATAATATAAGAAAAGGCTTTTCAAAATTTTATGTTTAAATTCCAGTAATAATTTCTGACAAATAGATATTAATATTTTATGCTAATTATAAGAGGAGCAGTATGTTTTTTTAATTGAAGAGGATCTGGAGGGAGTACAAAAAGGGCATAGAATTTCTTATGCTACTGAAGATTTACTAACTTCCAAAATAAAGTACTGAAAAAAAAAATAAAACGCTAAGTGTCATATGCCAATTTTCGTTAATTTATGAGCGATCAAGAGATTTATGACACCATAGTTCTACAAGGCCTACACAACATTGATTTTGTATTGTTTTTTGTAAGTAAAACACATTTTATCAAATAATGGTTTGAATGTTTCAACATATTACATTGTACTTTTTTTAAATTGAATTTTAATTGAGAAGCTAATCGGACTGAAGGCTAGAGACATACATAAAAGTCTGAATTTGTCATTAAGGTTCTTACTTTGAAGTCAGAACAGGTTTTAAAAGAATAATTGGATTATCATATTTCTATTTTTTTTTAATGGTCAGGGATTTTAATGCCTAAGGCTACAAGGGGCTTAAACTCTTTATAATACCATCAAGTTCTTGGTTCTCATGGAAGCTGATAATATTAAATTTAAAAAAAAGGGGTTTGAGATACCAGTAATTCTATTTTTTTAATTGGGTGGGACTAGAGGCCCTAGGGAATTAAGGAACCTGAATCTCATCAATCCCAATAAATTATTAATTGCAGAAGACTTTTGAAAAAGATGATTCAAATATCGCAGTATTTCAGTATTTCTCCTCGTTTTGAGAGAAAGGGTAGTTCTGAAGGGCTTGCAGAATTTTTACCATTTTAAACTTGATGTTTTGTAATTTATGAACTAAAAGAATAAAGATTCTAGATGTTTACTGCTGTATGATCACTTACATTCAAGTTTTTTTATTTATATTATTAATAAAATTATCATAAAATGAATGATCAAATTAATATAGCAGGAGAGATTAAGGGTAAGATAAAATTAACTTCTTGTAGAAACTTTGGGGTGACCTAATTGCTATACAATATTATCCTTAGGAAGGAGTAAGCCTTTAATCAGAGAAGAGATTTTTAACTAGTTTAAAGATCCTGCAATTAGGCTGGATTAGCAAATAAACAGTTTGTCATATTTAGAGTATACACTCATCTAGAAAGTAATAAATTATGTTTATTCAGTTAACAATATAATTATTCCAATCATTCTAAAGGTTCCAGTGCAAACAAGAATTTAATCTATTTAAGAAATGTAAGTACAACATAATGCCACTGTTTCAAATTGTTTTGATTGAACTGAAACCCTCAAAAGTCACCAATAAAAAAAAGGTATAGTCTTAATCAAAAAAAGTTGAAAATTAAAAAAAATACTAACAGTCACGTTATAAAAGATCATTGCTATGAGCTTCCACATTCTCTCTTATTAAATTCTTCCTTTATTGATGTATGGAATTATAAAACAGTTTCTGTAGTATGCCTTTAAAAAATGCCTGTTGAAAACATTGTATACTATCCTTCCTTTTTGCAGATTACTACTTCTGTATTCATGCACATTAATATAATTACTGTATGAACAGTAAATGTATGAAATGAATCTAAATAAAAATGTAATTACTCTATGAAGAGTAATTACATTACTCTTCAGAGAGAAGATGTCATAGATTAAAAAAATATATTTAAAATATGACTTTGTAAATACACTGAAATATAGTTCCATAAGATCTTTGTATCAGAATTTACTGACCAAGCTGCAGTGCTAGATTAACCCTCTAACAGGTCATAGACAGAATTTAAATTTGGGGCCTTATTTATATAAGTTGTTTTTGAAGAAATCTTAAACATCACTGTCAATTTTTATTAATAATAGAAAATACTAACTAATATTAAGTTAAAACAATAACAATTTTACAATAAAGGAGTCTCTGTTATAATGAAATATGTATATACATTTTTTGTTATTAATTAGCCTTTACAAAATTCAATTTTTTTTGTTTTCAGATCTTCATTGCTGAAAATTGATCAATAATATCTTCACAATCTAGTCATTCAAGAGTATCTTTTTCAGTAGCAAATATTGCTATAAACTTTAGCCTCTCCTATCCAGTAAATTTCTTAAATAATATTTCATTCATTTTAAAATAGCGAAAGATCACTCTCTATTGTTGCATTACTTACAGTTAAGTAGATTATTAACAATATTCTGGTGCTAGGGAAAGAAGATGCAATGTAATTATGTTATATGAACTGGTACATATCGTTCGGCTTTGCAAATTTTGTTTTCTTGCCATTAAAATAAATAGTGTCAGCTCATCAACTAATTCTTTACATCAATCTCATTAAATTTTTTTATTTCATTTGTAAAATCAAACACATTCTTTAAATCTTCAAATTCTGTAAAAAATACTTGAAATATTTTATTAATTTCCTGATATTTTTTGGATTTCAAACCATTTTCATTACAAATTATGTCACAAATAGAAAGTGAATGTATTTAATTTTAAATCTGCTTGAGCACTTAATTTGTTTTTTTCATCTGTTTGATTTTCATAAAAAAGTTATTTCTAAATCTTTCTTGAGTATTATCATAAAATTTGGTGTTAGACATTATTATGTGTCCTTTTAATTTTGTCATATTTACACATTAAATCACTGTGTATTACAATAAACTTTGTTGCAACCTTATATAGGTTGTTAAATTATTATTGGGATCTTGCTGGATGCATTCATTCTTGTCAGTATTTCGTCCCAAATAACAATTATTAGAACAAACTTTAATATCTTCTTTTTCTCGTTTTGTTTTGTCTTGAATAGAAGGATTTTGTGATTCATCATTAGAGTAATGAAGCAAGGCACTTTGTATTTTTTCACTATATCCATTTTGGATTGCTTTTATTTCATCTGGTATGTATAGCCACCTTACATCACATAATCTCTTAACAGTGAAATATTTCTCATTTTTGACAAATTTAGATTCCAAAGCATTCTAACAGTCTAGGTAACACAGAAAAAATGTTTAAGTTCTTTCTACTAAATTAAATATAATGTAGCTCACACACAACATTGAGCATGATATTTCCAACTACATTAAGTGAATGTGCTGCATAAGGCTCAAAATCTGCTGTTTCACTATATTGTTTAATGCTGGCTTTCAGAACTTTATATTAACCAGATATGTTTGCTGCATTATCGTAGCTTCAACCTCTTTAATATTTATATCTAATAAATTTGGCTGGTACTAGTACTAGTCCAGTATGTGAATACTTAGGTATGAAAACAAAGAAATGTCCCACACATTGACCATTATCTAACAAACAGTGAAATATGATGAGGATCAGGTATGGAAACAACAATTATGGCATAGTTTTTTTTTCCTTTTTCTGTTTAGCCTCTGGAACCATTGATTTGTGATGACAAGTTAACCACTAGACCAGCCTGGCGGGCTAATTGTGGCATAGTACTTTGATTTTTTTTAACTTGAGTTTTATAAGTGTTTATCATTCTTTCATTAATAATTTCAATTAATTCTTCACATATTTTTGATGATAATTTTCATTTCCTATTCCTTTTAAATCATATTTTTGACTGAGGTAAAATTCATCAAATTCAGCTAGAAACTACAATGCTTCATGTAGTTTCCACTAGAGCCAGTTGATAATCCAAAACATTTTGGATTATCAACTGGCTCTAGTTGATCCGTTACTTTTTAATCTTTACATGGAACTAGCAGTTAATGATGTTAAAGAACAATTTAGATTCGGAGTAACAGTACAAGGTGAAAAGATAAAGATGCTACGATTTGCTGATGATATAGTAATTCTAGCCGAGAGTAAAAAAGTATTTAGAAGAAACAATGAACGGCATAGATGAAGTCCTACGCAAGAACTATCGCATGAAAATAAACAAGAACAAAACAAAAGTAATGAAATGCAGTAGAAATAACAAAGATGGACCACTGAATGTGAAAATAGGAGGAGAAAAGATTATGGAGGTAGAAGAATTTTGTTATTTGGGAAGTAGAATTACTAAAGATGGACGAAGCAGGAGCGATATAAAATGCCGAATAGCACAAGCGAATTCAAATAACTACTAGACGTTAACAATCGTTGTCGGTTTAGGTTTTGATTTTATCCTTATTACAATGATTCTATCGCTATGTGTCTTGAAATACTCCACTCTCCTCCCTATCTTCTTGTTCATCACGAAACCTACTCCTGCCTGCCCATTATTTGACGCTGAATTAATTACTCTAAAATTACCCGACCAAAAGTCGCCTTCCTCTTCCCACCGAACCTCACTAATTCCTACTATATCCACATTCATCCCATCCATTTCCCTTTTTAAATTTTCTAGCCTACCAACCTTTTTTAAGCTTCTAACATTCCACGCTCCGACTCGCAGAATGTTATTTTTCAATCTTCTGGTGACCCCTTCCTTAGTAGTCCCCACCGGGAGATCCGAACGGGGGACTATTTTACCTCCGGAATATTTTACCAAGGAAGGCGCCTCCATTATTGCTGTGTGAAAATGCATAGAGCCACATTTTCTTGGAAAAAAAAAACAGCTGTAGTTTTCCATTGCTTTCAGCTGCGCAGTACTCAGAGGACTGAGCGATGTTGATATGGCCGTTTAAGTCATTGTGACTCACGCCCCTAACAACTACTGAAAGAGCTGCTGCCCTCTTTCAGGAATCATTCCTTAGTCTGGCTCTCAACAGATACCTCTGCGATATGGTTGCACCTTTGGTCCAGCTACTCTGTATCCCTGAGCACTCAAGCCCCCTCACCGACGGCAAGGTCTCATGATTCATAGAGGAGGGATTTTTTAAAATTAACTTTTTAATAATTGATTTTTTATTATTATTATTCTTTTAAGCTTTAAAAGAAATATAATCATTCTCTTAAATTTTTGATTAAAATAATTTGCAATAAAATATTTTTAAGTACGGTGTATATATTAGGTGTAGAGAAAAATCAGCCAAAAAATACTTATTAACCTGTTGATGGTGAAGCTTTTGGTCCTAGGTTATATGTAGGTAAAAATTACGTACATGCTCTCTTTCATTTTCTAGTAAAGTGGTTGTTACATATAGATATTCATTTAAAACTGTTAAAAAAGGTCTTTATCATTGTGTGTTGCACATAAATAAATAAATAAAAATAAAGTAATATGAAACATATATTTTGCACAATACCTGGTATATTACAGTCTAGCCTTCAAAACAGCTCAAAAAAAATATATATTGCACGTTCAAATTATATTTAATAAAATTAGGAACACATATACTTAGAACTGCATATCATATTTCAAAATAGACATAAATGAATAAAAAAAGAACTTTCTAATTACATATAGAAGAGTATTTACAACTAAATAACATAACATATCAAGAAAACTGAACCACTTTATAAAACATTTTCTTATTATTTATTTTTGTAATACAAATTATGAAGTTCTGAAGTTTCAGAAATACAAATCTTTAACACAATTGACGCATAATTTTCTGGAGCATTCTATACACACGTGCTGTTTACACTTTATGCACATGCTGTTAGTTTTCCTGTGTTTTGTATATGAACATAAAGAACAGTTTTTTCTTTCTTCCAGTTTATCACTGGTGATTGTGGATGAAGTACCAGCAATTTCCTTGTCTTCTGTTCCTCTTGCTGCACATTCGAGAGCGATAGGTTTTAGTTAGTTTAATGATAGAGTTTGTTAGAGATTTTTGGGTTTTGAAACCACTCAAAGAGGAATGGAAGCATCATCTGTATGGCTAGTTTTTTCAAGAAAATATTTCTTGTTTGCACATCACTGGCTACAAAATACTGATATACTGTGAAAGAGTTAAACATAGTTATGGGTATCATGTCACGCAGTACAAACAATGGCCAGCAAATGTCTTTACTTTGTGGAGAATATACACTGCAACAGAAATCCAAAGTATCCATCCCCCTTTTGTTCTATTGTAGAAGTATTCTTTGGTTTACTTGTTTCTTCATCAATTCCGCTGTTATTGTGCATACTTGATACAAAAAAGGAAAATGCGATTCTTTACTTTCTCAGGTAGGAGTGTCATGCCATCTGAAAAACCATAAAGCGTATCATTCAAAGGCCGCTGTCGAGGAGTAACCAGAAATATGGGGGGTTTATCTCTTTTGTTTTGTTTTAGGTTGCCAACATAGTGAGTCCTCACTTTCTCAGCTCTTCAACAGCTTAAATGGAGCTGAAATAATTGTCGGCAGTTATGTTTCTATTTGCATCATGGACAGGCTTTGAAGCTTGAAGTAAAGCCTGAGTAGGCACTATGAGAGTTTTCTCTTCAGGAGAAAAAGTTTTGCTGTCTAAGCCTCTGCCCTTATAAATGTAGGAGTTGTATAAGTAGGACATTTTTGCATTTGTTAGATTCACTAATTTGATGCCTTACTTTGCCGTCTTATTTGACATATAGACAATGAACGGACTTTTTCCTCTAAATGGCAAAAGCGTTTCGTCGACTACAATGTTTGCTAGAAATGTACATTTTTTTGACAGTTGCCTATCAGAATGGAAAAAATATTAGATGTCCAGGCAGCTAGATCCGAAGCATTCAGAGTTGTTTGTGTGTAAGGATTATGAAACCGTAATGCCTTTTTTATAGCTGTGAATCTAACAGTCATAGCTGCTAAATATAGTATGTCCAGTTTCATCTTTACTGAAAAGTGATCTGCAATTTTCGTATTGGACTTAGTGATGGGCGAAAGCCTGTCTAAGCCTCTGCCCTTATAAATGTAGGAGTTGTATAAGTAGGACATTTTTGCATTTGTTAGATTCACTAATTTGATGCCTTACTTTGCCGTCTTATTTGACATATAGACAATGAACGGACTTTTTCCTCTAAATGGCAAAAGCGTTTCGTCGACTACAATGTTTGCTAGAAATGTACATTTTTTTGACAGTTGCCTATCAGAATGGAAAAAATATTAGATGTCCAGGCAGCTAGATCCGAAGCATTCAGAGTTGTTTGTGTGTAAGGATTATGAAACCGTAATGCCTTTTTTATAGCTGTGAATCTAACAGTCATAGCTGCTAAATATAGTATGTCCAGTTTCATCTTTACTGAAAAGTGATCTGCAATTTTCGTATTGGACTTAGTGATGGGCGAAAGCACAAGCATGCCCATAAAATCATTCAGTTCTGAGTGGGATTAGTCCTTGTGATAACTCAAACTTTTTTCTCCCAAACGTGCTCTGACAAATGTGAAATAGAGGTTTGTATACTTCAAAATTTCTTCCATAATATTCAGAGAAAGCAGTTGGTCCCAAACTTTTAGTTTTGTATGTGAATCTCCCGGAACTTCTTTAGCATAACAGGTAAGTCCAGGCAGCGTGCAAAGATTTATGATGTTCTGAGCGGTGGCGTCCTCCTCCTGGATGGTTCTTCAGCACACCACTTCTTTCTGTTTAATCCAACATAAAAACAAGGCGCATCGGAGCACGTGATTTCATCTTGGGAAGGTCATACTGCATTTTTTTCCTGAGTTGCAGCCTCCTCTTCATCATCCTCATAGTCTTCACTTGAATCTTAATTTTCTAGTTCGGACAGAGGGGGTGAAAGACAGTAAATGCTGTAGTTATTTTTGTGCCAGAAAAAGTGGAGGAAAATAAAAAATGCTATTCGAAAATAAGTGTAACTAGATAAAAATTAAACTTTTACAATCATCAACTTCAGTCTCATACACTTCTTCATCTTCTGTATCTGTCACTAAAAGCTTTCTCACCATTTCTGCAAATCCGAGATCATCCGTACAGTAAATATTACTCCTTATATCTTTAGAAGAACTAGATTGATCCATCTAATATTAGAAAAGAAAAGAGAAAAGTTTTAGTGAAATGACTAATATACAAGTTAATAATGAAGTGATAGGCATATAAACAAACTCTAGATGTAAATATAGTTGCAACAGAGCCAGCAAAGAAGGGTAAGTCAAAGGATGGTAAAAACTATCCACCACTTATAGGACTCTGGGGCACATGTAGGTAAAAATTATCTTCCATCTCCAGGGTTCTGTGTCACATGTGGGTAATTTTTATCCACATGTGTACCCAGGTACGTATACAAAGTCTAACCTGGCTTTCAAGAAACTTGAAGGGAAATAAACACCTCAGCACTAGGACCGGGAATAACTGGCACAAATTTACATGGGGTCTTTTTGCCACCCAACTATCAGGTTCGCCAACACAAAAAACACAAATTTCCCTATTGGTAATTTTTACGTACCTGTGACAGTATGGATTAAATTACAATTTTATCTGTGTATGTTTCAAATCTTTTTTATGTCCATCCTCAGAGCTGAAATATAACAAAAAGAACATAGATACAGAGAAAATGGTAAGTCAGGGCAAACTCGGTAGCAACCAGAATGTTATAAATTTAAAAATATTATCATATTTTTCAAAATTAAATGAAAAGAATTTGTAATTTAATAAACTTTTTTATTGCTGTTTATTCTCTACACTAAAAAAAAAATACATATATATTTATATAGTACAATTTAACAACTTCAGCCATATGTAAAATGAATTAAGATATTTCCAGAATAATTAATAAATATTTTTCACAAAAAATATAATACCAACAATATTGTAGCCCTTTACTTTTACCTTCCCATCTAGTAGTAAGCTGAGCTAAAGTTGAAGGGAAAGTGCTGTAATTGGTCCAATTTGGGTAAATTCAGTTTTCATCGGATGTTGACGTTTTGATACCTTAGAAACCCAAAAATTACCAACAATATTGTTGTAGCCCTTTACTTTTACTTTCCTGTCTAGCGCTATAGCTGTAGAAGGGAAAGTATTGTAATTGATCCAGTTTGGACGTATGCAGTTTCCACTAGATCTTGACAAATTGACACCTAAGGAACCCAAAAAACTGGATGGAAATTTTATGGATGTTTGTATGTACGAGGTATGTGAGAAAATGAATGAGACTGACTTTTTACTTACCAAAGTTTTTATTTTTTTAAACAATAATATTATCGCCTTCATAGTAGTTCCCTTGGGCAGCTATACACTGGTGGAGTTGTTGTTCCCACTCCTAGTAGCAGCGCAGGAAGGCTTCAACTAGTAGGGCTTTTAACTAGTCGGTCACAGTCTTTTGAATGATCTCCAGAGTTCCAAAATGACATCCTTTTAAGACATATTTCAATTTTGGGAAAAGGAAAAAGTTACAAGGACTCAAATCAGGTAAATAGGGGGTTTTAGGAACCGTAGGATGCGTTTTGAGGTCAAAAATTCCCTGAAGTTGAAGGTCTCCCTGAGCAAGGTTGATCTTCAATGTGTTCTCAGCCTTCCAAAAATGATTTGTGCCAGCGGAAAACTTGTGCTCTTGATAAGCAATGTTCCCTGTAGCCCTGTTTCAAATTTTCAAAGGTCACACTCGCGGATTCCCCAAGTTTAACACAAACCTTGATTGCACAATGTTGCTCTAAATTCCGATGCTCCATTTTCATAACACACAACAAAAATACAACTTCACTGATGGCTGAACGGAGTTGAAACTCGTACTGAGCATGTGGAAGGGTTGAACAAACCGGTCTAGCACAGACCGGTAGATACAGCGTTGCCAGATTGCTTGCAGTGTTACCAATCTCATTACTTTTCTCATAGGCCTCGTATGTGTGTGTGTGTTCAGTGCCTCACAACTTATACCTTCAGAACTACTGGACCGATTTTGACCAAAGTTGGTCAGATTACTTCTGTATAAGGGGCATTAATACCATTAAATTTTCAACTTAAAGGGTCAAGGGGTGAGGATGCACAGCAAGGATACCCTCAATATCTCAAGTTTTCACCTAATTAAGGTTTTATTTTTCTTAGGCACATTTGTTAACAATTAAAAAATAATAATATTTACAAAAAAAGGTACGAAAATCACACCCCCACTCCAAAAATGCTGTAAACTAGTGGCTAACTGGATATACTGTATCAATAGACCCCCCTGTCTCCACAAGGAGCAATAATATAGCATTGATGTATTTTAAATTAAGTTATGTGTGTAAGCCATGCACCAGAAAAAGCCACATGACAGGATAGTCCTACAACTGTGTTGTCAGCTTTTTTTTTCTCTTGGGAATATTGGCACTAAAAATTATATTTTTATTCTTCTGTAATAAAACACCAAAATTACATAAAACGGATTAAAAAGTACTATTCTTTTAATGTAGTAAAATATATATAATATTTAATATAACATAAAAATAAAAAATAAATCTATATAAATAAAAATGTAAATGTTAGTTTGTTCAAAATAATAAATCTCTGAAAGTTCTTCACCGATTGCTTTGAATTTTGACACAACATTGCATTTGAATATGTGCGTGTTTTTATATACCTACTATTTATATATTTAAGATGTTACATCTGTGACAGGTAAAAACATGTTTTTTTTTTTTTTTAAAAACAGCGCTATCTGTTGGACGTAAAAGCAACACACACTATACTAAATATTTTACAGTTCTATTTCAATGTTTCTGATATGTGTGTCCGTTATAGACTAAAAAAGCTACTGGACCGATTTACACAGGAGAAAAGGGAGAAAGGAAAAAAATCTGAAAAGAAAGAAATCGAAAAAGGTAAAAGGAAAGAAGGTAAAAAGGGATGAACGAAAAAAGGGAAAAGGGGAGAAAGAGGAAAGGGAAAGAAAAATGGAGGAGGAAAAGGAAATAGGGAAAAAAAGGGGAAATGTGGGACAGGGAAAGGGAATGTGGTACAAATAAAAATGTGGAAATGGAAAGGGGGAAGGGTAAAAGGGAAACATTAAATTTTGTAAAGTTCTGTAATGTTCATTTTGTTAATGTTTTATCAAACTTTCAATTGTTCATTTAATGTATATAAATACTCAAATCTAGCAGTACCAAAGCATTGTTGGATCTGCTAGTAAATAATAATAATATAAACAAACAATAAGAATATATAAAATAATTAATATATAATATTAAAAATTAATATAATTTTTTAAATTTCTTAAGTTTATAGAGCTTAATGTAATATTATAAATATCAATATCTCAAAGACATGTTCACCTTTTCACTTGCTGATTTCTATTACAACAAAGCTTTTCATTTGTATTTGTAATCATTAACTCTTAATTTGAAATCATTAGCGAATCCAAAAGGCTTACAAGGAGAGGTCATTGAAAATTTTAAAAATATATTTAACTTTTTTTGTTAGGATACTAAAGTTGTAATGTAAAATTTGTGGTTGGCATTGATAAATATAGAAAATTAACTTCTAACAAAAAAAAAAGTTGAAGGATAATCAGGAAATACTTTTTTGTCATCACAAAAAACAAAATACCTCCTAATATTTTTTCAGATTTTAAAAAGAAAACAATTTTTATTTTTTATGTATTTTTAAAATTTTTTAAAGGTATTACTTATTTTTTATCTTTTTAAAAAAATACAGCAAGTTAATCTCCAAGGGGAGATTCCTACTTTGGATATGCCATTGTTACTGATTCAATTCTATTATTTTGTCAATTATTCTGATGACATTTATTTGTATTATTTAAAAATAATAACATAGTATTCTATATTTCTAAAGATAGAATACTGAAGCTAGGCTCCTTCGAATTATAGACCCGAAAAATATGTTTTATTTGTCTATTGATTAACACAAAACTGGAAGCTGCTTAGTGTTCCAGTGAATGATTGTTGATTATCACTTGGATTATGATCCTGTAGACGTATATTTTTGGGTATTTAGGAAGTTGTCATCATTGCATTAGGCTATTAAAAGTTTTAACCACATTTCATTATTTCTTCAGCAAATATTGATTAGATGTAATTGTAGTTTTCTGATTTCCTATAAGTTGCATAAAAAGATATGCAAGTCCTTATGTATCATTTTATGATTCTAAAATCAGGGTTATAGTTTCATTATTAAATGTGAAATATTTTTTTTTCTTTTAAATGACAATCGTTTAAAAAAAATACAATTCATATTTGTATTAGATTACTTTAATGAAGTATTTGAACCCTATGTACAATGGTGTTTTGTTTTATATATTTTTACTTTGAAAAGAAGAGTAAATGTATTCCAAGAGAAATCCAACCTTGTTACTTGGGTTGACCAAATTTAATATGTAGGTTAAAAATGATTTTTATAAAAGTATTTATAAATGTAACATAAAAAATCAAGGGCCCCTCCGGGATTTGAACCCGGGACCTCCTGCACCCAAAGCAGGAATCATACCCCTAGACCAAGAGGCCATGTAACATGGGGTTGCCTCTATACTACTTTATATTATAAAATTATTCCAGTTTTTGATAATACAAAGAAGAATTTTATTATTCACGCCAGCAAGTTATAATGTTTTCTATCACATAAAACAGTCGTCCTAAACAAGCTTCACAAGATTAAATTACTAGTCCAAATAAAATATCGATTTATGAATGAGAGGTGATGTAATTAAAATTTATTTAAATAGAAATAATACAAGATTTTAATTAGGTAGCACTTCTAATATTATAAACTATTTTTAAATAGTTACATTTTTTGAATGAACTTTTTTTTTTGTAAATGTTGCTCATCCTGATTTACGGACATCTTTTATACAGCTGGTCGGTTTGTGTTTGATCGCAAGTTGGTGGGTTCGTTTATAGTTTGTTACATGTGTTGTGTAATTTTTTTTGTTTTGTGATGACCAGAAGGCTTCTTTATATTTGGTCGTATTTGCAGGCTTATTGGTGAAGTGTTATTGGTAATTGATTTATTTGTTAATAACTTAAGTTTATTTAGCCGCCATTTCCAAGCGTGCTGTTATCCAGTCGCAGTTATCATTAGAGTGTATTTACAGTTTTGTGCCACTTTTTAGGTTGCACTTAAAGAAATGTGTTTTTAGGCATAATTTAAATATATTATTAGAAATTGGTTATTGGATTTTTATTACATTTTTAATATATATTTTTTTGTAATAAGTTAGGTTAAAAGTAAATTATTTCGGTGTTTAACTTTTGTGAAGTAGTCGTATTTTATTCATCGTTATCTTTGTAGAAAATTTGTTTTCGATTGAATTAACGATAAACTTAGCCCACAGAAAACATCCTCTAGCATTCAGACTATTGGAATGAACGCAGAGTACTAAACATGAAAAGAAAGTTGAACGAGATTTGAAAGTTTACCGCTTAAGACAAACAGTATTAAAAAAAAAATTATTATCACAAATGCTCCTCTACTGATGTTATAATATAGGGTGATCAATTTTATATATTTGTTTTATACGATCTTATTAAATACATCTTTGTAATAATTAATATTTTTCCAATTAATTAGCAGGTTGTAATAAGAGGATGTTAGCCAATTAATCTAGCAGTAGAGATAAATACATTCCTATTATTAGATGCATAATGATGTTTTTTCACATTTTGTCCTTTATGTACGGTAATTGGGTATTTTTGGTTTTACAGCCTTCTAGGTGGTGCACTTTTTGATACTCTGACTTCACTTTATTTTATATCGTTTGTGTTTTAATAGTATTGTTACAAAATATGTTAATATAATTATATAATTTTCAGTTAAAAATATTTGTTTTGATTTTATTAATTATTAAAAATATATATTTTTCTTAATATTCTCTAATAAAGTTATAAGAAAACAATTTTTGTTAATTTTTAAAAATGCATATCATGTTAATCCGCTAAACTTATATTGACATCAGTAGGTGAAAATTTTAACTTTGGCAGAAGTTTGTATAACCAGTTAGGCTTTGGTAGTTTAAAACTATTTCAGTTTTACGTAGTATTTAATTTGCAATCTCAAAGTGAATATTTTGAATCTTCTTCTGATTGAATGGAATACAGTTACTTTTCTGCAAAATTAAGGGAAATCTTTAATAAACTGGTACTTGGAATAATCATGGTGTGGTTACTATCTGATATTTAAATAAAAATTTATTCTTCGGTAAATATTCATGTCAGAACATAATGGGAAAGTGTAAAATTATTTTTCCTTTCAGAATTATGATCCCTTTTTATCTGAACTTGTAAACTATGCTAGTTAAGTGTTTGGTAATATCTAAGTAACTGTTAATTGTGAGCAATTACTTGATCAACCTCAATTTTGTTCATACTTTATTATACCATAGTAGATATGCTTATGATTAGGAAAATACAAAATTTAAAAATGTTGTATTACCTTTTCTACGCTCTGAAACTGTTCAAAACCTGAAATTTGTTTTGTTGAAGCTGCTGATAATTATTTTGATCAGATACAGGAATTAGAAGGTAATAAAGTATTTAAACTGGCTCCTTGTCACCCTGTGGTAAACCTAATGGAATTAATTTGGGCAAAAATAAAAAATGGCTGCTACATTCACCATAATGAATGAGGTCAATAAACTGAGAGAAATAGTTGGAAGAAATTTGTAGAACTGGATACTGAGTTTTGAAAAAAATGTGATTATTTTGTATATGTTGGTTAGATGATTATTACAAGGCAGACAGGGCTATGGGCAAGTAATCTGAAAGAATGATAATTTAAAATAACAGCAGTAATAGTGATGAAAATTAATCATTTGATTGTGAAATGAAGAAAGAGAAGAAATGGGTGGGATTGAGCCATTATATAATAAACTATTAACCTTTAAATTGTTTTGGATGTTTATACTTATTGTAAATAACTAAATATTACATTTATGTAAAAATTTTGTGTAAAATTAATATATTTTTTATAAATAAATAAATGAGAATTATTTAAAACAAAATAAATAGGCCTAACTAAAAAAAGTAAATAAAAATCAAGTAAAAAAGTTAAACCTATATTGGATTAAAAAATGATCACTGAAAGATAAAAACATTAATCTCAGGAGACAGGTGGCTGGCCACAGAAAGACACATACACTCAAGAAGTGTATGTTTCACCTCATTCAGGTGCTGCAGCAGAGTAATTCTCACATCAACTCTATAATATTCTATATCTATAATATTCCTTCCAATTAGAGTGAAAACTATGGTTATAAGACTTAGACTTACTGTACAACTATTATTTTATGAAATGTTAATTTTGGTTGTATATTTGAAAATGGTACAGGGACAGGTGAAGTCATCAAATTTGCTCCCTAATTCTTCTGAGCAGTATTTTCATGTTTACTATTAGTTAAACCATAAGATATTAATTTGTACCAAACATAAGTAGGAAGTTATTTCTGTTATTTGGTAGGTTTTTAATTTTATATTTTGTTTTAGGCAATTTCTGGCAGTTTGTTGTGGGCTTCCTTCACAGATGGCGCCTGTACCCCTTGAGGGGCACCAGACCCCTGTGGGGAATAATGTTCCAACAGAAGGAAATAGAGGTGGCTCCATCTCGCTTGGTGTTCTTATAGATTTCATTGTGCAAAGAACGTACCATGAGCTGACTGTCTTAGCTGAACTGTAAGTTTTTGTTTAAAATATTAGATGAACACCTCTAACTACAGAGTACTGTTAAAATTGTGTTCTTTTGAAAGAAATCTGTATTTAATCTTCTACCCATTGATAAAACAGTTTTTTACTATTAATATAGCAATTATTATAGAAGTTAGATTATTATTACTAGTTGTTCATTTAAATGTCTTGTCATTTAATGTCATTTAAATTTTATTTGTAAATGCAGCTTTAAGAGGTAAAAAGTAAGAAAATTTTTTTTATATAAAGAATTTAATTTAAAACAATTGAAATATCTAAAGAAATTAATCAGTTATGAAAAAGTATTGTTAATTTGTAGACAAATTTAAATGTTTAAAGTTATTTTTAAGATGCCTATAATAAATTATACTATTTGCTACGTTTTGTTTATGATGTTTGGTACGGATATTAATTTAAAAATAAAATTATTTTCTACTATAAATTAAAACAGAATTTATTAGGTGTTTAAAAAAAAAATCACTTCAAAGTGTTTTCAACTGTCTTTGTGACCATCCGCAGTGTTTACTGCTGCTGTTTTTACACTCTGGTGTCAGATGATGTTACTGTTGGCAGTTTTTTTAATTAGAGACATTTATTTAGGTTTTTTTTTTGTCTTCAGTCATTTGACTGGTTTGATGCAGCTATTATTATTACCTATTATTTAGGTATAGCCAGAAAATTTGTTGGTTTTGAATTTTACATTTGTGCTTTCTTTCTTACATGTTTATTTATTTGGGACTTGTGCATAAATTGGCACGCATATTTTAGTATTAATTAATAGTATTAGAATTAATAATAGTGTATAACATTTCCATTTTTACATGTTAGAATAACTCAATTATAAGCAGTAATTACTGTATTTATTATTTAAATAATCAAAACATTACTGTTAATTTGACAAGGTTAGCGAGCATAGTTTATGTTCTGTTATATTATCATAACCTTACCAAACGTAACCTACACTTGGTGCTTGCTAACCTCATCTAATTAACCCCTTCCCAGTCACCAATGTATATGTTTGTCAGTGGCAAGTGTCAAAAAAAAGGTCACCCTGGTGACCTTTTTGGATTATTCATCTCACAATTTTTGTCTGATTTTATTTCATTCTATGTGACATTTGCCTTTCTAGGTTACAGTTGATATTATTCCCACAATTAATTGTTTTTATGATAGCAGATATTGATATTGTTGATGTATGCAATGGTAGTGATAAATAGTCTTGTTTTCATCAATACTGTACTGTTTACATTTTGTTTTGTTAGTAGCCGGTCTGTTAACGTTTTCTTTTATTTATTTTTTTTGTGGTATGTTTATTGGTTTTATTTGTGAGTAGGGAATCAGTATTTTTGAAAACAAGTGTGTGTATCATTATATTATTTATATTTTACCTGTTTTGTTATTTTTTTGTATTTACTACATTTTATCCTGAAAACAGTCTGGTTTAGCAATTTTGAGGTTACTTTGATGGTTTTTTTTTTTTTTTTGCTGGTTGCCGTTCTGTTTTTTTTTTTGAAAGCAAGTGTGTGTAGAACTTTTTATTATTTATTTTACCTATTTTTGTTTTTACAATGGCTTCGTCTAAATTATCTGATTAGCTATTAGCTATTTTCAGATTATTAAACAATCTTGATTCTGACAGTGATTGTTATAGTGTTAGTTCAGATGGTTTAGATGACATAGAGGAAACATTTTTACAAGAAGAATGTGAAGTAATTATGATAATGTAGTTGTATAAAATGATAAAATGATAATGCCAAACAACCCTAATGATAACAATACAAATTTGCCTAATGTAAAAGATCTAAATTGGGTGAGGTACCAGTTACCTGATCTCTACTGTGAGCCTTTCCAGTTTACTAGTCAGTCTGGTATCTGAGTTAATGTAGTTGATAAGAATGATGTGTGCAGTTTTTTTAAACTTTTTGTTACACATGAACTTATAGATGAATTAGTGAAACTAACAAAATCTGTGCAGAAGACTTCCTTTCAATCAAAGTGTTAGTCCAGTTATCCAGATTTTATAATTGGAAATCCAGTAATAAAAATGAAATTTTTGTTCTTGCTCTTTACTTAGTGCGTGGTCTAATTTGGAAGCCTGATATTGATAGATATTTTATTGAAAAATCTTTGTTTTCAACTCCATATATTCCAACACTTATGACACAAAGAAGACTAAAAATGTTGTCCCACTTCTTACATTTTAGTGATAATAAAAAAACTATCTCAAAAGAAAACAAAAAGTATTTTAAAATAAAACTAATACTTGATTATATAATTATAAATTTTCTGTGGTATATAAACCGGAAAAGGAACTTGCCATAGATGAAAGTCTGTTATTGTGGAAAGGACGGTTGTCCTTTTATGCAGTTTATCAAAATTAAAAGAGATTGGCTTGATTTAAAAACATATATTTTATTGGAGGGTAAATCTGTTTATATTTATACATTATTAATGTGTACCGGTAAAAAAACTAACATTGTTGCTAATTATTTGAAAAGCATCTAAGCTACAAATGTAGTGCTTACTTTGGCGAATGAGTTGTTCAATAAAGGACCCTGCATGTATACAGATAATTTTTACTTCAGCCCTGAATTAGCCCTTGCTCTTACAAACTGAAATACAGATTTAGTAGAGACAGTAAGAAGCAACAGGAGAGGCATACCCAAAGAACTAATCAAAGAAAAACTTCAGAAGAATGAGATATCAACTTTATGTGAAAAACAAGGCAAAATTATGCTGTTGAAATGGATTGATACGTACCCAGTTCTTTGTTTATCAACTTGACATAAACTAGACATGGTTGAAGTCAAAAGAAAGAGGAAAAAGGTCATGGTACCCACAATTATCAGTGATTACAATTCTTTCATGGGCGAAGTCGATAAAGCTGATCAGTTGTTGAGTGCTTATCTGCTGGAAAGAAAATGACAAAAAATTAGTTTTAAAAAAGAGTTTAAACATATTATAAACATGTGCATATTCATTGCCCATGTCTTGTAGCAAAATTGTGCAGGTAAAATGTCTTCTCTTCAGTTTAGAGTAGCACTTGTTGAAGCCATTGTAGAAAAATACTACGCTGGAAAACAAAAGAAGGGTAGACTATCAATGAAAGAAGATCCATTACATTTGAAAGAACGACACTTTCTAGACAATGTACAAAATATAGATAAAAATAAAACTGCAGCCAGAAGATGCGTTGTTTGCTCATATAATAAGCGATGTGACAAAAAAGTAGATATCAATATTTGGAATGTGATGTCGGATTGTGTGCGACACTGTGTTTTAAGGTATTCCATAAAAATCCTATTAGTTTGTTTCTAAAAAGTGTAAATAGTGCGTAAATAAAGAGTGTTGTGTTTAATTAAGTATTTTACAATTTTTATTGTTATGGAAGACATCAGAAGGATTAAGCATTTCCACTAAAAGGTTGGTTAGCTTAATTTTTAAAAAAATACTTTAAAACTTTTTGTCTTAAAAAGTGTTTTTCACAACTAAAACTAGGTTTTTACCGTATAAATAGACAAAACAAAGAAAGTTAAGCAATAAAAAAATCGGACAAAATAACAGTTTGTGGGGTCAAAAAATCTGTCTGGTAAGCGGTTAATGTTAAATATATTAATTATATATATTATTCTCCAAAATTGGAGGTAATTAATCAGATTCACCGATAATTACACATAATCACCAGATTAATCATACAGATTAATTTTATACAGATTTGATCGTGGATACAGGTGTTCTTTGGTGGTTGGGCTTCAAGTAACCACACATCTTAGGAATTGTCGACCTGAGACTGTACAAGACTACACGTCATTTACATTCATACATATCATCCTTATTCACCCTCTGAAGTAATAACTTACAGTGGTTCCAGAGGCTAAACAAAAAAAGAGAATGAATATATATAATAGTTGTATATGTAAAAAAAAAAAAAAAATAATAATACAACTTTAAATATGCATGTCAGTTAATGCTCAAGTACCATGTATTTTATAGTGTTTATGAGTGTTAAGATGTGTTATTTTCTTGTGTGTGTAGAATATTGAGGTTACTGTAGTGATAATGGATTTGTGATTTGTGTCAATAAGATGATTGACAAATGTTGACGTTACATTTCTTTGAAGGGTGTTTTTTAAGTGTTCCTTTTTCTTCACTAGAAACTACATCTTATTAAACCGTTGTAGAACAATGAATCAGAAAAGTCTGTATTTTCTATGACATTCTGTTTGTCTGATGATTGTTTTATGTATGATAATTTTTGTGTTTGTATGTTATATTCGAGTTTTTTAAAGTTGAGAATAATTTTCACAGTGTTTCTTACTTCCTTGTAATTTGGATTTTGTAAGATCCAAATTTTTTGGATTTAGATGAATTTTTTGGAAACTAGTCAAAATGGATTCTGGGATGGGAAAAATGGATATTTCCGTTGAAATCTGAAAACAAATTTTTCACAATCATAATACATCCTTTACTTCGTGGAAGGAAGTAATAATTCAATAAAATCTAATTCATAAATGAATAATTACTTCCTTGTTGAAGTAAAGGAAGTATTGCAATTGCCAAAAATTTTGGTTTCAGATTTCCACAGAAGTGTCCATTTTTACAATCCCTGAATCCATTTTGACTAGTTTTGGCATGACGTCTTTACATACATACATACGTATGTATCTCGTATAACTCAAAAACGATTAGCCGTAGAATGTTGAAATTTTGTACTAAGGACTGTTGTAACATCTAGTTGTGCACCTCCTCTTTTGATTGCAATCGACTGGGCGAAAAATCTGTATACAATCAGACTTCTAAATAAAGGGGTTTCTATTTTGAAACATTTGGACTTTGGATTTTTTCTTAACTGCAGTATAAGCCCTTAGAGCTTTTCAACTATATATCATAAGTGGTATTTATTTTCATTGGTTTCCGAGTTATAAACAAATAAAATTTTCATTAATGAAATATTTGGATCTTACAAGGGGAAGGCACGTCGGTTTGAATCCGACTTCATATATACATTTATTTTTTTTAACACTTCTTTTAATTTAAATTTATTGATTTATTAATAATTATTAACCTCTGATTGAAAAAACATGTTTAACAATATATAATAATTTAATAATAACAGTACAAAAGAAAAATATGAAAAAAAATCTAAGTTATTGGTGAAATAAAATTTTATGTTCTTTTAATTTTAATTCAAAAAAATTTATAATCAGAAGTTAATAATTATTAATAAATCAGTATATATAAATTAAAAAAAAAAAAAAAATGTATATGAAGTTGGATTCAAACTAATGTGTGCATGTTTACGGATCTGACATGTTCTCACTTTCACCACATATCTACTTGAGCGATGTGATACAAAATTAATATATAGACTAATATAAAACACTAAGGAAATTTTCAGGGCCATTTTTCTTGAGTATAATTGAATATTGTGTGTTAATATGTTGTGATGAAGATACATAACAGTCAGTGTACTATTCACATATGCAATATGGTTCAAATCGGTGTCCTAAAGCTTGTGCCTTCCCCTTGTTAACTACAGCAATGGATCTTTGGATCTTAGGTGCCTTTTACTGATTTAACCTTTTGTTAAAAAAAGGTACTATAGTTATTTTCTTTCACAATTACAAAGTAATTTGCTTACGAAAAACTATTTATTAAAAAAGAAAATGTGTATATGTAATTTAATAGGTCTACAAGGAAGTCACGTGGTGTCCACGGAGATTTTTCATTTCCACTAATGTGACATATAATTTTAAAATTTAATTTGTGTATATGTAAGTGTTATGCTTTATTTTATAAGTTGCTCTTATATCCGTTTACTTGTGCTAGGCATTCTATCACTTTGGATTTTTTGTACGATCTTCAGGTGACAGGGGGTTGTGTTAATTAGTTATAAAACATTTTTCAAAACAATAGTTTACATTAGGTTGGGTTTGAGTTGTGAATGTGTCAGTTTCTGTTATTATTGGTTTTCGGAAATTTTGAAGGTATCGATTTTGTTCATTTTTTTTTTTTATGATGGAGTCAAAAATATTAATTTTTTATTATGTGAATCTTTTCCTGAAGATTTAATTTTTGTTTATGTATGTTAATAGTTTTCATTGTCTTGTTTTGCCTTCATAGAATAAGGTGGTAAAAAATCAATTATCTGACCAGTATATTGTTTTGTGAGCATGTCTGTTATTGGTGAGTATTGCCATTATAAAATGGTAATGCAGAAAATAACTATCACAGATATCTTTAATTGCTATATAAATTATTGAGCTATAGCTAGCTCTCTTTTTATTATGTAAAGCATGATTTTATTAATGTTGATAATAAATAAACTGCATGAATATATGATAAACAAAACTAAAAAATATCAGCCGGGTCTTTGTTACACAATCATATGTAGCAAATGTGGGTAGTTTTTTTTTTGGTGAGGGGAGTGAATTGTCCTTTCATCTGAAGGGGTTGGTAAATCTCAGATTGAAAATGGGTGGTTATGCAATGATCCCAGCCAGAGTAGCAGTCTGTATAATCAGCCATTGCATGTGGAGTATTATTCAAATAGTTGTTTTTGGAAACTTTGTTAATGTGGTGGGATGCAGTTGCAACTAATGATCTTGGATTGCAGCAGTCATTTTTCTGATCTCCTCAGAGTATACAAAAGTTTTGTTCAAACCATATGTTGTAGTTTGGGTATTTTTGTAAATTTTTTTTCTATATTCATCATTGCAACTACTTGCGTTAAAGTTATTGTTTCAGAGGTATTAAAAATTTGTTCTTAAATTGTAAAAGGTAACACATTTACTTTGCGAAGCGCCTTCAATCAGTACAAGAGTTTCAAACACTTTTCAACTCAAGTTCAAGTCATATGGATGAATCAAAAAAATAATTGAAGTGTCAGAAGTACACGTCAAAGTACATAAAAGCATAGCTGTGTTTTATTTCGGTTGCTAATTTGGAAAATTTCCTCTTTTGCACACAGTGTTTCTGTATTGCATGGTAGCGTGATAATTTTAAGTGACATTTTGTTTTCAAAATACTCTTAGAAAATTGTAAGTACAAATTATCTATTAATCTTTTATGACAGTGAGTTCCAGTTCTGAAATTTAGTGCCATTAATACAGAGATGCTGCTTATAAAACTACCCATTTTGTGCGCAGAAAATACTGGTCTCTAATTTCATTTTATGTTACGGATACATTACTTATCTATCATTAATTACTAATAGACTATCTATTAGCATTACTGATAGATTATTGTGAAGGATGGCATCTTTGATATTGCTAACAAACCATTGATTAATATGATTAGTGATTTCGCAACATTACTTATTACTTTTTAATATATCTATAAATAGTGATATACAATTGAGGGAACAGTCATATCTTGATGTGACTTGCAGTCATATCAAGATATGAAAAAAAATATCATCTGCAGGTGTTGTATTTGTTACAGCAAATTCCAGCTGTTACTATTCAAAGATTATACAGAAAAGATTTTTTTAGAAGTTCCATATGGTTTATGGTGAACATTGCATAATGGTCTGTATTCATATATAATCTCTTCAACATCTTGAAGAAGAACTAGTCAGCAGCTGAATTTTGGCAAATTTTAATATAAACTATTGTTAACCTTGTAGAAATCCTACAGGTGAATCAATATTACAATCAACAACAATGTGTGTGCAAATGAGCTCATATTCTTGCAAAGAAACAAGAAATATTACTTATAAAACTAATTTTCAGCATTGTTTTTCAACAAAATGTCTAGTTTGGTATCATACACTATTTTTTATTGGATTCCTATTTTCAGAGGTAGTGTTACTTGTACAATTACCTAAATTTAATTCAGAATTGTTATTTCATAACTTTTAGAGGTTATCTGCTAAAAACACAAACATCCATGTGTTTCCAATTTGATGTATCACCAGCTTATTTATTATAAGCAAGTGATATATATATATATATATATAATGTATCACTATAATTCATTATCTATTTTCCACTTATTGGGAAATAAAATTTTCCAAGGTGGGTTGGTTGAGGTGGATCACATGTATTTTTGCCAGTCAGATCACCACTTATGAACTCTTGATGTCTTTATGTGAAAATATTAAAGCATTGATTATACTCACAAGTCAGAGGATGTAAATCAAATAATGCAAAGAATCATGTTTGTTGTCAAAAAAATCAAGAACAATCCAAGGAGTGTTTGAGAAAGCAGTCTCATGTGTAACTCAGCGAGTTAAATGCATGTTCAAGTTGATGGAATTAAAACTTTGTTGTGAGTTTATCCAGCTATAGTAGGTCATACATGTTAATCAAAATGAATTGTGAATTGTACATTAGTTCTTAGAATAACATCAAACCCAACAATCATCAGTTTTCACTAATACGCATAGTTTAATGATTATGATATAATTAGTAGCTGAATGATATGAGGTTACTAATAGATTAACGACTAGAAAATATCGGAATTGGAAACTTATTACTTTTTAATTATTATTTTGATATAAATTAATATAATATATGCCTATTTTTTTTTAATTTCTGGCATGTCCTGATCCTGTAGGGGAAGACCCCTCCATGTGTTGGTTATGGTTGCCAAACTACCCCCTTCCGTACCTAGCCTGTATTGATTTTATTGGAGGTCATCTTCAAAACCTCTGCAAAAGGTATCTCTCAGCTTTGTTCTTGCTTCAGTCAGGATGCCACATGTGACATTCCCATTGGTCTACTACTATCCCTAAAAAACAAGAAACCTAAAAACAGAACACATCTTATGTTAGACTCAAACAAGTGAATAAACAAAATAAGGAAATGAACTGAAATCCACCACCTACCCGAAGGTAAAAGAAGTGAGTTCAATACGCAATTACACAAACCATCAACAAAAACTTAGCAACTACAAAACAAACAAAAGAATTCAGGAAAGCCTAGGGTGCACCCTAAATGCTCTTGGCAATCTTTTCTTTTGCCGTATAGTGCTTGAAGTTTTCAACTATTATCCATACAGCCTGGTTTCGCCAATTGACATGAGATCCAGCGCCCACCCAATAATATTGAGCTGACAGGTAGTCTCCGTGTGTATCAACTCATACTTTGAACAAATGTATAGAACATGATATACGAGGTGTGACAATAAAGTAATGAGACTGATTTTTCTTTGCAAGATGTGGCAATCCTGCAGCTTGCGTAGGCACACCATCTTTGACCTTGGTCTATAAGCTACTTCTAGTCCAAGCGGCACATTGATGCAACTGCTCAGTCGTGAGTTGTGCTGTAATAAGTGAACACGTGTTTGTGTCTCTCGTCACAGAAATGAAACCGCAAAATATTGTGCAACTTATGCCATTTCTTTTTGCGTTAAATTGGGTGAAAACGCGACGACAACTTATGGTAAGCTTCAGAAGGCATTTGGAGAGGAGGTTATGTCAAGAGCCCAAGTTTTTCGGTGGCATAAAATTATTAGTGAAGGCAGAACGAATGTTGAAGATGAAGACCGCAGTGGATGACCATCAACCTCATGGACAGATGTCAACTTGACTAGGGTGCGTGAAATTGTACGATCTGATCGAAGATTATCCATGAAAATGATTGCAGAAGAACTCAACATCAGTCGAGAAACCGTTCGTCTAATATTAACTGAAGATCTTGGTACGAAAAAGATTTGTGCAAAAATGGTCTCGAAAAATCTCACACAACAACAGCAAGAAACACGGAAATATGTGGCAGCCGATCTGTTGGAGCAAACGGAAATCAATCCATATTTGTTGAGCCGTGTTATCACTGGTGATGAAGGTTGGTTTTTTCAATACGATCCAGAGACAAAACGCCAAAGTTCGCAATGGTGCTCAAAGGGATCACCCAGACCAAAAGAAGCTTGCATGTCAAAGTCAAAAGTGAGATGCATGCTTGTGTGCTTCTTCGATTCCAAGGGAATTGTTCATAAAGAGTGGGTGCCTCCTGGACAAACAGTTAACCAATATTTCTACAAAGAAATTTTAGAAAGACTTCATAAACAAGTTCTTCGTGTCCGTGCCAACATTGCTGATAATTGGATTCTGCATAAGGATAATGCGTCATCCCATACTGCTCTGTCAGTACAGCAATTTTTAACCTCAAAACAAATTTCAGTACTACCACAGCCACCTTATTCAACAGATATCGCTCCGTGCAACTTTTTTCTATTTCCAAGAGTCAAAATGGTGGTCAAGGGATACCATTTTCAAACAACACAAGATGTCCAAAAAGCTGTGACGAGGGTCTTGGAGGATATTACAGAAGATGAGTTCCAGAAATGTTACCATCAATGGCAGAAGCGCTGGAATAAGTGTGTGCAATCAGAGGGGAACTACTTTGAAGAAGACAACACTAAACATGACTAAAACGGTAAGCAACATTTTTTTCACATCAGTCTCATTACTTTATTGTCGCACCTCGTGTATCGTCCAGTTGTCTGCATTGCGGTCACACACCGGAGTCTACCAGGCTGAACCTCTGCAGCCTGTCCCGGAAAGCATCATGCCCTGAAAGATATTGTGTTATGTACTTATTCGGGTGAACCTAAGAGGCGCCCTGCAAACTATCAACATCAGAAAAGAGACCATGCGTATAATGTCTGCCCTCTGCCTCATCCCATCTGGCCTCCACAAAGCATTACCATGTCGTTCAGTTTCCCAAACTTTGTCAGAAGTTAATTCACCTAACTTGACAACATAACGCTGTTGCCGCTGTGACGCAGTGAAGTTACAGTATTTATGTTTGATTTCTATTTTGTTTTGTAGGCTTCCAAGGAAGACAGACATGGAAAGAAAAATAGAAATCTATAATTTTTCAGCCAGAACAAGGCAGTTGTTTGTGCGCCTTCTTGCTTTAGTAAAATGGGCTAACAGTGCATCTAAAGTTGACAAATCAGCTGTAAGTAGCATTTTTTGTTTAGACTTCATGTAGTTATTTTAGTAAAATAGAAGTAGTGGATGCTAAGTTCTTGTTTTAAATAAGGATCAAAGGTTTCCCTGCCAGTTTTTATCACAGTGATTTTATATCTACTTTTCACTTGGAAGGTTCTAGCTTTTAGTCATAGTTAGCTATGGTTTTATCTGAATTGTAAAATTCATCTCTCATCATCAAAAGAAAAGAGAGTAGATGTAATTGAGATTTGGCCTGTAGTCCCCAATTTAAGTAAATATTTTATTTTGTTGTTTTGTAGATGCATATTTTTTATATAACTAAAATTTGTATCATATTTGGTTTTCGAAATATTACATTTTTGTCTGATTTAAATTTTGTATTTATTACTGCACTGTTGTATACAAATGTTGATACATTGTAGTTTTGATGATTGTGATTCTGGTGGGAATTTTTATTAGAGTAGCAAAGTAGTGCTGTTCTTGGTTAAATAGTAAAACTTTCTTTAAAATAAGTAAAACAATTGCCATATATATGTAAATAAAAATATATTTTTGAATTTTCATTTTGTATAATTTAAAGAAATTTCTAGTAGTAAATATTATTTTCTGTAGTGCTTATAATATTTATGTACAAAAAAATTGTTTGTGTAACACCAGTGGAATTATCTTTTCTAAATGATTTTGAAATAAAAAATGTAAAAAATGATTACAAAGTAGCTGTAAAACAGTTTTTTTTTTGTTATGAGTAGTATTGCATATGTCATACAAATATGGAAGAAAATAATTGGAACACTTGTTTTATTAAGATTCTTTTTTATTTATCATGAAATATTTTAATTAACTGCATAAATATATGTTAGACTAGATAAAAAAAAAAAAAAAATAGGGAGTAATATTAGCATACCCTGAATTTGATTTAAAGGTTTCTTACTTGTTCCTTCATGTGGAGTCAAATCATTTTCTTTACAAACCAGTAGTAGTCATCTATCATTGTTATGTGCTTCTAACTTCGGTTACCAGTTCTTACCAATCCTAATACCTCGGGAAATCTGTCTTCTATGTTTGCATCATGAATTCCCAAAGAAATCTATGTGCAAATATATAGGAAATGTATTTTCAGAGACATTCAAAGTTCTCCATGGCTTGGTAGGATGTAAGAAGTTATTGCACTAGGATTTGTACTTTTTTCTTTTTCGATGCATAAATTTCTTTTTATATCACCTTCACAAATGATTTCCATGCTATTAATTCCTTTTTTTTGTGTTTTCTTTCAAGAATAGGGTTGCAAATCATATTTTTAATATCAAGCCCAGTAAATATACTCTCCTAATTTTGGTTTTGCTTAATTGTGGAAAAATTTCTCTTAACTACTTGTAGCCTTCACCTTCTTTATATATGGCCTTTTAAAAATTTTCCATTAATCCAAATTATATATGAAGCGGAGAAAAAAGAACCTTCTTTGGTTCAACAGGAAGGAGTACCAGGCATTTTAATCATCTCAAAAAAATAAGTTTTCTTAAACCAGTCTTTTTTTACTAAATGCTGTATTGCTCTCCTATCCCATTCATATAAAAAACACTAATATTTTATGAATTCACCTTGAAGACCCATTAATGACCTCTTCAAATCTCCTGAAACTGTTTGTACTTAATTGATTCAGAATAACATTCAGTTTTTATGTTATTTTTCAATTTCATGTTAGTTTCAATTTTTTAGCTGAAACTAAAAGCGGTTTGAATAGATGACTTCTTGAATGTTTTCATTTTGGAGTCAAATTGTTTTTTGTACTTAGAAAAGGTATATTATGTTAGTAATATATTATGTAATTATATATTATATATATTATGTAATATAGTAAGTATATTATGTAAAGGATATTCTGTAGCTATATTGTCTGCTCCTAGTCAAGTCATTAATCTATTGATGTTAAAATATACACCAAAATAATTTTCTATTTTATAAAACACTGAGAAAGCATTTCTGTTTGTTATAATATTTGTTCCACCTGCCAACAGATTCATTTCTTGCAATCAAGAACCAAAACATTATAGCTTGCTGTTTTGATAGGGAAAATCACGCAACAAATCATTAAGATTGTTTTAAACGATAAACGGGATTCACTGTATATCTAATGAGTATAAATGGAATCAAAAGTGTTCTCAGAAATTTTTGTGTTTTCATCATGTTGTTACTAAACTTTGAAAGTTAATTTAATTTCATTTTGATGGTGGAGTTGGTATTGGCAAGCCTTCTCCAAGAGGTACTGGTCTAGGCAATTCTTTTTAGTGTAGGATTTTTGTTTTCTTTCATAGTTGCCAACCGTAACATAATGAATATATTAAATTATTATAATAATTAATGATATGGTAACATAAAAATGTGATGTGCTGTGACTTCCTTAATGGTTCTTATTTAATTTAAAAACAAAATGATGATTTGTTCTGTGATACTGATTTATGAAATCAGCCAAGTGTGAAAGGTGGTCACTTTTAATTCATTTTTAAAATAAATAAATAAATAATACACTTTACCTTACATTAGAAATATTTTTTTGATTAAGTTTTTATTTATAAAATAATATTGGATCTTTAGTCACTGACATTGTACACAGTTTTTAGAAGTTTCTTAGAATCTAAAAAAATTATGTAGGACTGTATTCATTTACCTTAGCTATGAAAATAATATCAGTAAATTAACTGATATGAAACAGCATTTATCTTTGTTGACAAAAATCAAAAGTATTTTTTTGATTTAATTGATTCAATTGTTAGCAGGATAATTCCTGCTATTCAGGTTTGTAAAATTCAGATTTGTGTTAAAAATATCGGACTACTGTTTAAAAACACTCACCACTGCATGCATGTCATGTAATATATGAAAGCCGAGGGATATCAGCATGGTTTTTTTCTGTTTGCTTTATCAGAAGAGAGTCCCATTTTATGTACTAAGAAAAGCTTTTATGAGAAAAATAAATAATTATTTTCATTAATTTCTGGATGAGGTATAAGAAAAAAAAAATCATAACTTTAAAATTTATTCATGGGCTCAGTTTAATGTACCTTTTTTCTATTGTAACTGTATATTAACTCATATTTATTATAAAATCTGATATTTGAATGATCATGGCAATATCAGCTAAGAAGCTAAGAATTTTTCAAAATGATAAAATTTTCAGCAATGCTTTCGAAATACTCCTTCATTATATGAAAACAAATTTAGATATGAATGTTAAATGAACTTCCTGTTTCAGTGTGATAATTACAGCCTTTTGATGTTTGTGAATTATGATAATATGAAAGAATAGTTTGCAAGTTGCGTTTGCCAGTTATAATGTTAATAACAAGATAAAATTGAGTTTTTTTTTTTTTTAAAGCAAGATATTTTTATAGTTGAGAATATTTATGGATACATCACTATAGAGTAGATATATTTTGTCAAATTATTATTATTTATTCTGTTAATCTTTATTTTACAGAAAATAATTGCTGTAACTGAAACTTTAATATTTATTTTTTCAACAGCATATCATGGCATTTCTTGACAAACAAGCTCTCCTATTTGTGGATACAGCAGATTTACTTGCTCGAATGGCTCGTGAAACTCTAGTTCATGCAAGGCTTCCAAATTTCCACATTCCTGCTGCTGTAGAGGTCCTCACTACTGGTACTTACTCTAGGCTGCCATCATGTATCAGGGTTGGTTTGGATTATATGTAGCTTTTATCAGTTAAGAGTGATTTTTAGATAGTTTGTTGAAGTATTCTAAACCCTTATTACATAGTAAACTCAAGTTATCGTATATATAAGCATTTATTTATGCCAGATTTTTTAATTAAAAATTATGAAAAATAATGTATGTTTATTGTTATCTTTTATTGGCTTGAGTTTTATGCATACATTAGTTAAAACATGTTCACTCATTTGATTTCAACTAAACCTTCATTTGGGCAACAGTACAAAGTTATTTCAGAAATTAAATTGTCACACCTGGGAAGCGAGTAAATTACCTAAAGTTTATTTTTAAGACTATATGTCTTAATATAATAATTCTATAACAATACTATCTCTTTTGTTTTGTATTTTATAGAAATAATTAAAGTTTCACCTTTTAAAATTAGATTGGAATCTGAATTGTTTACCAGTATTCTGTTCTGTAAGATACACAGCTTTTCTAACTGTAACTCAGATTTAATTTTCTTATTACAAATGCTATGAAAATTAGAATATAAAATCTTATTATTAGGTGTGTGATGTCTCAAGAGGAAGATAAATAACTGGAAAAATTATATATCAGTATTGCTTCAAATTTCTTTCACTGTAAAAACTTAGTTTTAATGTTCAAATTTGAAAGTTTAAGATTTCAGCAATTTTCACTGAATCAACCATATCCAATTGTATCCTCAATGGGTACAAATTTTATGGAAGTGCAAAGAAAAAAAAAATTTGATTTGACTGGTAAGAAAAGATCTTTAATTGTTTAATATATTTTGAAGATAGATTTTAATATTTTATTTTAAAGTATATTGAATATACTTTAGAATATTGATAATATTCAACAGCTGATCAAAAGTAATAAAACTTATGAGCTAGGAAAGCTTTTATTATTATTTCTGAACTTTTGTGATTGCTTTATGTCTAAAGTAACTCTATATCAGCATTAAATAATCAACATTATATATATGATGTCAATTTCTTCATTTTTTTTATTTACTTATTACTTTTTAGCAATGAAATTTTCTAGAATTTTTCTCTAATTAAAAATCTTATAATCTAGTATACTTAGTATAACGTACTTTCATTTTTACATATTTGATCTTTGTTAAAGTTTACAACAGGCTAAATCAAAAGGGAATAACTCTTTTAAATTTAATTGTGCGTAGTTGAACGTATAATGCATAACAACATTCTCTTTGTCCTTAAAATAAAAAAAAATCTGTCTAAAGCTAGTAAATTTTTATTCTACAGTGCTATATAAGGAAAAGTAAAAAATTACCTACACTTTTCTTCTGCAATTTATTCACACAAAGGCAGGGGTTCAACATGCACATCATTTTTGTACATAGTCACCTCCTTTTTCAATGCACTTGGTCCAGTAGTCCACAGGCTTTGTGTATTCCTTTCAAGAAGGAGGTTTTTGGTTGATTGCAAAACCGCTTTTGCACCACTTCCTGTATTTCTTAAGTCTGTGGAAAATCGATGACCTTGCAAAGCATCTTGAGCAGTCCGACCAGTTGAAGGTTGAAGGGAGCAAGATCTGGGTTGTAGGGAGGATGTTACAGAACCTCAAGATTCAACATGATGGTTTGAACAGTGTGGTGAGCCATATGAGGGCGGGCATTATTGCCATGCAACAACGACATTTTCTTCGACGATAGATTTCTGTGTTTGTTGCGATTGTTGGCTTCTGCTTGCTTTCAACATTTCGCGTAACTTGTGCTGTTGATCATAGTCCCCTTTTATGTAAAATTTTCCAGTATAGGCCTTTTGCATCCCAAAAAATGGGAAGCATAAACTTTGTTGCTGATGGCTCAGGCTTGAATTTTTTCTTCGAGATCCCAGGTTTTTCCACCTGTATTCTGGTGTTTCGATTCTGGCTTGTAGTGATGAACCCCCATGATTCATTACTGGTGACTATTCTGTTGAAAAATGTGTTGCCTTTCTTGTTGATGGCAGATGTCAACACGTTTGAGCTTGTGTACTGCAGTAAGCTGTCATTGCGCCTAGACTTTATGGAAGCTGAGTTCAATGTGGATGATTTGAATGGCAGAACCATGATTGATGTTCAGAGAAGATGCTACCACATTGATGGTATCTTGCCTATTCGCTAGAACCATCTCTCAAGCTTGCTGAATTTTGTCATTCATGGTGGCGGTTGACAGGCATCCTGCTTTCTTTTCATGCACTACTCTCATCTAGCCACTTTTAAACTTCTCAATCCACGAAAAAACACTTAAACATGATAAAGCACTGTCCCTATGTTCTGATAAAAGTCTACAATGAATTTTAGCCCCTTTCACACTCTTTGACCAGAGACATTGGATCACTGCTCATTTTTAGTCCTTGGTGCAAACTTGGTCACTGTAATAGTTGAAAGGCAAATTGACTAGTTGAAAAACGCACATTTGACTGCAGTTATATCAACTCTAAGCAGGCATGCGCAGAAGGCATTATGACTATCTTGAAAGTATGTTATGGCAAAGCTGTAGATAAATTTTTACTCGCCTTTGTAATAATTAAATTCACACCATATGGAAGTTGGTAGTATTGAATGAATTAAGTAAGAAGATGATTTCATGTTTTCTCTGACTTTTGTTGATATTAAATGTCCTTTTTTTTGGTAATACTATATTAGGTTTAGTAATGATGGTGATACTCAAGAACTGGTGAATCAGATCATGTGATTTTTATTAGAAATAAGAATTCAGTATAGGCTTACAGTAATTGTCTGTTTAAACAAAAACTGGTTCGTATATACTATACTGATATAAATAATAATTTTTTAGTTCAATAATTGGTAATCGGTTTTTGAATTTTAAATTTTATGGTGACATACTAAATAACACTGATAGACAAGAAAAAAATTGTAATATTTCTCTGTGTGATACCATTTCTTGAATTACTTTTTTGCATACATTGCAGATCTGTAAATACAATTTTTGTATCACCCTTAGTTTTAAATAAATTACGCTTAAAAAAAAAAAATAAGGGAAAATACTGTTAAAATCTGTAAAATTTATAATTTTGCATGGCCGTACTTGTGTTAGAATAGTTTCGCTGATGCTTTTATTTTATTAATAGCCTCAGGCACATCCTGAATTAATGTCCAACAGTAATCAGCTAGCATCTTAGTATTCCATTTTCCTTTATAGCGGCTTTTCATCACCAAAATGTCTTGATGGAAACGTTCACTGTGTTCGTCACTTACGTCTCTGAGGTTGTTTGGGAAAAATTCCAGATGTGAGTAAAGAGAATGTATTTTCAAACACGTATTACATCCTATATCTCTGTATGAAGTAAGAAGATGATTAATAATATCGTGGTAATTGTTGATTTTTGTTTGCAGAAAAAGATTTTGCAAACATCTTTAAATGAAGCCCAAGCTGCACTTTCTACATTATTTAACATTGAGTTAAATACATTTTCTTTGACCAACTGTCTTATTTGAGGACCAACAAATATTCCTACATTTGGAAATTTCTGCCTGATGTACAAAAATCCAGGACTATCCGTCATTGCTTTTACAAACTTTTTCATTACTTCTAACTTGATAATATGGAGAGGGGGTAAAAATATTTTTTTGGGTTCAACTAAAGGTCATAAATATTATTTCTCCCATTTGGAGTTAAGTTGTCTCGTTTCTTCCACTCTTTGGTAACATAATGTTTATCCCTTGTTTGGCTCTCCCATTCGCAAAAAACACATGTACTTAGTATAGCCTAGTTACATGCCTCACAAAATAGCTATAACTTTCAATTCACCACATATGTTCCAGCTATGTTTTTTATTATTTATTTTTTCAAGAACGTCTTCATCACATCATGTGTCTCTTTTCAAATCAGTACAATAAACGATTGGTATTGAAGGATATTTGTTACTGTTGTGTAGTAGAACCACTTTTAAACTATACTTGGATGAATCTATGAAAAGACGCCAGTCTTCAGATTTATGAACTTGTCCCAAGTGCAACACAAGCTTATCAATATTTGTGCAATAAACCAAATTATTTTCGTCAATAAAGTACTGAGAAAGTTCTTTTTGTCAGCTTTGAAAGCCTGAAATTTTTTTGAAGTAAATTCCAACCTTGCAGTGTTGATCCTAACAGTTCAGCTTGATTTTTTGATACATTTAAATTCCTAACCAAGTCATTTAATTCACCTTGTGATTTAGGATGTGGCTTATTGGAAGATAATTCAAAATCAAAATCATTTTTGTCTTCTTCAGTACTCTTCTCATTGCTGCTTTTGAAACACGTTCATAGGTGGTCAGGAACTGGAATAATTTCACTGTCAGGTACAGGCCTGATTACAGATTGCAATGAAGGATATTTTACAATATGTTTGGATTTTTTAGAAATTCCAGACACACTTGTTAAATAAAAGTAACAATCAGTTACATGATCCTTTGGTTCACACTAAACCATAGATACACCAAATGGCAAAGCCTTCAATGTACCTTTCAGCCATCCTCTTAAATATTCAAAACAATTAGTGCATATGATGAGCCCCTGTCTTATTCTGATCACCAATTTTACACTGAAAGTACAAATAATATGTTTTTTCAATTAACGGTGAAATGTTTTTTCTATTTGATTTTACGGTAAATTCACTACATATGTAACAAATGGCATCCACATCATTTAGACAATTTTGAGGCATTATGACACTGCACTGTTAACAAACTTAAGACAGCAGTAAGACTGAACAATATTAATTCATTCCTAATCCAGTGCTTAATTCAAACAACACAGCTGTGTTTTCAACTACATGTTTTGACCTACACAGACGTGATTAATCTTGTTCATGAAGGTTCACTCTTCAGTATTAGATGTATAATATGATTTAATTCTTTGTGTAGTACTGTTTATTTGTAGTTTACAAATTATGTTAACAAAATTAATAAAAAATGAGCTAACAAAATACAATATAGGAGCTTGCTAACTATACATTGAAAAAAAATCCTTTAATTAAAATTTAAAAGGTGAGTGATAGAAATATTATGAGTTCATATTCGTTTTCAACATCAAAAAACAGATTAAAATCATGTATCGCACATTAGGAAACAGAAATTATGTGTCAGTGTAATTATTTACCTGTAGAATATAACAAATAAAGTACAACTGAATTAGTTTTTTTTTTTTTTTTTTTTTTTGTAATTATCACAATTTATTTTTGAGTTTTTTTTATTATGTCTATATTATGCTCATTCCAGTAATAATAACTTTTCTTATCATGAGCCTGTTGTTTTAATGAAGGTGAAACCCATTATAGCATTTTTGTTGCAGTCCCATTTCTTCCTTTTTACCATACCTATTAATTCTAATTGAATAAATGATGACAATAAAAGAAACTGATTATTACATTTAAATAGGAATCGATAAAATTATGTGACTTTTTTGTAATTTGTATGTCAAGTGAATCTTTTTGAACTTCTGAAAGGTAAAAACTTCACCCAATCTCATTTTAGTAGAAATATTGGCCAAATTTTACTTCATAGAAAATTTTTGTACTTTGAAGGAATTTGATAGTTTGAAACAGTTTTTTGATACTTCTAAATAATTTATATCTTGAAGTTAAAGATACTGTTACAAATATTAATGAGGAATTCATAAAGATTCTAACCAGAGTAGAAATTTAGGGAAAAAATAAATTCAGTTAAAAACTGGGGGGTCAGCTGTCTGACTTAAAGGTTAGGGAAAGAAGAACATATTTGTAACTTGCCAGAAGATAAATGAATAAAAGATGTAGATACTGTAAAAACTATTGACAGCGATGAATTACACAGTGAAAGAAAGAAGTTACACTCAAGTTTTGAATTGTCACTATAAAAAATCCCAGGTGTACTAATTAAATTAATTTGGGTTTTTCATCATATACAGATTCTGGTGATTCTGGTTTTAGTAATGTTGATTGTTAAAATGTATTATAGTGGGATATACAAGGCACTAACAATTGATTTCTTTACATAAACCACTTTTTATGTTTTGTATTTGTCTAAAAAATGGTTCATTGCCCCAATCAAGATTTTATCATCTTGATGATTGTTACTATTATTTTTCCAGGTGCTCTAAAGCAAAAGAATAAAGTTCAGGCTAGTGAGGGATTAATAATAATTTGTAAAACTATTTTTGAAATATTGTTGTAACTGTTGTATCAGAATGGATTTTAATTTTTATTAAAAATGCTTAACTGCCTCTGATTATTGGTTTAGTGTTGTGGTTTTATCAAACCAACGTTGGATAAAAATATAGTTTTAGAAAGCTTAGTGGGCAAGAAGACATAAAAAACAAATTTGGTCATTGTTTAACTGCTATTGGGGTAATACCAGAGTTGTTCAGTCAATTTTTGAGTTAGCTTACTTTTTTTTTGTTATCTATGTTGTGGAGAAATACCATTTACGTACCCCCCCACAAGGTGGGGTAGTGTTGAACTCGCATGCGTTTAGCTAGATATTGTTATAGAGTCTATGTGTACCTGGATCCTATTAACTAAAACTCCGGTTTCACTGTTCCTCTCCATCTGGGCTGGGGTTGGTTTTGTAATTAAGTATATCACAATACCAGGGTGACAAGGCAGGGAGGTTTAGGAGTTTCACAGTTTCATCACTGCCACCCACCTGCGCAAGCAGGTGGACAGCGACTCCACTGAAGACTGTCCCTCACCCTCCCACCAACCGACTCCTGACGCTATGAGGTAGCTTACTTGGTCAATGTTAAAATGAATTTATTGAATACTCATAATTACTTCAAAGGTCTCAAGCTTGTTGAGGTTTATGGAAGAATAGTCATATATTTTTCTTAATATATATAGGAACTGATAGTGACAGTTCTGCACAATTTATTTGTCTGCCATTGTTGGGAACATCAATGATCGATTTAATTTGGTCTGTTCTTCCGTACCATATCTTTTGTTTAATTTTATTAGTGATCTAGAAGTTCTTGATTTAGTGTCTACTTTTGATCATCTCCTGCTGAAAGTTGCATTGCCTATTGCCGGATTAGTACTGTTGTTATGTTAAATGTAAGAAACAGGAAAAAATTAACTGATGATTTTATAAACTATTATCCTGGGATTCTGAATTGTTGGTATAAGTCTACTCTCAAGGTATGATATTGTCTGCCACCATTTTTATTTATACAACCAATATCTTATCTGCCAGTGTTATCTATATATATATTGGACTGTATTTTACTATCTTTGTGTATATATATATATATATTAGATAGTAATATCTAATAATTAGATAGTATATATGTATTGAAGATCGTTATAAATTATTGTTGATAAGAATTTTAATAGCAATAATTAATATTAGAATAATTGTAAATTGTTTTAATATTAAATTATGTAGGTAAATGGTTATGAAGTTAAATTATAAAACGTTTAATGTAAAGCAAGTTGATATAATTGCTTGGGAGCATGCTTTATTTGACCAATTTATTATTATTTTACCAGGGACTAGTTTACTGTATGGTACATTCCATTATGTTTACATAATAATATAATATATAATAAACTATTATTAAATTATTATTATATAATATAGTAAACTAAATTAGAATACAATTGTTAAGAAAATCAATTAAAAAAATGTAACATCAGTGAAAATAAATCAGTTAAGATAAGTATAAAAATTCATGGAATATGAATTCTATAAACACTTACTTACAAAATGGTTAAATATTTAGAAGTAGTCGTTAGGGCTTTTGAAACAAAAATAATTCTTAAACACTGATGTTTCTCTTTTTTTAGAAACGTGATAAGGAGTGTAGGATAGTAAATAGTATAAAATTATTGTTTCACTAACAAGAGTGAAGTGAAAGTTTTACATTAATACTGGAATGCCAGAAATGTTTTTGAATTATACTGTTTAGATTTTTATGTATTTTGAATTTATAATACAAATGCCTCTTGATTTACATAAAAAAAATTTATATGTCCTGTTTATTTTATCAACAAGTATCTTTGTTTTTACATAGTAAATTACGAGGGTTGTTTAATAAGTCCTTAGAAAAAGATAGAAAAACAAATTATTTTGTGTAGATTTTTTTTTATTTTTCAAGATAATCCCCTTTTTACTATATACACTTTTCCAAGCATTTCTCCAACTTTTTTAAGCCATTCACAAAGCAGGATTTTGGAAGGTCCTCAAAATAAGCATCTGTTTAGGTGATGTTCTCCTTGTTCGACGTGAACTATTGCCTGCCGAGCCATTTTTTCAAGTTTGGAAATAAAAAAAAATCACTTGGGGCCAAATCCAGTGAATACGGTGGAAGTAATTTAAACTTTATTTCCATAATAGTTTGCAGGTGTGCACCCATGTATTGTCTTGATGAAAGAGGATCTTTTTTCTTTTTCAGATGAGGAATTTTTCATGATTTCTTCACTCAGGTGGTGCAGTAACGATGCATAATACGTTATTGTTTGTAATTTTTCCAAATAGTCAATATAGATGATACTGTGTGCATCCCAAAAACTTTAGCCATCACCTTGATGGCTGATTTCATTGTCTTCGCCTTCAAAAACCCATAGTTTTGACTTCCTTTGTCTCTGAAGAGTATCCATATTTCATTCACAGTTATGTATCATTGCAGAAACTTGTAAGGATTGTGACAAAAAGCACAAAAACAGCCTCAGTGTTGAACACATGATTGCTTGTATTCTCCTCTGAGAGCAAACACAGCACCCATCTTGCCAAAATTTTTTTCATACCCAATTTTTTGTGCAAAATTGATAATACTGTACCTTGCGATATGCCTGTGTCCTCAACTATTTCACGCACTTTGATTCGTCAATAGCTCAAAACCATATCATGAATTTGTCAGTCATTTCAGGGGTGGTCACTTCCACTGAACCTCCTGAATGAAGTACATCTTTTGTGGATGTACGGCCACGTTTAAACTCAATTACCGAATTGTAAACAGTTACAAACACAAGAGCAGATGTGCCATGAACTTCATCCAACTCAGCTTTGATCTCTTTCAGTGTTAAGCCTTTTAAATGTAAGTGTTTAACCACTACTCGAAACTCACTATTTTCCGTTTTTCTAAATAAACAATAGCTTGTTGCTTCAATCGACTATGAAAATGAAACCACATGATGGATACAGCTGAAACTTTATCTGCACTCTAGAGGCAAATTACGCTTACTAAAAGCAAATCGTTTTAGATACTATGAGCGCCATCTTTTGAATTTTCTAAGGACTTGTTGAACAACCCTCATACATCCATTATTGTACTCACTATTAAGACTCGTTTTGCTACTGTGATTCAGATTATTATTTTTCACAGGTTTAAATAACATTGTTATAATTCATTTTTTTTGTACCAGCATTAACCTGAAGACATTTTCTTAGGCATTTTCAGTTCATTGTATGAATTTTTTACTATCATTACTGGCACTATAGGTGATTAGGCTTTAATGTGATTTTGCAAGTAGGATTATATTTAATCCATTGATTATTAGGTCAGTCTCATTTTGTTTGAATTGATATCTCAGCTATAGTCTTGTATCTACAGTATTAATTTTATTTAACATGATCAGATCAGAATAAAAATTTTACTTGAAATTTAAGTAATATTACAGTTTTTGAAGTTTTATTGTCCTTTCTACCTAGTGCTTAAAATGGTGTAGATTCAATTTTCTTATGTATTTATAATGGATTGTTCTGAAAAGTTTGTAAGTTCAGTTTTGATTGGTTGTTGAGTTTTCTTAAGAAAAAAAAGTAGATTGTAGATTTTTTATTTTATTGTATTTTTAAACTGACATTGTATTGGATACTCTATTATTGTTTTACTGCAGGATCGAATTGTGCCTGCTGATCCCATTACAGCAAGTGAAAGGAGAGCTACTTTGGCTCGTCTTAATCAAGTTATCCAACACCGGTTGGTCACTGGAAATCTTCTTCCACAGATGAGAAATCTTAAGGTTTGATTATTTATTTTTATTTTAACTCAACATATTATCTGACATTCATTGAGTTAGTCATTCATGTTAACCTGATTTATAAGTTATTGGAATAAATCATACATAATAGTAACTTTTTTAAAATTATTTGTATTCCAGTTATGAACTGGTTAATGTTAATTCATCACTTCTATTGATTGTTAGAAAGCATTTATAATATTAGTTCATTCCATGGTCACAGGACACTGGTGTACAAGTCAATAATGATGCTGAACAATAAGTAGAGATTAATAGACATACAGGCACTAAATAGAGAACTACTGTTTTATACAGGGTGATTCAAAGAAACGGGAAATTTTGAAAGTTATGTTGGTAGCCGTGGGCAATTGGTACCACTTGATAAGTGGCGCCAGCCTCTCTAACTTAACCTGCCATTTAGTTGTCATGGATCCTTGGAGTGGTGCGCAACGTGCATTTGCTATCAAAGCGTTTTACAAAAACAATGACAGTGTAGAGGGAGCGCAAAAAGAATTTCGCCGTCATTTTAATCTGGGACGGTATGACCGTGTTCAATCAGCACATGCAATTAAAACATGGATATCTAATTTTGAGGAAACTGATTCGGCAATGAAAAAGAAACCTCCAGGCCGTGAGCAAACTGTCCGTACACCACAGAATGTTCAAGCTTTACAAGATGCTGTCACACGAAGTCCACATCGGTCAATCCTTTGTCTCTCAGCATCTTTACAATTGCATAGTTCAAGTGTTCGAAGAATGTTAGTGAAGGACTTGCAATTCCATCCATACAAGTTGCAGATCGTCCAGGAACTGAAACCGAACGATGCATTTGTGCGAGCAAAATTCTGTAATGTAATGCTTCAGAAGGTAAATGATAACGAAGAGTTTGTTCAAGAATTGTAGATGTCAGACGAAACGCATTTCCACCTCAGTGGATTTGTTAACAAGCAAAATTTCAGATACTGGGCACAAGAAAATCCTACGCAGCTACACCAGCATCCGTTGCATAGCCAGAAAGTGACCGTGTGGTGTGCTATGTCATCTTACGGTGTTATAGGCCCTTATTTTTTTGAGGATGACAACGGTCTTGCGATTACAGTGACGTCGGCTTGTTACGTAGCCATGCTTGAAACCTTTGTTGTGGAACAACAAAAGAGATTTCCACTAATTATTAACACAGCCTGGTTTCAACAAGACGGAGCAACGTCACATACTGCACGAACATCGTTGGCAGCTGTATGCCAATTGTTTGGACAACGTGTCATTTCATGAAATGGTGACATTAGATGGCCACCCAGATCGCCTGATCTCTCAGCTTGCGATTACTTTTTGTGGGGTCACCTTAAAAGCAAAGTGTTCCACAGTAGACCTGCTACAATGGAAGAACTGAAGGCAAAGATCTGTGAAGCAATTGCGGAAATTCCAGTTGGGATGTTACGTCAAACCATGAACAATTTAACGAAGAGACTTTGTGAGTGTTTACGTAGAAGAGGAGGTCACCTGCAAGATGTCATCTTTAAAAAATAAACTAAAATGTATGTATCCTAAAATGACAACATTTGTACAATTACATGAAATAAAATTCATTTTCTAAATAAAATTTTTTTATTAACGTTATTTAATTTTTTAAATTTCCCGTTTCTTTGAATCATCTTGTATATAATCTTAGTTTCATTGATGTACCATGACCGAGTTCTTTATCTGTGAATAGATGTTGTACACTTCCTTAATATGTCTACAAGAAATAATGTTGCTAATGTTTTTTAGAGACTACATTTTTAATATAGAACAAGATACTGAAAAAAAAAAAAAACTAAAAATTTTTGCATAGTTGCAAATTACATTTAACAAGCTTGACTTTTTTGTCAAGTTTTGCCTACATGAGAAGTCGATGTTAAAAAGCTCTTGAAATCCAAAATAAAGAATTAACTTAGTTTTTTTTTATCACTGGACAGTAATTATTTTATTGTAAAAATTAATTCATCAAATCAGAAAGAAGTAAGTGAACTTTGTTTATTTTATTGTAAAAATTAATTCATCAAATCAGAAAGAAGTAAGTGAACTTTGTAAGTTAACAAGTTTTAAAACTTGGCTGCAAGGGATGTTAAAAAAATTTGACCTTAGGTTGATACATTAAAATGTATCACATGGCTCTTAATACTTAATTGTAAAATCCTTGTGACAATTCACTTAATTCTTTGCTTTTCCAATTGTTTAAAATTTGCTGAAGTATTGATTCATATAGCTGTGTCATCATTTTTTCAGAATGTTCTCTTAGCTCTCAACATATGGCTCTTAAGCAAAATTTTTAAATTTAGGAATATTAGAAAACCTAATATATGTAGATTAAAGGTATTTTAATGTACCAGGAAAATTTTATGTTTCAGTCAAGTTTCTAGTAATGGGTAGTGGGATTAATGATTGTTTTCAGTTTGTACAATTTCTACAAATGTAACTTTTCTGATGAACAATATCCTGAGGTTATTACACAGTTTAATAATAGAAACTATACTATTTTGATTCTCCTTTTCACCTTATTTTCTTTGGCACAGAAAATCTTTGTATTTCTGATTGTGCTGTACACCCACCTTTCATCATTAGTCCTCAGAACATCAAAATTGTTGTTAACTTAATCCAATATGTCTTATAAAATGTAAGTGCAAAGGGTTTTTTTGTCATTTGAAGATAGCTTGGGTTTAAATTTTGTTGCCACCTTCGTGTGTCTAAATTATCAGATAAAATTCTGCCTGTGAATCTGTCCACTAATACCATCGTCAGGAGTTTTTTGAATGGCAATTTACTTACTATATTTTATAATTTTTTTAGATCTATATTAATAGCATTAACATTTTGACTCATGTTGTGAGTGAGCGCGCACGTGCGTGTGTGTATGTGTGTGTGAAAATGTTTGCACCAAATAGCCATTAATGAAAATCAAAATAAAATCATTGTTCTTCAATTGCAGTGAATAAAGGAAATTACATTATGATATGTTTATGAGTTATAAATCGGTGGGCAAAATAAGGTATAGAAAAGGTCTGTCACTTCAACTTGCCGTAATAGCAGAATTGAAGTATTTCAGTATTTAAGAATATTGAAGTGCTTAATTAGGGAATCCCTTTGTGGAAGTGTACAAAAGAGGAGGGCACTGTGATTGATTGTACTGTCTTAGTACCTGTGAAAAATAAAGGAAAATATCTACTCTTTCAACCTAGTGAAAGTTAAATCCTTTGTTTTGAATTCTTAACCTACATCTGTTTTTATGCAAATAAGGGGGAAGAATAGAATTTTTATATATTTGTTTCAGAGGAAATTTTATGAATTGCCAATAGTTGCAGCTAAAACCTATACTACGTTTTTAGCCGTAGAGTTTGAATTTTTATCTCGTAAGAATTGTGTGCAGATTTTGTGAGTGCATTGAAATGTTTCATTTTTGTCGATCAGTAATTTGTGATTTGAAAACATGCTCATCCAAAATAATTTTGAAAATTGAAATTGAACAAAACCAGAAATTCAAATACGTTAAAAAGTGAATGAATGTTTTTGTATTATCATATGGTTTGTGTTAAAAGCTATAATGTTATGTTAATAGATTGAAGCTGGAAGGGTGACATTTCATGTTGAGCATGAATTTGAAGTTTCATTGACAGTAATGGGAGATGGACCTAACATACCTTGGAGGCTTCTAGACATTGATATATTAGTGGAAGACAAGGAAACTGGAGGTGAGTAAAAGTCGATTTTATTTATTGTTCTTTTAGTTTTAAAAGAAAATATTGAAGATTATAGTTGTAAAATATATTTTTAAACACGTTTTTTTAACACACTCTTAGTGATTCATTATCTGTTCCTACACAAGAAATTTATGATTTTTATTTTCTGGAAAAAAGTTTTGTTATAATGCATTTGAATAATTTTATTTTTATTTATTTATTTTTTGGAGACTGAGAACAGTACAATTATATAAGAACAATTACAGATATTTTGTCAGAATAGCTGAAGCAGCCAAAATTTTACCTGAAATTTAGTATATTCTAAGGAAGATATTGTATGTAGTATTTAGATCATTTTCAACATTTTTCATCTAAGCCTTTTTACATTACTTTATTTTTCATCAGAAACCAGGTAGTCACTGAAGGGAAAAAATATTTTCCTTCATGTGTTTGCAAATTATAATGTATACTATTTTTTTTTTTTTTAATTATCAACCTTTTTTTTATTGGTTTTTTGGTCTCTCGGTGACAGTACTTTCATATGGCTGTTGTATACATCCTCAAAACTGTTTTTATATACCATTGCTTTGATGAACTATATTTTGTGTAATATTAGTAAAGTTGAATATATATAAACAGCTATGGAAATGTATATAAAAAATTATATTCTAAATTCTGTTAACATAAACCTCCCTAGTAAAGAATATTGAGATAAAACATATCTTACCATAATTTTAACAGGACAGTACTTTCACGGGATCCTGCTCCCTTGGTCATGATTGAATTCATTTTATTATCTGTGACATAATGGAGACGATATATGTGTTTGGGATAAGAGATTGTGAGTGCTCGTGTGTATGTGCATGCAATGTATAAATGTGTTTTACCATTTTTTCTTAAAAACTACTGGACCGATTTTGATATGGTTTTTTGCATTACTTAACATAGGTATCACTTCTGAGCAGGTTCTTAGACATGATTTACGGTTATAGGCCATCAGGGGGTGCTGCAGTAGATGTGTTTCTCTAAAACAGTTGGGCTGATTTTGATGCAGTTGTTTATATTATATAGGTGTCACCTCAGAGCAGGTTCTTAGATTAATTTTACAGTTATAAGCTGTCAGGAGGTGCTGCAGTAGATATGTTTCTTCAAAAGAGCTTTTGAATGTTTCTAAGTCTTTCTAATTAATATTTAATTATCCTCTTTAATTTCATTTTGGGTTTTAAAATTTTTTTTTTAAATTAAAATTTTTTAAATTAACAATAATCTGTGTTACTAATATTTAATATTTTTTCTAATATTGAATTTAGTCATGGCTAAGAATGTTGGATCACGTGAAAGTATTATCATGATATTATATCAATATTCCGTACTAGGTGGTTTATGTACTTTAATAGAATCTAAATACTGAGGAATAATATAAATCTTAAAAAGATTAATCTCAGTAAAGTAATAGGTACAAGAAGTTATGACCATTTTCATATTAAATTATTGGGAGGTAGGAAACAAGGGTACCTTCTCCAACAATGTGAGTTCTCCTCTTTATGAATCAATGAATCAAAAAATTGATATGACTTTAAAAATGATATGACTGCATATCTACCATCACCCACTGCTTTAATTTATATGGCTTCCGAATTTATTTGTCTATTGTTAGGTAATAATCAATAACTGTCATCATACTATAGTAGTAATCAGTTTATTTTTTATTTAACATTAAGAAAGAGAAGTGATGTGTTATTAATAAACAAAGTAATAAAAATGTTTTTTATAGATTTTAAATTCTCACATTTTGTAGGGTATTATTCATTGTTTTATTTTTGCTGTTAAAGCAAATTTCTCAGCTTTCCTGTTCTAGTTTATTGTTATTTTAAAACTTTAATTTCAAGTAAATTTATCTTTTAAACCACTTTCCAAAAAAAATGTTGGGCTATTCCTTTATTTTGTCCTAAGTCTTATGTCTTAGATGTTATCAGTAGCACTAAATTATTTTTACTTTACTGCTTTACAGATGACAATACTTATTAATATAATAAACCTTATTAGTATTGTAACATAAAAACTGGAGATTATAGATTTCCACTAACTTTTTATACATGTTTGTTTGGAGATATACATAACAATGATGTGTGACCACAGTTTGTTCGTCTATTGACATTAACCTACCCACTTAAGTTCTTAACGGACTTTTGAAAAACCTCTTGAGTATCACATCCTTCAGCATCTTTGTGTATGATATGTCAGGAATAATAGCATAATTACTAGTTTCAACTGGATCCTTGAGAATTTACCTAAAATATTATTGTCTAAGAACCTCTGAGCTTTCTAAGAAGTATTCAATATTTCCATAAACATTAGTTTGGCTTTTGCAAAATGCTGTTCATATTGATCATTTATGTTTTCTCGATCTTACAAGGTATTACCTTGCATAACAGTTTTCTTAAAAATTTTCCATCCAATGAGTTATTTCCTCATACTTCTCTTGGCAGCATCCTAATACTGCCAAGACAAAACTGATACTTAATACTCTTCTGATTGTCATCTGCTTTTCATTATTGCTATCATCATATGTCATTCAAAATTTGATGTCCCAAATAAGATTTTTTGCTTTTATCAAATCATATATATCATACTCACTAGCAGTTATTTAAATGCATAAGATGCAGCACGTATATCGGTCATCTCATCTAAGATTGTATCTTGTTAGATATTTTGAGTTTTATCACAAGATTCTTCTGTTTACAGTTTATTTTCACTTTAAAACATTGTATTTTGTTTTATGCTTTAATTATAAACCAGAAAATATTAATGACTTATTAGACCATTGTTTTATAGATCATCCCTCTGTACTTTTCATAAAAAAATATTTGAATGAATTATATGCCTATTTTATAAATTATAAAATAATATTGAAGGCCAGTTTTAATACTGCTATATTGTTAAATTTTGCGATCCTGTTAAATTTTTTAAATACTCTTTCTTCGATGAGGAAAATTAGGCTTACTGTTACTTCTGAAGTCTAAACCCAACTATATTTATTAATATAACATTTTTACGTATGATTTTGTTGTTTGTTTTACAAAGTTCAGTGTGTAAGTTAATTGATTTTAACTTATTATTGAAATCTTATAAACTGTGGAATTTCTTGTCAGATTAAAACTTTTATTTATATTTTCTGTAGATGGTAAAGCCCTTGTTCACTCATTACAAGTACAATATATTCATCAAGTGGTTCAGGCAAGACTAGTAGATAACCCAAACCCTCTTACCGAAGTTTATACTTGTTTGCATTTCTTTTGCCAGTCTCTGCAACTTGAGGTAAGTAAATTTTCTAAAATTAGCTAACTTTATTATTTATGTTAATTTATTTGTGTTAATATTATTTCTTATTTGATCTCATAGTATATAGTAAAGTAAAAGCCGGTTTCTCTCCTATAGCGGGTTTGAATTCTTTACATTTGGGATTTTTTTTTCCAGTTTATAGTAGTCAGCTGATTAATTACTATTTAGTTGTTATTCATTTGTTTTATTCTATATTGAGAATATAGTATTGAAGTACTCAAAACAAGAAATGAATTTTATACTTCAGTGTTGGTGGAAATTGATATTTCTGCTACTCATAAAGAATTCCAATCTTGCCACCTGTCAGCAGTTTGTGTAACTTGAACATAAAATTTAAAAATATTTGACATATTCCTCTGCAGTTAGTTGACCTAGTACTAGGTACACTTCAGAAAACAAACAAGTTGTTGCAGAGAAATGAGTAAAAACTCATCAGAAATAAACCAGAAATGCTTTTGTCAGGCTGGAAATACCAAAATAAGTTTATAAAACATTCTAAAGGAATTATAGTTTATATGTATAATCAGCTAAAACTATCTCATTCACGTATGAAGCTGATCTTTGATAAAAGGTGAAATTTATTATTCATTGTCAAGTAATTCTCATTTATCTAGCTCAGTGATTTGGTTTGATGTAGCTTGCTTAAAAATTAATTTTTATTTAACTTTTCTATTAACTGTTATATTAATAGATTATATTATTTTATATATATATTTTTATATAATAATTGGGAAAACTGACTTGTAGTTCTTTCATTATTCATTATTTTAAAATTATTGAAAGTTTGTTATTATTGATTAAGTACTTATTTTCAGCATTAAATTTTTTATCTATCTGTGTTTTCATGTTGTGTGATGGGTGTAATTGTTATTATATTTATATGATTGAAAATTTTTTATTACACATTTTCTTTTTATTTAAGTGAAACAATTTGTTTATTTTATATGATTTGGAGGTAAAGTAATATCCAATACAAGAGTATTTAATAAGTGCTGATTTGTTGCAGGTATTATATTCTCAGACGCTAAGGCTTTGCAGAGATAGACTAGATGGTCACATTCATGTTGATGAATATACCCCTGGCAAGTGTCTTTCAATATCATATTGGAGGTAAGTTTCTGTAGCAGGTATCTGTTGTAATGATGTTCATGAACACAAGTAAATTGTATTAAATATTTCCTTCAATAATGTCTTTACATTGTACAAAGTTCGTAAAGTCTTCTGACAAAACTATCTGTTGTTGATTTAAAAATTGCCATATCCATCTACTTTGTGCTTGTCTTTTAATCATTTTACATTCTTCATATTTCTAAATTATCTGTCATTTCGCTCTTCTACCTTTGCTTCTCTTCTTTTGTCTCTTGCATTATTATCATTATTTTTCTACACTTGCTATTTAAAACTTTTTACTAATAAGATTATTAAAAAAAATTATTAAATTGAAACCTTACTATCAGTGGTTAACCTTAATACTACACATTGTTTTTAAAAAAGTATGTTTAAAAATGGCCTAAATTTAGTGTTTTTATTTCATAACACATCCGTAATGAATCAAACTATGTATACATCATGCCTGAAGGCCTGTTATTTATGTTAATTACAAATAACTTTATTCTATTAAAATATAAATAAAAAAAGAAAAGTATGTAAAAAGAAAAAAAAAATTATGTAAAAGAAAAGAAAATTTTATGTACTAATTTAAAACGTTTACATATATTTCCTCAAAATTTGGTTTCAGTCAGAGTTACCATTCTTTAGTTGACTGAGTCATCTGTACTTTTATGAATAGCACTCATATAAGAATTCAAAAAGTAATCCTTCTAAAAATCAATAAAAATTTATTAAAAAAATATTTACTGAAGTAACAGAAGATATAATTGTTCCAGAAATTTTGATTTCTTTCTTAAAAATCCATCAAGCATTGCAAAAATATTCAACTTTAAATAAATGTGAATAAATAAAATACATTATTTTAATTTAAACTTTATAAATGTAATTTAAACTGTATAAGTTTAAACAAAATATAAACATATTTTGGAAACTAAACATAATTATGATCGAAATAAATTCAAGGAAGTAATGGTTTACTCTGATAATTTTAAACACTTTTAATCTCGAAAAATTCCATATATACACAAATAATAACAAATTAATAAATGAGCAAATTAAATTCGATGATGATATTTAATATAAGCAAATAATAGACAATAATAATTAAGTTGGCTAAACTGATTCCTCAATTTACAGAGCTCATAACAATTGTGATACTATTACAATATGGACATAGACACTGTGATTTAAAACTTTAACTTTTGACGAACTTTAACAAAATGGCGGTCAGTTGTTATGTATATAATTTAATTATGTAAATTTTATAATTTTTATCGTAAATTATAATTCCTCCTGAAGATGGCAGAATAGCCTAAGCGCTTGAGGGAAAGAAATAATATATTGGTAAGCTATATTATGTACAAAATAAATTATGCTTTTTTAAGGGTTATAGTAAGTTGTAGCATTGACATTATCAAAGAAAATATAAGAATATTTATTTAAGAATGGGGCTAGTAAAGTGGATAAAACTAACCATCAGTGAATGGAGTTAGATTGACAAATTAAGAATGACGTGTTATAATTTCAGAAGAACAGTGAAGAAAATCGCTCAAGGATTGTTTACTGAAAAAAAAAGACTGAAAAGATGCATAAAAATTTGGGAAATGGCTTAAATTTGTTATTTCAGTATTGGCACAGTCCATTACACCACCCATAAAAAGCTAAATTATTGAAAAATTTGTTTAAAATGGGTTATGGAGACAGTTGACTTAAAATTCACAAAGATTGCTGAATTTGCTTTTGTATGCAACTTACAGTTTTTAGTAGAAAGTAATATGTTTTCAGATTGCATAGTAACTTGTGATGAAACTTGGATTCATCATTTCTGAGCCAGAAACCAAACGTAAAAGAACGGAATAGACATTCAAAGTCATTTGCTTGTAAAAAAATTCATAATCTACGCATCAGCCAGTAAAATGATGCTAACAGTGTTTTTGGACCACAATAGCCTAATTTATTGTGATTATTTGGAAGAACAAAATACAATCAACAGTGAGCACTATTTTAACATGTTAAAAATAAAGTGAAATCTGCAATAAGGAGGATTGGTTCTCTCTTAAAAGTCGTAATTTTTCTGCATAATAACATCTGTCCCTATACTGCTAAAAAAAACACTGTAAGTTGGGTTAGGAGGGAATTGAGTCATCCACTTTACAGTGCTGATCTCACACCATCAGTTTTCTTTTTTGTTTGGCTCTTGATGAGATTTTGTGTGGCACTGAATTTGGCAACAGTGAGTGGGTGAAAAATGCCTCGTACACCAAAGTGAACAACTCTTTACTATTGGAATAAGAAAACTCATAGAAAGATGGAACAAGTCTTTAAATGTTAAACAGGAATAAGTTGAAAATAATAATTTTTCTGCAATCATTTTTATTTTTAATTATTGAATGACTCTCATGCAAAAACAAAACAAAAAATAAATAAATATAATCAGTCTTAGATTGTATCTACTTTAAAGTGCTCTAAAAAAAAAATAATTCTGTTATAAGGTATTGTTTTGTAATCTCAAACAACTGAAATTAGAAAATAATGATAAACCTCAATCTGAACAGTCCAAGTTGAAGGTAAATTGTATCTACAATATAATCCAAATCATTTAAACATTCCTTTTGAACCTATTCTACTGTTGTAATAATATCACTGGTAAAAGAGTGACACGATATTTACAGAAAGATTTTTCTGTGTATTTAGAGTTTTAGTTACTTTTTAATTTTTGTTTTTTTAAGTTTAAGCAATTTTATACATAACATAGAAAAGCTTAATTACACTAGACAATAAAATTTTGTTTTTTGTTTGCTACAGGAATATTAATAGCTAAATCTTACAGTACTTTCAATGCTGATTTCACGTATGTAGGTGGTTTCTTTCTATCTGATATAGTTTTTGTGTAATTACTATTTTTGCTGTAATGAAAAAACACTGTGGCAGTAGTACAACAATATTATATGTGGAATTTCTACATGTCTAAAATCTGGTTGCTTTGGATTCAACAGTGTAGTTTGCTTTACATATTTAATTCTTGAGATTCCAGCAGTAGTCAGGTAGCATTCTTGGGTTCTTTCTTTCCTAGTAGTGGGTTTTACTAGTGCTGGGCTCACAGCATTGTTTTCTGCTACTGTCAGTGCTTCTCGTTTTGGTCATTCTTAGCATATTGGTGATTATTATTTTCAACGTGAGTAAGGATTGCTTTTACACTATACTTTGAGGAATCTATAAAATTCACCATTTATCAGGATGATGCATATGTCCCAAAGCATCTAGTAAAGATTCCATATCATGACAGTAAACAAAGTCCTCATACCGGAAGGAGAAATATTCAAATTCACATTGCCTGTTGCGGAAAACATTTATTTAATACAGTGTTGCTAAAGTTTCCATCCTTTCAGTCATGATACAAGAATGTCTGCTTGATTGTTAGATAAATTTAGATTACAAATGAGATCATTAATTCTGACTGATTAGTTGTAATTCAGTATTTGTATTTTCTAAAAAATTAGGGTGTCTGCTTTGTTCATCATCTAATAAATCTGCACTACCTTCAACATCAACAGCTTCATCTCATCTAATTCCCATGTTTTTGGTGGTCCTGGAATTGAACTGTGGACTGTGAGGCACTGGTATTATAGCTCAGGGAATATCAGAATATTTAACAATATGTCTAGTCTTAGCTGTTATTCCTGATATTTTTGTTATACAATAAAAGCAGTCTGTAAAGTTATCCTTTGGTTTTCTTCATATCATTGAAATTGCTAATGTCATGTGACAAGATCCATTTAAACAACCAGTCAGCAGCATTACAGATGAATTACAGCAAATATTAGAGTCCAGGATCTGTCCTGATCACCTACTTAATATCCAAAATATAGTTTATACATTTTTTTTATCAGTAGACTTATATTTCTTCTCTGAGACTTTAATGTTACTTCACCACAAATGTAGCAGAAACTGTCTGGATGGTTAGTGCAATTACACAGCATTTTTATTAAAATGTTTACTGCAATAAACTCACAAACAAGTATTGCAAAACTTTAAACACTTAATACAAACATTAATGAACTATATACACTTACTTTACATGGAAAAAAAAAATCACAAATTGGTAGGAAAGTAGCTGCACCACTAAGTATTACACACACGAGAACTCATAGTTGACTTATGTTGAAATTTTTTAGCCGGCATGATACATTGTTTATTGTTTACAATATTACCAGCTCTGTCACCAAAAATAAATTCATATATGCTGAACAATGTGTGACTAACACATGTGATTAATGGGTGACATAATTACATTTAGAAAAAAGTTTTTTATTAATCATAAATATATCATTTGTAATCGTTTTAATCTGTAAATAATAATGATACTTATTTTTCATGACTATTTTCAGATCAAATAAATTATAGTTTATTTAGCAACTTAACTGCTGTTATAAATAATATACTGTATTTACATTGTTCGTGCACATATACTTGCTTGAAAATAGGGAGAGCAATTGCAAAAAATCTGAAGTCAATAGAAAATTCTGACTTCATATTTGAAATCAGTTCCCAAAAATACACAACATACAGCAAGTACTGAAAATAGTTGTTGACCATTGTTATTATTAAAATAAGTAGGAAAACAAGAAAATGCCCCAGAAACTTTACTTAAAATATTCTAAAATTAAATTGTTAAATAAATTCAGATGTTATAATAAATAATTAGTAGATACTATCAAAACACTATTTATAAAACATAGTAAAAAAGTTCAGTAATAATAAATATTAGTTATCAGATAAGCAATACTTTTTAAACAGTATAAAATTTTTAACAACAGTTTTACAATGAAATAAACACAGTATACATCTTATAATTTTTTTTTAAATTCTAAATTACAGTCATGTTTTTCAGAATACAGAATACTGAGATAAGATCTTACCTTAAATGTATCATGAAAGTACTTTTGCAGAATTCCACATCCTGTCATGATTGAGTTATTTATTTAATTAAATTGCATTTTAAAATTCTAAAATAAACTATGTACATGGTATAATGTTTGTTACATTACTGTATTAATTTATTACATGAGTTCTATTATCTGTTGTAGTTTTATATAAGACTGTTAAAATATAATTTAACAGTAAGGGAATGGGAATATTGTTAACAGTAAGAGGAATAATATTAATCTTAAAAAGATTCATTTCAGTAAAAAAAAAAAATATATATATATATATATGCATACAAAATCAATTGTTTATAACAATTCCAGTTGAAAGCGTAAATTAAGCTTAAAACACTGAAATTTTCTGTTCTCTAGAAGTATAGAGATACGGTGAACTTTAAATCAGCCAGTCACATGTCCCCTCTGGAAAAATCTTTTTGTGGAAATTTAGTGTAAGAATGACCTTAAATTTTAAAACATAACTTCCCTTATTTATTTATTTTCTTTAGAAACAAAAGGCTAACCTCCAGTCATAGTTTCATAATGTTATATTAATTACTTACTGTTTGAAAAAGCCAAGCCTGACTGGGATTCAAACCTAAATTCTATTCTTTTCCTTTTACACGTCACTTTATATTATATAAACATCACATAATCTTTTATCTATAACTTTTTTTATTTTGTATAAACATTTGAATGTTTTAAAACTAGTTCAATTTATTTTTTAGATTTAAAACATTTAAATTTTGTAATTAAATGGTAATGATTAAGTATATCTATTTACTCAGTTTTTTTTTTTTTAATTTCATTATGATTGTACAAAATAAAGTATATAATCATTCATTTTTCTCAAAATTTTCCAAATTTCTCTGAAACTTGACAGCAAACTTAAATTAAGAAGTGTCCTCCTTGTTAATAAGTTTTTTCACATTCTACTTTTGTAAAGTTCAACCTAAACTCTTATAGAATAAATTCTGTAGCTAAATCAGGGACTGACCTGATAGTAACCGGAATTTTGCGGCTTCTTGCTTATAATGTGAAAAAAAGTTTTTTTATCTTAATAGGCTTGGGTTCATGTTGTGTTTACAGGTGTGTGATTCTGATTTATCAGAATTTACTAACTGGAAAGTTAATTTTCTGCTACTTTTTTTTAAACATCTTTCTTATATGAGCTAGAAAGTTGGTGTATGTTATATGAGGGAACTATAATTTTTTAATTCAATTTATTTGTATAATAAACATTTATACATAATTTTTACATAACTTGTTATATGCAATATTGTATTAAAGTACTCATGTAACTGTTGTAAACTAAAATGATATTATTATTTTTAAATGATTGTTATTTTAAGAAAATAACTAATTTATAATTGTTTTATTATAGAGAGCTTACTTCAAAAGATCCTCGCTCAGAACTTGGATACAGACTCACCGTTTTGGTTGACACACATGATCCTGCTAGACCTCTTACTGTCCAGCATGTTCCAACACTTGGAAACAAAGTAAGCCTTGTTTTTGTTTTTGTAATTACAAGATACGTTCAATCTTTTTTTTTTAAAGTTATTGGAATCAAGAGGTAGATTATAACAGTTCTATGCTAATTATTACTGTGCATACAAGGTTTATTTATATAAATGTACATATATATTTAAAAAAATAACAACTTAACCACCAAAACACAGTAACAGAAAAACCTAAAAAAGAGAACTAATACTAATAGTTGAATTTCTTCAAGGGATCCTGCATTATCCTTCAATACACTTTTCTATAATTACATCAAACAGATAAAAAAAATAATAAAAATTTAAAAATTTAGAAAACATAAACACTAATAACCACAAAATTTATAATAACACAACTCACTCCCATTACTGGAATGATGTCAATTTAAAATGCTCATATCTATGTTCGTAATCAATGTTGCCAACTCCTACAACCCATTATGTCTAATTAAAATATCATCTTCAAATATGTTCTGTTGGTTTATTATTTCATACTTTTGTTTAAATTTAAAAATATAATATTTTTCAAGTATATTCATTTTTTTATTGTTTTAAAAAAAAATATTAAGTCTGTTTTTCACTCGCTAATACTATGCTTAATTGCAACAAATGGTTGGCCATATTATACACACCTTTTTCTATTTATGTAAGAATTCTAATGTTCTGTAAACTTTTTTTAAAAGATCTGTTACTTTTACCAATTAACATATTATTACATTTTATTTTATGTACTCCCCTTAAGTCTTTTCCATCATCTTTATTATTATTATTATTATTCCTTAAATATTTTATGTGCTTATTTGGTTTGTATGATTATTTATATTTATTTTTATCATATACATTAGTAATTTTTTCTAATATTTTATTTGTGTAATTGTATTCTAAGAAAAAACTATTACTAATCTCTGTGTTATTTTGTTGTAATTTTGTAAAATTATCATGGTACTTTATACTCTTGTTTTTTATAATTTATCATCAAAATCACTGAATACTGCTATTTCTTTTTTTGAGTCTATTTTCATTATTTATTGTATAATGTATAGTTCTAAAAATCAGGTTTTTATATGTATTCATTTTTTATTACCATGGGTGATTAAAATTTACATGTATTTTAATACTATTCTCTGTAGAATTTCAGCCTTCAGAAAATAAAAATCTTATTAGAACACGCTGTTTCCCATGGTATATGTTGATAGCGGAGCTGAGATTTTGATAGATACAAAATAGTTGGTTTTGACGTTTTGAGATAAATAATAGAAATTCTTTTGAACTGTTTTTTCTACATGAAGGGGCCAACTTGAATATCAAACAGATTCACTTTATTATATTAATTGTTTTTTCCACTGTTGTTGCCATTTCTCTCTAATTATTGAACAGCCATCTTACTTTTTCAAAAGGAATAGTTTGAGTATTCCTATTCCAGTATTTTAATTTATATTAATTAAATGAGGTAGTAGAACTAGACCTTGTGAATTGCAGAATGTTTGATCTGTTTGATAACATTCAGGTTTTGGTCTGTAGACCCAGAAGGAACTTTTTTTTTAGAGCAGTCTGAATATTGCAAATATTATTTGTTTTAATTGATACTGAAGAATCTGGGGATCGAGCGATCCTAAATATTTTGGACTTCATTAAGTTTTTACTTGTTCATGAAGACAAAAACATGCTTTGAAAAAAATAGGTTCTAATATTGTAATAATAGAAATTTCCCTATGGAAATTTAATTTTATGGCTATGGGAATTCAGACAATGAAAAATCCTGGAACAATTGATGTTAGACCAAAAAATTTATTCCAAAATTTTATGATTGTTATTAGCAGTTTTCTCATCAGCCATATTGTTTCTGTATTATTAATCAAATTATGAAGGGCTTCCCAAGTGGAACAGGTTAGTACAGGATAGACAGGTGAAAGGTAACATAATTTACTCAATATTCAAAACATAAGCATTTTACACAGTGAAGCATTTTTCTGTTAGTTCAGTAGTTGTAAGTTTTCTTTAAACAAACAATCAAATTATGTATCTTTTCGTAATAGTAAGGATAATATGTATTCTAATAATATTGATAATTTACCCACTAAGAAAAATGCTTTTACTAACTAATCAGTAACTCTCCTGTTTCCTGAAAAACTGGAAGTTTGAAAAATTTTCTTCTTTACTGAAGAAGATCTAAAGAAAAAGAAATAAAAATTATTTTTTATTAAGTATCTCTTAGAAAATAAATTAAATAGGGATGTAAAAGGGAAGCTGAAACCAGAGAATTTGAAACTAGAAAACTGACAGTTATTTATCTTCCCCTTAGGTAGAAAGCAACTACTACAAAGATATTTTTCATCCACTCTTAAGGGCGGGAGGTCCAAAAAGTAGTCCATGTGGATTTATCCATTTAAATAAGGAAGCTGTTGCCAATTCACTCATCATTGATTCTCTCATTTCCTAAACAGCGTAAAGACTAGAATTATGCAGTTTTCCAAAGACAGTTCTTTGGAAAAATAAGCAACAATTTTTCTTTTATTAACAACCTGCAAAACGTTAAATTAAATAGAAGATTGAAAATTGTTTTTTTCTTTCTCTTTTAAACAAAACAGTTATTAGTTTGTAATTAAGAAAAGAATAAACGTAATGGAAAAATTTGAAGTATTATTTGTAGGAAGTGTGTTTTAAATTCTTAATAAAAAATCCCTCTTGCATTTAAATGTTTTTTTTTTTTTTTTTTTTTTGTCTTCAGTCATTTGACTGGTTTGATGCAGCTCTCCAAGATTCCCTATCTAGTGCTAGTCGTTTCATTTCAGTATACCCTCTACATCCTACATCCCCAACAATTTGTTTTACATACTCCAAACGTGGCCTGCCTACACAATTTTTCCCTTCTACCTGTCCTTCCAATATTAAAGCGACTATTCCAGGATGCCTTAATATGTGGCCTATAAGTCTGTCTCTTCTTTCTTCATCTATTTGCCGCAATACCTCTTCATTTGTCACTTTATCCACCCATCTGATTTTTAACATTCTCCTATAGCACCACATTTCAAAAGCTTCTAATCTTTTCTTCTCAGATACTCCGATTGTCCAAGTTTCACTTCCATATAAAGCGACACTCCAAACATACACTTTCAAAAATCTTTTCCTGACATTTAAATTAATTTTTGATGTAAACAACTTATATTTCTTACTGAAGGCTCGTTTAGCTTGTGCTATTCGGCATTTTATATCGCTCGTGCTTCGTCCATCTTTAGTAATTCTACTTCCCAAATAACAAAATTCTTCTACCTCCATAATCTTTTCTCCTCCTATTTTCACATTCAGTGGTCCATCTTTGTTATTTCTACTACATTTCATTACTTTTGTTTTGTTCTTGTTTATTTTCATGCGATAGTTCTTGCGTAGGACTTCATCTATGCCGTTCATTGTTTCTTCTAAATCCTTTTTATTCTCGGCTAGAATTACTATATCATCAGCAAATCGTAGCATCTTTATCTTTTCACCTTGTACTGTTACTCCGAATCTAAATTGTTCTTTAACATCATTAACTGCTAGTTCCATGTAAAGATTAAAAAGTAACGGAGATAGGGAACATCCTTGTCGGACTCCCTTTCTTATTAGGGCTTCTTTCTTATGTTCTTCAATTTTTATTGTTGCTGTTTGGTTCCGGTACATGTTAGCAATTGTTCTTCTATCTCTGTATTTGAACCCTAATTTTTTTAAAATGCTGAACATTTTATTCCAGTCTACGTTATCGAAAGCCTTTTCTAGGTCTATAAACGCCAAGTATGTTGGTTTGTTTTTCTTTAATCTTCCTTCTACTATTAATCTGAGGCCTAAATTTGCTTCCCTTGTCCCTATACTTTTCCTGAAACCAAATTGGTCTTCTCCTAACACTTCTTCCACTCTCCTCTCAATTCTTCTGTATAAAATTCTAGTTAAGATTTTTGATGCATGACTAGTTAAACTAATTGTTCTGTATTCTTCACATTTATCTGCCCCTGCTTTCTTTGGTATCATAACTATAACACTTTTTTTGAAGTCTGATGGGAATTCCCCATTTTCATAAATATTACACACCAGTTTGTATAATCTATCAATCGCTTCCTCACCTGCACTGCGCAGTAATTCTACAGGTATTCCGTCTATTCCAGGAGCCTTTCTGTCATTTAAATCTTTTGATGCTCTCTTAAATTCAGATCTCAGTATTGTTTCTCCCATTTCATCCTCCTCAACTTCCTCTTCTTCCTCTATAACACCATTTTCTAATTCATTTCCTCCGTATAACTCTTCAATATATTCCACCCATCTATCGACTTTACCTTTCGTATTATATATTGGTGTACCATCTTTGTTTAACACATTATTAGATTTTAATTTATGTACCCCAAAATTTTCCTTAACTTTCCTGTATGCTCCGTCTATTTTACCAATGTTCATTTCTCTTTCCACTTCTGAACACTTTTCTTTAATCCACTCTTCTTTCGCCAGTTTGCACTTCCTGTTTATAGCATTTCTTAATTTCCGATAGTTCCTTTTACTTTCTTCATCACTAGCATTCTTATATTTTCTACGTTCATCCATCAGCTGCAATATATCGTCTGAAACCCAAGGTTTTCTACCGGTTCTCTTTATTCCGCCTAAGTTTGCTTCTGCTGATTTAAGAATTTCCTTTTTAACATTCTCCCATTCTTCTTCTACATTTTCTACCTTATCTTTTTTATTCAGACCTCTTGCGATGTCCTCCTCAAAAATCTTCTTTACCTCCACTTCCTCAAGCTTCTCTAAATTCCACCGATTCATCTGACACCTTTTCTTCAGGTTTTTAAACCCCAATCTACATTTCATTATCACCAAATTATGGTCGCTATCAATGTCTGCTCCAGGGTAAGTTTTGCAGTCAACGAGTTGATTTCTAAATCTTTGCTTAACCATGATATAATCTATCTGATACCTTGCAGTATCGCCTGGCTTTTTCCAAGTGTATATTCTTCTATTATGATTTTTAAATTGAGTGTTGGCAATTACTAAATTATACTTCGTGCAAAATTCTATAAGTCGGTCCCCTCTTTCATTCCTTTTGCCCAGCCCGTATTCACCCACTATATTTCCTTCCTTGCCTTTTCCAATGCTTGCATTCCAATCTCCAACTATTATTAAATTTTCATCTCCTTTTACGTGTTTAATTGCTTCATCAATCTCTTCGTATACAAACTCTACCTCATCATCATCATGGGCGCTTGTAGGCATATAGACGTTAACAATCGTTGTCGGTTTAGGTTTTGATTTTATCCTTATTACAATGATTCTATCGCTATGCGTTTTGAAATACTCCACTCTCCTCCCTATCTTCTTGTTCATCACGAAACCTACTCCTGCCTGCCCATTATTTGACGCTGAGTTAATTACTCTAAAATCACCTGACCAAAAGTCGCCTTCCTCTTCCCACCGAACCTCACTAATTCCTACTATATCCACATTTGTCCTACCCATTTCCCTTTTTAAATTTTCTAGCCTACCAACCTTTTTCAAGCTTCTAACATTCCACGCTCCGACTCGTAGAATGTTATTTTTTAATTTTCTGGTGACCCCTTCCTTAGCAGTCCCCACCCGGAGATCCGAACGGGGGACTATTTTACCTCCGGAATATTTTACCAAGGAAGGCGCCTCCATTATTGCTATGTGAAAATGCAGAGCCACATTTTCTTGGAAAAAAAGCAGCTGTAGTTTTCCATTGCTTTCAGCTGCGCAGTACTCAGAGGACTGAGTGATGTTGATACGGCCGTTTAAGTCGTCCTGACTCACGCCCCTAACAACTACTGAAAGAGCTGCTGCCCTCTTTCAGGAATCATTCCTTAGTCTGGCTCTCAACAGATACCTCTCCGATATGGTTGCACCTTCGGTCCAGCTACTCTGTATCCCTGAGCACTCAAGCCCCCTCACCAACGGCAAGGTCTCATGATTCATAGAGGAGGATTTAAATGTTATTAATAAAAATTATGTTTTTTTTTTGTTTTCTATAATAACCATTTTTTTTTTTGTGAGTGGTTCTACTCCTAAAATTAGTTGATGTATGAAGAGCATTTTGTATTGTAAAGAGTTGTTGCTGACTAAAACACATTTTATTAGCAATAGCTGTATGTTTTCTTTTCTTTGAATTTTGAAATGAGACTAAATTTAAATTTGTATATCATTTATAAAAGTTCTATAAAGAGTTCTGCAAATTTCAGAGATTTATTGACATTTTATAATGAACACCCTGATTTTTACATGAGAAAATTGTTCCAATAGTGGTAATTATTCAGATAGAATGTTATAAAAGATGGTACGCTTATATCTTTATAAATGTACATATATGTGTGCAAGTATCTTGAATTTTACAGATATAGTTTATATATATATTTATGCATTTATTGTCTCAAAAAAAATTATTTTTTAATAAATAGGTATTATTAATTTATTGTTTTCACATATTTTAATTATTGAATAATTTTTATTAAATGCCTTTTATAAATATTAAATTTATTTAAATTTGTAAGTATACTATGCCAACAATCCTGATAAATGTATCTTTTTAATAGGTGATAATAATTATAATAAAATTAAATTATATAGCTACTTAGGTACTTTTAGACTATTGACTTAGATATTTGTGTTAAGTAAAGTAAAATATTTATTTAATTAATTATTAAAAAATAATAATTGTTAAATAATAACAATTTGTTATTGATCTCATTTAATAAATCAGTTTTATGCATATATTTTTAATAATATTATTTAAATATTAATGCAACTTTTTTCCATTGCTCGTGGGCTGTGGGGTTAAATATGATGTTATGTTATTAGAAGTTTATGGAGAAAAGTCTGGTTTGTCATGGAAGAGCAGGGGGTTAAAATCTGGTAAAAAATCTTTCTTAGACCAAAAAAGTGTTAGAGACTTGTATTACTATATTTTGGTACCATATAAAGTAGTTTTTTCCTTAGTCACCTTTTCTGTACATTCATGGCCCTCTTTTGAAGAGGCCCTCATGTCCATCTCCATTCTTTTTCTTTTCCCAATTAAACTTTTGATATCCTGATAGCTTCAATTTTCATTGACTTCATCTATAATCTATCATTTTTATTTTTTTCTAGTCTCTTTTGCATCTTCAACCGATCCCTTTAGTGCTATATTATTCAATCCTTTTTTTTCACGTGATTTGTGCCAGCCAGTTAGTTTTCATATTTTGATTTGTTCTGATTAAGCTTCTATTTCCAATAATTCTCCTTATTACTTCTTCATTCATTCGCTCCTTGTCTGTTCATTTTATGTTGTCCAATCAACTGTTTTGTCTAATTTCCTCCATGCCTACATTCCAAATGTCTCCAGCTTTTCTTTTTCTTAGTGCTTGTGTTATATGTTTGTGTACTCAAAATATAACACTTTACAAGGTAGTTCTTCAAGTCTACCTCCATCTTAGCTACATAATAATTGTATCTCTCTGTGGAATGTTTCCTTAGCTGTTGCTATTTTTGTTTTCACTTTTGTAATCTTCTGTTATCAGTACATATAAGTGTCTGCTCTGTTTTACATGTTCCTTCTTTTGTGCAGACATTTATTGACTTATTGTCTCCTATCTCCATTACTTCAGTTTTCCATTCACCGTCATTCCATATTCTGTCATATCTTCTAATTTTGAAAACATCTGTTGAATATCTGTGCTTTATCTTCTAAAAACCATGCCATTTGTAAACCTTGTGGATATTATTTTCTCTCCTCCTGTGTTAATTCTTTAATTGTTTTCTGTGCATTTTTATCAAACCATCAACGTACATATTAAACAAGGTTGGAAAATATCTTTGTTTTCTCCTCTTCCTATATTAAACCACTAAGTTTGAGCATCCTTTATTTCCACACCCATTTTATGATTTAGATAGAATTCTTAATATTCTACATTTTTAATTTGAATCTAGGCTTTTTATATTTCCATTAGTTTATCCCACTTCATATGGTTGATTACATTTTTCATATCCTGGAAACATTCACTTATTCTGTACTTTAATAAATACCTCTCACTATTAGCCCAGTTGCATCCCTTGTCTCCTTCCCTTCCTAATTTCTTATTTTTCTATAACCAATGGTCCATTTTCTTACTCGTTCTTCTGTTCAGAGGTCATAAAAGAATCTTTGCTGATGCAGAATAAAAAAAACAGTTGTTCTTAATCTTCACTCTTTACAATTTTTGAGAATTGGCATCATGATTATATTAAAGAAAGTCCTCTGACCACATTTTACTATTGTAGATTGTATTATATAGTTTTACCATCTCAATAAGGACATTTATTTAATCATTTCTATTGCAGTTCACCTATTTCTGCAGCTTTAGCATTATTTATATCTTTTATTCCTTACATAACTTAGGATTTCAGGATTCAAATCCTAAGTCGTACTTCTTATTTTCCATTTCCTCCTGTTGTATGGAAAGATGATTTGGTTTTGTGTAGATGGGTTTTATTTTTCTGTGTAATCCTATCTTTAACTAAATAATTCCTCTTTGTGTAATATTTGGCCATTTCTACTGAAGATTTCTTTAGTCTCTGTACCCTTCCTTCATTTATTCCATGTTACAGGTTTTACTTTTCTATACATTAGTTTTGCTGTTCTTTTATTTTTAGATCTTCAATTAGCCTTTGTCTTCAAGCCGTTTCTCAATTGCTTTTATGTACTCTTCTTAATTTATTATCCAATTTTCTGCAGAGCTTCTTACCTTGTTCATCTTTCCTGTTATTATATTTTCTTCTGTCTTCCATTTTTTTTTCAGTCATCTTTTTGGTAACCCATTATTTCTTTATTTTCTTCCCTTAATGTCTATTCTACTGATTTTTTGTTATGAAAGCTTTCATTTGTAGCCAGAATTCAGTTGTATTATTGCTTTTTGCATTCCTTCTTTTTAATTTCGAAATTAGTTTCTCTCCTACTACCTCCTTTCCATTTATTATATTTTTCAGTTTTTATTTTGTTTGTTGTTGTTTTTATTTTTTTCCATTCCTTTAATTTTTTCAATATTACTTTTATTTCTATTATTAGAAGTATATGATCACTGTCACTGGGTTCAGATCCTGGCTAACCAAGGAATTTGGTTAGCCATTTGGTTTTTTAATTTTATTTTTTGTTCATTGCCATTTTTCCCCCCTAAGTGTATTAACAAATTAAAAAAAATTGTTCAAAACAATTCAGTTGTACCATAAAAGTTGTTGAAAGTCAATTTTTATACTTGAAAATAAAGACAAGTTCTTCAGTGAAGCAGAAACAAATGATATGGCTGGTATATAAAAAATTACAACAGAGTACACTTTACAACAGAGAATATACCATTTTTAATATTCCACCAATCTTGACATTGGTTATTATTTTTTTCCTCCTTTTATTAGAAAAGAGTTAATTGTAGTTTATGAATTCAAGATGGTAATCTTTGGAGGTATTTAATTTTTCATTTTGTGTAATTGCTGTAATCATACACCAGCACACAATAAATGGTTATAAATGTTATCAAACAGTCTACATGTGTACATGGTTAACTGAACTATTTTACTGTATTCATGCATGGCACTACCAAAAGAATTAAAAGTAGTATAGCTTTTCCAAGCTCAATTGGCACAGAACTGATGAACAGCATAGCTATTTATCGCTGCCTAATGAACATGGGTTTTAATACTGTCTTTAATCGAGTAGTATTATTATTACTCGATTAAAGACAGTATGTATATGGTATGACTATTGTTTATTCCAGTCAATGAACAAATTCATATCTTATATTTGTGAGTTACTTATTTAATCCTGAGCTTATGTATTATTAAATTAATCATTTATTTCTTGATTAGATATGAAATAGATATGTTATACAGTATTATGCAGGCTAATCGGCTGTTACTGATTAGTGTTTAGGCCTAAATGTATTTATTTATAGTTTTGTAATTGTATAAAATATGCGAGCTAAAGACACACAAGATTGATGTCTACATGCTACGCTGTTTGTCCTCTATTCCAGGAGAGGCGAACAACCAAATACTGGCCTAGGCTGTGAGTCATATGTAAGAAAAAATTTTTTATTCAGGTTTGTGTAAATAATCAAACGATGGGTCATTCTAATCATTCAAATGAAACATTAAATCTCTATTATACAAACTGTTCCTGATTCATTCAGAGACTAACTTGGTTTTGTAAATGATTCCATTCTAATTTATACTGTATTTGCAGTTAAAACTTGGCCAGTTAATTGTGTTTATCGGAAGATTATAAGGTTATCATCCAATTGTAGTGTTCTTTGAGTTTCAGTTTTTGAAATTAGTTGAAGTCTTACGTGAAATTTTGAAAGTAATTTATTTGTGTTAAATTACTAAAATTTTGTCGGCTCTAATCTTATGATAAAATAATAAAATCAATTCAGAGTGAATTGATTTTATTATTTTGCATATTATGTCTTATTTATGTGGAAAAGAGTCACTGCCAAAGGAAAGAAAAAATTACACACAACGTTTTCAATTATATGGCAGGGGAAGCTGCAGTTGAAATGATTGTTAGTGACCCCAAAAAAGTTGTAGAATGTGTTGTGTTGCCACATGAGTCTCAAAAAGAACAGTTTAATGAATTACTGGTGAAATAGCTTCTGAAAAAAATTAATTTCTCCTTGTAAAGGAATGGGGTGCTTATATTTGCACCCCAATCTTTAGGCCATTCATCATGCATATGAAAAAATTGGCAAAAAGATCAGATTTTTAATTTGAAGTTATGACTTTCACATAATCTTATATAGTGCCATCAAAGTTAGTTGTCATTCCATTCTGAGATAGCATCCCAAAATAATTTTTTACATTTTAATGTGTTTAATTAAGAGTGGTGTTGTAAAATTTTTTTTTTACTTATTTTTTATATTCTACTTTTTAGTCTTCATAAGTTTATACTTTACAGCTGCACAAGTGCACAGGTTTGAGCGTATTTAGCAAAAGATTGGTATGTTTTGATTTTAAGGTTTTTCATTTTGTACTTTTCGTTAGGCTAAACAATTTAATTTCTGGATAACCCAGATACTGTTGATCAAGAGTGCACTTGATGGATTAAACAGTTTGTGGTTGACCTGCTGATATGTTGTAGGGTTGTTGTCTAGGGGGGGTCGAGAAAATTTTTCAGACTCCTAGGACCCGACCGTTTTTGAGATATTTGGATTTTCATCCAAAAATTCTGATCTGGTTAAAAAGTAATAAATTTTCCCAAAACTTTGGTCTACTAGCGACTGAACATTTAGCGTTATAAAAATTAGCCTAGCACTTGAAAAGTTTGTTCAACCCCCTCAACAATACTCCATTCATTCCCAGTGGTACCTTTCAGATGATAATATTTTAAAGTACCTCCGGAAATTGTTTGAAAAAAATTGTTTGGAAATTTGGGAGGGGGTGCAATGGAGTGCCACCATAATATCTTGGCAGCCGCTTGCCTGATTTTCACAATTCAAACAGCATATGTATTAGCAGGTCAAGCCCTAATTGTTTAATGCATCAGATACACTCTTTATCAACCGGATCTTGGTTATTCAGTAATTAAATCGTTTACTTTTGATTACACTCACCCACTGTAAAATGTATCGATCCAATCTTTTGCTAAATATGCTCAAAACTGTGTGCTAGCACAGTTGTAAAATATAAAATTATGAAGACTGAAAAGTAGAAAATAAAAAATATGTAAAAAAAAATTTAAAACATTACTCTTAAATTAAATGCATTAAAAGGTAAAAAATAATTTTAGGACTGTACCTCAGAGTGGATTTGACAAGCTTTCACGGTGAAATGTAAGATATGTAAAAGTCATAGCTTCAAATTAAAAATTTGATCTCTTTGCCAATTTTTTCATATGCGTGAAGAATGGCCTAAAGAGTGTTCATGTTTGCACCCACTCTTATATATTTATATTTTTTTATAGAAATATAATACTAAAACCATTTTAAAAATGTGTGATGTGAATTTGTTTATTGAGTGGAATAAATATTAGTATTAAAAAATACTAAAAAAAAAAATATATATATATATATATATACCGTAAATTAGTATAAAAAGATTAATTAAATTAAAAGATTACTATAAGATAAAAAAGATTTTATACCGTTATGTATATTGTCTTCCATGAATAGCATATTATAGCCCCATGCTAGCTAGGCAACCATCGCCTAGATCAGATCTGTGCCAATTTGGCTTTGACAAGCTATAAATATAATTACTGATTAGTAGCGCAGTACATTAAAAGTTTATTTACAAATTTATTTAAAATTTAATTTTTATTTGACGTATAGATGATTTAGTTATGCTAATATTGGTTAATCTTGCATTTATCTGGCTCATAATGTCTGGTTATTAGTGAATAATATATCTGTTCTGTTAACATTTTTGTCAGTAGTGTCCATAGAAGTAAATTTACATTTTTTATGCTTATAGGAGTGTGAAATAGCAGACCGTGCTATAAGATCAGATTTATTGTCAATGGAACGTCTTCTTGTGCATACTATATATGTTCGAACTAAAAGCCGTCTTTCTGATCTGAAAACAGAATTACAGACTATGCTGAAGGATGCTGAATGTAAGAGTGCTTTTAAAATTGTTAACTAAAAATATTTTTCATTTATTATCTTAATTATTGATGTAAGGCAACTTCATAATAAAGTGATGTTCTACTAGAATGAAGTAGTTTTTTTTTTTGCCTGATATAAGTCGTAAAATTCATTTGAAAAAAAAAAAAATTTTTTTTGTTATTTTATGTATATTCATACTTTGAATGTATTATTATTATTTCATTTTTATAAACAGTTGATTTATGAATTATTTTATCTTTGATTATTATTAGTAGTGCAATAAAGCAGTAATGCAAAGCAGTATAAGCAGTATTGCAATATTTTTGCAGTTCATGTTTCTTTATTATTATTACTTAATGTTAAGAAGTCAATCGAATAAATGTTTTGTCATCAGCTAGATAGCCCCACATGTTTGTTCAATATAGGTATAACATTACCTTTGTACTTGATTGAACATTTTTGTTTTTTCCATTAATTTCACAGGTGCACTTTCTGTTCCACCTCATTAGTCTATTCCAGAAGCATCGCATGATGTTAATGAATCATTATATCTCTTCTATATATTAGTCAGCTTGATTACCATGTTAATATCCTTGTATTACCATGGCTAAAGTTAGAGTTTGTTAAATTTTATTTTAATAAGATTCAAAATAGGTGTAATGAAGATCTTGTGTCATTTATTTTAAGTGCTCTTATTGTTACATATTTAGGCTGCTAATGTTTATATATTTTACAAATTATTTTAATATATTTATACAAATACTATTTTGTAAATTACTACTTTTAAAATGAATTGTATGACTGTTGTTAATATTATTTCTAGCTTCTGTATTGTAAGTGGACAAGTGTGTTTAATTTAGTTTAGTGTAATACTTATTCCTCCAGGTTGGTCTGTTGGTGGTAAACTCATCATCACAAATCCCCTGATTTCGAAATTGAGAGTTTTAAGGTTCAAATCCTAGTAAAAGCAATTGCTTTTATACGGATTTGAATACTAGATCATGGATATTGGTGTTCTTTGGCGGTTGGGTTTCAATTAACCAGACATCTCACCGGAAGTGGTTTACTTGAGACTGTACAAGACTTACACTTCATTCATACATATTGTCTTCATTCATCCTCTGAAGTAATAACTTACGGTGGTTCAGGAGGCTAAACAGAAAAAGTGAGAGTTAATACTTATGTTTTTTTTTTTGTAATATAAATTATTTTATATAGCTTACACATGTTAGTTATTGGAAGGTGAAATACTTAAATAGCTCCATTATTTGTTTTAGGTCAATTACAAGGATCTCCAGCTATTTTATCTGTTGGAATTTTGCAACCTTGTTTACGTGCTGAACAGTTGCTAGTGACTGTAGATACACATACAGGAATGCTACAGTGTCATGTGCCTCAGTATGATCCACCACTTATTCCAGAACTTCAGGCTGCACTAAATGGAGATCATACTCGTCTTACTACTCTCATATCTGAACTAAGGTACATCACTTATCTCTGAGAAGTTTTAACCTTTTATAGTTTTATAACCTTAACAGTGTGGAGCAGTTGACAATTTTAAACAAATCGTAATACTAGTATGAGGAGTAGTAGGAAAATATTCTATAGACAAAATGTATTGTATATTGAATGTTAAAGTCTGATGTTTCTTAACTTTTTAAGTTTTAAAATCCCGTCTTACTATTATTTTATGCTTTGGGAGCTTTAAGAGAGCAGATTATGAAAATAATGTGGCTAAAATTGTTTGCATTTTACCATACCGTTTTAGTTGCACTTTCAGTATTAAACTGGTTTTTAACTGGTGTTATCAGTCAAATATTTCAAGTATTTTATTGCTTGCTTATTTATTTTCTTTATTTTTCTATTATTGGTATAAATGAAATTAGGTTGATTTTTATTTATATCCATGTAAATAAAATATTATTCTTATGTAAAAGTAAAGGACCAGCTAAAAAAATACAAGTAAACTTTTTTTTTTTTTTTTTTTTTGTCTTCAGTCATTTGACTGGTTTGATGCAGCTTTCCAAGATTCCTTATCTAGTGCTAGTCGTTACATTTCAGTATACCCTCTACATCCTACATCCCCAACAATTTGTTTTACATACTCCAAACGTGGCCTGCCTACACAATTTTTCCCTTCTACCTGTCCTTCCAATATTAAAGTGACTATTCCAGGATGCCTTAGTATGTGGCCTATAAGTCTGTCTCTTCTTTTAACTATATTTTTCCAAATGCTACTTTCTTCATCTATTTGCCGCAATACCTCTTCATTTGTCACTTTATCCACCCATCTGATTTTTAACATTCTCCTATAGCACCACATTTCAAAAGCTTCTAATCTTTTCTTCTCAGATACTCCGATTGTCCAAGTTTCACTTCCATATAAAGCGACACTCCAAACATACACTTTCAAAAATCTTTTCCTGACATTTAAATTCATTTTTGATGTAAACAAATTATATTTCTTACTGAAGGCTCGTTTAGCTTGTGCTATTCGGCATTTTATATCGCTCCTGCTTCGTCCATCTTTAGTAATTTTACTTCCCAAATAACAAAATTCTTCTACCTCCATAATCTTTTCTCCTCCTATTTTCACATTCAGTGGTCCATCTTTGTTATTTCTACTACATTTCATTACTTTTGTTTTGTTCTTGTTTATTTTCATGCTATAGTTTTTGCGTAGGACTTCATTGTTTTGTTCTTGTTTATTTTCATGCGATAGTTTTTGTGTAGGACTTCATCTATGCCGTTCATTGTTTCTTCTAAATCCTTTTTACTCTCGGCTAGAATTACTATATCATCAGCAAATCGTAGCATCTTTATCTTTTCACCTTGTACTGTTACTCCGAATCTAAATTGTTCTTTAACATCATTAACTGGTAGTTCCATGTAAAGATTAAAAAGTAACGGCGATAGGGAACATCCTTGTCGGACTCCCTTTCTTATTACGGCTTCTTTCTTATGTTCTTCAGTTGTTACTGTTGCTGTTTGGTTCCTGTACATGTTAGCAATTGTTCTTCTATCTCTGTATTTAAACCCTAATTTTTTTAAAATGCTGAACATTTTATTCCAGTCTACGTTATCGAAAGCCTTTTCTAGGTCTATAAACGCCAAGTATGTCGGTTTGTTTTTCTTTAATCTTCCTTCTACTATTAATCTGAGGCCTAAAATTGCTTCCCTTGTCCCTATACTTTTCCTGAAACCAAATTGATCTTCTCCTAACACTTCTTCCACTCTCCTCTCAATTCTTCTGTATAAAATTCTAGTTAAGATTTTTGATGCATGACTAGTTAAACTAATTGTTCTGTATTCTTCACATTTATCTGCCCCTGCTTTCTTTGGTATCATAACTATAACACTTTTTTTGAAGTCTGATGGAAATTCCCCATTTTCATAAATATTACACACCAGTTTGTATAATCTATCAATCGCTTCCTCACCTGCACTGCGCAGTAATTCTACAGGTATTCCGTCTATTCCAGGAGCCTTTCTGCCATTTAAATCTTTTAATGCTCTCTTAAATTCAGATCTCAGTATTGTTTCTCCCATTTCATCCTCCTCAACTTCCTCTTCTTCCTCTATAACACCATTTTCTAATTCATTTCCTCCGTATAACTCTTCAATATATTCCACCCATCTATCGACTTTACCTTTCGTATTATATATTGGTGTACCATCTTTGTTTAACACATTATTAGATGTTAATTTATGTACCCCAAAATTTTCCTTAACTTTCCTGTATGCTCCGTCTATTTTACCAATGTTCATTTCTCTTTCCACTTCTGAGCACTTTTCTTTAATCCACTCTTCTTTCGCCAGTTTGCACTTCCTGTTTATAGCATTTCTTAATTGCCGATAGTTCCTTTTACTTTCTTCATCACTAGCATTCTTATATTTTCTACGTTGATCCATCAGCTGCAATATATCGTCTGAAACCCAAGGTTTTCTACCAGTTCTCTTTATTCCGCCTAAGTTTGCTTCTGCTGATTTAAGAATTTCCTTTGTAAACATTCTCCCATTCTTCTTCTACATTTTCTACCTTATCTTTTTTACTCAGACCTTTTGCGATGTCCTCCTCAAAAATCTTCTTTACCTCCTCTTCCTCAAGGTTCTCTAAATTCCACCGATTCATCTGACACCTTTTCTTCAGGTTTTTAAACCCCAATCTACATTTCATTATCACCAAATTATGGTCGCTATCAATGTCTGCTCCAGGGTAAGTTTTGCAGTCAACGAGTTGATTTCTAAATCTTTGCTTAACCATGATATAATCTATCTGATACCTTGCAGTATCGCCTGGCTTTTTCCAAGCGTATATTCTTCTATTATGATTTTTAAATTGGGTGTTGGCAATTACTAAATTATACTTCGTGCAAAACTCTATAAGTCGGTCCCCTCTTTCATTCCTTTTGCCCAGCCCGTATTCACCCACTATATTTCCTTCCTTGCCTTCTCCAATGCTTGCATTCCAATCTCCAACTATTATTAAATTTTCATCTCTTTTTACGTGTTTGATTGCTTCATCAATCTCTTTGTATACACACTCTACCTCATCATCATCATGGGCGCTTGTAGGCATATAGACGTTAACAATCGTTGTCGGTTTAGGTTTTGATTTTATCCTTATTACAATGATTCTATCGCTATGTGTTTTGAAATACTCCACTCTCCTCCCTATCTTCTTGTTCATCATGAAACCTACTCCTGCCTGCCTATTTGACGCTGAGTTAATTACTCTAAAATCACCTGACCAAAAGTCGCCTTCCTCTTCCCACCGAACCTCACTAATTCCTACTATATCCACATTTGTCCTACCCATTTCCTTTTTTAAATTTTCTAGCCTACCAACCTTTTTTAAGCTTCTAACATTCCACGCTCCGACTCGTAGAATGTTATTTTTTAATTTTCTGGTGACCCCTTCCTTAGTAGTCCCCACCCCGAGATCCGAACGGGGGACTATTTTACCTCCAGAATATTTTACCAAGGAAGGCGCCTCCATTATTGCTATGTGAAAATGCAGAGAGCCACATTTTCTTGGAAAAAAAGCAGCTGTAGTTTTCCATTGCTTTCAGCTGCGCAGTACTCAGAGGACTGAGTGATGTTGATACGGCCTTTAAGTCGTCCTGACGAAAAAAAAGAGGACATAGATCCTTCCTTTCAAATGGTACCAAAATATAAACAGCAATATATATGATTGATATAGTGAAATATTATAAACAGATATAATTAAACAAGTTCGCAACAAACTTGTTTTCAGCTGCTATGCAACCATAGTTCTCTCGCGTTACTGAACGAGAGAGAGCTACTTTGGACTTTCTTGGTGCTAAGTCCCAACACCCTGGAGTTACGGCAGGCGACTTTGAACAGTTTTTTTTTAATATGAAAAGGATGATCCTTTCAATTTATGTTTGTCCACACCATCCAAGACCATTGTATTACTGTCACTGGGATAGGAGAGGCTGGGAGACAGGGTACTGCATCCCTTTTATTTGACAAGCTTTTCATCAGGATCATGGACATTAATATAATGATCCATGGTCACATCGGTAAGATTGCTAAGTGAGAACTGAAGCAGGCTGATGTGGAACTGGGAAGGCTCATGACTCAGCTAGCTCCACTTAAGAGGAATCTGGGAGATACCGGCCGTATGAATAGATCACGTCCATGTACGTTACAAGAATGAAAAAAGGTTGATGTTTCAGATGTTAGTACTCTGCTCAAGGGAGTTCCTGATGATGAGGTTGCTCAGCTAGTGTCAAGGAGATGGCCCTTGGAGCTACTTGTCGTGACCACTGAAATTAAAAGCGTCTATGTTCTCTGTCAATGACGGAAACATTGTTCTGATCCATCATTTAGCAATTGGTGACACCAGGTACGCCAAGAGGGTCAAGGAGAAGTCCCAATACCTTGACACCCCTCAAAATAGGTTAATTATATCCCAGCTCCTCAAAATAGGGAAGGTTAAGTCAGGGGGACACCTCATTAGGAAGAACAACAATGGGTCCTGATGGATGATGACCTCAGTTTAGATCATTGTTCTACTTACGTAGTTGTAAATTCAGCAGAGAGCAAAGGGCCAGCCACACTCACTGAGTTAGGGAGGGAGCTGATATCACCTCCCTCTGGAAATGAGCGAGATTCTTTCCCTTAGGAGAAGGACAAATAAAATGTGATCCACATCCATCTGAGAGGTGAGGCTAAGGTGGCGGAATCTCTGATTTCGTGTAGCAAGGACTGATGTTTCTTTCTGTGGCAGGACAGATAGAAGGGTCATTGTCTATATCAAGGACAGTATAACAGACTGACCTTAAGCAGATCCAAAAAAGGATGTTTCTATGAGTCTGTTTGAGTTATAAAACTGTCTCCTCTGATGCAGTGTTCATTATCACGAGTAGCTGCCAAAGTTTAGGGACGACTGTTACCAGGAGGGGATATAAGGCATCGTCTTAGATTTTTCTTCTAGATACAGTGATAGCACTCCAAATGGGATGTAGCTAACAAGGAAAGATACAGGCTAATCAAATGTGTTGCGCAATAGGTTATTAGGGGATTTGGAGAGATATCAAATATTTATGAAAGACGTTAGTGACATTCAACTCTTAATGTAATAAAACTTTTAAAAGATTCACCAAAACCTAGAATCTTATACCACGTAATTTATTTCACTGTCAAATCAATACCTTCATTGTTAAATGGCTGAAAACATGTTGAAGAGAAAGTAATGTTTGCCTGATTATATCTTGAATATATAATAAAAAATAATATAATAAAACTGATTTAAAATGAATCATACCTTGCTCTATCTAATTTAACACATTTGAGAGGTCCTTTTGCCACAACAGTTGCAGCTCTTGGACGGTCCAACAGCAAAGCTATTTCACCAAAATAATCTGAAGGTCCTTAAGTAAACTTAAATCAATTAATCATTCAAAACAGATATTTCAATGAGCAATTTAACTAACAGGTTAAAATTGGTTGCTAAATAGGAAACCAACTTGGCGAACAATCATGTCACAGCTGAATGACTGGCTTAAAATAAACCATCACATCATAATTGATTATGAATGGCTTTTTAGTTAATATTGTCAAACTTTAAAAATCCTTTAAAAAAAATTCTAAAACATTAAATTATCTGAAAAGTATTTTATTTCATGTTGTTTATTTATTAATAAATGTGAGTATGATAATGTTGGTATATTTAATCAGAATGCTAATGACTATAAGAGGAAGATTGTATAAATTCTGCACTGTCATGTCTTATAAAGACTATAATTATTGATTTTAATTATATGGTTATATTTCCATGTGTAATTACAAATCAGATCAATTTTATATACAACATGAATATCAACGGCAGCTGTACACCAATTGTTTGGCAGACATTTTATTTAGAGAAATGGCAATATATAGTCTTCAAGATCCCCTGACGTATGATTTGCAAGTTTTCATGCTGTTGAGACCCCTTAAAAACATGGTTATGCAGTTGACTTACTTCACTGAAAGAAATTAAAAGACAGGATCCAAGTGGAGATCACCAAAATTGCTTTTCAGATGTTGTATCAAACATGCAGAATATCACTAAGAAATTGAGATCACCTTCAAGAAATTGAGATCACGAGGCTTGAGATCACCTTCAAGATGTAACCAGTATAATCAATCTTCAAGAAATAAATTTGGGAGTGTGTCTTAAATGGCGTATTTGTACTAGTATATTTCATGAAAAAATTGAACTGTTATATCTTTTTATTGTAGGATTAGAAATTAAATTTTTTACAGAATGATATCATTGGTGGCATGAATTGTTTTCATAATTGTTATCATTGAATGGACAGATAGGCAGAGTACTTGCTTGCTATCAATTTAAATTCATAAAGCTGGTAATATTGTAAACATGTTCTTAAGTTGATTAAGAAAAACTTTACTCTTACTGTTGCGCTTCTTTATAAATGACAAGCAATATTGTGTTTATATTAATACAAATTATGTTATTATAATTCTATTATTGTTAACAGTTACTTTGTTATTATGAAAGCTTTCTTCATTTGGATTTGTGATTTATATGTACTAATTTATCGTATTTACACATGTGTGAATTTTTCTAAGTAAGTAAATAAATTTATATTTACTTTATTAATATTTTTTAGAGGCATCTAAAATCATATTATATATTTAACTCAGAAAGAGCTTCTCTGTCAAGATTTTGTGGAGGAAAAATAATCACTTAAGGTTAAAATTATTTTTGTTTTTTTGTTCAACTTCAAAGTTTAAACACTTTTGAACACTAAAAGCATCTAATCTAATTCTTTTCAAGATTCTGGATGACAATGAGAAGATGTGAGAAGACTCTGCAGCATCTTCCAGCTACATCACATGAACGACTACCATTACTTCACCATCCAGATCATCCTATGTCTAAAATTGGTCGTCACAGAATGTTTGTGCGCTTGCATCGACATCCAAATGTTATATTGGTTAGCTTGTCACTTATTTTGTTTATTCATAAGTAAATTTACTAGTATTTTGTTTATGAGATATGTTTGTAAATACAAACATATACCATAAGTGTTACATTTAGATGTAGTTGTAAAACGACTTTTTCCTGTGCTTTAAATATTTGAAAAGTTTGATATAATTAGTTGTTAGAGATGTTTTGCTTATTTGTGAATAGTTAGTAATCATTAAAATGATTTTACTCATGCATTTTTATTAGTGGTTCTGCATTCTCTCTTTATCTATGGAGGAATGCACTACTGTGAGATCAAAAACGATTGTACATTTTTTGGTAGTATTTTATTATTTTAATCCACTGTAATCCCTAACATAATTAACATTATAAAACTAAAAGTAATTATAATTACAAAAACTAAATCATATAAAAAAAATAATAATAAAACTTATAGTCCTACATATGTTTGTGAAAAATACAAAAATGAACTACAATACATATAAAATAAATAAAAAAATAATCAAAAGAAAGGTTGTTCGAATTTTGTCAATATAAGTAATATCCACAACAATTTCATAAAAACGAGGAATATATTGCAGTCAGTTACAAGGGATGATTAGAAAGTAAGTTACACCCCCTCTATGAAACAAACACATATTTATGACAATTTTTTTTTTTTTTATTGATTAAAATACATATTAATAATTTAATGTTAGAAGCTTAAAAAAGGTTGGTAGGCTAGAGAATTTAAAAAGGGAAATGGGTAGGACAAATGTGGATATAGTAGGAATTAGTGAGGTTCGGTGGGAAGAGGAAGGCGACTTTTGGTCAGGTGATTTTAGAGTAATTAACTCAGCGTCAAATAGGCAGGCAGGAGTAGGTTTCATGATGAACAAGAAGATAGGGAGGAGAGTGGAGTATTTCAAAACACATAGCGATAGAATCATTGTAATAAGGATAAAATCAAAACCTAAACCGACAACGATTGTTAACGTCTATATGCCTACAAGCGCCCATGATGATGATGAGGTAGAGTGTGTATACAAAGAGATTGATGAAGCAATCAAACACGTAAAAAGAGATGAAAATTTAATAATAGTTGGAGATTGGAATGCAAGCATTGGAGAAGGCAAGGAAGGAAATATAGTGGGTGAATACGGGCTGGGCAAAAGGAATGAAAGAGGGGACCGACTTATAGAGTTTTGCACGAAGTATAATTTAGTAATTGCCAACACCCAATTTAAAAATCATAATAGAAGAATATACGCTTGGAAAAAGCCAGGCGATACTGCAAGGTATCAGATAGATTATATCATGGTTAAGCAAAGATTTAGAAATCAACTCGTTGACTGCAAAACTTACCCTGGAGCAGACATTGATAGCGACCATAATTTGGTGATAATGAAATGTAGATTGGGGTTTAAAAACCTGAAGAAAAGGTGTCAGATGAATCGGTGGAATTTAGAGAACCTTGAGGAAGAGGAGGTAAAGAAGATTTTTGAGGAGGACATCGCAAAAGGTCTGAGTAAAAAAGATAAGGTAGAAAATGTAGAAGAAGAATGGGAGAATGTTTACAAAGGAAATTCTTAAATCAGCAGAAGCAAACTTAGGCGGAATAAAGAGAACTGGTAGAAAACCTTGGGTTTCAGACGATATATTGCAGCTGATGGATCAACGTAGAAAATATAAGAATGCTAGTGATGAAGAAAGTAAAAGGAACTATCGGCAATTAAGAAATGCTATAAACAGGAAGTGCAAACTGGCGAAAGAAGAGTGGATTAAAGAAAAGTGCTCAGAAGTGGAAAGAGAAATGAACATTGGTAAAATAGACGGAGCATACAGGAAAGTTAAGGAAAATTTTGGGGTACATAAATTAACATCTAATAATGTGTTAAACAAAGATGGTACACCAATATATAATACGAAAGGTAAAGTCGATAGATGGGTGGAATATATTGAAGAGTTATACGGAGGAAATGAATTAGAAAATGGTGTTATAGAGGAAGAAGAGGAAGTTGAGGAGGATGAAATGGGAGAAACAATACTGAGATCTGAATTTAAGAGAGCATTAAAAGATTTAAATGGCAGAAAGGCTCCTGGAATAGACGGAATACCTGTAGAATTACTGCGCAGTGCAGGTGAGGAAGCGATTGATAGATTATACAAACTGGTGTGTAATATTTATGAAAATGGGGAATTCCCATCAGACTTCAAAAAAAGTGTTATAGTTATGATACCAAAGAAAGCAGGGGCAGATAAATGTGAAGAATACAGAACAATTAGTTTAACTAGTCATGCATCAAAAATCTTAACTGGAATTTTATACAGAAGAATTGAGAGGAGAGTGGAAGAAGTGTTAGGAGAAGACCAATTTGGTTTCAGGAAAAGTATAGGGACAAGGGAAGCAAATTTAGGCCTCAGATTAATAGTAGAAGGAAGATTAAAGAAAAACAAACCAACATACTTGGCGTTTATAGACCTAGAAAAGGCTTTCGATAACGTAGACTGGAATAAAATGTTCAGCATTTTAAAAAAATTAGGGTTCAAATACAGAGATAGAAGAACAATTGCTAACATGTACCGGAACCAAACAGCAACAATAAAAATTGAAGAACAGAAGAAAGAAGCCCTAATAAGAAAGGGAGTCCGACAAGGATGTTCCCTATCTCCGTTACTTTTTAATCTTTACATGGAACTAGCAGTTAATGATGTTAAAGAACAATTTAGATTCGGAGTAACAGTACAAGGTGAAAAGATAAAGATGCTACGATTTGCTGATGATATAGTAATTCTAGCCGAGAATAAAAAGGATTTAGAAGAAACAATGAACGGCATAGATGAAGTCCTACGCAAGAACTATCGCATGAAAATAAACAAGAACAAAACAAAAGTAATGAAATGTAGTAGAAATAACAAAGATGGACCACTGAATGTGAAAATAGGAGGAGAAAAGATTATGGAGGTAGAAGAATTTTGTTATTTGGGAAGTAGAATTACTAAAGATGGACGAAGCACGAGCGATATAAAATGCCGAATAGCACAAGCTAAACGAGCCTTCAGTAAGAAATATAAGTTGTTTACATCAAAAATTAATTTAAATGTCAGGAAAAGATTTTTGAAAGTGTATGTTTGGAGTGTCGCTTTATATGGAAGTGAAACTTGGACAATCGGAGTATCTGAGAAGAAAAGATTAGAAGCTTTTGAAATGTGGTGCTATAGGAGAATGTTAAAAATCAGATGGGTGGATAAAGTGACAAATGAGGAGGTATTGCGGCAAATAGATGAAGAAAGAAGCATTTGGAAAAATATAGTTAAAAGAAGAGACAGACTTATAGGCCACATACTAAGGCACCCTGGAATAGTCGCTTTAATTTTGGAAGGACAGGTAGAAGGGAAAAATTGTGTAGCCAGGCCACGTTTGGAATATGTAAAACAAATTGTTAGGGATGTAGGATGTAGAGGGTATACTGAAATGAAACGACTAGCACTAAATAGGGAATCTTGGAGAGCTGCATCAAACCAGTCAAATGACTGAAGACAAAAACAAACATTAATAATTTGTAAAATTAATAATAATTTTTTATTTATTTTTTGACACTTGCCAAGTTTTTCTTTTCCTAAGAAAAGAATCACAGAATCATTTTGAAAATGTAGATTATTAAATAAATAGAAATAGAAGAAAGAAGTATTTTAAAGCACAGATAAATTTTTCTCATAAAACTATGTAATAATATCACTAAATACACATATTATTTTTGATTTTTCAAGTAGCTTTCATAAAATTGGATCAAATCCTTTAACTGATAAAGATTTCTAAGCTTTTAACGATGGAAGGCACAGTTAACAGTTTTGAATGCTGTGGTTTGATTTCAAGTACATGACCACTGTTATCCAAAATTGGCTGAGGTTGATTACAATAGAATATTTCATATGCCAATTTGATGCATTTCTATATGAAAAAATCCTTTTTACAATAATTAAAACCCTTTTACTATGATAATATAGGCAGGCTTTTGGCTTTTCTTGCATTTATTATTTATTTTGCCCCTTTGTGCGCCCCCCCCCCCCCCACCATGTAGGTAAGACAATTTAGGATAGTTTATGTTACTTTCAGACCGAAGACCTGTTACTACCCAAAAGTTCATTGAACTTGGTTGCATCTGTAAAGCTACAGAGGGGAACAATCATGCATAACAATTAAACATTACCACTCCTCCTACGGACATAGTGGGTAATAAATGATGTTTGATGTTGGTTTTTAGAGGATAGTGTTTTCTGCTGAATAATTTAGCATGGGTCCAGCCTGTAGCAATAAACAATTTGAATTTATTGAATAAACAATAATGAATTTATTTTTAAACAGCTGCTAATTATTTATAAATGTTCTTTTAATTTAATCATTGTTTGTTTATTTCTTATTAAGTTGTACTTTTTACAAACTTCGTAGTAATTTTTCTTATTTGAATGTATAGTTCTAATTAAAATATTAAGTCTTGATGAGGTAACATGAATGAAAAAAGTAGATAATTAGATGTTAGCTTTGAACCTAATGGATCATTTTATTTGATTCTTAATTTTTTTAATAATTAATACATTGGAGATTACATGAAATTGGCATAATTATAATTTTTTTATAGCATAATAACTTTCAAAATTATTTGTTTTTTTCAAAATGTTCTGCATTAAAATTTACAATTTTAAATATGTGCATTTACTAAAATTTTAAAATTAAACTTAATACGTATTGGCATAAAATCATATATTGAATCTTAAAAAATTATAAATGATTTAAATGATCCTGATTATTAGATCAAATATTGTGATTACTTTTCTTTTTATTGAATGTATTATTATTTGTTGTTTTCAGATAGTTGAATTAAAAGAAAAGGAAAGCTCACCATGTGAGATAGAATGTCTTTTCTATTTAGCTGTAGTGAAACATTCGTCTATTGAAGATGATCCACATGATGATTCCATTGAAGCTGAAATACCAAAGATGTACCTGAAAGTACTCACTCTAATTGAGTTTGATACGTTTGTCACGACTCATGGTCCTTTTACATCAGTAGATGGTAAATATTTGTTAAGATTTCTTTCTATTTATTAGGATGTTTTTTTAATACATCTACAAAGATAAGCATTTATTTTAAATTGTCTTCTAGTGAGATAAACTAAACTATCTAAACTACAGTTAATTTGTTTATTTATTTTTTAAATTATATGAGAGGGTGCCAATAAATATGTTGTATTTGTTCATAATTTTTTGATTAAGAAATATTTTCATCTAAGGCATTTATAACATTGCTTGTATATCCTTGTGAAAGATATATCATTGCAAAAACTTGGATGATGGAGTAAAATATAATAAACCAAATAACATGGTGTATTAATTGCAAGTAGCTTGGAAATAGCAAGTTTGCCTAGAAACTTGCTTTTTATGGTTACAAAAGTAAAATTCAACACAAATTCATTCCATTTTATTAAAATACATAATTAAAATACAGTTTCATATCAATTATTGCAGAATCCAGTTATTTACATTAATAATATTCAAAATGGTTTGAGAGTGCAAAATACATTTTCAAAAAGTGTGCTTTATTTGAGAATGAGGTGATTAATATTGATGATGATTGCTAGTTGGGAAGGCCTTTCACTTCAACAATAAATTATAGTGAATCAGTTTATTGTGCCTCTTGAATTATGCCCAAGAGGAGTATGATTATTGCAGAAGCTTATTGTTTTTGTATGCTAAAGAGGCTCAGAAAAGGGGTTAAAAATTTATGGCATAAAAAAGCATTCTATATGTGCACAACAATGCCATGCTGTATGCAGTATGTTTTATGAAGGCTCTATAAAACATTGCAAATAAGAAGAAGTGAAAGAACACCTCACTACAATCCCAATCAAGAATCGTTCAACTTGCATATGTTCATCCTCTTAAAAGATCAATGTAAGCAGCAGGTTTTTTTTTATTTTTTTTGCAGACGGTGTAGAAAAACTAGTGCTACACAGATAAGAAGTTTTTTAGTAGATTTGTAAATAATGATTAAAAGTAGATTTAAAGTTCCTGCACTTGATGCTTCAAAGAAAAAAAATAGTTGTCCCTAATATTCAGTTCTTTTTTCTTTTCAGATTGGTGGGATTTACCTGTTAATTTCACAGAAGTAGACTATAGATTTTTTTAAAGTATATTGGAGGTTTAAGAGAGGTTATGAGACTGGACAATTTGCTCAGGCTTTTCTAAAGTGATATCAAGATTTTGCTAAATTCCATCACTTTGTCTTATCGAATTATGTTATGCATTTAATTCATTCTTATTATAACTGAATGCAATATTTTAGCATGTAATTGATTTTCTTCAGAAATCCTGCTAATTAATAATGTGTGCTAAGGTCATTTTAGGTCATTGCTTTATATTTTACTAGAATTCCCTGTCATGGCTTTGCCCACACTGGCAAAGTTTGGCAAAAATTTCCAGCGAAGACAAAAGTTATGCCTCCCATCAACTGACCTATCAGTTAGATCACATGACCTAAGGTCTCTGAGAGTATGGCCAATCGCTTCAACATGAGCTCAGTGAATCGTGTGCATTCATCCCATACAATAAGTTTTGTATCTGAAAATTTTACAATAGTAAAAATTTTACATTGGTCCTCAAGAGGACCATTTTTACATATAGAGCAAATTATTAACTCTTGTCCACATGATACATTTAACAGCAATTTAAAAGTTGAATGAGCAGTCCTACCACCAGTGAGAAGCATCTTAACAATGTTAGACTAAGAGTGTAAGCTTCTGGTCCCAGTTCGGGCAATATTTTGTAAGATTTTATACCACATCAAATTTTAATTATTTACAAAAATAAAAATTTAAAGAATAAAAAAAAAATGTACTTACTAATGTTGCGATTTGCGAAACAATGTACTAAGACTGTGCTGCGTGATAGGTTTACATCCTAAGATTGCTCTCCCAAGTTTTACAAAAAAAAAAACAAGTTACAGTAACTCAACACATCAAAAAATGTTACTAACAGCAATGACTAATTTATACATTATTTATAAAAATAAAAAATAATAAACACATTGGACTTAGAACACCCATAATTAGTCTACTTGAAATTCGTAGAGCCCCTATTACTTATCTACTTGAACATATCTGAATTTAATAAATCATCTAATACTTATACTACTACGGAATTTGCCAATCCGAAATTAATTCTAATTGTAATTTTGAACATAATTTGTCATTATAACATGAATCATTTTTAATAATTTTTTATAAAATACTCAACAGATAAGTAAGTAATTTTATAGTGGAGCCATGAAGTATTTTAACGGAGAGGCCTTTAATAATAGTTTCTCATACCTGTATACAGAATAAAACATAGATTGCAAACCTCCTGAACAGTTTTTTAAAAAAGTCACTGCACTCAAACTCACCACAACGAATCCCAACACAAACTACATCTTTCCGATGGTCTCACCGGTCTAACCCACCACCATTTCTGAGAATTACTCCATCTGTGTGAGTGCGTATACGCACACTAACATAACGCTTTCTTTAGGAAATGTTTGTTCTATTTGCAAGCATGATGTCATATTACGATAAAATTTTATTTTTAGAAAGAATGTGTGATAAAAAATGAATCATGCCATGTTTATCCACAATCTATCTTTTCTGAATAAATCCATCTAACCTTGCATTTTAAAATCGTCCATCAACGTAATAAAAAATTTATAAAATAAAATGTATAAAATACAAATAAAGTAACAAACTTAATTAAGCCCTATGAGCCTAATTTGGTCAAAATTTATAATGGTTACAAGAGCCAAGCTACTGTTCATCAAAATATGTGAGAAGTAGATTAATGTAAAAGGTTTCCCCAGTGCCTCCATCAGGAGCATCTAAAAAAAAATTTTTTCTTCTGTTTCTATGGATATTATGAGTGATAGAACCATATGATTGGCGCTGATCTAAAAATACAAACATGTTATAAAACTTGTTTTCTAAATGAGAAAATTGTATTAATTTAGAAAGTTTAATATTTATGTACTTTTGAAGTTCATTGATATTACAAGAATTTTGATTATCTTCTTTATCTGGAATTGGTGTTGGTAAGCCAAAATCACATAAGTACTTTTCACCAAGACTTACAACCTTGTCTTCAATTTCAAAGACCTTTATTGAAAATATCTCTATCGAAAAATATCCTGGGAGCGGCTTATCGTAAAAAAGGAGGATGAAAATTTAGCAAGTCGCCATCTAGCAGTCCAAATGAGAAATGCAGCACTGTAATGGATTATTTACATGTTTTAATAAATAATTTTTCATCTTAATATAGCCGATGACCCTCTGCATTACATAATGAAGCTATTGTTAAAATTTATTGAAACAATATCGCAGAAAAACTTCAAAATTATCTAAATAGATTATTGTTATGGGCCATTCTAAATCATTAAAAATTCAATTTTTAATAAATGACATCTTATATCATTCACAAAAAAATGTTTTTTGTAAATCAGGTGATTAAAAATACCATCCTTATGAATGTCGATAGAATCATTGATGTGGCTATAATAATTGACTCTGGACTTAGTCTTACTGATTATATACTATATACAACTTTTACACCGTTGGGATTTATTTTTAAATGTTTGAATGGGTTTTCGTTAGAATATAAAAGATCATGAATAAGTTTGGTTTGATCTGTTCTGGAATACGTTACAGTTTTGTGAAGTCTGTATTATGTTACGTACATAGATGTCAGAAATTATTCAAAAGTGACTTTTCTTTTTTTGCATTTTAAGACTTTCACAGTATATGTATGAGATTTTTCACATAGAATTATAGAATATGTTTTGCTTGTCACAAGAATTGACACAGCTGTTAACCCTATTGTATAGGCTTGTTTATGGAAACATTGATCATCCTGATGTTCATTATTTTATTATTACTAAATTTCTGGTTTTAATCACAAATAAGGCCGTAGTGTATTGTTGATATTTCAAGGTTAGTTATTAATTTAACTCACCCACATAAATTATTTACAATACTTAAAATACATTTGTTCATAGTGTATTATGTAGCAGTGTTGGTTGCATTACAGTGGTTTTCCATCTATTTGCAATTTTTCTTTTTTTCTTCCTGTGTTCTTATGTTGCTCTTTTTGTTTTCCTCTACTTTTTTTTTACTATAAAGGAACCGGGTAATTCATTATGCACAAACTGTTTATTTGGCTGTCATTTATTTATTTATATTTTTGGTGTTTTAATTCTCTTGGACATCTGTTGAATTTATTATGACTACTCAATCTAAGTGCTTTATGTACTGTAATAATTTAAGTGTTATTGTCCCTAGTAATTAACTAACAGTGATATAATTGGGTAAAATTCTTTTTTGTGTAATTAAATGTTTAAAAAAGCTTATTTATTGCAGTTTGTCATTGTTGATTTTTGTATTCCACGTTACAGTATGTAAGTTTTATTGTTTACCCCCATTAATGTAATTCTAACTGAAATTTAATTGATCAAACAAAGTGAGGTCCTGTTTTAATTTGAATAAAGTGCTTCGTCTCTGTGATCCAGTTAGGGCCAAACATGTGCAATTTTTATGAAATTTTTCAGTAAAGTTCCTCAGAGTTTTGTGGAATGATATATATATATATATATATATATATATATATTACACATAATGTGTAATCATTTGTCATAAGTTTTCCATTCCAAATTTGTGATTGCTGTCAATTAAAATTTTTTTGTTATTAGAGGGAGCAACTGCTGGAAAACGCAAATGTGCTGCTAGCAGAGCTGATTCAGCATCAAGACGTGCAAAACATCCTGCATATTTTATTCCGGAACTAGCTCATGTTGTTGCATTGTGTGATGAAAGAATACCTTTTGTCACCCTTACCCAAGAGGTAACATTAGTAAAATAAATTGTTTCTTATTTTAAATAGTGTTTGTTTAGAATAGTATTTTTACCTTAACTTTTATTTAATTTGATGAAAAAATATGATTTTTTTCTCGGTTATGTAAAATAGTTAGTAAATTCAAAAATATATACTTTATGGTTTTGTTAATCATATTTACTAAAGTACCATTGCATTATTCTTTAATTTTAATTAAAAAAAAAAGAAAAGAATACTCTTTAAGATGAAAATATAATAAATCAGCTTCAACAAATTGATTGCTTAACTGAGTTAAAAAAAAGTGTAATTTACTGAATGAAAAATATATTTTTGGCCTATCATCATCACGTTACACAATTTTGAATTTCCAGTTCATAAGCCATACCATGTTTAGAATATCATTTGAATGATAAGTTCATTTTACCAATGAATGTTCATTTCAATGTTGTATGAACTTTTGTGTATTTAACTGAGGACCAAGTTGAATGAACTGAATTGTTTTTATTTTCATCATCATTGTTCTATTTATTCTGAAGAGTATGAGGATGTTGGAAATAAACAATTTTAACTTGTAAATTAACTTGTAAATTCTGGGATACTAAAGCAAACTTTTCTTTTTTTTGTATCATTCCATTAGAAAACTATCTTAGTATTCATGTTGTGCAAAATTTCATTTCCGTTACAAATTCCATTAAAGAAATTGTATGTAAATATTCTTCATTTTAAAAGAAGGAAATCTTTTTAAAAGTATTTTGAGACTGTATTGTGTACATTGATAGAATTCTGTTGAAAAGCTGCTGTTACAAACTTAAAAATTAATTTATCATACATAAATGTTTCTATTAAGTAGTTATTTAAACTTTGTTTATCGTTCATAAATTACTTCACTATTGGTTATCTTGAAAATTTTTTTCACCTTAATTTTAAATAAAAATATTTTTTTCTAGTTATAATGCCTTTTTTATGAACAATTTTAAGTGCAATTTCATCATCTTATGTAGGAATATCTTTTAAGTTTTGAAAATATTAGAGTTAATCAATGTTAAGCATTAAAATGGGCCCACTTTTTTAAAGTACTTTAAAATTTCTGTCAAATTTTATGGTAGCTGTAATTTGAAATCAAATTACTTTTGTATAAAAGTAATCAGATTACTTTTAATCAGATTTAAATCAGATGTTAATCAGATTTTTTCTTCAATTTTTAGCAGTAACTGTGTTCCTAAAGAAGAATTAATATTACTTTATGATACACTGTACATTCTTGACACATAAGTCGTGGTCATCTTGATCGATGAATTAGGGTGTAATTAAATATCATTAAAAGTGTATCTACATTAAATGAGAAACCCAAACATTGGTTTCTTATTTAAATAAGTGAAACGCTATGTATGTATACACATTCTAATACATTTCTTTTTTTTTAGATCTTATTTTAGTTTCTTCTTTTTCATATGTAGTTAACCAAACGTGAAATCGCACATCAGGGTTTGCAAGTAGAAGCAAATGCTACAGCTCTAGTTTTACGCTTGGTGCAGCTTCCTCCTCCTCCAGGACTTGGAAATTCATCTGGATGGTTGCCTTTATTAAAGCGCCTTCTTTCTGTCTCTATAAGAGTCCATGGAAAGGGAACATGGCGCAGTTGGATGGCAGAGTTTGTTATGTATGGTAGCCCTTTGGCTAGTACGCATCCTAAAGAACAAGGTGCATTTATTTATATTGCAGTTAAAAATAAAGGTTTCTATTTGTGTTTAAGTAGTTATCTGTATATTCTACTGTAGTTAATTTGAATTATACCTGTTCACTCTATTGTTTTCCCACTTACTGATGAGTGAAATAAACATTAAAATTAGATTATAACAAAAACTCTACAGTCATTGCTAAAAGATTGCATAATTATATAATGTGATTAAATTTTAGCTAAGAATGACATAGTTGATTCATAAAAATTTTAGTTGTGGTTTTTCTGTTATCAGTTCTTTGTTTATGATGTTAACCTGTTCAAATTGCATAATGTTCAAATATGATAAGTATGAATAATTTTATTTTCATACAAGCATTCAAGTTTCTTGCATTACTATAGTTTAATGTAATGTAAACGTACATTGATGTTTTCAGTTTCTCCTTTTGATGGTGTGGGTGAAAACAGAACATTGACTTACTTCTGTTTCTATTTAAATAGATACATTTTTAGTTTTAAAATATTGCCAAAATCTATAGAAGTCTTTCTTTCCTCCTTCTCTTATTTTCTTTTGTTTGTAGTATTATTTAAACATATTCTGCTCTCCTCATAGAATTTTTATTATATTTTCACAAAAACATTTTGTGTTTTATGGCATTTCCCTTTATTTATTAAAGTTTTTAGATTTTTGTTAAATTACTAATAAGGTGTTAAAAATTAATAGAAATTAAGTGTAGAAAAATACTAAATTAAAAGTTAACCATCAGTTAAATTATGTCAAAAGATCTATTAAAATAATGATTAATGTTTACATTGAATAACAATGTTTTTGTACCTAATTGTGGTGAGCTGGTGATGGTAGTTAGTCTGTTAGTGTTCAGCCTGTGATTGTAATACTCAGCACTATCTTGATAACGTACAAAAACTTATAATTCTGAGTCATAACTTTTTTTTTAATTTGATACTTCATTCAATACCTTTTGAGAAAATTATTTTTTTTACTTTTTAATTACCATTGAATTTGGTTGCCATTTCAATTTCCAAAATGTTTTGAAGCCTGAATGTGACTGAAATAAAATGAATGATATTTATTTGATTTCTTTTGTAGTTTTCAGTAATATGTTTATGATAAAGTCTGCTACAAGAGCAGCAATTAATAAAAATTAGCTTTATTAAATTTTTTTACACAATCTACTGGTTATAACATTTCTTTTTTTTTTTGTTAATGAAGGTCATTCAAGTATAAACCAGAATTTGTTTATGCGGACTGAGGAAAAGCAGTGAATAATGTGGGGTACTGTGGGGAGTTAGTTATGAGGGGATCAAATGGTCAGATCCACCCTCATTCCCATGATGGCCTACAGGTCATGTTCCCATCTCAGTAGCAGAATGTCTGTGCAGAAGGTACCTCTTCCATTGATTGGGCCAAGTAAAATTTTGAAGTGGCCTTGAGGCAGTGAATAATAAAAGTCACAAACATGATCCTCAGACCAGCATCAATGCTGACAACATTCAGGCCATTCATGATCTTGTGGAAGGTGACTGTTGCATAACCTTTGCTGAAGTTGCATCAGAGGTGGCTGGGCATAAGTGCGTATGTTGTCAGACGTTGTTTGGTACAACAAAGTCGACAAGGTGGATTCTATGTCTTATTACTGAGGCACACAGAAATGTCCAGGAAGACATCTGTTAGTGGCTTCTGCATCGCCTTGAGGAAGAAGGAGAGTTATTTTTGGACTATTATGACCTGCAATAAAACTTGGGTTCACCACTACACCCGAGAAAGCAATAGAATAAGTATGGTGGTTGAGGAAAAGTTGGGAGAGGGCACCGATCAAGTCCAAGAAACAATTGTCAGCTGGAAAAGTTCTTACAACTGTGTTTTGGGACTCAAACGGTGTGCTTCTGATTAATCTTCTGCATGAATGAAGGATGGTAAATGCAGCATACTACCAGTTGTTAGATGACATCAGGGCTGCTTATCATGACAAAAATGAGTGCCGGCGAGTGATTCACAATGTCCTCCTCCTCCATACCATAGCAATGCCACTTACAGCAGCTCAGACTTGCAATAAACTCACTAAAATTCATTGGACACCTCTTGAATACCCACTGTACAGTCCAGACTTGTCACCATGTGATTTTCACATGTTTAGTTTGCTGAAAGTAGGAAGGGAAAGATTCAAAGACGATGCCATAGGTGAGCATTATGTATGCAGTTGGTTGTTGGGGTAGCGATCTTGTTTTTGTAAGTGAATCAGGAAGCTACTTATCTGGTGTAGAAAATGTATTTCTGTTGAAGGAAACTCTTTAGAAAATAGGTAATTTATTTAAAATGTAATGAGTAATTTTTTTATTTTATGTAATATCAACAAAGCTTTGTAAATTCCGCTTTATATTTGAATGATCTTTGTAGATGTAAGTTAAAATAAAGTTTTTGGTCACCTGACTTCTCGTAGATCTTTTTATCCCTTTTCATTTGTTGTGACGGCTAATTCTCTCATTCATTTTATTTCAATCACATTCAGGCTTTAAAACATTGTGGAAATTGAAATGGCAACCAAATTTAAAATACTGTATTGATATCTGTTCGACCACTATGCCAAAAGTATTGCACTTGGATTTCAACATTTAATTTGATTATTTTGTGTAGTTCTTATACATTAAGTAGTGCACAGTACACTAGAGGAAGAAGTGTGTACTTCAGTATCAATAAATTATTTTAAGTCAAGCTTTTCAAATGGTAAGAGTGTTAGGAAGTATACCAAGCGTTAAATAACTGGCTTTAATAATTCATAAACCAACAAAGAATCATGGAGCCAAGTTTTTGATTAGGCCAGTGACATTGATGAAATGGTGACATTGGAGTGAATGAACTGAATATTAGAGGAAGTGTAATACAAAGAACATAAATATGATAGTCATGAAATTGGGTTGTTTTATTTTTTAGATTATTGGTCTCTAAATGTTTGGTTGAGTGTAATATGATAATTAAATATTTTGTTTATAAAAGTTTTGGTAATTATATTATTTTTCAATTTGATTATATCTTATAGAATTGATTTCAGTTTAGTAGTGATATTTACTAATTTCTATTAACTGATTAAATTATTATGGTAGTTAATATTTTTCCAATTCAATCTGTATAAAACAGTCCCTTTTTAAAGAGGGTATCTGGGGTAGCAGAAATGTTTCTGATGAGTGAATAGTTTTCCCTTTAGAAATATATTTCAATGAATATATTTTTACAGAAAAAAGCTTTGATCTTATTCTAGAATGATGGCTTTCTGCTATACATTCAGGGAATCTAAAAATTTTGTGTTATTTTTTTTTTATTCTGCCCATAAGTATATTTCACAACTTTTACTTTATTACTAACCTGTAACTTTTTTTTAAAAACTTCAGTTAAATTTATGAACAGATTAATAATTTTTTTCTTACAAAATGAAAAATTTTATTTATAATCTGTTTACATGCGGTAAAATAGAACACATATTCTTTGATCATCTGTACCTTTTTTTTTTTTTAAATATTGCTGTTTAATCTTTTTTTCTTTTGCAATTAGGAATGAGAAGGCCTGTTTGTTTTCAATATGAAATGGGCTCTGCTGATAATGTTTCAAAAGCTGTGGATGCATTACTAAGTGACTGGGCTCAAATTGTTCATTTATACACTCTTGTTGAAGATTTAGCTGAATATTTTAGAATGGGTATGTAAAACATTGAAATGTTTAACATTTTTAATTTAACGTTTTACTTTTTTATTAACTTCGTATTTTAGCTTTTCAAATTTTTCTTCATTATGAAACAACTTATTCTAGTTAAACTTTTGTAATTGATGTCACTTGTAAATTTTATATACATATAAATAACAAAATGCAGAAAGAGAAATCACTTTAGTACTGATTACAAAAGTATTAAAAATAGATCTGCATTCCAGTCGTTAGGTAACTGTCATGTAGTGAAAGCTAATGTTAGTACAAAAAAATTATATAAATGGATGTAAAAGAAATATGAGCAAAGAAAACTTATTCTGTAATAAAAGTATTTCTACATATATTTATAAAAAAAGAATAAAGTAAAAAGAATTGTTTGCTAATACAATATTGCTTTCAACACTCCCTAATTGAAAGTGAAATATTAACTTAAATATAGATTAAATCATTTGAACTTGCCTGCTGAAATTCACCCTCAGTTGTATGAAATATGTGGGCTTACCACATTAAGTGAAGGAAAAGTGAGGCAATTGTGTTATGAGTATAAAAAAGGCCATCAAATGTTCATGACTAACAGAAAATTGGCAGGCCTAGTGTGACTGGACTGACGATCTTGTTGAACATATGAATGCAAAAGTGAAAGAACATTATTGCTTTATGATTACCAATATTTCTTTCTTTTTTTTTTGAATTTCCAGAAGTTTCAAAGATGTCATTGTTGAAAATCATGAGTCTAGGCTATCTTAAACTGCGTGCACGATGGGTGCTGAAAATGTTGACAACTACCCACAAAGATCACAGAATGACATCAGTACTTGCTTCTCTTGACCATTTTAATCACAAGGGGAACAAATTTTTTTCCCATATCATCACTAGTGATGATACATGGATTTCATATATCAATGCTGAGATAAAGCACTATGCACTGGTATCATTCCGGTTCAGCTAAACCGAAAAATTCTAACAAACCCAGTGTCAAAGGAAAATAACGGCAACTGTATTTTGGGACAAAAGCGTGTAGTTTTGATTGATTTCATCAATCCTGGAAGATTCAAGCACATCACAAGTCTATTGCAAAACACTTTCTAAATTGTGTCATGCCATTTAAATCCATTGACGGGGAATACTGAAAATTGTTCTTCACAATAACGCATATGTCACACATGGCTGCATGCACAATAGAAGCAATTCAAAAATTCTGATGGGGGATTTTTAATATCCTTACAGTCCTTATCTCTTCCTACACCTCAAAAACATCTAAACAGTTTGAGGAAAGTTTTGGTGCAAAAGTGGCTACAGTGCCAGGTAGTAGAATTTTATGCAGTGGGTTTGAAGAAGTTTGTTTCATGATATCAGAAGTGTTTTGAACAAAACGGTGATTATGTAGAAAAATAAAATAAATATACAAGTATTTGATACCATTAATAAATTTTTAATTTTTTCAATTGTTCTAATTTTATTATCAATCAGCCCTTAGGTTTGAACTTCACCTTGTATTATTACCTATATCACAGCTGCAGATGAACAGAAGAATCAGCTGTCCTCCAACATTGCTTAGAAACTAGACATATCATAAGTTATTATAAATAAATTTTTATGCCTAAAATATTTCCACACTAAAAAAAGTTGAAAAGAATAATCCATAATTGAGCAGTTTACTTTATTAAAACTAGAGACTAACATATTATTAAATGATATTATAACTTTAATTTCTGTTAGAATTTAAAAAAAAAAATGCTGAAATTTTTATATTATAAGATATTAAAAAATATATTCATATAACTTGATTTAAATTTTTTTATTGTAGATAACCACTATCACTGAAAATCTATCTTATCTGTCTTGAGACAACCTTTTATTTTAATATCTATGTGTAAATGGTTTGGAACAGGGTATGGTGGCTAGTCCATCTGTGAAGTTCATGTAATTATAGTAGCATGCAAAATAATCTGAACGCAGGGAATTTTTTTCTCTTTTTATGTTGCGGATACCCAGTGTAAAAATGGCATGATCACGCCCATTCTTTAAGTTGTCTGTATAATGGAGATTATTGTTTTTTAGTTATTTAGCCAATTTTCTTGTTATAAATAAGAGTTTTATGAAAGTTCATTTCATTTTATATACAATATTACCATATATTTTCTATTTTTTTTTTTCTGTCGAATATATAACGATGGACTTAACTCCAAGAAAGCATTCATAAGTTGCTTGCTCTTTCTGAACACACCAGTATGACACAACAAAGAATAGCTTCAGAGAACGGTGTTGGACTATGGAAAATTAATGTTATTTTAAAACAATTTAAAGAAACTGGTTACTTTTCATCTCAAACGAAAGGCAAATGTGGCTGTAAAAGTAAAACTACTCCAACACAGGATTGGTTATTACTGAGGAAAAGTAAACTTGATCCAAAATTACCTTCTGTGGACTTAAATTAAGAATTAACAGCCAGTATTAACAGATTTACTTGTCATTTCTTACAGCTGGATGGAAAGCTGTTGGCCAGCTAAAAAGCTGCTTTTAGCACCAGCAATGTGCAAAAAAAGATTTTTTGTGGGCCAAAGCAGACAAGATAAAAGTTATTTTTTTCCGATTAGTCACATTTTTGTGTTCATGGGCAATACATTAGAAAAGCAGATGAAAATTCATCACCGGCTCATATATAACAATCAGTTAAACATTCCTAGAAAAAATGTTTTGGGGTTGTTTCACATTTGAAGGCCTTTTTCATTACTTCCTGTAGATGGTGTACTGAAAAGTAATGGCTATATTAAGATTCTGAAATAAGGAGTTGTTACAATTTCAAAACATATTCCCGCAAGGAATGTTCCAACTAGATTTGGTGCCATGTCACACTGTCGAAAAAGTAGAAAAACTTTTCAAAGAATTATCACATTAAAGTGCCCCTGTGGCCAGCCAGCTCCCCAAATTTAAAACCAATTGAAAATAAAATTAGGCTTTACTGCTAATTGGACTCTGCCTCTAATGCACAGAGTAAAGCAGAAAATAAATTAACAGTAATTATAATAAGATATAGAAAATGAAAGAATGCATAATAATATAACTTCATATAAAGGAGATGTGGAAAATGAAGCCAGCCATAAAGATCCCAAGGTAAGAATTATAAGACATGCAAGTAAGAATGTACATTCTGACATAATGTTAAGTTCCTATTATGTTTAGTACTTATAAGTAAGTTACTGGTTTTGTTACAGAAAAGTTCAATTTATCAACAATGGTTACTATAAAATCATACAGTTACAGTAAACTAGTGCTAGCTTATGGAAGAGAGCGTGGAGCTACTGTGACTGTTCAGTGGAATAGCTCAACCAATGCATTTACCTTGGTATTTGGTATGTACAGTTCTAATCAAAATAAACTTTATAATAAAAAAAAATAAATTTTCTTAAGATACGAAAAAACTTAATTTATTGAACTGGTATTTTAACAGTTCTGAATAATTGAACATGTTATTTCATTTTTTCTTTTCAGTGAGTTTCCATTTATAAAAAGTTAAATGTGTCTAACTTTTGGCCTTTATTACTATCTAAAATATCGAACTGTGTTATATGTATTATGTATGTGTCTTCTCTTGATTGAAAACCATACGCGTATTAAAGTTGTTTGTTTTTTTTTCTTTTTAGCAGAATGATTAAGTAGACAACACTTTTTAAACATTAAATTTTAAGATTATATATTTACTAAATTTTTTGATATATTCTTCCAGAAGATCCTTGCCAAGCTATTGGGCAGTCACTTTGTCAGTCTGTTCCAGGTAACTTAATTTTATTCCCTTCTCTGCTTTAATTGTGATTAAAGTAAAGCTTATCGGTTTTGGATTTCTGAAACCGTTTAAATTTGAAAATAAAAGTAATCCTGGGTAGATAAGGAAAGTTGTGCTGTATTTCATCATTGTATACCCCATACTAATGTAAGAAGAAAATTCATAAAAATGTAGACCCAGTAACACTGTTTCCATTATTTTCTTTCATTTTTTATGTAGACTCATATCTCTCATGTATTGAAAAGTATTTTAATAAAAATTTGATATAAAAACTTTCTCTCTCTGAAATAGAAAATGTAAATTTTCAAATTCAGCATTTGAGCCATGCTTAATCCACCTGCAACAAACACCCAATCAAAAAGATGTTTTACTCATGAACGGTCAGGAGCTCTTATGCCTGTGGATGGGATTATGAAATCAGACCAATACACTAGCATATGCCAAAGAAAATTAGTCCCATTTCCACACAAGAACGTAGAACTCATTTTCTAACAGGACCTTGCACAATGTGTCAAAGAAAGCAAAAGAATTCTTCAAAATCCAAAAACATTTATTGCCTTCATGGCCAGGGAACTCCTCCAACCTGAATCCCATTGAAAAATTGTGGTCCATACTAGAAAGAAGACTTGGTAAAATTAATTGTAGCACAAAAACTAACCTTAGTAGCCTCCTATGACCTGAATCCCATTGAAAATTTATGGTCCATACTAGAAAGAAGACTTGGGAAAGTGAATTATAGCACAAAAATTGACCTTATTAGTTCAGTGATACAGTTTTGATTTCGAGGTGAATAAATAAAAAATCTGTTCTACCCTAGTGGAATCAATGGCGAAGAAGATAAATGAGATAATAAAAAACAAAGGATAACACATAAACTACTAAATTTGAATAAGTTTGACTATTAAACATTTTTTCTTTTAAAAATAAAATTTTCTGTTAAAAATACTGTGTTCAGATTAATTTGTTCGCCACTGTAAGCTGTTTTTCTCAAAACTGCCCCCCCCCGTACTTAGTAATTTTTCATTTCTGTGCTGTATAAAGTTATGTTTTGGTGTTTGCAATCCTGTTTGAATCAGTTACTTAGAATTTTTTATTATTGAGAATCTTATGAAATTTATTATGTTGAAGTATATTTATTATAAAATGTATAATTGATTATATTAATATTTTATTTACTTTTACCAGGTGGTACAAATAATTGTGTTAATGCCCATTCTCTGGTTCGAGAACAACTGGAGGCTCATCTGAATCGACATCGCAATCTGGCCCAGATTGTTCACTTACTACATGAAACTTACGAACCTTTGGTTTCGATCAGTAAACTTCCTACAGTACCTCAGTTGGGTGTCCAATATTCTGTAAGTTATTTGAAATAAATATTGATTTTTTCCTTAATTATCATTGGTTTTTCACAATTAGTTTTAAATACAAATTTTAAAATGATAGCTACTGATACTGAATTTTAATTATATTTTTTATCTCGCCTACTCTTCATGTAGTGATTACTATTTTAATGTATCATTTTCCTCCATCTATTCTGACTTTTCTTAGTCCACAATTATAATTTAGGGTTATTTAATTGAAGTATTCTTCAATTGTTGTACGAGTACTTAAACCTGGTAAAGACAAAGCAAGTCCCTTAAACTACCACCCTATCTCCTTGACAAGCATCTTATGCAAAGTAATAGAGAGAGTGGTGAACTGCAGACTTACATGGTACTTGGAGAGATATGGTCTTTTATCTCCAGTGTGGTTTCCAACAAGGACAATCCTCCATTGACCATTTAGTGTCATTGGCAACTGGTATCCAATACGCTTTCCTACTATGCCAACGCCTCATTACTAACTTCTTTAATTAATATAAGCAAGGCATTCAACAATGCCTGGCAATGTGGTATTCTTTGCACCCTCAAAGAATGGGGAGTCAGTGGGGAATATGCTTGCTTTTACTGGGGATTCCTTAAATGACTCAATATTCCGTGTTCATGTTGAAGATTCCTCTCGGGTAGCGTCATCTTGGAAAATGGAGTACCTCAAGGAAGTGCCATCTTATTTTCTATAACCATCAACAGTATTACTAAATGTATGCAGACACCTATTTCATGTTCTTTAGCTGTTGATGATTTTGATATATATATTGCATTCCGTTCAACAGCCACAGCAGGGAGATTACTACAGAACACTATATCTCATCTAGAAGCCTGATCCAAGATTATCGGCTACACATTTTCACCTGAAGAAACAAAACGTGTAGTCTTTCTTGCTTGTGGGACCACTTTATTCTGCAAATCTTTCTAAGTGGAGGAGTAATTGCTACCTCTCCTGATGTCAGATTTTTAGGTTTATTTTTTTATAGCTGCCTTACATGAGTCAAACACATCAAAGAATTAAAAACAAAATGTTCCAAAACTTTTAGATATGCTTCAAGTCCTTAACAATACCAATTGGTGTGCTGATCGGCACACCAATTGGTCATGTGTGTTTCATTTTTACTATTCCTTAGTTCGTTCCTGTTAAAATTATGGTTGTATCGCCTACTCTTCAGCATGCAATACCGTGCTTAAAATGCTGGATGCTGTACATCATACTTTTCTTCAGCTTGCTACAAGTGCCTTTAGATCAAGCCCTATTGTAAGTAAGCATCCTCGTTGACTGCAGTGAGCCATCACTTTGGGATAGATGGAACCAGGTTTTAGCATCTTATTTTTTCCCTTTTAAAGGACAGCCAAATCACCCAGCTTCTGATGCACTGCTTGGAGATCCTTGTTTTCACACATATGTTATACTGCATATGGTATTCACCATCCACGTTATACTGCACCTATAAGTATTCATACCCAGTATTTACTGCACAGTATTTTTTACATACACAGTATTTTAACAATTTATCTGTGTTGTATCGCAGATTCTGCAGCTAAAGGCACACATAGTCAACTATCCTTCACTACCCGCATTACTACATCTGACTTTATTAAGTATGTCAAACACACTTCGTGCAAGGTGGCAAGATAACTGGATTGCCACAGTAGGTAACAAACTTTGACCTGTCAAAGATACTGTGTTACCATGGGATTCCTCCCACAGGAAAATTTGTGGAGAGGAAATGGTCTTCTGCCAATTGCAGATAGACATACAAGAGCTACTCATGGGTACCTGATGTCAGCAGAAAATGCATCAATATGCCTATGATGCAACTGCCACTTGACTGTGGACCACATCCTTGTTGATTGTATATGTTATGCGGCCTAGCGTTTTATATTTAACTTTCCCATGAATTTTCGTCAAATCTTGAGCAATAGTAAAGAAGTTTTGGACTGGGTGTTTTTATTTCTCTGATGTGATAGTATTTTACATACTTTTTAATAGTGTACTTAAATATTTTTACGGTAGTTGTGTATTTTTGTGTTTAACATTTAGTTTAAGTTTTTTATTTTGTCTTTGTTTTTAATACTTTAGTTTCAATTTTAATTTTGTTTTTAAATGTCTAATTTTGTTTTTTGTTTTAATTTTTGTTGTTTTATTAGATTTTATATTTTATTTTTATATTTCATATTTTTTGTTTTCCAGGCGATGATAACATAAAAATGTTTTTCACCCCAAAAAAAATAAAATAAAATCTGGTAGTACTGAATTCAGAAAACAACCAAGAAACAAAATTTTTCAGTTTTAAACTTTCCTAAATAATTGACTCGTTAATAAAATAATGTTACAAAATCAAAACAGAATTCTGATAACATTTTATAATATTACTGAAATCAGAAAACAATAAAAAAAATAAAAATCTAAAAGGTTTTCAAGTTACACTGGCTTAAAATTATGTTATTGGTGTATAAGTAATATAACATTCGCCCCTGAAATAACAAACATGTAACAAAAATGTTTATATATATCTGTACTGGACTGCTTATATAAGAGTTCATAATATAAAGAATCATAAAACTCTAATGATCTTTTTTGATGAATGATTTTCATTCCTGCAGATGCTGGGATTTAGATTCACTTTTTGACAAAGGAGCTTTGTTCATCTATTCATCCTCACAGTTTCCTCATTTTTCTTCATTTGCCTAAAAGAACACTCCCCCTATTTATCCAAGCTGATAAAAGTAAAGACACCATTTAATTGGTGAATTTGGTTTATAGTAAGAAGTCACTCCTTTTTTTCCCAGCCTAGGCAAAGTTAAGTTGAACCTAGAGTTTCATCATCATAGAGGAACATTCTGTGTTATTTTAGTCTTGCAGGACACATACATGTGATTTAATCAGCTGGAGAGTGGTTAGGAAATTTAAAGTTGTGTTTGAGAACACTATAAGCACTATCTGCTCATAATACTTATTCCAGTTTGCTCTTTTGTACACAAGCTGAAATTTTATTTCAATCTGGTAGCTATTCCAGTTAGAATCAAAATTACTTATTTGTAGTATTTTCTTTGTTAACTATGCAGTTCTAAATAATTGAAAAAAAAAAACTTGTTACATGAACCAATCCCAATGATTTCATGCTACATGTAAGTTTAACCACTTCCTCATACAACTCGGTTAATGTAAAACTGAGAACTTAATTGGAATTTTTGTTTATAATATATAGAATTGGCCGTAGTTTTTGGGCACAATAAAATATTCAGCAAAACCATCTTCAGTCAATTTCATCATCATCAATTTTTCTGCACAGGCACATTCTTTAGCAATCTATTTTGCTTCTTTGTTCCTTCTTTTTTCTTTGATGTTCTTATTCAACATCATTCACATTACCAGATTTGAATGATAACATATACTATTTTCTTTAATGTATGAAAAAAAATGTTGATCCTGCTAGGAAGTTCTGGTTTTCTAAGAACCAGTTTTTGTATGAAGACATTAAGGTAAGAAAGAAGAAAGAGTAGAATCCATATAAATCCTAGTTGTTGAATCCTGAAAATAATTTGTACTAAAAGTACCTGGTGTAAAGAAAACTTGCAAATATTAGAAATAATAAAAAGTTAAATTCCTTACATTTAAAAAACTACACATAATAAAAGAATAACAATGCAGCTATGATTAATTTTCAAGAAAGATTTAAGCTTGATGATAAATTATGGAAATAGTGCATTTAAATTTACATTTAAAAATATATGTATTCAAATTATTGTATTAAAAATAATAGTTCTATCATTTGCTGTAGTTGATAATAGTAGAAGAGTAGTTAATTTAATTTAATTTTATATCAATGACTGAGATAGTAAACATATGAGGGTTATTTTTTTTCAAGGTCCGATCAGTCGCGAAATAAAAACCCATGCAAAAATCGGATGAACCTTTGCGCATATGTGTTGTGGAGCATCTCTAAAAGCATCTCTAGATCATGTTGCGTCACTTCGTTTAGTTCTGAACATGCAGCTAGCACGTAAACATGTCTACAACAATAGTATCTCCTACCAAGTGTGAAGTGTGTGCGGTAATTCGATTTGATCGGGCTGAGGGGTGTAATGCAGCTGAAATTCATAGACGAATAATTAATGTGTACGGTGAAACTTCAATGAGTGACAGCAAAGTGTGACAGTGGTGCAGGAACTTTAAAGCAGGACGTACAGTTGATCATGATGCAGGCGGTCAGGGAAGGAAGCGAGTGTTAACCGATGATCTCATTGAACGAGTGGATGAGGCAATTCGAGAAAATGGTCTGTTCACAATTCCTGTATTGAGTGATTTGTTTCCTGAAATTTCAAGGTCAGATCTTTACACCATTGTGAATGAGAGACTTCAGTACCGCAAACTGTGTGCGAGATGGGTTCCCAAGATGCTGTCCGACCATCACAAAACAATGAGAATGGACACCTCCCTAACGTTTCTCCAGCACTACCACAATGAAGGAGAAGATTTTTTGAATAAAATTGTCACAGGGGACGAGACATGGGTCCATTTCGAAACTGAAGAAACAAAATAACAATCCAAACAGTGGATGCATTCTCATTCTCCCAGTAAACCAAAGAAGTCCAAGCGAACCTTCTCCAACAGAAAGTGTATGGCTACTATGTTCTGGTACCGGAATGGAGTTCTCTTGGTGGAATTCATGGAACGTGGCACGACCATCACTGCAGCCTCATACTGCGTGACTCTTTAACGTCTATAAAGGGAAATTCAGAATAAGCGGAGAGGAATGTTGTCATCAGGCATTGTCTTTCTCCATGACAATGCTCGGCCGAACACTGCAGCTGTAACAAAGAAGCTCCTGCAGTGTTTTCATTGGGAAGCATTTGATCACCTTCCATACAGCCCGGACTTGGCTCTATCCGATTTTCACCTCTTTGCTCACATGAAACACTGGCTAGGAGGACAACATTTTGGCACAGACATCGAGCTGCAGACCAGCGTAGAAACATGGCTGAAAAGAGACGGCTCCGTTCTATGACGAGGGTATTGGAAAATTGGTACCACGCTACAACAAATGTCTAAATTGGAGTGGTGACTATGTAGAGAAATAGCATAACTATGTAAGTACTTGTTACAAATAAAAAATTTTTTATTTTCACGTGGTTTAAATTTCGTCACCGATCGGACCTTGAAAAAAATAACCCTCGTAGCTCTCCATATTTAATTTTTTTTTTAAATATGTTTAATCACAACTAATAACAAATATACATTTTCTAACAGTTCTTTTTTGTAAGATATTTGTACATGTATACAACTGAAATAATTTGATATGATTGTGATACCAACACAGTTATGAAAAATTGAATTATATAAAAAGTATGTAATTGCCTAGACTACATGTATATTTAGAATTGCAACATACAAGTATAAAATTGATTTCAGTTAATTGTTGTGTACTGCTAAAAAATAGTTTTTGCTGTGTGATACAATTGGTCACACTATGTAGATGTGAACTAAAGTAATCACTTTTCTTTAGTCTTTCAATATTAGTTATTGGTTGGTCTGTGATCTTAAGTACTGATTTTGTCATGCATATTTTTGAACTTCAAGATGCCTATGTGATGAGTTCTGTATCATCAAATTTTCTGTCAAATAAAGTAATTTTTTTTTGGAAATACATAAAATTATACAATTGTATTGTGATACGTATTTAAACTGTGCCCATTGCTGTGATGGTTTAAAAGTGATGATGACACTTGCTCAAGATATACATTTACTTTATTGACATAGTTTTTGTTAGGAAAGTTGACAAAATTGAGTAATTTGGTTAGTTCATGAAATCAAGATATCCAGACTATAAGTAGATTATGTTACAGCGAGATTTGTAGGAAGAATTGTAGCACAATAACTTTAAATTTATCTTCATTAAAATGCATGTATTTTATGTAAAAAAAAAAGAGAAAAATACTTTTTTCTTTGTTCTCCTGATGTTTCATTTACATACTATTTCTAAAGTTAATCCCCATTGAAAGATGGAAAAATTGGAGTAAAATAAAATGGGGAAACCAGAACAAAGCAAAATTTCAAAAATTGCATTTACAACTGCTGTCAGAAATAAAAACATCAATAGACAAGAAAAGTGTATCAGTTAAGCTTGAGAGTGTTTCAAGAAAGACAATAGCGATTAATTATAAATAAGCCTATTAATAATAAATTCTGGCACTTTTGAACAAATATTGTATTTATAAAACTGTCTAATTAGCACAGGATCAAATAAATAGAAATTTGATTCCTGATAGAGAATATTTAGAAATAATTTTCTGTTCTGTGCCAACCTCTAAATCTCAAAAGTATTTACTATACCTTCAATTATCTATTGTGTATATAACCCATTATTTGTTTCCCTCTACATTTTTTTACTCATGGTTATCTTATCTAATAAATATTACAAAGTTTAATTTTAAGTAGCTTCATGAATATTTTTATTAAATCAAAATATCTTTCTAAAATTCCACTTTTTCATGTGTATATTGAGTATTTAAAAAAAATTGCTATATAGTGCCTAATAGGGCTAAGTGAAGTCAAAGAAAACCAATTATTAACCTACTGATCAAATTATATTATTAATTTAAAAGCATTATTTAAAAAAAATATCCTTAACTATGTTTATGTTTTGATGTTTTTTTTTTTTTTACAGAGACCACAAGTTCCAGTTCAGACATTTATTATAATGCCTCAATCATCAACGCTAATTCGACTAGCATATCAAGGCATGTATTGCTTAGAGTTAAGATTGAAAGGAGGTGGGTTGATTAGCCTTCGTGATGGAGCTTATAGTCGTTTTGATCGCAGTAATGTTGTTAATGAGTTTACTCCTACACCTGGATTGAAAGTACGTATTTAGTATGTTTTATTAACTCTCCTAATTTCCCTAATAAAAATGATATGATATTATTTGTTTTGTGTCTATTTGATTACTTTGTAACAAATTATTTTACGAATTTGTAATTTTTGAGTTTTGAAAGTGTTCTGTGCATACATGTGCATGCATAATTTTTTGGTAGTTCTTTTTTTTCATATCATATATTTTTTTTAACTAGTAAAGCTAATCTTAATAATTATGTAATCTTTATTCTAGTTATTCTCTAAATCTAAAATTTTTCTGATCTTGCTTGTCTTGACTTTATTACTGGTTTTAGTTTGTGTTTTAAACACTGTAATTATGAATGAAAATAACTTTTTATGTATAGTAAAAAGGTTTGTCTCGAATATATTTAAAGATATTGAAAAACTGGACTTTATTTAAAGCCTCTTCCTTAGATTTATAAAACCTAACATTAGTAGCAGGGGATAGTATTCTCCTTACAATGCCACATCCATACTGTTTGAGAGGAATAACACTCCATATCAGCTTCTAATTGTTAGCACTTCTTTTGATTCTCTATATTGCTATATTTCATTTTGTGTTTTAGATCATTTTAATGGTAAAATTATTCAACTTTTTTAAAGCTTGAACTATTCATAATGTTATGAATTCAGTTATTAGTCACATTTCTTCTTTTTTTTAAAGTGAATTGTAATTTTATTATGAAAATAAAGACCTAAACACATTGTCAGGAGTGAAATTTATTTTTAACTATGTTCAAAATATCTTTCGAAGCATCATCAGTTCAGTTCATTAAACATCTTAACATTATTACAAAATTTTGCTGTGAAAATAGCAAAAATTTTGCTATTATCAGAATTTCCACTTTTATTTAACGATTTAAATAGTTTCTTTATAGTTAGCAGAGCCTTTCACTAGAAGTAATTTTATTTGTCTTTAAGAAACTTTTGCTGTAAGGAATTTAAGGCTGATTATTTATTAAAATTTTAATAGAATCATTTTCAAAAATTGTACCATTTGTTATTTTTGCAATTTGTAAAAAAATAAGTTATTAATAAAGCATTTTAGTATCAATCACTTAATAATTTATCTATTGTTAGGCGAACATGTTAACCTATTCATGTTGAAATAATATGACACCTATTTTTTCAGAAATAATTAATTGAGTATTTATTTAACTAAATAGTCTTAATGCTATTTTTTTTAATATTATTATAAATCATGTTGCATTCTACTGTTGCGTATCATATAATGTAACATTTATATTATAACAGGTGTGCAAAAGAAGAATTTAAAGGTTTTATCTGTTTATAATATCTCTGTATGATGATTACAATATTGATTTAAGGCTAGAATCACAAAGCAAAAAGGACAGTTTTAGTTGCATGCATAACTGTAGATTGAATCCCTATTTTTCCACTTGGCTGTTACTAGCAAAGATGATGACTCCAGTACAGTAAGCCTTCTGTGTTTGGCAGCTTGTTAAATGTGAATCTGTAGTTACAGTTCAATGTGCAACAACGTTGTTTGAAATAACTAATTTCTGTATAAAGGTGCAAGAGTACAAGACAGATGAGGTGTTGAAGAAAATGTTAAATGTGTCTGGGGGTCTTTCTGCAAAGTCATAAAAAACTGTTAGGAAAGCTAGTTGCAAACTAGCAATGCCATTGATGACAGTGTGAAGTTTTTAACAAAATGCTAACCTGTGTGGATGTCAACTTCATGATCAGAATGTTACAGCATGAAAAGATTAATTTCTTGATTGTATTGTGATGGGTCAACATTTCATCTTAGTGGAAAAATAACATGCATAATGTCCAAGTTTACTGGCCTTTCTTTTTTGCTGAAGGAAGTGTCACAGGAGTTACTTATTTGGAATTGCTGCGTACTCAGCTATTTCCTCAACTGTAAGATGGGCCAGAGAATTTTATTTGGCGACAAGATAGTGTGCCTCATCACTGGCATAATTTAGTTTAGTATTGGTTGACTAACATTTCCCCTAACCTTGGTCGGTCATCATGGATCCAATGACAGAGCTTGTTTGCAGTGGCCTCTAAGATCACTTAATCTGACCACATATGATTTTTTCCTTTGAGGTTTTGTAAAGGATCTTGTGTATGTGCCTTCACTACCTAGTGACTTATCTCATTTGAAGCACAGGATTGAAGCAGCTGTAGCTTTCGTTATTCAAGGCATGCTGATTAAAGTATGGGGCAAACACACTCTCCTATTGGTGTGATATTTGCCGTGTGATGAAAGTTGCTCACATTGAACTATTGGGTTAACTGTAATTGTTACTCTTTCATTTTATTTGTGATTCATTATGTAAGTCAGAGTTAGTTATTAAATAGCTTTAAAACCAGTGACAGAAATTAATACATTTTTATGTATTCTTTACTAACCAAAGAGCTCTGTCGTGTTTAACCTCAAGGTCTGTATGATCTGAGGTCATCCACTAACTATTTATTCCTGTTAAATATAACATTTCAATATATATTTACATTAAACAAATGTCAGATACTTCATATTTTATTTAATGAATTTCTTCTTTTTTTTAATTAAATTTTTGTCACTTTATTACTTTATAGGTTATTGAGAAATTGTATGTAATTTACTTTAATTGATTTATTTTTTATTTTTATAAGAAGGAAGTAATTTGAAAATATTACATTTGCATTCTCTTTTTTGACTTAAATAAGATGTCTATATTGGTTGCATATTTAAATAATTAACTCTTTTAATGCTGTTAACGATTTCTTATAGTTTTGAAAATGTTTGATTTTCTTCCAGGCATTTCTATCCAAATATGTTGATGAAAGTGCTGTATTCAGACGTAGATCACAGTCAGAAGATGATAATCCACCGTCCCCCGTAGCTATGGAGAGTGTTGAAGGTGCATCAGGAGGAAGTTTCTTGGGTGGTCATCATAGGGGTCCTCAGTCACCTGCTCAACAAAGGGAAGGTCTACGATTTCATCCTCCATTAACTCCTCCATCTGGCAGTAATCCTCATACTCCTGCTAGTCCCCATACCACTGGGATATCACAAGTATGTATATATTTAAAAAAATAATTTCCATATTATTTGTAAAAAAATTTTATCTGAATTAATATAATTTGTTTTGTGATAAGTAATTATTTTCTTTATTCATATTAATTTTTAAAATTATTAAACATTGTACATATCTTTAATATATAATGGAAAAATAGTTCCTTTCCTTTCCTCCTAGGTGCTACAGGCCGATGTAACCCCTGGCTTCCTGAACATAGCTTCGCCATTCATCTTATTCCTCTTTCTGTCTTCTCCAATTGAAAATGTTTGTATCCTCAAGTCATGCTCCACATCATCTATCCATTTATTCTGTAGTCTTCCTTTTCTTCTTCTATTGTGCATCATTCCCTCCATATCCTCCTTGTCATCCTCCTCTCCCATTCTCACCACATGACCCACAACCATCTAATGAATCTTGCAATATCTTTAATTTCATGTACCAAAATAATGATTTAATTAACCTTACAATATCTTCATTTTCCAGTAATTAATTTCAACATTATTTCTCACTCTCCATTCTCACAGACCTATCCAGAAGAACTGGAAATACTGTTATATGGTAGAAATCAAAACCGAAGATTTCATAAGGAGGTAGATTGGTTTAGAAAGGGATATTAGCCAAGATATCCCTTTATTAATATATTAAAGGTATTGATATAATATGTATCAATATTCCTTTACCAAAGATTAAGGAAGAGTTGTAAGGATAATGGTGGAAAGATTGTCAATAATCGGAGTTTTGGAGAGATGGACCAAGCATTTTGATGAGGTTTTGAATGGGAATGAGGAGTATAATATGAGGGAACAACTTAAACTCTAATGACTGTGTATTGCTTAGTGATATCATGAAAGAGATTCACATTTCTGATTGGCAGACAGGGCCTTTTGTTCCTGTAGATGGCTTTCACTTTGCCAAGAGCTGGCAGTAGTACAGTGCATTCATGGTGTAATGTTTGTGGAGAAATTCGATGAGCAGTACACCTTTCCAGTCCTAAAAGATGGTTGTTAAGACATTTCCAGCTAATGGACTTTTTTTCTCCTTAAAGGATAAGATTCTGTACTCTGTACTTGTCGCTTTCATCTCAGAATTGTAGTAAGTGATGAAGCCTCATCACATGTCACTATTCAATGCAAAAATTATTTCCTTCTTGTCAAAATTGATTGAGAGCCTTTGGGAACTAACCTGTTGGGTGAGAAGACTTTGGGTCAGAAGCCTTGCAATCCACCTTGCAAAAATTTTGCAGAACCCAAGATGCTTTGTATTAATGCAAAAGCAACTTTCGAAATAATTTCATCAATTGCAAGGTGCTGATCGTCTTCACTGTCATGAATTAGTTGATTGTTGTCTTTCATCACACTTGTCCTTGAACACCTATTTTGACTAATGTTCTGTAGCTTTATCCCCCCCTTAAATTTTTCCTGGCCCAGTCGTAGAGTTGGGATCTTATCCTCAAACTGTGCATGAATCTTGGCGAATGCCAAGATGGCTGGAGCATCCATCCCCTCTCCTTATCACCACTGTCCATATCCGTCCGGGTACTCATGTTTTTACATGTATCATGAAAACACAAGTCTGGTTTATACTTGACTGAACTTTGTATATAAAACTTTAGAAATTAACTTCTTCCAACGCTTAATGTATCGTGCCTTAAATCATGAATATCTTAATTCAATAACGTAAATAGTTAACAGAGTTTTATTTTTTCAATAATATTTTATGCAGAAGTATTTTTTGTTAAATACTAATAAAAGTAAATTACTTTTTTACAAGAATCTTTGTAACCAATCAGTATAATGATTGCTTGGCAGCATCCATCTTAATAATATACCATTTGCTTCTCTATCTCATAATTGGCTACTCCAATTTTTTGCCAGTAGTCTTTTGTAGCCAAGGCCTTCGTATAGATTATTGTCCAGGTATTATTCTGTCTAGAATATTAACTTTGAAATACGTGTCTTTACCATACATCTATATTTCTCCTTTTGAAGTAAAGTGATCGTGTCATAAACTATTCATTCTACTCAAATTACCCTCAGTATTCACCTTACTTCAAAATCTTTGAAGTAGGCTTGTGAAGTATGGTAACTTAAGAATAGATCAGACTTGAAAGTTTATAAACATTGTAGATAATAATCCTAATAAACCAAACATAATTATTATTACTTGTAACCATGATAATGAGGAATCATCAGAGCATAAGTATAATCATAATCATCAGCATATATTGTTGACCACAGATCTTGGTACTTTTCAGGAACTCATTGTTTTCACGGCTGGTTTAATTCAGCCATAAAAGTGCTCTATCTCTGATATTTCAGTCTGTGCAACTGATATGGTATTTTCTTTTAAACTTTACTTCCATTAAAATTAAGAATTTTTTCCTATTGAAGATTAGGTTATAATGTTTACTGCTATGAATTTTTTTTATATAATACACTTTATTTCATCCAGCCTAAATGTTTTTGTTTTAGCCTTCACAGCATCAGAGTTTTGGATCAAGTCCTGCGACATCATTTAACCTTGCCTCACCACCTTCTTTACCTCCAAACATAAACCCATCTCCATCTATGCTTCCACATCCCTCTCCTAGTTCTGGCTTGTTGGCAAACTCTCCTTCAAATCCATTGCATGTCCCAAGCCCTATGCCAACATCATCACCAGGACCTAGTGTGCCTTTAGGACATTCACCAGCCAGTTCTTTCATTGGACAGCAAGGTAATGCAGTTTTAATTCAAACTGGAAAATTATACATTTTAAAAGTGATTTGTTTTATGTTACATTCATGTAAATAATATTAATGATGTTATTATTTATATTGATCAATTTATAAACCACAATTTTTACCCAAAAAAAAAAAAAATGGCTTGAATGAAATCTTTTGCAAATAATAAAATCTATATTATTATATGTTCTCAGTAGATCTTGATACGTAGTATCAAGGATCAGCTTAGTGTTCAATTTAGTGGCTTTCATACTGATCAGCAGTTAATGCTAGCATTAGTAAACATAAAATATTGTAACATCTGTTATCAATAGTTTTCAAATGATTATCATCATAACACAGTAGTATCTCGTACTTTATTTGAAAGTGTTTGATCCTCATTGGTTATAAAATTGTTTATGAGATGATTTTATAGGTGTCTTTATGCCTTTCATTTCTAATTTTGTCTGAAGTTAGTCGTAACAGGATGTTTTACTTTAGTAACTGCCATCAAAAATTGCTTAATATCTGCTGAAATTTATCAAAATTGAACCAGATAAATAATACAGTAAGGCCAAAAGTAAGTATAATGTATAATTTTGATGGGATAATAGTAATAAAATAATGATTTTTAACATTTTAATAATGATCGTTTAGTGTTTGGTTAGACAACTTGGACAGCTCATCTAACCAGAAGAGGATCTTATCAAATAGGTTTGTCAAGAATTTGGTTATGCATGATTTCACAGGATTGTAACCACAATTCTAGGTTGTCATAAAGAATACCATGCAACAGTCTTGGGCAGTATAGCTTCAAATTCTGTTTATGAATTAAACAATGAAATGAACTTTTTTTAAAAAGGATAGTTCCCAAACATCACATCATGTGGACTTTTTTATTTATTTTAACAGTCAATGTAACCCTCATCATATTTTCTTCTCCCATACACATCCTAGGACATCCAGATTTTGCTTTCATTAACCACTGAACCTGTTGCATCAAACTTGTTACTGATGCAATTAATTGTCAGGCATGATGATGGAGAAATATTAAATTCTTCTATACATGCAGTTCTCTTGTTCCCATGCGCACCTGCTCAGAATTTTTAATTTTCTAATACTGTTTTCAAATCCACTTTCTTTGTTCTTTATTTAAGGGTGGATGTGGCAACATCCACCCTTTCCAATCTTGCACCATCAAATTTTTTTTATCCAAGAGTTAGTGTACATGACATCAAGTTCAGCAACATTGAGGAAGTCAAGATTGTGGTACAAGATGGCCCAGATGCTGAGATGAACAATTGTTTACTGCTGGAATAAGAAAGCTCACAGAAAGATGGGACAAGTGCTTAAATGTAGCCAGGAATTATGTTGAAAGCATTAGTTTTGTCATTGAATGAATAACTATTCATTTCTCTATAGTAATTTATTCTTTACTTATTGCATAGCCCTCTTACATATTGAATAAGTCATTTTGAAATTTCAATAATCTGCTCGAAATTGATACAAACCTGTATTGGGTATGTAGGTTGTATAAAAAAAACATCTTTTGACACCCGTCATTCCAGATTTTCATGAAACGTTGTAATTTTTATCCTTTCATAGAAATTAAAATCAGAGAAAAACTTTTCTCTCTAACACTTCCAATTGTCTTTTTATAATTGTTAAAGTTTGGTAGAACAACTTTTTTTTTCTGAGCTCTTAAATTAGTCTTTATGAAAGGGAAAAAATGTTTTAATTAATTTAGCAGTCTAGCAAAAGAAAAAAAATTGAATTTTCATCTGCAATTGTCAAAATAATATCTTCTGGAAAGTTTAATTTCTAAATATAAATTTATAATGCTAAGTGTTACTGTTTTTAAAATATGGTATTTTTCATTCAAGAAAAAAAAATTAAGAATTACATAAGTCATGCCATTTTGAACTATCAAAATACCAGATGACCAAAATGTTTTCTTGCCTTTAAAGACTCCTCATTCTCATCTAAGAGTACAAAAAAAAAAATAATAAAAAAACTTTAAAGTGATAATTTTACCACTTTGTTTTAACATATTGTAATATAGTTTATAAATTTGTTTACCAATTTCATTAAACAAGGAAGTTTCATTTTCCTTATTTTGAAAATAATTCATTTAATATATTCTTGTTAAAAAAAAATATATATATATATATATATTGTAATGTTTTAGGGATTCAGGAATCTTTTTCTGAAATCCTCATAATTGTTATTGTTGAAAACTTTTAATGTCTTTTTTCATGAATGCATTATTTACCTTTATGTGTAAAGTTAATAGGAGGATATAAAGACAAAACTTTTTACTTAAATTTAAGTATGAGAAATTCAATTTTTTTCTTGTAAATTAATAAATGATCACATCTAATGATACAAAAATTTCCATACTTTAGATAATTTACTTTAATTTCTAGCCAAAAAGTCTTACTAAACAATCTGAGTATGCTATGAACTTTTAGAAAATATTTACTTAGGAAAACATTGTAAAAAGGTATTATTCTGTTCATTAGGTCATACAGATGGTAGCCCATTTCCTTCGTCTCAGAGTATGACATCACCAGCAGCTTCTAATTGGCCAGGTTCACCTGGTATGCCTCGTCCATCTCCTGCTCGTCCAGGGCAGTCACCTGGCCATCCTCATCCTGCATTACACAGTCCTGATCATAAAGGCGGAGCCGGAACACCAGGACCAGGTGGTTAGTTAATTTTCTGTATTTTAGTGATTTACTTACAATTGTTTACTGGTTTTTCACAGTACAAAATTACTTACTCAGATTTCAGAAATCCAAAATCTGTGTTTTCTGTATGTAAAGTAGAATGTAAATATTATACTAATTATTTTATAACTGTTCTTTAATAGTCTGTCTGTCATCTATTAATATTCACATTAATTAAACCAAGAATGTAAAATACATAACAAAAATAATTATTTTATTAACTTAATCAATTGCTGATGTTTAAATTATTATAATAGAATTAAAAGCAGCTATCTGTCAGTATAAATTCAGCAGCAACATTATTTCAATAGCATATAATACAAAACAATTTATTTTCTCAAGTCTAATAATTATATGGCATGTGCTTACTTATTAATTAATTTCATATGTTTATAAAAGTTATTTTTTTTTTTTAATCAAATTGCAAATTAGTGAAACTGCTTAATAACGTGAAACTGTTTCTAGAGGAAATTTATTATTAATTTATTTTAATTATACTATAAAAAATATTTTGTTAACTATAATTATTTATAAATATATTTAAACTCTACTACCACCTAATACAAAGTATTGAGATAAGACATATCTTACCTTAATATTTCATGAAAGTACTTTTAATATGATTGTTAAAAAGATTAATTTCAGTAAAAAATTATATTTATATATACAAGGTGTGTTCAAAAAATACATAGATTGTTTGAATTGCGTGGGTCCAGTTGGTTCCCAGTCAAATCCGCTTGGCGTCACCATGTTCATAAGATCAGCTGTTTACGACACAGTTTTTTGATTTCAAATATCCTAATTGGTTGCTTAGCTGTGCGGTAGTTTGTGAAGTGTTTTTTCGTTTGGCGGATTTTGGAATGAGTGACTTGAACGAGTAAAGAGTTGCTGTGAAATTTTGTTAAACTCAGAAAATCTGAGAGTGAAACTTTTGATATGCTCAAGACGGCTTACAATGATGTTGCTGTGAAGCGTGCAACATGTTTTAAGTGACATGGATGGTTTTAAAGATGGTCATCAGTCGACTGAAGACGATGAGCATCCTGGACGTTCTTTCACATCAACTTACGACTCACATGTAGAAAAAATCAACACCCTGGTTCGGGCAAATCGACGTCTGACCATTAGAGAAGTTCATTGAAGTTCTCAAACGTCTGCGGGACGCTATCCGGGGAAAAAGACCAGAAATGTGGAAGAGTGGTGACTGGTGTTTTCATCACGACAACGCTCAGCCCTCAGAGCTCTTGAGTTTTTGGCCAGACACTCAATCACTGTTCTTCCTCACCCACCCTACTCACCTGACCACACTCCTTGTGACTTCTTGTTCCCGAAACTCAAAAAATCTTTGAAAGGAAGAAGATTTGAGACGATTCCCGAGATTGAGGCAAATGCAATGAAGGAACTGAAGAACATCACAAAAGAAGCATTCCAGGACTGTTTTCAAAAGTGGAAACACAGTTGATATAAATGTGTGCGTCGGGGAGGAGAGTACTTTGAAGGGTACCCAGACAAGTAACTTCTAAATAAAGTACATTTTGTTTTATGACTTAGTGTATGTACTTTTTTAACAGACCTTGCAAATTTTTTTTATCCATAACCTACTATCTTACTACAGAAGTTGTTTTTAAAGAAAGTTTACATTACTTTAATAATTCACACAGTGGTATTAAACATAGCATACCTCCTAGGTTCACAACCTTAGTTGAAATCTTTTCAGATTTATCTGGCCAAATTTAAATCATTAATAACCTGGAAATGGCTTTTAATAAAAGTAATCTCCATGAAGGTAACGTTGGTCATTCGGATTCCATGGATCATTTGAAGTAACCAGGAGGTTCAGTTCAGACCTCCATAGGGAAAATTTAGAATACAAGAACAAAAGAAAATATTTAGTACGTGCAATGTAGATTCACTTATTCGAATTGGAAAATTAAAACAATTAATATCAGAATTAAAAACACTAAATATATCAATACTAGTTCTCAAGGAACAAGATTCCTAAATTAAAAAGGACTGAAGTGAAATGGATTCAGAATTATTAAAGGAAAATAATGGAAAAAGAGTAATGAATACAATGGCACATTTAGGAACAGCATTTTTAGTAAACACTAAATCTCTAAACTCAGTTAAAGACTTTAAAAAGTATGTTTGTTTTTTTTTAATGTGAATTGAATAGTAAAATTAGAAAAGAAACAAACAAAATTGTCAGAAATGAAAAGAGGAAATTTTTAAAGTAACAAATACTGGAATTAGAAATAAATTTAAAAAGAAATAATATAAGACTTAAAATAATAATAAAAGTTATTTAAACAAGAACCCTGAAGTATATACTTTTTAAGACGTAAAATGGGATATTGGTTTTAAACATGAAGAAAATTGTGAAATTCTAGCAAATTTCAAACTTTTAAAATGTATTATACTTTTTTAACTTGTTTTAAAACTAGTAAAATTCTAGAGATATATCAGCAAACCATTATAAAGCAAAACAGGATTAAGACAGGAACATGGTTTGTCGCCCATTCTTTTCAATATGTATTGGGATAAAATTATGACAACATTCTGGAAGAAAAATAACAAAGGAAGAAGATTGGACACCAAAAAGAGATGATGGAGGTTAAATGTTTAGCATTTGCTAATGATTTAGTTTTTATTAATGGGATCAGAAGAAAATGCAGTTACCCAAATTAAAGATCTTAAAATTATAGCTGAAAAAGTTGGTTTACAAATTTCTTTTACTAAAACTAAAATCATATCAAGCATTAGAAACTTCAATAAAAAATAAACCATAACAAAACTGGAAATGTTAGAACATCTAAAAATTTTAAATATTTAAGGGAAATAATCAGCTATTTTGGAACAGACAAAAGTTGTTTAGAAGATAAACTGGCAAAACAGAAAATTTAGCCTTTTTAACTAAAAAAATTTGACTATCAGTGCCAAAATTAAACCATTATACAGAAATTAAACCTGTCATTCTTTATGGTATGGAAATAATTTACTTTACCAATCTAAAAAAAAATATATATTAAAAGTAGAAAGGAGAATCCTCAGAAAAATATACAGATCTAAAAAAGACCAAAGTATTTATAAATTAAGACAAACAAAAGAATTAATATCATTAAATATAACATTAGAAAAAAAATTGTAGGAAAAGAAGGTTAAGATTTCTTGGACTTATGATGAGGATGAATGAATTTGAATTTAGACCATTGGTTCTAAACTTTTTTCCGCACCACCCACATTGAGAATCAAAACTTTTCTAGTGCTCCCAAAATTTTTAATCATACTATCTGTTAAAAATAATAATTGCAATTGCTGTTTTGAAGATGTGCTCTTAAAAACAGCAGTTGCAATTAATTATTGTTTTTAAACGTGGCATATCCTATTTGAGTTACATTTTAAATGAGAGCAATTAAAATGCATATTTAATCATATTTGGAAGTATTTTTATTAAAATTGCTTTCAAAAAAATTACAATTGTATCTATATAGTTACATAACAGCAATTTTGTGATAGCATATTCAATATAACAATTCAATAATTAAAACGAAGGTTTCAGTTGAAAAATTACACTTGCATTGATGTAAACGATGAATCTGATGTGCTTTAACGAGTTTGTATATCAGGCTTAAATTTACTTAAAATCAGCTGTAAGTCGCCATGTTCAGTAACATGCAGTCGATTTCTCTTTCTGGTTAACATTAAATTCACATGAACAAATATGATGATGGGAATGCTATTAGAAGTCATTGAACAATCAACCATTATCCAGGGTACATTGCAGAATTGGCTTTTGCAGCCAAAATTCTTGAATTTTATTTTTATTTTTTCATTTGTTATCAGTTCTATAAGTTGTTCTTCTAATCAGAATGATCCTACTGTGTTGGCATTTGCAAAAGGAACCAACACTAGTGGTATTTCCATATTTAAAATGTTCTGGAACCGTTCTTTGAAATTACTGTGGAGGTTCTTTCAAATGTTGGCAGTAAACAAACAAGTTATTGTTGAAGGATAACTGCTGATAAATTAGGGAAGTTATTAAATTCACTTTTGCCAATATTTCTCTTCTTAATAGCAGTTTGGCTACCAATGCAGCAATGACATTTTTTGTTTTAATCAAGTTCAAGTCATCACCTTGAAGCTGGAGATTAACATCATTAAACAATTTATATAGATCTGTCAAATACGTAATATCATTCTTTAATGAAATGATGTTGTCGTGCAGCTCTATGTCTTTGTTTTCCACAAACTCTATCACAGAATTAAACAGATTGTAAAATCGAGTCAGACAAGTACCTTTTGATAGCCAGCGCACTTCTGTGTGAAGCAGCAAGGGTTGAAATTTTCATAATTGGCAATACAAAGCTGACTAAATCTTCTGTTATTTAGTGAGTTGCTTCTGTTTTTATTAACTGCTCTCATGGCATATTGCAGTGATGTATGCAGGCATTCACTCAGGTTTCTTGCAACTAAATGTTGCCAATGAATGAAACAATGTACAGCAAGCACGTCTGGAACTTTATTTTTTAAGTACGCGATGAAGCCTTCATCCTGTCGTAGCTGGAGCGCCATCTGTAGCAATTGGCATAATATTCTTCAAAAGAATTTCCTTTTCGTCAAAACGTTTCTAGTTATTACATATGGTTTCTCCCTTTGCATCCTTCTCTAAATTTCTAGCAAATAATGTTCTTGACATATTTTCTCATCTTTGTTAAAACTCACATATGACAACAACAATGCTTCAGTAGTTGGTAAAGTGGACTCATTCAACAGAATTGAAAATTGACAAATCTTCAGATGATTGCATAATGATTCTTCGATGATTTCAGCAATTTCATCAATTCATCTTTGCACAGAACTATTGCTCAGAAAAAGTTTTCGGATAATATCTGTTGCTGGTTTATGGAGGACAGTGGTTATTCTGTTATTGCCAGTAAAATTAAATCTTCCCCAATAGTATGTAGTGTGTGGCTTGCCTGTTTAGGCAATTAAAAATGAAATATTGTATGAAACTCTAAGTCCGTCATCATTTTACCTGGAAGCCGCTTAAAAAGATTTTGATATAGTTGGCTGAGCTACATATTTCTTTTCCAGGTCTTGAAATTAGACCACATCTTTGTCTTTCTTATCTGAGTGCATTTTATTAAAATGATCTTTTTGCTTGAAAAGTTTCATATGAAAAAGTATTTTACAAATACGACACATTGGTGATTACGAATTTGTGGGATTTTTTATATATTCCACACTGTACTGCTGTTTATATAGGTTTGAAATGCAACACGCGCAACAAAGGAATAAACATGTAATTACTTGTTTACCGCATGTGACAGAATTTGCACTGAGCAAGTTAGAACAAGCACCAATAATCCTGTCAATTCATGCAAGATTGGACCGATACCGATCATGTTGTTAACTCATACAGACCTAAAATCATATAAAATTTACTTAAGTCATTGATGACTTAAACATTTTAATACATGCTTGAGAAATGCTACATGATTCATAAACTAAATGACATTTTAAACAGGTTGATGTAAGCTGTAATTTGGTATAAAAACATATAATATCTGATAATTGGTTTGTTTATAATTTGTATCAAAAATTAAAAATTTTTTTTTCTACTTCAATTTTATTTTTTTTGTATATGTATTCGTGTCACTTTTTCTTAATTTCTTTGTTGATAATTGAATTATAATGTTTCGTGTACAATAAGTACTCGTTTGTTTTGTCATATTTATTATAAATCATCAAAATGACACATTTGGTAACTGCTACACAGAACACAGAAAGGTTCAAACTTGCATTAGTAAAGTGGCTGTGTAGCAAATTATAAATAAGTTTAATTTTTTTATTTCATACTACTGCTACATTATACACTGGTACAAAAAATTAAAAGGGATACGTATATATTATATTAAAAAAATTATGAATAAAGAATGATTGTATTCAAATTGTTTTAACTTTGCAACCAAGAGAATTAGAGACAAATAAAAAAAAAAATTAACGCTTGAATATTCTACTTTTTTACAGTGCCCTTCAGATTTAAAAAATCATCAAATTAAAAAAAAAAAATTGAGAAGAAAAGTTTTTAAAACTTGAATTTTTTCTTCGTGTTGGATTGAGCACAAGGGGAAAAGAAATTTTTTCAGTAAACTGCATTAAAATTGTTTGAAGCTGACGACTTTAATTATATTTTTTTTGCATGTCTACAATTTTTCTGAACCGAAATATTCACTTTAAAGAGAAAAGGCCTCTGTTAATTTATCATACTCAAATCGCATGATAAATCTTTAAATTTAGAATAAACAAAATTATTATGCTTGGTTAAGAAAAAGTATTTAAATTCAATTTTTTTCACTGAGGGAATCTCTGGCCTCAATTGAAAATGTAAAATAAAAAAAAAACCATAAATCTTAATAATGATCATAATGTAAATTTATAACACATTTTCCTTGAATGTACTTTGATTCACTAAATGTTAGTTATCAAAATCACTGTATATGTTTAAATGGATTGGATTGCCTCTTTTTTTTTTTATTCCAACGTAACAATGAATATTGCACCATAGTTTCTAATAATGAATATGTTTAATTTCATCATAGACATAAAAGTAAATATATATTAAAATTTTACAATGTATAACAAAATATCTTTTCATCTTTTGAAAGATATATTCATATTACCTCATAAGAGATTTTACTACAATATATTGTGCAGCATGTTAATGAGAAATTATATCACTGACATAATAACACGTTCTGGAAAAAAAATTCTTGGTGATTAATTAGCCGCCATGTCTGCTAGACTTACCCAAATTAATTAAGTCAAATGTCCATATAATAGGTTAATAGGTATAGACATAATCAGAAATTGTAATACTACACAACCTTCATTTTTGAGAAATTAGGAGTTTGTCAGCTCAGATTCTAGAGCAAGAATTTTGATTATTTTGTTAACCATATTTTAATTTTATAAAAATAACACTCTTCTTAGTAACTGTGATATTCAGATACTTTTTTATGTTGAAGTTTATAAAATTATGTGTATGTCTGTTATTACATTTGTATGATTACCTCTCTTTCTCACTCCCTCTCTTACTCGCATACACACATGTGCATTGTGTGTGTGTGCATTTTTTCATGTTTGAGGAAAGTAAATTGTGTAATCATATTAGTAATAATGGAATTATTTTATAGATTATGATTTCAGAATTGATATTTAAAACAGTTTAAGATGCTCTGATAATTCTATGTTTCTGGATTGCAGGTATTGGACAGATGTCATCGAGAGTATTACCACAAAGATCTTGGGCTGGAGCAGTACCAACTCTTCTTACACATGAAGCTCTTGACATTCTTTGTACACCTTCACCACATCCTCAAGGACTACCAGGACCAGAACTTTGTCCTTTAGAAAGATTCCTCGGATGTGTTTATATGAGAAGACAATTACAAAGATTTATACAAAATGAAGATTGTGTAAGATAATATTTTTTTTTTTGTTGGTTCATGTTAAGTCTTGTTTAGTTTAGAATTCTCCTTCAAGTACCAGTTTTCTTAAATCGTAATAGAATAATTTTATTTTTGTTGTAATATATCATTTCTGTCTTGTATAAATAATTTACTTTATACTAAATAAAATTCTTGTAGTGTTAATCATTAAAGTTGTAAATGCGAGTAGGTGTTCTTTTAATTGCAGTAATTAAAGATAGTTTTAATTGTTATTTAAACTTAACAAAAGTTAAATGTTGTAATAATGTTGATATATCTCCATTTTGTTTTTCATTTTTTTTTTTTTTGTATTCATTTTTCAGTTACAAGGTATTACAACAGCCACAGAACCTGGAGTGGTACATTTCAAAGTGGAAACTTTGCATTGTCGTGTATGCCTAAATCCTCTTAATCTACAATCCTTACATATCAAAGTAACGTGCCTACCTGAACTTAAGGACCAATGGACTTTAGAAGAATTACAAGTAGGTTTTCATAAGGTTTTTATTTGGTTCCTAAAATAAATAGTTTGAAATCCTAACATTTTAAAATTAATTTTGAATTTTTAGATTAAGATTGCAATGTTAAGGGGTTTAAGAGTATAATCCTGAATTTATAAAAATCTAACCTATGACATACTTTTTCAGAATCTACATTGTGTGGGTTTTTCAGTCTTATGTGTAAAAATTGTTCACAGCAGCTTAACCTCAGATCATTCTTACTTTTTTGTAGTGAAATTGTGATAAAAATCTGACAACAAAGTTGTTATACTTTCCTGACGCTGGTTATTTATTCTTATGTAATGAAAAAATAATGATATATGAAACAAAAACAAAACAATTCATACTAGAAAGTAAAAAAAAATTTTTCAAGAAAATTACATTTAAAAAGATGACTTTCATGAAAATTACTTTAAAGAAAATATAGACATTTTATAATTAAAATCCAGAAACTTGGATTTTTTTTCATAAATTGAAAAAATAAATTATTTTTATCTTATTAAAGGGTTAGCAAATTAGTTATCATAAATTACCAGCATAAAAACATAAGAAGTTTACAAATACACTCAACCATGCATAAGTGAGTTCAGCATGGATTGTACAAATCCAGTGCTTTTTTGTCTCCTGTTTACACAACGTGTTAACACGTGGTTGTATTTTTTGGTTTTATCAAATGTTTTACATTCCAAGACATATATAAATGTTGATAAGTAATGTACATGAGTTAAAAACAAAAAAATTAGTTCAGTGCAGAGGGTTAATACACTGATGAAAAGTAACATTGAATGTGTTAAGTCAGTGGTTCCCAAACTTTTCAGAGTCGCAGCATCCTTTTTCAATTAAAACTTTTTCATGGCACCCTACCCTAAGTAAAAGTATGACTACTCATAAGAGATACAAATAAATAAAACTTATATATCTTCATTATTTTTTTTTTACTTTATTAACGTTAAATTAATAATTATAAATGTCTTGGTTCAATTAATTATAAAGCTTTTACAATAATCACAGAGAACGGTTCTCTGTGCCCTGTGAAGAGACTGCGGCTCCCCGGGGTGCTGTGGCGCACAGTTTGGGAATTACTGTTAAGTTATAAAATTTCTTTGTAAAGTATTTATTTTACCACTTTCTTTTCAGTTGTATAAGTATTTAAATTGGCATGTAAATTTATACTTTTTTTTAAATTTTTTGCCAAACAAAAAAATATTTATATGTAATTTGATTCTGCATTATAACCTAGATAATTACTTGTAAATAATACTGTAAATATTACTTATTTTTAAATAATAATAGTGATACCAGTTATTTGTAAGTAAACCAGACGGTTAGTGTATGTAAATTTTAGAAGGTAAATTTGCACTAGTTATATTGAATTCCTCTTCAACAGTCAAAATCAATCAGTTCGATAGCTACTTTTTATTGATTCAGCTTCCTTCCTCAAGATTTTTCTCTTGTATTAATAGATATATGAAATTACCTATGACATATTTATTTTTATTGTATTGTCGCCTGACTTGCATTGCTTTGAAAATTTAACCATTTTTTGATGTCAGGAAATGAGTATAATTAAGGTTGAAAAATTTGAGTGTATGGTTGAAGAACCATTGCATGTAAAAAGTTAGCTAAGGTTTCTTTTTTGTGGTTGGAGGGTGAATTATGATGAAATTTTGCTATAATACGAGGCACTGTTCAAAAGTAAGGGTTGATGAATTATAAATAGCGATTGGCAACAGTGATTGGTTCACACATTAGCTTTAAGTGGTCTTTGGGCATGTAACCACCACATTGCTGTCAGTTCATTGTTGGTTGCCTGTGCAAGACAGTGTGTTAAAATGAGTGCGGTAATAACAAATCCTGCCTGTTGTGAAGTTTGGTCAATGATTAGGTTTTTAAACGCATGAGGATATAATGCTGCTGAAATTTACCAACTGCCTGAAACATATGAACCTACCACATTGAGTGAATGAAAAGTAAGGCAATGGTGCTGTGAGTTTAAGGAAGGCCATTCAATTGTTGAAATGGCCTAGTGTCTGGACTGGCAATCTTGTTAAATTTGTAAATGTAAAAGTGGGAGAAAATTATAGTTTTACAATTAGCAATATTTCTGTAAAATTTCTAGAAGTTTCAAAACCAATATTGTACAGAATTGTGACTGACACTCTAGGCATCGTAAACTGCATGCACTCTGAATGCCAAAAATGTTGATAAGTGCTCACAAAGTTCACAGAATGATGTCTGCATGTGCTTTTCTCAACTGCTTTAATGATGTGGAAGATGAATTTTTTCCCACATTGTTTCTGGTGAAGAAATGTGAATTTCATACATCAATGCTAAGATGAAATAACGATCCATGTAGTGGCATCATTGTGGTTCACCTAAACTGAAAAAATTAAGACAAGCACAGTCTCAGAGGAAAATCATGGCAACTGTATTCTGGGGGACCAAAAGAGGGGAGTGTACTTTTGATTGATTTCATGGAACCTGGAACATCCATCAAATCACAAGTGTACTGTGAAACTTTCTAAACTGCATTGAGCCATTCAAAACCAATGATAAAGAATGCTGAAGCTAGGAATTATTCTTCAGAATAATCCACATCCACATTATGGTTGCATGCAAAACAGAAACTATCCAAAAATTCATATGAGAGATTTTTTATCATTCCCCTTCCAGTCATGATGTCACACCCAGTGACTACCAGCTCTTCTTTTACCACAAAAACTGGCTTGTTTCTCAATAATTCCATGAAAGTGAAGAGTTGAAAATCTATTTTTAAAAGTGGCTACAATCCCAGGTGGCAGAATTCTACGCAATGAGTTTGAAGAATTGTTCTGAACAAAATGGTGAATATGTAGAAAAATAAACTAAATGTGTATTTGAAACCATTAAAAAATTTTTCATTTTTTTTCAACTTTTTACATTTAGTTAACGATCGGCCCATACTTTTAAACCATGCCTTATGTTATTACTAAAAGAATACTTTTATATTAAAAGTTAACCCAGAAAAGTTGTGAAAAATCTAAAAAATGAATAGTTTTAAACTTTGATCGGCTCCCCCACCCACAGTAGGTTAAAAAGTATCTAATAAATAAAAAGATAAATTTTTTTGATTTTTGAGAAAGAGGGTGAATTTTGGGCAATTTTTTTTTTAAATGCTAAGATAAACATGCAGGTATGTATTGAGCGTAATGTAAAGTGGGGTTATATTTACAAAATTTTGACCCCCAAAAACTCTTCCCACCCCTGGATATGTTGACCCTAAAATTTTATTCACATATTGTCCCATATACCCGAGGCTGTACAAACTTTCATCAAAATTGGTTTATCCACTCATAAGTTATTAAACTTCAAACACCCCAATGTACATACTTAAGTACATATGTACGAACATTACCCCCACTTTTTTTGGGGGTCAGGATTATGAAATGTTGAAAAATGCAAAAAACCTAAACCCCATTTTTTGATTGATTACCATACTTTCCTCCTTGCAGCATAGTTCTAGAGCTTGATGCCAGAAAAGTAAAAACACAAATTTTGTTCCATTTGTTCTTTTGTGTAAAAATTTGGATTTTTAAAAAATCTATATGAAACTTTTTTTTATATACATCAGCCCATGTGTTTAAATTTTGTTGTATCTTAAGTTTACAATATTTTGTAATGCCTTTCCAGATAGTTTTTTTTTTTTTTTTTTTTTTACTTGACTGCCATGGTAATGAATATATATTTTTATGGGATTATAACTGCAGAATCGCTCTACCAATTTTCATGAGATAGATATTAAATGACAATATGTATTAAAAAAGACAATATAGAAGTGGATTCAATCATGCGTATTTTCATGTTTACAAAAAGAACTGAAATAAGCCAGATAAACTCATGCATCACAGTAATCCTTATGATCAAAGATTTTGCATATAGCATCCAAAGTTAAAAACACCCAACTTTTTTTTATAAAATACTTCTCAAAATAAAACTACCTGCTGAGTTGAAGTAGTTAACATGTTTCACAGTAGGAAGGGGTACAATAATCTGTTGCATGCATGTATCTGCTCATTTCTTTTGATTGTGGCATACATAGAGCATCTAAGGTTCTATAGGCATCAAAGAAACTTTTTTATAGGGATATGATGCTCACTATACAGAAAGTCTATGTAGTGAAAGTAGTGGAGGTTTTACTTGTAGGAGTGAATGTGACCTACATTTAATATGTATCCATGCTGATTAGCAACCATTTGTTTTAGAAAAGAAGACAACAGGAACTCACTTTCCCTCTTGCCATGCTTGAAATCCATTATATTAGTGAAGATGACCATGTTATTTTTAGAAGTAACTTTGACTCTTATCAAGTTGCTTACCACCATTATGGTTTTAATACTTAACATACATGCAGAACAAAACAAGGAATGATTACACACAAATTACATTTACCCGTAACATTACTTAAGGAATTTACAAATTATAATGTTAATTCTTTACTAACTTCCATATTAAACGAACAGGAAACATTTTCAGACATTGTTAATAAACACAAATCATATTAATTGGACATATGTCTAGGAAAAGATCATTATCACAGCAGGCTACATTCAGTACTATGGGCTGAACATTCAGTGCCTTGTGTACTCTGTGTTTTAAATTAAATTCATTGTTGTGCAGTGGTGACTCGTAGCTAAAATTAGTGGGGGTGCTGTTCCAGGAAATTTTTCTCTGGGCCTTTTCAAGGCCATGGTTAAAGTTTTCTGTAAAATAAAAGACCAAAAAGAAAAAATGAATCAAATAGAATAGCTATAAGCAGATAATAATCTAATATTACACTTTATTATATTCAAGAATATGACAGCTTTTAATCACATTGTGTATAAAAACCATTCAGTTTAACCAAATAAATAATAAAATATCCACTTAAAAACACTGTAGTCCAGTGGTGCATAATTTAAATTTCTATGTATACGGAAACTAATATGTAATTAGTGTTTACTAATTACCTTCCCTTTCACCCTTCTAGCGTGTTTTTGGACAGATTTGTTAATCAAAGAGCCCTTGCTTTTTGCCATCTTCTGATCACTAATGAAAAAACAACTAAACCACTTTCATATTCTTTCTATCGACTAGAAAAGGGAACGAACAAAGAATGTCCCGTACACACGCGGAGTAAAAAACAAACTACCTTCCACCAGCATGCCAGGTCGACAGTGCTTTCCCTCACAGTCTTGCGTGCAGCTTCCTGTGTGCGCATGAGCAGAACAGCCAAATATCATTCTGCTGGAACTGTGAAGCACACAGTTCCATAAAAAAATTTTGTATCTTTTTCATTAACTGGGGGATGGCTACTGACATTAAGCTTAAGTACAAGCTTAACATTAGGCTTATATTGTACAAGTATAAAGAAAGAATTAAAGAAAAAAGGACTTGTTATATTAAATGTTATCGATAATATCGAGTGGAAATAGGAGGTGCTGCAGTTCCACAGTGTCTATATGTGAGCCACCATTGCTGTTGTGTACACCATTGATAACACTAAACACTGTTAAAAACTAATTTTGTATAAAGAATTAATTAGAAATGTATGACAAAGTAATTCAGTTATTATGAATGATAATCTCTTACTGAAATATCTCATTTCGTCATTGTAACTCCTACATCTTATTTTTCTGAAGAGTTTATAATTCTATTTTTTTTTTTTTTTTCATCTGAGATTTGTGTAAATTATGATGGTAATTTTTTTTTGTTTTGTTACAGATTATAGAAAAATTTTTTGATACTAGAGCGGCATCACCACCTTACAAACCAAATGCATTATCTGGGTTTGGGAGAATGCTTAATGTTCCATACAACGTTCTTAAAGACTTTGTGCAGATTATGAAATTAGAATTGGTAAGTAAATAACTATTATAATGAATAAAAAGTGTAAGTAATAATTAAAGGTGTTTATTAATTTGGTTTAATTATAAAACAGTGAAATAATTTATTTGATTATTTAAAAATTGTATATTTAAAAATGTGTAATACTTCTTCTAAAATAAAAAATAAATGAATACTTACCATCATTAAGTAAAACTAATTTATTTTCACAATACTTGTTCTAGTTATTACAATTGATCTGCTAGAAAATGGTGGAAAGAAAGAAACATATTTTTTATTTTCTATTATCAATACAAACTTTGTATTTATACTTAGTCAGTCTTCTCATTATGGAAAAGTTCTATTTTGTAAGTTATTCATGTTGTGTGACGAGCAAACTGAATTGTTTTAGTCAATGACTTAAAAATTATTAATTGTCATATATTCAAGCTTTACTTCTCTCTCTTCCTGTGATATAGGTTATATATAGGTAATCATAAATTACCTATATATAACTTGTATCTTATAAAATAAATATAACAATTAGACAGATGGCTTCTAAATCAGAGACCCTCAGTACTTCTGCAAACCATGATACTCTGTATAGAGAATTTAATTACATGATTTGACTAATAATAAATGAAAAATTGTACACTTTAAAAATGCTGCGGCAAACAAACAAAATAATTGTATAATGAATTTCTTGTTGAGAGTCATCCATACTGTGTTGTGTTAAGACTTCTAATGTACAAGGTGTGGCTATTAAATAACAAGACTAATGCTGCTACAGAAGAACTGCACATGTGCCAAATTCATACAACCGACAGTTGTGTGGCGTGAAGCCTTCTTTTTCAATTGTTGCCACTCCAGTTTCTGTAGACATATTAGTCTGGTTGTGGCCTCGTTTGGATAAGATCTGTTTTTTTGTTTTGCCAAAAAAAAATGGTAAATGTTTTATTAGAGCAAAGAATTGTCGTGAAATTTCATATGAAACTTAGAAAAACTGCTACTGAAACTTATCTTTTATTAAAAAAAAAGTATATGGCAAAAAATGTTTATCACGAGTGTGGGTTTTTGAGTGGTTTAAGCATTTCCAAGATGGCCGAGAAGACATTGAAGATGATGTTTGCCTAGGTTGCCTTTCCATGTCAAAATCGAATAAAAAAATTTGTAATCTGATCTGATCTGACTGTCGGTTAACTATTCATGCGATTGTTGAAACTAGAAATTGACATAAAATGTGTAAGGCAAATTTTACATAACAATTTTAACATGCAAAAATGGTTTTTCACTTACGATCCAGAAACTAAGCGTCAATCCATGTATTGGAAGGTTCCAACTTCACTGAGAGCTAAAAAAGTTGGAATGAGCAAATCAAAATTCAAAGTGATGGTGATTGTTTTTTTGATATTCAAGGGATTGTGTACCTTCACTGGGTTCTTGAAGGTCAAAATATTAATCAACATTACTACCTTGGGGTCCTTGCTGAGCTCCATGAAAAAATAAGAAAAAAATAACTCGAATTGTGGAAGAACAAGTCATGGGTTCTTCATCAGGACAACATACAGCTCACACTGCATTGTCTGTCAAGACAGACATTTCTAGCCAATTATAACATCCCAGTGGTAGACCATCACCTTATTAGCCTGACACCACGTCACTTTTATCTGCTTTAAAAGGAACAAGATTTCAGACCATTGAAGCTGTGAAAGAAAAAGCAAAAGAAAAGAAAGGCACATGTCATGAAAGGCTCACAGAAGAAGACTTCTAGCATTGTTTCGAACAATGGTAAATTCTTGTGGAGCGTTGTAAGGATAGAAGTGGGGTTTATATTGAAGGGAATAATAATAATTAAATATGTATAAATTTAAAATAAAATATTTAATAGCCACAACTTGTACATTTTCTTTTAGTGGCCAGAAGTGATCCTAAAAATTGGAATTTTCATCTGCTCAACATTAAACGAACATTGATTTTAGAAATACCTTGTATTTTAAATGTGATTTACTTAGTTTTATGTACACAGAAAATGTTTGATAAAACCTATAAGCACCAATCCAATAGTTAAATCTCACTCTCTCTTCTCCCACTCACTCTAACTCTTTCTTTTTGTAGCCATATCTTTTTTTGTTATAATCAGTTAGTTTTTCAAATGTATATTTCATATTTAACCTTAACGGCTTTTTTATTGTGTGGTAATTCCTTTAAATTTAAAAGAAATTACATTTTTTAAATGTTTAATACATCTTATTTATTCTAACAAACACTGTGTGTACATAGATCCAGTTTGTGCTAGAAAAAGTTTTCATGTTAATCAGTTGTATTATTCTTTAAATATGCACAAGTCTTGTTTGGGTTTCAACAGTTGTACTTTTTATATAAAAACCTTAACAGAAATCCATTTATGGTTTTGTAACACAATATCTAAAATCATTGTTCTGGTGCTAGCATCATCAGTTTAAACAAGGTTTTTTTAGAATGTAGAAAAATAATATTTGGTTGTGATTGATCGATATTGTAAAAATTCTGTAGGATGCTAAGGCAGGATAGATATATTGATCAATATAAAGGAACATTGATTGTTATATCTCAGATATAGTATCAAGATGCTAATAGCATTTCATTATAACTGATTTACTAATATAGTTTTAGTCGGATGATCCTGCTTGCAGGAAAGGCAAGAACTTAGTCACTATGGTATCACAAACAGAAACAAATTATTCAGAACATTATTATAATTAGAGATCAGTTGAATTTGTAAAATAAAAATTGTTGAATGTTTTAAAATTGAATTTTCATGTAATATCCTTTCAGAATGTAAGTGGTAAATATTTTCGGGTCATTAAATTTGAATCTAATTTCATTGTAATTTTTTTTTCAGGTACCCAGTTTAATACAGCAACAACAACTTAAATGGGCTGTTCAATGGTGTTTAAGAATACCTCCATCAGCAACTCCTATAGTACCGACAGGAATGGCTGCTGTTCTTGTTTGTCGCAGCAAAATTCTTTTCTTTGTAAGTAATTGAAAGATGTTTTCAACTTAAAGTAATGGGTCATTCATTTTTAATTAATCTTGTGTCTTTAAAGTGCTTGAAGGAGTCCAAGTTAGAAAGGCAAGTTTATGAATCAGCCAATTAGTTATAAAGGGGGAAGATTATTAATTTCATTAATGATCAACCTGTGGTTTTGCTAAAAGGTAATAAGAAACAGTTATTGCAAAAATGTATTGAACTTGTAATTAAGAAGTGTATATTAAATTAAAAAAATTATGCAAGTATATGTGATAATTTTTACCCCTTGCTTGAATTTTATAATGCTGATATGTTTCGTCAAAAACGTAAACATAAACAAGCACTTTGATGCCTGAAACTGTTTTAATATTATATAAAACTATACATACTGAAACTAAAATGTTAAGTAGTAAAAGAAATTTTTTTTAATATGAATTGCATCTTAACATAAATAATGTGTCTTCACCCATTTCAAATAATCCAGAATTGTGTTTTTAAGTTGCACAGTTGTACAGTTTTGCTCATAAGATAGTGTAACATTTCCTGTATGATGTAACCTCTTGAATTTTACAGTTATCTACCACTCTAAAAGTAATGCCTGTAATTTTTATATTTCTGGCCTTTGATCTGAATATAATCTCGAACGTGCTTTGATATTTCAGTAAATCTGCTCACAAAATTAAGTATTAACTAAGCTCAAATTGCAATAACTAAAGATAACATTTTTATTTAAGGCATATATATATATATTTTTATTCTAGTACCATCAGGGCTTGATTCGCTCACCCTTCCTGTCTAGCCAAGAGGCTCTGCCCACTGTGTTTATTCAACTCAAGCTTATGGGAATAATAATAATAACAAAAATTTTTTTTTATAAAAGCTGTCAGTGTATAATAATTTCTTCAAAGCAACAGTTTGGCCAGTAAAAGACTCAAAACTTTGAATGATCTGAAGAATGAAGGTTTCAAAATAGTCTGCTTCCATCTTAAAAATAGTAGTAGTTGCTGGTTACTTTTTACTTTCTTTTTCATTCTTATTTTTGAGCTGGTGGTTGTGTGTATACCTTCCCCAGTTTCACAATCTTGCTGTCTGAGATCTATTGCAACGGTTTTGCACCCTTATTATTCAGACAACTCATTTCCATTTCACAGGGATTCAGAGTGTTTTGGCGCACAATCTGTTCCAGCACCTGCCTCATTGCGGCAAAAAGAGTGGCAACGACTCCTGGTCGCAAGTCCTTGTTGCGAGCAAAGGGGCCTTTACCCTTAGTCTTGCTCGTGCTCTTTTAGAGCGGAGACTGTAATCTGTAATTGTGTGTTGATATTTGATTTCAAGCATTTGGTCCAATAGCGGCAAAAAAGTAGAAAGAGTACAGGTGAATACTTAAAATGATAAAATAATAATTAAAATGGGTTGCATGATACCCAGAAATATCATGGAGTCTTTGAGTTAAATTCTGGTCTCTTTCGAAAATTTACGTCTGCAGGCATACTATTTATCGATTTAGAGTTCTGCTGAATAAAAGAGTTCGTGGATGTCCAAAGATGTTTCAAGTGCTGCAGATATGGTCACAGGGCTAAATTTTGTAAGTTTGCCTTGGTGTGTGCCCATTGTGGCAAGGAGGGCCACAAGCGTGATGATTGCTTGCATAGGTCTGTGGTCTGTGCTAACTGTAAGAGGTTGTACAAAAATCATGAGCACCCAGTTGTGGCTGTTACATAAGGGCCATTATGCTGTACTTTAATTCCTTAGATGGTTAGATTCGGTCAACTAAATGCCCAGGGTGCTTATGTAATAATATTGAGATATATTGTATAAGTTTATATCAGTGGTTGAGATTGTAAACATACCTCTCGTACTTTAATTTTTAACTCGGTTTTTAACCCAAAATTTATATTTTCATTCATTTCAGCAAAGCAGAAATATCTGCAAAAGTCTTTGTAACTTAAAGAAAGAGAGAATAATGTAATATTAAACAATAATTTTAAACATAAAGTTAAAAATAAAATTATGTTACAATATAATAGTGTAACATAAAGGAAAAAATATATTACTAAGCAGTAAGTAAATTTATTTTTATAAATAATTATATTCTGCTTTTAGAATTAATTTGATTGTCTATTTATTAAAATAATTTGCCTCTGTAACCATTACATCTATGTTTGTTTAGCTTCAAATTACAAGGGTGGGTCTGCAATATACTGGAGGTGAGCCACCAACATTGGTCTTACCACTGGTATATGATGTCAACAATAACCTGACTCAGCTGGCTGAAAAGCGTGATCCAGGACCTGCAACAGCAATAAGTGCGGCTAGTATGCAACTTAAGCGGTTCCTAGAATGTAATCCTATGCACAATGAATGTTCTCTTTTTCCAGCAGTCAGAGATCTCCTTGCAAATCTTGTTCTGCCTTCAGAACCACCTCAGGTAAATCTTAAAGTGACTTATTTTATTTTTTTATTTTTTGTTTTTTCTTTGTAGAAAGTATTGTTTTATAACATATTTACTGTAGTAAAAATGTTGTTATTAGTACAAATACAAAGAAGTTGTATTTTATTGAAGTTTTCTGAAACAAGGGATAGAGCATTTATAAAGCACATGGGGAAGCAGATATAGTGTAATAAATTAAATTAAATGTCAAAGATAAGAAGTAAGTTTGGAAAAGCATGTAATGAGAGATGAATGATATGCTAAGAAGGATTTGTCTAGAAAGAGAAAATGAAGTTAAGTTTTTTTTAAGTTAAATGACAAGTTAATTGAAGAATGTGAAAAGATAAAAAAAATGTGGATAATTGTTTTAATGAACTTTTAAATTGATTTATGGATAAAAATAGTGGTGGGGAATACAGGAAATGATTAACCTTTTCAGATCATGTAGCCACTAAACTGGCTATGTACGGCGTCAGTTTTTAAACACTGTAAAAAATCATTTTATATGGCATCTAAGTCGGTTATTTTGTTTTGTATTCACAAAGGAATCAGTTTTATTATACAATTTGAACGATGTTTATACGATGTAAAATGTTTTATTTAGATTAGAAAGAATATGACCATTTTTTTCTCAGAAATGTACTTGTGTGTGTGTAACTTGTGTATTATAATTGCTATGAGGGTTACGAATTTATTTATTATTTACAAAAATAGCTTATCTTACTAGCAACATATCGATGTATAGAAAGACATAATAAATTATGATAATTGGCATACAAAAAAAAAAGAAGGTACTTGTCATAATTACGTCACTTCTACTTGAGGTCTATAAATATATTTTCAAACAAATGATATCGGTAAACATGTAACACATAACGATTCGTAATGAATAACACTATACAGTAACAATTGTTTTTTGCCGATCTGAATAGCCTTTTGAGTGGTGGGAATTTTTATAAAACGTAGTTTCTAAATCTCTTTCATTTATACTAACATATGTTACTAATCTGTGATTTATGACACGGGTTTTTCATCATATTTTGCCCAATTTTCAACCGATTTGCTTGAAAGTATTATTTTTAAAATCAGCAAACTATGTTTATAAACACAAAGCAAAAAAAAAAACTTTGCTAATAAAAAACGGTAGAAATGCGCAAAAAAAATTCTGCAATTAAATAATCGTAATTTTTGTACTGTTTCAATTTTTTTTGTTACAGGCATAAAAAATATCCAATCGTAACGGTTTTTTTTTGTCAAAATCTGTTAAATCTCATTAATATACTGTAATTTTTTGACATTTTTTTCACAAGAGGGTAGCATAAGACTATGAAGGGAGGCAATCAGATACCAACATATTTTTGTGGAGCGCTAATCAACCGCGGATCATTGTGATGGGAAAAGGTTAACAAAGTAATCATTGTTATGTATATAATTTAACCACAAAAATAATGAAAGTATAAAAGAAGAGGACCAGATGAGATTTTTGTTTTTTTGTGATGATACTGGGTACAACAGATTGAAATGGTGTATGGTGTTCTATGATGTAAGTATCAGAAAAAAATTAGGAGAAAAAGAAATCCTACCAGATTTTTTCTGTAGATTTTTCCCTGATCACTCTTCTTAAAGCGAATTGATAATGAGAAATTGGAGAAGCATACACTGATGAGACTATCTGCAGACTCACTAGGATTGAGCACTGCTTTGATTAAAAAGATGAAAAATGTTAAGTGAAGAATATTATGTTCTGTCCTTAAAGGAGAAGCTTTTGTCCCTACTAGTCAATAAAAAATGTTTATGTAATTAGAAGGTATTTAATAATACAGATAAGGAAAAAATTTTACAATTCAGTCGTGGAACTAAGGACTAGACTTTGGTCAATTTTAAATATATTAGAGTAACAGAACCGTAAAACATAACTTGGAGGAAAAAATCTGGAGACATTGAATCAATACAGAACTGAGACCCTGCTGTTAAAGGAAGTGATTAAAAGAGAAATTAATCATACGACACTTGTAGACATAATTTGGTAAAGAAAATACTGAAGATGAACAAAATCATCTACAAATATTAGCACAAAAGAAAAATCTGTTGGATGGACTATTGGATGGGAAAATTGAGTTTTATATTTTATTAAAGCTTATTTAACCCATTTTTCTTATGAGTTTCTATGTGCTTGAAGAAAGTTCTAGAAATGTAGTAAATTATTATAAAATGAACTCTATTTTTCACCTATTTCCTTGATTTTACAGATTCGTTATTCTATAAGAATATTGTGATGTATAAAGTAATACAGGTGAGTATACTAAATTTTGAATGAACATTACACAGATGATTGATTATACACCAAACTTTATTATTTCTGTTTAAATAGATGTGGAAAGGAATGCCATTTGTGTAATGTAGAAAAAATCACTTCTGTAATGTGATGTCCATCTTCTTTAATGTAGTTTTCAAGTCGAAAGGTGAAGCTGCCCACATATGTTCCAATGTATTCTGAGTGATTTACTGCACCTCTTTATGAGTAATTGTCTTCAGTTTTCTAATGAAAGGGATTTGTTGACATAATCTCGCTCCTTTAAATACCCCTAGAGAAAGAAGTCACAAATTCTAAGGTCGGAAGATCAAGGATGCTGAAGCACATATTTGGACATGGAAATCAAATGACCAGGAAACAATCCCAATGGAATGTGTGGTGGAGTGGGCTGTAGCCTCATCTTGTTGGGGCCACACATCTTCTTCAAAGTTCAAAATTTGTAGTTCTGGCAGAAAAAAGGTGTTTGTCATGCATGTAATGATTGGAATTCACTGTTTTCACTACATCCTCCTCTTCAAAAAAATAAATAAAAAATAAGGATCAAAAGTGTTATACTGGGATTTCACATACCACACTGTCAATACAGATGAGTGCATAGGTCCTGTTAAAGTAAAATAAATGTATTAGTTCACATACATTTTTCAACAGAATTAAGTTAAAATAATTAATAGAGTTGATGTTAAACTCAACTGTGTAATGCTGATTCAAAAATTAGTGCACTACCAGTCACCTGGTAGTGCACCTGATTTTCAACAAAATCTCCTTTCAAGTCTATAAACTTTTTCTAACGATTCTCTAACCTCCTTCACCATTCCAAATAGTAGCTGGCATCTTTCTCTGCAAAATAGGCATTTATGTTTGCGATAACCTCCTCATCCAATGAAAATCTCTTTCCTCCAAGTGAAACTTTAAGGTTAGGAAACAAGAAAAAGTTGCTTGTGGCCAGATCTGGTGGTCAACTAATTCAAAGTGTAATTCCTGAATTTTAGCCACAGTGAACATCGAAGTCTGAGCAGATGTATTTTCCTGATGGAAAAGCACTTTCTTCTTCAAATGTGGTCGTTTATTTGCAATTTCTGCCTTCATTTTGTCAAGTAATGATGCGTTATACTGTGCCATTATTGTTTTACTTTTTTGAAAATAATCTATAAACAGAATTCCATTACTATCCACAAAAAAAAAAGTCGCCGTCACCTTCCTGGCTGGTGGAACCATGTTCGTCTTTTTCAGAGCAGGTTCACCCTTTCCAGTCGCCTGTTTTGACTGTTGTGTCATCTCAAGTGTAGCCGTGGATCCATGTTTCATCTGCAGTCATGAATCGACACAAAAATCTGACTCGCTTTGTTTAAACTGCTCCAGCAGGGCCTTGGAAATGTTCATTCGAATACATTTTTGGTCCAAATTGAGCAAATGTGTCACCCAATGTGTGGATAGCTTATGCATTTCCAATTCTTCAGTTATTATATGACAAACGCGTTCTTTTGATATGACCATAACTTCTGCTGTCTCCCTAATCTTGATTTGTCAGTCGTCCAGTACCATTTGATGAACATTTTGATGATATTGGTGGTGGTTGCAGTTTTTGGCCATCCTGAACTCTCATCATCAACCAAGTTGGTACGACCATGTTTAAATTTAGCTGCCCATCTTTTCACAATGGCAAATGATGGGACAGAGTCCCCGTAAACAACGTCCAACTTGGTTTTAATTTGTGTAGGCGTATTGCCTTTCAAATGCAAATTTTAAAAATGGCACATTGTTTGATTTTTTCCATTTTCACAAAAACACTCACAATGCTTACTCAAACGATTATCAAACAACTTAGTGTCCAAAATGGTTGAAATTTTAGTGAGTACCTTTCAATGCTTGCGTGAATACATTCCCTAACTTTAGTGATGAGTCTTGCCATCTTTATGTTGAGGCTCAAAACTTTTCAGGTAAATTTTAAAAAGTATCTCTTGAAAGAAGAAATGCAATAATCTGACAAAGAATTAAAATATAAGAAATAGGCTAATTGGTATGAAAGATAGTGGTTTGGGCATGAAAAGATAAACTTCTGAAAATTATTTGCAAAAACACTTTTTCATTTATATAAGCAAATACCCAGATAGGTTATTATTATCTAAAAACTATCAGCTTTTTAAATGCCACACTTCTGACAAAATTTAAAATAAAATTATATAATTAATAATTTCATAGAAGAGCCATTAAAAAAAAAAACGATAGAAAATAAAACAAATTTTGCAAGTATGGAATGCAGCAGACAAAAACAGTAGCAACAAAAGGTTGCATTGGGCCCCTTACAAGTGAAGAAAAAAATTAAACCAGTATGAAAAACCTTAGAAAAACAGATTGCCAATAAAATAGTAATTAAACTTGAAAACAAGAAAAACAAGAAAAGTTCAAAGTGGATGCAATAACAATGGATTCAAATATGTATTTACTACAATTAACTTAGATCTGCTGCAAAGAGTTTCAGATAATAATGAACAGCAACTTAAGATTGCATGAAAATTCAGTGAAAACCTTAATTTTACGAAGTATGACAATTTTGATATACAGTCACCTTAAATATCCATTACCTCACCCAAATTAGAGGTGCTCTTTGTGTAATGTACTCATTCATGTATTGTGATACTGTTAAGTGAAGTAACATTAGTTGAGAATATATTTGTTAATCTGGTTTGCCATAACACAAATAATGAAGTATGGAAATTCTATACAGCACCTGTCTTGCATAGATAACTGAGTCTATATACTAACTTCCATTTTACTCAGTTGGCAGTTGTCAACCTCTCATTTTTAATTATATTTTATTGATATTTCACAAAGCACATGTAACTGGAATAGACAACATAATTAACAAAGATTGACAGAGTGCAAACTTCCTTAACAACTACCATTTTGTTTCATAGCCTGGATTTGTACATGATTAGAAACCCAGCAGATAGAGATTGAGGAAGAAGAGAAAATGACTTCAGGAAGATCATGTTGAAGATGATCGTTAAAAAAAATTGTTCTGCAAGAGATAAGCTTAGCTTGGTTGAGCTAAAATGAGAGCAGTAGTGATTGATGTCAGTAGAGGACTGCATAGGCAAGATCATACTGCCAATTAATAAATAAATGAACAAGATCTGCTATATAGACTGCTTCCTTTATATTAGATGACATGAGAGCAAATGCATTAGTGAATGTTGACCAGATGATGAGACAGTATATATACATGCTCAGGTGTACTGTGCTGCGATAATTCAGAACTATTTTTGCTTTGATAAATTATCCTTCATTCTAATTTTTTTTTTTTTTTTTGTCATGTTTAAAATCTAGACAAATATACAATAGTAATATAAAAAAATTGAATACTTGTTTTTAATCTTTTCTTTTAAATACAGCAGGACCTGTAAATTTAGATTAATTTGTTTTTTTACTTTATAGGTTGTGTCATCTCCGGGTGTAATGGGTGGCCCTGGTAGTGGTCAAATGCAGTCACCTTCAATGATGCACTCACCAATGGGTGTCGTTGGTCAGCCTGGCCCTCAATACCCTGTACCAATGCCTCCTATTGGACAGCATCCAATGATGGGACCTCAATGAGAGCAGGTCCACCCACTCACCATCTTCACACCGTATACAATGGTAGGTTACTCAAAGATAAATACATATTTCTTGAAACTTGTTTTTGTTGCAACATAATTACTGTGAAGTGAAACTATTTACAGTCTTTGCATGTTTGGGTATCTGTAAAAAATTTTACATATTTAAATTGAAATGTTTTTTGAACACTTAATTGTCAGTCTAAAGGCATTGTAAAAACAAAAACAGAATCATATTTCTGTAGAAAATGGGAAAATGCTTGTATAAATCCTGTGAGTTGACAATATGTAGTAGAAAATCAAGTACACTCCACATGTGTGTAATTGCAGCCTACGACTCAAAACTTATTAAAATACCAACTTATGCAGCAACTTTATAGTTAGTAATAAAGGTGTTACTCTTAGAAATGAACATTACCACAATAAAATCTATTTTACCATTTTTATGGCACTTTATTATTATTTTAAGCTTGTAAATTTGGCGTATTTGATTAAGTGTTTTAGTTTTATAAACTTTTCATAATTCCTGTTATGTAACTAATGTATAATTTTTAATTACCTATACTCATTAAAAAATCTCATTATTTTCCTAAATAGTTTTTTAATTAAATTATTATATATTATATAATTTTCACAATTTTTACATGTCCATCTAAGGGTAGAAAATGGACATGTGTAGGGGTTGGGCTAAAAATTTTATTTGATTGGTTATATAAAGCAAACAATTAAAATAACTTTTATTATTAATATATAAGAGATTAATTCAACAACAGAATGATGAAATTTTATTTTAAGATTGTTATTATTGATTCAATTTATTTTTTCATTAATTTATGTGGAGTTAGTTGTTATTATCTTGCTCAGATTGTACTTTACACTTATATAATTAATGTGAAAGTTGCATGAACAAGCAAACCAAACTTAGGCTTATTATTTATTTACACCTATAAATAGAGAAAAACAATTTGTTATTATCCAGTTAGAAATTACAAGTATATTAATTAAAAGTTTAAACACAAATATCTGCAAAAATGTATTCATTACTTTGAAACAGATAAAATATTCCCAAATTCTTACGGTTAATTATTTACCTTTTTTTAATTTTTATAATTAAAAAAAAATAATTTAAATACAAACTCAATCCATTTTGAATAAATTACAGTTATAGATTTGTTTATTTATTGAGTTGATTTTTTATTGTGTTCATTTATTGCGTTGATTTTCTTCACTTTTTAACATGGTTCATTCAAAATATAATTTCTGGATCTTTACATCATCAGATCAGAACTCAATTTATTGTAACTTTACATGTGCTTAATATTTTTTATCCATAATTGGCATACAAGAATAAGCTAAATAAATATATTTGTTATCTTAGAAGTCCTTCGCTTGTAAGACTGATTGCATGAAATTTCACCTACTTCTTTTAGTAATTTTTTTTTCATAACTTCAAGTCAGGAAACAGTCTTATTTTATAGACTGCCTTTTTTAAAATGCTGTGCCATTCTTTGTTTAAAAAATAAGATAAATTATCAACTGTGTATAATTATTTTTTAATTTAACCAATAACACTTAAGCTGTTATCATAAAATATATTTTCAAGACTTGTTAAATTTTAATCTTAACTTTACTGTTTACTTACTAGATGGACCTTGATACATTCTATATATAGACAATTCATTCATAATATTAAAGATATTTAATTGCACACTATATTTTGTAAGTAAAACTAGTTTATGTAATATATATATATATATATATATATATATAGGCAAATGGGAACTACCTTCAAAATGATATGGTAACGATCAAAACTGTTGTAATCACTAATTTTGATCATATTTTATGTTTTCGAGAATGCTGAATCCGAATCTGAGTTTAGATCTAAAATTGAGGGAACATTTTCTTGCATTTTTAGTCAAAAATGCAAAATAGAAGTTTTAATGTTTTTTTGCAGTAATACTTTAATGCTTAAAGTAAACAATATCTTGGCCAAGTATCAATATTTCTCTTTGTAATTTTTTTTGGTATAATCTTCAAGTGATTCTTTGAAAATCAAAACCCGACTGAAATTTCCAAAGAATTTTCCTGATGAGTAATAATTTTTTTAAATGTTTGGTGCGTTCTCATGTGTTTGCACGTGAAATTGCAAAAGTTGACTAACAAACTTGCAAATTTTTTATCTGTAAAATATTAAAGATTAAGATATACAAAAGTTTTTCAGAAAGTTTCTGCTCTTTATTTATCATAGAAAAAAGTTACAAAATTTAAAGAACACCAAACACAATGGAAGCAGCAGCTGCTTGGGCACACGCGAACTGTTTTTCACATCAGGTATGCTGGCTCATTAAAAAAAAAAATAAATAATATTGATTATTTTGTTTTAAGATTTGTTTTTATATATTTTCAATGTTTAATAAAGTACTTTATACCAATATGTAGATTGTTATATCTAAATGAAGCAGATATACTAAAAATTGAAGGAGCTGTTTTGTGCTGTATTTAGTTTTTTTAGGAGATAGTCGTGCTTCAGTATCAATAAATTACTTGAAAATTTGTTTTGATTTTCTTTTGTAGATCATTTATTCAAATCAAGTATCTCATTTTTTTAAATAAAAATTTGCCTTATTCATTTAACTCATAATATGTGCAATATTATAATAGTATTCTCGCACAAACTGTGCATGCCTCGACAGGTGTGCTTGTAGTTTAGTGACTCGTCTACGCACATTGCAGTTCTGAATCAGTTCATTGAAGGTTTTTTCTATTCTAGTATCTGCAAAGTAAAACAGTATAATAAATTTATATATTTACCAAATAGATATTACACTTTTGTACATGTCAGTATACATTTGTTTTTGTATCTTTTAGCTGTCCGGATATATTTATGATATAATTTACAATGTTTCTGTATTTAGCTGTCCATATAATTTATGATGATCCTGAAAGAAATTTGTTTGCTCTTTGGTAGAGATCAATGAATTAGTTATATACCGGGGCATTAAAAAAGGACTTCACAAATTTAAAAGTTTATAAAAATTTATTGAGGTAACTTACAGATTCAGTTGAGGTCTGATTTCATAGAAAAACACATTAAGTTTTCCACCAAAAATTGATTTCATTCCAGACTGTAGCCACAAGTTGGGTGGTACTTCTGCAGTTGCAGTATTAATTCAAAGTCATAGCTCAACATGATCGGCAGGGGAAGGTGGTAGATAAACCCTATTTTTAATGAAATCCCACAAGAGATAAATCTAACAGGTTCAAATCTGGTAACCAAGATGGCCATGCAATTGGGACTTTCACGAACAATCCATCAACCTGGGAATCGAGTATCAAGAAAATCTCACTCCTAAGGAGTTGTGAGTGGTCTTGCTGATACTAATACCGTCCATCTTGGTCATCATCATCATCATCTAAGGAATTAGAAAATTTTGAAGCATATCCAGATAAAAGATACATTTACAGTTGCCTCGTGGAAGAAGAATGTGCCACACAGTTTTTGTTTGCTTAGGGTACAAAAACCATTGACCTTCGGGCTATCACAAATGTGCTGCAAAGTTTCAAAAGAGTTTTCACTACATATTCAGCAATTATGGGTGTTCATCTCACCACTGACGTGAAAGATTGACTCATCACCAAAAATTACATTTTCAAAAAATATATCATTGACTGGAATTCTATCCATCATTTCCGCACAAAACTGTAACCTAGCAACTTTGTTATCATCTGTATGTGTTTGATTCAACACAGTTAGTTAGTACCGCTTCAAGAGCAATCATTTATGTAATACACGCCAAACAGTCGTTTGTGGAATGCCAGTCTCACATGATGCACATCTAGTTGATTTCTTTGGATTAAGTACAAAGCCTTTTTTTTTAGTTATTCCACAGCAGCTTTAGGGATGCGTAGGCATTCTGGTGATTTTGTATGTTTAACAGAACACCCTGTCTCAACAAAGGTTTGGTGCCAAGAGTAAATTGTATGCCTACTTGGAAGCTTCCTACCATACTCTATGAAAATTACGATGAACTACAGTTGCTGACTACAAATCATGAAACCCAAACATGTAGCAAGCATGTTCTGCACCATTAAATGTATCCATTCTTAACAACACTGGTGACTGAATTCAGTATTAATGAACTACACGAATCAAAACTTGATGTGCTTCAACAGAATCTATAGGTTATCTAAATAATTTTTTATATACTTATATAAAGTTGTGAATTCCTATTTAATCCCCTAGTATAATGAAGTATTTTTATAAAAGAAAGGAATGAATTGTAATGCATTTGAGCAAAAAATAAATATAACGTAGCACCATGATAAAATATAAATACAATTTACATTTGGTTATGTTGACATAAATTAATTCACTTATAATTTATCATAAAAATATTAACAGTTTAACTCCTTGTGCAATACATTAACTAATATAAATATTTTGTTTGTTTTATATCACTATAGTGATGACAATATATCAAAAAGATGAAGTAAAGTCAAAATACACTTAAAGCAAATGCGACTACATTTTTGAATCATTTTAGTTTGAAATCAACTTTTTCTTTATGTGGAGAAGAAGAAAATCCAAAGAAAAATATCAAACATACAATTGTATCAAGCAAAAAAATTCTAAATACTGCCAATATTTGAAGTGACACAAATATACAAAGTATATATGGTAGTGTAACAAATTTACAAAATATTAGCACGTGATATGGTCTTTGTTATCAGAATTATATTAGTGAAAAAGCGGTTAAAAGCATATCCTTGAATGACATGAAAAAGACGATACTTATTATGATATTGCCAGAAATAAGTTACTTGCTTACAAAGAAAAGTTCAATTTATGGTGAAATTGTTCTTTTACCAGAAATTTGCAAACATTTCATATAGTGTGTAGTTGAAACAGGTTTTAAAACCCACACTCGCATTGAATATCACATCAAGCTAATATCTTAAACTTTAATATTCTACTGATAAAAGATTTTAATTTGAAACTTTGTTGCTTAACTTTTACAATTTAATGTGCAAACTGATGAAAACGCACCAGAAATTTTCAAAGAATCGCTTGAAGATTATACCATAAAAATTTCAAAGAGAAATATTGATATTTGGCCATGATATGAGTTAAACACAAAAAAAAAACATTAAAATTTCTATCACATTTTTGACTAAAAATGCATTTTAGACAATGTTCTCCCAATTTTAGATCAAGTTAAATTTCACATTCATTATCCTCCAGAAACAAAATATTATAAAAATTAGCAATTAGAATGACTTTATCACTTTTTCATGTTTTTAAGTGACTTAGGGATGTTCCACTCACCTAACAGTAGATAAAGATACACAAGACTGTATATGACAAATTAGTTTATATCTAAGTGGAAAATAGCTAGTAACTGGAGAAAAATTGTATTTTTAATCTATATCCTCAAAAATGATTGAAACAGTCATATGTTAGATGAATTTTTTTTTTGTGAGAAAATACACAGAATTTGAAAAATCTGAAACCTCAGAAGCTAGATGCAATTTATCCATTTTACTGGTCTGTTTCAACCAATTCATCACTTATTTTATGCATTATTTAAATAATTTTTAACATTATGAGAAAAAAGAGGTGGTGGAACTATAGGAGTGCAAGTATTGTGCTCCTGAAACCAAAATATCAGTGAGATTTTTTCACCAAGATTACACCATACATTAAACAAACAAGTATGTTGAAAGTATATTGTGACAGTCTTTCGGGTACTTTTTTTATTAGTATATTTGATTAAGGAATGAAATCTCTGAATTTTTAAACAGAATTATTGTAATCTATTATATTAAAATATTTGTTGTGGTTTTATTTCAGGGATGATTCAGCAGATTTAATGAACATTTTAAATTGAATTAACAATCTGAATCATTATATGGTGAAAGGTGTTGAGTGGGATACACTGTACTGCCTTGTTTACAGCAATGTGGTATGTAAAGTGTCTTATCAGGGCATCAAAAAAATTATTTCTTTTTGTGGAAATGACAGAACACAATGTGATTATTGTAACCTTTTTGAGGAGATAAAACATAAGATTTTGCTATATTAGCATAATAAAAACATTTTTTTATTATAGCTTTGTTTTTGTGTAATAAAGCTCTGAAACATTTGTAATTGCATTATAGGCACTGTTGTATTTATTTTTTTCTTAATAGTTTTTGATCTAATGGTAACAGAACACTGACTGGCAACTGACACTGACTAAGGAAATTTTCATAGTAATTTTTTTATTCTTTTAATGTTTTACCTTAAAATTTTAATGAAAGATAATTTTTGTTAAATATGTTCAGTGGTGCATGAGAAACTTATCTACAATTAGAAGTAGTCTCAACAAATTATTTTAATGCACTGATCACTTTAATGTGCATTTTGGATAAAAACAAAAATACTGGGTTTTAATTATTAAAAAGAAATCAACAGTTGTGTAAATATGTGATTAGCCATATTTTACAGTATACACTTAGTACAACCTAACTCTATATTTTTTGAATCGTACAACATTATTTTATCTCATCATTATATTTATTTATTGCATTACATATTTGATTAGTTATGATATCAGAGTGAGCTGCCCTTTCAATAACAGCAAAATAAGTATATGCGTGTATGCTAAAGATCATACAATGCAGCTATTATTAGAAATGAATATCTTTCTTGAGTCACAAATATTAAACGAGATTGTTTTAAATAAACTAACAGTACTTGTTCTCCTTTATTACATTAATGTAACAACAATATTTTACAAAATGCACTTATGCTTATTATCTATCCTCTGTATTTTTTGAATCCTGTAACAATTATGCAAAATATAAAATTTTCTTTTTATAGGACTGTCATCCATGATTTTATTCCCAGAATCTTATTTCAGTAATTCAGCTGCTTCTGAATCTTATAAATAATCTCAAACTCCATGACTTATTTAAAATAAATAAATGGGATATACTATCAATTTTGAAATAAGTATATTTTGTTATTTTTGTCTACTTCACGTTGATAATTTAGAGCTTGTGATAGAATTATCTTAAGATTATGTCATCTAAGGACTAATGTACTGGATTTTATACAACTATTTGCTAGAGGCATGAATAAAAATCAGTGACATTTATTCAAAACCTAAAATTTATAATCATGAATATGTATCAGTAACATGTATGACATACATTGCCTGTCCAGATAAATAGTAAACAGGCTTTTTAAGAAGATTATTTAAAATTTCACAACTTTCTACACCTGCCTTTGAGGTATGTAGTTAAGTGTATAGTGGCACTATTGCTAGAGTTTCTACTGAGTCCTACTGAAATTTCTGTCTATAATTATTGTGAAAAACTCAGTCATTCAGTTTTTATAAAAAATTGAATTCCAAATTCATATCTGTGTAATTCTATTTGTATTAAAACAAAAAGGCACATTATGAAGAAAGGGAATATGCTTATTTCAGATTAAACATGATACCAGCTCTGACAAAATTATAAAACAACTTTGCAGACCAATTTTTGTGAAGTACTGCCCTTCCATGACATCCTGTTTTAATTAGGTTATCAATTGATAATTTTTTTATATCAATGACAAATTTATTATTGTTCAAATAAGCCTGATTGTAATCATAATTTTTTTCTGCATTGTATTATAATATCTTAAAAGGTTTGGCTTAACATTTCATTAGCTCTATCCCATTACTTCTAGCAAATGATTACATGAGATTGTTGGATGTTGCCAAATGAAAATAAAAAGTGAAATTTAAATTGTCATTTGTATGGACTTGCTCATACATCATATAATGTGTTATATTTTTATTTCTTGTAAATGAATATTTAATGATCTCATCTTTTTTTAAATGAAATAAAGATATATACATAATATTTTAGGAAATAGATGGGAATATAATTTATTGTTTACATAATATATATCTAAATTACTTAATTTGCATTAATATTCACACACATGTACAAGTTCTTAAATTGTTGAAAATGATCAGAGCATATGTACTGAATTTACTTTACCAATAAATAATATTGTTTTACTTTTGCAGATTTTTTACAAAAAGCCATTCTCTGTTTTCTCTATTGTATTTATGTTAATTAGAATATTTTTGTAAATATTCATTTAATTAGACTTTCACTGTAAAAATAGATTATATTGTACAATGTAAAAATATACGATACACTCGTATATTTATATATATATATATATATATATATATATATATATATATATATATATATATTTAAAGTAATGTAAATTATGTTATATTTTTTAATAAGTGATGTTTAATTTGTATTTAATAAACAAATATAAAAAAAAGTGTATTACATATTATTTAATTTATCCATATCATTTGTACTTTTTTTTTAGAATGACTTTTCTTACCATAATTCTCCTAACTCAATTCTTCTCTTGATTTTGGTTTCTTCCATTTACACAGTCATAAGTCTGTTGGTTTTTTCAACCTGCCTTAAGATATGTAATGTCCATCATAGCATCCTGAATTTACCCTACGATTGTTTTTCAAACAGTCAAAAATCTTTCTCAGCTGATTTTTTTTCATAACCAATTTATAACATTGTTTCCATTAATAACTGTTTCTGCATTTTTTTAACTCTCTTAGGGAACCATGTTAATACATCAATAATTTCTCAAATTTTCATATATATCCATGATTCTCCTTTATTACTTTGAATTTAATATTCTTAAATATGTTCCTAGTGATAATTTTATACAGGAGGGATTACCATGCAATTAGTACAGTGCAACCATTTAGGCTAACAGTTTTTAAACGAGTAAATAATACATTTTCAAGTCAAACAGAACTTTCTCGGAAAGAAGTTAATTGTAAAACAAAATTCAAGAAACATAGATTCTTTATGGGGTCATTGCTTTTTAAGGAGATATAATTTACAACAGATATTAACTTATTCAGATCTAATCATCAATATAAAGGTAAGACAAATTCAAATCAGACTCGTGAATGAGGGCATTAAACTAAATCTTCCAAAATTTTGATTAGATTGTGTGAGGATTAAAGACGGTTGACATGTTGCGGTTGATGAAATTATTTAAGAAGTAGGTAAGTTATGAAAGTGTCCTATCCATTGTCTCCGAAGCACTTTGTGTTCTACAAATTCTATATGAGGTGGGTTCAAAGATTTTGGACACAAAATCAAAAATTTGCCTAAGGCTCCTGAATCAATTTCAGTCAGAGGAAATAATTTTTTTCATTGAGTGGTCATGTGACAAGACATGGATCTATCACTACACTCCCACGTCAAAATCAGCAAGTATGGAGGGGAGGAGCATCTTGCCCTGTAAAGGCAAAAACAAGTTCATCAGCTGGAAAAGTCCTAACAACACTCTTTTGGGACTGGAAAGACATGTTGCTCATTGATCTTCTCCATGAACATCACATTGTGAAGGCTGTGTACTACTGCCAGCTCTTGCACAAAGTGAGTACCATCTACAGGAACAAAAGGCACCATTAGCCAAACAGAGAAGTTATTCATCAACTTCTGGCCTCACTCAGCCATTACTGAGCCACTTGAGATGAAATTTGCTGGGAGACCTTAGAGCGTCCCCAGTATTTATCTCCCTGTGATTTTTGTTTTGGTCTGTTGAAGGAGCCACTGTGAGAACACCACTTCCAGACTGACAACTAAGTAGAATAGTTTGTGCACAAATAGCTTGGGACATCCCCAAACTTTCTTTAAGGATCCACAAGCTCTCACACATTGTAAAAAATGTGTAGAACTTAAAAGAGTGAGATAGAAAAATAATAGGTTTGTTTTGTATTTTTATACTGTTAAAAAATCAATGTATATTTGATTAACCTAGTATATATTGTTTAGATCACCCAACCACGGTGGTAGTAACAAAAAGGAATTGTTCAAACTTTCCCACAGCAGTATAAGGAAAACCTTATAGGAAACAATACTAAATTAAAAGACACAGACAGCGTTTTGTTTCAGGCATAGGTTAACACATGCACACAACAGCACTGGGATTTACATTTTGATTCAGTCAATTTACAATTGAAACATAAAACACTTGAGCTTAGGATGGTAAGCTAAACAAACAAATGTTTATTTATGTTTACTAAGATTGTAGTGAGTACAGTTTCAGTAAACTGTACTAAAAACTGAATTGTAGAATAATAAGTGTACAATTAAGTTGTAAATGGTTCAAAATATTTGTGTCTTCACTCTTGCATTAGATCGATGTTACACTAGCAAAAACAATTTTCATTGGAAAGTACTATTAAGTAGCATAAAACTATCTGTTGTAACTTATCATTACTACAACGTATGTGAGCTGCACCATAATTTACATTCTTAACTTAAGAATTAGTGTAAACAAAATAAATGTATTATCAAAATATCTTAATATATGTAGTTATTGCCCTATAAAACTGGAAATGAGCTTTGATCAATCACCAGAAATGATTGGTATAAGAAAGAGAGCTAGTAAGAGTGAGTGATTGATGATTTATTTATACTGGTAATGCCGAGATTCAAACCCCTCTTTCACTTAAACAGTATTTAAAATATAGTTAATACAGTTCTTTTATCTGACATTAGTTTAGTAAGGTATACGCATGAAAAATTATTACAATAATATATATTAAAAAATAATAAATGAGAAAAGTAACAAATATCTCAAATTAATATTTGTAAAAATCAAAGAAGAATATCACTAATGTTAGTGATATTCTTAAAAGATAAAAATTTATTTTGAAACTATTACTTTTCTACTAAAGATAAAATTGAAGCATGTCTAAGTACACAAAACACGTTGACTTGTCACATCAGTAATGAGGTCTTATATCTTACCATTTTTTTTTCCTTTATAAGGAAAATATTTAAAAGTTGCGATTGAGTAATATTTTCAAACTTTCAGTAATTAATAATTACACAAAAAGTAACATGAAATTTTTTTTTTAAATTTGATTCTATTTTACAAGTTAACAATTGCCAAGGTCTTCTTCTTGCAGACAATCTATAAATATCCCTTATTTTACTGGATTTCTCAAATAGATCGTTTTTAAGTTTTGTATTATTGAAAGTTGAGTGTATGATTAATTATTCTCCACACTTACCCACTTTCCACTACTTATATACAAGAGTAATAAGGTGTTTTAGTATGTATATTGCGGTGCTGTTTACAATACAGTTTTATTATTCACTACAAGTAGTACAGTCAAGATAACAACATAGATTTTATCAAAACTTTCTTGATTTGATACTAAAGACAACCACCCATTTTAATTTATGCTAGACCGAGTACACTTCACTTCACACACTGGCATGCCTTTCCAACTCAAATTTTCATCTGTATAAAATTTTTCATAACAGAAACTCTGCATAAACATCATCAGTATACTTATACTTTCTTGAATAAGATTATATGTTGTACAAATGTATTTATATATACTTTTATTTACAACAGAGCATAATCATTACATCAACATGCCTGCTATTTTTTTTCTCAAATCATTAACAGAGGTGAGTACAGTTTTAATTTTTTTAATTCACAGCCATAGCAAATGTGTAGATCATATGCATGTGACGTTTATTGTAGCAACTGTTGAACTAAATTGGAAGATAGATTATGCTCAACAACAATTTACAAAAATGTTATTTAAAATTTAAAGCTAGGTGGTCATTTCTATAATTAAACAGTCATAATCAGTATGTACTCCAGAAAAAGTATAAATAAATAACTGAAAACACTGATTAAATTAATTACAAAACAGTGTAAAATATTTGTTGTAATGTAATACAATTTTATCATTTCAGGTTAAAAAAAGAATAGAAAGTATCAATTTAGCTTATAAACATCTAAACCATTCAGATTCCAGTTTTAGATACTTGGGAAACATGCTTTTTAATGATGATGCAGAAACTTTGTTATTGATCAGCAATAGGAAACCTATGTCTTTGTAATTTTAAATTTTATAAAAATCCTTTTGTGAAAGTTTATAATTAAAATAAACTCCCTTAACTTTTCATTTTATGTGGGATTATCTCTTTGGTTTAAGTTGATGCTCTCCTTATGTTTTTAGAGATTAGTTTTGTCTATCCAACCTATATGAAGTAATGAAATTATAAACTGTTATTTTGAAAACGGCTTTTATCTGTTTCTAATTCTACAAAAAAAGTCTAATGTACTAAGAAACAAGTAAATCTGTTCATATTTCACTAAATGGCTCTGAAAATTAAATTTTGTGTTCAATTCATTTGAGGATGAAAAGCAGATAAGAACCAAAAATATCTGTTTTTCACTAGTCTTACTCTTGTCAGAGGTTTTAATTCTATCCGTTTTGCAGGTGAATATTATGTCTAAAAATTATATGTAAATTGTAATTGCAATGTTGATATGATTGAAAATTACAACTGTATTGTGAATGGGAGTAATGACAGTGAGTATTCAGACTACAATACTAATATTCAAAGCAAAGAACCGACATGTAAACAATGAAGGACTTAACTGGTCCAAGCACTGAGTGAAGGGATGATTGAGTTGAAATGTTTGAATACAAATAGAGTAGTGAAAGAAGAATAAGAAAAATAGTAGTAATGAATGGTAACAAAATATTTGTAAATATAGCCTCATTACTGATGCTTTATATAAAAACAAATAAGTCTACACCTACATCATAAATGATTTTTTTATGAAAGTAATATTTACTGTGTGATAAAAATTTGCAGGATACTTATGTGACAAGTGTGATAGGAAATCTTGGCATTCAAAGACAACATAATCTTAAAATTAAAAGATGGGATGCTGAATCTATTAATGATGTAGCTATCAATGAAAAACTGAATTCATCCCTTAATTACTAACTATCTTTAGATTGAAAGCTTGTATATAGAAAGATGTGGTAGAGAGCCTATGTAAATACAAAAGTACAAGATAGCTGGAGAAGCACATATTTTGGAGGTAACCAAAAATTATTAGTATAAATCCTAATAAACATCACTGAAATAATGTTTTGTTTTTTGTTATAGTTGCAGGTATATCCTGAGTATGAAAACAATACATATATCCTTAATAAAAATTAATCAACAAAAGTATAAATTTCTTACTTTGGATTATTAAGATTACTTTTAAGAACATTATAAGATTTTCTTTATATTGTGTGTTTATGCAAGAATATATTTATTTTAATTTTCTCACTTGGTCATTATTGGCTTTCATTCTCTTCTTTTAGACTGGTTGTGTGTTTTTATCTGATGTTTTTTTTACTTTTTCTGTAAAATTATCAATTTTGTCTGTAGCCGGTTATCAATTTCATGACCATTCATACACATTAGCATGCAAATTAATCCTAACACAGGGAGTTTTTTCTGTGTTGTGGCTATGCTGCTTGAACATACCCAATCTTTAAATTGTCTATATAATTTGAGGTTATTGTTCTTTGGTTACTTAACAATTTTCGTGTTATAAATAGTATACTTTATTCCATGCGTCTTGAATATATAATAATGGACATAACTCCAGGAAGCGTTTGAAAATTGTTTCACGTTCTGAACATACAGTACAACATAACTATAATTAGCTTAAGAGTGTGGTGTTGAACTAGGGTCAGTGAATGCTATTTTGAAACGGTTTAAAGAGACTGGTTCCTTTTCATCTCAAAGAGAAGCAAATGTGGCCGTAAAAGAAAAGCTGCTTCAACAGAAGATCTGATATTTGTGAGAAAAAGTAAATTTTATCAAAAATTATCTATTGTGGACTTACATCAAAAATTAGCAGCCAGTGGAACAGATTTACATGTGATTTATTGTAGCTGGATAGTAAGTTCGTTGACCAGCTAAAAAGCAGTTTTTAATATACAGCAATGCAAAAAAGATTCTGATGGCCCAAAGCAAACGCTAACTGGATCAAAAAAGACTGGGAAAATTCTTTGCTTTCTGACAAGTCAAACTTTTGTTCAAGGACAATATGTTAAAAAAGCATCAGATGAAACAATATTACCGGCTCATAACCAACATCCCATAAAAAAATGTTTTGTGGTTGTTTCACATTTAAAGGCCCTTGTTTATTACTTCCAGTAGATGGTATGTTGAAAAGTGATGGATATATTAAGATTCTGAAGGAAAGGGTTGTGGCACAACTTAAAACAAATTCCAAAAGGCAACAGAGTGTTTCAATAAGATTTGGCAGCATGCCATACTGCCAAAAAAGTTTTGAAGATTGAAACATTAAGTACTTCTGTGGTCACGCAACTTCCCAGACTTAAACCCAATTGAATATATTTTGGGAATTATAAAAAACAACTGAAAAATGAATTGTACAACAAAAATTGACTTCATTAAAGCAATATCAGTATGCTTCATGATGATGAAATCAAAAAATGCGTAGTACGTTTATTGAATTGATACTAAATCTTGTACATGAAGTTATGAAGAATAAAGGAAAGAGGACATACTAATTACTAGTTATTAAAAAATTGTATAGGTATGAATTTTTTTCTAAATAAAATTACTTTTTATTAAATAACATCTGTGCTCGGATTAATTTGCATGCACCTGTGTGAAAGATTATTTATTTACAAATTTGTTATAGAGTACCCAAAAGGAACAGTATTTCTTCATCGTTATTTATAGCTGAGTAATTCCAGGATAAATAGAAAATAGGCTTTTCATTTAATCGTTCTTTGAGAAATTCTTCAAGCCATTAATTACTGATCCACTGCAGGTCCTTACATGGAGTGTGATCGTTTTTTATAATTGCATGGCACAATTAGTTTTGTATCTGGGCCTTAAGGTAAATCTTAGAAGAAACTAAAACCTCTCTGGACACGATCTTTCAATTCTTTGTCATCAAATGTACATAGAAAATCTTGTGTAACATCCACATCTAAAAGATGTAGTAGATTTTTTTTGTAATATATTCTTCAAAAGAAATTTACACAATCGTAATTAAGCCAATTTTGGATGGTAATTTTGTAGTCTTCATTTTATACTTTTTCTTCTTAATTTTGTTGGATCGAGTATATCTCCAAGTCAGTATTCGGCGTAATCCATTGTAAACTTCAGTTTTTTATATTCATATCCAAAACTAAAGAGTAATTGCATAATTTATATAATAATTTTACTTATGTTTAATCTCTTATATCTTACTATAAATCCCATTATTTAAATGTTTTAAAAAAGGCTTAACTTAGCTCTACATCTTATTGGTAATTTGATCTTTAACTAAAATACATTTTCTCAATAAGTTACTACAAAAAAATTCTGTGAATGTTTTTTCTCATATTTTCTGACTTATTCCTAAAATAGAAAAATATCACTGTCTTTAATAAGTAAATTATTTTCAAGAAGATTTTAAAGGAAAACTTTTTTTTTAAGTTTTCCATAATTTTTTTTGTAATTATCTTCAAAAAAATTTCTTAAATTGTATTCATGTAAATAGTTAGCATAACCTCTAGAACTGAAAATTTAGTCATTCCTATTACATTTCCATATGAACTTTATATTATTTTATTGACAAAGAATTTATTCCCCATTCCAATGAATTGACAAGCTTTTCTTTGCCCCGAAACTTAACTCCTTGATAAAAATAAAATAATGATTGAATCCATAACTTTGCATAATATTTTTACAAAATCGCAACCCCACCCAAAAAATAATCTAATAAACTAGCAGCTAAATGGGTATAGTGCATAAATAATCTATCACTTTTCACCACAAGCAGTGCTAGTGTAGCACTGACAGAGCTGTTGTAGTCGCCCACTATGTTATGACGTCACAGGTGAGCAGTAGAATTGAATAAATGAATAATATTTAAAGTTAAAAAAGTATTGAAAGGGGCTGCTAGTACTGTCACACCCATGCAAATATGTTGTGTCTATTGTTCACCTTGGAAGTGGTCGAAGACTCATTTCTCAATGAAGAAGATATTTATCTGCTCAGTGATATCTTTTCAATAGCTTCCTCAATTTTCGTTACCGATTTTGGGCTGTCTTCTCTGGTTGGACCAATTTTTATTAAAAAAATGTTAACTATAATCACTAATGCCGATTCTAGCTGCACAATTACATTTTCACTTTGAAGGAAATTGCAGCAATCTGTGCATGCAACAAACATTACCTTAGGAGATCTATTTTGGTAAATTTTCTTTGATTCGAAATAGCTCACCTTTTGAATGTTCTTAAACTCTTAAAGATTGCTACTTCTTCATTGTACAATGGACAATTTCTCAATCTTGCAGAATGATTCCTTTGACAGGTGAAACGGACAGTGGATCCCTGCATGGGTCATCAGACTCAATGGCTCACAATATACACAATTTGTTTCCTTGTACAATGTGCCACTATGTATCCAAATCTCTGACATCCAAAGCACCACAATGGATTCGGGATAGTGAATGTACATCTAATCTATTGAATCCAGATTTTATTTTTCCCGGACTTCGGTTTATTAAATGTCAGGACTTGCGACGCCGAGATATAACTTCTCTGTTTTGTTGTGAATTTAATTGTCGACACGGATGTTCATATAACTCTTCTACGATTTCCTCTTCAGTGAATTTCAACTAGTCCCTGCACACAACATCACCATTAACTCTCTCAAAGATTTGACTAATCTCTTAATAAGTTCTCAATAAAGAACTTATTTTTTCAAATAAGTTCTTTATTGAGAACTTATTTGAAAAATGTTTTCTTATCTTTCGATAAGAAAACATTTTTTAAGTAGTGAACAATTTATAAAAATACACTGTAGAAGAAAAACTCCAGATAATGCCTAGGACTGAGGAAAAATTCAGCTTTAAAAATACTACAAACAGAGAATGCACAATTTTTGGAGCATATTGGCTTAAACTAGTAGGATTAAAATAAAAAAGCTGATAACACAGTTGTAGGACTTTCTTGTCAAGTGGCTTTTTGATGCACAGCTTACACACCCATACATACACAACTTGATTTAAAATATTTGTCATTTTATTCAAATATAATATTGTTTGTTTATTTAATTCAACTAAATTGTGCACACATATGCTACCTCAAAAAGTATAATAGTTTGTTTTTTGGCTCTCTCTTTTAAAAAGAGTTAAACTTGAGATTATTAGTAGCCGATTATAACAAATAAATGAAGAAATAATTTTTTAGTAGCAACTAGCCTATTTCTTATTATAGTGATGTAACTTTACAACAGCAGGTAACCAAATGTTCTGCTAAATATATTTATTGTTACTTTTGAAATAGTAGCAACTGAAATAGTATATTATGAACGGTTAGAACTTAAAAAACATAACTTGACTGTTTATTCCAAATTAATGACTTGATTGGTTTTGCTCTTCAGTTTTCTCATTATTTTATTGCAAAAGGATTAACATTTTTATTATATACCAATTTTCCTCTTTCAAGATGACTGCGATTGAAATTTGTTAAAACTTTATTTTCAAATAAAACACAAAATATTATATTTTGTTAATGGTAGCATCTAGTACAGCAGATAGTTTATTCCATCTATTTGAGTGCTGAGATATTTCATATTTTAGTTTTGGTACAGTTTAAATTTAGTGGATATTAGTATAAAACACAATTTGTAAATACTGTTTTTTTCTTTATTAAATACGTTTTATTAATAATTATTGAAAGTCGCCAAGTAACGGCGAGCTTGTGGTGTAAGCATTTTAGAAAAAAATAGAATCTGATGTTTCTGTAGCCAAACAATAATATATTGTTTCATGCTTAACGACACTGATAGTTTTTCGGAAAGGGTAATGATAAGGACCATTGCCAATAACTATTACAGACTTAGAAGGAAGGTTAGGAACTAACTTTTTTTTCAGCCCGTTTCAAATAATTTTTAGTATTCATGTAATTGTGGTAATCACATTTTTTTTATTTCTTTATTAAGTGCCACGAGCCGTCGAAGCCATTCAACGACAATATTTATACGAGCTTTAGTGTGGTTATAAATTTGTATCTTTTTCGGAATTCCTCCCCCACCCAAAAAAAAAACCACAATTTTTTAACCAATCGGCCAAAAATCAATGTACTTTTAATATCCAATAAGAATTAGATGGGAATATGCATGTTTCAAAATAGCAGGAAATATTGATATTAACAATAACCAGGTTGGAGAAACAACCCGATTTCTCACTAACATGCTCTTTTATACCTGTAATTTTAAACATTCTCCATATTATCATATTTTACATATTAAAAATATAACCATTATTGCTTATAACTATAGATATAAATTATAAACACTCATATAATCAACCAAACTTCACCTACGCTCGCTAACCTCCACTAATTAACAGTAATGTTTTGATTATCTAAATAATAAATAATTGCTGAATTTATTATTTAAATATTCAAAACATTACTATTAATTAGTAGTTAAGTTTGAGTGTACTGTTAGACTGAGCGTACGTGCTTTTTTGAGTGTACTGTTAGAGCGTAGGTTAAGTTTGGTTAGATTATATTTATAAAACTCACTAAAATGGTCTAGTGGTGAACTCGTCTTCCCAAATCAGCCGATTTTGAAGTTGAGAGTTCCAGCGTTCAAGTCCGACTAAAGTCAGTTACTTTTACACGGATTTGAATACTAGATCGTGGATACCGGTATTCTTTGGTGGTTGGGTTTCAATTAACCGCACATCTCAGGAATGGTCGAACTGAGACTGTACAAGATTACACTTATACATATTATCCTCTGAAGTATTATCTGAAAGGTAATTACCGGAGGCTAAATAGGAAAATGAAAGAAAGATTATATTTATAAAATAAATAAATATAAATGGTTATATCTGGTTATTGGTTATTTCTACTGTAACAAATTTTTCTTTCAATATATTTTGTTTACGTTGAATTTTTATTTTGAAACATGCATATTTCCAACTAATTCTTATTGGATATTAAAAATACATCGATTTTTGGCCAATTGGTTAAAATTTTTTTTTGTGGGGGGGGAATTCCGAAAATGATCCATAAATTTCTTACTTTTTGAAATATATTAAATTTATTATTTTTTGTTACTACTTATTCTACTTTTCTGAATTCGTTCACAAATTTTTGTTCCTTCTGTTCTTCCACCACTTTCAAAAATAGTGTGCCAACAGCATTCTAATATTTTTTTAAATCTTTCATTTTCTGTCTTACTAATTTTCCTTTGTTTTTTTTACTCTCTAATTTATAGTCCACCCACTCTATAAACGATTCATTCATCCATTCACAGTGCATGTTAGTACCAATGTTGTCAAAGCAACATTTTTATGCTTTGTATTAACTCCTTCCATATATCTTCATTTCCCAGTTTTCTATTGTTGTGTTCAATGGCATTTTTTTGAGAAATTTTATATCCATCACTGCACTCTTATAATAAGAGTAAATGTTGAGTTTCACTGAGTTTGAGGAAAAATATCTCTGAAACAAACTTTTTGTCTGAAGTACAAATATAAAGTTGAATCTTAAAAATTTATTCTGTTTAGTTTATCGTTTTTACTTGTTTTTAACAGTATTTTATATTTTAGATGCTTTATTTGAAGATTTTATTTTTTAGATAAATTCAGTAAAACAGAAAATTTATAGATTTCTAACATTCAAATACTTTGGCTTATTATAGCTTTCAAAATGTATAACCCTAGACTTGTTTAAATTTTACAATATCATTCATCATAGAGTTTTGTACAAATTTGTAAAATTTTTAATTATTGACTTATAATTTTACATATTTTTGATCCTTTTTAATGATGAACAGGATTTTTTTATGACAATTTTTGTTTAATTTATTAAAATATTGAGTACATGGTAATAATGAAAGTGTGTCATTGCCAGATGAGTTTTATACCTTTGACCAAGTACATAATCTATCTGTAAAAGGAAACGGTTTCTGTAAGTGAAGGGAATCTAATGTAAGACTAATATAACCAAGTAAATCTTTAGAATTTGTGAGAATGTTGCACGAGTTAACTCAAATTAAAATCGCAGTTCTGAAATAGGCTTTTTTCAAAATTAGTTAAAAAAAAATCTTTCAAACAAAGCTTTGAAATTTTTTTATCAATTATCTGGTAAAAACTGAATAGACTAAATTTTCTTTTAAGTATGTGAAGATGTGACAGTTAATTTGAAAATATCTAACCTTAAAATTGATTACACATAATATTTATAAAAATAAATCAAATAATGATAAAGCTAATTAGATAAGAGTAAATCAGAATATTTCAATGGAATGCATTCTGCTTTTAAAATCTTCATGTTTGTGTTTAAAATACAAGCATGAAGATTCATCCTGATATGGGAGATTGCACTTGATTTGTATGTGCAATGGCAGTAATGACACTTTTATTTGGAGTCATATTCATATTGTAATTTGATGTTACAATTCAGCAGTAATAAACAACTAAAATTTTAATTTAAATACATTAGATGGTTTAAAATAAAGTAATTAAAACTTATTTAACTCATTTATTAATTTTCTTTATGTTAAATACTTATTTTATTAAATTTTATGTTGCTATTTAAATTGAAACTCTATAGTTTTTCTTTATCCTTCCAGTTCCTTTATTGTTTTGAGCTAAAACTATTTAATAAAAACTAAATGTAAGAAAATAGATAAAATATTGTTGCCAGTGTCTTTATTAATTTAAAATAACACACTATGTTATACCTTATAAAAGATTATAAAGTTATGAACCATGCAACTCGTAAGGATTAGTTAGTATCATATGTCTCATGTCATTTTAAAGTAGATGTACTGTAAGCAATTTATTTTCTCTCTGGTTTCCTAGTGGTATTCTATAAAAAAATACATAAATAGCTATATTATTACACAAAGAAGAAGAGGGTTTTTGTTTGTTCAGAATAAACAAAAGAACTACTCGATCAATCACATTCAAATTTTTACCCATGTCTCTTGGTTTAACTGAAAAGGTTTTTAAATATATTTTATCTCAAAAATCTAGGAAAAAAATATATAGTATTGGAAATTTGCTGGTTGAAGCACACATTTTAATGAATTGAATTAATAAACTAAGAACTGTGAGTCTCTATCACTCGTGAGCTGTTTTTGAACTGAATGATTCAAATCAATTGAATGAATAATATTAAAAAAATAAAAAAATAATAGAATTAAATTTATGTTAAATGTTAAGTAATATTAAAAAACAAAATTAATTTTTACTTAACGATAATGGGCTTTCTGTGGTGACTGAGTGTGAATCTAGAGTGGTGAGGTATGTAAGCTTGAGGTAGGCTAGAGCAATCATCAACTGATAACAAACGCAGCGCTGTTTTGTGAGGTACAATGGGGTGCTCTTAGAATATCTCTGCAATCAATTCTCTAATTTTCAAAATTCAAATGAGGTATCTATTAGTAGGTTGAATGCTAACTTTTGCATGCGTCAGGTACACTCTCAATCTAACAGATTACTGTTATTCGGAAATGTATATATCTGTAGTTATTTTTATACATATAAAACTTCAGTTCATCATCCACAGTGAAATGAATACCCTTAATATTCTTCTACAATTTATTGAAGAATGAATTAAAAATGGTCAAATTTGGCGAGACTGAAGGGTGTAGAAGAAGTTAAATTTTCAACTTATAACATTAGCAGCTACACGCGATGTGTAGATACATCAAATTAATCGTGTTGCAAAGAATTATCGGATCCGTGGATTGTCGAATATAATACATAGGCTCTAAGATATTTTAATTTCTCTATATTTCGCACAAAATTTACAATTGATCCGGTTTCCAGGTTCACTATTCCCAATTCGGTTTTGTTTATTCTAGTCGCTAGAGTATCGCGCATGAAAACCGCTCTGAAATGAATTATTTTTACTTTACGCGCAAAACTGTATAAGCTCTACATGATGATTGGGGAGTTTGCCCAATAAATCTGCCTTCCTTTACCTTGATTGGGACGCTGCCTGCGGGTTGGTGTTTTTTTTCCGCCACATCCGGTCTTTGGACGGTATAGCTCGAGGTAAACCCCCTCCCCTTATTTTTTATGGTTTTTCTCCGCGTACTTCTGACCGAAGGTTTCTTTACTTTACCGCCGAATTAGCTTTTCAATTTCATAGTGTTTGTTACGGCTCACGTGGCAGCCTTTTTGCTAATGCTAATCGGGTGCGGACACCCTCTGCCAGGCTCTTTCTGCTAATTCTTTATCGGCCTGAGCTCTCCGTCGAGAATTTTGGTAGATGCTGTACGCTATATTATGCGTTTTACAAGCTTTATAAAGCGGATTTATCCCCGAATCGCCTCTCCGTAATATTTTTTTTTCTAGTTTGGTCCCGGGACCTCAGTACTGGTGTCCTGGTATGTACGCTTCGAAAGAGAGCAAGTCTATCCCCCCGATTGAGTACGGTTCCTGCATCGTCACTTGCGACGCCTAGTATTTTACTTGGAAGACTGGCGTCTTGGATCGAAATTACTAAGCCGCGTCCTCTTTAGCACTGAATCTCCACTTGTTTGCGTTTTTCATTTTATATTCAACGAAAATTCTCGAACAATTTGTTCGTTTTTATATGTGATTCTTCTTTAGTCTGGATTCCTGTGTCTTTCCCAATACCGCTTTTCAACAGGAAGATGGTATCATCCAATCGTTGTCAAACGGCGAAGCGTTTATTTTTGTCGGCAATCTTTATTTCTTTCCCGATTATACTTTCAACTTTGGCGACGACTTCAAAAAAAAATTTTTGCTGGATGAGAAACCGCGCTTATCTCCCCGTTATCAGATCGTTTTCGACGTTTGGATGAGCAGCGTTTTTAGCGCCGGGTCCTTTGAAATTTACGACTTTAAAATTGTTCCGCTCCTCGCACGCTAAAATACCGTGATCTTCGGCGTACTGGTCGATGAAATACAAGCAGTCATCCTTGTTGACGGCGTCATCGTAATTTTCAGATTACAATTTATTTTTTCGCGGGCGTTGATATTGCCTTCATTGGTGATCCCAAACGGGATCTTCGAGCTAAGTTCTGACTGTCCTAACCTGTTGATTGGCCTGTTGTCAAATGATTCGCCTAAAGAAGAGAGGAGAATCCTTCGAAAGATTCTCATTTCTTCCAAAGGAGAAGTCTTTCTCTTTCTATCAACCCTCGTTCTTTCAGTTCTTCGATTATCGATGCTATTTCGTTATCGTGAGCCGTATTTCCAGCCTTCTTAGATGCGATCAGTAGTTTTAATCTCCCGCAGGTTTCGTTGGGGGTCATCGAAATAAAGGTAATCGACTTTATGATCCTCTTTCAAAGTATTCTTAGAAGGAACTAGTTCTTCTCCTCGATTTATAAGCGCCGGGAGGAAAAAGCTTGCTTATTATCTCTACATACTTGTATCCCGGGTTGGTCTTCATCCGTTTCAGAGCGGAGTTTTTTCTCCTGTGCGCGTTTGTCGCAATCAGAATTTCTTTATATTATTTCAAATCTTCTTCCGTATATAATTTAGATTTTTTCGTAAAAAGCATTTCGAACTTATTGCTGTCCTTATCGAAATCTATAATCGCATCGCCGATCTTCAGTTCGTTTCCGTCGAAGTAAACGCTGTGCACGCTGTCTATGTTGTTTTCTGCGACTCTAATGGCTTCGAGCATATACTCTTGCGCCTGCCCTTTTCGAATGCTAGTCCTAACAGATACCATGCATAACAGGAGAGTAGGGTTCTTCAGACATATGAGCAAGCAAGATTCAAGACTTCTGGAAAAGCTAGTTCAGTACAATCTCGATTCAAAAAACACCAAGTCAGGATGCAGATGGATCAGAGTAATAAGAAAGGATCTAAAGGAAATTGGCCTTACACCAGAAGATACCTCAGATAAGATAAAATTAAACAAGTGAATCATAAAGACTCGCTTCACACTCACAAGAATGTTTTCAACACTAGAAAGGTTACAAAGATCAGAATGTATGAAAAAGTACTGGGAGAACCAGTACCCTCTTATTGAAGAGACTTAGATTAATTGACTGAATAAAGTCATCCTATATGGTCATAAAATATAATAATAATATTATATATATATATATATAAAAAACAAAAAGATATATATATAAAACAAAAAGGTTTCAGATGTAAATTGTTTTCAGTCTCATGGACTGTATTGATCCTATATTATGAGAGCTGACACTTGACTTTTTTGCTTAACTTAACTTTGTACATTGGTCTTCACTATCAATCTATCTACATAGATATCACTTCCTCTTGACTTTTAAATAGTAAATTAGCTTCACAGAGAACTAATTATGGTACTTTCTTTGGTGTACATAGCCACAAATGTTTTAACAAGCATATCCAATTTGCAAATAAACATTTTAGGTGTTGCAGAAGCAATTACTAATCTCTGTATGTGGAAGGTAAAAGGCACTATGCCTATTTTAAGCTTCATATGGACACACACCATAGGCTCATTGTATGGACATGTCATGACACATCTGTGAAGAGTGGCTAAAAAATTGTCATAACAATTGGGAAGAATAAAGTACTATCTGCATATGGTGCTATTAAGATTCAATTAGAATCAAGGTAAACTGCTACTTTCCAGATAGTGCTTATATTCTTCTAAAAAATTGCGGCTGTTGTACCTTTTACCAGTAACTAAATATGTTATTTATAAACAGAAGGCATAGTGCTGTGTACCACTGTACAATAAATATAAGACGTGAATTTGTTTATCGATTGGAATAAGCAATAGTTGAATAACTGTCAATTGAATAATACTATAATCCCGTGCTTGTTAGGCAGTAAGATATACAGCTATGCTGTTCATCAGATCTGTGCCAATTTGGCTTGGATAAGCTATACTTTTTCTTTTATTTAAATAATTTTTTGCATTGCTTTTGCGATAAAAGAATCTATTCACATCAAATTTCTTATCATCTTTTAATCTATTTGTGTCCCATATGTTTTGTTCCTACATTCCTTTTTAATTAAAAACAAATAATTTCAATTGTATTATGCTCAGTTCAAGTCTGACCCTTTCTTTCTTTTTCCTGTTTAGCCTCTGGTAATTACCTTTCAGATAATACTTCAGAGGATGAATGAAAATTATATGCATGAGTGTAAATGAAGTGTAGTTAATTGAAAACCAGCCACCAAAGAACACCGGTATCCACGATCTAGTATTAAAATCCATGTAAAAATAATTGATTTTACTAGGACTTGAATGCTAGAACTCTTGACTTCCAAATCAGCTGATTTGGGAAGATGTGTTCACCACTAGACCAACCCAGTGGGTTCAAGTCTGACCCTAGATATTTTCTACTTTCCATTACCCAGTGTCTGCCTAACTCTGCCAAAACCCCTATCTTATTACATAATATATCTGAAATAATGTAATTCCTTTTCATGTGTGTCTTTTATTTATGATTTGTTAAAAGGATGTTCCAATGCATAATTCATACATATATACTTTTCCCATTAATTCTGAAAGCCAATCTCTTTTTAATTTTTCTGATAAAACTGATACTCACCGATTATTTTAATTGAAATAAAAGGAAATTGAAATCAAAGGAAATGTCATTTCCTTTTTTTATATTAACATTCCAATCTCCCATTACTGTAAAGATCTCATCTCACTTACTTGTTATTAGTATTAGATTAGTAGTATTGTTGTTGTTAGTATTTAGATTATCAGAGATTTCAACACTACACACTATTTTGAAAACCCTGGATTTTCAATTACAAGATTACAAATGTAGCCTTAATAAATTTGGTCAAAGATGTATTTGTTCTGAAGTGACAATAAATAGTTATCAGTGTTGTGGTGAGAATATTTCTGAAAAGAATTGAAGCTACCTTGATGTATCAATTAAACAATTTTTCTAAGTTTAGAATCAAGTTTCTTAGTTATTTTCCTGTAAGAAGGCTAAAAAGGAGGTAAGGTTAAAAAAATTTGTTGCAATTTGGACTGTGTTATACATTTCACATTTATCGGGAATCAAGAGTAGAATCCCATTTGCATATTTATTTTAGGCTTGTTTTTTATTTGGCTTTAAAAATATAATATATGTAGAACAAACGATTTTTTACCCATTTGAACTAGTAGTTATCATGTTATTTTGTTATGTCGAGTAACAGGAATAAATAAACACAATATATACTGTAACAACAACTTTTTTTTTATATTCAGTTCCAACAGGCTCCCTATAAATAAATATATTAAACAAATCATATAATGAACAACTTATTGAAATACAATCAGCTACATAATGTAATATTATCGAAATAAAAATATTTATACATAAATGTTACTCTGTCAGTTAGTTGGCTTTACAAATAAAAGCAGATATACATTCTATGATATTATTATATTAAACCATTTTATTGTATGATTTTAATAAAATTCATTAAATAATTTGAAGAATCTGTACAAATGTAATAATACAATTAATATAATAAATATGTTTAGTTAAAAATATACTTTTTTTCAATAAAATTTTATAAAAATAATGTTTTAAAATTCTATAGCAAAATAAATGCACATTACTGACATTACATATAATTACAATCAGAATAATATTTTGTTGTAATAATCTTTCAAACTTAGTGATTAATCAGTTCAAAATAAAAATAGAATGATATAATAAAATCTTTACTATTTCACAATTATCTACATACATATATTAAAATTGAAATGAAAAAGAGCCGTTTACAAAAACATATCATAACAAATTAGAAAAAAATTCCATGCCAGTGGATACTGAAATGCGATATTGCTGACGTTATAAATACAACAGTATATAATTATCATTCTTGTAAATAAATCAATTTGGCAACACAATAATTATTCCTTCATGTATTAAAAAAGCAAAATCATATTACATTCATACTTAACTACACAAGTTTATAAGATTCTTTCAAATTCAGTATGATTCTACATTACTTTATTATTATTTCTGTTATTATGTCATCTGCTATTTGTCATTTATATATGTATAATTCATTGTTATTAAGATTAAGGGATGAATATGATTACCGCAGTTAAGTATAATTAAAAAATATATTACGTTTTATGAATATTGTCTTAGAATTAAAAACTGTATGGCTGTAGATGGCATTTGAGTTGTTATAAATGTTTTAGTTTAAAAACAAAAAAGTGTATATTTATTATGTGTTTAAAACTATACTTACTTTTCTATCAGTAGTTTTAAACCGATGTAGAAATATTATTATATAGTATATATATTAATAATTAGAATGTTTCAGTTATAATAAAAAAACATTTTTCAGTACAAACAGCAAAAATTGATTATAACAAAAATAATTTATCATAATAATTAGTATTATCATTACTTTTTATATTCTACTGAGACCGTTTTATACAACCCATTGGCTAAAAATCCTTTTAAAAACTCATTATTAAAAGATTGTTTATAATTTGGAAGAATAAATTTAAAAAAAAGTTATAATATGGTATGCCACTTGTTTTATGTATAACATGCTTACTTTGAGTACTACCTTAACCTTTTCTCAGAATCATAAATTTCAAGTCAGCTACATTTTTATCATCACAACTACACTTTGACATCCATGAGCACACATTATTTTATTATTATTCATTTTTCATTTCATTACTCTTGATGATTATGCTTTCATCACTTCACAATATTTCATCAGAATAAATTTAATTTATTAATTTTTGATTTATTTGAAATACCTAACAGTGAATATAAATTAACCATATAAAAGTTTAAGTATCGTATTAAGAATTATGTAAACCTAACTTATGTATTTTTATATCTGATGAAAAAGATAGCTTCAATAGGCTATTCATAATTTATAACAATATATATTTACTTTTATACTAATTCTCAGTGAAATTTTTTTCTATAATTACAGTTTTATTCTAGAAATGCTTGGTACATTTTTGTTTGTCAATTAAATTGTTCAAATATTTCAAAAGAGGTTAATTTTTTTGTTGATGAAATCAGCAGCTGAATTAAATTTTGTTCATATGCAGATTTCAAATAATTCTTGCTTAGAATTATTTAAATCTCACTGGATGATACGTGGTTTAAACTTGTAAAAATTACAGTTTGATAAGTATCGAACACATATATAATTTAAGTATCACATTAATTTATTTAGAATAATCGATTAATTAATTTTACTGCAGTAAGCGATTTAAAAATTAAATTCATGTTACTTAGTATTAGAATAAGCCAATGAGTTTATATTATATAATTATATCATTTTTCTTGTTTAAATTTATAATTCATGCAGTTACAGTATTATTGCTATTTTATCCAAAAATTATAATCATTAACCCAAATAATATTCATTATATTACATGGTAAGTTTGTCATTGAAAATTACAATTCTGAAAATTCAAACCGGTTAACATTCCATTTGGAAAACAAATATATGAAGGAGCCTCTTTCAAACACAATTAATTATTATTGTATTTATTAAATTTTATAAAATATTTTTAACACATTTAGCCTTGAATTTTTTGTATCCATTATTACCCCAACATGTGAATCAGATTTTTTTTTTTTAATTAGTATAAATTTCATAAGTAATTAATTAACACAGTTCAATTATTTATCAGCTACTGATAACACATATAAAAAAAAAGTTTTTTTTTAACAGGCAATAATGACTATTTACACTTCTCTTAATGAGAAAAGGACACTTTTTGCAGTAAGCTGGATAAGATTGAAATTGTTACAGTACTATCAATTTTCACTTGCCAATAATTCATACCAAAATTTACTGTATTAATAAGAAAAACCTCACTGTTGATTTTATTTTTTGTAAGAGAACAAAAGAAAAAACATGTAATAAAAAAAGATTACTGTAAATTTTATTTTTACTCAGAAACTTTGCTAGTTATATAAAAATCTGAGGTTTTGGGATAATTATTAGATAGTAATAATCAACAAGACTGAATGTATTAGCATATTAATCATTATGTATTGAAGAGTTTGAAAGAACTTTTGTTGGCAGTGTTGCCTTAATATAATAAAAAAACTACAAGAGTGAGAAATAAAAATTTATCTAAACATCTAGTTTAACAAAATAATTTTTAACACTCAAGTAATAACAAGTCCTCTTCTTTTTTGAGAAAACAACAACATTATTAGGCTAAAACAATGGATTTTTTTTTCAAAATGTGTTAACTATACATGTAAATAAGAGTGCACCACCTCATAACTAGTAGTCTATCAACAATTTACTCAATAACAATTCTCAGTTTATGCTATTAATAATGTGAGGGACACATTCTACGTGAAAAATTTTTATGTATCCTATACTTATATACACTATACATAAATAGATAATATAATTTGTAATTAATTATGAAACTTTTATCTAAATCTGCATTATGGGACTATGATTCAATTTTTTTCACTTGATAAGATGAACACCTATAATTATATATAAAAAAAATAAACAACAAAATTACTGATACTTTCAAACTAGATCAATTTATAACTTTACAATGATTTCATATTTCTACAAAATTTTGTTCAGCTATCATACATTTTATTAAAAAGGGTAAATGCACTACGGTAAGTATATGATGAATTGTTTTGTGTGATAAAAGGAATCTTAATTTAAATTACAGTAATAATTCTGATCAAATTTACTCTTTATAGAAAATTACCAACATTATTTTTAAAATAAATACCGACTGGAAAAGGTAAATAATGTGAATTATTGTTTTATAAGTGAAATATTTATACGATTTTGATAAAAATCATTGCTTTTAATCTTAAGAATTATAAATATTATACAATAAACGAATAGTTTTTAGTAAGCTTTGGCAAAGTTAAAACTGCTTTAATTTTGAGATATTTTCTAGATTACAAATATTTCTCATATATTTCCGTAACCTAACCAGTCCAGTAATATTTCTTTCTGTTTGAAACATGGCTGTTTATAAACATTTATTTTTTTATAAAATTACAAATCCAGTCACATGTAGTATTATAAGATAGGGAAAATGTTTTTTTTTCACCATTATTATTAATTTTATTTTATTATAATTTATTTGACTGAATCTTTAAATACACACTTGTATTAGTTATACACAAAACAATTCATGGTATAAGAAGATATTTTTAGAATTGGGAAAATATAAAACATTCATTGAAAGTCATTTTATTAATTTTACTCTGAGAATATGAGGAATTCTAAATTAAAATGGAGTTGAAAGTACGATGGAATTAGGTCAAAGAACAGAAAAATTTTAGTAGTTATATACTTAAGGGATGAAGTTAAGGATTAATTATCAGTAGCTAAATACAATACAAAGATTCAAATGACTCGGGTAAATGAAGTAAGTTACAGCATTAAGCTCACTATTTTACACTAAATACAGCACAGCTTTACAACACCTAGAAACCACAACATCAAGTAATAGAATATTTTTTTTTTTATTAGAAACAGTATTAAGAATAAAATGTGGGCAGAACTAAAATAATATATTACATTATTAAATAATAATTATAAAATGATACTCTTATGATTATATAATAAAGTAAACTATGTTCTAAAAATTAATCTAATAAAGCATTTATTGTATGAACGTTCAATATTTTTTAAGCAATTTATTATCATATTTGTATTACATTTACATGATTTTTCCTTTAAAATGTAATTTAAACACGAAAAAGATATTCTTTTTACTTCTTAAAAAATATAACATATAAGTATGACATTTGCTGAACAAACACTGAAGCATCATTAAAAAAAGAACTTCCATCTATATGTTTATTAATACACTGATATTGTTTAATCAAATACTAACTAATTAAAATATTTTCTAACAGTTAATTATTTGAATACTTCTTTTACCATTGTAGCAAAAATAATAATTAAATAAATGATTAATAATGAATACATTACACTAAACTACAGGAAAATTATTTAAATAAAACCAATTATATAATTGTAATTAAAAATAAAACAATGAATAAAGCTAAGTGGTGGATATGCTTAAAAATTTGCCAAATTTTATATTCTAATATAACAAATTTTATTTACAGAAAATTTGTGAAAATGTTTTATATAAAATACTACTTTTACAATGTTTTTTTTTTTTGTTTTTAAATATAACCTTTTTCAGGTAGAATTTATTAACATCAGTTTGCAAAAACGTTTTGCATTGTATTACACTGAAAATAATTTTCTATATGTAGTTTTTAAATATGTTTTCTCTTATTAACATTAAAAATACAAAAAATTAATTATATAAAAAAAAAATTTTTTTTTTTGGTTTTTTAAAAATATTAATAAACTGTATCTATCATGAAAATGTATACTAATACTGTATGTTCATTATTTTGTCTTTAGAATATAAAAGTTAAAATAGTGAAAGATGCCTAACTGATATGTTGCATTTCTAAAGTATATCAGCTGATTATTCTTGTATAACACTGCATTTTTAAATTAGTAATAAATAATTTAATAAACAATGTAATAATTTCATTAGTTTTATTATAATTATTGGTAACCGCCACCACTCAACTGTTAACATTATCTTCTTTTTATAATGTAAATAAATAAATAGCTACACAAACTAATACAACAATATGTAATAATAATAATAATTATTATAATATTAAATATTCATATTGTAATTGACTGAAGGACAGATAATCATGCAATTTCATATGTTGTATATTTATTTACCTTCTCTAATTTTTTTTATGACGCATCTAAATTGTTATTCGTTTGTTAATCCTGAATAATTTTACTATATATATCAAACAGGACAGTTCTTAATTAAGTCACTTTTTATATAATAACATCATTGGTATATGTTTACTTTCATGGTTGACAAACATTCATGAACATCTCATGCATTAATGTTTCTAAAATTGTATGTATGTATCTGCACTAAAAAAAAAAAAAAAAAAAAAAAAAAAAAAAAAAAAAAAAAAATGGAATGAAATAAATTATTTATTGGAAACTCTATAAATGAATGTTTACCAGAATGTGTATACATATAAACATATAATTACAAAAATGTGATATAAACTTTTAAAATATGATAAATTATTAGATATAATTCTTTCAATTATTAAAATTAAACGTTAATACATTGAAAATATTATTACTTGAATAAGAAAGTTAGCTGTGAGAACTGAATTTTAAACAGTTTTTTATATGTTCTATATTTTTATCTAACTTAAAAATCTACTAAAAAACATGGTTATTTTCTTTAGGTTTTTTTAGATTAATTTATGATAAAACAAAATCATGATAAATATTATTAAGGCATTAAGTTTTATATAAAGAACAATTATTATCTTGTCACAAAAATTGACATCAATATTTGGTTATAATTTATTTCATAAAAACTGAATTAATGCCAGTATATATTTTAACTGTTATAAACAAATGAAAATTTTGATAATCTATATTTACCTTTTCTTCAGTGTATTTATTTTACATCATTAATATTATGATAAAATGTCAATTTCAAGTTTAATTGTAATTAGAATAAAATTTAATTTATTGTAAATAAATTAATAATTGTTAAGATTTAAAATATGTTAAAAACTAAAAAAAAAAACTTGAACAATTTAATTGAAAAGTTTGTGTGTAAAAAGTGTTATTTGAAAATATATGTTACATTAATATCAACTTATTTAAAATTATAAATACAATAATAATGCTATTAATGTTACATAATTCATTTATAAATATTATATTAATCTCTGCAATAACTGCCCATTTAAAGGAATGACAACAATGCATGCTTAGTACATTATATACAAACTTGCTGAAACATGCAGGGAATCATGCATATAAGTATAACAAATATAAAGAGAAAGAGGAAAAACAACATCTAACTTTGGTGTTGAATTGTTCAAAGGTTTTGATGGAAACACATTAGTTGGAATTATAACGAACAGTAGTAAAAGTGCAAGGCAAAATTAGAGTGGTTTTATCAAAATCAGCTAGCAATTAGATAGTGACATATATCATAATTTTTACTTCTTTTTTTAAATGGTTTTCTGTTATAATACTAATTAATAACTTTTAATGAACTTGTGTAAACAATCATTTAATTAGAAATTTTTGTTGTATAGAAGTTTCCTGTTTTCTTTATCTTTACTAATTTTAATGTGAATTAACAACATTGTTTGCGTGTATATATTTATTGATCTTCAAATACTTATATTTCATTCATAGATTTCTTTAAATTATAATCTCATCTCATGAATTAAAGTACGTCATGTTCAGTGCCAGATATGCTGTTGTATTATATAGTTCAAGATTATAATTTGATAAGATTAAAAAATGTTTTGTCAAAAAAAAAAAAAAAAAAATTAGAGGAGATGTAGTGAATGAGCAGTATTTCAGTAATTAGTTTTTTCCAGCTATTGTGCTAGAAATTTATTTCCAGAGAAAATCATGATTTACTACTCATGTTAGTATCAATGGCAAAATAAAGATCAAATTAAAAAAAATAAACTTCTTTTAACTTTTCATACTGTTCAAAGTAACTTTTAACTTATTTAAAAGTATTTCTCATTTAAGAAATAAGTAATTATCCTACTATGATAAAAAATAATGATTAAAATCACTCATAAATGTTAAAATGATAGATCTCTCAAATGATGGTTGATTTTCTTAATTTTGGACAAAATTTTATATTGTAAACCTTAAAGTGAGTAATTGTATTTTAAAAATATGCAGAACTAAAAATAAATTCCAGAAAACAACTAACAGTTATATTAATTAATGAAAAATTAAAAACAAATTTTTAATTAAATAGAACTTTTTATTTTAATACATTATGCAATATTTATTATGCGTAAAACATTGATATTAACTAATTTTGATAAAACCACTTATTTTTGGAAATATGAAAAATATTCACTCTGAGTATTATAATTAATGCACTTTGAAATCTTTCAGCTATCAGTTTTATCTTATATCACTATAACTTACAGTATCATCTTTTTTTATTCCATATTTATTACAATACTACTTTACTCTTAATGTAATAAACAAATTTAATATTTTATAATAAAATATTAAGGCTACAAATTTAATTATTATGTTATTAGTCTTACATCATTATGAGTACTAATATTGTAACTAATAATTATATTTTATTATTAATTAAAGAAATTATTTTAATAAATAACATTCTATGTAAATTTCGTCCTTTTACACCATGTTCGCAGAAACTCCAGGTGATAAACGCTGTTTCAATTATGCACTTTCCCTCATATCTAGGTTATGTTGAATTTATCAGTTAATTGAATACTACTGAAAATGTTTAACATGCAGATCTATTGAGAAAATTATGTTTAGTAAATGATAATTCATTAAGTATTTCATTAGATATAATAAAAAATAATATTTATTACTGTTAAATTGTTTAATTCTCTTTTGTATATATGTTTCTTGGATTATTAGAGAAGCTTTGTCTTTGCACTGTGTAATGAAAATTATTAATTATCATATTAATCATGACAGTTTGTTGTGAATCATAAGAAGAACAACTGAAAATTAAGTATAGCTAGCAAATTATTAAATTGCATATTATGAAGGAATTTTTTTAATTTAGCATTTTCATAGTTAATATTTAATAAAATGTCATACAGCTAGTCATAAGTTCTCGTGCACGTGTGTGTATGTATGTTTATGAATCTGCATATTTATGTGTATGAACATATGTTTAACTAAATAACTTCTAGTAAATATGAAACTGAATAAGTGTTAATGTAACCTTTATTAAAAAAGTCAAATAAATATTTTGAAGCTTGATAAAATAATTGTTTTACTAATTTAATGTATGAATGTGTAAAAGGGCAGATAAGTTAATACATTATGAGATATGTTTCTGGATCTTTTTGATTGAAAAGAAAATATTTGAAAATTTCTTTTATTTGTGTAATTAGATTTTAAATAAGTTAACTGAAGGCAGCTCACCTGTTTCTTAGATGCTTAAATCATAAAATTCAATGATAATGAAATTAACAAAACAAATTCTTTTAGTGTTCGCTATATAGTCATAAATAAAAGAACTTAATCTTATTCTAATGTAGTTAAATAATGTTGAATGATGTTTTAAAAAATATATATACAGTACAAAAAAGGAATTTAAAAGATATCAGTGCAAAAGAGAGGTGTTTTTTTAATATTCTTCCTTAGCTTCAGTACTGAAATCTGTTTATTAAATTCATCACTAAAATAACTAAAACACCTAACCAGAACATTGCTGTATAATATCTTATGATATAACATTTGTATATTATTGTTATTTTGATTATATTGTATTATAATACAAGTATTCTATTATTATTATTGTATTATAAAACCGATTTAAAACTGAAGTTGCATTAAACAAACAAATCAAAAGAAAACATTTATAACTAGTCATCTGCAAGGTTAGGATTAATTGATTGCATCTTTAGGCAGTTAAACATTTTCAGTATCATTAAAAGTGACAGTATTGTAATTTTTATTCATAACAATTAATATTATCAATGAATCCCCATGCAACTGAGGTGAATATTATAGAAAATGTTTTTCTGTAACATTTAATTTAAAACTGATTTTGTAACATTTATATTGGACTGATATTTTATTCAAGAATTAATAACTTAGTATAGTTACACAGTTTTCATAAGTTAACTTTAGTAAGTGAATGAATAGATATTATATATGTTCATAATAGGTTATGTACAAGATTGCTACTAGGGCTAACTGGTTATTCAAGTTATTTATTAGACATTGTTTGGTAGTTGATAAATACATACGATACAGATGTGAGATAAGAATAGTTTCACAATGAAGTAGTTATATACATTATAATAACATTGAGGAAAACAAGAGACCATGCACAATGTAATTTTATTATGGAGAAATTATTACAAGAATAGAAAAGTGAGGGAGACAAGCAAAAAGCGATGCACACTGAGAAAAGAAGAACATTTTATAGACGACGGTTGATACAACTAACAATTAATTATTGTTAATGAAAAAACTGGTATCACATTTTTTTTGACATTTAACCTCTTCTTTTCTTTCAAATTTTAATTTGAAAGAAATTTACTGAGGTCAACGAGCGTATATATACTAATAACAACACAGATAAATGAAGACAATATATGTCTATAATGAAGAGAATAACTATGATACACTAGCCTTCTCGATGTTCACAGTTAAATTTTTTTACAAAGTTTATAAATTTTGACACATAAAGCTTTAGGAAAAAAGGAAAGACATACCACTTTCATACGATGCAGTTGTTCTTTGGTTTATTGCACCTGAGGTAGGTTCAATTCATATGTTCTTTTTTTATATTGAGCAAATACAGTGATGACTTAAATTATTTAAAAGCCATCATAAACACATTCAGATTCAAATAAATTATCATTGGTTTTAAAATTATAAATATATAAATTTATAACATTTAATACATACATAATTTTTATTTTTTATTTTCTACGGATACCATTAATGAAAACATGTATAATTACATACATTATACACCAAGTACAGTAGTATATTTATTATTACAACATTGTGTACATACATTTTTTTAACACTCAAATGCTAAAAAATTAATTTTTATTGCAGTCTTTATCTACAGCATTTTAAATATTATATGACACTTAAGATGGTACACTCACTGTATTGTACATTAAAATATGATGTAATATCTTTATTGTACAAAAACTTATTGCCTGTAAATCTTTTATTCAAAGATTTTTTTCATGAAAAGAATAATAAAAAGAAATACATCAAGGGAAGGTTATTATTAATCATTATTATTAATGGAATTTCAATAAAACTGTATGTATACATCTATGTGGGCAAGAAAATTATAAATTATGTTTATGTTGTAATAAAAATTATCTTTATGCTTAAGCTATTGGACTTTACTTTTAATTAAATTTGGATTTATTTGATTTACAGAAATAAATTCACTCTTTCTATCAAATATAATTTTAACTATATAAAATAATCCATACTTTGGTATATTAAATTAACGAGAGCTTTAAACTCATTATGAACATTAGCTAAGAAAAAGGGTAGGTTATTTTTATATGTCATAGGAAAATTTCTTTTTTAATACCATTTGATTTTTAAAATGGACAGTACTTATTGATAACGATATGTTTTCAGTAAATGTGAGGTGCAATAAATTTTTCTTATATATGTTTTTTTTTGTAATAAATTTATTATTACAGTTTATGAATATAGAAACTGAAAATACTTTCTGATAATGATATTGCTAGTAGTCTTTGAAAACTACATCATGAGATTAAAAAAATGTTTGTAATAGTGTTATAAAAAGATATAGAGGAAATAGAACAACTGCTTATGAACAACAGTTTTTTTTATTACTTTACAAAATATATTTTTATATTATTTATTTACATTTTATAGATTACACTTAAACTTCTTTAGAAACCACTACTTGAGAAAATTAAAAGTATTTTTAATTTACTAATTAAACAATTCAAAAGCAATCTTAATTAATTACAGGCAATAATTTTATAAAATAATAAAATACAGATGGAATACTTATTTAACTTTGCCTTTTAATAAAATTGTAGACGACCATTATTTATTATAAATAATATTAAATAACATAAAATGTTAACCATGAAAATTATTTAAACAGTTAATTTACAAATGATGATTAATCTTCTACAGCAGTTTTATATAAACACACTTATTGTAGTACATTCATCCACAAGGAAAAATGTTTGTATAATACACAAGTGATCACAATCTCGTACATTGAAACAATTTTGTACAAATTTCGGCGTAATAACAACCACTCAAAAATATGAAAATTTGAGCTCAAGCCTTGATGGAATAAAAGCAAAAAATAAGTAAAAATATAAAATGATGAAATCTATAACATCAAAATTCTCATTAAAAAAGCATAATATTTTATTTCACTTTTTTTAAATGAAAATATCTTGCTTTAACAAAGTTTCATAAATTTTATTGAAAATTGTGTTTATTCTTCATTTATTATCTCATAGTTTGTGACTTCATGTTGTATTATTAACAGACACATAAAGATTTGAATTTTAGGATATATCTTTTATTCATTTAATATTAAGTTTACTGGAAAAAATATTCATCATCATTAAAATAAACTACACACGAATGCATCCCCAGTTTAGTCTTAATGAATTTTGAAATTCAAGGTATAAATGCATTTATTAACATTAACAATTAAATTTAAAAATGTATTAAATTCAGATAAAACAATAGGAATGAAATTTTAAAGGTGAAATAGTTTTCTGTTAGGCATTACAGTTTTAACAAATTTTACTATATATATCCACTTCATTCTCTGTTAATAAATTTTCTTAAAAGAAAGAAAAAGTTTTAATGGTTGAGTAATTATTTAGTTTCCCCAAAAAATAAAATATTTTAGTGCTTTTAGCATTGCTTTGAACACATATTATTATGTTTTTTAATTATGTTACAACTTATTACGTTATTATATTTACTTATGATTTCATGAACAGTAAATACTTCTTTTTACAATTGCCATTATATAAGAAAAACTAATTATCAAATTATTATTATGTTATGTTGAATTTACATAGTACATATTGAATTTTATTTATTAACACAAATTTGTCTTATAAAAATAGCTCTTAAATTAGGTTTAATTGTACAATCCAATAGTAAAGATATATTTATTATTCATGAAAGATTTTTAATTACTTGTTTTCCTACTAATAATGTACATAATAATACTTCATGATGGAACACTTCATTCACTTATGAAACTATGTTAAAACAGTTGTACATAATATATTTAGTTGAAAAGAAAGTGGAAATCTTAGTTATTGTGAAAGTTAAAAAGGAATTTGTAAAATTTAAAAAAATTTCGTTGTCTGATGTGATTCTAAAAATTGAGGTCATATAAAATATAAAAAAACACATTCATTTTATATAAGTGTACAAACAGGAAAATTTATTTAATTATACACTATTGCTTTTGTTTTCATGTCATCAAACCAACAACAATATGAAAAAGATTACATTTAAACTGGTTATATAACATTTACAAATTCTAACCTTATATATTATATAAGGTAAGAATTAATTTATAATATTCACATTTAATTTCTGTACTTTCATTTTATCTACAGATATCATGTTAGAATATTTTAATTTTCTAACAAATTATAAATATGATTGCAAAATTGTAATGCTACAAATGAATTTCTAAAAACGAATAAACATTGTATGATTTATTAATAAAAACAATAGGAAATAAATATCAATTTCTTGTACAAAACATATACACTACTACAATATAATAAGGTTTATAATGTTATTTACATAAGCTGTGGTATGATGCCAGTCTCTTGTTTTTACATCAATGTTGAAATATAATTAGTATATAAAATGGAACCCAGTTCAGACCACACACGGTACCTGCAGTTTTTTTTATTTTTATTATTATAATTATTATTACTTTTATTTTTATAAATGTCTATTTTAACAAATGATGTCATTTTGGTTTCTATTGGTCAGTAATTATTTTTCCTTCTTAATCATTTCATCTTCTTTTTGGATAATAGCGTTGATCACATGTTTAGTTCACTGAAGTGAACACTTACTTTCAATCTGCGACTTGATTTCATTCACTTGCGTCTCTATTGTATTCTTCAGCTCTACAAAAAATACATAAAAATTGATAAAATATGTGAAAATAATTAAATTAGTTAACAGTATTATTTTTATTTAATTAGCTTAAATATTTTCCCAATTACAGATACTGTTGATAATGGGAGAAGAATTTAGCAGCATGTGAAAAATAACAAGTCTGACAACAATTCAAACCTTCCAGATGAAAGTCAGAGAAACTACTTGTCTGCCATGATGGTCAAAATGATTGATAACAGTGATAGTTGTTGATTGATAAACTTATATTACATTCAAAAATCTATTTAAATTAATAATTTAAAATTGAATGTAATAGAAAGAAAATGCTTTGATAGTTTTAAATGAATAAACTGCGTGGTTTTTAAAGAATTTAGGGCTGAGATATATAGCAAAGATAAGTTATTTTTAATTAGTGTGGGATAAAATAGAAGTAAATCAGCAGCAGAAAACAATCAAGAAAATTTGAAGTGGATAATTTAAAATTTGAAACAAAGCAAATTTAATGAGTATAAAGTAATTAAAGAAAACAGATAGGAAAGGAAAGAGATAGGAAGTTCATTTCATTTGATGACTATTGATAAAAAAATTATAATTCTTTATTACTGGGTCAATTAGTGTTCACATAGCTTTATATTTATCTTCTTTTTATTCATCACTTTTGTTTCTTTAGCAGTTATGCTGTCTTTTTTGTTTGTAATGGTAATTAGTGGTTAATTGTTAGTTTTGTATCCACTCTTATCACTGTATTTTTTTCAGTGTTTCTAAGATGAAAATTGTTTAGTTGTGTAATAATCTATTTGTCAATCAGATACCTGGTGTATCTTAATTGGATTTGTGTGTAGTTGTATGTTGGATTCATGTGATCCACTTATGTAGTTCATGTGTAGCATACTGCACATATTCCGTACAATACATCCAATTGGTTACTAGGTCAAATATTTTGTCCTTGGTTCCTAACAGTAAATATTAACCATTATTGAGGGACTGATTGCAATAAACATTTACCGGCTTGGCCTTGTTCTTCACCTTACAGATCTGTGGAAAGGCAAACTTTTAAACCTATTTAATACCTTGAAGCATGAGATAAAGGTAAAATTGCTGCAATATCAAATATCTTTAGTTGTTACACCTAATTGATACTACCTGTAGTTGTTAAAATTATTTTTGAGTGTCAAATCATCCTTTGATCTGATTGCTAAATATATACTCTTCATAAGCATGTAGAAAATTACTTGTACTGATGATTATTATTGTTTAATCAAATGTCTATATACTTTTTTAAAATAAATTTTATTATTAAAATATTATCTTATAAATTTCCCTTTAGAATAAATAATTAAAAAATTGTAGAATTTCAAAAAATGTAGAATAAATAAATTTTTAGATATTCATGTTAATATTACACAGATTATCAAAAATTACAAGATTACAAAAGTTAATTTGATATCTATGTCTGTTACCAAGAAATAAAAAAAAAAAAAAAATAATTTTATTTTTACTCCATTTTAAACCATTAAACAAAGAATTTCAAAGTGGATATTCTTAGTGTGCACTTACACCGTAAGGAGAAAGTGTATACAAATTTTTATCAATTTATATTCATTAGTTTTTGCTGGGCGTTGATTACTCTCACGACATGTTGTTTTATATATATATAGCATCATGACTTCACTGGAGATTATTATGTAGCTAACCCATTTTTTAATAGTATTAAATTGATAGAACTTCCAGGTATATATGATTTTTTTTTGCAGCTTTTTGATTTTCTGGTAGCAGAATGTATTAACACCCAAATTACCAGTTCTAGAAAGTTCAACATATAATTGTCCATGAGAAAAACAGTCTGTTCATAAATCAATACGAATGTGTTTTAATGTCTGGCCTTGCGCTTTATTGATTGTTAAAGCAAATTAAAGTTTTGTGTAGCCTCTTGAATTAAAATGGTAATTCTGTTGGGATCATTTGGATACGGGATATAAGAGCAAGCTCTGCTGCAGCTGGACCTGTCAAAATAGTAGTCTCAATGATGTGATTTTGCATAGTTTGGATTCGCAACCTTGTGCTGTTACATAACCTCGGAGGGTTAAGTTTTCATAGTAAAGTAATCAGAACTTCCATTTTCAGATTGAGCCTGGAAAACCTGCAAGATTAAGAAAATTAAAAAAATTTGGAGGATAGTGGACTGCATCTTCAGTATTGATTACAGAATCTACAGATTCCTTCCTTTGCCCTACAACTTTTTCTAAAATCATATTATTTATTTCAAATGTAGTAATATTTCCGGGAGTTGATAAATCTTTCACAAAGCCAGTCTATGATTTTTGTAAAACTTACTAATTTCTGGTTAAATATTGGAAATGAGATCATCAATTATTTGCACAATGGTATGTTTTCATTGACAGAAATGTAATCATCATTGTGAGGAAGAGTCCCATTTCCAATGTTTAGCAGTTGTAAGGGAAAGTTAGCACTGCCACCCCCAAGATCAACTGTCATATTAGTTGTTAAGTTAATAATGAGGATAAATTTCCATAAGTGTGATGATTTAAGGAATGCCTGAAAAACAGCTCTAGTTCCTCTCACAATGTTAGGCAATGTTTGCCGAAAGTCTCCAGCAAACATGAAAGTTATACTACTCATTAATTTACCGCATGATCTAATATCTCAAAGGGTTCAGTCAATTGAGCTTGAAATATGAGCTAGATGACTCATTGTACATTCATCCCACACTACAAGTTAAGCATCTTGCAAAATTTGTTCAAGTGGACCATATTTATGAATAGAACAAACAGGTTCTTGCCTACATGCAACATTTATCAATAACTTAACCCTTCGCAGGCGGAAACCCATGTCTGGGCTACCTGTAATTACACTGGAGGGCGTAAACCCATATATTAGTCTCTGAGTGTGACCAGCTATTTGTCTTCACTAGTTACATATAAATTGTACAAGATGGAAGATGTTCTTTCAATCATTTTGAGGTGAGAATTCCTGATACAATGAGATTGGGAACCATTTTACTTCAGTTATCAGATGAGTTCAATGACCGTGCATATGTAACAAGATGCATGCATTATTTTTTTCTTGTTTTTACGCTCTTTTTTAAGTAATTTGTTTACAAACTGTTCCTTCTAAAACTTCATTTTCGGCTTGCTTCGTTTGAATGCAAACAAAATTTTCGAGACAAAAATTCAGAAGGAAATGAATAAAAATATTTATATTATTATTATAATAAAACCATAATATATTATTCCCTGCCTAGGTGCACTTCTTCTTCAAAATTGCTATTGTTATTATATTACCATCAATGTTACTACTATTATTCAGTGTCTTGTATATTAAAAGAACTAAATGTAAAACATAACCAAAATCATCACCTATAGTTTGCAAATTGTAGTGTGCTCAGTGAGACTTTGCCATTTTTACATAGCTTTGTCTCACGAAAAAATTAAACAGCGTTCCTTAACCAGATCAGTAGCAGAATTCAGCAAAAAACACAAGTAATATGTTGTTTTTTTTTTGCATGAATGCATGTTTTAAGTTACTTTAAATAGTTTTTGCATGAACTTTTTTTTGAAAATGTCTTCCTTGTCCACAGCCATAAAACATTGTCGCTCGCAAAGGGTTAAAAGTGAAGTCCTACCACCTTTTATAAGTGTAGAAGCTATTCCTGATGATGCTACACCGATTGCAACATTTTTAGTTAAGCAAACTTGAGCAAGAAGCAGATTGGTTAAGTTTTCCCACTGCCTCCAGGAGGATCTAGGAAAAATGTTTTGGGTTGTTGCTAGCAACACTTATTTATATCATCAAATGCCTGATGTTGATCTGATAATAATTTAGGAAGAGTAATACTTACAAATTCTTTATGTTCATTGATGTTGAAAGAAAGTCTTAACATTGTATCACAAGCATTAATAGCTTCTTGATTATCACGTGCTGGTGTTGGTAAACCAAAGTCGCATAAGTATTTCACACTTAACATAATGATAATATCTTTAGTCTCAATGAGACCTCTATTAAACATTTCATTTGCCACTGTAATCTCAACGTTATTGGTTTGACATCGGATTTGATATAAAATATCTACAAAACTGTTTTTGAAATATTTCCCGCAATTTGTTTGGTTGATCAGGATGACAAAAAACTAATATAATTCTCTTAATTCTCTCAATTTTGTCGAAGACTGACAGATAGAAGCATCAGCAAACCTGTCTTTCCAGTAATTATCATTTTACAATAAGCCAAGTACAGCGTAAGCAGCTTTATATGTTTGATGTAGCACATAATCAACAGTTTTAATGTAATCAAAAGCTGTAGGTCCTTTAACGTTAAGTAATAACATACGTAGATGAAAGCATTCATTTTGGTTTGGATTGTTGTAGATTGCACATCTACCCATAGCAGCATCCTTTTTGATTCCAGGAAATCCTTTGATATCAGTTCCGCACTTTCATGTGCTAAACTTATTATTACAGGTATAGTATCTAGGAAGTTGAGGATATAACAGTGTCTTAGCGATAAGAAAAAAGCAATAAGAGTGGTCTTCTATGGACTTTCAAGGACTCGGAGATTTTTTTCAGTGAAATAAATATGTTGATAGTTTTCTAAGTGAACAATAGTGGGATAATGTAAATGTACTGGAAAGTCAAAAAATTTCCAACTAGCCCCAACCTATTTTGTAAAATAAACATTTAATACAAAACAAACATATATATTGACAAATGTTTCAAAAGATTATTTTTATTAATTCTCAGATCTCAACAAAGCAGAATTAAAGAAGAACATTTTGTATAATGTTTAAGGAATATTTGTTTATACAAGCTGATAAATCAATGGAGTTCATAAAATCATGATAAACCTATATGACTAGGTGATAAAGTATTTATTGAAATATGTGTTATGGAAGAACGTATCTTAAATACCTATCTTTACCTGTAGATAAAAAATCAAAGGCTAATCGTAACTGTTCAATTTTGACAATTTTGGTTCCTCGATTCTGTTATCTTGCCTCCATCTGTTAGGTTAAAATGAATGATAAATCTTAGTTTATTAAACTTAGTATGTAACAGAGCTATATCTGCACTGTCACTTCATGAACAAGGGTTGAAAGTACATATTTGTCCAAGCTAAATAACGTTAGGTACCAAAGATATTACAAAGACTTCAGATCAGTACAATTCATTCATTTATCAAATAAATTGTATATGATGTTCCTCATTATGTACTGTATTTTAATGAAGTTTTACTGTTGGTTTATTCTCAAAGTACTTAATTAAAGATGCAGCATATAATAAAGCTCAGATTACAGTTGAGATCATTATAATTCATCATGCTGAAATATAATGTCTGTGCATCTGATTTATGTTATTCTATTAATAAATTCTATTGTCAAGTGAGAAATGTCAATTTCAAATGTGCTCTGCATTTCACTAATCAGTGTTAACTGCACATTTAAAAATACTGTTATCATTAAAAATTCCATTAGTTAATTACTGATTACATTCCTTGATGATACAAAACAACTCACAAATTCTGATCTCTCTAATTGGATGTTAAATTGCTTTTATTACTTCCTTATTTTTAATTGTACAACCCTAATCATTTATCATACTGAAAAATGAGTTAATTTAATCTTTTGTAGATCAGATGATTAACTTGCTTTAAGTAATTTATGAGTAGTGTGACTGAATAAAAAAAAAATAGTATGGATTTGCTGTCATTAAATAAATGTATATATGAGACACACTGACCTATTATTGTTTAAAACTTAAATCAATTATTTACACTTATTATCTCCATGAATTTTTCATCAGTTAATGAAAACATCAATTAGAGTAAGCTGGTGTAGTAATAATGTTGTTACCTTTAATTATTTATTTGAAAATAATGTTGAATTTAAGATTACTATAATTTTTGGGGTTTTATTTAATACTTAACTGGTCGCGTCAGGTCTATATGACCCGAGACACTATTTTATATTTAAATTTTAATATTTGCCTCAATAGTATTAGGTTGGCAAGCCTACTGCTCTCCTATTGTAATTCACTCATAACAGTCAGTATCCAGCTTCCCTTAGTTTCTGTAATATAAGTAAACTATTTGACCCGACGTGACCAGTTGTGTTATACTTTTGCAAGAGATTTTCTTAAAAATTTAGACCACCTTTTAGTACAAAATTTACGTGTAAAAAGTATCTCACTCCGGGAAACCCAAAAAACTTGAAGAAAATAAAAATATATTTTGAAGAACACAACATTATTGTAGTTGATGTTCAACAACCAGTGTAGTGAGATGTGGAAGTTAGTCACCTCTGCCCGAGCACCAAGGACAATATATATATATATATATAAAACGTTGTTTGTGTGAAATGTGGGTAACATATTTGTAACAATCACACTTCTTTTATTCGTAAAGATTGTGAACAATGTTAGTGTTGCAAATAAAAATTCTCAGACTTTCTAACTCTGAATTAATAAATTTAAGAAAAAATGTATACAAATGTACTCTTCAGAACATCAATTTGATATCCAGGCAAATTTTACATTGTTTACTTGTAGATGTACGTCTCAGTTCAAATATTTTAATTTGAAAACATTTTTACAGATATGTTGCTAGTTTGTCTTCAATGATGAATTGGGAGTAATTATATTTTTATGCCAGCAAAGTTCAACTAAAATGAAGATCTTTATTTTTTTACAAAATTTAGTAATTTATGATTTTTTTTATTATTTTTTTTCAAATAAGGAGATATTTATTTTTATTTGAATAAAAAATAGTTTCTTTTTTAGAATATAAGTGTTAATTTCTTTTTAATTCCAATAATGTATTATTAGTTTAATTTATGAATATTTAGGTCATAGTGACCTGACGACGCAACTAGTAATGCTATAAAAAGAGCATTACCAGTTAAGGGTTAATGATATCAGATTATTTATATTTCTGTTTTATAAATGAAATAGAGTGTAAGGGTTGGGAGTGTAAAAAAAAAGGGTAAGGGAATGTAACAATAAGGAACAGAAAATATTGATACAGTAAAAACATTCAGAAAGGTAACTCTTCATGATATTGGAGTGAACTCTAATTTCTTTAAACTACTCAGACAGTCATTACATTTTTTGTTGTGTAATGATTTCTAAGTACGGTATTAATATCCACATTAAATGGAAAGAAGAAGAAGAACAAGAAGAAGATAAAATAAAAAAATTAATAATTTTTATGAACTATGCAGTGATTGTATTATTTTAAAACTTAAACTTTACACATGGCAAACCAAACCAAATTTAATGAATATAACACACTTCATATTTTTTTAGTTTCTCTTGCAGTTACGTTCAGTGAATGATGCTACTGTTCTTACCTCAGTGTCAGCTGATGTTAGTGCTGGGAGGTTTTGAATTAGGTAGACACTAATCTATGAATATACTGTAGCTGATAAAAAACGATAGGATTTGATTTGCGTCAATTTTTTTAGTCTATTTTAGTGAATCTTAAAAATTTCTCTTTGTAATATAAAAGGAAATAATTCTAAGAGAATAATTCTAAAAGGAAATATTCTAAAAGAATTGTTGACACTTGCCAACTATTACATAGGTGCAAATCATTAATCTAGCAATATTGACATCTAGATAATCTTTACATAGATGAAAAAGGATCACATTTTATCATTTCAACACATGAAACATATTATCAGATAAAAACACAACAATTTACCAAACCAACAGACACAATTCAAATCTAATACTATGTTTTACCACATTTTAAAGAATTGTCTGCTTACTCAAAAACCTGGCAGCAGTAACATCAGTTGATGCCAAAGTGAGAAGGACAGCTGCACTAGTCACTCAAAACTACAAGAACAACTGGAAACATGATGTCATTTTCGAAAATGTAATATTTTTTTAAATGTGGTTTTTTGTCATTTGAAATGTTTTTAGTTTTAAGTAAATTTCATCACTGACTATCGTGAACTAAAAGCAACAAAAGTAATTATATACATAGCTTATGATCCAATAAAATTGTTTCATTTTAAATATATATCATAGACCTGCCATTTTACAGGGTAATAAATCATATAATAATCAAAACATGGAGAAAAAAAAATATAAGTCCATTAAAAACTGTCATAACTTTTATTTAAAAGGCATGTTTTTAGAAGCTAAGGCTCATGGAGTTTCATTAAATGAAGCAGAATAATAGAAGGTATGATAAATTTCAGGTATGAATTTTCTGTTAGTTATTGAAGGGGATTTTAATTTATTGCATGTTTTTTTTTTTTACCTTGTTAATAAAAACATTTCATAATTTGTATTTTGATAGTATCACCATTATTAAAATTAAAAAAAAACATTCCAACTGAATTTGCTCTAATAATGGATATCTTTTTGACTCATTAATAATGAATAATTACTGGTAAATAATTTAGGGAATAAATGAAGATAAAATTTGAAGTCTTACGGTGTTAGAATAACTACATTATGGAATAACAACTCCTATCCAAATCTTGTAAGAGTTTTTATGTACGTGTTAGAACATAAAAAAACTTTTGGGTATTTCAGATAGTATTTAAATTTAAATTCAGTTTAACTTACTTGTAAACTCATCCTGATCTTCTGCTTCTGCTTCTGCTGCAAGTTCTTCAGGTGTCTTTTTCTTTCGCATTAGAGGGTTTGCAGGTTCTTCCATTACTGGCTCTTGAATTTCTTCTTTCTTTTTTATGTTATACTGTTAACAAATATTAATTAAATTTACTAAAATAAAATAAATAAATATAGTAAAATATTTCATAATCAATTCTGAACATTGTGTTTAGAGAAATTATATTGTTCTTATTGCAAATCAAAGAAGTATTTTAAATTGACGGGTTTTTATTTTAAAACATGGATAATAGGTTGTTTTTAGAGAAATAATTATTGGTTTAATGATAAATGTATATTTCAAAAACTGTTCCAAATTAAAAAAAATTTATCTAAAGAAGGGTGAAATAAAAAATGTATGCTATTCCACATCTAGTAGTGAGTAAATAACTATCAATCAATCAATCACTTTTTCTCTCTTACTTACTCTCTGTGTAATCACTTGCTTAAAACAATTTAGAAAAACTTGAGTTTTTCAAATATTTGAAACAAAAGTAATGAAAAAAAGTAATGTTATTTGTTTTTAAATAACTCCCATGATTCAGTGTAACCTATTTTTTATATTTAATTAGGTTTAACAAACCCAAATAGTGTTAATTGCACTATTTTCAGGACTATGAAGAAACTATGGAACTGTGGACTAAGGAGAAAATTTTGATTCAGTATAATTTGTTACTGCTTAACTGAATTTCAAGTTTTATTGAAACAAAATGTTTGAGATGCTTTCAATTCAACATACGTTTTTCTTCATTAAAATTGTTTTGTTTCATAACCAAATGATGCCAGTTTGAGTATTTACAATTTTAATTAATTTTTTCTTAATTTTCACAATGAAAATAAATAATTTATTATTAATTATAAATAACAATGTAGCTTATAAATAGTAATATGCTTAAAAATAATTAAAATAACATTATAATTGAAATATTTACTTATTTTCTTTTCTAGATTACCAAATCTTTGTAATTTAATATTATAATTCTATATCTTGCATATATATTTTTATTGTTATATTTTCTTCCAGTTCTGTTAGATTTTACAGTAGGTTAAGCACTTAGGAGCTACGTTTTATTTATACTATTTGTTTTTGTTCATATAGGAAATTGTAATTATTTTAGATCATTAGGTTTAATCTAAATGGTAATTATCTGCAGTATTACAAATTTTATTTTATTTTTGGCCCACTGATTATATGTACAACTTGTTTTATGGGCTTCTGTCCCAAGCTTAGGTACATAGTGTAATGTAAAAAAAACAAAGCCCTACCATATAATATTTTGATAATTTTATATTTTATCTGAAAAATATTTCAATGTTAGAAACTTTTTTCATTTTTTTGTATAAATATGTAATTCAATGATTCAGATATTTATTTGAAAGCATAAATATTACTAACAGTATGTGACCAGCTTAGTAAAACCATGCCAGAGATAAAGTGTTAAATTTCATTTGATTTTAAATTGATAATGTTTTTAAAAGTGGGCAGAGAGAAGAGGCACTACATAATTGCAGGATTAACTTTGAATATTAAATGAATGTTATTGGATCATTTATTCTGACAGTAGGAAAAAGAGAAGAATCAGTGAGGAGAGATATGTATTGTCAATTGACATTTTACAAGTATGGCTAAAGATAACTAACTGGTAGGAATAAAATGTGGATGAGTGAGTAAATTGACATAGCAAACTCTGAAAAACTGCTGGCCTTTGTGGTGTGAGTGGTAGCATCTCGGCCTTTCATCCGGAGGTCCCGGGTTCAAATCCCGGTCAGGCATGGCATTTTCAGACGTTACAAATCATTCATCTCATCCTCTGAGCAATACCTAACAGTGGTCCTGGAGGTTAAACAAAAAAAAACTCTGAAAAACTGCATTCATTGTTTGAAACCAATGGAAAATTCAGGGTTTGGTTTGAATGAAGATTTTATTTATTCTTCGTAACAACTTTTAAATCAACTTTTGGGTCATTTTATGTTTTTAAAGATAGTTAAGAAATAAAGTTATTTAGTAGATAAATTTCTACTTATAATGGATAGGAAAATGTAAAAACACTTTCGGTTTCTAAATGCTAGAAAGAGAAAATTTTGTTTTTACATTTCAGAGAGATGTATTTTGTAATAAACATGTAGTTTTAGCTTTTACTCTATATTTTTTAATCAAAAAAATTTAAAAATACTTTATGTAAAAGAGTTTTTTCTGGAAATGTAGAATGCTTGCGATTTTAGTTTAAGTTATTTTAACTTAATTACATTCTACTGTACAAAGAAGTTGTTCAGCTTTCATACATTTGAAATGCAACACATTCTGTGAGAATAGTGAATTTTATAGAAAATCATTAAATTACGTAAAAAGAACTTTTCTGTAAATATAGCACTGATTGTTCAAGAATTTTATTTTTATACAGATGTTATTAAGAACAAACACGTGAAGTAAATATATATACATTATAAGTACATAATAGGTGTTAAGTAGTTTTTGGTCAACACCATTTTTAATTTTTATTATATAAAAAATGTAGCTTATAAATAATAATATGCTTAAAAATAATTAAAATTACATTATAATTGCAAACTTTACTTATTTTCTTTTCTATATTGCAAAACCTTTATAATTTAATATTATAAATTTTTATCTTGCATATCTGTTTTTATTATGTTACATTTTCTTCCAGTCCTGTTAGATTTTACAGTAGGTTAACTACTTAGGAGCTATGTTTTATTTATAATATATGTTTCTGTTCATACAGAAAATTACAATTATTTTAGTTCATTAGCTTTAATTAAAATGGGCTATCTGCTATATTACAAATTTCATTTTATATTTTACTTATTTTAATCAGTAGTACTTATTCCAATCAATAACAATTTAACAATTAAAATTTTTGTTTGTTTCATAACATTTGTTGTTCATAAAAATCAGAAAATATGAATATACAAACATGACAATAAATTCATTTTTGCATACTTCAATTTGTTAATGTTGCCAGATGGTAAATATTTAAAAAATGATAAAAAATCAAAATCATTATAGTTATTTCTTACACTTCAATAATATTAGAATTTTTATCAACTTTTTTGTTAAAAACAAAATCTGTTTAGTCTCTTTCCAAAAACAAATTATTCTAGAAACACACACGTGTTAGTAATAGAGTTTCTGGATGTTACTAATAGGGCTTTTAATAGGAATAATTTATTGAATATTTTACAGCTTCATGGGTAAATAATAATAACTAATTACATGAAAACAAAGCTTATGTTTATTTAATTGTTTAATTTATACAAAACTTATGTAGATATAAAAATTCGTAAAAATATATTCATTATAAGTAATTGAAGTATTTCTAGGTATTTGATTAAGATTTATAAGTTATATTTTTCATTTATCTATATTTTTTGTTATGTTCATACATGTTTATCATATGTCATGTTTATTATTTCAGCATTATAATATGTACTAAAAAAATAAAGGAAATATAAGACTACATGAAAAAAAAAGTTCAGTAATTGGGTTATTTTATTGCTTGAAGTTTAAAATCAAACACTTGCTTTTCACTATGTTGTTTACTAGCCTACATGTAATAATTCAAGCTTAATAAACAGATATATACTTATAAAATTATATTTTTTTCGTCTTCAGTCATTTGACTGGTTTTATGCAGCTCTCTAAGATTCCCTATCTAGTACTAGTCATTTAATTTCGGTATACTCCCTACATCATACATCCCTAACAATTTGTTTTACATATTCCAAATGTTGCCTGCCTGCACAATTTGTTCCTTCTACATGTCCCTCCAATATTAAAGCGACTATTCCAGGATGCCTTAATATGTGGCCTATCAGTCTGTCTCTTCTTTTAACTATAGTTTTGTAAATGCTTTTTTCTTCATCAATTTGCCACAACACATCTTCATTTGTCACTTTATCTACCCATCTGATTTTTAACATTCTCCTGTAACACCGCATTTCCAAAGCTTCTAATCTTTTCTTCTCAGGTACTCCGATTGTTCAAGTTTCACTTCCATATAAAGCTACGCTTTAAACATATATTTTCAAAAATGTTTTCCTGACGTTTAAATTAATTTTTGATGTAAACAAATAATATTTCTGACTGAAGGCTCGTTTCGCCTGTGCTGTTCGGCATTTTATATCGCTCCTGCTTCGTCCATCTTTAGTAATTCTACTTCCCAAATAACAAAATTCTACTACCTCCATAATCTTTTCTCCCCCTATTTTCACATTCAGCGGTCCATCTTTGTTATTTCTACTACATTTCATTACTTTTGTTTTGTTCTTGTTTATTTTCATGCGATAGTTCTTGCGTAGGACTTCATCCATGCCATTCATTATTTCTTCTAAATCTTTTATACTCTCAACCAGAGTTACTATATCATCAGCAAATCATAGCATCTTTATCTTTTCACCTTGTACTGTTACTCCGAATCTAAATTGTTCTTTAACATCATTAACTGCTAGTTCCATGTAAAGATTAAAAAGTAACGGCGATAGGGAACATCCTTGTCGGACTCCCTTTCTTATTACGGCTTCTTTCTTATGTTCTTCAATTGTTACTGTTGCTGTTTGGTTCCTGTACATGTTAGCAATTGTTCTTCTATCTCTGTATTTAAACCCTAATTTTTTTAAAACGCTGAAAATTTTATTCCAGTCTACATTATCGAATGCCTTTTCTAGGTCTACAAATGCCAAGTATTTTGGTTTGTTTTTCTTTAATCTTCCTTACTATTAATCTGAATGCTAAAAATGCTTCCCTTGTCCCTATGCTTTTCCTGAAGCCAAATTGGTCTTGTCCTAACAATTCTTCTACTCTCCTCTCAATTCTTCTGTACAGAATTCTAGTTAAGATTTTTGATGCATCACTAGTTAAGCTAATTGTTCTGTATTCTTCATGTTTATCTGCTCCTGGTTTCTTTGGTATCATGACTATAACACTCTTTTTGAAGTCTGACAGAACTTCCCTTTTTTCGTAAATTTACACACCAGTTTGTATAATCTATCAGTCGCTTCCTCAGCTGCACTGCGCAGTAATTCGGCAAGTATTCTGTTTATTCCAGGAGCTTTTATGCCATTCAAATCTTTTAATGCTCTCTTAAATTCAGATCTCAGTATTGTTTCTCCCCTTTCATTCTCTTCGACTTCCTCTTCTTCCTCTATAACACCATTTTCTAATTCATTTCCTCTGTGTAACTCTTCAGTACCACCTATCAACTTTTCCTTTCATACAATAAATCAGTGTACCATCTTTGTTTAACATGTTATTAGATTTTAATTTATGTATCCCAAAACTTTCCTTAACTTTCCTGTATGCTCCTATTTTACCAATGTTCATTTCTCTTTCCACTTCTGAACACTTTTCTTTAATCCACTCTTCTTTTGCTAGTTTGCACTTCCTGTTTATAGTATTTCTTAATTGTCAATAGTTCCTTTTACTTTTTTCATCACTAGCATTGTTATATTTTTTACGTTCATCCATCGGCTGCAATATATCCTCGAAATCTAAGGTTTTCTACCAGTTCTCTTTGTTCCGCCTAAGTTTGCTTCTGCTAATATAAGAATTTCCTTTTTAACATTCTCCCATTCTTCTTCTACATTTTCTACCTTATCTTTTTTACTCAGACCTCTTGCGATATCCTCCTCAAAATTCTTCTTTACCTGCTCTTTCTCAAGCTTCTCTAAATTCCACTGATTCATCCGACACCTTTTCTTCAGGATTTTAAACCCCAATCTACATTTCATTATTACTACATTATGGTCGCTATCAATGTCTGCTCCAGAGTCACAAATCTTTGTAATTTAATATTATAATTCTATATCTTGCATATATATTTTTATTGTTATATTTTCTTCCAGTTCTGTTAGATTTTACAGTAGGTTAAGCACTTAGGAGCTACGTTTTATTTATACTATTTGTTTTTGTTCATATAGGAAATTGTAATTATTTTAGATCATTAGGTTTAATCTAAATGGTAATTATCTGCAGTATTACAAATTTTATTTTATTTTTGGCCCACTGATTATATGTACAACTTGTTTTATGGGCTTCTGTCCCAAGCTTAGGTACATAGTGTAATGTAAAAAAAACAAAGCCCTACCATATAATATTTTGATAATTTTATATTTTATCTGAAAAATATTTCAATGTTAGAAACTTTTTTCATTTTTTTGTATAAATATGTAATTCAATGATTCAGATATTTATTTGAAAGCATAAATATTACTAACAGTATGTGACCAGCTTAGTAAAACCATGCCAGAGATAAAGTGTTAAATTTCATTTGATTTTAAATTGATAATGTTTTTAAAAGTGGGCAGAGAGAAGAGGCACTACATAATTGCAGGATTAACTTTGAATATTAAATGAATGTTATTGGATCATTTATTCTGACAGTAGGAAAAAGAGAAGAATCAGTGAGGAGAGATATGTATTGTCAATTGACATTTTACAAGTATGGCTAAAGATAACTAACTGGTAGGAATAAAATGTGGATGAGTGAGTAAATTGACATAGCAAACTCTGAAAAACTGCTGGCCTTTGTGGTGTGAGTGGTAGCATCTCGGCCTTTCATCCGGAGGTCCCGGGTTCAAATCCCGGTCAGGCATGGCATTTTCAGACGTTACAAATCATTCATCTCATCCTCTGAGCAATACCTAACAGTGGTCCTGGAGGTTAAACAAAAAAAAACTCTGAAAAACTGCATTCATTGTTTGAAACCAATGGAAAATTCAGGGTTTGGTTTGAATGAAGATTTTATTTATTCTTCGTAACAACTTTTAAATCAACTTTTGGGTCATTTTATGTTTTTAAAGATAGTTAAGAAATAAAGTTATTTAGTAGATAAATTTCTACTTATAATGGATAGGAAAATGTAAAAACACTTTCGGTTTCTAAATGCTAGAAAGAGAAAATTTTGTTTTTACATTTCAGAGAGATGTATTTTGTAATAAACATGTAGTTTTAGCTTTTACTCTATATTTTTTAATCAAAAAAATTTAAAAATACTTTATGTAAAAGAGTTTTTTCTGGAAATGTAGAATGCTTGCGATTTTAGTTTAAGTTATTTTAACTTAATTACATTCTACTGTACAAAGAAGTTGTTCAGCTTTCATACATTTGAAATGCAACACATTCTGTGAGAATAGTGAATTTTATAGAAAATCATTAAATTACGTAAAAAGAACTTTTCTGTAAATATAGCACTGATTGTTCAAGAATTTTATTTTTATACAGATGTTATTAAGAACAAACACGTGAAGTAAATATATATACATTATAAGTACATAATAGGTGTTAAGTAGTTTTTGGTCAACACCATTTTTAATTTTTATTATATAAAAAATGTAGCTTATAAATAATAATATGCTTAAAAATAATTAAAATTACATTATAATTGCAAACTTTACTTATTTTCTTTTCTATATTGCAAAACCTTTATAATTTAATATTATAAATTTTTATCTTGCATATCTGTTTTTATTATGTTACATTTTCTTCCAGTCCTGTTAGATTTTACAGTAGGTTAACTACTTAGGAGCTATGTTTTATTTATAATATATGTTTCTGTTCATACAGAAAATTACAATTATTTTAGTTCATTAGCTTTAATTAAAATGGGCTATCTGCTATATTACAAATTTCATTTTATATTTTACTTATTTTAATCAGTAGTACTTATTCCAATCAATAACAATTTAACAATTAAAATTTTTGTTTGTTTCATAACATTTGTTGTTCATAAAAATCAGAAAATATGAATATACAAACATGACAATAAATTCATTTTTGCATACTTCAATTTGTTAATGTTGCCAGATGGTAAATATTTAAAAAATGATAAAAAATCAAAATCATTATAGTTATTTCTTACACTTCAATAATATTAGAATTTTTATCAACTTTTTTGTTAAAAACAAAATCTGTTTAGTCTCTTTCCAAAAACAAATTATTCTAGAAACACACACGTGTTAGTAATAGAGTTTCTGGATGTTACTAATAGGGCTTTTAATAGGAATAATTTATTGAATATTTTACAGCTTCATGGGTAAATAATAATAACTAATTACATGAAAACAAAGCTTATGTTTATTTAATTGTTTAATTTATACAAAACTTATGTAGATATAAAAATTCGTAAAAATATATTCATTATAAGTAATTGAAGTATTTCTAGGTATTTGATTAAGATTTATAAGTTATATTTTTCATTTATCTATATTTTTTGTTATGTTCATACATGTTTATCATATGTCATGTTTATTATTTCAGCATTATAATATGTACTAAAAAAATAAAGGAAATATAAGACTACATGAAAAAAAAAGTTCAGTAATTGGGTTATTTTATTGCTTGAAGTTTAAAATCAAACACTTGCTTTTCACTATGTTGTTTACTAGCCTACATGTAATAATTCAAGCTTAATAAACAGATATATACTTATAAAATTATATTTTTTTCGTCTTCAGTCATTTGACTGGTTTTATGCAGCTCTCTAAGATTCCCTATCTAGTACTAGTCATTTAATTTCGGTATACTCCCTACATCATACATCCCTAACAATTTGTTTTACATATTCCAAATGTTGCCTGCCTGCACAATTTGTTCCTTCTACATGTCCCTCCAATATTAAAGCGACTATTCCAGGATGCCTTAATATGTGGCCTATCAGTCTGTCTCTTCTTTTAACTATAGTTTTGTAAATGCTTTTTTCTTCATCAATTTGCCACAACACATCTTCATTTGTCACTTTATCTACCCATCTGATTTTTAACATTCTCCTGTAACACCGCATTTCCAAAGCTTCTAATCTTTTCTTCTCAGGTACTCCGATTGTTCAAGTTTCACTTCCATATAAAGCTACGCTTTAAACATATATTTTCAAAAATGTTTTCCTGACGTTTAAATTAATTTTTGATGTAAACAAATAATATTTCTGACTGAAGGCTCGTTTCGCCTGTGCTGTTCGGCATTTTATATCGCTCCTGCTTCGTCCATCTTTAGTAATTCTACTTCCCAAATAACAAAATTCTACTACCTCCATAATCTTTTCTCCCCCTATTTTCACATTCAGCGGTCCATCTTTGTTATTTCTACTACATTTCATTACTTTTGTTTTGTTCTTGTTTATTTTCATGCGATAGTTCTTGCGTAGGACTTCATCCATGCCATTCATTATTTCTTCTAAATCTTTTATACTCTCAACCAGAGTTACTATATCATCAGCAAATCATAGCATCTTTATCTTTTCACCTTGTACTGTTACTCCGAATCTAAATTGTTCTTTAACATCATTAACTGCTAGTTCCATGTAAAGATTAAAAAGTAACGGCGATAGGGAACATCCTTGTCGGACTCCCTTTCTTATTACGGCTTCTTTCTTATGTTCTTCAATTGTTACTGTTGCTGTTTGGTTCCTGTACATGTTAGCAATTGTTCTTCTATCTCTGTATTTAAACCCTAATTTTTTTAAAACGCTGAAAATTTTATTCCAGTCTACATTATCGAATGCCTTTTCTAGGTCTACAAATGCCAAGTATTTTGGTTTGTTTTTCTTTAATCTTCCTTACTATTAATCTGAATGCTAAAAATGCTTCCCTTGTCCCTATGCTTTTCCTGAAGCCAAATTGGTCTTGTCCTAACAATTCTTCTACTCTCCTCTCAATTCTTCTGTACAGAATTCTAGTTAAGATTTTTGATGCATCACTAGTTAAGCTAATTGTTCTGTATTCTTCATGTTTATCTGCTCCTGGTTTCTTTGGTATCATGACTATAACACTCTTTTTGAAGTCTGACAGAACTTCCCTTTTTTCGTAAATTTACACACCAGTTTGTATAATCTATCAGTCGCTTCCTCAGCTGCACTGCGCAGTAATTCGGCAAGTATTCTGTTTATTCCAGGAGCTTTTATGCCATTCAAATCTTTTAATGCTCTCTTAAATTCAGATCTCAGTATTGTTTCTCCCCTTTCATTCTCTTCGACTTCCTCTTCTTCCTCTATAACACCATTTTCTAATTCATTTCCTCTGTGTAACTCTTCAGTACCACCTATCAACTTTTCCTTTCATACAATAAATCAGTGTACCATCTTTGTTTAACATGTTATTAGATTTTAATTTATGTATCCCAAAACTTTCCTTAACTTTCCTGTATGCTCCTATTTTACCAATGTTCATTTCTCTTTCCACTTCTGAACACTTTTCTTTAATCCACTCTTCTTTTGCTAGTTTGCACTTCCTGTTTATAGTATTTCTTAATTGTCAATAGTTCCTTTTACTTTTTTCATCACTAGCATTGTTATATTTTTTACGTTCATCCATCGGCTGCAATATATCCTCGAAATCTAAGGTTTTCTACCAGTTCTCTTTGTTCCGCCTAAGTTTGCTTCTGCTAATATAAGAATTTCCTTTTTAACATTCTCCCATTCTTCTTCTACATTTTCTACCTTATCTTTTTTACTCAGACCTCTTGCGATATCCTCCTCAAAATTCTTCTTTACCTGCTCTTTCTCAAGCTTCTCTAAATTCCACTGATTCATCCGACACCTTTTCTTCAGGATTTTAAACCCCAATCTACATTTCATTATTACTACATTATGGTCGCTATCAATGTCTGCTCCAGAGTAAGCTTTGCAGTTGATTTCTAAATCTTTGCTTAACCATGATATAATCTATTTGATACCTTGCAGTATCATATGACTTTTTCCATGTGTATATTCTTCTATTATGATTTTTAAACTGGGTGTTGACAATTACTAAATTATACTTTGTGCAAAACTCTATAAGTTGGTTCCCTTTTGTTCCCTTTCATTCCTTTTGCCCAGCCCGTATTCACCTACTATATTTCCTTCCTTGCCTTTTCCAGTGCTTGCATTCTAATTTCCAAAAATTATATAATATATATATTTTTTTTCTTCCATAAATCAGATACAAAATATCATTATACTTATCTATTTATTTACTACAAAACCTAAGATAGAAATGGAACCACTCCCAAGATTGCATAAGTTAGTGTTAATTTTTTTATTTCTTTAAAGTCAAGTTCATGAATACTTTCTGGTTTTGTGACTTATTGTCATCTTAGTTGTATTTTACACTTAATGGAAGATAAATAATAATTACATTTGTCTATTTTTTTTTTGCTTTTGGGGATATTTTTTTCTTTCTTCTAATGGCTTTATGCATTCGTGTTTTTAAAATGTTCTTGTGAACTTTTTAAAAACACTGCGTTTTGAAAAAGGCAGTAATTATTATTTGGTGCACAACATTCTTTTACTTCTAGTTATATGATAATAAAAGTGGAGTTTTTATAATTTTTTTAAATAAAAATAATTTTATTGACCTAGGTTGTTTGCTTCATAATTAACAGTAAACTAATGTCTTAATATACTTTTTTTTTAATGTATGATATGGTGTGGTAAGGTAATACAATGAGAAATTTGTGAATTAGATTATTTATATAAATAATTATTTAAAAAAAATACATTACATATATCTGAATGAATAACAAAATTAAGTGTAGCTAGCAAAAACCTGTATGATATGCTCTCAAATCATTTCATCGTTCAAGTATTTGTATTTATACAATTTTACACTAACAATGTCAGAAACAGTAGATTGATTTTATTTTGTATAGCTTAATTATATATGCTATTTTTTTTTACCTTTAATTAATGCGCCTTTACTTATTTGGCATCAGTTAATTTATTTTGACATTTCTATCATTATTTTATGCCTTTTTGTTTTATATTTTCTGACATAAACTAGTACTGTAGTAATATCATTATCAAGTTTTAAGAGAATTTAGTTTTTGGTCTTGCCCAAAACACAGTACTTTTATTTATTTTTTGGTTATTGAGCATTTCTTTGTTTTTTAATTTATAAAACTAGTACACATATATATATATATATATAAAATATCCAACATAATTTCTACAGGTGTATAAATTAAATTTCCACTTACCAACAATTTAAAAAGTGTAAATCTTAATATTTTTAGAGCTGTTATTCCATCTTCAGGGATTTTCTAAAAGATGTTAATTTAAATTCAAATCAGTAATTGTTTAAAAATTAAACTCTTATGTTCATAATAGTTGATCATCAAGAATAAAATTAGATGTTTGCAACTATTATAATAATCGCAAACATCTTACAAACATGACATTACTGTTTTATTGACGTACCAATTAATTTTATTCTTGACGACCTACTATTATGAACATAACTGTTTAATTTAAAAACGATGATTGATTTGAATTTAAATTAACATCTTTTAGTAAATCTCTGAAAATGGAGTAACAGCTTTGAAAGTACTAGGATTTACACTTTTTAAATTAATGGCGAGTGGAAATTTAATTTATACAATTGTATTAATACCAATGGTGCCCAGTGCTTAGTAAATTAAATAATTTCTACATTTAATTCAAAATATTATTTACAAATTTCTCAAAAAGAGAAAAGTCTATTGAGATATCTGATATCAAATAATTGCAGCGAATGTAAAAATCTCAATAAAAACTAATTGCATATTACAGGTTTTTATCAAAGTTATTATTATACAACTGATTGTGTTTTGATAATATGACCTTTTTGTGTATCCTATTTTTTTTAAAATTTAGAATGATACTATCAAGTAAAGTAAACATTTATTATTCATTTATTTTTAGTGGATTAAAGTGCCATAATATTGCAAGGAAAAGATGTATAAAAATAGAAAGATCTCTGGAGAGAAATAGTAAAAGTTGTCTTTACCACCGAGTTCTTTGTTGAACAAGAATAAGTTTTAATATATCTTAGTAGATGTCTAGTTAAAGTTCCTTGTAGAATGACTCATAGGAGATCAATCTGACTCCATTAGGGAGTCATATAAAGTCAAGACTCCCTACTAGAGTCAATTTGACCCCCTTCTGAGAGTAATTTTATTCCAAATCTTCTTTCTTCTGATCTCTTACAGCACCTTCTATAATGTTTTCTTCTATACTTCACCTTTCATTAGCACTTTTTTTTACTCCCCTTGAATGTTTATTTGTATTTATAATTTAAAGGCTATTTTGTTTCTTATGTATAATACAATTTGTTAATTTTAAAAGTTTACATTTGAAAAAAGAATATTATTACTAGTAACAGAGTACTAAAAACTATTCTTTGACTTACAAAAATGAAAGAACGTTAAAATTTAGAACACTAGGTTTTTGAATGAAATAAACTGTTAAACAGAAAAATGATAAATTTATACCTATGCTCTTAAGGCTGGACTAGTACCCTGTACTAAATTCCATATTCTTTTTTCAATTTTCCTATTAATGTGAAGTGTTTAAATTTTTTTGAATTGTTTCAAATTACAGCAAGTAATTACATAAATTATGTCTACTTAAAATATAAAGCTAGGTATCATAATTATGAGTTTCTTACACCTTTCTATCCAGTTTTATGTTTAATAGTTATGCACTTTTGTAATTGAAGGTTCTTGTGGTTCTTTTGTTTTTTAAATTTATAAATATCATAGGTATTTGATGTTACCAATATCATCAAATATTTTATGTAGCACCAATGCTATGTAAAATGAATCAACACTGTGATTTGTGATAAGAATATTAATGATATTTAATTTTTTTTTTTGTTTTTTATACTTTATAATAATATATCTGTGCTATTCTGTGACACAAAATAATTTTGTTCTACAGTTAAAAAAAATTAAACATAGTGATTTTTAAAAAACACATCAGTAATGACTTATGACTGGATTTAATAATTCACATTTTCAAATAAAATTTCTAAATTTATCAAATGATCTCTTTAATTTAACTGTAGATGAACTTTGAAAAGTTAGTTAATATTACAAATAAATTTGACATAATAAACATGTTTCCAACAGAGATTTAAGCTTTACACAGTTATTGAAATCTAAGTATAAAATAATTTCCTATAATATGTACATTAATTTTGAATTTCTTAATGAAATATAATGTAAAAAGTCATTCTTCAGTAAACTACAATTTGCACCTTTTTTCAAGTATTATATTATATTTACATTATACCTTATTAACATTTAGTATTACATTTTTTTTTTTAGATAATGAAAATCTAAAACAGCCGCAATGCTATTGAATGGAATCTTTACTTGCATTTCTGAAAATAGTGTTAAACAAATGGCTACATACGAGGTGTGCTAGAAAAGTAATGAGACTGACTTTTTACTTACTAAGTTTTATTTTTTCAAACAACAATATTATTCCCTTCAACAAAGTAGTTCCCTTGTGCAGCTATACACCGGCGGAGTCATTGTTCCCACTCCTGTTAGCAGCGCTGGAAGGCTTCAACTGGTAGGGCTTTTAACTTGTTGGTCACAGTCTTTTGAATATTTTCCAGAGTTCCAAAATGACGTGCTTTTCAGACATATTTCAATTTCGGGAAAAGGAAAAAGTACAAGGACTCAAATCAGGTGAATAAGGGGATGAGGAACCGTAGGAATGCGTTTTGAGGTCAAAAATTCCGTGATGGAAATGGCCGTGTGACACGGGGCATTGTCATAATGAAGCGTCCACTTGTCTGCAATGTCTGGTCTCACTCGAATCACTCTTTTTCTGAGCCTTTCAAGGACACCTTTGTAAAACACTTGGTTGACAGTTTGTCCTGGAGGAACAAATCGTTTTTGCATGATATTCCTACTGTCAAAAAAGCCAATCAGCACGGTTTTGATCTTTGATTTGCTCATTCGACATGTTTTTGGTCGAGGAGATAATGGAGTGTGTAACTCTTCGCTTTGCCGCTTTGGTTCAGGATTCATCACCCGTGATCACACGATTGAAGAATTCTTGGTCAATGTCAATCCTCTCAAGAAGATCAACGCACACGTTTCTTCGATTGTCCTGTTCCGTTGTGAGGTTTTTCGGCACCAATTTCGCATGTCCAAATTTGATGTACGGTGAAAGTGTTTAAATTTTGTCACTCATCATCCTTATTGTTAAACGACGGTCTGATCTCACAAGAACTCTCACACGCTCAACGTTTTTGTCAGATTTTGAAGTTGAAGGTCTGCCTGAGTGAGGTTGATCTTCAACGTGTTCTCGGTCTTCCAAAAATAATTTGTGCCAGCGGAAAACTTGTGCTCTTGATAAACAATGTTCCCCATAGATGTGTTTCAACTTATCAAAGGTCAGACTCGCGGATTCCCTAAGTTTAACGCAAAAATTGATCGTACAACGTTGCTCTAAATTCCGATGCTCCATTTTCGTAACACACAACTTCACAGATGGCGCTGTCAAAAATGATGTGTTGGCTGAACGGAGTTGAAACTTGTACTGAGCATGTGGAAGGGATGAACAAACCGGTCTAGCACAGACCGGTAGACACAGCGTTGCCAGATCGCTCCCAGTATTACCAATCTCATTACTTTTCTCACACACCTCGTATTTAACAAAAATTAGCTTTCAGAAATCATGAATAAAAAATATCATTGTGCGTGATCTTTTCATTGTTTAGTTTATTGAATTATTCGAGTTGTGGACTGCACGGTGTGTAGACGTGTCTTTCTAGAGCTACGCGTTTTTTGTTGTTTTCGATTGGTTTTTTGGTTTTTACATTGATTTGGTGGACTGGAACTTTAAGTGGATTGAACAAGGAATACGGACTATAATTTTTGAGTTATTTGGTTACGGATTTATCAAGTTTTTTATAGTTTTTTGTTCTCACTAGTGAGAACAATATTTTTGTGCTTTTTACTCGCTAAATCTTAAATATTATAGTGTGTTAAAGTGTTGGTGACTTTAATCAATAACGAAAAGACTACCAGTGTGTATAAAAAGTGAGTAAACTTATTGCACAATAACTTTTTAACAGTTTTTTGAGGTTATAATAGAGCTTATAATAGCAAATTATTCTAAGTTATTCGACAGGCTAATACCAGTCTGAAATTAACTGTAAACAAGGACTTAGGAAATTTTTTCGTATATTAGTAGTTGTACAAGTGAAATTTTTCTAAGTCCTTAGACTAGTTTTTATTAGGGAATTCTTTGTTCCTTAATAATTTCTGAACCACTCGTCCTACATCCCTCATCAAGTTATAAATCCATCCCAAAAAGTTCCCTACCCCTGACACCCCCAAAATTTTGGACCCTATTTTTGGGTTGATACATTTTATCGCAGGGAGCTTCTAGCTCACAAAAGGTTACCATTACTAAGAAAACGGAGGGTAAATGTAAAAAGAGACCCCGACAGGAGTCCTCAGAAGAAGAAGAAGAAGGACCGCCGGAGAGCCTTAGCAATCTGGTTTACCAATTGGGATTAACTATGGTGGCGTTGAGACAGCATATGGGACCGGGTCTCTCAAAATACATAAGTACACATGAGCAGGAGCTCAAAGGCATATATGATGATTAAGCCCATCATAGCCTTGACACAAGTCTCGTCCCCTTTATCAGTTGTTACGCAGGCTACTCAGACGGACCCTATAGTTGTGGAAGATGAGATGGAGCAAATTCTTACTAAGGAGCTGACAGATGAGCAAATAATAGATCTACTACCCAAAAGGTGGGCAAATAGTTTGCGGAACAAAATTAGTTTGATTAATGAGTTGCCTTCTGAGGTGGTGGACTCTTGTACTGTTAGTGATTTAAGTAAATCAAGTCAAGGGGATGAAAAAGAAGGTATTAGTACCAGATACAAAGTAGGCGACATTCGTAAAGATGTACAATCAATTCTTGGAGACTGTGACGACATTAAGAAAAGTAAATACAAAATCTACTATGACGGTAATGCTACTGAAAAGAGCACAATGGGTGCTATATTGAGGGCTTTAAGGAAGATTATTCCTCAGGCTGGTAATTTAGTTTTTGTCGTCCCCAATAATAATATTGGAAACTATATGAAGAAATTAATATCTTATTTGCGGAGAGACGAGGAAGTAGCGGTTAAAGTGCTTACGATCCCAGTTGAAGGTAAAGCTATACAAGGCAAGCCTGGACAAGCCCATATTAAAAAGTCGATACCACCGGCAGTTGACAGTCGTACTGTGGTTATTAAAGCAGCTGGAAAATCCTATTCTGATTTACTTAAAACGATGAAGTCTACAGTAAGTAGCGAAGATGCAAAAGAGGTCATCTCCTTACGTAAGGGCAGGAATGAAGAACTCCACGTGAGAATTCAGGGAGCGCAGAAAGCTGCAGAGTTTACAAGTAACCTACGAGATAAGGCGGCAGATCTGCATGTTGACCTGCGTACAAGAGCGGGAAGGCGCACAATAGTTCACATCAGGGATGTAGAATATGACACCACTGAGACAGAAATTTTTGCTGCAATTACTGCAAGAGTATGTACTGATGAGGACATCAAGATATCGTCAATTAGAAAAGGTTACGCCGGGACGCAGAACATTACAGTAATCACAACGTATAGGGCCGCATGTAAACTCGTAGAGGATAGGATACGAATAGGATGGGTCAACTGCCGGGCTTTTAGCCGAGACGATGGGGATAGGTGTTTTAGATGTTGGGGCATCGGACATCGGCGGCAGGAATGCAAGGGGCCAGATAGGAGGGACCTCTGCTTTAACTGTGGAGGGCGAGGTCATATGATTGCCGAATGCAAAGAACCAAAGAGTTGTCTCGACTGCGGTAGTGGTGACCACAGGACTGGTGCTTGGGCGTGCTCTGACAAGCATGATTAAGCTTCTCCTAGCCAACATGAACAGAAGCGCGCTATCACATGAGTTGCTGTATAGACTTGCTATTGAGTGTGATGTAGACTTGTTGGCAATCACTGAACCCAACATACATGAGTCGGCGAAGTCCGGATGGATGGCGGATACTGTGGGTGACACCATTATTAGGAACGTCAGTAAAAGGGTGGCTCTGAGTTTCAAGGAGAGAGCAGAGGGAGTCATAGTGACTGAACTGGAGTCTACAATAATTGTAACAGCGTATGTCTCGCCCAACATCACGATTGCAGATTATGACAGGTTTTTAGACAGTATATATCGAATTCTGTCCAGACAGAGCAAGAAATTCGTGTTGTTGGGTGATTTCAACTGTAAGACGACCTTTGCTGGTTGCTCCCGCAGTAATAGGAGAGGAGAGATAATTGAAGAACTGATGGAATCCCTCGGAGGTCGCTGTTTAAATGATGGTAATCCAACTTATGAGGCTCGGGGCCACTACTCTGTTTTAGATCTGGTCATTGCTGATAATAGATGGTTAATGGATCAGCTAGAGCTAACAGTGATGGATAACGATATTTCCAGTGATCACCTTCCGCTACATCTGATCATAAAGGAAAGCAATGACTTTGTAGTTGAAAGACCTTTTGTTACAAGACCTACAGCCCGTCAGGTTGAAAAAATAGTTGATAAAGTAGCTCAAAGGCTACGTAATATGATTCAGTTGACGCCAGATACTCTTACCTCGGTAATACAGTAAAAAATGGATAAGGAATTAAGGGCCACTGGGGGTAGACGACAAGTCTACTGGTGGTCAAATGAGATAGCACGCTTACGCGATAATTTACAGCAGGCTAGGAGAAGGAAACAAAGACTGAGGATCAGAGGTGGTTCTGAGTTTGATACTGCAGCCAAACTATATATAGAGGCTAGACGCCACTTGAACAGGGCCATTAAGAGATCAAAAAGGGATCATTGGTTCAAACTCTGTGAGGAATTGGACAATGATCCCGGGGGCCAAGCCTACAAGATAGTTACTAAGAGGTTTGGCAGGCGTCTGCCTGTGTTGAGTGAACGGCAGGCTATGGCACAGTTTGACGAATTATTTCCATGTCCAGCAGAGGCAACTGACATCTTGCCTGAATATGAGCTGAGGAGGTTTACCCCTGCTGAGCTAAGTAACGCTATCGGACAACTCGGTAATAAAAAGAGCCCCGGCACTGATAGAATCCCTGTTGCAATACTCAAAGGCCTTGTAAAACAGCTTCCCTGGGAGATGACTGATATAGCTAATTATGGCTTGGAGAATGATTCATTCCCGCGATGTTGGAGGGAGGCCAGGGTGGTCTTCCTCCCTAAAGGCGGTGATGATCAAGGTCTGTCTCGATTTAGACCGCTGAGTCTCTTAAATAACTTGGGCAAAGCGGTAGAGAAGATGCTCGCCAACAGAATTGTATGTGAAATTGAAGAAGGCGTGGGTATAAGCGTCAATCAATTTGGGTTCTGGAAGGGACGCTCCACCGTGTTGGCAGCAAAGAAAGTAACTACTTGGATAGCAGATGTCAGAAGAGGTACTTGGAGAACAAGAGGGATTCCGTTACTTGTCTCCCTAGACCTTAAGAATGCTTTTGGCTCCATCAAATGGAGCCATATTCACAGTGCATTATTGGCTAAGAACGTAAGCCCATATCTTAGGAGACAGGTGAGGAGATACGTCTCTGACAGATCGTGCAGAATTGCAACGCAAAGTGGAGATTTGGAAGTCAACATACACGGTGGAGTTCCCCAGGGCTCTGTTTTGGGCCCGTTATTATGGGTTTTAACTTTTGACGGAATCCTGAATTTGGATTATCCTGCAGGAGTCGAGGTTATTGCCTATGCAGATGACATGGTGATCCTTGCGAGTGATAGACATGCACTGGAAGTACAAAATAAGGCCAATTTTGCATTATAGATGATAGAAAACTGGCTATATAATAAAAATTTAGTGCTGAACATTGATAAATGCAAATTTATCACTTTCACTGAAAGAAGGATCATTGATCGGCTGGATATCAGGATCAATGGTGAACCAATAGCAGAAACTGATAAGCTGAAGTACCTAGGCATTACCTTTCAGAGGAACGGTTCCTTCACCGAACATATAAACGAAGTTTGTAGCAGGGCTGACAGAATGATAAAATCTTAAAATATCATTATGACGAACCAAAGAGCCCCTAAGGCGTCAAAGAGAAGGGTCATAGCGTCTTCGGTAATATCGTCCATGCTTTATGCGGTGCCGGGTTGGTGGATTTCAGTGCAAGTAAAGAAAAACCTGGCACGTATGATCAGGACCCATAGGAGACTGTTGCTTAGAATGATTTCTGCATATAGGACGGTCTCCTATGAGGCTTTGTGTGTGCTGGAGTCCCACCGATTGATTTATTGACACTTTTAAGAGTTGAAAGAGACCAGGGAGTTGGAATTCACGAATAAAGGCAGCGGCTAATGGCAAAGTGGCAGGACAGGTGGAATGAGAATGGCCCTGGAGGTAGAACAAAGAGACTCATCCCCGATATTAAAAGCTGGATATATAGGAAGCATGGGGAAGTGAATTTTCACCTGTCACAATACTTTACAGGGTATGGCAACTTTAATTTTTACTTGCACAGAATCGGTAGAAGAGCATCGACGGAATGTATGTATTGCGATCGCGAAGATGATATTGAGCACACATTTACTGACTGCCATAAATGGAGAGAAGAATTAGTACACATCGATCTATCATCTGATGGTAACGGCAGATTAATTAATCACATGTTGCAGAGTGAAGATGCCTGGAAGAGGGTTGATTCAGCTATGAAGAAAATATTAACGCAGAAAAACGAGGACGAGAGAAGATTGGGGTTCTGATCTTAGTATAGGGAAGGGCGGATAGCCCCAGTGGTGAGGACTGGCATGCTGAGGTGTGCCAGTTTCTATGAGCCACTGGGGACTCCAAGGGTTTTCTTGATAGGAAAGATCAAAGAAAAGACCCAATCGTCACGTCAAGACAATCATGGTATGGCGTGGCGATATATATAGATGGGCATATCAATAGACTCAAAAGAACTGACCGGTGGGCCGATCTGCCATGCCGGACATACAGCCGGTAGGTAGGAAGGCCCATTTCAGTACAACAGGCACTCCCCTGGGTGGCGCAATACCAACCAGTCGGACCGGCTTAGGGGAGGAGAGTCAAAAAAAAAGAAAAAAAAAGTTTATTGAATTACAGTTATTTTCAAAACAAAATGTTATATTACATCAAGTTAACAGTTTAAGAATATTAATGTTGTAAATTGTAAATTTCTTACTACACTCTAATGCTTCCAAATTAATTCATAGAAATTGCACTTCAGAAAGAAAAATTTTCTGTTTAATTTTTTGTTAAATATTTCCAATTTTTAATTTTTCTGTTTAAATATACTGTTAATATTATTTATTTACTATCAAGTAAAAATAGATTGTTTAATAAATAATAAAATTCATTATATTTTAATCAGTAATTAAATTCATGGAACACTTTGTGTTGATTTCTGAACAATTTCTGCATAAATTATTCACTATAGACTTCAAAATATTTTATATCATTTTATTTTTTGTATTTTTATGTTTGTTTTAATACGATGATATTAAAAGTTTCTACAAGCACACATTATTCAATTTTGATTTTATTTTATGATTTTATTTAATTGTAAAATTTAGTTCAATTTTAATAATTCTTAAAGACACAATTCTTTAACTATTATATTTATTGGTGTTTTAGTAGGAAGATAAAAACTCAATTCCTCTATTACAAAATTTACTACAGACTTGATGGGTGATTTTATGTTTCAAAGGCTATTGCTTTGTATAAAACGAAACTGCATAATGAAATGTTTCATGAGTCTAAGATTTTATGGAGGAGATCTATTTCTTTATAAACTCTAAATAAATTTCTCTTTTAATATATTCCAAAGAAATAAATTTACCGTAGTAGGTTTATTTACAATTGCATTTATCCTGTTCAGACTATTTGAACTGTTTTTTTTTTATCGTGATAAATTATTAAAGTATTACATTTATAAATAATTTTGAAAATTAAATTTGCTACTTCAAACATTTTATAAACAGGGAATATTTTATATAATAATTCATGATAAATTTTATGTACATAACTTTCATGAATAAATAAAGGAAATCCTGTTGTTCGCAACAGGATTTTCTTTTTTTTCTTTAATTCTTTTTCATTTTAGTTTTATTTAGAGGAATCTGTATAAAATAATTTACGGGTGTAACAGATTGCTTTGCTAGAATATGAAGTTGTTACAGTGGAATGTAACTTTGGAAAAATGAGTCATATGTAGCTTTATAAGAAATTATTATTTAAAGTAAATATTCAGCATTTTTAAAGTAAATTAGTATGTTTGTTTAACAAAACATTTAAAATAAATTGTTTTCTACTTAAGATTTATTTCAATAACAAATTACTTCAGAGCTGTTTATTATAAAAATTGAACTCACACAGTTTTTTATTATTAAAGTTTATTTTTTCATACTATAAATGCAAGCCGACTTTATTTACTGAGATTATTCATGACTGTGAAATATGTCATTCACAATGAGAATATTTATATATTTTTTGTAAGTTAATTTCTCTCTATATAAAAAAATGTACTTTAATTTTCTAATACAGTAGTTTTTATTTGAAAATTTTACAAATCCTCCAACTACCTATGTCTTTACCAGCCAAAGAATCCATTCCCAGTTTCAGATGTATGATCTGTCTCCAGCCTCAGAAATTGAGACATCACTTAAATACGTAAACACTATATCACTAGCTATAAGATGTAGTGATCCATTTTCAGTCTGGACTATTCTGTGCCAGGAATTATGGCCATTATATAACAAAAAAAAGATTTTTGTCAGTAATCCGTGTCAAAAAAAAAATCCCGATCAGCATAATAAGATTAGGATAAGTTTTTCTTACTTTTATTTTAGGATTGTAATATATATTTTAATTAATATTAAAGTATAATATAAAATATTATATACTGTGAATATTGCAGTATAAAATAAAAGTAAGTAAGTTACTAGAAAAAAGATGTCGCGAGAATGTTACGTGGTTTATGTTTCATTACACCTGATTTTGTTAAACGTTTTAGCCAATTATAACTAAATAAAGTTCATGAATTTAGTGTACTTACAACAGGAACTTTTATAACGAAAGCTTCAAAATCCTGAACATTTTTAGCTGTTTCATGAGTTGTGATTTTTTTAATACAGTTCTAATCCGATGTTTCCCTTTTTTATCCCCAAAACAAACATAAATTTAGATAAATCGTTTGCAGCTGGCCTCCGTGGCGCGAATGCTAGAGTCTCGGCTTTTCATCCAGAGGTCCCGGGTTCAAACCCCGGTCAGGCATGGAATTTTCACACGCTACTTGTCATTCATTTCATCCTCTGAAGCAATACCTAATGATGGTCCCGGAAGTTAAAAAAAAAGGAAAGGTAAATCGTTCGTATCAAGAAGTATAAATCGTTCAGAAGAATGAATGTTTCATGCGCTGCGCGCAGCTGCCTGGCGCACCAGCATTGATCCGCTCTGCGCCAATAGCAGCTAAAATAAAAATGTGAAAACATACAAAAACCAAAACCACGCACTACCCTGTTTTATGGAGAGTGATTTTGTAAACTGGACTAAAGCTTTTTTCTTAATGATACAGTAAACAAAATTATTTAGCAATTAAATGAAACAGCGAGATGTAATTAAAAAAAAGACTATTAAAGCTGAACCTCTGTTTACAGATAAGAAAGAAACCAAATATCTATCCAAATTATTTTTTACATATATCTTTACTTATAACTATATTGTTACTGATTGGAATTCATCGTTAATTAATTTTTCTTTTCAAAAAATTTATATAAAAATTCAGAAATTAAAATATATTTGTGTGTATGCATTAAATTTTTTAAACCTGTAAACAGTAAATACGAATTGTTTTAATGGGAAAATATCTCTCGCTCTTTCGTTAGATATCTTGAATTGGATAATTGGGAATTCAGTATGTAGTGAATATACAGTAGAGTTTATTTATTAGTATTATTATTTTTTTAAGAAAATTGATTATTACATAACAGTGAATGCTGCATTAGAATATAACATGGAAGAAATTTGATTACATAATTAAAAAAAACAGTACAAATAATAAAGATATATAAATTATAACATCTAATGTGTTAAAAACTAAATAAAATAAAATTTATATTTAAGCAAAAATAAATTTGTCCCAGACAAAATCTCAAACTCTACGTTCGTGCAGTTACATCTACTCACATGTCCGCGGCGGGGAATGACATGGTACTTCTGTACTTTCACTTATGTCGGGCAACGGGACATTGGTATTGCTCAGGAGCTCCCCTGTAAAATACAGGATTAGCGGTTCCGAGCTGTCCTAGCTGGTCGCGGTTGGGTTTCGCTGCTTGCAGCGGGTTTGGTAGGCATGAACATGATCTGTTTCACCGACTTTGGGCGGAGTGTGGACGGGGAGTGCTTATCCTTCTCTCGATGGTGGAGACCGGGATAAGGGTGAACTGATGTGATCTTGTTCTGCTGAAGTCTTGCGCCGCTCTCTGGAAGGCGGCTGTCTGGGGGAACTCAGGCGGGATCAGAGGTCCGGCGCGTGCTCAAACGCACCTTCCTACATATTGACTGGCGTTATTTAATTGATGGAAACTTTAACTTCTACGATGTCTATGACAGAGGGTCTTCATAAAAATCCTCGCCCAGGAGAGCCTTTGTCTTTGCAAGCGAAGCGAAGGAAGAGCGTTGAGTTTAGTGATATTGAAAAGAAGGGTTGAGCTAAGTTTCGACTAAAGTGTAGTGAAGCGTTGCCAAATATTTGGCGATAAAGAGAAACGAAGGAAATCTCACTAATATCAGTCCGTTTGTGATTGCTTGAGGGATCACAAAAGCTGCAGGGGGCCTGTTAATGAGACAAGGAAGACTACTTGCTATAGAGCTATTTGTTTAAACCATCAACGACTTCCAATCGTCACGGCTACTTAACGCTAAACACCTCCAGGGGAGTAGTTGGGCGCAGGTACTTGCAAACCCGCACAGAAGACGAAATTGCAACGGAACTCTATGGACAGGAAGTTGTTACATGTCGACGACTCAACACTGACGAAACGAAAAAATTAAGCGGCTTTCATAGACCGGATATTCCGGATGTTTTGGATGCCAGAAATCTGGACATATAGCGCGCCGCTATATGTCCAGATTTCTGGCATCGTACCAGATTTCTAGTACATCGCGCCGATGTACTAGGAAACAGATCTGTCCTTATGGTGACCTACTACATCCGGTTCACCCGTGATGGGATCCACCGGTTTGTGTCAATCACCATAGGCGTCACTCTGGGAGATCGCGAAATTGCCCGATTTATAAGGAGGAGATATCAATACAGGAGTTAACACCATTCAAAAGGTCAGCTACTTCAAAGGAAGAAAAATCATGCTAGCAGATCACTGAAGGTTGCGTATAATGGTCCGGTTGCTGCAGTTCTTGCAATTACTTTTTAATCAAAAGATGTAGTCTCTGACCTAGCACCAGGTCAAGTGAACATTATCATTGAACGTATCTTTAATTACAAATTGAAAAGTTGACCAATTAGAGGAACTAGTCTAAAGCCAATGCAGAAAAAAGTGGATGTTGCCAAACAAAAAATTGTTAATTAACTGAGAAATGAGCCTTCGACTAGTCAAAAGGTGAAGTCAAGTAAAGCTAAACCACAGAAGAAGACCGGAGTCTCGGTGAGGGGAGCCCTTTGGGATCCCCTCATTTGAGGCATAGCAAGCAAGGAAGACCGAGTCGGGGCTGCCTGGGCGGGTTTTGTACTCTTACAGGTAGTTTGAGGCGATGGCATCCCTTGGAGCTGAGTTTATGCTTAGTCGCGGATCTGGCTTCAAGAGGTGGGGAAAGCGAATGAGAAAAAACCACAGAAGTCTGAACATAATGCACCGATGGTATTAGTTGAAATAGAGAAAATACCCATTCAGAGAACCTGCAAAGAAGACGATAAGATGATAGTTGGAAAAGAGAGTGATGAACAACCGTCAATGGACCACTCAAAATCTTGGAGGCATATAAAAGAGAGAGCGAGCTATTTGCCACCCCAAAAATTTGTTTGGGGAGTGCATCAAGCAAAGACTCTGATGCTATGTACACTGCTTCATCTCAGTTGGTATCATCTGTACCAGGAGCAAGATATCCTACGTGATTTCCTGCAGAGGATCAGATGATTCCATATCTGAAGCCTTAGACATCCTGGAAACAGAGGTGGATGCCATCAGGAGGTTGGAGAAAGACAGAAAAGGATGGCCTAAGGGTAAAACTGGACACTAGAGGATATAATTGTAGTTTGTATAAGTTTTTTTACAAATTTTCAATAAGGATGCAATTTTAAGAATTGTAGGATTATTATGTTTGTTTTGACAATTACGACAACCATTGTTTAGATATCTATGTATTATTTTTAAAACAATAAGGGCCATATGCACCCATGACAACTTGTTTCTGTTTTGGGTTTATGACAGTTTATTTGTTGATGATCGTCTGACAAGATTGGTCTTGTGACTAGGTCGCTAGATATTTTATCGGAAAGTGTGCTAGTTATTATTTCTTTTTGTTTTGGTAAAGAGCTAATAACCGCATCAGTCGATGCCTGTAAACACCCACAAAAAACTAAATTACTATTGAAAAAGTAAATTATTAAGAATGAAAGAAAAATCCTATATATTGATTCTAAATTGTGCTCAATAGAACAAAGCTACTATCAATTCTACTAAGGCTTTACTCAAGGAATGTATTTATTTAAGTTTTATAGAATAGTCTGTTATTTTCTTAGAACAAATTATTGTAGATTACCAATCTTACTCAATTAATACAAACAAAATTTATTCAGTAGAATTAATTTAGTTTCACTATGAAATGATACAAAATTGAAATTAATTTACTAGTATCATAATTTATCACATTTAAACTTATTAATAGCAGGTAATTTGGTTTTATTTCATAAAATACTATATCACATTTATTCAGAGGAGAAACTGGAAGAAAATTTCTCTTTGGAGAACAGAGGAGAACAAATTTCTGTTCATTTGTTTTAAAAATGAAAACTTTCTTCAAATATTAATTTACAAAATATAATTCCCTTTTTAATTCTGAAAATTTAATTAAATTATCGGTTGTTTTAATATTTTATTTGGCAATACCAGAACTAAGAAGATTGGAGTAACAAAACTTGATTTTACTTTACAGTAGTTAGAAGCCTATCGATGAATGTCAAGCCTGATTTCAAGTAAAGTTTAATTCAAGTTGTAGATGGGGACTTTATAACCAAGCAGAGTACCCAATTAGCAGCTTCCACTTGTCAATATTATCTACCAGCTTTACAGTTGTTCAGTTTTCTGAACCCACATCAAAGCTAAAACGCCAACTCACTTTAGGTATACAACTGTTTCATTGCTTTTCCCACATCAAAACTATGTTAAAACCTTTGTTGTGAACTGGTAAATGTAGATAAATTGGTGAACATTGTGTTTCATTGATTATTAGTGTAAATTGTTTCAATTGAATTAAATTTATCATGAAATTATAGCAAAGAGTTACGCAGAAAATATTGTTTGCTTTCCGAGATCGTGATAAATGTATTTTTTAATTGGTTCTCTATCTTAATGTTTGAACTCCAAAAATTATGTTAAAACTCGGTGCTTATGTTAAAAATTTTTGTACTCCTAGTTTTGATGGATGCTCTAATGTTTTTGCCCAGACAGAACTAGAAAAACGGTTAAGAAAAAGGAAAGAATAACTATTTCTTCCCCCACAAAATAAATAAAATGACGTAAATAGTGATGATGCATGAGCTTAAAAGAATGTGTTCTGTAGACTTAATTTACCTGCACCATGCTCTTAGAGTTTACCGGTTACAAAAAGTAGTTGAAGTATTTAAATAATAGCAAGTCCTATTGTTACCGGTCTCCGTGGAGCGAGTGGTAGCGTCTCGGTCTTTCATCCGGAGGTCCCGGGTTCGAATCCCGGACAGGCATGGCATTGTTTTACACCCTACAAAAATTGTCATTCACATCCTCTGAAGTAATACCTAACGATGCAGTCGTAGATTAAAAAACCTTTTTTTAACGTTAAATTATTAATATTATTCTATAAATAATGTAAAAAAAAAATATCAAAATTTACAATAAATGATAATTTAGATATTAACGTCACGTAACGATGCTTAAATATCTGTAATTCGTAAAAAGAAACTAAAATATCATTTTAAACAAATTATTATTTAATCAGTATTATATTAATAAAAAGAACAAACTTTATAGATCTTAATTAGTTTTTTTAAAATGAAAATAATCTAATTTTATTTTACTACAAATCTGATTTGAGGTTTTTGAATAAACCTAAATAAATTACAAGAGATTTATTTAGATACCGTTCTTCAATTTTTTCTCCACTGGAATATACGATAAAGAATATTTATAAAATTTTCTATGTCTTAAAGAGAATAAAACAAAGAATACTAAGAACGTCAGATTGATTACAAGTATATGATCGATTTTTTAACAAATGAGGTTTGACTAAGTAGGATAATTCAATCTTTTAGTGCACTATCAAATTATGAATCTCCATGGAAGAACTCATTTATTCTACATACAGTATTTTTCATTTAATAAAGAACATGTACTTTTGTTAAGTCATGGCATGGAGAAGTAAAAATATGAACAATTTAGAATTCTTTGTTTTCTTGTACGAAGTATTGTGATCACGAAAAATTTCGGTTTTCCGATTTCAACGGAAATATTCATTTTGACCATCCCTGAATCCATTTCGACTAGTTTCGGCTTGAAGTCTGTACGTATGTTCGTACATGCATATGCATCTCGGGTAACTCAAAAACGATTAGCAGTAGGATGTTAAAATTTTGCATTTAGGACTGTTGTTACATCTAGTTATGCACCTCCCCTTTTGATTGCAATCAACTTGACCAAAAGTATCTAAAAAAGCCCAAAATTCCCCAAAAATATGGATGGTCGAATTTTTCTTAACTGCAGTAATCAGCCCTCGTTGAGAGCTTGTCAACGATATATCATAAATGGTACTTATTTTCATCGGTTCCAGAGTTATAGCTAAATAAATATTTGGATCTTACAAGGGAACGGCACATCGGCTCAAATGCGACTTCATTTCCTTTTTATTTAACTTTTTTTTTTTTAATTTAAATATATTGATTTATTAATAATTTTTAACCTGTGATAGTAAAACAATTTTTACAATAAATAATAATTCAATAACAGCAATAAAAATAACAAAATAACAAAAAATAGAAAGTTATTAGTGAAATAAAATTTTCTGTACTTTTCATTTTAAAAAAAATGTGCATATGTAATTTAATAGGCGTACGAAAAATATCATATGGTGTCCACATCAGATTTGATGAAACATCTGATAATTTCGTATTAATTGAAAATTATAATTTAGAATCGTCTTACTTTTTTTATTTATGCATTTGTTTCAGTCTACTTGATAATAAATATCGCTATAAAATTTAATAACCTTCTCCTCTCTCGTTTTTGTTTTCATTTGGTTGATGGTTACATCATAATAATTTAACAAAACTTAGTATTACATACATATATGAATTACATTTATTTAAAGAGTAATAAAGGGACTTTTACTGTAACTTAATATTTCAGGTAATATTGTTGAATTAATAATTGCGTAAATATTTGATGTTAATAATAACTAACATTTTAGCAATTGTGTAACTATCTACTTTTATGAAAGAACTGAAGGATCGTATTTCACTTTCAAATGAAATAAGTTTAAATGAAGTGTAGCAAAAATATGTATATGTAATTTAATAGGCGTATAAGGAAGTCATGTGATGTCCACATAAAATTTTTCTTATAAATTTTTTTATAAATATAAATAGTTATGTTTAGTTACTAGTAATTTTATGAAATGAAAATGATATGTTGAAATTTCCTACAAAACAAATTTAATTAATTAAAATTCATATAAATGTAACTGCAACTACAATAAGCACGTATATATATATATATATATATGTTAAATTTAATTTAATGATATAAAGGTTATTGGTTTATCTCATAATGCCGTTAAGAGTGAGGACCAGCACTCTTTATACGATGTGGAGGAATTCGTCATAGAAGAGCAAAAAATTTAATTTTACAAGAACTTGGATATTGGCTGTTGGCACGCATTCCGAGGAAAGGGGAGACCGGTTTGTGACTCCAGTTTTAATGGAAAGGGAACCATTACGACAGGTCATAAATTTGACCTCCTTAACGACCTCTAATTTATTATCGAAATGCAAATTTAGTCGCAAGTTGAGACCATCTCCTTATCTTAGAAGGGCTTAAGCCCGCTATCTGTGGAGCGGGATTATTCCCTACTGCCTTATAACCCCAGTTACCCTTATAATAATGTGTGTTACCTATTTAATTGATATACATAGGAGTATATGTAAATAACGATGTACACTGCACTTAAATTCGTTCTACGTACAGTCTGAAATTTAATACCTGTTGTTAAAATTATATCGTTCATTAAAAGCTTTTTGCGATAAAATTATGTGCATATGTAATTATGAACGATCAATTGACCTCATGGTACAATTTTAACCGTGAATGATTTTTCTAACCCTGTCAGTTTTTTCAACTAATAGATATGTCATAAAATTTGTAATAATTATTTAAAAAAAAAAAAACCTTTTATAACTGAATGAGAATAAAACCCTTGTCCAATGAATTTCAGAATTAAATATAAATACGAGTAGATTGTGATACTTAGATAATGTCTATTCGGTTACTTAGATTTCATAAATGAGAAACATAAATTTTTTTAAATTTTTATCCGTATAAAAAATGTGTCTGTTTTTTATTATTTAATAAATTTTTTATGCCAAAGTAAATTAAAAAAAAACACTTTCTTACAAGTATTCCATACAGCTATTTCATTTTTTATTAGAATAGTGCTCAAAGAAGGTATATAAAGTAATGAAAAAATTATCACGTGATAATTTTGAAGTAGACATAAGATCATTACTTAATGATTTTATGTCATTAAGACATAAGATCATTAAGTCTTATTGATCTTAATGGAATTTGATTCGGGAATGAATTTCTGGAATTGATTCCCGAAAGAATCGGCAATCAATTCCAGAATCGTTCATCATGTTAATAAGAATATTAATTTGCCGGCTGATCTGTATTTTACGTTAATATAAAGCACGCAGGGATAAACTTGTCATTGAGACTCGCTTATATATCTGTTTAGTATACATATCATGTTCGTCGATAATATAATTTTTATTTCATGTTTTTAGTGATTTCGGGTTAATTTTTATAAAAATACTCAAGTAATTTATTTATTTTTTTGTAATTCTGAAGATTTAACCGTTAAGATTTTTAATTATTATAATTTAATTATTTGTTAAAATTAGTCGCTTTCTGAATTTATGATATTCAGAAAAACATTGATTTCTCTTATTCTGATTACTTAGTTTACATAAATGTTCATAAATTAATCCATACTTTGATGGTAGAAAAAGAAATAAAAGCAATATGAAAATAATAAAAATGATTTACGAAATCACTGAAATATTATCATTATTAAAATAACAATTTTATTAAACAATTATCATGAAGAATGACGGGGAACGCCGATGGAAATAAAAAGATTTATTTTAAACAAACAGATGGTAGCGAATTTGCATTCTGATGTTTTTTTAACATAGTTTTAATTGTTTTATTATACAAATTTATCATTTGCCATTTTATTTTACATCTCGTGCATTTAAACAACTGTTTTTACAAATCTGTAAAATACTTTCAAATTATTGTATATTTGCCGATCCAGATATTTCTATAATATTTGTTAAAAGGTGACTGAATAAAATATCAAGAGAAATCACTTCATTTACGGTAATTCAAGTTAAATTTATTCAGATAAAAAACTTTTTTTTTCAATAATTTATTAAAAAATATAAAATTTACTCTTATTTCATTGGCTAAAAACGTAACTTGGTTTCTTTTTAAGATAATTACTAGATTACACACGAATACTTATCGATATAAATGTTGTTTTCTAATACAATTTAGAATGTAGTTGTATTTAAATTTTATAAATTATAACAATTAAGTTAAATCACGTTTCATTTCGATGCTAGTGGTTTAACTGATGTGTGTGTGACCTTAGGTGGGGTGAAATTGATGTCTGTGATACGGAGGGTACACAAGTCCATTGCGGTTGGTCCACATCGCTCAAGGGATATTTTCCCCTCTTTTACCACTAATTCAATCTCATGTGAGAATTTGAAATTGAAATCCTAATAATCAGAGTCCTCTACAACGTCAGAGTAAACTTATTCTGCTATTATTTTGATATATAACGTATTATAGAAATGGTTATTACTGTTCATTTTTAAAGCATTTAAATTTACCTAATCGAAATTAATAGATTTCGAAATTTTAGCGATACTTATCAGACCGCATAACCTAAGTTAATGAAAACTAAATTTGAAAGGGAACTATAGGAACATAAATAAAATAATTAAAAAAATATATATTAATGAATGAAATAATAACAGTGAAAATTTAAGTGTGAGTAATCAAAAGAATAAGAAATAAATATATTTTATACCATAATTGTGTTATTATTATTTCTTGTAAATTATTCATGCATATTTAAGTAATTACGAAATTACTAAATAAATATGTTTCTAATTCATATAGTTTATTTATACCATTGCTTACTGTTTTCAGTGTTAACCCTTTAAAGAGTAAAAAGTAATTTACATTTAAAATAACTTTTAAGTACTTATTAAAGTAATTAAAGAATTTAAATATTAGTAAACCAACTTAAAATTAATTTATGAAACTTAAAAATAAATGATTTTAAATAAACAATACGTAAGGGAGGCAATATTATAATTACCAAATTTAATCTGTTTTTGTAATTGAATAAATTTTTTTTGACAATATCTATATAAATTAATTTTTGAATAAATTCATTCTTGCCCTTATATCAATCCTTTTTAACATTCTTCTATTTTTCCCTTTATGAAACTGTTTTTTTTTTTCCTTTTTGTTATGTTATCTGCCTATGCTATGTTATATATAATTAATTCTGTAGACTGGATTGTGGATTGTAAAAGTAATTTTTTTTGTATGTAACTAATGTATGATTAAAATTTGGGTTTTTCTGTGTAAAATATCCATAGCACGGTCATTTTATAATAAAAATATTAATAAGCTGTTCTGATTGATTATTATAAAATCATTAATAATGTTTTTATTACTTTAGTCAAAAAGCTTTATATTATTTATTTTGTATATGTCAAAAAATAAGCGTTCCCTATTAATGTTTAAAATTATTTAATTAATCTTCCATCGCTTTAATAAAAAATATCATTACATTTCGAGTTCATATCAACATAAATATATACATATATATATATATATTTTTTTTTTCCTTATTATAACAACAGAGCAACTTTACAATCTGTTCAGCAAGATAATTGAACAATAACTAAATAAGATCTATATTTGGACTAAAATTAAGTAGTCACAGACTTAGCGGCTTGTGACTTAACGATAACAATGAAATGAAGTAGAAGAACACGCCGTACAGCCAGAGCATAAAGTTATCTAATTAAAACGATAATTCAAAGGAAGAATATTGTTCCTTAGCAATCTAAAAAACTCACTGATCGTGTTTTGCAATAAATTGACCACCAAATAATTCGGGTATGTCCTAAACGACTTTGATACCGTAACCTGACCAGAGAGATTTCCTGCCGAACGGTTCGCAACTTGAGGTTATTGCTTATATACCAGGGTATGTCTAGAATTTTCCGCAATGTTTGGTCTGGTAGCGTTCAAATATATCAATACTAGAATTACATGCCGTACCTCACAATTCAAGCCCGTTAGTCCAAACAGTCTTCAAAACTGATTTATAAATTAATACTTTACTTTCTACCGAAAGCTGAGATGAAGGTCCTATCAGCCAGTACTTGATTTTGTTTCGTTTATTTTTATTTTGCAACTCGTAAGCAACGATTCGAGGAGAGTGATATAATCGTGAATAAAACACGATTATATCGTGTTTTATCAGGCTACTACGTCTAGCAGTAGCCGGATCCTCAAAGACAGCTTAAATATAAGACAATATTTTTAATATGTTTTACTAGCTCTATAAAATTTCCTCAACCTACTCAATCTAGAAATTTTACGAGTATGTTTGTTACGTAAGCCAAGAACGAAAAAACAAAAATGCAAGAAAGAAAGAAAATTTGTAATAACGAATCACAAATTTTCTTTTTAGAAAATCCGGTTTTATTATTATTGTAATTTTAATGTAGTATCAGGGAAATATAGAACACTCAAATGTGGGAATTCATCGGTATATAAAATTATTTGCAAAATTTAAGCATTGAGAATCATAAATGAGTAATGTTTCCAACTCTTCGTTTTTTTCTTAACCAGCCTAAAAAACTTAAAATCCTGGCAAAAGTATGACGGAAACTTCTAATTAGAACAATTAGAGGGAGAATCTTTCTTTTATGAAATTTTTTATTTTAAGTACCAACGAAAACACTTCAATGGATCATCTTTAATGATGTTCTACCAGTTTTCGCTGATTACTAATCTTTCATACGCCAATCTATTTTGCTTGGGATCAAAATTAAAAATTCTTTTTATAATAAATTGAATCAATAAACTGAGAATTTTACAGTATTGAAGTAAAATTATTAATTTTTGTAATAAAATTTTTATAAAAATATTTGGTGATTTAAATTCCATATTGGTATTAACATAATTTTTATCTAATATTTAAGTAATTTGGGTATATTATCATTTCTTGTTTAATATTTTATGAATTGACTTTACCGTAGGAATTGTTTCGGTTTTATTTCGACTAAAGTCCCTAGATTAAATAGAAAAACAGTTTGAATTAGGTTAAGGTAATATCACATGTTATTTGAAGAACTGAACATTTTTCAATAAGCCATTTTTAATTCAGGATTCAATTTCCTTAAAATTTATGGAATGAACCATTCTATAAGATTATGGATATTTCAGTTATACGTTTATAAATTGCACTCTTATGTGTTGTCCTATACAACGTCAGTACTATAATTCCATAGTGACAGGTAACAAACTTTGATGAGATTTACCAGGTCTTGTTTCTCCGTCAGAAACGTAATTGAAACCGCAATAGTCTATATATCCGTTAGTACAAATCTAACACATGGAGCATCATCTACTCTTTTGGTGGAGCAGTGGACATCTTTCTGTCATCCACATGTAATTGTGGTTGAGAAAAATTTTGCTGAGTAAATCATGAGCATCTGCAAATCAAAGAATTACTGCAACTCCATCCAAGGTACGGCCGAATCTATTCTCTCCCATTAAGGAGTTGTTCTACACCGAAAACTGTTTTTTTTTTCGAAGGCGGAGTTAATAATCAGCTTAATTTGGACATGATAATTCCCGGTCAATCAATTTTGTTAAAATCAAATGACTCCGGCCTATCAGTCACAATTAACATCTCTTTGCGTTTTAAAAGCTCAGGTCTGACACGATTGAAGAAGAGATTCAGCCTGAGAGAGTTTACCTTAAACATGTTACGAGATACTTCAACTTGGCATGACACGGGGTGAGTGTATAGAAAAGCTGAGTCGGAAACTTCAGTTTTCCATTTAACGACATAGCCCCCATTGCTCCGAATAGTTCAGAATCTTAACCGGAATCTGTAGTGGATAGTTCTCATGTGTTTAGAATCATTACGGTATCAAATGTAATATCAATATCTAAGAGCCCAGCTGGTTTTTACTTACACCAGACAAGATAAAATTAGTAAAAATTTTCAAAAAGAAACAGAACAATTTAATTTATAAAATATGAAACAACTTCCGAAGGAAAATGTAATATTACACATGAGATCCTGCTTCAACTTTTGGAATAATCTCTTATTGTAATTTTAACCGTACTTAAAAAATAAAATTAAGTGAAAAAAATTAACGCTAAAAAAATTGTTGTAAAACATCTACATAAAATATTTCTCAAAATTATTGTTAAGTTTGATTCGTGATATCAGATAAGAACTGATAAAACGCAGTGTTATTAGTATTCATTTAGTGAAAGATTTAAATTTAGTTAACATATCTGAATTATGCGTGAAAATATATTTTTAATTCATAAATTACAGCTGAAAACAAAAAAGCGTTTATATAAATATTTTTTATAGAGAAAGGAAATTATTTTTCTTATTTAATATGATTTCTTTTTCCCTATAATTCTAAATTTTTTAATTAATTCTAAATTAAATATGAATATATGTTTAATAAAATGAACTATTGCGTTGATGCTTATGGTACAATAAAATTACATATTCGAATAACAGATACTTTTCTCACCTTATAAATAAAATACGATGTATTTGTTGTATTTATAAGTAGCTATACATGATAGAAAAATGAAAAAAAAAATCCTGTAAAAAAGTACTCGTATTTTATTGTAATGCCTCGTATTCAGAACCTCAGTAATTTTGTTTGCAATAAAGTAATAGGATTCCAACAAGAAAAGAAGGAAATCTTTTTTGAAAAATTGAACCGATGTAATCAAATAGAGCAGTGAGAAATGTGTGTGCCTGCTTTCGCAATATAAAGTACTAGGCTATGTTTACTCATTCAGAAAGAAAGAAAAGAAAGAAAAAAATTGAAGCGGGAAGATAAACAGGAGAACGAAGAGATGCAGAAAAGTATAATAAAGCGGAAGTGAATAACAGTAAGATCAGCTGAATGTTTTATAAGTGACAGTTATAAATTTATGTGCCTATATACTGATGTATATTTTTAATTATTATATTCACTCTTTTTGTGAAAAAAAGTATGCATAATATGAATATAAGTAGATAAAAAAAAACTTAAATAATTAATAACCTAACAAATGTATTTACTTGTAAATTCAAATAAAATAAGATTATAAACATATATTCTTAATTAACGTATAGAAATAATAGTTATAGTTAATATGAATAATTATAAATAAAATAATTTAAATGCAAGTAGGTTAAATTTGAATTATTCGTGAAAATATATTGGCTTAAATTTTGCTAAATAGTATTGTTAAATACATTTTTTAGTTATTTGCTTAACTTTTGTAGGAGAACACCATGATTATGATAAATTGTTTTGATTTAAATGATCACCTCAATAATGAAATAATAAACATGTATATGAATAAATAAATATTTACAGCATCAACATTAATAATCATTTTTGTGCATTTTCGGTCAATCGGTCAGTTTGAGGTCTGTCTGACACGCCATCTGAATATTCTATTTGGTAGAAGATTTCTCCTACTCTGGCTAGTTTGTAAAGTCATTTTAATTTTGTTTCTACCAGGAAATTTTAATTAATATTTTATGAGAAAGCCTTTTGAATTTAACGGTTAAAATTTTGAATTTTGTTTTCACGTTTCCTTTTTCTATGACCGCTTGTCGTTTTACTCTTGTCAAATTTGGGTTTACAGACGAGTGGAAAGAGTAAAACATCAAAGAAAGTGTGCAACTAGAACATATAAAACAGATAATCGATATGTAAATTATTCTCAGATTAAAGATTAGATAAGAATAAAAAAAAAAAATTAATGATTCAAACGAGTCAACGTTCTACCGACAGATATGAATTTATTTTTGTTAATTTAGTATCAGGATGGAAGTAAACCTGAATTATAAATAAGAGGAAAGTTATTTAATATCTCTATAAAAACGCGGTATAGTCGTTAGAACAGCGTTAGAATCGTTGGCTACTAAAAAGAAGCTTCAGTGCGGGAAGGAATGTAAAAAGGATGTCACGCTCCTTTCTTTCCGTTAATAAAAAATATCTGTCGACATGTATTTTGGTAAAGTAGTAAAAAATTACAATGAAGAACCTTATGAGTGGGTTATTATGTATAAAAAAAGGGTTAAGAATCTCCGATATTATTATTATTTTCAACTGAAAATAAAAGTAATATAGAAAAAAATATTAAAATCAAGTTTGAACAACAAAATATATAAAATTTAGTGAATGATTTTCTCATCCAGAGAATAAAGAATGGACGATGTAAGCAGCGAGACATCATATGTACACTTTCAAGCGGAAAAAGTAGTTACAGGTTTCAAACATACATTTAGAAAAATAAAGAATTATCTGCGACATTTGTATCAATTAACAGTTTTATTGGTTGCGGTATATGAACTATCTGAACGAAGCAAAGCAAACAATAATTCGTTTAAAGTAAAATTATTCAGGAGAATATTCAAGTTTAAGAGGGGATGGTGCCAGTAAATCTCTTCTATATATATATATATATATAATAATTATAGATATATTTAATAATTGAAATATTTAGTAAAATATTATTGCCATTGTTTTAATATTCATAAATATGAATATTAGACACTAAGGTTAATTTAATTTTCGTAGAATTCAATAAGGAGGAAATAAAATTTTAAATAATAATTAAAGTTATATTTCCAGAAGCTCTATATGGGACAGATTATTCATAAAAATTTCAGGAAAGGAAATCATCTAAGTAGAAAAAACTAATTTAAAAAAATACACGGTGGATAAAGTAAAAAAGATATTTGTATATTAAGAAATATAGAGGAAATTTATAAAAATTAAAATAAAATAGAACGTACAATAGGGCAAAGAAGATGAAAATTCTACTGAAACCTGATTAGAAGGAATGAAAATAGATTAACTGAAATTGTTAATTATTTGGAAAAAAGAGAAAAAAATATAAACTGGTTTAGAAAAGCAAGGATTTGAAAAACTTAACATATAAAAAAGAAAAATTCTGAACAAAAGCTTTCAGAAAAAAGGATAAACAAATCTGAGATTCTAGAGGCGCAAAAGAAAAAGCAAAATTGTAAATGTAATGATGAGATGAAAAGAAAGATGAGTAAAAGGATGAAGAGTTTTTGAAAATAAAGAAGTCTGAGCTACGTAAACGTGATTCTTAGATGTCAGATCGAATGTAAAAAATATATATATTTATATATTATACAGTAAGGTACCGTTTATAGTGACATCGGATGTAATGACATATCGGATATAAAGACCAAAATCATTTCTCTTGGTTGGTTTGGTATACTGTTAATACATAAATACAGTATGTATATTATTCATAATTACATAGGTTGTTGTGACATATCGGTTATTATGATTTATTCTTTCTATTGCAATGTAACATTTTATCGCTTATAATGACGAACGGGAAGTGACTTGTCTGTAACGTAGTATATCTACTTTGTAGCTACAGAAATATTTTTACGGTTAAAATGTATCACTTTTTCCTTTTTACATGCATATGTACGAGTACTATGGTTCTTGTTTTTCTTGTCTTCTTCCTGTACAAGATTATTGTAAACTGAAGCAGCCACATTCAGTTATTATTAATCTTTTGGTATAAGTGTGTCATATCGTACAAGTACAGTATTTTATTTTACGTATCTTGTGTAATTCATCTAATAGTGATTTAACTATGACTTCGCGAAAAACATTCAGGATAGAGAAAAAGGCGCACATTATCTGGAGATTAGAGAATGGTGAAACTAATAAGGACGTTGTCCAAGAATTTGGCGTAGGTCATTCGACAATATCGGTGATATGGAAGAACCGTGAAAAATGAATAAAACGTTTGAAACAAATTCTATGAAATAAAAAAAAATATGGCTAGTCAACATAATGATGTAGACCAAGCGCTGTTAAAATGTGGGCTAGTGATATCCCTATATTGCAAAATAACGCAACGATTTTTATGAAAAATTTGGTAAATCACGTGAAATAACTTCAGATTGGATACAACGGTTTCGTCAGGATCACTATATTGTGTCGGAGAAAATAAGCGGCGAGGCCGCAGCAGTACCAACCGGTGTGTCAGAATAATGACTAGAAACCATTTGGCCAAAATTAAAAGAGGGCTATTCGGACGAAAATATATATAATGCTGACGAACCCGATCTTTTTTTAACTGACGCCAGAAAGAACCCTTCTGTTTAAAGACAAAACATGTTCTGGGGGGGGGGGGATTATCAAAACAAAGACTAACAGTACTAATTGCTACAAATATGACTGGAAGTGAAAAAAAGCCTTTTGTTTACAGGGAAAACTGCTAAACCCCAATGCTTTAAAAATTTGAAATCTCTTCCTGTTATGTACAAAAGTATCAAGAGAGTTTGGATGACAAGTGATATCTTTACGTCATGGTTACGAAAATTGAACCGTGAATTAAAGACTGAAAATGATAAAATACTGCTACTCATTGACAACTGTCCGCCTCATCCAGACGTTGAAAATCTTTCGTATATAAAGTTAGTGTTCTTACTACCGAAAACAAGAGTAGTCTTACAGCTCTTAGATCAAGGCCTGATCAAGTCGGTAAAAGTCCACTACAAAAACACCTAATTTTACAAATGTTACAGGATTTAGATCAAAAAAAGGAAACACAAATAGCGATGCTGGATGCTATAATTATGTTAGAAAGATCACGCGAAGAGGTTTCTCCACTGACTGTAAAAAATTTCTATCGATATGAAGCGTTTTTACCACAACCTGGCGAAGTTACTGACGTCATTTTTTTTTGCGTGCGAAGAAGAATCTTTAGCGGAATGGGGCAATAGTCTGCAAAACAATCGTTGTCAAATGCATTGTTTGAAGATTATCAAGAAGTTGACAAAGATTTAAAAACGCATGAAACTGTAACAGATGATGAGTAGTGGCTTCAGTACTAGCAGAAATTGACGGGGACGTAGCTAATGACAATGAAATTAACGATAGCGACAACGATGAAGACATGAACCCTGCAAAACTTCCAGAAGTTTCAGCGACAATGAAAACAGTTTGCCGGTTTATCAGTTTTACAGAAATTTCTAATGAAGAAATGTTTGTTTTGATTTAGAATAGAACCTTTAAAAACTGTATTACAGCACAAAATGTCCAAACAAAGCAAAATAACTTTGCAAAAAACGACTTTTTGCAGACAAATTAATTTTTACAATTTTTCTCTATCTTCTTTTACTCTACAGTATTTGTATTTATTATTGCGTATTTTTAAAAATATTATTCTATTACGGAAATAAATTATTATTATTATTATTTTTAATGATTATTACTGTATTACAATACCCGTGTAGATGGCTTATTAAAATAGTACCACCAAGCTACCTAAACATCGGTTATTGTGACTATCAGTTATAATTCCATCCGATATATATATGTATAAATTAAAGATGTTTAATATATCAAATACTTTGAAATTGATTACTAGTACGAAATAAACAAGAGTGGAAGAAGACATACAACCAGCCATGTTGAATTGTGATAAATGAAAATTTTTGTTTTCTATGCTATCATGAATAGCAAAAATTGTTTTTTCTCTCCTTCATAACAGGAGAGACTGAACTCATACGAACTTGCATTGAAGAGGAGCTGATCGTACCTGACCCATTTAAATGTTCTGATGATATTGATTATGCGAGGTACTAATTGTCCTCATTCATGCGGGAAGGAGCAGATGATCGACACCTGAGAAGAGAGATCTGAGGAAAGAGGAGGTACAGAAACTTCAAGAGAGATGCTGGACCTGATTAAAACAAAGAGGCGAGTTAGGCAGACGTGGCAATACTACAGGGTGCCTGAGGACAAAATATCTTTCAATAGGGCTGCAGGCAGGTTAAAAGGACTTCTGAAGGCCATTAGGAATGGGTTAAGGGCGATGGGTAAAAAACTGAGCTACGCACCTGAGTAAGTAATTTATTCCACGTAATGAAGGATGCTAATAAAGAGGAAATATTGATTTCTTTGACGTCCCAGTGCCTCTAGGCCTTACGATAAGCTCTTCTCACGACAGAGATGTTGCAGGTGGTCAAGCAAGGGAAACGCTTAAAGAAGACTTAAGGCTTTTACCTGATTACAGATAAAGTGCTAGTTATGATCTCTTTCAAGGTCATAAAGTACACATCTTTTCCATGGCATCCTTCGAATATCGTACGTTCCATCAGAGAGAAGGTGTCTCAAGTAGCGAAACCAGATAAACCTGACACTATGTGTATTCCTACAGACCAATAAGTCTTTTACCGATTCTTTCAAGGTTGTTTGAGAAACTGTTTCTTAGGAAACTGTAGCCAACCTTAAAGCGAGATAATATTATTCAAGATTAGAAGTGTACATCTAGTACAAGTAAACAGATGCACATAGACAGTGGATGTCATCACCTATTGTCTGGAAGAAAAGAGATTCGCTTGGCAGCCTTCTTTAATGTTCAGCAGGCCTGACTGCAGACAAGGTCTAACTGCTTGGACTATTCTATAAGTTAAAACATACCCTTCCTCAACCTTTCTGTTTAGTCCTGCGGAACTGATTTAATGGAGTTTTTAAAAGGTCAGAAGCAATGACTAGTTATGTGGATACTTTGACATTAGATCGGGGGTTTCTCAGGGCTCTGTTTTGGACCAGTCTTGCACTCAAGTTTCATTGCGGACCCTTGGAATATGCAACCATCGCCTCATTACTGATGACACAGCAATCGTGGCTGTTGATGAAAATTCTCGTCTGGCCTTGGAGAAGCTTCAATCGTGGTTACACTTGATTGGCAAGTGGCTAACAAAGAGGCGAATAAAAGTAAATCACAATAAATCGAGTCATATCACGTTTGAGTTAAGGAGAGGTGAGAGTCAACCTTGACGGTGTTTTCATTCCGCATTTCTGATCGAGTAAGGTACCTCGTGCTCAACCTTGATCGTCACTTGACTTGGAAGAACCATGTAAAAGAGAAGATAAAATAGCTAAAACTCAGATTTAAGGAGCGTTATTGGCTATTGAGTAGGAATTTACATTTGTCTCTTTCCAACAAACTTTTAATCTACAAGGTCATTCTGAAATCCATTTGGACGTATGGTATACATATATGGGGTTCGAAGAGCAAGAGTAAGCGTTATACAACGCTTATAAGTTTTCAAAAATCTTTACAGAGACCTTGTGGTTTGTATGGAACGAAGTAATTCATAACTATATGAAATTGTCTTATGTCCGAGAGAAAATCAAGCAATTCCGTTCACATTACAAACAACGGTTAAGAAATTAGGTGAACTATCGAGCGCTGAATCTCCTAGACAACAGCGAGGACCTCCGACTACTTAAACGCTTTCACATGCTGGACCTGGGGTAGTGACTCTTAGTTGGGATGACATCCCTTGGGTGATGAGTATCTTCTCTATGTCTGATAAATAGCCTAAATTACTTTGATAAGAAAATTATGTACTCTTTCATTTTTATTTTCTTTTGTCTTACAATATTATTTGATTTTTTTATTTTTTGTTAGAGTTTTATACACTTTTATGCTTTTTATTTAGTGCATCTTTGCAAATGGATTTATACAAATGAACTACTGTTTTTTATGTATTTACATATTGTCTTGTACTTGCATCACATTTGAACTATTGCCTTATGCATGTATGCCTGATGAGAGATTTCATTGGAAACCTCTAATCTAGTGCTTATTGTAATTCCATTTACTTATCGTTCCTTCTTGGAACCATAAATAAATAGACAAACTGTGATAGAAAAAAGAAAAAGAAAAAGATTTTTCTCATCCGGATGTGTTGAAGAAAACTGTTTAGGAATTCGAAACTAACTAAATTGAAAAAAGTATTTGAAAACTTTAGTTTTTCTCTTTCGAAACAACTAAAACTTTTTTGCCAAATATAAAAAAAATTAATGAATAAATAATCAAACGGCAAGATTTTTTCTCCAGAACAATATACAGTGCAATCCCCCTATAACGTGGTTGTCGAGGGACTAACGTGACACCCGCGTTATAGGTTAACCGCGTTATTTTGAGATCAATTACAAAAATAGGAAAAAAATCAAACAATAATGGTTTAGTAGAAAAAGCCAATACAGTATAATGTGTACTTAAACAGAAACACGTTAAGTAAGGAAGATACGATGTTTTTTTCAGATATTCAGATATTTTTTGGAGACAGTTTATAATCCGCGCTATATCTGTATCCGCGGTATATCGAGCCGCGGTATAGCGCGGCTGTACTATATTATTATTTTCAAAAAAAGGTAAACAGTTCAGTAATCGGTATTTTTATAAAATATTTTAAGAAAGGATCTTAGAAGTTCAGAGAACTTTGAAATTTAAAAAAAAAATTTCATTGTTAAAGTTAGCCGGAAAGAATTGAAAGATTGAAGTTAAAAACATAAACCGTTGTCAATTTTGACGTCATTTGTAGTTACTCTGTATTTTTCCCAGACCATTAAAATTGCTTCGCAAATATACAATTTCAATGAAATTTTAATCATGTTTAATTTGTTGGTTTTTAAAAATATTGCTATTTTTTCTTTTTATAATTAACAGTTTTAATTATATGCTACTTGAATGTTGTTTAAATATTACTTCCATTGTAAAGGTTTTTTGCAATATTTCGAGTACACCTCGTTAAAACTTGTTGCTTCGGTTCGGTATTGTAAAAATATTTGTGAGTGCGCCTTATCTTTACTAAAAATTATCACTATTTTATTCACAAATAACCTGTTCAAATAGTATTTTTTCGGCTTTATGTTTTTTAATTTCAAATTTGTTTTATAGTTTCATGTAGCCGTTATTTGCATACACTGCATTCTATAGTATTAAAGAAGGATTAAACTAACAGTGGGAGGGAAATTAGAAACAAGAATTATTTTGTAGAGGACTATATATGTACAATACACTAGTTAACTTTGGATATTGTTTCTATTGTTCGCTTTGTGATCCTTCCACCATTGAATGTAAAACAAGCTTCCTGAATCGATTGTTGTTATTGTTACTTTGTCTTTTACTTAATCTAAATTAACTGTTTAGTATATCATCAATGTAATCTTATAGAATCTTTAAAGTATTTGTATTTATTATTTAAATATAATTATTTATTATAAGCCGTAAAATACCTCAAACACGATAAAACTTTCTTAACTAAAGAAATAGAAATAATTAAAAACGTTACGTGGGTGTTACCAACTGCAAATTTTTCTTCACGTGTGTTAAAGAGCATATAAATTTTATAAAAAATAATAAAATAGAAACTTTAACTTTGTGAAACATAGAATACGGTCATTCATACAATCATAATAATTTCATGAAAATTTTAGATATTTCTTACAAATATTATAATACTTCTAATTTGGAAAAATATCATATATACCGTAATAATAAAAATTTAATTAATGAACAAAAATATTTTAAAGACGATATATTATTTAAAAATATACTAAATATAAACATAAATCAATAATATTTAATCTAATATTTATCTCTTTAATAATATGGCTCCGTATGATTTCATTTTAATCCATCAGAATATATGGGTATATACGTGTATCCAGAATATATGTGGTCCAGTATAATAGGACCAGGACAGTCATGAATGTTTTTAAATTTTAACTATGATTTTTAAACTTTGATTTTAATGCATTAATTTTAACTCCTGATGATGGCTTCCGAGTAAGCCAAAAGATTTAGAGAACATAAACGTGCTGGTAAGGTGTAATCCACCTTACCAGCACGTATTTAACATATCAGCGGTACTATGTTTGAGAAATTAATAAGCTATTCATGTGCAGAATAATAAAATTTTTCTCATACTAAATACAAAATGAAGAATTATGTTATATTTGGCTTTCAAAGTACTTAAAAAGGGATGATAGTGTTAGGATCAACAATAGAATTAACATAAGTATGGCCTATTCTTTTATACTCCAAATTACGACCATAATAAATAAATCTTTGTATGTTCAATAGATTTTGTATCTACCTTTAATATACTTTTATTTAACTTACTCTTCGTGTCTGTCTTTCTGTCTGCGGCAGGATGGTTAAAACTTTGCCATACACAATTTGTGTTCACATTCATTGTGAATGACAATGCAATTTAGAGCAAAATATTTATACGTATAAACTGTTTTCAGTAGAAAATTATTTGTTTCAAGGATATTCAGTTTCAAACGTGTACATCTGAAGTTAGGAAAGTGAGAGAGAGAGAGAGAGAGAGAGAGAGAGAGAGAGGGTGAAAGAGAGAGAGAATTGTTGTCTCTACTACAAAATGACATGCTACATGAATGCTGTTTAAATATTACTTTCATTGAATAGGTTATTGTAATATTTCAAGTAGACCTTGTTGAAGCTTGTTGCTTTAGTTCTGTGTTGTAGAATTACTTCTACAACGAGTGTTACATTGATTTACTTTATTTCTTGAGGGTGTGTATTCAAATTTGCTCTTATCAACGGCAAAGTTCCATGGTAGTTCTCAGTTTCAGTAATGTATTTAGTGGTGTTATCCTAGGTAAGGTACTTGAGTTCAATGAATAACCTCGAGTCGATAAATTCTTATTTTGTTGAAAAGTTTTTTCCTGACAGTATGTCTAAATTGAAGTTTATAAAACATTCAATCTGATTTGAAAATGATGTAAACGATCGCTTTCCAATCAATCTTTGTGGTATTCTAATGTTTCTGCCATCCTTACTTCTGACCGTTTAAGATGTAATTGTTTGTATATTTTTTGGGGTTATACTGTGATTAATCACAGAATGGTTGTTGTAAAATCATTTTTGAATTGAATAATTTCATTCGTAGATCTCGGCTTTCGGTAGTAAGTAAATTGTTGATTTATAAATCAGTTTTTAAGCCTGTTTGGATTTAAGGGAGTGAATTGTGTGGGTACGGTATGCAACTCTAGTACCGACATACTTGAACGCTACCAGAGAAAAACCCTGGTACAAAAACAATAACCTCATGTATAATGATCTTAAGTTGCGAACCGTTCAGCAGGAAATCTCTCTGGTCAGCCTACGTTATCAAAATCGTTTGGATCGGCACCCAAATTATTTGACGGTCAATTTATTGGATAACACGATCAGTGATTTTTCGAGATTGCTAAGGAACAATATTCTTGGTTTACCTTATCGTTTCAATTAGGTGACTTTCTGGTGTTGCTGTACGGAGTGCTCTTCTATTTCATTTCGTTGTTATCGTTAAGTCATCAGCACTGGGTCTGTGACTAATTAATGCTAGTTCAAATATACATCTTATTTACTAATTGATCAATTATTTTGCTGAACCGATTGTAAAGTTGCTGTGTCGTTATAATAATAATAAAAAAAATAATAATATTGAAAATTATGATTATAATTTTAAAAAAAGGACTTTTTTTTTAAATTCGCTTTTATCTAAGAAATTACATAATACAATGTGTGCACCAAAAAGAAAAAAAAATCATTTATCATTAATAGAAACAAAATATTAGATTATTTTCTTTACAAAATTGATGATGTGAAAATTTCTAAATATCATTAAAAATATTTTGTAACTGTCTTTACAAAGTTAAACTAAGGTTTATAAAGAAGATTTTAAATAATCTTCTTCACAATAATCATATAAAATTTCATTTCATGAATAATAAAATTGAAAAACGCTAAATTGACCAAATCTAATGATCAGATTCCATTGCCAAAAGTACAAACGATCTTCATGAATTTGGTATATGTTTAAAATTAGCAATTAGCAATTTGTGTTTATTTCTCCATTTTTCCTGCATTGCTAAATATTTTATCTGCTTATCATTTAACATAAGAAAACGTGCACGAGTAAATAATAGTTATTGTTTTATTAAATTTCATATATTTCCAATATTTGGAATAAGGATTAGATATTTAAAAAAAAGAAGTAAGTAAACGTAAATCTAGCCTTCCATCATGATAAACTCATTAAATCCTTCATGATTTTTATCCTTAATTTTTCTTTGATACATTCATAAAAACAGTACACAAATAAAAATAAAAATTAAAATTAAAATTAAAATTAAATTCTTTCCAAACTTTTGTAATCAACGAAATTGAACCAATCGAATATATTGAAACGGCCACTCATCGTGCAATACGTTTTTGAAAACGTTGTTCAGAATTACTGTTGAATTAGTGTTACATATAAAAATAATTAATAAATTATTTATACCATTAACATTAAGAGCGTCCTACGCTTTGATTATTCATGAAATGAAGTTGTAAAGATATATTTATTTAATGTCTTGTTTTTATGATTATAGAGATGATTTTCGTAAAGAAAGACATTTCATACATAAGAATTTTATAAAGAAAATAATTTAATATTTTGTTTCGATTAAAGTTAAATAACATTATTTTTGCTTTTTTTTGGGTATACGTTTTAAATGAAGACGTATGCTAAAAAAAACTATTTTCTTTATTTTTTTGTTTATTTACTTTGTTTTTGTTTATCAATTTTTATTACCTTTTATTGGAGCACACCTAAGGCGTAATGTCATATAGATATAATTCCAGTTAATTTATTGCATATTTCATCGTTATCTTCCAGTTTAATTTATCTAATGAAAAAGGAATTTCCTTTTTTGTCATTTAATTAGCAGGCGCTAGGTAATTAGCACAATATTTTGAACAGGGATTTCATTTAACTAAGATATTCAGTAGTAAACGTAATGTAGAATATTCTAGATTACATTCGTATTTAAGCAGTTGATTTTTACTATTGATTCAACTTATTTTCCTTTTAGTTTATTTTGTAAAATTAAGAAAAAATGTTGCTAATGGAGTTTTCTGCTACAATTTATATATGTATTGTTTTCGAATAGACATTTTTGCTTGTTGGGCTTTGCAATAGAAAAAGATCTGTGAAAAACATTCTAAACATGATCAAAATTATAAAAATTTTTAATGATTAAGAATTTATGCAAATTGATTAGTATCATCTTTGCATGAATCATTCAGTCATGAAATAAAATTTCCAAAAAAGTTTCTTTGTGCTATCTGGTAATTAGTGAAAAATGGTATTTAAAATAAAGACGGGAAAATTACCTTGCATAGTTAATTATCATAATTATTATCAACAGTTCAGTTGAAAAGGTATCATATTCTACAATTTGTAATGGTATAAGATAATTTTTTATCAACTTCTGGTTTTCAGAATACTGTTTCGATTCAAATAAAAAATAAAAGTAAATTTAAAAAAAAGATTTTTCTGACATCAACAGTAATTGCATGTTATTATATATTAATTATATTGTACTATTAATACTACAATACTATTATTATATTGTACATAATTAGTTTCATCCATCTAAATTAATTTTCTCTTTAATAAAGTTACAAAATCACTAAGAGCGGAATTTTATTTAGAATTTACAACCCCTTTATACGAGCGCTACTGCTAAATTTTGCTAATCAATTTATCCCAATGATGTTCGAGTAGAGAAAAAATTAGGTATAAAACAATTGTTTATAGTTTAGAGTTATATACAAGTGAAAAATTTAATTAATTTATGTCCCAGTGCGAGCGATGTCTTAAAAAATATATTTAAAGAAATACAAAGAATTTACATAATCAAGATTTGAAATATTTCTCTTGAAATTTCATAAGGTTTCATTCGATACCAAGTGTTTGCTGATGAGAATTCAGAAATTGTGTTTTTAGAATCTGGCAAGACTATATTAAAGTTTAACAATGGTGGAATTAGTAAATTTGCTTCGACGTGAAGGGATTTATTACATATAATTATATAAGAAAGTATTTTGCAGTAATAACTAACCCGACAAATCACTCTATTCTCTGAGTATTTAATTCACTGTAGTTCGAACGTAAAAAATTCAAACTTTAATTTTTAGATAATCTTAACTGAAAAATATATTTAAAAAAAAATATGCTTATTAAAATTACGTAACAATATTGTAACAATTAACGAAGCAGAATATTTCCACCTTCCTTAACTCACTTACTGGGATTTGTAGCTTGAGGAAACTACTTTTAATTTTAAGTTTAGTTTAACTTTATTTTGTAAAGTTCAACTAAAGTTAAACTAACCGCTTATGATGCTGTAAGAGTAAAATTTAACTAAGTAGTATTTTGTTTCATAAAATTTTACATTGTTGTATTACATAACACAAATATAATGTGCCTTTATTAGTATTACTTAAAACAAACCTTGTCTCTGATTTCCTGTCTCATCTTTTCTCGTTCTTCTTCCATTTTCCTGTGTTTTTCCTTCCGCCTCTCCTCGGCTTCCCGGATGGCCTCCTGCCGCTCCCTCTCTGCCTCCTCTTCCTTCTCCTTATCATCTCCATCGTCGTCTCCGCCTACCGCCCCTGTGTAAGGAAGTAATGTATTAGTTAGGATGAATTTTATTTTTAATGTATAATAAATATATTACTTTTATTTATCTGAAAAACTCATTAAGTGATAATGTTTTGATTATTTATGATAATGTAGATTTATTTGACTCAGATAGATAACATAATTAGAAAACATTATTTTAATAAACTGTTTTCAAATCTCTTACGCAGCCTAATTTCAGAAGTTAAATTAGTAGTAAATTTTCACGTGATCAAAAATGAAGAAAAACATTGAGTTGTTTAAATTGAAAAATTTAAATCACAATTTAATCGAATAAGATTGATTTTTCCTAGTATAATTAACTGTTAGTAAATTCTCATTTGATATAAGAATCACTGTATTGTAAAATTTGAATTAGATGTATTGCAGACATTTTATATAGTAGAACAAATTTATACATTATTACAAATTAAGAATTACTTAGTAGATTAATAGATTAACGTAATATCGTTTAATATATCCGACTCTCTCTCTCTCTCTCTCTCTCTCTCTCTCTCTCTATATATATATATATATATATATATATATATATATTCTCTATTTATACGAGGCTCGATTGATACATTTTGAACACTAGCATGCTACATGGAGACAAAAGATACTATCGAGTTGGGCGTGGCAGCACATGATAGCTAAACTCCCCTTCTATAAACCTGCGATAATGCGTTGAAATCCGTTTACCGGTTTGTTCTCAGTAGCAGTTAAAATGGAATCGAGTACGGTCAATATGTCAACATGGTTAAAACAGCGCGCAGTGGTTGATTTTTTAACAGCATAACAGCAGAAAATATGAGTCCTACAAATATTTTTCATCGTTTGAAAGAGGTTTACAAAAGTGAAAAAATTGACTGGAGTACTGTGAATAGGTAGGCGTTGAAATTTCGCAAATATGAAGCCGATAAAGCGACAATTGAGGCGCACCTCGCAATGGACTACCAGTTTCTGTGACTGATGAGAAATATCGGAATCAGATAGACGATTTGCTTCAAAGTGACCGGCGAATCGCCCAGCGACGCATCGCTATTCAGTTAGGCGTATCTAAAGAACGAATAGGCCGTATTATCGAGCAACTGGGTTACCGTAAAATCTGTGCACGATGGGTACCGCGCAAAATTTCTGATGGCTCTCCTCAAGCTGAAGTTTGAGCCTATTCCACATTCGTCATACTCATCGGATTTGGCTCCGTGCGACTTCCTTCATCTCAAGAGGGATTTTAAAGGTAATCATTACATCACTGATGATGAGGTGAAGAAAGCTGAAGCCACTTGGATCTGAGAAATACCGCTAGAATTTTTCAGTGACGAAACGCAAAAACTTGTTACACGATGGGAAAAGTGTATCGTGTAACCTGGGATTATATTGAAAAATAAATACTTCATCTTGTAGCTAAGGTTTTGTAATTTTATTTCATTACACTATCTCTTTTTATTCCCATGCTACGCATATGTGTACAAAATTTATCAGCCGAGCCTTGTATGATATAGGAAATTGATGTTTGAAGTGAAAAGAGGTATTTGAAAGAATTAAGGAAAATAGATACTTGAAGTAATTTAAACAATGGATTCATTTAATGGGAAATGTTTTGAGAAATGGAAGCCTACTAGAAACAATAAAATAAATAAGGAAAATGTCATTATAATTCCAGGACAAAAAACAATTACGAAAAATACTGTTTGACGAAATATAATTTATTTATTATAATAGAACAAAATACTCCTTCACGTCATAAATATGAATAAAATGTATGAGCTAAAAAAAAAAAAAAACAAAACTAATATAAATCATTAGCTTCACCGGAGACATCACTAAACTTTTCACAGGGCATGACAAGAAGTAATCCCTAACAATAAAACAGTTGCTTTCGTGATTGTGCTATAATGGAGAAAGTTAACAACTCACGCACACGTTAATTTACGTTGAACAGTTACAATGCTGTCAACAACCACTACCTGAATATATCTACCTGAACATTCTATTGTTTATTATTATCAGCATCCTCCTATTTTCTCCAGTTTCTGATAATTTTTATTTTAAAATTTCATCTATAGTCTTTTGTAAACTGTAAATGAATTTCAACTACATTCATTTTTACGTTTAGCTGTTCAGGAGAAAAATTATATTAAAGATAAAAATAAATTAATCGAACAGCTTAGTTATATATTTAGCAGTTTTGAATGAAATTGTTGAATCTAACAACCGAAAATTTCTATAAATTTTTATCTTAGTAATATTCTGTCCATTATATCTTCATCCAAGTGATTATTTAATTTTTACCCTTTTGAATATTCACAATGGTATTGACCGTCACATGACGTGCAGTATTTGTTACTTGATATGTATATTTATTGGTAATAATGGGTGGTACTTTTTCGAGTATGAACTTTTCTTTGTTCATCTGGGAAGTATGAGATAGGTAATATTTTTAAGAAAGGTATTTTAATTCATATAAACTTAAATACAAATATTATGTTGATAGAATTTTTTTATTAAAAAATGTTTGGAAATTAATCTCATTTCCAATTTTAAGAAGTTTCATATTACTGCAAAATCTCTGTCTATAAAGAATTTATCCTTCTTTTTTCTGTTTAGCCTCAGGAACAACCGTAAGGTATTACTTCAGAGAATGAATGAGGATGATATGTATGACTGTAAATAAAGTGTAGTTTTGAATTAAATTTATCTGCCTTCAAATACTGTTAGTTCTTATAAACTTAATGTTATATATCATACAGTAATTTTGTTACATGTAATTTCTTTACATTCTTTTTTATAAAAAATTGTACAAAAATACTTTAAAGGAGTTAATTTTGAACTGTAAAAAATTTTATGATGAAAAGATTTTGTTTAATATCCTTTAAAACATTCTAATTAGTAGTTTAATATTGAGTTTTATTACTATGAGTGAAAAAAGTATTCTTTGTTAAACGATATTAAGCTTTGTTTATTATTCTTAATTAAATTAGTTTTTTTTGTTTTTTTTTACCTCTGAATAAATTTACTCTTTAAGCTGATTACTTTAAATATTTTCAAATTATTACCGACATATGTAAATTATTTACATAATATATACGATGGTAAGTCAATTATTATCCGCAATTTAGTTATATTTTTGTTTATGTTTGTAGAACTGTTGTGTTGCGTAGATGACGCGTGCGTTCAGGTTTGATGCTGCTAGGCTAGTTCCATTATCGCTGCCCTGCCGTTAACTATGGCTGCTCCGCTTTCTGTTTGTAACAAAGAAACGCAACGTTCAGTGATCGTTTTTTGTGGTCGGAAGATGTATGAGGGGCCGAAATTCATCGAAGACTTTTGGTATAGTACGGGAACAGTGTGTTGCCGCAACGGAATGTCTACGAATGGATTGAAAAAACGGTCGTACAAGTGTTACGCACGACGAACCGTTTACCGGCACAAATGAGGTAAATATTGAGCGTGCACGTGACATGGTTTTCTTAGACAGACGAATAACTATCGATGAAGTGGCACATCGTCTGCAATTTTGTCACGGTTCTGCCTATGATAACATCCACAACATACTTGAATTTCATAAAGTCTGTGCAAGATGGGTCCCAAAACAACTCATACAGTTGCATAAACAAACGCGCTTTGATATCTGCCAAAAATATTTGGGTCGCTGTGGTAACGAACGGGACATCTTCTTAGACAGAATCATTACCGGTGACGAAATAAGGATCCATCATTACGCGCCGGAGAGTAAACCGCAGGGTATGGAATGGAAACATCAAAATTCGCTTTGCTAAAAAAAGTTCAAGACCCAACCATCCGCAGGAAAACTGATGCTTACGGTTTTTGGGACTCACGAGGCTCAGTACTGGAACATTATGAGAAAAGGGGCACGACAATAAACAGTGCGCGTTACGGTTAGATACTTACTGCCAAGCTGAAACCTGAAATTCGAAGCAAACGCCGAGAACTGCTGTTGAAAGGTGTTGTATTGAAAGAATTTGTAGTGAAAGAAGCTGTGCATTTCTGGCTCGCAGCTCAACCGAAAACCTTCTTTTATGAAGTCATCAGGAAGCTTGTGCAACGATGGACCAAGTGCGTTGAAATCCAAGGGGACTATGTTGAAAAATGATGTACATGTAAGTTTCCTATTTGTGTTGCAATAAAATTTATAACTACATTACGGATAATAATTGACTTACCCATTTAAATGAAAATATTCATAAATGAATTTTATTAAGCATGGCCCGTTGGTATTAATATATAAATTATTTATATAATAGTTTCCACTTACCAGCAATCTTTAATAGTAATGTTCGAGCGCTTTCGGATTATTAATCCATCTTTAGATACAATGATGAGCTATACATTATAAGATCGGACTTAAGCAACCTGTAATAATCCGAAAGCACTCGAACATTACTATTTAATATATAATATTATATAATATAATATAATATATATATATATAATATAATAAATTTTCATAAACCTCTAAATAACCATTCCCCGAGATCAAACGGGTGGGATTAACTAAAACGTTTGAAATTGAAAGAGTGGAGAAGTGAAGAATCATTTTAAATAACATTGAAAATGAGTTGACGTCAAAAACGTTAAGCTACTACCATCCTAACCAGTGTGGAGGTCATTTAAAATTTTTCATACCTAGTTTCAAAAGTGACCTTATGGTACATCGTCAAGTATTAAAACTATTAAGCCTTTTTGAAAAGCTGTGACCCACAATAAATCTTTTAATTTTAGAAGGGCAGATCGAAGAGAGTATTTCCCAAATTTTCCTTTCTAATATCTTATTATTATTTTCTGATTAAAAATTTATGTTACTCCATTAAAAAGTCGAATGCACTTATAGTATGCACAAAGAGCAAATCAGGTAGTGTAAGATTTTTATACTTGCCAAGAATTATATAATTGATCACAGTATTTGAAAATAAAGAAATGTATATCAAGTTATAAACATATAATGTTTAGTTATATTGTTGGTAAATTAAACATTTTTAAGATATATTTTCATAATTTTTAAGATTTATTTTATTTATAAAACTTTTTTATATGAATACTATTGTAATTACATTTATGCGAATTTAAAAAGTTCCCATTTTTGTTAAATTCCGTTTTTATATATTGCTTCAAAGGCTCTTTTTTTGGCATCGTGTAAAATTTATGTAAATCAGAAAATATTGATTCTATAAAGAAAGATTTTTACTGTTTTTAAATGTGATATTAATTTTTTTCTAACTGAAAAAAACGTAAATTTAACCTGAATTTTCTGATTATATAGATTAATTTAATTCAATTAAATAATTGCTATTTAAACGGAAAATCTATAATTTTGATATGTTTTAATTACAGTTAAAATTGTAAAATTATATTTGTTAACAGCAATAGATATCGATACGGAAAATTTCTATAACTACAAAATAATAAATCATTAAATCTAAATTACTTTGTAATCTTCTAATTTAAATATAATGACCGCAATTGCTAATTAAAATGAGGAAACTAAAATTAATTATATACATCAAATAATATTTAAATATAATATGTAAATATAAATTAGATGAAATTATAGGTATGATGCAAGATGTAAAATGTAAATAATTACTAATTAAAAAATCGAAAGAAAGTAACATACAAAACTAAATAAAATAATTTACACAAATACCTACAAACAATTAATGGATATTTGAAAATAATCAAATGACGATTAAAAGTAAGAAAGAAAATCAATGTGGGTAGGATACATGAAAAGACAAATTTAATCACTTTTCATTTTTTTAGTTAAATTGTCAGGATCTGGAAGAGCTAAAATATAACGGTATACCGATTTATTGTTAATAAATAAGCTACATACCGTTTTACGGTAAATTTCAATTGATTGTGTTTTACGAAATTGAAGAAGAAATATGACCACTTCTAGAAGCGCATACACAGATAAATCTACTCAAAATTCATTGAATCTATAAATCAGTTTTACAAAATTTTAGGATCATACGAAATTTCATACGAAAAATTTTAAATGACTGGACAAAGCGTAAAAATTCCTGTCTTGTCTTTAAAACATCGATTTAAAAAAAAATGTATTATTTTATTGGTAAAAAATTTAAATTGAGATTAATTTTGTTAATTCATCTCTTGATTTAATACAGTTTCTAATTTAAATCACAGTTTATAAATAAGTTGATCATCATTTTGGGTTGAATTAAACTTTGAAACTTTGCATGTGTATAGTTAACCATAACTGTTTGCAAACTATAATCTAAGTTACTAGCAATAACCAAATTATATTATGAAAATAAACGCTCTGAACTTTAATATAGATCCATGCTTTGTTTTTATTATAAGTAAGACAATAATAAAACTATTCATTTTATAATTTCTATGCAGGTCAATTTATTTGAAAGTAAGATGGAAAACGAATTTATTTCAATATATGGCTTCTGTATCTTAATTTTACACTGAAAATATTAACAGATACTTCAATACGCTTAATTTCGATATTTTTATTACAACCATAAGAGTCATTTCTAGGTTTCATTTTACACTCGTAACAATTACTTGTAAAAATGTTTAAAACAAAAAAAAAAACATTTTATTTCTGCTACAGTTTTCTTCCTTAAAAGAGTATTTGTCTTTCTTTTCAGCGTAGTAACGTTTTATTCAGCTACAACAGTCAAAATGGCAAGATAAATAATTTTTCTATTATAATATATTGATGAAAAAATAGGTTTGAAAATATCATACGAAAAAACTAAAATTATGGTCTGGGATTCACTATGCATTAATCATGTAAACGTAAATGGAAACAAAGTGGAACTAGTGGGGAAATTTAAATACCTAGGAGATACCATAACACACAACATCAATGAGAAAATAAACTGGCAAGAAAGAACTGAGAAACTTAAAAAATCATTAATAACTACTCAAAACACACAATAAACATGCCTATCGACAAAAACTAAAGTCAGACATTACCAAACAGTAATTCTTCCTGAAATACAATACGCTAACGAGACTCTCTTGGGACCACACAAAATAGGAGACGTAGAAAGGATCGAAAAGATAGAAAGAAAGATAGTCAGAAAATGCATAAAGAAGAAAAACATAGTAGAAGGGCAGTGGAGGATAATCCCAAATGAAGAAGTATATAAAATAATAACCCCACTAACAAATTTCTTCAGGAAAACAAATGTCATTCTTGGGGCCCCTACTTAGAGCAGAAAACACCAGACTTGCAAACCAAATAATTAACTTATAATGGAAAAGAACAACAAAACCGAAATGGATAAAGGAAGTCCGAAAAGATATGGAAGACTTGAGGATCTCCAAAGATTATCTAATCACAAAATCTGGAAAATACGACAAACTAATTAAAGCTAATATGATAACATTTGAATCTAAAATCAAAAAGAAATCTAACAGGGTATATGCAGACGAGGACAGGCGCCAAAGATCAGAACGCCTCAAAAATATGTGGAAAAAAAGAAAAGAAGCAAAAATAAAACAACTCACACGATTCGGATATAAGAAGAACCGGTTACATAATGGACTGGCCCAGAAATTGAACTAAAGTGATCCTATGAGGTCGTAAAAGCAAAAAAAAAAAAAAAATGATCTGACAAAAGTAAGTTATTAAAAGAAAAAATCATTCTTAAGAATAACAAGATCCAATTCTAAGGTTATTAAAAAGAGTGAGGATTAAAGTGGTTTTCCGTAATGATTTCAATTTGGTTCCGTTTTTCTTCACTTAGCCAAATACACTGTTGCATAACAGCATGCCTCATTCACCTCAAATTTAGGTGATATTCAGCTCTACAATCGACACTTATACTTTTTTTTTTACGAGAGGAAGAAGCTAAATAATAAATATTATTACTTTCAGAGAAGAAAACTCTGATTTGTTTCTCAGATGCTTTATTTGATTCACACTCATAAAAATATAATGTGAGATATGGTGCAGAAAAACAAATTAATATATTTCTTTCTTTCCTTTTGAGATGTAACGTGACTTTACATGTTTAAAATTTTGTAGTTTTAAAATTTTGATGTAGTAAGTTTTTTTGTTTATCCCGAACAAACAAAAACCCTCTTCTTCTATATATAATAATATAGATATATAAATACCCTATTTGAATTTTGAAAATCGAAAGATTGGTTGCAAAGATATAAACAACATTTCCAAATCTGTCCTTTCCGTGGGAAAGTCAGCGATCATTAATGTAACGTAGATTTTTAGAAACAGAATGATCTTTTTAGAATTCTACGTTGAAATTGTGATTGGCTTAAAAGAAATCTAAATTTATCTATTAAGGTTTATCTATTAATTATTAGTAGTTAAGTTTAGGGAAATATATCTACTGTGTACTATAAAGAACAGAATGAGAGTTGATGATTAGAGATTTATTTACAATTGTTACTAGAAGCGTTGCGTGGTACAAAACTAATAAAATTTAAAAACAAAATGCTTTTACTTAAGTAAACCAATTATATAATTAATCTTTTAAATATTTGTCATCTTAAAATACGAGGGTTAAGCTTAATATTTTCAAACTTCAACTGAACTTGAATCCTACTATTTCAAGAATAAAATTCTGCTCACATTCCGCATAAAATTCTTCATATATCTGAAGTTTATGTACTTACACTGTTTCTTTAAATAATAAAGTTGTAAGCTAAGCTACTGCATCTGTATGTTTCTTTTGTGCCTCGTTAGAATTCTTCGATATTTTGAGCACGTCGAAAGCAGTAATCGAATTGTTCCCTTGTTGAACTGAACATGCCAATATTAATGTCTGTAAGGACTAATACTCTCTCGCTTAACTCTTTAACATCATTAGACTATTCGTTTTTTCCCTCTCTCTCTCCCCTGATCCAGATCCACAGCTAAGTATAACTCAGCCTCTCTTTTTACCTTATATTTACTGAACGTAACGCAGCCTAAAGGAAATTATAAATTATATATAACTTGATGCTGCAAAAGTAATGGAGTTTTTAAAATTTTTATTATTGGGAGGTAAAATTTTAAACATATTTCTATCATCATCATCTACATTGTCAATGAATTAGAAAAAAATGAAGTGCAAAATTAATATTTGGTGACTTTGTACAAGTATTTTGACTATCTCCACACCTCCAAAAAAGATGAAGGTCAGTGAAAAATAATTCACTATAAAGAACATTTAAAAAGGATAATATATGTTGTGACGATGAGGCAACATTAAGTATAATGTGAAACCAAGGGATTAAGAAGTAATTTAAAAATTATTCTTTTTGAGATTTTACGGAGCCTTTGCATTATATAAATTGTTAGAATGTTACTTTAAAGCAAAAAAATTAAATTGAAAATGAAAAATTTACATTAAAATAAAAATAATTATTCTAATGTAAATGAAATTATTTCTAAACCCAGATCAATATTAGTAATCGCTTCTAAGAGTCGTTAATAAAGAAAAAATCCTATAAAAAAACAAGTGATTGACCTTTATGCGGCCGGTATGTATTAATAAAGTAGATTCTGGGTTCAACCCCATTTAATTAGAATTTTGTTATTTATTTATCATATAAGCTTTTGATTTTATTTATTTAAATAAACTTTGATCATAGTTTTAAAAATGGTTTTTTATTAAAGTGCCAGAATTAGCCGGCCCCCGTGGTGCGAGTGGTAGCGTCTCGGCCTTTCATCCAGAGGTCACGGGTTCGAATCCTGGTCAGGCAAGGAAATTTCATACATGCTACAAATCATTCATCTCATCCCCTTAAGCAATATCTAGCGGTGGTACCGGAGCTTAAACAGGAAAAAAGTGTCAGAATTATCGTGAAATGCATGTTGAGTTCTACTAAGTAATTTTTTAATTTAGTATGGGTATATTTAGGCTAATCATTTACTCCTAGCAAGCTCTGAATATTTGAAAGGAATTTAGCAAATCGTTTGAAGAGCAGTGGATTGCATTAGTAACAATTTACTATAAAAGCTGTCAAGAAAGTAAACGCTTGTCTTTGAGCACTAATATTTTTCGAACCACTTGATGGGACACTGAGTTTTCTACCATATTAAACCATATTTCTTCTTTATTTTTGAGGGTTTGAATTTTTATGTAAAATTAATATAAGAATTATAGCAAATTAAGAAAAAAAACCCTCGTTTTCTGTTGTTTTTGTTTTGCATCTCCAGTTTTTCATAACTTCGTTGTTAGTTTAAATAAAACTACCACAAACTAAGATGTCTTTATGGAATGGAATGGAATGGAATGCAAAGTTGGCAGGAGTCTATTACTCCCTACTTTATCGCAGAACCTGGACAGAGTCCCTTGCTGCTGGATCATTCTAATCGGGCTTGTTTTTAAAAGGGTTATTTTTTAATCTCGGATCTAATTTTTTCAAGTTTTGTCTATTATTATTTTAGTGAATTTAAGACGGATTTAATTGCATTCCAATCCGTTGTTAAACCAGCGTTATCGAACCCATTTCATGGGCCGACCGCGGAAGGCTAGGCTTATAAAGCCTGTCCTCCCGACGTAATTCCCCTTCAGACCGTCCACTGAAGTCCTTTCGGTGCTAACTCTTTAATAGGCTAGCAGGAATACGCCACAACGGGGCACTAGCTATAAGGAGGGAGCAATGCGTCCCCTTTTCCGGAGGAGTCGCAATTGCTGGGATATTTTGTCTTACTGTAAGTTTTTTTTAAATTTAGACCGCGTTTTTGTTTTATGCGCGACTTACCGTGTTTGACGTCTTCAAACTATATAACTATATAACTCGCGAAAACTTTTCACTCGCGACCCCGGAAACGCGTCTGACGCACTATTCCGTTTATATGTCTTTATGGGCACTTTATCGAAAAATTACTAGATTTTACGTTCATTTCCTGTAGATTTTCTTCAAATAAATTGAAACTCTCAAAAATAACGAAGAAAAGAACAAGGTTTTTATGGCATAAATTTAATTTTCCTTTGAAAAAATTTGTAAGACATACACTCATTTGAAACAAACACTTTGTTTCGTGATAATGTTTACCTCTTTTTGTTACGATACCAGCTTCTAATAGGACTGAATATTAGCAAGGTAACCGACAAGAGTTTATTGCTGTGTGGAATTATGAATGATATTAATACCAATATATTTTACTTCATGTTAGTTGAAATTAGGATTAAATTTATAGGCTCGATCCAAATCTCTATATTCATTTTTATATTTTCAACGTTATAATAGTAATAGGCGGTTCCTCTCCACGGTAGGAGAGGAACCGCAGCAGTCGTTTTATACCTTCGTTCTGGTTTAATACAAATTTCATATCCGATATCAGGTCTAAGTTTTGTCGGATGGTTCCAAAGATTGGGTAATCAACGAGCAGGTGGTACACGGACCATTTGACTTTTCAAGCCTTACAGATCTTCTGAGGAGAGCCAAGTAGGAAGGCGTGGGTAAGCCTAGTGTGTACAATCCTTATCCGAGTTAAGATGACTTGGTCTCTTCTGTTGCTCAGGGAAGGAGGTTTCTCGAGCACATTCTCTCGGATCTTGTGTAATGCCGTGGGAGGACTCAGCAGCCAGAATCTATTCCATTGAGCCCGCAATTTTACACGGACTGATCTCATGCAGTCTCTCTCACATGTCGATTGTTCTTGGATGCGATTTATTGCAGCTCTATTGGCAGCCTCAGCCCGTTCGTTTCCGATGATGCCACAATCATCAGAGACCCATACCAGTACCACAGTCTTATTTATCCTTGAAAGGATATCATGAACAATCTGGACGATGGATTCAGAACGTTTGCAGCTCAAGCTCTCAAGTACACTGCTGGAGTCTGTAATTACTAGGTAGCTGTCATCGCTACGGGTTTCGTTAACTTTCAAGTTGGAGTAAATTGCAAAGGCCTCGCAAAATAACCCAGAAGAACAGGCATTCAGTTTATATAACATCTCGGTGTCAGGAAGAACAACAGAACAGCCAAATCCATCAGCCGAGGCTGACCCGTCTGTGTAGATAAGGGTGTACCCATTGTACGTCTTAGCCATGTTGTTAAATTGGTCTCTAACAGACTGAAAACCTGTGTCCCGTTTACGACTTCCAGATTGTAAGTATACGATCTCCGGTGTTCTTTGGTGGTTGGGTTTCAATTAACCACACATCTCAGGAATGGTCGAACTGAGAATGTACAAGACTACACTTCATTTACACTCATACATATCATCCTCATTCATCCTCTGAAGTATTATCTGAACGGTAGTTACCGGAGGCTAAACAGGAAAGAGAGAGAGAGATTGTAAGTATACGATCTCTGGAGACGCGTGTAACCAAGGGGTGCCGCATCCTATTACCATTTCAAGGATCTTCGGGGCAGGCAGATCTAGTTCTTGGAGATTGAAAGCAGCCTGAGGCTGAAAGACATTCTTAACTTTTAACTTAATAGTTGTTTTTTACTTTACAAAATACCGCTAATATTTAATAATTTTCACATTTTTTTTGCGGTAGGGATTCTTTCTTTTTTCCTTAAATTGTCTTTTTTTAAATCACTAGCTACGGCTACTTATATATTTTAGGCGATTGTTGAAACAATACATCAAATTTTAATATTAGAATTTTGTTTATGTTACTAAGTGTATATATTTCTCACTCACCACCAAGTAAAACGTTGACACATTTCTACTTTATCACGGTATATGGCGTTAAATAACAATCATTGCTTAAAAAATATATATATCGCAGTATATATATATATATATATATATATATATATATATATATATATATATATATATATATATATATATATATATATATATATATATATATATATATATACTGCGATATATAAGTTATATATACATAAGTTATGTTTGAAGATTTAAAAATGTTATAAGCAGTGAAGCGTACAGCAGCACAAATTCACTCAAGCATCGTTAATCGATAGAAAAAAAATTTATATTGGAAAGGTTAGAGTTTAAATTCCACAAAATAATTTTTCAGGACGTTGAGAATTCCCTCTCCAAAAATACTATACATCAGTAATTTAATGAAATACATTCAAAGTATCGGTTTAAAATAAAACATAAAGAGTAAAAAGTAAATAATATCGGGATAAGTAATTTGTAAAAGATTGGATACATTAAAGAGTAATTAAATTCAAAGATAGATTTTGTAACATTTCGTACGAAAAAAGTGATTTACAAGACAAAAAGAGAATTTAAGTTAGCTGCTAACAAATTAATTAATGGTTACGTTCCAATTAGTTTTACTCAAACTACTGTTATCCAGTAATTAAAAAAAAAAGAAACACAAATTTGTTTCTTTACCTCCCTTGATAAAAGAACATTTAATTTAATTATTACTTCCAATGTTAATAGTCAACTTTTATTCAAAACCTTATGACAGATGTTTCTCGGAAAAGTGACTGTAAAAACAATTTGTAAACAAGTACGCAAGTAGACAAAAGGTAATCTGAGACAAAAGATAAGTTGTTGAGAATGAGAGATGTTTACTGTGCTTGCATCTTTAACACTATTACTTTATTCTTTTGAGTTAAAGAAAGTTGCAAGAAAAAATTTAAGGGATGAAAAAGAATATTTTATATACTTTTGCTTAATGATTTTTTATTACTTAATAGAATTCATTCAAGTGCATGGAGAGATTAATATATTTATATGTTGATATAAATGAAAATATAGTTGTCTCAAATATAAATTTGTAAAAAAAAATATATGAAATGTAATTATTTTGCTGAAATAAAGTAAAGTAGAGTTTTGTCTGTATGATAGTATTGATTTAAACAGACTGCATGTCACATTAAGCTTTTATAACGAGAAGAAATATCTACCTATTTCAGATCATGTAAAATCTCAAACAGAAGAGAAATTGACACATGTCCTTCGAGTCGTCAATAAATCACAATTTAATGGAATGTAGTCTGAATTATCCAACGGCTTTTCCGTTTTTATGAAATTTATTACAAATCCAGATACTTTACCTACCTACTATTCTTCAGGAAGAATTCTACTATTCTTCTCTACTATTCTAAAGGAAGTCGTGTTTCCAATTCAGTTTTTATATGGAATTTTTTTTGGTAGGAAAAATAAAATAGTAATAAAGAGAGTTAAAAGAGTAAACAAAATAAATAAATTTAATTCGAAAAAAACAAGAATTTGTTACACAGAGATAGGCAAGAAGTTAGCTGAAATAAGGGAAGAGAGATCTCTTCTAGAGCTCTTAGGTCTCTTAGAGAGCAACATTGTAAATGAATTTCACGTTAACACGAAAAGAGACATATAAATAACACCACGGTAAGAATTAAGTATGAAATACCAAATAAGTCATATTTACGTATTAAAATAACTGGAAAAGTGAAAAAAAAAAAAAAGATTAGGAATAAAAGAGAGATAAAAGGATATAAAGTCTTAAGTAATATTAATTAAGTAGAATAAACATAAAAAGCAAGGGAGAAGATTTGCTTGTAGGTAAATCCTCAGATATAGAAGATTTAGAAAGAAATAAAGCATTATGAAGAAATGTCTAAAAAAAAAAAAAAACAGTGAAATGGAATTAGTGGAAAAAGAGTTAAGCCACAAGAGAAATGCCGTTAGAAAAGGCAAAGTGTTACTCGAAAAAAACAGATTAACTAACCTTGATACTTCAAATCTAAAAGGGATGTTTATGGAGGAACCGTACCGATTTAAAAAAAGCCAAATGATCTTCCCGCAGAACATAAGAAAGGAACAGGAAAATATAAATAATGAGGAGCAATCTAAAGTTAGAATTTATGTAAACAGTAACATGTATGAAATTCTTCACACCTTTTACGTTAGGAATTCTATAAAACAATTAAAAGAGATGATGAAATTTTGCAGTTAGCAAAGATACTTCTCAAAAATTCTGAATTCAAAACTAAGTAAAAAATGGAGCAAATTGTTACAAGAAAGCAATGTGGATTGAGGAAAGGAAGAGAAAAATGAAATTAAATTTGTCTAAAAGTTATCGGTGAAAAATTTATAGAAAGAGCGGAAGGGAGTAAGTGAATTTTATAAATATGGAAAAAACTATTTAACAATCTTAATTGGAATAAACTGATAAAAATACTAAAAAGGCAAAGAGTAGATTGAAAAAAATGGAAGATTAAATTAAGAATTATATCTGGAATCGTGTAAATATCTATGAAAATAAAGGATGGAAAAACTAAGTGATTTATAAGGGGAGACGATTAATGCAAGGGTGTTGCCTATCAGATCTTTGCTTTTCTTTTCTTTTAAACTTTGGGACCAACGTTATTAGATATTGCTTCAGAGCACGAGATATGAAAGATTTGTAGCGTGTGTGAAAACGCCATACCTGACCGGGATTCGAACCCGGGAGCTTCGAATGAAACCACTCCGAGACGCTACCACTCGCGCCACGGAGGCCGACTATTTTATATATTTATTGAACATATATTAAACGTGCTCGGAAAACGAAAAATAAATTGCAGATTCCATATTGTTTTGAGAAAATGAAATACAGGTATGTATTTCATAATTAAAAGAAAAACATTATAGTGTGATGTGGTATGAAAATAACAGGAAAGTAAATTAAATGAGGAAAGGAGACAATAAATCAAGAATGTCTACTCAAAAGAAAGAAGATAGACCTAAAAAAGCATCTTGTGAAGTAGTTAAAATTTATTTCTCAATGAATATGAAACAAAGATGCTAAGAAAACGAGAACAAAAAAGTTTGATATTGAAAATGGAATGTATAGAAGATTGAATTGAAGATATTATAAAAAAAGGAGTGATGAAGAAGGTAAGTGAAATTCAGAACAAGAAATCTAACTGGTTGAGTTGGGTCATATCATGATAGGAAAATTGTTAATTACAGCAGAAGCAGGAGGATTAATAGAAGATGTACGGAAGATATGCCGGCCAAAGGTATAAATTGTATATGGTCTAAAAGGAAATGAAAGTTATTAACAACTTAAAAGTTTAGGTGGAAATTAAGAAAAATGGAAATTATCATAATATAAGAAATAATTATGTAAAAAAGAGGAGGGAATTCTTTTTAGAGCATGAAAGGTATTTTTAATGTTAGGCGATCTTAATCTAGGCCTTCGGTTTTAGATTTTGGATAATTTATATTCAGAAATTTCGAAATTCTTCCACAAAACTTTTGCATTAAGTTATATTTGCTTGTTGAAAGAAGTTATCTAAACAGTTTCTCAGTACTCCTGAGGATATTTGTCTATCTTTTATTAAAAAAGTAGGGACAATTCTTATTTGACCTTAGAACTAAAACATATTATTTTATTATGGTTTTGTATTACAATTCAGTTTATACTGAATGAAAGAAGTAGTTTACTCGTACATAAGTATGTTAGAGCACGAGACTTTCATCACATTTTAGTCAAACCGTAATATTTCTTTACTTCGAAGTAGGTCGGGGATGTAATTTGTATGTCAGGATACCCGTATGCGACTAAGGTAACGAGTTGTATGGCTATGAAAAATACGTAATAATAAAAAGAAAATCATTTACCATTTAGATTATTAAAAAAAATAAATAGATTATTTAAAAATCTGTTTTATATATATATATATATATATATATATATGATATGAGGTATATATATATATACCTCATATCATGATGTGACCCAACCCAGCCAGTTAGATTTCTGGTTCTGAATTTCATATATATATATATATATATATATATATATATATATTTTTTTTAAAGCAATTATTTTAATAACCATACTTCTCTGTACCAATACAAATTAATTTATATTTAATAGATCAACCCTAAGTACAGAATAATTGAAATAGAATGACTTATCTTATTTCATTACACAAACAGAAGTGCTTTTGCGAACTTGATTGCATCATCAGCTGCATATATTTATAAATATATTACAAAAAACATCATATACTTACAAACCACGATAACATACCACTTATTAATTTTTAATAACTTTTTTTGTTAAATTTTGATATATTGACGTAGTGCTATAAATATTTGAATATAATATATTCATTATTTATTTCTAACTTTATCCATGAGAAAAAAGCATTACTTCTATTTTAATTTGACTGTTATCTCCTTGTTAATATCTTATTGTTGTACGTTTGTGGGTAAGTATTAATCAATAAGTGGTTGTTTTATAACCGTTATTAATGCTTCTATTAGAGGGTGATGTACGTTGACATTTATAACATTACAGTAATACAATGTAACCGGTGTAGAAAACTCGGTGGAGAAATTTATTTTTACAATTTCTAGGAGTCTGCGATCGAAAGAACGCTGAAATATGTGAGGTACACTACAGCAATGGAGCTTTATACCATCTCTATAAGAAACACAATGTGCTACTTTGAAAGGAGTCGAATAGCCTCTAAAGTAACCGACAAGGGGAAATACTTATCGGAATTTTGAACTGGTAATAGAAATAGAACGCACCAATTTTCAAACATTCTTTTTGTAGAATAAATGTGTTTTACTTTAGATTATTTTGAAATTTACCGCAGTTATTGGATTTCCAGAAATAAAAACTAGCATAAATGCATTAAATAAATTTAAATGTATGACAAACCCTTTAAACGTCACGTAATTTTTAAAACTAAGATATAAAATTATTTTGTTTAGAATTAATTATACAAATACTCGAAAGATTTATTAATTTAATTAAACATATGCATAATATATGGAAAATTATTTAATCTAACATAATGGCTCAAACTATAATATGTAATTAGGTGGTTTGGTGAAATAGGGATTAGTAGTATACCTGTTTGTATGTGGTCTTAGGTTCGATTCCCTGCAAGGGAGTGGAAATCACCAATTCAAGATAGTAACTCATCCGTTGTTGATAGACATACCAGATTAATTTAGTGAATTCTTATTTTCCTCTTGTTATGCTTTAATAGGCGCTTGAATGAATTCTTACTAAAACAACGAAGAAAGGAAAGCTCAAGTTTAGAACAGCTTAGCTTATAAATTCAAATTTTAATACTTTAATATATGATTTATTTCAAACCTTGATTTTGTTTGAATTTATTCAAGTAAAATGTTTTAAATTATTTATTTACTGAGAAGCGGATAATAAATAAATTTTCTGTTCTTTTCGCTGCATAACGATATTAGTAAATTATATTTATCACGTCAGGAATGAATAGTTACGTTACTCCACGGATAAAACAAGCTGTCCCTGCATTAGGCTGAACGGATCAAAGGAAACCATAATAGCATTAGAAATTACACAATTATATATATATATAATTGTGTAAATGGTAGATTTTAGAGCGAGGTTGGATTGTATGTTCATAGGTGATGAATGAAGACAACGCCTTGTTGCTTGTTGAAGAATGGTTTAATGAATTGTCGTCTTGACAATTAATGAAATGAATTGTAACATAACGTACAACTTGACATATAAAAATAAAAAAAAAAATGTAAAATGAAATAAAACATTAAAGCTAACTTTCATCCGAACAAAGAATGGAGTCCATCTGGACTAAGAGTATGATGTGACCGCCTTGGATCAGATTCGACCACCGAATACTAGTAACTATGAGTAACACTGATTGTCCATTCGGACGAAATGAAAAATGCGACCGCACTGCGCCGGATTCTAACGTTCTAACGTAGAATACTAGTACGAGCTTAAATTTCCGGTGAGCGCTAGCACCCACTAGATCGCAGCACCGGACGGCTCGACGTGGAATGGAACAATATATATATATATAGTAGGTGTGATTAAATTTCATATTAATAACTCAAAATTTAACCACTTGAAATAATACGAAGACATTAAATATATAAAACAACCACAAAAAAATCACAATTCATAAATGTGTTAACAAAAATATTTAAAAGCAAATTTATGTGCACATTAAACGGAAATGTGAATACAGTGTTTTAAATTTATTTAAAACTCTCTCTAAAGAGTAATATATTTTCTTTATAAGAAAACCGTTTAATTTTATTTTAAATAAATTAACGGGAGAATCTTTTAAATAGTTCAATAATTTATTAATAATCTCAATGGTACCATACATAATGAGATGCTTTCTCATAAGCCGAAATATTGCATTGATATACAATAACAATTTTGATGTCTAGTTGAAAAAAGTGGATAATGTAATTTTTTGAGAATAATTGACAATTAATATACGACGGATATCTCTAAAGTAGAGACCGCTGGGAAATTTCTCTTCTTAAGGTTGGCGAACCTGTGTCGTTAATGACCTTGCTAGTAATATACACACTGCATTGTTGTCTGCAAGTTGTCGCGTTGAAGTATCTTTGATTATGTGTGAGTTATTACGTTATAAAATGAATAGGAAAACCGATGTTGCCGCCGACTTTGAAATACGTGGAGTCATACGTTTTTAAAATATAAAAACATTAACCCGGTTGAAATTCATAGGCAGTTGGTTGCTGTGTACGGTAATAATATATTGAATAATAGAAACGTTCGAAAATGGTGTGACAGATTTAGAAATAACAGAATTAATGTGCATGATGAAGTAGGTTCTGTTCTTTTTCTGATGTTTCAAGAGCTGTTATCGGTCGCATTGTTCATGAATATTTAGGCTTCAGAAAGGTTTGTGCACGTTAGATACCGCATGTCTTAACGGAACGTCACAAAAAAATCCAAATGGGATCTGCTTCGGAATTTTTGATGCGCTACACAGAAAAAGGTGATGAGGTCCTTAATTCAATTGTTAGGCGATGAAACATGGATTTCGTATTACACGCTAGGGAGAAAACGGCAGTGAAGTGAATGGCGTCATCCTCAATTGGTTGGTTATTTGGACCAACCAGACCAACAAAGGTTAAGCCAAGCTCATTTGGACGCTAACTGATGGGCCACATTCTTTTGGGATCGGCTTGCCATACCACAGACTGATTTCATGCCACGTGGAACGACTATAAATGCAGAAGCCTACCGCGAAACTCTACGTAAGTTTCGGCGAGCCATTCAAAATCGGAGACATGGGCGGCTGACCGACGGCGTCATCCTGCTGCTCCATAATGTACGTCCACATGTTGCGGATCCGACACGTGATTTACTGAGAACATTTGGATGGAAAATTTGCGATCACCCACCATTTAGTCCGGGCTTAGCTCTTTCTGATTACCATTTGTTTTTGGAAATTGAAAGAATTCTTGATTGGTAAGCAATTCGCGGGTGACGATAAACTTAAAAATGCTGTTAATCAGTAGCTAAATGGATTGGCGGCAGAAGAATACGACCAGGGTATATTAAAGTTTTTGTATCGCTACGATAAATGCCTTAATTCATATGGCGATTATATAGAGAAGTAGTATAAGGTACGTAGTTTAAGAGAAATAAAAAATATTTATAAAGTTTTCAGAATAAATTTTTTTTATAATTAAACGCCTCCTCTATGAATCATGAGACCTTGCCGTTGGTGAGGGGGCTTGAGTGCTCAGGGATACAGAGTAGCTGGACCGAAGGTGCAACCATATCGGAGAGGTATCTGTTGAGAGCCAGACTAAGGAATGATTCCTGAAAGAGGGCAGCAGCTCTTTCAGTAGTTGTTAGGGGCGTGAGTCAGGACGACTTAAACGGCCGTATCAACATCACTCAGTCCTCTGAGTACTGCGCAGCTGAAAGCAATGGAAAACTACAGCTGCTTTTTTTCCAAGAAAATGTGGCTCTCTGCATTTTCACATAGCAATAATGGAGGCGCCTTCCTTGGTAAAATATTCCGGAGGTAAAATAGTCCCCCGTTCGGATCTCCGGGTGGGGACTACTAAGGAAGGGGTCACCAGAAAATTAAAAAATAACATTCTACGAGTCGGAGCGTGGAATGTTAGAAGCTTAAAAAAGGTTGGTAGGCTAGAAAATTTAAAAAGGGAAATGGGTAGGACAAATGTGGATATAGTAGGAATTAGTGAGGTTCGGTGGGAAGAGGAAGGCGACTTTTGGTCAGGTGATTTTAGAGTAATTAACTCAGCGTCAAATAATGGGCAGGCAGGAGTAGGTTTTGTGATGAACAAGAAGATAGGGAGGAGAGTGGAGTATTTCAAAACGCATAGCGATAGAATCATTGTAATAAGGATAAAATCAAAACCTAAACCGACAACGATTGTTAACGTCTATATGCCTACAAGCGCCCATGATGATGATGAGGTAGAGGGTGTATACGAAGAGATTGATGAAGCAATTAAACACGTAAAAGGAGATGAAAATTTAATAATAGTTGGAGATTGGAATGCAAGCATTGGAGAAGGCAAGGAAGGAAATATAGTGGGTGAATACGGGCTGGGCAAAAGGAATGAAAGAGGGGACCGACTTATAGAGTTTTGCACGAATTATAATTTAGTAATTGCCAACACTCAATTTAAAAATCATAATAGAAGAATATACACTTGGAAAAAGCCAGGCGATACTGCAAGGTATCAGATAGATTATATCATGGTTAAGCAAAGATTTAGAAATCAACTCGTTGACTGCAAAACTTACCCTGGAGCAGACATTGATAGCGACCATAATTTGGTGATAATGAAATGTAGATTGGGGTTTAAAAACCTGAAGAAAAGGTGTCAGATGAATCGGTGGAATTTAGAGAAGCTTGAGGAAGAGGAGGTAAAGAAGATTTTTGAGGAGGACATCGCAAGAGGTCTGAGTAAAAAAGATAAGGTAGAAAATGTAGAAGAAGAATGGGAGAATGTTAAAAAGGAAATTCTTAAATCAGCAGAAGCAAACTTAGGCGGAATAAAGAGAACTGGTAGAAAACCTTGGGTTTCAGACGATATATTGCAGTTGATGGATGAACGTAGAAAATATAAGAATGCTAGTGATGAAGAAAGTAAAAGGAACTATCGGCAATTAAGAAATGCTATAAACAGGATGTGCAAACTGGTGAAAGAAGAGTGGATTAAAGAAAAGTGTTCAGAAGTGGAAAGAGAAATGAACATTGGTAAAATAGACGGAGCATACAGGAAAGTTAAGGAAAATTTTGGGGTACATAAATTAAAATGTAATAATATGTTAAACAAAGATGGTACACCAATATATAATAAGAAAGGTAAAGTCGATAGATGGGTGGAATATATTGAAGAGTTATACGGAGGAAATGAATTAGAAAATGGTGTTATAGAGGAAGAAGAGGAAGTTGAGGAGGATGAAATGGGAGAAACAATACTGAGATCTGAATTTAAGAGAGCATTAAAAGATTTAAATAGCAGAAAGGCTCCTGGAATAGACGGAATACCTGTAGAATTACTGCGCAGTGCAGGTGAGGAAGCGATTGATAGATTATACAAACTGGTGTGTAATATTTATGAAAATGGGGAATTTCCATCAGACTTTAAAAAAAGTGTTATAGTTATGATACCAAAGAAAGCAGGGGCAGATAAATGTGAAGAATACAGAACAATTAGTTTAACTAGTCATGCATCAAAAATCTTAACTAGAATTTTATACAGAAGAATTGAGAGGAGAGTGGAAGAAGTGTTAGGAGAAGACCAATTTGGTTTCAGGAAAAGTATAGGGACAAGGGAAGCAATTTTAGGCCTCAGATTAATAGTAGAAGGAAGATTAAAGAAAAACAAACCAACATACTTGGCGTTTATAGACCTAGAAAAGGCTTTCGATAATGTAGACTGGAATAAAATGTTCAGCATTTTAAAAAAATTAGGGTTCAAATACAGAGATAGAAGAACAATTGCTAACATGTACAGGAACCAAACAGCAACAATAACAATTGAAGAACATAAGAAAGAAGCCCTAATAAGAAAGGGTGTCCGACAAGGATGTTCCCTATCGCCGTTACTTTTTAATCTTTACATGGAACTAGCAGTTAATGATGTTAAAGAACAATTTAGATTCAGAGTAACAGTACAAGGTGAAAAGATAAAGATGCTACGATTTGCTGATGATATAGTAATTCTAGCCGAGAGTAAAAAGGATTTAGAAGAAACAATGAACGGCATAGATGAAGTCCTACGCAAAAACTATCGCATGAAAATAAACAAGAACAAAACAAAAGTAATGAAATGTAGTAGAAATAACAAAGATGGACCACTGAATGTGAAAATAGGAGGAGAAAAGATTATGGAGGTAGAAGAATTTTGTTATTTGGGAAGTAAAATTACTAAACATGGACGAAGCAGGAGCGATATAAAATGCCGAATAGCACAAGCTAAACGAGCCTTCAGTAAGAAATATAATTTGTTTACATCAAAAATGAATTTAAATGTCAGGAAACGATTTTTGAAAGTGTATGTTTGGAGTGTCGCTTTATATGGAAGTGAAACTTGGACAATCGGAGTATCTGAGAAGAAAAGATTAGAAGCTTTTGAAATGTGGTGCTATAGGAGAATGTTAAAAATCAGATGGGTGGATAAAGTGACAAATGAAGAGGTATTGCGGCAAATAGATGAAGAAAGTAGCATTTGGAAAAATATAGTTAAAAGAAGAGACAGACTTATAGGCCACATACTAAGGCATCCTGGAATAGTCGCTTTAATATTGGAAGGACAGGTAGAAGGGAAAAATTGTGTAGGCAGGCCACGTTTGGAGTATGTAAAACAAATTGTTGGGGATGTAGGATGTAGAGGGTATACTGAAATGAAACGACTAGCACTAGATAGGGAATCTTGGAGAGCTGCATCAAACCAGTCAAATGACTGAAGACAAAAAAAAAAAAAAAAAAAAAAAGTAATTAAACGATCTGTACTTTAGAGATAACTTTCCGTATAATGGAGAACCGGAAAATGGTAATAGGAAACGGATAGAATATGAAAACAGCTGAGTAATTTCAGCTTGGTCAGGATAAACGTTATTACATGCAAATTAAGTTGGATTGCAATTCAAAGTCGGAGTAAAATCATAAAGAACAAAGCATGAAAATTAAAAAAAAAAACAATATAAATATTAGTATGTAAATGATATGTTTCCTTAGTTACTAAAGTTCCTTATTCGACTAAATTTCTTTCTGGTTTTCAGAAAAACTTTACTTGTATTCATTACAGTTTTATAATCCTATCGACTAATAATCCTTTTTGATTCAGTTTATTAATAGAATCTACAAGTAAACTTATTGTTTATGTAATGCCATACTCCATAGTCGAATCGTATAGTCTGTCTTTCGTAAAAAATTATGCTGAATTCTTATCACCCAAGTCTTTGCAAATTAGGCTGATTTATTACTAACAATTTTTAATTTCAAAACAGTCATCGAGTTATATTTCACCAATTTTTTTTGTATTAAAAGAATGAATGAAAAATCAGTATCCTTTAACATTTAAACGAAAAGGTGGTTAAAATAAATTTATTAAAATTTAAACTATCTGAAATAAGTTTAGACAAAGCGAGTTCCATAGGAAAGGAATGATTCAAGGATAAATTATCTCTAAAGTAGCATTCTTTTCTATTTTTAAATTATTTTCTGTCAGTCTATTTGATTTCGCACGTATTCACAGCAGCCAAAACGATAATCTAACAGTCTATTTTAGTATCTTGATAAATTTTCCTTATTTCCTCAGTGAGGGCCAAAATATGATAAACTTCTGATGGAAATATATGTAGGCATAATAAATGTTTAATTATGATAACAAGCTTATTAAAACGCTTCAAAGCAAAAACAGTATGGTTTAATTCTGTCGCATACGTGATCAATTAGATAATCTCCAGAGAATTCTCATAATCCAATAAGCACCCAGAAATTTCGCGCTATCGGCAACAGAAATTCTATTACATTGTCTTTAATAGCAATTCTATTGTTGCTATTTGCAATATTACTTCTTACTGAGAAGTTGAATGCAAAGATTTTAACTGTATTTAATGATAGGTGATTAAAATCAAGGCGGTGAATAATTTTTTGAACTACTACAGAAGGATGTAGCAGATTTATAGTCTACATTTTTAGTTGATGTATGACATAATCTGATGTCATCTATTAAAAAAGTTTCCATCTAAAGGAGATATTATTGATAATTTTTTGAGTGTGTCAAAAAAATGTAAATCTTCTAATGAAAGCGTTTCAGCTGTAGTATCTGTAATCCTTAATAAAAGTTTAATAAAATTTATTTTTAACAAAACATATCCATTTTAGAAAAAAATCGTCAGGTTAATATTTTAGTGAATAATACAACTTAGGACTAAACGAATAAAATTGATTATTACTTTTCATTATATTAAAGCAGCTGATTTTTGCTGATGTCTAAGTCTAGTTATCTCAGTTTGTTTGAATTCGTACTTATAAGCAATGTGTTTTTTTATTGTGGCTTTATAAAACAAATATTTTATTGTACACTTGGTAATGATTTGACCTACAAAGCCAAAACAGTTTCGGTTATTGAAATAATTCAGCTTTACTTCTTAATTTTTGGGTTATTTTAACATTGTGGTTTGTATTCTTTATTAAGGAAAGTAGCTTTTACACTCCTGCCTTTTGAATTTTCCGTTTATTTGATAAAAATACCGTGGTTTTTTCTTCAAAAGATCTCTATGCTTTCTATTTACTTTATCTATCCTTTTATTTTTAAATTTAAAGTAATTATATTAGTAAATAATTTAATTCATTTTATTGTTCTATTACAACTGATTATATTAAAAATTTTTATTTGTCTAATTTTCCGTTAATCAGAAGTTCCAAATTTTTGTTTACCTCAAAAAACCTTATTCAGCTCGTCTGTAATAAATTATATAAATAACATCGTAGTAAAAATTAATAATTTATCATGTTTTAATATTCAACTTGTTGGCAATCTTGGGTTATTCTTTATTTTAGTACATGAAAACGAGACTAAAAATCATTTTAAAATCATGTCAGTACTTATCAAAACTGTATAATTGGTAATGTTTTGAAGGTGCAGCATGTTTATCTATATCCCATGTCATGTATGCTGCTTATCTCATGTCATTCAACAGTGACCAATAAGCTTTACGAATTGCTTAAGTTGTAGAGACGTTAGTTTCCACCATTTCACTGGTTTCTTACGGTATACTTCTAACCATAATGCTCAACCGTTTCCCTGCTTTTCATTAAGTTACCTTGTAATATTACTCCTTCTAAATTTATCTGTGAAATACTCCGAGAAATAAATTATACTAGATCTATTTCATAATAGATAGTATAATAATAATAATAATAATGTATGTAGAGTACAGGATCAAGTAGTAGCGACAAGAAATTTTAAGAGAGTTATTCTTGAAGAAAATATCAACAACAAATGTAGGCTATGTATGCAACACAATGAAACAATAGAGCATATAATCACTGGCTGTCCGATTCTAGCTCCGAAGGAGAACACCAGGAGGCAAACACCGTGGCAAAAATTGTACGCATAGTACTCTGCAATAGATACAAGTTGTTTCAGAAAGAATTTCAAAAAGGGCCCCACTATACCTATAAGCCAGTCTCCTTTTTGGAGAACAACAATGCAAAAATTTTCAGGAACCAGGGAATTGTAACAGCAAAACTCATCAACTGTATACGTCAGATATACTAGTCGTTGATAAAATGGAAAAAGTAACTTACCTAATGACGTAGCCATCCCATCAAGTAACAACATCAACACTAAACACAATGAGAAGCTGCAGAAATATACAGATCTTGCTTTTGAAATTAAAGAAATGTGGAGTCAAAACGTTTATATAATCCCGATAATTATATCTGCGGAGGGAGTAATACCATCTACTTTCCACGACAGTCTTGAAAAACTGAAGATCTAGTGGAAGACCCAGCGCTAATGCAAAGGAGCGTGATAATTGACACCTGCCATGTTACCCGGAAGGCACTTAGTCAACAATAGCAAGCCTAATCTCGTTGGTATAAATTACTCCCAATTTAAGGAATGTCACTGGCAAAAGTAAAAACTGTGAAAGCGTGGGATGATGATGATGATAGTGTAATTATTATTATTATTATTATTTCACGGAGAAATAAATACTTTGAGGAATAATAATACTTTGAGAAATAAATTTTCTGTATTATTTATTTCTAAACCATTATCAATATTTTAATAAAAAACTATTTTAAAGGCAAGAGATACTCATTTAATATTTCTTATTAAAGTTTAGAAAGCTTAGTTGGAACGCAAGTTAGGGTTAGGTTGTTGGATCGCGACTAGCTTTCTGCTACGACTTTCTGTTGCGGTACTCTGTTCTCTCTACCGCGCTTTTAACAGTGCCAACTACTTCAAACATCCCATTTAGAACTGCACATTTATGCATTTACGCTTTCTACACTTGAACAAATAATACCTATATAATATGCATAACTCGTATATTCTGCACCGTGAAGAATGACTTTAATGTCAGAGAATTATTTGGATAAAATATAAATAATTTCAGAGGCTTATTGGATAAAATTAAATGCATAACAAAAAGTGTTTTTATTGTTATAATATCTTTTGGAATAAAACTTGATTAAAGAATAAGGAAAACAGAGAGTTCCTTTTGAGTTTTCCTCTTTCAAAAACTGTAATTATAATAATTTTAAGAACAGAATTGCACCACTAATTAGTCAATGCGCCAACTTTAATTTTTATTTTTATCGAAATAGTAGGAAAATTATAAGTTGTATAAATGTATAAGCACGTATTATAATTATATCTAAACTTTAAAGTTGGATCGACTAAAAACAATTTGGATTATATAAACTATTTACTTATTTTATTACCTTTTTACTCGTATTTTATAAAAATTTTAGATTTCAAGGTACATTTTTAATGTAACTTGTTCATTTGTAAAAACGTTACAGAAATGCTTTTTCCAATAGATATAGTCGTAGAAATGAAGAACAATAAAGATTATCCATTTACTAGTAGTTAAAAAAAATTATATAAACATAATTATCACAATGGTGATAATTATGTTTATATAATTTGTTGTGATTATATTGTGATAGATTATTTCTATCACAATAGGGAAGACTAATAATGTATTTCTATCAATGATGGTAAAAATGGTTTTATTACTTTCATATTGAAATTTGTCTTGATTTTTAATTTTGATTTGATAAAGATGTTAATGAATGTGAATTTGCTATAGCGACATTTATGTTTGTGTTAAATTTCCTACTGCAAAAATAACTGAGGAAATTATTCATTTCTAAAAAACACAAACACACACACACACAAACGCACACGCAACCATATATATTCATATATGTACACACAGACGTGTACGCGCGCAAGAACAACCCCTATATATGTATTTAAACACACACTCATACAAACACATGCATCTGTTCAGGACAGACGCTACTATTTAGGGATATGGCTGTCAATTGGTTTCCCCCTTTTCATATGGGAGACAGGTTCGTAAATCTATACCTCTAACGTAATTAATGGCCATGATTTATGTTTAAAACGTGATTTACCAATTAGAAAACATTATATTTCATAATTTTACTTACTTATTAGAGAAATTCGCATGAAGTAGAAAATTTAAACCAGTGTGTTCAGACTTATTAGATGTAGGCAAAATTTATTTATGTTTTGAATACAGTTTTTATTCTCAATTCTGCATAAAACATTACTAGTTTATTATTTAATAAAATTTTCATAATAGAAGGACTACAAAATAATAAAATAAAGATTATTTTGAATTTTTATATTATAAATATATATCAGCGAGACTCTCTTCGGACCATACAAAATTGGAGAAGTAGAAAGGATCGAAAATATAGAAAGGAAGCTAGTCAGAAAATGCATAAACAAGAAAATTTAGTAGAAGGGCAGTGGAGGATAATCCAAAATGAAGAAGTATATAAAATAATAACCCCCTAACAATTTTCTTCAGGAAAACAAAATTTCATTCTTGGGGCAACTACTTAGAGCAGAAAACACCAGACTTTCAAACCTAATAATTAATTTATATTGGGAAAGAACAACAAAACCGAAATGGATAAAGGAATTTCGAAAAGATATGGAAGTGTTGAGAATCTCCAAAGAAGATCTAATCACAAAATCTGGAAAATACGACAAACTAATTAAAGCTAATATGATAACATTTGAACCTAAAATCAAAAAGAAATCCAATAGGGTGTATTCAGGTGAGGACAGGCGCCAAAGATCAGAACGCCTCAAGAGATGTGGGCAAAAAGAAAAGAAGTAAGAATAAAACAACTCACACGATTCGGAAATAAGAAGAACCGGTTACAAAATGGACTGTCCCAGAAATTGAACTAAAATGATCCTATGAGGTCGTAAAAGTAACAAAAAATATTTATATATATATATACCTTTTTCCTAAAAGTTGAAAGACTAATACAATATGCGAGTAAAAGTTTTTTTTGCCAGTGTTTAATTTACAATCGATTTCAAATTATCGAGTAATTTTTTTTTGTATTTAAGCAAATTTAATATTTGTATATTAATATATTAATATTTCTATATTTAATATTAGTATTTGTTTATTAATTAAATATTAATATTTAATAAACACAAATAAGCACATACAAAGGCGAATCCAAGGAACATTGATAAAGTTTAGAACATAAAAAGCAAAGAAAACACCAAAAAATAGCCTTATCAATCCCACAATGAATAACTAATCAAACATTAGAGGCTTATTACATTTGTGAGTCTGCTTCTCACTTTTGTTGTTTTTATTATTTTTTTAAAAAAAAGTTTATTTTATTATGCCTTTTTAAAGGTTAATTTTTATATAAAATTAAGGTTAGCCCGTTTGTAAAAAAGAAACTGATATTCACATAAAATAAAATACGTAGAAACATTTTTTCAAATGTTTTATATTTTCTGAAATGTAAAATTTTTTTTTAACGAAATGATCGATGTAAGTTAACCAGGAAATATTATTATGAACAATCAGAAGAACTTTACAGCTATAAAATAAAAAAAAGAATTAACGAAATCGTTGCGTTTGGTAAAAATTAATGATTCAATGGTCAATTAACAAACATAAAAACCATACTGTTCAAATTGAAAATCTTCTCCATTTTTTAAATTTAAAAAGAAAGGTTTATTAACCAGGAGAATTCAGTTTTTTTTACATATATCTCCTTTTGAGTTTTAGAGTTTTTATTATTAAGAACTTTAGAAAGTCTCATGAAATTATATAAGTGGAGATGATAAAAATTATCTTTATTTTTAGATAATAAAAAAGACACCATTGTAATTTTATTTTGAAAACAAGATACATAAATAATTTAATAATAATTAGAAATACAGGTCTCTGAAATTAGATAGTTTCTAGTTATTTCCATTTTATTTCAAAATCCTGGTTTAATTAATTTTATTATAATAAAATTTATTTGTGTAATTAAAATTAAATGCATTTCCTAGATTGATTTTGGAGAATGTCGATGGAAATGAATAAATAAAGTTATATTCAGTTTTGTTAACAATCTGTTCAATTTAATTTTATTGCACTAAAAACAGCAGTTGAAATAAATTCCGAGATTTTACAATACAATATTGAAGGAGAAATAAAATTCCTCCTTTCTCGTTAAAATGCAATAGTAATGGCATTCGGAAAACTTATTCTTGAAAAGGACATGAAACTAAAATGCACAACTTCAATAACTTTAAAACTTCATCCAACTTTTCCTTCAAGCAATCCAAAAAAGTACAAGTGCTTTACTATCCTATTTAAAGTATTTTAAAGGATGAAGCAAGATTTATGAATGAGTTAGATACAGGTTAATATATTAAGTTAACGATACAGAAAAACTTAACATAAAAAGTAATTCACTTTATTTTACTACAAATAAATATTTAATTATTTATATATAAATAAAATAAATTGAAATTCAACTTTACCAACAATTCTTCTGTGTTTTTCGAATACGTTCAGTCATTCGACCATCATCAGGAAAAGTTTTTTTTTCATTTTGAAAGCATTAAAATTAAAACTAACGTAAGTAAATTGAAAAGTTATAAAATATTAAAATCATAACAATAACAACCGGTCAGCATAGTGCAAAAGTAATTACGTCCGTTATACTGCATTTTTCTGTGAATTAATTTAAAAAAAATGACATCATGGTGCCACGCTTGAAAAAAATAAAATAAAATATTTAAGTACAGTATTGTATTTCAAGTTAAAAATAATAATATTATAATAATAATTATTTTTGAATAATACAGTTTTTCAAAAATTAGGATAAAAATATAGTGTAACTACTGACCATTTTTTGACTATATTCTACATCTCATTTACTTGTATTTGACTAAGGATAAATTTTTAAGCGCCGAATAAACTTCTATAAAGTTTGCAATATTATGCTTTGAATCCTCGGTAGAAGTATAGTGAACAAATTTGCCAGTTTGATGTATCACAATATTGAAAAGGTGAATAAAACTTGCTCCTCGAGCAGTTTGTTATAAAACTTCTTTGGAGTTCATTTTACAGTAAAAAATGTCTATTAATGATGAAGTATTCACCATTAGATACTCTGAAAAACTAACCGATTGGTGTTTTTTTCTCTAAAGAATTTAGGCTAGAATGTTTTTTTCAAATAATCATTATTTTCAATAAATTTTTCTTTGAAAATAAAAAACTGGCAAAGTTTGCATGACTTTTCCGGCTACTAATAATAAAAAAAGAGTAAGAATCAAAAGAGAATGTATATTTTTAGAGGTGATGAATAAATTATTATTTATAAACATATTCACATATATAGAAAGGTTTTTGTATTTAGAAAGGATTTGTTTAAATAAAATTTTCGTTAAATTTAACATCCTAATCAATAAAGAATAAAGTAAGAAAAAGAAAATTTTTAAACTACTTTCTGCATTTTAGGTTTGGGGAATATAATTTAAAAAAAAAATTGACGTTTCTTGATGGCTCTATATATGAAGTATAAACTTCCAAAAATTAAAAAAAAAAAATATCTAAAACAATGGGAGGTAAACCAAACGAACAAAAAACATATATTTCAATTTAAATGGGGTTGGGGTTGATTTTTTGAAAAAACAAAAAAATTGGATTTTTTAAATATGCATTGCAGGTAAAAAATTGCTTTAATAAAGTTTTCTCTGAAATGTTTCTGAAGAAAACCAAAATTGATTTTTCCGTGATATCCCTCCACCTATTAATTAATGAATTTAAAAAAAAAATGATATGATCAATGCCCCAAATTTAAAAATATTTGAGACAAATCTGAAAAAATTAGTTTAGTCAGTTCTGAGATATAAGCCCAAAAATATTGCAACACACATACGTATGTACATATATATATGTGTGTGTTTTTTTGGTCTACATTAACTATCTAGACCCTAAAACGAAAAGATTTGCAAAAACCCGACATCCAATTTTTGAATGATCACCGTATTTTTCCCTTTAATCGTATAGCTTGGGAAATTTCAAAATAATGATAATAAAACTGACCGAGTCAAATTATGATTTATATTTTTTTCCTACTGAAAAAAATAAATAAAAGGATGTTTAATAATAGTGCACAATGCTTATTAGTAATGGGTGGTATTTATTTCTGATTTATGGGGTTTTAGATACTCAAAATATATACATTAAAGTTTGAAAATTAGAAAGAGTGTTGTCTCCCTAGAAAAAAATAATTTTCAAATAAAATTTCACGTAATTTAATTTAATATTTGTAACAAATATTTCAAGGCGTTAAATGAACTAAAAATTTATTACTCTGTTTTATTCATGCGGATTGAAGACAGAGAAAAACATAATATAGTTAGTATTTAATATGTTTGTGATAAAGTAAATTTGGTTACACCGGATATTTTTAGCTTTTCTCATCGACAGTAATGGTGAAAGTACTGCAGAACAGTAGGGTGTCTGTCAGTTGTGACAGAGAACAGTATAAGCCACTCAAGAGTCTGAATAATGCAATGCAGTCACCGACCGCCCGTCGCTCATTAACCTGCGACTGTGACTTGACTTCGTGTCAATCCACTTCACCAATGTACACAACATTCATCTCTCTACTCGTTCACTCACATACGCCCTGACTCGACCTTCTCGTTCATATCACATTACTGCATTAAAACCTAACCCACTGTAAATGACCGCACGCTAATATAGTGGGTTTAATAATTTAATCAAACCGTCATTCCTGTAACTAATATAAAACGAACTACGCTGTTACCTGTCTCCCGTCCGAGTGACAAATTATTTATAAACCCCATAAACCACGATTCATATATATATATGTGAATCGTGGTTTATATATATATATATGTATAAGCTTCGGATAAAAAGTTTATCGATCTAAATTATTATTGTTTATTACATTACGCAACTGAAAATTAATTAAACATGCAAATTAATTATTTGTATTCTGTATATAATTATCTGTTTTTAAGTTGGATAAAATAGAACTCTATAATGGGAAAATTATTAGATTTTAAGCTCTTATAACTGATAAACTGTCATTAACAAGCAACAGAATGATAATTATATAATTACATGGAAACATACCAACAGAGTTAAACACACACACGCACACGATTCACGTTAAGTAATATGAAAAAAAGAGATAGTTTGCAATCGAAAGGAAAATTTTAATAGAATATTTGAGAAGAGAAAGTAATAAACTGAAAAAGAAAAAGACAATCGAGCAGCTAAACTTCGATTATGTAGCAAAATGTTTTAATTTTGATTGCCAAACTCAAAATTTTAAGAATTATCATCTTTGGAAATACAGGAAAATTTACTCATCAGGCACTCAGTAAAGTAGACTATCCGATTAGTAGATAACTGGAGTGATCTATTAAATTAATTATGTCAATTATATGAAGCTTGAATTTAATGATCTGGTATGTTTCTCAGCAGTGAGTCAGTAATTCTTTCAGAGACGATTGAGTCATTGAATTTATCATGAGATTAAAGTTGCTGACGGTATATTAGTAGAATAGATATGTGAATTTCATATAATCATTTGAAGTGGTAAATTTATATTTCAACAGTTACAAATTTGACTTTCTTATTTATGTAATAATTACTTTTTATAGTTTTACAACTCAAAAAATTAATGAAATCATTTACTAAAATAAAATTAAAAAAATAATTTAAGCATTTGAATATCTCGGTCGAAGTAATGATTTAGGTAAATCTATTATTTCAGTGAAGCAGCAAAAGGATTATTTCCATTTTTAACACTAAAAAAAAGTAGATGATGTTGGAAATAGGAATTTTCAACTAAGTATAAAGAAAATAAACGTAGCCGTTACTGTTTATTTGCCCACGTAACTTATGGGTTACGTTACATTTACATATTCTTTCAAATTAAAACACAAAATATACGGTATAATAACTAACAGTAAGTAACCAGTGTAAGAAATCTTAAGATATTTAATAGTAACTAGAATAGACTCATAAAAAGTTTTCCCAAAGGCATATTTCACGAGCTGCTTAATTAAGGTTTTACTATATTTTATTTATTATTTTTATAAGAAAACTAACGTCAATGTAGAAAAAGCTTTGTAGATTTGTTGTAAAACTTCAAAGGAAGTCAGTATATAGGAAAGCGGAATAAAAAAAAAAAAATGTAGGATGTCACATGAAAGTGTTTTTGAATAATAAAAAAAAAAAAAAATAAATAAACGCTAAAACTTTCTTCAAAGCCTTTCAATAATAATTGAAAGAAATATATTTTTAAATAAATATTTTTGATTTTACTTGAGGTAGATTAACATTTTTATTAAAAAAAAATTAATATTAATTTTTTTTTAATGTTAAAATTTATTCAAAAATTAAGTGATAACGTCTTAAATTGTATTTCCATAATCGCTATTTTTTCTAATTATTACAGAAATAAAATTTTTCAGAATTTTTAAATATTTGGTGAATATATGTATTTGCTTGCATGTTGTACTTATGAATTTATAATTATTCGAAAAAAAAATTAAATAAGACAAATGGAAAATATTCGCTATAAAATAACAAAAACAAGTCATTTTTACAAAACTGATATTTTTATATATTTTGTATTTCGTATGATATGCATTTTATATAAGAAAGTAATTTTAAAAAAAATGTTTCAGTAAGTTTTAAGTGGTTATTTACACCTTTTTGATTATGGATAATTAAAAATTTTTTAAGAAATTCAAACAATTGTAAATCATTTAATCTTTTTTTAGATATTAATTCATCTGTGAATTTACTATTTTCTTTTCACAACTGAAGGTTGTCGGTCAGTTGTGACAGAGAACAGTATCAGCCACTGAAGAGTCTGAATAATCCATTGCAGTCACCGACCACCCATCATTCATTAACCTGCAACTGTGACTTGATTTCGTTTCAATCCCCTTCACCACAACATTTAGATATTTTTTTCAACTGCTGATGTGATCTATACGATTAAAAATTTGGGGTATTAAAATATTGAACGTGAGAAGTAAAGGAACAAAATAAAGAAGTCTCTGAATTCTAGAGTTGCAGAAAAATGTTGAAAATTAGATGGATCTACAAAATGGAGAATGAAGCGGTTACAAGACGATTAGAAAGGAAAGAAATTTGAAAGACGTTTTTGCAGAATCTTGCCGAGACGAATAAATTGAAGAAGTAAGATGCTGATGTTTAAATAATACGCTAATAAATGAATGTATAGAACAAAAACACTGCAGAGGAAGTCGGGATGAGGAATAATTGGCCGGAGGAAGTCGGAGGAACACTGAAGGGGAACTGGAATTTGTGGAATGGATAAGTAAAGGTATAGAAAATAGCAAATATGTTGAATTAACAGAGAACACAAATAAGAAGAGTTAACAAATTTCCAAACCAGAACAATGTGAAACGAAAAAACTATCAGTAACATTTGTCGGGTAATAATAGTAATATAACACTAATAATAATATTGTTATAATATTATATTTGAAAGTAATGAAACAAGATATAAAATAATATCGACAAAAGTCTGTAACTAACTTGTAGTAAAAATAAAGAGAAAATTTTTACCTTTTTTTGGGAAGTGAGCTTCGAGTGATGTGATCATTAGTCTTTCCCAAACAAAATAAATTTTTTTCTTCCCTGATAAAATAACTAGCGACCTGGTCAAAAGAGTAGTCTTGTCAGACAGATAATTCGGAAATAGGCTTATCATAGAATATTAAAACCCACAAAATAAAAAAATGATAATGTATAGGGCTCTTGTCATATAAAAGCACAGATCCATTTCTAAAGAAATGTTCTCATAATTTTCAGAGTGTGTAATAATTCCACAATTCTTAAAAAATCATCCTAAATGAAAATTCGTCAAAAAACTTATAAAAACTACAATTTCACCATCTATCGCCTAGGTTTACTCTTAGGCCATTCTTTTTCTTTCTATTCTCAATTCTCCTGACGGCCTCTACCTCTTTTTTTAGGGTATCTGAAGGCTTCAGAAATATAAACTGCCGATTCTCAATGTAATACAAGTAGAATGTATTGAGACCAACGTTGATGGTACAGTGAGCAGTGCATTATAGTCTAAGCTTGATGAGCTCCCCACTAAAGCTTTAGCACGTTTAAGGCAACTAAAGGGCTCGCCCTTTCTTTAAGAGGCCTCCGAACGTTTAGAGGCTAGATTGACGGTTGTCCAACACTCTTTTTTAACTATCATCACGTCGTCTTTTTTGCTGACTCCCTCAATAAAGATTTTCTCTATTTCAATTTTTACCATTTTCTCTATTTCAATTTTTACCATCTGTGAATTATATTCTTAGCGGTTTAGCTTTAATTTCCTTCACCCTATGACTGGTCCATGGTTCCTCGGTTGTGGAACAAAATGTTTTCGAGAAATCTTCTTTTTTTTTCGAGTGTGTGTGTTTTTCGCGTGCGCGCGTGCAAACACACACACAATTTAAATAAGAATAATAAGTGGTAATTTATGAAAAAAAAAACCTTTCTCTTACAGGTGTATATAAATTTTAAGAAAGATAACATGATTTGATTTCATTTCCTTCGGTTGTCTAGGAAACTTGAATCACGTTTTTAAGATCACTTTTTGGTAACGATCAAATAAAATTTTCTTGATTATTATGTATCTTTCAGCGATTTGTTTTACGATTACTAGAATAGTTGTACAAACCTATTAATTTAAAGAATAATTTATTTAGACTTATTAATTAATATTTATAACTATTTCATTGTTGGTTTTAATTTCATAATCACTTATTTTATAGATTTGATGAATTATAAAAATTATGGAATTTACTTCACAAATTTTTTCAACTCACGTTCTAAGCTACTTCTTACATTGTTCTTACTACTGCTGTTTATTTTACCGTTTGTCATCTTCAAGAATTTAAAAGTATTAACATAATTATATGTAGAATTCCTCCGTTTTCATAAATTTTTTTTGTTAATCTTTTTAGTGTCCCAAAATGAGCTGAAATTTTAATTTTCTTAATAAAACTGATTTTTTACATGATAATTGATAATATTTTTGCTTTATTAAAATATAGCGACATGAAGGATTCGTGTGACACAAAATATCTGACAAATGAGAGCCGTTCTTGGTTGAACATGTTCACTCTTTTGACAAAATTTACCAAAGCATGATGATATAATTGCTGGGAAATGTCGGCAATGTTGTTTAAAATTTCTTCGTTGAGGTCCTCAATTTTTCACGGTTTATTGATGTGTACATTTTATGATTAAGGTAACCCCAAAGAAAAAATCCAAAGCTGTCGAGTCATATGATCTTGGCGGCCAAGTTACATCACCGACAGATAACCGAACATAAAATTATTCTTGCAGTGACTACATGGTTTCATTGGCAGTGAGGCATATTGCATCGTCTTGTTGAAACTACATTTTCTCATATCCATTAATTTTAGGCAATCATCTTACGATATCGAACTCCATTAACGGTAACGGCATCTTCATTCTCATTTTCGAAAGTAAGATGTAATCAATCCTCCATCCCAAAATCTGCACCAAACCCTGACCCGTCGAGGATGTACTAGAAGTTCTTCAGTCATTTTTGAATTTTCTATTCCTAAAATTCGAAAATTTTCTTTATTGACAAAGCCGGTAATAAGAAAATGTGTCTCATCCCTGAAGATGATTTTTTTCGAAAAAACGTTATTAACTCGTCATATAGTAATTTTGACAATTTCTACGAGTTGTTCAATTTTGCACTTTTCAATAATTTAATCTCTATGTCTACTAATAAAAAGTTTATATACTAAACAGCATATAAAAATCTGTACTCTGGTTTTACCGAGAAAAAATGGCAGCAAATTTAAAATATCAGTTCATTTTGGGACGCCGTTTAGAATGCCTTTATGAGTTTATATCTTTTATGTTGTTCCTGCTTCTCGTTTGTCCAAGGTAAAATTTGTAGAGTTAAAGAACTTTAACTCCAGAAAGTTAAAGTTTCCTAAATTATTTTGATGGTTTAGTGATTGTGCTCTAAGTGATAGTTGTTTCAGTTATTATTCAGAAAGCTACATTGTGTTTACCTATTTCAAATTTACCAGCTTTTTTTTGTATATTTCTTAGAATTTGGTAAATAATTTATTATTTAAAATATTTTATCTTTAAAATATTTTGTAGGAGTTAGTCAGTAAAAGAATTTTAATATTTCTCTATTTTAGGTACTTTATAATTTTAAGCTATACTAGATCTTCAAGTGGCAAAATTAGAAATAAAAAAAATCATATAATATAAATGTATAAAACCAGCACAGCAATTTTTTACTCATCTATTGAAACACTCGTACGAAACCCAGTAGAAAATTTGAAACCAAGCGAAATAGAAATAACAGTTCCTCAAGGTAGTTCCTCAACGGTAGAAAAAAATGAAAAAACCAATAAGATAACAATTCAAAATTATGTGTACGAGATAGCTACTATAAATAAAATATTAAAACACGAAAAAGTAGTTTTAGTTCATATACTAGTGGTTAAAACCAATTTTTGTAAACATGTATAATATTTTACTAGTAAAATATCCTTGCTAATTCTAAGTTATATGAGAGAAATACAACAATAAGAAATGTAGATAACATTTTGAAGCAGCGGCTAGTAATAAGATAACAAATTTCAGTTGAATACAAGCAAAATTACAAGTATTTTAAGTTCGGGATAAGAAATTAAACATAATATAAAATCGTTTAAGTAAAATGAAAAAAAAAAAGCTACTTCATACTTTATCTACCATAGAGTGTAGCCTAGAATAAGTCTGCACTGAACTTCAATGTACCTGACTTTAAAAAAAGAAAATTTTTTTTAATTTATAAAATTTAAATATAAAATTAATTAAAATTTGAAAAACTATTTGTAATCGTTATAAGAGGAGAAATGAATGTTGATAAACCCAATTTTTTTTATCGTTTAATTTTTAACACAAGTATAATTTACAACCAGTAAATTATTCGTAAAAATGTTAATTATCAATTTATAGGGGAAATATAATATTATTAAAGAAATAATAGTTATAAATATTAATTTTATTTTTCTAATCTGTACGTTGGAATCTGTAAAACTAGTGAACGATAAGCAACCCTTCCCGTCCTATATTCCAATGAGATAAGAAGGATATGTAAGACATGTAAATGAGGTGTAGTCTTGTACAAACTCAATGTGTGGTTAATTGAACCCCAACCACCAAAGTGCACTGGTATTCAAATCCGTATAAGAACAACTACCTATTACTAGGATTCGAACCTCAGAAACTTCGACTTCCAAAATCAGCTGTTAAACAAGCGATATGCGACGGCGAATTTTGCGACTTGTCCAGCCCGATAGGTTTATTTTAAAAGATAAAAGATTATATCATTTTGTTTAAATAACATTGAAAACATTAATTATAATTTAAATAAATTTAAAACATATTTTATGTGTTTTAAGTAAAATAATAAAAATGGTAATTAATCGACAGAGTTAGTATTACATAAATTTGAATTTTAGTTAACGAAAGTGATAAATTAATCTTTTTTTTTAACATTTATTAATTTCCTAAGAAGAAAAAAATTAATAAATATAAATTTGATAAAATGTGTAACATTTTTCATAGAATCATTGTACAAAATTTAAAACTTTAGTTTAGATTTTATACTTCGTAGTAATGTATCTTTTGAATTGGGTTGGTTAAATCTGAATTCAAAACAATTATGACATTTTAAAATTATTATTTAGTATTCGTGTTGTATGCATAGCAACTTTCAAATTAGAAAATCTAGTAAGATTTCCTTTTATCATATTTAATTCTTTTAAACTTTTTTGCTTCTTTTTAAATTTTATATAATTGTATTTATTGATGATTTTGTTATTATAATTTAGGAATGGGGATAGGGATGGGAACAGGAATGGGGATTTTTTTTTTACACGTGAGTTTTGCTAATTTTAATATAGTGTTTGTTACAGTTGAGCCGAAAAACTGGAGGGTGCTAAAAAACTGAAAGAGCTGGTAGGTCCAGGTCCTAATTAAAGATGTGGATGCTCTTAAGACGCAGGATGCGTTTCTTGGGGAACTTCTTACGGCTCAACGAAGATAGTCACATTGGCAGTGCCGCCCATCCTTGCGGACAAACTGCTGTCTGATGGGCGTGTTTGCATTGGGTGGGTAGCCCGTCGGGTGATGAAGCGTACCTCCGACGACCCCTCTGCTCCAGATATTGGAGTCAGGCCATAGGGCTAAGTTCTGTAATGGCACTGATAGGGATGGCCATTATTTCACGTATAATAAGGCCGGCCATACACGTAAAGATTGTAAACAGGAGCGTCGATGTACATCCTGTAAGCTGCACGGTCATAGGTCCGGAGATCGGGGATGCAAAACGGTTCCATCTGTGTCACGAGTTGTCTTATCAGTAACATTCTGGTGTCGGGGAGCGCCCCATCCGGTAGGGGTGGGAGGCTTCGGTCTTTCAACTAATTGATCGGATGAGAACTCCTTTGAGATGCCATTGGGGGGAATGTAGGACCGTAGTCCCGGTGGGGGATTCTCTTGGAGTTCCCCACTAGAGGCGAGGCATCAAGACCGAAGTCCTGGTGGGTGGTTTCCTTTTGGGAGCTACCCATTAGAGGCATAGAAAACACGAAAAGACAGAGTCCAGCTACCTGGGCGGGGTCTTGTGCTGTTCCGAGGTAGTTTGAGGCGCTGAAACCCCTCGGATCTAAATTTATGATTAGTTGTGGATCCGGATCCCAGGGGCGGAGAAAATATAGGAGAGGAGAAAAAAAAATCTTGTTTTTGTAAATTAACTATCTAAGGTTGTATTTAGTAATTTTTTAAAAGTACTATGTAAAACAGTCAAATTAGATTTTTTATTACACATAAAATTTAATAAAAATATTTTTATTTATTATCGCGGGAACAAAAAAAGTAAGTATTTATGACTTATCAGTGTAATGTAACTACCGGTTAATGCATAGTCTTGAACAAACTCGGGCCGTCCATTCCTAAGACGTGTGGTTAATTGAAACATAACCAACGAACGCAAAATAGCAGGAAATTGATATATCTCCCTACTAATCGCAGAACCTGGACTAAAGTCCTTATTGCTGTATCTTTCTTTTATCGGGTGAGTAATTATTTATTTAATGGCGGTTATATTTATTTTGTTTTATTTATCGACGGAATTATTGCTGCGTTCCGTTCCTTTAGATAGGGAAGAAATATTTAGACCGGGCTGACCTTGGGAGACTAGACACGTATAAGTTTCGTTCTCTCGGTGTGATTCCCCTTCAGTCCGTTTCCTAAGTCTTTTCGGCGCTAGAGCCTTCCAGCTTATCACGGATGCGCCTTTCGGGGACCTTAGTGTTTGGAGGATGAAATGCGATCCCCTTTAGAGAGGGAATCGCGTATGTGCTGGTTTAGCTACCGCCAGAATACCACAAAACACAGATATCCACGATCTTGTATTTAAATTCAAATAAAAGCAAGTACCTTCATTAGAATTTGAACCAGAGACTCTCGACATTGACATCAGCTGATTTACGAGAAGTTTATCGCTAGATCAATCTGAAGAGTTCGGTAGAATTTTATTTCAAACTTTATACACAATAGAATTTTATTTTTTACTAATAATTTTTACTTTCTTGTACGAAGTAAAGGAAGTATTGTGATCACGAAAAATTTCGGTTTTCAGATTTCAACGAAAATATCCATTTTGACCATCCTTGAATCCATTTTGATTAATTTCGGCGTGACGTCTGTACGTACGTATATATCTCGCGTAACTCAAAAACGATTAGCCGTAGGATGTTGAAATGTTGGCTTTGGGATTGTTGTGACATCTAGGTATTTTATAATTGCAATCGTATAGACCAAAAGTTTCCAAAAAAGCCCAAAATCTAAAGAATTTTTATTTTGGATTTTTTCTTACATGCAGTAATAAACCCTCAATGTGAGCTTTTCAACGATATAGTGGTACTTATTTTCATTGATTTCAGAATTATACCCAGATAAAATTTTAATAATGAAACATTTGGTTCTTACAATGGGAAGGCATATCGGTTTGAATTCGACATAATCTTCTTTTTTTTAACTTTTTTACTTTCTTGTTTTTTTTTAATCTAAGTATATTGATTTATTAGTAATCAACCTCTGATGGTAAAAAAAATATTACATTAAATAATAATTTAATAATAACAAAAAAAAGAAAAAAAAAATATCAGAAGTTATTAATGAAATAACATTTTATATACTTTTCATTTTAAAAATTGTGCATGTTTAATTTAATAGGCGTAAAAGGAAGTCATGTGTAGTCCACATCAAATTTTTTTGTAATAAATATGAATGTAAATACATGAAACAAAATTTATATCTTTATATTTCTTAGATAGGTTGTTGTTAAAAATCTTATATAATTACAACAATTTAATTTTTGTAAGTTAATTTTATTGTTTGTAATTGTTATTTTTGTAAAATATTTGATTTTTTTGTTTTGTATTGTTGAAAATTATTCTTTGTTTAATACTTTGACTATACCACATTTTGATATGTTTTGTTTTTAATAAACTTCAAAAGTTTTACATTTGTATTTAGTTTCTCTGGAAATTATTCATACCATTTTTAAAATCAAACTTTCTACAATGTTTTTAAAACTTTTACGTGATCATAATCAATTCAAGTTTACGCCTAACATAAAACAGCGGGTTTTTAAAACCAAATATTTTGTAATTTACTCTAGATTTTTTTTAAAAATGCTAAAAATACCATTTCTGAAACATTTTTTGTTTCATTTTTGCAGGTCAGATTTCATATAAAATCAAAAAAATTTACCTTTTAATTTGGGTCTCAAGAATTATAGTCTGGCTTTATTTTACTGCAGAAACTCGCCAATAAAGCTTTTCCGAACCTAAGTTCGGAAGTTTCATGACACATGAAGTCTTCTCTATTTACACCAGTAGTACATTTTCTGAAACTTTCGTACATTCTTCGTGAATCACTATTTATATATCATATTTTTTAATAAAAATGTTAACAATTCTAAAGGGAGAATAAAAAACGATGGAAAATATTTATTCATTATGTTCTATCAATGATATGACTATATAAATGAAATAAAATTAAAATCTCTTCCGTTGAGAAGAGATAGATATATTGTAAGACATGTTATAATTTACTTTTACTTAATGTAGTTATTAAAATTTATTATTTATCGTAAATCTACTTTCATAAAAGAAAATGAATTTGAAGATAATACCTTTACGGTTTCACTCTAATACTTACTACATAAATAAAACTTTTACTGACATTATTTTCTCTTTTAGTTTAATTTACAGGACATTATTTTACCTGTGATGTGAATTATTCAGATAATTTTTCTATTAATAATTATATTTTATTTAATATAAAACCGAAAGACGTATAAAATCACTTTCTACTTATTTAATGAGCATAACTTACACCTCTAAAGCATACGTACGATACTGAAGTGAGAGATCTTAAACTTTATAATTGTATCACACCGTAGTTTAGCTTTATACAGTAGTTAGATGGTATCTACTTTATTGTTAATACCGCAGTAGTATTGATCTGAACTTTACTATAGTGAACAGCTAACCACACGAGAGATTTATCTAAAACTTGAGTTAAGCAGAGAATAACAAACAAACGATAAGTGTAAGAGAAACCTTACACTATTCTATGATTAGAACTTTTGGTAGGTAGTCTCCTGAACTTTACTGGTTTGAGCAATTTTATATTTTAAACTCTGATGATAGTATCGTCATTTCAGGCAAACCTTATTAATTCTTATTCCTTTTCGTTTCTTATGTTTTACTAGCATATTTTTTTATTGATACTGTTTCGCTATCTTTAAATAATTTTAAAAAAATGTTTAAGTTATGGTTTTTCTATAAAATAATTTTTTTTAAAAATATTGCTACTTAATCTTATGGTCGTTCTAAGCAGGATTGTACTTTAGACTGGTATTAATAGATAAAATCAGTGAGGTTATTGAATAACTATGAAAAAGAACAATTTTACCTTAAAAAACGGTTCGTATAACTTAACTTAGCTAATGTTCGTTACCATATTGTTAAGAATTAATTTTATAAATTGTTGTTTATAATTAAAATTTCATTAATGAAATAAATGGAAGGTATTTACGAGTGGAAAAAATTATAATTTAACTTGATAAAAATGGTGGAACATTACATCACAATAATTACCTTTATTTTATTTATGTCAAGTCTGACGGTGAATTAAAATTCTCTTAGATTATCAAATTATATAGTAGGTGAAATGTTTCAATAAAAATTTTGAGAATTTTTAAAAATATAACGTACAAATGTAGAATGTAGAGTTTAACAATAAATAAATAAAAGAGTAAATAAATAAAATCCAAGTAGGGATAAACTCACATTGTGTCAATATTTACTGAATTACGTCGACACACCGACAAAAATAATAAATAAAATATTTTTTATGTAGGAAGAAAAGAGTAGGTGGATTGGGAATTGGAAATGGTAAGAGGAGTTTCATGACTACTAAAAAAAGAAAACTTCTTTGGGTTAAACTAATTTAAAACTGACATTCTTGGTATTTTAAAAATCACCCGTTCAATCCTTTAAACTAAAATAGGTAAAAACAACTTTCCTATTCTTACCGATATGTCTATAGATATATTCCTTGACGTGCAATATCTTTAACAAAAAGTTTTATAATATTTCTTACTGAAGTAATTTTTCTATATATATATATATACATTATTATTATTATTATTATTATTAATGTAATTTGAAGAAATCGCAGTTGGAACTAGTATCTAATATATATTATTAACACAATCAATGAAATTCCCGATATTTAGAAATTTAGGTCCTAAATAATTGTAATAGAAAATTTCTCCAAACTGTTAATAACTTAGTTGTATATTTTCATATGCTGTAGAAATGGATGAACAATCCATATAGATTCTGAATCTGTTATAGAATGGTAAGTAAATACTAGATAAATATAAATATTTTTATCTGTAGATGACTATTTAACCTGGCTGACATAAAATCGTCGGTCATTAATATCCTGGGTATAAAATACCGATTTCCCGAGGGACTTTAACAAGTTTGGCTTCCATTATTTGAAAATCACTTCCGGTATCTTTTGAGCGCTTGAATTGCAATCCTTCAAGGTATTCCTTTCTTATCTTCTATCCATTTTTCTTATCGTTAATCCTTTCTTTCCCGTTTCAGTTCTGTGAGAAGTCAAGTCAGATACCCCTAGATATAGGTTCATGTAGGGGAATGGTAGGATCAGTAAAGCTAGCAAATCCTTAGCGGTATGAAATAGGTGGCTGACTGTGGATCATCCGGATATTTTTCTAGTCAGATGGCTGAAAAATAAATCTGATGGCTGAAGTAACTCTAACTCAAATTTGAGTTTTTTAATTCCTCTGAAAATGAAAATATGCAAATACTAAAAAATCAAGATTTTTTTTATGTATGCTTTACCGTGTTTGCTCTTTTTGATTAAAATAAATTTGTACAGTAGTTGGCAGTATAAAGTTGGTAGTTGCACAGTATTTGTACAGTAAGTTGGTTGTACAGTAGTTGGCAGTACCCCGTCACGACTTTGCCCACACTTTATGAGTATAGAACTTTAAAAATTAGAAATCGGTTTTCAGTAATTACGTTTGGGCTGTAACTCTCAGTTATTCACAACACACCAGATAAAAGAAATTATAGAATTGTAATTGCAATTTATAAAACTGCTTACCAACAATTATTAGAAATAATACATGTTCTAGCGCTTTCAGAAAATTATTTCCATCTTCAGGAACGTACGTTAGTTATTTATGTATGTAATAATAATATTTACTTCACATATTAATTAAATTACATAAGTAAAATAATACTTTATAAATATAACAATTGATCATTAAAATTATAAAAATTAAGTCATTCGTAATTCGTCTTGTCATTACGGTGGTCTCAATTGTTATGTTTATTTGGAGGGAATCAGTTTGACCAACATAAGAATCAACAATTATTATTTAAAATTTGTTTGAAAAAACTGTCATTATCAAATTTTATTTGCTCTTTTATCAGTTTTTTGTTATTTAAAAATATATGAACTTTTTACAAAATATTAGTTTTATATATATTATCAGAATAATCAAAATATTAATAAAATTGTCTGGGTTGTAATTATGATTTGATTCAGAATGCGTTTGGAAAAATTCGATTTTTCTATATATCCTTTGTTTATAAAATTTATATGTTCTTTAATACTGGTTAAAAAGGAACGATTGATCATTCTACATATATATAAATATCTACTTATGTAACTTAATTAATATGTGAAGTATATATTATTACATACATAACCAACTACCGTACGTTCCTGAAGATGGAAATAATTTCCTGAAATCGCTAGAAAGTGTATTACGACTGATAATCGTTGGTAAAATGATCGTTGGTAACCGGTTTTATACGTTATAATTATAATTCTTTATATTATACATACCAACGGGCCATGTTAAACAAAATTAATTTGGATGACTAACAACTTTTCAGATGTTGAATATGTACGTAAAAAGTAATGTTATCGTTTAATTTTATTATAAAACGAATTAGTTTTTAAGTATATTACAATAACTATACAAATTGATCCTTTATAGACAATCATATTATATTTAGCAAACCGCATAACATCTGAAGAAGTCGACATTGGCATAGACAATGATCGATATAATTAATCACAATCAATACAGCAATGACGTTAAATTTATTAAAAGAAGATTACACACACTTGTGTAATTCACTTGCGCAATTCACATTTCATCAATTTCACTAAATTGATGAAATGTGAATTGCGCTAAACATTTCGAGTGATAAAAAACCGAAATTTTGATAAGCTAAAATAAAATTAAAAATTTCGTTATGATTAGTTCAGTAGTTTTCGCGGTTGTAAGGAATAAACGAAAAACAAGTTTTCTCTTTATTTAGTAGCGAGATGGTTAAAATATTTTGTTTCTCTATTATTTATAATGAGTTTTATCTGTTTTTCATCATCCAAAACTATTCTGTACTCGATATGATGTTTTATAAATGTAGATTGTATCGTTTTATTATCATATCGTAAATTTAGAGAATGAAATGCAAGAATTTATATTTCTGTATTATTCAATGTAGTACTGGCTGAATTACTTTGGCAGATACAGGAATCGATGATAATTAATAATTATATTTTTAGTATGTAATATCTGAGTTTAAAATTGTTTAAGATTTTCTTCATCGCAGAATATACATTACAACTGCTAAAATTAAAATTAGAACTAAAGAAATTTTAGGGATATAAATTAAATATTGTATTTATAATTAAAATAGGAAGATATTTATTTACTTTCCATAAAATATTTCTGCTATACAAGTTTAAAAAACACGTTATACGCCTATTGATTGGTTTCCTTCAGCAAATATGCGATTGTCAAAAAAAAGAAGGAAAAAAGATTAAAAGGATAACATAATGTAGTTTTTCATTTCATATCTAGCGATATCAAAGAAAGACATATTGTTAACATTGACGTAAGTACTTTTAATTGAACCAATATTTAATTTAAATAAATATTATTAATGCTAAGAATAAGCTCTGTTAAGTTACTTATTAAATTATCATAAACAGTGTACGGATATAAAATATCTTATTTTTCTAACATGTTAAATAGAAGAATATAAGTCTCTTAATTGTATTAATTTAAGTCTAATTCAATAGTATTGCATGCAGTGCTTGGCTGTGGCTTTCGGCACTAAACAGCAAGAGGAATGTGAACATGATATCACTGCAGAGAGACCATTGAATTTAAGGATCGTGGCGTCTTACCGAACGGTATCGGCGGGTGCGACGGGAGTTCTGGTCGGGTACCGCCTATCAAGTTACGGGCTACCCAAATGAAACGGATTTATGGGCATGGACAGGGAAGATACCACTAATCTCTTGCTACAAGAACGCCAAGAAATGTAGAACCCTACTACAACTGGGGCGTGGACAAAGAAGCTTATTCCTGAGATAAGACCGTGGCTGGGGAAGAAACACGGTGATGTGGGGTACTACCTGTCATAATTCCTTTCCGGTTCCGAAGGATTTAGTGTATACTTATACAGGTTTAGAAGACGGGAGTTCCCAAATTGAGTATACTGCGGTTAAGAGGCACTCCCTGACACACCTTTTTTTAATGTACACGTTAGGAGGATCAAAAAGCAAGATATAACATACAAGAGATTACCCCGGAAACTACAACAAAGTATTTGCTGAGAGGTAAAAAGAATTGCTGACAATAGAGAGATCCGTGGCTGAGGTTATACGAGCAAAGGAAGTGGATTATAAGAAGCGGAAGGAGTTACTTTAAGAAAAAAAAAGACCAAGACCCGGCTGGTGTGGCAGGGCCCAGGAACGGCATAGCCGGGCGCGGTGTCCCTGACCTTAGCGGTTAGAGGCAGAGGCAAGATGAAAATAAGGACAAAATCCGGAACCGGTGAGCCGACCTACCATTCCGGACGTACCGTGCCGGTAGGCTCATTAGAGTCGCAAGGACTACTCCTACTCCCCTGGGCTGAATAATTCTTGATTGTTGAGCCGGCCCAGGGGAGCAGGAGAACAAAAAAAAAAGTGTAATTAATTAATTTTTTAAAACTAATTATATTTTCTTATGTTATTATTCGATTTTTAGAGGTAAAGAATCTTATAATTATGATTTTAAATTTCTTTCGTTCTTCGAATTTAACCGAGTTAAAATCGGGTCCTTCTATTTCTTGACATAATTATAATTGAAAAATGTAGTTTTTTATTTTTTATTTTATTTAGAGTAAATAGAATAAATAATATTCTGAAATTAATCAAAGTTAACACTATACTAAAAACATTATTACTACTATCATTTAATTTTTTCGTTAAAGAATATTTCTCGGAATCAATTTAAAAAAAATTTAGTAAAGTTTTAAAATTTAATAATAATTTTGGGTAAGAGATATCTATGGATAAAGTACTAAAGATGATATTTATTTTTTTGATAAAATGCTAACCTTTTTAAAATTATTATAAAAATACGAAGCAGCAACATTTTTCGAATAAAAATGAAAATTTTTAGTTTAAAGTTTCTTAATCTGGTAAACTTCAACGTAATAAGTCTAAATATATATTTAAAATGATGAAATAAATCAATTAATGTTTTTAGGATCTTTGAAAAAAATATTCAACCTATAACAACTTTCCTTAAGTTTATAATTGAATAATAACATTATCTTTAAAATAATAAATTACCTATAGCTATATTTAACAGAATTTTATGGTAAAAATAGTAAGGAGTAAGATATTACTTTTATAAATTCAGTAGTAAAGAAAGGATAGAAGTTTTCGTTCTTATACAAACACCGGCCGTAAACGTAATGAGTAGAATTTATATTCATGGCGCATATGAAACGTGAAAATATATCACTTGTTTTAAGACAACATAAAATTGATATGAACTGGGAGAATTTAGAATGAAAATCAGATTATTCTTGTATGATATCATTTATAGATTATAGTTTTATTTATATGCATTAGTGCTTTTATTTAAAAGCACTAACATAGTTCTTCATAAATTATGCTATTTATTGTGTTAGGAACGGGCATTTGTTTTATGATTATTTAAAACTGAATATTAGTAACTGGATTCAAATTTAATATCTTAATTTATTATAGTAGCAAATGTTGATATACTAAAAAGTTAACTTATTGTTAAAATAACGAAGCACACTAATCGTATTAGATTAGGTGTAGTTTGTGAAAGTGAAATGGAATAAAATTTTATAAATTTTAAAGAAAATAATAATTTTAAAGAATAATAATTAAAGGTATGATCTTAAAACCTGTTTAGAAATAAATAAATCTAGTAGAATTACATGAAAATAAAGCTTTGAAAAAATATATTCCGGCAATGAAATGAACCAGGTCTGTAGAATACGTAAATGCTTTGAATTTTGAAATAATTCTTTAATCTTGATATACTTAAAAAGATAATTTTTCTTGACAATAATTATTGAGTTTCAGTTCTATATACGAACTTGAATTTAATTGAGCCTGTAATATATTACAGGTTACTTATAACAGTTTTTATTTAAATTATTGTATAATAATACAATAAATACAGAACATCACGCAAATAAATAATTTCATACGACTCGGCCATTGTAAAAACCTAATTTCTCTGCCACCTCTGATTTAAATCTCCTACCAGCAATATAAAGAATCAACAAAAAAGTACTTGCTATTATTACAATCGTTAAGTGTCGTTAAAATTGGAACTCGAATCCGCATCGAATTGAAAAAACAAACCGAAATTTAACTTTTAAAGCATGCGAACAAATGAATCCAATGTTGTCAAAATGGAAAAAAGTAACTTTAACGCCGATAACTCGCAACCGTTATGTCGGAGGTCCAAAAAAATTAGCCTATGTTCTTTTGCTTTATCTTTTGCATTAATTAGCTTTTTATGATTACTGTAAATGTGATATTTTTATAAATTAGATGTATTATAATAATTATAAGAAATATCTTAAATATTGTATTGTATGTATGACCATTATCTAATATATATTAGCAAAGCTTAGCAAAGCAAAGTTAGAATTTGCTGGTTTATTGTTTTTAATACTATCCATGGGTTCTTTTGCACGTAGAAAGAATTTACGATTAGTCTTATCGACATATATGTCACTAATTCACTGGAATGGTGGTGGGAGTATCTAAGAAAATGCTAACAATTTTAGTACTGGGGGTTTTGGTTTTTATTAGATTAGGTAGTGGGGGGTTTACAAATGTTTGCTGATTTTTTAAAAAATTTTTTTGTTTGTCTTTATAAAGTCCTACATCTTGGCGAAACGTCGAGGATTTCTGTATTTGTTTTTGTTATTTTGTTTGGTTGTTGACCTAATGAATTTTCTATTAATTTGGATAATTTTCTACCTTTTTAGTTTATTATATATATATATAGATTGCTTTGTGTGCATAAAATACATACAAAAAAAATTAAAATTTAAGAATATCGCATAAACATACGAATACATACATAATAAATATATGATAAGTAGATTACAATTACGTAGGAATGAACTTCAGTAACACGAGTCGATTAGAACTACATACTCTCAAATTTATAATAATTAGGTTTAAAAACTTATTTTTCTTACTATTCGTATTATTGTTTTTATTACCATCTTCGTATTGGTAACTGTATTAATCTTAGTTTTCGATAAACAGAATAATTTATTCCTGAGATTCCTTAAGTAATCTATGTAGCTGTTTGATCAAAAAAAGTTATGTCGTAAACTTTCTTTTCTTAAACTCCAATGAACAGAAAATCATTTAGATAAAAAATAGCGTAGAAATACAAAGTATTTTATTTATTTTTGAAAACCTATTTATTTTATTTAATTTCTAAATAAATTAAAAGAAAATACATAAATTAAATTTTGAAAAGAAAATTATAAATTCAAAGTAACTGTTTTATATTTTGTACATAATATTTTTGATAAGTGCTTCAATAATTATTCATAACAGAATGAATTATACGGTAAAAGCGTTCCCTAAGGTAGTTTAGTTCAAAATAATCAAGATAATGGAAGAACTTCCGACGGAAAAAACGACTTTTTCATTTAAAATTTTCCATTTATTTAAAATGATTTAGATTTTATCAAGAATATGAAAAATGGTTGATTTACAAGAGAGAAAAATAATATTGAGAGACAATAAAGAATGGTGAAGAGTGAAAAGAAGTGCAAATCAAAGTGCGCCTCGAAATAGGATTGGTATTAACAATTCTACTTTCCTTCTGTAAACGAAATGTGAAGTTAAAATTGGCTGCATCTAAACACAGGAATAAATTGAAGACAAATAAAAGGGTAAAAGAGAGTGGCATGTCAAAAACAGCTTCGTTTGTGGGGAAGAAGATAATGGACTGATATAACGTGCTGTAAAGGTTTGTCGGCGAGGCAATTACTAAAACACACTTGACGTAATAGCTCAGAGATCGAAGTTTTCCATTTTCTTGCAGAAAAATATGTTAATTGATCAGAACTCATATCTCTGTGTTCGTTCCTATCTCTATTTTGTCCTTTAAATTTAACACCGGAAGTATTCAACCAGATACCAACTTATTTATATGTACTTTTGAAAAATTTAATTTAATTTTTGTGTTCGCGTGCTGGACTGGTGCTTAAATATTGTAATGAATAATAATTAAATCTATTGATAATAAAAATGATAACTTCTTATTACGTACAGCAAATTTAAATGAAACAATTTTTCATGTAAAAAACTTGTAACAAAGTATTTTTTGGATTCTTTGCCCGACTAATTCAGGATCCTGTTCAAATTTTTTATATCATCAAAGGAACGATTTTTTTTAATCAGTTTTACCCATTTTGTTCTTTGTCAAATTTTCATTTAACGCATAGTCATTAACAAGTTTTAAATATTATATAACCATAAAAAATCACCTATTCCTTCTCATTAATGTTAACATTCACATCATCTTTTTGAAGTAGAAGTAAATATTTAAGGTGTTTTTAGTCAATACACAAAAATCAGTTACTTTTTAAAATTTTTTAAATTAATTATTTCTGTACTTTTTATCCTTTATGTACTTATGATAAGACTAAGGAATTTTTCAGATATCAAAATTGAACAAAATATTTTCAGAGGATTTTTAAAAATTATTTTCTGTTCTTATAACACTAATTATCGGTCTTAAAAAGCAAATGAATATTTTATAATATTTGTAAAGCAGCCTCATATTTGATAACTGTGCTCATAATCAACGTGAAAAGTAAGTCCATTGTAGTTTATTAATTTAAAAGAGTTTAATCTTAAGCGACGACTTCTGCAATTACAAGAGTGTAGACAATACGTCATTGACTTTGGTAGATTCGCCTACGCACCGTTTTTAATCTACGCTCGAACCCTGTGTCTTAACTGGAGTTAGAATACGAGTATTTCTCATAAAAAAATTTAAATATTCCTAGCTGTGCTATTGTACAGTGGAACGAACAGAGTTCCGCTGTACAAGTGCAGAGGAACGAACAAAGTTCCGCTGTGAGAAACACACACACCACACCAACGACTACCCCCTTCCACACACACACACACACAAACACACTATAAAGTTTTTTATGGTTTTATATAAAGAGTAACTTATAGATGTTATGTCTAGAACATAAATGATGTGGCATGTTACTAAGAAGTTCATTAAAAAATTCATTCAGAATTTGTTAAAAATGTAAATTACAAACCATTGAAGTTAAAAGTTTAAGGAGAACAAATTTTATGAATGAAGAAGGCTTTATTGATCAGGAAATTAAGAAAAATGGAAAATTTTTCAAGAAATAAACTACTCTTTTGAAGATTTAAAAATTTGTGTTTTTTTATTTTTGGATATGAAAGTAAATTAAAAATTTTTATAATCACATGGATTATGTTTTAAAATGTAAAACTAATCTTAGTTTTAATTTATTGTACTTTAATTTATTGTACCAATAATTTTTTAATTTTCTCATTTACATTATTATTTTTATTCCTTTCTTTTATTATATTAACGAATGACTTTTATAAATAAAAATTTGTATGAATTTCATTGCAACGTTACATCATTTAACTTTTATTATCTGTTCTTCCAATGATTTCAGATTCATTTTGTCTAAATCTAAAAAGAATCTATTTTTAAACAAAAATAGCTTTTCAAATATATTTTATCATAAGAAAATCCATTTTGTTCCTTATAAAATACAAATGTGTATGAACTTGGCAAATCTTATAATCTAGAAAGACCTATGAGAAGTTTTTCTTTTTGTAACAGCGTACAAATACAATAGAAAACAGAAAGTTTACGTTATTACTCCATAAATTGTTTTTATTATAACAGGAGTTGAATCAGAGAGTAAAATAGGGAAGGAGCGACTATGATAGAGTTGGAATAGAGAGAGATAGATAACGAGAAAGCGTAGACCATTCTCTGTTCTACTGAAGCGGGTTAAAATCAAATTCAAGACTCATCACTATATGGAGGGAGGTAATCAAGGTACAAAATGCAATTCCCTACTCGCCACAAGCTGAATCTCGACTGATTTCATTAGAGGTTGCACCTGCCCAGGCAAATCTGTAACCTGATCCACAGTACCCTTAAGGGCAAATTTCCCATCTGCTCTAATTCAGTTTGTACCTTATTGTCCCTTTACCTAATATCTTCATCCTGTTTCGCTATAAATCTATTTATCCTCTCTTTAATAAACTGATTCGTTCTTTGATTAAAAGTTCTTAAATGGCGTGAAATAGGTTTTTATCGAGTTCATTGACAAAAACGTACGCCAATAATAAAATTTAAGATACTGTGAACTATCCAAAAAGTTAATTTCACTTGAAAAATTAGGAAGTGGTAATATTAAATCACAAAAATTTAGCAAATTTTGAAAACAGATCTCAAATTATTATTTTGAGAATAAAGAATAACTATATTAGTAAAAAAAAAAACAAAAGTTTTTCGTGTGTCTGGATTCGTACGTGATGATTTTATAACTAATTTTCGAGTGCTAAATTCAAAACTATTATCAAAATTTGTGTAACGTCACGTTTGTTTTAGATACATACGATTTAAATTGTATATCGGAGGCCTAAATAGAAAAGCGGTAACTGCAACCGTTTTTCTAGATGTGGCTAAAGCCTTTGACAAAGTTTGGCATAGCGGCTTGCTGTATAAACTCGCACTTACGACGATTCCCTGTCGCTATGTCAGATGATACGGTCTTATTTACTAGACCGACAATTTGTTATACGCGTAGGGGAACAATCTCCTCCACCAGAGACGTAGCCGCTGGAGTGCCCCAAAGAGCAGTGCTTTCGCCGTTCTTGTACATGGCCTACGTCAACGATATGCCGTTGTCGGAAGGAGTCAAAACAGCTCTATTCGCAGACGACACGGCATATTATTATGAATCCGGAAGTGTAGATTACGCGATCGAGAGACTCCAACGGCAATTGGATCTAGTAGAGCCGTGGCTCGATATGTGGAGAATCAAGGTCAACGGTGAAAAATCGGTGGCAGTGATGTTCACAACGCGGTACGAGAGTCAAAAAATAACAAACCAGGCTTAGGAACCTCTATATGGCGTAACGTATAAATGGAAACCGCGCGAAAATTCCGGCCGTGGAAGTGACTGTTTTCGCAATTAAATCAATTAAATTTTGTTAAAACTATAAAAAGCTAGATAACACCTCCACGCCCCACGAAGAGATCACAATTTCATTTAATCAGCATATGCGACTCCTCCGGAGAACGGGGTGCATTTTCTTTCCAAATAACTAGGGCTTCGGTGTGCACTCCTGCTAGCCCATAGGATCTGGTACCGAAAGAACTTCAGCGGATGGACTGAAGGGGAATCACGCCCGGATTACTAGGCTCAAAAGCTTAGTCTCTCACGGTCAGAACCAGTAAATAAATATCACGATGGTTGATACGGATAGGAACGCAAATTACCAAATCCATCCATAAATAAAACTTAAAATTTATAACCGCCAATAAATAACCGATGAAATCCGCCCGATAATAGAAAAATACAGCAGCAAGGGACATTGTCCAGGCTCTGCGATGTGTAGGGAGAAATATTGAAACTCCCGCCATTCTTGCGTTCCGTTCCGTTCCAAATCGTTTATCTATACGTATGTATTATTAAGCATTTACCCATAAATGCTTAATAATTGTTAATCCATATTTAAAAAAAAAATTATTTATGTGTATTCATTTAAAATTTGTTAAATCAGTTACATTTTTGTTTATTCAAACACAGATAAATTGAAATGCATTAAACAAATTTAAAAATAACAGTTTATAAAAGTTTAAATCATTGAAAATGTCTTTAAAATAACAGTTTTTAAATGTTTAAATCTACGAATTATCTTAATTTAATTTTTAAATATGTTGACAAACTTTTTCGCTTGTACGATTTTTGATCACTATCTTTATACAAAAACCATCAAAAGTCAGCCATCATCCCAGGATCCCATCATCCTTGGTATCGACGCTCCATGGTCAGAATATCCTGATGGAAACGCTTACCTTATGCAACCCTGACAAAGCCCAAAGTTTTGGGAAAAAGTTTGGAGGAAGTGTAAAAAATGAATTTTTTATGACATCCTACATCCTAAATTTTTGTATTTTTCTAACAGCTTATTAACCAAAAAAACATATTTTTCATCTTTTCTGTTGTTTAAAAAACCGCAAACAACGTCTTTGAAGTACTTCTATGCAGCTAGTTCATATTCGCTAAGTTTATCGTCAAAAGTTAAGTCCTTAAACAGTTTATGCCAGTACTCAATTTATGAAACTTATATTTAAATTATTACATCCTGGCTATCTTTGTTTAGTGGTTTACAAAATATTTCACGAGACAGAGTTTTATGTGAAGTGACGACAGTCGGAGTTTACCCCTCTCAAATAATACATTTTTTCACCAGCATGAAGTTCTGCCGCAACATCCAGTTCTTTACTTGGTAATGTTTTTTTATCACAAGTATCAGAAAGATAAAGAAAAGATCAATATTTCGTAAACCTACCTTGTAAATCAAGAAAAAACGCAACAACTTTCAGATCACTGCAAAATTACCACATATGCTATTTGCACGTATTGCTTTTAATATTGATTACGTAGTTTAATACATTTCTTTCATGTCGACTGCATAATATAATGGAATGGATGGCTGTTGGTTACCTTATGTAATAAAACTCCTTTCAGGCTAATTTTAAAGAGTTCTTAAAAATATGCCATTTTTCAGGAATGTGCTGAATTCCAACCTCTTCATCAGGCTATCGAAATCAGTAGAAACGCACAATGAATTTTTCATAATAAAATAAGTTGAGAGAGTTTTATTCTATGTTCTAAACGTAGTAACTTTTGTTTTTTTACGCTAAAAGATTCCACTGTTGCAGTCTAGATTACAGAAGTGCAGCTTGCTGCTTCAATAACTTTAATTCGCGAACTAAACCATTAAGTTCATGTTGTTGAAATGTTGTTAAAGGAGTAAATTTTTCATCAGATAAAGGAAGAAATTCTTCAACATCCTTTACATTATCTGCTTCTTTTTCAAATTGTACTAGCAATGTTGGATTAGATGGTGGTACAAGTGCAAGTAACTCCTCCCCCTGTGATACCGGTTTTAGGGTTAAGGATACATTGCATATTTTATGAACTTACTATTTTTGAATAAAAATGCAAATATATTTGTAATAAAGTAACAGTAGGTGAAGTGGTCCTTAAGTTCATGCCAAACCATACGTACAGCAAGTGACATGGTTCGTTATTTCCCCTTCAACCATTCAGTTAGAGATACTGAGCACGTAACGAAAATAACACGAGGCGCCCAAATTATGTCTTGATCCTCGTGTCCACAATCAAAATACAATTTATAAGCTCTTTTTATCAATTCAGAAATAGTCTTTCTTTGAGATTTAGACGTAAATTTACCACAGACGTAACAAAAATTTTCTGGATGATTTGAACATCCACGATCTTTTGCAGAAGCTACGTTGTAGCAAATAAAAACGTGAATCATCACTTTTGTATTATAAAGAATTGACGAAAATATAGCAATACACTCTCTCTGTGAAACACATCACACAGAATAGACTAATAAAGCTAGACTGTATAAAATTTAAAGCTCTGTAGTAGACATCAGTAGATGTCTATATGATATCATCATACAGACATGTTGGTACGTGTTTACTTCAGATGATACAGTGTATATATTTATTTATTTTTTCTTTATTATGCATGTATGCATATTGTTTATAAATTATTATACAGAAACTACTCTTAATTGTAACCAGTTGTTGATCTAAATGTGTTTATTATAAAAAAAATTTCAAATTTACTATTTACATTAAGTTTTTACGTAGTAACACAATTTCAGTAGCCAAATTACAGTGAGAAAAGTTGTGTAATATGTTTAGATACAAGTTTTGTGTTGACTAGTGTTATTTCAATTTATATTTTCTTATGTTTTTCCTTAACAGACAATGAATTTTTTAAAAGAATTGGCTGCAATACGGAAGATTTTAATAGTACCTTGCTGTTTTGCGTCATTAAATTGGTTATTTAAATATCCCATGCGAGTATTTTTAGACCTTCGTAAAGATAAAAGATGATGGATGGTATATTGTCTAGATAACACGATTTTCAACAAATTTACTAAACTGTTATAGAAGTAATTTTCCTTGTAAAGTAATTTTCTTGTTGTTGAACTCATTCAGTAGATTTTGGATGGACAATTGTTCTTAAGTGGAAATTATAATAGAATTTCCTATTATTTTAGGAGTATCTCCTAAATCTACTGATAGACTTTATCTTGCACTATGTGACTATTTTAATCATAAATTATTGTCTTTTCTTATCATAAAAGATAGTAATTATTTCAATTTTAATTACAAGGAGTCATCTCATTAAAAATGCCGCACAATTACTTTTGATATGTTTTATTTATTTGTTTGTATTAAATAAAAATATTTGTATTTTGCCTTAATAAATAATTTTTATGAAGCAATAATAACCGTTTGAATGAATACGTGTAAATTAAAGTATCCTTACGTGTCCTTAAAACTGCTGTTAAAATATTAGTTTTATTAACTATAATCGCTATAAAAATTTTAAATTATTTATATTCTTATATTAAATTGTAAACTTTATTGGACAAAGAAAACTTACAGTTATACATGGAAAAACTTGTTTTATCATAATTTATAAAGGTTATTCGTCTACTAGTTTTAAGTTAGGGGATGATATATATTTTTTTCTTTAAGTAGCAGTACAGACCACAGGCAGAAGTAAATTACTTTAAAAATATGATTTAAAAGATTTGTTTACTGAGCTAAGGCTTGATGGTTGATTATTAAATAAATTAATTCAAGTAAAGTCTCAGTTGGTAAAACGTTTATTAAATTTAGATGTTTAAGAAGAACATTTAAAAGATTTATTTATAATTTGTAATTATAAACAGCTAAATTTTTTATCGTAAACTAAAAGATTTCAATTTTTCTTCGACTAAGAGTAGTTCCTAAACTATTTAATAGAACTCTGAATAAGTAGTGCATCGCCAAACTTATTTATCTAATAGCTGAAATATTACAAAAATTAATATTAAGAATACCAATATATAACAATTATTTTTATTAAGGAAAAAATGGAATGGTCTATGAATTACGTTAAACAGCAAAACTTTACTGCTTTATGTGAAGTCATCCTTAAAATCATTTTGTTAAACCTTACATTTAGTTCCTTTTATTTTTTGTAATATTTAATAGAATAATAACATTTACATCATCTAATAATAATAGAATTAATTCTTAAGTCCTAAGAAAATATTGTCAGCTAACTCAAGGTTCAGGTCTTTGATTGAAGGCAGGAATTAGATTTAATATTTTTAATATTTTTTTCATATAAATCACCATTATTCTTTAACCATTTGAACAGTTCTCTTTTTTTTACTGCCACATTGAATCGATTATATCTATATTTGCTTTTTGCTATTTTTCTTTTGAAAATAAACCTTAGCTAATATTTAATTTAATTTTCACTTTCTACTAGTATTATAATAATTTATTATCAATCGAATTCTTTTTATAATCCATTCTCATATTGAGTGGGTTAAAATCTGAAGTTTCTTTTAATTTTCTTCCGTATTAATATGAAAGGTCTATTAGTTTATATTAATATCAAAGACCCCGGTTTTGATTTAGTTAAGGTTATATACATTGTTAAATTCTTTGGAGTTTAGTATACGTATTTTCGGTTTTCTTTGGCTGTAGGATTAAAATTTGCGCTACTGTTTAAGGAATGATCACCTCATATTGGAAAAAATCAACAGTAACAGCAAGAACTGTAATTTCATAATTTTCTGCTGTAAACAGCATAAACTTACAATTAAAAATATAATAATAAAAATACTTTCGTTTTATTTTTTTAATTTATTCGATGTCATGGCTTATTATTTACCTGTTAGCAATAAAAAAATTATCTATATCATCGATTGATGAGTGCATAGGATATTTTTACTTTATCCTTGACAAAAAAAATTATTTAGTTACAAAAAGTAGTTCAAAATTAATGATTCTAACTCAAACCCGTTACAGGAACGTTCATTGAATTCAGTATTTCAAACACAATTTCTAGTTTATATAAATATTAAGCTCCTTTCAACTAATCATTAAATAAAAATTTAAACAGAATTTAATTTTATACTTAAACGAGTTAAATTTTTCTTCAGTCACAACGTTTTATACAATGAACATGCGAATTCAACTGAAATTCTAAAGGAAGTTGTTGAAAATGTTTAAAGATAGTAAGCATTTAAAAGGTTTTCAAAGTGTCATTCATTACTCTGTATTGACAAAAATCTTTTTGTTCGATCGTAGACTATTCCGTCGGGTTTGTTTTATGTATGTGCATGTTATTAACTCAATGAAACAATTCGATAGCAGATTACTATCCGATCCCTACTATCAAGATATTAGAATAGTAATATATAATTAAGAAACCTGCACTTTATGAAATTGACAATTTATCTAAAACGCAAAAACAATCCATATAAAATAAAATGTAAATATTCGTTTGTTCAAAAATTTAAATCTCCCGAATTCTTCACCGACTGCTTTCGAATTTTGACACAACGTTGCATTCGAATACGCTCGTGTTTTTGTATACTACTTTTTATATATCTAAGATGTCACACCTGTGACAGGTAAAACTGTTTTTATGAAAAACTGCGCATCTGTTAAACGTAAAAGCAAATGTTATACTAAATATTTTACGATTCCATTTCAATGTTTCCGATATGTGAGTCTGCTATAGACTAAAACAATACTGGAACGATTTACGCGCAGGGAAAAAGAAGAAAGGGAAAAATTGATAAAGGTAAAAGGGAAGAAGATAAAAAGGGAATAAGGGGAAAATGGAAAAAGGAATAAAGGGGAAACGGGGATAAGGGAGAACGGGAAAAGGAAATGGAAAGGGGTAAAGAGAAAATTGAAAGGGGGAAGAGGAAGGGGGAAGGAAATGGAAAGGAGAAAAGGATGAATATTGGTGAAAGGAAAAAGGGAAAATAGGGGAAATAGAAGGAAAATATGATAAAAATGAAAATGGGAAAAGGGAAAAAGGAAAAGAGGAAAAGAAAAGGAAAAGGAAAGGGAGGAAAAGGAAAGGGGCGAATAGGAAAAATTAGGAAAAGGAAAAAGGGAAAAGGGAGAAAGGATAAAAGGGAAAAAGGGAAAGGTTAAATTTTGTGAAGTTCCGTAATGTTCATTTTGTTAATGTTTTATCAAACTTTCAATTGTGTTCATTTAATCCCATATATGTACTCAAATCTAGCAATAGTGAATCATTGCTGGGTCTGCTAGTTTATAATAAATCAGTTTCAAAAAATTCAGTTTATTTTTATGCCATATAAAATTTTGAGTAAGATTCTCTACAATAACAATCTCTAGAAGATTGTTATAATTTTATTCTCAATTTATTTTATATGGTACATACTCTTTAGCAATATTTGTGTAAAAGCTGTATGAAAATATTATACTTCCGAGTGAAAAATTTGTAACTTTTTAAAAATATTATAAATCGAATCATAATGTCTAATAGGGTATATATGAAATTTCCTTTTCTTTCGCTAATTCATAATTTTATGCAAAGCGATGTCGAAAATAGTTATGAAAAATTTAAGATTATTATATGTACTTCACGTTATTTACCTACGTTCAAATGTACTTAATAAATCGTACCTACGTACGATGAACCTAATCTATAACTGGAATTTGAATGAAAAAATTTCTAAAAATGTCTTAAGGAGAAAACAAATTAAAAATTATATTCAAACGTTTTTTTAAAAATATTTTTACTAACTTATTATTCAAATGCCTAAAGCTCTAATTAAAAAAAGTATAAATTTAAACATTAAATAAATTTGGCGAAAAAAATTTTTGGAACCCTTTCTTTTTTGAGTGAATTTTAGTATTAATAGCTAACAACTTGGCAGTCGTTTATAAGTTTAGTTGTTTTGTACAATTTTAGTCAGTAATGGAATAATGGCGAAGAAGAAAAATCATCAAGAAAAAAAAGAAGCTTCATGTACAATCGTCTTCATAATAATTCGTTTTGCATTGTTAGTACTTAAGGAAATATGTGCACTTAATTAAAATTTTCTTATTTTATTTAATACATTTAAAAAAAATCTTTACAAAGAGAATAAGGATTTTAATAAAAATAATTTTATTTATATTTGATATGCCACGTTACTTACAATACAAGAAAGATAGATCTACCTAGTTAGGTTTTGCCTGAACTGCATTTTAAACTTCAAAACACGACTACTACCACCTCAAACGTGACCGCGGCATACACAATTTCTCCAGTAATTCACGGTAGTTATTTTGTAAACTTTGGATTTTAGGCAATTCGTGATGTGTTTTCAACGTCATCTTCCCACTAGTACAAATATCCACAATTAAAGAGAATTCGATAAAAAGATTTAGAACTGAATTAAATATCATTAAATTTGTAACAAATCATAATAGAAAAATGAAAACTTTTGTAAATAAGAGTTAAGATTGTTTTTTTTTTATTTTACTTCACCAGGCTTAAATATTTTAATATTGCTTATGGAAATAATGTAAATTTAAATAATACGTATGTTCAATTATTATTTTTTCTGTAATTTCATTATATTAGAAAATATGACATTTTATAAGAAACATACAGAATGAATAAATTTAGAAAACTGTAAAATAAACTGAAAATAAAGAAAAAGCCGCTTATCGGTATTAAACAGTATTAAAAATGCCGAAATTTGTATATCAATTGTAAAATAATTATCATCAATAATTTCAGTTAAAGTAAAAGTAAATATAACAAGAGAGAAACATTAAAAATTAAAAAAAAAAAAAAACACGAATAACGATAAAAATATTGCTGACAAACATTGCGCTTTTTGTTCTGGTTTGGTTCCATCATGATTTTGTATCACACAAACAAATAACTCGTTTGAATTTTGAAAATCGAACGATTTTTTGCAGAGATATTATGGGGTGTACCCCATTGCACCTCTCAGAACAGCGCCTAAATCTTCCAGTTCAAACCCAGCTCATACAGTGATAGAGACTCACAATTAACAGTTCATAAATTTAATTTATTAAAGTTTGTGCTTCAACCGGCAAATCTCACGTATATAAAAATGAATGTTTGTCTGTCTGTATGTCTCTTATGCCTTCCTAAACCGTTCTCCGATTGCGATAAAACATTGATGAGTTGTGGACATGCCTGCGAAGGTTTCTGAATTAGTTTGGACCCGCTAGGTGGCGTTGGGGTCGATATATTTCGAAAAATTGTATTTGTGGTCCGATTTAGCTCATATTCAGAATATATGTTACTTACACGGAAAGAAATGCAACCGCAAAAAATGGGCCCGCTAGATGGCGCTGGGGTTGAGATATTTGGAAAAATTGTATTTATGGTTCGATTTGGCCCATATTCAGAATATACATTAGTTATGTGAAAAGACAAATTTTTGCAAAAAACTATAACCGCTAGGTGACACCGGTGTCGAAATATTTACGAAACAAATGAATTTCTTCTATATATATATTTAAAAGATAATGTTCGTATGATGTCCGCTATAAACTAAAAACTGCTGGACCGATTTACATGCCGGAAAAAGGGAAAAATCAGAAAAGGGAAATAGAGAAAAAGATAAATAGGGGAAAAGGGAAATAGGGACAAAGGGTAAAAAGAGTTAAGTAATAAAATAAAAGGTTAAGTTTTGTAATGTTCGTTTTTTTAATGTTTTATCAAATTTTCAATTGTGTTCATTTAATATATATATATATACACGTACACTTAAAGCTAGCAATAGCGAAGCATTGCCGGGTCTGCTAGTATACATATATTTATAGCCTATGACACTTCCCGTAATGTAAGGACAGCAAATCGGGGTCATACATGTAAATCGGTTCAGCCAATGAGCTGCTACGTTAGAACATAAATACATACTGTGGAACGTACCTAAATACATTACACTCCGTTTTGAGCAGTTGTGTAATTAAAAGAAAGGGATTGCTAGTTAATATTTAACAATAAAGAACATCTTACATGATCGAACATACTGCCCATCAAATATCATAGGAGTTTTTTTTAAATGTTAATAAACAATAAATAAAACAGTAAAATTAATTATAAAATAAATTAATCAATTTTACTACCGTAATTCATTCATTCTATATTGTAGCAGATCTTAAAATACTATTACTTTTGATATAAATAAATCGATACTGAAAATACTATCGATTATCCATTTAGAATGATATATATATGATTATTTTTTGCCCTTACAGTTAGAATTAGACATTCATATAGACAAATTAATATAAACTATAACACTCCCCGTAACATGAGGATTCCAACGCGGGTTCATACATTTAAAACGGTTCGGCCGTTGAGCTATGGTAGAACAAACAAACAACATACATACATAAATACGTACACCATAAAAACATTACATTCCTTTTTGGGCAGGAATGTAATAAGAAATACATTTAAAGAATCGTTAACGTTAAAAAAAAATCGGACGGTTTCAGTTTTCAGTGACAGACTAGTTTATATTTTCATTTTTAACGAAAAATATCTAAAGGAATGTTATGTAATTGTTTATATAGTAGTTATTTCTATTTTTCATTAATGCAAGAAAAAATAGGTTTTTTGCTTCATTTATTAATTTAAATTTCGATAATTTTTATTTATTATAAAACCTCTCAACAGGAAAATTGTTTCTTGCACATTTCTTAATTTTTCTGGTATTACTTTAACTCTTGATTTCAAATATTTTATTTAAATCGTGAAGTTAGTTAGGTATTTTAAGTAAATGGTATAATTATATTTAAATTAGGTCAATTTTTGGGTATAAACTCAATAAATTACGGTTGAAATTCAGAACAGATATTGTATTTTCCTTTTTTCTATTTATGCGCACGCACGTTTTAGAAAAACCTTAATAAATACTTATACATTTTTAAAGCGTAGGCCTAAACAATAAAAGGAGGGTGAATGCGTATGCGAGTGGTAAGCGTGCATTTACAAACATGACTGAATACGTACGTGACTGTCGTTGTCTACTACACAGAATTTAAATCTTATTAGGTCTAGTTATATTTGTCTTACTGCGGGTTGTATTTCCGTGAGTTATTATTGTTCTCTAGTATTTTATTATTTTGATCGGTTAAAGAAAAAGTGATTTATTATGTTTTTACGTTTCCTAGCAGAAGACTCCTATAAGACTTAGTGATTGTACAAATCATCAGTACAATTATTTTAAAGTCTGCGGTAAATTTATACCTGAAGTAAAAAAAAAAACTCTACTTTTAATCTTACTAAAATGGGATTTTGATTGTACATTTGATTAAGATAAAAATTTGGCATTTCATATTATTTGCATATCATGTAAGTAATTATTGTAACTGAATGGTTGAATAAACATATAGCCATGTCGTTTACTGTACAAGTAGTCTGGCGACAACCTAAGGACCTCAAAAAAATAATCTTTGTTTGACAATTATATTTATAACTCTAAAGCAGGAACGTGATTTGAAGTTAATCACCTTATCTGTACCAACATGCAACTTCAAAGTTGGTATTAGTATTACAAGATGTATATGACAGCGAATACATAATGTAAAATAATTTGAAGAATTTTTCGTGAATCTGATTAAAAGTTTCCTTATTTAATCCAAAAAGATGAATTTAATAATTCATTTTATGTTTTCAAATTATCGTAGCAGTTAGCTAATCGTCAATGGACCACAGTGGAATGTACATCTTCTTTCCTAATGTGTATGTTGCAACCTGTTCAACTAGTGAACAATAAGCAACTTCCCTCATAGCCTATGAGATGAAGATGACATATAAACGAGGTCTAGTGTAGAACAGACACAAGTCGACCGTTACACTGAGACGTGTGGTTAATCAAATCCCAACCACCAAAGTACAATGGTATCCACTGTTAAGTATTCAAATCCGTATAAAAGCAACTAGCTTTTATTTTTTTATCCCCTTTTTTTCCCTCCTGGAGCCGGATCCGCGACTAAACACAAACTCGGATCCGAGGGGTGCCATAGCTTCTCACTTCGTCGGGAACAAAGTTCCCGCCGGATAGCCGGGATTCGGTCTTTTAGCCTCCATACCTCTAATGAGGGGACCCCCAAAGGATCCCCACCGGGACTAGGTCTTATTTTCCCCCTAACGGTAGTGCAAGGGAGTCCCCACCCGATCATCGTAAGCGGGAGACCGAGGCCTCCCACACCTTCCCGGATGGAGCTGTCCCTCAGAGACACCATGATGTTCCTACGAATTAGCTTTTACTTGGTTTCGAACCTCAGAACCTTCTACTTAAAAAATCAGCTATTAAAGCCTGATTCGCGACAAGTTAAAGTAAAATAGTTTAACAAATAAAAAATGACTATAAATAGAATCAGAAAGAAAACGCTATATAATTTTTTTTTTAATAGAAAACTTGTGTGTGTGTGTGTTTTTGATGGCTCTATGAAACAATTTTGAATTCAATTTATTCTCGAAGAATTACCCCTTTTAATAGACTGTTCCAAATTAGGCTTGAAAGCAGTTTTATAGCTTAATAATAAACAGCCATTAACTTCATAGTTTATGCAATCGACTTGAAACATATAAAAGCATGCCATTAATATTAGATGTCATAAATGTGAAGCCTGCATGTGACAAGTGCAGTAATCTGAAAGTTGTTTCATTACTTCTTAGTTTACAACATAAATTTACAAAATATTGACAGTTTCTTTAATTTTTTATAACTGTGAATCAACAAATTTTAATAGTATTAACCAAAGATAGACAGGATTTAAAGGTATAAAAAACATATTTTTATTAATTGAATGATGCTAAGCTCATTCAATCGGTCCACCATTTTCAGTACTACAGAACACGAAATTACACCAGGATACAAATTTTCAAGCAACGGAATGTATGAAAACTATGTTAATAAACTAACTGAAAATTATGACAGTTTAAAATGTATTAAATCATTAAAATTCATTTCTTTCTCTTCCACTATTTTCTTGGAGAATATATATATATATATATATATATATATATATATTGAATGACAATGAATTCGGTTGGTATTTTTTTAGAAAGACTGATCAAACCCCTTACAACCCAGAAAACCGGTCGATATACTTATTTTAACATGCAAATATGAAATTTTATGTGAATTAGGGTGTAAAAAATATTATTTAAAGTGTATAAACTACTTGGTGTTATTGAGTAAATCTAATAAAATCTTTGAATTTAATCGTGAACAATTTGTTAAAATTATCCCTAAGATTACTATTTACAAAAAAATTATTTTTTGTTGAGTAGTGTAATTTTTTCTGTTTTTAAGTTTTGTTTTTGAATTTGTTTTTGTAATTCCCTTAAATTTCCCAATTGTAACTTTCTAACAATCGAAATGTGCATACAGTTTAAAATTTTATTTCTTACAGTTATAATAATTAAAAAAACTTCAGTTTTATTAACTAAATTCAACGCTAAAATATTAATTACTTTAATTTTGGAATAATACTTTAAATCATCATAGTGTGAAATGAAGTCACTTTAAACAAAAGAATTATTTTTTCAAATTTTATGGGGAAAATACTGATATGTTAATATAACTTTGAAATAATTACATTTAAGTATTTGCGCATGTGATTTTTTACTTTCTTTGTACGAAATAAAAGAAGTATTGTGATCGCGAAAAATTTTGGTTTTCTGATTTCAACAGAAATATCCATTTTGACCATCCCTGAATCCATTTTGACTTGTTTCAGCGTGACAATTTGTACCTACGTACGTATGTATCTCGCACAAATCAAAAACGATTAGCCGTTGGATGTTGAAATTTTGGAATTAGGTCTGTTTTAACTCCCACCTTTGCATCCCCCTTTTGATTGCAATTGACTGGACCAAAAGTGTCAAAAAAAGCCCAAAACCCAAAATATTTGGATTTTGGACTTTTTCTTAACTACAATAAGAAGCCCTTATTGGGATCTTTTCAACGATATATCATAAATGGTAATTATTTTCATTAGTTCCAGAGTTATAGTCAAATAAAATTTTAGTCAATTAGATATTTGGATCTTGCAAGGGTGCACATCGGTTCGAATCCGACTTCATCTCCTTTTTTTAATTTAAATATATTGATTTATTAATTTATTAATCTCTAATTGTAAAAAAAAAAAACAATAAATAATAATTCAATAATTACAATAAAAAAATAGAGATTATTAATGGAATAAAATTTTATGTACTTTTCATAATAAATAAAAAAAAAAAAAATAATTTATTAGGCGTACAAGAAAGTCATCTGGTATTCACATCAGATTTTTTTTTAATTTCAGGTTTATTTTTTCATGCATCTTATACTTTTATATGAAAAATTACATTTTTCTTATAATAAGAAACATGTATTTATAAATTGGAACGGAAGTGTTCAAAACTGCCATCCCCCAACAAAATCTTGGATGTTCTGAAAATTCGGGTTTTGAATTTTCAGATCTTAGGTGTTTGGATATCTATACCGTGTAACTGAATTTTTTTGATGGTAGATTTCAAACGTCGCTCTCTTTAGTAGTTACCCGAGTAAGACTGCTAAACTATACTTATTTTATATTTTTAATATTTTCTATATTTTTATTTTATTATCTAAGATATTTTAATTGTTTCAGATATAAATAAATCTATTCGTCGTTATTTTGTTAATAAAAATATTATTCATAATTTATTTCTTTAGACGCAGATTTTTGGGAAGGCAAATTTAGGATTCAAATTTAACATGATTAAGTTAAACAGAGTGGAACGTAGAACCCTCGGGTTGTAATATTAATATGTTACAACCTCGCACTTCACGCCTGTTGTAGATTGAGATGCTGGGGGTGGTGTATTTATTGCTCTCTCACACAATTTGCTCTTATAGTAGTAGTAACAAACTTCATAATTTTCAAATCATGTTAATGAAACATTTGATCGAGTATATGCAACATCTCAAACCACAACCAATGTTTTACAGAAATTTTAAATGAGATCTATATCATGAAATCGTGTTTTTAAGTTAGAGAAATTGGCTTATAAAAATAAGAATTAGTTTTCAATCACCTGAAAAATAATTGAGATACTATTTTAATTCACTTAAATCCGGTTTTTATTCCTTTTGTTATTAAAAAATAAAATAAATCTATTAGTTATTTATTTTAAAATAAAAAAGATTATGTAATTTTTTAATAAAAGCTGAAAAAATAAAAGAAAATATCGTTCAACTGTTGAGATACAAGTTTTCTTAATGACATTTATTTTTAAAATCAGTTTACTTTAAAAAAATATTTACCAAAAAATAAAAAAAGACAACTAATTTATACAAAATAACAAAACTCTAATAATAGATTTATTAGATGCTGCAATTAAGAATGTAAAGTATTAACTCTCTCTTTAAACTTGAACAAAAAAAGTTTTTTTAAAAAGAATTCATATTGCTCAAATCAAATTTCTGGCAGCGGAATTTAATTTAAACTGTACGAAAACGAAAGAATACAAAAGAAGTTACCGAACAGTAATTTATAATGAGAAAAGTTGTCTGAAGTCCTTCTGCGGAGTTCGACAGAACAAAATAATTTTTGTTGCAAAAGAAGTTAATAATGCACAAATATCTCAACTTTTCTGACAGATATTTATTTTCCGCAGATTGTAACTGATAACGAAATAAAAGAAAATTTTTTTCGAGTATTATAAACTTGGTTGCAAAAACTTTTTTTAATAACAAACTTCTACAATTTATAGACATAAATATTTAATTATATAATTACCATGAGTATTATATAAATAAGAATTCGAATGCACACCTTCCTATTTTCGTATTTACAGTAATGGTAAGTACACATTTTTGCATTCGTTCGGTATGTTGTTAAAAAATTTGTTTCGCGCTACAGGGATTTTATGGTCCAAATGTTTTCATAAGCAAATAGTAGCTAATTATCTACACAGATTTTCCCGCATGTTGTTCTAGTTAAATTAAAATATTTAATTTGATGCGTGAAAACAAAAGAACCCTTCTGTGATAAAAATAAGTTATACTACTACTTTCCTGTGAGATGGTTGATGCTTTAAAGTTTTTTTTTTTACTCTTTTACCTATTTTTAAAGAGAAATTTGGAATTAAGTAGAATTTAGGACTAATGAAATAGGTGAAAAAATAATAATAAAATAGGTGAAATAGAGTAATGAAGTAGGTGTATGTTACAAAGAATATTTATTTATAAAAAGTATCAGCTTTATTTTCATAATTAAAACCGGAATTTGAGATTAAAAACTTATTAGAAAACATACTAACTACTAATTAAAAACCTATTTTTATTTATTATTGTTAATGTTATTTTATTATATTATTATTTTTATCATAAAATCTGTTAAATAAGCCATAAGAAACACGTCTTTTATGTATTCGAAAATCTCGATTTTATATTCCTGACATTATAGCTCTAGAGTTATGCTGAAAGAGGAAAAGTACGTTAATAAAATAAAAAAATTGGGTACAAGTTTTTTTCATTTCTCGGCATATCATGTTCTAGGAACCTCCCCACCGAAAAAAAAAACAAAAAAAAACAACTAACGAAGTAATGTTAGTACGTACTATGTACGTGTGTTGGCGTATTTGAACGCTTAATAACTTTTGACTGAATAAAACGATTTTGATGAAATTTTCTACGGACTCCAGTATATGTGCCAATTTTTTGGTTAAATTTTTGAGCCGATATCTTCAAGAAGTGGGAGGAGCTTGAGGGTCAATTTTCTAAAAATTTTGTAATCATAACTCCAATTTATTATTAAGCTTAGCAGGTGCGTATATGCTTATCTTTCCATTAAAAAAATATTCGTTCCGAAATTATCCCTTCTCCATAAATTGAAAACATCAGATGTGAAGAGCAGACTATTAATTTGTATAATCACATTTTTTTTTAAATGAAAAGTACATAATATTTTATTTCATCAATAAGTACTGATTTTTTTCATATATTTTTTTATCGTTATTATTGAATTATTATTTATCGTAAAACTTTTTTTACCGTCAGAGGTTTATAATTATTAATAAAACAATATATCTAAAAAAAAACAAAAAAAAAAAAAAAACAAGGAGATGAAGTCTGATTCGAACTGACGTACCTTCCTCTTAAGATCCAAATATTTCATTAATTAATATTTTATTTGGCTATAACTCTGGAACCAATGAAAATTAGTACCACTTATGATATACCGTTGAAAAGCTCTCAATAAGCGTTTATTATTGCAGTTAAGAGAAAGTCCAAAATCCAATTTTTTGGATTAAAAAATTAAAATTTCAATTTTTATCCTTTATTTTGGGGTCATGAAGAAGCATGTGTTCAGTTAACAGTAAAAAATAAAAGTTAAATGTAAAAAATAATTCAAGACACTTCTTAAAGATAGATCAAAGGAAGAATAAAAGAAACAAATTAATACTTCAGTTGTACTACCTAAAAAAAATATTATACACAGTATAGAATCTCCACCCTAAAAGGGAATCCATAAATGTTTTAATTATTTTATAAAATAATTTACTGATACAACTTAGACAAATTGCATCTCAAATGACTCGATTCACACTTTAGTTACTATGTAAAATATATTTTGTATATAACATTTAAAGTCAATGTAAAACTTCTGGAAACATTGTCTGTCAATATATTGAAAGGTTTTCGGGTTTAGTGATGATTGAAATGCTGTGAACCTGATTTATTGAAGTTTTGCATGTTGTGAGAGTGCTTAAAAAATTCAACTAAAGTAGGTACATAGGATAATTATCCTATAATCTGAATAACTGTAACATTACATGGACAGTTCAGTTTAAGTTTAAAAAAAAATTTAGTGCATAAATGAGACATTGTAATCATAAATGCCAAAATTTTTAGTGTAGTAAATTATTGAAAATCATCAAATTTTAGAAATTAGAAGGCTTACAAATTAATAAACATTAAGTTAAGCAGTTCAGTAATCAGCAATTTTTATAAACAACTGTGAATAAAATAGTAAGCCCAAATTGCAGTCAATCCTATGATATTGATTTGCCACTAAAACAGTAAAATTTTAAAAGATAATGGTTAGTAAATATGTAATTGTATTTGAGAATTAAACGTTTATTTTCAATATTAAATTAGAATATTTTACTGATTGACTGTTAACATGGTGACTTTTCTTTTTTTTCCTGTTTAGCCTCCTGGAATTACCATCATGTATTACTGCAGAGGATGAATGAAGATAATATGTATGAGTGTAGTATAGTCTTGTACAATCTCAGGTCGACCATTTCTGAGATGTGGTTAATTGAAAACCAACCACCAAAGAACACCGGTATCCACGATCTAGTATTCAAATCCGTATAAAAGAAATGCCTTTACTACGAATGTTGGAACTCTCGACTTTGAAATCAGCTGATTTGCGAACACGCGTTCACCAATACACCAACTAGGTGGGTTCACATGGGTTAACATGGTAACTGGTACGGCTTAAACGGATATTACATAGACAGCCGGTTACTGTCGAAAATTCCTTACAATTATCAGAAATAAAAATGATCCTAAGCCAGGATTACTAAGTAAGGAGTAAAGTGGTTTCCCACTGGTCATTCATTGCTTTTCTTCATTACACTGCCTAATATCAGCAAGCAAGGTCACTGAAATACAGTTGATATTCAGGTTTATACGCAACATCTTCAATATTTACCACAGATATTGGCTTTATCTTGTACACTGTTATTTTGAAAGAAATAAATTCTAATTCATAGAACTTGTACCGCAGATACTTACCGTATATCACAATCATAAGAAAGATTAAGGTAACTGATGTAAAACAACGAAATATTATATTCATTTCTAAACGAAACAGTGCATTGTATTCACAATCTCCGTGTAGTAGTAACAGATTGACCATACTTTTACATATAAGTAATTACATTTCAAGCATATATTTTATGATGATTTTGATGCAGTATAAAATGTGATCAGTTTAAATTAGCTTTATTATTTTGTAATTTATGTGTCCACTTGTACAGGATATTACTATTTGATAAGATTAGATAAAAAGCGTTATGCAACGTTGTTATCAAATACGAGTTCAGCTCTCTCTCTCTTTCACTAGATTGTAAGTGTGGTACTGTTGTGTCTCAAAATGTTTTTAAAAGTAATTCTTTAAAAAACATATAAAACTCGTTTCCGTAAAGAATGACTACAAAAATGTAAATTATTATTATTGAAGGTTTTACTAGTGCTTTATTCTAGAAGTACTTTTATAACTTAACTCTCTAATATATCCTACTAAAGTAGGATATATTAGAGAGTTAAGTATCAGTATAATACTGATATTTTTAAATCAAATGTAGAAACGTTACTCGAAGAACATAACTTACTTCTACTATTTTCACTATTTATTGTTATTGTAGTAACTGAATACTAGTACGGAATGAAATTGAGACATATTTTTTTGTTACGAAGAGATTTTATTTCAGAGAAACTGATCCTAACAGGGAGTGATTGAAATTGAATGAACGTTAGTGACATGTGTCGCCACTGGAGTTTGCTGTTCGACAACGATACTGTTCCAGTTAGCATATAGATGAGGCGAGTCGGTTGGAAAGAGAATTTATTGCCTTGTAAGCCCGATTTAGTAAACGGAAGGGAACAAACCACCGTGCAGTGTTTTTGGCCACCTTCCACCGTGCTCGCCTCGCTAAGCCTCGTGGATCTTCGCCAGCAGGCTACCCTCCTGTCCTATATTTTACTGAAAAGCTATTTTACATCATATTTATTCCGCTTGGATTTTCATAAAATACGGCTATAAACGGTTCATATAATATTAAATTTTACGTCTGATAAAAATGTATTTTTCAATTTTCATACTAAAAAACTTTTTTAAATATATTAATAAAAAGCATTACATTCTTTGGTTATACAGGAGAATTACATCTATCCAGATACGACTCAATTGGAAGTTGATGCTGAAGTATTTAATGAAATGATTTTATTATAGTAAATGAAGAAGGAATAGAATAAAAATGAGAAAATATTTTGTATTGCAAGACATAAATGAAAACCCAACCGATTGTGAGTTATTATGTAAATATACCGTGTTACGTATAATTTACTAAATGAACTAAAAATCCTACCATATTTTAATTGCCTAATTACTGTAAAACACTTTTATTTAAAAAAAAAGGCTGCGAGCATTTCCATTTTCATTAAAACCGTACAAAATACAAGCGGAAAGCTTCATTTGGGAGCAGTACAACCTTTCGTAATTACAATAAGCTTTTCCAGTTGTATGTTAAATTTATTTATTATTAAGTAAACAGCTTATTATTTAAACATTCTTTTTACAATTATGTCAGGATCACAGTCATTCTACGAATATATACGTATTATTAATTTTTATAGGAATAACGTTTTATTATCCCTACAATTCCTTATTTTATGATGTTTAACTTTCAAATATTTTCTGTATTTACTATTCCTGGGAAACAAATCCATTGTTGTATATATTCAAAGTAGTATTATATGAATGAGCGGAAATGCTTACCACTCATAACATTAATTTTTCACATTTAAAAATTGAACCTTCTACTCGCTTAAAATTTTAAAGTTACGATACTTTGTGGGTTAGCTATAGAAAATCTTATAAAATTGTGGAAGTGGAAATAAATTAACTGATATATTTACTAGGTTTATTAGCTTGTAAAAACTAAGAGATAAATATCTGATATGGTAAACACATGATTTCCTTATACGCCTATTAAATTATATTTACACATTTTTTTAAATGAAAAAAGTATATAGAATTTTATTTAATTCAAAACTTCTGATATTTTCATTTTTTTGGGTTATTGAATTATTTATTATACATCGTATTTTTTTTTTTACAATGAGAGGTTAATAATTTTATTAATCAACCATTATATTTATATTTAAATTTAAAAAAAAGAAGTTAAATAATAGGAGATGAAGTCGCATCCGATGTGCCTTCCCCTTATAAGATCCAGATATTTTATAATTAATATTTATTTGGTTATAACTCGGGAAACAATGAAAATAAGTACCACTTCTGATAAATCGTTAAAAAGAAAAAGTCCAAAATCCAATTTTTTTGGAATTTTGAACTTTTGACACTTGAATTTTGACACTTTTTCTTCACTTCACTTTACGTTTCTTCACTTCAGTAGATTTTAATCAAAAAGGGAGGCGCACAACTAGATGTTAAAACCCTAAATCCAAAATTTCAACATCCTACGGCTAATCGTTTTTGAGTTATGCGAGATACATACACCCACACATACAACATACATCCATACATACATAAATACGTACGTACAGAAGTCACGCCGAAGCTAGTCAAAATGGATTCAGGAATGGTCAAAATGGATATTTCTGTTGAAATTTGGAAACCAAAATTTTTCGCGATCACAGTACTTCTTCCTTTACTTCGTACAAGTAAGTAAAAAAGAAAGTTTTATCCAACTTTGAGAAAATAATAATGATTTTGTTTTATAAAATAATAATGATTTTAAATTACCGTTAAAAATTAAAAAAATAATACTTTTTAATTTTTATTAATGATTTTGTTTTAGATTTCGAATTTTTCAGGTAGGAATCAAATTAAAAAAAGAAACCAACAGCTTAAAATTCTTTGATTTAGCTTCCACTTACAAGAAATAAAATTTAAAAAAGAAAAACGTATTACGTATTTAGTTTTTAATGATTTTTTTAAAATCAGTTTATTTAATAATTTTGCCAATGTATCTTATAGAAAATATCTTCCTAATTCAATGTACGTTATCAGCCCACTATAATCATAGTGCATATAAAAAACTGTTCTCTAGTATATCAAAATGCATGTGTCTTGATAAAAATTAAAAAAATGAATTTCATAACAAAATCTGTTTCCAGGCATGAGTTATAGGTATTCATATATAAAAAGTATCCAGAGTAAAAAGTATACTCTCTGAAGAATAGATGATGTACGTGTTATTATTTTAAGTTTTCCAACTACTTTTCTTGAGCTTTCTCACTAAAATCCTTTTAATACTAGAACGTGGATACCAGTGCTCTTTGGTGATCGGGTTTTCAATTAACCAAACATCTCAGGAATAGTCGACCTGAGACTGTACAAGACTGTTCATTTATATTCATACACATCATCCTCATTCCATCCTCTAAAGTAATACCTTACGATGGGTTCCGGAAGATAAACAGAAAAATAAAATAAAATAAAATATACACGAACAAATAAATATATATATTATTATATAAATTAAATTCCACTTACCAACAATTTAAAAATATATTTTCAAGTACTTTCGGAGTTGCTACTACATCAGCAGGAATTTCTTGTAAGATGTTAATTCCGAATTAATATGTCAAATGTATAATTATATATAAATTAAAATTGTTACGTTGACAGTAGTCAGTCGCCAAGAATAAAACATTATTTTTAGTCAATAAGACTGTAACGTCATGTCCGTAAGACGTTTTCGACTACTATGATAATAGAAATATAATATGATATTATGATAATAGAAATATAATATGATATTATGATAATAGTCGTAAACATCTTACGAACATTACGTTACAATATTATCGGCGTATAAATTATTTATTATTTCTTGATGACCGACTTCTGTGAACGTAACAATTAATTTATATATAATTATACATATGAAATATGAATTTTAAATTAACATGTTATAAGAAATTCCTGATGATGGAGTACCAACTTCGAAGGTACTTGGAAATATATTTTAAAATTGTTGGTAAGTGGAATTTAATTTATATAATAATATGTATATTTATTTGTTCGTGTTTTCCAGATTTTTTTCTTTTCTTTTTCTGTTTAGCCTCCAGAACCTTCGTAAGGTATTACTTTAGAGGATGATGTCTATGAATATAAATGAACTGTAGTCTTGTACAGTCTCAGGTCGACTATTCCTGAGATGTGTGGTTAATTGAAAACCCAACCACCATAGAACATTGGTATCCACGCTCTCGTATTCAAAGTGTTTTCCACATTTGATGCAGTAAAACTATATTAGTATTTTCGGTTACAGTAGATTAATTTTAGTGAATATGCGGCTGAACATTGTATTAACAAAACCTAACTCTTTAATTTTATTTTAAATTACCTTTTATTTTATCTAAATATTATTTTAATTTACATTTTGATATTCATACTTTCCTAAAATCAAGAATATTTTATAACGTTTTACTAGGTTTTATATGCAAAATACAATGATATTATAATATTTGTTAAAATTTCCTAAAAACAAGTCAAGCGCTTCATAAATATTTTTTAATTTTATTCTAACTTAGTGATTTTAATGTACTATGAAAAAATCGTACAATAACGTAAATTTAAATTATTAGCTTAAAGCAGAAAAAATCTTAAGTATAAGTCAATTGTTTCTCTGGAATTAATTATTTTAGAATTAATATAAATATTTTATTCAAAATAGTATAAGAATTTTGAATTTAGTTATAAAAAATAATAAATAAAATAGATGTTAAAAATATGTAACAAATTAGAATAGAAGATATTTCTGAAATATTTGCGGTTAAAGTTGAATAACAATAATATATAGTGGAACAGTCTACTGAAAATGTTACAAAAAAATGAGCTGGCACAAATTCAATGTTAATAGTCAATAATGTGAATTGAAAACTGATTTTACCTAATACGTTCAGTTATTAATAAAAAAAAAATATTGACAATAAAGCAGAATTTAGTATAAAAGTTTAGGTTTGTAAATGTTTATAACCTATACTGCGTAAAACGTTATGAAATAATTTCTGTCTTATTTCATCATTTCCACTGACAATTATAATGGATATTATGATCTGTAATCTTTTAATGTCTTTTTGCATAGAATGTAAAATCCTTAAAATATTAATGAATTTGAAATAATAACCTTTTGTCTACTTATTATAAAAAAATCCCTTTCGGCATGCCGGAAGGCGGAGGTAGATTTCACCGGTGCTATGTAGGGGATAAAAAACCCACCGGGTTGGTCTAGTGGTTAACGCGTCTTCCCAAATCAGCTGATTTTGAAGTCGAGTGTTACAGCGTTCAAGTCCTAGTAAAGCCAGTTATTTTTACACGGATTTGAATACTAGATCGTGGATACCGGTGTTCTTTGGTGGTTGGGTGTTTTTTAATTAACCACACATCTTAGGAATGGTCGAACTGAGAATGTACAAGACTACACTTCATTTACACTCATACATATCATCCTCATTCATCCTCTGAAGAATTATCTAAACGGTAGTTACCGGAGGCTAAACAGGAAAAAGAAAAAAGAAACAAAAGTAGGGGATAAAAAAGATCACCTTAAAGTAAAGAAAACTTAAAATTTACTCAATACAACAATGGTAGCATGTACAAAATAGTTTCACATGTTTAGTATATGACAAACCGCATCTTCTTACAATTCCAGCAATATTTTGGTCATCCCTTGCCGTAACGGTTGGTCACAAAAAAAAAATTGTGTCAGACAAAAGTTTTAGGTAATGTTTAGAGGACAAACGGCCACTTTAAACCGATTTGATACTGTGCCTATTAAAGAAGGTATGAATTTTTGTCTTCGAAACCCCATCTTTTCCACTCCCTAGGCCAATGGTTGTTGGTATAAAAAGATTTACTAAGACAAGTTTTGGGCCTTTATCAAAAGAATAGTAGGAACTTTAAATGAATTCGATATTATACTTAATAAGAAAGTTATACCAATATTTTGTTTTTTCGAAAAAACTTCTCCATTACCTCCCCCCATGGTCCGATTTTGGCCATTAGCGAACTCGACTGAGATCTGAGATTTTGGGTGCTTATATTATATGTATCTATTTAAAAAAGATTGGTCGAAAATTATGGCAGTTATCGTGTTCAGAAGAAAGTCAAATAAACGGTTTGTATAAACTTTTGAACTAACGGTGGTTTTGGGGTCTGGGAGATGTGAAACGCGAAGATATGTCGAAATTTTCCGGAAGTCGAATCATTGTACCCATTATAATAGGTAGCTTTCTTATGAAATCTACCTAAAATTTCATTTATTATTTCTTATTATAATAAAAGACAAATGAAATTCTTTGGTTGCACTCTCATTCAAATAGTAAATTCCTGTTTAAGTAACTGACAAAATTAGCAAATCTTTATAATAAATAAAATATTACTGTACATATGTACTATTGGTTTTAGTGAGCGGTGCAACTTATTATAACTTTTTCTTTCAGTTTAATGGTATTTTATAACTGAAAATAATTACCTTCATATTAATTTTCAAAGAATTTCATATTAGCAAATTGACACGTTTGTGATAAATAATAATTAATAAATTAAGTCAGAAACAAATCTACTGCAACTGATACCACATTAACTATAGAATAAAAAAGAGAAAAATACTTGATTATCCATAAATTATAAACGTAAATTGATAATTTCAACAAAATAATTAATCAAAAATAAAAATAAAAACCGACTTAATAGTACTAAAAAGATACAATTATTAGTATTTTTTTTTTAATCAACTTAAGAAAAAATCCTCCTCTATGAATCATGAGACCTTGCCGTTGGTGAGGGGGCTTGAGTGCTCAGGGATACAGAGTAGCTGGACCGAAGGTGCAACCATATCGGAGAGGTATCTGTTGAGAGCCAGACTAAGGAATGATTCCTGAAAGAGGGCAGCAGCTCTTTCAGTAGTTGTTAGGGGCGTGAGTCACAATGACTTAAACGGCCGTATCAACATCACTCAGTCCTCTGAGTACTGCGCAGCTGAAAGCAATGGAAAACTACAGCTGCTTTTTTTCCAAGAAAATGTGGCTCTCTGCATTTTCACATAGCAACAATGGAGGCGCCTTCCTTGGTAAAATATTCCGGAGGTAAAATAGTCCCCCGTTCGGATCTCCGGGTGGGGACTACTAAGGAAGGGGTCACCAGAAAATTAAAAAATAACATTCTACGAGTCGGAGCGTGGAATGTTAGAAGCTTAAAAAAGGTTGGTAGGCTAGAAAATTTAAAAAGGGAAATGGATAGGGTGAATGTGGATATAGTAGGAATTAGTGAGGTTCGGTGGGAAGAGGAAGGCGACTTTTGGTCAGGTGATTTTAGAGTAATTAACTCAGCGTCAAATAATGGGCAGGCAGGAGTAGGTTTCGTGATGAACAAGAAGATAGGGAGGAGAGTGGAGTATTTCAAAACGCATAGCGATAGAATCATTGTAATAAGGATAAAATCAAAACCTAAACCGACAACGATTGTTAACGTTTATATGCCTACAAGCGCCCATGATGATGATGAGGTAGAGTGTGTATACGAAGAGATTGATGAAGCAATTAAACACGTAAAGGGAGATGAAAATTTAATAATAGTTGGAGATTGGAATGCAAGCATTGGAAAAGGCAAGGAAGGAAATATAGTGGGTGAATATGGGCTGGGCAAAAGGAATGAAAGAGGGGACCGACTTATAGAATTTTGCACGAAGTATAATTTAGTAATTGCCAACACCCAATTTAAAAATCATAATAGAAGAATATACACTTGGAAAAAGCCAGGCGATACTGGAAGGTATCAGATAGATTATATCATGGTTAAGCAAAGATTAAGAAATCAACTCGTTGACTGCAAAACTTACCCTGGAGCAGACATTGATAGCGACCATAATTTGGTGATAATGAAATGTAGATTGGGGTTTAAAAACCTGAAGAAAAGTTGTCAGATGAATCGGTGGAATTTAGAGAAGCTTGAGGAAGAGGAGGTAAAGAAGATTTTTGAGGAGGACATCGCAAGAGGTCTGAGTAAAAAAGATATGGTAGAAAATGTAGAAGAAGAATGGGAGAATGTTAAAAAGGAAATTCTTAAATCAGCTGAAGCAAACTTAGGCGGAATAAAGAGAACTGGTAGAAAACCTTGGGTTTCAGACGATATATTGCAGCTGATGGATGAACGTAGAAAATATAAGAATGCTAATGATGAAGAAAGTAAAAGGAACTATCGGCAATTAAGAAATGCTATAAATAGGAAATGCAAACTGGCGAAAGAAGAGTGGATTAAAGAAAAGTGTTCAGAAGTGGAAAGAGAAATGAACATTGGTAAAATTGACGGAGCATACAGGAAAGTTAAGGAAAATTTTGGGGTACATAAATTAAAATCTAATAATGTGTTAAACAAAGATGGTACACCAATATATAATACGAAAGGTAAAGTCGATAGATGGGTGGAATATAATGAAGAGTTATACGGAGGAAATGAATTAGAAAATGGTGTTATAGAGGAAGAAGAGGAAGTTGAGGAGGATGAAATGGGAGAAACAATACTGAGATCTGAATTTAAGAGAGCATTAAAAGATTTAAATGGCAGAAAGGCTCCTGGAATAGACGGAATACCTGTAGAATTACTGCGCAGTGCAGGTGAGGAAGCGATTGATAGATTATACAAACTGGTGTGTAATATTTATGAAAAAGGGGAATTTCCGTCAGACTTCAAAAAAAGTGTTATAGTTATGATACCAAAGAAAGCAGGGGCAGATAAATGTGAAGAATACAGAACAATTAGTTTAACTAGTCATGCATCAAAAATCTTAACTAGAATTTTATACAGAAGAATTGAGAGGAGAGTGGAAGAAGTGTTAGGAGAAGACCAATTTGGTTTCAGGAAAAGTATAGGGACAAGGGAAGCAATTTTAGGCCTCAGATTAATAGTAGAAGGAAGATTAAAGAAAAACAAACCAACATACTTGGCGTTTGTAGACCTAGAAAAGGCTTTCGATAACGTAGATTGGAATAAAATGTTCAGCATTTTAAAAAAATTAGGGTTCAAATACAGAGATAGAAGAACAATTGCTAACATGTACAGGAACCAAACAGCAACAATAACAATTGAAGAACATAAGAAAGAAGCCCTAATAAGAAAGGGAGTCCGACAAGGATGTTCCCTATCTCCGTTACTTTTTAATCTTTACATGGAACTAGCAGTTAATGATATTAAAGAACAATTTAGATTCGGAGTAACAGTACAAGGTGAAAAGATAAAGATGCTACGATTTGCTGATGATATAGTAATTCTAGCCGAGAGTAAAAAGGATTTAGAAGAAACAATGAATGGCATAGATGAAGTCCTACGCAAGAACTATCGCATGAAAATAAACAAGAACAAAACAAAAGTAATGAAATGTAGTAGAAATAACAAAGATGGACCACTGAATGTGAAAATAGGAGGAGAAAAGATTATGGAGGTAGAAGAATTTTGTTATTTGGGAAGTAAAATTACTAAAGATGGACGAAGCAGGAGCGATATAAAATGCCGAATAGCACAAGCTAAACGAGCCTTCAGTAAGAAATATAATTTGTTTACATCAAAAATGAATTTAAATGTCAGGAAAAGATTTTTGAAAGTGTATGTTTGGAGTGTCGCTTTATATGGAAGTGAAACTTGGACAATCGGAGTATCTGAGAAGAAAAGATTAGAAGCTTTTGAAGTGTGGTGCTATAGGAGAATGTTAAAAATCAGATGGGTGGATAAAGTGACAAATGAAGAGGTATTGCGGCAAATAGATGAAGAAAGAAGCATTTGGAAGAATATAGTTAAAAGAAGAGACAGACTTATAGGCCACATACTAAGGCATCCTGGAATAGTCGCTTTAATATTGGAAGGACAGGTAGAAGGGAAAAATTGTGTAGGCAGGCCACGTTTGGAGTATGTAAAACAAATTGTTGGGGATGTAGGATGTAGAGGGTATACTGAAATGAAACGACTAGCACTAGATAGGGAATCTTGGAGAGCTGCATCAAACCAGTCAAATGACTGAAGACAAAAAAAAAAAAAAAAAGAAAAAATGTGTTTACAACAAATATCTATTTTGAATTCGGTACCTGCCAACACAAATTAAACATTGTTGCTTAAAATTAGTACATCAACTGATCGCTAGGCGGCTAAACGGGATTCCCACGTGTAAAATGGGATCCCAAGAGCATTTATAAAAGAGAGCGTTTCAAGATCATACCTCATCTTGAGTTCGCTAATGCATATGTACTTGGTGATAATAGATTTACCTAAGCATGTATAAAGTATTCTTATATCATATTTTTGTACTGTCGCATTCTATTCAGTTTCTATTTTTGTAGATCTCATTTTATTACAGTAAAACTTCTATTACCAATTTCCCATTGTTTGAAGTAGGATTTGTATTATATAATCATAGTTGTTTTTTTTGTTTATTTAATTTTTGTTGGCTTGCACTGACTTAAAAAATAGTTATTTGTTGTAAATACTTTTCCTTAAGTCAATAAATAAAATTATAATTATTTGTAACATTTTAGTACTATTACTTGTTGAAGTCTGTTTTTATTTTTATTTTTTATAAATTATTTTATTTCTCAATTTTTAGTGATATCTAGTAGCTGTATATATGTGTATACATATAATATTATAATTAAAAATATTATATTTAGTATACTGTATTTATATTATTATATAATTAAAATAGGAGTAGGACTACTAAACGAGCTGCTCAAATGATACATCCTAATCCCGTAGGAGAAGACCCCCGCCTAGTGACGTTTCGATCGCCAGCCCCCCCCCCGTTCCTTGCCCTGTTGGGCTTTAACGGGAGTCGTATATCGACCTCTGACCTTTTTACATCTCATAGGCTTAAATGAGACAGCGACGTTTAAAGAAAAGTTGCCAAGAAAGGAACGATCATTTCTAGAAAAATAGAGAAAGAAGTTCCATGAATATTTTCGTAGAGACTTCTCAACAACGATAATGTAGTCTCTCTCGAATGAGAACGTACAATAGTCGATTTTTACGGAATGAAAGTCTGGAGTCATGCTCATCGTGTCATTTTAATACACAAACGTGTGTCAAAGGTAACGCAAGAACAAAGTTCTCACCGCCTCGGCTTGATATACGAGGAAGGAGAGTTACCCGAAGCTGTATTCATAAAATTTGATAAAAGACTATCGGTCGTAGAATGAAAGATGGTGAACCTTGCCTAGCCATTTCACCAGTTGAATTGATTTTGAGCGCAGTAAGCTACCTCTAATATTAAGCTGAGTTATAACTGTTCACAAATTGCAGGTACAACTTTTGACAGGGCAGTGAAATCTCTGCAAGAAAAAATTTGTCAAGGGACATATTTATGTTGCTCTTAGTCGAGTTAAAACTGTAGAAGGTATCGCCTTGTTTGATTTGGACCCGAATATGTTATTAAATAGACCACATGATAAGAAAACTATGACAGAAATTATGAGGTTACGTAATCTGTCATATTTATAGGTTTCGTTATTGCGAGTGGACATTTGGACAAGGTTTGCGAGTGCCCGGATAAAAAAAGTGATTATAAAAACTATACAATATTATTTATTAAAAAATTATAATTTTTAACTCGCTTCATAGAGGTAATGTCCGTTGGGAGCTTGTTGCATGACGATTTATTTAATATTGCAAAATTACAATTTATTATTGCTTAATATAAATATTTATATTATAATTTTTCAGTTACGAATAATAAACTTTTTCACCATTTTAAATAAACATAAAATGTAAGTTTAATATTTATATGAAGTTAATATTTATATGAAAAAAAAGAAATGATTGTTCAAGGAAGAAAAATAGGGAAAGAAATCCCATGAATATTTTCACGTTGATTGAAAAACAGATAATGTAGACTGTTATTGATATCCTAGTCATACAGGAACAGAGCAACACGGTACTGGTCAGAGCGGTCATCGGCTAAGGGTACCGAGCCGTTCGGTTTTTTGTGGTATTTCTTCTAACATTGATTTGGTTAAAATTTACATAGGACCATATCGAAAGTATACACTTTCGATAAAAAAAAAAATATTAAAATCGGTTGACTAACGTTGGAGATATTGTGTAACACACATTAAAAAAAAACAAAAAAACATACAGTCGAATTGATAACGTCCTCCTTTTTTAGTCGGTTAGAAAAAGAATGACATTGAGAATAAATGTTTAAATGATACAGTTATTAATCTCAATTTTATTTTTTTATTTTTGAATGTGATAGGAAAAGAAAAATAAGCCTTTCTTACTGTGTTAAAAAAGAAATAAAATTTTTAAAATCTATACAATATGTACGATAAACTCATCGATTCTACTTTTAATATACTTCAATTTAGGACGTTATCTGCCTGAATAATTACATTCAGTGAGTAGGCATACAGATTTTGGTTAGTTTATATTACTATTAGCCGGTAGAGCTCATTTCGCTCGGTCTTTCCACGTAGCCAGGTGGCTCCACCCCTACAGTGCTCGTTATCCTCATGGTTGTGAGTATAATATTGATAAATAATTGAATCTCCAAGCAAAGTCATTTGGTAGGCACTGTTATAGAATCTTTGGATGTAGAATGGTCTTCATTCAACATATCTTCAAGTATCTTCAGTTATTCATTAGTTAGAGGTAAATGAACCATTCCTACTTAATCTGTACATTATAGCTAAATACACTTCTATCCTTGTGTGACCATGGTTGATCTTTGTCATCAGTAAAACTCATGAGCAATTTAACTGCAACTGCCGTTCCAGTTAAGAGTCTAGGCGTAGCGCTATCGATCAGCTGATAAACGACAGTCACGCACTTCAGCTGTTTTAGAGAATCAATTAGTCTCATTATTTTAGGAGCATTTGAATGATAAGAAAGGTTATTTCTCTATTTTTCTTGAAGGCATATTATTTTACTTTTGACAATCCAATATTGACAGCCAAAATAAACAATCAAACCCAAAAGTTCACTAAGTATGCTTATTTCAATAAAAATAATAATAATAATAATAACCTTGTAGTTAGTACCTTTGTATCCTTGTATAACTTTGTATCACCTTTGTATATGAGTAACCATGTGTTTGAGTTCATTCATTAATACGGATTTATTACGATCGCGCGGTCCTCACTGATAAGGCAGTGGCCCATAATCGCCCAGATACTGTTGTTATTAAAAAACAAGAAAACATCACCTGGATCATAGATGTGACGATACCACTGGCCTATAAAATCCAGAAGAAATAAAATCAAGAAGCTGTCGAAATACAGGAATTTGGCGGATCAAGTCAGGGAGGTGTGGACCCAGCGAGAGGTTATAATAGTGCCCATCGTCATCGGCGAACTTGGAGAGATTCCGCACTCGCTTCACAAGTCACTCAGGGACATTGGCGTTCAACCTCTTCTCTTCCTGCAGAAAGCAACGATTCTAGACACGTGCGCATTGATGAGGAATAAATAACCTCCGAATTTGGTGGATAATGAACCTGGAGCTCTGACGTGTGCCAAGTTGCGGTTGCCACAGAAGAACCTGTATGATTTATTGATTGTACTTAGTTACGCAATAGTTTTAACCCCTTGCCTTGCCTCCTTGAGGCCGGTGGTTCTATTATATAAACCGGTATAAATTACCGTGATATTATTATTATTATTATTATTATTATTATTATTATTATTATTATTATTATTATTAACAATAATCTTATAAAAATGTATAGCAGAAATATGATGAAGTAGAAGTATTCATTTTTTTTTCTTAAATGAATGGCTTTAATACCTTAAACACCAATAGGAATATCGTGATAATTATAATTGGAGATAACGACTAAGTTTCTAAGGTATATATCTGCAGAAGGTATAAACCGCACATGGACGACCAGTTATCATTTTAATATATGTGTAAATTAATTTGTCTAGATTATGGTAGTTTTATTTTTATGATCTACTACGTTAGAAGGAATATGTACTCTGATTAAAATTTAATTTACATAAATTAAATTTAATTTATTTCAAAAACTTGTTTTTTTTTTTTTTACATTGTTCTTATTTTACCGTTTATTTTGTTTTGTACATTATTTAACTAAGTTTACAGTTATACATTTATATAGTTTATTGTTGTATCTATAATATTATCTTTTATTTTGTTTTTGTTTAAAAGAAAAATAAATAAATAAAATTTTAAAGAAGAATATCTTTTACAAACAAAAGAGCGAAGTTTAATTCAGATTATTTCTAGACTAACTTTTAAGGTTTGTACATGTTATTTAAGTATTTAAGTTATTCTGAGATTTCATAAAAATCTTGAAATAAAATTTCGTTAGTTGCTAGTTTAATTTTATTTAAAAAAACAGAAGATATTTTCAACGTTTTAATACCATAATATAATATAACTTATTTCAAGTTTAATAATTTCCTACAAATAACAGGAAAATATAATTAAATCCAGTTCTTATGAAAAATATTATTTCTGTTTTACTAAAAAATTGATATTAAAACCAAATGTAAAAATCATACATTATATTATGTTTTCATTCAATTTTCTATATTCCATTCATTGAAGTAAACCGCAGTTTTACCAACATTACCCTCGTAGAAAGTTGAAAACCACGGCAACAGTACTCGGCTATAAATATTACCGAGGCAGGTATGAGCACAGTTCCAAACACCTGCTGTTCCTTGCTCGGTCTTCCACTAAGTGGCTTACCGCGGTAACATCACAACTTGTTAACGTTTGAACATTTAAATTGGTTTTGCATTTATAGTACTGGATAAAATATTTTCATCTACCATTATCTATGAGAGGGGGGACATTCTGACGTTCAGTTTTTTGTGGTGATTCAAAGGTTATCAGACTATGTTCAGAGGTCATTTGGATAATTTTGTTGCTCTGACTGTAACAAGAGAACTCTGATTATATCCCGAAAGATTTTTATTTATTATAAACAAAAATTTATACCATTTTAAGGAAATATTGTGACAGATTTAATTAGAGGCAATAAACTATTATAATGATCTATTTACCACACTCAAAAGCCTGTATCTGCAAAACAGATCTCGGATCATCAAAGGCATTTAATTACGAGATGACTTTGAAAAATGTCCGAAAAAGTTTAATTCAGTTCCTAAATGCTGTTTCTCAAGTTTTGACTGCATTTATTAGAGAGCTGTAAGCCAAAGCTGGCTATGTTTGACTGAAAGTGTTGAATAATGCTAAAATCCCAAGAGAGATGATTCTAAAACAAGTTAAATATGTGCAATAATTGTATTTTAGTAGACGTTGTCTTTCTTTACGAATAAATAGTTGCTTATTGAAGATAAATTATATTGGCTTTAATAAAATTACATTTAAAAACAACGGACGAAATTAGTTCCGAAGTAAAATGATACATATGAAAATAATGAATGCCAAGCTGATGTCCCGTTACTTAATAAGATTTTGCTTCATTTTTTAGGTTTAAGCTTACAATTTATTTACAGTAAAAATTATTTATTCTTAGACTAGTGATAAAAATAATAAAATTTTAGCAAAGCTTTAAATGACCGATGTGATTTATATCAAATATAAATTTACGATTAGAAGAAAATTCCATTTCTTTAATTCTGAATAAAATTGATTGCTTAAATACAAAAATAAAACAAGAAAACTGTTAAGTCATATCTTTTTTTATTGTAAAATGAAATATTTAATTCGTAAAAATGTAAACTAATAAAACCTATTTTAGACGCATACGGTGAGGTAAGCTTGAATAAAACTGAAAGAAAATAGCTTTCCTTCTCACGAAATAAATGAAATCTTGTACTGTTATTTATCACGCAATGAAATGTTTTATATCAAATAAATGCAGGTGAGATAAGGTTACTCCAAAATGTTAATCAGAACTTAGTTTTTTTTTTAATACTACATTAAAAGTAAAACGTTATGAAAAGAACTAAGATTTACTCAAAGAAATCGCCCCAATGTTTTAATATTTATAAACCTTTACTCAATGTGTAGTGGATGGTGGCATAGTAGAAGACACGCTAATAAAAAAGAATGCGTCACGAAAGAAAAAGCATGTATTTGAGGAGTTATACCTTACGACAAACAACGGAAGAAAGTAAAATGTTATATTTTATAGCATTTTTAACCAAATTTGTTCATGAATTAAAGTTACAATGTATTTAAAGAAACCTGCATGAATAATGGAAAATTAGGCGGAAAGCGCTCCATATTTTATAATATTGAAATTTCTAGTTTTGTGAATTCATTAATGGATTAAATAAACAAATTTTTCTTTAAATGCACTTAAGAACAGAATTTTATTTGTATGAAGCATTAAAAAGGATGTTCCAAATTGCAGTTCCAGGAGCATGGTATTTAAAAACAAAAATATATTCATTTTACGGCTCCCGGTGCTGGAGAAGAAATGACATATTTTATTATGAACTACAGGTTTTAACAATAATATTAGGGTACAAAATTTAATAATTTTTAACTAAAGAAAAGATAAAAGAGCTGAAGGTAAAACTGCATGAAGACAGCTGCGATCAACATATTCTGAGAAGATCTGCATTATACTAATTTAAATAATTACACTTTAAACTAAATTTCAACGTAATTATGCATTATGCTATTATTTTTTTTTTTAAATTATGTGTTAGAATTCAATCTACTTCTTTAATAAGCCGTTAATCCATTTACGTTCTTCAAGTTTGAAGAACGTAAACACTGAGATAGTGGCTGAAGAATTATATCTATATATATTTCATAAATCACAGTGGTTATTTTAGATCGTCTTTTGGAAAGTGCAATTGAATGAGAAATATTACAGTTTATAGTGTGATTCACGTTAATTTTACTTCTTTATCAGAAAAATTCAGTGGCTTTCAACCCAGTACTCCCCCACTATATTTAAGAGTCTAAATAGCTAAGACTTTTGTAGGTGTAACTTTTCCCCCGTTAGAGGCTACACGGTGAACAATGTAAAATAAATTTAACCGCCATTCTTTCATTCTTTGGATGAAAAACACATAAGCTGATTTGGGAAATTTATTAAATTCTTAGTAAATTTACTGCAATCAGTCTGAACACTGTGACTCGCATTCCGAACTTACATATTTTCCCCTATATACTTGATATGAGTTTAAACATACGTCCTTAAATTTAAACTCTCATTTTCTGCTATTTATTAATTTTTTTATACTTATACATTTAATAATAACGGAATACAAATCAAAATGTATTTCACCCAAAAAAATTAAAGCAGGTTAGTTTAAAATATTTCAGGTAATATTCAAATCCGTATAAAAGTAACTGCCTTACGTTAAAATCGTAGTACTTTTATAAGGTTATGAATAATAAATCGTGGATACCGGTGTTCTTTGGTGGTTGAATTTCAATTAACCACACATCTCAAAAATGGTCGACCTGATACTGTACAAGACTACACTTCACTTACACTCACACATATCACCTTCATTCATCCTCTGAAGTAATAACCGTCGGTGATTCCCGGAGGCTAAACAAAAAAAAAAAAGTAATTTTTTACTGAGGATGGACCTATGAATATGTAGTTTTGCGCTGTAAGAAACTCTTTCAGCGCATCCAGATTAAACTGAGCCTGACTATATATAGCTACATTTATATTAACTTGTGTAATAACAAGCTTGTTCCATGACTATTGTTTGAAGAGAAAATCTCTTCAACAACTAAACACTAATTTTTCTACATAAATCCCATTAAAAAGTAATAAATATATTTAATTCGATTTGTCTTTAAAAAAAAACCAACAAAAAATTACAAATAACAAATTAAAACCACTTTAATAATATTGATAATAATAATAATAAAAAAATAATAATTTTAAAATCGGAACTTAATGGGGGAAATGAAGTGAAAGCAGTGAACACATATGCAGTGCCAGTTCTCACGTAAGGTTAGGTATAATAAAATACAGTGAAGCAGAGTTAGATGAGTTGAACACAGACTCACTAGAAAAATATTCTACCAAGAAAGGTTCCACTACATCCACTCGTCAAAAGAAAGATTTACGCTCTCGAGAAAGGATGGTGGAAGAGGAGAGTACTCGATATTAAAAATCTATGCTACGGCCAGAACGGAAACTTAAGGGATTACTTCCATAGCAGGCAATACTCCTTCTATCAAGCCATAGTAGCGGGAGACCAAAACTATACGCCATTAAAACAAAAAGATGTTTTTATAATCCCGATAATTATATCTGCGGAGGGAATAATACCATCTGCTTTGCACAACAGTCTTGAAAAACTGAAGTTCCAGTGGACGTCCCACTCGCTAATGCAAAGGAGCGTGATAATTGAGACCTGCCATGTTGCCCAGAAGGCAGTTAGTCAAAAATAGCAAGCCTAATCTCGTTGGAATAAATTACTCCGGGTTTAAGGAATGTCACCGGCAAAAGTAAAAGCTGTGAAAGTGTGGGATAATAATATTTTTTCAATGCATGGCTTCTTCTCACCCCTTACAGCTATCCTCTGCATCCATGAATATACCTAATCTAAAAAGATTAAAGTCGGAAAGCCCTAGCTAATTGTAAGAATTATAACAGAACAGTAAATGAAAAAAAAAAATTGAATATGCTGCGCAATCCTAGTGGGAATTTCGGAACTTTAAGAAATTAATTAACTAAGTTTTCAGAATTTATAAAAATAATAACCAGCCATGAACAAATTGCAAGTTCTTCAGAACAAACAGAACGTGAAAAATATATCTAGTCTAAATTAAATATAAAATCAAAATATTATAGAAGTACTACATAGTCCGAAACTTAACCTAAAATAACTATTCCCTAACATAAATTAAATGTTTAAGATAAGTGTTAAAGTATGAGTAAATAATTTAAAAAAATTATTAATTATGTTAGATAAAAGTTAAACGTTTATATAATTTAACAATATCGTATCTGTGGAAGTAGAAAAAAAAGGGTAAAAAATTCATAAATAAGCAGTCATTAAAAAATTTCTTCCTGATTTTTCATTTAAACAATATTAATTTTCATGAAATATCTACTTCGTTATCATTAAGTCACTTGAGAAAAGATTGCTCGGTTTAAATATTTAAATAAGTTATACCTTTTCTATTTCATATACGAAACTCTGATTTCTATACCCGAGATGATAACATCAATATGTTCATGCGCTTCCTTACAAATAAATGTACATATCATCTTGCATTTTATTCTTCGAGTCCAAGGATGCAATACCCAGTTTATTACATTCCGCTACGTGTAAACGTTGGTGCATATTGAGTCCTCGCTGCCATTCCAAAGGTATTTCCTTTGCACTTCTTCAATATTCATACTAGTGATTTCTCTATAGTTAGACTAAATCACTGTTTAATATTCCGATATTAGTCTAACAATGGTTTGATAAAGATAACACATGATGTTCACTCGCTGAATGCAACTACTTATCCATAAATGCAGCTGAAGATTCCTTCACGGTTTAGATGTAGACAAAATACGATGTGTTTCTTGAGTAGCTATTTTATAATGTTATTTCACAAGTTGCGTCTTTCTGGAATAGGTCATAATTGATGTTTTATCAAGATTCAGATGACTCAAGATTCAGACTACATTAACAACCAAACATTTACAAATCTTATTTCATCCGTTTGAAGGGGAAAAAATTACTGTATGAGTTCACAATTCTTTTGAATTTGATATCGTCAGCGAATTTTCTAATCTTTGATTTTATATCAAATCCATTGTCATTTTTAAAAGTTATTAATAAAACAAGACCTCTGTGGAACGCCAGATTTTACAGGAAATTCGTTCAGATTTCACCAGACACTTGAAACCTCCTATTATATAACTATGAGTCGGTTTATCTCAACATACAACCTCTGCACAGTGTTACATCTAGCTTACTCAATACGATGTCATGATGAAACCTTGTCGAAAGTCTTCCTAAAATTGAAGTAGATGGCATCAAACCTATCTTCGATTTTCAACCTCTGGCGCGATGAAAGATATTATTTCATTCATAAACAACCCTTTCAAATACTTTTGCCATCAGATTTAAAACAGAAAACACAGAAAGGCCTGTAATTTGAAATTATATAATCACAATTCTTTTGAATAGATGTAACTAATTCATTTTTCAAAAACTCCAGAACAAAGATTGTCATTAAAAATTCATACTAATTCAAATGAAATTAAATCTGTAATTCTTTGTATAAAGAAGGGGGTGACATCGTTTCCAATTACAGATTTCACTTTTAACCTCTAAATACATTCTTCAAACACAAACGTTTTCTTCGTAACATGAAAAATACCAACTGTACCTGCAATACAGTGGTTCCATGGTTTTCAACATAATGTATGCCTACTATTTATAGGTTGGTAGACTGATTGAAAGTACTTTCTAAAGTTCTTCGGCGTCCATAGTAACTTATTTGCGAATTTTGATTGGGCATAATCCACTAGCTTCCTTTGTAAAGGATTTCACATATTTAACCTGTTCTCTTGAAGTTTTGGCGTGCCACTTTCATATCACTTAAAACACTTTATCGGTTCTCAAGAAAACCAACCACGGAAGGGATTTAAGCTTGTACTTCTTATAGAAACATAATTTTAATTCCGATATGTAGAACTTCACAAAATGTGTAGGGAACATAATTATTATTGAAGGAAGAATAGACTACACTCCCGTCCATCTCTTTTAAAACATTATACAGTTCTAGATAATCATTTCTAGTTTATTCAAAAGCTTACCGACTAGATATAATGTCTACTATCGAGATTCAATAAAGGGCATTAAGATAGACATAGGATAAACAAGATGATCAGTATTTATCATGATCAAAATCCATACTGAAATTAAACTCAAATCTGATTCTTTTCGTAATCTTCCTGTGATACAGAACATGAAAAGAACTATATAATTCTCTTATAGTTTTGATCTTAGAGCAAACTATATCTTTAATCTGAGTATAGTGTCTTCAAACTGCGTTGCAAATACAGCCTTCTTTCTATATATATATATATATATATATATATATATATATATATATATATTTTTTGCAATTGTACTAGGTGGAGATCGGACCCTCTTTTTAAGTATAACTCAGTCTCCAACCTATAAGAGGTCACAAACTCTGCAAAAAACGACCACCCCGAATAATTTTCGGCAATGACGAATAATTGTTTGAATAATTGAACAGTTTCAACAGTTCAACACACATATTATACACCCGTTACAATCTTACACAATAGCACCACCACAACACGAATTACTGTAGCACGCGAAGTATATATCACATATATATGTATAATTTTTTTTTTATCGTAGCACGATAAAATTAACACGAAGAAGCATTAGATTACATAATACAAAAAACCCACATTGCAATCTGGCACGATTATAACACCAGGACACCATTTGAACTTAAATAAGACACACGAAGAATAGGAAACACAAAAGACTAGTATAACTAGCTACCCAATACGGTAGCACCACTGCAGCAAAAATTATACAGTGGACCCAAAGAATACAACCCGTTTTTTAAATATACATTATCAAATGACAACACGGTTAACACGATTCCATCAATTTATACAGAAGATCCTCTAAAGTCCACAACCAAATATATGGGACGTACAGGGATCAGAAAACCTCTACTCACATTCGTCCACCTCCCTACCTCGAACAATCGCCTCCACCATAGCAGCTACGGAATTCCACGCAGCCTCCTACTCGAGCATCTTGGTGACCACGCTTTCAGCCACCAACTCCCCAAACTTCTCCACTACTAGGCGCCGTACATCATACCAGCGCCAATACCAATTCTTCCTGTATTTGACAGGATGTATGTTACCTACAGTACTCCCCACGATAGGTTTTTTTATTAGTTTTTTTTAATCTCTCAGATTTCTTTGAATACTTAAAGAATTTCATAATTTTCCATTCATTTCCAAGATTTTCTTTGTGAGCAATACCGTTGCTGCTGCCATTTCAGTAGTTAGAGGAACTATCTTCTCACATAAAACAAGAATTACTTGGCCGCTTCGATTTCGATCCAGCACCTTCAATTCTCTTATCAAATTTTACACAACTGTACAATTTAGTACTACTAACAGGAGCTGAGCGCAACTTAACTTGTAATCAAGCTTCTTTTTTAAATAAAACTTTCAATCTTTAGTTCTTTAATTGTGAATCGTTGGTTTTTCTAAATTAAAGATGAGGCCGAAATACTAGGGAACCAAATCATCACCCATACGATTTGGTTCGATAATAAAGTCTTCTTTTTCAATTTTAATATTACTGAAATAATAATAATAAAAATCCATAGCAGCTACGGAAGATTAGTTTCTACACTTTACTTTCTACGAAAGATTAGTTTCTTAGCAGCTACGGAAGTTAGATTCTAAGCCATTAACTGTGTAAATAAAACTATCAGGCAAGGAAATATTATTTAATAAGTTTATTTCACTTTATCCACTGGACTTAAAGATCAGCAAAATCTACTTATTTTAAAGTAAAGTTATGATTAAAAATGTTAAAAAATATAAAATTAAATGTACAAAACTATTATGTAAACAATGTAAAACTATTAAAAAATAATTTAATAAAATAATTACAATTAAAATTAAAAAATGATCGATTGTTTTAGACTGTCACTCTGCAAAAGTTTAAAATACTGACTGAAAGATATAAAACATTACCGCAATGTAATTATTACGAGGAATATTGTTATATTTATTCTAATATTTAACTTAAATATAACTAAAATAAATTATTTAATAAACTGGTAAATAATAATAAACATGTTTGTGGATAAAACCAAAGAATATTTAAACCTAGTTTTTCTACTTCTACATGCTAATCAATAATTTTAATATAAAATTATTATTGGATGTTTTGATATTCAACTGCGAAATCTAATTAAGTAATGATAGTTTAATCATGGAATGTGTAATCATATATTTGAAGCGATCAGTAAAGTGTTGTCAGTAAAGTGTTGTCAGTAAAGTGTTGTCAGTAAAGTTAATTTTTATAGAAAACTATGAAAAAAAAATTTTCGAAAAGAGAAATGTAATCGGATACACGCCATGAAATAAAAAAACAACTATTGGCAACATCGTATGTAAATAATTCTGTGGCGGTTAACAGGTTGGATGGTAATACTAGACTCCAGAACTCAGGAGCCCTGAAATGTATAATAGTCGAATTTATCGTTTCTATAACACAATTCATGTAAATATTATACTCGTACACTATGGCTCTTAATATTGCTTTTAGGTAACAACATGGTAGTAATTTATCGGAAGAGTTGAACTCAATAACGGAATTTATACCATTATATGATCAAGTCTCATAAGCATAGTTTTCTTTCAAATTTAGGGAAAATATTACCTGTCTGGTTTAGAGTAACTAAACTGTAATCTAAAGCAGGATATATATCTACCTTTTAGAGCACTTAACTCAAAAACTGCTCATTAACTATGTTACAGTAATATAAAGAGGTGACTTAAATGCAAATTTCACTGATTTAAAAGAAATGAGTGCATAAGTAGGTAAATTTTGGTTATTAGTAATTTTTTTATAGCTTTTTTTTTAAAGTTATTACAGATCCTAATTTAAGTAAATTAACGGGTTTATCTAATTTAAAAAGACAAATTTACCGCAAAATAATATATTGCTACATTTTGATGTTATTAGAAGTAGTAATAATAGCTTAAATAGTGTTTGTATAAAAAAAAAAAAAAAAACTGGTGATACGTGTTCTATATATCAATATGACTATATGGGCGGAGCATCTTTCTACCAACAAAATTCTTGCTGTCAAATGCAGGACTTTTAAATAAATCATTTCTTACGAACCCAGTTCTCTTAGTACTGGGTTCGTAAAGTGGGTTTGTCAAGTGGGTGACAAAAGATTATCGGTCTCTTGTTCCTACCAAATGTTTTAAATCATACCACTTTACAGCTGATTTTATAAAATAATTTTAATTAGATATCATTATAGAAAATGTATGTCTAGCGTAGTAAACTCACCGTTCTGCAACACACTAATTGTTTTTTTCTTATTTAACTATTTAAAATATTTAACTAACATGGAATTTTTATACCTTAGCGTTTTTGCTTGCTTAAAGTATCGTATATGAAACTTATAGGGATGGATAGTCAAGTGTGCTTGATTATATCCACTCCTTTTACTTCAAGTCAACTTAAGAGTTACCGATAAAAAATGTAGTAAAACTTTTAGCTGTGAAAAAAATTTCAAAAGAACCTGAAGTTACTGGAGATATAAGAGCGTTCGATTATTATATGAACTGAGCTTACTTTAGCAGTTTTAATTTATTTCGATATTTGAATTTAATAAATTTTTATTTGAATATCTTTTGTAATTTAACCAAATTGATTACATTTACAGGTTAATTTAAAATATCCCTTTCCATATTTTTCTTAATTCTGTACACATTATGTTTAGACTTTTTTCTTGGTTTTCTAAATCATATGATTAAATAAATATTACTTTAAAAAATTTCAACTGTGACACAAAAAATGTATTATAAAAAAAACTTTATTATTACTTAATACTACTTTTGAAAGTATTTTGAAGATTTAAGTATTGTTTCAACATACAATCAAGTTTTAGAACTTATTTGCCTACAGGAATCTATGTGATATGGGTCGAGGATTTGTACAAAACTTTAGTAATTAAAATTGGCTGTTGAAATCGATGACATAATATTTGACTATTTTTTTAACCGTTAATGTTTTTTTTTTTAATTTATAAAAGGTAATTTAAAATGTACCGTTCGGTAAAAGTTACCGTTTATAATTTTCACTCGGAAATTAAAAGTAAAAAATATAAAAGTAACACCAGATATCATAGAATCAAACACAATTTATAAACGAGCTTGTGCAGTTTAAAACTACGACACTTTTTTAATAGAACAAAAATATATAACCTATTTCTCCTGACGAAACCATAAATGAATAATATGTTAAAATATCACAAGAGAGATGGACATTCAATGATGGTGCGGCTGCGTGCATTGTTGCTCCGGCGGTTTATCTTGGTATGACTAAGACCGAGGCTAAGGACTTACTTCTGGCCGAGTGGCAGGAGGCCTGAAACACCTCACTTACTGGTGTATGGACGCGTAAATTAATTCCGAGAATAGATGTATCGGTGCAGAGGAGACTGGGTGAGGTAGGTTTCTGTATAACGCAGCTCCTTTCTGGACATAGCGAGTTTGAAGCCTACCTGCATCGATTTGGCAGGAGAGCGTCTCCTCTATGCAGGTACTGCGATATTGAAGATACCGTTGAGCACACCATCTACCAATGCCAGGGGTGGGATGTGGTCAGACAAGATGTCGGGTTAAGCTGGCTTTCTCCAGACGAAACAGTTCTATAAAAGTTGATAGGAAGAGCGAATGGGACAAGATATCCTGAAAACAACAAGTAACCTGCAACAAGTATCCTGAAAACTAAAGCGAGAGAAGCTAGGGAATGGGATAGAGCCTGATTTAGGACACAGATCAGTAAGATGACTGAAGATCACCCAGCAAGGAATCAGAGTTCCAGGCAAAGAAAGTGACTTGAAGGTGAAGGGGCGAAGGGCAGCCCCCTGTGGAGCCTTCGTGGGTCTGCACTTGTGTGGATGGGCGACGGTGATGAAGCACGGGGACTCTAGAGGCACCTCCTGGGCTCGCGCAATGCTTAAACTGCAGAACCAACCCCGGCGGAAGAGAAACGGTGAGATAGGAGTTTTAGTCGGTAGGTTGCGGGTACACAACATAACATCGTACTACATCGGGTAGGTTGCTGGTATTTAATAACATCTAGCCGACCACGTGCGAGTCCGACACTCCCCCATTTTGGGGGAGTATTATTTAAATATGATACTGTAATCTGAGTTATTCTATTTAATAAAAATAGTTGCTCTTAGCGAGTTGTCTTTATAAGACGATATTAACATTTATTTTTATTCATGAACTATAAGTTGCCCAGTTGTTATTACATCCTTTTGTTTGTATGAGAGAAGAATCGTGTAGTATATGAAAATTGCTAAATCTGACTGAAATCCAAACCCATAAGAAACAGGATGAAGGCAGAAATGCCGTTACTACACTACCAATAATTGGTAATTGTTTGATCACGTATTTATTACAATAAAACCAATTACAATATTAATTCTTAGAATTAAAATCCATATACGAAATTTTTTTTTATATTCGTTAGAAAAATGCTAATTTATATACTTCTCAGTATATAAATTGTCTGCATTAAGAAGTCCACAAAGCGTAATTTTAAAGTACAACATATTTTTACAAAATAAATAAATATTATAGATAGCCACAGAATAAAATAAAACTTAAAATTCTTGTAAAAACAGAATAACGGAATATGTGAATTAAAAATTATTGACCAGACTAATAAACATGAAGTCGTACAAAAAGCAATATAATTAAAACGATATAGGATACGTACTCTAATATATCAATATATTTTTTAATATTTAGTATATTATTGAAGGCTCATATGTTTGTATTTAATACATCTATGTGTATTTGTTTATTATAAAAAGCAAAATATTTAAATGAATTTTTGTAGGTATGTTAGAACGTTGGAAACATGAAAAATATGACTGAGGTTTATTAAATGAAAAATAATTACATTTATCTCTATAATACTCGTAAAGAAATATTCAATATTTTGAATATTTGTTTTCATATTTATTTATTCAGAATTTTTGGTTATGAACAGTATATTTTATTTGTATATATATATATATATATATATATATATATAGTCTTGTACGTACTGATTATCTCAAAATATCAAAACAGTACGATCTGGTCTATAATTAGACCGCAGGAAAATCGACTACCCACTTCTCTGGGATTACCACTTGGCTGTCATATTGATATTTTGTAGCAATTTGGTACAGATTGTTTATGTAATACTGAGTTTAGAATCCTTTTTCCCTTTATTATTTCCATGAGGATTAAAACTTATTTTATAATAAAATTTTCTTAAAATTTTCAAACAAACAGGTAAATAATAATAATAAAATATAATGTCATTTTATAAAAAATTATTTGATTCTGAATGAAACGCAGTTAAAAAAAATGTTTAATACTACTTTTTAATTGCTTTTTTTCACAACGTATTAATCTTTGGGATTAAAAATTATTTTCCATTTTTTGTATTTTGAAAAATAAACTGAAATTAACTTCTACGTTATGTAAAGCCCAGTTTTTTTATTATTATTATAATAAAGTTATTTTACTCTTACCCCATTTCTTGGTTATGCTTCCCCACTATGTTTTCAGTAAGAAATAAAATTACTTACATTGCTCCTATTTTCCTTCTAATTAGTACCAGATAATCACATATCTGCTACTAAAAGAAATTTTCCCTTGAAATGATGTGTGAGTGGAATAGAAAATGTAAGGTAGAATTTTATTATTTATGGAAAACAATTTTTAAATATTAACAAAGAATGTAAATAGCGTAAAAGATAACCTTTACAAGTTTGAATAATGTCGGTTCAACAGTTTTTTTTCTTTACATTGAACGAAAAGATAGTTGAAACGAGACCGAAGTCATAAAAATGATTTGTATCGAATATACATACAATATACATCACATCGTATATATTTATTCAAAAGGTTAGGCATTGAACAATAACGGAATTACAATTTTATTATAATTCAAATTTTTTAGAATACAAAACAAGTTTGAGAGCTAATTTTTTCAGTGGTGTTTCGACAAATTTCGGAGAATTAACCTTTTCTTCAATCCGATGATTAATTGTATGAACTTCCCTGTGTCTATGCGATTGTGTAAAATCATTTTACACAAAAAAAAAGTCAATGACTACATCTAGATATCACTTAACATGTAAACGTATAAGAATACATTAGATTTTTTGTATTAGTAACGTTTAAGTTGAGTTATATTTTTAATGGTAGATAGTTGCTACTAACTGACTGAAATACATTAAAAAATAATCCCTCTCGGCACGCCGGAAGGCGGAGGTAAATTTCATCGGTGCTAAGCAGGAGATAAGAAAGATCACCTTAAAGAAAAACTTCAAATTTACTCAATACGACAATGGTTGCACGTGAAAAGTAGTTTCACATCTTTAGCATACGACAAGCTCCATCTTACAATTCCAGCAATATTTTGGTCATCCTTTGCCGTAAGGGTTGGTCTTATCAAAAATTGTTTCAGATAAAAGTGTTAGGTAATGTTTACGACCACTTTAAACCGATTCAATACTGTGTCTATTAAGGGAGGTATGATTTTTTGGTCTTCGAAACCCCATTTCTCACCCCCTGGGCCAATAGTTGGTGATATCAAAAAGTTTAACTTAGATAAGTTTTAGGCCCTTATCCAAAAAAGAGTAGGAACAAAACGAATTCCATATTTTATTTAATAAGAACGTTAGAGCGATATTTTTTTTGTTTTTTCGAAAAAGCCCTTCAATTCCACCCCTATGATTCGATTTTGGTCGTTAACAAACTCGACTGAGATTTTGAGTCGTTATATTTTGTATATCAATTTGAAAGTGATTGGCGCAAAATTACGGCAGTTATTGTGTCCACAAGAAAGTGAAATATATATATAAACTTTTGAAGTGACGGTGGTTTTGGTGTCTGGGGGGTGTGAAACGCGAAGATATGTTGAAATTTTCCGGAAGTCGAATCATAGTACCCATCACAATAGGTAGCTTTCTTATGAAATCTATCTAATACACCGAATTTTGTAATAAGAATTGAACTGATACCGGTAATATGCCAGGCACTGACATATGTTTCATTCTAATTTTTCATAAAATAAATCGTTTGATTAGCATTGTTTAAATATAAATTACTGAAAATAATTCCAGTTCGAGACGTAAAATACATTTTATCATTATATATTAGGTGAAAATATCATTCCGTTTAGTTATATTATAATTACGGAAAATTAATTGCAATTTCATAAAAAGTAATTATAATCTGAGTTTTATAAATTTCAGATAAACAATTCTTTGTATAATAATTGAAATTACCTCAATGTTACAATTTAATGACTGTCTTAATTTCAAAGGTGAATTATAAATTGTTGAAGGTAAGCCTTTCATCTTACAATAAAAGCTGGCTAATTTATTCATAATTCTGATGTTCTGCATTGAGTTGATCTTGTATAGAAGCAGTTCTACACGGTTGATTCATATGCAGATTTGTCTTGTTTCAATAATTACAGCTGAGCTAGTGCCTCATTATCAACTTTCCTCCACCTGCCTTTAGTACGTCGTCGTCTCGTCTTATCTTATATCCATTACATCGAATAGAACAGTTGAAACTAGATTTACGGGCTTTCATGATGTAAAATACAAATTTATTTCATATTGAGGAATAGCAAACGTATCAAGATTCTAATTGAAATTCCTAATTTTAATTAAGGTCTTAAAATATATACAACCCATTTTATTGAGTATAAAATCTGTAATTGTGATTTTAAGTGCTTATAAAAAATGAATTAACGCTTAACTTCTATATTTATAGACAAATAGTAACAGAATTTTATTAATGTTATTCTAAATAATAATTTTGATATTTACACTAAAAATCATTAAGTATTCAGAATAAATATTTAACTACACATTATATAAAATTATGTAAATAAGTAATTTCATTTATGTGAAAATATTTTCTTAAATTTTGGACCAGTTAAAATTTAAATTTTATACTACTGGATGTAAGAAAATATCTTTGCTATGAAGCGTTAAGGAAATAAATAAAATTGTTTTTTTTTTGCCATTTTAAAATATTTTAAAAGAGATTTTAAAGTGGTTTTTAAAGCTTAATTATTTATTTATTTATTATTATTATAATAAAGAATTTTAACACTCTTGTACTTTTGTTGTACTTCTCCCTTATTATACTTTAGACCATTTTTTACTACCTTTTACGAAATAAAGGAAGTCGCGAAAAGTTTTCGGTTTTCAGATTTCCACGGAAATATCCACTTTGACCATCCCTGAATCCATTTTGACTATTTTTGGGGCGTCTATACGTACGTACGTATGTATCACGCATAATTAAAAAAGATTAGCCGTAGAATGTTGAAATTTTGGATTTAGGGCTGTAACATCTAGTTGTGCATCTCCCCTTTTGATTGCAATTGACCAGACTAAATGTGCTCGATAAAGCCCAAAATCCAAAAAAAAATTGATTTTGGACTTTTTCTTAACTGCAGTAATAGGACCCATTGAGTTTTTTTCAACGATATATCATAAGTGGAACTTATTTTCATTGGTTCCACAGTTGTAGCCAAATAAAATTTTAATTAATGAAATATTTGGATCTTACAATGGGAAGACACATCGGTTGAATCCGACTTAATTTTCTTAAGTTTTTTAACTTTTCTCTTTTTAATTTAAATATATTGATTTATTAATAATTATTAACCTCTGATTGCTAAAAAGTTTTACAATAAATAATAATTCAATAAAAACAACAAAAAAAACAAATGAAAAAAATCAGGAGCTATTAATGAAATAAATTTTTATATACTTTTAAAAATGTGTATATGTATAGGCGTACTACGAAGTCACACGGTGTCTATATCAGATTTTTACTTCCTTGTACGAAGTAAAGGAAGTATTGTAATTGCGAAAAATTTCGGTTTTCAGATTAAAGGGAAATATCTTGACCATTCCTGAATCCATTTTGACTAGTTTTGGCGTAACGTCTATACCGGCATGTACGTATATATCTCGCATAACTCAAAAACGATTAGCAGTAGGAAGTTGAAATTTTAAATTTAGGTCTGCTTTAGTTGTGAACCTCCATTTTTGATTGCAATCGACTTCTGTACGTACGTATTTATGTATGTATGGATGTATGTTGTATGTGTGGATGTATGTATCTCGCATAACTCAAAAACGATTAGCCGTAGGATGGTGAAATTTTGGATTTAGGGTTGTAACATCTAGTTGTGCGCCTCCCTTTTTGATTAAAATCTACTGAAGTCAAGAAAGTATCTAAAAAAGCTTAAAATTCCAAAAAATTGGATTTTGGACTTTTTCTTTTTAACAATACATCAGAAGTTGTACTTGTTTTCATTGTTTCCAGAGTTAAAACCAAATAAAATTTTAATTAATGAAATATTTGGTTCATATAAGGGACGGTTCGAATCCGACTTCATTTCCTTTTTTTTTAACTTTTTTTTTAAATTAAATATATTGATTTATTAATGATTATTAACCTCTGATTGTAAAAAAAATTGCGATAAATAATAATTCCATAATAACAATAAAAAACAAAAAAATATGAAAAAAAACAGAAGATATTGATGAAATAAAATTTTATGTACTTTTCATTAAAAAAAAAAATAAATACGTGTATGTAATTTAATAGGTGTACAAGGAAGTCATGTGATGTCCACATAAAATTTTTTTACACGGTTTTGTAATTGTTGTCATGCTTGTTTAATTTTTAATGAAGTGAGGATAAGTTTAATTTAAAAAAATCTCATCCCAAAAAACATTTTATCTAAAATGGATCTATAGAAACCGTACAAAATAATCTTAATAGGCTAAGTGTCTCATTTCAGCACAAAAATTTTTAATTTTGTAAAACATGGTTTTTAAATAAAGCTATACTTTATTTTAAATAACTTTTTAATTACGACAATATGCTACGGCGAGAAAGTTGATATAAATACAGAAATAAATATTTAACTTGCATGATTTATAAAATAAATTGTTTCCATAACTTCTACGCAGACGTCGCTTTCAGTTTATAGAAGTTTTCCAATGAAAATATTAACATTTTGGCAAGTAAGAGAATCTCAGAATGAAAAGCTTCGGGGTAATTAACAAAATTGTTTACTAACTCGTCTCTCGTCTTTCAGTTATTAATTCCTGAATGTATCACGTTACACAGTTTTTTATAATGAGTGTTGCTAATTAATTGAATAAGAGTATTAAATAAATCAACAAAAACTATAATCACTTTTTATTTACTCTTTAAAAACACAACTATATATTTATAGACTTAAAAACGGTAGAAAAATTGTAATGCCAAACGAGTCAGCTTATTAACGCTCCTTCATGAAACTGCATTGTAGTCTTTCTTTATTTACGTATTTATCAATTATTTACATTTAATTCCACTTAAGTCAAAATATAAAAAAAAATATTACAATTAATTTTACTATCAGTAAAATTAGTTAAAAAGAGAATTCTTTTTAATATCAACAATTATAATTTTTTTTAAATGTCTAACAATGGTATGTTTCATGCACAATATTCTCATCAGATTTGTTATAACTATTAATCGTAAAATTTTAAGTTATTTAATAACATCTCCGCTGATAGACCTTCAAGGATCTTGCAAAATTCATTTCATCTAGTTTCTTTCTTTTTCTTCCAGAAGTTCATTATTTCGGACTTTTTAGATCTTCTTTCTTCAATCCATTTTCCTGTGTTGAATTTTCTTCTTTTCACTTACATGAACTTTTAATTCAATAGTTATCTTTCTGTATTCTTTTCAATTTAATCAGTCATTTTCTGTAATGATGAACTTGATCTGTTTAACACAGCCACCTTGACCTTTAAAATTTAAGGTTTCATTGAAAATCTGTTTTTTAACTTGACTGGTGTATTCGAACGATTTTTTTCATAGAATTTTAGTCGTCGTTTTCTTATTACTTCTATATATTCAATTTTATCGTATATTTCTTTATTTGATCTCGTTCTGTTACCTTCTTGTGTTTTTCTTGGAACATAAATGTTTCTTAAAATCCTTCTTTCATCTTGAGCAGATTTTTTATTCCAGTTAGATTTGTAGTTATCATGCAGTACAAGATTACTCGTCTTACAACTGTACTATAACGTCTTAATATTGCATTTATAGAATGGTTCTTTTTATTATAAATATTTTTGTTTAAAAATTCGGTACTTCTAATTTGATTTTTTTTTCTCACAATCACTAGTTTATTCGTTTCCTTTCTACCAGTTATTTCTCCAAGATATTTAAAACGGTCCGTGATCTTTTGGCATACTTTGTTTCTATTGTATTTTTTGGAAATTTACTGGAACTTATAATTTTTGTCTTTGAAAGGAGAGCTGCGAGCCTGTTTTTGCAGCTGCTTATTTCAGTCGCTTAATTTAGTTGTTTACTACTTTTTCTGATTCTGAAAAGAGTGCTAAGTCGTCAGCTGAAGCTAGACGTTCATATTTGACGTTCAAGATCTTTGTTTTTCTATTTGTAGATAAGTTATTATTTTTCCAGAAGGTTTTCGTGACTTTATTTAAAACTTAGTTGAAAAAAATAGGAGAAAAAAAGACTATATCCTTGTCTTATTCCTGTTTTTACTTGGAATGTTTCTAATTTCACTGTAAAACTTGATTTTTGATGCAATGTTGGATAATCAGATTTTAATTAACTTTATGATTTTTTGGCCAACTTTGTATTCTTTTAATGTGTCAAATATAGTTTCTCTACTGCAATGTAAGTCTTTGGAAAATTAATGAATGAAATAAATAATATGTCTTTTGTGCTCGTGTTGTAATATTTTAATAGGATTTTTTAGGCTGAGGATTTGTTCTGTACAAGATCTATTTCTTCTGAATCCACCTTGATATTTGTCAAGCTTTCAGTCGTTCAGTGGTTCAAGTCTGTTAGAAGTATTTGGAAAATATTTTCTAATGGCAGATAATATTCTTTCATGTTAGGAGGAACATCAGTTTTCGAAACTTTTTTATGGAATGGATGAGTTAATATGAAAAACCAATCATCTGGAATTTTTTCTTTTGTCCAATATTTCTGGAAGAGTTTGGTTGTTTCTGTTACGAATTTCTCATTTGCAAGCTTCCATAATTCTGCGATTATACCCCTGATGCTCTGTTAATTTTGAGCGAGCCGATTGCATTTTTAATTTCTTCCGTGTCTAGTGTATTCAACAGGAGTCAGGATTTTGTGTTGTGAAGTTTAAGTTCAGTTTTGCGTTAGGTTTTTGACAGTTTAATAACGTTTTTAAATATTCAGCCAGGACCACAAAATTTTCCTTGTTGTTCAAGGCTAGTATGCCATTTTCTCTTATAAAGTTGAAACTTTGAGCTAGTAACAATTGATTTTATTCTTTAATGTCTATTAAAGTAGTCTTGTATCGTTTGTGTTGAATTTTTTTTTTTTAGTTTTCATTATTTGCTTTTTCATGTGTTTTTTCCTGATTTTCATTTGTGTTTGGTGTGCTATTGTTTTTAATTTTAGAAAATTTTCTACATTTTCTCGAGTTCTGTTGGCGTTCCAGTTTTCCAGGGTAGAAGCCTTTCTTTAATTTCATTTTCACCTTCTTCGTTCCACCAGGCGTGTTTTTTGTGAATGTTTAATGGTACAATTTCTTGGACAGGTTTAATTAAACTTTGAGTGACAGCGTTCTAATTTTTAAGCGTGCTTATTTTATTATGTAATTTTATCTACATTTTATTTAGAAGCGGCTCTCCATTAATTTTGAGGATTTTATATTAATTTTGACGGTAGTATTTGTTTATCTTTTTAAAAGGGATGTAATTCATCTTGATTTGAGAGAAATAGTGATCTGAGTTTATGTTTATGGCTATACTGACCTTGACATTTTAAATATATTTGTGACAATTTCGAGATATGGCTAATGATCATGTTGAAATTCACAAAGCATTGAATTTGAGGAAACCCACGTTTTGTTTTTGCTTGGCTTGGCTTTAAAATGTTAGCATATTTTTTTAGGTTTCCATAGAGTTTGGCTAATCTTTCACCATTCTTGTTTGTCTTCTTATGAGCTGGGTGTTAACCGGTTATGTTACAAAATCTTCTTTCAGAACCAAGTTCGGTGCTGAAATCTCCTAGAAAAATTTTTATGTGATTCACTGGGATTTTAAGAAAGTTTTCTTCCAATTTGTCCCAGAATTCTTCGACCTTTTTCTATCATTTTTAAAAAAAATATATGCGTTGTTATTGCTAAGGTAACATTTTAATGCAACAAACTGATAATTAAAATATTTTACAAAAAATTAGAAATTAATTAAAAAATAAATGAAAATCCATTGTTCTGTAAGTTATTAATGTAGTTTTTATTATTTCTTTTAATCAGTAAGAGACATCAGAAAACTTATAATAGAGCTTTGCTAATCTTCAAATGCATTATCGACAAATAATTATTTTTAAATACATATTGATTTAAGCTCCCTCTATGAAGACCTTGCCGTTGGTGAGTAAACAATTAGTTTAACTAGTCATACATAAAAAATCTTAACTAGAATTCTATAAAAAAGAATTGAGAGGAGAGTGGAAGAAGCGTTAGGAGAAGACCAATTTTGTTTCAGGAAAAGTATAGGGACAAGGGAAGCAATTTTAGGCCTCAGATTAATAGTAGAAGGAAGATTAAAGAAAAACAAACCAACACACTTGGCATTTATATACCTAGAAAAGACATTTGATAACGTAGACTGGAATAAAATGTTCAGCATTTTAAAAAATTAGGGTTCAAATACAGATATATAAGAACTATTCCTAACATTTATAGGAACCAAACAGAAACAGTAATAATTGAAGATAAGAAAGAAGCCGTAATAAGAAAGGGTGTCCGACAAGGATGTTCCCTACCCCCGTTACTTTTTAATCATTACATGATGTTAAATAACAATTTAGATTCGGAGTAACAGTACAAGGTGAAAAGATAAAGATGCTACGATTTGCTGATGATATAGATATTCTAGCTGAGAGTAAGAAGGACTTAGAAGAAACACTGAATGGCATGGATGAAGTCCTACACAAGAACTATCGCATGAAAATAAACAAGAACAAAACGAAAGTAATGAAATGTAGTAGAAATAACAAAGATGGACCACTGAATGTGAAAATAGGAAGAGAAAATATTATGGAGGTAGAAGAATTTTGTTATTTGGGAAGTAGAATTACTAAAGATGGACGAAGCAGGAGCGATATAAAATGACGAATAGCATAGGCGAAACGAGCCTTCAGTCAAAAATATAATTTGTTTACATCAAAAATTAATTTAAATGTCAGGAAAAGATTTTTTAAAGTATATGTTTGGAGTGTTGCTTTACATGGAAGTGAAACATGGAGGATCGGAGTATCTGAGAAGAAAAGATTAGAAGCTTTTGAAATGTGGTGCTATAGGAGAATGTTAAAAATCAGATGGTTGGATAAAGTGACAAATGAAGAGGTGTTGTGGCAAATAGATGAAGAAAGAAGCATTTGGAAAACTATAGATAAAAGAAGAGACAGACTTATAGGCCACATATTAAGACATCCTGGAATAGTCGCTTTAATATTGGAGGGACAGACAGGTAGATATGTAAAACAAATTGTTAGGGACGTAGGATGTAGGGTGTATACTGAAATGAAACGACTAGCACTGGATAGGGAATCTTGGAGAGCTGCATCAAACCAGTCAAATGACTGAAGACAAAAGAAAAAATAGATTTAAGATGTCAAATTTCAAATATTCTCCAGTATTCAAATCCGTATAAAAGGATAATTTCCTTTTAGTATTAAAATAATATTATAATAAGAATTATAATAAGAATATTTCTAGTATTCAAATCCGTACTTTTGTACGGATTTGAATACTGATTGTGGATACCAGTGTTCTTTGCTGGTTGGGTTTCAATTAACCACACTTGGTCGACCTGAGAACGTACAAGACTACATTCATTTACAATGAAGACTTCATTTACATTCATACATATAATCCTTGACTGTAATTAATAAAGTTTCTTGTATTCATGATAGTACTAAAATCTTGAACAGTTATATTCCGTACCTGTACCATAGAAACAAGATTTATTAATAACTGACAAAGTGTAAAACTGCAATCATAAACCTTAAATTTGTACGGAATCTATTTCGTTTTAAATGTATAACTAGTTAAAATTGTTATGGTGAAAGTTATTTATTTACTCGTTGGTACCACCTTCATTCGTTCAAAGTACGTATGAGTAGGTTTTTGCTTATTACAGTAAACGTGAAATTGAGTAATTCCTTTGTTTAATATAATTTTTTATAAAGGAACTCAACAGCTAAAACCGTTAAACTTTAGCTTAAGGAACTGTTTTGGATAGAAAAAGAATAATAACATGTTTAATGGATTTAAAATCATTTTACAGTCTAATATGAAAAAAATTTAAAAAAATGATTTTTTAATTAGTTTTAATTAACATTTTTATTTAATTATGATTACATTTTTAATTAATCTATGATTATGTGGAAAAAGAAGTTGCCTTTCGATGTGACAAATTTATTTTTTCCCATTAACAAATGTCTCTATGAAACAACTAATCTGTTGAATAATATACTAAATGCGAATGTAAATTAATTTCAAAGCATTTAATCTGAATGTGGCGGAGAACTGTGACACGCCTTGGCTAAGCCTCTTCAATCAATCTGTAAAGTTCAACGTACAGTACATCTAGCTGACAGTACCAGCTTCTTAGCAGCCAGCAGTAACTTCGTCAGGAAGTTGAGGAGAGCTAATAGCAGGAAATTGCAGATGCCAAGTTTACGTTATGCAACTTTGTTTGGATTAAAAGTTTCCTTTAATCCTTTTCGATATGTAAAATCTCCAAAATTATCTAAAGATTAAAGTAAAATAAACAAATATATTCATCCTATATATACAATTTTAACATAGTTTTGGATTAAACAATAAACAAATTTATTCATCCTATATATACAATTTTAACATAGTTTTGGATAAAACTTACATTAATTTAATTTTTTCATTATAAAAAATCAATTACTTGTATATCCTTGTTGAACTCAAGAAATCATTATTAATGATACAATATTACCACTGATTTTGGTTTAATTCTAATATAGGATCTAATATCGTTTTAGATAATTAATTACTATACAAAAAAATTACCATGAAATTTTAAATCATTCGGTAAGAATCTCGCAGATATCATTTCTTCCCCTCAAAAAACAAAAATTTCTCTTATATAAATAAAATTATTTTGAAAACGATACTGATATCAAAAACGGTAAGACACTAAATTTCTATTATCAAAATCTATTTAGATCTAGATTTAAATCTATTTATTATCTGATTAATTTAGAATTTTGTGTAAAAAAATTACATGTTAAATATATGGAATAGACAATAGATGTACAAGAATAACTAATAAACATAGTTTAACTTCTTCATAATAAGAAAAAAATTGTTACAAAATTATTACCAGCCTGATTTCATTTATCAAATAATAAATAATCATAAGAATTGTATTATTTCTGTGCATGTGAAATGTATTACATATAAATGAAATCGTGCCGGTAAGAATTGTATAACAAAGTTTTCTATTTTTTGCTTATAATATGGAACGCTTAAATATTGCTTATTACCTATTATCGTATTCGTATATCTATTGTATATTTAACATGTATTTTTCTTTAAACAAAATTCTAAATTAATTACCGATTTTGATAATAGAAATGTAGTGTCTTACGTTTTTTGATATCAGTATCGTTTTGTTAAAAACAGTTTTATTTATATTACAGAAATTTTTGTTTTTGAGCGGAAGAAATTATATCTGCGAGACTCTTACCGTACGGTTAACTATTTCATTGTAATATTTTTGAATAACATTGCGTTCTGTTATACTATTCTTTTATTTTATTTTTATGATTTACTGATTGCTATCTTATGGAATTATTATTAAAATTTACTGCCTTGGAATAAACAAATGGAATTTCACGGCCTATTTTTTTTTATTGATAGTCATAACTTCAGACGATATTTTCCTTTTTTAATAAAACTAGTATAATGACTTTTACGAATCGAAAATCTGTGATGTAATATTGCACTTATTACTTTGTAAGTGTAACCCTCGATTTTTATCGTTAATTCAATTTTACCAATCGAATTTATTTCTGTTTTATTTATTCCGTTTTAATTAAAACTAGTAACAAGAGGTTAAAAATCTCTTGTAAACCAATATTTTTAATTTTTTCTTAAGAAGTGATGCGAATTCAGAAAGTTGTTTTATTTTCAGTACTTTCATTTACATAACAGCATTTACTATGAAAACAAGCTGTAGTATATTTTCTTTTAAATTTTAATATTTCAAGTACATTATCAGGTTTTGTACGCTACCTATTACTATCAAGTTCTGCTATCTAGTGGCGCGATTCGTAAAGTCACCGTAAAAAAATGAATGAAACATATTCATTAGTAAATAAATGACATATTCGAGTCCCGCGGTTCTACAAATGGAGAAAAAAATGTTGTCTAACAAAATTCGAGGTTTTTTTTGAAAGTATTTATTATTACTAATTTAACTGATCTGAAACATAATGTTCCATGCTTTTTCCCCCATTTTCATTTTACTGTTAGATTAGGTCATATTTAGAAATGTATACGTAGTTCGTTGTCTTCGTCGCCTCTTACCGACGAAGTTCTAACGAACTCCGTCGTATACATATAGATATATTATAAATTATTACAAAGTATTATAATAAATTTACCGTATTACAATTGGTGATATAACAATTGAATCATTTGTCTACAAAAAAAATACTTTATTCTAAAGTAAATTTTTGTTAAAAATATATTGCTGTACCTTAGTTAAATAATAAAAATTTAAATACAGCTAAAGGTAAATGGAAAACTAACACCTTGTACATTTCTGCTGTGCGGTAGTTCTATTGTAATGAATGGCGTTTCTTTAGCTAATTTCTTCAACCGTAATACACAATTTTCTATACCAGCATGTGTTCTTCAGGATGGATTTTGTAATTGCTTTACTGTTTCTTTCCCAGACCATAATGTGTTTATTTTCTACAATAAGAAATGATCTTTGAAGAAACTAATTTGTTATTTTACAGCTAGGTTTTTATTACAGTTTAATAGTTTGCAAAAAGAACAATGTTTCTTTGTATGGTAACAGGCAGGTAAAATACAATTAATTTTTTTTACGCCTAAGTTTGAAAGTAATAAATTATGCTGTTACATGCAAGAAAATAATTTATAGATAATAAATCAATAATATGTCTTCCTTTTTACATTATGTTTTTTATTTTTATATGTAATATTACTGAAATACATATATAAAATAACGTATAAGTAATTTCTAAACAAGCCCAGTATAAACTTTAAGATAAATTGTTGAACATTTCTGTACATGTTCTTCTTTCAATGTAAGTGAACAATAAGAGAGGATATTTGGAAATTCCTAGTTTAAAGGGTTAAAATAGAGTACCAATAAAATTTACTGTTTTTTTTTTTTTTTTTTATTTCTCGGTATCAAATGAAGATATTTACTTTATTTTTGTTGTGTATAATTTTCATGTGAATATATAAAGACAAACTTCTAAATTTAAAAAAAAATCGAGTTTAAAAGATTAAAATGGATTTTTGAATTTTTTTTTGAAACCCAACTATACTTTCCCTTCTATCGCTGTAGCTGTAGCCTTAAAACGAGAAGTACTGTAATCGATTCAATTTGAGCATACGCAGTTTTCGCCGTATCTTTACGTGTTGACACATAAGGAACCCAAAGAATACAAAAACCGGATGGAAATATTCACATATACGTGTGTTTGTATTCGGTGTTTCACACCTTACAGATCCAAAACTACTCAACCGACTTTGACCAATCTTGTTCAGATAACTTCTACATATGGGACATTAATGCCATTAAATTTTCAACTTAAAAGGTCAAGGGGTCAAAGGCTGTAGAGCAAGAGAATGAGGTCAAGGGAGAAATGTAGAGTAACTCGAGATTTCATTTAATTCCGGTCTTATTATCTTAGACGCATTTCTTAACAACTAAAAGATAATAATATTTCCAAAAACCTTTTTTTAAAAATCGCATTTTAACTCGAAAAAATGCTCTAGATATATTTATTAGTGGCTAAGTTGTGTAGTGCGTCATTAATACACAGACTCACCATAACGAGCGCTAGTTTAGCACTGACATACAGCTGCTACATTATTATATTTTAATAAAATTATAAATATTTTAATTAAGTTGTGTGTGTAAGCCGTGCATCAGAAAAAAGCTGCGTGACGTAAAAGTCCTACAATTGCGTTGTCAGCTTTTTTAATCTCTCTGTACAAATTTAAATATGAATTTTTTTTTATCTCCGTGACCACCGTTAGGTATTGCTTCAGAGAATGAGATGAATGACAATTTTTGTAGCGTGTGAAAATGCCTGATCGTGATTCGAAACCCGGAACTCCGGATGAAAGGCTGAGACGCTACCACTCGCGCCACGGAGGCCGGCTTAAATATTAACTTGGTGTGTGCAATCTTCACGTGAATATCTAAAGAACAATTCCTAAATTTTCTGACCTTGAAAGAGGTGAACAAAGATAAAAGATTTGAACAATGATTTCAAAATTTTCCCCATTTTCGACTTGTACTATTCGAAATATTCAGTAGATTTGGACTTGTAATACTCTTCACATAAATATCTAACAACCACTTTCAGGTTTTTTGAATTTTGATTTTTTAATGGTGCGACGGTGTAAAAAGCAGTGAATCAACAAAGATAGCCACTGCCACTGTTACTGTTATGTTCAACGTGACTGGCTGCACCTGTCTCTGGTTATTTGACTAAAACACATTAAAAAAAAAATTGACCACTACGAAAAACGGAAGTAATCATATAGAGTGGGCGAAGCCGTAATGGGGATACTAGTGTGTGTATATATTATATATATATATATATATATATATATATATATATATATATGTATACTAAATTCCCGTCGTGGCTTATATAAAGCACATATATATATAAACTTTTGCAAATAAAAATTTAATATCATAAATGAATTGTAATAATTTACTGTTTATATATCTATGGGTTTAAGGGAAACTTCTAATACTTTAAACATAGTTAATGTCCTTTCTATTATATTTTAAAAGTTAAGAAAAATTTCGGATTTTTACTTATCAATATTAAAAAAGCACTCTTTTACAATAATATTACAGTATTCACTGTTTAAAAATTTGTAACACTGTTGTTTAGGAATCTTTAATTGAATATTATTAGATTTTAATTAATGATTTTAATTTAATCTATAAGGGAAACAAGAAAATAAATAAAAAATAAAATAGAATTTGTTTTTTTTTAAAGGGATTGAAATTCATTTACCTCACATTATTCCTTGTGAATTTATATCAGATACTTTTAATTAACATTCCTTTGGCATAAAATCATGAAATCGACATTAAGAAACAGACACACTCATAGGAAAAATATATATATTCTTTCTTTGGAAAATAAAGCTTTGATTTATATTGAAAATCTCAGCGCTAAAATTGATTACTAGTACATTTTTGGGAGGGTTAAAAATATAATTTCATTAATTAAGCACTGAGTGATTAGTTTTTACTTATTTCATCGCAAATATAACGTGTAGATAGTGACAACAGGTTTGTGCAAATAAGTAAAGTAATTAATTTATAATTTTGCTTAGAAAATATTCGTACCTAATAAACTGAGCTGTATTAAAAAAATATACTTTAAAATTCATTTAGTATTTGCACTGCTCCCTTATTAAAAATTATAATTTTCTCCCTTCTTAGTGATGAGGAGATATAGAATCATATTTATTGCAGTAAAGGATAATTTAACTTTTTATTTATACTGTTGTCCTAATTTTACGGCTATGAGGCTTGTATAATATCTAAGATACAAGGGGTAAGAAAATTTTCTCTGAGAGTAATGATATTCATTCAAGGAAGGATAGAGACATTTGCAGGGTTGAATTTTAAGTGGATTTTGGTGGGCTACATAATATGCACAACAACAGCATATTAAGCGATTGCGTACCTTGAAGAAAGGTAATTGAAAACTGATTTACACCCCACTCTCCCCGGTAAGTCTAGCATATGATTTTGTTATTTTTGAAAAAAAAAAATTATGTTGCTTTTTAAAGTGACTGGTGATTCATTTACGGTAGCATATAACCGTTTGGTTGGACATCTTAGGTTGCTCCTAAGATATCCAGATCATTATCAAATTATTACTTTTATTTTAAATGTAAAAATTATGCTGTCACGATTGAAAATTATAATTAATTAAGAGTATTATTACAAAGTATTATTTAAATAACTTTTATTATAAGGTATAATATCTTGTTCTGAACTCATTGTTTTTGGATAGTAAATTTACGGGTATAAAAATAATATAACGGTAAAGTTAAATTAGAAGTAAGTAAAAAAGTAAAAGTAAATTTATCCTGAGATTTTTTATATTTTCAAGTGGATGAATTTAAGCTGTTTCTGTTATCTTAGACAAAGAAAAGGAATTGACCTGGAGATAGAGAAGAGTTCCAGCCGTGACGGGTCTCCAATTGACCCGGTCTGGAACCCTTGGATTTATGTGTTTCCTTAACCCTCACGTTCTAGCAAATCCTTCTATAACGTCCGGAAGACACGGAACGCCGGCGATGTCCCGATGTTGCGAGTAGAAAGGAAATATTACGGCTAATATTTTCTTTCTACTGTCACACGTTCTATCGTTTTTTCAAGAATCGCTGAATTGCTAGTATAAAAATATCATCTTTCAAGTCAGTACCTATGTGTTTTTAAATTATCCTAAGGCTTATTTATCGCACTTGCCATTTAAAAAAGTGCATATTTGTTTATCTGGTTAATATAAACTCAGGAAACATGGAATTATTTAGGTTGTAACATAAAAATAATAATCTACAGTTTTTTAACTTATTATGTATCCTGGGTATTACATGTAAACGTACTTTTAATAAATGTATTAGTAAAAAAAGTTATGAAAACTATTTTTCATTTAAATAAGTGTACACCAATCAATATATACTTTCCGAAATTTACAAGTTTTTTTTTTGACAAAACTAAAATTAAATTAAATAATATATAATTTAGAAAGATTTTTGTTTATTTGTCTGTTAGCAACAGCATCATGCAAGAACCAGCCAACCTATTGATTTCCAATTTTCAGGATATATTTGTGTTTTTCCGGTGAAGATTTTAAGCCATACTTGGGAGTTAAGATGTTAAAGATATTATTACAGAAAAAAAATCCTTTTACTTTATTATATTACTAATAAAATGACTAATTCTTTTCTTTAATTAATAACTGTAAAATATTCAACATTCTTACAAACATGAGAATAACGATCGCGTAAATAGCTGTGAAAAAAAGAATTAACTGTCAGTTTGGTTAGAGTTGTTAAATTCTCTTTAAAATAAATTTTATTTCGTTAACTTGTATAACGTTTATTTTGTGTTTAGTTTCCGTTTCGCTGATTTATTTAATTTAAATAACGTGTCTAATATTTATATTTTGTGTTTGGCCCACGGTAACCAAAAACTGTTTGCTTGTTTACACAAATGGTGATATTAGTTTACGTAGTTTGTTTATATTCGACTTGAAGGAGTTGCTAGGTCGAATTTTAATAAAAATTTTAACTTAGTAGAGGATATGATCAAACCAGATCGGTCTGAGGCCGCGTCCCTCCTGTTGGGGATGTTTACACTACTGTTGCGGGCAGACCGTTCAGAAGAAGGGGGGTTTCACGGAATTTGATACGTGAGATCCCCTCCGATGGCAGTGGGAGGGATAGTTCAGCGAATATGGAGATGATGGAACTTCGGTGCGAGAGCGATTGTTAGAAAAGCGCCGAGAGATGATGAAGAAAGACAGTCGGCTAGGAGGCAGCAACGGACTTCAGATTTACCGGTTTTAGCCGCAGTGGATATTGAAGGAAGTAGAGACCTTGAAGGTTATTTACAGTTTCCACCATTAAGGTCCGATGATGACATGGTGACTCCTTAAGACATCTGGGAAATGGAGATTACGTTTCTTCCCGCCAGCTGCGGAAGAGAAGAAATCCAAAGCTAGGAGTCGGCGTTCCTGTGACTTATCTCCAGTGGTCTCTCAAATGTGGAGGGGCAGCCAGATGGGGAGCAGAGAATTAGTGCTGGTAAGGATCTTAAGAAGCAGGTAAAATGTCTGGCAAATAACACGGCACTTCATTTACGTTATATTAAAGTACTGAGTTCTCTCGTTGACCGAAATGTGACCACTGAATTGGAAATAAAAGAGTGTTCGCGTAACATGGATGGCATCAGTCGAATGATAGACGTGTTCCCGGGATGTTCTTGATGACATTGATGTGGAGTCCCATGAGAAGCATTCTATGAAGCCGGAAATGGCGGAAGGGAGTACCCAAACGTACGTTATCATTACAGATGTAGCTTCGCAGACTCCAGATGTGGGAATGGACTGGTCTGGGTCCTGCTCTGGTGTGGAATTTCGTTTTATGATGTACAACGGTGTCGCTGATGGAGACCTTGAGAGGGCTGGTCCTTACGGGCTGGCCTGAGGATGTTTTCTAATCCTCAGTTGTGATGGGGGACACTGATGGCATCGATGAAGATACGGGTTTTGCTTGGGATTCACTTGGGACGTGATTCGGGTGCCGAATCACGTCCCGATATTTCGAAAAGCGCCGGGGATTAACGACCTGGTTTTTTTTAGGTAAATTGACGGTGGGCCAAGTGCTTAGAGTTTAATCCTCTGCTTCGGACTTGTCCGGGGCCAGTGTTGGTTACGGTTTGACATCGGTCTCACTGATTACGCCCTCATAATTGATTCGGTGGCCGGGGACAGGGAGGTGCCTCCATTGTCTGTCGGTTGGTTCCCCGGGTTATTTTCATAACTCACAGCAGGTCACAGTAGGACAGTGTGCTTCTCAAGGCCTTCGGGACAAGTCGGCCAACTTTTGCGTCTTCCAGTCGAGTACTTCTGTCGATGAGTTGAAAGAATTATCTTGTGCACCTGTTAGTGTCAACGCCGAAGGATTTAGTCAGGAAACGACCGGTAGGACCGGCGACGACAGTGGTGGTGACAACGGTGTTTATTAAGAATAAATTTAATAATGCTCAAAAGAAAATTTTACGAACTTTGGCAAAAGTGTACAACTACTGAAGAAAACTAATTCAACGAGATACAAATTTTAATTGTTTGATACTCTTTTTTAATTAAAATATTACTTTTGAAGCATCCTACTTTTGAATATATATACTCGTATATAAAACACACACACATACACAAATACAACACACTCACATATTTATACCGTTTTATAGGCAGCAAGCCGGCTCTAAAATCAAGGAATATTAATTTGTCGTCATGTTTTTCATTCGATAATTATTTCGCTTATAATTATTTCTTCTTTGTTCTCCAGTTCAGTGAACAACAGACGTTGCTTAAATACTGGCAATAGAGATGATTGCTTACTATAATGGAAAAAAAACCTCAGAATTATTTTTCTACTAATGATCTTATGCAAGAATATTGAGAAAATTAAAAACATTTTATTAAGGACTTCAGAAAAATCTAAAAGGAGTATATTTTATAATTTTAAAGTAAATTAAACTGGATTATAATGAAGTTTTGATAATAGGTCAGTATAATCCAAGGTAAGTGAAAGCGCTAGAAATAGACTTTACTGAAAAAAAGAGCAACATTTTGCAAATTTCAACCTTTGGTCTTAATTAAAATAACAAATAAAAAAGTATTTTTTGTTTACTATCACCTAATAAAGAAAACCAGTAAGGAGGGGTTGACGTGAACTTGATCTTGACTTAGTTAAAACTATTTTACGGCTTCTTCTACAAAAGGCAATTAAATCTAGTTATCAGTTAAAAAATCAACTCAATGCTATTCAAAAACTGAGATTTATTTTATTTTCATTAAAACTCTTGGTTTAGTATCAAAAAATGAGGGATCCATTGTAAATTAATCTTTCTAAAATATAACTGCAAGTGATAATCGTCCTTACTGATTAGTGTATTTCAACTAAGAAATTTCTTCGGTTTCTTATTTTAGAACCAAATCTCGGTTGTATTGCCATACTAAATACAGAAGAAGGTTTGGGATGAGGTTGTGTATACAATTTTATTGACATTGATTTTAACAACTCTGAATGGTATAAGCCTCTTCATATTTTCTACATTGCAGGTACAAATAATTCTACATTAACAAATAATATAATAGAAAAAATATTTCTGTTTCTCTTAAAAAAGATAACCATGAAACCGTAATACCCTTCAAAAATGAAAAGACATAAGCAGAGTTTGTGCTCTGTTCTTCATACCAGTAGATTGTAACAAAAATAAATTTAAAAAAATGTTGTATAATAATTTAGGGTTGGTATGATAGGTTATGAGTGCAAGTGAAAATTTTTCTTTAAGTAAGTTTAAACTCGATAGTCTTTACGATAATGAAATTGATTTATTGTAGATTTTAAATCAAAAACGTCGTAATTTTTTCAATTACATATAAAAAATAAAGGCTATTTCTTCTTATTTATCAAAGTGAATATCTCGTAATTACCTAAAATTCAATAATCATTTGTCATTCAAATTATTGTTTCAAATTTTGCTTCTTCACCAGACTAAATCCATTTTTTCAAAGCATATTTCTTCAGGCCCTTGAACGTGATAAAATCAGACAATAGTGTCCAACGTTTTAAAGAAATGGTAAAGAATTTTTCAACTTATTCTGTGAGTACCATTTGTGAAACATGGAAATGGATAATATAATATGAACAGAAATTTTTATCCTGGTGATATTTTGAAACCGGTGTTGCGTCAATAAAATTTTTTAATCCGGTTTATGATAAAATTAAGTAATTGAAGTCAATCAGACAGGTACGTAATATTAGACGTAGTTTATACAATGCTTTATAAAAAAAGTATATGGAAAGCAGCAGTAAGTGAGTGAAAAAACACTAACAGCGTTTTATTTTTTTGCCTTTCTTGAATATGCTATATTCATGATTCACAAATGTTTTCTCCTTATAATAAGATATTGTGAAATTAAAATTTACATGTAATTTATTAATTTTTCAACGCTGTGCAGAAATTTATACACATAAATTATATTATTGAATATAAAAATACATTGGTTTAACGTTGAATTTCATACTATGCGGTGAAGGAGGTTTTTTCCAGTACTTTCCCATTAAATACTCGTTAATTTAGTTGGGTTTTTTTATTCGCTTTAAGTCAATTAAAATGGAAAAATAATGTATATCATAGCAATATAATGTGGTAGCAATGTACTTTATAACACGTACCGAAAAAAAAAAAACTTTTAATAAAGTAAATACTAGGGTTTAAGATTTCAGCTCGTACAAACAAGAATTCATAATATAAATTATACTTTCAAATCAAATTCTAAATACATTATACGAGAATTAATATTTTTATAATTTACATAATTATTTTGCGCTCAACCGAGGGAAAAAATTTCTTTAAACCTTCAGGTTATACAAAGAAAAGAAATTACCTATTATAAACTCAGTTTTAATTTTTATTTTTATACTCGTACGGATTACATTTAACTCGTACTACATTGATGCATATTAAAACAAAAAAAAATTAAATATCTGCTAGATTATATCTTAACAAAATTATGAAATAACTTTGGAATCGCTTCAATAAATTTCATGAATACTTAAGTTATAAATATACTCAATAATTTCAAAGGAAAAACTTTCCTAAACAGATTTTGAAAATAATATATGCTTTTTTCTTTTTACCTCATCACTATGCGACTGAACTTCAATATCACAAAGAATAGTGAATTTAAAAACAGGTACTGGATTAGAAATTTAAAATTTATGAGAGTTAATAAAAGATTTTTTAATTACAATTTTTTATTTAATGCTAAAATTATTTTCATGACATTTTCACCAAGAGCTGTTGAAAAAAATCTGATGTGGATTACACACGACTTCCTTGTACGCCTATTAAATTACATTTACACATTTTTTTAAAATGAAACACATAAAATTTTATTCCATTAAAAGCTTCTGATATTTTTTCAAATTTTTGTTGTTATTATTGAATTATTATTCATCGTAAAAATGTTTTACAATGAGAAGTTCATAATTATTAATAGATCAAAATATTTAAATTAAAAAAAAGATGAAGTCTGATTTGAACGATGTGCTAAGATCCAAATATTTCATTTATTAAACTTTTATTTGGCTATAACTCTGGAACCAATGATAATAAATACCACCTGATACATCGTTGAAAAGCTCTCAATGAGGGCTTATTACTGCAGTTAAAAAAAAAGTCAAAAATTACAATTTTTGAGATTTTTTCGGCACTTTTAGTTCAGTCGATTGCAATCAAAAGGGGAGGTGCCCAAATAGCTGTTACAACACTCCTAAATCAAAAATTTCAACATATTACGGGTAATCGTTTCTGGGTTATGCGAGATATGTACGTACATACATAGGTACGTACAGAGGTTACGCCGAAACTAGTACAAATGGATTCAAAGATGATCAAAATGGATATTTCCGTTGAAATCTAGAGACTGAAGTGTTTTGTAATCACAATACAATACTTCCTTCACTTCTTACAAGGAATTAAAAAAATGTTGAAAATTTTTATAATTTATCACAATTAAACTAAAGGGATCTGTGATTTTTTCGTGCATTTAATTTTTGATTTATTGTTAGGCAGTTATTATTGCAAAAAAGGTTTTTTTTTAATTTAATATTTTAATGTCTTCAGTTATTTACAGTATTTATCGGCGAATGTTAAAAGTTGGATTACTCATTAAGGAACAAGTATTTACGATAGACTTGAGCAGTGTCATTAGTAGAAAAATCGAGTAGTTCCTTATAAATCCTCCCGTAATACACAATAATTAATTCATGACAGAATAATATAAATTATTTTGGAAAACTCCTTTCCTAAGATCTTGAACGTAAATTAATTATCACGTTCAGCTTCTATATGAATTTTCAATTCTATACCAATAAAACCGTTAGTTTAAAAAAAAAAATGTTTCTTATTTAACAGTTTTTTTATGAAAAAATTTCTTAATTTCATTAATTTACTGGCTTGAGAAATTTGAATTCTTTAAAGTACCGACTTATATACTAAACGTTTATTCTAACTTAACTGCTGAAATTCAGATTGGAAAATATTGCAGTTAATAACGACGGTGACAATTTCATTAATTGTATGCAGTCTATGTATGAAGTTTAATTAAAACGCTTAGAGAAACTACCTGTTTAATTGTGTCCTTAGTGTTAATTGATAATCTGTCCATCTATTACAATAAATAATGTATTTATTTAAATGAATTGTTGCAACAAGTAATTTTAATTATCTATTTTGTATAGAAACATGAGTATATTTAAAATAAGCAATTTTACTCTTATTAATTTGAAATTAATTTTTAAAAATAGCATTACAGTTAATTTTTTTTGTATAAATTAAAGTTCACTTACCAACAATTTAAAATATATTTCCAAATACTTTCGGAGCTACTACACCATCATCAGGGATTTCTTATAAGACGTTAATTCAAAATTCATATGTCATATGTATAATATATTTAAATTAAAATTGTTACGTTCTTAACAGTCGTTCGTCAAGAGATAAAAAAATTTATACGTCAATAAGAGTTTAACATGTCCGCAAGATATTTACGACTATTATGAAATATAAATGAAATAGTACCAACCTATTAATAATTAGTTACTGCATAATTTGTTTATATAGGATATCATTATCGAATTTGACTTGTTCGTTCATTAATTTATTATTATTCAAATATACATGAAATTTTTTTCATATGCTGGTTTTAGTAAAACAAATTGTTAGGGATGTAGGATGTAGAGGGTATACTGAAATGAAACGACTAGCACTAAATAGGGAATCTTGGAGCTGCATCGAACCAGTCAAATTACTGAAGACAAAAAAAAAAGCTGGTTTTATAATAATATATTTGGTTTTATAATATTTTAATATATTTGTTAAGGTTATAATTATGTCCGCGTTTAGCGAAATTGATTTTTCTTTATTATTTTTAATTATACAATTAATATGTTCTTTAATTCTTATGAGGAATTGAACGATTTGTCATTCCAATATATTTTAAGCCACAGTTTTCGCAATTTAAGACTATACACTCCTTGTTTTTCTAAATTATAATTATTATCTTGATTTACTATTATAGAAGGGTCTTCATTATTTATGTATTTTATTATTTGTTGTGTACTCTGTTTTTAATTTAAAAGTTTTAAATATTTTATTAAGTTTATTATTATATTTGTATTTTATTCAGTTTTAGCGTATTCATTTACTATATTATTATTAGTTTTATTTTGACCTTTATGTGTACTTTATTTTTTATTCTGTTGTATAACTTATTTATTAATTTACTATCATATGCATTATTTAAAGCTATATATGTAACATTATTTATTTAAGTATTTAATTTTATATTATTATATTTTAAGTATTTTAACGATCTATAAATTAAGGAATTAAAGATTGCCATTTTTTTTATTCGAAGGATGAAAAGATTTGAAATGTGTTATAGTATTATGTTTGGTTAGAAAATTAATTTTTGTTTTATTTACTTAATGGACTTAAAAAAATATAAATTAAATTTGTAAATATCAGTGTATATAAAATGTATTGTATGTAAATTAAGTTTTATACACTGAGTTTTATACACTATCACTACTAAATGTTTACCCACGTTTCTTTGCATAACTAAGAAGGTTTTTGGATATATTTCATCTCGAAATATCTCTAATATATATCTTAGAGATATTTTATATATATATATATATATATATATATATATATATATATATGATGTTGTAGTGAAGATTTGCCGGTTGAAGCATAAACTTTAATGAATTGTAAACTGTGATTATCTATCACTGTGTGAGCTGGGTTTGAACCGATTGATTATGAACATCTAAAAATCAATTTTTAAATTTTTTGAGTTTCATTTCGATTTTCAGGAGTTAAAATTGATTGTTGATTTTTTTTGAAACCCTGTAATTTTTTTTAATTTCACTTAAATGAAGAAATTAACCTAATTTTTGGTGATTGCAATCTTCATATCAATAAACCAATTTTTGAATTTTTTAAATTCAACCTTGAAATGGGATATGGAAAGGTAAAAACGTTTTTGAACAATGATTGTAAATTTTCCCAATCCCGAATGCAGTAAACAAGATATTCAGTAGATTTGGGCTTGCAGATACTCTTCAGATAAATATTTAAAAACCATTTTCGTTTATATTTTAATCCCAGTATTTTAAGTGGTGCCAAAGTATATGGCGCTGTGGGTCAACCACCACAGTCACTGCCACCGTTACTGTATGACTGGCTGCACCTTCCTCCAGTTACTTGACTAATAAACAGAAAATAAAAAGATTGGTCGCTACCGGAAACACAAGTAACCATATAGTGCCGCTGAAGCTGTGACGGAGAGCTGGGATATAAATTTAATAATTATTTAAAAAAAATACCTACAGTACTTTATATATGAAGGTTAATTAATATATGTAGAAATGTAGCAATCAATTTTGTAAATTATCTAATTAAAAATTCACCTGATTATCAAATTTAATTTTTATATAATACTAAAATTTAATGTTACTCACCAAATGAAATGAAAGTATTCCTAATGAATCCATTAAATCAAAGATTTATTTACCTGAAAAAGAGATAATGTTAGCGTTAAAATGATAAGTAATAAAAAAAGAACAAAAATTTACATAATTTTCAAGATACACATATGAATTACACTATAAAGAAAAAAAGAAAATATATTTGTCAGAAAGTAATATAACTCATCACAACTAAAGATAAAATTCACGTGGTGTCTCAATATTATTTTGACGTTCCATAAAATTATTTATAGCTCACATTATTGACCTCTAATTATGAAAATAATATTTTCAGTTTTCTATAAGATAAATAAAATTACATTATATGAAATGTAATTACTAAAATTACGTAATTATTAGTTTGGTTTAGTTATTTAGTATGAAAACGAGACCCATCGGGTTGGTCTATTGGTAAAAGGTCTTCCCAAATCAGTTGATTTGGAAGTTGAGAGTTCCAGCGTTCAAATCCTAGTAAAGGCAGTTCTTTTATATGGATTTGAATACTAGCTCGTGGATTACCGGTGTTCTTTGACGGTTGGGTTTCAATTTACTACACATCTCAGGAATGGTCGAACTGAGACTGTACAAAACTACACTTTATTTACACTCATACATATCATCCTTTTAAGTAATACCTGAACGGTAATTCCCAGAGGCTAAACAGGAAAAAAGTATAACAACGAAATTAAAGTTTTAATTAATGTAGAAGAGAAAGAGATTAAACTAATAAATGTAATCAAAATCTTAATTATTCCTTTACAAACATCCTACAATTATTAATTTTTTAATAGAATTTTTATGTGTTAATTTTTCTACAGAATATCATATGAAATTTATTAAATTTAATAATGGTGTGCATTAGTAAGATGGAAATAAGTCAGAAGTTGTTTTAATTGAATCTTGGATTTCTTCATTTACTTTAATAAGTACAGAGTGTCCCATATAAAACGCAACCCATCAATCACTCATCCATGAAATTTCAAAAGTCAAGCTTACTCCCTTACTCGTTACTGAAATGGAATAGTCCAACATCTGAACATCGCGGCGACGCAGTAGAACACTACCGATAGTAACAACAATGCAATCATAACGTTCAGTAGTTTGCTAGAGACAAGATGGTGTTTTCGCTAGATGAACGTGTTTTCATTGTTGAGTCGTACTTCAGTACGAAATCAGTGGTTGCAGTGCAAGATTTGTTTCGCCATAAGTACCCAGATAAACCAGCTCCTAACAAAACATCAGTATTAAGGTTAGTTGCAAAATTTAGAGAGACTGGTTCTGTTAATAACAAGGAACACAAAAGATCTGCGTCAGTGTTGAATACAGATAGAGTCACTGAAATCAAAGACCGACTACTCGCCTCGCCAAATAAATCAATCAGACGTTTGTCTGCTGAAATTAATTTGTCTAAATCAACTGTTCATCGGGCGACCAAACAATTACAATTACGACCTCATCGCATTCAAACGGTACATCAACTTCTTGAGCCCGACAAAGAAAAACGGCTACAATATTGTCAATGGTTCCCTTGATTTCTGCGTGAGGGAATTAATGTCATGGATTCGTTATTTTTCACAGATGAAGCATGGTTTCATTTGGATGGCTACGTAAACAGCCAAAACAGTAGAATTTGGAGCGCTGAAAATCCCCACGTTTATCACGAAAAACAATTACAGTTGGGCGTGTGGTGCGCGATATCGCGGAAGAAAATAATTGGTCCTATTTTTTTCGAGTACACCATTAATGCAGAACGATATCAGGATATTTTATTTCAGTTCATTGCACTCTTGGAAGAGGAAGACAGACACTGCTGGCTACAACATGACGGTGCGACATCGCACTACGCAGGTTTAACTTCTGATTTCGTTGAGGAATTCTTTGGTAATCGTGCTATCGGTCGAGGCTTGTGGCCACCAAGATCTCCAGATTTGACTGCGGCGGATTTGTTTCTATGGGGTTAAAGAAAAATCCTACAGCAACAAACCACGAACACCTGAACAATTCAAAGTCAATATTGAACAAGCTGTATTAAATATCCAGCCACAAACTTTGAAAAAAGTTGCAAGAAACGCTGTAAAAAGAATTGAAGCTTGTATTCAAGAAGATGGCGGCCACTTCCAACATTTACTCTAAATGTAAGGTAATGGATGGTAATAATAAAAATTACATTTACATTTACACATGCCTTTTTATTATTTCATTACCTACTAATATAAGGTTGGGTTGCGTTTTATATGGGACACCCTGTTTATTGACATATCACAACTTGCTTCCTAATCCCTTTGAACAGATCAGTAATCCTGTTAAACCGGTTGTGATTAAAGTCTTCTGTATCAAAATATTTCATCCTAATTCTTATGAATTCAAATTCTAATAACGTGGCATTTATAACAATAGCTATTTTTCACTTGGAATTGTTTACTGAAACGATTTGGTATTTGGAAATCATTTATTATCTTAGTAAATAATATTTTGTTTTTTTTTTTTTTTTTTTTTTTTTTTTAGTAAAGTATAATTAATTACTTATATGGTTTACTGGTTTAAAATTTTATGTTTATGCGATTTACTGCGTATAACTAATTTATTATCAACTAAATTTATTTTTACTTAGCTCTGCAACGATTCACCAAAAAAAAGTTCAGATGCCATTTTAATTTTTCTACAATTAGGGGATTAATTCTTTACACATTAAAAAAAAAATGTTACCTTTCAATGTCACTTAATAAATTACTTTTTCATCCTGAATTAAATCAGAATAAATAAATTTTAATATATATATTTTATGCACAGAGTAAAGAAAAAAAAACAGTTAACAAAAACATTTGAAAATTTATATATTTGTTGCTAGAAAATTAGTTTTGGTTAGGAATATATTTAAAATACGAATGCTTACTATTAAAAATACTATTTTATAAGTACTTTTTATCAAATTACAGCTGTTAGGAGGTAGAACACGTGTTGAATTTTTATTGTATTTTACATAAAAACATTTGTACATATAGAAAATTTCGTTAGGGTTCCCTCTATTACATATATTTCATAAATTTTACATTTGACCTCGTATTTTAATTATTATTTTTATATTACTTTTACATATCTGTTGAGATAGAACATTTAAATCTTTTTATACATGCTTTTTTAATTTTTATTCACGAAATCTCGTGTAAGGTTTTTTTTTTATTATTACTCTAGTCAGCCCCCCGGGCTGGTCTAGTGGTTAACTCTCGTTGCAAATCAGATGTTTAAAAGGTGATTCTCGAAGTCTAAGGTTCAGAGATTCAATCCTAGTAAAGGTAAGCTGCGTTTATAAGTATTTGAATAATAGACTGTGGATACCGGTTTACTTTGGTGGTTGGGGTTCAATTAACAACACGGTTCAGGTATCAGACCGACGAATCTTTAGTAATATGTATAAGACTATACTTCTTTTACATATCATATTTATCATTCTCATCTCATTGGGCCGTGGGAGGTTGCTTATTATTCACTAGCTGAACAGATTAAAACGTACACCTTAGGAAAAAAAATATATAGGTAATATATTGCTGTAATAGTTTTAATGTGAAGTCAAAACTTTAATATCCTTACTAATTTGATTTTTTGAAATAAAGACGAACTGATATTTGATGATAAATTCCTTTAACGCAAATAAACTAAAATTTGCTTTAGTCTTTGTAAATAATTATTAGTGCCATAACTGTTGAAAAGAAATGATTAATTATAATTTATCATAGAATATTATTTTCTGCTTCGATTTAAATTTTGTTGTTCCTCTTGCGATCTAAAAAGAAATCATTTATTTCTGAAGTAGCTCAAGGTAGATACAATTATTTCATTAAAAAAAATGCGACAGGTTACTGCTATTGCAGAACATGTATTACAGAGGGTTGAATAGGTTTTAGATTGAGTTAAAGGTGTTAAACAAATACAAGGGTGTAAATATTTTAAAGGGAAGCCATTAAATAACAACTAGTACTGTTGTTTGTACATTGTATACAGGACAAAATTAGCTGTTCTTGACTAGGCAGGTAGAGTTAATAATAAAACTACAATGAATCTATATGCAAATGAAGGTAGTAAACCTCTTCAAGGAACTTCACAAATTACCGCTAAATTATTGTTTTAGCATTTTTTAATAGTAAAAAATTGCATAAATTTAATATTTATAAAAAAAAATGTATTTAAATCTTTTTGTTTATTTTACGTATCATTGGCACTTAAAAGTTAATATTTACGTAACAATAAAATATAACATTACATATAACGAAACATTGTAATTAAAAACTCGAATATAAAATAACCTAATTTGTTTCAATGTCAAAATATAATTTACTTTTGTTATTTGGTGAATTGCATGATTATTTTTTACTTCCTTGAACAAAATAGAAGGAAGTATTGTAATCGTAAAAATTTCGGTTTTCAGATTTCAACGGAAATATCCATTTTGACTAGTGTCTGCATGATGTCTTATTTACGTACTTCTAGTGTCTAATAATTTTATGAGGCTGATGATGAACGTCTTCATCTGGGGATGTAGGGATGATTGTACGAAAATTATCAAACACTTACTTTACTTTTTCGTGTCCGAGCGATGAGACATTAAAACCTTTGCAACCAGTATTGTGCCATATAACATTCAATCGTCTTTTTTTCCCCTGGTTTTCAGATGGTACGCGCATACAATTGTTTTCGCTGGAGTTTGTTTTAAGGAGTTTGTTTTATAATACTCAGTTAAACCGTTTAGGACTGCGGTAAGTCTCTTCTCAACTTCTGGAAAAGTTCGATCTTGAACAGCCAAGGCAAGGTCGTCCGCATACAGGAAATGCTCGGCCTCGGGGAAGATAGGTTGATCGTTGGTATACAGGTTGAAAAGTAAGGGTGATAGCACACCGCTCTGAGGCAGTACATTCCTCTGGTTTCTCCAGCGACTTTTCTTTCCTTCGAAGCTAACATAAAAACGCCTGTTCTATAGTAATGATTCTACTATTTTAGCTAGTTGGTGATCCCCTGTTGATATAAGTATTTTTTGTAGAAGCAGTCTGTGGTTTACTGTATCGTAAGCCGCCGATAAGTCGATATATGCAACGCCTGTGATGAGTTTCTCCTGAAAGCCCTGTTCAATGTGTTCTGTCAGCTTTAAAACTTGACCTGTACAGTTTTTGCCCGGTCTAAACCCAGCTTGTTGAGGAATAAGTATTTGTTCAATAACTGGTTGAATGAGTTCCAGAATCATTCTCTCGTATAGCTTGTACATGTGACTGAGAAGTGATATAGGTCTGTAACTGCTGGGTTCTTCAGGAGCTAAACACTAGGACTTAGCATCCCAATCCCAGTAAGGGAAGACACCCACCTTGTTGTGACGATTCCGGTTGTCACCCACCCCTCCGTTCCAAGTTCTAATGGGCTTTAACGGGAACTAGGACTTAGCAGTCCAAGTGTCTAATAATTTACGTACGTATGTATCTCGCATAACTCAAAAACGATCAGCCGTAGAATGTTGAAATTTTGGATTTAGGACTACTGTAACATCTAGTTGTGCACCTTCCCTTTTTATTACAATCGACTGAAGCAAAAGGGTCCAAAAGAAGGCCAAAATTGAATTTTTTTGGATTTTGCGCTTTTATTTAACTGCAGTAAAAGCCTTTATTGAGAGCATTTTTAACGGTATAACATAAGTGGTAATCTTTTCCATTGGTTCCAGAGTTATAGCCCAATAAAATTTTAATTAATGAAATATTTGGATCTTATAACATCGGCGAGAATCCGATATTTCCTTTTATATCAATTTAATTATATTGATTTATTAATAATTATTATTAACCTGTGATTGTATAAAAAAATATACATTAAAAAATAATTCAATAACAAAAAAAAACTAACAAAAATTATATGTAATTTAATAAGCTTACAAGGAAATCATGTGGTGTTCACATCAATATTTTTTAATGGTAACGAACAAAATGTTTATTATTCTGATCTCCTGTATGAACTTCATTCTTTTTCTTTTAACTTTCAAGAATAGAATTTATATTTTACTTGCGAAGAAAAATAATTAATTAAGATGTAATGCATTATTGTTAGCAGTTACTTAAAATTAATAACGTTTATCGAGTAATTCATCTTCTAATATCAACCATTTATTTGTCAATAATGAAGATTTATTTAAAATATTTTATTAAAATATTACTAACCAATAATAACTAAGTTTAATCTCGTTTATTTTAAAGGTTTTATTTAAACTTTTGAAAATTACAATATTTTTTGAAGTAAAGTAACCAAGAAATTTATTTGAAAATGAAATGAAATTATACAAAACGAGACAATTGAAACTTTTAAATGAAAAGGGTAAGCCTAAGCCTATATGATGAGAAATGAAATTTATAAGAGATTTGGAAGCTTAACTTGCAGCAAAGCTAAATACGACATAAAACAAATGATGTTATGGTCTAAACTGTTAATGTCAGCTTCTTTACGTTGTTTGTACTTGTATTAAAAGTATTAAACTGAAGTAAAATAATTCTTTTGAAGACGTTAATGATTATTCTTTTGAAGAGGTTTTAATGTGAATATATATATATATATATATATATATATATATATATATAGTCTTTTTTTCTTCTGAAGATTAGATATCGGTTAGCTCCTAATATAAATTTCAAGATTTAAATATATTTAGGATTTAGTAAAACAATAGATTATCACGTAATTGAAAAAAAGTCATATTAGATACGTTGATTAACTTGCTCTCTTCCAAACTATTTTGTCAAGTTTTATTTTAATAACAGAAAAATGTAAATAATGTTAACTTTTAGTTTTTAAACTTTTATTCTGTGAAAGTATTTTCTCATTCTACAATTTTTTGTGTTCTTTTTATTCATAAATTCATTTGCTTATATATTAATAACATTTATTTACCATCGAAAAATTTTGGGAAATGTCGCAACACCCACAAATATTTTTAAGTTCTTAAGTTTTGTTAAGTAAAATTAATATTTTAACTTTCCAGAACAATTTATTCAACATTATTTGTATTATTTTCAATATTTAATTACTGTAAAATAATTGTTACCTACATTAAAAAAAAAATTACTTTTTACTAGATGCCTAACATTACATTACTATACAATAATAGAAATAGATTTCTAATAAATGTATTAATTTTGCATACAATAAGAAGCTAGTGCTAACTGGTTGATTATTTAGTTGTTAATACTGCATTTTAATTATATATTAAATTTTAATGTAATTTCTGTCATTAAATGAAATAATCTAATTTTTATATTTTTCACTGTATTATTATTTTTTTTAATACTTTTATTTATAGTCGTTTCAACAATTACAAACATTAACGACTTAAATGTAACTACATGAACGTAACTAATAAATAAAAAACACCAAAAAACAGAAACAATAACACAAACTAAGCAAACCGCTTAATTAAGTTTTTTATACTATTGTCAGAGAGAAACCGCAACAAAAGTTTTTTTATGCATTCCTTTCGGTTTAGTAAGTACTTCAGATCTGAACCCACGTGTAATTTTTGTCGGATAGATCCAAAGATTGGGAGATCTATGGGCAAGAGATGTTCGGACCATTTTTACATTGTAGCCTTACAGTTCTACTGAGGAGAACCAAAGCGATGGGCCTGGGTAAACCTAGTGTGTCCAAACCTGACCCGAGGTAGAATGACTTGGTCTCTTCTGTTGCTTGGGATAAAAGGTTTCTCGAACACGTACTGCCGGATGCTATGTAAGGGAGGACTTAGCAACCAGAACTTATACCACTAAGAACGTAGTTTAACCCGGACTGTTTTCACGAAGTCCCTTACACATGATAATTCTATTTGGAGGCCATTTATTGACGATCTCTTAGTAGTCTCATCAGCCCGTTCGTTCCGAGTATGCCGCAATGGCCAGCAACCCATACCAGTACAACAGTCTTATTTATCCTTGAAAGGATATCATGAATAATCCGGACGATGGATTCAGAACAGTTGCAGCTCAAGTTCTCAAGTACACTCCTAGAGTTTGTAATTACTAGGAAGGTGTCATCGCTACGGGTTTCGATAACTTTCAAGGCGGAGTAAATTGCATAGGTCTCAGAAAAGAACGCAGAGGAATAGGCACTAAGCTTATATATTATCTCGGTGTCAGGGAGTATAATTGAACAGCCACATCCGTCGGCTGAGACAGAGCCGTCTGTAAAGATGAGAGTGTACCAGTTGTACTTCATGGCCATCTCGCTAAATTGGTCTCTAGCAGACTTGTAACGTGGATCCCGTTTACGACTTCCATATGGGAAGTATTCGATTTTTAGAGATGCGTGCAACCAAGGAGTGTTGCATCCTATTTCCTTTCCAAGAATCCTCGGAACAGGAAAATCTAGTTCCTGAAGATAGTGAAGGAGTTTGAGGTTGAAAGACTGCGGCAAATTCTGCATTATTTCCCTCGCAGTTAAAAATTGCCTTGTCTCTACAGGTGATAGCGTCAGAAAAGATACTAATTTTTACCGGCAGAGTGATCACATCAGCTACCCCGCTAATAGCCAGCATGAAAACCATAACACTCAGAACAGATTCCTGAGCAACTCCATTTCTAATTTCAAAAACTTTTGAAAGTACTCCATTAACCCTAACACGGATTGTCCGTTACCTCAGAAATTAACTACAAAGTTCAAAGTATTCCCTTAACACTGTTGTAATACTATTATCCTCTCTCTACAAACTATCTCATAGGTCTTTTAAATATCTATCTTCACTGTAAGCAGGTGCTCCTTAGAGGCAAATGCCTCACACACATCCGTCTGCATAGATACTCGGTGATCCATGGTAGATCTGTTTTTTCTGAACCCGTTTTGGTATTGGTAGAAGAAATAAATTGTTTCCAGATGCCATTTCAGTCTCTTATTTATCAACTTCTCCATCACCTTGCAAAGGGTGTACGTTAAAGCAATCAGAAGGAAGATTGGGCTTAGCCATAGGGGTGGCTACAGCTTTCCTCCAGATGTCTGGAAACACTCCTTACTTCAAGATAGAGTTGAACAGGTGTAAGAGGCTTCACCTGAGAGCTCCCTTATGAAGACACATAATATTCCATCGGGTCCAGGCTAGAAGACTTAAATTTGCAAGTATATCCCGTAATTACCTCAAGGTTAGGAGGGTGTTCGGCTCCAAATTGATGTTTGTATTTCGCCGAAGTATGTCCTCTAAGCTGAATTCAGGACTATTATTAATCTTTAGAAAATTGTCGTCAATGTTTGAGTAACTCGAATTCAGTGAAAACCTGTGGCCCAGAATGTTCGCTATGTCGTAAGGGTTGTGTATTACATGGCCATTCTCTACCAGATCACGTACATGGTTGGAATTAAAAGTTACTTTGATTTTGTTGATTCTGTTCCAACCTCACTCATGACATTATGGTTATTAAGCGGAGCTAGGTAATTGCACCACGCTTGGCATTTACTTTCTTTACATGTTTTCCTAGCCTTCGAGCGACGTTTTTTGTATTCCACAAAGGTTATATCATTCCGATGCCGTTTGTGTCTATTGATCGCATTCTTTGTGACGCTTGAATCGCTAATTTGCAGTTTTTCCACAAAGTATACTTTTTTTTACTAATGAATCCAGGTGTATTTTGGATATGCTGAGCTCAGTAGCGCGCATTCCAAGATCCACGAAGTCCCTAACATATTCGTTTATTTTTATCCTGTCGCCTGTCAGATGTAGACCTCCAAAATCTTCAGAAATCAGTTTTTTAAATATGTTCTAGTCAGTGTACAGCAACAGCTATCTAGGGTTCACCCTGGAATTTTGGTTATTTTGCGATCTTTAATAGCTATCTCAAAAGGGAAATGGTTACTGACGTATAGTTCCTGTAGGAATCCCCATTCATAGAGGTGGGCTGTTGAGGCGTCAAAGATGGTTAGCTCAATTGTACTAAAGGTCCCATAAACGCTGCTGAGGTGTGTATGTGTGCCCAGATTTAGGAAAACAAGCTCCGGACTCTTGAAAAATTTTTCCACTAACTTACCCCTAGCGTCTAACATATTGCAACCCCAGTTGATACTGTGAGCATTAAAATCTCCCATCGGTAGAAATGGTCAGGGTAATTGCCTATCTATGTCTGTTAGTTTCTCTACAGTAAACTCCTGACTGGTAAGGAGATAGATATTACATTTTGCAAATGTACCAGAAGTAAGCGTCAAAGTCACAGCTACAGCTTCAAGTCTAATATGTAGATAAATTTATTTATTGGTTAATCGATCGCTTATGTAGATGGTCAAACCACCGTTGCAGTGGGAAACGTCCAATTTGTTTTTGAGAACAACGGTATAATCCTTTAGTAGTAGTGGTTATTTTTAAAATTAGTCTCTTGAAGGCATATCAGAATCTGACAAAGCCGATCAGGCTTTGACTCAGGACATGTTTGAAGCCAGGTTCTGGGACAATGACACGCAGGAAGGCTATAGCCGATTCAAGGCGGATGTTAAAGCTTATAAATCCCTCCTCTAATACCTCATTTGGATAACTGGGGACATATTAGGGAGGACTACTCATTTAAATTTGTTCAAGTAACAAATCTCCAGGAGGTGGTTGCCAATATTAACTTTACTGTTTTTGTCGATGATCGATTTAACAAGATTACCATTCGCCAGGTAGATAAACACTCGGTTTATGGAGATCTTGGATACATATAAGATATCTTTGGAAGTGCTAACTGATATAGGATGGCCACGATATATCGGAATATACTGGCGTCTAGTGCTGTGGTTTGATTTTTATTGCGATAAGTTAATTTTTGGGCTACGGTGGCGTAACTCCCCGATTTCTTCATCTCTTTTGTAAGACGGACATCATTTCCTGAACGACTGGCTTCACTCGACGGTTCATCATGATTATTCCACATTGCTTGTAATCCGTTACCCTCAGGCATCTTCTCAGATACATTTTCACACGATGTTACTTGGTCGTTCTTACTCATAACTATTCCCCTGTACTTAGAAGAAGTGACACAGTCGGAGTGTTTGTTTACGACGAGCTGGGCCGAGTGCCGAATTAGCCGAACTTAGTAGGCTATCTAGAGGTTAGCTAGTTAGTTATTTACGCCCTAGCGGACTATTTTAAATATTATTTAATACTCACCTGCTCCAATAGCGGATTAAACACAAACAATACCCCTCACCAAATTCACAATTCAACTAATACATAGAAAACAGGTGACTCAAAGATACACAACAAACACGTCACGTAAACAGCTGATTGCAATAATCTTTCTTTATTACTTTTAATCTGGATTTAAAAAAAATATTTGATATAAATATTTATTCTATACAAATTAATATGAACTAACTTGTTTTTCTTCCGAACGAGTTCATTTAAGCGATTGTGAAGTCCTTTTATAGAGGAAAATGAGTGAAGTTAAATATTTATTGAACAGATTTAATTTAAATTCAAATTTATTTTAGGTTAAATATAAAATCAAATGTTTATACAACATAAAAAAATTACTAACTTTTTAAGGTCATGACTAAACGGGTCACATACCAGTTAATTAATTTACTGTTTTTTTTTTTCATTTTTTATAAAGAATACTTGTTACATACAAAAGGACCGTGATTTCACCACTTACTTTAAAACGGTAACGACGTCATTAAAGAAACGACATTTCATTTAAAATTGTAATTTTAATCGATAAGAATTATTTATGAGAAAATGATAAAATCAAGTGTTTAAAAAAGCGTTTTAAAATCCGTGTTAACACGGATTTTAAAGCACTCGTTTCATATTTATTTCATGGTTGCAGCTGAGCCGTGATTATAGCACTCTGATCTTGTTTCATTATCTACAGAGATCTCATCTGGTTAGGAAAGACCGGAGTATACCCGTTTACACAGTAGATAATGCCTCGTCCTCCTCTGTTTCTTTTTTCAGCACTTAACGAAATTGAGGTTGATAAGCTTTTTCCACCGGAAAAGAATTGTCCTGCCGTTCTCTAGTCTCCTTTGCAATAAATCTATTCCGTGTCACCAAAGAGACTACCACTTGAAATTAGTGCTCTTAAAATTTTGCGAGTCCCTCTTTATCCGATACAATTCATTTTTAAAATGATCGATATTCTCAGTTTTGTGGAGGAATTTTAAATGTTAAAAGAAATTTAACAAGTATTATTTTTAAAATTTGTCCTTTTATATATTAATCTATAAAATGTATCAATTATAAATATTATATTATATTTATCAAAATATTACTATCTTCTTTATGAAATGTAATAATAAATTATTGAAAAATTCATACTCGTATAAAATTAAAATTAATTAAAAACTAAAACCACGATTTACAAAAAAAAAAAAAAAAAAAATCAAACTATGAATTATTTTTATTTCCTTGTACGAAGTAAAGAACAATAAATTGTGATCGTGAACAAATTCGGTTTTCAAATTTCAATGAAAATATCCATTTTGGTCATCCCTGAATCCATTTTGAATAGTTTCGATGTGTCGTCTGTACGTACGTACGAACTTATGTATCTTATGTACTTATTGTATCTCGTACTTATGTATCTCGCATAACTCAAAAACTATTAGCCGTAGGATGTTGAAATCTAGGATTTAGAACTGTTGTAATATCTACTTGTGCAGTCTACTGAACCAAAAGCGTCCAAAAAAAGCCCAAAATCCAAAGAATTTGGGCTTTTTTTGGACACTTTTACTTATTTTCATTAGCTATAGAGTTATAGCAAAAAGAAAAAATTTTAATTAATGAAATATTTGGATCTTACAAGAGGAAGGCACATCGGTTCATATCCGGCTTCATGTACGTTTTTTTAATTGTTTTATTTTAAATATATAGATTTGTTAATAATAATTAACTTCTGATTGTAAAAAATAGAATACCATAATTAATTAATTATTTAATAATAACAATAAAAAGAAAAAAATATTAAAAAATATCAGAAGTTATTAATGAAATAAAATTTTATGACTTTTCATTTTAAAAAAATGGGTATATGTAATTTAATAGGCGCACTAAGGAAGTCATGTGATGTCCACATCAGATTTTTTTTAACTATATTTTTTCATTAGTTTTTTACATAATTAACCAACTTCAAACTGATTAACTAAAAAAAAATCTGAAAAAATGTAAGCTCTTTTAACATTCAGTTTTTGGAAGTTTGAGAATTTTGCCAAAAATTTACTTAGGAGAGCTTACGACATACGTTTTTTAAAAATAAATTCTCTTTCATAACAATGAAGAAAGTTTTGTCATATACAATTTTCTGTCAGTTTTAAAAGTGATAGAAAATAAATCTTTAAGCAATCCATAAAATTCGGTATAGTAAACTTATTTGCAGCCGGTTTTATTTGAAAGAGAATTTCTTATTTATAATCATGTTTTTAAAGACGTATTTCTTGTGTCATTAAAAATAGTTTTTTTCTTTTTTAAGTGACATTTTCTGTTCCTTTCCATCCACTTTAATATAATTAAAAAAAAAAAATTACATGAAAAAAGTGATGACGAGAGAAAGTCAGCGGTGAAATGAACATGCTACTTCTACCATTCATAAAAATCTGGTACATAAAACAATAGCAGTTCGTAAAAATGTGCTTCCGTTTTGTGATTGTGAAGGGGGCTGTGATTTGTTATGAAGCTCCAATAAAAAAGCTGAGTTCAGAAATTCATCTTGTACATGAAGCGTAATAAGATATTAATTCAAATTACACAGCTCCAATTATCTACCTATATTTATTGATTATAAATCCGTAGAAGTCAGTTGAAGTTGTTCACACTGATGTGATAATCCTGAAAGTCTGTTGTGAAGAAATTTTTATTATAGTTAAACCAGAATTATTGTGGTAGATATACAATAGATCGTAAGTCTGAAATTGAACTAGAAACACGTAAAATAACTATTACCGTAACTTTTGCCGTTCTCCCTCGAATGAATAACAATCGGAAATCTGTCGATTTGTGTAGTTCTAGAAGAACTTACGGTATGCAAAATGCTCTAACAAAGCTCCAAGGTGGAAAAAGTGGACATAAGGACAGTGGTTGTGTGAAAACTGATATAACTAAATCAATATGAACAAAATTCCTGATAAACAGGTTATTTCACATTTAAAGTGGAGAATGATAAAAGTATAGGATATAAGGATGAAATAGAATCCTATGTTGTAGACTGTTATAAAAAATAAAGAGGGGGAAAACCGTAGAATAAGACTGAACGTAATTTACAGACGGTAAACGATGAAATAGAGAAAAACCCCATTCAGGTAACCAGCAAAGAAGACAACGAGATGATAATTAGGAAAAAGATTGATGGACAAGCATCAAAGAAGTAAGCAAGGAGGCTTCTAAAAGAGAGAGCGAGTATTTTAGCCACACCAAACATTTTAGCGGAGAGTGAGTCAAGCTCAGACTCTGATGCAATGCTCACCGAACCATCTATGTCGGTGTCATCTGTACCATTAGCTATAAATCTTACATGATTTACCGCTGAATGTCGGAAGATTCCATCTCCGAAGTTTCAGACATCCTGGAAACAGAGGTGGAGATTGTCAGGAGGAGGAATAAAAGATTGAAAAAAAATGGCTTAAGGGTAAACCTAGGCGTTAGATGTATAATTATAGATTTTATAAGGTTTTTGATGAATTTTCATTATGGATGAGTTTTAATGAAAAACGGTAGCATTACAACATCCGTTTTTAACACATATAAAAACTACCCTCATAATCTTGTTTTTCATTTTTTGGGTTTTATTATCCTGTGACAATTCTATTTCTAAATGATCTGTCTGACAAGACTAGGTATGTAATCTGGAAGAAAAATTTTTTTTCTTTATATTTTTTCGTTTGGGAAAGGACTAATGATCTCAGCATTCGATGCCCGTAACCCACACACAAAAAAAAATGTAATTCAAAATATTATTTTATTTTATCGTAAAAAAATTACAAGAAATTTAAAATCATGTTTTTTAACGATCAAAACAATTTTTAATTTTTAAACTAAATATAAAAATTTGTTGTTTGAACTGTCTAAAAAATTTAAATTATAACTTAATTGTAAGTATTTTATTTGAGCGCTAAAAATGTAAATTAAATAATCGATTTTTACACAGAGAAATTTGAGTTACTAGAGAATAAATTCTTTATTGATGTTTATTATTTTTTATTATATTTAATTATGAAAAACAAAGTTCCTGTAGTAAATAAATTTTTAAGTCGTGTTCAATTGAAATATAATGACGCAGATTTCAAATCTAATTTTCTATTTCTATTCTATTCTGCTGTAAATGTAATATATTTTAATATGAGGCTAAGAAATTATAAATTCTACTAGAATTTGAAAACAGCTAATTTACAAAGTAGTTTCCTTAGTAAAATTCGTTCCTCGGACATTTCTCGATATAAACGAAGGCGGGTTTAAAATGGCGATCAGGATTTTAAGGGTGGAGTTTTTAAGTGGAACTGTCATTTGAGGGCATTAATTATAGCGATAGGGTAGCGGAAAGTGAGTGCAGAACGAGGGTGCTGGCAATTCATCATCCCGATTTTGCTTTAGTTCAAGCAACAATGGAAAAAAAAGAGAAACATGCCTCTGAGTTAAAATTCATGTAAAACTCCAGTAGAAACCCTATAACATAATATTACTCTAAAACTGACGTTATAATGGCGTTTATATTGCAACTAATCATCATTTTACATGAAATGACGGTGTATTTTCACATTTCATTGTCATTGTAATGAGAAAGTGATTTACTTTAAATTCTAAATGGATCTAATGTTTGTTATAAGAAGTATAATTAATTACATAATTATTAGTGCTAAATTGAAATAAAATTTATTACCACAATACAAAAACAGAAATAAAAATATACAGATAAAGTAATTATAAAGCAGCGATTTTTTTTTGTTAGGTATGTAACATAAATAGATAATAATATGAATAGAATATGTATATAATAAATTTTTAAGTAACAAAAATACGTTTAATTTTTCTCAAAAATATTTAAAAAAATTATTTTATCAAATAAAATAAGCGTAAATTAAAATTTTGGTTATTATTAACACAAGCTAGCAGCTGTATTTTATTTATGAAATATAAAAGTACACCATTTTGATATACTTAATATAGTTAATTACAGAAAGTGAGGACGTGCTGACTTTATAAATTATGCAAAAAATGTGAGCGTTAAAAGTGTTGTAAATCAAAGGAAGTCACCCTAAAAACTGTGGTTCTTTATGACATTAAATCTTGTTTAATGAATTTATCAACATAAGTATGAAAATTACTTTACCGACTCGTAAACCATAAGAATACGCTATAATACAAAACACACACACACACAAATATTTTTATGCACTCTAAATATACGTATTACACATAAAAAAGAAAATTAAAAATAATTTATCGTTCTATTCAGGAATAGTATCTCTTGCAAAATAAAATTCCTTATTCTTTCTGATTTCCTTTAAATTAATTGTTACTAATTATTATCCTAACCACTGTAGTTCTATAAAGTAAGTTCATAAAATACGGGTACAATTTATTATCTTATGTTTCATAGTTTAATTGTATACTGTAAAACTAAAAATATCAAACCAATTCTCTTGTATCTCGGTTGTAAAATTGATTGAAATGAAATAAAATTAACCATTCAGGAAAATCATTTATTCGTATAAAAAAGAAGACTTATTCTAACTCACAAATGTGGGATAGCGTCTTTGCTAAACGAGTAAATTTTGAAAATTTACAAAAAAAATTATACTAAAAAGTTATTAAAAAATTTGATGAAAAATTTATAAAAAAAGTAACGTATTAAAAACAAGTGCGTTGTGAATGAGAAATAAAACCAATTATCAAGCAACCCCACAAAGGCAATTTCATTCAATATTTATTGAATTAAGTCAAACTATATTTTACTGAAGTGTAAAAATTTATTTTGTAACAGAAAGTGAAAGTGGAATCAACAGTCAATAATGGTGGCATTCCCTACTCGAGAGGCAGTTAAAACTATTTAACATTTTTTTTCTAATTAGACATTTCTCAGTTTCACTAAATTTGGTACTTTATTTATGAAAACAAACTTTTTCTAAAGTTAAAGAAATAGTATTTAAACCAAGTTTGAATTACAATTTCAGAATATTGTTGAATAAATTGCATCTAGGAAAAAAAATTCGACAACTTGGTTTTTGTGTTAAAATTTTTTGGTAGCAGTTTGTAACTATTTCACTAAAACGTTTACAACTATTTACATTTATTATATGCTACTAATTTTTTGTTTTGTTTTTTATTTTTACTTTTATCTTATTTTTTTAGGTCTCAATAACTACTACTATCAATATCGACAACGTTAGTGTAAAGTATTCATAAATGTTTAAGACCCTAGCCAAGAATCGATCCCGAAACCTTCGGTGTAGCAAGAAAACAGCTAATGTTTTTACCATTTAGGCGATCAATTTTTTATTATTAATCTTTCTATCTAATCAAACGATTAACATTTTTAAAAATCATTAAATAAATATTAATGATTTTAATAAAATTATTAACAAAATGTTGATTGTATTTTTAAATAATTTCGAAACCTTTTCTAATAAATATCATATTTTTTAATTTATATATGTATTAATTTACGTGTAATATTTTACAGAACCAAATAATATATACTGTATAAAAGTCCGGTCGAACGCTTCTATTTCATATCCTACTTGAAGAGTTTAAAAAGATTCTATTTTTGTTGGAAACTCGCCTTCTTGTTTTCCATTCATTTTCTTCATATGCTGACTTGCGCATACCTAGATTCATATGAGTGAGCCGAATCATTTATCTTCTTATTCACAAAATTGAGACAAATCGATACCTATTACTTCTTAAAATTAGTATACTGTTGAAATATGTTTCATTCTTTTGCTTGAATTCAAACAAATTGGATATAGGTTTAAACCAGAAATTATGTTATTAAATGTTTATTTTTAAATTCTTGGTTATTCCTTTTTTCTCTTCAAATTACCTTTCCAAGGTTAAATTTACCTTTCGTTAGGGTTAAATGAAAATTCATAGCAGAAATACAACATACTAAATCGTAAGTAAATAAGTACAATTGTAAATGTAATGTTAGATTAGATTATAAAGAGAAAACAGTAGTTATAACAGTACTGTAGCTAGCAGTTAATTAAAATTATACTCGAATTGCTACTGCAATTCGTAATTAATATTAATGTAATGTGGAAAAATACAAATAGCGTGAACGTAATTAATTATTCTAAACCGAAGTAATCATTTCTATATTTTTATACAGGAATTAAATTTTCCAATATAAATATTAATGTTAAATTAAAAATTGAGTATAATTTTATTAATTTCGATAATTTATATTAAAAGTTTTACAGAACCAATTTCGATCATAAATAATCGAATTTTGGTCAGATAAATAATTTTAATCAAATAAACTCTTAATGTTTACTGGATAATCTCCATTACACAAGTTTTTAAAATTTGAAATTAAAAGTAACTTCCAAATGAAAGAAGGTTTACCGTAAATCATAAACCGCTGGTGGTAATTTGCTGAAGGAAATTGGAAAACTTAAGTAAAGGTCTTCACCTTTACTTAAGTTTTCCAATTTCATATAGTAACTGAATTATTTCGCATTTACTACATTTTTCTGTGGCTTATATTGGAAGTTTATCCGATCTCTAAATGAATGTTTGTTTGTCCCGTATGCGTTCCTATACCATTCATTGGACTGCGATGAATATTTATGAGTTGTGCGCACGCCCGCGAAGGTCTCTGAGTTTGTATGGACCTGCTAGGTGACGCTGGGGTCGAGATGTTTCGAAAAATTGTATTTTTGGGTTATATTAAGTATATACAACAGTTACGCGAAAAAAAATTTTTTGCAAACACTATACCCGCTGCGTGGCGCAGCTGACGAGATATTTACGAAACAAACAAATATACAAACAGTTTTTCATCTTCTATATATATGTAAAAGGCAATGTTCGTATGTGTGTCCAATATAGACTACGAGAACTACTGGACCGAATTTGGGGAAAAGGGGAAAAGAGAAAAAGGGGAAAAGAAAATACAATGGAAATAGGAGAAAGGGAAAAAGGAAAAAGTGAAATAGGGAAAAAGTGATTAGTGAAAGATTAAATTTTGTGAAGTTCCGTAATGTTTAGTTTTTATCAAAAGTTTTATCAAACTTTCAATTGTGTTCATTTAATCTATATACATATACTATATGTAGCAACTCATCTATATACTCTATAATCTAGTATACATCTATATACTCATATCTAGCAACACCGAAGAATCGCCGGGCCTGCTAGTATAAGTATAAAATAATTTATTATATATCTATAATCTCACCTATAATCAATCTACTATTCTTCAACAAAGAATGTATAATTTTAGGAGAGCAATCATAGCTGGAATAGTTAATAATCGGGAGTGTGTAACGAAACATTGCTTGCAATTCCACGTGTAGGTTATTTTTATGGCTCAAATAGGAATTGAAAAAATATTTCCAAACAATTTTATTTAATTGAACAAGTGCGTTAAGCGGCTTTTTTGATTTTAAACAAAGACAAAAAAATAACTATTGTTATTTAATTCTCAGTTATTTCTATTTTTTTTAAGAAAAAAAAAATTAAACGAATAAATAAAACTAGAGAAAGGAAATTGCAAAAAAGGAAAGTAAGATTTATCATAGGCATCAATGTAGGTTAGACCGTATATCAAGCTTTCTATGGAAATAGCTTGTAATGAGATTATACAATACTTCTGCTCAGCTGTCACAATGGTCGGGGAATATTGTCAAGGAGAAACGAAAAGCTTACCGAGGTCACGTATCGTTTGAATAATGTTATGCAGCAGGTTTTTTCTTTAAAATGTCGGCTTATGCATGTGCTAAAGCTTTTTATGTTACAGAATTATACTTTGCACTTACTTTTTTATTATGAAGTATTTCAACATTTTTTAATATTATTACTTTTTTTTTTTTAATATTGATTGTATAGTGTATTATTTCTTAACGGAAAGGGATCTATTTATATGCTGCTTTACATTATCCGTCCCAGCCTTTTAACTGTTTTCTCTACTAATGATAAGCTTTTGTGGTGTAAAGTAACAGACTTGCTTAATCAAAGAGTAATGGTTTTCAGCGCAAAATAATTATTACCTGTTGTAAACGAAGTAAAAATGTCAGTTGTAAGGATAAGAATCACCTTCATTTAAATAGAATCGCTCTGATGTTGTATAACGTTATATTTATATCAGTAAAGATGGAAACGAGAAACGATTTCACTCCTTACGTTCTTTATTAAGAGAACAACTCCATGTTGTTTTATTATTGTAAATAATAATATATCTAATTTTCTAAATAATAATATATCTAATAATAAGAGTATCTAATTTTCAGAAATATCTTTTTTCTCCTTTTAAGTTACCGACAAAAATTTATACAATTAACTAACTATTCTAAAAATAATCATGGTATTAAAACCTGTAATTAAAAAAAAAATCTTTAAACCGTTTACAGCATCTTTATAAAGGGAAAATTTATTATATTGAAGATTATAGTATATTTTTGACAAAAACTTAGGTACAAAATTTCAAGTATAAACTATTAGTTTTGGTTAACTTTATTTTTCTTGGCTAAGCTGTCATCTTTTTCTTAAATGTCACTGATGTAAGAATTTAAAAAAAACTAGTTTTCCAAGCATTATTATAAAGCCGAAAATTTTTCACGCAAAGAAAATCACTTCAAGCAGTTTTTATTATAAACTACGAATTAAAAATCATTATTATGATTTTAATTAATGATTTTGATCTAATGTATTTCACTGTATTTAATAAATGTAAAAAAAAATATCCAGGACTTTTTTCGTTTAATCAAAGTATATTTGATGTTTTAATATATTCTGTTTAGTTGCAATGAAAACTATAAAATTTATTTTTATTTATTAAAAATAATATTTTGAAGACAACCAAATATTATCAAATAGTGTATTAAAATAACTAACATTAAATTCTCGTAACAAATGCTAAATATGCAAGAAAATCCTAGTTATTAAAATTGTCAGTTTTTTCCTATATAAGGAAAATAATTTACTAAACCAATTCACAGTTATTTTATAATAAAACAAAAAAAATTAAAAATAAATTTAACCCGCGGGTTGGTTTATTGGTAAACTCGTCGTATATCAGCTGATTTCGAAATCGAAGTTCTCAGGTTCAAATCCAAATAAAGGTAGTTAAGTACTTTTATTGAAATTCAAATACTAACTAGATCGTAGACACCGGTATTCTTTGGTGGTTGGGTTTCAATTAAACACACGTCTCAGCAGTAGTCGACCTGAGTTTGTTCAAGACTACAAAATTACCGGTACAGTTACATTACGCTTATAAGTCGCTAATGACGTTAATTGTTGATGCGACTATAAATAAAATTATTAAAACAAAATAAATAATAAATAAATAAATTTACTGAAAATTAACATTTGATTCCTTTTAAAATTTTCTTGCATGAAAATAAAGGTTTTTATTTATTTTGTTAGGCGAAAAAAAGATCTACCTCGTTTTACCTGTCAGTATTTCGCCCGCTAAAATGTGCCAAGTCAAAGAGAAGCTCGTTCAACTCAACTTATGGGAGCATGCAGTTCATCTATGATGCAATCAAAAATGTGGTTTATAAATCAATAAAAAATTAAATAATATTCATGAATAACATAAACGATTCATTAAACCTTATTACGAATTATCACAAGATCGATTATATAATAAAGTCGACGAATTATTGAAGTTTAATTTGAATTATTGAATTGTAATAAAGTCGACGAAAGTATAATTTAAAGTATTACATTTTAGATTGCCTTCTCATAAATTAAGTTGACAATTGGATTTACCCAATGACTGAAGAAAAATCTTGTTTTTATCAACTTTACTATAACTTATTTTCATTGTAGAAACGTTTTTTATCATTGAATTCAGAATTTTATTTTTATAAATTACTTTTTTGTTCAACAAATTTAATGATTATAGATGAAGTTTATAAGGAACTATGAAAAATAAATTAGAAGGAAAATACAAGATAATTTTAAACCGTAGTTTCATTCGGTTTGACTGGACGTTCCAAAACGACTTTATAATATTCTATTTCGGTAAAAATGGAATGGGAACACTAAGATATGGGAACAGTAATAAGGAAAAAAAAGAATTCTTTTACTCTTCTTACAGATCAAATCAGATATCGATGAATTTGATTATCTTGACTGGATCATCTAACCGAAGGACCATTGAGATGAATGGGCGGATATAATCTATCTTTATTAATTTAATAGATACATAAGATTCTAAAAAAAAACCTCATGGTTTAACTCTTATCTTAAGGTTTAGTTTAACAAAATAGTTACATATGTTTTATTTAAATATTTATTTTGGTTCTTTAAAAACAAATTTATTATTATACCATTGTTATTTTTGTTATTAAGATTATTTATTGTTTAAGTTTATTTTTATATATTTTGAACCATTGCTTTTTTTTATATAAAATTGATTCTTTTACTTAGAAAAATTTAATTTTCACAAAAATTTGATTATATGTATATATATGTTATATATTACATACAGGAAGTGTTTACTAATTTCTCCAAAAATTTGAAAAAAAAATCAACTGTTTTATGCACACTCAATTTTTTAAAATAATTTTGCTATTTGCTTATTAAAAGTTAATCAAAATTGAGAGTATTACATAAATGTCAAGATATAAATAATGTCAAGACCAGATTAAACTCTTCTAACAGTTAACAACTTAATATTAAATTTCTTAAACATGGTTTCTGCTGATATACTTTAATAAAATAATTAAAAAGTGAAAAATGAAAATTCCACCTTACCAGTGGATAAAAAATACGCCCTGTAGATCTTTTGAGTTTTTCAAACCATCATGAGAAAATTAAAATATTATATAAAAATAAAAAATTAAAATGAATTACAGTCATGACTCTGTTTGCTCTTTTGTGAACGCCACATGACTTCCTTGTATGCCTATTAAATCACATATATAGACTTTTTTTTTCTGCACTTCATTTAAAGTTATTTCATTGAAAATGAGATACGACCCCCCCAATTCTTTAATAAAGTGGACAGTTACACAATTGCTAAAATATTAGTTTTTAGTAACATCAAATGCTTATATAAATTATTAATTCACAATCTTACCTGAAATATTAGGTTAGAATAAAGGTCCCTTCATTACTCTTTAAATAAATTTCTTGTAAAAAGTCTTGTATTTCTATCTAATACTATGTTTTTTAAATAATTATTATGATGTAACCATCAACAAAATGAAAACAAAAAAAACGAAACAGGAGAAGGTTACTAAATTTTATAGCGATATTTCTTATCAAGTAGATTGAAACAAATGCATAAATAAAAATAATACAATTCTAAATTATAATTTTCAATTATTGTTAAATAATTAGACGTTTTATCAAATCTGATGTTAGCACCATATAACTTCCTTGTACGCCTATTAAATTACATACATATTTATTTTAAAATGAAAAGTATATAAAATTTTATTTCACTAATAACTTCTGATCTTTTTTCATTTTTTTTTTTTATTGCTATTATTGAATTATTACTTGTAAATTTTTTAACAATAAGAGATTTATAATAATAATAAATCAATATAAAATGTCGTAAATGAAGTCGGATTCGAACCGATGTGCCTTCCCCTTGCAAGAACCAAATATTTCATTAATTAGAATTCTATTTGACTACAACTGTGGAACCAATGAAAATAAGTACCACGGATGATATATCGCTGAAAAGGCCTCAATGAGGTCTTATTAATGAGGTTAAGAAAAAGTCCAAAATCTAAAAGATTTGAACCCCAAGATTTTACTCATAAATACGTACGTATTTACAGATTTCACGCCGAAACTAGTCAAAATGCATTCAGGGATGGTCAAAATGGATACTTCCGTTGAAATCTGAAAACTGGCAGTTTTAGAGATAGCAATACTTTCTTTACTCCGTATAAGGAAGTAAAAACCAAAAGATCTAGAGAGCGTATTTCTTATTTGCTGGTAAGCTGAATTTTTCATTTTTCACTTTCTAGTTATTTTTAACTTAATATTAGTTATATGTTTCAATTTATAAACAAAGTAACAGGCTATGACTTATAAGAAAAAGAGAATAAAAATAAAGAGAAAAAGAAAAAGTGGCAGTCAAGAACAAGAAGAAATAAAAATTCATGCTAATTGGCCTACAAGGTTCATAATGATAACGCGTTTTAGCTTGCTAAACACTGTTATCTACGAGGAGAATTTTAAAGCCATTGTTTGGCTTACTACACAAATCCTGCAGCAGAAGGACAGGGAGGACGTAATGGCGAGGGGTGGGGGATAGCCCTACAGACAATAACACACACTGTAGAAGAAGGGCGATTCCAAACCCCTTGCAGGAAAGAAAAGACCCAGACCTGCTACAGCGTTCTCTAGGGAGCGTACGTGGTAGAGGCATGAGGCATAAAGACCGAGACCCGGCCTTTGGGGTAAGGCCCAGGAACGACATAGTCGGGCTTGGCCACCTCATTTCAAAGGTTAGAGGCAGGCAAAAATAAAAGATACAAACCGGCGAGGTGACCTGTCGTGCCGGACATAGTGCCGGTGGACGGGAAGACCCATTTGAGTTATAAAGACAACCTCCTGAGGTGTGCTAAGCTTAATCCTGCAGTATCCAGCTCAGGAGGTAGGAGAAAAAAAAACACTGTTATCTAGAAGGTTGAAAGGTCGACATTTTGGATAAACATAGAATCGTTCTCAATATTTCCTGTTATATTCTAAATTTGTCGTAATCCTATAGTTTTTAAAATTATTTTATATTCCATTAATTATTTTTATTATTCTGATTAATATTTGTTTTAACAATCAAAATAAACAATTAGAATATTCAGTTGACTATTTTTCTAAAATATTGTCTGGTTTAATTATTATTTATTTATTATATATATTTAATGTAATGCTATTGACTGATGTCTAAACTCTCTAATATTTGTTTGCGGTGTATGACTTAACAGCAAATTGGAACTTAATTATCTTCCCCAAATTTATTAAAGAAAAAAAACACTGCTTAGTAAATATTATTTTTTTATAAATTCAAAAAACATAAAATAAGTAAATTAATAAATACATACCTACATATTTATATATCACAGAGTTCGTTAGAACTTCGTCAGTAAGAGGCGACGAAGTCAACGAACTACGTTTACAGTTCTAAAAATGACTAACCTAAGTCGTCTAAACTGTTAGACGACTTTTTTTCCATTTGATGAACCGCGGAATTGAATATGTAATTTCATTCCTTTTTTTACGGTGACTTACGAATCGCGCCGCTAGATAGCAGTACTTGATAGTACTGGGTAACGTACAAAACTTGATAACATACTTGAAATAATAAAATTTAAAAGAAACTGTACTACAGCTTCTTTTAATAGTAAATGCTTTTATGTAAATGAAAGTACTGAAGATGAAACAATTTTTTTTTAATTTCCATCACATCTTAAAAAAAAAATTAAAGTATTAGTTTACAAGAGATTATACTAGTATCAATAAAAAAAAGAATAAATAAAATATATTCGATTGGTAAAATCGAATTTAACGATAAAATTCGAGGGTTGAACTTACAAGTAAGTGCAATATTACATCAAGGATTTTCGATTCGTAAAGTTCATTATACTAGTTTTATTAAAAAAGTAAAAATATGGTATGAAGTGAATGATATGACTATGAAAAAAAAAATGGCCGTTAAACAACGGCCATTTTCTAAGGCAATAAATTTTAATAATAAATCCATAAGATAACAATCAGTAATTCGAAAAAAATAATAATCTAACAAAACACAGTGATATAAAAAAAAAAAATCACAATGACATTGTAAACCTACGATAAGATTATCCCAGATATTTCTCCCTCTAAAAAACAAAAATTTCTATAATATATATAAAACTGTTTTTAACAAAACGGTACTGATATCAAAAAAGATAAATCACTACATTTGTATTGTCAAAATGTGTTATTAATTTAGAATTTTCGTTTAAAAAATACATGTTAAATATACATAAGATATACGAATACAATAATAGATAATAAACAATGCTTAAGCGTTCCATATAATAAGCAAAAAATAGAAAAATATTGTTACAAAACTCTTACCGGCCCGATTTCATTTTTATGTAATACATATCATATTTATAGAAATTATACAATTCATGTGATTATTCGTTGTTTAATAATGAAATCGGTCCGATAAGAGCTTTGTGACATCTTTTTCTTATTATATATATATCTATTGTTTATTAAATATATTTAACACACATTTTTTTTAAAAATAAAATTCTAAATTAATAACAGATTTTGATAATATAAATGTAGTGTCTTACCTTTTTCAATATCAGCATCATTTAAAAAAAAAAAAAAATATTTATATTGCAGAATTTTTTTTTTTTTGATCGGAAGAAATTATATCTGCGAGGCTCTTTATCGAAGGTTTACAAATTCATTTTAATTTTTTTGTATATATATATATATATATATATATATATATATATATATACAAATTTTTAATAAATTTGACTTTTTAGAAATTTATCTTAATTTTAGCTTAATAAATATTTAGACTAGATTTATCTTTTTGTTTTTGATTAATATATAACAATTTTAAACAAGTTTATGAATTGCTGCCCGTATTAATAATTTCATTAACTTAATTCAATATAATATTAATATATAGAATAATATAACGCTAATTTGTTGCGTTAACATATTCGTTTATAAAATAAAATAATGGGTAGAATACTACCCATATGACAATTAATAAATTGTCATATTACATACACTAAGTACTGTAAAATATTTTCATGCGTCTAACATGATTTGTTTAGTTTAATAGTACTCGGTTTGAAAGTTGTATTTAACATTAACATAAACGTTATTGTAATAAGTGAAGTAATATAATGATTTTTTTTTTTATAAACAAAGATTGTATTCTTTTTTTTTATTTCTTTTTCCCAGCACAGCATTTACAACAAAAGTGGTTAAATTAAAAAAAAACAACGTATTCCAGGATTTGCTTACACAACTTTTTCGAGAGCGAAAGAATAAAATATTGTCTACTATTATTATCATTATTTTTTTCTTTTTTTTTGTGACAAGAAGAATTTATTGAGTGCGTGATGTTTTACTACGATCGATGCTTGGAACTGGTACGGCTTATATCGGAAAATAAGTATCAGGGAGCAGGTAGGATCTTCACGCGCTATTAGGCTCAGTGAATAATAGAGCGAGCAATGACGGGTTTTGTTACGGTATAAATTCTACAATCCAAACCAACGTACCTTCTTTCTCATTTCAAAATATCTCTCTAGGGATATGCTGCAATAAATATCGATAGGAAATTAAACATCATCATTAATTGATAAAAAGTGTAATTCATAAAAAAAAATAAAATGTGACAAAATTCATTCTTATTCCTAACAATACAAACAATTTATTTATACTGTTTAATGTAAAGTGATATTTTAGCATTTAACCAAAATAAAATGCTAACGTTTCCCTGATAAACTATGTGATCAACATCAGTTTTAATAAATAAAGCTTGTAAAACACTGAGAAATATTTTTAAATAAATATTTACTATTATTTCTTTTAATATAAACTTTGTTATTAAAGTAACTATAAAGGTAATAATTACTAGAATATTTCTAGTAAAGTTCGAGTTCGTAATTTTGTTAGTTAATCGGTTTATGTTTTTATATTAAAAAAAAAACAAAAAAAAAACACTTTATTATTGCTACGATGTGATTTCCTTTTAACATCGATTAACTGCTAAACAGTAATCAATTCACAAATATAATAAATGGTTATAAATTTAGGGATAAACAAAATACAAATATTTGAGTCAAGTTTGATATCATATATGAAAATATAGCGATAAAACTTCAACATTTTTTTACTTTATTAAAGACATCTTCCATTGCTGAAGCAAAGGAGATATTAAATGCTAATAAATCTATCAATAAATTAATGTTCAAACAATTTTTTTAAAACAAATTCATTTCAACGATGTTTGTTTCTCACTGTTGCAATAATTACATCAAAAAATCACCGGGTACGTTAGAACTTTGTCGCTAAGAGGCGACGAAGTCAACGAACTAGGTTTACAGTTTTAAATATGACCTAACCTAACAGTTAAATGAAAATAGGGGAAAAAAGAGTTAAAACATTATTTTCAGGTCAATTAGATTAGTAATAAAGAACACTTTCAAAAAAAATATCTCAAATTTTGTTAGACAACTTTTGTTTTCCCATTTAATGAACCGCGGGACTCGAATATATCATTTTATTCATTTTTTTTACGGTGACTTTACAAATTCTGCCGCTAGAAAGCAGTATTTGATAGTACTAGGTAGCGTACAAAACTTGATAACGTACTTGAAATAATAAAATTTAAAAGAAAATGTACTACAGCTTGTTTTAATAGTAAATGCTATTATGTAAATGAAACTACTGAAGATGATACAATTTTTTTAATTCCCATCATTTCAAAAAATAAATAAATAAATAAAAGTGTTAGTTTACAAGAGATTATACTAGTTTTAATAAAAAAGGAATAAAAAAAACAGAAATAAATTGAATGGGTAAAATCGAATTCAACTATAAAAATCGAGGGTTGCACATACAAGTAAGTGCAATATTACATCACGGATTTTTGATTCATAAAGTTCATTATACTAGTTTTATTAAAAAAGGAAAAATATGATATGACGTTAATGATATGACTACCAAAAAAAAGAAAAGAAATTTGTTTGATTAAGACCGCGCGGCCGAAGTGAAAACGTGTATGGGATCGCAATCGTTTCGAATTAATATATATTACAAGTAGCATATAATGTTTACATTCAATAGCCACTTTAACCACTGACCCCTAGAACCAATTTGAACGTGTTTTTTCCACGATTATCTCCTGTTTGTAGTTAAATTTTCACTCTGGGAGAGTAGCTTTACTGCAAAATACGTAATAAAATACGGGTTTGAGAAGCCTCCAAAATTACAACAAACAACCAACAAAGAAATTGGCTGTTGAACCTCCATGTCTCTTTCACGGGTTTATTCGAATACATTAAAGAATGATTACTTTCAATGATGAATGTGTGTTCACATGTTGGAACAGTTGATTTACTGAAAAATTCATAGTAAAACATATGTTTTAACTGCAAACAGCATGATTAATTTTAAATTTATGATGACGATGTAGGTCATCGTTACTTTCAGCGATGTGGGTGTATATCATTGATCATTATTTAATATTTGCAATGATCATTATTTATGATTCAAACTTCAAAATTAATCTTGGCTTTTATAATCTAACAACTACTCAGTTAACGGTGTTAATTTATAATGATATTCTGCATCCATCAGTCATCTTTACTTTCAGCGAAAGCAGGTGTTGTGGATGTTTAAATTTTTATAGTTGTGATAGCTAATTATTGACAGCTGATATTATATTATTTATATTTTACGTAAGAAATGGGATTTCTCAGACATATCTATCGTTAAATAAAAAAAGAGTGTATCTCGAAAACGGTGCGTCATATTTAACGCAATTTTGAAAGGCTTAAGCGAAAAGGATGCTTTGAGATCACCCGGAACAAAAAGTTCTAGTCCCATGCGTCTAGCGGCCACCGTTATCGAGATACTAGCGTGAGTGAAATTCGCCCCTACAGAATTGCACGACGAAAATATTTTATATAAAGTAATTTTTTAACAATAAACAGCAATCATTACCGACAATATTTTCAAGGTTAATGATTTTTTAATGCATTTAAATTTGGGGTTGAAAATCTTCACATATGTTATCCAAACTCAATAAATATTATATGTTGCACTTATATTGAATTTAAACAATTATTTTTTTCATTATTATGACCGATAGAGATGGAGAATTATTGTGAATCATCAGCAGTTTCTTCTCCCACCTCCATTACATATAATACTATACACTCATATATACTCGCTCTGTGCCGCCTTTTTCTCTTTTAAATAAATATGCTTAGAGTCTTGCGTTACGTTACAGATTTTGATTACGAGTCAGCGATTTTTTCCCCATGTTTCCATGTAATTTGTATGTACAAAAAATTCTGACACAACGCGCCTAATGAAGTTTTCCCTTAGAAAATACATGTTAAATATATGTAATAGATAATATATATACAATGATAGATAAACATTATTTAAGCGTTCCATATAATATGCAAAACTTTTAAATTTGTTACAAAAATCTTACCGGCCTGACTTCATTTATTAAACAACGAATAGTCATAAGAATTGTATTATTTCTGTAAATGTGATATGTATTAAGTATAAATGAAATCGGGAAGGTAAGACTTTTGTAATTGTATTTGAAATTTAATTTTTTTTGATAGTCATATCATTCTCTACATACCATATTTTTCCTTTTTTAATAAAACTAGTATTAATAACTTTACAAATTACGAAAAATTCGTTATGTAATATTGCACTTAATACTTTGTAAGTGCAACTTTTAATTTTTGTCGTTAAATTCGATAAGTAAAATCGAATAATTAATATCTCGATTAGTAAAATCTTTCATGCATATACGAGTATGCTTAGCGTCTTGCGTTGCGTTACAGATTTTGATTATGAGTCAGCGATTTTTTTTCCATGTTCCCATGTAAATCGTATGTACAAAAAATTCTGACACAACGCGCCTAAAGAAGTTTTCACTTCAAAAAAATTGTTTGTTTGTTCTAAGGCAATAAATTTTAATAATAAATCCGTAAGATAACGGTATCAGTAATACGAAAAAAATAATAATCTAACAAAACGCAGTGATATAAAAAAAAAAAATCACAATAAAATTGTATACCGTACGGTAAGAGTCTCGTAGATATTTCTTCCGCTCAAAAAACAAAAATTTCTGTAATATAAATACAACTGTTTTTAACAAAACGATACTGATATCATTGATTTTAACAGGGAAACGATTCTGATTATTTAAATTTATTATTGAAGCATTTGTTTTATCGAATCTTTACTTGGGGTGACGAATAAGTAGGCAAAATAAATCCAAATGAACTATTTGTGATTAAATATTACAATCCTCTAAATTTCTTAGCCATAATATAAGTAAGGAACGAACTTCTTGTGTGTAACTTAAGAAAATTAAGCTACTAACTTTAAACGATGTCCAAAGTCTTGTAGACGTTTACGGAAGTTCAACTATGCCAAACTCCACTTAACTAATTTCTATACTAATATAAGAGTAGTTTGTTCAGTAAAGATACCAACATTGATTTAATATTCAGATGATCATTGATTAAATAATTATTTAACAAGGATTGTTTTTTTTAGGTAGATTATTGTTAGTTATTTATGAGGATAATAGAAAATTATTTTTCTGATAATATACAAATGAATATTTTCTTTGATCTCCATTAAAAAAAAGAAAGAATTATTATACTTTTCGGTTAAGCCGAAAAGTATAAAAAAAGCGGAAATTCAGAAAAATTGATTATTTTCCTAAATAAATATTAATAAATATTATTAATAATATTATTATTATAGGTCACTTCGTAGGGTGCAGTTTATTTTAATGTTATGTTTTTTAAAAATCTTTTATCATACGAAATACACGTGATAATTTATCAATATTAAATCTAATGATTAATTAGAACAATTATTAAGTAACGTTTTCGTTTTTAAATAGTTAATTTTGTCATTAACCAGATTATTTATTTTTTTTAATTTAAGAAATGCATTACTTATTTAAAAAAGATATTATTTTATTCAGAAATATGAGTAAATTTTAATCATGCAAAACATAACACTGGATATAAACCCATTTTCAGAAAATTTACGAAATCGTGTTGTGAAATTCGAGTCACTTTCTAGTACAAATTATAAAATACCAAAATAAAAATTATTTATTAGTGCACAATTGCTATTAAATAAAACTTTTGTTTGAGAATTATTGTTTTTTTTTTTTATTTTTATTTTAGCTAATTTGTTTTATAACTTATTGCAATTATTTGTATTGAGAACTGACTAACTTAGAATTAATATAGAAAGAGAAGATTTTTATTTATTTTTTAAATAAATCGTATATTTTTATTTCCTATAATATACTTTCCAATTTGTTCAACTTGTGAGCTAAGCAACTCCCTACTGTCAAAGAAGATGAGGATGATATGTGTGACATATAAGTGAGGTGTACTCATGCATAGACTCAGACTGACCATTCCTAAGATGAGTGATTAATTAAACTGCAATCACCAACCTACATTGGTATTTGCTGTTAAGTATTAAAATCCGTAAAAAGCGCTTAGCTTTTACTAGAATTTGAACCTCAGAACCTTCAACTTCGAAAATCAGCTGTTAAACAACTGATTTGCGACGACTGATTAATTATTTTAAAAAGATATTTTAGCAGTACACAATATCGTCAATTATCGATTAGATCATTAATTACATAAACGATATCAAAAAGTCAAATTAAAAATCAACAAAGTTTTAGATAATATTAAATTTTATGTCCTGATGATTATAATAAGATATTTTACAGGAATTATATAAAAATAACTAAGTCATTTAAAAAAGGATATTTTTTTTGTCTTCAGTCATTTGACTGGTTTGATGCAGCTCTCCAAGATCCCCTATCTAGTGCTAGTCGTTTCAATTCGGTATACCCCCTACATCCTACATCCCTAAAAATTTGATTTACATATTCCAAACGTTGCCTGCCTTCACAATTTTTTCTTCTATCTGACCCTTTAATATTAAAGCGACTATTCCAGGATGCCTTAACATGTGGCCTATAAGTTTGTCTCTTCTTTTAACTATATTTTTCCAAATGCTTCTTTCTTCATCGGTTTGCCGCAACACCTCTTTATTTGTCACTTTATCCACCCATCTGATTTTTTAACATTCTCTTATATTTGTTTCTCCCCTTTCATCCTGTTCGACTTCCTCTTCTTTCTCTATAACACCATTTTCTAATTCATTTCCTCCGTATAACCCTTCAATATATTCCTCCCACCTATATCCTAGGGTAAATTTGCTATTAAATGAAACGTTATTTTGATTTTTTTTCTTTTAAAATAATTTTTTTAAATCTTTTTTGCAATAAAAAAGAAACGGTTGATTTTGATTAACATTATTTCATTACTTATAAATGAATAGAAAAATAATGTATGAACCATCATATATTTTTAATATTTACAAATTCAATTTGTTAGTATCTTAGTTAATATTTAATATAGCTTATTCAGTTAGCGTGTTCTAGTAAAGAAACTGTGCTTACAAGTGTTCAAGCGGCCAATTCACAAGTATCTCCTGTAAATCCTGAAATCCTGATGCATATAAAAGTACACGACGTCAGTATTTAGTAACCACGCGTTATTATATTCTAAATTATTTATTATATATAATTTAAATTTAAATAAATTAAGACAATATATTTTAATTTTTTAAGAGTTATAAAATTATCAATTGCCAACAAACAGAAAAATTCACTAATATTTTAGATTAAATTTCTGTGATAATAAAAAATTAATATATTCAATTCAGTTTTCGTCATCTGTTTGAAGGAAATACGTAGTCAGTATTAAGAGATACAACGGGAGGCTCAGTTTTGTTTTTTATTATATTACCCAGTTCCAAATAATTTGGTTCAACAGTATCCGTTACATGTCTTTTTCCATTCCTGCTGGTCTGTTTTATCGATGGCTTTTAAGCACAATTTTTTTCGCACGACTTAACGGCTTTTTTCGGAAGGAATATCAGTAATCGTGCATTATTATCAGTTGCATCTATATCAGATACGGTTCAAAATAATGGTGTTACTCAAGTCGTATAGACACAAATCTAGGAATACACTACACTCCCATGCCATAAGCTAAAAAAAAATGCATTATATTAACTTTAAATAATATTCGAGTAGATAAATAAGTAACAGAAACACAAAAATTGAGCACGAGAACAAAAGAATGATCATATGAAAAGATCAAGCGTTTTAATAAAACTGAGAAGAAAACGTTATATAAACTTTTAATTACATCGACTACTATTTGAAAAATTAATTATACGGTGACTATATATGAATTATGATTAATGTTGTATATAGATATGGCCGCGTTGTGAATCGTCACTGATCTAAGGGACGTGGCTCAGCAGAATCATGACGAACTCACTCACCCTAAGGAAGCGTTTGTATATTTTTTACAATATAACCTAACAGAGTACAGTATAAGTATTTAATTTATATTTTATAACATACGTATAATATTTTATGTAATATATACGTACATAACGTTTTTCGTAAATTAATTGATAATATCTAGTATTAATAAAGAAAAATAAATCTAATAATAAAAATGAAAGAATTGTGCTTTGAAGGAGCAATACTATGTAGCCTTTCATTTATAAATTCAGAACAATTTAGAATTGTTAAAAAGCATTAAGTTATCTACAATGGAAAAGGCTGAAAAGTAAGAGGGAGAGAATTAATTGTATCTACAGGTACGGGCCGGTAAAATGGAGAAGCAGCATAGAAGCACTTAAGAACTGATACAGGGGGAGTGAAGAAAGTACTTTTAAGATCTTTCAGGGTGTTTTATCTTCTATTAGCAACCACTTAGAAATAGTCTGTCTTATTGGTCGTAACGAAGATGGGATGGCCTGTCTATTGAATCTCCTTCAGTCTAAAGTCAAGGCAAATTTAAATCAAATTGTTTAGGTAATGGCGCAAGAAGTACTTAAATTGCCTTTTTCCTCCCGTGTAATCTTTCTCTTCTAATGACTGGTATGTTAAATCGCTTGAAAACAGTAAAGGAAGTCCTGGGGCTAGTTATTGTAATGAGCAGTTATGGACTTTGATAAAGTTTCAATTGATATAATACTCGTTCTCTGATAGAATTCAACGTAAATTTATAACAATATATTATGATTTTTTTAATCATTAGAAAATTATACGAAACTGAAAATATTATATTATCTTATACACTTTCAAAACGATCATAATCGATTAACTTACTTTAGAATAATTTTACTTATCATGGCTCGTTGGTATATACGATATAAAAATATATTAATTAAAATTCCATTTACCAACCAATGCAATAAATTATTATGTTCTAGCGCTCCGGAAGTTATTTTTCTATCTTCAAGAACATCTGATAAACTTGTATATAAGTTCACTTCACATATTAGTTTGATGTAGATTAAAATAAAAATAAAATAAAATTTTCATAAATATAACAATCAATCGTCAAGTTATAAAATAAGTCCTAAATTTGTCTAGTCGATAGAAGCGTCTCAATTTTTATATTTATTTTTGTTTATCTCTGCATCAAATTAATATGTGAAGTGAATCATCTGATAAACTTGTATATAAGTATATACAAGTTTATCAGATGTTCCTGAAGATGGAAAAATAACTTCCGGAGCGCTTGAACATAATAATTTATTGCATTGGTTGGTAAGCGGAATTATAATTTATATATTTTTTTAACTTATTACATATATTCTTTTTAAGGAATTTATTACTAATTTAATTATAGGTAAATGATATATATATATATATATAAAATCATAAATGTGTGTGTGTGTGTGTGTGTGTGCGTGTGCGGGAGCATAATTGTAATTGATCCAATTCTTACAGTTTACTGATAATCAAATTATCAATAATTAAATATAACCATTAAAACTTTAAATATATAACACGTTATGCAATTTAGTAAAAAATAGGTAAAAAATTATCTTTAAGCAACGCAAATTAAATAACACGAAAAATCAGTTAAAAACGAAGAGTTTAATGGATATTCTACAGTACTTTCAATTAAATAAGTTATAATTATATTTAAAACAAATTTAAAAATATCTATTTAATTTTAAACACTGGATTGATTTTAAACAGATCAAATGATTTCTTTTTTTTGGATTGGCTTTGATTACTCTTGTTTTATTTTTAGGTTATCAATCTATGTTTATTTTTGAGGATAATAACTCTTTCTATTATTTAACACTTTAATAACCTAAAATAACCTTAATTTTTGTTTATTTTTATTAACAGTATAATTAAGTAACATTTTGGAGAATTACTTCGAAAATTAAGATAAAAAAAAACAACCAATAAACGGTGTGGATAAAAATGCATATATTAATAATAAATATTGATGGAGGTGAGCATTAAGTAATGGGTAATATAAACCTCTTCTGATTAAAAAATTGGATTATTTGGTTTATCTAAAAAAACAATTATAAAACATTTTAATTGTGTGTCATCTTTATAACTGCATCCACCTTGTTCGTGTTAAAAAGTAGCTATTTGTTTTTTTCACCTGAAGTACACAATTTATAAACTAAATATGCGTATAAAAAGATTAATAGAATGATTTTACTTTAAAAAAAATTCTTTTGAAATTCAAAATACCTTATTATCAATTCATTTATGCTATCTTTATAAATAAAAAATCATAACGTCTTTGAACATAGAAAGGAAATTATCATCAGTGCTATTTATTTATAGTAGAATTCTGGAATATTCGTATCATTCGGTGAAATAGGGACATCACAACCCTTTAAAACCGAATCAAAGCTTCTTCCCATTTCCTATTCAATTTCCTTCTCACTGCGGTTGAGTACTTGGCACAAGAAAAGGAAAGGGCATTTCTACCAGTACAAAAAAAAGAAAATGGATCTCGTTATGATTTATAGGCCTACGCTGTTTATTCTCATTCGCTCTATTCCACTGTAGACTAGATCAAGTGGAGTAAAATTATTATAGTCATGGATAATATATTTAAAACGTAAAAATTTTGAAAAGAATAAGGGAAAAAACATTTTCTCTAACTTTTGAGATTAGTTACGGTATGTAAACAAAGAAAGGTGTGTATATATTTTTATTGATGGTTTTACAAGTTTAATCTGATTCTAGTTTATAAATGGTTCAACGTTATAGTATCAAAAAATAAATAAATTTTCTGTATCTTTCCGAAAAGATTATTAACATGGTGAGTTGTATTTAAATGAAAAAAAAACCCATTTCTTCAATTTTTCTTTGCTTATCTATCCACTAGGTAAAACCTACTGAAACGAATTAAATGAAATTTTCAGGAATAAATAACAATAATAAAACCAAAATTGATAATTATGACTAATCTATCTGTACTTGAAATTGATTTATTATACTAAAACTAGCCGGAACCTGGACTCTCAGGGCCTAGGTCAGCCCAAGCAAACTCCGGAGCCAACTAAAGGGCTCATAGAGGCGTCCCGGGGCCACGGGACCTACCCCAGGGCCGCAGAGCTTGCCTCGCTCGCCATTTCCATCTACCCTGAGGGGTTCCCACTCCTGGACTCCCCGCACTGTACATTATTCTCATGGTTGTGAGAATAATACTGATAAATAATAATTATAGTATTCAGGCTTTATAGAAACCTGAAAAAGAAATTAAATTAAAAAAGAATGAATAATAGTAGCTAACTAACTACTACTAATAATAGTAGGCTAGTACCTACTTTAGTAGGTAACTAAAGTAAGCACACTTTTTATGATAAAAAATTTATAACTTATTTCTTTGCCATGCAGGTAAAATATAATAATAAAATAATTGGATTTTTCCTTAATGAATATCTTTTATTTACAACTTCACCTCCTCGGGGGGGAAGAAATAACGAATATTTTTGATATTTTAACCTTCAAGGAGCTAGTGCTTCGGTCTGTGGCTTACAACCTTCCTTGGTATAATACTAATGCATCCTGAAAATTTGAAAGCAATCGATCGGTTGGTTCTTTGAGATTTTTAGAGATGAAATATACCTAAAAACCTTCTTACATCTGACAAGAAACATGGATAAAAATTTAGTTGCGATTGATCGAGTAGTTTTTTGTTTACCCCGTACAAACAAGAGCCCTCTTCACCTTTATTTAATAGTAAACGAATAGATATCCACTTACATTATCATATTGTAATTATTGTAATATTTACGTTATAATTTTTCTTTTAAAAACAACGTAGATTTCAGGCATTTTCTCGCTAAGAACTAAAATAATAGCCGAAATTAAATTGTAAATAAAATATTTTCTCTTTTTAATAAGCAATACGTGTAGTAGAGAGGGAAGAGTGTGTAAAAGTATACTGGTTGCTTGTAAACAACCAGTATTTAATACTATCAACACATCTCGTCTCATAACAGACTTCTTTTGTACGTACTAAAAACAGGGATAAGTTATGCATGTTGTGCTTTGCTCTTCTGGGTCTCTGTGCTGTTTGATAGCTCTTGGGAAGGGTGAATATAAAATATATAATTTTACGTCCAAAGGCGCGCTCACACACACACTTTTTATTTTAATTAATTAATTTTACGCATTTTTAATTGGTAATGCGTATTATTTTTTCTGATACTCTATCTTTTTATTGCAAGAAAAAAATCAATGTACTGTGTTGTTATTATATTCTTATTTTATTATTTGTTTTTTCTATTGTGTTTTGAAGAATACGCAATAATTCTCTTTTTTTCTGACAAAAAACTGAAATGAATAGTACATGACGTTATTCATGCTTTTTTTATGTTATTGTATGATTTCAGTATATTTACAAGAAAAATATTACCAGATTATTTTACGGCTGTGGAATTAAAAAAAAAAGAATAATAGTAAATTTACTTTTGTTGCTGTATTTTGCAAAAACTAACCTTCATGTTTTGCGACTTGCTTTAGAAATTTAAAATTTTTAAAGAAAACAAAAAACAAATTATATACAAATGTAATAGTCTTCAGATATTCAATATTTTCAAGATTTTTTATTCGTAGTTTTTATTTAATTTTAGTCGGTTTATTTTTACATAAATGTCCTACCGGTTCTGGGGTTATCAAAATCAAACGTTTTTTCAATTATTATAAATCTTACTGAAATTCACTTTTTTTTAAAAGTAATACATACATACACATTACATATGTTTATATTTTTCACAGAATTAGTCAGAAATTACACCCATGATAAAAATCTGCTAATAAAATTTTTAATTTATATATTGTATAAATGTTTAATATATATATATATTTTTGCATAAAATGTTATTTACAATCGGTTCACTCGTACAGAGGCAATAAATATGCCGGCCTTCGTGGCGCGAGTGGTAGCGTCTCGGCTTTTCATCCGGAGGTCGCGGGTTCACTCCCGGTCCGGCATGGCATTTTCAGCACTACAAAAATTATCATTCATCTCATCCTCTGAAGGAATACCTAACGATGGTCCCGGAAGTTAAAAAGAAAAAAAAGAGGCAATAAGTAAATTGGATTTCAAAAACTGCATGAACAGAGGTTTCCATCGTTACCCGTCAGGAAATTCATTCAAAATTAGTATATAGTACATGTAAGAAAAGCACTTACATTATTAAATAAAAAAAAAAAAAAAAAAAAAAAAAACAGCATTACGAAAAACACAATTAAATGTTAAGTGTAATAGTTCTTTTTTACAATGTCAAAAAACTAATACCAAAAATAATAATGAAAAAAAAAAAACAACGAAACGCAACAAGAAAACAGTATCACGCAGAGTCTTCCAGGTCCAAAACATGGAGTAGTTTTAGTCGCCAATCATCTTCGCTACTGTCTAAAAGTTTCCCAGTCAGATAGTTCACATGGTTGTTTAGACTTTGTATTAAAAACCGAACCTTTGGATTTCTTCGTGAACATACGGTAACCCCAGATAGTCATACATCTCGCTGTTCCTTACAAACAAAGATGGTTCTAGTATGCTACTCACTACTTTGCTCTGGAGCCGCTGGATAATTTCGTTGTGTCTGTTGCTTATTGTATCCTGAAGTTGGCTGCCATTAGTTCAAATCGGTTTAGAATCACTCTCTACAAAAATCGCTTGTTAAATAACGACAACCGCGGCCTCCTGCCTAGAAATCAATTTAGTTTTTAAACTTGATGTTCAGTTGTTTCCTTTTTTCCTCACATGAATCCTCCATGTCAGACGATAATCTAAACACAGAGCCCCAATTAGGTCCTGTACTCGGCCATCATACGGGATGTAAACGCCATACAGGTGAACCCACGGGCAGTCCACCTCTCTTCCTTTCTTCATTATGAACCTCACATGATTCAATTTGTTGGGTTGATATTCATTTTCCACTTAAATGGGCACGCGTTGATTAGATCCAAGTTCAGACTGTACATTAGCCAAAGATTGAGTTAAGTCATCATCGTCAGCCAGGATTGCCGTGTCATCAGAAAACAAAGCACATGACATGGTCTGGAATCGGAAGGTTTACAGTGAAGACAGAATACAAAACAGGCCACAAAACTGTGCCTGAGGAACACTTGACTGAGTGCCAAAGAACCCAGAAAACTCGTGATAATATTTAACGTAGGAAAAACGTCCATCCAGGCAGCTACACTAGACTAAGCAGAAAGGTTGAGGAAGGCGCGCTTTCAGCTTATGGAGCCGACAAGGCAGCTAAGTTGTCAAAGGCCAGCTGGATATCAATAAAGGCGATTGAGCAATACGTTTACTCTTCCAAGCATCTGTTGTCAACATTAAAAAGTCTACGTGTCAGTTAAATACTACAATAACTTCTTCAGTAACCGAACTGATGGTCAGCAACACCGTGTTCTTGCTCTATAATAAACCAGTCTCCGAAGAAATAGCGTATTAAATATCTTAGAAAAGATAGTCAACAGGTTTACAGACCTGTACGAAGATACATCGTGTACTAGTTCACCAGGTCTTGGGACCATTATAATTTGTGACACCTTCCACTTCGATGGAAAACACTCGCGAGAATGATATTATTGAAAAGGTACGTTATATATAGGATGGCTTTGAATGGAAGAATTAGTAACATTTTGTGAGGAAGCAAGTCAAATCCTAGAGAATTCTTAGAGATTTGCCCTTTCTTGATTTCTTGCAGTACTTCCGTTGAAGAAAAAGGCTTAATCGAAAGACTCAGAGGAATCGGACTGCTCTAGAATTCAAGAATTTCCTATTCACCAGTACTTCGCACGAAAAACGGTTGAAAGATCTTACTCAGATTTGCAGCAAATAGATCGACCTTTTGGCAGTCGCTTTCAGCGCAAGACTCATTCGAAGCTTATATATGTATACCCCTATCCTAAAAATACGGTGTTATTTCTACAAGAAACTTTTCTTTATACATTAAATTTGTATTTAGTTCGAGGATATATATGTTTGTATTCCTTTAATGTTTACGTATTAATGAGTTGTAGTTACGTAATTGTTAAAATTATATCCACAGAGTAAGGCAGTTTCAACTTTCTATGAGTTTCACAATTGTCAAGGAAGTTATTAGCTGCTGGATTTTTATGGATTTAGTCAGTCAGTAGTCTTCTTTTATATGTTAAGATGAAATATTTAACATGTTTATTTCTTTGTGTATTACGATGTTTTGTTTGATGATTAGATATTTAATTTTGATTTAGTGTTTTAAATATGTTGTTCAAAATGGAATTAGAATTTGTATTATTAAACTAGATTGGATCTTTAGATTGTAAAATAATAAGGCCGTTCTTATTTTAATTCAATCAGTTTTTTGGGGCGAGTGAGCGCGTACATAAGCGCGAACATACACTATCAGTTTTTATTTATAAAACTAAAACTAAATTTTCTTTATTACATCAGTAATAAAATTTTACTTATTGCTTTTTTCCTCTTTTTCTCTACCTTAACATTGGAGAGATCTTTCCAGGAGAGAACTCTGTTCGTCAGACCGTATAAATACAGAATCTCTGGTTAAAATATAGAGAGGTATATTTGTATTTGTTACAGGTACAATGTTTTATATCAGGATATAATGTTAAAGATATAATTATACATACTAAGTAAAGAGGGACTTTCAGTGGTTGAGGAATTTTAAACGTCCCACTACTTCCTGGCACAGAATATTGTATCTAAAAAAATGAATTTCCATTAAATTTTTTCCCTACGTTGAGGATTTTTCAGAGATGTATACTTTATTATAAAGTGTAAATATAAAAATTTCAAAAATATATATTATAACATTTAATTATATTATATATTATAATTATATTTGCATTAAAATTAATTTTAGTGACACGTGGTAAAACACCTCTCTATATATACTATTTTTAAACTGCTTTTAATCCGGAATTTTTATATTTACACTTTCTAATAATGTATATATCTCTGAAAAATCCTCAACTTAGTGAAAAAATTAAATGGTAATTCCTTTTTTTTAGACACAATATTCTGTTGCTTGGAAGCAATGGGATGTTTAAAATTCCTCAACCACTGAAATTCACCTCTTTAATTAAAATACCATTTTAAAAAAGTAAGTATCATATAAAATATAATGCTAAAATATTTTTATTGACAAGGTAGAAATAATAAAATCTCTTCCTAATGTTGGGAACTTGCTACAGAAACATTTAATACAAAAAGAAAAACAAAAGTTGTAAGAAGATTAAAAATAAGTTTTTTTTCTTCATTTTATGTTTAGTTGTTATCTTTATGAGTTGCAGAATAAGAACGATAAAGTAGGAGAAGCAATCACAAGTCTAATAAGAAAAGCTATTCGTAACTTTCGATATGTTGTTTTTTCTACTAATGTACTGTTATTTTACTACAGTAATATTAAAAATCGCATTAAGATCTTCGAAGCGGTGAAAACATTTTTACTATGTAATCTATAAAACTAACATTTTATTGCTTCCATAGATGTGAATGATCTTTCACTGTTTAAAAAGGAATTTTAGATGTACCTAGAGGTTTCCAAATGTTACTTTAAAACTATATAGTAAATAAAAGTATTTAGAACTCAGTTTTGAGATAGCTATTTTATATACTATAACGTTTTGAAAAATTTAATAGTAAAATAACTTCTAAAAAAAATATTTTTAAGTTCAGTGAATGAATTTTAATTATTAAATTATTACCTCTACAATATAATTAATAATTTCCAATTTCTGAAGCCTTCGTACTACTTTCATCGGAAATTTAAAAATAAAAAAAAAGACGATGATTTATGATGCTACGGAACATTTTACACAAAGTTGTTTACTGGTTTTTATAGCTTCCTGATCTTTACATATAATATTTATTTACTAACAAAAACATATAGGTTCATGTATTAAGTAAGATAAAGTAATAATATTGGCTTGCCTTCATTTCAATTTTCAGTGGTTTTCTTCACGAAAATTATGTCTTTTCAGGTTGATCTTTACTGTAAAGACATAATTGATTAGTTGTTTCACGGATAAGCATTTGAATTCTTGAATTGTAAAACCTCACCGCTATATGTTATTCTACATTACAAGTTGCTGTTCCAAACTTCTGCTTCAATAGATTTATCAGTACCTGGTACTTTTACTTCTAAAGGAGAAAAGTTAAGTGGGTACAGAACACAAATATAAAGGTTTTGATTTAGGTAATGGGGTTTTTATACTTAGCTATTGTATTTATTTTTTGTTAACACTGAAAACTCGCAGATTTAATGAAATAAGTATTTGACTAATGACAACCGTTGATATATTGGTTTTGTTTCATGTGTAGGTTTAAGTTTATCATTATATTTCGAAAAAAATAAGGATGCTTTACAGTTAAAGTTGCTTCAGTAGATTGGAAAATGGTACTCAAAGCCTACGGATTTTAGAATTTATTCTATGCAAGCAATCAGTTAAAATATACATATAAAGTAATTTTAAAAACACACACACAAAGCAATTTAATGATTGTAAAAAAATCAGTTTTAATATTTCCTATGGTAAATCATTTCAAAGTTTTTGAAAAAGAGAAATTTAAATTATTTTCCAAACTTTACCGTAATGCCTGTTCATTTTATGAAAGTTTTTGTGATATTCTGTATGTAAAAAATATTGCAGATATTTTTTTTTGATTATTGTAAATCCCTTTTAATTCTTATGATTGATCATAGAATTGTCCATAATATTTGTAAGTAACTAAAGAAAAAAACATTAAAATAAAAAAAAAAAAAGGAAAATAATTAGATATAAATATATATATTATTTAAAATATATACAGTTTTATTTTCGATATGACTAGAAATAAGTGATCCGTGTTTTTTTTTTTATAAGTAACTGCAGTAACATACTGTTGAGAATAAATACGTGGTAAATAAAATTACCTTACATAAAAAACGGAAAATTGAAGTAAGAAAATCCAAAATATTCAGTAACTGTAATTCACAAGGCTATCTGCCCCGTAAATTCTGAGTATTAAAAGTTGCCTTGTTGCTCCTTAACAAGCAACCTGTTTCAGTGCTACATATGACCATTCAAATTAAATATTTAAATTCTGTTCAAATACAGCTACATTGACGGCTAACTTGTAACTGCTCCATTATTTCTTTCCCACTTCCTATCAACAAACAGCTATAGAGTAAAAGAACAAAGTTTCGTAATACGAATCTTAATAGTCAATATATAAGTCACTGAAAGTAGTGAATGTTTTGATTTTAAAAATTTTAGCGATGCCATTATAATCAAACTACAAATATGAGGCTTTTGGATAAAATTAATTTCAAACTTTGTTCTAGGAAGGATTTTCCCATTTTTTCTCTTATCATTTCATTCAACTCATCTTCTTGTTTAAAAACTACGTGCAAGCATTCCAAAAGTTGTAAATAATGAAATAAATTGAAAAGAAAGATAAAGAAAGACTTTTAAAAAAAAAAATTACTTTTTTGTAATTCTTTACTAGAATGTTTGAAATAAACCAATTATACTTATAAAATTTCGACATATTACATCTCTTTATATATAATACGCTAAAGAAAAACAGCAGTTGTGCACCATTTATAAGAGGTCATCAACATAAATTTCCATAAATTATATATTCCTTGATAGGGAATTACTCCCCAGGTGTGTATCAAACAGATTTAAGATGAAAAAGAAAATGAAAGAGTGTTGAAAGTGCAAAAAAATAGTTTAAATCCAAATTTTTTTCATGTCTATTGATGCATGTAATCGCCACCGATGCATCACCGGTCGCTGAGACACGGCTAGAATCAACTATTTTGTTGCAGCAGCAGTTTTCATATATTCTAATGTTTCGTATATATTTTTACTGAAAAATATCATATGTATAAACGCAATTAACCTGCTTTTTTATTTTTATACTATTTCTAACCAATCTGTCATATCAAACTAGAACTACAAAACATCTACCTGAACTAAACAGGTAATTTGCAAAATTTTTTCACGGGTCAGTTTGTCATCCTAAAATCTTATAATATTTTTTTACAGTTATTTTATTATCAGAATTAATATTCCTATCTTCATAGACTATCACACTTACGATTCGTTCTTTTATTAAAATGCTTTAAGTATGTGTATGTATATATATATATATATATTTAGATCTGTATATCTATTCTAATTTGTTTCTCCTAAAATTTCGAACAATTTTTTAACCGTATTAACAATATTCAGAAATAATTGAAACATTTAATTTCATTGTTACAGTATCATTGAATTCTTTGTAATATTTTTTCTTTTACAACAGCAAGTTGAATGATGAGTGCATTTACTGACGTTCGACCTTATATCTCTCTAATAAAAACACGTGGTGCGTTGGTTTGTTTGTTGAATGGGCTCAAATTTATATTTTAGCTGCTATTGGTGAAGAGCGAACCACGTGCTGTGCCGGGTGGCTGCGAGCAGCCGATGTTGGTCGCTACAATCTAGCGGAAAAGATTTTAACTAACAACTGTATGACAAATTGCATTTTGCACTATATGCAGTATGTTGTGTGCGTTAACATTTATTATACTTGCTATTTTTTACAATTTGTTAAAAAAGAAACTACTGTAGACATAAGTCTTTTGACATTTTTTATAAAAGTAAGTAAGTATAGAAGCAACAAGTTTTTTGATACAAACGATGTATATATATATATATATATATATATATATAAAATATGTAAATGTATTAATCCTTTCACTTCAATATATTTCTGTCACCATGGAAACAAATATAATTTAGAAAAATTACTAATCTTTTTCCTCCTCTATGAATCATGAGACTTTGCCGTTGGTGAGGGGGCTTGAGTGCTCAGGGATACAGAGTAGCTGGACCGAAGGTGCAACCATATCGGAGAGGTATCTGTTGAGAGCCAGACTAAGGAATGATTCCTGAAAGAGGGCAGCAGCTCTTTCAGTAGTTGTTAGGGGCGTGAGTCAGGACGACTTAAACGGCCGTATCAACATCACTCAGTCCTCTGAGTACTGCGCAGCTGAAAGCAATGGAAAACTACAGCTGCTTTTTTTCCAAGAAAATGTGGCTCTCTGCATTTTCACATAGCAATAATGGAGGCGCCTTCCTTGGTAAAATATTCCGGAGGTAAAATAGTCCCCCGTTCGGATCTCCGGGTGGGGACTACTAAGGAAGGGGTCACCAGAAAATTAAAAAATAACATTCTACGAGTCGGGGCGTGGAATGTTAGAAGCTTGAAAAAGGTTGGTAGGCTAGAAAATTTAAAAAGGGAAATGGGTAGGACAAATGTGGATATAGTAGGAATTAGTGAGGTTCGGTGGGAAGAGGAAGGCGACTTTTGGTCAGGTGATTTTAGAGTAATTAACTCAGCGTCAAATAATGGGCAGGCAGGAGTAGGTTTCGTGTTGAACAAGAAGATTGGGAGGAGAGTGGAGTATTTCAAAACGCATAGCGATAGAATCATTGTAATAAGGATAAAATCAAAACCTAAACCGACAACGATTGTTAACGTCTATATGCCTACAAGCGCCCATGATGATGATGAGGTAGAGTGTGTATACGAAGAGATTGATGAAGCAATTAAACACGTAAAAGGAGTTGAAAATTATATAACAGTTGGAGATTGGAATGCAAGCATTGGAAAAGGCAAGGAAGGAAATATAGTGGGTGAATACGGGCTGGGCAAAAGGAATGAAAGAGGGGACCGACTTATAGAATTTTTCACGAAGTATAATTTAGTAATTGCCAACACCCAATTTAAAAATCATAATAGAAGAATATACACTTGGAAAAAGCCAGGCGATACTGGAAGGTATCAGATAGATTATATCATGGTTAAGCAAAGATTTAGAAATCAACTCGTTGACTGCAAAACTTACCCTGGAGCAGACATTGATAGCGACCATAATTTGGTGATAATGAAATGTAGATTGGGGTTTAAAAACCTGAAGAAAAGGTGTCAGATGAATCGGTGGAATTTAGAGAAGCTTGAGGAAGAGAAGGTAAAAAAGATTTTTGAGGAGGACATCGCAAGAGGTCTGAGTAAAAAAGATAAGGTAGAAAATATAGAAGAAGAATGGGAGAATGTTAAAAAGGAAATTCTTAAATCAGCAGAAGCAAACTTAGGCGGAATAAAGAGAACCGGTAGAAAACCTTGGGTTTCAGACGATATATTGCAGCTGATGGATGAACGTAGAAAATATAAGAATGCTAGTGATGAAGAAAGTAAAAGGAACTATCGGAAATTAAGAAATGCTATAAACAGGAAGTGCAAACTGGTGAAAGAAGAGTGGATTAAAGAAAAGTGTTCAGAAGTGGAAAGAGAAATGAATATTGGTAAAATAGACGGAGCATACAGGAAAGTTAAGGAAACTTTTGGGGTACATAAATTAAAATCTAATAATGTGTTAAACAAAGATGGTACACCATTATATAATACGAAAGGTAAAGTCGATAGATGGGTGGAATATATTGAAGAGTTATACGGAGGAAATGAATTAGAAAATGGTGTTATAGAGGAAGAAGAGGAAGTTGAGGAGGATGAAATGGGAGAAACAATACTGAGATCTGAATTTAAGAGAGCATTAAAAGATTTAAATGGCAGAAAGGCTCCTGGAATAGACGGAATACCTCTAGAATTACTGCGCAGTGCAGGTGAGGAAGCGATTGATAGATTATACGAACTTGTGTGTAATATTTATGAAAATGGGGAATTTTCATCAGACTTCAAAAAAAGTGTTATAGTTATGATACCAAAGAAAGCAGGGGCAGATAAATGTGAAGAATACAGAACAATTAGTTTAACTAGTCATGCATCAAAAATCTTAACTAGAATTTTATACAGAAGAATTCAGAGGAGAGTGGAAGAAGTGTTAGGAGAAGACCAATTTGGTTTCAGGAAAAGTATAGGGACAAGGGAAGCAATTTTAGGCCTCAGATTAATAGTAGAAGGAAGATTAAAGAAAAACAAACCAACATACTTGGCGTTTATAGACCTAGAAAAGGCTTTCGATAATGTAGACTGGAATGAAATGTTCAGCATTTTAAAAAAATTAGGGTTCAAATACAGAGATAGAAGAACAATTGCTAACATGTACAGGAACCAAACAGCAACAATAACAATTGAAGAACATAAGAAAGAAGCCCTAATAAGAAAGGGAGTCCGACAAGGATGTTCCCTATCTCCGTTACTTTTTAATCTTTACATGGAACTAGCAGTTAATGATATTAAAGAACAATTTAGATTCGGAGTAACAGTACAAGGTGAAAAGATAAAGATGCTACGATTTGCTGATGATATAGTAATTCTATCCGAGAGTAAAAAGGATTTAGAAGAAACAATGAACGCCATAGATGAAGTCCTACGCAAGAACTATCGCATGAAAATAAACAAGAACAAAACAAAAGTAATGAAATGTAGTAGAAATAACAAAGATGGACCGCTGAATGTGAAAATAGGAGGAGAAAAGATTATGGAGGTAGAAGAATTTTGTTATTTGGGAAGTAAAATTACTAAAGATGGACGAAGCAGGAGCGATATAAAATGCCGAATAGCACAAGCTAAACGAGCCTTCAGTAAGAAATATAATTTGTTTACATCAAAAATTAATTTAAATGTCAGGAAAAGATTTTTGAAAGTGTATGTTTGGAGTGTCGCTTTATATGGAAGTGAAACTTGGACAATCGGAATATCTGAGAAGAAAAGAATAGAAGCTTTTGAAATGTGGTGCTATAGGAGAATGTTAAAAATCAGATGGGTGGATAAAGTGACAAATGAAGAGGTATTGCGGCAAATAGATGAAGAAAGAAGCATTTGGAAAAATATAGTTAAAAGAAGAGACAGACTTATAGGCCACATACTAAGGCATCCTGGAATAGTTGCTTTAATATTGGAAGGACAGGTAGAAGGGAAAAATTGTGTAGGCAGGCCACGTTTGGAGTATGTAAAACAAATTGTTGGGGATGTAGGATGTAGAGGGTATACTGAAATGAAACGACTAGCACTAGATAGGGAATCTTGGAGAGCTGCATCAAACCAGTCAAATGACTGAAGACAAAAAAAAAAAAACTAATCTTTTTTTAAATGAATATCTTAAACTACTTGTTATTTTCACAAACATGAGGATACAAATATATTAGGGGTCCACGAGGATCTTTTCCCCTGCAAGATAGTCGGGCGAGCGATTTGAGTCCTGACCGGCTAGTATTTCATAATAATAAATATATATATATATATATATATATATATATATATATATTCAATTTTTACTTTTGTAGAAGAGGAGAAATCACCGTAAATTTACTCTTCTTAATTACTAAATATCAATTCTAACTAAGAAGAGAAAGTAGGAATGAGGAAGTGGGTTAGGAGTCGTCAAAAACAAAAACAAGGGAATAAATAATGGTTGGAATCTTGCCGTTTACAAATATTGTAACCATGATTTTGAAGTGACAATAAATCCAAAAAAAGTTATCATTTATCTTGGTTTGTAATTCATTTCTAACAATCATGTTGGAATAAGATTTTATTTCTAATTCATTATATAATAACGAAACTATTCATCACATGGTTGCAAAAAATATTAAGTACACTAAATATTTTGTAGTATTTACTTTTACTACTTTTCGAACCCCTATGACTTATGAAACAATTGCAAATAATTTTGCTATATTTTTATTTTAGCGTAATAGCGTAATGGAAGAAATCATCATAGTATATTACAAAACCTAATAGTGATGGTATTAATATTACGATAAAGTAAGCTAAATTTTTCTATCATGAAAAACTAATTAATGATTTCAATAAACTGCAAAAAGTAATATAGAATATTACAATAAAAAAATTACATAACATTAATCCTGAGAGCTTTTAATATGTTTTTCATTAAGACCTGTCATATTTTATCACAACTATTACTTCTAGGTTCAGAATTTCCCGCAATTATGAAAACAGCGGTTTAAAGGAGGCCTTTTCATTTGTATTGTATTTTAGATGAATTGAAACAGAAACTCATTAACGAATAGTAAATGTTCTAGTAACTTTTCTTTGATTAAAATTGTAGTAAAACATGCATGTCAATTAAAATTTACTTCTGTAAAACCTTTAACCAATCAATGCCTTCAACATCCTGCTAATCCTAATTTACTTACTGAAGACAGCGATTTCGTGTACTATTTATCTATTAAAAGGGAAATAAAAATCATATGGTCAATCCAATTATATCCCACGTATAGTGTTCTGCAGGGATAAGAGGGGAAACGATTTTTCACTCCTTATTTTATGGGTAGTGTGTCAAATTATTTATTCAATTAGTAGCATATTTGTGCTTCCTGTACGAAGTACAGGAAGCACAAAGTAAGTCTAGATGGATTCTGGATGGTGAAAATGGATATTTTCACCATCCAGAATACTTTCTCCTGTTTAGCCTTCGGGAACCACCGTTCAGTTGTTACTTCAGAGGATGAATGAGGATGATTTGTATGAGTGTAAATGAAGTGTAGTCTTGTACAGTCTCAGTTCGACAATTCCTGAGATGTGTAGTTAACTGAAACCCAACCACCAAACAACACCAGTATCCACGGTCTAGAATTCAAATCTGTTAAAAATAACTGACTACTAGGACTTGAATGCTGGAACTCTTGACTTCCAAATCAGCTAGTTTGGGAAGACACGTCCACCACTAAACCAACCCAGTGGGTTGAATCCATTTTAACTAGTTTCGAATCTGACTTCATGTCCTTTTTTTAATTTGAACTTATTGATTTATTAATAATTATTAACCACTGATTATAAAAAAACTTTTACAATAAATATTAATTCAATAATAACAATTAAAAAAAAAAAAAAAAAAAAAAAATACACGTTATTGAAAAAAAAAATTTATGTACTTTTCATTTAAAAAAATAATGTGTATATGTAATTTAGTATGCGTACAAGGAAGTCATGTAACGTCCATATCAATTTTTTTTGTTTTAGTAAAGTATTTGACCAGAGCAAAAAACGATTTACTGCTGTAGAATCTATCATATTATTAACACTACACTATTCTGATCAAATTTATGAAGCCATAATTGAGAGATATAATACAAGCAGTAATGTATTATTGATTCTTGTTGTTGTTGAAGTTAGCTACAAAAGTAGTTCTTTGGTTAATATTATTCATTATTTTTACAAACAATTAAAAATTCTTTACACAGCTAACTAACTGACGAATAAGATCAGCAAAAGTACTAATTAGCTATATTTGCTAATGATGAAATGTTAGAAATATTTTATTTCATTTTAATAAGTTATTTTGAAGTATTTGGCTTAGAAATATGAAATGTATAGCTTTATCTTGTAAAATTAATCACTTTATTATTATAAAATTATCCTAGTTTGCAAAAGATCAGATACTGCAAGTATTGTCATCAATATACCTTTCATTTCTTCGATAGTATAATTTAAAAGTTTCAAAATTTGCTTATTCCTTAACTTGTAGCTATTTATTACCTTTCTCAATTATAAGTCAAACTGGAATTGTTAAAAAATATTTCTGAGGGTTATAAAAGAGCGTTTCTAGTAATATTTCTTTGTAAATATCACTGAGACTATATAAATAAAATTATTGAATTAAAAATACGTTTAGGTAGATTTCATAAGAAAGCTACCTATTGTAATGGGTACCATGATTCGACTTTGACATATCTTTGCGTTTCACAACCCCAGACCCCAAAACCACCGTTAGTTCAAAAGTTTATATATATATATATATATATATATATATATATATATATATATCACGTTCTAGTGTACATGGTAACTGGCGTAATTTTCGCCAATCATTTTCAAATTGATAAATAAAATATAACGACCCAAAATCTCGGACAAGTTGCTAATGGGCAAAATCGGACCATGGTGGTGGAAATGGGGGGCTTTTTCGAAAAAAAAACAAAATTTTGCTATAACTTTCTCATTAATTAAAATATCGAAATGGTTTAAAGTTCCTACTATTCTTTGGAAAAGTACCTAAAACTTGTCATAATAATTTTTTTAATACCAGCGACCATTGGCCCAGGGAGTGGAAAAAATGGGGTTTCGAAGACAAACAAATTATACCTTCTTTAATAGGCGCAGTATCGAATCGGTTTAAAGTGGCCGTTAGTTCTCTAAACATTACTTAAAACTTTTGTATGAAACAATTTTTGTTATGACCAACCCGTTATTGAAGGATGACCAAAATATTACTGAAATTATAAGAAGATTGGGCTTGTCGTATGCTAAATATGCGACTCTTTTTTCAGAAAAATAGATACCGTATAACTTTCTTATTAAGTAAAATATGGAATTCTAAGTTACACGTGAAACTTTTTTTCACATGCAAGTATTGTCGTATTTGGAAAATTTGAAGTTTTTCCTAACTTTAAGGTGGAAATCATTTTTATCCCCTACTTAGCACCGGTGAAATCTACTTCCGCCTTCTCGCTTGCCGAAAGGAATTTTTCTAAATTTATTTTCTAAAATTCATATAAATTTATTTATACGTTACGTACTACTTTCAACATAAATAGTTTATAAAAAATTATATGTTTTGACGAAAAATATGTACTTGTTTTAAAAAAAAAGCTATGTAAATAAGATACATATTAAAGGAATTTTCTTCTTTACTTTGAGGAATTTTAATATTTATTTGAATTTATTAATATTTTAAAGATCCACACAATCATTTAAAGATTTAATTGTTTAACGATTAATGAACATTGTTTTTTGCTTGCTAATATACAGATATTCATTGCAATATTACTTTAATAATATTATTTCATTATTTTCAACAAAAAATAAATTAATATACTGTTTAATACAATTTACTGATTTCTTACAGAAATTATTGTTAAATGCTTTACTTATAAAGTATATATAAATAAAAAAAAAACATTATTTCATTTACAGCGATAAATTAAACAGATGAGTTTGTTAGGAAACCGTAGGAAATATAAACTGAAAATTTTTTTATTATCAAATAGGCAAAACACTCATAAAAAATAGAAATAAAGCAAAATACTTTAAAATTAAATTTTTATCTATTTTATTTAACATATCTTATCTTTTATAAATAAATCAGAAAAAGTATAGAGAATTTCTTAATGAATGGTTTTGCAAGTTCATAGACTAAAACGTTTTAACTGAATTTGAAAAGTACCAAATTACTTTTATTAAATGAAGAGGTTGATTTATTCAATTCATTAGCCATTATTTATTGAGAATTAAAAAATTAAATTCATAATTACATTTCTATTACTTGCACTTGAAATCTATTAATTTTCTTTTAAAATTCTTTCACGTTTTATAAACAAAAAAAGGAATAATTTATTAAAGGGTTTCTTACTTAAATCATTATTACTTTATTTAAAAGCATCTGAAGTTCATACTTTATTATGGAATATCAAGATCACGTAGTTTAAAACGAAGAATATTCCACTATTTATTATACACAATAATTCAAATTTTAATCAATAAGTTCATGTCCGTTTAATTTTCTTGAGTAATGCAAAATTAAATTTATGGAAATATGTGTGGAATGAATTTATTCCATAAGTTATATCGACCGCTTGAGAAGATATGATTACATGTTCTGGTTGAATAATTTTTCTGCAAATTTGCTGATTCAAATTTAGATTCATCATAATAGCTGTAGGGGAAAAAATCATCAATCATCTATTTACGCTATTTATGTAAATTTTGGGAAGAGCACTATAAAAGTATAATTCGTTTTTATGAAATAACATCAACACATGAGCACACAGAAATTAACTAATGCAATTATAAATAATAATCCGGTTTAGCCTTTAATAAGATTATAAATTCTTTTCAGGAAAATAATTTTAAGGTAATTTATATAAGAATCGATGCCATATAATGTGATAATTTCAAAGTATCTCAACATTTTTGAATATGTCTATTTGCAGGTTTGGGGCAATAACTTTAAGTTGATTTCTTTACAGCCAAATTTAAATTTGTGTGTTATTTTTAGCTATAAACACATCATTTTTCTAAATTTTAGATATTACTTACGAATTAAATCTTATCAAATCCGATTGCAGACTATTTTTAAAGGAAGGTTTCATTGGATATATATGAAAACTGTACGTAGTTTTGCGCTACTCATCACTTACCTTCTAGTGGTCATTTCGTTAACCAAAACGTCTAAATACCCATTGAACTAATCATCCATTTTTCTATTTCCTTAAATTAAAAGTTTCTTAGGTTGAACGAGAATGTTCTTAAACAAAGTTTATGCTATTCCTTTTTTACTACCCCTATTCCTTTATGTTATTCCTAAACAAAGAATATACTATTCCTTAGTAAAGATTTCCTAATTAGATACCAAAACTAACCAGTTATCGTGAACGAGATTCTCCCATGGAGAGGGCTCTAATCAATCTTTTCAATGGTGCAGTTTGAAAAGAAATGGTGCAGTTTCCGCGGTCCTTTTGAGGAAAACTCCTCAACAATTCCATTATTTACATTAGCTGGATTTCTTTGGCCGAGCGTCAATTAGTGCATACAGTGTAAAAGAACAATAAATTTTGTTTTGTAAAAAAAGTTAAAATAAATAGGTAAAGAAATCAATTTATTTTAAAGTATTTTTTATATATCTCTTTCTTATGTATTATTTTCCTTGATATTACTAAGTACTGTTTTCAATTCAGTAGAAAAAAAGAATAAATTGAACCACATTGTCTAATAAAAATTCAACAACGACAACCTAACAGCAAATAGGTAATAATGAAAATGAGGCAAAATGAATGTAAGGTCATGAAAAAGAAAGATAAAGGGAACTTAAATTTTAAGTAACCAAAGGTAACAAAGTGAGAAAGTAACAAAAAACTAAATTTTAAGTTACTGAAAATTATTAAAAATTTTTTTTGGGGGTTTTATAATTACAAAAGTAAATGAGGGGGACACTCTTTGAGAAACCTAATACAAAAAGGGTATATAAATGTATTGTTTCTCGCATACAGTTTTACCTCTTACAGTTTTTCGCATAAATTAGATGCGTAAAAACAATCTGAAGAAAAAGAAGCATTTTTCTGCCAAATAGATTTGTTAAAAATAATGATGTTACAATATAGCCGGGTTCAGTACTGAGCAGAGAGAAAGTATCCCTTATAGTTTTGAATATAATATTGAAAATCTGCATTTCGGTGGATTGTGACGTTCAAAAGTATATAGTGTGTCGCATTCAGAGTCAGTGGGAACAGGAAATCATTTCACGTTGGCCTAAAGCCGACTAGAGATGCTTTTTATTCTTGAGGATCGATGCACTATTTTTTAGAGTGAATTTTTCTCATGTAAAAATTTCTAAAAATTATAGATAGACTAACGGATAAAAAAAAAATCATGTTTTTGCTGAGATAAAATATTAGATAAAATATAATTTGATGATATAAAAATGAGGTAAATAATAGTCTAAGTTCGTTGACTATTATTATTGAATCTATTTTGCCTTTTAAATTCCCCTTTTTGTAATAATCAATTAAAATTTCTCTGAAATATTTCTTGTATACAAATTTTCTTTTTGTTAAAATGAAATATAAATTCAGTTTCTCTATTTCATATATAAAAAGCATAAAAAAACCGCAAGTTTTTGCAACATATAATTAATATTTTCCAATAGATGTGTCTTAAAAATTATAAACTTTTTAACTACAAGTAGAATTAAAACCATTAACTGTACGCTTTTAGTATAATAACAATTAGATAGCATCTACGTAAACATCCTGCTACGAAGAAAAACTTAGATGCTTCATTTTATATGATTCGTTATCTTAGGATATTTCCTAAAAAAAATTAGTAATTAACGGAAATGATATTAATGTTTGTAGAACCTTTGGTTTTTTCTTTTCTTTCCGTAGCGGGAGGAAAAAGCTCTGCCAGCCGCCATCAGGCCCGCACTGACGGCAGTGCGAGGCTCTCACCCGATAAAAAACCTCCCCTCCTATCATGCAGGGGCCGGATCTAAGCCATATGGTATGTACAGCCCCTACATGATCACCCAGGCACTCTACTATCCGAATCCGTATGACCGGTAGGCGTCCCCAGGGGGTGATCGACGAGGGACGACTCCGAGGAGCTCCCGCCACCCCTCCTCAGAAGATCATCACCCCTTGATCATCCGTCATCAAACTCCACGTCTCTATAACTCCACGCATCTGCTCAGCCTGTTGTCGCCTCTCTTCATTGGCCTTCTCTCCTATCACTGATGTGATCGTAGTCGGGACACATTCCCATTTGTTGCTATTACTGAACATCACCTCGATTATATTGTTGGCCCCCTCCACACCCAGATCCTCGAGCACTACGCTTAAGTTGCGCCATATAGGGCAAAAAAACACCACATGCTCTGCTGTATCCAATCCGCCGCAATCGTAACAGGGACTTGTATGGCATCTGCCCATCCTGTACTAATAGTTCCGAAAACATCCATGTTCAGACAGGAACTGGGTGAATTCGTAGCCTGTGTTACAATGCTTTCGCTCCACCCAGTTCCTGACGTCGCTTATGAGCCCATAGATCCACCTTCCTTTGTCCGAATCTCGCCATCTATCACGCCAAGCCATGTAAAGACCGTCAATTGCTTCCTTTCTGTCCCGTCCATTCACTATTGAAGCTCCCATATGAGCTTGTAAGTCTATGGGCGGTACTCCAGCTATAACCGATGTCGGCTCGGCGCTGATCGTACGATACCCTGCGATGATATGTAAGTTTAGCCTACGTTGTTGCATAACCAAACGCCTCACGTTCCTCGCCCGTGACAATGCTCCCAGCCATACAGGAACTCCATATAACACCATCGAAGAGTGCACACTGGCCAACAGTTTCCTCTTACCCGTTTGAGGACCGCCCTTATTCCTCATCATTTTGCTGAGCACCTTCACCAAATTTTCGCCCTTTCTCGTCGCCTCCTCAACATGTATAAGGTTCTCAAAGGACTGAAAACCTTTAGTTTAAAAGTATTTTTTTTACTAATAATAATTATTATTTTTTTTTTTTAGTTTTGAGAACTCGATAAATATATAATAATTTATTTTTCTCTATAAATTTTCCAAACGTTTCGGTATAAGAAATATGTTTAAAAATCTTAAGAGTAATCTCCATTTGCGGCTGCTAAATCGGGGCTGAATATCGTTAAGTGTCCTGAGACGGTCGTCTCAGAGTAAGTATTTTTGAAGTTAACTCATTAACAATGCAGGAAAAAGTTCATATTATCTAGAATGGTTACCCTCAATAGAGAAAAATGTCCGAATTTTATTTACGCAATATATAAAATATTATACTATATTTACGCAATGTATATATAGCAAAAATTGATATTTCTAAATGCTGACATGAAAGAAATAACACAAGTAACATATTTTCTTAACTCATAGATATAGATTTTGCCCCGTTTGGATTAGGAATATGAGGTAATAGTTACCTTTTATTTGTTTGTAACTTAATGAACGCTAACGTAATAGAAATTTGAATGTTAACAGAAAATTGGACAACGTTAATTTCAACAGGGTTAATTAACAAATGAAGTTACATACTGCTTAGACAGGTTGTCTTCAGAAAGGGGATCAACGACAAACAGTAACTGTCCTAACAATCTAATAACAGTCAATAGAAATGAGCAGGATCAGTTTTACTCGTATAATCTCCTCTTCGTTTCTCCGTTCTCTTTCATTACCTACCCCTGCAGTCAATCAGTTTTCTCATAAAATGGATTAATGGAGTCATAGCAAAACGACAAGTTAGTTACCATAATGGTAATAAATTATTCTACAAATCTTTGTTAGTTTTTGAGCTAAAGTAAAATATATTCGATTTTAAATGTTTGTTTACAGAAATAAAAAAAATGTTTTCTCTACTCCAAAGAGTCTATTTTTAAGATTTATTGGGATTTTTAAGGAATATGTTTACAGTGTGCAGGTATAAAGGTATTTTCTTCTCAAATTGTTTAATTGTATGACTTGAATCTAATTATTTCAAAAGAAATTTTTTGATAGAAAATATTTAAGAATTTTTTTTTAACTTCATAATAATAACCTGTGGAATTTAAATATATTTCTACTTTAATTTGAAACAGCGTATCTACTTATTAATATTTCAAAGTATAAATCTTGATGAATGATATTTTTGGGAAAAAAAGCGATAATTTTGATGAATGTTTTGAAACAACAACAAACACTATCTTCTAGTAACTTACATCATTTTAATTATTGAAAGTTTCAGTAGTGTGGTCTTCAATACTTTTCAAGTATTTATTCTACCTTGTACGAAGTAAAGTAAGTATTGTGATCGCAAGAAGTTTTGGTTTTTAGATTTCAACGGAAATATCCATTTTGACTAGTTTCGGCGTGACGTCTGTACGTACGTATGTATGTATCTGTCATAACTCAAAAACGACTGATCGGAGGATGTTGAAATTTTGGATTTAGGACTACAGTAACATCTAGTTGTACACTTCTTTTGATTTCAAACGACTGAACAAAAGAGTGACGAAAAAAGCCAAAATCCAAAAAAATGGAAATTTGGACTTTTGTCTTAACTGCAGTAATAAGCCCTCGTTGAGAGCTTTTCAAGATATCATAAATGGTATTTATTTTCATTTGTTTCAGAGTTATAGCCAAATAATATTTTAATTAATAAAATATTTGAATCTTACAAAGGGACTCACGTCGGTTCGAATTAGTTTTCATCTCCTTATTTTTTAATTTATTTTTTGAAAATTTTTTTAAAATTTAAATATATTGATTTAATAATTATTAACCCGTGATTGTAAACAAAAAAAATATTACCATAAATAGTAGTAATTCAATAATAACAATACAAATAAAATATAAAAAAATCAGAAGTTATAAGAGATAAAATTTTATGTACTTTTAAAAATGTGTATATGTAATTTAAAAGGCATCATTACATTTGTGTACTAGAAATAGATTTGGTGAAATATCTCATTATTAATTGAAAATTATAATTTAGAATTGTATTATTTATGGATTTGCTAATTTAATCTTTGTTTAATTTTATTTAATTATTCTGAAAATTCTGTTTAATTTTATCTACGAGAACATTAAAGTTAACTACAGAGTTACTTAAAAATAGACCCTCATAAAAACAACATATACACTGAGGCATACATGCCTGATCTTTAATAAATTACAAAAGATTCTTATCTTTCAGTTCATTACTCCTCTGATATTGCCGAATAATATTCTCCATAAGTCGGAGTTGATCATCATTCAATTTGTTTGTTTTTTGTTACCAATCATTAAATCGCCCTTTGATTTGATGTAATTCTTCTGATCTTAATTTGTGTACACGTTCTCTAATTTTCAACATTGACTCGCTTTATATCCATCATCCTCTCTTCACTATTTTTATTCTTTCCTTGGTCTTAACACTTTCTTTCTCTTTATATTTACCATCTTCTCTTAATGCTTTTATTCTTTCTTTGTTTGCAACATTTTCTTCCTGTTTAATTTTGTTTGTTTGCAACATTTTCTTCCTTTTTATTTTTTTTTATGGGTTGAACATTTTCTTCCTCTTTATATTTATCATATTCTCTTAATCTTTATATTTTTTCTTTGTTTGTAACATTTTCTTGGTTTGCAACTTTTTTTTTTATTCTTTCTTTGATTTTAAAATTTTCTTCATATTTATCATCTTCTCTTTATTTTTATTATTCTTCCCTTTTTGTTAACATTTTCTTCCCCCACATATTCATATTCTTGTCGTTTTTTTTGAGATATTTTTTCATGTTATCTTTCTTTTTTCTGTTGATTGTTTTATTTCAATTTTTGATTATTCACCAAGTAATCCAATAATAAAAACAGATTATTATACACCGTAAGGTCAAAATTAACACTTTTAACCAGTATACAGGAGTTTACATAACGAAATAGTTCAATTATAACTAACTTTTATTTATACCTCACACCAGAAATCTTAAAATTTGTTACAAATTATCTCACGAAGATACGAATTATACTGATCTAGTAATACCAGAAATAAAGGATATTTTACTCTATCCGAATATTTCATGTAAGTTTGTAAGATTAATGATTATATAAATATTTGATGTAATTAAAAACTAATATTTCAGCATTTGTGTAACTTTTCTTTCTTTTTTCCTGTTTACCCTCCGGTAATTACCTTTCAGATAATACTTCAGAGGATGATATGTAAGAGTGTAAATGTAGTGTATAGTCTTGTACAGTCTCAGTTCGACTATTCCTGAGATGTGTAGTTAATTGAAACTTAACCACCAAAGAAAACGGTATCCACGATCTAGTATTCAAATCCGTGTAAAATTAACTGACTTTACTGGGACTTGAACGCTGGAACTCTCGACTTCGAAATCAGCATTTGTGTAACTCCCCATTTTATTAAAGAATTGGAGGATCGTATCTCACTTTCAAATGAAATAAGTTTAAATGAAGTGCAGAAAAAAATGTGTATATTAAAATAATTTAATTGGCATACAAGGAAATCATGAGGTGTCCACATCAGATTTTTAAAAAAGTAAAAGTTTGAAGTATTTTGTTTTACGAATAATTTAGAAAATAAAATTATGATTGTTGCGTTTAGATCAAATTGAAGTACTTTTGTAACTCACTTTGTATGGAAAATGATTTGTTTTATGTTCCGTGAATTATATAATAAAAATTTGATTGAAAAAAAATTAACTGTCGTTATAAATATCTATAATATTATAAATATAATATTTTATTATTATAATATATATTATATATATATATACATGTATATTATAATTATTATTATATAATATAATATTATTTATATAATATTATAAATATCTACAAATATATTTATAATATTTTTTTTGTAATTTCATAATAAGTTATGTATTTTGAGTAAGTTATGTAAGCTAGTAACTCTTCTTCTGCTGCTAAAATTTAACCATTGCTATGTATACTGATCGATACGAAGTAATGTTTAATGCATTGTAAAAGTACTTCTATTACAATATGAAAGGAAACAAATTTACCGGAAGGGTGTGAGTCTCTTTGGGTGGCAAAGAAGGAGCGTTCTCCCCATCGTACCGCACAGACTAGAGAAATTGGCCCCCAGGCTGCAATCTGCGTAATTCAGAAAGTCAACAAACTGTCACTGTGAGAAGTCGCTCTGAGCGACTTACATTATCTGAGCCTGTCAAATAGGACCCCAGCGACGTCAACAGAACGGTCTCCCGAATCTCTACCACCTAATCTTATAAAATCGGTATTGAATGAAGCTGCCTTATTGAAAATATTTCCAATTAGTTGTAATATTACTACTAATAATATACATTAAGAAAAGTTTTATTTTTTTTTATTATTAAGAAAGAAACATTTCTCTAAATGTTACACACTACTCTATATAAAAGGCGTAATAACTTGGTCTTTCATAGTTTAAATTATATTATTTAAAAAATTAAAATATATTTCTCAATGTATCCTTCATACGATAAACTCGAGTGCATCATCCGCTCACGTACAGTAGATGTTTCTATTATTCCACGATGTAAACTTTATGCGACTAAGATAAATTTTCTGAGCAAACTTCTACATAAAATTTTAAACTAAAGTAGTTACATAAAGCAACTATATAAACTTTATTGAAATAATATTAATATAACCTTCTAAGCGACGTTGAACAGCCGCTTGAGTACCTACTGATCGTATTTTACACGCATTTTAACGGCTAATTCTTTAGAATTTACAAACTATAATTTTACTTTTTCCTAATAGTTCTATGAGATACTGCTAATTATTAATACGATTACTAAACAAAGAAAATTATAAGTTCGAAATATATTCTTATCATGAATAACTACAGTTATGATTTTAAATAAACAGTGATTTTGACGTTAGGTTTTAGTTCTTACGTTTTATGTTGATGTAAGTATCTTAGTTGAACGTATTAAGTAAAATACGAAAAAAATTAATAAGTCAATCAAAGCATGATTAATAGAAATATTGTAAATTAATCAACAAATGTATTGTTTTAAAGGGAAAAGTTTATTTTCTCCAATTAATAATATTTTTACCGTACTCAGCAGATTAAGAGCAAGTAGTCAAACATAATAAAAATACTGTAGGATTAATTAAGTTTTTTTAATTACTCTGAACTGTTAGCTTATATTTCAGCTTAGTCAGATTGAAATTGCTTATCTGTAGTTACCTAACTTTTCCTCCAAACAATTTGTCAGATTTTATAATTTTTAGAATTGTGTAAAAATAGGCATCTTTCTCATAATTGGAAAAAACAAATTGCAAATAAAGTGACTCGCTTTACTTTGTTTCTAACCAGTGAAATATAACTAAGATTTAATTTTGCATAAAGAGTATTTAAATACTAATAACTGTTAGTTACGAATTAATAATGATTAAACTTTATTGATTATAATAAATAACAAACAGCTGGAAAAGTATTGCATGATTTCCGTGCTATTATTAGTAAAAATTAAATGAGAGAGTCAAAAACGATTATATATTTTCCAGAGATGGAAAATAAATTTTAAGAAACATTTTTTAACAAATATTTTTATATTGGTTAACTTAACAAATTTACTTAATATAGTTTTCTCTAAATCGAACACTATCTTCAATAAAGGCTATAAAATATGAAAAAAAACTTATCCAAAAAAACTTTTTCATATTAGGAGCGGGTTCTGCAATATAAAAAAAATAAAATGCAGTCATTTTTTGATATTGTATATGAAAAGTATAAACTCCCAAAAATACTTTGAAAAATATTTAAATCGAAGGGAGAGAGATAGAACAAAAGAACAAAAAACATATATTTCAATTTTAAGAGGTGGTGGTTAATTTTTGGAAACAATTTTTTTGAATTATTTGTATATGCATTCTAGGTAACAAATGTGCTTTAATAAAGTTTTATCTAAAATACCTCTGAAGAAAATTCAAAATTATTTATCCCCCAACCTCTTAACGAATTAAAAAAAATTCTTCTTAGAGATATTTGAGTCAAATTTTAAAATATCGGTTCCTGAGAAATAAGGCCAAAAGCAGTGACACATACGTACATACATACTCTCATACGTACACATGTATTTTTCGTCTAGATGAATTAGTTTTACCATTAAACGTAATGATTTGCAAAAAAAATAGTTTGATTTTATCACCATATTTTGCCCTTTAATATAGCTATTCCAGTTTTATTGGCTAGGAAAATAAAAAATAAACAATCGATGAAATTCTTTATTTAGTTTTAGTGAATTAGGGCAAAGTTACTTTGAGTGGAATTGGATATAAATAATAATAGCATTGGGCTGGTAAAATGTCTTTAATGAATATGTATGATTTTTCAATAGCTTAGTAGCAGTATTTGACGTGCTGTATGTTAATCTGTTTGGTATGTAATAAAAGGTGTTTGTAAAAGGTACGAAACAAGAATTTTATTATTCTTATTTTTAATAATCATTTACAAGAAAAATATTCTCGAATTCATCTAATACGTAAGAAAATTATTATTCTTCAGGTTATCTGAAAGGTTATGTTAAAACATTGTTCGGCATATCATTCGGGAATTACAAATAAGAAAATAAGTCTGTTTTTGTGAAGAGAGTGAAGATGTCACTTTGAGTCTAAAACCTCTGGGAAGGCTGAGATGTAAAACATAAGAAACCCTTTTGGTACACATACAAGATCGAAATACTTAAAATTTAGCTGGTACATCTTAGCCTGATCTACGCACCTAATTTACAACGGCCAGCTTGTAACTGGTATCACTATATGACTTCCTTCTCTTAAAATTAAACCCCTATCATGAGATTTATTATTCTTTTTAAATATATTTCTTAAGTGCACATGATCCCATAACAATATACTGTTTTAACATTAAAATATATCTATCTCCGGAAAAAATCTTGCAATGCTGAATACGAGTATTTTATACGGTACACTTTTATCTATATAGGTGTTCTTCAACGCAGGTTATTTAATACAAGAAAATTACAAAGGGTTGAATCAAGAACAAAATCGTTGTAACAGGGAACACAAAGTGTAAAATGAAACAAAGGGTGTTAAGTTAACTAAAAGATTTCAACTATATCCGATTCGTAACATTAAACTTCTTTTCTTGATTTACTTCAAAGGAGAAAATAAACTAGTACTTTATCGAAGTTTATTTCGTGCTTGTGAACTTTAGTTTAATTCTAAGATAAATTGTTAACCTACGTGTGATAAGACCTCTACGAAAGTATAAGTTAAATTATAATAATATAAATAAAAAGTTTCTCTGAGTGCGGGATAACGTACAAAATTATTGCTGCGTTATGAATGACGATGTAATTGTTCAGATACTTCCTTCAACTTGAAGTTGCAGTTATATTTTACAAATTAAGTTTGATCGGGCAATAAATTTTTATTCTCTTCATAAAATTTTTATTCATCGTAAATTTATATTATAACCAGTTTTTTTAATTTTATAAATAATTTTCTAATATTTATTAAAAAAAATCAAGTGCAAACGTTGATTTTAAAGCTGGGGATATTTGTCTCATGATTTTTTATGCTTTTATTTGTTTATTTGAAATTTAAAAAAAAAAAATCAGAAAGTATTTTGAGTTATGTTTTAAAATTACTTTAATTATGTTTCCTGTAACCTTGAAAGTCAAAAATAAATAGAAGCATAAGAATTAAACTTACTTGTAAACTTCAAAAATCACAAAGAAATTATTTTAAGTAAATTATTTTCGGATTTAAATCAATATTTACGTGTTTATCGGACCCTTCTGAATGTTTGTTATAAATATTTAACGAATTATTAAGTATTTAAAGATAAATAAATATTTTTAATAATATGTGTTTCGTTCACTTTCCCCAATGAGGAAAACAATAAATTTTCAAAACCGATTGACTTTTTGCACACAGGCAGTATTCACTTAACAGTTTAAGATAAAAAATATGCAAAATTTCCTACGGTGTGTAAAAAATGAAACAATTCTTTCTTTAATTTTTAAAAAATTCAACTAATACTGAGAAGTTATCATGGGGAATAGTCAAGATGGAAACCAGGAAAAGTTTATTTTTATGGATAATTTTGTAATTTAAGATAGTAAAGTTAATTCCAATTTAAATTATTAAAGTAAATTTTAGACAGTTTTTAAAAACGGTTACACAGAAGTAAATGAAAATTATTTTAAAGGGGATGAATTTAGCTTTTAATCACAACCATTAGCCGGCCTCTGTGGCGTGGTGGTATTGTCTCGACCTTTCACCCGGAGGTCCCGGGTTTGAATCTAGGTCAGGCACGACATTTTCAAACACGCTACAAATCACTCATCTCATCCTCTGAAGCAATACTTAACTGTGGTCCCAGAGGTTAAAAAAAAATCACATCCATTAAATATGTTTCTTTTTAAAAACAAATTCTTTTCTTGTTGCTTGATCCATTTACGTCTTTTACTTTTTCATAAGTACATACACGATCTTCAGTAAATGTTGTTACGTGGTCTTTACTTATCACTATTTAATTCTGAAAAAATACGTACTATTCTGATTTTCTAAAAAATTGGCATTAAAAAAATACAAATTTTTGTTACATTTGAATTTTGTTATTATTTTAAAATTTGAAGATGTTAAATAATAATTATTTAATGGAAATAAAAAGAAAGTATGTTTTATGAAATATTAGTGTTACAGTATCATTTTTTATGGAACAAGTTCATTTCTGTAATAATAAAACATTTAAAAAATTTCTGGTATGTAAAAAACAACTATACTTTTTGCATTTATATATTAAAAAAAAGAGATTGGAACAAAAGATTCATAATTCATGACAATTTATTTATTTATGTGAACCACGTTACAGAATAATAGCACAGTAACATGATGTTAACAATACTCTACAGGAATGCCCAGGCATCGGTGCACACTCTGGGGTGTAATTGTAAATGTACCAGTAAATATGTAGCCTTGAAGATACTCAGGCGACCATTTCTGAGACGTGTGGTTAATTGAAACCCAAACACCAAAGTATATACAGTCTACAGTATCCACAATCTAGCACTTAAATCTATATAAAAGTAACTGATTTTACTTGAACCTTAGAACTCTGGACTTCGAAAATCACCTGTTTTTTCGAAGACGAGTTTAACCACTAGACTAACCCGGTGGATTGATTATAATAACATTCTATTTTGATCTCTAGTATTTAAAAATCGGTTGTCGGATTTCTACAAAATTTTATTACAGGATCTCAACTATTTTTCTTCACTCATGAATAATTTTTTATTCCAAGCTCTGAACGAAGGAACGCAATAATCATTCATTACAAGACTGAAGTGTTCTTTCCCGTAATGCTGTACTAGATTTATATTTTTATTAGTTGTTCCTAATAACCGTAACAAATAATTTAGTTCTGAAATCCATAGAAATGCTGTGCGTATGGCATTATTCATAAGTTGTTATATTTTTTTAGTATTATAAAAAGTATATTTTAGAATACATATTTCTTCTTACTGCGATCTTATGGAGCTTGGATTCATACAGTACATGGCTATACTCACTACTTTATTTGTATATTGTGAAATGTTTTTCGTTGTTTGCAGGGAACCAAAACAATTATATTTTAAATTAACGAAATTCTTTCGTTTGGAATTCGTGTTACAATTCGCAAAATAAAATGTTTTATTTCATAAAATATATTTCATACTGTTAAATACTTACTGGAATTGATTAGGTTAATAATGTTAAAAATTAACTGTTAAAATAATAGTGTTGATTAGAGTTTATTTAAAAAGTTATTCGTTGTTTATTAGAGATTTTGTTGAAATATAAAATAAATAAATTCTTCAGGTTACTCTGCTTTGAAATAGTTGAGTACTTCAGAAGAGAATATTCTAACAGAGAAGATTTTAAATATTACTTACGTATTTATCGATCAAATACATCACCAAAACCTTTCTTACCCCTCTGCATTGACTACCTTTAAACCTAAACAAAACTGAATTTTTTGTTTTTCTAATGATTTTATTCTACAATATTAACAATCATGAAATGAAAAGTACAGTGGCCAACATGTAAATATGTATTTATAACGAAATGACAGTTCATTAAATTCAATAAATATTTTATAAAGGATAAGAAAAAAGTAAAGAGCAGAGGCTACTGTAAGTGAAATTTACATTTAATATTTTTTTTTGTATGTGATATAAAAATTTTTACCAATTACATAGAGAAATTTATTCGTATATCATTTTCTACATGTGACAAAGAACAAACAATAAATTTGCTTACCTCACTGTTAATTAAATTGTGATTTTTTTGTCTTTAATGAAATACCGTAAAATTAAAAAAAAAATATTCCATGGTGTATGTTTAATGAAATATTTGTTTCAACATATTACTAATAAGTATCATTATAAAAATCTTTTTACATACAAAAAGAAAGGAAATAATTACTTTGTAATTCTTTCAAAGTTTATTTTCCATAATTCCGCATTTATTTCCCTAAAAAATTTATTTGCTATTTTCTAAAAATTTATGTACATTTTTATTTCCTTGTACGAAGTAAAGGAAGTATTATGATGACAAAAACTTTTGGTATTCAGGTTTCAATGGAAATATCCATTTTGACCATCCTTAAATGCATTTTGATTAGTTTCGGCGTGACGTCTGTACGTAAGTACGTATCTCGCATAATTTAAAAGATGATTTAGCCGTAAAATGTTGAATTTTTGTATCTAGGACTGTTATATCTATACTGTTCCTTTTAATTTCAATCAAATGGACCAAAAGTGTCCATAAAAATCCCAAAATCTAATAAAATTTGGTGTTTGGATTTTTTTAAATTGCGGTAATAAGCTCCCATTAAGAGGTTTTCAACGATATATCATAAGTGGTACTTATTTTTATTGGTTCCAGAGTTATAACCAAATAAAATTTTAATGCAATGAAATATTTGGATCACGCAAGGCGAAGGCACATCGGTTAGAATCCGACTTCATTTCATTTTTTTTTATTTATATGTACTGATTTCTTAATAATTATTTACCTCTGATTGTAAAATCACGTGTATGTGTAATTTAATAGGCGTAAAAGTTAGTCATGTGGTGTCCACATCAGATTTTTCCCCTCATATAACAGCACTAGTCTTGAGAAAGTTGCTAGATAAAAGATGCAAAGGTTATTACGCTAATTTACTCGTGCACAAAAAATACGACATATCTACAATATTTCAGTCTGTTTTTTTTTTTAAATTTTAGTAGAATTATTACTTTGGAGACTAGAAAATTTATAAATATTTGGAATTAATGTAATAATGAATATATGAAAAACATATTTCTTGATAGAAATTTTAGTTTATAAAATTATAATTTTTTTCCGAATTAAACTACTAAAATAATGCAAAAAATTGTTTACTAATGATTTTTTTTTTGTAATGTCATCATGTTAATGTTTTTAATTTCAATCAGTGCAAATTGTTCTTATATTTAATATGTTTAAGTAATAATTTGTATGTAGAACACATCTATAAATATATAATTTACATACAATACTTATAATAGTGGATCAATAAAAAGTAAGATAGGAAGTCGCGTGAGTTTAGAATGCGTTTCTGTATGCGTGCAGCACAGGACGTGTTTTTGCCAAATAATTATTCCACGGGACGCTGTAATTCAGTCGATATTATGCAGTGAAGCCTGTTATTCTTTTTTCTTTATTTCTGTAGAATTGTTAGGGTAATACCGCTTATAATGCCGTTTGGCACGCACAAACGTTTACATAAAAAATTTACTGTAAAAATAATTTACAACAAAACATTTAAATTTAGTTCCTTCATTCCCTAGAAGAGTAAATGCCAAGCTTGTGAAAGTAAATTATTAGTCTATGTTTATTTTCAGTTAAAAAATGTTCAATGGACTTAATTATTTATGTTTTTCAGAAAGTAAATCATGAGAGTTCTTTACAATTTAAATTATCCCCTTTCATAATTTTTTTATGTTTTGCATTAATTTACACTTCTGCACCGCATTTTGTTTACAGAGATCGCTTTTTTAACAGTTTTTCCTGAGCTTAACCCAGATTGAAAATTTTGCACACTTTTTTACGTTTTGACTGAAAATTCTTTGATATAGGAAATCTTTATATCTAATTAATTAGGATTTTAAGGATTTCAACGAAGGTATAGTTATTTTGTAAGAAATGTTTATTTGTGATAAAACTGGAAAACGAGTTGGAACAGTGCATTCTGAAATCACTCATTTTTATAGAACGTAAAAGGAATATCATTTCAAAAAAAAGGAAATGAGTTATATATTTGGTATTCTTTTTTAGTTGACAACGTTATCTAATAAAATAACCTTTCATGTCTATTTTATGAGAAAAAAAGTTATTGTACTAAGCAACCATATTTAACCCAATTAGATTTCTATAAATCAGTAAAAAAAAATTAATAAAAATGTAAATAAAAAAAAAAGTAAAAAATTCATGCCAGTCTAGAAACTCCGTCTTATATTCATTCATTATGTGAGTAATTATACCGTAAATCCTTCGTTGAAAAGGAATTATATACTATAAAACTTCTTGATAAGAGGTTGAGATCATGAGATTTATTTTAGTCTATTATAGTTCGTACTCAGTTTTAAAATTCTGATAAGATTAAATGTTACTTATGGTTTTATTACTTAAACTAATTATTGTTTAAAAATTAAAATATTGTTCGTATTAATAAACAAAACTACATGTAAAACATTTATCTTTGGGAACATTAAAATATTTTCGAGAAAACTTGACACGTAATTTTATTTAGCAATTCTTGCTATTGTGTATGTTACAACGTAATCATCTGACCATCGTATTTAGTGCATAACATTTTTTCCTCACCAATCTATTTTTACAATCTATCACCAAATATATTGCGACTATAAGTGACATTTTTGACTAAGAGTAACATGTCAGTAGACCATCCAAAGACAGCCAACCTCAAATAAAATATTAATGCATGCATTGCCTCTCATTACTCAAAGAAAGCAATCAGTTAACCAAAGATATCAGATTACAAAAGTAGCAGATAACAAACGATAAAGGCAGATAATTTATTAAGTCAGAAAACATCAAAGTCATCCCAGTAAAGTCACAAAACAATAAAGACACTCTGATTTCCGGTAGAAAATCAGACCACTGACTCAGAGTCAACCAACAGGTTCAACATATGTAAAATTCCAGTATAGAATCATAAAGATTAACTATCTTTAACATAATAACCACTGTATCATCTCGCGGGTCATGCACTCAAATGATCATCCATGCGCTAAAATATCAGCGATGTCCAGTAGATATAGCCCTTGAATACTAGATCGTGAATAGCGGTGTTCTTTGGTGGTTGGGTATCAATTAACCACACATCTCAGGAATGGTCAAACTGAGACTGTGCAAGACTACACTTCATTTATATTCATGCTCTCATCCTCAGAAGTAATACATTACGGTGGCTCTAAAGGCTAAACAGAAAAAAAAGAGAGATTACATGTAGCCTCCTCAATCATTTTACTTCCTCATCATTGTCAAATACATTCAGTCTTTGATATGTAGTCGTTACTGGTTCTCTGTATCGCCTCACAAGCACGTGGCACCCGAAATAACCGTGCACCTCATCGTTCCTAGAAAAATTTGAATACCGTTTAGTACTTTGTTTTGAAACCGTTGCATGATTTCACCTTTACTATTACAAGTATTTCCCCATACCTCAATATTGGTTTTACGAAATTCTTACACAGCAACAATTTATTCGTCAAGGATAAGTGAGACTATCTACCAAGGAGCTAACACATTTGTGCAAGTTTAGCATTCAGTTGTCTCCTCTTCTTCTGGTCATCCTTCCAGGTCAGTCGACGATCTAGATATAATTCTAGGTACCGTACCGTGTCCAAGTTAGAAATGAGAGTATTACCCTTTTGAAACGGAGGGCAATTAGTCCTCTTCGTGGCAAATGTCTCCTGACTCAATTTGGCAGAATTGACTTTCATTCTCCATTAACGCAGAGAGATTTAGTGCAGCTTGTAATTTTCCCGAGGCAAGGACTGGATAACCATTTACCGCTAAAATCACTGTGTCCTCTGCGAAGGACACAACTGTGACATCTTACATTCTAGGAAAGTCTGTCATGTATATCAAATGCAGAATTGGACCTACAACTGAACCTTGCGGAACGCCTGATAGATTGTCTATGCAGATCTGGTTAGATTTGACTTGAGAAAACCGCCCATCTAGATAACTACGTAACACAAGATAGACCGGTTGAGGTAGGCTTGACTTCAATTTGAAAAAAGAAACCGGGAAGCCAAACTTTGTCGAATGCTTGCTGACCGTCTAGAAAGACGTGTGCGTACAATTAAAATATAACAAAAAATTGTTTTTTCTCTTTATATCACTTCAGCTAGTTTTTTATTTAAATACACATACTTATTTCAGAATTTCATGTAAAGGAAATGTTAAATTAAGATATGCTTTATTAAGAAAGAAAAGGAAACTAACAATTTTTAATAAATTACTATTATTTAGTAATTAATTAAGCGATAAATATTAATTACCGAAATTCGTAAAATAGTAAAAAAATCTATTTGTTTCTAATTGAATATCTTATTCTTCATTGAATTATTAGGATTTACTTTGATATTCTTGCTGTTTTTTTTTCGTTTATTTAAACAGTATTTTTAGATTTTCATCTTATGTCGTTTGTTTTTCCTTAAACTGATTTTTAGATTATAAAACGTTAATGTACATTTAATCCAGAAATATATTAAGTATTTTTACTAATTTATTATCGTTTAAAATAATTATGTGTGTACATATGCATTTAACATTATATTTGTATCAATAAAAAGAGATAAAACTACTAAAATAAGCAAATTTTTTACTGAAGCAGATTTTTTTTTTAATCCAACTGCTGTGTATAGCCAACCACATCAACCTATATATGATACGTAAAAGTTAACAAACAGTAAAAAAATATAACCGTTTTTTCAATATTTATTTCAAAGTTTGATAAAGGTTGTTAACCATCTTAGAAGCGAAGTACTTAAATAAAATTCCATAAAAAAATAAATAAATTTATCTAAATAATTACATTTATTTGCAATGTTCAATTACTATTAGTATTACTATTATTACTTAACTTCATGAAAAGTTTTAATTATACAACTGTTCATTGCATTTTTTTTAATTAAATTTTTATATTATAACCGTAAGTAAAAAGAAGTGTCACTCTTTAGTTGCATTAATAAAATTCATTTAAATATATGTTGTAATTCACTGATAGAAAAGTAACAGGAAAACCAATAAATAAAATCTGTTAAAAAGAATTAATTGTTAAATTCGCTTTTTGAAATTGAAAAAGTACAGTTTTAAAAACAGTAGAATGATTAAAAATTTTGATTAAACATTTCTAGACTTCTATATATATATATATATATATATATATATATGTATGTGCACATACGTAATAGCTGGTAGTAATAATTCGTAACAGACAACCTTCAGTGAAATCAAACAAATTTATAAAAATAGATAAATAATAAAAAGTTAATTATATACGGATTGAAATCCTACATTCTTGTGTAAACAACTTGTATTTGTTACGCCAGATACTAATGAAATACAAAAAGTTTAGTTTTTAGATGACATATGAATACTTGTTCTACAAGAGATTATTTTTCATCCTGTATTTATGAAAAATTATTTAGAAAATAAAAATAAATTAATGTTTATAGCTTACCAACTCTTTGGTAAGCTATAAACATTACTTTTACATATTTTTACTACTTTACTTCTTGATTTATTCATTAAAGGCTAAGTTTTAATGATTTAAAAAATAAAAATTTTAGCGTATGAAGAAATAATATGAAATAATATGAATAAATAATAAGAAATAATATGAAGAAATAACGCGTAAATATTACTTTCATTTTACTATTTCTGCAATAATTTATAATGCATAATAATATAATATTGTGTGCGTATATATACATATATATATATAAATGTTTTAAACTGGGAAAAATTATGACTCATCGTTGTTTGAGTTGGGAAACACCTGATTTTACGACTTCAACAAGTTTGTAAATTACTCGAAGTTTTAGCAAATTTTATTTGTATTAAATTACTTTCTTTGCTAGTAGGTAAATTTTATTACAAAGAATTTTAACAAATAAGAAATCTATTTTCTTAAAATATTATACAATAAACAAATATTTGCATATACATATATGTACAAAAAGAGAGTGATGAGGGAAAAAATAAATATTTTTTCTATTTTATGATTAGCCGCACTGCGTATATAACATTCTGCAGGAGTGTGTTCTACATGCAAAAAGAATAGCTTGAGCTGCTCCAGGGCACGCTAAGTCTTCTGGCACTGAGCCAGCAGTTTCTGTGCATGATACTGTAACTGTGTCCACCTTTAAAGTTGTTCCCTTGGGACCCTTTTTTAATACATCACAATTCGGTCACGCTAAGTTGTTAAACACATCTGTTATATATAAACAGACGATTTATTCGAACAAACTTTTATTGCTGATAAAAAAATATTAAAAACATTGTATTGATATTTTAAGGTAAATTCTTCTTTTACTTTTAATTTTCATGAAACATAACTAAAAGTGAAACTACACAAAATATGAAAATTCTTTTAAATAAATTTACAAATTGAGAATTAAATGTAAATTAACATATTATCTTTAAGTAATATTTTTTTATTTTGTACTAAAAATGAAAATAAATGAACAATGTTACGGGTATTTAAAATGAAACCTCTTATTGTATTTGTTTAAAATAAAAATAAATCTACAAGACATAATGCATTCCTGTGCAAACATGATGCAATAAAGCTTGCTCTAGAATTACTGCCAAGAATTTATAATTTTTTAATACGTTTTAAAGTAAGCACTTAATTACTAAATAGCGTTTACAAACTACGATGTAAATAGAACATTTTTGGATTTTGATATTTATTAACAATAACATTAACTTAAATAAAATTAAAAAAAACAAGTTATTTTTACGTAGCTACCCATTGTATAATCTTTACTTTATTTACGGAAATATTTCATAAATGAATATTTTTGTTAAGTAAAAAATTATATTTTAAAAAGATTATATAAAATGGTATATTCTAATGGTATATTCTTTTATTCATAATAAGAATGAATTTATAAATTTTATATTCTTTTAATTCTCATTTATTTATAAATATTTTAGAAAATGCTTATTAAAATATTAACTTATATAAATACTCTATAAATATTCTTGTGTTTTTCTTTCTGCATTGAAGGAAGAGAAAATTAATTTTAAAAGTTTGCTTTTTTTTACAGAAAATCATATTCCACTGGAATGAAAAAAACATCAGATATTCTTTCTGAAAAATGGCATTAAAAATTCAGTCAGATTTTCCATAAGGTAAGAACAATAGTCTTTTAATTTAAAAATACCCAAACTTATATTTATTCATTATTATCAATGTTATTTAATTTCTTTCTGATTTCATATGACTCCCAGTAGATGATCTATGTATGTACGTCAATACGAATAGTTGTAGCCGTTTACTTAAAGAATAATTGAAGCGATTATTTTCCAAAATCATGTAATTTCCTTCTTTTAAAAGTTAAAAAAAAAAAAAATGGCAACATTGACTTTGTCAGTTGGCCAAATCCATTTTTAATGTATTTTACCATTACATTGGTAAATGGTGAATTAAGTTTAATAAAATATTCATATGTTTTTTAAATCACTGTCTTACTGTTGCTTTTACAAACATAATTCATTGCTTGCTGTCTACTGTTACTCAATAAAATATATTTACAGTAATTAAAATAAATTTTATATTATAAAGTACGATTCCTGGAATTTTAAAGTAAGCAAATTATTGAGTCAAAAAATTGTTTGACCCTCAGATCGTTTGACCTTTTGTCTTTTGTCAGCCCTTATCTACCTTTTTTTTGATAATCTTTTAAGCTCAATATATCTAAGTATAACATTCAACATCATTAGTTTTAATTTTTTCTCAATCAGTTCTTCCAGTATTTCTACATCTATAAATCCTTTTATTCTTAGATTAACTAAAACTTGTTCATGTTAATATCTCGCATTTCCTCATAGAATTACGCTATGTATTTCTCTGTTACACAGTTAGTCATAAGAAATATTAGTTCTAAACGATTATTTCTAAGAAATCTTCGTAGAAATGTAGAAATCTTCTAAAAATTATTAGAAATTTGTTAATCTATTTAGTTTTCAATATCATCCTTTAAAACTAAATTTCAGGCGCTTCTGCTCTTAAGCTTTCTTCTTAACTAGATCCATTTTTAGCTGCCTTAAACCGCTTTCTCCTACTAATAAATTTATTTATTTTTTCTAATTTTTATTACTGCCTTTAGTACTAGCAGGCATTTTTTCTAGACTAATTGTGCTAGTCTGCTTTTAATATCTAATTAGTTCTTCCTTCCTATTTTACTATCTAATAAATACAATTCTTCAGCTTCTGATATAATACATCGTAGATTTTAATATATTCATCATAAACATAAAAATTGCGTGTGCTAAACTGAAAGTAACGAAACATAACCGAAAAAAGTAGTAAAAAATAGTTCAGTTACTATCTTCGATAAAGAAGTATAGCACCTAAACCTACCTGTGATAATTCTTGAAGAATCAGAAATAATGGACCAGTGTGAATAAATTTGAAGATTTAAATTGGCACAATACTGAAATGATTTACTTATTTATTTTTTTTAAAAAATTATTTATAATCGCATCAATAATTAAAATCATTAGTGGCTAGTATAATGTAAGTACACTGCTATTCTTGAACAGACTCAAGCTATTCTACGCCTGAGACGTGTGGTTAATTGAAATGCGACCACCAAAGTACTCTGGTATCCACGATCTAGTATTCATATCCAAAGAAAAGTAACTTTAGGATTTAGGATTTATTACAAGCCTAACAACTCTACACTTCAAAATCAGCTGATTTATGTTGACGAATTTACCACTAGACTATCGCTGTGATTTGGTTTTAGGTTTTAATTTTTTTCGTTTTAAGTAATGCTTCTTTAAAAACTGTAAATAAATATCATCTATTATATGTGACATTAGTTTAAGCAAAGATGAACTTGGGATATAAATGCTTAGATTTTATATAACAAGCGATTTTGTATAAAATAAAGTTATGGATTATTTTATATTAGTATAGAAAGATAAACTGAAGCAAATGTAACAATATTACATTAACATTTTAGGCTCTAAATATAAATTAATTAGAAATTCATATAAAAAAATTGCGTCAATTCCTGCTTGTGAAATTAACTTTTGTTTAAAGAAATTATGAATATCTTATATAAAAGTATAAATTACGTTTATAACGATTCGTTCGATTTTGTTTGTTGGTTCTCTTATCCACTACAATCATCTTCAGTACAAAAATCGCTTAGTATTTGTGTAATTAAATTTTCCTAGAAATTTTCACCATTTCTTTTATATTTAGCCCATATTATTAGTGTATTTTTGTCAATAATACTTACATATAATTTTGTGTAAAATATTATGTGTTTTCTGTTAACACATAATACCAAAATCAATATCAATATAATTTTAAATAAATAAATATTTAATTTACTAAATACATAGCATCAAAGTTTTTAAATTTAAACTGTATCATTTAAAACAAAATTTATATTCTTAGTAAATAGTTACAAGAGGTATAAATTTTTCTTCCTTATGTGATATAAAATAACATATAATAATGTTTAGATTCATTGGAATATTTCTTTATCTTCCTGAATTTTCTACTTACGTAAAGAAGAGGATACACAATTTCGGAAGTAATTAGTTTTTTAAATATACCTAATTAAAAAAAGGGTCTAAATTAAAAAAAAAATATATATATTTATAAAATCATATTGTTATAAATAATCATAATTATTAAATAATAAAGTAAAATATTCAAACGAATGAAAAGTTTTACTTACCATTTAACGTCCGATGAAATTGAGAAAATGACGGCCAATTTTATTGATGTGTATCGATGACGGTGATGATCATGTGCAAAAAAAAAATTACCCTTTTATTGATAATATGATTTACACCATTTTATCTATTTTCAGGAGGGATATAAATATTTTTAAATAATGGAAAAAAGGCAGAATATTTTATTAAGGATAGAATTAAAATATTTTTTTTTTATTGTTATAAATTTCAATACAAAATATAAAAATGAAGATTGATTCCAGAAATCTTCAATTAACAAAATTATTTTAAAATTAAAATTCGCTATAAATTTAAAAAGTCTCATATTTTTTAATACAATGGTGAGTAAATATGTAAACTGGTTTCAATAAAATCTGAAAACGTAATGTTTCAAGAACTCTTTTTTTGATACAAATACTTTAATATTATGAAAAACATTATTTTAAATATAAAACATCTAAAATGAAATATATTGTAATTTGGATTTGTTAAATACATGTAACAAAATGCTCTCTCGTCAACTAATAGAACAGTACAATTTGAAGTATTAATGATAGAACACTTTTTTCATCAGAAGCATTTTTTACTTTTGAATGGACTAAGTAATTTGATACATTTAAAATTCGTTTGAATTATTTCAAAATTTTATTTTCTATTACCAATGAAATTTATTCCTTTCGTATAACTAAAAATGTAACACTACTAATTTTAAAATTTAGTACAACCTTTATTATTCGGAGTTGATAAAGTAGATATTTTTATTTTACGAATAAAAAAATGGTTTTGAAAAGAATCAGATAGGGTTAGGTTTTTTACTATTGATTGTAAATTATCTCTTGCGTGTGTGGGTGTGTATGCGTGTATTTTTTGTGTAAATATATGTATGTATGTATGTGTGTGTATATATATATATATATAAAACAACATGTGTATGATTAACGACCAGCAAAAACTACTAAAAATAAATTTACTAAAATTTGCATACACGGTCTTCTTACGGCATAAGTGCACGCTAAAAAACGTTTTTATGAAATTCCTAGCTTAAACTATATAATGGGTTAACAATAAAATTTAGTATTTTTTTTCTCAGTAAAAAGTGGAGATATCAATAAACTTCTTGATGTGTGTAATCTACATGTGGATATATAAAACTAATTTCTACATTTTTTGTAATTAAACTTTGAAAGGGATGAAAGAAAGGAAAAAACTTAAGAATGATTGCCCATGTTTTCCCTATTTCCGACTAAACTAAACAAAATATTCTACAATTGAGCAAGAATAAACAAAACTAAACTAGATTTGGGCAAGCAAATACTCCTCAGATAAATATTAAAAAACCGGTTTAGGTTTTTTGAATATTTCAGTTTTCTAAGGGATGGGCAGGTGTACAGCGCGGCAGCTCAACCAACATAGTCACTGGCACTGTTGTATATTCGACGCGACTTGCTACACCTGCTTCCTTCTTTTATTTCATGTTTTTTAATCAAGGGTTACTTGATTAAAAAACATGAAATAAAAAAAATTGAAATTCAAATAAGTAATTAGAAACGACGTATAGTCGTTTCTAAAATTAAAATTAGAAAAGATCTCCTAGTGATTTTTGTAGGATAACGCTAACAACCAGTCAAAACACATTTTTACCCAGCGGCGGGAACCAGATATAACTATTTTAGATGGAAGCCGACTATCTTGAAACGCGCATTCTTCAGATCACTCAACTTTTCGGGTCCTGCACTAACCAAACTCTTGCTCTGAATAAATTATAATAAAGTTATATTTTTCGTAAATTGAACAAGCTTTAATTTTAATTATGACTATTTTTCTCATGAGCATGAACTTATTGAACACAGAGGGATTCCGGGGCAGAGCCTCTTGCTAGACAGGAAAGGTGAGCGTAGCGAGCCATGACCTGCTTAATATCCCCTGATCGCGACAGTAAACGCAAGTAACCAAATAGCTCGGTGGAAGCACCGAAGGGGATGCTAGTATATATATATAAATGTATAGTAATAGAGACTATGTTTATAATACACTATAATTGATGAATAAATTTGAAAAAACTTTCAGCAAAGTAGGTTAAAATAATAGGAAAAAAGGAAATATACAACTCGGAATATTTCTTTACTTTTTCTTGTTATTTTCACGAGAAGCATGATTTATTTATTAAACCCTTTTATCACGAGACAAAAAGAGCTAGCGGCTGTGAAGAAAATTAAAAATAGAAAAGTTTTGCTTATTAGCTTTGCAGTATAATTTGTTATTTTATTATGTATGGCTTCTTTATTGATTAAAATCTGAACTAAAATCAAATTAAATTCTTTAACATTACTATGAAATACGGAAAAAAATATTTACCTATTCCTTATGTTTTTTATAATAATATTATTATCATTGTATTACAAGTAAATAATCTTTCTAAAGATGTTTATACGCAACTACAAAAAAACAGACGTAGACATATTTTTATTTATATAGGTTTATATTAATGTCCTAAGACTATTTAAGTAGTAGCATGATATAAAACAAGTAGCATTCTATTAAAAAAAAATATTTTGTTTATTTTTAATTGATCTTAATTTTACTACTAATAAATGAGTTATCCCAGATTTGGCTTGACTTGTAACTAATTCACCCTTATTTCCTAGAATAAACCGGGTTGTACTGAATATCAATAACTAATAATCGCTAATAATAAAACTTACCTTTTTCATTTTTACAAAAATTTCGTTGCACAAGTGCCTAGCTTCACACTTCTATTTTATTTTCAAAAAAACTCTAATATTTCTTGCATTTTTGTATGTAGATGAAAATAGAACTGAATATGATAGTAAATGTTTGTTTTTAATGAGTTGCATAGAGTAAGCATAATGTATTTCTGTTATAGAAAGAAAAGTAAAGAATATAGATTAGAATTAAGTGAGTTAGAATACAGTTTTACACTTTTACACAGACAGTTGTTAAATTAGTTAAATTAATGATTACGTATATTATTATTATATCGAAATCGAAAGTATACTATAATGAAAGAATAGTTATGAAAAATTTTATTGAAATTTTGAAATAGTGCAAAATAATACTGATTACAGTTTTGCAACAAACACATTTTAAGCAAAGAAAAATTCAAACAATTTAAAATGAAAGGAATAATAGTAGAAAAGGTTAGATTTCATCCATATTGATGAGATGCGCATTAATAAAATGAATATTAATAATATTTGGTTTTATTCCTGTATAATGTATTCAGTAAATAATGATACATTTTTTTTAATACATTATTTATGAATTATTATCTGTTTGGTTTTCCTATGTTAAATAGTTTCTGTTTAAAGAATGTTAGTTAAAATTTGTTCTTTAAATATTTTTTTTGTTTTTAATTTCATTTTTTTTTTTAATTTTCACTAAATTATATTTACTTAAAAGAATGGATTAATTTTAGAAAAATATAAAAAATATTGACAAATTTCAAATATTTTGCTGCGGGTGTATGAATATTACAATACTTCAGATATATTTAGTAAAATTTTTTGCATGTTTCAGTACTTAATAGTTTAATGTTCGTTTTACATTATAATTAATTTTTTTAATTCAAATTTTTTAATACTAGTATTAAAAGTACATTTTATAAAAATCGTGCGATTTTCTGTGTGATTTAAATAATATGTGTATTATACATGTTTAACTACGATTAATATGATGCGCTCTTAGAAGTTTGCACGTGTATTAAGGCACGTGCTTCATCCTGAACCGTGTGGATGTGGGGTGGTAAATTTACTTTAATAGACTAGTTAACTTGCGTGGCTTCTCACGTGATATAGGCAGGGGTTGATGTAAAGGATATCACGTAGCAACTTATTTTATGGTATTATTGTACTCGAAAATATTAAACACATAATTTTTTAGTTTTTGTACGTACATCAATGCAGAGAAGTTGTTAAATTTACCTTTTATTGTGTGCTTAAAGGTACACTCGTACTATGAGACGTAAAAAAAAAAAACGTGTAGTATATGGTAGTATGTATGTATGTGTATGTTAAAAAAAATTATGTTTAATTGTAATCCAAGTTTAATTATTATTTATTTATATTTAATTATAATATAATTATATTATTTTTTATAATTTAATTTTTATATTTATTTCATCATCAGCTTATGTACTATTTTTTCTAGCAGGAAATTAAAATTACTTTTTAACAATATAAGTAGAATAAGGTAACCGAAAACATTGAATGAAAACGAAAAAAATTGCCTGTAATTTCAACAATGTCAGTGCTAAGAATTTCGTTAAAGCAGTTATTTAAATCATTTCTGTTTTAGGCATATTTGTTTAGTACTTAGTATTTCTTAGTGGTAGTTTACTAGTACATATTTTATATTATATATAACTTTTATTATTGATTAGGCATTAAAACAAGCAATTACCTCGATAGAATTTTAATCCTGATCTAATAATTAGATTACGAAATTGGCACGTAATATAAACAATTAAATTAGAAAAACTAAAATTATAATAATCTACGTGATTAAAATATGTATTCGTTACTAACTTTCAATTATCTCTCAGTAAATAAGAGAATATTTTAAGTAAATATTTAAGTACAATTATAATGTAGTAGCCTTTTTATAAAGTCAAATTTAATAAAACATTTATAATTAATTACTTATGTTTAAAAATTTTGTTAGGTAAATGAATTTTGCTATATGAGAAATCATTAAGACACTGAAGATTAAACAACAAACATTTATACAACGTACTACTTTTAGCGGTATTGCCTACATTTGTCACGAGTATGCAGTACCGTTCTACTGCAGTGTAAAATATTACCGCATGCAGTCGTTGGACATCAAATTTTTAGAAGTAGCTGTTAACTAAATACAAAGAAAAGATTATTTCATTATTTATGTACATAAAAGTTAATAAATAAATGCGTAAAAATCATATTAATTTGTATCTAGGTCAAAATAAATGAAATTTAATAATAAATTAAATTCAAATAAACTGATTAATATCTTCTAATTTGTAAAAAAAAATCATCTTAGTTATAGACCTATAACTCAAGTTAATTTAAAAAGCAAAGACAAAAAATCTGTATTCAAATGTAGTTGACCATTAATGTATTGAATTAAATTAAGTATTAAAACCTAGGAATAGAAAATAATAATTTTAAAGTTAGAAATATTCTAAAATAATTCAAACGAATAGTCTTGTAATCGTAAATTATATAAAGATTACTTAAATAATCTATAGCTTTTTAAAAATAAATCAAAGAAAATAACAATTTTTTTTTTGCAAGAATTATTCGTTATATTAATGTATTACTTTATTTAATTTATTTGTAAATAAAATATTAAAAAAAAGTTAAAACAAGTTTTGTTTCCTCTAAATGTATTTGATTTTTTAAACATTCTATACTAAAAGTAATTTTTTTTTAATTGCACAGATTTTAGCAAATAAGATTTAACTTCAATTTGAACAGAATTAAGTTTAAAGAGAAAAACTGTTATTTTTGCTTCTTACGATGAAAACGAGCCAAAGTTTTGTTACAGAAAGAGGGATGTCAACAAGAAAGAGAGAGTGACTGACAGAAAGAAAGATAGAGATAGAGAGAGCATAAGTTGAGTGAGAGAGAGTACCTAATAGATCCATGGTGGGTGTCGGTGTGGGGTGATCATACCGGCAGTAGAACCACTACTGAGGGTACGACATTGCCCCCACTACGACTGTTTCTCCCACCAGGGCACGCCGCACTGTGACGCTAGTAAACCCCCTCTGTTCTATCCCCTTTCATGCCAACCCTCTAAACTACTGCTTTATTAAACGCCAGGAATGGTATGTCTTGCAAAGTCAAATTCGTTTTTCTTCCTGTTTTCTTTCAAATTAACTCTTAATAATTGTCATAACATCTAAAGTACTATAAAATAAATACGTACATCTACATATTAATAGAATTATATAATTTTTTTATTTTATCTCTTGATTAAAAATATTATTTTTATGGTTATATATTTATATATCAAACTTAAATCTCTTTGTGAGTTTGTCATACAAGGGAAAACAGATTTCTGGTATAAAAATCCATACGTATTATAACCATAAAAACTTAATTACAATCAATAAAAATTTTAGTCGTAAAATATCTATGATGCTCCTCGCTTATTATATTATGCTACTTCGCCTAAATTCATAGTCCTGTAAAATTAATTTAAAAAATTGAAAGATGGAAACTAAAATTATTGTAACTAGGAAAATATTTTTAATATAATTCTTTTGTCATAAATTACTCACAGTTAGTATGTTGTTCTCTCTCAATATAATATTGTCAGAAAAAAACTCAAAAAGAAAACTACACTACTATTCAAATAATGATTTCACAAATTCGACGAAAAAAATTTCATAAATATATAAATTCGTAGTAATATATTATTTACATAAAAAATAATAAATAATAAATCATGAGCCTGATGCTTAGTTTATTTTTTTTTTAAATCGAAATTAAACAATGTAATTTTACTCCAAAAGAAACGTAATGGATGCATGATACGATGTTGGCGTTTACAATACAATGTTGGCGTTTAATACGGTACAATGACATAAAATCTATATTATTTTTATTATCGATAATATTTTAATGTTTATATTTCTTGAAAAAAGAGGTTTTATAAAATAGAGTATTCTTTAGAATATTATCGAAACTCACAAATTATTATCTTAATTTCAATTTACATTAAATTTAATTTACTTTAATTTAAATTATAATCATACCATGCATGCAGCTGTTTCTTACTTTCTTAAATCATGATCTTTAGTTATTTATTTTATTTTAAAAAATCAACCGGCCTAAATTACATTGAATATAAATTACATCATGATCTAATAAAATGTTCGATCTTGTTTGTGAAACCAATTAGTCTATTAAATTGTCTTTTTTTTTAATAATATATCCCAATTAGAGGAGATCCATAAAAAATATTTTAATTGAAAAAACAAAGAAAAATCCAAAAATAATCTTACCAATCACATAAAGTGTAACTAATCAAACCAAGAAACAGTGAAACAAACAAAAGAACCAACAAAAGTAAGTGGCGAAACGAAATGAAGAATTTTGTCAATGCACAACACCCTAGGGTAGCTGATTCACCTCAAATCAGATAATGCAGATTATCAAATAGATCTGTATTATCTGTATTTTACCTCAAATACAGATCTAATAAATGCAGTCACTTTGAGCGCCTAATGTCTTCGCTGTTATCTAGGAGGTTAACCGCGACCCAGTTCACATGTTTATTTAGTCTCATTCTGTATCTTGTATCGAATTTTGTATTTTCTCTCGATGGTTTACAATCTCAGATACTCGTGTATTTTAGTGTTTTTCGTAAACCATAGCGGTCATGTTATATTTCCGAGTAGTTTGTTCTTTAATCACTGTACGACTTCGACGAAACTCTTGCTTGTCGTACACCACACTTGAATTCTATGAGAGCAAATCGGTTTCAGGACTTGTGAAACCGATGAAATCCTTAGTATTGCATGCTGTATTCAAATCCAATTAAATTCAACTCGCGGGCACTTACTCCTCCTCATTGTAAAGGTTTAATGTGTAGACTTAGCCGGATTAACCTTTTTCATCCATCTAACTTGCTACTCGTTGATTAAATCAACAATATTTTATAGTTTAACAAAAGGTACGATACTATAATTTAGGATCGATATTTATAGCTTAGATATATTTAGCTACGATTTTGTAGTTTAGCATCCACAGTCAGGATTACCGTGTCTTCCGCAAACGATCCAATTATGATATCCTCTGAAGTCGGGAGGTGCGAAGAGAAGACCGAGTATAAAACCGGCCCTAGAATTAAGAAACATTCGACCCAGTATCAAAGAATACAGACAAGTCTTGATTGAACTTCACCTGGGAAAATATTCCGTCCAGGTAGCTATGCAGGATCAAGAAATATGGTTAGGAAGGCTCAATTCCAATTTAATTTCAATTTATAAAGTAGGCCAGGAAGCCAGATTTATCAAATGCCTGCTGGATACGCAAAAAACAGCCGAGCAATACATCTGTTCTTCTAAACAAATGCTGATAAAGTTAACACACTATTCCTCCAAACCTTACTTACTTGCTATATAAGGAATTCTATATGAGATGGTAGCTTCCCCAGTTTGTCCTCAGCAGTGTCGTCGATATTAAGCTCAACAGCCGCAGAATATTTTCTCAGAGGATTGATAGAATGGTTGTTCAGTTCCTAGTTGTTTTTTGACTTAAGGTAGGGAAGTTGGCGTTGCACAAATATAACATGGATCGTTTCCCTGTAGATTATTTTCTGTAGTGGATTAGCAGCCCTCGTAACATGCTGGGCTCTTTGCCTTCCTCTCCAAGATTTCTTTAAACATCCTGCATCCTTTGCAGTCAGCAAAGTAGTTGAATTGGTAGAGAGCAGTTGTCGGTGGGGTATTTTTTTCCTGTTTAGGATAATCCATAGTTCTCCAGCCCTCTGCAAACAGCACAGTCGTAAGTTCACATGCGATTAATTTCGTGAGTCTATACTGGCGGCATCTCATGCACTGGACTAAACCGGGAGCTTTTCTTGTTGTTTCGAATCTAATCCCACATTTGGCTATATATCTTAGATTAATATCTCTTTATTATTTTCATTTGGTTCCAAGTTGACAAAGAACATCGGGATACTTTCGTCACCCCGTGATGTATATTTATACTGTGGCGTGTTTATATTGTGTTACTTCTTCCCTTGTATCTATTACTTCCAATTTCCTTCTTGATAACCTTGGTCGGGATCGAGTAATGCAGATTCCTCAGCACTATCGGAACGCCTTTTCTCCTGAATGTGTGCTCGATTGGTCCTTACGCACCCACCAAATCAACAATCTAGTTGTAAGCGTCAACATCTTTCGATACAAGTCTTAGTTGTTTAACATTAATTACATTTAATACTCTTATCAGTAGTCACTCTTGTTCACCACTTATTCAAGGAGCTCGTAATGCTTTTTACAGTTGTTATTCCGTAGAGCACAGCCAGCGGAGGCTTAACGCAGTTCTCCTGACTATTTTCAACGACACCATTCTCTATCGGGAGGTTTTCGTTATTTTTAGACAGGGACGATTTAGGACATCACGACTTTAGTGTACGCAGTACTGGTATTGTTTGTCACGGCAGGATGGCAGTCTTAGAATCAGTAATCTTAGCATTATTTTCGCTTTCAGATATGTCACCCATATCGAACTTTAAGCTATCCCTGATTAATTATTAGGAGAAAGTTTCCTAGGATCCGTGTCTGAAGACACCAACTGTCCACGCTTCCTCTTAATTAGTACTACTGGAAGTCTGGGTTTCATCGCCTTGAACAGCTGATAGCTAATCCATGATCGTATTTGCCAACGCAACCTGAAGGTTAACCTGTACATTCGTTTAGAAGGCTGACTAAAATAAAGCCATATTAAGCGTCAAAAACTAATTGTATAATTCAATACCATTTTATCTATGCAAGCTATCGATCCATCCAAACGTGTATACATTCTTTATATACTGTATTTTACGTTAGAAAAATTAAGAATATTTTACTGATGTTTTTAATGATAGATATTCTTTTTATTTCTACTTCATTTTTACTATCGTAAAAGTAATTGATTGGTATTTAAAAAATAAAAATGAATAAAACCTTCTACAAACTTTTTTCTGTCTTGATAATATCTTCATTACAAGATAGGATTAAATTACTTAATATTTTGCTGACCGAATAAAGCAGAATTTTTTGAGCAGAAAATCAACTGTTTTTTAAGCGAATGGAAATATATATTTTTGTAAAAAAAGATGCGATTTAATCTTTTGAATTTAACTAAAGGTAAAACATATTAATAACATGAAGATAACAATAGAAAGTTTACAAAAGTAATTTATAAAAAGTTCTAAATTCTAACTTCTCACTTAAAAATAAGTTTTTTTATTTTTAAAAGTAGCTTCTCTAAAATTACCTGAGGGATTTTTATTGTGTTTTAACAGAAGCAAGTTTATAGAGGGAGTGTGTGAGTCGCTTTTTTAACGTAATCGTGGAATTTGTAGTATTAAAAAGATGAAATAACAACAAATAGACAAAAATTGGAGAAAAGGTGATTAAATTATTGGCTTTGGCGACCACAGATATACAAATGGAAAACAAAGTTTTCTATAAAAAGCTTGATTTAAGCTTATGATCTAATTTTTTTTTTCTCATGAATGCATCTAATATTTTTTATTTTATTTTAATTATTGCTTCTCATGAGGGTTTCCTGACTTTGTTTCAGCTTGTCATATAATCAAACATTTCATAATCAACGGATTATCAGATAGTAATTATTTAATATTCTAGTCCCACGTATATTTTCACTTTCCTGGTAACATAACTCTAAAGCTGCGGTACGAGAAAGAAAAAGTATGGTAATCAGTCAAAAAATGGGATATTTTTTTTCTTTTGTATTTATCGACGTTCATGACCCAGGACTCCAAAAAACCAAAGAATGTTGGTGACAATATTCATTCGTATTGACAATATTTACACGTGTTTGAAACTTAAGAACTTCTATTGGATAAAAAGATTTTGATACAACTTTGTAGAGACTTGTAAAAATGGGACAATTTTTTAGTAAAATTCTGAGATCAACAATTTATAACATAATCCGCATATGCTTATCTCAGTATTATTAAAAAAAAATTGCCAATAAATTCCTCCCTTTCCCCTAAATAAAAAAAAAACTACCTATTTATTTATTGTATATTTTCTAACCGAATTTTTCGTTTTATCTTTCTAGGCATAGTAATAGTACAAGTGACAAAAAAAATATATTTTTTTGGCAGTATTAGGGTGGGAAAGCCGAGTAAAGTTTTGAAATATCGATTTTAACAGTTTATTTAAACTTTTTATATTATTAATACTTAAATAGTTTATTTTAAAAAAATATTCCAATAAACGTTTCTCATAATTCATCCTTAACACATGAAATAAATCTTAGGTAATTACTTATTGGTTGTAAATTTTTCAGTACAATATTTATAAGTTTCTTTTATTCAACATAGTAAACGTAGAAAAATCAAAAAAATCTCTTGGAAGGGGGAGCAGAGAATAATACAGAAAAAAACAATTTTTTGAATTAGTATTTAAAAAAAATATATATGATATATATTTTATTTAATATAATATAAAATATTTTATATTTTGTATTATATTATAAATATTATAATATAAATAATAATATTTTTAAACATATCTTTAATCTTTAAATATTATTTTTTTTAAATATAATAGTAATTTTAAAATAATAATTCGTCATAAATTAACCCCCGAAAATAAAAGATATCTAAGTATTTTTTCATGTACAGTTATTTTTCCACTGTGTAAAAGTAAATATCATTTATTCATTTATCTATTTTGAATGTAGTTGTAACACATTCAAAACAGATAAATGAATAACGCATAAATTTTACATTACGATAAAGGCAAAAATTTAGAATATGATAAAAATTTTCTGTATTGAATATTTTGTTGTTTTCCTATTTTATTTCCTTTATAAAATTCAATTTTTTATTCATAATATAAACTTTTATATTTATTTAATTAGATAATTTCTAGGACATTTTTACAGTACAATTAAATCATAAAACTGACCACAGTACGTTTAAATGTATTAGGATTTAATGTTTAATATCCGTCATGAAATTATTAAAGTGATGATATAATTTTCATGAAACATTAAACAATGTGGACAGTTAAGATAATAGTGATAATTACGACAATAAATATGTTTGTACACTAAACAAAGGAAGCGACCTAACATAAATATCACATTGTACTCTACCAAGCGGTTGATATGCAATTTTATGTTACCCATTTTTGAATTTAATTACACTGGTGAATTTTTAGTCCTACATTAGTTTTACTGTTGTTCATTCAATTATTTCACTATTTAAAGCGGAAAAAATTAATATGATAATTGAATTTATGTAAAACATTGAGTTTCATATAAGATAATTAATATGTGCATACATATGGGAACATCAAGTATATTTTTTATGACTTATTATATAATATTTTTTTTTTTTTTATTTTACAAATCAGTTTATTTTCGTGCTGATATTTTCATTGTAATGGGTGAAAGATACAATAAATATCGCACAACTCTTAACTTACGTTAAAAAATGTAAAGAAAACCAAGTTAGTCGTTGTATTTCCGTATGAAACTTGTTCTACTAGTATTTTTTTATAGATAAGCTGTACAACAGAGCGATATAATTCATAATATAAGATATACGCGATATGCTATATGTATCTTAAACGATAGATGTCTGCTTACATCATAAAAAAAGGTTATACACAGAAATATGGCAGGGAACCTGAAAGACATCTATCGTAAAATGGTTTTAGTGACAAACGATTCAATTCAATCTCTTCTCTTGCTAAAGTAACATAAGAATTTGTTGCCGGATAGTAAATTAGGATAAAGAATGACCATATTTTTATTAAATATATTATTTTTTAATGAAGTTATAAAATCTCTATATCTTTGGAATTATGCAAGAAAAAATTAGAACAAATTCAATGTTTATGATATTCGCTAAAAAAAAAAAAAAAAAAAAAAAAAATTTTTTTTAGGAATAACATCTGAGTTATGATATGCATTTCTACTCTTGCTTGTTAATCTTTTCCCGATTTGAAAACCACACAGAAAACTGTAATCTCCTCTTCTAATAAAGTACATATTTGTAATGCATTTATTTACAGTCGTATGACAGATATCTAAACACTTTAGTATATATTCACCACAACTGCAAGATTTATACCTTACAGTTCTTATCGCCGTAGTATCATATCGCTCATATGACCGACCGACATATTATGTCGGCCGACATATTATGGATCCTTTACCTAAGTAGGCCTACTTAGGTAAAGTTGTATAACTTTATTGTAAATCTTCATATCAGTTTTGTAAAATAACTTTTCAATAAGTTTTATATTCTAATACTATATATTTTGTATAGAAATCTCTACTAATCTCTTTTTGCAGGATGAACAAAATTTGTAACAATCGTTTGATTTAAATTTGATACCAAAAACTAATTGCAAAAAAAAAAAATAGTTAAAATATAATAATAATAATAAGCACCTGGAAACCAACAAACTCCTCCATTTGGAGCAGAAGGGATGTGCAAAAGCCGTGAAGGGGAGCAAAGGACAAATAATCATAGATACGGTACAACCCCGATACACTGAAAGAAACCTGTGGATGGCCTATATAGACTATAAAAACGCAATCGATATTGTACCACACTCGTGGCTGACGAAGATCTTAGAAACTTATCAAGTTGATGGAAAGACGATTTTGTTCTTGAGGCATGCAATGAGTGCTTGGAGCACGATACTAATTGCAAATAGTGAAACAACAAAAATAAAAATAGGACCCATAAATGTAAGTAGTGGAATATTTCAAGGAGACGCCCTGAGCCCGCTCCGGTTCTGTATGGCTATCAACCGCTCTCAAGCATGCTAAAGGAGGCAAGATACGGTTACACATAAGCAGTACCAGTACACACGTACGCGTTAGTATGCGTTAGGTATAATGAAATACAGTGAAGCAGAGTTAAACGAGTTGAACAGACTCACTAGAAAAATATTCTACCAAGGAAAGTCCCACCACATCCACTCGTCTAAAGAAAGATTCACGCTCCCGAGAAAGGGGTGGAAGAGAAGTACTCGATATTAAAAATCTATGCTACGGCCAGAACGAAAATTTGAGGGATTACTTCCGTAACAGGCGTCACCCCTTCTATCAAGCCATCGTAGCGGCAGACGAAAACTATACGCCGTTGAACCTAGCCAAAAGGACTAACAACGTAGAACACAAGAAAGAGAGCAATACAGGTAAAATTCTAGACTGGGAAAGAAAAGAGCAGCATGAGAAATATAGGCACCGTTTAGAGTAGGAAGGAGTCGACCATTCTGAGATGGAGGGGTTTATATGTAGCGTATAGGATTCTAGCTCCGACGGAGTACACCAGGAGGCACAACAACGTGACAAAAATTCTACACATAGAACTCTGCGATAGATACAAGTTACAGTTTCAAAAAGGGCATCTAATATACTTCTGAGCCAGCCTCCTTTTTGGAGAACAACGCAAAGATTTTCTGAAACCAGGACATTGTAACAGCAAAACCCATCAACTGTAATTAGCCAGATATAGAAGTAGTCAATAAAATGGAAACAATAACTTACCTAAACACGTACCCATCTCATCAAGTAACAACATCAACACTAAACGCAATGAGAAGCCGCAGAAATATAAGATCTTGCATTTCAAATGAAAGAAATGTGGAATTAAAAAGGAGTTTATATAATCCCGATAATTACATCTGCGGAGGGAATAATACCATCTACGTTGCACAACAGTCTTGAAAAACTGAAGATCCAGTAGAAGACCCATGCGCTAATGCAAAGAGCGTGATAATTGACACCTGCCATGTTGCCCGGAAGCCACTTAGTCAACAATAGCAAGCCTAATTTCGTTGGTATAAATTACTCCGAGTTTAAGGAATGTCACCGGCAAAAGTAAAAAGTGTGAAAGTGTGGGATAATAATAATCATAATAATAATAATAATAATTGCGAGGCTATGGGTAAGTGCAATGGATGCCTGTAGCCTGTTTGTAAGGAGGAGTCAACTGCCACGGCACCCTGGCGCGACTGATATACTGCTCAACGGCGGTTCTGGTCACCCCGAGGGTGCTTAAACAAACTATAAACGAGACACGTAGAAAAACGGAAATGGTATTGATATGTTGTTTTAATTTCATGGTCATGTATTTTTTAATTTCATGGTCTTTTGAGAACCTTATCTCAAATTTTAATATCGGAGCCCTTTACACCCCATAAGTGGTTGGTTGTTTTTGTTTTTGTGGAATTTTAATGTTTCTGTGTAGTTTGTGTTTTTAAATAAAATGTAAGGGCCCTTTACACCCTTACATATAACGATCCTCATGGTGATACCAATTTCCTTTAAGAATGTGACGAGGGCTAATGACCTTAGTAGTCGATGCCCGTAAAAAAAAAAAAAAAAAAAAAAAAAAAAAAATAATAATAATAATCTTAATAGATAGACATACAACCAAACGATACAAAATAAAAAAAAGTAAATAATTATTACATAATCTTGTGGAAATAGGTACCCTCTATAATAATAACTGTAATGGAGGTTACCTCCCATCATTTTTCAAAGAGAAAAATAATAAACTAACCATAAATTGAATAATGGTCAAGTGTGGATTTCCAAATGGATATAAAATATAATTACACGATACAAGTCTTGCAGTACTAAAATTTCAGCTAGTGACAAGATTATATATACATACATACAGATTAAATAAGTCAGAACCATAAATGCAATACAAGAATATAGAAATAAAGTTGAAAATAAAATTCATCCTAGATAAAAAATTGAAAGAAAAATAATGACAATAAAAATAATCTTTAAAATAATTTTTAAAAATAAAAATCAATAAAAATATGTAAATTTTAGAGCCATCGATTCCACCTACAATCGCAGGAAAATCAATTAAAAAAAAACTCTCTACATCTTCAATTGACAACAACCAATCATAAATTGATAGTGAAAATCTTTTAAAGTCTTCTATGAGTTTAAATTCCCTTGGTAAGTGATTAAATATTAATCACTAGGAGGAACTACTCTATCCGCAAAAAAATTATAATTCAACCAGGATATTTGTTCCTGTTGGTGTTTAACAATGAAGATTCTACTTCATTATTGATAAGTAGGTTTTCCTATTATCCTAATCCTGCTTATTATGAATATTTAAAAAAAAAATTTGCTTTTAATAAATTAATTTTTTGATGATTTCTAGTAAACACTTAAAAAATAAAACCCATATTTTTTTAAATAAAGATTGAAAAATTAACATTATATATGCATTAAAAATTCAAGCTGCCTTTACTTACAAATTTAGCATGTAAGTTGTTCAGATTTAGCAGCGGATTAAAAAAAAATCAATCTATTGATGAACTAGATGATCTTATTAAGGACACACACACACACACACAAATATATATATATATATATATATATATATATATATATATATATATATATATATATAGTAAATATTTTACTGAATAAAAAATAGGGAAAAAAGAATTAGACTTTATTAGAAAATTGAAAAAGATTCAGACGACTTCTATATAAAAAACAAAATAATAACAGTTTTTAGGTAGATTTCTTAAGAAAAGCAACCTATTCTAATGGGTACCATGATTGGAATTCCGGAAACTTTTCCATATATTTTCGCGAATCACACAACCCAGACCCCAAAACCAACGTCAGCTTAAAAGTTTGTATATATTTCATTTTATTGTGGACTGGATTACTGGCGTAATTTTGCACCAGTCACTTTCAAACTGTTCCTTAAAACTAATGCGTCCCAAAATCTCGGCCGCATTAGTTAACGGCAAAAAACGGACTATGGGTGTAGGAATGTGGGGGGGGCTTTTTCGAAAAATAAAATATTGCTATAAGTAAAATATCGAATTCGTTAAAAGTTCGTACTATTCTTTGCATAAGGGCCTAAAACTTATTTAAGTACAGTTTTTTGATATCACCAACGATTGGCCCAGGGGGTCGAAAAAAAAATTTTGAAGAGAAAGAAAAAAATCATACCACCCTTATTAGGCACAGTATCGAATCGGTTTAAAGTGGTCGTTAGTCCTTTAAATATTACCTAAAACGTTTTTCTGTAACAATTATTGATATGACCAACCCTTACGGTAATGGGTGACCAAAATATTGCTGGAATTTTAAGAAGATGGGACTTATCGTATGCTAAACATTGAAACTTTTTTTCACATGCAACCATTACCGTGTTGACTAAATTTAGAGGTTTCTTAACTTTAATGTGGAACTTTTTTATTCCCTACTTAGGATCGGTGAAATTTAACTTCGCCTTTCGGCGTGCCAAAAGGGTTTTTTTAAATGCATCATTCTAAACATTATAAATAATATTGTACAGGAGTTAAAGATCTATATCACATAGATTACAAAAAAAAAAATGTAAAATCAAATGATGGATTGAAATAAAAATTCAATATTTATCCAGAAGCGTACGATGATGCTAACTAATTTTGTTAACTAATTATGAAAAAATTTAATTGGGTGTGAAGAGTAAAAAAAAATTAAGTAACAGAGTTAGTAGCAGTTTACAAAAGAATGGTTAAACTTTTTTTAATCATTGAGAATAGATTTTACTATAGTGAATATTAAAGAGAATGTGTAAGTGAATTTAAAAGCTGAAACTACTAAAAGATTTTACACACACGCACACACACATACATACACATATATATATATATATATATATATATATATATATATATATATATGTATGTATGTATGTATGTGTGCATATATAATCTTTACAATATCTTAACTTTCCATAGTTTAAATTGATTTCTACTTCAAAAATTTATACGACTATTTAATAAATTCATGTGGCAATAATTAATCATTACATGAAAGTAAACAAAATATCATGATTTAAACTAAAACCTTGCTTTAAACTAACAGAGTTTTTATTTTTTATAAGAAAATTGACTTGTGTGAGTAATTATTGTTGAACACAACATTTAGTAATTAAAATTATTAAATTCATTTTGATAATAGTAGATACATATTTCCCTTTGGTCTCAATGATCATGTTAAGTTGTTACTAAATTTTAAAACACACTTTTAAAAATTCTTAAATTAATATTTTAACCACAATAATTCAAATTAGTTTACGTGATGCTATTACAACTTATTAACGTAGCAATAATTATCGTTATTTATAATAATATAATAATTATTTTGTACTATATGCTTTATTAGTAATTTTATTTATTCATATTTTATAAAGAAGAATTTATATTATTTTATAATTCTGTTTGTTTCCTCACAATAGAGGACACTGTCCTTTTTCGGTTTTTCATCTTCTGCTCGGTCTTGTTATATATGTCCATCTTTGTGGTACAAAATTCAAAACCATTTTTGGTAGTTTATCACCTTTTTACAAAAAAAGCGCTGAATCCTGTTTTGTGGGAACTCGTATTGTGTACGACATTAATGTTTAAATACTCTGTAACCGTCTCATTTTATTACATCGTATCTTTCCTTTGACACTTCAAAGAAAGAGCATTTTAGAGACAGCAATTGTTTCAAATCCTTTTTCCTATGCATCCACGTCTTTTAGCCATACAAAAGAGTCGGAACAGCCATTGTTTTATGCAACATTATTTAACTATCTACTCGAGACTTATTTTTCATGTATCAGCAAACTATTTTGTAGCAAGAGTACTATTTGTTTTTTATGATTTATTTCATAATATTATTCTTTTATTAATGATTAATATGCAATAATAAAACAGTATTTCAAAATGATTATTTACTTTAATATTTAATCTTACTTTTATAAAATCTCTTTAAAAAAGAGATTTTTAAAAAAAATATTGATAACGTCTTGAAATATTTACAAAATAAATTTTAATTTGTTGATAATACGGGTTTTTCAATTGGATATAAGTTTCCTGAACTCTAGAGGTAAAGTATATATCGATTGCTTTAATAATATAATTATTAATTTAAGTATTTGATGGACAATTATCAGTATTATTTTTTTTTCTTAAGCTATGTGGTAAAATATTTTTAAAGAAGTATCTTATACATAAGCAAAATGAACTGTGACTATTATGAAAATTTGTACGACCACTTATCGTTAAGTATAACAAATACTTCTTTACCCCATTTCTATTTCAGTATTATCAGATATTAGACGAATTACTCTAGCTGTAGATATTATATTTTTTATGTTTTTAAAAAGCATTTTTATTAAAAACACAGTAAATATCCTTAATTACCTTACGTTTGTAGGAATGTACCAAATTAAAATTTCAATATGTAACAACTAAAAGTAATCAGAATAATATAAATGTGGAAAAACAACAACATTTTTAATGATAATTATCTATATTAAAATACTAGCAGACCCGGCGATGCTTCGCTATTGCTAGATTTGAGTATATATACTCCCTGCGCGTAAATCGGTCCAGTAGTTTTTAATCTGTAGCAGACACACATATTGGAAATATTGAAATGGAATGGTAAAATATTTAGTATAGCGTTGTTACTTTTACATCCAACAGATGGCGCTGTTTTTAAAAAAAATATGTTTTTATGTGTAACAGGTGTGGCATCTTATGTAGATAAATATTAGGTATTTAAAAACTCTCGCGTATTCGAATGCAACGTTGTGTCAAAATTTCAAAGCAATCGGTGAAGAACTTTCGGAGATTTAAAATTTTGAACAAACGAAATTTTTAATTATATAAATATGCATATATTTTTTGTTAATAAATAATATTTTGTTCGTCCTTTAATGCTGAAAATTTTGTGTAGTAGTTATATCCCATATAAATATGGTAAAGAATATGCAACAAATTTAAAGCTCATTGCAAAAGTTTTATGTACACTCTCAACATTTTTATTTGTTAGTAATAAATCATTATTCTACGAGATATTACTTTTAATCGTATTTTTGAAGAGTTAATGATCATTTTTAATGATCAGTAATATATTTTATACATTTCAAGACAAATGAATAATAATCTAAAATTTATAATTTTAGATCTGCATGTCGTAGTTACGTATCGAAAAAGTATTTATTATTCTTTTTAATTTGATTATTTTTATAATTCTTACTTTAATTTACCCTTGTGCTTTGTAAGAAATGCAATTAAATTGATGACTAAAAAAATAAAAAAAGTTTTTTTTTTCCCAGTACAGTTTGAAATCGAAAACTGTACTGGGTAAAATTATTTTCTGTTATTCTTATTTCATTACTTATATTACTGTTCGTCGTTATGTTGGAAGCTAGAGTTCGAAATTTTTGCAACTTATTTAAGAGTAGCTGATGTAGAGTTAACGAAATTTATTCTTAAATTAAGAGATAACTTGGTTTTTTACTGAAATTTAACATTAATTTCTGAAATTTGGAAATAAAATAGCTATTCCTTTCTATTTTAGTTATACTAATTTTTCATATAATCTTCTCCGTTGGCAAAAACACGTTGAAATTGTTCTACAGATTTGCTTTACTGAAACAATATATGATTACGTAATTATGGGGTGAATTAATTATAAAAATCTAGTAACATTTTTTTGGACAATTTTTTGATGTTATCTAGTAATCTAACACTGGAATATTTCTAGGATCTCGATGATAATAGATTTTTATCATTCTAGTAGCACTACCTACATCATTTAAAATTTGTAGAGAATAAATTAACCATAAACGCTGGAGAGTTTGTAGCAGTAAGAGTCTTGTAATGAATTTTGTTTTTTTTTTTTAAATTAGTACTAAATACCCAAAATAAGTAAGAATAAAATATGTCCCTTAATTCGGTAAATTGTTTGGTAACTAACTATTCAAGAAACAAAATTTTATATAATTCAAAGTCAAATAAAATAAGTATTAGTCAGACAAGAATTAGGCTAAATTATTTTGTGTAAATAAATGAAAAAGGAACCTCTGATATTAAGATGAACGCGTTGTTAATGATTCAGTTACTAAATAATAGTAGTTATTCTAATTTATAGTAATTAAACACTAGCAATTGACGTCAGATATTGAATCACACTAATTCGTTAAGGCCATTGTATTTGTACGTTATTGATAAATTTCAATAATCAATTTTCATATAGCATTTAATTATCTAAGCTGAATAATATGTTTGTACGTGAAAGAATTTTTTTTTTGCTTCCTTGTACGAAGGTAATGAAGTATTGTGATTGCGAAAAATTTCGGTTATCAGATTTCATCGGAAATATCCATTTTCACCATCCCTGTATCCATTTTGACCAGTTTCGGCGTGCCGTCTGTACGTACGTAGGTATGTGCGTATGATTCTTGCATAACTCAAAAACTATTAGGCGTAGGATGTTGAAGTTTTGGAATTAGGATTGTTGTAATATCTAGTTGTGCACCTCCCCTTTTTGATTGCAACTGACTGGACAAAAAAAATAGACTGGTACAAAAAAATTTGGATTTTGGACTTTTACTTAATTGTAATAATAAGCCATAATTGAGAGCTTTTCAACGATATAATTGGTACTTATTTTCATTGGTTCCAGAGTTATTGCCAAATAAAATTTTAATTAATGAATTATTTAGATTTTACAAGGGGAAGGCAAAGCACATCGGTTTGAATCAGACTTCACCCCTTATTTTTTGTAACTTTTTTTAAAAATATATTGATTTATTAATTATTATTAACCTCTGATTATAAAGAAAAATCGATAAATAATAATAATTCAATAACAATAAAAAAAATAATAAACAAAATAGAAAATCTATCAGAAGTTATTAATGATAAAATTTTATTTACTTTTCATTTTTAAAAAAATATGTATATGTAATTTAATAGGCATACAAGGAAGTCATGTAATGTCCACATCAGATTTTTTTTTAAGAGCACGTTGATTACTATTCTTAACCGCGGGCACGTTCAGTTATTCTCAAGAGACAGAAGGATAATAACCGAGTTACCTGCCAGTAGGTAGATGTACGCTTCAAACATGCAATGTATAAATTAAAAAATATTAAACGAAATATTTATATGTCATGTTATTGAATTTCAAACGAAAATAACTGTTTTGAATTTATTTGTAATAGCGATACTTTACCGCATCAATTTTACTAAACAGATATTTTTATATGCAAAAAAAGATATATCTGAATTTAGAGGATAGGTAAGATTGGATTAAGCGTACCTGGTACGGGTGGATTACAATAATCTGCAAGTTATTTGCTTAGTTTGGGGCCCGAAATAGAGCGCGGGTCGATGCCGCGTTCTGCACGAACCTTTCCCCATCGACCACGTCATTTCTCAAATCATTCCCCTATTAATAACGTCCTGTTACCTTTGGCAGAGCCGTTTCACAGTAACTACTTTTAAAATCGACCTTGACTCATTTTATACGGAGTCGTTTAGTTCTGAATATCGTTTTATTTGTTCTGATATACATAGCATGCTATCAATTTTGTATTTTAATAGTCACGTACTGTTAAATTATGCAAAACGATTTATACTAGGTCATATTATGGCAAAATTTCTCGTCATTTTGTTGTGTTGTATAAAAATGCAGTCAGACAACTAAATATGCTGAAAAACTTGTCTGCTATTGGAAAATTATATGCGTATTTACGGTTATATATTTGTTTCATGATAATATTAAAAACAAAAAATAAACTTATTACATAAATATTTCAAATAATTTGATTGAAAAATGATAAGTCTATTATACATTAAATACATTAATGTAAACCTAAGTAATTTAGCATAAGAAAATAAAGAACAAAGTCCAATATTCCGTTAATATAAAAATCGACGAATAATAAAATATATTAAAATTTAAAATAAGAGAAGACTATCAGTTGTAAATATCAGACTTAATTGATTAGGGAAGGGCAATTGATTATTATCCGATCGTAGTATTAACAAAATTAGTCCACATTAAGGAGAAAGAAATATAGATTTTTTCAGAAAAAATGTATACTTTCAATAAAAAATGAAATGTAAACAATAAAAGTAATTGTTAGTTATATGTGTTACCTGGCTATACAATTTTAAATAATAGCATGGCATGTAATAGTTAGTGATGGAAAGTGATTAAAGAGATCGAATTTTAATTAAAGGAATAATTTGAAAATTTGGCTGCTGAATCATATATTTAAAATCTTTTTATTTGTTATAATTTAATCCATAAATGCAAAATATTTACTTTAGCAACATTGGAGGCCCAATAGAAAGGTAAACGGTAATTTGCTAATGCAAACATACTGTTTTTTCTCTATACATGAAAAGTAAAAGTGAATAGGCATTGTAATTGTGTAAACCTAATTGTTTTGCTAATTTACTTATGTTTATTTTGTGCATGACACTCACACACACTTACTCACTCACACTCACTTTTGATATATATATATAAAACAGTTTCATTGCGTATCAAAATCCTAGTAATAATTCTAATTAACTTATATATTCATTTTTTTATACTTATATTTTTGATGGTACTTTAGTATTTTAGATGAACCTGAGAACATTTTTTTCCCCATCACCCCCCGGAGCCGGATCCGCAACCCGGCTCCGAGGGGTGCCATAGCATCTAACTACCTTGTCGGGATCAAAGTCCCCATCAGATAGCCAGAACTTGGTCTTCTATACGCCATGCCTCTAATGAGAAGACCCCCAAAGGACCCCCCCACCGGGACTCGGTCTTTATGCCTTGCCTTTAATAGGAAACCCCGAAAGAATCCCCCATCGGAACTAGGTCTTACTTTCCCCCCAACAGTACTGCAATGGAATCCCCACCCGACCATCGTAAGCGGGAGACCGAGGCCTCCCACCCCCTTCCGGATGGGCCTGTTTCTCAGAGGTACCGTGATTTTCCTATGAAGAAAGAGTTCCATATACCGATAGAGCCATTTTACATCCCTGATCCCCGGGTGCATGACCATGTGACTTGCAGGATAAGCACCTAGGATCCTGCTGGCTAAGAATAGTTTAAAGATGCTTTAATGAACAGAAAGTAGCAGATGATTTTATCACTTAAAAATACATTTTGGTAAAAAGACCAAAATTTTCTTTAGAACCAACTTTGAAAAATAAGTGGAATTATTTCTGTAGTGATCTTCTATATATAGTTTAAGTAAAAATTCAATTTATGAGCTAGCTATTTTATTGCTGAACCGTTTTTTAGTTTGTTTCCGAACATAATTTTTAAAGAAGATTCATATTATATTTACTGTCGTAATTCACGCACCTGAATTTTTAAACAATATTATTTACAAATATTCACTCAAATCAATATAATTTTCTCAAATTTTCACATTTTAATTTTATTATAAGGCTATTTAAAATTGTGTCTTCGCCTAAATCACGCACCTACTCTTGGATAAAAAAATGGTAGTGGAAATAGTGAATGAATTAAGAAAGTAAATACGGTATTTATTTTAAATATGATTTAAAGAATATTTTTGTCGGTTAAAATACCATTAAAAGTCAAATATGTTTGTATCTTTTCCGTTTAGATCCATTTTCATCATGTAATAATTTACTGTTATAGGAAGTATTGAATGCTGGAGAATTCGTTACGTAATAACCTTTAATCATTAAGAAGTTTAAAAATAATTTTAACAATTGGCTTTTCAGTAAGATTTTAATTTTTAAAGCCTAAGTATTTGTTAGTTTTTCTAAAAAAATATCCCACTAAAGAGTTCTATTATAATTCGAACATACTGACTATTAAAATTAATGTTAAAAAGAATGTTCAGCACTTACCTTGTAAATTTTTACTGAAATTTTACATATTCAATAGAATTTAGCATATTTTCAGTATTTCTTCGTTTTTTTCCATCAATATTATTAAATATCACTTTTATATTTACTGTGTAAAGTATTACTGGATTTTTGGATTAAAAATTTTAGTAAATTTTACGAATTCAATTTCTAATTTTTTTAAATTTACAAATATAAGTATAGTCAGTACGAGAATTCCCTCATTTCTTTGCGAGAAATTTTTTTTTAATCGATAAAATGTCTGAACTAAAAATTAACTTTTTTTTTATCTTAGATACTGTCTATGAAATTTTAGAATAAAAATTGATATTCACCGATAATTACGTACAATCTCTTAAAACCTAAGAAATATATTGATAAATTTGGCTGGATAATATTGTATAATATTCGCAGTGCAATAAAAGTTTTCTTATGTTAAACGTTTAATAATTCAGATGTACAACTCACGTAGAAAAATATTACTAATCATAAAAAAAGACATTTGAGTTTTTCCTACAAAATGACAAATTTATAAAAGTAGTATTTGATAAATGAGCTCCATTATTTATTCATACAGTACTTTGTCACTGAATAGCGCTTAGAATTATGACCTTCTATTTTTAACTTTCATTTTTGACCCTCATATTTTTTTAATTAATCCTTAGAAACATTTTTAATGCGATGTTTTTGATGAGGTAAGAATACAATAACTATAAAAATATTAGGCTTTCATTATTTTTTTTTTAAAGTAACGAACTCGTATTTAAAAAAAAAAACATCAGGTAGGCAAAATATTGTTTTAAGAGATATTTTGAAACAGATTATTGATAATAAAATGTACTGAGAAGCATATCTAGGTTAGTCACAAAAAATTATTATTCACAAAGCGTAGAAGAGAAGTTTAATAAACTAAGTGAAGACTAAGGAATGTTATAATTAAATGAAGAATGATATAAGTTAGGATGCAGAATATCATATGAGCAGATGGAAGTAACTATAAAAATAGAAAAATCCAATAAATGAATGAGAGTAAAAATAATAATTTATAAATAAATTATTATTATTATTATTATTATTATTATTAGTAGGGTGAATTGGTAAATCCTCAGTCTTTCATCCGTGGGTTCTGAATTCGATTTCTGATTGGTCACAGTAATTTTAATTCACTACCAAATTTTCATTCTTATCATATTCTAACGCACAAGCTTCGAGTTCAAAGGAAAAGTAATTATAAAAACATAAAATTATAATATTTATCTTATACTATTTGGATAAAGACAGATAATATAAAGAAACTATATAGAGAAAAATAAATAAGTTATTTTTTAATAAAATAAGTTAAAGTGAATAATGGCTAAGAAGTTAATTAAAAATCTCTTGTGAAATAGTAATGAAAATAATTAATTAGAAAGCATATGTCTGATGTAGAAAAATTAAATGATAATTTTGTATAAATCAATCCAGAATTTATATATAACATAGTTGGCGAGAGAAAACCAGCGATACATAAAGACAAAATTGTATCCGGCTAATAATATTATATTTTGGTAATATTCAAAAGAGAGTAATCTTATGAGTTATAGTAGAGGAAAACTTATAAGTAATTATAAAGGAGTACTAATTTGTAAACCTGGAGAGCTTCTTTTATACTACTGAAAGAATATATAACTGGTATGATAAAATATAAAGTAGTTTAGTAATTGAATCTAACAACTTTGTTGCTATCGAGGTTATATCAAATGAACTTGATAATAGTTTACTAAATAATTTAAAGCAGAACTACTAGGTATTAGAAAGAACATTTATGTTTTAATATATTATGCAATCACAGCAATATTATAACAAGAAATGCTTCAGATAGACAGACTAGAAAAAATATGGATAGGTATCTGTATAATATTTATACGCTTTAACAAAGCTTTTAATTATCTGTAGCGTAAAATAATATTTAAAGTTTAAAAAGGTTTTGCTGTATTTTTAAAGAAAAAACTTTTAACAGTGGTTTAAACGTTAAAACACCCATGTTGTTGGTGTTGATGTGACAGAAAGAGAAGAGCTTTCAGTCTCAAAAAATAAAGATCTCAGAATAATGCTGTAAATATAAATTTAAACATTTTTATAATGTTATTATTTTTGAGCTCTTTTTATCCCTTTTCCTTCTAGTAACATTACAGTATACATAATTTGATAAATTGTTTCCTATTAATCTTCTATTTTAATTTTTTTTTTACTTCTGTCTTGCATTTGGTGAATGATAGAGTTTTTACACCCATTTTATTTCCACTTTGTAAGTGATGAACGAAATTCAGGGTCCTACAAATGATTTCTCTTTCCCTTCAAAAACCTATTTCATGTTCAGAAAGATTTACTTCATATCGGTATCTTTTGACTTCTAGTTGTTCATAAAATTAATTCATATGTGACTATAATGGAGTATTGGGAAGGTCTATTTGTTGTTTCTAAAATAAATAAATGAACAAACCGTTTCTTTGTATTTGCTACCACATTTATTTAATTAAAAAAAAAAAATGTAAATCTAAAAAATCCCTTTCAGCACGCCGGAAGACGGAGGTACATTTAACTGGTGCTATGTAGAGGATAAAAAATATTTCCATCATAAAGTTAAGAAAACTTAAAATTTTCTCAATATGACAATGGTTGATTGTGAAAAAAGTTTCACATGTTTAGCACACGACAAGCCCCATCTTCTTACAATTCCAGCAATATTTTGGTCATCCCTTGCCGTAAGGGTTGTTCATATAAAAAATTGTTCAGATAAACGTTTTAGGTAATATTTAGAGGAATAACGACCACTTTAAAACGATTTGATGCTCTGCCTTTTAAGGGAGGTATGATTTTTTTGTCTTCGAAACCCCACTTTTTCCACCCCGTGGGCTAATGGTTGATGATATCAAAAATCTTTCCTTACATACGTTTTAGTTCCTTATCTAAAGAATAGTCGGACTTTTAAACGAATTCGATATTTTACTTAATAAAGTTATAGCGAAATTTGTTTTTTTTTTTAAAATACCCCATTTTTACACCCATGGTCCGATTTTGCTCTTTAACAAACTCGACCGAGATTTTGAGTCGTTATGTCGTTTATGTATCAATTTGAAAGTGATTGGCAGAAAACTTACGGCAGTTATCGTTTCTACAAGAAAGTGAATTAATTACATATATACTTTTGAACTGATCGTGGTTTTGGGGTCTGAGGGATGTGAAATGCGAAGATATGTCGAAATTTTCCGGAAGTCGGATCACGGTACCCATTGCAATTGGTACCTTTCTTATGAAATCTACCTAATGCAAATTGAAATCAAGTAATTTTTTAGTGGATGCTTAAACTAAGAAATATTTTATTATTAATAGATAATTATTCAAAGTATTACCGAATAAATGTTTACCACTTATTATACCATATGTTGTGAGAAGTTAATTAATTCATTATTTTCATTATTAACAACAGTGATGAATACTTAACTAATTAAATTAAATTATTATTTAAGATAAATAATTTACGAACCACGTTTTATTTTTAAACTGTTCAAGGTTCAGTAGTTGCAAGAAGACTAGAAAAAACAAGTTTATGATAACCAATGAAAACATTATATTTTCGTTGCTTTCTATTGTTTATTATAAGAATTAAAGACGGAAATGAAAAAATCTTTTTTGAGAAGGCAATAATTTAAGGTTAAATATATATAAATAGCCAAAACGAAATTGTTAGAAGGAAGAGGGAAGTTAGTGTTAGAAGAAACATTTAAAATAAACTATCACAAAAGAGTTTATATTTGGGAAAAGGGTATATATTTAAAAATATTCTTGTGAGAAATATTTCGTATAATTTCTTTTATCATAAGGGTATGCTTTGTATGAATAGCAGTTGAATGAAGGGATGAAAAGGAAGTACTTTGATCAGTAAGAATGTGGAATAAGTTGTATTCGTTATTAGAACCATTAATACGTTGGAAATCCTATGGGACAGTACTTTAAGTAAGTAACGCAACAAAATGAACTAAAAAGAAAAATCATATAAATTGAAGTAATAAATTATGAAATAATTCCTTACACGTAGCAGAAATATTTAATCGAATAAATAATATTTCACATAAAACGATAGTGAGAGGATATATTTGTAAAATATAAGTAACTATCATATGTATTATGTTTTATTAGTAAGCCTTTAAGTAATGTAGGATAAAGTTAATTATAATTAATTAACTTTGATAATTATCAAAGTTAAAATTATTCATTAAATATTTAATAATAAAATTTATTTATAAATGGCAGATAAAGGTTTATATTATTTGTTGTATCAAAGGAAAAAACTGTAAAAAAATAATCTAGTAATTAAACATTTCTTTATTCAACAAATATAAAAATATTTGCGTGATGTTCTACTTACTGGAGATAAAGATGGTGGTAAGAATTGTAAATTTATAAAAATTTAAATAAAACTCTTATTACGTCAATGAATATAGAAAGTATTACAAATAGAATTCCGATGTTTATTTAATTATTAAACATAAATTGAGAAGTCCGTAGATCATTATACTTTTATTTTTACCATCTTAACTGATTGGTCTGGTTTACGTGGAAATCATATTTAGGATTAATAGTTATGATTATTCGACTAAAAATAATTTTAAAAAATCTGATGATGACAACACAAGACTTCCTTGTACGCCTATTAAATTACATATACGCATTTTTTTTTTTTTTTTAATGAAAAGTACATAAAATTTTATTTCATTAATAACTTCTGATATTTTTTCATAATTTCTTTTTATTGTTATTATTGAATTATTATTTATTGTAAAACTTTTTTACAGAGATTAATAATAAATCAATATATTTAAATTAAAAAAAGAGAAAGAAGGACATGAAGTCGGATTCAAACCGCTGTGCGTTTCCTAGTAAGATCCAAAGATTTCATTAATTAAAATTTCATTTGGCTATAACTCTGAGACCATTGAAAGTAAGTACCGAAATTGTGATGTAGCGTTGAAAAGCTATCAATGAGGACCTATTATTACAATTGAGAAAAAGTCCAAAATCCAATTTTCTTTTAATTTCGGTTTTTTTTGGACACTTTGGTTTAATCGATTCCAAGTAAATGGGGAGATGCAGAACTAGATGTTACAAAAGTCCTAAATACAAAATTTCAACATCCTACGGCTAATCGTTTTTGAGTTATGCGATGTACATACGTACATATGTATGTACATATGTCACGCCAAAACTAGCCAAAATAGATTCAGGAATGGTCAAAATGGATTTTTTGTGATGAAATCCAAAAACCGAATTTTTTTGTGATCTCAATACTTCATATACTTCGTACAAGGAAGTAGAAAAGTACAGAAATGTTTTTACTTATTTTAATACAATTATTACCTACAATAATGGCATTACAAATTCTTGTAAGAAAGAAATTCAATAAAAAATATTATAAATATTTAAAAACGAAGTATTGAGAATAGAGCATCATTAAAGAGAACTTCGTTAAGGGATAATAATAGTTGTAAGATTTTATATTAAAAATATAATTTTATTTATTTACCTCTAAAACACGAAAGTAAAAAAAAATAATTTAAAAATTAAATAAATAGATATAATAAAATTTGTAAATATTTCAATAGAAAATATTATAGTAATAGTAAAAGGTACTGTGGGAGTTCTATTTGTTGTTGATAAAAAAATAAATAAACAGTTTCTTTATACATGATTTCACTTATTTTTAATTTAATAAAATTTTTAATTTAATTTTAAAATTCAAATTGTTTTTAAATTTAAATCTAGCTTATACATAAATTACCTGTGAAATATTTTATTATTTATAGATAGTTATTAAAAATATTATCGAATAAATATTTACCACTTATGATACGATATGATTCATCATATCGTATACTTCCTTCAGGAAGTATTAATTATTTTCAATATCAACAACAATGATGTATACTTATTTAAATTGAAATTTTGTAATAAAAAATATTATTTCTATCAATTTATTTAGATAAAATATTCATGTAATTTTAACTCGTCCGTACATAAGCTGCTAAATAATGAAATTAAATAAATATAAAAAAATTTGAATATTTCACTAGTTTATATTACATTAATCTCAAAAATTAATGTTCATGCATACAATATATTAAAATTTTTGCTTATTATCTACTTGATTATATAAAAATCAATTTATAAAATATTTCTACTGGGTAATTAAAAAAAAAAAAAATAATAACACGCGGAAGTAATAAAATTTATATATATATATTACTAAATTTACCGATATTTTAATTAACAATAAATCTAATGATTAAAGCAATTTCAAAGCTACCTTTAATAGAACTTGTTGGTGTAGTTGATAGGTTGAAACTGGCTGAAGTTATAATATCTATACTGGCGTACCAGGTACGTACATCTACAGCCCCCCCCCCTGTGTTAAACTTCCCTCCATAGAAAACAGTACGTAACTGTATTTTAACCAATACTGTTCCAACAAAACTTGTTTAAAATCCAACTTAACGTTTATCTGCTGCTAAAAGTATTGCATGTTAAATATTTTACCTGTATAATATTGGAATACAGATCATTAAAGAGGAAATTTTATTGGGGGGAAAGTAAAGTTGAATATCTCTGATATATATTCGAAACCAAATTATTTATTTAATAAAAATGTAAGTCCATAGATCTAAGAACTTATAATTTAAAAAAAAATTATAATGTATATATTATTTATACGAGTATATACATTTTTGGTTGATTTCATTAGAAACCTACCTAGTAATTGGCACCATGATTGTACTTCCGAAATATTTCGACATATCTTCGCATTTCAAATCCACCCTAAAACCACGGTCAGCTCAAAAGTTTATATATATATTTCACTTTCTTTTGGACACGATAACTGCCGTAATTTTGATGCTATAAAAAATTATTTTTGTGTTTTTTGTATATATATATATATATATATATATATATCAATAATTATAATAATAATATTCATATAATATACGTAAATATAAATAATAATAAAAATAGTAAAATTTTACGTTTTAATAGTAAATAATAATACATTAAAAACATGTTTTAAATACCGTATCTCTAAATCTAAAAAAAATAGATAAAATAATTTAATAACAGTTTAAAATTATATTAAAAGTTAATGTAAAAAATGAAAAATAGCCATTGATACCATAAGTTTAATTTTATAAATATTTAAGTTAATTAAAATTTACTTCGACATATTGTATTAGCACAATCATCGATTAAATTAACTAGATATTTATACCGAGCTATAGAATTCTGTATAAATAAAATTATATTCAAGAAAACTATTTACAGCAGCCGAATTTATACTTTTCCATTTTGTTCATGTAATAAACTCGAGAGCCAGGAACGTGCGGCGTTTGGTTATGCAACAACATAGGCTAAACATACATATCATCGCAGGGTATCGTACGATCAGCGCCGAGGCGGCAACGGTTACAGCTGGAGTACCGCCCGTAAACTTACATGCGTAAATGAGAGCTTAAACAACGAATGGACGGGGCAGAAAGGAAGCAATTGATGGTCTCTACATGGCTTGGCATGAGAGATGGCGAGATTCGGATAAAGGAAGGTGGACTTATGGACTCATAAGCAATGTCAGGAACTGGGTGGCGCAAAAGCATGGTAACACAGGCTACAAATTTACCCAGTTCCAGTACGGACATGGATGTTTTAGGGACTATCTGTACAGGATGGGCAGATGCCATACATGTTGCTATCACGATTGCGGCGGAATGGATACAGCAGAGCATATGGTATTTTGTTGCCCTAGATGGCGCAACTTAAGAGTAGCGCTCGAGGATCAGGGTGTGGAGGGGTCCAACAATATAATCGAGGTGATGCTCAGCAATAGCAACAAATGGGTATGTATCTTGACAACGATCACATCAATGATCTAGATCATTGCATCTAGATCCGCATCTCACAGATGCGGATCTATAGAGACGTGGAGTTCGATGACGGGTGATCTAGGGAGACCAGATTCTGGGGGTGGGCTTTGGGGGCTCCTCGGAGTCGTTGCTCGTCGGTCACTCCCTGGGGACGCCTTCCGGTCATACGGATTCAGATAGTAGAGCGCCTGGGTGATCGTGCAGGGGCTATACATACCATATGGCTTAGATTGGTCCCTGCGTGATAGGAGGGGAGGGTTTTTTAGCGGGTGAGAGCCCCGCATTACGGTCAGTGAGGGCGTGACGGCGGCTCGCAGAGCTTTTTCCTCCCTTTACGGAAAGGAAAAAAAGTAATAAACTGACAATTTTCTTATTTTGGCATTCCATAAAACTTTCTTCACCATTCTGAAATGTTTACCAATTATGTACTTTTTCATTTTTGCAACAATTTTAATTAATTTTCTGAATAAATCGTACGAGATTTTCTCCCTTTTTAATTAAAAAAACATAAATTATGATCTACTAGTCTAGATCTAGACTTGAAATAAGTAGATCTCTTTGATTTTTTCTCGTATATAAATTATACTAATACTGTTAATTTAACGACGTTGAATAAAAAGCTCATGAACTTGAAAAGAAGTTCATTAAAACATTTAATTTACATTAGTAGTTTTGTCAGTAACTCCAGTTTGGAGTAAAAAAAAGAACTCTTTCCTTTCTAAGAAAGAATCGGAACTTAAAATTATTCTATTCTTAATAAAAGAAAACCATTACAAACTAAGCACTTTAGAAACTTTCATGTTTACTCGGAACCAAACTTTAGGGTTACATTGTTAAAAGCAACGCTGTTTAGTTGGATAATTTGCTAATTGCTAGTGAAATAATTCAGCAAAATTAATTCAATGGTCTAGCTGTTTAGCTTATAGGGTACATATAATTCCTCTTTCGTAATTAAAAGTACGTAACGATCTTCTACTTTAAAGCATTTTTTTTTTTTAATGCCGACAAATATATAAAAACCTGCTGAAATAATAAATGTATATTTTTTCATAATCAAGTACATAAAATAGTAAATACTTCATTCTTAGTTCCTGAATTTTATATAAATAAAAACACATCACAAAAAACTGCCATTAAAAAATTTCTTTTTTAGCAAAAGAGAAAATTTTTATACCGAAATATGAATAACCGTTATCACCTCTTTTTTTTCATAAATAATAACAAATGAAATTCTAGAGGTAAAAATTGCCAAGCATGACGAAGTTTACATCCTAGAACCTTGCAAATAATAGCTAAAATGAAAATTTACGAGTTGTTTTTAACATATTTGACTTTATATCTCCATTTATGATATGTTCATGTAATGAGAAATAAGTTTCCGTCAATGTGTTGAGAAATATATGTTTAGTTTTATGCTTTTAAATTAAACTTAAAAACTATTATTTCGTCTGAATTAAGGTTAGGTAATAAGAAGACAAATATTTCTTTGCTCTAAAGATATATTAAATTTTCAATCAATTCACATTTCAGAAGTTCTTATTGATTTGATATTTATACATTAGGCGTACATATATAGCTTTTATTATTTTCTATAATGTAGGAATAATTATCATATAAGTGTTCTATTATAAAAAAAAGTAATATTAAAATATTTTCTGGTCAACTATTACTGGATTCCTAATCAAATTTTTGATTTTGATATTCAGACTAAAAGAAATTGAAACAATTCTAAACTTAAAAAAAATTGTGTGGTCACCACATGACTTCCTTGTATGCCTATTATTACATATACACATTTTTTAAAATGAAAAGTACATAAAATATTATTTCATTAAGAACTTTTTATATTTTTTCAATGTTTTGTTTATTGTTATTGAATTATTATTTATTGTAAAAATTGGTAAAATTTTAACCAGAGGTTAATAAATCAATGTATTTAAATAAAAAAAAAGAGTAGGTGAAGTCGGATTTGAACCGACGTTCCTTCCCCTTGCAAGATCCAAATATTTCATTAATTAAAATTTCACACAGCTATAATTCTGAGACCAATAAAAGTAAGTACGTCTTATGATATATCGTTGAAAAGCTCTCAATTTTATTGCTGCAGTTAAGAAAAAGTCCAAAAACCAATTTTTTTGGATTTTGGGCTTTTTCGGATACTTTTGGTTCGGTCGATTGCAATCAAGAAGAAAGGTGCACAACTAAATGTTACAACAGCCCTAAATTCAAAATTTCAACACCCTACGGCTAATCGTTTAGTTATATAGATTATATACGAGTTATATGAGATATATACTACATACATACAGACGTTCCACCGAAACTAGTCAAAATGGATTCAGGGATGGTTAAAATGGATATTTCCGTTGAAATCTGAAAACCAAAATCTTTCGTGATCACAACATTTCCTTTACTTCGTAAAAGAAAGTAAAAAGAGAATTAAAAAAAAATCTTTTAAATTTGTTTAAAAATTCTCGATTTTTAGAAACCTGCTATGAATTAAGAAGTATCACAGTCAATTTTTCTTAATCCTTTATTTGGTACCCACTTCAAAAAAAAAAATGTAAATAACATTTTAAAAGAGTACAATTTTTAAAATTCTTAGTGCAACTTTTTCAAATAGATTGATTATTTTTTAAGGTGTATTTTAGATTACCTTTTTTTCAAAAATTTATTCAAAATTTAGAGAGGCGAAGAATAAGTTAAAAACGTAGTCCACATGAAAAAACTGCTCATAAGAAAAGTCAAAGAAGTTAAAAGAAAACTCAAACGTCTTGATAAGAAAAAAAAAATATTGAAGACAAACGAGAAAGAAATTGTTCTAACAATCGTGTACCAATTCTTTCAAAATTGAGGAATATTTTTTTATCGTTAATTTTAAACAATTTTTATGAAAAAAAAAAAAATTACTGGAAGAATGAAGTGAAGTTGTATTTCACATCTTTTTTAGTTCAATACTGAATAATGACAACAGGAAAATAAAAACATCTTCAAATCTTCTAAAAAATGTATGTTGATCATTATAAACATTTTTTACCTAAATTATACTAAGCAATCTTACAGTAGATCTAGCTGAGAAACTACAAAATATTTAAAAGAAAGTGACAAAACCTGTGAGTTTAGTGAAGAGTTTATTTTGAAATTATAAAAAAAAAATATCCATTCGTACTACAACATTCTCCTTTTATTAAAATGTATTAAAATTTTATTTTTTCTGTTAGTTTATTTACAATCGGTATCCTAAAATACATTTCAAAACCGTAAGTAGACTGAAGGCCTTCGTAGGATACAAACATTATAATATATATAAAATCTTCGAAACGGTACTTCCTGTAATTATAAAAATAGAACAATCGATAGTAGTTACAAAAATAAAAATAAAAGTAACAATAAAATGACAAAATAGAATAAGAGATAATTAAGTTAAGAAGTTATTAACGGAAAAAACAGTAATAATAAATAAAAAAGTATCACGTACTGACAACCAGTACCAGAATGTTAGAATTCCAGGAAGTAGCAGCGAAAATAAGTAACAGTATTCTTGGAATACAGAACAGTAAAATACACGATAAATACACAGAGCAGTAGCAACGCTTAGGTATATTTTATTGAACGCTATACTATATTACATATATTATTATTATTATATATTATATTTGCACACTATACCAAATCACTAAAATATAATTTGTTACACAATACCGAGATATTATGTAACATATAATTTCTATTACCAAGAATAATTGATCTCTTAAAATTTATGACACATCACTGAGGTCCCGCACACGAAGCCTTTCCAGGCTTTCCAGGAGATTAAAAACTTTCTACAGATCTACTTTACCGAGGAGATCTTGTTCGTTGCGTACTATGTCTATATTATAACCTTAAGGATTTTGTTTTGAAATCGTTAGATTTCCTTAATTTTACTGACACAACTCGTTTCCCACAATTGCATCCGTAACAGAAAATTGGTTTTAGGAATACCTTCTACATCAATAACTTATTTAAGAAAGACAGATCAGAATGAAAGACAGATCAGAATTCCTACAATGTAGCTAGTTTACCCTCAAAACGCTAACGTTGTAATTATTCTTCTTTTCTTTTACGCAATCCCTCCAGATAAAATAACTATCAAAGTGAACCTTGTTGAACATTGTTCACATCAGGGATAAAGGTATATACAGGATTTTTCTAAAATGGTGAGCTGGCTACATGTTTCCGGATTCTGCTTGTAAAACTAAACAAAAAATATCCTAAGAAAAAATGGCAATTTCTCTTTCATTCTCCCCCTTGTCACCCAGTTTGTTATTTTTATATAAAATATTATATCTCAAGTTCGGATAGACGGAGGAATATACTTAATTCAAAATTAGTTTTCAATTAATACTTTCATTGAATGCTATTAGAAATTGATTTTGGGAACTGTTTACAGTATTTTGGTTCACTTAAAAAAAAAATATTCGCGTTTCTATAAATTTCTTTAAAATTAATTTTATAACGATAAAGATAATTCATTTGAAATCTTTATCATTGAATTGATAAATGAATTATCGTTATCACACACAGGATAAACCTATGTTTTTTCCCTTTATTGTACGGAAAATAAATAAAAGATGGCAAAACAGGTTTTTAACTTTGCTTAAAGCTTAGAGTGATTAAGTGTAAAAAGTTTATTACTTTGAAACACGCTGAAATAGATTACAGTAACTATACTCTTTAGTTCCATGAAAAGAGAATTATCCTCCCCTTAATGTAAATATTTTAGAAGGATTAAACTGTTTTGTTTGCTTTTAAATAAAAGTTATGTATACTGGTATAAGAGCAAAGAAAACTAATGTGTTCCTCTCTAAACACTTAGTTTCTAATTAAAAATGCAAGATAAAATGAAGGTGAAATTTATTAGAAGTTGTTAAAATCATCAAAAAATTTTGTAGAAGTTGATTATGATTTATTTTTAAAAACTTGATGAGATAAGCCAACTCAGAATCCCAAGTTAAAAATACAGTACCTATTTATTATTATATATTATTATTTATTTAATAACAGATATTAAAATTAAAATTAATAAAAAATAAAATATTGCAAAACTGGTTTGTGAGTTACAACTCATTTCCAACAAATAATTTTTAGTTCAATTAAAATTTTTTTTGAGCCGGAAGAAAGCTCAGTTGTAACAATGGCGAGCAAGTTGATAGCTTTCAATTTAGTTTTTCTCCTATAATAACACATATTCTTTAACAGTTAGCATGCTGGTTCTTTAAAAAACAATTTATATACATTTCTGATAATAGCTTAGAAGTTCTTACATTCAAAGCTGTCTTTTAGACGTTTCTAAACCAACTAATGCTTGACTCGGTAAACCAGTAAAAGCTTAGCCGAGTAAAAGTCATTTAAAAAGTACATTTATGGATTAAATGAAAATAGGATTACTTTGAAGCATGTGTCGGCTGGAAATGTCTTAACCTTATATTTCCATTCATCTCATTGTTCTTATCTAAATAACTACATAAAATGTAGTTATTTACCTATTAATAAGGTAAATTACCTCTACCTTATCCCATAATTAGTTCTATCCATTAATATTATCCTGTAGTTTTCTACTACCTACGGTATATATTATATTTAATAATAACTTTAGAAATTTTAATCTCAAATATTTTAACTCAAACCTTTTACTTAATATTGCGAAGTTACTTGGACAGACGATTCTCCCAGATTAAATAGAAGAAGTTATCTGTATTCGTCGATACATCCTCGCGTGTTCCTCAGGGCTCAGTGTTGGGACCTCCATCTTTACTGCGGACCTTCCGGTCACAAACAATACCGTTACTGCATCGTTCGCCGGATATATGACAATTGTGGCTGTCGATGCTGATCTATCTTACCTATCCTTGTCTAAGAATGATGATCTAACTTGGACTAAGTTGCAATCTTGGTTAGATCTTCTATCCGAGTAGTTAAAGAACCAAGCAGTTTTAAAGTTCAGTCAAGCAAAATTGACTCGCATGACATTCGGCATGAGAAGAGGTGACGTCACAGGAATCCATTTAGATGGAAGTTAAAAAGCCAGCTGAAAATATACGGTATTAAGGTATTCACTTTTCACCTAGATCGTCATCTAACATGAAAAATTCACATTAAGGAAAAAATAAAAAAAAGATGTCAAATTTAAGGAGGTATAGTGGTTACTATGCAGGAAATCGCTGCTATCCCTAAATAACAAGCTACTTTTGTACAAAGTAATTCTAAACACGGTTTGGGCGAACGGAGTCCAAATCTGGGGTACTGCGAGTACCAGAAATATATAGATTTTCAGGCGTTTCGAGAATAAATTGGTGAGATGCTTTACACAGGCGCCAGCTTCGTACAACGAACAATGAAATTCATGAGTACTTATGGTAACCATGTGTTCGAGAGGAAGTCGATGGATTTGCAACTAAGTACAAAATAAGACTTAAAGATCTCGTAAACTATCTAGCTATTAACTTCTTAGACAATGGTGAAGATCTAAGGCGATTAAAGCGGGTACAAGTATATGACTGGAAACCTAATAGTAATACTCAGAACAAGTAAACTCAGCTCTGAGTAATACTTAGTTTTAGGAATCGTTGATCAGACTGTACAAGACTGCACTTCATTTACATTCATACACATCCTCACCCATCCTCTGAAGTAATACCTTACGGTGGTTAAGGAAGCAAAGAAAGAGAGAATACTAAGAACGAGGTCTCTCTTCTTAAGTTGTGCATCACAGAAGTGTTCGTTTATGTGTATGATTTTTAATTTTTCAAATGCTAATTTTTCCTATGTTACTATTATTATTTTTATGCTATGGTTTTATTCGTTGTACTGGACATTATTATGATTTCTAGTTCATTGCTGCCTGGAACTTATCGATGCTAACTGTGATTTATTGTTGATTTCCAGATTATAATTAAGGTGTTTCAAGTGAAACTCCTTTATATCTTGATTACTGTTATGGGATTTACTTGTGATTTCTAATGTACGAAAACGATTGTAAATGTAATTTATAAACAAAAAATAAATTTATTTTTAATAAATTATATTAAATCTATTTATGGAAAATTTAAATGATAAGTGTTTTTGTAATTAATAATAACGATTGAAAAATGAATGTATTTGGCTTTATATTTCAGGAATGGTTTAACTATATGAAATCCAGTCTGATTGATACGTATGCGAAAGGATGTTTATTCTTCTATATAAAAGAAAAAAAATGGAAGCGATTTTTTTGGAAGAGATTTTTTAATCTGTTTTCTTTGATTGGAAAATATGTTTCTAGGAATTAAAATTTATTAGCATAAATGATTAAATTTTAAAAATATGTAAATAAAAAGGTTTTCAGAATTCTTAGTTTTAACTTCACAACCTCGTTTTATTTGCTTTACAAATATGTATTCCATGAATTTTTTTCTCTACCTACTATAATGTGTTAATTAAATATTTTAAAAATTATATAGGTTTGATGAAAAATAAACTATGGATGTCGTAATCTGGGCTATAAAATTAGTTTTTGAAGTTTATTTTTAAATTAGTAAAAAATTAGAAAATCTATTATTGCTTTTAGTATTACAATAGATGATCAGTAGTTTTTTACTCGCTGATTTATTTTCGTTCAGGGATAAGTATTCTTTGATGACACACATTCTATTTCAGTTAGATTATATTTTTTTCCACGTGAGTCAAAATCGGTGTATTAATTTAAATCAAATTTCCAAAATGACATCTTACGTTAAACAGAAGTGTTATTTAGAAGGGGGCGATGGCACCTCTTGCAGCTGAGCATATACTTGGTCGCGAATCCGGCTCCAAGGGGCGGGGAAATCGACGGAGAAAAAAATTGACTATATTTTGTAAAATTTAGATTATCATCTATTAATCAAAAATCATTAACATTGTTGTGCTTACGTAAGGAAGAGATAAATTCATATAGATATACGCACGCATATGTATGCTGTACATATCATTAAAGAGAGATGTTGAGATACAAGTATAGAGGGAGTATTCTAAAATGTATATGTATAGTCTGAATGTATAATTCAAGTATAGTCTGAGAGTAAAGTGACATGGTAAAATTTAAAAAATATGTCTGGGTGCATAACCTTTTTACAGTGAAATTCATAGCAATTGTTTGTGTCAAATACATGAATACATATGTTTTGTTTTGTCCATTCATACTGTGACAACAAATAATTGAATCCTTTGATCATATAGTCCGGATACTCTTCACAAGCCTTGAAGGGTTTTGAATAATAACTCGTACGATTTATTTTAAATCAATTCACATTTAGTTATTGTTTACTAGTATTGAAGCTTGGAAGTAACCGTATAAAAATTTAATAAACTTATGAAAATTTAATTGACATTCGAATAACTTATTTTACTATTTTTTGAGATTAAACTATCTTATTGAAAAAAAATATTAACCGATTTTCGTCTTTGAAATTAGGTTAAAAGTTAATTTTTGTACTAATTTATACCTTATATTTACTATAATAAATTATTTCCTAAGCTGAAATTAATTTATACGATTTTAATTAATTGAAATATTATAACTACAAAAGTAACATTATACTATTATGGGATATTGGCTGAAACTTTGATAGGTCGTATTAATGCCCATTAAATAAAATAAAAGAGAATTAAAAGGTGTTCTACAATGGTTAATGGAAAAAATAAAAATAATGATAATGTGTACTTATTGCGTAGTAAAATATTTGGTGTGAGCTAAGAAAGTTGAAAAATCTATTGAAATATAAAAAAATCATTATTTTATTACTGTGTAATTTTTATTTCAATATAATTTTTGTCTAAAAAAAGGCCTTAAAAATAAAAATAGAACCTTTGTAACAACTAATTTTTTTAACCAGGTGATTAATAATTATATAAACATTTTACACCTTGCCAACTTATTTATCTATGTGCTTAAAGATACAATGGTAAAATATACTTGATAATAGAATTAGGTGGTAATAATCTAAGACCACGTCTTTTGCAATCCCTATGTTTTTATCTTCTATAAACTTAACTTCGTTTTGTTCATATTTATTGGCAATATTTGTGTTTAATAGTTCATTTGGGGTATTCTTAAAACCTTTCATTAATTTAATAGATTTTTAACTGTCCAATTTCATTATTAAGTTGATACAAAGAGAATGATTTTCCTTGATATTTACGATTAAATTATTAGCTTATGCGTACAATCCGTGGTTAGCCAACGTTAAATTCTGAAAAGTAGATGTTCCTTATACGCTTCATGATATAAGTACAAATTATTTGTCAATCTTTGGCTGCTAACTTATGTTATTTTGAAATAGATCTTGATATTTAAATAAAACTATTATAATTAATTCATTTCTCATTGTAATGTATAATGAACTAATACATGAAATATTACGTGTATGTATATATCATAAGTGTATTCATTTATATGACTATGTATTTGTTGCAGAAAGTTATATAGGTTTATATGTTGGTAATATAGGTAACAGCTCGATTCTAAAATACACACATGCATGTTTGTTTTACTTGGGTTTAAGCCTAGCCGTAAAATATTCAATGTTTACTTGATAAATTTGTATATGAGTTTGGCTTTCAAATGTATACGGATGTATATGAACTTAAAAGCAACATGTATATATTATGTATATAAGATTTATGGTTTAAGAAATTTTACGTAGTTGCTGTGTTCGATAATATTTACTATAATTTATAAACGGCGATTAAGAATTACTACTTCAATGAAGGAAAAGCATTTTCCGGTATTCTTATGAACAGTATCTTGTTAATATAATAAATTATTACTAATTAAGTTTTTATTTTTGTTATTTAGGTAAGGTAGCTCAAAATTTCTCTTGAGGAATTAACTATTATTTTTTTCTGACATGAAATTTCAGTTCAGTATTTAAATTCGTACTAAAAATTTTCGTAATAGCGTAACAAATAAAATTACTAAAAATTCTAAAGTAAAATTTAACGCATTTTAAATACAATTATGTATTTTTCTGTTACTCGATAATAAAAACTAAAATAAATATTAACTGTCAGTAAGTTTTTTTTTTCATACTGCAGTCTATATTATATGTTTTTACTTTTCCACTTAACTTTAATGTTTCAACTTTTAATCTTAGTACTGAACGTCCAATATATATATATAAAACAGTAAATGTCTCCCGGTCAACTAAAATTTTCGATTCGAACCCGTTTGATTCCATTGATTCGCTATTAAGAGCCAGTGCATATCAAAGCAGATAAAATAGATCGTACACCCTAGATCTGATATTAACGAACCAGCAAATGGAGCCTCTGATCATTACAAGGATTATACGCAGGCAGGCTGAATTACGCTTTATAGACAGTTATGCGGGTAGATGAAGCAAATCTGTGTCTTGTCGAAGCTGTAATACCGTAAATAGACCCATTTATAACAATGATAAACCTCACAGTTGATGATTTTAACGTAAATTCTACCAATTGTTCTGATTACACTTATGCAATAAAAGAAAACCGTTCATATTTTACTTTATTTTATTGAAAATTAAGTAAAGTAAGGAATAAAAATTATTAAACATGTCATATGACAATATTATTATTATTATCCATTTCTATATACACTTCAAGATATTACTATATTTTCTAAATGTAATTAAATCTATAGAAGTGATTTATTCATTGCACAATATGTATATTAATTTTATAAATGTGTTATATAATATTTATAAAATAATGTTCATTTGAATGTGCAATTTTGTCTTTCTTCTCGGCTTACACGATCCTTAAAAAATGATAAAACAAAGAAAATAATTTTTGTAAATAAAAACAATTTGCGAATTTTTACTTCCTTGTACGAAGTAAAGGTAGTAGTGCGATCGCCAAATTTTTGGATTTCAGATTTTAACGGAAATATCCATTTTAATCATCCGTGAATCCATTTTGACTAGTTTCGGCGTGACGTCTGTACGTACGTATGTGTGTACGTACATAAGTGTGTATCTCGCATAACTCAAAGACAATTAGCCGTAGGATGTTGAAATTTTGGATTTAGGACTGTTATAACATCTAGTTGTGCACCTCCCTTTTTAATTTCAATCGACTGAACCAAAAGTCTCCAAAAAAGTTCATAATCAAAAATAATTGAATTTTGGAATTTTTTTTTAACTGCAGTAATAAGCTCTCGTTGAGATGAGATCTTTTCAACGATACATCATAAGCGGTACTTATTTTCATTGGTTCCAGAGTTACAGCCAAATTAAATTTAAATTAATGAAATATTTGAATCTTACAAGCCGAAAACACATCGGTTCGAATCAAGACTTCATCTCCTTTTTTTAAATTTAAATTTATTGATTTATTAATAATTATTAACCTCTGATAATAAAAATATTTACGATAAATAATAATCCAATAATAACAATATACATGATACATATATACAGTATACATGAAAAAATATCAGAAGTTATTAATGAAATAAAATTTTATGTACTTTTCATTTAAAAAAAATCTGTATGTGTAATTTAATAGGCATACAAGCAAATCATGTGTTGCCCACATCAAATTTTTTTTCAAATAACATAGTTCGTGCTCCGTCTTGTAGTTAGTTTATATTGTGAAAAAATTTTGTTGTTATTAAATTTACAGACCAATTTTGAATATGGTAATCACATATAATTAAATTTTAGGAAACACTAGAAACCTATTTTGAAATGCAATTACTAAAAGAAGTTCTACATATGATAAATTTTTTAAAGGTTTATTTTTTATTATTTATTTTTAAACCTACCATCAAAATATTATCTAAAAAAAGTTTAAAACAAGTGAAATTAGAATGTATTACTTTAAATAAAAACCCAGAGATTAGCAGAATTTTACATTAAACTTATATAAGAAGTTTGTTAAAAATATTATCAAAACTATTTCATAGTAATTTGCAGCGTATTAGCCTTTTTGCCAAGGGAAATAAATTCATTCACGGTTAATATCTATTTTGATTTAATTTTTTATATTTTATTTAAACTTCTCAAATATATTGATTATGGAATAATAATAGTCAATTTAGTTTTTAATGTTGAGGTACCACATGAAAAGGCTGTTTCATTTGCTTCTAAATTTATGGTTTATCGATTATTAATAATGTATAAATAGGTTAAATGCTTATTAAAAAGAATCTTAATATTTATATTGACGAGTTACATTTTTTTTGTCAATCTGTTAGCATTTACAATCGGTATATCTCAGGGAACCAAAAGTAAATTTGTTTCATGATAATCACGTGAAAAAAGGTCCCGACGAAACCTCCCATTAAGGAATAGAAAGTTTCAACACCTCATTTACAGGAAAAGCACTTGCGTAGCTAGTTCAAGTAAAGTTTAGTAGCTAAAGTTTAAATAAATCGTGGAAAGAAAAAATAAAAACAATGTCATCAATACCAATATCTGAAAATAACACTATGGATAAAAACAAATGTTTGTCAGTAAATAAAAATAGTTGTAATTCGCCCTCTACGTAAGTGATATTCATCCTACGTTCCCACTCCTAGATTCCTTCTTCAGGTCACTCTTCTGGTTACATCTCCCACGTTCAGTACATGGAAACGTTTTAGTAATCTGATGTCATCGCTGTTGTCCAATAGTTTTACTGTCAGATAATTTACATGGTTGTAGCGCGAGCCTAATCATTAGGATCTCTTCGTAAACAAAATGTAATCTTGGATAGTCATGAATTTTTCTCCTTCTAACAAGCCATGGTGCCTCTGTTATTGCCCTCACAATTTATCGTGGAATCTTTGAACTTTATTTCAATATTATTGTTACTCATCGTATCCCATAAGTCCAGATAGGTCTAAGGATAACTCTGTAGATCAACAGTTTATTTGCTAAAGGTAACTGTGAGTTTCTATCCAGCAACGAGTTTAGTTCCCCAAAGTCATATTAAGTTGTATCCACTTTTTAAGTACGTGGCCCTTCCACGTCAGGCGACAATGCAAGTGGGCCCGAGTTATCGTATCCGATCCGGACGAGAGATGTAGACGCCATTTCGGTGAACCCGTGGACAATCACCCCTTCTCATGGTAAATGTCACATAACTCAATTTTTTTTTATTTAAGAAGCTTGTTTCGATTCTTTATTATCAACCAGGATTGATGTGTTGTCTGCAAGGGACGTAACACTGACTTAATCCAAAGCAGGAAGTCTGATTTAAAAATAGAATACAGATCAGGCCTCAGAACAGATCTCTGAGGAACCCTCGACTTTATCGAAACATAATTTTCTTACAAAATCCGACATAAAAATTAGGAAAACTAGACCTACCAGCTTCTATTTTACAGAAAAATAAAAACATTAACGGTATAAAAAAAAATAACTTTCACTTAAAAATAACAGTTTTTTTGATTAGTTAAATTCCAAAAAAATTGACCAATTTTACTATGCCCACTAATCAGGAATATTAGCCTTTTAACCTAAATTTTAAATTTAAAAATTGTAAAATAGTAAAAAGTTCTAAAGCTATAAAATTGTTATTTTTTACTGCAACTAAATAAAAATAAACTTGGAGGTATAACTGATTTACAATGATTTAACTGTACATTTATACAACAAGCTCAATAGAAACAGCGTTACCGTAACGCTACAAATGTTGATAATCTCGTCGCATATGATACACGAGTTGGACTAAAAGTACACGATTGTTTTACATGGTTCACTCGCTCAGTATATATCTGGACAGTGAACACGAACAAGTGAGGTCAGTATGATAGCGTATAATGTTGACATTTCATTACGTCCTTGCTACCGTAACGCACTTAGCTGTCTCCTGTAAAATCCGTGTATACAGCAGAATTTAGTCGACACCATTTATGAAAACAATGGTTTCTATCTTTCATAATTTAGTCAATAAACAAAGAAATAATTCGCATTTTGTAACTGAAATAAAACTTAATTTTGTATGATAAATTATTATTTAAAAAAAAAATTCAAATTGTTTTTTATTTAGGTATATTTTTGATAATAAAATGATTATCTGTTTCTGATGTAATTTGTATTGTTTTTTTTTATGGAATAAATATGAGTTAAATGCTATTACCAAGGGAAGATTAAATATTGGATTTTTAAGTATATTTTTTTATTATCAATTTTTAGTTTAAATACTTTATTACAGGCTACTTACAGTAACTGCATATATATATATATTTTTTTTTTTTCGCTAAGTTATATTTAATAATTTTTTCTAGCAAATTTTTTTATTTATCAGTGCAAAAGTCATTTTGTTAAGAAAATTTTATTAAAAAAATAACCGGCTTAAAAAGTTTAATTTATTGAACGGTTTTGTTCGTCTTTTTTATTTTGTTTCTAAATTTATTTTTTATATAAATAAATCAAAATCGTACCCTTAACTCTAGTTTGTAAATTAAATTTACGTATCTTTCTCCCTTATTTCTCTTTTATCGTATACTTAAATACTGTGTTTTCTTCAAATTCAAAGTTATATAGGCTAAAATAATGATTATAACCAAAATAATATTGTAATCAGAATATCACAATATGTTCATGAATAATAGATTTTTTTCTGTAGCTTCTTTCCCTACCACCTGGGCTGGATTCACCGTGAAGCATAGCACATTCCAGGGGTTTGTCCAGTCTAACGGATAGTTTCAGTGCCTATCTCTAATCGCTAGGGCAAGGTATCCAGGCCCGGCTACGTCGTTCATGAACCCCACCCTATGGGCCGGAACTCGGTCTTGACGCCAATACCTCCAATTTGAGTATCCCACTAAAGCGATCCACACCGGGTCTTGGTCTTTTAACAGCTGTCGGCCTCTACCCGATCCACCAAGGGGGCCCCAGCCGGGTCTCATTCCTAACAGCTTGAGGGTGACGGAGTCTTTCGTGTCTCATTGTCATCGCCCATCCTTGCAAGCCCGGAAAAACGACAACACCACAGGAGGCTGACCATCACCCCCTCGCTAAATCGTCATTCCTGCCTTTGTGCTTTAGTATCGTTGTTATATATCCTGACTCAGTCCTGAATTTGTCGACTCTAGATAGCATGTTCAGGATACAATCGCGTCTACATCGAGTGGTCCAGTTACTTGTTCGTAGATGCCTCTTTCGACTATCCACCGTCAACACAAGAACACATCATGTTCAGGGGAGTTGTAGATTCCGCAATATAGGCACTCAGAAGTTATAGCCCTCCTCCGCCCGAAAACATATGACCTGAAGACCCCGTACCCCGTTACGAAGTGGATTAGACATCAATTTAGTTGGCCAAATTTGCGGTCAGTCCACGGTGTAACCTGTTTGATTAAGCATGAGTCCAACGCCCCATTGATGTTAGATCCCACCGCCTCTGCCACTCTCGTATCATGCCCGCCCGAGCAGTTTCTTTGTTTCTTCTCCTAATGACATCACACAGCTTCACTCCCAACCAGTGGAGAGGGGGAATTCCAGCAATAACTAGGACAGCCTCTGTTGAGACTGAGGAGTAGGCAGACACAATCCTGAGGGCTATTCTCCTTTGGACCCCTTCCAGAATGCGCCTGTTCGGGACCTTCTCATGGATAGCGCAGTATCCATGAATAATGGATTATAATATCCATTAATAGTTATAATCTGTGGAATATAATATATATAGTTAACGAGATTTATAAAATTAATCAACTTATTTTAAAAAATTTTCTTTAGAAATAATTTTTAATAACGATTTTTACGCACAACAAAATTTGATTCTGATGAAATAGCAGTTTATTGTGTTTTCTTTACAACAAAATGTACGCAATAATGTAAATATGAAATAACTAGGTAAGATTAGATGATAAATGGTATTGAGTTTAATAAATATGAGTTTTTAACAAATCTAGAAGAGCCAAAGTATTCTTTATGTATACAACATAGAATGTATTTTATAGAAACATATAAATAATTTGTACTCTTCTGCTAAAAACCTTAAATGAAAAACAATGTATTTTAGTTGTAATTTTCATTTTTTCCTCTACATTGCAGTAAAACGCAATGAAGTTTATATGCACTTAATAAAAAAACAAAGAAACAAAGTGATTAAGATTCATTAGAATGTGTACAGATTAAAAAAGAACAAAAACTGGTGCGTAATATTGTATATTACTATACAACCCATTTAAGCAACTTTCATAAAATCCTTTTTCAAAACGAAATGATTCAGAAAAAAGTAAAACAAACTTATTCGAGACATTATCTACAAAACCTGTTAACTTGTAAATAATTAAACTCAACTTAATTTATCTCTGAAGTGATCCAGATAAGCGTCCTCTAATGTAAATGTAAATTGTATTTGTAGGAACTAATAGGCTAAAAGCAGACTTATTTCTTGCGTTCCTTACAACTGCATTAAACCTTTACAACTTTTAAGCTTTTACCTTTTAAGCTTTTTAAGCTTTGAAAGCTTAAAATGACTGCATATTTAAAAAAATCTGAAAATGACTTAACACAATGCTGTTAATTTTTTTGCAGCGCAAAGCCTTAATTTTATACACTGGTGTTTTTAAAACAACCTCCTATGAGGATACTACCGTATTGGGAAAGGCTCTCCCAATTCATTTCTGGTGAAAGTTCGGGCGGTAATGTGGAGTTTGTGAAGAGGCAGGGAGGCCGAAATATTTGGAAAGTGGTTTCGTGTCTGTACTGCACCGCAGCGGAACGGTGATCATAATGAACCGGAGCTAAATTATGAACAATTGCCCATCTACCAGCAGCGGAGGAGACTTCAGAGTCTCGCGATGGAAAAATGGCAGTCAGAATGACACACCACGACTAAGGGAAAGTACTTTTATAAATTTATACAGGACTTGGGGATGTTACGCCTTTTGTTCATTTTTAAGAGAAACGAGAGCCCAGGTTTTCACCAACCATATCGATTTAAATCACTACCTAGTGGTCCGCCTGGCAACTGATGAGCTGTGCGCCTGCGGGGGAGGTTCAGTCGGACGAAAATATGATGTTCGATCCCCTCGTTCTTGGGGGTCCAGGACTCGGGCCACCGTAGAACTTAGAGGTCAAGGGAAAGATAGGCCACTCACAATCAGCGAGTGGCGCCATGGAAAAATTTTAATCGAAAAAGGACGCCACGACTCGGAAAAGTTTGGGAAGTACTGGTCTAAATGAATAAGATTTACGTTTATATTTTTTTATTACGTAAAACACACCATTATATAGAAAAAAATATAACATTATATATAATAATATTAATTGTGAGAATTTACGAAGATACGACAAGATCGTAGACCAGGTCAATGAATTTTTCGATAATGAATTTTAAATTGTTCTCCAGTTAAAGTTTGTGATGTAAAACAAAATTTTAAGAAAAGTGATGGATTAAATATTTCCTAGGCTTTTATATAAAAATAAACCAATTTTCCCGTGTAAATCTTGCTTCTCGGTACATTGAGAGGCTAATCCATCGCATCGTAGAGGTGCTGGTTTATCAACAAAAATATTGAAATATTCTTATAACTAGATTTATTTTACCATTTATATTATTGATTTATCGTCATTCTGATTTTGCTTATATGCGAATTCTATTTTTCTTTAAATGGTATTTGAAGAAGGTTTAAACTATTACTCTCATCGCTATCCTTATTAGATATGAATGTTTCACGTTTGAATTATTATTACCTACTAAAATAATTATCATACCTCAGTTAAAATTACCACACAAATTATTAAATAAATACGAGTATTTTAATAACTAAATCTATAAAAACTTTTAATTACTGCACTAAGTTTTAATAGCTTATATCATTTTAATATTCTTGTAAATCAAATGTTACTTGCGCGCGCGTGTGTTTATGTTATTTGTGTATTCTATGTCTCTCCTTCTCCTTCACTCTCTTTGTGTGCGTACGCGCACTCCTTTGCGGATGCATGAGCGTGTGAATTACCAGTCGTTATATCAATTATAATGAAATGGAACATCATTGGAATATATTGTTACAGCCAATAAAATGCCATTGAATTTAAATTACCTTTAATGATTTAATTACGTTTAATGGTTTCATTATTATATATAGTATTAGTAAATTTAAACAAAAATCTGAGGTGGACACTAGATGACTTACTTTTACGCCTATTAAATCGATAGACACATTTTTGCAATCAGAGGTTAATATATTACTAATAAATCAATATATTTAAATTAAAAAAAGTGAAAAAAAGGAAATAAAGCCGATTCAAACTGATTGTGTTCCCTTCTTAACATATTTCATTTATTTGGGTTTATTTGGCTATAACTCTGGAACCAATGAAAACAAGTACCACTTTTACCAATTGTTGAAAAGCTATCAATCAGTGCTTATTACTGCAGTTATGAAAAAATCCTAAATTCGATTTCTTTTTTGATTTTCTGCTTTTTTGGACACTTTTGGTCTAGTCTATTACAATCAAAAAGGGAAATGCAAGGGATGGTCAAAATGGATATTTCCGTTGAAATGTAAAAACCTAAATTTTTCGCGATCATAATGCTTTCTTTACTTCGTACTAGGAAGTAAAAAACTGTTAACTTATAGTACGTTGTTTTTTTTTTTAATAACATAAATTTTTATATTACTGCAACAAAAATTCGAATATTTAGTATACATTTTTTTAAATTGTAATTTATTTTCAATAAACATTCTCTTTGAAATAGCTCAGTCTCAAGAAATAAAATTATTACAAAATATATTTTAATAGATAAATAATTAAATATATTAACCTATAATAAAAAAACATCGTTTTTTTCTCTTTTTCGGTAGGATAATGCTTCTCCTTTGAAGAGGAACTGGGCAGTAAAGTCCTGTTTCACTGAGAGAAACGATAGTAGTAGAATTAATTGGGGAATTAATTATAGGTTCTTCATTGAGGTCTTTTCATTAACAATTCCTATTTGCTGCTATTGTTATATTAATAGTAGAAGGTTTACTCCAATTTATTGATTTCTCTAATGACGTATCATTCATACTTTGTACAATTAAAATTGGGCTGAAATATTGTGATATTTTTTAGACGATCTACTAATTCCATGTTAATTATAATGGATGGGTAGTCAAGCGAAGGAAATTTTTCTCCCTAATGATGAGAGACGTACAGATATAATACAATGTATATTTTTGAAGATTATTAAATTTTTTTGAGTAACAGCTTAGAATCTGACATTGTCTTTGAAAATACAGAATTTTTTTAAAAAGGCTTTTTAAGTACTATTCTGTGAGTAAAGCCTTCCTCATGAAAATGTGTATTTTTATGGGAATTTTTTGGTTGCATGGTGTTACGATGAAACCCCAGCATATGTTACATTTAATTCTGAACTATTTTTAACTATGAAGTTATCCCCATTAGCACAATTTTATTCAAGAGAATTCAAAAAATAATATTATATCTTTTTTAATAGTCTGGTTCTAGAACAATTATTTATAGTTTTCAAAGAATTAATATGAAACTAAAAAAAAGAAAAATATTTGAAGTAATTCCTGTAGATGAATAACTAAAATACTTAAATAGTATCCCATAACATTTTTTCAGGCTTACTATTCGTATTTTATTAACTCGAAGAATGCAGCAAGAATTTCTTTTAAGAAAGCAAGAATGCATATATTATAATATGGCTGAACTCCAAAATGTTTATCATCGTAAATTATTTCGTATTTTATCTTGGAAAATTACATAAAATTATTAATTGAACAGTTAAATCGATACGTATTTGGTTGCTGTGATGTTTGATCCGAACTGATATATCTACGTTGTAGTAGACGCCTAAATTAATAATATACTTGATTGTATGGTGAGGATGGTTACTGGTTTACTGTATGTTCAGAAAGTTAATTGAAAATCGATATTCACTGGTAAGCTTAATTAAATATTAGCTGCAGATTAGAATTTAGGTATTAAATTCTCTCTCTATTATAAATTTATTATCAATACATTAACTATTTGGGGTAAAAGGAATATTATTTAATTTAAAAATTAATCATAATATTAAAAAAATAAAATAAATTAATTACTATAACCGGGTAAGTTTTATTAAAAATAACACTAAGAGCCGTTCTAAATTAGGCTGGTTACATAATTTACAGATTAATTTTCATAAAACTAACACTTTTCTGTGTGTTAATGAATAACAGTTATTTCACAAGCTTTCTGTGCATTTTTTTGATTTTTTTTGATGTGGGTATATTACGTTTTTATTCAAACTTTTAGTTGGGACATTTTTTTCACATTGGTGAATTTCTCTTTGACTTCCATTACCTCTCCTATTAATTACCTTCTATATATCATTTATTCCCATTTTAATTTAACCCTCTCAATTACTTATTATTCTACATCCTTACATGTTAGTTAATATTATACTGTTTTTCATTATTTATCACCACCTCACTTCATTATCAATTACCTAAACAAATTTTATTCTTTTTCTTGACGCAAATCCTTGATATACATGTGATTGAAATGAATCAAAGAGTACTTAAATGCATACTTAACATTTTGAAAGTAAGAAATAATTTATTTCTATATATTTTTATTAAAAATTATCGATAAATTCAGCTAGTTAAGATAAATAGACAAGAAATTAATTAGGGGTGTGATGCGATTGACCTCACTGCAAAGTAGAACCATATTAAAGATAATGACAGCGTATAAAACGGTGGCGCCAGCAGCGGAAAAAGTGTACGCAGGAGTGTCTGATATTCATCTTATAGCCCAGCACAGGAAAAGAATAGACGAAGGTATGATAAGAAAGGACGCTAAAACCCTCCTATTGCAAGAGTAGCAGGGGGCAAGGATGAGTCACACACTGGAATATGGACACGAAGAATGATACCGCGATTAGAGAATTGGCAGGAGAGAGGTCACGCTGATGTGAGGTATTATGTTGCACAGCTCCTCTCCGGTCATGAAGAATTTGGTGAATATTTACACCGATTTGGGACCCGAGAGATACCCATCTGTATATATTGTGGCCTGGTAGATTCACCTTCCCATACACTTTATGATTGTGACAGATGGATCGGATGTAAAGAGAGAGCAGGTCATGGATGGATAACGCCCGAAAATACTGTAAGCTATATGATACAAGGGTTGGTAGAATAGAATGCTACAGATGGTTTGGCCACGGAAATTGTTCAGAGGAAAGAAATACAGTTTCGTGACTGGAACAAGTAAAATAAAAGGACTGGAAAAGGCAAGTATAAAAAAATTAAAGACAAAGACGTATTCCCAAAAAAAGATGTATTTGAGCGGTATTTCCTTACTAATTAATTATATGTCCTTGTATAATTTTTATAATTAATGGAAGTTTGATTAGATTTTAGTTTGACAACAAAATTAGAGGCTTGATTTTCTTCGTAAAAACATTCATTTTTTTTTAGGGTCCTTTTCTTGAACACATTTTTGATTTATGTGCATGATAATATGAAGTGATGAATCGCTTCAAAGTATTTGTTTATTTTTGGAAGATCTGATTGGCTAGTACTGACATATATGTGTTAAATTAATTTTCCTATTTTATCATAAGGTGAAATGGGAATAATATTAAAGTATTATGGATAATATTTTGAGAAAATTATTAGTATTATATTACTAATATTATTAGTATTATTAGTATATTATAAGCTGCTACAACAGTTGCTTAGGAGCACGTAAGATTACACAATCGATCTTTTGTTTTCTTTAATTAAAAATGTTAAAGATCATGATAAAGTATTTTTCATATATTGCTCAGTTCAAATAGAATTCAAGTATTTTTAAATCTTATAGAAAAAATATAATGCTAAAAGGCTTTGTTATGCTACCCAATTTTACAATTTTAAATATATCTCACTACAATCAACATGTGTGCCCCTTACATGATGATTAACAATTTCATAACCCGTATATTTCTCTTTCTGAAGCACTTAATGATGTTTGTACTGAAATCCTCAACATAAGGTTGTTTTTTTGGGTGACAGAATACATTGAATTTATCCTTTATTTAATCTTGAATTATTTATATGTTATTCTGGTTAATGATATGTATTTGCTTATAATAAATTTCTGCAGTACAAAATTTAAGAAGATAAAATTTTAGAGATTATTAACAAACCTTTTATTCGTCGTAATTTTTTTAATTTTCTTTGCCAAATTAATTAGAATGCAGTGCATACTCGTACTTCATTTATATTTTTATTAGTCTATCTTCTTTAGATCAATTTCTCATTCGATAATATAATTTGATTGTCTGCCAAACGATAAAAAGGGGTTTTTAATTGGGATATTTTTAATATTTTCATCTATGAAGTTGATACGTTAACAGTACATAATAACATTACTTATAAATTCTGAGAACCAGTAAATTTATGCTAGTACAAAAACCCAAAAAAACTTAACGATATGTAAAAAATTGTTTCGTTGATTTCGTACTTGTGTTCGATTAACCAGTAGTTTTGCTTATTTTTACTTTCTTTTAAAGTGCTAGTAATTTTAATATTCTGTCTAGGCTGCAAATTTCTACACTCTAATGTTTTTTTTTTTTTATGTTGTATGCTTAGATTGGGTTTGACCAGAGTTAATATTTTTAATTTTTTTTTATTTTTATTGATTGTTTTTTACGGGTTGTTTTTAAAATACATCTACATCTGAAACAATCTTACCCCTGTAAACAATGTTATATTCCTCTTTAACTGCACGTTTCTTATTAATTTTGCTTATTTGTTTTTTATCTATAAGTCGTCACAAATCAACATTAAGTATCTTATCGAATGAAATAACTAATTATTATTCATAAATTTTAAATAATTCCATTTACATAAAATAATACTGTTGTACAAGGTTTTTTTATAAGAAAAATTAATAAAAGTGACCGAAGTTTTAATTTGAGACACCTATTGATAATTTCATCTTATATGAGTAAATACTACCTACCATATACCAGTACAATATTTAGATGATAGAGCCAATGGCTCTTTTTGCGAATTTTTCCCTAATCTCGTTAATAAGTTTTTTGCAAACTTTACCATTTATTAAACCTAATTCTTTCCAAATTAAAATTATTTTATAGCAGATAAAGAAAACAAAAAATAATCTATTTACCGAACAACTCTTGCAATCTAATTTATTGGAATAAAATATTAGGTAAAAAAAGAAACTTAAAATAACGTGTAACTTTGTAACTAGCGGAACTCATAAAACCGCATAGAAAGATAAAAAAACTGCATCAGGAGAATTCATATTACCAAGAGTGAAGCAGAAATGAGAATACATGATTAGGAAAGCTTTAAACCTGGAAGGGAGTTTGAATTAGTGGATAACCCAAAGCTAGGTTGTACTGGGCAACTTTGGGAATTATCTAACAGCCTCGAAACTCTTTCCAAGTAATCGAATTACGTCACAAATTTCTCTTTCTAACTTGTCTGCACAAAAGTTTCAAGTCTCGATAAAATATTTGACCTTTCTTCCTTTTAAACCATTCGTAACTTATAGCTAAAAGATCAACTTTTTTATGTAAAAATATTAGTTTTTTTCTATAAGCATATATAAAGATCAAATTATTTAAATAAATTTTAATAAAAGATTGCTTTATTTTATTACTATCTTGTATTAAAACATTAATTAATGCATATTAAATTCTGTTACCAATCACAGTTACCTATTTTCAAAACTCAACACTGTCGGCTGTGGTATAAGCTCTGTGGAACATCAGCAACCCATATTTCCACTTGATATTATCAATAACATTTAATATAGTGAGTACTTTTTCTTTAAGTCTTTTTTTGTGCTTGTATAATATACAATCCTTAAGATTAAGGTCAGTAGCCATCCCCCAGTTTATGAAAATGATACAAAAATCTTTGTATGGAACTGTACGCTTCACAGTTACAGCGGCGTGGTGTTTGGTTGTTGTGCGCATGCGCACATAGAAAGCTGCACGCGAAACTACGAGGTAGAAAGAGAACTGTTGCTCCTGCAGTTCCTTGGCGTGCTAGTGAAAGGTAGTTTTTTTTTACTCCGCGTGCGTGTGGAATGTTCCTTGTTCGTTCCTTTTTCTAGTTTAGTCAGTAGAAGGAATATGTAAGTAGTTAAGTTGTTTTTTCAGTAGATATCAGAAGATGGCAGAAAGCCCTCTTCTGTCATCTGTCCAAAAACACGCTGAAACGGCGAAAGAGAAGGCAGTTAGTAAATGTAATTATGTGTTTGTTTCTGTGTACATTGAAATTTAAATTATGAACCATTGGACTATAGTGTCTTTAAGCGGACATTTTATTAAGTTATTATCTAATAATACTAAAACATATTAGCTTTATTGACATTTTATTATTTATTCTGTTAAAACGAATACGGTTTTTAGGCACGATGTGCTTAAAAACCGTTTACCATATTCTTGAAGGTGATAATGTGTAAATTTAAATTATTATCTTGTTTCCAGCTATTCCATTTTATTAATTTTTTTTTCGGTTCTTTTATTTTACAGAGAACTTTAACCACGGCCTTGAAAAGTCCCAAAAAATTTTTCTAGAGCAGCTCCCCAACTAAGTTTAGCTACAAGCCGCCACTGAAACTGAATAGGCCTCCTTTAAATAAATTCACTGTCAAAACTTTGTATTGTTCTTTTTTCACTCTTTACAATATAATATGTAATTATTGGAATTTTACACAATTATTTTTTAATTTGTATATTTCTTTAAATTATTCATTACTAATTATATTAATTGTGTTAAATGATTAATAAATTAGAGCCTTGATGCCCGTGAATTGTTATACTAGGATTTTGAACTTCTAGACCACTAAAATTACATAAATAATTCAATTTTTCTATACCGTCATACCATCATTCATTAATCTAGTTAGGTGCTATAATTATGACACTGAAATGACCTTAAATGATTTCCCTGCTTAATAACTGCTGTAATAAGCTCTCATTGACAGCTTTTCAACGATATAGCATAAGTGGTACGTATTTACATCGGTTCCAGAGTTAGAGGTAAAAACAAATTTAATTAATGAAATATTTGAATCATAGAAGGGGAAGGCACATCGGTTCGAATCAGACTTCATTTCCTTTTTTTAACTTTTTTTTTAAATTTAATATATTGATTTATAATTAATTAACCTCCGATTAAAAAAAATATATAGAAAAGATCAGAAGTGAGTAGTGAAATAAAATTGTATGTACTTTTCATTTTAATTAAAAAATTTTAAAGTAATATCTGAATAAATTTTAATAATTATAAGTAGGTCAACGTATTTAAATTAAAAAAAAATGTTTAAAGAAAAAATATGTATGAAGTCGGATTCTAGCCGATATGTGCATGGTTACGGATCCAACACGTTCTCACTTGTTTCACACAACTACTTGAGCGACGTGAAACAAAATTAATATATAAACTAATATAATATGCTGATACAGACATCAGAAAAAAACTGTCATGCAATGTGGTGTCAAACAAAATGTAATTGTATAACTGTCCACTTTATTAAAGAATTAGAGGATGATATCTCACTTTCAAATGAAGTAAGTTTAAATGAAGTGCGGAAAAAATGTGTGTGTGTAAATCAACAGGCGTACAAGAAAGTCATGTGATATCCACATCAGATTTTTTTGTCTGTTAACTTTATATTTTTAGTTATTCTTTTTATAATACTTCTTCAATATACAGATTAACTGAATTATAATTTAATAATTTTTATATTAACTACTTTTATTTCTTATTAAAATAAATTATTTGTATACTAATCTATGTGGCTCTAAAAATGTAGTAGAGAATTATGGATTTAAATTAAAAGTTATTAGGTTTTTCCTTTTTACCTCTAAATATAAGGAATTATGGAAAAAACTTCTACGATTTGTATCGTGAAAGCATTCTTAAGATAAATCATAAAACTGAACTTAATAAAAGAGTTTTACTACCTTTTTAGGATATTGAAAAGTTAGGACATAAAGAGAAATATATTTTGTTTCCCTATAGAAGTGGACAAGACCCAAAATTATCTACATCATTACATCTGGGTAAAGAGCTTGTTATGAAATAATTTATTTTTATTTAAGCGGGTTACGAAGAGGTTCAATTCCGGTAAACAGTTTCATTGTTCGCAAAGCAAAAATTAATAAAAATGTTTATCTAATATTTGCTATACATAAAAAATTGAAGTAATGCATTTAACTTTATTCCGGTCAATTGTAAGCTTGCGAATGGCTTTCCATTTTATTTATATAAATCAAATCATAAAGATAATTAACAATAATATTCTCTGCAAAAGAATAGTACATTAAATTTATTTAGTTTAGTTTATTAACGTAATAATACTTGTATTTTATACTTCTTAAATGGACAATGTGTCTAAATATTACTTTCCCGTTAGATAGCTCTAGAAGGGAAAGTATTGTAATCGGTTCGATTTCGAGATATGTGGTTTTCATCGGTTGTTGACGTTTTGACACCTAAGCGATCCAAAAAACTGGATGGAATTCTTCCGAATGTTAATGTTCATATGTTCGTGTGTGTGTTCGGTGTTGGCCTCTAAATCACCTTATATCTCCAGAACTACTGGACCAATTTTGATCAAAGTTGGTCAGACTACGTCTATTTATTGGAAATTAATACTGTTTAATTTTCAAGTTAAAAAGCCAAGGGGGTGAGGCTGTATAGCAAGACCACCCTCAGTATGTCGAGATTTCGCATAATTAAGAACACATTTTTCTTGGGCGTATTTGTTAAAAATTAAAAAATAACAATGTTTATAAAAAAAAAATAATTTCACAAAATCGCCCCCACCCCCCAAAAAAAGGCCCTAAACTTGCTCTAAGACTGCGTCAATAGTACTCCCTGTCTCTACAAGAAGTGTTACTGTCACAGTTCGCCATCTTTGAATTTCCCTTTTCCATCATCCTCGTGGACCGGGAAATTAAAAATTCCACAGGGTTGCCAACCAAACATTTTACACTTTAAGTATTAATTATTTATTTTATTAATATTTCAAAAGTGGTAGCACTGACGTACAGCTGTTGTAGTAGTCTGCTATTTTGTGGCGTCACAGGTGAGCGATAGAATTAAATAAATCTATTTTTTTCCTGTTTAGCCTCCAGGAATCACCGTCAGGTATTATTTCAGAGGATAAATGAGGATGATATGTATGAGCGTAAATGAAGTGTAGTCTTATACTGTCTCAGGTAGATCGTTCCTTCAACCACCGGGTTGGTCTAGTGGTTAACGCGTCTTTCCAAATCAGCTGATTGGGAAGTTGAGAGTTCCAGCGTTCAAGTCCTAGTAAATACAGTTTCTTTTATACGGATTTGAATACCAGATGGTGGATACCGGTGTTCTTTGGTGGTTGGGTTTCAATTAACCACACATCTCAGGAATGGTCGAACTGAGACTGTACAAGACTACACTTCATTTACACCTGGGTATTAACCTGGGGCGTTAAGCCTTGCTGCTACACCAGTCTGCCGAACGTGCAGGCGAAGTGTCTTCTTTGTAAGTCTTGAATTTACATTAGTTTAGTTTGTGCCGACCATAGCCGCTAGTATCGCCATAACCATACGAATTAAATACGGTATACGCGCGCGCTTTATTAGAATCATTGAATTAAATAAATGAAAAAAAAAAATTATATTTAAATAAAATTTTTAATTAAGCTGTGCGTGTAAGCCGTGCATCAGAAACAATCCACGGTTGTAAGACTTTCCCGGAACGTGGTTTTATCTTCCTGACGGGAAAGTCCTTAAACTGTGATTTGAGCTTTTATATATTTAAATTTTTTATTAATATTATGGAGATAACGTTAATGTTTTATAAGTAAGGAAAAAAATATCTACAATGGAATATTTAAATACAAATTTTTAATAAAGTGAATAATTAATAAAAAAATATATTTTATTAATAAAATAAAAAGTAGTGTTTTTAATGAAATTAATTTATTCAGCCAAAGTTCATGATCTTTAAAGTGAAAAAAGATTTTGCCAAAGATCCAGTGAAGAATATTTTAATTTTTGATTAGATGTTCCAGATTTAATCAGTTGAATAATGTTCATTAATTGTTACTTTTTTTTTAAGTTTTCAAAATTATTTTAACAGTTATTATTATATATCTACAGTTCAAGGTTCACAATTTAATCAATCATTTATAGTAATAAATCTCCTAAATTTATTACATATTATAATTTTGAGTTTACATTGTTATTATTATTATTAATATGGATATTATTATACTACTGAGTACATAGTAATTTAATATGTATAGCAGGATGCTACAGATATTTAACGGAAGTACAATTTTTTTTTTTTTTTTTTTAACGTATAACGATATTAAGCGTTATTATTATTGTATATAATTTATTGTTTAATTTATCAATACCATACATATTTTGAAATTACTGGACTGGAATTTTGTTTGGTTAATTAATTATCTAAAAATAACAAAATTTAATGCTCCAGATAGTTGTTTTAATTATCCAGTGCAGTACTTAGTTTCCTGTCAAAATTTATTACTAGTTTAATAACAACACATTTGAACTAAGAATAATAGTATTTTGTTACAAGTTAAGAGAATAAAACGATAAAGTAAATCTTAAATAGCAATCAAAGATTTAACTTTTGTAATGATATAATGATTTAATATTTGGTGATTTAATTAATTACTAACTACACTTGTAGGATAAATCAAATGCAGAAATCATCAAAACATTAAGAAAAATAATAAGAAATCCATTAATAAAATAACAAAAATCAAGAAAATATCAATATACACACCCATGTACCACGTGTACTTATGTCAGACGCTGACTCGGGTTTAAAAAGAAATATATATGTATGTATTTTTTTATTGGCATTTTATTAACAAAATCACCATAGAAGACCATATAATTTATTATTATTTTCGAATTCTCCCACTAAATGGAAGACGTTAAGCAAATAACTCAACTTTCCTTTCGGTTCTTCTTGTTGCTCCAATAAGTTTTCATTCTTTCCGAGAAAGCTTGTTTTCGCTCTTCTGACCACCTTGGTCTCTACTGTTTTTGTTTTGGTTGCTCTGATGTAACTTCCCATTTGTTTACTTTTTATCTGAAGGTGTCTTTTTCTAAAATGTCTGTTGGACTTATGTTGGCGTTTTTTAGGTCCTTTCGAAGTTTGTCCATCCAAAGTGTTGAGTTGAGTTCTTGAGCGAGGTTATGTATTCTATTACCCTTTTTGTCAATCGATTTTCTGGTAGTCTATTGAATGACCAAAGAATTTCATTCGTCTTTTCTTAATGCCAATTTCGATGTTTGAATACTTTTCTGTTGTTTAGACTGATTGTTGTCTACAACCATCTTGGGTATCTTGGGTAGTTCTATTGTACATCAAACATTTATGTACTGAAGATTTTTCGTCACAATGAAAACTAATCATAAAATCATTACAAAATGATCGATACGAATGTTTACGTATGAAATAAGAATAGTCTATGTGTGAGAAAAATGCAACGGACATCTTCCGATAAGTCTGACGCCACGTCGTAGATGAGAATTATTCTCCCTTTTTTTAAGCTTGATGATATCGCCACATAAGCTTGCAGCTTGTGCGTGAGATATGTAAATGGAATTTTGTAGCGTAAGAAAAATGTCATGCCTGACTAGGATCGAACCTGGGACTTCTAGATGAAAAGCCGAATCGCTCCCACTCCACCATGGAGAACGGCATTTATTTTTAATACCGATAATTAGTCCCAGCCAAGTTTTTCTTTTACCTAAATCACTTTATTTCACTGTATGTAGGTTCGTAGTCAAACTAATCAATTTGTTTTACAATTCTGTATTGATTGATTATTAAATATAGGTATAATGGTAACGTTGTTAATAATGTGAAACATTAAAATCCATGTACGACGGACAAACTATTTTTGCAATTCTTATTCCAGACAAAATGGTGCTCATACAACAAGTGTATATACGGTAATAGTATCTTTAGCCCTCTACAAAATAAATTAAAAAATGCACTATTTTGAATAATCTACAAGTTCACGAAGAAACATTTAATTAAATACATATGTCTGTATTCATTACCTGAAGCCATTGTATATATATATATATATATATATATATAAATATTTTAAAAACTCGATCGTTGACTCTATAGCTATTGCTTTAAGCCTCGCGGCTACACCAATGCCAACCGTACAAGCGAAATTTCTTCTATGTATGTTGTGAAATTACATTCGTGTAGTTAGTGCCGACCGTCGCCGCTAGTACCGCCACAACCGCGCGAATTAAATACGGTATACTTGCGCGCATTAGTAAGAATCAGTGAATTAAATAAAAAGAAAATATTACATGTAAATAAAATGATAAATATTTTTAATTAAGTTGTAAGTGTATATGTGTGTAAGCCATGAATCAGAAACAACCAACAGTTGTAGTTATAATAGGGAAAGTCCTACAACTGTGTTGTTAGCTTTTTTAAAGCTCACTGACTATATAAAGGTTACTGAAATACGTACTTCTGATTAACACAACTTATTGGTACCAATTAATAATACATTATTTTTTTCTGTTTTTGAACGAAAAAATCCAAATAATCTATTCTTGTGAAACAGATTTTAGAATATATTGGATTTAGACATTTACTCTGTAGATACTTTACTCCATCAGATCAGAAAATTTTTCTCTTAAGAAGACTGACAGCCACCCGTATCAGATTACATGAACACCAGATCAATATCTTATTCTCAAAGAGGTTCTAACAGGAAATACCTGTGACTAAAAATAAAAAATAAGGGAAGAGAATGAATGATGAGAACAGATTTTTTTCAGCTCAGAGGAACCCGGCAGCTCACAATCCTACGTAGAAATTAGCTTCAAGATTTCCTTAAACATAATCTGACATTTAGTCAATAAACAAACTTTTATATAATTGTAAATTTTATAAGAATGAGATTACTATATTACTAATCAACGATTTTACATCAATAAATTGAAATGTATAAACAAGAAAATTGGTATCATTCCTGAAGAGAAGAGTAACTCAGAATATCTAATGTCATATCTTAAAACCATCCGAAACATTTTGGCGAGTTGTAAGAATATTTAAGCGACTTAAAACAGTTTAGTTAAACTTCCTTCAAATAGAATATAAAATACAAAAATGTCTTCTCACAAATATTATTTATACAAATATTTTTGCTAAAATATTAGTGTTATGGTAAAACTAATTCTAATAATTTAAAATCTTACCGATATATCTAACTTTATGCCTGTTAAAATAATAAAAATGTCATGTAGAACGATAAATAGAAAAGTTTCATTCAGAAATTCTGTAATTTAGCTTTTGAAAAATTTTATCAGCAAAAATGAGTTCGTAGAAATCGTTTTTGTCAATATAATTTAAAACATATCTATAAAAAAAAACCTTTTCCAATTCTTTTAATAAATCAATACAAAAGTTACAGTAAAACCTTTAAAAATAAGATGAGGAGAAACTTCCCGTAGGAAGGAGGAGAACAATAGTACAGAGGAGAGTGACAGGGATTCTGTTTGGGGAAGATGTATGATAGAAAGATCAAAAGGAGCAGCTTATCACCAACCAACGATAAAATTGAGTCTTGTCCGTTCCACCGAAGCATCTATTACCAAGTTTAGACACCAGGGATTTGGAAGCTTGTCTAACGCTTTGACTCGCTTACCATATAAACATTTCACGAACACCTGTCTTTATTTTATCTTATTTTATACTATGTTTCTTCCATTTTATATATTTCTTTTAATTGTTAATTATCTTATGCAAATTTTCATTTTTTAAAACAATAGTTTTTAAATATTATCTTATACTTCAGCATTTTTTGTTTCAAAATAACATAAATTCAGTATTCATTACTGATATTTAATTAATTAATCTTATTATTAATAATAAAATTTTATGATTTTTTTCGATGATATGTAATTTCCATTTACTAATAACACAATAAGTAATTCTACTAAATCATACTAAAATATGAGACATTTTTTTTTCTTCTCTAAAGAAATTACAACTATATAATTGCGTTATTTTGCCTTAAGCACATCCACAAGTGTTCGGAAACAGAATACCCAATAATCTCAGCATGATGTGAGATATGTGATATTCTGCATTTAATAATCATATAGTAAAATAATAACCATACTGATATTATTTCCGTACAACATTGTCAATGTTCATATTCATCGTATTTTATATTACCGTACTAGTATTAATTGGTATTCATTTTTATTCAAGTTTTGAAAGCATTTATTCTATATAAAATATTATTTATACGTATGTAAAGACAGAAACTCCTCTCCCATATTCTGGGTATAAATCCTGAACAGTTTGATACTTTTTACCTACTACATAGTTTATTCATTGCTTATAAGACACAATATTAAGCCCTTTCTCCGATTCATAATAAGTAAAAATCATTCCATTGCTTTATAAATATTGTTTCTTCTGCAGTAATAAGGAAATATTTCATGGCAAATTTAAATTAACAATCTGTATGAAATGATCTATTGATTATACTATTACTTTCATAATTTGGCAAGAGATTAATAAAAAAAAAAAAGTATAACTTAACTAAAACTCATATTTTTTTCTTTTTCTTTTCCTCTTTATCCTCCGGGAATTACCGTTAAGATAATACTTCAGAGGATGAATGAGAATGATATCCAAGAGTGTAAAAGAAGTGTAGTGTCTTGTAAGTCTCAGTTCGACCATTCCTGAGATGTGCGGTTAATTGAAACCCAACCACCAATGAACACCAGTATCCACGATCTGGTATTCAAATCCGTATAGAAGAAACTGGCTTTACTAGGACTTGAATGCTGGAACTCTCGACTTCCAAATCAGCTGATTTGGGAAGACGCGTTCACCACTAGACCATCCCGGTGGGTTAACTAAAACTAGTCTAGAAGATTAATTCATTTTTGACATAATCGTTGCGTATCCTCATGAAGTTTCTTCGTTCGAATCACAGTTAGGCTTGAATTTTCTATCACCACCTACAAGATCCATTTCTTATCATATCAGCCTTTTGTTTATATAAATAAATAAATAATTATTAATTTTTTATTTTATAAATTTATGTTCATTAAAATCGTAACTCCAGCGTAGCCGTTATCTATTTGTTCCTATACCGTAAGTGGTTTCTGCAGCGACGCTCAATTCCCCCTCCCCTCACACACACACACTCGCTCACTTGCTCACTCACTCACTCATAACTACACACATGAAATATATAGAATTTCATACGTGTTTTACTTTTGAAATTTATTGTAGAAAACATTATTTTTAACTTTGACAGACTTTGTTAAATAAACTTGCTAAATATTTGCACTCTGATAAATAATTTATCAAATATAATGAACTCAAAATAATACCCTAATCGCTTTAATGTAAAAAAAAAAACAAAAAACGAAAATTTACGAGGTCTGTAAATAAAGTAATGAGATTAGTTTGTTTTTTTTTGGCAGCCAAAGTGGCAGCACTGTAAAGTTACTAGTAAAAAATAGGTTGTATGAACAGCTAATTTATATTAAGTATTAATATTTTTAGTCAATTATTGCCATGTAAGATGTAAAAAAACTTTTCGAGAAACGAGTTTTTGTAGTGCGTTACAAAAATGAGTGATACTAGATGTGAGCAAAGTTGTGCAATTAATTTTTTTGTTAAACTCGGAGAGAATGCTACTGAAACTTTTTCAAAATTGAAAAGTGCGTACGGAGATGAGCTTTATCATAAGCCTGAGGTTTTAGGTGGTTTAAACCAATTGTCAGATGGCCGGGAATCGGTTGCGGACGATCCACGCTCTGGAAGACCGTTATAGTTAAAACATTACCACAATATTGAGCGAATCAGAGACTTTTAACGGTGCGACCGGCGATTAACTGTCAGAATAATTGCAGAACAACTGAATTTGAACCGTATCACAGTCAAAGGCAACTGCCCATCTAATAGCCATCAAAGACAACTGGATGCTGCATCATGACAATGTTCCTTGCCACTTTTCACTCTTAATTAATGACTATTTGGTAAAGAAAAATATTCCTGTAATTTCTCCTTAACCACCTTATTCACCTGACTTGAGTCCCTGCGGCATTTTCCTGTTAACGACTTTTAAAAAAAACACTTCAAAGGACACGATATTTGAACAGCGGAAAATATTTTTAAAAAATGTAACCGATCATCTGAAGGATATTCCGGTTTATGACTTCCAATACTTCTATGAAGAATGGGAAAACCGTTTGAAGTGTTGTGCGTCTTCTCAAGAAAACTATTTCAAAAGTGATAGAGTCCATATATAATATGTTTCTAAATAAAAAGTTTTTCTGAACCAGTTTACATTACTTTATTTAATTTGAATTAAAAAATAGCAATATAATAATTATTTATTAAAATTTTGAAAATGTCTGACAACATAATTTTAAAAATAAGGTTATAAAATGTATTGACTTCAATTTAAAAAAAAAAATACTTTAAGCGGAATTAACGTATTGTACAGTAAAATGCGTTTAAGTTAATAAATGTATATATGCCTTGGCCTCTTTTATTTGGATTTATAAATATACTCAGCAGTGGTGTACTTTGCCACTGGGGTACGATTAACTAAAATCTCTCAGGAATGGTCAGACTGCGGAAGGAAAAGAGCAGCTTCTAAAATGGAATTAGGGTGCAGTGTTTAGTAAGGGCATTTTACTTTGAAATAAATCGTAATCAAACCTTTTTTTTTTAGTTTTATAAAGGCCAGATCGGGACAAACATATTATTCTTGTTCTAAATTAAGTGTATTTTAATATTCTTTAATAACAATATGATGTTAAATAATTGTGAACTAATTATCCTCTCTTTCCTAACAATAATAAGAGTAATTTTTTTTTTCACATAACGTTTAAAATAAAAGTTAATAATCAAAAATTTATTAAAAACGACTTGTTTTTGCTTCTTGTTGTACCACACGAATCTCAATGTTGTATCGTACCACGCAGAGAAAGGCCAATGCGTAACTTAAAAGCATAAAGTTGATTGACTCAAATAAAATATCTTTCAACTTGTAAAGTATTATAATAAAATCGAATGAGTTATGTTATAATAGATTTACAACAAATTATGAATCTCGAATGCAATAGTACATTAATTACAAACATTTATGAGAACGTTTCATCGCTATTTTTACTCCTACAAGATACTTTGCTGTTAATACTATCAAATTTATTTATTCATAAAAAAACGTTTATTAAATTGGGTAAGGTAATTGCAGAAATACGGATTTGAATACTGTACAGTAATTATATATGTACTCTATTGGTTGGCGTTCAATTAACCATTAATCTCAGGAATAATCAGCTCAAGTCTTTTTTTTTTTGTTTAACCTCTGGGACCACCGTTAGGCATTGCTTCAGAGGATGAGATGAATGATTTGTAGCGTGTGCGAAAAGAATGATTGTGTGAATGATTTGTAGCTATGCCTGAACGGGATTCAAACCCGGGGCCTCCGTATGAAATGCCGAGACGCTATCGTCAGGTATTACTTCAGAGGACGAATGAGGATGATATGTATGAGTGTAAATGAAGTGTATTCTTGTATAGTCTCAAGTTGACCATTTCAGAGATATGTGATTAATTGCACCCAATCACCAAAGAACACCGGTATCCACGATCTAGTATTTAAATCCGTATAAAAGTTGTTTATAGTTAACTAGTTAACATATTACAACGTTTACATTAAAAAAGAAGAAATCACACAAATATTTTTCAAATAATAATCAGCTGTTTTTAGTTTGTATGTAAATGAATACGTCAAATAATTACGTCAGAAAAGTATTAATTTTAAAGAAATACAATAAAATATTAGTTTCAAAATAAAATATTATTGCGTATATATATTTCAAAATGAAATTAAAATTACATAATTAGCTAAATTTTTGACTTCAACCTGAATTACGAGTAAATGTTAACAAAATAAAATTATTCAATTATATAAATTTATTAAATATATCAAGAATTATTGTTTCTTTCAATTAAAATTTGTAGAAAACTATTTTATACATTCACAATCGAATAATAAGTAAAAAATAAACCCGGAAATCAAATATAAGCTATGCGTGTTTAAGAGAAAGCTTCAAAAGGTTTTTTCAATATAGAATAACCTTTAATCTACAATATTATTTATATCCAGTATTTAGAAGGCAGAATGTTGAATTCAATCGCATATAAACTCATAAGTTTGCACGATTTTTAGAATATTACTACAACGAAGAGAATCTGTTATATATAAATAATAATTTATATAAATAAATTTTATTCAAATACTTGTCAGCAGACATATTTTTAGAAAATTTTGGTTTTGAATTTTAAGGCTGTACTTTTTATCATCATTTTAACCATCATCCGTTTACCGTTTTTTACTAATAAAGGAAAAATATTGTAATAGTCTATTAATTACAACTAATCATGAAAATGTTTAGTAAAAATCTTTACTTTTAGAACCAATTTGCTGTTTGTTAATAAAATCTTTTAATCATTTTTTTCAAAATGATTAAAAGATTTAATTTTTTCAAAATAAAAACTTACATTCAAAACTGAAATAAATATAAAACTATTATGGTAGATGAATGAAAAAGTTAGTTTTTTTTATTTCTTTGTACGAAGTAAAGGAACGTATGCGAGATACGTACGTATCTCGCATACGATTAGCCGTAGGATGTTGAAATTTTGGAATTAGTACTGTTGTAACATCTAGTTTTACACCTTCTCTTTTGATTGCAATCGACTGAACCAAAAGTGTCCAAATAAGCTCGAAATTTAAAACAATTGGATTTTTGACTTTTTCTTAACTTCAGTAATAAGCCCACATTGAAACCTTTTCAACGCTGTATCCAAGTGTTTCTTAATTTCATTGATTCCAAAATTGTAGCCAGATCAGACTTCATCTCCCTTTTTTTTAACTATTTTTTAATGTAAATATATTAATTTATTAATAATTATTAACAATTACAAAAAAAATTACAATAATTAGTAATCCAATAATTACAATTAAAAAAACAAAAATTAAATCAGAAGTTAATGAAATAAAATTTTATGTATTTTTCATTTAAAAAAAGTGTATAAGTAATTTAATAGGCGTACTAGGAAGTCATGCGGTGTCTACATCAGATTCATTACAATATTTTAACGAGTAAAATTATACCATTATTGAACTGTGATTAATATTATTTTGTTTATTCTGACGGAAATTATTTACAAGTAATTACTTCAGAGGCGTAGCCCACTGTATAGTGCACATCATCTCTGTTTCAAAACAAACATGCAAAAGTTAAGTTATAAAGTTTGTTTTATTATTGTTTTTATTATTTATTCCAATTAATTTTTTTTTCCAATTTTAGTAAATGTTTACGAGATAATTTTTCTATCTGTAAAACTAAGTAGGCAATTTCTCTAGTTTTAAATTAGATATTTTTACTTATAATATGAATATGATTAATTGAAAAATTAAAGTCTTTCTATTTAACTATTAAGATAAATTTTTATTATATGCCACTGAGAAATCATTTCGATTGTTAAGGAGTGTTTCTTCATTTCAGATGTACGTCGGTGACGTAAATCTTATATCCATTAAAAGTAATTACCGACCATTTGTGTTTTCTAACACAACATCAAGTCACAATAACACTGATTTCGAGGTAGAGCTTAGTGTGTTTCTGCTGATATATACTGAGAATATAGATTGCTGCCTTTACTCTATCTCAGAATAAATGTAACCCGTGGGAATAGCAAATGTTTCAGTTCTAAATATTCTAATTTACTAATTGCTTGTAAAGTATTATCTTCTTCACACATCTAAGATGTACATTTTTAGTAGTTTAAAAAAAAATAATTTTTATAAGTGGTGTTACCGTAGATATTTTTTCGAAAAACGGGAAACCATGTAAGTTAGTTTTTTAACCACCCGTAAATAACTTAGTAATATTAATAATCTTAACAATAAATAAACAAGTATATTTTATTATTAAAATAAGTTATTTTTTAATTTAATAAAAACCAATCTTAATATATTTTCTGTTTATTGTCTTAATTTGTTTTTATTTACAATATTTTAAAGGAGAATTGTTTTCAAATAAAAATTAATATTACAATATGTTAAACGTCAAAACATATGATAACCAGAAGATTACTTTTATGAAGAGAATTGCATCAAATAATGACAAAAAAAAGTTACAAATCAAAAATAGATAACGTGGTTTATTTAATCATGGATGGAAACTGTGGCTAATTTATTTATTTTAAATCCATTAAATAATTTGCAACACAAATATTGCAATTAAAACGAAGAAATAATAAAAGAGATGTTATAAATTATAAAAAAATTATTATAACTGATCGAAAATTAAGATGATTTACCGAGGGTGAACTTGTAGGATTTCTAGGCACATTTTAAAAGAAAATACGTGTGTGGCTAATACAACATTCAATATTATTGCAAATTAGTATGTAGTATGGGAGGTAGATTTTTATGACATAAATATTAATTTCCCTTCTTTTGCCTTAGTTTCCCTTCTTTTACTTAAGGTTTTATTTTGTTATTTATATTTAATCTTGCCACGTGAAAGGTGAGTATCTTGTCGTTAGAAGAAGTTTTTGTAAATATTAACGAACGACTTAAACTGATGCAATCGGGAAAATTATCCCAAAAGTATTATCCCACATGTTTTAAATATACAGAGAGTTTCTAAAATGGTGATCTGTCTATACTTTTTCGGATTCTACTTGTAAAATTAAACAAAATATATCCTTGGAAAAAATGTCAATTTCCCCTTTGTAGCACAGGGAGAACTAAATTTTTATATAAAAATTTATACCTCAAGTTCGGACAGACCAATCACATTAATATTTGGGAAGCGTCTTGGTAATAAAGTTTTACAATGAGCAAAAATTCATAATTAAATACCTTCGCGGATTACAAAATGGCGGCCATGTTTGTTTTTCAATCCGTTATATCTACGTAAATATAGGTTTTATCAAAATTTATGTCATTTAGTAAAATATTAAGCCTTTTATTTAGAACAAAATGGCGTTTTATTTTTTAAAATTGGTCACAAATAGCCGAGTTATGGCTGTTTTCATGTCCTCCACTTTACGTTGAATTCGATTAAATATTAATTGTTTTTATTTAATGTTAATTCTAGTATTGTAAATTATATCAAATTAAGTAATAACTTTTTCACAACTATATCCCTAATAATAAATAAAATAAAACAATTACCTGTGATAATCTTGCATTAATTATTGTAGAACATTAGGCGTAATTAAACAGTTAACAATTCTTAAAAGTTATGAGAGATCTTCAAATTGTCCACCGTTAGAAATTACACAAGTCTTCAATCTTTTTCTGAAAGATTGTCTTAACCGTTCAAAAATTCCGTGAGTATTCCTAATTTCTTGAAATTCAGTTTATATTCTTTGTTGAAGATCCTCAATGTTGAGCACAATAATATGTTTCAATTAGTCCCACAGGTAGAAGTCAAGAGGGTTTAAGGTGATCTTACAGATCTTCAGGTGTGTGAAGTCAAGAGGGAGTAAGGTGATCTGGCACACCAGAGCACTGGCTCTCCGCGGCCTATCCATTTTTTATGGAAATTCTCATGCAGAAAATCTGATACTAACTGACTGAAATGTGCTGGAGCTCCATAGTGGTGAAACAACATATTTCCTTTTAATTGTAGAGGTAGATCTTCCAAAAAAGTGGAAGATTTTCGGTTAAATGAATAAGATAATTTTCTCCATTTAAACGATTTGGTAGAATGACAGGACCCAAAAGATAGTCATTAAAAATGCCTGGCCATATTTTCAGGGAAAATCTTTGTTGATGGCCACTTTGGAAGGTACCATGAGGATTCTCGTCAATACAGATATACCGGTTGTGATAATTTTGAACATCATTCCTGTTGAAAGAAGCTTCATGTTTACATTGTTAACATGATCAATAGTAATAGTCGCTGTGCAAAATTATTCAAAAGTGAAAACTTAATATCAATTGTTTTATTATTATTTAATATTAAATCTTTTTGTGAGAAAATTGTTACTTAATTGGATACTAATTTACAATACTAGAATTAACATTAAATAAAAACAATTAATATTTAATCGAATTGAACGTAAAGTCGAGGACATGAAAACAGACATAAAATTACATCATCAATTTTCTGCCATAACTCGGCTATTTGTTAACCGATTTAAAAAAAATAAAATATCATTTTTTTCAAAATAAAAGGTGTAATATTTTACCAAATAACATAAATTTTGATAAATATAATATTTACGGAATATAACGAATTGAAAAATTAATATGGCAGCCATGTTTTAATTTGCAAAGTTATTTAATTCCTGATTTTTTTCTAATTTTTAAACTTTATTACCGAGATGCTTACCAAATAAATATTAATGTCATTCGTTTATCCGAACTTGAAATATAAATCTTTATACAAAAATAACAAAATGGTGGAGTGGGTGAGAACGAAGGAGAAATTGCCATTTTCCCTAAGGATATATATTGTTTAGTTTTACAAATAGACTCCGAAAACGTATAGCCAGCTCACCATTTTAGAAACAATCTGTATATGCATTTTACAGTACTATAATAGATTGTCAATTTGTAATAATTTAACTTCGATTGAAAGCTTTTTAATTTATTTGCATTGTTATAATCTGGTTAATGAAAGAAAACCCCATGTGGTTTGCTGTTAAAATTTCGTATTTATTCATTATTATATACGAGTAAAACATTAAAACTTGTTTTAGTTTATGTTATTTATTACTTATTTAAGCAATAAGAAAAACATATAGTTTTCATCTGCAAAATAAACAGGAGAATATACGGTTTTTTTTTCTTTTTGTATATGAAAATTTGGATTACTATAATTTTGACAAAATATTTCTGTTAATTATTTTTAATTTATTTAAAAATGAAGCGTTTTATCTTAAATTTAATAAAACTGCATATTCTTTAGATTATTAATTTGATCAAATTGAAAGGTAAAAAATAAATTATTTGTAGTTAAAGAGTATCAAAATATTTTGGATTAAGAAAAAAAAAATTATAATGTATAAATACTGTTGTTTATACATTAAAAATATAATTAAATTTTTTATTTATTTTTTAATAGAATCCAAGTATTGTTCATGTACAATAAATATGCTACGAAATCTTCAGCCTATCACTAACAATTTTAACTCTGAGACAGTTATCGGCTATCGTTTGAAATAATAAAAATTTTGCTTTTAATTATATAATAGCTATATGTTTCATTTATTAGATTATAAAAATAATAACACTTGATTCAGTAGTAAGTACACAATTTTCTTACAAAATTTACAAATAGAATGTTTTAGTTTGTGCTAAGAGATATTATTTAATTGATTCGTTATGATTTTGTAATAACGAGAAATTTTGTACTACCGTTGGAACGTTGGAACGTTGGAACGTTGGAACGTTTTTAGATACCATTTGAAAGTAAAACCTAGTCTCGGTGGGGGAACCTTTCGAGGGTTTCCATTAGAGGCAAGGCATAAAGACCGGGTCCCGGTGGGGGAATCCTTTGGGGTCCACTCATTAGAGGCATGGCGCCTTAAAGACCAAGTCCCTGCTATCTGGTGGGAAATTTGTTCCCAACGAGGTAGTTAGTAGAGATTATGACATCCCTTGGAGGAGCCGATTTTATGTTTATTTGCGGATCGGGCTCCGGGGGGAGGGAAAATGAGGGGAAAATACTGACAAATAAATATACGAGTGTGTTTTAGAATTTTTTTTTTTTTTAAATACGTAACATTCGCTAATTATTTTTTAATGATAATTTTTAATTTTTCTTAAAAGAATTCTGTTAATTAATATTAAATTTATGTTATGTGACTTCGTAAACGTTAGTGTTATAATCGATAAGCAATAAACGTTTTTTGATGGATTATTACAATACTGTTGACTTTATTATAACAATGACGTATCTTTAATGTTTCCCTTTGCATAAAACATATACTTGTATAGGAATATTGCATTTCATAAAAAAATATTTGTTTTTCCCGATTGAATCGCCAAGCATAAAAACTAGTTTATTCAAAACTAAGGAATAAACTCTCATAAGTTTAATAATCCATTATTAAAATACAGTAAAGAAATAATTTGAAATAAATTAATAAAGATATATTTTTGTAATATTAGGTGTGTGAAAATAACAATCCACTAATTATTATTTTCAAAATTAATATACGTTAACACAAATATATATATATATGTATATATACAAAAAGTAATATTAAATAAATACTATTTGTTAACAACAAATAAAAATTATTTTATGTAGTAATCGTATATTACCTTAAATATATTGTTTTAGCAAAATTAGACCAAAAAAAGAAAATTAATATCGATGAGGACACATTTCCACATTTCATGTATGTCAAAAAAATATTTAACAGGATTATTTTGCCTAGATTACGAAGTGTGAAAACATATTAAAGAGTACTTGTTTATTCACATTTAATCTAAAAATATAAGTGACGCATTTCTTAAAAAAACTAAATAAAAATGTAAAAGAAAATCCTTGATTTGAATAAAGTATAGTTTTGAATCGATTAAATATTTAATAATATTACATTAATACTAGCGGACCCGGCAATGCTTCGTTATTGCTAGATTTGAGTATATATATATATATATGTATATATAGATTAAATGAACTCAATTGAAAGTTTGATAAAACATTAACAAAATGAACTTCATAAAATTTAACCATTCCCCTCTTTACTTTTCCCTTTTTCCTTTCCACACTTTCCTTTCCCGATTTCCGATTTTTTTCATTTTCATCTTTACCATATTCCCTTTCCTCGTTTCTCCACCCCTCCCTCATCATCCGTTTTCCTAACATTTCTCTTTCCCTTGTATCTCTTTTCCCTTCCTCTTCCCATCATTTCCTCTTTTCTTTTATCTCCTTTACCCTTTCCATTTACTTTTTCCATTTTTCCCGTTTTCATCTTTTTTAAATTTTCCCCTTCTTCCCTTTTTACCTTTTTCGTTTTTTCCTTCTTTCCCTTTTCTGATTTTTCTCTTTCTCTCTTTCATCTCGCGCGGAAATCGGTCCAGTAGTTTTTTTGTCTACAGCGGAAACACATATCGGAATCATTAAAATAGAATCGTAAAATATTTAGTATAGCTTGTGTTACTTTTACATCCAACACATAGCGCTGTTTTTTTTTAAAAAAGTATGTTTTTATGTGTAACAAGTGTGGCATCTTATGTAGATAAATATTAGGTATTTCAAAACACTCGCGTATTCGAATGCTACGTTGTGTCAAAATTTCAAAGCAATCGGTGAAGAACTTTCGGAGACTTAAGATTTTGAACAAACGATTATTTACATTTTTATTTATTTAGATATTAGCCGTTTTATATTTATAAAAGGAAGTCTTGAAAACTATTTTTTTTTTTTTTGAAAAGTATGACGAACATAAATTCTGATTTTACTATATTCCCTCAATTTAAAAAAAAAAAAAAAATAGTTGTGTTTGTACATTATAAATATACGACTGTAATAACTGTTATGCTGTAGAGTAATTAGGTTTAAACTAGAGTTAAAATAATGTTAGTAACAAAAGAAAGATAAAATTGTAAAATCTTTTAATGAGTTTTCATTAAATACTAATTTTATAAAACGCTCAGTGTAACATCTCGGATAGTTTTATGTAGAATGTTTGCAGTGCAGGTTTTCGTTTACACAATAAAAGTTTCGTATTTTTGTAACAAAGAAAAACAAAACAGATTCGAGAAATATATAAACTAACCCAAATACGTAACCTTATATTACTTTGTTTTATTATCTTAACTAATTTTACATGATCGTTGTGTTATTTATACAAGTTTAATTCTAGTTTGTTTCTAACTACTGTATTTAATTTTACATTTAATTTCTTCTTCTAGCTTTAGTTTTTGAAGTGATAATTTCTTCCAGTATGGATGAAGCACGCAACGGTTAGAATCTAGTAATTTCATAGCCACTGGTATGCAAGATACATTTCCAATTTTTTTTTATTTTTAAATAATTTTGCATTTATAACAGTTTGGTTGGTTAGGAATTGGTAACTAGATATGAAACACATGAAATTAAACGACTGACTGTTTCTAAACAAGAATATATATGGTTCACCATTTTTTTCTACATCTTTATAGAATTAAACAATTCTTTTATATCCTTGTTTATTATCTGCATCTAATTTTATTGTTTATTTGAAATCATTTTTGTATTTAGGGAATATATAGATGTATCATAATAATTCAGATCTACTAACTTTGACAAATTTAAAATTAATTATTTCTGAATTAAGTTTTTAAAACTATTAGTTTCATAATCAAATATGAAATTTATCTTTTGTTTCTTTATATATGCAGTAATAATTTGGACAATTCTGATAAAGTAGTTTCATGAGATTGACAAAAGATTATGTTATATACTGCTGCTGTGGTAAATTGTTATTTTTCTTTATTTTGACGGCTCTGTGGTTCAAACAGCAGGAGGTAAGAAATTTTCAAATGATGAACAATTTCAGATTAGTTCTGCATTTCATCTTATAAGTCCACGTAACTTATTTGACTGGTTACACATCTTTCACAAGAAATAAATTGTTAAGTTTTTCTAACATGGCATCGTTTATAAAATATAATTATTATATAATATAAACTACTTATCATTATTCGTTTCCCTCAAACGTTTTCGGCTATTCCGCCATCTTCAGGAAGGATTATAATTTATGATTGAAATATATAAATGTATAAACTCAAATATTTAAATTATATACATAATAAAGGAAATTAAAAAAAATAAAATTAAGGAAATTAGGATTAAAGATAAATTTTTCAATATTTACCTGAAAAATATTACATATGAAAGTAGAATAACATTTTTAATAATTTTAATTAGTTGATGTTTTTTCCAACTGAATATATTTTTAATTTTCTTTTGATTTCATAGCCAGCCATATTTTACGACAGATTCAATAAAACCTTTTAAAATTACATTACTTTTTTAAGATCAAGAAAGAATAAAAAAAGGATATGAAGTAATATACGAATTTTCTCTGGAGTGTTAATTGGATACGGAAAATGATAATCATCGTGATGAAGTTAAATCTTGTTGAAAGCTTGGCTGCTTCTAAGGAAGGGTGGAGTAGAAACTTGTATTTATACTCATAGATCAAAACAACTGACCATTTCTGACTGCAACATCATTAAAATGCGTTTCTGATAGTAGAAACTAAAACATAATCTTTATGTTAAACTTGTAATTTAAAGAAACATAACAAGTGTTAATTCATTTAAAAATATTTTTTTTTACATTTAGTATTGTAGCGTAATTATTCTAAAGTAAAATTGTAATGATAGAATTAAACTTAAAAATATAAAGATTATTGTATTAATCTGCATTAATACATTGTTAATATATTATTACATTATTATTAATACATTATTAATAATGTAATAATACATATAGTAGTAGTAGTAGTAGCAGTAATACATATGTAGTCGTAGTTTTCACTTCAACTACCACTTCACTATATTTTTGTAAAATGCAGTATAAAATATTATGATCTGATATAATATCCCGTGAACTTTGAGAAGTTTCCTTTTAAGGAAAAATAAGTGACGGTACCAGGATTTAAAGGAAAAAGTGAATGAAGTGTTTTCGTTGTCTTCTTCTATGACTGTAAAAAATTACGGTATATGAGCGGTCATAAATCTTCCAAAGTGTGAGGGATATTTAATCTCAGAATTAATAATATATTCTGTCTGTTCACCATTGAAATAAGATATATATCTATTTAATGAATAAAATTACTCTCAGAGAAAGCAACTCAACTATTCCTGTCTGTTCCACGAATACATTCATACCACACAATTCTAAGAAATGATGATATATATACTTAACGCAGAAAGTTAATTTATCCCTTTATGTAGTTGGCAAGAAAATGTACGCTTTTTAAAGTAAAGATTAGGTTTTTAAATTTAATTTACTAAAATAACTTGTACCTAAGAAATATTTTATTACTTTTGTCTGTTTATGCCATCTCCGAAGCAAGGCATCCAAACTTACACTAACATTGTAGGACAGTAGGAGTTAGAAAATGCCAAAATCATAGATATATACGAAGGTAGATCCTGAAATAAGGTTCCCATCAATTTTACAAAAATACAACATTGTTTATTCTCATAGAAATTTACATCGTTGGAAAAAAGAAACTTTGCTTTATTTTTCTACATAATCGCCATCTTTTTCTACTCATTTTTGTAGACGGTGCTTCAATTTCTGTATCCCAATGTCGTAGAACTCTGCTGCCAACCCGTTGAGGAATCGTTTCACCTCTTCTTTGAATTCATCGTGGCTTCGGAAGCGTTGGCCACTCAAGTCTTCCTTTAACATGGGGAACAAGTGATAATCACTAGGCGCGAGGTCCAGATTGTAAGGTGTGTGGGGCATGACAGTCCACCCAAAGTGTGTCAAAAGTTCCTGGGTTTGACGGGAGACGTGAAGTCGGGTGTTGCCGTGAAGCAACGTTACACCGACTGTCAATCGTCCTCGTCGGCGATTCAGGATAGCTCGCCTGAGTTTTCTTAGTGTTGCAGAATAACTGTTTGAGTTGATTGTTGTCCCAAGTTCCATGAAATCGATCAGCAGTATTCCCTTACGTTTCCAAAATCACTGGCCATGACTTTGCCAGCAGAAGGAGTTTGTTTGGATTTTTGTTTCGTTTCGGGAGTGAAATGAAACACCCATGTTCCGTCTCCCGTAACAATGGAGTCCAACAATTCTTCCTTATCTTCTTGATACTTTTCAAGAAACTGGCGAGCACAGTCAAGGCGTTTCTCCATGTGTTCTGATGTCAATAGCCGCGGTACCCATCGAGCACAACACTTGTGATATCCCAATATTTTAGTCAAAGCTCTTTTCACTGTACCGTAAGAACTTCCAGGAATCCCAGCAAGAAGTTCACGGGCAGTGATCCTCCTGTTTTGGAGCGCTTCGCGTTTGACCATCTCGATAACAGCTTCCAAAACTGACGGTCTTCCACTCTGTTCTTCATCGTGGACTTCCTTCCGACCGGTACTAAACTCCCTGCACCACTTTCGGACGTGTTGAACGGACATACACTTGTCGCCATACACCTCTGTCATCTGACGATGAATATCCACGGGTGGAGTCCCTTTGGCGTGCAAAAAGCGAATTACGGAACGAATCTCGCACTTGGCGGGATTAACAAGTTGAACCTCCATCTCAGACGGCTGCTGAGCCAAGACTGAGAGGAGCAGCGAAGCGCGGCCGGGCGGAATCGACAACAGCCGCGCATAGCGGTGTTGCTGGATTTCGCCTCGAACCTTCCCGTGCACCTGGAAATTTTTTGGAACCTTATTTCTGGATCGATCCTCGTACACACACGAGTTTGTAGAACATTTCACATAAGTGTGTTTATCTAGTCAAAAATTACTAAGCTTCAAACTTGCCAACACATATACATACGTACTTTCGTAGCGAAATCACCCCACCACTTTTTTTTGGTTTGTTTGAGTCACTGGATCATGAAATGTTAAGAAATTCAAAAAACCAATACTCAATTTTTTGACTGATTACTCTTTCCTTTCTTCTTCCTTGTACGAAGTAAGTATTGTGATCCGAAAAAATTTGGTTTTCAGATTTCAACGGAAATATCTATTTTGACCATCCCTGAATCCATTCTCATTAGTTTCGTATGAATCTCGCAGTGCTCAAAAACGATTACCGGTAGGATGTTGAATTTTTAAATTTTTAATTAGGACTGTTGTAACATCTAGTTGCTCACCTCCCCTTTGGATAATAATCCGCTGAAGCAAAAGTGTTCAAAAAAGCCCAATATCCATATTATTTTGGACTTTTTCTTAACTTCAGTAATAAGCCTTCATTGAGAGCTTTTCAATGATGTATGATTACTGGTACTTATTTTCATTGGTGTTAGAGTTGTAACCAAATAAAATTTAAATTAATGAAATATTTGGGACATAAATTTGTGAGACATCTCGGTTCGTATCAGACTTCATGTACTTTTTCCTTTTCTTAACTTTTTTTTTTTTTAATTTAAATATGTTGATTTTAATATATGATAATTATTAACCTTTCATTGTAAACAAATTTTACGAGGAATAATTATTTATTCAATAACAATAAAAAAAAAAAACGATAAAAGAAAAAAAATATTGAAAATTATTAATGAAATAAAATTTTAGGTCCTTTTCATTTAAAAAGTGTGCATGTAATTTAATAGGCGTAAAAGTAAGTCATGTGGTGCTCACATCAGATTTTTACTTTTTACTTTCTTTTTGTATCGTTAATAATTTAAACAAATCTATGGCTTTTTACGAATTCCCTATCATCTGTCTTTATTTTATGATTTCAAACACACATAAACCTATTTTGTGTAATAATAAAATACTTCTGATCTACATACGAGGTGTGTAAGAAAAGTAATGATATTGGTAACACTGCGAGCAATCTCGCAACGCTGTGTCTACCGGTCAGTGCTAGACCGGTTTGTCGATCCCTTCCACATGCTCAGTATGAGTTTCAACTCCGTTAAGGGAACACATTATTTTGACAGCGCCGTCAGTGAAGTTGTGTTTTTCTTGTGTGTTACGAAAATAGAGCATCCGAATTTAGAGCGACGTTGTACAATCAAGTTTTGTGTTAAACTTTTCAATGAAAATCTCTTCATTGAAAAGTTGAAACAGGCCTACGGGGAACATTGCTTATCAAGAGCACAAGTTTTCCGCTGACACAAATCATTTCTGGAAGGCCGAGAACCCGTTGAAGATCAACCCCTTCCTCAGGGAGACCTTCAACTTCAAAATCTGAAGAAAACGTTGAGCGTGTGAGGGTTCCTGTGAGATCAGACCGTCGTTTAACAATAAGGATGATGAGTGAACAGTTAAATTTAAACACTTTCTCCGTACATAAAATTTTGACAGACGATTTGGACATGCTAAAGGTTTATGCGAAATTGGTGCAGAAAAACCTCACAACGGAACAGAAGGCAATCGAAGAAACGTGTGCGTTGATCTTCTTGAGAGGATTGACAATGACCAAGAATTCTTCATTCGTGTGATCACAGGTGATGAATCCTGAATATTTGATTACAATCCTGAAACAAAGCGGCAAAGCGAAAAGTGGCACACTCTGTCATCTTTTCGACCGAAAAAATGTCGAATGTCAAAGATCAAAACCGAGCTGATTTGCTTTTTTGACAGTAGGGGTATTGTACATAAAGAATTTGTTTCTCCAGGTCAAACTGGCAACCAAATGTTTTACAAAGATGTCCTTGAAAGGCTCAGGAAAAGTGATTCGCGTCAGACCAGACATTGCAGACGAGTGGATGCTTCATCATGTCAATGCCCCGTGTCACATGGCCATTTCCATGTGGGAATTTTTGACCTCAAAACGCATTTTTACGGTTCCTCACCTCCCCTATTCACCTGACTTGAGACCTTATGATTTTTTCCTTTTACCGAAATTGAAACATGTTTTAAAAGGACGTCATTTTGGAACTCCGGAGAGCATTCAAAAGACTGTGACCGACCAGTTAAAAGCCCTACCAATTAAAGCCTTCCAGCACTGCTACCAGGAGTGGGAACAACGACTCTGCCAGTGTACAGCTGCCCGAGGGAACTATTTGAAGGGGATAATATTGTTGTTTGAATAAAATAAAAACTTTGGTAAGTAAAAACTCAGTCTCATTACTTTTCTCACACACCTCGTACAACATATATTTTACTAAAAAAAAAAAAAAAATTATAAAAATAACAGTATTAAAAATATGTTAAAATTATTAAAAAATGATTATATTATTAAACCTTGTATTCAAAAATACTAATAAAAACTGAATAATTGCAATTAGAGCAGAGAATCTCATATTTCTGTAAAAAAAAATTAACTGATATTATCAACAATTTTATTATAATTTGAATTATATGATTTATTTAAATTAATTTTCTGTTTTCATGTAAATTAATATTTTTGTACCAGCGCTAGGACGAAATGATTATTTAATGGTTTAGGTTTTAACAAGTCAGTGAGTTATTAAAATGATTGTTCCGTGCATTTAATAATTTGAAAACAATACAGATTAGAAGTTATTACTGAAGGATTTTCAATTAAAAATTAAAATGATGTTTTCATCAGGAGATAAAACGGTTCAGTTAGGCTCAGATAACTGTAATCCTGCAATAAATGGATTTGTTTTTAATAATATAATATTTTAAATTACGTAATCCGTTCATTTGCTGGCAGCTTTATTTAAAATCGTTTTTATCTTATAATTCTTTGTTTGTTACTATTTTGATTTAAATTACCATAAACTGGTAAAAATTAATTATTATAATTTGACCAATAGATTAAAATCTGTCGCCTGAGCTTGCAAGTACGACATGCGCGAGTATACATTCTACTACAAGTAAGCAAAATTATATATATATAATTTGTTGTATATTTGATTAACATGAGAAAACGTTTTTCATAAAATTTCTAAAAATCCGCTACTGTTTCTATTACAACAAAGCTTTTTTAAAACTTAATATGTAAGCTAACATCGAAGTCGATTAAACATCTTATAGATTTGTTGCAAGAATAAATAAAAGAATCCATAGGACTAAACGGCACTATTCAATTATTTAACTTTGAATTATTTTGTTGGAATAGAATTTGCTGGAAAATGTATTCGACGAGGAAGTTCCTAGTCTACGCTGGCAAGTGGGCTAACAGGATAGAATACTTAATTATACTTAGCTAACTTATAAACACTTATTACACAAAGGATAGCCAAATACATTACATGTTATCTATTTACGTAGGATATTCAATGGTGAAGGATAATACTCGGAATGGAATGTGTAGTATTTGAGAAACATTAATAACACTCCCCATTATACATCAGTTAAAAGGAAATAACTTGCTGTTTAAGTGCTCCTGGAGCTGACATTTTCATCATTACTATATTTTACAGAAGGAAATATTTAAAAAAAAAAAAAAGCTTTCATAAAAGGTAATTTTTCATTATATACTTGATTAGAATATAAAACTGCATTTTTTTAATCTTCTGAACGTTAAGAGAGTAATAATAAACACTGCGTAGCCTTGTATAATGGAAACAACACAATATAAATTTAAACTCCATATATATTACAACCCGGTTAAGAACAGAAACACTCATTACCCCAAATTGCAACTATCTGGCAAAATTCCAAATCGTATAATGGGTAAAACTTTACAAAAATAATTGAACGCAACTCTAATATTTGTAATAAAATCCTATTTTTTCAATTATCGTTAATTAAAAATGTTTTTCTTTATGTTAACAACATACCAAAAAATATAAATCAATTTTTAATATTAAAAATGCTCACACACCTGAATATTAAAAATTACCTAATTAAAACAAATAAGCAATAATAAGGAAGTAAACATTTAAAGGAAAGAGAACATCAACGAATCAAGTTTATACGTTTTTATCGATTTCCTACGGTACTTTTTTTTTATAAAATTTTTTTTTTTTTAATTTCCCCTTCCCTCTGGGCTGGTCCTGCGCTGAAGCATTGCGAAGCCATAGTGGAAGCTTTGCCTTCTAACCCCCAGGGGGACTCCATGAGATATGAGATCCGGCTACGCCGTGCCCCACAGAGGATCCCCCGCTGGCCGGGATTGGGACCTTTTTATGTTACCTCGTCTCAACCGGTGCTCTCCCGTGAGAGGGCTCCAGCCGGGACTACGGTCTTTTGTTTCCCAGCAAGAGGGGTCCTCGGACGCTCATCAAAGACGGCCCACCTCAGCGATCCGCCTTCCCCCGAGAAAGGCTACCCTCGAAGTCCCAACCTATCAAACGCCGTTCCACTCCCTTGCATCCCGATCTTTAGTCTTAAGAATCCGAGTAGTTAACTTTACAACCGACTTCCACTGTCTCTTTCCAGTTAGCAGGTACTCACAGGTCAATTCAGGGGTGAGCCAACTCAGCTACAAAACGTGTCGGAAAACGTCCCACCTATTTTACATTCCACCTACTTTCACTAAAAACAATTATCATCTACGAATTATATCGCATATATTTACATATTATGTTGCATATATAATTTAATTGAAATATATTCTATACATCACTAAATGAACAAAAAAATATTCATTTTTCAATCGTCTATCATTAATGATTAGAAATTTTTATTATTAGTCTGCTTCTTCATTAAATTATCTCAACCAAAAGGAAATTGCATTTTATAATTTTATATTAACTCAGAATTGAATTTGACCTATCGTAACACAATTACAAATTGTTAGGTTTTTATGTTATGTAGCACAATCAAAATGCTTGTAGGCAACAGGAAATAAGTGAGAAATCACTCCACAAACATTTATATAGCCATTCTTAAAATAACAAAGCTGATGTACTACGGTAGCTGAGAAGTGAAGTAGTATCTTCAATGGAGTTCTTTTACAAATCGGCATGTTAAGACGAGCGAAAATATTCAGTTTTACTAGTGACATTTTCACTCTGCTCTCTAAAGAAACTGGCTATACAGTGAAAATACTTATATCGGAAAAAGCGACTCTTACTAAATTATCGCTCTTCAACCTTTTGAATCTTAGATGTTGAAAGATTTGCGACAGATAGTGTAAAGCATCCAATTAATTTACTTTTTTCGCTGAGATATAATATATCACATATTACGTCAGAAATATTCTTTTTTTAGATTAAAAAATATAATAAATAGCTCAAACTTTTGTCAAAATGCTCGTCAGTATAGGTTTTATTTCCATGCCTGGATATAAAATATCCAAAAATTTATCATTACATTATGTTAAATGAAATTATTTGTATAATTATAATAAATAAAATTCAAAAACTTTATTATTTTATGGCCTGATGAATTATTTCCACCCATAACACTGAGTATTATCTGAGTGAATATGGAAAAGGAATATTTTAGCATATGATAATGCCACTCGCGACTGGAATTTTTTCCCAGGATCTCTTAATAAAAGGCCGAGACGCTGCTACCACTCTGCCCCGGAAACCGGAAGAGTGATAAAAATATTTAAACTAAAATATTTTTAGAATTTGTTTTATTAGTTTTACTTTAGTTTATAGATTTATAAAACAAATTACATTTTCGTGACTTTATCATTTATTATACAACAAATAAATCTCAATTTCATTTTGGGTGCCCTTTATTAATCGGCAAACATCCAGTTAATATTCCAATTTCTGCCCATTCATGGTGGTAACATATTTTTTGTCATGGTTGTAAATGTTTCCTATATTTTTTTTTCTTTAATTTTCTTTCTGATTCAGGTCATGTCATTTTTACTAGTAAATAATGTTGTATTTGATGTATCCCTACAAAAATAAAAAAAAAAAAAAAAAAAAATACAACGGGGGTTATGTATAGATTTCTTGGAAAAGAAATAGGTAATATGTATAGAACAGTCTCGGCCTATCAATCTATCTTAAAATTTTTCATTTAAAGTCTGGCTGAGTATTAATGTAATAAATAATTGATGGGATGCACCATCTTGGTGGATTACGTTCGATATAAATTTTCGAGTTTATCCGGTAAAAAAATTGAGTTATGGAAGAAAATAAAATAAAAATTTACATTACTAGTCTTTTCAGTAAAGAAAAATGCCGGATTGCATGATTTTTTCTTTAAAAAACACTTAAAGTGTGACGCGTCCTTTGTTAAAAATTATACATTGGTTTGCAGATCCCCATACACATGAATTGTGTGTATTAACACACAAGATGAAAACAATTTCATTTTTAGATTCATCTGTATGTAAAATTATTTAAAAATTATACGCTTTCCCTATTTTTTCTAAAATTTCAACAGGAAACTGGAAACGATTTTTTGCATCAGATGGTTTTATTTCTTGTAGAAGCTGAATTTTGATTCCTTACATCATCAAATTTTACGTAAATCATTATGAACCGTCTTTTTTATGAACATTTATTCCAAAACGGTTGTTTTGTATGAACGGCCATTATAAAAGGAAATTGATAACTCGAATCTTAGACGAGCGATGAATTTATTTAGGCTTCTGATTGCAAACTAATTCTTTCAATACTTTCTTTTGACGCTGGTCGTCTTCCAGCTGATTTCTGTTAAAAAATAGATCTTATTTCTTTGAAGCGATTGAACAAACTATTGTATTCATTCTATTTACATGTATTTCAAATTGCACGTTGAATTAAAACTATCGGCTTCAATTCGGCACGTAACAAAGTATACTAATCTTTTTCTTGAACAGAAATAATAGTAAATAAAGAAATACACGACACCCACAGTTTAGATAGAAACTGATGCAATGGTTTAAATGGATGTGACTAAAACTTTTCAAATAAAGATTTTTTGTGCTACCTACATAAATTATTAAAATATCCCTAATGATTGATTTGAATTACTGCAATCCCATAACTCTTTTATAATGGTCAAAATACAATGATCATGCACAGGGTAAAGTAAGCTTAATTTTTGGAAAATTAAACTAAGTTAAGAAATATTTTTCGATAAATAAATATTGTTTTTCTGATCTTCCTTGATTTCTTTTTTTGTAGTTATATACTTCAGACTAATTTTTGTGGTGATAATAATATTTTGATACGACAGAAGAGGAAAGTTTTCGAAATTCTACCAAGGGAGTTAATTTACTGGATCACATTATTAATTTTACTTTTTTCTAAAGAAATGAATGGTTTAATTTTAAATTAAACTGTTTCAGTCTTTCATCCGTAGGTCCTGAGTTCGAATCCCGGTCAGGCATGCTATTTTTCATACGCTACAATATTCCATTTTCATATCCCACGCACAAGTTTCAAGCTTACGTGGTGATATCATCAAGGCAAAAAAAGAGATAAACTTTTTTGTGTAAAGCTATCCACAGGAAAAATTTTATATGAAAAGATCATGTCTAAAATAATTTACTTATCTAGGTAACAATGATATGCGAGATAAATAATACTTATTTGTTAAAAATAATACTTATAGAAATTATTCTTCTAAGGTTAAAAGTTGTAACAAGCAAAAGAATTAACAACTACTTTATCTGACTGATTATAAAATTAATTATAAATCTTATTATCAAACAGAAGATAGAAATATGTACTTTAATGCAAGATATATACACCTAATAATATAGAAATTCAATAATCAACTAAATAAAAATTTATGTGTAAAGTCATTAGAACAAAGATATTTTCTGTGACATACACATCGAACCATTTTACCCTTGTTTATTAAATATAGTACTTAAGTTTATTCCTAAAAATATAACAGACAAAAAAACTAAATAAAGAAAAAAACTCGTTAATGAAATTTTTGATCAGACAGATAAAACCAAGTACTTGAAAATATAAATTAAACATTGTTATACGTTTTACAAAATAGGAACATACTGCAGTGAAAAAACATACAGATAACGTTCACTAATAATAGTTAATCACAAAAAAAAAATATTTCAATAATTTTTTTTTTACACTCTCATTTAATTTCTAGAAATTAGGTTTAATTACCAATTTGTATTCTGCAGGTGCTGTAATATATGTACACTGATAACAGAATTGTTTTTGTGGGTAAAACCAGTATTTTAATTAGAGTAAAGTTTTACCAGAACAAGCATGCCTGTGCACATTACAGTGAGGTACGGTAAATGTGTATATATGTGTGTAAATTCACGATGGGGCACCGAAAACACACCATAAAGTCTAATGACTACGAAACATGGAGCAAAAAAGGTCAGCTGATAAGGTTAATACCAACTCGGATCCAATATAATCTAATATCTTGTTATTATAAAAATAAAAAAGCCAACTATTCTACTTCTTAAATATAATAATAAATTAGTGTATTGAAGAATTTATTATTATTTAAATATAACGTCATTTAAATTAAAATGTCACATAAAAAATTAATAATTCATTATTAAACGAGAAATTAATTTGTACAAATATATTTTTAAACATTTCATAAAAATATTATATATAATCTCAAAGAAAACTGAAAATTACTTCTAAGATATGCACTTCTAAGATATGTGTATTTCATATCTTATGAAATTCAATAATTTGTATTAAGTAACAAAAAAAGTAAAATTAATTTTTTTGTGTAAAATCTCTTGCTTAAAAATTTAATTTCCATCATATATACTCATCAGTAAAGTATTTTCAAGCCGCTTTTAGATGTAATAGTAATAATAATGATAAAATTTTTTTTATTAACTTTTAAATCTTGCTTAATAACATTTAATACATCAGCATATTATTCATGGTTAGATTACCGTCTAAGGAATTGAAAAAAAACCTATAAGCTAAGTAATATCTACGAAATAATAATAATGTCTATGAAAAAAAAAAATTAGTACTGATAAAAGTAAAAAAATATAATAAATACATTACGTAGAAAAAAAACATTTCAGTAATTAAATTCTTGAATTATTTCGTATATATACTTTTAGACTATTCAACAGAAATCAACCATCAAGATTCAGCTTTTATTATTTGATAAGTCGATCAGTTCTTTTCGACTGCATAGATTTTTACAATCTCAATACAAATATCTTTTGAATTACAACAGAAACCAACAAAATGTAAAATCTCCCCTTCTTTGTTAAAACACAACGAAGAAAATGACGATGTTTATGTGTAGCAATATTTATTTAAATAAGTTATTTTTGTTTTAGCTTTAAATAATTAAATTATTCACTGATCGCTAACATTATCATATTCACTATCTAAATCAAATCTGAGTTCTTTACACCAAAATCACCACTGACTATTTTGAAAAGCTGATTTTTCCTCACATAGAAAACTAATTTTATCGAGCTTATTAAACCTAAAATTCATCGTCTGAAAATTTGCCATTTTCAGTTAATATAAAGAATTAATCAGTTAAGAAAAAAAAATCTATTTTTCTTATTAGTTCTTTTAAAAAAAATATTCGGTTATCTGCTGGTAGTAAAAATTATTATTCCTTGTATATATTTTAGATGTAATGACACAGTATAAAAGAATGTAGGAAAAATTCCAGTTTCCAATCGAAGGCAATAGTTTGAAAACTTTCTGAGCAAAATGAAAACTATTTTAATGAAAATCCTCAAAACTTATCTAAATTATCATATATTCTCAAAAACGCAATGCCTAACGCGATATTGCTATTGAAACAAGAATAAATATCTCTACTATCGCTATAAATTCTGTATCAGGATTTATAAATCAGTTAATTGTGAATATGTTATAGGATTTCTCTTGGAAATGCTCATTGGGAGGTCATTATCAAAGAAAAATATTACTCCCATATACTTATAACTATTGATGACCTTTATTACTTCACCACTGTAGAAAGTTTTTCATTCTTTGCATCCATTTTGTATTCATTAATATTCTTAGATTTCTGAACAATTAGTTCTTAATATCAATTTATTACAATACTCGTCAAAGTTATTTATCATATTCTGCAAAAGAACTTTTATCCGAGACTAGAACAATATAATCAGCATACGAGGTGTCTGAGAAAAGTAATGAGACTGACTTTTTACTTACCAAAGTTTTTATTTTTTTCAATCAACAATATTATCCCCTTCAAAGAAGTTCGCTTGGGCAGCTATACACCGGCGGAGTCGTTGTTCCCACTCCTGCTAGCAGTGCTGGAAGGCTTTAACTGGTAAGGCTTTTAACTGGTCAGTCACAGTCTTTTGAATGTTCTCCAGAGTTCCAAACTGACGTCCTTTTAAGACATGTTTCAATTTCGGTAAAAGGAAAAAGTCACAAGGACTCAAATCAGGTGAATAGTGGGGTTGAGGAACCGTAGGAATGCGTTTTGAGGTCAAAACTTCCCTGACGTAAACGTCCGGGTGACACGGGACATTGTCATGAAGCATCCATTTGTCTGCAATGTCTAGTCTCACGCCTTTCTTGACTAGACCATGCCATGCCTGATCTTTTCCTGAGCCTTTCAAAGACACCTTTGTAAACACTTGGTTTACAGTTTGTCCTGGAGGGACAAATTCTTTATGTAAGATACCCCTACTGTCAAATAGCAAATCAACATGGTTTTGATCTTTGATTTGCTCATTCGACATTTTTTCGGTCGAGGAGATGACGGAGTGTGCCACTCTTCGCTTTGCCGCTTTGGTTCAGGATCGTACTCAAATATCCAGGATTCATCACCCGTGATCACACGATTGAAGAATTCTTGGTCATTATCAATCCTCTCAAGAAGATCAACGCACACTTTTCTTCGATTGTTCTTCTGTTCCGTTGTGAGGTTTTTCGGCACCAATTTTGCACAAACCTTTTGCATGTCCAAATCGTCTGTCAAAATTTTTTGTACCGTGAAAGCGTTTAAATTTAACTGTTCACTTATCATCCTTACTGTTAAACGACGGTCTGATCTCACAAGAATCCTCACACGCTCAACGTTTTCGCCATATTTTGAAGTTGAAGGTCTCCCTGAGCGAAGTTGATATTAAACGTGTTCTCGGCCTTCCAAAAATGATTTGTACCAGCCGGAAACTTATGCTCTTGATAAGCAATGTTCCCCTTTGGCCTGTTTCAACTTTTCAAAGGTCACATTCGCAGATTCCCCAAGTTTAACACAACTTCGGTATAAATTCCGATGCTCCATTTTCGTAACGCACAACAAAAAGACAACTTCACTTATGGCGTTGTCAAAAATAATATGTTGGCTGAACGGATTTGAAACATTTACTGAGCATGTGCAAGGGATGAACAAACCGGTGTACCACAGACCGGTAGACACAACGTTGCAAGATCGCTCGCAGTGTTACCAATCTCATTACCTTTCTCACACACCTCGTACGTTAGCAACTTAAATTTAACACTATTAATAGTAATTCCATCCTTTAAGCAATCGAAAACTTCATTCATAAATACTATGAACAGGAGACAACTTAATAGACAACCCTGCTTTACGCCAGTAAGTGTTTCAAAACTATTTAAAATGAGTACTCCAGTCATCAGCTGTCGTGTTAGAGAAACTCCAAAAAAACATTTTTTTTTCAAGATCAGAAACTTCTTATTTTAGAATCACCATTACATTTAATTTATAAAATAGTGCGCGTTGGTCAATAAGATCAAAATTCTGCAGAAAGATCTTAAAAAAGGGATACAGCTTTCTCCCTTTTACTCTTAGTCTTTAATCAACCAGGTTAGGTTAAAATATTATCTTAGGTTGAGTTTGACTTCATAAACGCTACTTGTAACTCAACGTGAGTATTTTGAATATTTCCCCAGTGCGATAGCCTATTTAACAAAACTTCAGTAAATAGTTTACCTATTGTATTGTTAAAAGAAGAACCACTATAATTTAAAACGTCACTGAGATTTTTATTAAGTGGGTAAATAACCGAAAGTTTTAAAAATATTTTCTGAAATTCTTTCCTTTTCTCGTTAAAATATGTAATAATGTATCACTAATGTTAAATAGCGAATCTTTAAAGAAGTCGTAAAGTATAACATAACTCCCTGGAACCCAGTTACTTTATATCTTCCTTGAATCCTACTTTTGCGACTCGAACATCCTAAACCTCATTTACCACGTATGGCTCATGGAGCTGGTTTTACTTGCTCCTTGTAATTTTGAAAATACTCCACCTATTCACAACGTGGTTGGTCCATAGGAAAGATATAAATAACCAGAGGTTTTAGTATAATCAGAATCAGCTTTTAATCTGTTGAGAAGATAATGTCGAAGTTTTAAACATTCTGATGAAACCGTTTTGCTGATATGAAAAATCTTTTTAGATGAGTATATGTCACATTTTCTTTAATAATTTTATTTTTTTTAAGATATCATCTATTACAGGGACGTCTGTCTACATGTAATCCTCAACTTTGTTTTCCCACCGCTCGTTTATACGAATCATCGTATATTTTCGTGTGATTGTTTTATTAAAACAATAATAGTTTTATAATTTTTATTACGGGCTATTAAATCTAAAAAGAGTTGCGCTGGAGAGTTAATAGTGAAAGATATTTCTGTAGAATGCTGTTAAACAATTCAGGGATTTTATACATTTTTTTTTTTTTAGTGAGATATTTTAACAACGCTTTAATAATCTACTTTTAAACAAAAATTATAATATTCTTTTTACCTTTGTTCTACTAATACTGTAACAGTTTTGCAACAAGAATTAACTTCTATATATTTCTTTATTTTAGGTGGCACCATATAACAACATTGTTTTAACATTCGAAAAATTGTTTGACTGGGACTCGAATCTATATTCTCCAGATGAAGGTAGATATGGTATCATTCCTTCACGCAGACCGGCAATAAATAGTTAAAATGATTAGTTTAACAAAAGAATATTTTTCTTTAAATACTGGTACAATAGGTTATTCCGTGATTTGAAAAATGGAATGGTGTTACCAAAACCTTATCAAATCAACAAAAATTTTGGAGTACGCTTTGAGGTTAAATTTTATTAAATTTAAAAATTACAATACTTAGTAACATAATTCAATAGTCAAATAATATATGCATTTAAACAGATTTCAGATGAAAGATTACATTAAAAAATTACATAATATTCTTCTTGAATTATCAGATAATTCTTACCATTTGTTTTATTATCTTAAAATAGCGTATTTTTTTTCAGAACCAAAAAATCCTTTTTATTGTGTCTCTATCTACTATTTTTTTTTCTTTAATGAACTAAATGAAGTAGTAGAATTTAAATCTCTCTTACAACGCATTCTCTCATCGGGTAAAATATGTGTTAAAAGATGTTGAAATTTAATATCAAAAAGTCTGTAAATGGACTTTTTGTTTGATGATAATGTCGCTTACTCTAATAAAAAATAACACAATCTTTATGAAAATTTAAATTATTACCTCAATTTAAATTTAGTATTAGTTTTTAATTCACGGTAGATGATTGCTTTTTATAATAAATTACGTAAACATAGTAAATTTTCATCAACACGATCTGCTGCATCAATACTGATGAAATTTTTATTATTAATATTTTTTTTTAAAGTAAAAGGTCGGCATAGAAAACTAAGAGAGAAAAACCCGGCTTGGAAAAGTGTACGTAAAGTAGTGTGTTCATAGTATGAGAGTACATGAAAGAAGACAAATAGATAAAGAAGGGGAATGAAAAAGTAAGTTAAAAAGAGAGAATACGAAAGAGTGAAAGGAAGAAATGGTACGTATACACAGCTCTTAAATAGGGGGAACGGTTAGCTCCTGGTTATGTAAGCTGAAGTAGGGCGGCATGTTTAACGAGGGCAGCAGCTGAAATCTTCATGCGGGTTGAACGTGCTTTCAGGGTTGTTGAATGATTTAGCTTTGATCACTGAGGTTTTAACAGCATTGCGACTTGAACTCTTTTTTTTTAATTCATTAGTGAGTTATTGGTTTTAACTTAGGTATATTATTTTTAGTTATTTGGAAACTATTTGAAATTTAATATGAAAATAAACTTACAGAAAAATATATATTTCGGATCCGAAGAATAAACTCGCTGTACATCAATACTTTAAATTTTTTTAATAAGTATATATATGTATATAAATATATATGTATATATATATATATATTTACATTTATATATATGTATATTTATTATTTCTAAATATAATATATTGAACATGATTTTTACAATAACAGCAAGGATATTAATGAATTTCTGAATTTCATATTTGGATATACCGGAATTTAACCTTTTATGAATGCGTAGATTCCTTTCTTCAAAAGTCCAAGTTTACTTGATAGGAAGTTAATAATTTACTAGAATGTTTAGCGAACTTAGGTTATCCTAAAACTAAGCAACAATTTGATTCAGGATTGATCAAACGGCCAAAAGGATAGATTCTAGGCAACGTGTAACTTGCCACTATTTTGTTAATTCTGATTTACTTGACGGTAATATATAAAGTTTCTTTAAGTTGTAAAATAAAAATTTAAATTAAGAAGAAATTTAAAATAAACATTTTCATTAAGTTGTACATGACACAACAAAGTTTCTATATATTTTTATATCCGCTGACTTCGTATATTATATTAATCCTTTCTTTGTAAGAGATTACGCTGAAAGAATTTCAATGGAAGAAAATCACATAGAGATAGATACGAGGTCTGTAAATAAAATAATGAGACTAGTTTTTTTTTTGGCAGCAAAAGTAGCAACAATGTAAAGTTTCTAGTAAACATATGGTTATATGAACAGTTGATTTATACTAGGTATTAATATTTTTAGTTTATTGTTTCCACGTGAGACGTAAACAAACTTTTCGTGAAAACAGCTTTTGTTTTGCGTTACAAAAATGAGTGATACTAATTATGAACAAAGCTGTGCAATAAAGTCAAGTGTTAAACTCGGTGAGAGTGCGACTGAAACTTTTTCAAAATTGAAAAGAGCGCAAGGATATGAGTCTCTGTCATGACCCCAAGTTTTTAGGTGATTTAAAGCATTTTCAGATATCGGGAATCAGTTGCGGATGATCCACGCTCTGGAAGACCGTTAACGTCAAAAAGTGACGACAATGTTGAGCGAATCAGAAACTTTATACGGTGCAACCGTATAAACTGACAGAATGATTGCAGAAAAATTGAATTTGATCCATACCACAGTCCATGAAACTTTGACAAACAAATTGCACATGAAAAAATTTGTGTAAAATTGGTCCCAAAAAACCTCACTGTTGAACAGAAAAAACAACGGGTGGAAGTGTACCACGATCTTCTAAGGCGAATTGAAACTAATTCTGCTTTTTAAAAAAATGTAATTATCGGTGATGAATCTTGGATGTTTGAGTACGACCCAACTTCAAACTCATCACGTTCCAAAAAAGCAAAAATGAGAAAATCAAAACCATGCAAATTTGTTTCTTCGATAGTATTGGCTTTGTCCATAAGAGGTTTTTGCCCAGAGAACAGAATGTAAATCAATATTTTTACCGAGAAATTTTTGAAAGACTGCGGAAAAGAGTTGCCCGCGAGAGACCAGCCATCAAAGATAACTGGATGTTGCATCATGACAATTCACGTTGTCACACTACACTCTCAATTAATGAGTTTTTGGCAAAGAAAAACATTCCTGTAGTTCCCTAACCACGTTTTTCATCTGTCCTGAGTCCCTGTGATCTTTTACTGTTACCGACTTAAAAAAAAACAGCTCAAAGGACACCAATTTTGAACAGTAGAAAACATTTTAAAAAATGTAACTGACCATCTGAAAGATATTCCGGATTCTGAGTTCCAATACTGCTATGAAGAGTGGGAAAACCGTCTGAAACATTACGTGGCTTTCCCAGGGAACTATGTATAATTGGATTGTAAATAAAAAGTTTTTCTGAATCTATTACTCTATTTACTATATTTACTCTATTTACTCTATTTACTCTATTTACTCTATTTACTCTATTTACTCTATTTATCATTACTCTATTTACAGACCTCTTTGATGACAAGTACCAAACATTCTTACAGATGAATGAGAAAACTCTTTTCTGAGAAATTACCTGTATGCGGCACGAAAAGATATTAAGTAAAATAGACTGAATGGTAAAATGACTGATAGAACAAGAATTTAAGAAAACAGTCAGGAGTTCTGTATACTGTCCTTTCTTTACAGTTTTGACTGTTAGGATGGATTCTGAAAAATTTGTGAAATTTTTAGAAATAATATTTTTCAATGTTATAAAGTAACTGCTCAAATGATATTGATAGTCGGTGTATTTCAAGTCGTTGCGGATCCTTAGAGGAAAGCCCATAACGCTTAGTTGCATGAATCCAAACTGCGTTTAAAATGTTATGTCTTGCGAGTTGCATTGAATGTTAAGGGGAAACAAAAAATTACTTAGATAATCTAAAAAAGTGTTAATCCAATACTTCATTTTCAATGCAATGTAATGTATGAAGTATAAAAGAGTTATTTTATTTAGAATAGAATTGTAAATGGTGACCCCAGACAGGAAAAAAAAACAGAAGAAATTTATTACTATTAAGAAAAAATTTCTTGTAGTCCAAAGAAAGCACAATAATATTATCAGGTCTAAGAGTTGGAAAGAATGTGATAATGATTTATTACTTTATGGTAGGAAAACATTTACAATAAACGCATTGAAAATAAAATATTAACCCTAAAGATAAAAGAACAGATAATAAAATAAAACCACCCCCAAAAAATTATGGGAAAAATAATAAACTTTTTGTTTTTTTCGATGGAAAGAAAGGTAGGCGTGTCGTTGAAGTGAAAAATATAACATGCTTCTAAATGTTTAACATAGTTGTTAAGAGTAATGAAACAAGGCAGTAGTGAATTTGTTCAACAGATATATAAAAGAGATACTTGGGGATTTCGTTGCTACGGTTGGTGTAAAAAGGGAGTGAATAATGAGATGATCATTTCACTACATATACACGTAGCTCTGTGCGGGTATCTCGTGGTTTGAGAACAGAAGGTCAAGTTAATTAAACAATGTTGTATAAGAGAGAGCAGGAAGGTATGCAGATGAGGGCTTCCTAATTAAAATGAGGGGAGGAATCCGCTTCCAATATTAATTCTGTCACCTCAAACCCCTTAATACCTTGCTCAACCAACTCTTAGCAGTACCAATAATTTTTCCTTATAAAAACCCACGTCTTGCGTAATAAAAATTGTACTCGTACAAAATCTCTGTACATAATTGACATAACATATTCAATGAATACTAGTGATTCAAACGTTAAAATTGAAGTGTGATGTAAAGAAATAAAATTACGGATTGCAATTAAAGTTTTCTAATAAACTTTTTTCAACGAGATTTTTTAGAAGTTTGAAACCTTAGAATTTTTCCACTCATAAAAGAATAAACTTTTTATATGCTGTATTGTTAACAGAATTTCTTAGGATTATGTTCCTTCTTTTGATATTCTCATATACGGTATAAAAATGTAAATTTTTATCTTTCGCGAAAGAAAATGAAATATTCTTTTACAATATAAGAAATGTTTTACGTATTGTAATGCAATATTACACATATTACAAAAACCAATCCACAGTTCAATGGCTATTCCAGACTTTATATAACAAAAAATTTATATTATATTAATAATAATTAATAAAAAAAAAAAAATCATTCACTTCATCCATACTTTTACTTCAAAATTTCAATTATTTATCATCTATCTATCTATCGATCTATATAAATATATATATTCCAGGTCTGCTAGTATATATATATATATATACTAGCAGACCTGGAAATGCTCCGCTATTGCTATATATATATATATATATATATATATATATATATATATATATATATAGAGAGAGAGAGAGAGAGAGAGAGAGAGAGACAGAGTTTAAATGAACACAATTGAAAATTTGATAAAAAAATTAAAAACTGCACAAATTTTACCTTTCACTTATTCTCCTTCCCCTTTTCCCTTTCACCCTTCTCCCTCACCCTCTCCCAGTTTCCTTTTCACCCTTTCCCCTTTTCTCTTTCCACCTTTTCCCCGTTTTCCATTTTCCCCTTTTTTCCTTTTGCCCGCGCGTAAATCGCTCCAAGAGTTTTTTGGTCTTTAGCGGACACGCATACGAACATGCCTTTTATATATATATATAAATATATATATAGAATAAAAAAGTCTGTTTGTATGTTTCGTAAATATCTCGACAACGGGCCCTACCTAGCAGGTATGGTATAGTTTTTGCAAAAATATTTCTTTTCACGTAACTAATATTCATATTCTCAATATGAACCAAATCAGTCCATAAATATAATTTTTCTAAATATCTCAACCCCAGCGCCATCTAGCGGGTTCATTTTTTGCATAGATAATTCTTGCCAAGTTACATGTATTCTGAATATGAGGCAAATCGGACCATAAATACAATTTTTCGAAATATCTCGACGCTAGCGCCACCTAGCGGATCCAAACTAATTCAGAAACCTTCCCTGGCATGCGTCCAACCATTCACCAAAGTTTCATCGCTATCGGATGAACGGTTTAGGAAGGCATAGTGACATACAGACAGACAAACATTAATTTTTATATATACTCGTGTGTATATATATATATATATATATATATATATATATATATATATATATATATAAGAACGTCCTGTCTGAGAGATTAAACAGCGCCCAGGAAAACTAAGAAATAAAATTTACTCAAGATAAATTGATGAAACTTTGTAAATATGTTATTATTACAGTGCAGGTACACATTTAGAAAGAATTTTAAAATCAATTTTGAAACCCGGCTATTTGTTTTTTAATTTCTCGGTAACAAATGAAGATATAAAATTGATTTTTGTTGGGTGTAATTTAATGTAAAAAAAAATCACTTTCTAGGTTTTTCGAAATTCTACCTTGAAAGGGGTGAAGAAAGGAAAATGTACTGAGCAATGCTTACAAATTTTATTTATTTCCGACTGTACTAAACGATTTTCACTAAACTGGGGCTGCAAATATAATTCAAATAAATTTCAAAAAACAATTTTCGGTTTTTTTTAATTTCGATATTTTAAGGGTTGCGATGGTGTATAGGATTAACCAACATAGCCACTGTAACTGAATATGTAACGCGACTGGCTGCACCTGCTTGAGGTTACTTCACTAAAACTATAAAATAAAAGTATTAAACAAAATGAGAAAAGAAGTACAGTCGCTTTCTACGTGGTATTCGTTGGGTAACGATAGGAAACGGGCAAAATACATTTTTACCGGATCGGGTAACCAGATATTACTAATATTTCTAAAATGGAGACTGACTGTTATGATTTCCACATTTTTAGATCACTCAAAAGTTAAGGTCTCTACTAACCAAACTGTTGCTATGAAGAAATTACAATACACCAACAATTTGTATAAATTTAAGAAGCTTTTTTTTTATTTATTATTATTCTCACAAGCATGAGTTGAATGAACATAGCGGGATCCAAGGAGTAAACCCCTCTGGCTGGACCGGCTAACCATCTCCTGACAGCGTTGTGAAACGTAAGCAACCATATAATGTAGTCGAAGCCGGAACGAGGCTATTAGTCACTATTTATAAAGTAATTTGTCTTGACTGACATACTGAATGATTTTTCAACTCCCAACAAAACTACTGAAGATAAATTGACGTAAATTTGTACACAAGTTCTTCATACGGCGAAAGTGAACACTAAGAATGGATTTTTTTGAAACTTCGAGTTTTAAGGTTGAAAATGGAATAAGAGTGAAATTTAATACATTTTGTTAATTTTTGATAACAACTATAGATATCGTTTTAGTTTGTTTCGTAAGTAATCTTCATGTGAATATTTAAAAAGTGATCTATAGATTTTTTGAAATTCCGGTTTTAAGGTTTAAAATGGGTTTTTCAATTTTGTCGGAAGTCAACTTTTTTCTTAATTTCTCGTTAACCAATGTAGATATCATTTTTGTTTTTTGTATACGTAATCTTCATGTTAATATCTACAAACCAATTTGTACATTTTTCGAAATTTGACTTTGAAAATGTTGAAGACAGGTAAAATCATTTTGTTCAATCATTGCAGATTTTCCCATTTTCAACTATACCAAACGAGATTGATATTTAGTTGATTTATGCTTGAAAATACTAGTATTGGGGTTTTTGAATTTTTGATATTTTAAGGGACCCTACGGTGTGCAGAGCCGTGGCTCAACAGCCACTGATACCGTTACCGTATGTCTGATGTGTTTGGTTGTACCTGCCGCTGGTTACTTGATTAAGAAACATAAAATAAAAGAAATTGACTGCGATGGGGACGCAAGTAACCATATAGAGCGGGAGAAGCAGTGAAGGGGATACTAGTTTTATTTAATTCGCAAAATATTGTAATGTAATATTTTAGACGATAAGTAATCTGACTAGACTCTTTCATGATAACTTAACATAATCATATATTTATGTTTAATTATTATAAACTATTCCTAATATTTTATTTATTGTACCTAGTAAAGTAAAAGAAAATCAATGGATAAGTGATATTGGGTAACACTTGAAATTCAATAATCTCGATTTATATTTACTTTATTTATTACACAATTTTTATAAGAACAAACAAATAGTCTAAGTGTGGCTAAAGTTAGACACTTAAATTTTATTAATTGTATAAAGATGTGAAAATTTTCCTTAAATGATTATCGTGGATTGTCGGCAACTGAGGATCGAATTTAATAGACTGTTTTCGATATCACAGTCTATCACTCTCCTTATTTAGTCTTTAAACCTCAACAGTACCAACTTTATATCATAAATACATCCAATAACGTACTCCTGAAAATGAAATATCGTAAAAAGTATTATTTTAATTTATTCTAAAAAACAGCTGATTTTAATTTCCGCAGCTATATAATATAATTTCTGAACTTCATTACGACTGAAATAACGTAACGTGTAACTAATGTCATTACACTAAAAAAAAAAGTGACTAACGTCTAGTAATTTTTTTCTAAGAAAGGGAAATTGTGTTTTGTGACACGAAGTTGGTAGCAGTACTCAACCGGTATAGATACGGCAGTGTGAGTTGATTCTCCTAGAGCTGTGTAAACATTTGTGCCGTTTCCGGTCGTGTTACGAACAAAATGTCTTTTACCATAGAACAACGAGTTTTCATTCTTGAACAATATTTTGCTATGAAATCGTACACGACTACTTTTTGTGGGGCTATATTAATTCCGAGGCCTTCAAAAACAATCTTCACACTATTGATGAACTTAAAGTCAATATTACAGACTTAATCACGAATATTTCCAATGCGACTCTTAAAAAGGTTTCTGCTAATATGCTGAAAAGAGTCTGTTCGTGTATAACCGCAAGGGGTGGGCATTTTGGGCATATTCTTTAACAATTATTAAGTAATAGCTTTTTATTAAATCTCTTTTGTAAGTAACAAATACATTTTTTTATTCCACCTAAATTTCCCGTTCTTAAATTACATTTAAAATTGGGTAACAGGACTAAACGATCACTCTGTATTATTGCCATTTATGCATTATTGCTATAAGAACTGAGGTAGTGTAAAGCAATGAATTAATATGTCTTCATTTAATGAGCAATGCATTATAGACATTGCTTCTATTCTGTTGGTGAAAGTAAACTTTATTTCACAATATCTTTAAATTTTTTATTTCCCTCTAACTATTTCAATTTTATTAATTAAGTTTTTTTTGTAATATAATTATGAACTTATTAAAATTAACATTTATATACTTTTTTCTTTTTTTGTATGAAAGGGACAAGACAATAGAATTATGGACGTAAGCGCGGTAGAAATTGGTAGGATATAAAAGACACCAAGCCTAACCGGGTTTTTAACTCCAGACCTCGGAAAGAAATGTTGAAACACTACTTAAGGTATTCAGCCACGGAGGTCGGCAAAATTTACATTTAATTATATTCATTAAATTAATTTACAATAGACTAATATTCATTTAATAATATTATAAAATGTGCAAAAAATTTTTATGTGGTTTTATTAGCTTAAATTGTAATAATTAAAAAAAAATATATTTATGTGGAACCGATAAAAATGATGGATTTGAGTAATTTAGTTAAACAAATAATAATTCACTTATATCACATAAATGCAATATTTACTACTGTAATTCACGTACTCTTTTGACCAATATTTTTTATCCAAAAATGGTTTCGTGATTTATGCGAGGGAACAATTTTATATAGGTTTATAATGGAAGTAAAATGTAATAGACAATGAGAAAATTGTAGTTACTTGATTGAATATTTAAAAAACAATATTGTCTCAATTTCAGATGCTTGAATTATGCGATAATTTATTTCTGGTAGTAATTTAAGAAGTATTTTAAATTAATAAGTTACCTACTATTTAAACTTGATTCCTGATTTCTCTACGAACTGCAAATAAAACAATACCTTTATAGAAAAAAGTAAAAACAAGTTCTTTCGGCAAGTTTTCTATATAAATTTTGTTCATTATTATTATTATTATTATTATTATTATTTGGTTTTTCTATTTTATTGTTACGAAAGAATTTAAAAATGGAAAATAAATAGTTATAGTGTATTCGGTACATCACCTTTTAGTTTCATCATTCGTTATAATATCAGGTATATTTCTTCAAAATCTTTTAAAAATCACATTCTATAAAAACAAATCGCAAATTGAGAGATATTGGTTAAAACAGAAAACCTCTTATTACGTGCACACATTATTCACAGTGGTTGTGAAAATACACTATAGCGTAAATACCATTTCCTTAAAATAATGAAAACAACTTTAAAAGTTGAAAAATTAACTTATATAATTTTTGCAAGGTAAAATTAAGCAATTAGAACTGCTATCTCATCACCAGTGAATGTAGCACATGTTAAGGAAAAAATGAAACTTGTTGAATATTGATATTAAAATAAAAATATTTAGATCGTGTTACATTAAGATAAAATAAGTTAAAATATAAAATTTCTTATATGTAATTTTTTTTTCATGTCACTTCATGAACATGAAAAGCCCACGTTCACTTAGAATAAAGCACTATTCTCTTGAGTGTCGAGAAAGTGGAAATTTCCCTCTTTTTACAGAGCAAATGTCAGACACTGAATATTTTAAATGCCCTTTCAGCGATTTCAATGCTCTTGCTTCTGAATTGTTCCTACACACTTAAGCTTGCGCCATAGTGACTTATAAATCACATAAAAGATTACACAATAGTGGTAAGAAAGTCCGTTGAAACATTTTAATAATCTAAAACTATAATCGAGTAACTTTTCCGTTTAAAACTTAAGTAAAAACATCTGACTTAAAATTTATAAATGCAGAAAAACTTTCGTAAAATTTGATCCTATTAATATCTTTCTAATAAATGTCAAAATATATTATTTATTTTAGCCGGTAATTAAACATTTCTGCCTCAAAAAACTAACGTTAAATAAAAAATCAGTTTAATTTTTTTGTTAATTGTCATTTTACTATTTATTGTCAAAATATTATAATTGTCAATTTACTATTTCAGTTAACTAAATTCAGCCACTATTAATAGTGGCTGAATTGACTTCTAGGTATTCTAAACTAAAAATAATATATATTTGTGAGACCAATAATTTTTTTAAATTTAAATTTATCTAACTCATTATGAACTGTATTCTCTAGGCTAACTTTATAATGTTAGGGAGTTTTAGTAAAGATAAAAGGTTGAAAAAATTGGTAGCTTTCATTTATCGGTTAGGGCTCATTAATTGAATATCGGAGAATGAGTTTTCCATACAGTCTGGTAAGGCTGCTGTAAGCTCACTGTGTAATTATGTAGTGCTCCATTAATTTATTCTTAAACGGTTTATATAAATAGAGCTAGGCACTTACGTTATTTTAAATTACAATACGAATAATATATGCATTTATCCTTTTTAAAATATATCAGATACTCAAGAATTTATACCATTTAATTAAATCAATATTTAAGTTTAGATATGAATTATTATTTTTTATTGGGTTGAAAGATTAAAAAAAATTGTTTAATAAATTATTTTAAGCATTTCTTGCATGTAATTTAAGCATTGGTTCAAAGACAAGTACTCTATTCATGTTTTAACATTATGGAATTTTTTAATTTTTATTTTGGAAAATGGATATAGTTGTAAAGGATAAACGTACAAGATAAATCTGTTTATATTCAAGATGGATTAGAAGACCAGTACATTTATGCTGATAATGGACCAAATAATAAAGTTTAATTACAATGAGTTGGCAATTTCTGAATTCGTAAAAAGTAGGTAAACTTGTAATGTAATTATTACACGGACAATTTTCGTAGAGGAGAGTTAGCGACTTTGCTTTTCATCATGAAATTCCGTGTTTAAGTCCTATTCAGCAAAACATTTTTGCTGTAAGTCTTATTATCATCCATTATACAAAAAATAACTGTTATTAGAAGTTAGCCTGTGGAGTTAATGTATGAACAAATATATTTTAATAATATTTGTTTATAGAAACTTTTATAACATATATGTAAAACAACAAAATAAAAGTATTCACTAAAGCACAAAGATAATTATAGTGAAGTAAATAGAAATCATAAATGTATAATGCATGTTCGTAATATTAAATAATAGAATCGTATTTATTACGTATACGAGTATGAGTCGTCGTGCTCTCGAGTATTGTTGCATGTCCATAGGTGATGAAAAAGTGTGATTTTATCAGCTCATAATAACTACGGGCTTATCAATCAGTGTCATAACACAGATAAAGATTAAATAAATTAAAAAAACAAACAGTATTTGCTTTGTCAATGCTTATAAAATAATTTTCGAAAATGATATTGTGGTGATAATTATCTTGAATAATAAAATATTATATTTATATTAGACATTTTTAAAGGTTAGGAAGAAAAGAGAAAAAATGGATATCTGTTTCTCTAGTAGAAGTAAACTTAATTTTTTAAATTAAAAAATCACCACATCCTTGTTGTTGTGCAGCTTTAAAAAACGAGGAAAACACGAAACATTCTATTCATCTCAATTTAAACTGAATTTAATGTAAAACCATTTTACTCGTTTTTGTTATACATTGCTTAATTTACAGTTGTTAACTAAACTAAATAACATAAATACATATGAAAAATAGTAATAGTAGATTATATTTTTTTTTAATAAGAGTTATTTTGTTACTATAAAAGAATAAAACTGATTATCCAATAAAAAAAAATTATCCAGTTAAAATAAACATTTTCCAATATTATTTTAAGGTGATGAAATTGTATTTATCCAGTGTTCGAAATATCCTGAGAAAGCTTAATGTCTCGATATTTTTAACAAATATAAATGAGAAAATCAAATCGAATCAATTTACTTTTAACTGATGTAAAAACTAATTTATATATATATATATATATATATATATATATATATCCTTAAAAATAATTTGTAATTCCTTGATCCTCAGTTTATATAACACTAATTATTATTTGGTTCATGTATTATTATCTTCTAGAATTATATGCATTGCATTAACTTAGTTTGTTGCTGAATAGGCGCGACATACTCTATTGTCACATACGATAGGTATTGTCTCTAAATGCCTACTCTTGAACCGGGTGGAGGGGAGAATTGTTCTGTATGGGAATCTCACCCTGGTTAGGCACAATTCTCTTTCTTGGAATGATCCATCACAATCCTTGACAACCGTACACTAACTCTCCCTTAACTTCTTGACACTCTTCTCAAAGTGAAACATTAACGTGAATTTCCTTTTATCCCAAAAGATATCAAAAATTTTTTTTCTTTTTGTATATAATACATCAATTACAAAGTACCAATTCCATTAAAAGAAAAAGAATATATTATATATATATATATATATATATATATATATATATATATATATATTTATTATATTTTATTATAAGTTAGATTAATGAAAGGTTTTCTATCCATAATATTTTATAATTATTTGAAAAAAATTTAGTGGAGAAATATGAAAAAAATTAAATCTAGGTAAATTACTTAAAAATTAGTTTTGGAAAAAAAATTTAATTAAAAACGCATTTAAATTTGTTTTTTTCTTGTTTATTCAAAAATAAGTTAATGTTCATTCATCGTGACAAGTAAATTAAATTTTAAAATCAAATAAATATTAGAAAATAAAGTGAAAATGTTTTTATCGTTTAAAAAACTCTTAAATCCTAGTAAAATTTTAAGAAAAGTTTACTTAATTTTATAAAGAGGTGGAAGTTAAGCTATAACGGGTTGGAACTACCGTTTCACGAACTTTTTGTGTGGAAAATGGTGAACGGCAGCAGAGTACTAACTATTACATTGTTTGTAGAAGCTACCTAACCTTGCAGTATAATAAAATACATAAACAAACCGGTTTAATAACTTTTTGTTCCTCATATTTCTTAAGTAATTCAGACTGTATTAACGAATTTAAAAAAACATATTCAATATTTATTTAATTTTGTTTAAATTATCAGTAAAAAAGTCTTTGTTAGCCCATTTTAAAATTAAAAATGATCTAGTAAGTGGGAAGTAAAGTAGGATAATGTCTATGTAAAAGTATGTAAAACCTATTTCCATAAGCATATGGAGGTTATTCAAGTACACAAGAAATCTAGAAACCCAGTTTCTTAAAATACTAACTGAGGTTAAAATTTTCAGTATAATGATTGGTATTGGCAGACTTGAGTGACTACTTTTATTCTACCGAATTTTAATGCCATCATAATTAGATTATTTTACAGTTATAACTCTTTGAGAAGGACCCACTTTTTTAAAAAAACCCACAGTATTTAAAGTAATCGTAGACTCTTTGTAAACACTTTAATTAATACTGCTGCAGGTAACTTCATTTAAAATTTTGTTGGAAACATTTGAATAGTGACGGAAAATTATTGCTAGAAACGAGATCAATCAATTTAATATTTGAATTGAGACATAGTACTAAAATTGTCTTAGTTAAAAATATAAAGTCATAGTTATTTGGAAAGGAATTAATCAATTTGTTTCATCATATCCTCTTCCAATTGGCTCTGTGCGTATTGAGACTTTACTCTCACATCTTATTTTCAAATACGTATGCTTTAATTATACTATACTTTTTTTTTATAGATGGTATCTTATATAAATTCCTACTTATGATGTTGAAAGTATTAAATCGTTTTTTAACAAAAAGTTTGTTGATATTCTACATCAAATTAATCGCAAAATTAAGATATTAACTAAAATTACTATCTTTAAATGTATATTTATCGGTAAATGAAGTTAAGTTGGTCTTCAAACGATATATCAATTGCTAAACTCTAAAATATTGGTACTCAGTTAATATTGGTACCTATTATCGCAAATGAGGTTTGTTATTCCATCTACTACAAGCTTGTTAATTGAGTTGTCAGCATTTGTTAATATTGTTTTCAGTTTCTGTTAGTTTTTGGAATACAATAGAAACATAGAAATTTCATTTAATGTACTTATTGATGTAGCCAATAAATAAACCAAGTCAAATTTTATTGATCTCTTTTACTGAATACTTATTTAGTGTAAAACGATGCATAAAAATAGATCCCCAAAGAAAAAAGTAGTTTTTTTTTTAGAAAAACCAAACCAAGATGATGACATTAAATTGCACTGGGTATGTTATAAGAAATTACAGTTGTGAGGGATTGAATGTTTTCGGGTAAATCTGTGCATTACATTATTGTTGATTGTTAACGTCACGCAATACTGGGTCGTTTCTCTGGAGTTTAATTTAAATTTAAACTCGTACACTCGGTACGTGATGTTAAATGTTCGATTTATTTTTGGCACAGACTAACCTACTGATATCACTTTAGTTATAACATGGTTTGAATTTAAATTCCATTAATTGATTTTATGTATTTAATGTAACTGTTTTCCTTATTCTATGTCGTTATCAATTTACCTTAGAGGGCTAAGGTAAATCGATTAGCCTTAAGGGCTAAGGGCTTATCGAATTATGCATGTTTTCCTTTTATATTTTTATTTATTTTTTTTATAAAAATTTAACAATTTCACTTTATGTTTTAAGACTTTCATCGTCCTTCAGAAATTAAATAATTAATATTTGGTAAAATTTGTTTCTTTCCTTTACTTTGAAACTTTATTATGAATAAACGTTTTGCACGCACTCTTATTTTCCCTTATATTAAAGTTATGAACAGAGGTCCATGCATTTTTTCACGTTTTTTTTAAATTCAACATTTTATAAATTATAATGTAAGGCATTTTAACTCTTTCCAACGTCATTTAAGTTTTATAATAACCACTCTTTTTAAAATTATTCTTTGTTTTTTATTGCAATCCTTTATATTATCATTATAAATTTTATATTCATATTATAACAATCTAATTCGCATTGATGCTACCCAAGGAATAGAGGCTAAGAACAATACAGGCTTTAGCAGTCAGGAAAACTTTAAATTGTGCTTTGATAATGATTTGTACTTTGAAATGGTAAAATTGTATTAAATAAATCGGGTGTAATTTTACACTAAATCTAAAAGAGAAATTATAGATAATTAAATTAGTGAAGTGAAATTAGTGAAATAGTGTTTCATTTAAAAATTATATTGCATAAAAAATCCGATTCTTCTAAGTGTTTTCTTGTTTTCAATTTTACTGTTAATTAAATTCTTTTCATTTATGAATTTTATGAAAATTTAAGAAATTAATCTTTGACAATAAAAAAATATTGCAACATTTGTAAAAATATGTTATTAGTATTGAGTTATTTCAAAAGGAAAGTCATTTTAACAGGATTAACACAAATAATGAAACAAAAGAAAAAAGACAAAAAATATGTGTATATATACTCGAGCGTATACGTTATACCAATACAGAAAACTACAGAATAAAATCACAAAATTAGTACCGTTATTTGTTTATTCATCATGAATAGAAGCACTTCATAATTTTCACCAAAGAGTTGTGGTATGACGTAAAATATGAAAGAGTAAATTATAAAAATTGTTACATTTTATTTTTGTAATTTAAAAATAAAAACACGTAGCTTAAAAATGTAGTCGTAGCGCTATTTTTTCTGAAGTAGGGTACGCCTTATGTTGAGTATGTAATTATCAGAATATTCCTGAATCAGCTCTTAGCTTACCATGACATGCATTAATATTCCATTATCTGAATTGAAATCTCAACCGATAAAAAGTCAATATGTTCACTGGCATGATTCCATTGACATGAATATTTATGTGCATAAAAATAATGTTATAATTAGAAATTAAGACTAAATAAGTATTTTAATAACTTATACTACACTAACATTTGTGTTCATCTATTACTGAAAAAAATGTTTAATCGTTAGAAAAAAAATAGTGTTGTATTTAATGCAGCAATATTTCATCTTTTAATTTAGAATAAAACATTATTAAATAAATCTATTAAAAAAAATAATTACAACCAAGAACACTAATATTGATGCTATAACAAATATTTTAATATTTTGTGAAGTATGACGATAATAAAACTGAATAACCTAAAGGAACGAAAGAAAATACAGAAATATAAAATAAGATGGGATGAAAGAACAAAGTAGACGAGGAACAACAGAATTCTGTTATGGAAACCTCAAGTACTATTACTGAGTTCACTTTTACCACGAAGAATATTTCCTGACCTCTAAACAGAAAAAATTGGGATGCTTTTCTGGAATAGATTTCAAATAAAAATATTTCTTTTATAAAATAAAATATTCACATTCGCACACACACACACACACACACACACGCACACACACACACACACACACACACACACACACACACACACATATATATATATATATATATATATATATATATATATACGCGCGCGCGCCGACAGATAGAAAGACAGACAGTTATAGTTACAGGGAGGGGGTAGAAATGACTAAAAAAACACCCTGAAATAAGCCTATTTTTTATTTGCAGTAGAAATTAATTAAAAGATAAAATTTAAGTTAGTTTGTGTATTTAAGTTAATTGTGTATAACAAATATTACCAACATTAAAACAAAAACCATTCCCATAAAATGTTTATTTGGAGCTTTCCTTGTGAATTATAACAAAGTATTAATCACACACAACAAACTACTTTTGATTAGTAATAATTTTAATTATTATTTTTGCAATCTAAAACAAACGAGTCAGTAACTTTGTTTGGGAATTCAAATCAAATTTGTTTTTAATATCTTCATTACTTTTATTAAAATTAAAGCGGTTGTAACTATATAATTTTTGTTAAATAAAGCTTATATCAATATAAATAATTAAAACAATAATACGTAAATTATAATAGTAGATGCATAATTATAAAAAATGGCGGAGTATTTAAATTAATTATTTTTCAAAATATTTTTATTTTTCTTCTATAGTTTTTTTCAGTAATTATTAATAGTCACAATAATCTAACCGTTAATTGCAACGGTTAAGTTTATTTTGCATATCAGTAAATGGAATTGTTTATATGTTAAACAGTAAAAAAAGAAGCCAGAACCTAGATATAACGAAAAATTATTTTAAATAATTAATTGAAACTATACTTTTATTATTAAGGTCAAACTCTATATATATGTCCGCTCTTAAACATTTTTAGTGTCTTATAAAAGAGATTGTTTCACATCAGATTAGGGTTCATAAAGTTTTTACTTTTCATTACGTAATCAAATTATGATAATAATTTAAATCGAAAATTTCGAGAAATATTTGGGATGAAATAAGACTCTCTTCTCTTTGTAAAAGGTAATCGTTTATAATACCAGATTAATTCTTTGGTAAATAATGTAAGGTTATCAATTTTAATTTTAATGTTAATTATATTTATGAGGTTTTACCATGTTAATGAACAAACGTATACTTAAATTAATGAAAAAGGCTGAAGGATGAAATTGTACCTTTTATTTTGGACATTATTATTCTTTATCATTATTTACTAGTCATAGAAGAAACTGATCTATTTTGCACAATTCTTCGGTTCTGTGTTTAGCAGAAATATTTAATTATAAATAAGCGCTGATGAACGTAGCCTAATTATAAATTTTGTAAGTAATAAAACTGGTGTCTGGATTACACCTTTCTAAACGTCCTGTAAAAACCCATATCAGATTTTAGTCTGCCAGCCTTATAGCAACATATTTCATTTATTGATATGGTTACCTGCCGATCTTCTAATTATACCACGTCTATGTAGCTTTATTTTCATTCATTAAGATAAAAGATATGACAAGGAAGAAGGGTGACTTTGATTATAGACAGCAGGATAGATATAGTAGGGCCGATTAGGATATAAGGTGTATGACAATAGTATTTAATTTCAAAACTTACACTGAGAGAAAGAATTAGTAAATACCCAAGCGACTGCAACCTATCATAATGCGTATATAAATTCATTAAATATACTTGATAAATTAAGCTTAATAATTTTATTCAGTCTTACTATTTTTAAAGATTAATCACTGAATATAATTTATCCTGTAAAATTTTGTATATATATATATATATATATCTCCCAACCTAATAAAGGGCATTTGTATGTGTGTCTGTGTGTCCGTCACCCTTAGCTTAGCATCGGAATATACGGATCACTAGTGGAGAGTCCCTATGCATTAATATCAATTTCTATAGTTTAATTTCTAATTTAACTTTTGTTATTTCAGTTTCATCATTCAAAAAAAAAATTTATATATTTTTACACAAGAGGTAATCAATTTTGAACAGGTAATAATCCCATTCCGAGACAACACCGGCTAGGGCAACGCGCTCGGAGAGTCTAGCTGCGGAGGGCATGCCTAGACAAGCCTCTGCGGCTAGTATATGCATATATATTTAAGCGTGGGAAAGATTCGATTCAAAAAGAGGCCGCCAAGTGTCTTGGGGTGTGGTTGGATCATAGGCGGTCATTCACTCGTCACGTCCAAGCGGTGAGTGAAAAAGCTGGGTAGATTGTCAAGAACTTGATTAAGTTACTAACGAACGTTGGAGCGCCGCGTGAATCGAAGAGGAGACTGTACGCACATATGGGGACCTCGGTTCTCCCTTACGGCGTCCCAGTGTGGAAGAATGCCATGGGGGGTAGGGCATAATAGAAGACTCTTACAGCGCGGTACGGCTCTTAAGATGGTGTCGGCATACGCCTCGGTCTTGACTGAGGCGGTGCTGGTGGTGACTAGGATTCAGCCGCTTCAACACATGGTGGCGGATCGTGCGCAAGTTTATCAGGATATGTCTAAGAAGGATGCTAACGCAACTGTCTACAGGGATTGGAAAGCTAGATGGGATGCGTCCACGAAAGGAAGGTGGACACATTATTTGATCACGCACATTTATCCGCGGGCCGAGAGGAAGTTTGGTGAATTGGGATTCTGGTTGACACAATTCCTGACCGGCTATGGGGTCTTTCGTTCATACCTGTGTGGACGAAGAAGAACTGACGGTTCCTTCTACCACTACTGTCGGGACTTAGACACACTGGAGCACGTGATACTCCACTGCCCTTGGTGGGACGGGGAACTCCGCGGCTGAGCTGTCGTAAATGGACATCTCGAGGTAGGGACCATCGTTGGAACGATGTTACGCAGTCCGGTAGACTTCGACATTGTGGAGGATTTTGTGTAAGGAATACTTCAAAAGAAAGAATGGAAAGCGAGCGGGATCCGTACGGAGCTGTCATTTGCGAGTGCTTGCACGGGTGGGCGGTGATGATGAAGTGCGGGGATTCTCGAACACCTGAGCTAACAGACTGAGTCCCAGCAGGGCCGCCCCGCTCCTGTAACGGGACACCCGCCGGATGTCCCCGTTTGAGCGCCTGGCGGTTCCCTCATCTAGCGAGTAGAGGCAAATGCACCTCTCGGAACCGTGTTAATGCTTAATTGTGGTCCGGTTCCGGAAGACAGGGTTAGGAAACAATAAAAAAAAGCGTGTGAAAGATAATCTAACTTCTAGTAATTAAAAGAAAACAGATGTTCTAATTTTAATTATTTACCAGTCAGTTTAAAGCTTATGATATCAGGGATGTTGGAAAAATGGAATTTTTTTAAATTCCACTAGTTACTTAGTTTAAGTATATGCATATGCATAAACAGGTTATAACGCAAAGATTCACTGAAATGGAAGTAAGATCGATGAATGCGAATGTGTGTTATATAGCATCACAGTCTTTGAGCAATCAAATGTTTCCCCTTAAATTAATATTTATGCAAATTAAAAATAAATTAGCAGTGATCTTTATTATAAATCTGTCTTAATCAAAAAATCGTTCGAAAAGGTGATTTGAAAATATTATATTATTCCAAAGTTAGATGTGTGATATAATAAAACATATTTGGTTACAGTTATCAAATTGTTGATAACAGTTGAAATTATTTTTATGGCAAGAAAAATGTGGAAGAATAATTTTAAGAAAAAGCTATGTTTTTACAAACAAACGATATATAATTATTTTATAAATTTGAATAAAATTGCAATAGAAGAGTGCTTCTTTTATGTTGATAATTATATAAAACCAGCTGATCAATATTTAGAGCAAAGCTTATTTCAGAATTTTAGATAATGGAACATTTGGGGTTCATTAACTCATTAATTACAGAGCTGAAAGACTCATTTTAATAGACTTCCATTGAAATTAAAACAAGAAAAATTAAAAGTAAATTATTCATTCCATCGTTGCTTTTTTTGCCTTTTTACTAATTTTTTAACTAATTCAATAATTTTCAGAAGATTTTATTTAAATTTAAATAATATTAGAATTCGTTCATCAGAGAGACAAAAAGTTCTTAAACTTTTTTTTTTTAAATAAGCGGAAATTAATAACGAGTCGCTTTTTTGATATCTTTCACAACTTTAGGTATAATTTGTAATCTCTTAGCTATAAGTACAAAATTATCTCAATATTTTTAAATGACATTCAGTTTTAATGATTAAAAGATGAATTTTACTTTATGAGGAAAACGCTTTCATTTGCAATTTACAATGTAATAATCATACTAAAAGATATATGTATTTCTGGCACTCTAAGGTGTAATTACCACTGTTATTGAATGAATAGGAACTTCATGAAACACAATATGAGTGCACGAATATGTACATACGTGCAGAAATATTTACATTTGTAAAAAGTGTTAAGACTTTTTTTGGGATTTTATTTCATTTTTGTAAAAAGTGTCTTGAAAAAGTTTGTAATTCCTGAAATTCGATGTTTTTTCTTAGGAAAGAAATAAATATTAAATATTTACTAATCGTGCTTTATTTGTTTTATTTTTAAATCTTTTTTCTTTCTTGTTCACAATTAAAACTTATTTCATTTAGAAATTATTTTGGTGCTACTATTTTGGATAAGAGTAAGGGAACTAAAATATTTGTCTCTTTAACTAAACAGTGTTTAAAAGAAGGAATAAATAAATGGCCAAGCGATTTCGCTGTTCAAAGTTTCTAAAGATTAGGAGTATGATGAATGAAATTAGAATATTTATTATTTATTTTAAAGAAATTCTTTCAATACAAAAACCAGCGCATAAGACCTACAAGATACATATAAAATATTATATTCATAAATCTCTCAGCAATTTAAAATTGCAAATTTGTTAGATGTTAAATTATCTGTACTAAAATATGTATATACTTGTCACAATATGGTAAGTCATATTACCATGAGAGACCAATTGCTTCCAAAAAACATTCACAGATGTTCTTAAGAATAGCAAGCATTCCATGTAAGGTTTACGAGGGAATATGTGAGGGGAAGTGGTGTGAAAAAGGAAATAGAATATTGTTACCGTTTCAGAGTTTAATGAAAGAGATCAAAACAGCTCAAGAAAAAAATTTTGATCAGCTCTATTTGTTACATACTTAACATGAATGATACAAGTAAAAAAAGTTTGAGATCTTGCAGATTTATTAACATAACTAAAACCGAATAAAGTTTGGGAATGATAATAAATAGTAAGTACGAAGATAATAAATTATAGAATTTAAAATAGAAACGAATTTATTTAGTTGAATTCTTCATTCTCTAATAAAGATATAAATCTGCGGATCGGTTGATTAAATTGAATCAGCGCTGTAACTTCATTAAATAAATGCATTCCTTTATAAGTCATACATTAAAACGAAGACGAAATTGGCTAGACTATACAAAGAAATAAATTCGAATGGAGGAATGGAGGACTTTATCTGGAAAAATCGATGATCGTATTTGATTAAACTTTCTTATCCTCAGTTTCATTATTACTTTCTTCTTTTAGTTTCGTACATTATAGTGATTATTTTTTTAAACACTACAAATCTAACCATGAATAGAATTTAAGTTTCTCATCAAGTTTTTTTAATCTTTTTGTTACTGCGGAGAAGCAATTTTTTTTATTCGATTTATAGGTTCTCCTCGTAAGCGATGATCATAAAAAATCAAGATCTATTATTTATAATTTATTTTTTATTTTTTACTTTTTCACCAATCATAAATAAAAGTAAACGTGATGAATTAAGGAATGGATAATCTCAAAGACAGAATGCTTGATTAGACATAGTACCAAATCAAAAAAAATAATTAAAAGTGATCGAATTAAATTCACATTCTATTAAGTCATCATTTAAATCCGCAAAATCTTCACACTGAGTGATAATTTTCATGATATTGTTAAATGTGAAAATATTGAAATTTTTTAAAATTTGTAAGGTTTTATTTTACAATTATCTCACATATATTATTTTATTACTTTCACCAGTTTATGATACCTCTCATCTATTATCATAAAAATACTTTTTTTTGTAATTTTGTCGTTTGGATTCTATTAAAGTTCATAAAAAAAAAAAAACTAGCAAAAATGATTTTTCCGTCACCTAGCGCACCTTTTCTTAAAATCTGTAAATGATTTCCATAACACTCCAGGTGATTTTTTTTTAGGTTTTTTGGCTAATAATTTATTAGGTTTTTTGTTAAAAATTTGACTCGATTCCAATACAGTTAATAGTAATTTATTTATTATTTATTTAGTGTATGGCATCAAAACACAACACCAGTTACAGTCAGATTATTACAAACAAAGATTTAACAAATTAATATAAGCTACTGATTCTGGAGTCGCCATCAGGAAATGTTCTGTATTCCCTTCATAAGCTGTCCTAGGGAAAACTTCTTTGATGTGTTTAACAGTTTGATTTTCACCACACTCACAGGGTGTCGGTGTTTTACCCCATTTATTCAGGAAATACGCGCTCCTACCATGCTGAGTTCGTATTCTGTTTAGCGTTGACCATTTCTTACGTGGCAAATTAAAACCCGGCGGCCTTTGAGTAATGCATGGGATTTGGTTATTCTGCTTTGTGGTCCATTCTTGACGCTAGGCGTCAGTTAGGTTAAATCCGTCCTCTGTGGCAGCAATTGCTGTTTTCATAGGTGGCTTTCTAGATCGAAGGCGACCACGATTGGCATCCTCAATGTCCTCATGTATTGGTAGGTTTCAGTTGTCCGTAATCTTCTTGTACTCTCTTACAAGACCGTTCATACGGCGCAGGTTTGAGTGGTATGTGACTCAATACCGGGAGCCATTCCACGGGAGTAGACCCGGCAATCATTCTCATAGTGTTATTACGTTGAGCATCAATTCTATGAACATAAGAGCTGTTAAAATATGCAATGTCAAAATCGATCTTGTTTCAGATAATTTAATTTTTGAACAATCTTTTTGATCACAGATATCTATCACTCTCATTTCACAATATTATAAATTTCTAAAGTTAAAATTAACCAAGATAGTTAGCAAAACCTATCCCAGAAAAGAAGCATGAATAGTAAATACGTAGTTTTATTATTCACAATGAGAAAAAAACATCGATTTTCAGACATTAAAAACTTTTTCTAAACTCTTCACAAAAATAAAATATGTTTTTTTTTTGTTTTTTTCTAGGCCAAAACGCTTTGGCGTTACAATCGCCCGAACATGATGTATGCGTTTTAAAAACTAAATTTAAAAAATAAAAAATAAAAAAAAAACGCCCGAAAAACAAAACATGAAATATAAATACAAAAACAATAGAATAAAAAAATTAAAACATAATGAAAACTTTAAAAGCAAAATAAACAAAAACCTAAACTTTCAAAAATAAGGAAAATAAAAATAAAAAAATAAACCAAATGTTAAAGAAACAACATAAAACTACTACAAAAAAAATTCTAGTGTTTTTTGCAAATGTATATATTTCTGCTTGTATATGCATATACACTGTATATTTATGCGTTGTGCATATGCGCACATGCATACAATGTTTAATGAAGTTCCTATTAATTCAATAACAATGACAATAAATCTCTTGGAGTGAGTGCCAGAAATATATTTATTGTTTAGTACGAGTTATTAAATCGTAAATTGCAAATGAAAGCGTTTAATTCAAATAAAATTTTTTTTTCACTCTCTCTTGAAAGCTTTTTTAAAACGGCATTCACATTTATGAATTTTTTTGTTTGTAAATGTGATAGAAATAAAAAAAAAGGGTAAAGTATTTATTAATCGCTTTTATATTTAAATATTTATCAAATTTAAGCTCAATGAAGAATAAAATAGGCAAAACGATTTACTTTCGGTCTGTTGAAGAATCAGATAGCGGCGATAAGAACAGAATATGAAATGAACAGGTTCCGCTTCAGAAAGTATCGATGGTGTAAAGAAAAGTATTTATTTAGAAAGTAGTGATAAGTGTGGGTGTAGTCTGTAACTGCTACTTTTTAACTTATATGTTAAGAGATACAGGGATTAAAAGACAAATTTAGTAGACTACCGAAAGAGAAATGATAAAAAATTGATATTTGCTAATAACATTGTTTGACAGAAACTAAAATGTAACAAAAATTGAGAAATAAAAATTGTTAATGCCGTGCAATATAAAGCATTCTTTAAATTAATTTCAAATACTAATTTCTGAAATAATACATTGCCTTAAATGTTGAACTTCATCTAAACATATATATATATGTTGTTTTGAATTATTTTAATTTCCTTAAGAAACAATAAATCTAACAAGATTTAATTTTTCTATAAAAAAAATTGTTTAAAATTATTTTTTTTAAAAACCATATCAACAATTAAAATCACTAGCGAATTATGTAATGTAACTGTACCGGTAAATGTGTATCTTGAACAAACTCAGACCAACCATTCCTAAGATGTGTCGTTGAGATATGGTGTACCAACGTACACGAGCATCTAATACGCATATTCATTTAAATCAACCACCTTTATTAGGTTTAGAACCTGAGAACTCTCGACCTCAAAATCAGATGATTTACGATTAATTTTTTAAATTTATATTTATATATTCTAAGAAAAATATTCACTCTTAAACTAACAATTTTATATATATATATATATATATATATATATATATATATATATATATATAATATTTTTAATAAAATCATAATTTAATAGAAAGCGAGAATTCCTCTTTTGAATGTGAATAATTTTAGGTGTTTTATTTTCTACTCAGTTTCATATATAAGTGTATTTTTATATTTTAATAGTATTTTTCCAAAGATAAATGTATTTGATGTTTAACACGTACAATAACATCTATTCCATCGAGGCAAACCACGATCGTAATAGCATTTTATGACTGTCTGGAGTGCGTTTTATAAAACTCACCTTACTTCAAAAATGATGTACGCTATCAATCGGATAAAAAAATATTTTTTAGGTTAAATTCATACTTCATGGCTTAATTTTACAAAGATCTCCATCTACAACTTCGGTTTGAATACACAAAGAATATGATTTTTTAATCATGTATACGGGAATAAAAGAGAAAATAATCTATATTAATGTTTTATTAAAATACCTTCTCGACTTTATCATTGACTGTTCTAAGTTGATGAATGATATATTTCGTATTTTTTATTTTTTTAAATTTGGTTCGTTTTAGTGAATTAAGTAAATAAGGTATTAAATTATAGCTTCATTATTAAACATAACCTTCGTCACTAAAAGTACTAAAATTCTACTTCTGTAGCTAAAGTTGTAATGTTGATAACAGTTATTTAATATTTTTTGAAACAATTAAAATTGTTTTTTAAAAGTTTATGAGAGAAATAAAAAGAAAATTTTAATTTCATACAATTATAAAGGTGAAAATATGAATTTCAAAAATATTATGAGATAAATTAAACAATACAATACAAAAGTAAATTGACAAAAAAAAATTTAGCTTATATATATATATATATATATATATATATATATATATATATATATATATATATATATATATATGTATATGTGTGTAATAATTATTTTAACAGCCAAATAGTTATTTCTTAATTTCGACTACAAAATTAATTAATTTCAGAGTGTTTGAAATGTGTAACTTTTAGAACTTTATAAATTCATCAGATACATGGGCTATATGTAATTTTGTATTCACCAATTCGAAAAATAATTAATCGTATATTATAATAAATAATTCAATTAATTGTTATTCAAGATATAATTATCGACTATTTGAATTGTTTAATGTAAATTAATTTCATAAAAATAAGTTACTTTAAGAAAAAAAAAATCGTCAAGTAACAAACAATTTTATTTTTACAAGTTTTTGAGAAAAAATAGGAAACATTGCTTTAGATGGAGTTTTCATGAAAAAAATTGATATATTCTGCAGACATGTACAGATGATTCAACTGAATACAATAGTTCATAAAAAATTATATACATTAAATTCTACAAGAAATAATTCAAGTAAGAAGCAACTACGTTGCTTTGCAGTTTTTATCTTCTAGACAATACAGAACACATTACTACCAGAACAAAATAAACGTGCATATATATAGTAATATATGTGCCGTTCAAACTAATAGAGATGATTTTATGAATCTATCTTGAAACCCATTTGGGTATAATATAGCCAAATTTATTGTTGTTCAAAACCATCTGTCATGTAAAATTCAACATTTCCAATCGAAACTATTAAAGTAAGTAACTAATGCATCCATCTTCGTAACTAATGTATTATTAGACTTAGACTTACGTATACAGTATATCTATGTCAAATTTTATCGTTTATACCAACGTTTTAAGGATAAATTAAATTGCAATTCAACCAACTAATTATCGATCTAGTTTCTCCAGGCTTACCATATTGATTTCCAGGAGAACTGAAACGTTAGGGAGTACAGTTATAAGATATTTCAAGTTAAAAGATAACTATGTATATAAAATTTATTTAACTCTTAATTCCCGTTGGATTACTGTTACTGGAGAGTAGTTTTCTCAGAAACTTTTAAAATAATTTTAATTTTTCTTTATGAGATTCATTTATAAATTGTATATTGTAATTATGTAGAAAAATGACTAATGGTCATAATAAAAAATCAATTAAAAATATTTAAATCTCGTTTTATCTGATCTTAGTGAAATATCTCTATTTAAGTTATGGATTATGTATATTTATTACTATATGATAACAGATTTTATGTTAATTTAATTATAGTAATTAGTAAGATAAATTATCAACTTACATTACAAAAGGAATTAAACTCTCACCTGCAACAAAATTATAAAATAAGATTACATAATGCACACCTCAAATACTTGATATTAAATTGAGTTAATTGAAACATTTATTAAATAACAACGAATAGAAACTAATTTTACCACACAGACTAAAAATCCTGATGCGAACACCACATAACTTCCTTGTATGCCTATTAAATACATATTCACATTTTTTTTTTTTTTTAATGAAAAGTACATACAATTTTATTTCATTAATAACTACGGATATTTTTTCATATTTTTTTTAGGTAGATTTCATAAGATACCTATTTTAATGGATACCATGAATCGACTTCCGGAAAATTTCGACATATCTTCGCGTTTCACATACTCCAAAACCACCATCAGTTTAAAAGTTTGTGTGTGTATATATATATATATATATATATTTCACTTTCTTGTGGACACTAAAACTGTTGTAATTTTACATCAACCACTTTCAAATTTATACATAAAATATAATGACCCAAAATCTCGGTGAAGTTCGTTAATGGGCAATATCGGACAATATGGGTGAAATGGAAGGGCTTTTTCGAAAAAAAATATATTGCTATAACATTCTTATTAAATAAAAATCGAATTTGTCTAAAGTTTCTACTATTCTTTGGATAAGAGCCTAAAACTTATCTAAGTAAAGTTTTTGATATCACCAATCATTGGCACACGGGGTGGAAAAAATATGGTTTTGGAGACAAAAAAAAAATCATACCTATCTTAATAGGCTCAGTATCAAATCAGTTTAAAGTGGTGGTTAGTCCACTAGATATTACCTAAAACATTTATATGAAACAATTTTTGATATGACTTACCCTACGGCAGGGAATGAACAAAATGTTGCTGGAATTGTAAGGTGGAGATTATCTTATGCTAAATATGTGAATCATTTTTCACATGCAACCATTGTCGTATTGATTAAATTTGAAGTTTTTGTTAACTGTAAGGTGGAAATCTTATTTTTCCTCTACTTAGCACTGGTGAAATATACTTCCATCTTTCGGCATGCCAAATGGAATTTTTTTTTTTATATTGAATTATTATTCATCGTAAAATTTGTTTACAATGAGAGGTTAATTATAATTAATAAATTAATATATTAAAATTAAAATATATATATACAAAAGGAAATGATGTGGAATTCGAATTGATGTTAATCAATTACCCTAAGATCCAAATATTTCATTAATTAAAATTTTATTTGGTTATAACTGTTGAATCAATGAAAATAAGTAACCCTTATGAAAAACAGTTGAAAAGCTCTAAATGAGGCCTTATTACTACACATAAGAAAAAGTCCAAAATCCAATTTTGTTTTGGATTTTATTGGACACTTTTGATTCAGTCGACTAGATTCAAAAGATGAGGTTTACAACTAAATATTATAACAGTCCTAAATCCAAAATTTCAACATTCTACGGCTAACTGTTTTTGAGTTATCCGAGATACGTACGTAGAGACGTCAGGCCTGAACTAGTCAAAATGGATTCAGGGATAGTAAAAATGAATATTTCCGTTGAAATTTGAAAATAAAAATTTTTCACGATCATAATACTTCCTTTACTTCGGTTACTAAGGTTTTTTTCACTTATCGACAAATTTTTGAGAAGATGCAATCTGTTAAGCGAAAAACTGAAATGTAATTAGTCTTTTTTGTTAAAAAAAAAAAAAAACAGAGTACTGAGTGACATGCAAGCGAAAATCTCAGTATCACCGTTGTATATTAGGTATTTCATAACGAGTGGTCAACCGTACACATCACACAGAAAGCCAACCACATATCAGTTTCATTGTGTAGTTATTCTTTACGCAGTTGCTGGACTCATCTAAAAGAGGATTTCATTGCTGATGAACTAAAAATATTCTTTACATTTATCTTCTACGAGACAAAATAACCTATTTTTTATTATTAAAAGTTATTTACCAGCCTGAGGTAAATTATCAAATGTGTTTGAATTATGGTTTTCACATCGGTATCGTTTAATATGGTTTATTTATAAATTTTCTACTTATGTTTATTATATAGATGGAGGACAGTGTTTTATATATATATATATATATTTCCAATTTGAATCCATATTACACTAATTAATCACAATCTGATAAATACTATTTAGTAAAAGTGGTGAGCTATTGCATGTATTAATACTTATATATTTTTGAAATATTATGAGGAAAAATATTTTCTTTTTCTTCTCTCACGCCTCTAATTCACTTTTCCTTTATTACATATTTATTTTAATGTGTTTTAAGAAGGCAAACGACGGCTTTTCAATAATTAAACCTTAAAAGTCATGTATTATAATAAAAGTTAAAAAATAATTATTCACAAGCAAAGACATATTAATATTAATTAGAGATATATTTATTAAGAAAGATTTTCCAACTTTATATAAACTTGGAAGAAGGTAGTATTAATTTTTTTTAAATTATTCAATTAAACAAAATTTTATTAAATGTTATAATTGAGAAAGAGTGGTAGAGATTAGAAAAACGACTGTAAATTATTTATGATTTCATGATATTTAAAACTCCCTTAAAAGTACAAAATATAAAACAAACAAAAGTTTTATATATAAAATGTTCACTCTGTTTTTTTATTACAAAATGAAAAACCAACCGTGTTTACTGAATCCTACATACCACCGCATTCAGTGATTTAAATACGACAAACGTGCTGTTCTGCTCACGATGTTTTAATTAATGATTGTTTTTATCAAATTAAATTTCGTTCTAGGTTTTACTTTATATAAATGTACTATTTGCAATAACATAAATAAAAATCAGTGCATGAAAGAATGTTTTTTTTTGTCTCATCTTGTGTACTAGATTACACAAAAAATTACATCGTTTTCGGAAAGTTAAAAAAAATATTTTATCTAATTTTTAATTTTGGAAAAAACTTTGTGAAAAATCATTGATTTACACTGACTCAGCCAAGAATGTCCAGGGAAGAAATACCCACAACATATATCTTCATGATGGTTCTATACCCATAACTTCATGATATATTCTATAAACATAACAACATCGTTGAATTCAACTAGTGCCTCAAGGCACTAGTTGAGGTACCTCAAGTCACTAGTCAAGGCACTAATTATAGGTATCTCAAAGGTACCCTATAATTAACACTAATTAATTTTTTTTTTCACGAAAGATTTTTTAATGGCTCAAGGAATATAAAAACTGTGATGTGGACATCACATGACTTCCTTGTACGGCCATTAAATTACATATACACATTTTTAAAAGAATATAAAATTTTATTTCACTAATAACTTCCGATTTTTTTCATATATACAACAACAAAATATATATATATATATATATATATTGTTGTTTATTGAATTATTATTTATTGTACATTTTTTTTTTACAATCACAGGTTAATAATTTTTTAATAAAACTATATATTTAAGTAAAAAATAAAAAAAAGGAGATGAAATCTGATTTGAACCGATTTGCCTTCCCTTAAGATCCAAATATTAAAAGTAAAATTAAATTTTAAATTCAATTAAAATTTTATTTAGCTATAACTCTGGTACCAATGAAAATAAGAACCTCTTATATCGTCGAAAAGCTCTCAATAAGGCATATTAGTGCAGTTAAGAAAAAGTCCAAAACCCAAATTTGTTTGGATTTTAGGCTTTTATGGACACATTAGGTTCAGTCGATTACAATCAAAAGGGGGGAACAGTACTAATTACAAAATTTCAACATCATACGGCTGGCTGATCATTTTTGAGTTATGTAAGATACGTACGTACATACAGAAGTGACTCCGAAACTAGTCAAAATAAATATTTCTGTTGAAATCTGAAAACCGAAATTTTTCGCGATCACAATACTTTCTTTTTTTTGTACAAGCAAGTAAAAAGGACCTATCACAATAAAACTTTGTTATTAAAAATATTTAATTAAGACTTGATTATGATTTCCACTTATTAAAATTCTTTAACAATTTTGCAACTGCTTTGTGTAAAATAAAATAACTGTACCACACATACTTTATTATTTTTAACAGTCAATCGCAGTTTTCATGTTACATTGAAAAATAAAGTGAATAGCTCCTTCATTTAGGAATTATGCTTGCTATTTCTTAAATATTATGTTTTGTTCTTCACTTGTTCATCAACATTAACGATTTAATAGTAATTAGGTTATCTTAGCAACTCAACTCATTCAAGTAATGTTATTATTTTAAATAAGTTTTGTTTTTAATTGTTAATGCAAAAAACATAATTTATTTTGTTGTCCTGACATGAGTAACAAATCACTCTCAGAAATAGTATTACAAAAAAACTATTCTAATAAATAATCAGTATACCATGTCAAACTTATTAAAAAAATGAAGAGTTAAGGTTTTTCTTCATAAAATCGTCAAATAAACTGCAGGCGATGTTTGACTTAACAATTACAAAATACCCATCTTATCACCACATGTAATACATCATTACTGTCATTACAAATAATTTTTATATTTATCATGATTTTCATGCTTCATATTCTAAGAGATATTGCTTAAAACAATGTAAATTTTGAGATATTATTCATTATTTTGTTGCATGACAATCCATTAACACTGATCAACTCAGTAGTGAAATAAATTATAATATTTTAATTTACTGGAACGAACTCTTACGTAAAATATTAATATTCTTCCTTTGTAGTTATAACAAATTGTATTATATAAAAACTTATCGCATAATAATTTATAAATTTTTGAAAATAAAAAAAACACTTTATCATTGTGACATCTTTACTTGAGAGGTTAGTGAATAATTTATTTTCGAATCGATTCTTTATCTTTTTATTTTTGTCACGGTTACTTTTTTCTTTTACCTTCTGATCGACTATTCAATAGAAAGAGAAACTGTGTAACATAAGATCCGAACGGGTGAGTGATCAGTAGATGTCACGGAAAATTGAAAAACAAACCAACCGTGACCCCTTTTAGTGAATGACATCAACCCTTTTCTCATCTCAAGCTGCCCAGAAAGCTTTGACAGCATTTACTAAACCACTAAGTCTACTTTTTTCTTATCTTATTCACTTGTAGACTATACTACACCTAATATGATCATCATAGCACTCTAAATAACGGAATTCTCTGTTATCTAAAATGTATCTTTCAATTCATCTTGTTTTTAAGTTCATTTATTATTTTCTTTTTGCGTATAAGTTTTATTATTGCGTTAGTATTACTACGTCGGAAGGTATTTATAAAAAAAAAAATACCTTAATAATATAATATTTTAACACATATACATTTATTTATTTATTATTTTTTTTGCTAGGAATTAAAAAATACTTCAAAATACTTAGTTACATTATCGTAACTAAGTTACGATAATGTACTATGTGGAAATTAATTAACTTCATTAAATTAGTAATAACTTAATAATAACATTTTTCACGAAAACAAAAAAACAAAAATTCATAAATAAACTATAAGTAAAAAACCTTTTACAAATACATCTGCCTGGAAAAAAATAAAAATAAAATGCAATCATATTAAAATTATCAGATTTGTAAATTTAAAAATAATGAAAATAAAATAAGAAATAACTATAAATATATTGGTTTAAATTGATCTGGTAACGAACACAAAATCACGGAGTTTGTTACATCTAACGTCTGTTTGTCGGTAGGAGACGACGAAGTCAACGAACTACGTTTACAGTTGTAAACATGACCTAACCTAACAGTGATACGAAAATGGGGGGAAAAATAAGGGTTAAAAACATTATACTTCAGTTCAATTTGATTAGTAATGATGAATATTTTCAAAAAAAACCTCGAATTTTGTTAGACAACCGTTTTTTTTTTCCATTTGATGAACCGCGGGACTCAAATATGTCATTTTATTCATTTTTTACGGTGACTTTATGAATCGCGCCGCTAGATAGCAACATTTGATAGCACTAGGTAGGGGAAAAAACTTGGTAATGTACTTAAAACAATAAAATTTAAAAGGAAATATATTACAGCTTGATTTAATAGTAAGTACTGTTAAGTTAATGAAAGTACGGAAGATGAAATCATTTTTTTTAATTCCCATCACTTCTTTAAAAAATATAAAAGTATTAGTTTATCAGAGATTATACTAGTTTTATTAAAAACGGAATAAAATATGGTATGAAGTGAATGATATAACTACCAACAAAACAAAATGGCCGTGAAATTCAATTTATTTGTTCTAAGGCAATAAATTTCAATAATGATACCAAAAGAACAATCAGTGATTCATAAAAAAATAAAAGAATAATTTAACAAAACGCAGTGATATACCCAAAAAATTACAATGAAATTCTTAACAGTACGGTAAGAGTCTCACCGATATTTCTTCGGCTCCAAAAAGCAAAAACTTCTGAAATATAAATAATATTATATTTAATAAAACGATACGGATACCAAAAAAGGTAAGACACTTCATTTCTATTATAAAAATCTCTTATTAATTTAGAATTTTCTTTAAAAATTACATGTTAAATATATGTAATAGACAATAGATACACAATAATTTATAATAAACAATGCTTAAGCGTTCCATATAATAGCAACAAAATGAAAAATTTGTTACAAAACTGTTACTGGTTTCATTTATATGTAATACATATCACGTCCTTTACAGAAACAAATTTCTTACGATTTTTCGTTGTTTAATAAATGAAATCGGACAGGTAAGAGTTTTATAACAAATGTTTATTTTATTTTTCTTATTATATGGAACGCTTAGTCATTGTTTATTATCTACTGTCTATTACATATATTTAACGTTGATTTTTAAAAAAATAAAATTCTAAATTAAGAACAGATTTTGATAATAGTGTCTTACCTTTTTTGATGTGAGTATCGTTTTGTTAAAAACAGTTTTATTTATATTACAGAAACTTTTGTTTTTTGAGCATAAGAAATGATATCTGCGAGACTCTTACCGTACGGTTTACAATTTCGTTGTAATTTTTTTTAATATTATTTACAGGCAACTATTAATACAGAAATTATAATAGGATTAAATTTTTACAAGTATTGTAAAAAAAGATTAGAGTATTGAAAAATTAACTAAAGTTACTTAATTAAGTTTTGTTTCATTTAAACATTTTTTAATAAATATATTTCTTAACAAACATCTGAGTGGAATTAATTTAATGTCAAAATAGGAAGTTTGTTATAAAAAAAAACCAACACCATATTGGGTTCAGAAGTTTTGGTTTTGCTCAATTTAGTACAGCATAAAATTCAATGATAGGGTATCTAGCTACACGGTAAGATTCTATGGCCTTGAGTGTTAATAACAAAGTAAACCCATATTTAAAACAGTCGCTCAATACGGAGTTAGAGAGACACTCCATCGGAATATGAATTCCCGATAATAGTAGTATTATATGTGTGATTACAGAATTAAATTTGAAATTTTTTAGTCACAAGTTTATAGTAAAAGGTTTGTGAATTATGAAATAAACTTTAAATAACTTAAATAAAGTTATTAAAAGTTAATAAATTTATTAAAGTTATTTCAAAAAATAAAGCATTAATATTACATATAGTATTAATATTGCACAAAACAGTGGTTGTACAAATAGTGAATTTCATAAACTGTCAATTTTACACCTTTTCTAATATCGTTTTCTTCGTGTTTGTGTTATACGAAGTACTTTGCACTGCTAAAATCTTACCAACAACATCGTGATGTACATAGACATCATAAACGATGCGTCTATGTTTATGACGATGTCATAAACTTTTTTCTCCAACTGTCTCTATCGCATAAAGGATATCAACTATTACTGTACTGTTATAGTAGTAATGTAATTCCTGAAGCAACTGTTAAGTTTTTAAACTACAACTATTATGTTGTTGCGTATGGTAATTGTTTTAAATATTTTAAAAGTTATATGAATGCCATTCATTTCTTAATATGATAAATTTTAATTTATTTACTACAAACAATTTTAAAATTGACGAATACTCTGAAAATTAAGATGAGAATCTGTTAAATTAAATAAAGGAAAAGTATTAAAGTCATTAGGAAAAATGGTAATTACAAAAGATTATTTAATGTGATTTTTGAAGCAACTCATAAAAGAATAAGACAATTCTATGTTTGAAGAGTTAAAGATGTTATCTGAAATAGTTCAACCGGTTAAAAAACCGTTTACAAGTACGAGTATCTTTTTAAATTTTTAGTGTAATTCTTTTGAGTGATAGAACGTGTTTTAAATTTATTTTTCTTTCTCTCTATGTTCCTTTATCTCATTTTTTAAAGTTTTTTCTCATTTATTAGCTCTGGTTTCTCTTTCTTTTACATTTTAACTTATTTATAAAAATGATACGTATTGTAAAACCAAAGTTATTATAAGAGTTTTTTTTTCATAAAAATTCTTTAAATTCACCACGTCTAAACAAAACTGCATGTATATTACAGCTGTGCTGTAAAATTTAAAACATTTCTAAATTTTATACGATGAATTATCTAGCGGATACTAAAATTATTGAAGTATAAATAACGTTAGAAATGAATAATAAAGTATATTACATGGGTGTATAGAAAAATTTGATAAATATAGTAAAATTATGTAACAGTTTTAAAAAGAAGATGCTGTGTCGCTAAGGAGAATATTGAGCTTTAGATTCCTTTTCCGGTTTCTCTATCTCTCTCTTTCATTTTCCTCTTATTTTTGTATATGACAACTTTCCCACAATAATTTTCTACCTACCTTTGGAATTATTTAATAATTTTATATTTCATAGGAAATTCGTTAAGAAGTAAATTTTTCTTAATTATTTAGATATGTCACTGATTAAATGCTTTTTAATGAAATGTATTCAAATGAAAATAAATTAAATATAAAAAAATATAGGAGAGTATATAGTAGAATTTGTGATTTTAATAATTTACACTGCTACACTGCGTTAACATCTTAATCTGTTAAATTAATCTCTTTATTTTATTTTAAATTTGTTAATTACGCTTGCTCTACAAATGTTGCTTGGTAATTCTGGAAACCTTTCTTAGAGAGATTTGCATAACTTAATGTAGTTGTGAAACAGTCTTGTAAGTTCCATTGCTGTAATTATTGTCTACAATCATTCGATTTTATATATTTTTTAACTATAATTTGTACTTAAAATTTTATTAAATTTTTTAAGAGATAAAATAATAATTTTAAGAATTTTTATTGAATATTTTGCCGGCTTTTTTGATTTGTTGGTGATTTTCTGTTGCCTAGGTACGGAAAATTAATTTTCTTGGTAAAACTGGAAAAGAAAGTAAAAGTACAATTTAATAACCCTATAAATATGAAATAAAATGTTTAACTTATTTATTTATTAGTGTTATTTAAAATATCTTTTTAAAAAGATATTTAAAATATTGAACGTGGACATGAGTCTTGGATTTCTCAAATAAGAAAATTTATTAAGGATCACAAATAAAAATACTTTTCATAACATCTGAAGTTCATATAGTGTCTTCATTTTGGCAACTGTTTGCTTTTTATAACATTGCCATTTTCATAAATATATAGTATAAATATGTAATTTATAATAAAATATAAATAAATTTATAATGTATATAAATATAAGATTATATATATAACACCTACGTAGGTTACATAAATAACAATATTTACTTTGTTAAGATTAAAATTAAAATTGCAGTTTACACACATATTTAAGTCGAAATAACCAAAGTTTTTCAAACTAATCACTTAGTGAATGCTAATGAAATTTAATTTTGCGTAAAATCTTGCTGTTCTATTAAAAATCAGGTATTATACTACAGATCTTATTTATTAATTGTGTTATTACTTCAAATCAAAGTATACTTTTCAGCTAGTATGAACTTATAAGTGAGCGACATAGCCCCTCTTGATGCATTATTATGGACAGCTTCAGGCTGTTCCATTTGGCAATGTCGAAACAACTGATGTAAACAGTAACCTGTATGGAAATAGAAAGCGAGGTCCTCTGAAGTGTCCTGACAGGGACCCAAAAAAAGCAATGCGATGTAGGTTAGTTAAGAGATGCTTTAATCGATTAACATTAGTGACTTCTGCGGAAACGAGAGTCAGACTTACATTATGGTTAGTCATGGGTATGTTCCTTCCTGGCAGACAATACCAATCTTACAAACACTGAAAATTTCTCCAGCCGGTTCCAGGGATGCCTTGCCGCTTTCCAATAAGCACCTAGCGATGGAGGAGATCAACGGACCCGCCAAACAATCGGTAGATGTTAAACATCCACTAGTAATGCTATACGGCATCTCAGACATCACAATACTCTTCGATTTGTTAGATTTGATAGTATACAGAGACGACATTGTGTATTATGAATAATACATCAATATATTATTGTTAATGATTTGTTTACATCAATAATAAGAATATAACTTGTAACAGTATTAGTTATAACTCATCAAAATTAATATTTGTAAAAGTTAATATTAAATTAATGTTACTGTTTAATAATTTACTATTAGTTATACAAGGGTATATATATATATAAAGTAGATTATACAGTATAATTTGTACGGTTACTAATGGTCATCCACAATAGTAATATGTGATCCTAAATTTTCGAAATACCTTTTCTTTTTTTTGTAACATAACAGTATTTAAAAAAGAAAATTCAGTGATTGCACAATAAAGAAACTGTTATTGTACATTTTAATGAATAAATATAAAAATTTTACAGTTTAATGAGATAACATTATACGTGCAACAAAATTTGTTGTATTTTTATTTTCCTACTTACCTGTTTTTTTTTTTTTTTAATTTTAGTGTGCTATTTTAAGTCTTATACGCACATTTTCTAAAGAGAAAAAATTGGACAAAAAATATCCTATTTTTTCTTGACTTCTCAGCCTATACTAAATTTTAGTGTAATTTACAATCAAGATTAATATTGTTCTTTTAATTAACCAATTATAAATCAAAAGTTTTTTAATACTCCACACAAAGCAGATATTTTAATATTTTTATTTTTAAAGTTGTAAATTTTCAAAGTAAACTTTTCTGCGTAGAGAGAGAGATTTGAAAAACCGGCACGTTTTATTGTTATTACTTTCCGTGCTGTTAATGGAATTTCGGTGTTTTCTCCTCTGTAAATTGTAAATAAAGAAAAAATTATTATACAAACTATAAATGTATTTGTTTTAATTTTCTCAATATAAAAAATATACGAATAAAAAATTGGGTTAGGAATACTGAAATGGGAGTAACTGTTACTAGCTTAAAACTGTTAGATCTTAGGCCATAATACGATTCCACTTGGTTAAATGTGTATAAATTTAAAAAAAGTTAATTTAAGAAAAAAATTAGTTTCTGCAAAATCTTCTTGCTGTATTTCATAAGAAGTTCGTTTCATTTCATTTCAAAGAAGTTTGTTATAAAAATTCATTTGTATTTGTAAAAGAATATATTAAAAACTATGGTTATTTCACGGCTGATAATGTTAGAGTAGTAAATATAAATATAATATAGAATAATAATTCTATCTATTTGCTATAAGTAGAAGTTTATTTATTTTAGAAGTTTTTTTTATTCATATATATATGAATTTCACTAGTTCTAGTGTAAATATTATTCTAATATAATTACTTCATGTATACGTTTGTAATTTATAATATTGTTTCATTTATAATTTTTAAAGTGAAGTAATTTGTAATTAAAATATAGTTCAACTTGTTAATCTTGTATTTTAATCTATTAGAGGAAAAATTAAATATATAGAACGTTAAATTAATGACCGTTAATAATTAATTTAAATTTAATAATTGAGAAAACAATTATATCAAATTTTTATTTTTTTTTCTAAATTATTACTTTGTATAACTAGTTGTTGATATAGGAGGATTTCATGTTTATATTCATGAATATAAAAACTACGTACGTAAAATTGTTAGATAAAATATATTTTAAAGTCATACACTTAAAATCTTTTTAAATAAAAATTACTTTATTTTTACACACACATACTGTACTGACTAATGAATATAATCTTTAAATACATAATTTATGAATATTACCTTCAAAGCACTCTTATTATTATACGAGTAAATAATGGATAACAACAAACACGTATTAAAAAAAAAAAAAAAAAAAAAAAATACGTACGCTATATTTAAAAAAAAACAGATCTGACAAAACGTATTTCATTATAGAAAATATTTTACTTTATTTTACGTAAATGATTTAGTAGTAACTGTTTATTTTGCAAAGGGTACGCAATTAATTCCATAAATAATAAGGAGTACTTTACAAAAGTTACAATTTTTATTTCTTATTGAAGAATATTGAATTAATTTAATGAAACATAATAGAACTTTCTCTTCATTTGTTAAAAAAAGAAAGGAAACCTCAGAAGAGCTAGTTAGTTTATAAAACCGTAAAATTATTCGCTAGAAGAAAGGGATCCAAGCTAAATTGTAGCTAGTTAGAATAGAAAGGATGATGAGTTACAACTACAAAGGAGTTACGGAAATAGCAGAGGAAATGATACTTAGGTGAGGTAAGGGGGTTCTCTTATCTTTTCCTAGCCGGAGACGACTGTGTCTGTAACTGATATCAGAAACCGCTGCAGTCTCTTACTCAAAGTAACCTTTCCCTTTGGCGACAAGTCAGATAGCAAGCAGTCTCTTTATTAATTATGAAAATTAATAAAGAGATTGCAGATTCAAAGCGGATATGGTCTTTATACAGAAGTTGAAGAAATAATTCCTAACTCATCCTTAATAATCAACGACAAAAAATGACGACAATAAGTTTCTGTTATTTCAATGATGATGTCACTTGCAATAACTAAACTACTGATAAAACGACAAAATTCTCTACATCCTAATGAATTAATAATATCTCATAACCTTTAGTAACAGAATATTAATGGTGTATCAATTTAAAATTGTAAAAGGTTATTTATTGTAAAATTATTATTTAGTTGGCATTTTGGTAAGAAGATGTTTTGCATCTTAAAATACTTTGGAATCGTCATTGTCCTATGGTGAGAGTGAAGAAATAATGTGTTTTTTTCACTTATTAATGAGAAAGTACTTTTGTACTTTCATTCGCTTACATAATTTCTATTTCAGCCTTTTCAAGCTATCAAATAAATAATATTTTTTATTCCAAATACATTTTACATTTTGGTGTTATTTCAGTTATGTAAAAGTAAAACAATTTAATAAACTCGTGAGCTAAATTATAATTCTATATGAGAATTTTCTCTAAGTGATAATATCTTATGTGATGCTTTATCTTAATATCTAATTTTTAATACATTATAAATGATGATATTTGTCTCATAAAGAAAGCAAAATGGAAATATATAACCAATTCTTCTCATGTCCTAATATACGCCATTAAAAAATAGATATTTATTTTTTACAAATTTATCATTACAAATAAACTGAATCGAAACAGAAAGTTATTTATAATTAATTACTGTTTTCCGCAATGCGTAGTTTTTGTCGTAAAAATTATTGTGATTTCAAAAATAAAAAAAAATAAAAAGTTTTTTTTATTTTTTTATTAAAACGTCTCTACAAACTAGAATTTTATTTTTAATTAATTTATTTTTTTCATACAGTAATAATAACACGTCAGGTGGTATGTATGAAATCGAAATATTGTTTTATTTTTGGGAATAAATTTTCAAACTTATAATAACATAGGGTAATTCAAAATGTAATTCGTCACTAATTTTCTAGTATTCCCGAAACGGCATAATGAAACTAACAAGCAATATACCTAATTAATCATAAAAATTTGACATCATTGCTGGAACACATAGGGCTGACGAACAGCAAAAGTAGCAAACACCGGTTATATTACAACAATAATAAACAGCAGATTAAACCACGTACTTTTTGATTTACGGGTTTTGCAACGACCCTCCCACCAGGTGGAGCGTCCGAGAGGGAAATCTGAAAATTACCAGATTAAAAATCTTGTGTTGGATCACGAAATTAAGTATAATGACGTCCAACATTTTTAATAGAATACTAGTATCATTTTTTTTCCTGTTTAGCCTCCAGGTATTACTTCAGAGGATGATATGTATAAGTGTAAATGGAGTTTAGTCTTGTACAGTTTCAGGTCGACCGTATCTTAGATTGTGATTAATTGAAACCCAACCACCAAAGAACACCGGTATCCATGACCCAGTATTTTTTTTTCTGTTACAGACGAGTCTGAGAAATGCCATTTGCGCACCGTCCATAAATGGGGGAGTGTCGGATTCGCACGGGTTAGATGTTACTAAGAGCCTATGTGTACCCGCAGCCTACCGACTAAAACTCCAATCTCACCGTTTCTCCTCCTCCGGTGTGGGTCCTGCAGTTTAAGAATTGCGCGGTCCCAGGAGGTGCGTTGAGGGTCCAGAGTACCAGTGCTTCATCACCGTCGCCCATCCGCACAAGTGCACACACACGACGGCTCCACAGGGGCTGTCCTTCGCTCCTTCACCTTCAAGTCACTTTCTTCACCTGAGTCTCAGGTCTTTTGTTTGGAACTCTTTTCCTTGCTAGGTGATCTTCAGTTCTCTTACCGATCTGGGTCCTAAATCAGGCTCTATCCCATTCTATAGCTTCTCTCGCTTTAGGTTTCAGGATACTTGTTGCTTTGCTAGGTGTACTACGTTGTCCCAATCCGCTATTCGTATCAACATGTATGGAACTGTTTCTTCCGGAGAAAGCCGGCTTAACCCGACATCTTGTCTGACCACATTCCACCGCTGGCATTGGTAGATTGAGTGCTCAACGGTATCTTCAAGATCGCAGTACCTTCAAGATCACAGTACGATCCAGTATTCAAATCCTATAAAAGTAACTGCTTTTAGTAGGATTTGAACGTTGAAACTCTCGACTTCGAAAACTGCTGATCTGCAAAGACGCGTTCTCCACTCCGGTGGATTAAAATAGTACTTCATTGAACAACTCCATTGAAGAAGTAGAAAGTATAAGGGCAGGTAAATATAATGGTTTGGTAATTATTAAAACAAAAATAATTGCTTATAGACTGGTACTAATAACATATTTACACGTAATATTACATGAAGTTCATATCGTATAAATAATCGGTAACATATTTATTATTTTTTAAGAGCTTATGATATTGGTATGACTCACAGGGACACTTTTTAACTTAATATTGTTCACACATTCTCATACATAAGATAAATATTAAGACTATAGATATACACGTAAACCAAGTAATAATGTATGGGTAAATTGAACTTAGCGACAAAATTTTACGTGAAGCTACTAAATCTAATTGTTCGTCGGGATTTCGAATCATATTAAGCTTCACTGTAATGGCAACTAATTGAATAAGGCATATTAAGTACGCACTTCTCCAGCTTTGAGTGACATGGGCTGTGATATCAGACTGACAATGAGCTTAACTTGATACAATTTCAAATGAAACTGTGATATATTGTAACGCTGCTTTATTTAAGCACATAAGATACTGAACTATCGTTTGAGAAAATTAATACCTTTCTTAAGCGTACATGAATTTTCTGTAAACTAAATTCAATTCTTAAGATGTATAAATCGTACGAACTTAATTATTAAATAGGTAAATAATACAGTCTTACTGTCTCTGAGAAACATTAATTATTTTTAACTTAAAATAAATTTCTTTTAATAAGTTTTATTCTAAAATTTAAATTTTATGTATATAAGTATAAGTAGTAGTTCAACGTTTTATAACTTGAAATAAAATTATGCTATTTCTCCTTTTGTTATCATTCTCTATTTCCATATATTTCAGTAGTAAAATAAAAAATAATCCGTTTTGCCACTTCGAAAGGCCGACGTAAATTTCACCGGTGCTAAATACGAAATAGAAAAGACTTCCACCTTAACGTTAAAAAAAAACACTTCAAATTTATTCAATACGACAATGTTTGCATGAGAAAAAATTTCACATGTTTAGCATACGACAAGCCCCATTTTCTTACAATTCCAGCAGAATTTCGGTCATCCCTTGCCGTAAGGGTTGATCATATCAAAAATTGTTTCGGACAAAAGTTTAGAGGTAATATTTAGAGTACCAAAGACTACTTTAAACCGATTCGATACTTTGCCTATTATGGGAGATATGATTTTTTGGTCTTCGAAACCCCATTTTTTTTACCCCCTGGGCCAATGGTTGGTGATAAAAGAAACTTTACTCAGATAAGTTTTAGGTCCTTTTCCAAAGAATAGTAGGAACTTTAAACGAATTCGATATATTACTTAATAGGAAAGTTATAAAGATTTTTTTCGTGAAAGTACCCCCCATTCACACCCCCATGATTCTATTTTTCTCATTAACGTATTTTACTGAGATTTCGGGCCACTGTATTTTATGTATCAGTTTGAAAGTGATTGGCGCAAAATTACAGCAGTTATCGTGTCCACAAAATAGTGAAATATATATAATGTATATACAAACGTTTCAGCTGACTGTGTTTTCGAGCTGTTTTTTTTTGTGTTTGGGGGATAGGAAACTCGAAGATATTTCGAAATTTTCCGGAAGTCGAATCATGGTACCCATTACCACAGGTAAGATTCTTATGAAATCTACCTAACAGAAGTTTACTTTAATAATCATAATAAAGGTTTTCATAGTATTTTGTTTATTTCTGAGGAACGATTTAATTTATTTTCTTTCAACAATTTAAGAACATACAGCAATAATAATTGATTTTTTTTAAGCTAATTCATAAAGATTTCAGAACTCGATAAGAAAAATTTAAAAGTTTACAATTATTATTAAGCTATATAAATATTTCTCTCAATTATAATTTTAAAATATTATACCATGGTTTCATAAAAAGTTTTATTTACAGAATTTATTAAGTATCTATATGACGCTTTTACTCATTTTGACAGATATACAATAGAATGAATATAATATAGTTCAGAGAAAGCCACTCATGACTTGAACCTGTTACACATCAGGTGTTTTAAATGAGTCATTGTCATAAAAAAGGCTGGGTAAGAAAAGTAAAGAAACAGATTAATGGGGTTTCCTTGTGGAAAAAGCATTGAACACTCTAATTAAGCTCGGTAGGGGAAATTCCATGATCATTAATTTTAGATTTTAATCCCTATAAATTATAACTAACGTTTTCATTTAATATACTCTATAGATGAGTGTGTTTATGTCATATTCATATCAGCTCTGTTTAGATTTTCATATATTTTGATCGTAAACCTATCATAATAGAGATTGAGTGGAACTTTACCTTAACCGATAAAATTAATTTATCTATCATATTTCATACACAATTAAGCTACCTCCATTTTTATTTTTCGTACTGTATTGTTACATATCATTACATATGATATGTAGAACAGAAATCAATATTCAGGTTTGAATATTGCCGGACGTGTAGTTACATCATAATTGTTAAACAAATGTTAAATTATATAATTTCCGCAAAATATGTAACTGTTAAATTATGAGGTAAAATTACTTAATTTAAGTCAAACTCAATAAAAAAACTAAAATTTTAATTTAATTCACTTACATGTATTTTTCCAAAGCAAAAGTAACTAATATTTTTGCATCAATTTCAAACAATTTTATCAAAAGTCGATTGTCTGTTTTAGTCTGCATAAACATCTTTGTGCGTGTGTATGTATGTACACACACGCACCCGCACATACATATATATGTATGTATGTGTGTGTGTGTGTGTGTGTGTGTGTGTGTGTGTGTGTGTGTGTGTGTGTGTGTGCGTGCGCGCGCGAAAGGATCCGAAAGGATCCGTGACACTGATTTAATATACCCTAATGCTCAAGAATAAACAGATTTAAACAAAAATTTATTTATTTACATAACACCACGTTACAGAGTAACAGCACAGTGACCTGATGTCAACAGTACTCTGCAGATATGTTAAGGTAACTCTTCGGATTCTGGCGTATAAGAGTAAAGGTGTAGTCTTGAACCGACTCAGACCAACCACTCCTGAGATGAGTGATTAATTGAAACCCAACTACCAACGAAGACCGGTATCCAGAGTTTAGCAATTGAATTCATGTAAAAGCAACTGTCTTTACAAGGATTCGAACCTTAGAACTCTCAACTTCAAAAAATCAGCTGATTTTGCAATGACGAGTTTAACCGCTAGACTAACCCGGCGGGCTATTTTATTTAATATAATTTCATCTATGCATAAAAATAAAATTGTATTTATTTTAAATAAAATAGTATAAATAACTTTCCCAGCAGAAGAATAAATTTTAGTTTTTTCTTTTGTTCATAATTTAATGAATTAAAATTTGGCATTAATAAGAAAAACGTACATCATTATTATTCTGAAATTAAATAAATATACTTGCTCAAGTTATTTTTATTTATTAAAAACATTATCTTTGTTTTTTCTTATAAAAAAATTTAATCAAAATTACTGGTACAAAAATGAAAAAAAATAATGTTGAAATATATCATTAAATACGTAGTTTCATATTGGAGAATGCTATTTTATACTGCAATTCATTGAAACTAAAATCGGCTGGAAGCAGGCATTATATAAAATTTCAAAAGAATGATCAGCTAAATGTTGTTCTCATTGAGTTTCATGTGGAATCGAGAAAACAGTAAATCAGTATATATAATGGAAGATATTGATAAAAATTTGAAATTTGTGGAAAGAAGTAGGTAAAATTTCATGCAATTTATAATAAATTATGTTAATGTAAATTCCACGAATGACGATATTTATATGTGTATATATATATATATATATATATATATATATATATATATATATATATATATATATGATTAGGTGGAATTTATGGGTGTTGTATGCAAAGCTAGCTGCTCAATACTGGTTATAAAAGCAGACTTTATAAGGAGGGTGTTGAATGTTTTAGTTCAATATGCACGATATGCGACTACTATGGGAGTGGTGAATATGATAAATATTTTTGAGGATTTCTCCTTTACAGGAAATAAGAATAAAATATTTTTTTAAGTATTGGTTGGCTGAATAAAGGTCGTGTCCTATTTTAGGTATAAGTTGAATAGACATTTTTTGAACAACATAAGAGAAGAAATTAAGCACAGGAATGTTTCCGTAAATTTATCTATTTATCAGGGTATAATTTTTGTTTATTTTAATTTATTTTTTGGTTTTATATGGTTTATTTTTTTATTATTTTCTTCAAATCCTTTTAAAAATATATATATATTTAAAAAAATAAATAAATATATATATATTTAAAAAAAATGATATTATGCGTAAATAAAAATAATCTGATGTGGATACCACATTACTTCCGGTTAAGCCTATTAAATTACGTTACACATTTTTAAAAGAATATAAAATTTTATTTCACTATTAACTTCTGATTTTTTTTTCAAATATGTAGATGTATGGGCGTTTCTGATCACTTTTGATTCCGTCGATTTCAATCAAAACTTGAGGAGCACAACTAGATGTTACAACTGTCCTGTATGCAAAATTTCAACATCCTACGGCTAACCATTTTTAAGTTTTCCGAGATACATACGTACGTGCAGACGTCACGCCTAGTCAAACTGGATTCAGGGGTGGTCAAAATCTATATTTCCGTTGAAATCTAAAAAAGAGTTTTCGAAATCATAATACTTCCTTTACTTTGTACAAGGAAGTAAAAATTATTGTCTCAAATAAATTTAAAAAAAAACAAAAAAAAAACAAATAAACACCTAATACTGATGTTTACGCCATTCTGGCATAAAGTTTTTCCGTTATTTCTACGAGTTCCCAGCTAGGGTAGGTCCCGTTGTTTTGTTACAAGGAATGTTTGAATTCCACTTGGTTTCGTATTGCTGGGTCGGTAAAGTCCACCTGTCTCTATTATTGTTCTCGTGCGAACCTCCCCCCGTCATCCTTAACGACCGCGCCCCTTATTCTATCGAGTGATTTCTGACTAACCTTTTCAAACACCCGTTATCTTTTCGTCCCCTCACTAATACAAACACACACTATCCTGTGCACTACCTGGTTCTGGTTACCCCCGCTTTTTTCGCCATCTTTTCGGCAGAGTACCTCCAACATCTAACCAGTGCAGTCGCCTATGGCAATACTCTCCTGCAAAACTCTGTGTTAACATTCACGCTCAAGCAGAATTTCAAACTCATCACAACACATTTGAGATTCCACGCCTCACACTACCACTAAACCACATCACGCCCCTGTATTCCTGATTCACCGTGCGGACTACGCCCAGGACTACAGAGGTATTCTTCCGTACTTGCTGTTACGAGGTCATCTCTGGCAAATATTTGGTTGCTACAGGCAAGTTCAGTTTTTCTTTACTCATTACGTTAAACCTTTATGTCATCATTCAAATTTGTGGAACATCCCGTTCATCCTACCTATGCCGTTCAAGTTTCAATTTCACTTTAGTACAGTCACGACAGGTCACTTACAGAAGGCTGTCAATTCAGCTGCAACCCATTTCATGTGCTCAATTAAGTTCAGTGTGATTATATTGTAATTAATTCTTTTGTACTGTAATATTATTGTGTATTTTTCTACGTCAAACTAAAATTACATTTTTACATTATTTAACGTTAAGTTTGTGGTTCATAAATCAGGAAAGGCCAATGCCAATCAAGATTTACTTTAATTTATTTTTCTAAGGTTATGACATTTGTTCATTGCTAATTTTTCAATATTACAGCATTTGTCAGTAATGCAATAGTTTTCAGACATACTATCTTTATTGATGTTTTGTTTTTCTAAGTATATAATTGTAAATCTCATTTTAATAATATTATTACTGATATGCTGATTTCAGTTGATATTTCTTATGTGAAATTAAGTTATGTTTATTTCATAATTTCATTTAATTTAAGGTTATGCTTTAACATAAGTTCTGTTGTTTTACATAATTAAAGTCCAATTTCTTTTGGCAAATACTAGCTGTGTGTTTTTTTTATTTTAACTTTACCCAACATAGCTAGTTGTTTTTGGTCCTCCGGGTGCCGGATATCATTCCGGATTTACAGTTCATACTACATTTCTTAAAGTAAATTTTTGTCATAAAATCTCTTTCAAACATTTTTGATCTAAACTTTTTCTATTATATAAGTACTTTAAATTGTTCTTTCAAATTTAGAATATCTTATATTGTATTGTTTTTAAGCATGTTACTGAAAGTAATGATGTCATGAAAGTTGTAAACAACTACTAATTACAGTAATTATATAATTAATTATTGCTTGTGATAATTTAATATAACGATTATCGTATCTATTAATTCTCTGATAAAAAATTCTTTCTGATTTTATATTATTATTGTTGTATAATTAAGTTGTTATTTTTAAGAGTGGTATTTCATATTGTATCTAATCTTACTATTTAAATATTTATTGTAAACTTAATGCACAACATGACTCGTGCTCAGGCCACCATCATTTCAGCTAACGCTGCGCTGTTAGCCAAAGCGCAGCTTCGTGTTAACAAACTCAGGAGAATCGTCAACTTTCACGGAATTTCCGTATCTAGTAAACAATTTGATGATATCAAAGCCCTCGATCAACAGTTTTATGGCATCCTCGATGAAATTCTTGTTAATAACTCAGAAATAAAAAACCAGTCAGAAATTTGTGATATAAATTTAATCAGCACCGAATGGGATTCATTATTTTGTCCCATTAAACGTATAGAATCAGAAACTCCCGATTTAAAACAGAATATCAAACCAGTCTTTCATTCCTTGTTAGAGACTCCGAAATTCAAAATTCCCATTTTTTCTGGAAATTTCCACGACTGGATAAATTTTCACAATCTGTTCAAAGGTTCCGTCCATGAAAATTCACAGTTATCTTCTGAACAAAAACTGCAAATTCTAAGGACACATTTATCTGGTAATGCGCTCCTATTAATTGAATCTCTGCCAATTTCTGCGGAAAATTATCAAGTCGCTTATGACATTTTGATTTCTAGATATGACAACAACCACTTAATTCGCGTTGGTGGACGTCAACAGTCGTCACTGGCCTATGATTCAAAACATCAGCTGTTACTGCCCAAAACTTCCAATTTATCCAAACTTCTCATCAGAAAACATCATGTCGATGGCATGCACTGTGCTCCTCGACACACCCAAGCACTCGTCGCGCAACGTTTTTGGGTCATATCTGCACACACTGTAATTCGTCAAGCCATTAAAAACTGTTTGACTTTTCAACGCTTCAGACCCTTCTTAACTCAACCAATCATGGCTGATCTTCCTGCTGATCGTGTCATTCCTCAACGGGCCTTCTCTGCTGTAGGCACTGACTTTGCCGGACCCTTCCTTTATAAATCTTCTAATTTACGAAACTGCAAGATCCAAAAGGGATATTTGTGTATCTTTATCTGTTTGTCCACCAAAGCTGTGCATTTGGAATTTGTTTCTGATCTATCCACTCAAGCCTTCCTCGCATCCTTCCAACGCTTTACCTCTCGTCGAGGCCGACCTCATACAATGTACTCGGACAATGGCACAAATTTCGTCGGCGCTTCGAGGCATTTAAGGGAAGTTTCGAATCTCCTTGCCAATTCCCAAGATCAAATCTCAACCAATCTGTCGTCCCAAGGCGTCACTTGGCATTTTAATCCACCTTATGCTCCCAACTTCGGTGGTCTGTGGGAAGCCGCTGTCAAGTCAGCCAAAACGTTACCACATCGAACCTTCGGTGACGCCCCCTTCACCTTTGAAGAATTTTGCACAATTTTTCGCCCGTATTGAGGCAATTATGAATAGCCGACCTCTAACTTCTCTTTCCTCGGACCCTGCTGAAGAATCCTGCACGCTTTCCCCTGGACACTTCCTTATCGGATCTCCAATCCTTGGACTTCCCGAAAAACCCATTGGTGTCATCTCGGAAACATTTCCTGGTAAGGATGGTATCTGCCGTGTCGTCCGTATCAAACTCTCTTCCGGTTTCATCACTCGTCCTGTAAACAAGATTCATCCTCTGGTCTTCTCTTCATGATTCTGCTCGCTCGCCCCCCAGTATGTTTACGCCATTCTGGCATAAAGTTTTTCCGTTATTTCTACGAGTTCCCAGCTAGGGTAGGTCCCGTTGTTTTGTTACAAGGAATGTTTGAATTCCACTTGGTTTCGTATTGCTGGGTCGGTAAAGTCCACCTGTCTCTATTATTGTTCTCGTGCGAACCTCCCCCCGTCATCCTTAACGACCGCGCCCCTTATTCTATCGAGTGATTTCTGACTAACCTTTTCAAACACCCGTTATCTTTTCGTCCCCTCACTAATACAAACACACACTATCCTGTGCACTACCTGGTTCTGGTTACCCCCGCTTTTTTCGCCATCTTTTCGGCAGAGTACCTCCAACATCTAACCAGTGCAGTCGCCTATGGCAATACTCTCCTGCAAAACTCTGTGTTAACATTCACGCTCAAGCAGAATTTCAAACTCATCACAACACATTTGAGATTCCACGCCTCACACTACCACTAAACCACATCACGCCGCTGTATTCCTGATTCACCGTGCGGACTACGCCCAGGACTACAGAGGTATTCTTCCGTACTTGCTGTTACGAGGTCATCTCTGGCAAATATTTGGTTGCTACAGGCAAGTTCAGTTTTTCTTTACTCATTACGTTAAACCTTTATGTCATCATTCAAATTTGTGGAACATCCCGTTCATCCTACCTATGCCGTTCAAGTTTCAATTTCACTTTAGTACAGTCACGACAGGTCACTTACAGAAGGCTGTCAATTCAGCTGCAACCCATTTCATGTGCTCAATTAAGTTCAGTGTGATTATATTGTAATTAATTCTTTTGTACTGTAATATTATTGTGTATTTTTCTACGTCAAACTAAAATTACATTTTTACATTATTTAACGTTAAGTTTGTGGTTCATAAATCAGGAAAGGCCAATGCCAATCAAGATTTACTTTAATTTATTTTTCTAAGGTTATGACATTTGTTCATTGCTAATTTTTCAATATTACAGCATTTGTCAGTAATGCAATAGTTTTCAGACATACTATCTTTATTGATGTTTTGTTTTTCTAAGTATATAATTGTAAATCTCATTTTAATAATATTATTACTGATATGCTGATTTCAGTTGATATTTCTTATGTGAAATTAAGTTATGTTTATTTCATAATTTCATTTAATTTAAGGTTATGCTTTAACATAAGTTCTGTTGTTTTACATAATTAAAGTCCAATTTCTTTTGGCAAATACTAGCTGTGTGTTTTTTTATTTTAACTTTACCCAACAACTGATAAGTTAGAAGTATTTATCATGAAAGAGTTTATAAATTTTTCTTTAATTTTTATTATGTACTGTATTATGAAGAAGAACATTTATTTTAATTCTTGAAGGAAGTATTGTTCTAGGTAAAATAATACGAAATGATTTTTCATAATCTGTAACCGACTTTTTCTTAATTGGAGAGTTATTTTTTCATCTTATGAAAGTTTTTAATGTAGTCTAATTTATAAAAATGAGCTTTATGATAATTAATTTTTTGAAAATTTGTGGATTATTACGGTTTAAAAATAGGATTCTTTATACAAAATTCCTGCAGCCTATCTGCTATTTAATATTTTAGCTGGAAACATATTAAATATCACAATACTAATATTTAATTTCGAAGTTTTTTTAAGTAATGTACTTAATTATATATTAATAATTTAAGAAATATTCACAACTGAAACCGCTGTTAAAACAGTTTTTAGTGTTCATGCAATTAAAATTTTTTTTTTGTCTTCATTCATTTGACTGGTTTGATGCAGCTCTCCAAGATTCCCTATCTAGTGCTAGTCGTTTCATTTCAGTATAGCCTCTACATCCTACATCCCTAACAATTTGTTTTACATATTCCAAACGTGGCCTGCCGACACAATTTTTTCCTTCTACCTGTCCTTCCAATATTAAAGCGACTATTCCAGGATGCCTTAGTATGTGGCCTATAAGTCTGCCTCTTCTTTTAACTATATTTTTCCAAATGCTTCTTTCTTCATCTATTTCCCGTAATACCTCTTCATTTGTCACTTTATCCACCCATCTGATTTTTAACATTCTCCTATAGCACCATATTTCAAAAGCTTCTAATCTATTCTTCTCAGATACTCCGATTGTCCAAGCCTCACTTCCATATAAAGCGACACTCCAAACATATACTTTCAAAAATTTTTTCCTGACATTTAAATTAATTTTTGATGTAAACAAATTATATTTCTTACTGAAAGCTCGTTTCGCCTGTGCTATTTGACATTTTATACCGCTCCTGCTTCGTCCATCTTTAGTAATTCTACTTCCCAAATAACAAAATTCTTCTACCTCCATAATCTTTTCTCCTCCTATTTTCACATTCAGTGGTCCATCTTTGTTATTTCTAATACATTTCAATTTAAATATAAATCATAGGAATGAAATTCGGTACAATGGTTGTATATATGAGTTGTTTACCGTACAGAAATTTTAAATCAATGGGACATAGATGTAGAGTATAATTAGTTTAAATATTTTGGAGCTTTTGTGATATATTTCTTAAACGGATTATCAAATACTTATGAAACATAAAAATAAAATTTCTTTATATAAGTTTATTGACCTTTATTTCGTTTTTAAAATTTTTATTATTATTTCTAACCAGCTTAAACATTACTAAAGTAGGCCAAAACGTTTCCGTGAATGAAATCTTAATTTTATTATGTTTTAAGCCCAAAGATAAATGGGTAAGGTTGTACCCTAAATCATATATTATTAGTTTTCTTCTTTTATCCATAAATTAATTTTACAAACATATTATGTATATATATATATATATATATATATACTCGCCACACACATATATATACACACACCACTCACTACCACCCCCGTCACGGCTTCTCTAGCACTATACAATGACCTGCGTTTCCTGTCGAGGTACATTATTTTTATTTTATGTTTTTTATTCAAGTACCCGGAGGTAGATGTAGCCAGTAGGATAGCACATGCAGTAACAGTGACTGTGTTGATTGAGTCACCGCACCGGAAACAATCGCACTCCTTAAAAAGTCGAAATTTAAAAAACCGAAAATGGATTTTAATATTTATCTAAAGAGTATTTATTTACTTTCCCAATCTAGTAGTGAATATCTCGTTTAGTATAGTCTGAAATGGGTAAAATTTTCAGTCATTGTTTTTAAGTATTTTTAACTTATTTCAAGTCGAATTTCAAAAAAATCGAGTAACTTATTTTTAGATATTTATATAAAGATTATACACACCAAAATTCAAGTTAAAATTTTCGATTGCTAACAGAGAAATTAAAAAAAAATATCGATTTAAAAAAAAAGTTAGTTCGTTTTTAACCCTATAATCTCGAAATTTCAAAAAACCTTTGTTAGTGTGCACACACTCTAACAAGAACGTGTATACAAATTGATCAAAGTTATACTCGTTTGGGAAATGATTTTCTGATTTTCACGTAATTTGTGATTTGATAAATTTTGATCTGTTTGTTTCGTTATGAAGAAACCAACTCATGGATACAAAATCCTTGACCAAATACGAGCATGCAAGAATTATTTGTCCTTTTGTTTAATAGATATTAATAAAAAGAATAACAGTACAACCGAGTGCCCAAAAAACTTGGCAGATGAGATGTCAGTATCTCGTAGAAAAGAATTATCAATATTTTGAAGAGAAAACTGCATTATTACTTTCGGTCGCACGTGTGATTGAGGGGAAACTGCACTTACAATGCAGTTTCCTCACACACACACACACACACACACACACACACACACACACACACACACACACACACATATATATATATATATATATATATACACACACATGCATAATAATATAATTTATATTTATATATTTTATATAATTGCTTTTTTCCTGTTTAGCCTCCGAGAATCACAGTCAGGTATTATTTCAGAGAATGATTGAGGATGAGTGTAAGTAAAGTGTAGTCTTATACAGTTTCATGTCGACCATTTCTGAGATGTGTGGTTAATTGAAACCCAACCACCAAACAACACCGGTATCCATAATATAGTATTCAAATCTGTATAAAAGTAAATGTCTTTACTAGAATTTGAACTTTGAAACTCTCAGCTTCGATATCAGCTGATTTGCGACCAACCCGGTGGGTTACAGAATAGGCCTATGTAAAAATTTTGTAATGGAAAAGTCTCCAAAACATCAATTTAATTGAAATTTTGATATTCTATAATAATTTATCTGAAGTTGTGTATGTGAAATTTAATGAAGGTTAGTTGAATCATCATGAGTTTCGATCAGACAACTGACAAGTGAGTTTAGGTCGACAACTGAAAACGCAACCACAATTTGCGGTATTACCTTCGGTCGATTGGTAAAATTGGGAGATGAAAATTAGTTTTCTTAACGTTTTGAGGTATGAGGAGTACGAAAAACATCATTCATTACAAAATATTTTCTCTCCAAATTCTCCAAAGCGCCATTAAAGAAAAATATATTGAGGCTCACAAATTTCCAAAAAATTCTATAAAAGTATAACTTTCTATAGTATAACTATAAAAGTAACTTTAACTATAAAAGTAATTTTCATTGAAATTTATATATGCTGTAATAGTAAAAATGAAGTTTTGCATGCAAAAAGTTTATGAAGATTACTTGAGATATTCTTGACTTACGCTCAATTTGTCCAGAAGATTTGAAAATATTGTGGTTCAAACATATCCAAAACTTAAGATCAATTCAATAAAATTTAGATATTCAGTAGTATGTATCTGAAGTTGTGCATGTGAAAATTCTATGTTGATTTGTTGAATTGTTTTTGAGTTATGCACAATTTAATCTCAACAATGGAAAACATAACTTTAATTTGAGGTTAAGTTTGTTGTATAGGGTAGTTTTCATACGTGCTTGTGCAGAGAGTCCCAGTGGTAAGTTGAATGTTGTTTGTGTGAATAAGGGTTTATTCGTTAATTGCAGTGTGCTTCTGATTGAAATAGTGAGGAAAGTTGGAAACAAAAAGTGGATCTTCTTGCGCAGAACTGCGCAACAAATAATTTTATTTTTAAAGTAATTATTTTATGAAAACATGTTAAATATTCTACCTCCCCAAATATTTAAGTCTAAATATTAAACTCGAACTTAAAGATTAGAACTTGAAACCATCAATGGTACCTAGAATGGGATATTGTTTCTTTCCAATTTTTTTTTATAAGAAACATTATCAATTTGTAAAATTATCAGCAATATTACCTAACTGCTTCTTTAACTTTATAACAATTTCCCTTATATAACAGGATATTATAACTATCTACTTCAAGAATATTACAAGGTTCTACTTCTGGGAATTCTTTAATGAAAGAAATGCTGATTAGAAAAACGATGGAGTAAAAAAAAAAACAGGTTGCTTCTTTTACATGGAAGGAAAGTAAAGAGTTATTTTACTTAATGTATTAACCTTCTGTGCTGTTCGCATTTATAATACTAACATACTGTTTGGGTCACGACTCGTATAAAAATTTTTAATGAAATTATTTTTATATTGTGTGTAAAAATTTATTATTAATTTTACAAAGTTCAGTAAATAATAATATTTAGATATTTATGAAACACAGTATCAGTTAATTGGATAATGCAATCAATAACAACAAATACAAGTACATTTACAACCTACTGTTCTATATTTTATAAATTTCTAAGCCCAATATTTTTATATAATTATAGACATCGAATAAAAGTAAAAAAGAAAAAAAATGATAATAAAACACTTAATATGAAGAATAAAAACATTAATCAAATAAAGATAAGTTGTAATGTGAAAATTACACTTGAAATTAATCCAGGACATAAACATAATGTAACCATATTTGCGAGTCACATGTTTGCATTTAATGTCATATTTTTGCTACAATTTAAAACAAAGGATGTTTTTATCGTCATTTTTTCAGGTTAAAATTCACCGTGCGCGTTTGTCCCTGTAAATTCTCTGTCAGAAGTTCCATCTAGAGGCAAAATTTTACCTTGTCCTTGCATTACTTTACCAATGTTTAGTGAATTCAATGTTCTAGGTATGTATTTTCCTGAATTAGTATGAAGTGTAATAAAGGATTTTCCTAATTCTTGTACATAAAATCTTTTAGTTAGTGATTTTAGGTAGATTTCATAAGAACGCTACTTATTGTAATGGATACCATGATCCGACTTCCGGAAAATTTCTACATATCTTCGTGTTTTACATTACCCAAATCCCAAAACCACCGTCACCTCAAAAGTTTATGTATACATTTTATATATATCTATATATATTTTATTTACTTTCTTGTTAACACGATATCTGCCGTATTTTGCGTCAACCACTTTCAAATTGTTCTTACAGATAATTCGTACCAAAATATCGGTCGAGTTTGTTAACGGCATAAATCGGACCATGGGGTGTAAATGAGGGGGGGATTTTTTGAAAAAAACAAAATATAGCTATAACATTATTATTAAGAAAAATAACGAATTTGTTTATAGTTCCTACTGTTCTTTGGATAAGGGCCTAAAACTTATGTAAATATTGATATCACCAACCATTGGCCTAGGGGGTGGGAAATATGGGATTTCGAAGACAAAACATCATATCTTCCTTAATAGGCAGAGTATCAAATCGGTTTAAAATGATCGTTAATCTTCTAAAAATTACCTCAAACCTTTTTCTGCAACAATTTTTGATACGACCAACCCTTACGGCAAGGGATGACTAAAGTTTTGCTGGATTTGTAAGAAAATGGGGCTTGTATGCTAAACGTGTGAAACTTTTTTACATATTCAACCCTTGTCGTTTCGGTAAATTTGAAATTTTTCTTAACTTTAAGGTGGAAATCTTTTTTATCTCCTACTTACCACCGGTAGTCTTGAGTTGGAATGTGGCTACGAGTTGGTCAAGCGTATCTACAATACTTTTAGTTGCGTTATAATCTAAAATGATATGTTTTTTGTCATTTTTCGCGTTTATTTCTACTCCGGGATGTAAAGTACTCATAACTACAACAAATCGTTTGTTCTTTTTAGGAACATAGTTCACTACTGTTGTGTAATTAGCAAAAAAAAAAGATGAAGTGTGACTGTCTTTATTTGTCATTTGCACCGGCAATTCTTTCCTATTTTTTCTTATGGAATCAAGCTTAGTTATTTTACATCTTAAAAGAATCTGCCCTAAATTGTAAAATACAAAAATTTATCTATTTTAACACTGTGATCTCTGAGCGTAATTGTAAAATGGCATAAAACTCTTGTTCCAGATTCTTTTCTGGCTGGCAACCTGCTTCTTTTCCGGTATAAACCTGCAATTACAGTGCGAATTACAGTTCAAGGCTGTTATCACGCGTACATGCGCGTATAATTTTACCATACTTTGTTAGTTTGCTGGGAATATAATGTTTGAAAGGGCTTCGGCCACGTAAACCAACAAATTGTGCATCAGTTTTTACATTTTCAACGAGAATATAATTTGGTAGAACATCTATCCACTTTTCCTAGACATTTCTCGACGTTTCGATCTATTATTAAAACGTAGAAAACGAGATATTGAACAAAACATTTTAAGGGATGTAGTTTCTCTGAATATAGGCGACCAGTATATGGTTCCTATAAGCTTTTTTTGATTTCCCATGAGATTTATAAACACCCGTCAGTAACAATAATCTCCAGTATGCCATAAATTAGATATCTTCATTCTTCCATTTTTCTTCATAAACTCGAGACCCTCAATGTTAGTCATTTTTATCACCTCATTTTGATAGAATTGAAAATAAGTTGAAACGAACTCATCAATTATGTTATCCAGGAAGATTCGTATCTCGTGACACCGGATGCATTTTTGATAATGTTTTGAGGAGATAATCATCCATGTTGTGAAAGCTCCAGCTACAATTGAAACTTTACATCCTTAAAAAATATAATTAAGCTTGCTGAAGAATTTCTTTTCTTTGCTCATTTTTCTCATAAGAGCCATCATTATTATTATCACCTTTGCTATCGCTCTCGACATTTTCATTATTTTCAATCTCTGAAACTTCTCCTTCACTGTCAAAAACTCCTATGATTTCTTGAACTACGCTCTGTTATATTTGATTTGCCATACTGTACTATATGAAACAATGAAATCAAACTAAATAGCCTGAATTGTTTGCTATATTTATAGTACCGTGCCTATTATGTGTGCAAATGACAAGTCACATACGACAATAATTCACGTTGAAGCTTGCCTAATTACAACAGGCATGAAAAATTGTCAAACATATTCAGTTACATAATACTTGTTTTCTTTTTTGAATCATTTATTTCATTTAAATAATGTTTCATAACTGATGATGATGACGGATTAAGTCTACATACAAATTCAGATATGTTAAAATTCCAAGCCACAGGGATATTATACTGTACACACAACCATCGTATATCCTCAATCCACAATGGGTAAAACTAATATAGTTTAGTTTGGTAATATAATATAGAATATCCATGCGTTATATTGCCCATACAATACATTAGTACAAACCTAAAACATACGAAAATAATTATAAATAATATTAAAAACAATCATGAGGCTAAATCCGTCAAAATAAGTGTAATACAGTCCTAAAAATCTAAAGTAAAATCGGCAGAAAAGAAATGATAGCAGGAGAAAACTTATTTTGTGTCTTATTGAATCGAACAGAACAGAAGGTTTAAAAAAACAAAATTGTTTTGGTAAGTTATAAATATTTAATATAATTACATAAAATATATTAAATGGATATAAAATATTGTTTTGGAATTGAAAAAAATTGAACATTTTCGATTTTATAATGTTTAAAAATGTGAACAATTTCAGAAACAAAAACAAAACAATAATAAAGATGAACACAGATTTTTCATAGTCAGTTAAAAAGTAATCCTAGTAGGCAAAATATATTATTTACTACACATAATATATTTTACAATAGAATATCTTGGTACTTGGGCTCAGAATTTTCAATGGTACTTGTAGAAAGCATTAATACAGATTATCTCAACAGCCATTTCTGCAATATCGAGTTTTATTTGCGTAGATGCTGTAATGCACAGGTGACTTCATATAAATGAACAACACAATAGTATGAAGTTATTGTTGTTAATACCTTAGAGGACTTCGTTTAAATATTTTTATTTAAATGTCACCAACACAGTATGCCAGTACCAGATCTGTTGAAATTCATTTTCATGATTTAAAAATTACAAGATGGATATGTTACCTAACGCTTCAACATTTTACTATTTAAAATTCTGTTTTCTGTGCACTTAAAATGTTTATACTTTATGCGTTTAAAATTTCATTCATGTTTACCAAATAACAGTGAAAAAAAAAATTAGACTAGATTAGTCGTCTTTTTGTATACAAACTAACTTAGAATGCATTCTAAGTTTAAGTACTCTCATACCGACTTAAAAAAAAAATTACTTAATACTAAAATCAAAGAAAATTATTTTATTTCTGAAATTAAAAGCAACTGGATAAGCGGGTAGAATAAAAGTTAGAACTACGAAATCAGTTTTTTACTTTGTTTTCTTATTTCAATATTGCAAGAAATTGTTTACTAAAGTTTACTTGCATTTTTAATCCAGTCTAAAATATAACTCTCGATAATTCATAATACTACTTATTTTTCTTCCTTTTTCATAATAATAAAACGGTAGGTAATTAAATACAATAAAAATTAGAGTTATGTAACCGAAAACAAAAATTTGAATCCATTTTACTGGTTGTAATTTTTACAGTAGTAAGATAGATGCAACCAGTTGCACTTAATTAGTTTTTGTCCGATATCAACATAAGTCAAGGAATATGTAAGGTTGTTTTACATAGAAAATAATTTTATACGACCTGATATTTTGGCTAAAAGTAAATTTCAATCATATCATTAATCAATTGCAAAATCAAAATATTAAAATAGATACGCTGGTTGCATATTTATTGACATTTCACTATTTTTGTTAAATGCCAGAAACACGCAAGCCGAGCCGTGGGCAGGGAGGGATTTTGTTGAGCCAGAACACGGGGCCTTCCACTCCGATCTGTATGGAAGGAGAAGAGCGGAGGATTCTCTGTGCCCATACTGCCAAGAACTTCATACTTTTGAATGTGTCATTTTTCAGTGCTTGAGGTGGGAAGAGGAACATTGCCGCTGCGTTGTAGCCACGGGGCAGATTATGGTAAATAACGTAATAGACACCATTTTGAAAAGCCAGTACCGCTTTGAAACAGTTACATTATTCGTGACAAGGGTGCTGTAAACAAAAGTCCTGGAAGAGAGGAATTGATGGATGCTTCCAGGTGGATCTTCTAGAGAGTATCACAATACAAAGTCCTCAGACTGAGGCGGAAGAACATGACCGGAGGGTGAAAGACAGATCTCTGCGGAGCCATTGTTCGTCCGCGCTTGCTTGGATGGGGGATGGTGATGAAACACGGAGACTCTGGATCCATCTGGCTAAAAGGCACCTCCCGGAGACGTACAATGCTTAATTGTGAACCCGACCCCGGGAGGAAAGGATCGGTGAGATATGAGGTTTAGCCGGTAGGGTACAGGGAGCCATATTCTCTATAATAACATCTAGCGGAACCTGTTAACGAGTCCGACTATAAATCCGCCCGTAAATCGGGTTTCTCAGACTAATCGGAAAAAACCCAAAAAACAGGCAATCAATAGTAAAATAAAAAAACGGATAACAGCTCACATTTACCTTTTAAACCAATAAATTAATAACTTATTTACTAATAAATTGAATATTTGCCACAAAGTGTTTTGGTTATTTGGCAATTATTATTATTATTATTATTATTATTATTATTATTATTATTGTTATTATATTGTAACAAGTATCAGTAATTACGTAAATATGGAATAATATTTTTTTCTATATTTTCCTGGCACTTTAGATATGAATTGCACGTTCTTATAGCACTTTTAAAAAACTAAGAATGAATTTTCCATTGATATATATATATATATAAATTGATTGCGCATACATTAACTCAGTTGCAGGTCACATGCTGTACAAAAAGCAGATCCAAAGACTGTTCCAATAACACTTTTACTTATAAGTAATTGTTGCATTTCTCTTAGTAGAAATTTATTCACGTTATTGACTAGTTCTTATCACATTCACCACATCACATTCTTAATCAAATTCGTAAGTTCTTATCGTGGTTCCTGCCTGAGAAACATAACTTTACGGATAAGCAAAATATGGGGAGCGGAACATCATTTCTTCTGTAAGTAAGTTGTATGTTTGTGGTTGTTTCATGATTACTTGTGTTTCATTTTATTGGTATGTAAACATACAGTGTCGGTTCTAGCCCCAGGAAGGGTATGAACTATCTGCTGCCAGTTTTCATAAAAATATTTCACTTAAAATGAGTTCATTGAAATTTTATCTTTTTATTATGAAGTTCTCACAGCATTTATGTATAATTAATCCTAATAAGTAGTTTTTAATCTATAAACCAATTTTCAGAAAATACCGTTGTAAGTTGGTTATGCTTGTTATACGTACTACATTAAAAATTAACTACACTTTAGGTAATGCTTATTCTATTAATATACGGCATATGTTTGTTCACAAAAATATATTTGCGAGCAGTCATGAATTAATTGAATTCGTGTACATGAAAATAAATTTCAGTTTTGCTTATTTGGTGCAGTGCTCAAGACTTTCTGTTTTCTCCTATTTGTACGGGTGTGAGAAATTTATTTCCATTCCTCAGTTGTGCGCTCAACCTATATTTTTATTCTCAAAAGTGGTACAAATAAAATAAGTCTAACTATTTGCTTACAAAATGCTACATAAAATGGCATTCGTATTTCGCTGTAAATATCCTCCAGGTTTTTATAAGAAATATTTTTATATTTGAGTAAAAGTTTTATTGCATTCGTTTTCCAAACTGCACCGCTAAGGTAAAACTTCAAACACATCACAGTTTATTTCATTATAAAGTAACACCAGAAACCATACGAAAACTAATCAGAATGTCAGCTTTAATGTTACATAAAGTGAGAGTCAAAGTTCAAAATGTAAATTTCGATGTGCTCCTTCAGATTTGTACTTTGAAAAATTAGGAATGTATATTTATTGATAAACTCTACTTTTTAATCAATGGAATAGATCAAAATACCTGTTTTATGTTGGACTCTCCTCATTTCTTAAAATTAAACCATAAAACTTTCTCAGATATGAACTTTATTTAGTCCAAAAACGGCATTGTTCATTATATATATGTAGGAACGCTTAACGAATTTCAGAGAAACAAGGACTAAAACTAACTAATCAGTTATCCGTGAATTATGTATTTTATAGAAATCGTAAAAGAAAATTTATGTGCGTATACGGTACGTTCTAACGTAGCTGAGGCTTCGAATTTTGAGTTCCAAAGTCACCAGTTTGCTAGTTTTATTGTTACAGTACATTTTATCAGGGAGATAGGCAAACTGTTTGATTATACAAACAGTCGGGAGACCCTTCGGAAAAGAGTTTCAAAGCCTAGTAAATCATTAATAAATAATAAAATATGGTGAGGTTTTCTTATCTACACTTAAAACATATCGTACATCAATTTTTGACTACTCCAGATAAATCTTTTACAGCTGGATTTATTAATCTTTGCTCTTGGAAGAAAATTTTCTATAACTTCGAATAATTGAATTTAAAGGGACAGCTTACCAACATTAGACTGGTAAGAATTTTGTAATACATTAAGTATTTATTTCTACTAAAAATAACCCATTACATTATGAAAGTAATGAATAAATAAATTTAATAGTTTACTGAATATTTAGAACATAAACTTTGCAAAATTACCACATAATAATTACATTCCATAAACGGAATTTAGACACAAAGTGCAGCGTTCAGAAATACGTCGAAACCATTGAGAGACTAATGAGACCTATATTAGTTAGTCAAAGTAGGAGTCTGAAGGAAATTCCATAAAGAGCCGTACTGCGTTCATATTACTAAATAATATATACGTAAAATATAATATAACATCAGACCTTTCCAGATGTAAATTAAAGTAGTAAACAATTATCTGTCTGAATGTTGAGGGAATTAATAAGAAAGTAATAAAATCATAACAGCTTTATTTATTAATAATACCAATAATAATTCCACGTCCAAGGCGGCAACAACTGTACTTATGTACAATACACATAGCTGGCTAACGGGGTTCTGAGTAAATTCCTCGGTTATGCTTTTTTTAAGTTTGACCTGTTTCCAACTTCAGGTAACTAAATGGACTGGATTTTTCGGCTATCTGCAGGAAATGGAATAATAAACGATTTTGGAAATGGACTCATACCACTTTTAGAGCTGGCGATGTGGCGGCCAGGGTCAATGTTATTGCAGGTGTAACGGAGACCCTTCTGTTGTCCACACGCCCCCTGCGATGGCAAGCATGTAGCAATGGTGCCCATGTATGTCGGTGCATGGGAGCTCTGAAAGATTCGGTGAGTAGGAGCCTGGAGTCAGTGCAGAGACTGCGTATCCGCTCCCTGCCAGGACATATGCCGGTTCCACCGAAGTACCGGATCGGACCTCCAAGGTTAGTAGCCCTGGAGTGGGGGTGTCCCCCGGCGGCTACAGAAGGCTCCCTTGGTACAGAAGGGATAAACAAAATGAACATACTTGACCAACAACCTAACGTGGCAGAAGGTGCACGTAAACACCCTCGTTTAGAAACCTCCGATTCGCCACAAGCGAAGAGGAAAAAGAGCAAGGAGTCAGATAAAATTAAGAGAGATGCTGATAAAATCAATAGGGAATTGAGAAAGTCGTTGTTTGGAAACATTCCTCCCAAACCAAGATTTTTAATTATTACAAAGGAGAATGGAAACTTTCAAAAAGTTAGCCCAGTTTTAATCGCAAGGTCCTGTTAAGGAAATTCGTAAAACTTTTAATGGACTGCATATCGAAATCATCAACGACATGCAAAGCCAGAAAGTTCAGACGTTGAAGAAGATCGGTGAATTTGCGGTTTCTGTCCAACCGCATAGCACACTTAATTCATCCAGAGGAGTTGTTGTTTGTCGCGATCTTCTTAATTGTACAGAAGAAGAAATTGTACAAGAAATGTCGAGTCAGGGAGTAACTCAGTATCGCAGACTAACCATGCGAAGAAATGGTGAAGTTGTTCCTTCGGCCTCGCATGTTTTAACATTTAATAGGCCGAACCTTCCTGAAAAGGTACGAGCTGGCATCCCTCGGCTTGATGTACGGGCATTCATTCCGCAGCCGATGAGATGTTTTAAGTGTCAACGATTCGGACACACAGCAGCCAGATGTGAGGCGCAGGAAATATGTATATGTGGAGAGAAAACACATGAGGGTGACCCATGTAAAGACCCTCCAATCTACGTTAGTTGTAAAGGGAATCACAACTGTCTTTCAAGGAACTGCCCTACATATAAATTAGAAACAGCCATTCAGGAAGTTAAAACGCTTCAGAAGGTCAGTTATCCTGAAGCGAAGAAAATTGTTAATCAGCGCACACCACGACCATCGACTTCTTATGCAGAAGCAGCGGCTGCCCCTTCCACATCTAAAATTAATGTGGAGCAGTTGCTTAACACGATGGCACCAAGTCTTGCGACAATGATTGAAAGAATCATTGATTCAAAGATTGAGTCCACTTATCAGAGAAAACAAAGTAAAGATGAGACGGCTCATCCCCGGATCGACGCCGTTGACATGAGAGACGCACCAGCGAGGTTAAAAAACCAGCCAAATCTGTGATCGTAAAGCCACCAACTAGCGTAAAAATTAAAAATCTTGACTTATCTGACAAAGAGAAACAGATCACTCCGTCGACTAGTCACATGCCTAAGGAAATTGTGACAAGAAAATCCGAGTCTACCGAAATGGAGGTACAAGTTATTATTGAAAAAGCACCAGACGCAGATGATATAAAAACTGCAACAATGGAGCCTCCAAAGGCTCAAAGAACAGCTTCAGCGAGAGCATCTATTTCAGCTGGACCCAGCACTGCAGTGGAGATAGAATCCAGTTCATCAGCCGCGGAAAGTGCATCGCTTGCTGGTTTAGATTCCATAGCAACGATGCTAACAGCACCAATGAAGCTTTCATCACCTGATGTAAGCCGGCGAACGTCATTGGCATCAGAAAGAAAAGAAGATGCCATGTCCGAGGCCTCAGACACACTGTTATCGGAAGTTGAGGCCGTTCGCAGAATGGAAAAATGGTGCAAGAAAGGATGGCCGAATGGAAAGCCTAGGAAGTAATTTTTTGGATTCGAAGTTATAGGAAAATGTAATTTTTTGAACATTTTTTGATTCATGAGAATGTGAATCATTGAACCTTTTTTTTTGAAGTGGGTTGGGGCTAATGACCAAAGTAGTCGATGCCCCTAAAAACCTCAAAAAAAATAAAAATAAAACAGAAAATATGTTAGTTTCGTATCGTAACCAAAAACGTTTGAAGATTAGAGATGAGAATTTACTAAGTTAAGAAGCTACTCCTAAGTGTGTTGAATTCATTTCACTAATAATAAAAATTTCTGGTTTGCCAGACATATTACGAAAGAAAGACTAAAGTAGTTAAGTTAGTATGGAGTAATATTATTACACACAATAATTATCAGGTTCATGGAAATGGCCACATTCTACCACACAAAAGACATCACTCTGATTACTTTAGAGAGTAGTTATACAATAAAATTCATTGTACTAAAAACAATTTCAACTTGTGTTTTTCTATTTAAGGTGATTTATTTAAATTTGAGTATAAAAATGACTATATATTTTTTTCTGTTTAGCCTCTACAACCACCGTAAGGTATTACTCCAGAGGATGAATGAGGATGATATGTATGAATGAAGTGTATTTTACAGTCTCAGGTCGACCATTCCTGGGTGGTTAATTGAAACCCAACAACCAAAGGACATCGAGTCACATGTATTACGATCTAGTATTCAAATCCATATAAAAATCCTTTACTAGTATTAGAACCTAGAAAAGAATCTAGCTACAACCTATTCTCTCTAATCCAATTTATTTATAATAAGCTAAATATTCTTTTATTCTAGTTTCAATCTTTCTTCAAACATAAGAAAATTTTCAATCATAAGAAAATTTAAAAGTTTTAAGTTCATGGAAGGAATGTCGCTTTTGTTTAAGGTTCTTGTGGATATCTATGTTTCTTGCGATAAAATTTTATCTTATCCAACCTATGTAATTTATTTTATCATATTTGTTTTTTTATATTATTTACCCATATCTCCAGATGACGTTTGTTTAACGATGAAAATTGTCATTTGATTTTCTTCTTTTTGTATTATTTTAGGATTTACTTGATCCTCCATTACCATTTAAATTTGTGTTTTCAGTTATTAAATTTAAAATAAGAAAAATACACCTTTTAGTTTTTTTTATAAGTATTTGACTATCAATTTTGTCTTCTGATTTTTTTGTAACCTTACATACAAAAAATTATCTTAATGTGGAAATTTTAATTACGAGTATTTTGCTAACGTTAAATTTTTCGATTTTTAAATAGATTTTTATTTCTTATTCACGATCTGAAATACTTTATGAATAAAATTCAATTAAGCATAAGGTTTAAAATTTGTTTTTGGCGTATACCTTTGGAAGTTTTAGATAATATTTTTAATTTTATCGAATAATTGAAATTGATGTAATCCACAGAAGAAAATGTCAAATACGTGACTGCTAAATAACGGGTAAAAATTTTACAGTTAAAATATATTAAAATCTGTTGTCCTTGGTTACGTGGTCTTCTTAAAGTATATTTTCGTAATTTAATAAATGTTACAAGCAGAAATTTCAGTTTCTCCCCTTCTATTTAATAGGCTTTTTTTATCTGGATAAATATTAAATTTAAAAATTGCTAAAATCAGTTTTAAAATAATTTATTGAAAAGTAATTTTAAATTAATATTTATTGTTTTATTGTATTATTGCAGAAGAGTAAACAGTTGCAAACAACAACGATTGCAAAAAAACTTTTGGGAGTGTCTGAGAATAAAAAAAAAGTTTCTGGTGATAAAACAAAAAATCAATTGTTTTATTTTCATAAAATTTGTTTTTTAATTCATAAATATTTAACAAATACTTAAAACATTAAAAAAAATAAAAAATACGCTCTAAAAATAATAAAAATAAATAATGTTTTTTTTAAATCTTTGATTTATTGACTCATCTCCAAACCCAGGATACTTGTAACAAATAATGCTTTATTTAGAGCAGGATTTTAAAAATCAAAATCTAAAGAACAGAATGGAAAATCCTATTGTTTTAGGGTGTTTTTGGAAGTCAGAATATTTTATTTTTCGTTTTAAAAAAACAATTATCTTGGTTTTATAAAAATGGCCGACAAAAACTACGTCCATACGGAAATAATTAAGATTAAAACAGTTTTGAAGCCTGTTTGGATTTACGGGCTTGAATTGTGGGGTACACCATGCAACTCCAGTATTGACATATTTGAACGCTACCGAACAAAAACATTACAAAAAATGCTAAACATACTCTGGTACATAAGTAATAATCTCATATATAACGATCTTAAGTTGCGAACCATTCGGCAGGAAATTTCTGTGTTTAACCTATTGTATCAAAATCGTTTGAATCAGCCCCTAAATTATTTGGCGGTCAATTTATTGGATAACACGATCAGTGATTTTTTCAAGATTGCTACGGAAATATATTCTTGGTTTGCCTTATCGTTTATATTAGGTGACTTTATGGTCTGGTTGTACGGAGTGCTCTTCTATTTCATTTCTTTCATTTCGTTGTTATCGTTAAGTCATCAGCCCCTGGGTCTGTGACTAATTAACGTTAGTTCAAATATTGATCTTATTTATTTATTGTTCAATTATCTTGCTGAAAAGATTGTAAAGTTGCTGTGTTATTATAACAAAATTTTGATGTCAACTAGAACGCTAGTTTTAATCCTAGAACTGTACTAAAAAAAGTTTTATAACAACGCAAATTAAACAATAATAAGGTAAATAAAATAGTACTGTGAAATCACTGACTGATTTTGGTTTTGTAAGTTAAAATTATACAAATAATGTCTCTATCAAAGACATAGTATAGAGTAGGAAAAGTAGTTTTATCTTTAACAGGTTTTTTTTTATTGAAGATGTAATTTTTATACATTAATAGTAAATTACATAGCCAGAAAATCATTTGGTTAATTTTTGCGAAATGATTGATTTAATAATTAATCACTTGAATGTTATTTTCAATACTGCGTAATTTTATCCAATGTTTTAATATTCATTACTTTTAAAATGATGAACAGAAGATAAAAAGAGAAAATAAATGTGTCCTAATCGTTATAATTCTCTATAAAATGATAAGAAAGGTGTGGAAATACTAAAATAAGAAAAGAGACATTTAAATTACATTATTGTTGATATAATTACGCTAAATATTATATCTTATTTAGGAGATGAAACGCAAATGCAAGTGGGATTTCTGGATATACGATATATAAACGGATATGTTCTGTCCAAGTGGATTTTATGATGCACAGCAGAGGGCCAGATGATAAGGCCGTAACTCTCTTAGTGACTTTATAGTGTTAGTAAAGCGGATACCAGACACAAAAGTAATTATATTAATCATTAACTAACATCTGTTCATTGTGTATAATATTACCATTCTGTCTTGACAGTATCAAAGGCCTGTTACGTGGTATCGCAGCTATATCATCATGATGTTTCTGTTTCAAAAGCTGTACATTTAAAATAAATTTAACTACTTATTTAAATAAAATAAACAAGTTTAGTTTTACATCTCTCTCACTCGCTCTCTCTCTCTCTGTATATTTGTGCGCGCGCGGGCGTGTGTAAGTAATCAGGGTATAAATGTACTTATTTATTTTTATCCCTAATGTGTCCGTTGCATTGTATTCAACTAGTGAGCAAAAAGCATCTTCCCTCTTGGCGCAATAAAATGAGAATGATATGTATGTCATTTGTGACACAACGAATTATGAAGATTTATATTCCAATAAAAGAAAAATGAGTTCAATTTTTTTAAAATAAAGTTCAATGTTTCAATCAATTTCCGTCAATTATCCGGTTTAACGGGTATTTAATTTATATGAACATTATATAATTTTTACGACCAACAAAAGCAAAAAAATCTAAATAATGAAATATTTTGAAGTAGTAACACGTACAAGATAAAACTGTTTATGAAATTATTAAAATTGTTGCAACAGCTATTTAATCGTTTTTTTTCAAAGTTTCAAACAATTGCTTTTTTCTTCTCCAAATCTCTAATCAGGTTATTATTACATCTTATCCAGAAAATTGAGAAATTAGTTTCTTTCTGCATTGTTAAAAAACATTGTTAATTTAGCAAAGATAATTTAAATAAATTTAAGGAAAAAATGATTAAGTGTACTAATATAACTACTTTCGTTAGTGGTTTCGAACACTTAAATATCTTAATTTTAGCAACATTTTAGTATCTGATATTATTTAATTATAATATAATGATACATTTTCATCGTATATCGTAGAAAAAAATTATAAAATTAAATTAGGCTTAAAGTTTTAAAAATCAATAAAAGTTTAAATTAGTCTAATATAACAGATAAATATATGATAGTATTTAATTTAAAATAAATATTGTAGCTACTTTAATAAAAATGAATAGAAAAAACTTTTAATAAATAAATAAAATTATATTCTTAAGCTAGAGGGTATGTTATTTTACTTTCTCAAATTTATCAGTATCAATAAGGTAATAATCTACTATCTGTAAGATAACGTGTATGATCCAGATGATATGAAAACAAAGGACCTTGGTTAAATACAGTATCAAATCTTTCTAATTAAAACGAATTAAAAAATATTTAAAAAAAATTATCATTAATTGTAACTAATTTTTGTTGATATATTATTATTTTGTAAATATAACAACAATGTAAATTAAGAAGAGTGTAGGCCTGTGTAGGACACGAAGATGTGAGTGACGGGTTGTTTGTATTTTAGAGAAGCTTATGGACGTTAACGGCATAATTTAATGAAAGAAAACATTTTTAGACAGGAAATCCATTCATATACTGAAGTAGTTTGATGTTAGATTGTATTACATATTTCAAAAGAAGATATTTAAGCACAAAAGGAAAAAGAAAAAATTATGAGTGATTGATGTAGTTAACGATATTGAAAGTAAGAGAAACGGCATTAACATAAAGAGTAGAGGAAGCACTGACATGGAAGCCAAAGATAAAGGAGTGGTAAAGAAATGCGGTTTAGGGTGTGCTGGAAGCTAAAAGAGATATAGAATGGGAGGTAGATATATTTAGTCTCATTATGGAAGGTTGTGGTAGAAAGAGTGATGTTTGCTACGGTGCTACACGCTTGGCTGAGAGCTACAATCTTGGCTTGACATTTCAGTTATTTTTAACAGTTCATTTATCAGATGTATTTAACTTTTTCTAAGTTTCATTAATGTTTAAATTTACATATCAGTATTGATATATTAATGGAATCAAGAGAAAAACTTAAATTTGGTTAAATCTAAAAGTAAACAGTTCCTCGGAAATAATAAATTATAGAGTAGGTCAATGAGAGACTGTTAAATAGGAAAAAAATTAATGTTTAAGAGAATTCAAAATTATAAGAAAAAATATTGCATAGTGTAATAAAATTCAGTTTATATTTGTGGAGTAGAGTACGTATATTGTATTTAATAAGCTATATATGAGTAAGCTATGTATATATTTTACAGATTTGTAAAAGTAACATTTAAATATTTGGTACTTAAAGTGTACAATGGAGATAAGCTGACAAAAGTTTATCCACACTGATAATCTTATTGATAAGTTCTGTTATCACCTATTATTAAAGCTTATTGATAAGGTGAGATAAGCTTTAATGTATTTTTTTTCATACAGTTTAATACTTGAAATTCGACATTCAGATAGCATTAATAATAAAAATAAATAAATACATTTTCTTCTAGAAAATGAAGCCCCAATACTGATACTGCAAACGAATAGAATTAAAATTAGATTACATGTAGTATGTAATTATTTACTTATCTACAATGATTAGTAAATAAATGCGATTTTACATTTCGGTATTACTATAAAATTTCTTTTCCACGTAACTAAATTAAAACTATTTCACAATTATAAAGTGGATTTGATAAAATTTGTAACTTAAATATTTTTTTTAAATTAAAAGTTGATAGAAATATAATGTAACAGAATAAAACAGACAGATATTTCGTTTTGTGGAAACTCAATAATATTCTTTTTATTTTATAGCTTAAAGATTTTATTATTTAAATTAATGGGGCCACATATTTTTTTATGGTTCAATTTAAAGTGAATGAAATTATTTTTAAATAAATTAGTTTTCCAAAAATTAATCTTTTGGGGCTAAGTTATTTAGCCCCAAAAGGGCTAAAGTCGAATATAGTTGAATTTCTTTTAGCGGTTTTATTTATGGTCAGTTTAATTGCCTTTCTTAAAACAAAGATGTTAAATAACCATTTTAATATGAGTTTCAATTAAAATTTTGATGTAAATAGTATGTTCAATTGATATTTTTAAGATCGCCGATTTTTAAGATTTAGAGTAGTGGATTTTTAAGACTGATATTTTTAACCGTGCTACAGGAAATTCTACTGAAGTAATCGTAATAATTATCTGTGAAAGGGTTTTGGTAAAAAATCGTTCCATTAATATAAAATACTGAGCCGTTAAAAATCTTGAAGTGTTATCAAGTTTTCTTATGCTATTATGTGAATTTCACAATACAGAAATAATAACATGTAGTAATGAAAGAGAAAATTCATTATTTTTTTTTTTTTGAAACCAAAAAATCTTGTAATTTAGATTTATAAAATAAAAATAAAAGTTAACGACACAAAAGTCAGTAAACTGTCTCAATGAATATATTTTTTTTATATACACAGTTACTTATTAAAATAAATAATATTACTATATTATTATAATAGTTATATATTAGCTAATAGTTATTAAATAGCTATTACGTTATATATTATTAAAATAACATTCTTTATAAACTGTAAAAAAAGGATTTGATGTTAAGTATAATCTTTTACATCGTTTTGGCAAATGATAAAGAATAATTTATCATTAACTTAATTAATGAAACATTTGGATCTTCTAAGGAGAAGCTACTTGGTTCGAATCAGACTTAATTTCCTTTTCTTTTTGTTAACTCTTTTTTTTAATTTAAATATATTGATTTATTAATCCCGTGATTGTAAAAACATCTTTACAATAAATAATAATTCAATAATAACAATAAAAAATATGAAAAAAAAAATATCAGAAGCTATTATTAAAATAAAAGTTTATCTAATTTTAAAAATGAGTATATGTAATTTAATAGATATTATTACGTATGTGTGTATGTAATAGATTTGGTGACAAATGTGATTATTTAACATTATTTTAAAATTATAATTTAGAATTGTATTATTTTTGGATTTTCTCGTTTAATTTCTGTTTAATTTTATCTACATTAAAGTTAATTATAGATGACTGAAAAATAGACCCTCACAAGAACAATATTCACTGAGTCATACATGCCCGTTCTTTAATAAATTGTAAAAAAATTATTATATTTTAGTTCATTACTCCTCTGATGTTTTCAGACAATATTTTCCCAAGTCTGGGTTGATTATCATTTCGTTTATTTGTTTTTTGTTGCCAATCATTTAATCGCTCTTTGGTTTCATATAATTCTTTTGATCTTAAATTGTGTGCAGGTTCTCTAGTTTTCAAATTTTCTTTCTCTTTATATTCATCATCCTCTCTTAATTTTTTTTTCTTTTCTTAGTCTTAACGTTTTTATATTTATCATTTTCTATTAATATTTTTATTCTTTCTTTGATTTTATCATTATCTTCCTCTTTATATTTATCATCTTCTCTTAATTTTTTTATTGTTTCTTTGGTTTTAACATTTTCTTCCTCTTTAACTTCTTGTCGTTTTTTTGAAATATATTTCTTCATGTTATCTTTATTTTTCCTGTATGATTGTTTATTTTTCATTTTTGATTATTCACAAATAATCCAATAATAAAAACAGAATATTTTACATCGTAAAGTCGAAATTAACATTTGTAACCTGTATGCAGGATTTCACTAAACGCAATTTACGTTTATTTATACGTTTCAGAAATCTGAAATTTTGTTATCAGAACTCAAGAACATACGAATAATACTGATCTTGTAATACGGGTAATAAAGAGACTTTACTCTATCGTAATATTTCATGTAAGATTGTTGAATTAATAGTTGTATAAATATTTGATGTTAATAAAAACTAATATTTCAGCAATTGTGATACTGTCCACTTTATTAAAGATCTGGAGGATTGTGTCTCACTTTCAAATGATGTAAGTTTAAATGAAGTGCAGCATCTAATTACAGGTTGATCTATTGAATGAGTTTTTTATGAAATATCTGCAATGAAATCTTCTTTAGGTATATCACTGCTAGATTTGTCAAAAAAAAATTATTTATTTTATATATACAGTGGTAAAACTTTCCAAGAAACATTACGGAAAGTGTTTATTCATGAATAAAAGTTACAATAAACCTTTGTTCAAAAACACTAAGTTTTACATAATTTGGTATATTCCTTTCTTTTTTTTGTAGTTGAAAGTTTCTCAAAAGTGGATAGGAATATTTTGATGACATTTGATATAAACTTTTAGACTATTATTCTTTACGAAATAACAATTTTTTCCGACTTCTGTTTTGCAGTTTAAAAATAGGTCCGATGTTAATTTATAATCATTTTAGTTGTTTTGTTTATGTACTATTTTGTTGTAAAAAATCATAACCATGAATTGCGAAAAAACTAGCATTATACGCGTATTTGTAGAAATACGTTTTTAAACATCCAAGTTTTGTCAAGAATCTGTAGAACTAATTCTACACATTCATTTCTTTTAATTACGACAAAATTATTTTTTTCATGTGTAAATATATATTCATTTTGCTTGATTAATTAATTTATTTTCGAATCTTTGAAGCTTGTCGTAGAATATAAAGTGAATTTATTAGTGGATGAAACATGACATGCCTGATCGAAATTCGATCCAGCAGCCATCAGATAAAAGGCCGAGACGCTACTTCTAAGCTACGGAGATTAGCGTAAATTTATTTTTCTTTTCTTAGATGTCAGGGTAATTTACTTTGGTAGTTTTTACAAGTAAATTGACAAAAATATGTGACTTCTGATATTTATTTATAAAAATTATATATGTAATATAAGTCTAAAGGAATATTTATTAATTTTAAAATATTGATAAATTAAGAATGTATTATGGATGTCAAGAAAAGAAACACATAATATAACATTATAATTTTTATAATTCAACAATATTTTTTATAAATATTGACTAAAGAAAAACTACAGCGATTGCTGATTGATGAAAAATTCATATTTTATAACTCAAAATAATAGATAAAAGATAACAAAATCAAAGACGTAGCGTTAAAAGTGACAGGTTTTTCCACCTTTTTTACGATATTAATTTTAAATTGTTGTCTCTGAAAGCATAATTTGGCTAAACTATATTTTCTGAAGTAAAACTGCTTTAAAAACTGACGTGGTCACCTTTCTGAATTTGAACCGAGTATATTGATTTATTATTTAGTATTATTAATTACTATATAGTGTAATATATTATTATGGTTCGAGAAGTCAGAGCTCGAGAAGCAATCCGTTTGGAACTAACTTGAGGCAGACACAGTTTTTGTCATTGACCTGACAACGAACTCGAAGGACATGTACATGAAGAAGGCCTTCACCAGGATCTCTTGGTTTCGGCTGCTCGTTGAGGGAGATCGGATGAATCCGAGTCGGGTCCTTGTAGGCAGAGCTGCCGCCAGGTTCCTCGCAGGCAATGCGAGGAAGTAACACTGTATCAGACCGTTGTGGTCTTTATAGACAACAAGGGGAGGGACGTGGAGATGATTAAAATCATGGAAACAACGAACCCGGCCAGGCCAAATATCGGAGTCTTACCCAAAACGATCGGACTTTGTGTTCGTCGCCTTGTAGAATACCTGGCAAGACGTTGGAAACAGGAAGTTGGCGGTTTTTTTCGGTGGGGGGGGGGGGCAGCTGGACACAGACAAGCTCAACAAATCCAGAGTGCCCGCCATGATAGACTCCACTAAGACTGTTACTATGATGTCTAGCAAGAAGTTCTTTCCGAACTCCTGAAGTCAGTTAAGCAGGAGGTCCCTAATAAAGAGACGAAAATAGGTGCTTTGCTGGTAGTCGCTCCGGCAGCGTCCCAGGCTATGTGCCTTGCTAAACTTCGACAACCCTGTTGTTTGGTTGCTATATCTCAGCAAGCTGTACAATCTATGCTTTCGAGCACTGCCTGGACGGTTTAATGGTGGAGTTAGGTAGACAATCGGCAAAAACCGCCTTGGTTGAAGGCGATTCTAATAATAAAATCCCGCTGTGGGGTGGAACGGCGAGTGACCGCAGCGGGTCACTTTCTATGAGTCGATGACCGTGGTGGGACTTGCGTACCTTAATTAAGGTAATGCCCCTACTTTCAACAGAGGTGAGTTCGTCTCCTACGTTGATAGAACATCCTTGAGACCCAAGGGAACAAATGTTAATCACAATCGGGGAAATTCTGGAGGACGAGACACTGTCACATCAAATCGCGATTCTGAGTGTCATCAGGTCTCTCAAGAGAAGGAGCAGAGATTCCCTCACTTAGAAAGTTTTGATTTCTTCTAAGCCAAATTCCTGGCGTGTCTCGACGATATTGACCCCACGGACCCTGAAAGTCTCTTGGGAATCATAGCTGATACCTTCAAGAAGTCTCAACCAAGCGATCAGACAAGCTACCATGAGAAACCAGCCTACTGGTGGACGCCAAGGTCAATAGGCTAAGACGATCTTGCATGAACGCCTGGAGAATACTACAAAAGTCCAATAGAAGGGATGCTATCAAACTTCGTACATTTTCGAAAAAGACTAGGCAGAATTGAAATACCGGATCTCAATGACCAAACAGCAGAAGTGGAAAGAACTCAACATACCCTCGAGTAGGATATCTGGGAACACGATTACAAAATTGTTACAAAACAATATGGTTGGCGTCTTTCCGATCTCGACAGGACTACTCTACTGAGTTGCGTGGAGGATCTCTTTCCTAGATGCGGCGAGACGAACCGCGAGTACTAGACAAACAAGAAGTGTCGGTCAAAGCCAGAAAAACTATTGCCGCGAACGGTCGGATAATAGCCAACATCGGGGGTCCCCGCACATCGAAGCGGAGGTACTTCCGAGAGCACTACCTGAGACAAGTCTCAGGTAGTGCTCTCGGAAGTACTGTGCGGAGCTCTAGTCTGGTCTGTCTTGCTGCAGAAGTGGAGATCCCGTGCAATCCTTAGCAGGGTGCAGAGGGCTGTCTCCGTTCGAGTGTGCTGCGGGTACAGCACCATCTCAGGCGATGCCTCTGGAATAGTGGTTGGACTTGCTCTTCTGAATCTCCTCGTTCGGAAGAAGAGAGAGATGTATAGTGGAGTGGGTAAGGAGGATACGGAAGCATCGATTGTTCACAGGCGGCAAGAAAATTGGGATCACTTAACGAAAGTTAGATACATCTACAGAATGATCTCGGATCTCTAGAGATGACTGTGCCAAAATCACATGAAACTTGGGTACGAGTTGACCCAGTTCCTTACCGGTCATGGATGTTTCAAGGTCCACTTGTGCGCGCGGACACTGAGATCCTCCACAAATTGCGATTACTGCGGTAAGGAACACCGTAAAACACACGGTGTTCGTGCGTAATCTGAGGGGCAGCATGCAGAAGAGAACTCGGCATGCTCTTCCCAGAGAATATCATTGGTTCTACGCTGACGACCGAGAGATCGTGGCATGGGGCGTCCACGATATTCGTTAAGATCATCCAAACCAAGTTGGTGGAAGATGTTCAGGGTTGAGTAACTACCTTCGAGTCTCTCTTGGGGCAGGTCCCTGGCCCCAAGTGGTGACTCGAAGGTAATTAAGTTAAAATAAAACTGTATATTATCTTACACACGCGCGCATGATCAGTCTATATACATATATATATATATATATATATATATATATATATATATAGTTGTTTATTTATATGTCTTATTTTTGAAAAATCAATCATATAAATAAACAATTTGCAAAAGAACAAACCTGATTTGTAGCAGACATCTTCCTAACATTTTTACAGTAATATTTTACGAACTATGGGATTAAACAACTGTTCTGAATGAGTGAAAATGTTTTGTCAGAAAAATTAATAAATTGTTTACTTTATATTGCAGCATAATATTATGATTATGATTTTTTTTTAGAATAACATTTATATATTTTAAATCTTAAATACTAAACTTAAAATGCATAATTAAAATTAATAACAAGTAAACAATACAATTTTTCATTATTTTTGTTTGTTTTATTTAGTAGAATAATTAAAATTATATTAATCTAATCAATAATTTAACCATTATTTTCTTTAATAAAAATAAAATAACAAGAAATTTAGTAAAGATTGCAGCTTTGTATGATGGTCAGTTTCTTCAATTTCTTTGTCGTCAGCTTTTATTTTAATTTGCATACTTTTAAGGTTACCGTTGTAATTAATTACAACCAAAGAACACGAAGAGTTAGGTTAAAGAGGAAGGAGAAAATTAGAAAGTAAGAAGATTGTCTCCCGAAAATGGAGATGATGAACTCTAGTTCACCGGAAGAAGATGAAAAATAAAATTTACTAAACCAGTTTCCTTTTCCTACCCTACCTTAATCAGCATACAACGAAGTCATTTGCCTTCCTTGTATAAAGAGACAAGAAGTGAATAATGACATTTTGAGGAATGTGAATTTTGTAGAACGTATTGGTGTAAATAAATTAAAGTACCATGAAACTTTTTTTTGCATTTGTCCCCATTTCCCTCAGATGTGATTTTTTTCTTATTGAAAAGAATTACCTAAAACGTAGGTTTTTGTTAAATAATGATAAATTTTATTGACAAAAAACTTGGTTTCTTTTCTTATCCTCGTATAAACATTAATATAGAAAATGTTACTGAACGTGCATAATAAGCAAATACCTTATTATTTAATATTTTTAATTAAGTAATCTAATATCCGTCTACTACATGCAGTTATGCGGTGCGCATATATTTTCTGTGTTAACTGTGGCTAGTAGAATGGGTCATTGACTTTCATTACTACTATGTGATAAATACTATTGATTTTCCTTAAATATTTCCTATTGATCTTCTTTTAATTAATTTTATTAACGAAAAGAAAAGATTACATGTCAAATTTAAAAAAAAAAAAAAATTAACGAATTCCTTTATTTTGTAATTGATTGTACTTTGGTCTAAATTAAAACTTTCAATAAAATATTTACAACGCATGAAATTAGGCATATCTCATTAATATGAAAAATACAGCTGTATTTTTATTTGTACAAAAATGATTCAATAACTTCATACAAAATTAATAAATTCTTCTCTGTACACTCCACATTAAATTGAAATCAATACGTTAGTAGAGCAGATCACAATGTCACGATTACTCGATCCAAACATGAGAATTACAATGCTCGATAAATTTTGCATCCAAATGCAAATATTTTTGTTTACGCTAAACCAAAATAACTCATTCTTTCTGATAACCTATTTATTTCTGATGAATTATTTATATATGACGAACAATTATAAATTATTTCCTTCATTGAAGTGAATAAATAATAGGCATGTATCCTATAAAATGGGAAATAAAACATATAATAATTAAATAACTGATATATTATTAAATATCTATGTTTTTATTTAATTTGTTTATTAAAATTGTTCTATTTTGAATTAATGTTTTACATATACCTATTTTAGCCGTATTATTCTTTGTAGTTTATTTATAAGATTTTAATTTAATTATCAAATGCAACTATTAAAAATAATATGTAATAATATATAATATAATAAAGAATATTTCTCAACATTCAATAATAGGATATATATATGTAATGTTTCCTTTCCTAACAGTGGTTAATATTGTAAATTAAAATAATTTTATATTTTTATGTTAAATATGTTATTAGTGTAGAGTACAAAAAAAAAAAAAAAATACTTGGCTACAAAAATACTTGGTTTTGTTATTATTATAGTTTATTATCATTCAAACTACCCAGTTTGCCCGCTCATAATTTTTCATATGGTAGGTGGATCACTTATACTCTTAATTTATTTATTTGCTCTTAAACGTAATTATATTACACAACGAATACTGATCTAATTAATTTTTGTTCGAAAAAATAATGGAAGGGATTTTTTTAAATATTTGAAAATTATTATTTGTATACAATTAATTATGATATGTTTATAAATAAATAAAAAATGCAATATTATTAGTATGATTATTAGTATGTACGTTCGGAGATACAGTAGATATTACAATGAAAAAATGAATTACTAAATCGGAAGTTGGGAGTGAGTTATACGTCTGACGTGTACAGACGTAGTTAATCTCTACACGTAACTTGTATCACGTTTACTGTTTATTCATTCGGTTTTTTCTTATTCCTGTTCCTGTGTTATTTTGTTTTCCGTTTTGTTCTGTAATTTATCGTTTCGATAGTTTTCTGGTTTAAATTACCTTTTTTAACTGAGTTATTCATTGCTAGGGCCTACTGACCATAATAACGGTGGGCTATCGTTATATAACATTATGCAGTGGAAGTTTTTACATTTTCGGGTATGTTGACATTTACCTGGATTGTGTTCGGCTTCTTTCTTATCCTTTCCGAGCTTTACAAAAAAGTTTGTCTTCTTTTCGACTGAAATTTTTGTCTATGGATTGTTATGATGTCTGATCTCAAGGACTCGAATGTGATACGGATTGTCATTTGGCCCCTGTAAGTGGAGATGAAGCCGATGGGAGTTGAATCGTCTTTTGATTTTCCACTTAGTGCCGATGAATCTGGGCAACCTGTGCGAGGCATCGGTTTACCCAAGTCGAAGATCGGTAGTTCGTATCTCGCTGCGGCCGTTGATGTGGAAACAAAGTTCCGTACGGAGCCACCGTTCACCTGTGCTTGCACGGGTGGACGGTGGCGATGAAGTATCGAGAACTCTCTAGTCCTTGAGCTAAAAGACTGAATTCCGGTGGAGCTGTCCCTTCAGGGGTGTCCCCGTTAGAGGCGAAGCACAAAGGACCGAGTCCCGGTTGCTGGGTGATGGAGGCAGGGCATGGCATAGCCGGGCTTGGCGTTTCCCTTAACACGCGATTAGAGTTAAAGGCACCTCCGGGATCCGTGTTCATGCTTAATTGGGGGTCTGGTTCCGGGAAGCAGAGTTAAAAAAAAAACCAAAGTTAAATTTATCATACTAACGGCCAACCGCTCTCGCTTAATGAAATTTTGATTATTAGACTAACAAATTATTTAAGTATTGGAAACAAAATTACTCAGGATATTATATTTTGTTTACAGGTAATTCTTTTGCCAGATAATTTCCAAAAATTGAAGAAATAGTTAATAACGTTAATTTTTATGTTTCTATTGTATGTATTCCTTCTGAGTGCTCCTTCTGATTAAAGAAATATTGAAATATATTGCCGTAGATTTATATTTTTTTTTATTTTACATATTTAGATGATTGCAAATAAAATTCATACTAGCAAATAATACAGTATAGTACAATAAATGAAAGTAGAGGTAGTAATTCAAAAAATAAAGTAACACCCTTCCATACATATTTATTCATCATTCGTTGTATATTTTTATACAACATTAAGGCTTTCTGTTAGGTAAACCAGCTCATCGAAAAGAATTCCCAGTGAAAGCCAGTTAAAAATATATAAGAATTGTCATGGTAGTAGTATCCATGTAAGAAATTAGATTGTCGGAAATAAAAACAAGCATGCTACGTTATATAATTTAACGAGAAAAATCGTTTAATGTTATGTATTGTTCAGCATTAGGGAAATAATGCAGAAGAAAAGTAGGAGTTTTGATCAGAATATCACTGGAACATTTACACAGACTAAGAATACTCTAGAGCAGAAGAAAGAAAAACAGAAAGAGAAATAAAATAATAAAAAGTGTCTATTTAAAATAAAAAAAAGTAATACGAGAAAGAAAAATAATTATGTTGTCATAATAAATAAAAACCAAAACCTGCTACAGAAAGATTCATTAAACTTCTTCAGACAAGAATGATGATTTTATAAATGTGATCTAATGTTACAATTAAGAGAAAACATTTTTGAATAGTTAAAGACTAGAATACCATAGAATGAAATGGTCGGGAATGAAAAACATAGTGGGAGTATGGGTAACGTTACAAATCCAAAGATGGGCTAGGCTTTAAAAATCTAATAGTAACAATTAATAATTACAAACATTCTAATCGGTACGATTAAGAAATACATGATGTTATCGCATCAATTACGCCAGATATTTAAAAATCAAATTGTTAATTATTAAATCTACCAAAAGCGTGCATCATATAATGATTACAATGAAATTTAATAAACATTAATATTCCCTGAAGCTAAAAAAAACAATCATTGGAAAAGCTAGAAGTTTATTACAGCGTTTAATAGTAATAACTTAAAAAATAATAAGTAATAATTAGTTAATAATAATTAATTTAAATATATATATATATATATGAAAACCAAAATAATAAGAGTGGTATTAGAAGAACTCTTAGATGATTGGGGAAAAAACAAAACACCAGAGATGATAAAGACAGAAAATTATACTAATATTTTAGAAATGCCGTTTTTAGAACGTGTAAATCAATAAAGGACGATAGTTAAAAAAAATAAAATATTTCTGTTTAGATTGAGCGCAAAAATAAGAGGTTTAGTTATGTAAAACAGACTAAAAGTATTTCAGATGTGAACAAAAATTATCATTATATTCTCTTCCCAATTATTGCTGTACAAATTGGCTTAGTTGCTCTTCTATTCGAGACCGCATTCTTACAAAGTTTGTTGTAACTCACTCTTACATTTCAAACTTCACACTACTACAGATTGATTTTGTTTTCAGTAATAATAGATTACATTTTGCTACTACATAAACTCTATTGTTTTTTTTTTTATTATTTCTTTTTATGGTTGAGCCATGTGAATGAAGTATACAATATACGGTTATGACCTTTTATATGAGTATATTCTAAGTGAAATCAAAAAATTTATTTAGATTATGGTTGAAGATTTTGTAAACCAACATAATATTTTACGTTAAAATGACTAGAATACATGTTAAATATGTTAGAATAAATGAGTCAAGTCCTATTATTCTTATTGTTTTTAAATATGTTTTCAACACAAAACTCTTTTATCATTGTGTAGTTATCACTTATCTTAACAATACATTAGGATTACTTGACTATTAGGACTTCAATATCAATTTGTTTATAAACATTTAATATTTGCTTAGTTTTATAATTTGTCCTATGTTACACATTATTTCTATTTTGCATTATCTTGATGTTGAAATAAGTAATTAGAGGTCAATTACAGTAATGTGTTCGTATAATGAGACATAACAATCCATAAAATTAGCTATAAGTTTTTTGTGAAACCTTTAAATTCTGGCATAGGTGAAATTTTTTTCTCCCGTTGATTTTAATTTTTCAAGATACCTCAGAGCCAGAGGAAAGAGATTTGAGCACTTCATAATGTTCATCAATGACTTACGTTTTATTCCGTATTAGAAAGATAATCATGCTTACCGTCATGCTAAATAATATACTTCCTTAATAAATTAAACTCGAAAATGAAATACTCGTAGTATTTCAGACTGTGTAAATATATTATTTTCCTTGTGAAAGCTAAGTATAAAAAATTTCAACCACTAAGAAACTATTTTCCATTTTTTTGCAGGATTTTGTGCCGCATTTACTCCAGCAAAGTGATAAGTGGGGTTTTGTTAGTGAGGAAAGTCTAGGAGGCTGCAATAGACGCGGCTACACAACTATTTATTTTACATAAGGTATAGTAGGGAAATATTTCTTATCCAAAATTACCTCTCAAAAAGATTAAAATAACAAATATATTGCTTTAACAATATCAAAGAAAAAAAATACCTTATTAGATGTTACCTAACAAAATTTACACAGCAGGTAATTTAAACTTTCCAGGATGCATTTGATTTTATTACTTTTCTGGCTTCATAAACCTATGCTGCAAGAAGAAAAGTATGACAATCAATCAAAAATTGAGTAGGGTTTTCTCATTTATCGAAGTTTAATGACCCAAAGACTCTAAAAAACCAAAAAAACCGTGGAAGGTAATGTTCATACGTAAGTATAAATTTTCCCCAATTCTTATTGTTCACCAAAAATTGGAAAAGCTATCTCAATATTTATAATATTTCTATAACCAGATTTCTTTTTGTCTTCCAAGTGCAAAAAAAAAAAATAAATACTTTGGGGATAAGGGAGCCAATCAAACATTAAAAATATCATTTTTTGAATTTAAAATTTTTTTCATACATCATTATTTTTTCATAGTATAACAATAAGCATTTATTATCAGGATAGTAAATATTATCAGATATTTTACTTTTCTGTAAAATATTTTCCAGTATTTTATGACAGAAACATACAATAATAAACGAAAATTTTATTTCAATTAATATGTAACAATAAATTCATTCTTCCTTGAATATATTTATTTTACATATTATTTTAGTTAAAAAATGTATACATTTGTATTTGGTTCTGATTAAAGTCTGATTAAAAAAAACAAAAAAAATATATATATTGACAGCGTCTTTCAGGATAGTCAGAAGTCAGTGAGACTTCTAAATATTATATGTTTCGTAAAATTAATTTTCACCGTATTGTTTATTATATCTCGGTGTGGAAACGGTAATGAAAGACACAACTGAACAACAGCAATAAACTAATACCTAAACTACACAAAAGAGTATAAGTTTAGGTACATGCATACACAATGATATGAAACTTTAATATGAAAGGCATAATATATATTTTGATGAAAATTCGATAGATTTCTGAAGAATTTAAACAAAAATAATAGTAGTAGTTGATAGTATACCATCAGTTATTATTCTGATTAGACAAAGAGGGAAAAAATTAATATCAATCATGCATGAGACTGAAGAAATACCTTTAGATAAAAAACCTAATTTTCATTAAAGGAAAAAAGCTAACTGGAACAGATAAATTGAGAATGATTACATTATCAGTCTAAATTTCACTACCATTAATAACACATATTTGGATTATTCACAAAAGAATAGAACTAGAAGTTAAATGTTAACTGGTTGAGATCCAATACTATTTAGGAAAAGCAAGGTTACTTGAACTAAAATTTTAGAATTACAGAAGGTTAACTGAAGAAAAAAGAGGGACCAACAACTGTTAAGTTGTTAATCTAAAAAAAAAATTTGATAATGTAGAATGTAACAGGATATTTTCAGTACAAGCCTCAGTAATACAAACAAATTTCTTTGTATCAATCCAAGGTTTGGACATTAGGAGGATATCATTAAAATTATTTGTAACAAGTATTAGCATCATAACAGCAAACACAGACTACAGGGAAACCATAAAAAATAAATATTATCAAATACAGCTTTAAAGGAGGTAATGGAAAATTAAGCGGGTTGATAAAGTAATAAATGAATTCATAAGTTCAGTTGAAGAGATAATCCTGAAGCAGAATCTAGTAAAAAGAATGTTAGTGTCGATGAGTAACATGTACATTGATATGTATATTGAATAACATTGATAACGATCCCTTATGGACGAATTCTATTTAATGCAAGAAAGAAGAAATTTTTGTCATATTAATTCTTTATCATAACTAAAATGATAAGACGGAAAAAACTGTGGCTAAACATTTGAATAATTAGATGTAGTGGGTTTACAAATGATCTTTCAGATTATAAACTTATTTGTATGCAACTTACACCATAATTGTATGTAATGAATGGCAGGTTCAGAGAATAACGGCAGGGATTAATGGGCTTCCGGTAGAGAATCTTTTGACATTATTTTAGGGTCGGAGGCCAACTGGAGGAAGTTTGAGACCTTCGCGACCGAAGTCCTCACCAAGGCAGCAGATGTTGGAGAAGAGCGTTGATGATGATGTAGATGATGAGTAGGGAAGGGTGGACAGCCCTATCTGTGAGTGTTCGAATGCTTAGATGTGCGGCCTACAATGATCGGGTGAGGACTCCAGGGACCAGTAGGTGGGGGAAAAGTTAAGACCTAGACCCGTCTTGGGGGGGATTCTGGGAACGTCATAACCGGGCCTGGTTCTTCCCCTTCCCGTGGTTAGAGGCAGGCAATGCTAATGACCAAGACCTGGTCTCTAGCGGGTGGTCTGGGAACGACATAGTCAGGCCTGGTTACCGTCCGCTGTGGATTTGAGGCAGGCAACAGAAGATCCAATCAGGGGGGGGGGGACCGACTGCCATGCCGGATTTATAGCCGGTGGGTGGGAAGGCCTTCTTTTGCGTTAAAGGACACGCCCCCGGGCTGAGTATACTTAATTGGATGTCCGGCCCGGGGATGTAGGGATTTAAAAAATAAAAATAAATATAAACTTGAATAATTCATAATTAGTAACACAAAGATACATGAAAGTAGCTTCAGTGGAAAAGGAAACTCAAAACCTATTATATATATTTAGTTCACAATTCATGCATTCAATATGAATTTCCTGTGTCATGTGTCATACGTTGAGCCTGTTCCAATTCCTGCCAGATACGTTGGAACATTGGGCGATCCACTAATACGATGGCCTTTGTAATGGGAACACAAAGATTCTAGGTGATAAATGGAGGAGGTGCTCGATTCAAATGCTGTTTGATTCAGAGGAAAAGTCACAGGGTGTTAAATCGAGAGAACGTGGAAGTCAACTAGAACGTTCACTATGATCACGGCTAGCACACCCAACCCATCTGTTTGATAGTTGCCTACTCGGTTCACGTCTGATATCTAAGTGAAAATGGGATGTTGCCTAATCTTGATGAAAAATTTAACCTTGGATCTTGGATATCCTGTTCCAGCTGTGGATTTCTGTTGACTTTGTTACAAACTTTCTCTCACATGCTCCATAACTGTCTCGCTTACTGGTGGATGGCCTGTTGACTTTCACTTACAGATTCATCCCCTTGCTTTAAAGTAAGAATACCAGTTACAGAAACAGGGTATACTAGGTGCATTTTTACCAAACTCCCTCTAATATTATGTTTCAGAGTGATCACAAACTGGCAGACGTGAAAATCCAGTACACTAAAAGCCTTCCTGTCTTCGTTGGAAGCCATTTTTTCTCCTTTCACCTAGCAACGAAATCACTATTACACGAGAACTATACCAATCACTGGAAATTGTTGAATTTTCCTTTCCATTGATGCTACTTTCATGTACTGAAATGTAATAACATTTCAATAATTCACGTTTAATAAAACGTGAATTATTGAATTTAGTAGTCGGAAAGATCATTTGTAGTAAGCCTATATAATTAAATGGAAAATTTCATACTACTTTAACTTAATCTTGGGTTTTATTATAGAATAATTATCAACTAAGAACTCTAATGTAGTATTTATGGAAATTAATTAACCTTTCTTCATCATTGAATTTATAATTATTCGATTTTTTTTAAAAATTTTTTATTCATTTCAATTTTCTAAAAGTATTAATTTAATTTTACCGTTTAAAAATATAATATGAATCCCTTTTGATTCGAGAAAACATTCGCAGATAAATGCGTTTGTGCATGTGTAAGTGTGTGTATGTGTAGGTGTTTATTCTTGGTATTGTGGTCTCTGAGGTATGGTTTCTTGCATATGGGAAGTGTGAAATGAAAGCTCTGTCACTTTACTAAATTAGGGAAGTTGAACTTCAAGTTGAATCTTGTTATATGAGAGTAACATAAAAGTGAGGCTAATTACGTACGGTACATCTTCTTACATGAGGTGGCAGGTAGCATTTTGTTTAGTCTTGAACCTCACTGTAATGCTAAAACTACTTATCTCTCATTCAGCCACTATACGCGCTACGTGTATGAGAATCTATGAGATTCAATTCAAGTTAGAAATTCATCATATAAATTTACATCAGAATATAAATATTTTATTTAAGACTTAAATTAAATAAAGTAAAAATAGTTGTGGGTATTTTATACATAGACTACTTAAACTAATTTATGTCTGTTTTATTCAAAAAATAAATTAAATTTTACCAACTTATTTATCCACTCATTTATTTATATATCATGTAAATGTAATGACATTCTATTTAGTTTTATCTTTTACTTTAAGTATTAATAAATGTCAGATTATTGTAAAATAATTTCTTTTTACAGAACTGCGTAGTGTAAAAGAAATAGTTTATACCAAAATAAAACGAATTAAAATTCTCGTATTATAAGTTGTTAAAAAAAAAAATATATTTAAGGCATTTTAAAAAGGCATATTTTAAATTTACCGAATTATTTTGTGACTATAAAGAAGTTATGTAATACTGAATTAAAGAAGACTGTAGCTGAAAATCTACCCAGGACGATTCATTAATATAGTTTATGTAACATTAAGCTCACAATTACATTAGATGAAAAATATAAACGATCTTCAAAACTTTTAATAAACTTTTAAATCTTTGGATTTTAATGAATTCTTTTAAAAAGATTTAACACAAAAAGTCATATTTTATGAGGACAAACAATCCGCTTATAGAAAAAGAAAAAAAAACAATTTTTTTCGTTACGTTCAAGCTAAACTAATAAAATTGAAATATTTAACATTTTATTTGCTAAAGTATTTCTTTTTTCTTTTTTTTGAGAATTCTGAGCTCACAGTGGACCACTTTAGTCAACGTGGTTCGTCTTTGCTTTTTATTTTTTTCTTGATTGCTTCCCAATTCTTCTTCATTCTGTCAGATCTTACTTTTTGAGTTTATCTTTTTTGAGTTTATCTTGCTTTTTGAGTTTGTCTTTTTTTTATTCCAGGGAAAAAAAAGACAAACAAATATTGAATTGGAAGTAAAGATGAGCGATATTTTTACTCTTCTTAATATTTTTTATTTTAATTTAATATTTTATTTTACTGGTTTAATTCATCAAATAATCTCTTAGGTTGAACATGGAAACATGATCTGAATATTTTCATCTGATAAAAGATATCAGCTGTACTAGGATCAAAAATCTAAAACCTTTAATTTTATTAGTAAAGTAACATATCCATACTACATATAAAAAATAATTTTATTCTGACAGTATTCAAAATTTAATTATAGATACTAAGTTAACACAAAAATAAAAGTTTAGAAATTCTTTGAGACTACTGTTATATTGGTACATGTTGTGTACTGTCAGAATAAAATTATTTTTTATATGTAGTATGGATATTTTACTTTACTGATAAAATTAAAGGTTCTGGATTTTTAATCCTAGTACAGCTGATATCTTTTATCAGATGAAAATATTCAGATCATGTTTCCATGTTCAACCTAAGAGATTATCTGATGAATTAAACCAATAAAATAAATATTAAATTAAAATAGAAAATATTAAGAGGAGTAAAAAGATCGCTCATCTTACTTCCAATTCAATTTTTGTTTGTCTTTTTGTTTATAGGTATATGTCCTATATTTATATTCTCTTACAATAATATTCAGAGTTATTCAAAAACAATGAAACAAACTTTCAGGACAGCTTTAAAGATTTCTAATAAAATATTTTATTTGATTTTCAAACTTTAGAAAATATTTTGTTTTCAAATACTGGACATTTTGTTTTCATTAATACGTAGTTACATTCTGCCACGTTCTTGATAAGTTTTGTTTTTTATTGACTAAAAATTATTTTATTTAGTTTCTGTGACCTATGTTCGTACAATTTTATTTAGAATCAAGCTCTCTAAAAGTTTTGTTTTTAACCTTTCTGTAATTATTACCGATCTAACAAAGTTGTTTTACGCTAAACATAAAATAAAATGTTTTTCGACACCAATCTTGTTTTTTTGCTCCAGATTTTTCAAAAACTGTTAAAAATATAGTTCTGCGGCCTATTTTTTTCAGTGTTTCAAGTTAGATTACATATAAAACTACAAAATTTAGCCCTTCATTTGGATTACAGGAATCACCGTTTGGCTTAATTTTACTAAGGCCCAGAAATCTGGCCAAAATCCTTCATCCAACGTTCTCTGAAGAAGCGTTTCCGAACCTTGGTCTACATGAACTTTCTTCTTTGTAGAACATGTCCTGTTATTTGTTACATTTTTCTTGTCGAATAATTCTGTGTATACAATTTTTTCAAGTTTCATTCTACATTTACGCAATTTTCTAATAAGTTAAAAGTTTATATGAGAGTATTTCAGTGAGAAAATGTACGTCACTGCTTATATCTTTATTATTAGTGATTTTTAAAGATATAAGTATAGGATCAAAGATATATTATTATTAGTGATTTTTAATGTATCTATTGATTGTTCATTAGTTATTATTTTCTTTAATTCGTATTATTCGTTGTTTTTTTAAGTAGATTTCATAAGAAAGCTACCTACTGTAATAGCTACGATTATTTGACTACCGGAAAATTCCGACGTATCTTCGCGTCGAGTTCGTTAATGGACAAAATCAGACCATGGGAGTGGAAAGACCATGGGGATGGCTTTTTCGAAAAAAAAACAAAATATCGCTATAACTTTCTTATTAAGTAAAATATCAAATTCATTTAAAGTTCCTACTATTCTTTTTATAATGGCCTAAAACTTATTTAAGTAAAGTTTTTTGATATCAACTACTGGCTCAGTGAGTGGATAAAATGGGGTTTCGAAGACAATAAAAATATCATACCTTTTTTAATAGGCACATTATCGAATCGGTTTAAAGTGGTCGTTAGTCCTCTAAACATTTCCTAAAACTTTTGTCTGAAACAGTTTTGATAAGACAACCCTTACTGCAAGGGATGACCATAACTTTGCTGGAATTGTGATAAAATGGGGCTTGTCGTATGCTAAACATTTTCACCTGCAACCGTTGTCGTATTGAGTAAATTTGAAGTTTTTCTTAACTTTAAGAAGGAAATCTTTTTTACCCCCTACTTAGCACCGATGAAATGTTCCTCTGACTTCCGGCGTGCCGAAAGGGATTTTTTATTTTTCGTAATATAAACAGAAAAATCAACCTTAAACAGCATTGTTAAGTATTTTAATATTGTTAACTGATATAGGTAATTGGTTATTTGTAGATTATCCTACATGTGTAATAAGCAATTGAAAGGAAAGTAAGGGACTCTGAAAGTATTTTTGAAGTAAGATTGACAATATTTATGAATGTCTACGGTCTTTTAATGACGCTCGTTGAAAGACGCTCTTTTAATGACGCTCATGAGGGTTAATGTGGCTAATAACTTAACAAACCAATGCCGTTACAGTTAAAATAAAAAATTATGTTCAGACAATTAAAAATCTGTTAAATATTCACGTACGGGATTTGTGTATATGCTATGGTATACCGAAAATAAACGTTTTGTTTTTATCATATTTCTGTGTAATGTATATTTTCTAATAATCAATGCCATATTTCAAAATATACTAAAAATTAAATTCACATATTTCACGACAAAAGATTATTATTGAAAACTAAGTGAGTAAACGGTAAATAACAAAAAAATTGTTTTTAATAATAATTGAGAATGAATAATTTGTTCTTTTGACTGACTGTATGACAACATAAAATAAAATTAATTAACAACAATAAATAATTACGAAACATTCTAGAAAATATTGATTATTCAATATAAACTTTCAAGTTACTAATTTAAAATTAGATTTACTAATAGTGTGACTACTCTATTTATTACGTCATTGAAAGCTTTGATTTAAATTTAATTAATGCAAACACAGAAGGTATTTTACAAAAGTTCATCACAATGAACGAGTCACTGCATATACATGTATGCATCAACATTTTGATAAATGTATGAAATAAAATGATTAATCGAAAACTAATTCATAATTACTGTGGAGATTTAAAAGTTTTTATTTATTTTCTGTCCTATTTGAAGTGGAAATAATAAATACAAAACTAAATGTTAGTTCAGTAATTTTGATTAATTTGTCAATAAATAATTAATTAAAACTTCAAATTTATATTTATAGCCAATGCAATATATTTCTCTAAGGTTTTTTATCTGTGTTAACACAGTTTGACATATTTTATAAATTTGAAATACTTTAAATAATTTATCATAATATAGATTTAATAAGATTTCTGACGTAAAAAAATTCCTGAATAATTAAAATAATTAATTAAAAATACAATATTTAAAAATAATTTTATAAATTTATCGAGTAGTAAGTGAAATTCATCGGTAAAATTTTTACCGAGTCTAAAAATCCTACTAAATTCTGCCCATTTAATTGTAGAAAAATTAGAAAAAAAAACAGAAATTTGATTATGTGTGTATAAATAAATTAACATATATAAAAATAAAATATAGATCTGTGTCATTTAATTGAAGGAAAACAAGACTTAGGCAAATTTGTTTAGTCATATTACACACATTAATCAATTCCTTCCTTTTGTATAGTTATCATTTGTTGTTTTTTACGTCTTCCTTTAGTCATGTAAAATTTATCAGTAAAAATATAAGCATACAAGAGAATAATTTTTTTTCAGTGTGAGGAAGAATTATTAAACAAAAACAAAACTTTTTTTAATGAATTGAGTAATTACAATGTTCTACTGGAAAATAATATTTCAAATTTTGTTTGCTCTTATTTTGGGTACTGTTAAATATTTCGGATTGTGTAGATGATACAAGTTAGGATTTTATAGTTTCAAAACCTTACTTGTCTAGTAATTATTTCAGTGAAAAAAATCCATCATATTTAGAATAAAAAAGAGATATTTTTTTTTACTGTAATTTTTTATGATTATTTTATTCCAAGAGTATTACAGTCCAGGCGGATGTTTATAAATATTTTTATTTGAAGTTAACATGTCTGGTAAATGTCTCTGGGGAGCATACCACAATTTAAAAAATGTTTTATTTGGATTATGTTTTGTGGTTTGAAAACTTTAAGTAATATATTAAAAACAAATGGCGCAAATAAAAAAACCTGGTACTTTTTAAATTCGGATGAATAATAATAATCTAATAAATACGTGATAAATAAAATTAATTAATTTTTTATTTTAATTTTCTAAGCAGGGACACCGTTGGTATTAATACAATTTGTATAAATTAATGTTTCCACTTACCAACAATTTTCAACATATGTGTCCTAGCGCTTTCGGAGTTACTTTTCCATCATCAGGGATTTTAGTAAAGTTGCTAATTTAATATTAATGTGTAGAAATTTTCTATGAATAATTATAATTAAATTTAAGTTAAAACTTTCATTATAGCCGATCGTCAAATAATAAAATAATCTATACGGACATAACGTTACATCCTTACTGACGTATAAATTATACACAGAGAATTTATATACATGAATATTAAATTAATAACTTATTAATTAAATCTCTATCGATGGAGAAGTGACTCTAAAATTGCTAGGAATTTTCATTGAAAATTGTTGGTAAGTAAAAAAAAATAATTTTTACAAATTTTTACTTATTTATTACCAATATCATTTAGAACCAAATTGATATAATTATAATATAATAATAAAGTGAGGTTGGAAAGCAGTTTTGAGAATATGGAAGAGCTTTTCTGGAATACGCTTTAGGAAAAGGGCTTCTCGGGCCGGAAGTCTTGACTTTATAAATTTTTTTTGTCTATAAAGCTTACTGAAAAAAAAGTGAAATGCTTAGAAATTCATATAGATAATATTGACCTAGGATAAGGAAGAAAGAGCATTCCTCTAAAGAAGTTGCAAGACGTATTGCATGGAGTAAATAAAAGATATAATTTTAATAAGTTCAAGAAATCCTTCTATTCTACAAATAATACTAAAACTTTATCATCAACCTTCCTCATTTCAAAGAGGTATAGTAGGACTTATGTTTATTATCAATGCCATTTAATGTATTTGTTGGATATATATTTAGATTCTATAACACGCAGTACTAGTTAATGGAAAATATGATCGAGCAATATTTTTGATTTCTCTTATCCTGTTAATAAGCTAATCGTGAATGACAAGTGTGTAACACCTTGTTGGAAATGTGCTAATGGTATAAAGTTTTTAATTTTTCATGGAATATTAAAATGTTGAGTTGAAAGTAAGCTGGGGCACGGTACACTATTTGTGGTAATGACTTCAGGATTGAGAATAGGGTAGAATATGAAATGTTTGAGTTCGAGAAACAGATGCACGATGAACACTGAGAAATAATTATTGAATCGATCTGGTTGAAACCTAAAACAATGAGTAGTGTAGGCAAGTTTACAGATTAATTGAAGAAAAGTGGCCAAAACACATTATATTGTATAAAATAGATTCTAGACGGAAAATAGGACGATCACGGTTAACATAAAGGGAGAAAATTTAAATCTTCCAGCAAATTAGATGGCTTTAGGAAGAAGAATGGGTTGATTAAACAAAGGTAGAACTCCCATTCCTGATGCGGCAGCAGTTTGCGTAAACTAGAGTTATAAAAATCTCTGATTTATTTATTTGGTAGATTACCAAACATATCACAATACATCGTTATGAATATCGAGAAAAATATAACTCAATTTGGATGGAAATACAGAAATTGAATTAAGTATAATATTCATTTATATTCGTGATATAACGAATTCATGTCAGTGTAGTCAATAAACTAATTAACACCCACAATATAGGCATTAATTATATTTCAATTAATCCTTTGTATGATACACAACTGATTTTTACTTTCTCGTACGAAGTGAAGGAAGTATTGCGCAAATATTTCCGATTTTTAGATTTCAACGGAAATATCCATTTTGACCATCCCTGAATCCATTTTGACTAGTTTCGTCGTGATGTCTGTACGTACGTATGTATCCCGCATAACTCAAAAATGATTAGCTATTGAATGTTGAAATTTGTATTTAGGACTGTTTGTAAATCTAGTTGTGCAGCTCCCATTTTGATTGCTATTGAGTGGACCAAAAGTGTCCAAAAAAGCCTAAAATCCAAAAATAAAATTTGGATTTTTGATTTTTTGTTAACTGCAGTAATAAGCTTTCATTGAGAGCTATTCAACGGTATGTCAAGTGGTACTTATTTTCATTGGTTTCAGAGTTATAGCCAAATCAAATTTTAATTAATGAAAAATTATGATTTTACAAGGGGAAGTGAAACAGGTTCGAATCAAACTTCATCTTCTTTCTTTTTTTTTAACTTTTTTTAATTTCAATATATTGATTTATTATAAAAATAAATTTAATTATTAACCTCTGATTGTAAAAAGGTTTTACGATAAATAATTCAATAAAAAAAATGTATATATATATATATATATATATATATATATATATCAGAAGTTATTAATGAAATTAAATTTTATGTACTTTTCATTTTTTTAAATGTGTATATGTAATTTAATAGGCGTAAAAGGAAGTCATATGGTGTCCACATCAGATTACTTATCTAAATATACATTTATTTAATCTTCAATTTAGGCTATCTTTTTATAATTTTTATTCAATGTAATATTTTTACTGTATCGGTAAAATTTTAATTGATTTACGTATGACGAACCGAAGTATAAAGGTAAAAACAAAATTTAACTTCCTTCACAATTCATACGTAAACATCTGAAAGCAATCTCCTGTTATCTTACATATTTTTCTAACGTGAATCCATGTGTATTTATAGAATTGTTTTAACTCCATTTATTTGTTTTTACCGCCACGATAAAAGTAGATTAATGGAGTTATATAAGAAATCCACTAGAAAAAAGACCACTATATTGTCTCTCTTTTCTTTCTGAAGAGGTATTTAAACCCGTTGCTACTGAACTGAATTCCAAAATATTGTGAACTTCTACAAGTAATAGCGGTTGTAAACGACATTTACTTTCAAAGTTTGTCCATAATAAAGTATCAACACTACTTAAAATAATCAAATTCTGAATAAAAATAAAATAGTTTTTATAAAACTGAACAATAAAATAGCTAAACTTTAACGGTCGTTAAACTTTGAACAATAATTCGTAAATTAACTATTTACATAATGTTTTTAGTATATTTTTTTTTTATCTTATTTCTTGAAACTACTTCTTAGGATATTGTTTTATTATAATTCAATTACATTCCATTAAAATCATTCATTCTTTCTTTGTTACACTTTTTTCTTCTCTGTAATATAAATCCGAGTTTTATAAATTTTGTTATATAAATTCTCGTCTCTATATATTTATCAAAATAATGAAAATGTAGTTGGATAAACGAACACCATACAAATGTAGAGTTTTAATCCATTTTTCTTTTTTTACTTTCTGTCTAATTTTTGTTGTCCCTGCTATTATAGCTAGTACAGCTATACTGAAAGGGAAAATAGAGTAATCAATTTCAAAAACTGATAAACAACTCATTTTTTTAGAATTGTGCCTTAATCAGACATTTTAGAAAAAAAATTTTTACCCCAAAAATAATTCTATCTTTATAAATTACTAAAAATTTACGTTAGCCCTAAGCGGAAAATAATCGTTTTTATCATTGAATTTTTTTTACGTACGTATGTATGTCGGCCTGTTACAAGATTAATCACTCCTAACACTTAAAGCAATTTTCTTTGAACTTCGATGGAAGATACCTTCATCAGAAGGATTTACTGTATTAAGTTTTGTAAAAAATTTGGAAAAATATTGTTTTTTACATATTCCCGCCGTCCCTAAGAAATAAATTAAATATTTAAAAATGTTTTTAGCAATTTATCGCTTCGGAAGAAGATATGTAGGGAAATTTTTACATTATTATTTTCTACTTCAATGTGCATTTAATGACTATAAAAAGTATCCCCATTCGAGTGTTAGTCTGTGACAATAAAAAATCGATTTGTAGAATTTTTTAAAGTTTGAAAGCCCATTGTATGATACCCATTGCATTTAAAATGTGAAATTTCATTATCCTTCAATGTCAAGCAGATCTGAAAAATAAAATGGAAAAAGATTTTCACACCCTCCCGAAAAAAGATTACTTCTTTTTTGATATTAACAAACCAAAAGGATGGCGGTCACAAGCGATAATGTTTGGTTAAAATTATCATGACAGGAGACCATTCAAAGATAACCAACCTCAATTCTCTCTCATAACACAAACGAAACTATTAGTTAAAAAGAAAGATAACAGATAATAAAGTCACAAAACATACGTCATCCAAGTAAAGTCACAAATTATAAAGGCAGATAAAAACAATAGAAACATAAAACAATAAAGACACCGAATTGTCAGCAAAAAATCAGATTGCCAACACATTCAGCCACCAGCTTCAATATATGTAAATTCAACAGTCTGCAGTATGTGCAAGACAAGATCACCATCTATCACCTGAATTGTTGTTTCGTCTGCAAAGGACCCAACTCTGACGTCTTCTATACTGGGAGCAACCTTCTTATTTGTATAATAAATTTAGAAATGCACCTAAAATAGAACTCTTGGGATCTCCTGATAGATTATCTACTCACAGACAATTCCTGGTTATATTTCACTTAAGAAAACCGCCCATTAAAACCGTCCCTGTCTATCTTGTGTTATTATGTTGCAGAAAGTAGACCGGTTGAGGTTGGCTTGACTTCAGTTTGAAAAGGAGGCCGAGAAGCCAAATTTTGTTGAATACTTGTTGAACGTTGAGGAAGGCTGCCGAACAGTATTTCTTTCTTTCCAGCCATGCACTGATCACATTAAACAATTCTGTGGGCCTGCTCGACAAATGGCCGCTTCTGAAGCCAAACTGATGATCAGTTTCACGTTAGCCTTCCGTAAGACTGGCCATAATCCGGCATCTCATTTTCAGTGATTGGGTGAGGACTCTCTTGCAGTGCCGTTGGGGGGAAAGTAAGACCGTCGTCCCGGTGAGGGGAACCCTTTGGGATCGCCTCACTTGAATATGAAAACAAGAAAGACCGATTCCCGGCTGCCTTGGCGGGACCTTGTGCCCTTCCGAGGTAGTTTGAGGCGATTGAACCCCTTGGAGCTGATCTTGTGCTTAGTCGCGGATCCGGCTCCAAGGGGCGGGGAAATCGAGGAAGAATAAAAGAAAACATATAATAAAGTAAAACCATACATCCAGAAAGGTTATTCTTAGTAGGAGAAAGAATGTAATTTAGAACGAATTAGGTAATGTAATCGATATACAAAATTATCACTTAGATGTATAACTAATATAATGATTATTCATTGTAATGTAAGTGAACAATTCCTTTATGAACGAAATAGAAAAACAACAGTTTTTTTTTGTATAACATTTTCTTAATCTATGATGAGATTGAAAAATTAAAATTAAATGACATGTTTGTTATCCAAAAAAAAGTTAAAAAAACTTTCTTGTTTTTGTGACCTTTAATAAAAATTCACATAAAATAATTGTATTTTAATATAATATAGTGATAAAAAAAGTTTCATGTAATAATTATATTTACTATAGTCCAAACATAGTCTCTTTTGAATTTATTCAACTGAAAACCGTTAACTAAGTAAAATACCGCTAAGGATGGATAGAGCGGAATGACATGATTCGGTATGAAACTGCATTATTCATGACGTCAACCGGACAGTTTCCTTCCTTCCGCAACACATCACACCCGCGTTCGACCTTACACTTTCCATTTTACAAATTGATAACACCAGAAGTCATTGATCAATACCATCCAATAGGATATCTATATTGCCAATGTTTATCAGTATATATTTATTTTTATACGTATTCAGTTATAAATGATTTATTTACGGTTTATATATATATATATATATATATATATATATATATATATATATATATATATATATAAATCACACATTATTTGTTTATTCTTTGGAAACATGGTTAATATAAAAAATTTCAAATTGAATTTGATAAAAAAGGGAAAAATGCGCTTGCGCACACGTGTGTATGTGTTTAATGTAGAGAATTAGATTTTTATACTATTGCTAGGTATACGATTTCATATTATGAGAGCTTATTTTCATAAATTTGAGCAATTCTGTATACATATACAAATTTTGTATAAATGCTTCCGTCAGTAATATGCTCGCTGATATAGTTCATTTGTAACATCCAGGCTGATAGATTGAAAAGCAAGCTCAATAAGAAAGTTAATTTTAAAAACGAGAATTCATACGAAAAATGGACGAATTTCGGTTACAGTAAAAATTATATCAAAGATAGTAGTAATATTTTTTACAGAAATTATACATCTATTTTATAATTATTTCCATGTGAATAAAAAGGAAATTAAAGATAATTTAAATCTTTCGTGGAAAATTATATTAGAAATTATCACTTTTATTTCTGAAGGTAAATGGAAAAACAAACTTCATTTTTCTTTTATAAAAATTTTTAGTGTTAAATAATTAAATTTGAAAAAAAATAAAAACAACTTTAGAATTCTGGAAAATAGCGTAAGCATTAAAAAAAAAAAAAAAAAAAATTAAATAGCATAACATAATTCCTTTTTTTATGAACAGAATTCTTAATCTTGTTTATAAACGATTTACATTTTTCTGAAAATTATTTTAATTTAAAATAGAATATTATTACCAATACTTTAGACATACAAGAATATAGTTAAATATACTACTGAAGGTGATGATAGTTTTCAAAACTTAGCAACAGAGGATGATAAAAGCTGGAGAGTAAAAGATCTCAGAATAAAGAAACAAGGATGATAGAAAATGAACAAGAAGTATGATGTTAAATTATAGCCAAAATTATCCTAACTTTCATGCAATAAGAAAAATAAAACCTATTTCCAAAAAGCATAAAAATCTTAATCATAAACATACACTATAATAAAGTCTTTACGTATGTTATATGAGTACATCTATTATCTAAATCAATATCTATTAATTGACAGATAAAATTTAGGATGAATTTATATCTGTATCCCAGAATTGTGTAACTTGAGGTGTTTAACCATAAGGCAAAAAGAAGAGAAATGATAAGAAAAAAAATTATTTCACAGTTGACATTATACGTAACCAAATGATAAGGCTATCCATTAGATACGTATTAACTCAATGTGCATCTAACATATTTTATGCATCTTTTTCAAAGTTGAACAATGAAAGAGAGTGATCGGCTAAGCTCGGTTGAACCAGAATCAAAATCTTGAGTTGGCATATTATGCTAAAGTATATCTAAAACAAATCATATAGATTGCAGTGGTATAACAGGTTTGGAAAAAAACCGGTGGTAATGACTTCATTGTTTCTTTCTTTTTAAAAGCCAGGAGGCAAAACAAAACATTTCTACACAGAAATGTTATGTTTTGGAAGAAACACATGTTTGTATTATCTGGTCAACTATCTCATATAACTATAAGAAAGATGGTTAATCACGTAATCACACACGAAAACTACAAGAGTTTCTCTTTTTCTATGAACTCTGGTTACCTCAATATATGACGTTTTAGCATTATTTTGTGTAATTCACATAATTTTTCATTGAAATCTAAGTTATTGAAATGTTAATCAATTTTTTTTTCCCAAAAGATACTTCAATGGAAAAAATACACTTTTGGGGAAATTACATTTTTGTTAGAACACAAAAAATTCATTTTTTTAAAAATTATTACTAAAAAATAGAAAGATGAAAACTTATGAAAATTACTTAAAGCTTAAATTCCCGTTCTAAGAAAAAATAGACCTTAAAATACAAAATGATATTAAAACGCTTTTTTGGCAACATGAGAAATGTTTACGAATATGGAATCTACTTAATAATTTCATAATTTATTGCATAGCATTTTATCATCCTTCAATAACAACTATATATTTCTTTTTCTTTCTCTGGTGAGAGGAGAATCCCATTTACGGACGATGAGTTGGACTCGCTAACAGGTTCCGCAAATGAACCTTGTTAAAGTGTGTGCATGCGCCCTACCAACTAAACCTCCACCTCAGCCCCGAGAGGTGCCTTCGAGCTCGGGGGATCTAGAGTCCCCGTGTATCATCGCTGCACAGGAGGTTGTCCGTCATCCCCTCGCTCTCCAGCCTTTGTTTTCATCTCTTAGCAACAGATGATGATATAAGCTGGAAAGCAAAAGATCCCAGAATAAAAAACAAGGATGATAGAAAATGAACAAGAAGTATGATGTTAATTTATAGCCAAAATGATCCTAACTTTTAGGCAGTAAGAAAAATAAAACCGGACTCGGAGGTCTTGGTTTCCAGCTTTTCTTCCTTGTCTTTTTGTCTTTCTTTCACCTACTTGTCCCTGTCGCAGAAAAAATAATATGCTCCAGAGAATCTCGTTCTTCGCAGGCACTCGTGGTCTTTCTTTTTTCAAAGAGGTACGTCCAAAACGCACCGTGTCCGGTCAGGACTTGGGTGAGCCAATAGTTTAGCTCACCAAACCCCTTCCCGAACAACGTCCCAGTCACTCCGAATCAACCCTGAATAACAACTATATTAGAAAAGGTATAATCAACTTGTTGCCAGAGAATTCAATAGAATATTATTTATTCATGTAGAGAATATTTTTTATTGATGTTAAATCATTTTAAAAAAGTTAGACGTTATAATATAATATTTTTATGTTTTTATATTTCTAAACTTGTAATACACCATGCTATTTATACGTACACATTATTTTAATCCATCGTAGAGTAATAGAATGTCCTTATTTTGCTAACTAGCTATTCAGATTGTTGTGTTCTAAATATCGTAGTTTTATCAGCATATCTGACATATTGTACGCATTGCTTATTCAGAGTTGAATAATGAATGGCAGAGATCGGCGAATAATCCTCGGGTTTAACCGATGCCATAATCCTTGGTAGGAATATTTTTGATATCCAGTATCTCTTCCACAAAATCATTTATCTAGGTTCTACTTCAAGAACCTTTCTTTCGAAGTTGCAGATTTTATTTTATCCAATTTAACCTTATTTAAACTGAAGAGATGTGGAAAGGTTTTAATCTTTCTTAGCAACTACTAGTAGACCAGATCATCATGAGAAACCATTAAGTATACTGTTTCTCATGGAAGAGCAAAATTGTCCGGTACTTTGTTGCTATAACAAAAAGCATATTTCATTAATAAAACTACCTCTGACTGATCTTTCTACGAACAAAAACTAGTGTTCTGTTCTAGTTTGTGAGTACACATCAAGTAACTGGCATGTGGTTTTAATTTTTATTTGTGCAACTTTTGTATGATGAATTGTAATGAAAATATGAATAGAACTTTTTTCTTGCTGAGATACCGAATATCTTTTTAAACTTTAGTACCAAAGAAGTTGAAAGTTGTCTTATAAACTCGAACGTCTTCTCAATAAATCATTTGTCATGTAGTGCATTATATAAACAATTAAAAAAATTGAATAATACCTTATGAGAACAGAATACGAATTTGAAATTTATATTATTTAAACTAATATTTATCTTTATATAATGCCATGAAGAAGGTAAAACGATATTTAAAAAAAAAATAAAGTTTTACAAGTTTATAAGATGATACTGTGTTGTTAAAGCTAGACAATTTCATAATGCAGTTTTAAAAAGACATCTAAACTTAACACCAGTTTAAACGTTTAGAGATAATCTCGGTTGCATTAAGCTGTCATTCTCTTTTATATCCTACTTTTTTTTTTGACTTATGCTTCCTTTATTTAATTTTAAGTAACTCATAATACTTACTTAAATTTTCATTTTTCATTTTACCTTTATTATTGTTGTTGTAATTTCTATTACAATGTAACTAGACGACGGAAAAATTTATAACTCACTCGTAAACTGTAAAATCTTTAACAGTTATTTATTTTTATTTTATATTATAATAAATATTCTATTGCATTATAGTTATTATTATATTTTATTTTATAATATAACATTAATAGTTTTGCTATTTTCTGTTCTGGTTGATGACAGGTATATTATTTTATTCTACGGTCTTATGATACCAATTTTTCCAAGCAAAAGCAAAATAAGGAGATATTATATAGTCGTTAATGTTTCATAATGAAACCATAAGTATAATGTTATTGTTTGAACACGACATGTTTTTATAAGTATTAAAAGAATTTTATAAAATTTTCTTTTCTGATTTTCTTTGTAGGATTATTTCTTACATATGCTATATTTCAATCACCCAAACATACGATTCACGAATATATTTAAGCTAATTATACGTTTTTTTTGTTACATTTCTTTTCAGTAAATCAATTAATTTTCTATTAAAAATTATAACTGATTAGAAATTAAAGTACTGGACTTATTTATGATAAAAAATTTTATTTATTTTTACCTAAATAGTCTTATATCAAACCGATAGATTTTTTAGAATATAGTTATTCAACAAATGAAAGGTCTCTAAATCAAGTCCCTTTCATATTACCCAGTTTCAACAACAAAAAAAAAAAAATTCTCCCAGTTTACTTTTCTGACAAAAAGATGCTTCTCCAATCTCTGTTAACAACTACCTACCTATAGCTTTCATGACTTTACCTCAAAAGTTTCATTTCTCATGAAAGCATTTAACTATTTCCAATTGCTTCGAATTATAGCTTCTCGCCGCACCACTTTAACCAAAAAGAAGCATACGGTAATTAATGATGACCTTCTTTACTGGATATGGCATTCTGGTTTAGTTTAGAAATTTTCCTTTCTGAGGTTTTATTGCTAATTAATCCAACTTGGCCGGTTAAATAGTATCGACTTCAATGAAAGCCACACCATTTCAATAAAATATTCTTAACCATCTATTTCAATTAATGTAGGTGAAGGCTAGATTTCAGCTGTAAAACATATCAGATTTCATTACTTTTCAGACTCATTTCTTAGTTTGAATGCTAACCATTCAGCGAATATTTTAAAGTTTGATATAAACCATACAAGCCACGTTTTCTCTTTAATAATATATTCTCTTATAAGAAACCACGTTTAAAATACGTAATGAAAATCCTTTCTTTAAATTTAATTACTATAATTAACTCTTAGTATTATATATGTTTGTATTCTTATTACAATCTTGTTTAAAGTTTAAAGTTTTTAAATTTCCTAAAATATTTAATTTTTTATTTTTAGCAGGTACAGGCTAACGCCCAATTACAGCTGCTTAAGAAAGATCATATTTTTAGAATGTAGAAGTGCCAAGGTTGACTGAAATACAAATCTATGGCTTTTCGATTAAAAGAATCAAACTGTATTACTCCATTGTATAATATAAAATTAGCGGGTCTTCTTCAAAAGAGATTCATATTACCAGTTTAATCCTCAACGAGGATGCTGAGGTGGGAAAATATAACGTGGCCGATTTGGCTGAAAATAAAGAAACGACTAAAGAAAAAATAAAGTTCCCATTTCTTGCCAAATACTTATAAAATGATATGGATTTTTTTTATTATTTCAAACATATTATGTACACAATTTTGTTAACTATTATTAAACAGTGAAAAGAAAATTAATCTAAGCATTTTTGAATGGAAAATGTAAAAAAATAATAATTTTATCAATAAAAGCATATCAGTTTTTACTTCTTAGTAAGAAGAAGTTTTCCTTTGCTATAACTTTGATTACTTAAATATGCCGTTGAATTAGTTCTGGAAATAAAAAAAAAAAAATAAAAATAAAAATCATTCGCCATGTTTTTTAGTTTTGAGATTTATGAAAATCGACTTAATTGTTATTAATAGCTGCTAAATCAATTTGCAAAAAATTAGAATAATTTTTAGTTTATGAATAAAAAAACCTTTGCATACATCTAAATCGTAAAAACAAATTAAAAAGATGAATAAAAAACAAAATACGAGAAATACTAGATATAAAACATAAAAAGTACAAGAAAGAAACACAAATTATTATTCATGTTATGGAATCCAATAACCAAGTAAATTAAATTCAATGGAAATCCAGTAAACAATTTTATTACGATTGTTATTAATATTTGTGATTAACCACAGATTAATAATAATAATAATTTTTATTATTTATTAATTATTGAGTTATATTACAATCATGATAAAATTTTCTTTAAGCTAGAATAAGGTTTTTTTTGAGAAATTACATACAAACTATTTAATCTATAATTTTTATACAGTATTTTATAACATACAATTATATATTAAGTCGTTTTTACATATTTTGTTATTAGAATTAAATTTTCTCTTATGGTATAAAAATATTGTGTTTACAAAGAAAATTATTTCAATTTTAGTACTGAAATGAACATGAATATAAACTAATTTTGCATACAAATCAAATCTCTGTTTTCTAACAGCTGGCATAATAATAACAATATTAATAGTAATAATGATAATAATAATTATAATAATACATATATATTTACATACAAAGATACATATTGTGAAGTAATAATATAAATAGTTCGTTACGTCATTATTACTCTAGGTTTAATTGCTTTTAACATAGCAAATTATGCAATGACAGAATTAAATTTTATTAAATTAAATTAGCTGCCGGCATAATTGATATTTCATGATGTACAGTATGAAGTGATTTCAGTTGTATAAAATGTTAAAGTAAGTATTTCTAGCGAACAAATACACGATAATGTAAATTTAAAAACAATTATTTAAGTAAAATCCATTAAAAATAGAATAAAGATAAATAAATTTCTTAGAATTTTGTATTTATAAGAATTTAAAAATCCCTTTCGGCACGCCGGATAGTGGAAACAGATTTCACCGGTGCTAAGTAGGCGACAAAAAAATTTCCACCTTAAAGTTAAAAGAAACTTCAAATGTACACAATACGACACTGGTTGCATGCGAAAAAAGTTTCACATGCTTACTATACAACAAGCCCCATCTTCTTACAATTCCAACATAACTTTGGTCATCCCTTGCCGTAAAAGGTCATATTAAAAACTTTTCAAACAAAGATTTTAGGTAATGTTCAGAGGACTAATGACCACTTTAAACTGATTCGATACTGTGCCTATTAAAAAAGGTATGATATTTTTCGTCTTCGAAACTCCATTTTTTCCACCCTCTCGGCCAATGGTTGGTGATATCAAAAAAACTTTTCTTATATACGTTTTAGCTCCTTATTCAAAGAACAGTAGGAATTTTAAACGAATTCGATATTTTACTAAATAGGAAAGTTATAGCGATATTTTTTTTTTCGAAAATTCCTCCCATTTCCACCTTTATGGTCTGATTTTGCCCGTTAACGAACTCGACCGAGATTTTGAATCGTTATATTTATGTTTAAATTTTAAAGTGATTAGCGCAAAATTACGGCAGTTATCGTGTCCAAGAAAGCGAAATACATATATAAACATTTGAACTGACAGTGGTTTTGGGGCCTGACGAATGTAAACACGAAGATATGTCGACATTTTCCGGAATCGTGGTACCCATTACTACAGGTATCTTTCTTATGTAATCTACCTAAAAAAAAAGAGTGTATCTTTCAGTTAAAATAATTTTTTTGCAATAAGTTTATACATCTACTTATTTTTTTAATTATATTTTGGAATTCTAATTGTGGTTTTGTAAATAAATGAATAATGTTAACGAATGTTATTCACTTTTTCCGTTAGTTGTTAAATTAAACATTATTTTATTAAAAATATATTAAATTTATGATGGTGTTTGAATAATAACTTTCTAATGAGCTTTTACACTGAAAAGTTTTTAAAGAAATAAATTACTAAATTTTAGACAAGAACTTTGGCTAAATTAAACTAATAAATATTACACGCAAGGAAAATACTTGAGTGTAACCGGTTAAATTTATTAGTTTATTACTACTTATTAGGATATTTAGTCCCCTTTATTTTTAATAAATAATTTAAGAATTTATATCACGGAATAACTCTAGTGTATGTAGGAACATATAGTATTTTCATGAATATTTGCTAAATTGATATATGTACTCTAATATATAAAATGAATGAATAATTGCATACGAATTTTTTTGTGATTGTCGGTACTTAATCTATAAAATCTGCAAAACCAACTTTCTACTACTCTACAAAAATTTATTTGGATACTGCAAATTATAAAAAATGTAAATTTTTTATCCCCAAAAATTTGGATAAGTGAATATTTTGTTAAAAAATAAATTAAAATTTGTTTTTTTTATGATCAGCGATTATAGTAAATATAACTATAGCATTTACTATATGCATAGTAAATACTGGAACTAACATAAAAAATGGTAACTGTGACAAAAATTACGTTTCCAAAACGGCTTGAGAAATTTAAAAAAAATAAAAAAATGTTAGCATTCGGTCGTGGGTGTCTATTAGAGTTAATAACACGACATCGACTGAACCAGATATCGTTTGTAGATTTCTGTTTATGAAATATTTATTTTAATAAAATTAGAAATTTGGATTCCAAAGTGATGATGATGAAGAATTGTTGAGCATCATATCTAAGATACCGTGAAAAATTGCATAAGCGTTACCAAAGTTTTTTTTAAAATTTAAACATTAAAAAAAATATTTGTATAGTTATTAAAATAAATGTATACATATATCTTGCATACAAACATCAAAACTTAACAATAAACATCGCTTGAAGACATAGATACATTAAAATAAATACTACAAAATATTAAACGAATATTTCTTTAGTAGTTTTGAATTACAATTATGTTGACTTATGTAATTATATTACAATTTGTCATTCTGAAATGACAAAAAAACACACATTCTATATCTTGTTATAATTTTCATACGACACTATATATAAATTGAAAATGAGATTTAACTGTTTTTTGAAAGCTACTGTAAGTATGACTAAATAGAACACTTTAATTCCTAAACAATCACATAAGAATCTTTTATTATTTTCTACAAATTTGTATTTATTGATTTTTTTTAGTAAAAGTAGACGATTCTGTGTATCATGTATCAAATTGCAACCAGAAGTGCTCCATCCCATGATATTAATCACCTAATCAGTTACTTTTAAAAACATTTATTTACCTTTGTACATGAACCATGTAATAACTCCAAGGATATAACAGGATAACAAGGTAAAAAGAAGATCGCTTATTAGTGAAAAAAAGTAAACTTGATCCAAAATTGCTGCTGTGGACATAAATCGAAAATTATAAGTCAGTGGAAAAACATTAACATGACAATTCTTAAACGCTGACTTCTTGCTGATAGATAGAAAGCCAATCCGGCACAAAAGAAACAGATTTTAACATCAAAATGTCCTTATAGCGACTCTTGTGGGCCGAGCATATTTTAACTGACCACTGAAAGATGTTATGTTTTCCGATGAATGAAATTTTTATGTTCAGGGGCAAATTATTTTTACTTCCTTGTACGAAGTAAAGAAAGTATTTTGATCGCGAAAAATATAGGTTTCCTGATTTTAAGGGAAATATCCATTTTGACCATCCATGAATCCATTTTGAATAGTTTCGGTGTGACGTCTGTACGTACGTACGTATATATCTCGCATAATTAAAAAACAATTAGTCGTCGAATGTTGAAATTTTGGATTAAGAACTGTAGTAAAATCTAGTTGTCGACCTCCCCTTTTAAAATCCAGTAAATTTGGATTATTGAATTTTTCTTAACTGCGTAATTAGCCCTCATTGACAGCTTTTCAACGATATAACATAAATGGTACTCATTTTCACTGGTTCCAGAGTAATAACCAAATAAATTTTTAATTAATGAAATATTTGGATCTTACAAGGGGAAGACGCAACGGTTCCAATTAGACTTCATCTCCTTTTTTTTAACTTTTTTTTAGTTAAATATATTGATTTATTATAATTTATTAACTTCTCATTGTGAAAAAACTTTTACGATAAATAATAATTCAATAATAACAATAAAAAAAGAAAAAATATCAGAAGTTATTAACAAAATAAAATTGTATGTACTATTCATTTAAAAAAAATTTGAATATGTAATTTAATAGGCGTACAAGGAAGTCATGTTGTGCCAACATCAGATTTTTTGTTATACTGAAAAACAAACTTAACATAAGTATTATAATTAGAATACTGTGGGAAACATAATGACAAAAACCTTCTATATAGTTTCTGGAATCCATTAAACTTAAATTGACAAGGAATTATTCTGTTTTAAAAATACGCTTTTACTTAAAATAAAACCAATTAAATACTATGAAAGTTTAAATAAATAACATTAGCATATATCTTCTACTTTCTTTTTCTCTACTCATTAAAGGCAAGAAAGGTAAGGTAAGGTAAGTTGGTTTCTGTTTTGTTACTTAAATGTAATGGTGCTTCTGGATTAATTTTGTTTAAATAATTATTTTGTCTAGGATTTTTATGATTTTCAAGCGTTATTATTGAACTTTCATTATCTTTTCTAACTAATTATCATTTTAAATTCCAAAAAATAGATTTTTGCTGTAAATGTAAAGAAACGTTTTCTTTCATAGGTTCATTACAAACATTTTCAAGTACTGATTATTATTATTATTACAATTACACAAATTTTTTGTTTTTGTCTTCAGTCATTTGACTTGTTTGATGCAGCTGTCCAAGATTCCCTATCTAGTGCTAGTTCTTTCATTCGGTATACCCCCTACATCCTACATCCCTAACAATTGTTTTATATATTCCAAAAGTTGTCTGCCTGCATATTATTTTCCTTCTACCTGTACCTCTAATATTAAAGCAAATATTCCAGGATGCCTTAGTATGTGATCTGTAAGTCTGTCTCTTCTTTTAATTATATTTTCCCTAATGCTTCTTTCTTAATCGATTTGCCGCAACACCTCTTCATTTGTACTTTATCCACTCATCTAATTTTTAACACTCCTATAGCACCACATTTCAAAAGCTTCTAATCTTTTCTTCTCAGGTACTCCGATCGTCCAAGTTTCACTTCCATATAAAGCTACGCTCCAAACATAAACTTTTAAAAATGTTTTCCTGACGTTTAAGTTAATTTTTGATGTAAACATATTTCTGACTGAAGGATCGTTTCGCCTGTGATATTTGGCATTTTAATCGCTCCTGCTTCGTCCATCATTAGTAATTCTACTTCCCAAATAACGAAATTCTTATAACTCCGTAATCTTTTCTCTTCCTATTTTTACATTTAGTAGTCTATCTTCATTATTTCTACTACATTTCACAAATAAATAGTTTTATCAATTTTTTAATTCAAGTAAGTCAAATGAATGATCTCATCATGACGGGAAAAATAACTTTTTAATAATTGTGGAAAAAAATATAATATTCCATAAAACTGCTAAAATTCGAGTTAAAATAAATTATATTAACTTAGCGTAAGTAGAAGTTAGATAAAATTGTTAGTAATTAATTAATAAATGAGAGAATAATAATAATTTTAATAATAAGAATGTTCGTTTGGGAAAATCTAATTAAAATTTTCATTAATATCTGGTTTAAAGTTGATTTTGTTGAATATATTAAAATTTTATTTTTTTAACCTTAGAAATCAGCGACTGTTTAACTATAATCATTAAACTTACCTACAGAAAAACATAACAAATTTATTTAATATTTTTATTTATACAAATATTATATGGGTTAATAGCGCTAACTATAAACAGATTTCATTATTAGTAAGTAGAGTTAACATTAAGGGAAAGTTTAGTCTTATTAAAAATATTAATAATTTTATAAATAATAAAACAACTTAGAAAAAATGAGTAAAAGTAAATTTAATATTTTTAAATATTTTACAAATTACAGTAAAAAGCAAAAAGATCTAATACAGCATTCCTGAAGGAACTTCATATTTTAAAAGATGGAGGAATGGAGGGCATCATGCCAAGAAACAATGCTTTAATTAAGAATAAAGTACAAAAATTCACTATGAGATATAAAATCACTGAAAATTACTGTTAAGAAAATAAAATAACGATCTAATTATAAAGAAGAAATACACTAAATTTTTATTCATCAAATTATGTATTTCAGTTATTTAATTTAAATTATTGATTTAACAAATGCATAATTTAGAGTTGTTACGTAGGATATATACATAAACGAAATTACTTGATTTAGCATTCACAGTTCAAATTTAGCTAACTAAAATGATTTACTCAGCAACTTCATAAACGGATTCGATAAGAATCATTCACCAAGACAGACGCCTGATGAAATAATTTAGTTAGATCTAAATTCAATGCAATTACACAGTTCACAACTTTGAATTTCTATAATGAAACAGCTAAACAAAGTAAATAATATTAATTCAGATGTTAACAACATAACCAAAAGCATCAGAGAGTCTAATTCTATATACAAGGCTATTCATATCTATTACTAGCATTCACTAGATGTGTATTTATTTCGCTTCTCATTAGATATTAACAATTCTTGTTTTGGTAACAAAAATTGGCGCTAAAGTCAATTGTGTATATAATTATCCATGAATATTTTCATAAAATTGTTTCTTTAGAACGTCAAAGTTTTAAAAATATAATTTTACTTGGCTAAAAGTGAATATATAACAAAGTTATATCGACGAAGCCTTCTAAAGTAGGTTTATGTGCATGATAAGCCATCTTCATGGTAAATTAAATTAGATATAATTTCAAACATAAACTTACATATTCACACTACCAAATGAATAGATTTTTTATGCTGAATAATTTACTTATACTAAAGATAAAAAAACGTACGAAGTCAAAGATAAGTTGATAAGTTGAAGTCAAAGAAATATTTTATTTTTGTTTTTAAATTTATCTTTAAGTTTATAATGCATTTAAATTTTTGTTAGAGGTTTTATTCTTAATGATTTATATTATATTTTCAGTAGTTAGTTTCTTAAAAATTATTTTTTTAATTTAAGTTATATTTTTTAGAACTAAAAACTGTGCCAGCATTTTCGGTTATATATCAGGTTCAAGTTAATTTTTTTAGGGTTTAGTTTAATTGCATTTCTAATAATTTGTAGTTAGGTGAAATTTATATATTTTTTCCTTTTTCTAGTTAAATCTGGATTTAAACCAGGATTAAATATCCGTTATACAAAATAAATTTTATTTCACTAAGGTAGTATATTTTTTTAATAGAAATTTAATAGATCTGGCGATTTAAACATTTTTTTAAACCTGTGATTTAAATGATAATCCACGATTTTTTGTACCTTTAATTTCTTGTACATCCCTGTCGTAGAATGTAGTAAGAACGTTATTCTCTTTTTCTTTTTTTAGATTTATGTTAGGTCAAAATTAGTTATTTTAGTTTATTATACTTTACTTTAATTTTGGTTTTTGGATTTTTTATTTTGATTATTATTTGAATTTGAATTTAATAGTATTTTTTTCTAATTGAACTTTTGAATTTGCTCTTAATTGTGTACATATCGCCTGTCACTCTCATAAATTGAGATTAGTCGTAACATTGTAATTGTACCGGGAATTGTATCTAGAAATGACTTTTGGGTTTTATTTATTTATAATAAATAAGTTTACTATTCAATTCAGTTGAGAACACGTTAGGAAGTAAATGAACATTTAGCTGGTATTTTTATGAGTGTTTGTTTATACTTTGAGGTTTAATTTATCTTTAATGGGTGAAGATATTTTTATAAGTAAAAAGATTAATTCTCGTTCATACCTCATAAATTAAGCTTATCTATTTTTGTATAAAACTTAATAACTTAATGTGGATGAACTATGAAAATGACGACATCAAAGGGGAATAAAAAATGAAGAAGTGACATTAAAATGTAAATAGAAATAATAACGGAGAATTACCAATGAAATTAGTGAACAATAATAAAATCACTCAAAATCTTTTTTAAAAGTAAGTAATCCAAAATGCATATAATCAATATAGATATACGTAATCAATTTAGGATCATAGTAACTTCCTCTCGTCGAGGATCAAAGTACTGTCCAAGCCATCAAAAACCAAATAATCTATATTGCAAACATCAGTTTTTTGACAGTGGGAACTTTGCTACCAAACATTCAAATCCCAAACCGGAGGATCCATTTTTACAGATTGGCAGACCGATTCAGCATCATGGTCCCAGGACTACAGACTTATATAATATAAGATATATTAGGAGGTTATATGGTGATCTAAATTCAATGCCTTTTATAAAATCATTAGTTGGAATTTCTGTGATAAGAAGTCGAAACAAGATATTACTACACGACCAAAAGCTACAAAATTTCGAATTATATAAAGACCAGACTATTATAATTTTACACATAGAACACAGATATTTTGCGTGAAAAACAGGTTACATCAGCAAGACTGTTAAGTTCACCCACCTACCATAACCATCCCCCTGCTCACAATGCATATAAGGTAACTATGTCACTGCTGGAACAGGCACTGAAGTGAGAAAAAATCCCCTAAAGCCATTATAAATAACAGCTTAGGAGTGAGCGGATGATATACCGATTTTTATGACTGTCATGAATAAACATATCTACTACTATGTTTATTTAAAAATATAATGCCACAATTTTTAAAAATCCAATTCCTTAACGATAGATAGAAAGAACGGTGGGTAGCAGTAATGTAGCACGGGAACTTTGTCGTCCTCTTGTAGAAAAGACCGTAGTCCCGGCGAGAATGCTTCTTTGGGTGTTCTCGTTTAAGGCAAAAACATAAAGACCGAGTCCTTGCTCCTATGGTGGGGGAACAGGAACGACATAGTCGGCCCTGGTAACCCTACTCTGGGAGTTAGAGGCAGGCATTAGTAGATAATATCCAGCCGGCTAATAAAAGGACACTCCCCCGGATTGTATTATGCTTCAGTGTGGAATCCGATTCGGGGATGAGAGGGAAAAAAACATATCCAGGCTACTTTGGAAAAATGAATATTGAAGCAGTTCTGTCCTCTTACAAGGCCATTTATTTTTTCTGTACCTCAAGCCACGCCCCTTTTCATAGATTGGCTGGAAATAGAACTCTCCAAGTTAGACCAGTCTATGAAAAATACGCCTAGTAGTGCAATGTACAACAGAATCGAAACTGAGTTTAGTTCCACGTCTTGATAAGTGCTGCGGGGTTGCTTTCGTATAGATGCTTTAACACACATCAATAATACTAGTTCCATATAAAAAATGTATAAGAACACAACGAAAAAGTAATTGAGATGAATGTGTAGAACTCACACAACTGAGGGAGAAAACTAAATTTCAGCTTTAATTCTAAATATATCAAATAGTGTTTGTGACATAAAATATATATCTTATACAACGACGATATAGGAATATTTTTTCTTTTCAACTCAATCCCGCTTTGGCTATCTTTACGTGAAGCACATCCTAATGATAAATATCGAAATATGCTCTTTGGTATTATTTAAGATCTTTAGGCATCAGTTACAAAGTAGGGTTGTTCAAAGTAATTAGATAATATAGTCAAATATAAATAAGCAAATGTGTTGCGCGTGTATGTGTGTGTGTGCACTTGTGAGCGAGCGTGTGTATATGTACGCTTGCGCGCGTGTGTGATCATACCCTTACTGATTCACTTGTCACTAATTTTCCGTTTTGTAATAACAAACAATCTGAAATTTGTCACGGTCAATTATTCCCAAGGGTAAATTAATTAATTTTTTTAAAGGGATAGTAAATAAGATAGTAAATTATTTCAATTAATAACCACTACCGTAGAATTATACGTATTTGCTTTACAAACGATTGTGTATCATACGTTGGATTTCAAGTATTGCAAACATTTAACTCAGTATTGAATGAAGTACTCCTGAGTTACGAAATCCGTATGTTATAAAAATTTAACTCCTAATCAAATAACTCATAACCGATTATCCCATTTCCTAAATAGCTAAAAGTTGACATTTTTTATGGTATGGTGTTATGAAACATAAAATATTTTCCTTTAAAAAGTATTTTATTAAACTTTGATTATTTATACGTGGCACTTAAGGGATTAGAAAAGGGAATTTCAGATTTTCTACTTGTAAATAAAAACTGCAGCTAAAATATTAAAAACACCATACACTATTAATATTGTTCAGTAATGAATTTATTTCATTCAATATATTTAAATGAAGGTAAATAACAATGTCTTTAAACAATCTGTGAGTATATATATAATTGAATCAAAGAATAATTATAAACTAAATAAAATTTGAAGAAAATATTTGGTTGTAACAAATAGGAAATTCTTTAATCCATTAAAGCAGGTAGGAAGTTACAAAGTAATTTATTTCCGTCTCTTTTAAACATTGATAAAAAAATAATTATTAATAAATACACACTCACACACACACACACACACACACATATATATATATATATTAAAATACTAATGATTTAAAAGAAAGTAAATGAAACAATATAAAAACAATTAAAACAGTTTCATGAAACAGAAAGTTTTAAGTAAGGGGTGTGAAAACCAGCGTGCAGGAGACAACCACGATAGAAAACAAAGTCCAACTTGACATTTGGACATTTCATTTGCGTTTTAATTTAAATAATATTTAACAGGATGAAAGTCTAATAATAAATAGTTTTAAAGTTACACTACTTAAAGGATGAAATTAAAATTTTCTTATCTTTATTATATTTAAAGACAGGATATTATTTCATTTTTTATATAAGTTTATATAATAATATTAAAGCGTTAAAACATTTCAATTTTCAATCTGATAAATTTAATTATAGTTATTTTTTTTTATAAATGTTAAAAATAGGGTATCTTAATTCAGTGAAAAATAAATTTCGTGAATTACAAAATCGAGTAATTATTACGAGAAAAATTATTGTATTGTAGTTTTAATTAAAAATTTTAATCACATAATGATATTTAATTAAAATAGTTTAAAACAAACATTACAAATATTAATAATGCAAAGTTGAATTATTCGGTAACTAAGTAGCAACAACTTATTAAATAAAACCTTCTCAGGAAAAATCCTTTAAGAAGAAAGATTATTTTAAAAATTAATTCAAGGAAAACTATATTGCATATTAAACTGAACTGGATAGATAATATCATATTTGTAAATTTTCACAGTTTTTAAAATGCGTTTTTCTTTTAATATTGATTTAAGTAATTTTATAAAATCAAGAACTATTTCTGAAATACCTTTAACAAACTGGTCGTAATAATTAATTACTCAATATTGTTTGGTAAATTCATTGCATGAATAATCTAATTTATAATAAGCCTCCATTATTGTAGGAGATAGTAAAACATTTCAAATAATTTTAGATATAGGTGCATGAATCTTTTTTTTTCACTCTTTCTTTAGTTATATACTGTTATCTATAATAATATTATTATCAGTATCGTTCATTCTCTTCTAGGTACTGGTTGAAATTATTGTGGTTAATAAACGGTTAGCTGTTACTGACAAGTTATGTTTTCCATCGTCGTGCAACCAGAAGTTATTGGTTGCAGACAGACAAGTAAAACGTTCAATTAAAACGTTTTTACACAACTACTAATTAAAAAAATGATTATTATTTTTAAAAAAACTTCGAAAAATTTAAACTTAAACAAAAATATTTCGTAAAAATAGAAGAATGGAATAAATAGAATAGGTAGAAGAAAAAAAATATGAATAATGGAATAAAAAGGTAAACGAATAGAATAGAAGAAAGAAGCAGATAATACGCCTTGAGGAAGTGTATAGAGTTTCTATCTTAATTGATAATATCCCTGCAAAATGAACTTACAATCATGTATAATTGCAGTCAAAGATTTGCAAATTTGCTCAATTTCAGCTGTGTAATATCCGAGAATAATACCAATTTTACAATATAAATTTTCATATTGCAATGTCAAAGAAGGTACATAATCAACCAGGATAATGGAATCATTATATCATAATCTGGTTTATCTTGACAAGAGAAAATCATGATTTGATGAGCTCCATCAATAATCAGCAAAATATGGTAGCTGACGGATATTGTAGTAGCTACAAAGTGACACATGTATTCCGATATTATTGGATGGAAAATAAATATGTCAGAAAGTTCTGTTACAAAATTATAACATACACTGAAAAATGGTAATGTAATGTCATCTTCGTAGTACAAAGCTCATAAATAATTAGCGTTGTTCTATTGAGATTGACCGTACATATAAATTCTTTGCACACACAAATCTATTTATTGCCAATTGAGCTATCATTTGATAAAGGTATATCAAATTTTTTACAGAGTACGTAGTTCGAAGTCAATTATATCAATATACTTACAACTTTAATTAAAACAGATGCCATAAAGTCGTAAAATATTCACAAACTTCAAAGGTTAACTTTTAACAATAATCTCCTACAAAACATCTTGAGGTTAGTTCTTTTTACATATTAATGGTGAGCCCCAGTTATTATCCCCTTGTTGCCAGAGAAAAGGATTCTCTATTCTTACTTTAATTGTTAATTTAGGATTACACCCATCCTACGCATCCACTAAAGTACTTGTAGTCGGTAAAAAGTTTTTATAAATGGAAAAAGAATAAACAATTCGTTCTCCTAGCTTAGAAATTAACAGCAAAAAGGTAATCCAGCCAAAAATTCATCAACGCTCAATGTTTACGCTTACTTTTTCGATCATAACTCTAACTAATAATTATAGCGGATATACCACATCAATTAGTACAGATTGGGCGCAGGATAGTCTTGTAAATTAAGATCTTGTTTGATAATGTGAGGCCTGAGTTCCTCCGTAGCAGTCAATGAAGTTCCCTGTACCTTGCATTTAGCTGTTTCCTCTTCATTCTCACGTGACACTGTCAGGTCAAATGCAGATCCAGGTGAAGTCCCAGATACCGCACAGTCTCCGTTTGCGGGATCAAAACACCATCGAAGTACACACCGGGACAGTCACCTCTCCGCATGGCAAAAGTTGACGTGCCTCGACTTACCCTGATTAACCATAATCCTCCACTTTTTCTGCCACACGCACACACGATCCAGAGCCACTCTCTCTTTCTATATATATATATATATATATATATATATATATATATATATATAATTATTAAAATATATTTAATGCTAAACGGTGTATTTATAAATGTTAAAAATATATATATTTTTTAATTTAAAATCTCCGAATTATGTTGGTTTTATACATCACTTCACTGAATAACCGTCAGCATCATAAAAATTATATTTTTTTTTGTTACAAAAAAAATTGTTTTCTTTCTTAGAATTTTTAGTAATGTTAATAAATATTTTTACAATTAATGAGTTTTCAGGAATGAAATTTTATTCATTAAGGATTGTAATTCTCGGTAGTTATAGTAATTTAATTTTTTGAAAATATTATTACAAATCTTAATTAGTAACAACTTAAATTTTAATGAAAAAAATGAAGAAAAAAAAATAATCAAATTCATGCACGAAGAACGTATATCATTTTGCACATTAACTGTAAGTTTAATAATCCTTATATTGCGTAAAAAATTATAAGATCAGAAAGCACAGAGCTATTATAGAAATGAACGTTGAAGTTTAGGGATGGTGAAGTTAGTATTAGTGAGAAATTTGGCAATATTCCAAACATAAAGGATAGAGGGAGAGAAATGAAGGTTGCTAAGAGGACTTGAGGGTCTTAGGTCAACTTTAGGGCAAGTGCTTACAAAGCTGTACTGGCTGAGTCAGATAATTGTGTAGTAACTACAATTAAATTACGTTATGTTATTAATAATTGTTACATTGATCCTTCTGAATAATTGTAAACAGGAATTCAGTATTGTCCATAACAGAAATAATATATACAATAATAAAAAAAAGTATTTTTTGTAGGAATTAATAAATAGAAAATATGATTTTAAAACAAAAAAAAAACTAATATCAACAAATATGTTAATTTTTTTTTAATTTTCTCTAATTTAGTCTGTACATGTAGACCGTATGTGGTTACGTAAACACAAGTGGAATTCTAGATTAATACCTTCTGTTAAACTAAGACTTAATATCAAGCCCAACATTTTTTGTTTGTTTGGTTTTCGTTGACTATATAAAACATGTAGTTAGGTATCAAATTATGGATGGTAAAAGGAAACTATTATTAAGTTTAATTGAAGGAAAATTGGAAGTAGTTTTATGTTCGGAAAATATAAATGATGATTTTTTTTTATAAAATACGATGCAATTTTGTTATGTTGTATATAGTGGATAATGAAGAGTAAAAATATTAAATTCATTACTGGTTCACTTAAGAATAAATTTATTAGTAAATAAATTTATACATTAAAAAAAAAAAACGGGAAAAATCAGTATTTACCTAATAAATAAATACAAATTTTTAATGTTCTAAAATGAAAGCTTCTAAAACAATACAAAAATATATTTACAGTTAATTATACTTTTATTATATACGTTAATCATACTATACGTTAATTATACTACTAGATGTCAGTCAGGCTTTTGACAATGTTTGGCATGTAGGGTTGCTCTACATGCAGTAACAAATTTTTACCGCATGTTTTCTATGTGGTAGTAACATCTTACCTAGAATACAGGTGCTTTCAAGTTAAACATGAAGATACTTTGACGGATTTGTTCCTTATCAGGAGTACCTCAAGGAAGCGTTCTCGGACCCATCTTGTATGTTCTGTTTACGGCTGACTTGCCAGTTATGGCAGATACCACAGTTGCAAAATTTGCTGACGATACTGCAATACTTGCTGTCTACGAAAATCCGACTACTGCGTCTCGTTTTATTCAAGATTATATCACTCTCCTCGATTTTGAATTATATGTTGGAAAATAAAAATAAACGATACAAAATCAAAGCACGTCACGTTCACCCTTCGTAAGGAACACTGGTCTTCTGTTTCTATCTTCAATGTTCCGATTCCAAGATCTCAAGACTGTAAATATTTGGGTTTTCATCTTGATCGATGACTTACTTGGGGGAAACATATCACTTCTAAGCGGAAACAGTTGGGGATCTCAAGTTTAAACACATGTACTGGCCTGTTGGACATAAATCTCGGCTTTCAGCAGAAAGTAAATTATTGATTTACAAATTTGTTTTTAAGCCTGTCTGGACTTACGGGCTTGAATTGTGGGTACAGCGTGCAACTCCTGTATTGACATACTTGAACCGTTTCAAACAAAAACACTGAGGAAAATGCTCAACATGCTCTCGTACATAAATAATAGCCTTATAATGACCTTAAGTTGCGAACCGTTTGGCAAGTAATCTCTCTGGTCAGCTTACGGTATCAAAATTGTTTGGATCAGCACCCGAATTATTTGGCAGTCAATTTGTTAGATAATGCGATCAGTGATTTTTCAAGATTGCTGAGGAACAACATTCTTGGTTTGCCTTATTGCTTCAATTAGTGACTTTATGGTCTCGCCGTACGGAGTGCTCATCTATTCCATTATTGAGTCACAAGCCCCTGGGTCTGTGGCAACTCAATACTTATTCAAATACATCTCATTTACTTATTGTTCTATGTATATATACAGATTTGTAAATTCGCTGTGTAGTTATAATAAAAATATATATATATACTTTAAAATATGTCCTATACCAAAAGTAATTTTTGAACCAAATCCATTGAAGTTATTTATAGACAAATATAGTAAATCTGCATTTATTGGAGCAATTTTAAAAATGTAATTATTTTAGGGATAATTCTAATGAAAAAAATAAATAAGAAAACTTATAACGTGAAACCAGTTTTTTTAAAAAGAAAAGAATACATGATTCTACAAAAAAAAAATATATTTTATCATTCAATAATCAAATTATTTGGTAAAGAACTGGATCAAAACACAAAAGTAAAAATAAAATTTCTTTTAACTTTATAAAAGTAATGCTTATATAATACTACCATCTGTATATAAATGGATATTAGAAAAACACGAGTATATTTTTATATAATTTTGACTTTACTTATTAAATGCAAAAAATTCAAAATAATAAACTTTGAATGTACATAATAAAATTTGTTATTTGCCTCGGTGTTGTAAAGTTTATGAAAATAACAATCTACTTGATAATACATAAAACGCTGTTGTTGTAACAAAGTACAAGAGTATAAAATCTCTTATATCTAAATTCGGAATAACTCTTGATAAATATCTATTGTTATCTGTCTACCTTTTACATATACTAGAAGTAATTTATCTAATTCAGTGATTTTACATGATATTGTTATAATATATATTTTTATGCGTTACTGCTTTCCTTAAAACTGTGTTAACACAATATACAATATTGTAAAATAAAATCATATAAAAACAACAACATCCATAAAAAAAAGAGCTTCATAATTTAGTTAATTCATGTGATAACATTTAAACTGCCCGGCAATCTCATATATATGAAAGGCAGGAACGCTGTCAAAAGTTATGATTTATATCTTGAATTTATCATAGATAGATCTTGTTAGATACGTACAAAGCTTTTTTTTCATCTTTTTTTCTCCCTACACCCCTGCACTGGATCAACAGTGAAGTATGGCTAAGCGCAGTTTCAATCCTTGAAACTTAAACGAGGGTCGCCGGTTGGATCTCTTTTTTGATTTGGCCCACTCTAACGGGGGTACATCATTTCTGGCTTTCCCCAACGGTTCGGGTCTTTTCTATGCCCACTCTACTGGGCGTACACCATGACAGACTTCCCCTCACTGGTTCGGGACTTTTCCTTAATCGTCCACTCATGTGAGGGGGATTTTTTATTTTCCAGTAATCCCCACCGATCGCAACGATCTACCGAGAACTCAGAAGAAGAGTGATTCTAGAGTCGTCCTATTTCACCGCCGCCGATCAATCCAAGCAAGCCCAGACGAACGGCGACTCCATGAGGGGCTATCATTCACCCCCTAACCAACACCTCAACGCATTGCAAAATGCCGGAAATAAAATCTGCTACCTTCTCGAAACACAGTGGAAACTTAAAAGTTGTATAAATATATCGTGTTATTTATTATTTACTAAAGTATACAATGATTCTCAGTGATTATTACAGTTGAAATATTTTTAATTCTTGTAATTTTACTTCAAACTAATGGGATCCTTGTATAATGAACTAAATTTAGTGTATAGCCTCTAGTTCTGTTTGAAGTTATAAATAGAAGATATATGAAATAGATAAACTTCATAGAATGGCAAAGGATTGAGTTTATGTAAGGTATGATATAGTACACCTGGTAAACTTATAAGAAGAGACTGAGTAAATATCTTGATTGAAAAAACAAAGACGTGAAATAAGAGAAGAGTTGCATAGGTGTGGTTAAAAGCGCATCGGTTTGATATGATTGTAGCTCAGAAAATGTATATATATTTGTATATGACGCTTAAAATAAGGGATAACAATTTTTTCTTGTTGAAGTAACTAGATAAAGTCCTAGCTGTTACCACTGTTTGTTAATAGCTTTTTACGCTGACAAATCTTATGTACAAATTAATTTATAATTTCTTCTGGATGAAAATAAATATTGATGGAGAATGCTATAATATACGATTCGATTGAAGAAGGTGATGATGAATAATAGAAGAAGGAAAATGAAGAAATAATTGTTTCTTAATAAATAATAGGGTTTTTTGAAATTGACATTTGATAAGTTATTAACAATTAACTTTCCCATTGAATTAAAATTAATTTTTTTTTGCACTCACTATAATGCTAGTAACAGATATTTGATTAAACTGTATATAATAAAATGACAACTTTTGTGAACGGGTGAATGTAGCATTTCCGCCTTTAATCGTGAGGGCTCAAAATTAGAAGCCGGTCAGACTTGATTATTTTCACAGTTTACAAAAAAAAGGAGTAACGTACCTAAGTGTCAGTTTGCAATTTTACAAGTTAAATAATTACATTTAATTAAAAACTTTTCAAAAGTCATCTCCTCTCCGCTGTATCGCAGGAGAATAATATAATAGTATCGTTTAGTTTAATGCTTCTGCCCTTTCCAAAGTTAAAATATGTTATTTTGCATGAGTCCGTTTTTTACAAGCACTTGTATGACATTTATACTGAAATAATTGCTGTCAAAGTTCAGTTGAGAATGAAGAGTGCTTTACTTGTAAACACGATATTATTTACTCACCTAACACCATATTATTTGATGCTTGTGTCAAGCTAGTAAAAAAAATAAAAAAAATTTGTTTGCAAAACAATACATTTACGTGCAGAAATCGCAAAAACTAATTATGATTTCAGTTTTAAAATAATACAGATAAAAAAATGTAATTTTTTTTTATTGCATGTACTCTTTAAAACTTGAAATTGTCGCCTTTCAAGAATGTTGAATAATTTTTACTAACTTTTTGATCTCTGTTAGTATTCCTTGCAAAACTATATTATCAGTATTTTATAAACAAATAAATTTATTTGTTAAACTCGGATTAATCAGGACATTTCTGCACCTTTCTAGAAAAACTATCTTCCATTTTTAGCTTAAGTACTCACTAACTTTTATTAATTTAACAGAAAAAGTACTGATAAAATACCCTTTTCATAAACTGTATTTGTCTAGACTAACACACCTTATTCCTGGTTTATTTAAAAACTACTTTTACCTAATTTTAAAAACTAACTTTTCGTAAATTTATTATTTTTATTTCTTAATTTTGTTTACATTAGATTTGCTATAAACCATACAAGTTGTCAAACTGTTCCTTTTTTTAAAAAAAATAACAGATTTTTTCTTTAAAAAAAACGAGCATATATATATATATATATATATATAAATCAAAAGAAACTTTGCAGATAGCTAGAAGAATAAATGTAGTTTTTTACCCAGTTACACGTTGAGTTTCATTTATCTTTAGTTTGTTATTCAAAGACGTGGTAATGAAGATTTTATATTATAAAACTCCATCGTTGAAGGTAATTAAAAACATATCATATAAAATGTATAAAATTATGGTGGAAAATAATGAATAGACAAGTTTAATAATTTTAATGAAAACTTCTGTTCAAAAATTATTTATTATTATTATTTTCTCAGTTATATCATTGTTTTAACTCAGTTATTTGAGAGTTGATTTCTATTAAATGAGAATTAGTACAATACTTCATTATATAATTTTTTTATATTAAAATGTAATTACGTAAATCATATTATTTATGTGTAATTACTAATAACAAAATTTACCAGCTAGTAATACTTTACCACCAGTTTTGTGCAATAAATTCTGTATATATATGTATGTGTGTATATATATATATATATATATATATATACCCATATATTTTAACAAGATCGATATAACGGACCTGAGTAACGGATTCCTATCAATTAAGAAGAATAATAGTACAAAATATAATAATGGCAGAAATCCAGAAAGGGGCTAAAAGAAACCCTTTCAATAAAGGTAACACATCCGTTTAGTAATCGTTTTTTTTAATACTGCCTACTGTCACAATTAACAGATGTTGTTCCGTGAGAAGAGTTACCGGACCAGGGTAGGAATATATGGGAATAAAAGTGCTCGGTCGATCGTTCTCTCGCTCAACTGCGGTCTGGTCCTGCAAATAAAGAAGATAGAACTATAAATACTTCGGGGAAGACCAGTTGACAGTCAATCTAAGCGAGACGTGTTGATGTGAGTCTACGAGAGTTATACGATAGAGTTATTATGCGAATTCCACGCGATTAAGTTGACAACACAAGCAATTCCAATACACGAAAACAAGAAATGGTTTGGTGAGTGACTGTAAGAATTTAAATGAAAGAGATAACGTACCAGATTTCATTCATAAAATGTTAGGGTAATTTTATTAGTGAATAGAAAGATATTTGCAGTGAAAGAACTTTATATTTTTCTTATATATTGTACTATTGTTGTTAATACAAGTCTAGTGTCTAATAAGACGAGCGGTCATGCTAATGTCTTTTGACATTGGAACTGAATTCAGCTTTTAATTATTTGTCTACCTGTGAATAAATCCTGAGGATTACGTTAAATTCTGTTTGGTATGTAATCGCTGTCTGTTATTATTATTTTATTATTATTACTATTATAATTTTTGTTGTGATTATCATTTGTTTATTATTGACATTATTATTATTATTTGCTGTTGACGTTATTGCGATTATTATTATTAGAGATTTGCCTTCTTTTTATTATGTACTTTAACTAATAAATTGAAATTGTATAAATATTTTCAATCTCTCAATATCCTGATCGAGTCGCGACACGCGACAATATATATAAAGGAGAAAAATAAACTGAATTTTATCTTCCAGGATATGAAAATTATTCGTTTGTAAATTATATCAGGATTTCTTACTAGAAGGTTTTATTTCTATTTAAATAAATTATTAAGACGTTTTTATTGTTTTATAACGATAGATGCATATTATAACTAGAAATTTTATGGTGAAAGTTGTAAGTTAATTTTATTCAGAATTACGGTATGAACCTGAAAATTAAAATGACTGAACAAACTAGTAGTGACAGACAGTTGAAGAGTAAATACAGATGTTATAAAGCTTATGGGTTAATTTTCTACGATGCCAGTAATAATCAACATATAATATTTTATTTACTCGCTGAATTTCAAATTAATTAATATAGTTTTATTATTCATGATAGTTCAAAATTTTTTTGATGATCCTATTATTAATATTTAATTACTCTTAAGTTACATATATATTTTCTTAAAAATTGTCAGGAATAAGATCAGTTGGTTATCATTAAAAAAGTAAATTACTGATTTAAATTATCACAAGCTGTAATGGTAATTTGTTTATTTTTAATTAGTTATTTGACGGGTTTAAAATGCTTTTCCATTTATTTCTATTCTGAGCATATAATTTAAGGTTAACCTAAACTACTTACTGTTGCAGAAAATCTTTCGGTAAGTGTTTTAAATAGTATTCTATAAATTTTATCAACATACTTATTCTCTTAGTGTTGTTTACTTTTATTTATAATTACTTTAATAATTTTCGATTTTTAAACCACGGTACACTAATATTCTTCCTAGATTAATCCTAACATGTTTTTCTCAAATTTATTTTTGTTGCGTGGCACTACACTGGAAATCCCACGTACATTGTTTTTCCCCATCATGTTCCGCTGTTTAATTTTCAATTTCTTGACAAAATAAATTATTTGGAAGTTCTGTGTATCACCTAATTTAACTGGTTATATAGTTTCAGAAAGAAATAAATCTTACTGTAGAAAACCATTTTTATAACGATTTTTTTTAGAATTATAATTTATGATTGCAATTTATGTATTTAAATAAAGTTTTTCTAGGACTGATATTCTATATGATTTTTCTTTCTGCTTTTCATAATTATTTTGTTGATAAAGTAAGTAAAATTTTGATTTCTTACACTATAAAATTAAAAATATTTATTAAAATCTTGCTTTGAAATGTTTAAAAAAAAACTGATGTTATAAATTAACAACTACCTGAAGAATAGAAATCATATTTAATAATACAAATATATTGATATGAAAGAATGAACTACATTATTTACAGACTAACGCACGAAATGATCCAACATTTGTTTTGGAAATAATTATTTAGGTTAATTAATGCGTTTTATTTTGGCAGAAGTTGTAGCAGTTCATGAATATTAGTTTCTTCTCTTTCCATGTGCGTTGTTTGTGTATCGTTCAAAGACTGACTTTGAACTGTTCGTAATAAAGAATGTGTTGTTTTTAATGAAAAATGTGGTGCTTACACAAAGACGCTTTCATGCACATGTTCAAACTCGATGGTGTCTTTCATTAAAAAAAAAAAAATAAATCTATAAATAAATCTATGGATTTAAAAAAAAAAAACCATTTAATAGTGATGGTTCAGTATTTGAGAGGAAGCACGAACGGCCTGCCAATTTTCGTTCTGTACACAATGTGAAAGCTGTCTGAGCAGGGTTGCTGAGGAGCCCGGGCATATCATAAGAAAAGCGGCAGCACAACTTGGGATTTCTAGGCAATCTGTACAGCAAATTTTAAAAACTGATTTGCATTTATACCCGTACAAAATACCAGTATTACCTAAATTATTTATTAAGTTATCGTCGGACAACAAAAATCAAAGAATGAATACCCATTGCTGAACGGGGTGTGAACCAGGACGTATTGCTGAACAATGTTTGGTTTTCAGATGAGGCACCTTGTTACCTAGTCGGGGTTATTAATAAACAAAATGTGCGATTTTGGGCTTTCGAATACCCACACGTGCCTCATGTTAAGGTGCATCATGCTTCAAGAATTGAGGTATGAGACGCTATCTCAAGTCATGGGGTAATAGGGCCAGTTTTTTGTTTTTTGAATAGACAGTGAACAAGGAATATTATATAAACATGCTGCGTAATAATTTTGTCCCTCAGCTTCTTGCAAAAGAGTTTCAATTAGAAAACGAGGATTCATGCAAGATGGAGGCAGACCACATACACCTAATGTTGTTTTAGACTTTCTGCATAAAATTTTTAACGTAAATGTCACTTCAAACCAATTTCCTGATCGTTTTGCGATGTATTTTATTTTTCGGTATTGAAATTCAAATAAATATTTTTTAACAAAACCAAATGTTAGATCATTTCGTGCACCATTCTGTACATCGGAACAAGATTTTTTTAGTCTTGGTATGAATCACTAAATTACTAATTTTAGATCGTTTTTTTTTTTATGATCAATTCAACATACAAGCTCAAAGCGTATGCATAGGAACATGAAATAAAACTTTTTTAGCGTATGAAAAATGCCATGCCTGATCGGTATTTGAACCTGAGACCTCTGGATGAAAGGTAATTTGTTTATATATGGATTTTGTTTTTAAGAAGATGTTTGTAAGAAAAAAAAAACTAGAGATATTGAATCATTTAATATATTTTAACAGATCAAACAACAGTTAAAAAGGTTTCAACAAAGTATTTTCGTTTCATTGAAAATATAAACCTAGTATCTAACATTGCAGTAGAAGATATGAATTTTATTGGAATTTTCAAGACTGGAATGTAATAGGAAGCAAAAGATATATTCTAAAATTCATATTTTACAGCGCTTTGTTGAAAATACCGAGCGCTTTTTTTTCAATATCGAAAACAGAAATAAAAACAAATCATAAAGGGAATAAAATATATTTGTAATACAAAATATTGTACATTTAATCAATTATTGGAATTTAAAAGGTAAGATTAATAACTACATAAAAGAAAAAAAAATTGTTTGTTTTTATTATAAATTTATATTAGAATAGTAATAGCAATATTTAAAAATATTCCGTTATTTAAAAATAGCGAACTTTTTCATCTTTAATATAAAACATTTGCAGTAAGAATAAAATTTTCAGTAGACAGTACATTATATTAAAGAAACTCATCTAAGTTATATGAAAGACATGGAGTGCTAAAAACTTAACTCAAAATTTAGTATGAATTATATTTAATAAATAATTATATACAGAGTGTTTATAAAACCATTTCAAGGATTCAGGTGATGGTCCCCCATATAAAAATAAAGAAAAAAATTTATATCGAATATATGTCTGGAAAGATTTTATATCTGTCATTTTATATTTTTAATATAAAAAATTATTTCTCAGGACTGCGTAATTATATCGAGCTGAAATTTAATCTATTGTTAGGGTACCTAATGGTTTACTTATGTAAAATTAATGAACCTGATATCACATTCCGTCTCGAAATGGCGGTCATGTAAACTTTTTAACTGTTAATATCTTTACAACTGCTGGTTTATTTAAATGTTGTTCAATAAAATAAAATTTAAACGTTTTATGAAAAGAAAATGACACTTCTTCATTTAAATCCGTTCATAAAAAACAATTTTATGGAAAAAATTCTTGATGTCAGTCACTCTGGATTAAAAAATCAGTTTTCATTTCTTCCGGAATAAAATTAAATAAACTTGACAAGATATTAACTGCAATAATTTTATTAATGTCATCATGTATTAAATTATTTTAATTTAATAATATTGAAAATATTATTGAAATTATGAGAAAATATAATAATAAATAATATTAATATTGAACAATAATATGTATTAAAACAGTTGTTTTACAAGTCACTGTTGTAAATGTAAATAAAACAAAACCCAGTTTTTAATTTTCTGTTTTCATTGATGCGTGCTTTACGAGTTAATTAATTAGTGTTTTTACCTTTTACCATTAGTTATTCACCATTGCAGATAATGTAAATCACATTTATACTAACGTAGAAATGGATGATATGCATTTAATTTACGATCTCACCGGTAGTAACATCTTTGACGCAAGACAACTCTATCAGGAACACTATCCAAATAAAGTATAACCTTATCAAAGAATGTTTTCATTTTCTTATAGGGGGTCTGAGACACGGAAAGCTTAAATTTTGAAAACGTGGTAAATCAGGACTACCACGTTCAATCCAAATTTTTTGAATGGTATTTCTTTACCGATGAAGCCAAAATTACAACATCGGCCGTTCTTAACACCTGCAAAATACACATGTGGTCAACTGAAAAACCTCATGTCATTTCAGAGAACCGTCACCAATATCAGATTTCTGTAAACGTATGGGCTGGTATTCTGGTTGACCACTTATATGTCTGTTTTTTGTCTGAAACGCTCAACTGTGAAAGATATTTATATTTCTTGATTGCTAATATTCTACTTTTAACCGAAGATTTGTGTACAATGATTTGTGCTATTAAATAATAAATTGCAGCTCAAAAAGAAGGTTTTCTGTTAAATACCGTCTCTACAAATGACATAAAAATATATCTACTGACGTATTTCCGTGATAACCATGAATGATTAGCTGGGGAAGTTTGAACTAATAGAAATTTTAAGAGCTCCTTGCATATGAAAAGCTAGGATTTCGCATATCTAATAAACTTAATAGGTAACAGTATAAGAAAAAGAAACTCAGGTATCCGGAATTTTTATTTTCCTACACGTACCAATTTGACGGAATACATCAGCCTGTCTAACGATGCCATTTCGAAATACAGTCCTGACCCTAGTTCAGTGCAATACGGTACTTCAGGACAAATACAATTTTATCCTTGCTTGGCACTTCATGATAACAGTAGTAATCAATGAAGGATGAGCAATATTAAAGAAAAAAAATTACTATTCGCTTAGCTATGTAAATAATTTTGGATATGTAATACATGTAAATAATGTAATAATGGTAATTATAAATAATATTTGTATATAATACATAATGAAGTTTTTTCTTTCGTTTTTTCGAATCACAAAGGGGAAACTGAAACATGTTTAAGAATACACCAAATATTTTAATTATCGTTGTCTTTAAACAATTCATTAATGAATTTTTAGCGAGTTTAAAAAACAGTATTTTAAAATAATCGTTTTATAAACTTGTTATAAGTAGAGAATTACGTCCAGATTTAAATTTTGCGAATTTTAGAAACAAATATATAAATCTGACAACACTCTTTATCAGGAAATTGTAATTATAAGACTCAATAAAAAGTGCAGAATACTATTATTAACGATGTAACAATTTACTATAATTTAAATGTATTTTCGTGAAGAGAATTTTAAAGAATTAAAAATATTTAATTTCGGTTAGATTGAAATGAAATTGAAATGATTTACTTCTTTATTAGTGAACAAACTGCGTTAATAATAATTCAATTTTGTGTTATATGGGCGGGAGTGCGTGCGTGTGCGCGTGTTGTGATTAGTATTATTGAACAATAAAATATCTTTACTACAACTTCATCTTATTTTAAATGCTATCGTGTCATCAAATATTAATGGCATTTAATTTTATTAGTAAGCATTCTATTTTAAAATGGCATGCCAGAAGGCGGAGGGAAATTTCACCGGTGCTAAATAGGGGATAAAAAAGAATTCTACCTTAAAATTTAAAAAAAAATTCAAATTTACTCAGTATGACAATGGTTGCATGTGAAAAATTTAATATGTTTAGCATACGACAAACCCCATCTTGTTACAATTCCAACAATATTTTGGTAATCCCTTGCCGTAAGGGTTGGTTATATCAAAACTTGTTTCAGACAAAGGTTTTAGGTGATATTTAGAGGACTAACTACCACTTTAAACCGATTCGATACTGTGTCTGTTAAGGGAGGTATGATTTTTTTGTCTTCGAAACCCAATTTTTTCGACCCCCTGTACCAATGATTGGAGATATCAAAAACCTTTACTTATATATGTTTTAGGCCCTTATCTAAAGAATGGTAGGAAGTTTAAACGATTTCGACATTTTACTTAATAAGAAAGTTATAGCGATTTTTTTTTTTTTGCAAATACCCCCATGGTCCGATTTTACACATTACCGAACTCGACCGAGATTTTGGATCGTTATATTTTATGTTTCAATTTGAAAGGATTAGCGCCAAATTAGGGCTGTTATCGCATCCACAAGAAAGTGATATATGCTTTCTTATGAAATCTGCGTAACTGATTAAATATACATACCAGAAAAAAAGTCTTAGTTACTCTTTTATAATAAAGTTACAATCTCTAAAACGTAAAATTTCGTTAATAAGATTTTCATGACAACAAAATTGTCTTGTAAAATATAATTATTTTCCTTTATATAATACTGATATAATATTGCTAAACAAATTTTTTTATATAAGATTTTCTAATTTTCAAAATATATTTATATTATCGAAAAATGAGTTACCGCTTTAGCAGTTTATTTTTTTATGAAAAGAAAAAACCAACGTTTAAAAAGTGTATTCGGGAATTTAATTATGCTCACTGAATACGTTTGAATTGAGGAATAGCTAGGAATTTCAATAAAATTTCACCGATAAGGAGGTTTTCTTCTGTCTTGGAATTTCACACAATTGCAAGGAGTAATGCGCTCTATTAGTCAGAAAACAATTATTTAATATAAAACTCAATTAAATTCAAGATATTCTTAGCTGATATAAAATGTGTTGTATATATATTTTATTATTTTTATCATTTTTGACTTTATTAATATAATTTAATTACTTTCTATATTTTTAATAAATGTATAATTTAGTTAAAATTTTAAAATGTATATTTAATAATTTTAGTGTACTTAGAGATAATATGATTGAATTATTTGAAATTATCATTTTAAGAAACTGGTGCAAAAGAATTAATTAATGTTTTTTTCTGCTCGTGTTTTCCATCTAAAACAATTAACATTACTGTTAATAAAAAATAAATTCTTTATTAATTCTATTAGACAAAAAGAATACAAATGAAAAAAAAACATGTTAAAATATTAGTATATAGCTTAGTATTTGAGATAATCAGAATCACCTGGTATTATATAAAATGAAACCTCGGTACTTTTCTATTTCATTGTAATGCTTTTAACAGTGTGTGTTAACATTGTTTCAGAGGCAGCTGGTGTACTTCCCACTCAGGGCAACCAATCCAGTAATAGTACTTTTAGATTAATTTAATTGACTAAATAACAATGGTATATAGATATTTATTTGTATTACAAAGCTATCATTTTAATAAAGACTACTTTATTATATACTGGGAAATATATTTATTTACAATAGTTGATAAAATAAGATATTCATGAAAATGGTTATTATAATTATAGGTAACGAGTAATGTTTATATATTAATGTAGTTACAGTTAAAGGCATGGAGATAAATTTATATGAACATGAAGCAAATACAGATGTAGAAAGAGAGAACTGTTACACGTACTAAAGGAGAATTTTTATTTTTCAGAAAAGTATACGTTATGCGCATTTATAAAATATAACATAAAATAATTATTGGACTACTATTTGTCTTTAGTAACAAATTTCTTGTAACCTTCAATGTTTCTACGTATGCAGTTTCATAATTGGTAACAAATTTTTCTTTCGAAATATATGCTTTACCTACTTAAATGACCTCAGATAGGATATCCTTCAGTAAGGAAAAACGAGACTTTTTTTTCTTAATTATGATATTGCTATAATTATTCATAGCTGGTTATAACCGCTTTTAAGAATTTATAATATCTTATTTGACATCTGGATTTAAACAAATTTGCTGTAAGGCGTATTTCAGCTGCTTGGCTTAAAGGTGTTTATCGGTAGTTTTATCCTTCTATCCTGGCTTAAGATATTCTGATTTACTAAGAATTTGAAAAGAGACGAATTTTACGTTCGTCTCATTTCTCCATTTCTGTTTGGATTGATCTGTTTCTCTTCAGAATTATCTGAATTACATAGAAAACGTTGCAAGAATTCAAAATGTTTGTTTTCTATCCTATAACTGTATGAAACATTCAACTTGAATGTGAGCTATATATCAGTTTAAGCCTAGTCTTAAAATGTATATGCATATACATTATATACGTATTATACACATACTTATATAATACAACATGTCGTTAGTGATTCATAATAAACGCCCAGCAAAAAATACTGAAGATATATGGATGAAAATTTGTATACACGTTTTACTTATGGTCTAAGTGAACACTAAGAAAGGATTTATTAAATGCTAAGTTTAATGAATTAAAACGGAGTAAGAATGAAATTTACTATTTTCTGGTCAACAAATGAAACTTGATTGTTGATATGTGTAATCTTCATATGAATATGTAAAAACTAATTTCTAAATTTTGAAGTTCAACATTGAAACAGATGAAGAAAAGTAAAGAATTTGAAACAATGATTTAAAATTTTGCCCGTTTTTGATTATTACAAACGAGATATTCACTTTATTTTGGCTTGGAAATACTCTTCAGATAAATATCTAAATTTTCAATTTTCATGGTTTTTTTTGGTTTTTAATATTTTAAGAGATAAAAAAACAAATTGTTTTTATTAATTTTTACCGTTGTAAGGTACGTTCATGGAATCAATATTTATGAGATGATAATATTATGGTAGTAATTTATGTTTGAACTGCTGATTATGTATTTGGCGAGGGAAGTCGTGACGGGAAATCTAAAGACTCATACTGACCAAAATTTGCTGTGTAAAAATTACAATACAAGGATAGATTTTATAAATTGAAACAGGTTTAATTTTTATTTATCATTATTATTCTCAGCATGAGTTTAATGAACATAGTGTGTTCCGGGGTACAGAGCTCCTCGGCTAGACGGGAAGAGCGAATGAAGTGAGTCTAAAACCGGCAAAACATTCTCTGACCGCAACGGAAAAACATATAGTGCTAGCGAAGCCATGAAAGGCATGCTAGTTTTATATATATATATATATATATACATATATATTTATATATATATATATATATATATATATATATATATATATATATTATATAAACATATTATATTAATTATTTAATAATATATATATATTATGTGAATAAAATATATGATAATAATTATTATCAATTACAATTTATTTATGAATTTACATATATATATATAAAAATTCATAATGATATATCTGTATAATCGATGTGATAAGCTTGTTAAAACTTTTTACCTAATATTTATAATAACCTGTTATTTTACAAATGTTTACCATCTGAAGTAAGGTTTTACAGAATTATACAAAGAATTAAATACTGATTTTGACCGAAACTCCATAATTCGAAAACTTTCTTTCTTTTGCATGACCTAACAGAAAATTCAATGTCATACACAGAAAAAATCAACATTATTGCAGCAGATAAACTACAACAAAATAATTGCGAGATTAATTTCATATTACTTAATAAATGAAATCAAATTCACATTAACTTTTTTACCACATTTTTTTAATAAGATATAATACATAGCTGATTTTATGAATATATTTTAATATATTCATCACTTTAATTATTTGTCATAATCATAGGCTTACATTATACATTCTTTCACATTAATTTACTTGTTAAACAAAATATTTATATAATATTTTTTTTAATTTAGATAAATAAATATGATAAAAACTTCATTAGAAATTGATTTTTCCAGCTTGGCTTTATAATTTATTGGCAAAATTTCTAATGCTAGATAGTTATAGTTCGTTAAAAAAATTTAGTTTACGGGAATTTAGATTACATACTTCCAAAGTTACTATATTTTACACAGTATCACATTTTTCAGCAACAAATTTTGGTCAAGCTTTCATCAATAAAAAAGTTAAAAGTAACAGAAATAAAGGTTAAGTTTATAACCACTTTAATATACTTTTTTCAAAAAATTCCACACCATCAAAAATCTCAAAAAAGAGATTAAATATATTTTGTTTATTCTAAACACTTAAAAAATGAAGTAATGATATAAAAAAATTTTCTGGGGAAAAATAATTAACTTGATGATAAATTATATTAATACTAGACAATCTATCAAATTTTAATGAATACTTGATATACGTGATGTATTAACTATTATGTGGAATTTTCTTTATTATTTTTTTATAGAACTAAATCCTTATTTTTGATGGATGGTAGTGTAAAATTCATTATAACTAGGATGCACTACTACATTCTAATAACTTGCATTTAACTATTCATTCTCTGAAATTATTATGCAGTAATGACGAAGCTATATTGCAGACTAATAATAATAAATGAAAAAAAATTACAATATTAATTTATGAATTACTTTTAGTTTATTTTTGTATTTTATTCTGGCCAACATGAATGATATATTGAATTATATAACAAAACAACAAAGTGAACTATACAGTAACAAATTTATGAATTAATTTAATAAAAATATCACCATTAAAAATAAACGATGATCGGGTTGATAATCATACCACTATTATTTTTCAATATTTCAGTGGTGAATATTAAAAAAATAATTTTAATAACGGTTTAGCAACTATGATTATATAGGTTAATAAAAATATTCTGTATGATTAGATAATTGTCAAACCTTTTACAGTTTATTGGTTTGACAAATGTTACACGGTATTCAGTGCCAATATTTTTATCGTCTTCCCAGTCTTTAGTATCATTGTAGTTCAAAATAAATATTTCATTAAAAAACTGAATTATAAAAATCAACATTGAATATTGAACAATTTATTTACTTATTTTCTCTTTTGCTTGCAATTTACATTTTTTATTACAATTATGTAAAACAATAATAAAATGAAACAACGTATTTAAATATTAATATAATACTAAAAGACAAAAAGAAGATTTTTAAACTAAATATAAGAAACTTAAAAAATACGTATTAATACATTGTTAACACAATTACCTAGACAGAACTTTTTTATTTTATTTAACCACGAGAAAGACAACCACCACCATGAGAGCAACCGGTAACCACCTAGAAGACATTACTTCAGTCGGTCCCAAGTGACGGACAATTTCCTGATGGGAAGCTGATTTCCTGATTTCCTGTCAGGAAATCAGCTTCAAGCTCCAGTTGGATCATTCGTGATGTCTGAATGATCCTTCTTGGATCATTCAGACATCACGATATCTCTCCCGGTTGCCATGGTGACTCTCCCCAAGAGGGCTACCCTTCCCTTCCCTATCACCTAGTCTGGTTCAGGGTATGCACCCCACGCATACCCCCCTTGAATCGCGCGCCCAACTCACAAACTTCGAGGGTTCTCAATCCGTTATCAGAACGTCCTGATCTAGCCATCTGCTAGACCCAAACACCCTCAGCAAAGAGGCTGCCTCCCTGGCCCTGCACGTGTCCACGATTCAACCCCTTGACGACAGTCTTTTTCGTCAGTTCTTCCAAATTTTTTTTTCTTTTTTTTCAAATTCCCATTAGTGGAGTTTGACATTCACACAGTACAGTTTTAATAGCTCCATCAGTCGAAGATATATGTTATTGCCCTTCAGTGAGATGAGGTATAGCACCTCACTTACATGTGTAGCAAGATTTATTTATGAACACAATTCAGTACATATTATGTACAATTATGTACATATACATTCAGTACATACAACCAAATTACTTAACATTACAAAAGGACTGAAATACAATTATTAAATACATTAAATTTATTATACATATTTACAATAATACAGCTCTATTGATAGGTTATGATCTACTACTAGAACTGTATTATTGTAAAGTTCTACAACACATGTAGTAATGAGTTTGCACCATAAATGGTGTACACCGACTTATGTAGCACAATAAAACAATATATTAACAGAACAATGTAATGATGATACAAATAATAATAAAACAACAGCAACTTTGATAAACAATACTAGGTACCTAGGATCAGCTCTGGCAGCAAATCCTAATTATTCGCCAACAAGCAAAATACAACTTATAAGAAACGTAATAATACTTGATAAAAAATCAATACACAAGATACAAATCAATACGTAACATCTTCATTACAAAGTATACAGTGTAGGGATCCTTGTCCCTGATTCATATGCCTGCGCCTACCCATGAAGTATTTCTGACAGTGAGCTTCATCTCGTCAGCATGCAACAGCACATTATTTATATATAATAATATACAGCAACAAATTCCAATAAACGTACGAGAAATAGTGATTGTACAAAACGTCAGTAACAAAATAAATAGGATCCTTGAAACTATAACAAATCGAAGAACACATAGTTGTATATATTACTCAGTCTTACACTAAACATAACAATAACACAAGTAACATGATAGAAAATGCTCAACAAGGTACGGCAAAATATAAACATTTCATAACAAAGTATAGGGATCCTCGTTCAAAGTTTAAATATTAGTTCATAGATACGATACATGCTGTGTAGTGAGATTCATTTCACCAAGGGTAATCTTGGAAGCCACCGCAAACAAGCGCTGTCATCGGGTTAATTCCAAAAATTCTTGTGAGTGGGGAAAACGTCATTCAATCAATCCCGTATAGAGTTAAGCCTGTGAGCAGGCCCACTACCTTGTTGCCAAATAAAACTCTCTTGTGCGTCTAGCAGATGAAGAAAAAAGAGATATATAAGCTGCATATTCAAATAAGAAATTCCTGTTACGTTTGCTTCAGTGAAAACAACAGCCCAACTAGATGTACAGAAAAATTTCATTTTTTGGAGTTCTTTACTAAGATTAAATGTTGGCTTATCACTAAACCCAATGCATTTAAACGTCGTCATCTTCATGCTCCAATTTTTTGTTTCTAATCTCCGGGACCACGGTTAGGTATTACTTCACAGGATGAAATGATGACAATTTTTGTAGCGTGTGGAAATGCAATTCCTGACCGGGATTCGAACCCGGGACCTTCCGGATGAAAGGCCGGGACCCTACCGCTCACGCCACAGAGGCTGGCTCTACCAAAATTTAGATTACGATATTGGCACGCCGGTAAACTTCAAAGATTTTAACAGTTGTAAAGTGTATGGACGCATATATAATACTTTTTTAAAAATATATTTAGAAAATGGCAAAACAGAAAGCTTTCTGGTCAGGAGTCATCATTTTTGCTAGTGGCGCTCTCTAGAGGAAATATAAGAAATCAATACACCTCCATACGTTAAATTAAAACTGTCCATTTCGCTCTTTGATTCTACTCGTAATAAATTCTATCGACTGCCTCCAAGAGATTATTAATTAAAACTCCTACATTTTTGTTAAACCCGGGATATAGAATTTTATGCCCTATTAAAATAAACTATTATATATTGCTTGAATCAGTTTCATTTCTATTTCCATAACCTTATAAATAATAATGAATCATAAATCATAATGAAGCAGTAAATTATGTTTAATTTATATAAAGAGTGTTTCTAAAATGTTGGGCCGGTTATACCTTTTCGGATTCTAATTGTAAAACTAAACAAAAAATATCCTTATAAAAAAATGGTAATTTCTCCTTCGTTCTCCTCCGCCATATTATTATTTTTATATAATAATTCATATCTCAAGTTCGGTAAGACCAATCACTTTTATATTTGGTAAACGTCTTGGTAATAAAGTTTTAAAATTAGCAAAAAATCAGAACTTAAATATCTTCACAAATTAAAAATAGCGCCCATGTTTATTGTTAAATCCGTGATATCTTCATAGATATTAGTTTATCAAAATTTATGTTAGTTACTAAAATACTAAGCCTTTTATTTTAAACAAAATGACATAAAATCGGTTAACAAATACCCGAGTTATGGCAGAAAATTGATGTTGTAATTTGTCTGTTTTTATGTCCTCTACTTAACGTTTAATCCGATGAAATATTATTTGTTTTTATTTATTCGGATCGATCAATGCTTAAAATCTTTGCAAAAAAAAATTGTTCTGGATATTCACCAGAGATATTTTGCACGAATAGTCTTATCTTTATAATTCATAAGGGTTATCATTACACCAGTTATTTTTGCAAGTTCCTGTCGATTAGGTCAGAAATTGGGTTGCTATAAAATACATCATTCCCATCAATTTATTGCTGCGTCAGCATGTGAAAGTGAATATTAAAAAATATTTAACTACTGACTATGTCTTACTTACGATATATGCGGAAGTCTTATCTGAACGCGTTAACAGAAATACAAAGATTTAGCTAACTCATTCAGTGGAATATTATATCTAACACTAATGAAAGTTTTACTCGATAATATCCCCCATATAATGCAAATATAGAAAAAAAAAGTAAAGATAGTAACATAAAATTGCAGCAAAACGATTATCCAAAAAAAAAAAGTTTTTTTTTTTTAGTGAGGTGTTTAATGCTTTACAAAAAATAGAATTTTATATCTGACTGTAATTGAGGTATTCATTTTTTAAGATTTCAGTGAAACATAATCCTTTATTAAATTATTTAATTAACTTTATATTTTTAAGAAAACTTTTTTTGTTTATGTTTCACCTACAGGAAATTTTGATAAAATTATTAAAAATAATTTTTCTTTTTTTTTAAATCCTTGAAATTACCTTATTTCGCATTTATCAGTTGGGAATTGAAAGCAATAAAAAATATCTTTTAATAAAATTATTGTTAAAAAAATTGTTTTGGTGTCTTATTAAAAACTGAAATAAATTACAACCTAATGTGTTCGTTAATATATATATATATATATGTGTGCGTGTGTGTGTTTGTGTATTTATGTATAATATATTTATATATATATATATATATATATATATATATATATATATAATACCGAAAATGACTATATATATATATATATACATTTTATATATTACATTTTTTATATATATTACATTTTCGGACTGAGGAGAGATATTTAATGTAGAAAGTTATAAAATAAGTAAAAATCAGATTTAATTTTTATTAATTTAACCATGAGAACAAAAAGGTAATAAAGATGATAATTTTAAAGCAGAGAAGAATAGACTTTCATATTTTCAGTCAAATATTCCTGCCAATAAAATAGGACTGAAAATAGTTTTTCTGTTTTAACTGTTAAAGACTACAAAAGCTATAAAAATTCATGAAAAACACTGAACACTGTTTAAAGTAGAAAGTGTTAATTAATAGAGTGTTAAAGCAAATATTTGTTAATGCTGTTGACGTATCGTTTTATTTGATTTTAATTTTTTTGTAATTTTTGTTGTTTATTTTTCTAAAATATTTAAATAATTTTGTTTTGTAATACTAAAAATTGTATTTTGTTTATTATCTAATTAGAATCTGCAACATTTTGACATGTTTTGTTTTTAGCAAGCTTCAGAAGTTTTACTTTGGTTTCCATTGAATATGTTGGTATTATTTTACTAAGGATGAAGTTCTCGACAGGTTTTGAGTAAAACATTTATTTGTTTATCACCCATTTAACAACTTTTATTTTGTTCTTTGAAAATGGTAATTTAAAATTTCCTTATAATTTATATATTAGTATTTGCAATATATTACTAATATTAAAATTATAAATAAAATAACTACTTATTTGGCTATACTGAATTTTAAAATTACAACGTCGTAGAACTAAGTGCATTTTAACAGAATAACTTGAGAGTAATTTCTTGAAATTCAATATCAAAACATCAATTTTTGAATTCGCAGATAATTAAATATTCATTTAACATTATTATATTCATTTACTTTCTTGAAAATTCTATTAAAAGGATTTTGTCCTTTTAAAATGTAATGCACTAAATTTTTTTTTTTTTTTGAAGTCAACTGGGGTTAAAAAAATCATAACTTCAATAAATTCCATGTATTATTAAGTTTCCTATTTTTACAAACTTGTTTTATTTGTATGGAAACGCATAAGCAATTATTTCATGTAAAGATACAAACATGAAATCAAAGGACTCCTTTAATGATTTATATTATTTTAAAATTTATTTGTATAAATCATAACAGAAAATAAAACCCCAAACAATGTCACTAATTCTTTACAATGAAAGTTAATGAAATTAATACTAAAATAATAATTTTTAAGTTAATCCTTGTTGTATACGACAGTATTCTGATAAACCTATATAACCTGGTGCTTTTGAATCAAAAGAACATATCTTGGCTTTAAATCAATAAAACTGAAACATAAGCTTTAGAGTATGAAACGCTGCACAAACGAAATAACTATTTTTAAATAAATTAAGATTATAAAAAAAAATTATACCACTTAAAAAAACAAACTATTTCGTAGATTATACATTATTTTTTTATACCTATTACAGATATATATATATTTTTTTCTTCAAAACAATCTATATAAATAAAATGTTAATGTTCGTTTGTTCAAAATCCTAAATCTCCGAAAGTTCTTCACCGGCTGCTTTGAAATTTTGACACAACATTGCATTCGAATACACGCGTGTTTTTTTATATCTACTATTAATATAGCTAAGATTTCACATCTGCGACTGGGAAAAACATGATTTTTTTAAAAACAGCGCTATTTGTTGGACGTAAAAAAACATAAACTATTTATAAATAATTTATTATTCCATTTCAATGTTTCCGGTATGTGTGTCCGTTATAGACTAAAAAACTACTGGATCGATTTACGCGTTGGGAAAAAAGGAGAAAGAAAAAAAATCGGAAAAGGGAAAAATCTAAAAAAAGGAAGAAGGGGAAAATGTATAAAATAATAAAGGGGAAAACGAGGAAAGGAAATAGAAGCTGGAAAAGAGAAAAACAAAGGGGGAAAGAGAAACGTGGTGATGTCGAAAGGGAAATGGGGTGGGAAAAAATGAATATGTTAAAATGAGATAGGGAAAGGGAAAACGGGAAAAGGGAAGGGGGAAAGTGAAAGGGAAAGGGGAAAAAGGAGAACGATTAAAAGGGAAAAAGGTAAAGGTTAAATTTGGGGAAGTTCCGTAATGTTAATTTTGTTAATGTTTTATACATTCAACTGTGTTCACTTAAACTATATATATAAATATACTCAAATCTAGCAACAGCGAAGCATTGCCGGGTCTGGTAGTTATAAATACATGATAGTCTGTTCAACGGGTAATAATCAATGAAGAAAATTAGTTACATTATTTTTTATAAAATAATTTAAAAAATGATTTTATATGATTCTTCCTGGGTGACGGAAAGGATTATACACGAATTGAATGTGATGTATTCATTTTAATTAAAATTTTAGCACCTTAAAGTAAGAATAATAATATTTCGTTAACTGATATTTTTTTTTAATTCTTACTGAATAACTCTGAGATGTTTACGTCACTGAACTTCATTAACCAAATTTTACTGATAATGTAAGTACTTAAATGCTGTAATATATATTTTAATGTATGATTTTAAGGATATACGAATTTGATAATTTTAAATTATTTGATTATTTTGAAGACCTTTAAAGACATAATTTAGTACAAAATAATAGAAAGTTAAATAATACTGATTTCTTGCATTGCATTATTTCTTTAAGTTTTTCGTACTGCTGTTAAAAAGTAACATAAGTACAATAGACACTAATCAGAACTGCTTTCTCAAAGAGTAATGATGTTTAATACGGAATCAATTCCTGTGATTAATATATTAGTAGAATTGAATTTTATTCGTATTCGTTAGAGCTTTATCATGATGACATATCACTGAATAATTTACTCGGTAAAGAAGTAAAAGAGGAATTCATTTAATTTCAAAATTTCTCTGTTACATCTGACATGTGATTTAAATTTTGTACAGGATAGGTAAGCTCATTTTCAAGAGTATGAGTTGTCTATTATCTCGATAGTTACAAACGTTATGGTTCTATTACTTAACAGGTAAATTCAGCATTGTTTTGTTAATAATGTGTGCTAATATTTTACTTAAATAAATTTTGTATAAATATATATTTTTGGAATAAAATTAAAAAATAAATAAACAACTGTCGTAAGGTTTACGTATTCAATTAATAATCATAAATGTTTGTTACAATTTGTAGAATAAATATTAGTATTGACATTATATCAGGATGATTAAGGTTTATTTTCTTTCGTTATTTGAAATTGCAACATACATACTATTTTATAATGGTTGTCCCCCAATTGCCTTTAACATGTATGACAATTTTTTTGATAAATAATAGGAACGCACAAAAATAGGAATACACAGATATAAATATATATATGAAAATTACATTGAAATGATATTTTAATAATACTCATATTACAAAAAAAAAAAAAAACATCAAAATAATTTGACAGTTTCATCCCATATTATCTAGTAGTGGAATTTTAGCTCAAACAGACAAACATTTAATTTCATTTGTTCTTAATATGATATATGAAACTTAAATTTGAGTATAAAATTACATACCTGAATATATAGTACGTAGTACTAAAAATTGAAATTAGTATTGAAATAATATTATTTAATTATACAGTATACATAGACTCAGACAAGTGCGCGAGGGTGAACCACATCATACAGTAAAATTTGAAAATATAAGTTGAAATGTAATGATAAATATTGAATTATCATTCAGTCATGTTTTATCGAACTAGTGTCTATACGTATTTGATTTATTAACTTAACGTGAACATTCAATTAAATTACAATTTAATATTTTACTAAAACAATATTCAAAGAATTACACAACAGATTTAATTATCCTTTGTGAATCATAATAAAACAGTTATTTAAATCTAATGATTTTATTATAAATATAACATTACATTTACAACATCAAAGGTTTATTAATTTCCTTAATGAACTGTATTTATTACGGGTATATTATGTAATATACGAACAAGTAAAAATATTATAATAAATATTCAACTTGATGTATAAAATCAATTTAATTCATTAATTATAATTGAAATTAAATAATTATCTTGCTATATTTATCACGTTTAATTAATTATCATATTTAAATGAATTTCTATTAATTTCACTAAGATTTTATTTCACTCGTTAATGATTAGTATTATTTTTATTTAATTCTAAAGAAATTCAGAAAAAAGTATAATTTTTGTACATAAATGTGTATTTTGGAAAAATAAATTCTTACGTTTGTTTAGCATTGTAAGAACGATCGAAAATTTTTCATAGAAATGTACAACTTCTATCAAAGATAAAAAAAAACCAAGACCTCAAATTTCCAAACATTAATTTTTTAGAAACAGAATTTTTATTGTTTTTTGATTATGTAACTGATTTTTTTTTTTAATAAAAATTGAATCCTTTTTTCTGGGATTTTATTCATTAGATTAGTAATGTATTACTAGAACATTATAATTTCATTACTCTTTTGAACGGAATAATAATATTCATACAGTTTGCAAAAATTGTAGAGTGAACGATGTAGGTTTTCTAATTTAATAATTTTTTTATTCATTAAGATTAAAAACAATTATTTTTATCTTGCATATTATGCGAGTAAACTAACCTACAAATATATTACCGCAAATATTTGAAGTGGTTTTTTTTTTTTAGTTTATTTTCAAACGAAAATATCACGAAAAACCTGACAACAAATTTGTAATACTTTCCTAACACTGGTTATTTATTCTTAAATAGTGGAAAAATAATAATATATGAAAAAAGTTAACGTAAGATTTATTTACTAGAGTGGGGGTAATTTTTGATGAATATTTTATAAAAAATTATCATTACATGTTTAAATAAAATAAAAAAACTTCAAAAAATTCAAATAATCGGTTTTTCTTCTACTCTTCTATCTAAAAATCATCTTCCAAGAAAAACTTTGAATTTCCTACGTTTCCTATGTTAAATGAAAGAAAATAAAAAAATCCATTGATAATGTACAACAATAAAGAGTTACCTATGAACTATTTTTAAGAGCTATGATTGAATTATGTAGAAACTTTATTGTAATATTATTATTAAAAGTTTATTATTTTAAATTTTAATAATACTAAAAATTTAAATAAACTTAATTATTTTTAATAATTCTATTTTTAACAACTATAATAATTTTTAGAATCGGTATTTTTAAATTTTGATCGGAATTTCTATCCCGTATATTGCATCAAAATATTGTTTTTATCACTTGCGCTACTATGCAATAGACGAAATCAGTTAAAAAAATATGTAATAAATAAAATGAAAACTTTTTTTCAATTTTTGGTGAATAGAGGAATTTTGGGGCAATATGTCTTTAAAAGACGGTAACGTAAGTATGAAATCTGGTACTAAACTTAATTTAAGGTGGGGTTACGCAAACGTAACCCCATCTTAACGTTTGCACAACGTTGAGAATATTCACCGTTTTCAGAACAAGCATTGATTAGGTCAGTGCCTGTGCAATGCAATGGTTTGCTCGGGGTCTGGAAATTCACGACTACTATAAAATGCTTTATATTTATGACTAGATCAAATGGTTCAGTTAAGTTACAAACAGCGATTAGACAGCCTTGTGAAATTACTGGAAGTCTATCTTTTACGTAACAATGAAGATGTCCGACGCTTGAAACGCCAACACATGCTAGACGTGGAATATCTGAATGACGAACTGACCGGAGAAGAACTGATTGGAGAGCGAAGGGGCGATAAGCAGCCCTATGCGGAGCCGTCGTTCGTCTGCTCTTGCTTGTATGGGCTTTGGTGATGAAGTACGGTGACTCTTGACCCCCAAGCTCAAAGGCACCCCAGGGGTTGCGTATTGCTTAACTATGGATCCCACCTCCGTTGGGGAGGAATGACAAAATACGAGTTTTAGTCGTTAGGGTGCGGGTACACATAGGATCCTAATGTCAACATCTTGCCAAACCCGTGCGAGTCCGACACTCCCCCACTTGTGGAGGGTACATAAATGGTATTTCTCAACAACACCATTAACAAATGAAAAAAAAAGAAATTTTACTGGTTCACCCCACCGGCTTAGTCTAGTAGTAAACTCGTGATCGCAAATCAACTGATTTCGAAGTCAAGCGTTCTAAGGTTCAAATCCTAGTAGACAGTTAGTTACTTTTACACGGATTTGAATATTTGATCCTGGATAACGGTGTTCGTTGGTGGTTGGGTTTCAATTAACTTCAGGAACGGTCACCACAATTAACGGTTGGGTTTCTCAGGAACGATCGACCTGAGACTGTACAAGACTACAATTCATTTACATTCATACATATCATCCTCATTCAACATCTGAAGTAACACATTGCGGTGGTTCCCGGAGGTTAACAGAAAAAAATTCAACTGGTTCGGTATCACACATTCAATAAACGTCCTTATTGAGACGTATTAAGGCGTATAGCGAGCGCCTTTCTATATCTTTTTGTGAACTTATTTAGCTGCTCATTTGTTTATCTGTGTTATTTAATAAAGTTCTGAATTCTTTTTGGTCTATTTTTTACAAGACTATTGTGATCTCTTGAATCTTTGTGATCCCAAATAATGCAGTTGTGTTTATTTATATTACATGTAGTAGGTGTTCTCTGCAAACCACTCCTCTCATCCTTTATTATAATTTAATTTATTTGTGGTTCCTCATTATAAACTCACGATTAGTGAGAAAAAAATACGGAGTGCATTTAATGAAATAAATCTTGTATGAATAAAATAGAAGGAATAATAATGGTTTCTAACAACTATATACTGACTGAAATATTTAATAAGTAATATATTTTTTCTATTATTTCAACGTGATCCTTTTTTAATATATAATGAAGAGTAAGATTACAAGTGGAAAGAGAAAAATTTACTAATGGAGTTGGGTCCTCACGTTTAGTTGTAGCTATCAAAATTCTAAACCAATTTTACTTCAGAAAAACTTTCTTCCTTTCAATCTTTAGAATTGAGTTTCTTGCCAAATTTACACTAAAAACAAATAAACTTTAATCTCTGAGTTAGCCAAGCTGTTACTCTCTCACAAAATTTCGAAAGAAATTATGTTAAGACGACAGTTACGTAGAGAAAATAAATCAATGAAAGTAAGAAATAAAGGTTAAATATAATTCATTAATTAATTTTCTATTAAATATTTTTAAATAGTTATCTCTTACAATGTAAAGATGAGTAATAATTATTATCTATTATTTACAGTAACAAACGTTAAATTGTTATTTATTTATTATATACATTACATTAACGAATCAACTTTTTTTTCATTATTAATATTAAATTTTGAACTGACACAATTATTACTGAAACGAGTTTATATACTTTAAAAAGTTTATACCTTATAAGGATGTTATCATAAAAAGTTTCAAAAAAATATATATATTAAGACGACTTCCTAAACTAAATAGAGCGGGATTTAATGTCATTAAAAGGATAAAAATGTTATTTCACTGTGCTCAAACATGTAGGCCTACCGCTAGGAAGCAGTTGCGGATCAATACGCCATATAAAAGCTGGCGTAGTAGGGGACTCATCTCGGGTAGGGTTTTGGAACAGGGCCAGAAAGTGGAGATATAGCGCCTAGAGGGTTAGAGAGAGGGGAAATTAAACATTCGGAAAGAGGAAAAGAAGGGATAAGGATAAAATAGGTCACGAGGATAAGGATAAAGAATATGGAATGCAAAAGGAAACTATCTTGATGAAGATAAATGGATGTAATTGATATGCTTTTAAATTGATAAAAGTCGGTATGTCACTGAATGGTTTTACTCATTATTCACTCACTCGTTAAGAATAAAATACTTCATTAAATTCATTTACGGATATTTTAATGGGCTTTAAAGTAAAACTTAGCATTTAATTACATTAGGATCCAAATAACTATTTCTGTTCTAACTTTCTGAATCTAATGTGTGTTCTTTTAACTTTAATTCAAATTTTCATACAATAAGAATTTTTTAATTTCTTGACTTTAATATTGAAATTAAAATAACCAAGGCAGAATTAACTGTTTTTAAGATATTAAATTTTAATTTCCGTTTGTTATCTTACTAGTAAGTCATATTTTTGTCATTCAATTTGTACGTAAACAAATTAGGGAACTAAAAGAAAGAGGTAAATAATATCTACTAAATGGTTCACTTTTTAAGTACAGGACATATTTTATTTAAATATTTATTTATAAATAACAAAACGGATTTATGGTGCTTTATTCATTTTCATAAACTGAATAAAAGGATAATGAAAAGTTAATACACCAAAAAAATAAAACTGTTATTTTAATCAGTATTCAGATTTTCTCAGTTTTGGTGTATGTTCATCAGTTTATTTTGCTTGTACCAATACATTTTTTTATTATGTTATTCACAACAGTAAAAATATTTATATAACAGTAAATAAGTTAGAAAATTATCCAAATTAAAAGAAAATTTTCTGGTACAATTCATTACGTCAACAATCAAACAAAACAAAATAATAAAACAAAAGCAGAAAACCTCGACAAGCCATCGGCTTCTGGAAGGTATTTGAATTATCTATCTGCCCAGCCGATTATTCATAAAAAGGCTGTAATGGTTGGTTTGGTAGATAGAGCTTTGTGTTTTACGGATTCTAAAGAAAGACCGATAATAATTAAAAAAGTTAGAGAGTTGCTTTTGGAAAATAACTAAACCAAAGGTTTTATCGATAAAATTGTGAAGTTTAGAATTCATAGGCTTTACAATACGTTTTCTTATAAAAAAAAGAGAATATGAAAAAGAATATTTGACGCTTCCATATGTTTCTGATTTGTCTGAAAATATACAAAAAATTTTTAAAAATAGACTGATGGTGGCTCATAGTTGGTACAATACGATTGGTAACATTTTTCCAAAATTAAAAAAAAAAAAAAAAGAAGCAAAATCAGTCTATTGTTGTGTAAAACATACCGTGTAGTGGTTGTTCAGCATGTTATATTGGAAAAACATTCGAATATTTAAAAAAAAGAATTGAGGCACATAAATATTGGAAAAATGAAATTACTGCATTGAATAAGAATGAAAAAGACAAAAAACATAAATTTGATTTTGATAAAGTAAAAATTTTAAAAAGAGAACCTAATTTCGTAAAAAATAAATATATTGGAGATGATCCACATTACAAAGGAAATAAATTCTATAAATAATAGAACGGACATATCTGATTTAAGTATTACATATGCTAATGTACTTTAAATTAAAAGATAAAAATGGGTTGTGTATTATTGGTTATTTGTTGTTTTTTTTTTTTTTTGCTGGTTTTATTTTTATTTTGTATAGTTTTGGTTTATTAATTTAGGATTAGTATTTTTTGTTTGGGTTGTAACTTAATGTCATCATTGGAATGGTGGTGGGAGTATTTTTGATAATGATACATTTTTAGTACTGGGGGTTTTGGTTTTTATTAGGTTAGGTGGTGGGGGGGGGGTTTATAAGTGTTTGCTGGTGTTGTTTTTTGTCATTTGTGGTTTGTCTTGATCCTACATCTTGGACGAAACGTCGAGATTTTCTGTTTCTGTTATTTTGTTTTGTTTGGTTGTTGACCTGATGAATTTTATTAGAAAATTTTCTGTTAATTTGGATAATTTTCTAATTTATTTAGTTTTTTTTTATATTTGTCTAACCAAAGAATGGAGTTTAGTTATTATATATATATATATATATATATATATATATATATATATGATAAATTTATTAGGATCATTGTCGTCTATATATATATAATATATATTGAGATGAATTTTCCAAATGACAAACTGAAACATGGAAATACTTACACGTGAGATGATGTGGTGCATAGTTGAGTAAATCTTTTTGTATTTTATCGCGCGGTTAGATTAATAAAATTGAATTGTGTATTGGTTGTGTATTGGGTATTGATTGTGAATCTCGTTTTTATTAAGAGAATTTCGTGGATCTAGCTGATAATTTACACGTTTTGCGTTCGTGAAAGATGTTAAGTCATGAAGATAAATGTATCTTTAAGGCACTCAAACTGATATAAACAAATAATGGGAGTTGTATCATCCTAGGAACACGAAGAAAAAACTATATTTAGAAACGGTTTCACAATTAAGAAGTATATCACAGGTAAATATTTTAGTGTTCAAAGCATCGCGTTACATCAAACTCAATGGAAATATCAAAGAAAGTTGAGTTAAATTTAAAAATATATAAATAAATAATAATGACAATAATAAAAGTAGAACCAGCTGTTTTGAATACATATTGCAGTATGAGATTTACGGTTAAAATGAAAATGATGGTCTGATAGTATATGCATGTCGTAAATAAACGACATTAAACATTTACATAAAAGCTTTTTTACAAACAGCTAATAGGGTGATTAGATATATAAGCAAAATTCACTTGAAGTCAAGTGAATTTCCGAGCTTAACAATCATAAAAATCCCTGAGTCTTTCCACATAAGTGGAATTGGGATACTTTGATAGCAGTTTTATAAATATATTTTAAAAGGTCAGCGATTTCAATAGAAGTTCTTTTAAAATTTCTGAAGAAATTATATAATACCTTAGAGCTTGATTTTGGTGTGCATTTTATTTTAAAAAGAATATTTAACAGATAATGTAGTAAAATTAATGAAATAAGTAAATTAATTAATGTCTTAAATTGTTTATGAAAGTTACTCAAAACTTATTGATACAAAAAAAGGGGGAAATATGTAAAATAGTAAGGTTTTATCTTTCTCCATCACACATTTAGTGTATGTAACTTAACGTAACTTCGACTAAGCTGGAAGTTACATTTAAGTTAAACCAGACAAGTATATTGCCTGATTTAATAATCTGCTGGGAAATTTGATTTTTTCAAAAAATTTGTTTGTTGCATACAAAAGAAAACGATTTAACTATAGAGCAGAAAAGTTTATTTCTTTTTTTTAATGATTAAGATATACCGATGTACTTATTAATTACTAGAAAAAAGACGGGTCTACGGCCCGCAACGAAAATGTTACATGGTTTATGTTTTATAACACATGATTTTGTTAAATGCTTTTGCCAACTGCAACTAAATAACGTTCATGAATTTAGCGTACTAAAAACAACTAAAACTTTTGCAATGAAAAACTTCAAAATTGTGAACATTTTTATTTGTTCCTTAAGTTATAATTTTTATCACACCTTTAACACCATTGTTTTTCTTTTTTATCTCCAAAAGAAAAATATAATTTTGGATAAATCGTTCGTATAAAGGAGTATAAATTGTTCGTGCGCTGCGCGCAGCTGCCCGGTGAATCACATGGTCCGCTCAGCGCCAATAGCAGCTAAAATAAAAATGTGATCACATACATCAAACAAAAAACAAACAATTCAACGCACGCTCACCATCTTTTTTTACGGAAAATCAATTAAACATGATTATTTTTAAGACATACATTTTCTATGTTAGATTAGTAAAGATTTAATTTATCATTATTTCACTTATTTTTCAATCTAGTAATAATTTATCTTTTAACACGATTTTTGGCTATTTCTTTAGTTCTTGTATATCAGATTTCAAGCTTGGAGTACAATAATAATAGTTTCAACGAATAAAAAGTTAAAAAAAAGCTGATAAGCAATTTTATAATGTTTACTTATTCCAATAAAGGAATAAAACAGGATACAAAAAACTAGTTGTACGGTAATGCGTAAGTCATCATACGCAGTAGAATACCGAGACATTATAAGATGTAACTATCGAGCAATCTTTATTTAAAATAAAGAGATTGATTAAATAATTTTAGAAGAAATTTTATCAAATACAATTTTATGCATGAATTAGAAATACCAAGTCAAAAAGTTGAAGAGGTATATGTACTGGTTTGTTGCAAAAGGAAATTGGTTAAATACTTTGTGTAATACTGTAGACCATAGGAATCAAATGCAAATCATATAATCATAGGAATTTTAGATTTGGTAACGTAGATTATTGTTAATCTTTTATAATCTGTTTCTACAAATTACAGTTGTAGCATGCAGTACATGTAGTATGCTGGTATCAGCTCTGATCATGGATGTTATAAAATCTTAAAATACATTACGCATGTTTTATATATATTAATTATTTGTTGCCGAAAAATAAAAAATTAAAAAAAATACTGTGAACTACTGAAATTTATCTGATGAGATGAAATTCTGGATTATGCTTTTGATTACATGCATAGTTTGTGATTATTTAAAATTATTATTGGGGAAGAAAAAAATTAATTACCTAATAATGAACACAATTTGATCTGCAAAATATGATAACTAGAATCATTATTTAAGAACCAAATACCTAACTATTTTTAAGGGACGTCGTTTAAAAATAAATTTCATCATATATATTTTGAACGTAATTTTTCACTTGATAATATCAAACAAGTCGAATATTTTTATCGTAAAAGTTACAAAGTAGTTTCAACTCTCATTATAATTTAACAACAATAGCATCTTGTAACAATAGTGGAAAAGTTTATAAGTAAACTGAATTCTGATATCATAGTCGATGCCTTTTACCTGCCATGAAATTACAAAAGGAAATCTGAGATGTATGCATCATTTGTTTTCTATCAGATAAGATACAAAAGTAACAATACAAAGAAAACCTGGAAAGCAGTTCTTTGTGTTACATTGATGTTCTATTTTCTTGATACCAGATTAATACTATTATTTTTTTAATCACCACTGAAAAATACTAATAGTAGTGTATTTTTCAGGCTTACCAACTTGCCAGCCTAATCTGTTTTTTTTTTATAAGATTCAACCGTAAGCTTCTCTTTTCTGAATTGCTTATTAAAAAAATTTCCATTTCGTAATTTATCACCAAACCTAAATTTTAATAACATCCTGCAGTACTGAATTCTACACCATATATAATTATATATATTATGAATATTAATTTTCTTACTAACTATATTCTTTTGTCTCCTACTGACGAAAACTTTACACTTAGAATGTATTCTACTAATTTTTTATTTCTGCCAAAGGGACAATATTATCAGCGAATGTAAATTATTACAATTATTTTTTCTCCTTGGTTAGTTACTCTAAACTCAAAATTTTCCTTCAATTCCTTATTACCTCTTCTTCATAAAAGTTGTAAAGCAGACTGGTCTTCATTTATTGTATCTTTTTCCACATCTACCTTATGTATTCGCCTGTAAACTACTTTAATCTGTCGGTATTTGTTCGTGCCATAAACTCTACCAGCTTTTCCTTAAAAATAAGAAACATTATGATGATATGTTATATGTATCTACTGTCTTATTTACTTTTAAGTCTTTTAAAGTTCATCAAGTTTAAATTAATATCATTTTTTTATGTGCTCCATTTACATTTTAAGTAAGCATATCGTTTCTAATTTTTACATCTCTTCATCAACGAGTTTTCCTTTGCTGTTTACCTTTTATTAACTTTGCTCATTACCTTTGCCTATCTATCAATTCTAATACAACCTTGATTTTCAGATTTTCTCCCATGGTCAACCTTAAATTTTCTCTCCTATCTTAATAATTTTCTTTCTGTAAATTATCTTTTCATTTTTAACTGAATTTTTTTATTTGTTTCATTAAGTTTTTATACTAATAATTTTACTATTGGAGTCTTTATGGTTTGTTGAAATTTAAACTTCACATTATTTTATTTTAGTCTTTCAGCATCAATCCCTTTGTTTTATTGTCTTCTTTAACTTCAACCTACTATTCATTAGTGCTCTGAGACCTAAATTAAATCAAAATTATTTCTAAATATATAGTTAAAAAATTAAAGAGACTTATAAAATAAGTCTCTTAATTAATAATTCTGATAATTAAGTAACTATAAACTATTTACTGAAATAAACAAGCGTCTGTTTATATGCAAAACTTAAACATTTCTACTTCGATATTGACAATTATTGCATTTTATTCTCTTTTTAATCTTCCGCATACTAACTACGTAATTACAATGTTCCTTTTTTTTTTAATTAATTTTTCTTTTTCTTCAACACGAAGAACCGTTTAAACACTTTTAAATACGATCATTTATCAAAATGAATACTGAAATATAAAAATAAAAATCATTAAAATTATTTAATATTTCCAAATATTATTAGTTTCTGATACTTGATCGTGTATTTTTACCTTGAAATGAATAAAACATATAATCACAAAAATGGCTAATAAAAATCCATTTTCTCCAAACATCTTTCAGTATCATAATTATATTTTTATATTTATATTTTTACACTACAATTAAGTTAATTAAAAATGGAAATTAATTTTATACAATTGAATATTAATAAAAAAATAAAAAAGTTAGTAAAATTATTTTCTTTAGTGTTCTGTATAATTTTAATAATACTTTATTCTGCGTATAAAAACCTATCTCAAATCTTGTTAACAATGTGATTTCCTTATTGCTGAATTACAACCACATATAGGAAGTTTTTAAATAAGTAATAAAATAAATTACGAATTAGCAATTTAGTTGTAAATTAAACAAAGTGGGCAGTATTGCGTGAAAAGCATATTTATTTGTATATATATATATAATGAATGAGTGTGGAAGATGTTTATACTATGTAAGGAAAACTTAGCTCCATTTGGATTGAAAGCGGTACTGGCGAAGTTAATTAAAACAGAAAGCTTGTGGCCGGCAGGAAATCGATCTGAGCAAGTGAAGGGTTGAAGGCATTGAGTGAACCCAGCCTGTGGAACTCCGATACGACTAACAAACGCCTCTACTGTAGTGCAGTGTTCTAGAATTGGACAAATACTACTGTACTGTGATTCTGCTTTTCAATTACCTAAATATTTGATCGATGCATTGATTTATTACTTTATATACAAATATCCATGCATAGACAAACACGCACGCCCATCCCCGGGCGCGCGCGCACACACACACACACGCACACACACACACACACACACACATATATATATATATATATGAGGTTATTTTTCAATCAGTTTATGGATGTGTACTTGTTTGCTTTAAGTGGAAGGTTGTTGCGAGCATTCATGAAAATTTTTTTGAAAAAATTAACTCTCGAATCAAATACGTTTCAATTATTTTTAAATCCGGTTCTTAAAATTTTCGAATATTTTCCTTTTTTTTAAGAAAGAAACATATGAGTGTAACTAATTGCATAAAATGCCGTATTAATCAATCCTGTAAAATAAATACATTAAAATAATTTTAGGACATGTTCTACCAACGAAAATAAAGAAAAAGTTTATATAAAAATTGGTCCGTATAGCTTGCGAAATTTCGCACTGATATTTGTTGAAAGTATTCGAACTTAAGGGGTAAATGTTTTTATCGTTTCATGTTGTTTTTAACCAAAAAAAAATGTATAAAACTTATATCAAAACTTTGTCTTGTAATTTAATTAGTTCTAAAACAGAATAAGAAAAACTTCTTCTTCTTCTTCTTTTTCCTGTTTAGCCTCCGGTAACTACCGTTTAGATAATTCTTCAGAGGATGAATGAGGATGATATGTATGAGTGTAAATGAAGTGTTAGTCTTGTACATTCTCAGTTCGACCATTCCTGAGATGTGTGGTTAATTGAAACCCAACCACCAAAGAACACCGGTATCCACGATCTAGTATTCAAATCCATGTAAAAATATCTGGCTTTACTAGGACTTGAACGCTGTAACTTTCGACTTCCAAATCAGCTGATTTGGGAAGACGCGTTAACCACTAGACCAAAGAATAAGAAAAACTGTGGCGCAATACAATGTCTTTATAATTGATGTACAATAACTTCATAAATTGCAAGTAAACAAATAAAATTTTGTTATAAAATGTTTAGGTAATTTAATTCTGAGAAAAATTCTATAACTAACTAACTATATACTCTACAACGCCAGTTTACTTGAAGAAGAATCACTTTTATTAAAAATAAAACTGACCGAAAATTGGAATAATAATAATATAATGGAGGTCAAGATCTGAGCGAGTGTAGCCGTGCTGATAACGCTCTCCTTCGTTTATTTTCCCATTTTTATAGAGTCCATACTTCATATTTTGTAGTTTATTTTCATAAGGAGTTGTTTCGTTTGTTGTTTTGAGCTGTTTGATTCGTGTTTTGTTTAGTTTTCTTGCGTTTTTTTGTGTTTTTCGTTTAAGTTTGCTCTCCGTTTAGGTTTGTTTGCCTTGCGGGCTACATTTGATTTTATATACTGTTAGTTTTTTGTTTTATTTTAGTGAATTTAACGTTTTGTTTGCGTTTATTAACATTTTGTTGATGTTTACGCTAATTACGTTGTTTATTTTTGATGTTTTTTTATAAATTAGCCTACGGTTGTTACGGGCGATTTACCTTAGTAACAAAGCTGTTATACTGATAATTTTATTGTTTATATTCGTAGTATAGAAGTTCTAAAGTCGAACTATCTTGATTACTTTGAGATTAAATTATTTTATATAGATTACGTTATTTGTTATTTTGTTGTTTAGAACTACGACGGATTCCGACTGGTCTGACAGTACGCCCCGCTCATTTGTGATAGTGATATTGACAGTGAGACTAGCACCGACCGTGAAGTTAATCGGCGGTAGGACGGTAGGCACTTAGAAGGAAACTGATGCCGGTGGATGTATCTAGACGTCGCCAGCAACGAGCTGAGGTCCAATGCATGGAACTTAGTGATGATGATGATGCCCTGATGAGTTTGAAATTGACTTTCTTCCTCTCCCGGCTGTTTCTGCGGTCGAGAAAATGAGAAGATAAAGGGCCTACTGGTAGGGAAAACATAAAAAATGCGGCTACGGCTCTCCCATTCCCCTCCACCAGGTGCGGAGGTGCAGAAGAAGCAAAGAGCGGAAAAATGGGCTCTTCCGATTGGGAGGCTTGGCCGGCATTCTAGTGTACCGGTTCCGATTAGGAGGCAACAAAGCCTGTCTCCAGTACAGTAAAGGATCCACTGGCCAGAAGAGCAAAGAACAGGAAATGCCTTGCACTCAACGTGTCCTGTCTTCTCAAACATGTTAAAGAACTGAGTGAGTGAGTTCGTAAAACGACGAATACAAAGACGTAGGTGAAGGATTGCTCACGCTATATGGATTGATATGGTTGAAATGTTCAAGGATGTCTTAGAGAAACATAGCCCGTTGTGACTAAGCGAGGGCCCGTGACGGCTGTGAACGTGGTGGAAAAGGCCACCCAGATTTATCTTATTGTTTCTGATGTGGGTCCTCAGTCGGAGTACACTGGTGTCACCTTGGCGTCTGGACCTCTTATGGATGTGCGGCAGGCACTTGATAGTGATGTGGATGGTGGTGAACTTCCCCATCTGGTCATCCAACAGTGACTTAAGAATGTGTTTTCGTTCACTGAAGTTTTTGAGGGCGTCAGAGGATTTGACGGATTGACATGGGTGGTTGATCTTGCTTGGAGTGCAAATTGTTGGACCAACTAGCGGTTGTTGGAGGAGATGCCCTGAGCGGGGCCTATGCTTCGGTTGCGCTCAATGCGGGTGGACTAAGTGGTGGTCGTCGGCACCCGTGACATGGAACTGGCCGGCGGGGTGGTAAACGTAGGTAGAATGAACTTTGTGGTGACAGTGGACTCCTCTAAGGCGAGGAACAGTGAGTTATCTATATGGTGGAGTCAGCTCGGCTAGTTCTGGCCAAGAACCCCAACGTTTGGTTTTGTGGCCCTCAAGGGAGGGTGGGACTTCACTTCCATAATGTGGCCGACTATATGGCTGAGAGGCATTTTATTACTCTTTAGGTACCCATAGAGGTAACTTCGTTGTTACGGGGAGTTGGGTACCGCTGATGAAGCCGGTGAGTCCCCTAACGGCGATGGTCGTTGTGAAGGCGGTGGGGTGATCGTACGCTGATCTTCTCTGGACAGTAAGGGATACTGTGTCGACGGGAGAGATCAATATTCTGTCAGCACTGTCAAGTTGAGACAACAAATACTGGACAAGATGGAAGGTACCACTATCACAGTTGCTAATGGCGTACGGTGGGTCCATGTACTGACAAAGGACGTCGACGCCCTTACCTCAGAGGAGGAATTGTTACATGACATTAGGAAAACTGCTGGGGATTCGATCACTACTGATGTTCTCTCCCTGCCGCCGTCGTATGGGGAAAATAAGGTGGCGACCGTGGTGGTCGCGCCACTGCTGGCGAAGGAACTGCTAAACTTTGGCCGCCTTGATGTAGGATGGGATCTTGCAATAATGGGATCTCAATTGCATTATGCAATTGAGTAGTTTTGTTTGTTTCAAAATTGAAAAAAAATATTTACAGCGCTTGAATATCAATTTCTAAAAATTTATTTTGCAATTTTCATTTGAGGAGTACAAAGATACAATTTTTGTTTACCGATATTTAAAACCAGGAATTCGCTAGCTGCACGTCATGAATATCAAGAAAAATTATTTCTGATAAAAGGATTGCAAATCAGAAAATTATTTTCTTCAATGTTTATGGTCAACTGATTCTTCTCCATCACTTTTGTATTCTGTTAAAATCAAAACAGTGCCGTGTAAATGAAGAGAAAAACATAATTCCGTAAGTTCACCAAAGCCCATGGCTCAGTATTAGACGACTCATCCTTCTCGTTTCTTCAAGTATATGTAAATAATAAAATAAAATTTTATTATTTATTAAAAAAATCATTTTATATTACGACTACTGGAAAATTTCTCTCTGGTAAAAAAGCTAAATAAATAACTTTCGGAAGTCAAAGTATAAAATGACTAACTGTTTTTCAGTTAAGAACTACTCGTTCTAAATAAAATTAAACACTTTTTACTAATAAAAAAATGAATGTTTGTTCGTATGAAGATCTTTGGCAGTAGCGGATTTCGTATAGGCACTGTGGAACTGCAGTACCCCCTATTACCACTTGATACCGATATCATTGAGTATAATGAGTCCTTTTTTCTTTAATTCTTCCTTTACACTTATACAATGTATAATCCTAAAGCTTAATGTCAGTAGCCATCCCCAATTTTTAGGAAAAAAGATACAAAAATATTTGTATGGAACTGTGTGCTTCACAGTTCCAGCGGCCTTGTTTGGCTGTTGTGGGCATGCGCACATAGGAAGCTGGTCATGAGGCTGGAAGGGAGAGAAAGAACTGTCGCTCCCGCAGCGCCGATCCTGGCGTGCTGATGGAAAGCAATTTTTTTTTACTCCGCGTCTGTATGGAACGTTCCTTGTTCGTTCTATCTTCTAGTTTAGTCGATGGAAAGAATATGAAAGTGGTTTAATTGCTTTTCAATAGTGATCAGAAGATGGCGGAAAGCAAGGGCTCTTTGATTGCCAAATCTGTCCAAAAACACGATTGAAGAGCGAAAAATGAGGTAATTAATAAAAACTAATTATGTATTTGCTTCTGTGTACATTGTGAGGAACAGATAGTATTAGTAACATAAAAATTATACAACGCTTTCAAAACAAAGTAACCAGGGCAATTGCTGAAGCACCATGGTTCGCGCGGAATGATGAAATGCACAATTGATCTAGAGCATCCGTTGGTTTGTGAGGTTGCACGACAGTGCAGTATTAAATACCACCAAAGACTTGAAAATCACGTCAACCACCTTGTAATTAATCTACTCGAGATAACAGCAGGGACGTCCAACGGTTGAAACGTCTCCATGTACACGGCTTAGGGACTACTGCATGAGAGTCTGAAACTTGGACAACGTCAAATCTACGAGTAGTAGTATTGTTTTTATTTTTATTTGTTTTTTATTTTTAATCTTTATTATTAACGTTTTGGTTTCTGTGGACTATGAGGTAATGAGATAAATATATAATATATTTAAGATTTAAGACTGGACTTGAAATTCCATATCGGACTATAAAATTACTTTTAACTATTTTTGTGAATTACTTATTCTGGAAGGAACCCCGTAATTACGTGCTTTTTTGTCAGGAGACTTAACTTACTTATAGCACCACGTGGTAAAAAGAATGTAATTATACTAATTAAAAAAAAAAACCTTTAATGAGTAAAAAATAAATACATTTTGTATGAAATATTACATTTTTATTCCTATATGAAATTTAAAAATACTGATATCATTAAAATATTCCAATTAAATTATTCTTTTGAAAAATTTTCCAACGGTTTTGAACAGAAAATACGAACCCTATTTTGTACTGGCCTGAAGAGAGTTCCCAGAATATATTTGATAGAATTTCTTAAAGTGGTATTAAATTAGGTTCTTAACTTTTTTGCTAGAATTCTCTGTTGAATTTAGAACTCTAAATACTTTTTTATATATTTATAAAACATACATTCGAATAAAATAAATAATTTTGTAAATTAATAAAATATATAAGCTCTGAGTTTAGATCCTCCAAATGCTTCAGATCATTCTTGTCAATGTATTTTAGTAAATAAGAAAAATTGGAATTCAACCTTTTGACATCTATTCTTTTTTCGTAGAATATTTTCGCCCAAATAAATCAATACGCTTAAATATCATAATAAAAATAGAACTGTAATTTTTTTACAGATACTTTAAACAACAAATACTAATATTAATGACTAATCAAAATATTTTTAGCTATTTTTAAATATTTTTCGTCCCGTCGCCAAAGGATAATTAATGATATTAAGGAAAAGCAGCGTCGGATTTTAATATAGTTGTCGAAAAAGTCTAGAAAGATCAGGTTATGATAAAACATGAAAAAATATAAGAATTACACTTTACATTTATTTTAGATTGGTGTAAATTCTTAAATGTAAAACTACTAACGGGGCAGCTGTAATATTTTAAATAAATTTATCAGACCTAAATTTTCATATATAATATGAATAAAATATTCGTTTAGCAAACGTGTAAGAAACCTTACGCATTTATCAATGGTAAAATGATATCCTTCTGTTACAAGATAGATTCTTTCAAAATCATTAAAATTCATGTTTTATCATATTTATTTATTTTTTTTTTGTTTCTAAATACATAAAATTAGTATAACATATTCGAAATAAATTACAGAGACGAATGATATGTAACAATTTGATGACGCCATAAAAAAATAAATTATACAAACTTAACTTACTTTTAAAACATATAATGACGTCTCAAGTATACTAAAAAAAGAAACTAAAGCAAGTTACAAAAGTTCGATTGAGGGGAGATTGAAGCACCACCACCTCACCCATCACCACACTATCTTAGTACTTGGATCCGTTTCTCCTTCTCACTTTATTTGCAGCAGAAGCTACACTTTAATTTCTCACCGCGATGCTAAGCTTTATGCCACCAAGTTAAGAGATGCCACATCGTTTTTAAATCATTTTTTAGTACCTCAGCTGGACAATATTGAAATATTATGATATATCTTACTATGAATTGTTCTCAGAATAATGAAATGTAGCTATTTAAAATTTATATTTGATAAGTTACAGGTTAAAAAGTTAATACACATATACAGATTTTTAAATAGATTCAAAATCTATTTCAAAGTAAATATTTTATACTATATACAAATTTAAAGTAAAATCAGAAATCTAATTTTAAAAATATTCTATAACATCCAGCCGAATGACATAATTTTAGAACGCAAAAATTGCTGGAAAGAATCAGACACAATATGTAATGTATTATGTCGGTGAAACTTTGTACAAAGTCTTAAATTATTAGCAGATCGTCGTAAGTTTTAGTTTGGAAATTAATCTCAATTTCAAATAAATTGCATCAATTTCACTTTTACTATGACAACAATACATATGAATTAACAACTACCGCATGTAATCCATGCATTATCCCTTAACAAAATTATTTTAAAACGAAATCATCCAAATAACATTTATATATACAAAAATATATATTTATTTTTGTATGGGGGTTTTTATCACCTGCTCCTGGTACCCGCTGCGTAATCTAAACGACCAACAAGAGGTCCGCATTAAAACGTGCTGACTAAATTAGTATGGTTCCATTCCTTGACCAAATCAGCTCTCTCAGAGCTCTGAAAATGTCCTCGGCATTATTTATTGGAATGCTGGAGGTCTGAATGACAGTAAATTTTTACAATTCAAACAAAACGTTCAATTCAAACGTCTTCCAGGCAGACATGGATGTATATTTTATTGCTGAAGTAGGCGTTGATACAGAAACCCCGGAATATTACCAGACTAACGGACTACACTTAAAATATTCGCCAAATAGCATCAGAAATCTTCGTGGGAGTACGGAGCAGCCTGATTGCGAAATGCAGTATCATGCACGAAATGGAAGAAAACGACACGCAGATTAACGACAAGACAGATTAAGAAAACAAGATCAGACTAAGAAAACGACAGACTGGATTAAATAAAAAAAAGCTTATTGACTCCATGTTTTGGGACTTTGTGATCGCAGCCTTCCCTGAAATAACCATTCTGGCTTTAAACTCAGCCATCCTTTGGTGTGCTGGTGAGTGTATCCTCCGGGGTCAAACAATGAAATTTAATCCTTTTTGGACTTCAAGGCTTAATGATCTCAAGAAAACACGAAAAAAATGCCGCCATAAAGCGGAAATAACCAAGACCATTGAAGACCTTATAACCCTGAAAAGAGACCAAGAGAGACTACAGAAAGAAATACTAAGCGCTAAATGTTCTGAATTTAGGAGATTCTTATTCACATTAGACTATTGAAAAGACGAGATAAAAGCACATCGATACATATCAGTTCTAAATAATGATAATAATCGCAAAGTACAACAGCCATTACAATGTGGCATGAAATGCCGCAGTGATTTCGGAGATGTTGCTAATGCTTTATGTAAGCATTACGTGAATATTAGCAATGTAAAAGAAGACAAATTTGTAGAAAAAAACACTTCTGAAGCATTCCAAGAGTTTATGTCACGATAGCAAAACCATGGAACTTTTCGAATCTGATTTTGCCATCCAGGAATTGGACGATGCTTTGCCTCTAAACAAGCTAAACAAAGCAGCGGGATCTGGCGGAATATTCCCAGAACTATTAATCTGCCTTGGGGAAAAAGCTATGGAAACCCTACTTGGCACTATAAATTTGTGACATGACATAGACATATTCCCCATAAATGGCGAAAGGTAGAATTTTATGCATGTAAAAATGGTTCAGCGGCCAATCTAGCTAAACGCTATAGATCTATATCCGTATCAAGCTCTTGCTGTAAAATGGCAGAGAAGATGGTTGTCAACCGTCGAAACCAGTTTATCGAAACGATAATGTTCAAGCTGCCTTCGCCCGACATCGAATCCCTGTACACCATGTTGTTTACTTCACACAAGTCCAAGATGGATACCACAGAAAGATGTCTACACTAGCGGTTTTAATCGACTTAAAAGCAGCATGTGATACCATCTGGTGACCCATGCTCATTCACAAACTGGCCATCTGCAATATTTCTGGACGCTTATTCAGATGAATCAAGTTTTTTTATTGGAAGCTCAGACACTAATGGAGTCTCTTCATGTTCCCTGCGAAAGAAGTGCACTGCGCTTCTGGAACTTTCAAGTATAGTGGATAAGCAACAGTAGGACAGTTACCAGCAAGCAACAAGCAGGCTCAAAAGCAAATTGCACCACTCACTGCATATACATATAACTCACTGCATATACTGTTTGTAACTATATGAGAAGTACGGTCTGACAATTTTAGGTACAACCCCACTTAAAACCTATCAAGATTCGACCATCTGCGCAAACCAAATATAACTTAATATATCATTAAGTTATTTATACTTTAACTATAACTTTATACATTAAGTTATAATTATAACTTAATATATCAACTGCCAAAACACGCCTCTTATGAAGCGGAATTAAAACAGGCTGCGCTACAAACAGTTCATGAAGATTATCTAAAAAAGGAATGGTTACACATTTATATAGACGGATCATCAATACAGGAAACAGGAGAAACAGGAGCCGCGTACTACTGCCACCACTTCCAAAGACCCATAGCAATTATAACGGAGAGATTGCCGTAATTAAAGCAGCCACCACACAACTTAAATCCTTTTACGGAAGGCAGTTTTCTTTGTCAATTCGCAAGCAGCCATTTGGAACTTGTAACAGTATGACTAACTGCACAAGAACTTTGGAGCCTTGTCACTTATAGCCCTATAAGCTATATCCTCCCTCAAGCATATAGCGTTGCTACATTTAGATTAAAAACCGGCCATGAGGATCTGGCCTCGCACCTACATCGTATACAAGTTCAGATCTCTCCAACATGCCAAGTCTGTGGCCATGAAACTCTGGATGCAGACTATCTGAGGATCTGCAGAGCTCTGGACCACTCGCAGGACGATGATGAAGGCCCCGTTTACACAGAAGCTCGTCTATACTGGTCAGCGCTTCAAAAAATGACTCAACAGCCAAAAATGGGCGTTGGCTAGTAAGTACTTTTTCTATAATTAGAGAAGCTCAAAATTTGGTACATTTTGCCATTTATATATTTTGTCAAGGATTTTTTTTAGCATACTGACTATCGGAATCTAGTTGCTGTAAAGATTTCCGCACCTTTTGTGGCAAGCATTTACTTAAAATTTTATAACGAAGAAGCTTTTACTAAAATCTACTATTTTAATTGTAGATAAAATTATTTGCTTTTTAATTACGATTTCATTAACATACTTTTTCCTAAAGGAGTCATTTGATAAGTTGAATAATCTAGAATATAAGGAAGGAGAGAGCTCACCAAGTATCTTTGATATACTTATAATATTTTAAATATTTAGTGTTGAAAGGCTGTCAGTTATTTTAATGTTGAGAGTTACTGTAGCTCAAATCTTTAACTGGAAGTTTAATTACCGTATTAACTGAAATGCTTTTTATCGTGTACTGTCTTCGTTTTGATATTTCTTACCTACGTATTACTTTGATAAAACACAAATTTAATTTCTTAAAATTTACCCCTTATTTTTGCTAAAGTTCTGTTTAATACAAAAACCGAAGCTAATTTATGTTAACGGTTTTATTGTAGAAATGACAGTAGTTAATTATTTTAATAAACAAGTTGGTTTGAGTATTTAACTTTTACTTAAGTTACATAACTTTTACTTACTTTTCTCCAAGTAATACGGAAAAACCATTTTTAAATAAACTTTTAAAATGAGGAAGTTTTCCACTAATTTTTTAGGTGTCACAACAAAAACGAAACGAATACCACGCAAGACACGTTCAAAAATAATAATTTAAACTAAAACAATTAATTCTATTTTACATAACAGGTTCAAATTTTGTTTAAATCAATATTACCTGGATTTCTTTCTGCAGATGAACAGAATATATCTTCCATTTACATTCTGGTAATGTTGATATGAATATATTGTATATTTACCCAATTCTTTTAATAATTATAAATGATGTAGCAACAAACTAATTATAGAAATGTCTTTGAGATTTATCTTTTTTCAAATAAGAGCTATGTAATTAATAATAAAAATTAATTATTGTAAATAGGATTTACATAATATAAATCAAAAGCAATACTAGAAGTTTTACAGTTTTGTTTTATCTTTTTATTCAATGAAATACGTATATTTATAACAGAATTGTGTTGTATCTTACAAAACATTTTTATTTTTACATAATTTTAAAATTAATTCTTATGGATGGTAAAAATTCGATGAAAACCAAAACTATTTTTTGAAAATTAAGTCTTAAATACGTATTTTAGTTTAAAATATACTTTTCTTTAAGACCATTTATAATTAGTAAATATTTTTTATAATAAAACTTCAGAAGAAAAATGGTCGTATATAAAAAGGAAAAATAAAATAAAATTGTTAAAAGATAGTAATATATTTTTAAATAAAAATATGAATCTTGTGTCAGTAACCAATAAGTTATTAATTATCCTGGTTTATATTCAACCTTAGGTTCTGTGTTTTAGTGGTTAATCTATGATAAATAGAAGGACAAAAAGTTATACCTTTACCCTAAACAAATGATTTCTTCCTTGGTAAGAAAAAAAAAAAACATTATTTATTGTCGTTACCATTTGCAGACTATTATTAATCTGATTCATTATTCTAATAATAATAATAATATTATTATTCTTGTCTATATTTTTCTTTGTCTTCCTGAGAAACGAAACGAAAAACTGAAAAAATATACAAAAAAATTAATTCACTCATAATAATTAAAAAATATGCCAAACTTTTTTATTTTCTTTACACGAATCTTGGGGTAATTACTTTCTGTTCCAAATTCTGTTTAAATTTTTCCAAAAAATGGGTGCTTTAATAAAGTTATCATACGGAACGTAACATTAGATCATTATCAAATATCATAGTCATACTAAAAAAAAAAAAACTATAATACTAACATGGAATATATATATATCGGGATAAGATAAATCTGGTTCTAATAATTAATTATACTGTAGCTAGTGAAATTTCCTTTCTAAGAAAATCAAATGTGAAAGTTTATTGAATTCTGATTGTATCAAATCCTGAAAAGGTTGAAAAAAGTACAGGTCATTCTTAAAAGTAAAAACATATGGTGTGGCCAAAATAAGTCTATCCTATACCATGATTGAAAACGATAAAATAATTATACATAATAAATTACAAAATAAAATTAGAATTTCTACAATTTTTTATTGAACATTTTTATTTTTACTTCCTTGTATAAGGTAAAGGAAATTGAGATCACGAAAAGTTTCGTTTTCTAGATTTCAACGGAAATATCCATTTTCACAATCCCTGAATCTATTTTGACTAGTTTTGGCATGATTTCTGTACGTATGTATCTCGCATAACTAAAAAACGATTAGCCGTAGGATGTTGAAATTTTGGATGTAAGACTGTTGCAATATCTAGTTGAACACCTCCTCTTTTTATTGTATTTGACTTAGACCAGAATTTTACAAAAATGCCCAAAATCCAAAAGCTTTGGATTTTGAACTTTTTCGTAAATACAGTAATAAGCCCTCATCGAGCGCTTTTCAACGATATATCATAAGTGGTACTTATTTTCATTGGTTCCAGTGTTATAGCCAAATAAAATTTTAATTAATGAAATATTTGGATCTTACATGGGAAAGGCATATCGGTTTGAATCCGACTTCACATAGATATATGTTTTTAACTTTTTTTAAAATTTAACTATAATAAATATATTACTGATTTATTAATAATTGTTAACCTCTGATTGTAAAAAAAATTACAACAAATAATAATTCAATAATAAAATTAAAAAAAAAAAATCAGACGTATTAATGAAATAACATTTTATGTACTTTTCATTTTAATTCCAAAATTTTTACAGAGGTTAGTAAATTAATATATTAATAAATTTAAATTTAAAAAAAAAGTTTAAAATATATACATATTCAGAGTGATTCAGGAGGATAGAGCAATTGAAAATTCATTCTAGAAGCTAACAATAAAAAAAAATTCATATAAACATAGGTCTGAAAACGCTTCGTTAGCGAGTTATACAGGGTGAAAGATTTCGCCCGAGTTTCAATTCGTCCGGGTAAATTAAACATAAATTGTGAAGAATTTAATTATAAAAAGATTGATGTTCTAGTACAACGATGGATGATCTATTACAACGCGTTGAAAAGTGAGTTGAACACAACGGTGGCATTTTTGAAAGTTATTAAACCACACGAAATACTACTTGTAAGCAGCACTTTATCATTATCTTAAAAAAAAACAGTAAGTTTTCCTTCTTCCTCTAGTTATTTTCTAGTGTACATAACGAAAAAGGTTTTTCAATCTGTTAAAAATTAATCTGTTTTGTTGTTAATAAAATCGACATGTTTAAAATTTTGTTTGTTTTCTGTGGACATTATTTACATCAATCTTCTTATAATTAAAATCTCCACAATTTATCTTTAAAAAATGTACGATTTATTACCAATTTAACAACGTTATTGTACGTCATACGTAAAAAAATGTGTTTTTGACCCAATTTTTGGCATTTTACATGGGATATCTTTGAAACTAAGAGAGATACAGTTCTGGGACCTATTTTTTTCGATTTTCCAGCTCACAAACCATAAGAAATAATTGAATTTGCCCCTTAATTGACCTTTCCAGAATTTCAGAAAGCCTTAATACCAGGAGGAATTGAAACTCGGGCGAAATCTTTCACCCTGTATAACTCGATAACGAAGCGTTTTCGGACCTATGTTTATATGAACCTTTTTCTTATTTTTAACCTCTAGAATGAGTTGTCAAATTATTACCCTTTCCTCCTGAATCACTCTGTATAAAGGCGGATTCAAACCGACTTGTGCATAAAAACGAATCCGACACGTTCTCATTTACACAACATAACTGCTGGATCGACGTGAAACAAAATTAATATGTAAACTAATATAGAATAATGATAACGGACACCAAAAAAAATGTGATGCAATGTGGTGTCCACAAAAATGCTATTGTGTAACTGTTCACATTATTAAAGAATTGCAGTATTGTATCTCACTTTCAAATAAAATAAGTTTAAATTAAGTGCAGCAGAAGTTGTGTATATGAAATTTAATAGGCGTACAAGGAGGTCATGTAGTATCTACATCAGATTTTTTAATTATAATTTCAGATTTTTTTGAAGTTTCTTTTTCGTATATAATTTATAGTATTTCAGATTTCATATAAAAATTAATAAGAATTTTAAAACTTAAATATACAAAATGTTTTTCGATGTTTCGATTTTCTTTGAAATGATAGATAGGAAGTTGTATAAATCCGGTTAACGTAGATTGTAAATTGACGAAGTAAAAATCGCGTCTTAAAGTACAAAATAAAAAAGAAATAATTTTTTAAACTATCTATATAAATAAAAATGTTTATGTTCGTTTGTTCAAAATCTAAAATCTCGGAAATTTCTTCACTGATTGCTTTAAAATTTTGACACTACGTTGTAATCAAATACGCACGTTGTTTTATATACCTACTATTTATATACCTACGATATCACACCCGTGACAGATAAAAACATACTTCATTTGAAACACAACGCTATCTGTTGGATAAAAGCAACACACTATGCTAAATATTTTACGATTCCATTTTGTATCCAATATGCGTCCGCTGTAGACTAAAACTACTGGACCGATTTACGCGCGGGGAAACAGGGAGAAAGGAAAAAATCCGAAAAGGGAAATCGGAAAAAATTGAAAAAGGTAAAAGGGAAGAAAAGGAAAATTGAAAAAAGTGGAAAACTCGGAAAGGAAATGGAAAGGGGAAAGAAGAAAAAAGAAAAGGGGAAGGAGAAAAAGAAAGGGAAAAGGAAAATAAGAGAAAGAGAAATGGGAAAAGGAAAGGGTAATATGGGAGTTAGGGAAAAAGGTAAAGGTTAAATTTTGTGAAGTTCCGTAATTTTCATTTGGTTGATCTTTTATCAAACTTCATTTTACCTATGAAGAATATGTTCATTTAATCTATATGTAAATCTATACTCAAATCTAGCAATAGCGAAGCATTGCCGGGTCTGCTAGTATTAAATAAAATTTTTCTGTTTGTTAAAATATTTTTTACAGGATTATTAAAAAAAAGATACAAATTATACAAAGAACAGACCGTTGTCTGTTTTAAATTTACCCTTATTTAAATGAATAAAAATTTTAATTAATAGAAAACAAGCTATGTAAGAGCATTTATATATAATGCTTTTGCTTTCATAAAGATCCCTTTATTTTTAATTACCTACCATAATTAAGTTTTGCTATGTGTTAATATATTACAATTACTTAACCGTGTAAGGGTTTGTATGAAATTATAATTACACATGATTAGCGTACCGTCAGATGTTACATCTGAAATAACACAATTCCCAGCGAAAGAAATGTGGTAATTTATCTCGTTTGTATATTATTATATTTGTATACTTCAGACAATTATCAATGTAGTTTTTCTTCCGTCTGTCCTTTTGTTCACGTAATTATTGTATAAGTTAAATGATCGGCTGTTTCAAAGTAACACGAATTTACAGTTATATAAATAAGTTTTAGGAGAGTTTATGATGAGTAATGGAAATCTATTCCACTAGAACCGGTGTATATTATTTCATTTTAGATATGCGCAGAAGTGAGTTTATTCTCTTTCAATAAATAAAATCCATTGTACTAAATGAAATTAAGTTACAAAGTAATATTTTTAATTACTTTATATTTCTACTTTAATCCTAAATTAAAATCAACTTCTAGTAATATTTTCTTCTTTCATCCGTAAGTCCCGGGTTCGAATCCCGGTCAGGCATGGAATTCTCACACACGCTGCAAAATCATTCATTTCATCCTCTGAAGCAATACATAACGGTGATCCCGGGTGTTAAACGAAAAAAAAGCTGTTCTCAAATATGTGAAACTTTTATCGAAATTCTTCCATTTCATTTACTCCCAATACAGCAATTGAAGCATGTAATCATTTTTGATTTATATATTGCAGTTATGGTCACAAAATATATCTAATATGACTCACAAATGATCCACTTGAAACTACCAATGTTTCCTTTCCAATAATGAAAGTAACCGTTATATTGTCAGATAATTCAAGAAATAAAAATTTAAGACAAATAGAAAAACAATTTTTTTATGGTTTGTGCAGTTTTTGATGTCAATTATATTTTTATTAAGAATATGGTTACTGTTCCAAAAAAAAAGTAATCGTTATAAATGCAGGTAACTAACATCATGATAAAATTAAAAAGGACTTTTAAAGTTTAAGCTAAGGGTTTTAAAATATGAATATACTCATATAACATTTTTTGCCCTAACTTATGATAACGTCAGAACCAGATAAAATATTTTTCCCAAGAAAAACTTCAAATCCTTTCTTTGTCAAAATTGAAAAACTGTGAGATGTAAAAAAAAAATTCCATTAAAATTGTCCCTTTAAAAAGGTTTCAAAAGTTTAATTATGGTAAATTTTCTTTTACCATAGTCTAAGGAAACTTATTATTAATTTTTTTATTTACAAGAAAATACCTATAGAGATAAATTATAAATCATCTTGTAAAAGAAATTAGTGTTATATTAATGATTTTTTCTTTGGTAATCCTGTAACAAATTGGAATTTATTTTATTTGAAATTTTTAATTATTTTTGTTATTTTCCAATGTGTAAGTATTTCCGGTCAGAGTAAAGTAATTAAAATTTATTTCCTGTCATTTAAATTAATACTTGGAGTGTTTCAGGACAGTATTTATTTTACAGCTGATAGTTGATTGACGAGAACTTCATAGTTAATGTAGAAACAATATTTTTTCGTACGTTGTGTATACCAATATATAGTATTATTTAATAATATAATATTATAAAACTAAGTTCCCTTCCAACGATTTTATATATATATATATATATATATATATATATATGCAAATACATAAAATAATAGAATGACGTGATTCAATCATAATAGACGCCCAGTAAAATTAACTGATAATAAATTAATGAAAATTTGTATGCATGTTCTTCATACCGTGTAAGTGAAAAATAGGAAAGAATGTTTTGAAAGGTTAAAATGGGTTTCGAATTTTGTTTTTAAAACCGACTATTTTATTTAATATCTCGGTAAGTGATGAAGATATAAACTTGATTGTTGGTGTGTGTAATTTTCACGTAAATATATATAAACCAATTTCTAAATTTTCTACAATTCGACACTAAAAGGGATGAAGAAAGGTAAAATGATCTTAAACCATGATTGTAAATTTCCCCCATTTTTGATTGTAATAAACGGGGTATTCACTAGACTTGAACTTGCCATTACTTTTCAAACATATCCGTATCTAAAATCTGTTTTCGTGATTTTTCAATTAAGAATTTTTAAGGGGTTCGATAGTGTTCAGTGCGGCAGTGTACTGGTTGAACCTGTCTTACATTACCTGACTAAAAAAACATAAAACAAAAAAAAATTAGCTGCTACGGGAAAACAGTTAAAAGTATAGAGTGGACGAAGCCACGACGGGAATGCTGGTATATACTCATACATATAAATATTTCTTTTTATTTTAGTATAAGAAGAATATATTAAAGGATTTAATTTTACTTATTTCTTTTTATTGGTGCAGTATTTAAATTATTTATAATGTTGAATTAATCAATTTTTTCACGAAATAAGTCATTGTCATTATGTAAGGAATATTTTTACTCCTTGTACAAGGAAGTTTTGTAATCGCGAAAAATTTCGGTTTTCAGATTTAAACGGAAATATCCATTTTGACCATTCCTGAATCCATTTTGACTAGTTTCGGCATGACGTCTATACGTATGTATGTATGTCTCGGATAACTCAAAAATTATTAGCCGTAGGATGTTGAAATTTAGGATTTAGGACTGTTGTAATATCTAGTTGCATACCTCCCCTTTTGATTGCAATCGACTGAACCAAAAGTGTCCATAAAATACCAAAACCCGTAAACATTTATTTTGGACTTTTCTTAACTGCAGTAAAAAGTCCTCATTGAGAGCTTTTAAACTATATATAATAAGTGGTACTTATTATCTTTCATTGGTTCTAGAGTTATAGCCAAATTAAATTTTAATTAATGAAATATTTGGATCTTACAAGTGGAAGGCACATCGGTTCGAATCAGACTTCTTTTTTTTTCAATTTAAATATATTGATTTACTAATAATTATTAACCTCTGATTGTAAAAACGTTTTTACATGAAATAATTATTAAGTAATAACAATAGAAATGAAAAAAAAAATGAAAAAACCCAGAAGTTATTAATGATATAAAATTTTATGTACTTTTCATTTTGAAATAATGTGTATGTGTAATATAATAGGTGTACAAGGAAATCATGGAGTGTTCACATTAGAATTTTTTAATCTTTCTGGAAATAAATATCCTTTATTAAAGAAATGTTTACTTGTTTTTAAAGAAAATTAATTATTAATTAAAATTAATTATTACAAACAATATTCTTCAAAGCCAATACAAAATTTGTAACTATTTTATATTACTATCCATCCAATGAAGTTTTTGTAAAAAGATATAAATCTTTAACAAGAAATGCCACACTAACTATAATATTTGTAGTTGTGAAAGACATACGGTAAGTTTGGTATTTGCCCAGTTTAAATATTCTAATGAAAATTGTATTCGGTTTTACTGGTATTTTCAGTTTAATTCAACTTAGGAGTAAAGTAACTTAAAGTTATTTAATAAAATATGCTTCAATAAACTAATTTCGCTGTAAATTATAAATTGCAATAAGATTGCAATTCGATTGGAAGTGAAAATTCTGTAAACGATGAATAATTCTGTCCACGATGAATAAAAAGCATAATATACATTCACAGGGGTATTGAACTGTAAATATCTATTTATAGGTTCTCAGACCACTTTTTGTTTTTAAATTATTCTTGTAATTTGTGGACTTTTCTAACTATGAAAGTTATTTATTACATTCCTGAAAGGTGTTTTGGTTAAACAGTAGAAATTGGATCTGAAAATTGATAGCAGATAGCTCAGATCTAATGGTAATTAAATATATTGCACTGTTAGTTGCCACTGAGGTTAGACAATAATTAATTAAGCCAGTTCGTACATTAGGCACTATGTCTAATTTCGATTACGGCTGGATACGTAGTATTTAGTGAAAAACTTTTTCCTTCAAGCTATAATATTAATTTGGTCGTAAGGTTTTTAATAAAACTGTTCTTATTTTTTGTAAAAAGGTGAGTAATTGTCACTGTTAATTCAATGTTAAATTTACATATTTAACGATACAAATTATAAACCAATTTTATTATTTTTTTTTTTTTTAAATACTGATACAAAGAAAAAACGGCTTACTTTTTTAATGATCCTTAAATTTCTAAACAATTATGAAGTTTTAAATTTAATTCAATGTATAGTAATTAAAATAGCTGATCTCAATGCCGGAGTAATAGCGTCCCAGCCTTTTAACCAGAGGTATTGGGTTCGAAACCCTGCAAGACATTTAAATTATTTTTCATAGTCTAAAATTTCCATTCTAATAGGAAAAAATTGCCAAAAGCAATAAAATCATTACCAGAAACCTAATCTGGGAGATACCGGTTTTCAACTTAAAACTCAGTTTTAGATGAGGCAAAAATTAATTAGGTTACTGGGTTAATTTTAAGAACTATGTTGCTAAATATTCAAATATAAAATTTTGCAATTATTTAAGGATTACAGTCAGTTAAAATAATATCCTATAGTTATAAAAATTATCATGTTAATCGTAGACCTTAAAAAAAAATCCCAATAATTGTTTCAACTATTCAATTCTGGTATAAGATCCAAAGATGACTAAAAAATTTATTTGATCAGAATTCAGAACTTAACCGCTATTAAACCGAATATTTTGGAGGCAAGTATAATTATTTCAGTAAAAAGATTTAATAAAAATTAGAATTTTCAGCTACATTTCATGAACAACAATCACAATCTGAGTACAATATAACAACATAAAATTAACAAAAAAAGATTAATTAAATGTTATTTAATTTTCATTTATATCATCGCACTTTCTCGTAAACTGAAGTAGTTTTTTACAGAAACTGGATACTTCCTGTTTTACATGATACATGCTATGTTTAAATAGGTTTAAACCTAATAGGTTTTAATAGGTTTAACCCTAAGGTTTAAATGTATATAAACAAAGATATTCGACAATAATAGGGAGCATCTACCTTAAGGCTGTAATTTGATGAATATGTTTGCTTTTAAATGCATTTATTTCTGTATTTCTAAACAGACATCATTTTTTCTTTTAAATCAGTGTAATGAAAAGTTAGTAGTTTTTTCTTTTATAAGAGTAACCGGATGATAAACAGTAGTAATAAATTATAAAAAATGTTCCGAAAAACAATCCCATGAAGTAGTTAACTCAGGGAATTTAGAAATTTATGAGTAATAGTTAATATGGAATTATTTAATTGTGCAAGATGTAGAAAGATGATAATAATTTTAAAATCAAAGGAAACCCATACAATAAAAAAACGATGATCATCCAAGTAATTTATAAAGTTTTATTTTCCGATTACATTACAAAAGCCTGGAAACCAAATCGCAGTTAAATATTTTGCCTAAATCAAATATTTTACTGCAACAGTGGGAAGTCTCTTAAACATAAGTATGTAAGTATGTTTACTCACATTAAACTTTAAAACTGTTGATAACGAGGTATGACGAACGAAATTAGATATTTTTTTTAATAAATTGAGTATGATTTACTGTAGTACGTTTAATAATATGGAGTACTTAAACAGTTTTGATTGTTGTATTTTGAATTACAAATACATTTATGTGTTCTTGTAAAATACAAATTTATATATATGTATTACTAAAATAATATTGTACTTGTTTACCACCAACATTTTCTAATCGTATCTTAAAATAAATATTTGTCAGTTGAAGAGAAAAACATAATCTAAAAGAATATTATTACAGAATGTTTGTTTATTTTCATAATAGTACTCGTAACAAATTAATATATTTAAAAAGGTATTTTAACGACTAATTTATTTGTCCCTACTTTTTATGAGTTATTAACAATAAACAATTCTTTGATTTATTTAGACCAGTTATGGTTGTAAATAGACGATCCCTATAACGGAACGGTACAGCCTCAGCCTTTCATCTGGAGGTTCCAGGTTCGAATCTCGGTCAGGCATGACATTTCTCATGAGCTAGAAAATTCCATTTCCATATTGTATCCCATGAACATGTTTCAAGTCTTTTCTTTTTCCTGTTTAGCCTCCGGTAACTACCATTCAGATAATGCTTCAGAGGATGAATGAAGATGATATATATGAGTGTAAATGAAGTGTCGTTTTGTATATTCTCGGTTCGACAATTCCTGAGAAGTGTAGTTAATTGAAACCCAACCACCAAAGAACAAGATGGTGGGCAACATTTTGAAAAGGAAGGCGATGAAGGAAGTTGAAGATGAAGAGGATGGTACCTAGTGGGGTAGTGTAGAGTGTGGCTGGATAACCCCGTTCATGAGGAGTGCGATGCTAAGGTCTCGCACTTCCGATAAGTGAGCGGGGACTCCTGGGGATGAGTAGAAAGGGAAGTGTAAAGACCGAGTTCAGATCGGAGGGCCCCTGTGGGGTACCTCTGATTTGAGGCAGGCAAATAAAGACCGAGACCCGGTTAGGGGACCTTTTTGGGGGACCCCTGATTTGAGGCCGGCAATTGAGAGGACCTAGCCCCGGCTGACCGGGTGGTACCCCTTGCCGGGGACGGCATAGCCGGCTTCGGCATGGTCGCCCAGAAGGTTGGAGGCGATGGCATCCCTAGGAACGAGTGTGCTTCTGCGGCGGGTCCTCGTCTAGGGGGGTGGGATCAAAAAAAACAAACCACTAAAGAACACGGTATCAACGATCTAGTACTCAAATCCGCGTAAAAATAACTGGCTTTACTAGGACGTGAACGCTGGACTTCTCGACTACCACATCAGTAGATTTGGGAAGACGCGTTCAGCACTAGACCAACCCGGTGGGTTACATGTTTCAAGTCTATGTGGCGATAACATCACGCCCCCTCGAAAAAAATGTAACCATATTATCAATTTCATATTACTATTTCGGTTGTGTATTTAAATATGTTAAAAGATGAAATAATAAGAAGTAAAAAAATTTTATTCTGGTATAATACTTACACAGAATGCGAATTCAGTTATAAAATTTATCTAAGCATATTTTTAAATAATAAATAATTTATCTTTCAATATTAATATTCAAAAGCAACTTAACGATTTTTAATACGAAAAAATATTGGCCTAATTTAGTATTATTATGTATATCACTAAATAAATCATAAATCACTAAAATAAAATAACAATTTTAATATTATGAACTTTTTGTTTAATATAAAAAAATTAACTTTTATTGTTGCTTTTTCTCGTTTTAGAATTAACTTTTATATATATTTATATATGTATATATATAAGCTTTGTTTTTTATAGTTTTACAAATATTTATAATTTCTTACCGTATCAGAGATATCAATGGTTAAGAATCTACAATATTTGATTTTTTTTGTGGTAAATCTGTTTTATTTAACGTTTTTATTTTTCAACTATAAGTACGTATTAGTTTTATTTTCTTCACAATTTGCTAAATACGTTCAAATTGTTACCAATACTGATATTTCTATAACATATCATTATGACTTATCATTCTATGATTGATTATTCAACGCCGAGAGTTAGCTGTTATACTTTTTTATCAGAAAAGTTTTTTTTTATTAATATTTTACACGGAAAATTTTTTTTTACACTTTTACGTTATATAGGAAATTTTCACATAACTTATCAGTATTAATGATTATTAAATTGATGTCTTTTTTAATAACATTATTTCTTGTTTTAGATAAATTAATTAATATTTTGATTACTAAGGTTATTCATATAATTACATTAAGGGTTTATTATAAAAAATAAATAAAAAATATAAGTTGTTGCCTTTAATTTATATTTATTTTATAATTAAAATTGTATCAGTGAATTATTAATTTTCTATATTTGTAACTGAATTTACGAAGGAAACTAGGTAATCTGACTATAAAATCTGCCTTTAAAAAGGTGCTTTAATTAAGAATATATTTTAGCAAATTTATCAAAACATTTTCTTAAGCATTTTACGTTCATTAGAGTTTTGAATAACAGTAATTTTCTTTGAAAGTTATTTATTAATTATATAACACGGATTTCTAAGAAAATATAAAATATAGAAACGTTAAGATGCATAAAATATTCAACAAATTAAAATCTTTCATAGTTTTATTATTATTAATTTTTGTTCTTTAAAATGTTTATTATTATATTTGTAAATATAAACGATGTAGTCATATTTTTATTTTGTTTAATGAGTTGCTTACATCTTTTTTTATGCACAGAGAGCTTATAAAAGTTCACATTATTATTTTTAATCTAAAAAATGTAAAACTACTTTATATATATTTTTCATTTGTGATATTTTTATTAAATTTAAGACTTAGCATCATAATTTAATTACTAAATATAATATTTTATATATCATAGGGTAAACGAAATATAACTATTATTGTTAATATTATTTCTTTATGTGGCACAGTTAGATCGTTTATTGTTTGCATTTTTTCTTTGAAACTTAGTAATTACTAATTTTTCAATTCGTCCTCAACACAGTAGCACGATTGGGAATTTTTTCAGAAATCGTTTTTTAATCAGTTTCAAGTCAAAAGTAAGGAAACAATTTTAATCGGTTTTAAATCGCATTCCAAAAGGTTGAGGAGTTTCCAGTAAACACCCTCAATAAAAGGTACTTTTTAAAGAAAGTACATATATAAAATAAAGTCTAAATAAATAAACATACTAGCATTAATTGGGTTCACAAATATAAAATATGTCACAAAAGTCTGATGAAAAAACAAACCAAAAATTAATTCATAATATTATTAAAGAATAGATAGAGATAAACTCAATAATAAGATTACAAGTTCACGGAAAAAAAATAGAAGGGTGCTAGGCTCCTCATTAAGCCATAGTAAAGATGTTATCACACATCTGATACCGAACTAACTTAAGTGCCCCTCAGATACCTCAAATCCAGCACGTGAAGGCGTTTACCAAACATCTTTACTGTTATATAGGATAACTGCTAGAAGAGTGAACTGCTAGAATGTTCACTTGATTGTCTAATCGCTGTCTGTAAATTGAACCAAACCGTTTAACCTGGTCAGGAACAGAAGGCAATCCAACGTAGTCATTAGTTTCCTCGTTCCAAGAGAACTACGGTACTTCTGAAATGGATCTCATGAACATATTCTCAATCGTTGTGTAATCTCAACATTACGTTTGCTCCTCGTATTCAGTAGCTGTATGCCATACCTCCAAACCGATTTGAGAATTACCTTGTATCTAAAAAGGTTTGTTAGACAGTGGCAGGTGCAAGTTACTTTAACCCAAGGGTTGGTCTAGTGGTGAACGCGTCTTCCCAAATCAGCTGATTTGAAAGTCGAGAGTTCCAGCGTTCAAGTCCCAGTAAAATCAGTTATTTTTACACGGATTTGAATACTATATCGTGGATACCGTTGTTCTTTGGTGCTTGGGTTTCAATTAACCACACATCTCAGGAATGGTCTAACTAAGATTGTACAAGACTCCACTTCATTTACACTGCTACATATCATCCTCAGAAGTATTATCTGAAAGGTAATTACCGGAGGCTAAACAGGAAAAATAAAGAAAATGTGCATGTTCCTACGTATCAACCAATAACGCCTCATACTTGGTATTAATTTTTTTCCTTTGTTCTTCCTCGTAAAACAACGTTCAAGATGGAGCCCAAGGAACACCGAATGCGGTCAGCGTGCGAGATGAGGACACCGTCCATGTAGACTCAGTGATAGTCACCTCTCCTAATCGCAAACGTTATATGACCAGACTTATTCGGATTTATTTTCATTCTTCATCTTGCTAGCCATACGCCAATCTGGTCTAACACCGATTGTAGCTTCGTTGAGGTCAAATGAGAGTCAACCGCCAGGATCGCTGTATCGTCAGTAAACAAAGGTGACATAGTCCAGAGATTGAAAGCCTACAATAAAAATTGAGTGCAGGACTGGTTCTAAGAAAAAATCTTGTGAAATACGTGATTTTATAACAAATAATCCAGATTACTCACCGTTACATCTGCCCGGTGAAAAACAATTATCGACGGAGTTCCGAAAAAGTAGATAGAATTGTTGAGGAAGGCTGCATTTTAATTTATGAAGCAGACCACGTAGCCAAACCTTGTCAAAGGTCTGATGTTAATCCTGATGAAAATCGCTGAGCAGAGTTTCTTTTCTTCCAGGCATAGTGTAATGCCATTAGTAGCCCTGATATTTAAAATAATTTTGAAAATAATATTTTTCATCGTTTAGTTGCACGTACTTCATGATTTTTTTCAGGTCAACGAATATACTGTAATCTGAAAATAATTTAATTCTAAAAGGACCTTTACCTACATAATGGTTTATAAAAGGTAGGGAAAATATAAAAGAAAAAAAATGCGGCCATAAGAGGTAAAAGCTATTACTTTTAGTTCCCATTTCTTATGGCTGTAAAGTATGTAAATAATTACAATAGAAGAAAAATAAGTCTGAATTTTAGATGCTTTCTCTGAGAGTAATCAGTTTTCATTATACAGCTAGTCTCAGATAGTGAAAAGAATCAAAGTATTTTTAGAAAGTAACCACAAAGTTTTGTTCATTTTTAAACGCTTATGAACATGTTTTTATTCCGTTGAGCGAGAAACCACTTCACCTATCCCTCTTGTTAGTAGTCTAGGCCTACTGTTTTTTTTGAATATGGAAGTGTCATTTTCAGGTTACTCATCTACTTCGTTACTTTTATGAACCTTAATATGTATATATATTACGGTCCAATCAACAAAATAGTTAAAAGACCCTAAACTCCAAATTTGGGAGTTAGTAACACAAACCGTTATTAATAAACCTTGTGATTGCCGGCATTAAAACATTGGAATGTTAATTATAAAATAATTGCTGGCCTCCATGGCGCGAGTGTGAGCGTCTCAGCCTTTCATACGGAGGTCCCGGGTTCGAATCCCTGTCAGGTATGGCATTTTCACACACGCTACAAATCATTCATCTTCATCCTACGAAGAATACCTAACGGTAAATAAAAAAAAGGTATAAAATTATTATTTATAATTTTTAATGGGAGATATAGATAATATAGAATTTTTAAATCTGATTAATCTTCTTATGTTCTGCAGTTACAAGATAAAAAAAAATATATTTTTTTAATATTTTCTATTAAATTTTTTGAAATAGTAATAGTAATTAAAAAGACCCCGGATTAATTTTTCAACTATTAATCATAAATGAGAGCTTATGACAGATATTATTTACTCGGTATGACAGACGTTATTTACGTATCCTTGAATATTTTTATTGCTATTTACTTACCAATTACGATAAAGTAAGAATTTTATATATATATATATATATATATATATATTTGTTTATACTCAATCTTGTGAGATTTTTTAACGAATTTGTAATTATAAAATTAATTAGAAATTTTAAAAAAAAATTTTGGGAAGGTTTTCTGCCAGTACTTTAATCAAACCTTTTATTTTCACTTTAATATGAAATTATTATATTTTAGTTCTCGAACCATTAAAAGATATTTCAAACAACAACAATGTTTAGAGTTGTATATTTTTTTTTTGAGTTTAGTTTTCAATAAAAATTTAAAATATTGAAAATTAAAAAAACCGATTTAGTTTTTTTCTTTTTTTTGTTAAATCGAATGTAGTAGGTAAAAGTGTTTCCTTGTAATATAATTAATAAATCTATTTATATATAGAATACTGAATTTTATCAATAAAGACTTTATTAAAATTTGTCGTCTGCTCAACAAAAATTACTTGCTTTTATATCATGAATAAATAAAAATTTATAATTCAAAGAAAATAAAAAGGAATGTTCGTAAGATCTGCTCATGTTTCAGTTGTAAGCAAGAATAAAATTATTACTTTAATTGACATAAAATTTTATAAATATAATTCTATTCCATTCTAATACCCTTAACATCATTATCTCCATGATACTTATTTAAAAGAAGAAAATAAAAATAAATAAACAATAATAAAAACTGTCTTTGAAAAATTTTACGCAAAGGTGCATATAAACTCACTTAAATATTATTTACGTCAAGAAAATCGGTCTTTTGTGAATTCAGCCTTTATTGGAAATTTACTGTACTGCTTTTATTAGTAATAAAAAAAACTCCTTACGTAAAAACTACAAAAATTTTGTTTTTATGTGGAAACACACAAAAATAACAGAAGAAAAGATAAATTTTAAGAATCAGTTAGTTTCCTTTTTGTGCAGATTCAGATAGATCGTAAGAACATTTCTCTTTTCAGAGATCGATTTCTTCCCTTCTTCTGAAAGCCTTTTCTTTTCCTGAATTCTCCGCATGAGACCCAGTTTACTTCGATTCGCATGACTAATTCCCTTTTTTTTCTTATATCTAACAGTAGTTTTAACTCTGACTTACCTCGAATAATATTTTCACAATGTTCACCCTTTTTCTTTTCCTGTTTCACTGATTTTATTTATATCAGTTTCCTTTATATTTTATTTACATCAAACCGCGTTCAAATATTAGATTTTTTTCATTTCATTTTATTTTTCACATTGTGCTCTCAGTTCTTTTATCATTTCAGTAACACACTTTATCTAACCTATAAACCTAATTTTTTTTTTTTAATAAGTAATAAATTAAATGTTTTCTGATTCAATATTCTTCCAGAGATACGTCAATTACTTCTGCGATACATGAACAATATTTGTGCTGAATCCCCAAGGAGAATTAAACACTGTATTGTAATAACCACTTAGTTTTGTAAATGTATATATATATATATATATATATATATATATATATATATATATATATATATATATTTGTGTGTGTGTGTGTGTGTGTGTGTGTGTGCGGGTGTGAATTTATACAGACCCTTTTCCAACGAAACAGAAACTGCCTAATTAATTATTATGTTCGTGATTCCTTAATTTATTTGTAATATTCTCTCCGCATCAATCCTTGGAGAAAGACTAAAAATAAATTTTGAAAAAATTAAATAAAGCTACATATTTTAATATCAGAAAATCAAAATTATTTATTTCTTATATACATATAAAATCACATAGTTAAAAGTTTAATTTAAAAAGAATTATTAATGTTATAAGAGAATTAATTTCGAAAAGTAGAGATTATTTTATTTTATTATGCAGGGAACATTAATCATCAGTAAACTATCAAGTTTTAGATTGCATTAATTTTAAATTTTGAACATGAATGAATACTGGACAATTACATGATAAAACATTAAGATATAATATATATGCCAACTGTTTTCCAAGAAGCAGATAACCCAATAGCTCTGCTTCTGTGAAGACGTGGAATATGACATGAAAGGTTTTTTTTTGGTGTATGCAATTTTCAATTAGATGAGAAAAAAAAAATTCAGTTAGTTTTTAATAATTCAATTTTAATTTTAGAAATTCAGATGAAAAAATAAAATGGGAAAACTAATAAAAGATTTGTACTCCGGTTCTGTTGTAAGATCAATGTGAAACCGGTTGTAGTTTAGGTACTTTCATAAATATACAGAAAATGTATAACATGTAAAGATAACAAGAGTTAAGGTGTGAATAAAGGCGAATTTTTTATAACCTAATACTAAACGTTTCAGTAAAAAACTGAATGTCATACATTATTATAGGTCTACTGATGTTACACTTCAGTTGGATTTCATAAGAAAGCTACCTATTGTAATGGTTATAATGATTCAACTTCCGGAAAATTTCGACATATCTTCGCGTTTCCCAATCCCCAGACCCCAAAGCAACTATTAGTTCAAAAATTTATATATATATTTTACTTTCTTGTGGACACGATAAGTGCCGTAATTTTCAGCCAATCACTTTGAAATTTAAACATAAAATATAGCGACCCAAAATCTCAGTCGAGTTCGTTAATGGGCAAAATCAGATTATAGGGGTGGAAATAGGAAAGGTTTTTCGAAAAGAAAATCGCTATAACATTCCTATTAAGTAAAAGATTGAATTTGTTTAAATTTCCTGTTATTTAATTGGATCAGGGCCTAAAACCTATCTATAAAAGTTTTTAGTTATCACCAACTATTGGCTCAGGAGGAGGAAAAAATGGGATTTAGAAGACAAAAAAAAATCATATCTCCTTTAATAGGCAAAATATTGAATCGTTTAATGTGGTCGTTAGTCCTCTATGCATTACCTAAAACATTTGTCTGAAACAATTTTTGATATGAACAACCCTTATCGCAAGGGATGATCAAAATATTGCTGGAATTGTATGAAGATGGGAATTGTCGTATGTTAACCTTTTTTTCACATCAAGTAAAATTGAAGTTTTTCTAAACTTTAAGGTGGAAATCTTTTTGATCCTCTACTTAGGACCGTTGAAATCTGACTCCGCCTTCTGTCGTGCCGAAAGAGATTTTTTAATGTTTTTTTGATTTTCAATTTTAATTTACACAAATTTTGAGTCGATTGTACCATCCGAATGTTTTTATTTTAATATAATTATTTTAAATTAGACGTCTTTCTATCCAAAGATCAAAGTACTACCCAGCCCCTTTTAGTAAGTGCGTGTAAATTATTAAGAATTGAAATCATGGAAGAATAACAAAGTCGTTATTAATGAATATCATCTTAATGTGAAGGTGAAGCGTAACGATTTATTTAACTATAACCTTTATTTTCTTAACCAGTCTAAGTTTCTAGAGATTTATTGTTTTGATGATAATCTAAAGCATGTTTAGATGTTTTACCTATAAAGAAAACTTCTCATATTGTAGACACATGTAGAAGTTACTGCAAGACCTGCAGTTTACGAGTTGAATGTATATACAGTACAAAGGTTTGAACAAAGACTACTTGTTCAATTCCTGCCTCCAGTTTTTAATATTAGATAATTCCCGACCTTGATGGACTCAAAAAGGTCATAATAAAATAAAAATTACTTATACTTTGTATGCTAATTCTGAAGGATGCAAAAAATATATATAGGATTTAAAAAAAACAAACAAGAAATTAGATAAGAAACATCTGGGGAGTTTCTTTTAGTTTTGACAGTAGCCTCTGATGAAAAATTGTCAGATTTATTAAATTAGGAGCTGACGTCGTTGGAAAAAAAAAGATGCTAGATTACTTCCAGCGATGGTGTTAAATCTTACGTATCACCATTACGTATTAAAGCCTTCTGTATTATAGCATATTTTAAAAATACAACGACTAGTCATAATTTTTCCATTAGAAGACCAGGTGATTCCGTGATAACCTGCTCTTTGCTTTTCTGTTATAAATATGTATGTGACATATTTGTTGATATCTGATTGTAATATTTTATTAGTTTTTTTTAGAGAAGATGATTCCCTTGTAGTAGATTGTAGTATAGGAATATAATAATCAACAGCATTCTACATATCATCTACTATTTGAATAGTACATGACTACTGAATCATTTATTAAGTTTAGTACTTCGTGTTAGTCGGATACAGCTGTATTATAAAGGATTTTGAACCTAGTTACAATATTATCGAAGACAGGTCAATAGACACATATTTTTTATTATTTAATGACCGTTAAATTTAGACCTTACATTTTTATTGTGTAAAAATGTAAAAAAAAATTAAAAAATAGAATAATTTTTATGTTATGATGACGAGTAAGTAAATAAATTGAGTTTGTAATTATATATCTTCTTTGATGGCACATGTCATTGCCCTCTTGGGGAAGTCATGTATTTGCTCAATAAATAATCTGCTTCTTTGATAGAAATTTTCTGTGTAACATTTTCTGATTTATTAAAAATATTCGCAATATTACCAGTAAACTGATGAAACTTTAACTTCACGGAGGTACTTTTAAAGGACTGAGACGATGGAGACATAGAAGGAAGAGATTCGTTTTTGAAATAATGATTGTCTTTTTCGGTTTAGCCTCCGGAAAAGATATTACTTCAAAGTATGAATGAGGATAATATGTAAGAATATAAATGAAATGTAGTCTTGTACAGTTTCAGGTCGTCCATTCCTGAGAAGTGTGTTTAATTCAAACCCAACTATCAAAGAACACCCGTACCCAATATCTAGTATTCAAATCCATATAAAATTAACTGTCTTTACTAGGATTTGAACCTTAGAATGCTCCACTTCCAAATCAGCTGATTTGCGATGACGAATTAATCACTAGACCAGCACGGTGGGCTTGGAAACTTAATTTAACATCAGTTATTGTTTCTCCATTGTCCATTTCATCTGGGTGACATATCCGCCAAACTTAATTGTCTATTATTGTAATTCATGATAGTAAAATGAAATGTTCCATTTATATTTCATAAAATTACCGTTAAAGATTAGGATCTATTGAAATTATATATTGATTTTTCGAATAGATCGATATAATAATTAAAGACACTATGGAGAAATAAAGGATTTATTTTAAAGATAAAAATATGATCTAGAATGCAAAACCGATTTCTGCAGAGCAGCTTTTTTGGTTAGTTACAACTTGACTATAAGCAGTAGTACTAAATCGACATTGATTAAACATATGTTATTGGATTAGCTTTTATTATAAGTATGCAGTTAAAATAGAATACATATTTTAAGATATAATTATTTGAATATTATCGAAATTCTTCAAAAGTAACAGAGTTGACAGGTAAAGATAGTTATAAATATTGGAAACTAACGAGATGAACAACGATTTTTGAAATATTTTTATATTGCAAACTCAATAATTTGTTGGATAAGCCGAACGTATAAGATATACATTCTTGCCATTTCTCTTGCCTTGATGTGTATTAAAGATTCATGCTTCTCAAAACAACGGACAGACTTGTAAATAAGAATTTATTTATACGGTATGCCCAAGGTTTTGGTAGTGTGAATATTCAAATGCTCTCTTTTGATGCGGTTCAGTCTAGATTTTCATTTCGTGTAGGACATTACGTTTAAAAGTCTTATATTTATTGATTACATACAACTAAGATAAAAATAACAAAAAAAAAACAATAATATATTAATAAATATAACAAAATTATTTTTCTGTCGATTTCCTTGACGGAATGGTAGTGAATCGGCTATTTATCGTTTGAATCCCGATCAGGCATGGCATTTTTCATACGCTACAAGTTTCCAAATTCATATTCCAATTCAAAAAACTCTTTGTAAGCTTCTTTGGTGAATTAGGCCATCAGTCAAAAAATAAAAATTAAGTGGATAAACAAAAGTAAACATAAAATTTAGTAAGTATTAATGACCTGAGTGTTTTTCATCAATTCTGAGATTCAAAAACTACGTGTATATGATACTCTCAAAGCTATTTTATCTCAAATGCTAATTTAATTAGAATTTTCTGTGGTGGAGATTTATGTTGTTCTATACTTTTTGTGTGTGGGAGGATATTTCTATAAGCATATATTTTAAATAATTTTAGTTGGTTGTAAAAAAACATTATTCAGTTTTAAACAGTTTTTCATTTATTAACTATTGCTTCTATTATTGTATTGATTTTCTATTTCAGGAAAAGAATTTGCAATCCTTGAAGGCATATTCTACGAAAAAATACATATATTAATGTTTTATCATAAAAAGCCTGATTGAAAGCAGTGTTTACCATAGCCCTTTTTAGTGTCAGATTAGATCTTAAGAATAGATTTACGTGCTCCAGTACCACTTTACGGGTAATAAAACCACAAGATAAAAAATGTTACACGTAGAGAAATAAAAAATGATTAATTCTTAAAAATCAAAAAGAAAATAATCAGTTTAAGCAAAAGTTGTATACTGACAAGAACAGATAATCAGTTGGAACAGTAAATTTCTTTTAAAAAAGAATTTTAAATAATTATTCAAGTCAGTTAGAAAAATACTTCTAATATTACAATTATTAATATTCGTAATCCCACCTCACTTATATGTATAATTACTGTTAAAAAAATTAATATCTGCTTCTGTAAAGTTTTATAAGGCGTATCTTTAACATTTCCCTTCCTTAATAGAAGAAATATTCTGATTAACCAAATATTTATCCATTTTAATAAACGAAATTTGTTAAAATTGTTCCTCACTAAAAATAATGAAATGAAAAGCTGATGAGTACAACAAAAGTTGATTAACATTATGAATAAATAAGTTGACAATAATTATTCGAAAACAAAATTACTTTATTCATTAATAAATAAAATTATTTTTCAATATTTAGGGTAAAGTGTTCGTTGAAGTATTTCATGGCTAGATTAAACATGTTTAATTTACGTACACAAATACAAATCGAGTTATGAGGTACCAATATTATGAAGAATTTATCCTGTCTAACTTTATCGTTGATTAAATGTAATTTTCAGTATTTATTCTATTTTGTCTAACTAAATTTACCTATTTAACTTTCAACATTTCATTACACATCTGAAAAATAAAAAAATAAATACAACAATAGTAAAAACGTTTCAACGAATTACACTTTAAAAATAACGCAGGAAAATATAAAAGTGTACATGAAATAACTTATTATAAATAAAAACAATAATGTAAACTCTTATATACCCAAAAACATTTTTGACATTAACTGACGTTTATGGGACAGCACAACTCACAACTGAGTAGCTGCATCAATGTGCCGCTTGGACTAGAAGTTGCTTATAGACCAAGGTCAAAGATGGTGTGACTACGCAAGCTGCAGGGTTGCCACATCTGGCAAAGAAAAATCAGTCCCATTACCAAAAATAAACAGATTAATAAGGTTAAATCAGTTAGTTAGTTGTGTCATATACGAGTATATACTTTAGTTGAGGAAAATATTTGATATATAAATACTATCTAGACTGAGTCCTTTATTCAGCTGTATGTAAACGAAACTCAGTTTCTTTATAATTTATTTAAGGAAAGTAATCTAATTTAATTGCATTACATTGCTTTAAACTACTTTGAGTAGCAATTAAAGTTGGATAAAGGCAGAAAATAGAGTATGTGAAGTAATAAGGGTTGAATCACGTAAATCTGATTCCTCTTTTACCTAGTGTGGAAATAAGCCTAGGTTACGATTTTAAAGTAGTAAGATAGTAATTAAAAATAACACTTTAGTAATGCATAATATGAACTGTATCAACTGTATGTATCAAAATACGTGTAAAAAATGGTTAAGTAAAACAATATAACTTTATAGAAAGATATAGGCCCATTAATAAGACTTGTAGAGATTTTGAAAAAAATTGTATCATTAGATAAATATATTTAAGTAAATCTTAAACTGTCCTAAATAAAACTTGATTAAATCCAATCATAACTTCGTAAAAATTATAAAATTCAATTCAAAAATCTATTTAAACATTTAAAAAAATATATTCAAAATATTTTGAATACATTAAAAATTATTCTCTTTATCAAAGACAAAGTGAAAATACGTTTTCAGGAATTGAACTTTTACTTAGCGTGATTCTAATGCTTATAAATTAGAAAAAAAGTTGAAAAAACGTTTTTTTTCTTCAAAAAAATAAATAAAGAAAACAAAACAATTCGTTCTAAAAGTAAAAATATTATGTTTTCAGGAAAATAAATTATAAAAATCATTCTTTTATGCATGATTATAAAGGAAAGCCTGGGGTGCGCTCTAATTATATATTGGTTGTATATGAGGGCGAGCCCCACACTTCTCGTTTTAGTCATATATAAATCATTTTTTTTTTTTAAGTAATTTACTTGAAAAAAAATGTGTTTTTTAGTACGAATTGTTTTGGTTTTTTTGAAGAAAAGCATGTTTTTAATTTTTTTATAGTCGCATCAATGTTTAAAATCATTAGCAACGTATCAGTGTAATATAACTACACCGATAAACGTGTAGTCTTGTACAAACTCAGGCTGACCATTGTTGAGATGTGTGGTTAGTTGAATTCTAACCACCAAAGAACATCAGTATCCTTGATCTAGTATTCAAATCCGAATAAAAGCAAAGCCTTTACTAAGATTAGAACCTAACAATCCTTGACTTAGAAAACAGCTGATTTAAGACGACGAGGTTTCCCACTAGACCAACCCGGTGAGTTAACTTTTTTCTCTACTTTTCAGTCTTAATTAAATGAAATTATTATCAAATTTTACATTAGTTAATTTCACATTTTACAAAACAATATTAATACGCCGTTTTATTCTATATTATAACATGGAGAGTTTCCATTATTATAAATGATATCACTTATAACTAAATCAGATAATTAGCGTATAGATTTTAGAGATTAGATTAATTTACATTAGTTATAAAAAGACTCTTTTCAACAGATATCTAATCAATTCATAAATGAACGACAATCAAAATCAATTGGATTGTTAGCTACATGAAAGACGAGACTCTACCACTTCGCCATGCGGAGTGTATTAGGCGGAAATAATATATTATATATATATATTTGTGTGCGTGTGTGTGTGTGTGTGTGCGCGCGCGCACGTGAGTGTATAAAATATAATAATATACAAGTAATTAACAATAGAAAAAGGTATTGTCCCTCCAATTACGTCACTGTGTAAAATGTAATCATTGCGTGACGTCGGAAAATGTGTTCAATTAAGGTTGTTGTATTTCAAGACATGTTTGAACCATTCATTATACAAGAAACCCACATTCTTAGATCACTCAAAATTTTTGGACTTCTACTAACCAAAATTTTAGTCTGAAGAAATTAGAAAAGTGATATTTTTTATAGGTTGAACAGGTCATGGCCGGGTAAACATCCCTTGACCGGGACGGGAAATGCTAAAACCATATAGCGCTTGTGCAGCCGCGACGTAATGCTAGAAGAAATTACAATATACTAATATTTTTTTTTATAAATTGAACAGGGTTTAATTTTTATTTATTAACAATATTCTCACAAGCATGAGTTAATGATGAACACACTAGGATCCCAGGGGCAGAACCCTCCGGCCAGACGGAAAAGGCGAGCAGAGAGAGCCATGATGGGTTACATATCCTCTGATCCTGACGAAGATGCTAGACTGGGGATTGCATTACATTTTTCTTTATCATTATGGGGTTCATGCTTATCAGTTCATATTGGATTATTTCAATTCATTATTACCATGTATTAGTCAGAAAAAAAAGATTGTTCAATTGTCTTATCCTTTTTTAATTTTTCTTTATTTAAGAGTTGGGAACAATTCGTCGTTTATTCCTTCTATATTTTTAATAATAATTTTTACCACATTTTTATTTACCGTTTTATTAGGATTTATAAACTATAAAAAATGTTCTTAATTAAATAATTTTTATTTAGAATTTAAAAAAATAAATAAGTTTGTTTTTAAAAAAAAGAAAGTGCGGGGGAAGCCGCATTTATATCGCGGGGGAGGCCGCGATGGGAGAACACTTATATTTAATCTAACTCTATTGAGTCAGAATGTGATTTAGTCAAATGGGATAAGCTGAATGAAATACTAAGAAACCAAATAATAGACAGAAAATATCTTGATTAATAAATAATTAATAATTTAGGCTCTCAGAAACAACTGCGAAAAAAACAGATACAAAAATTGAGTGGTTTTTATCTAGGAAGAAACTAAGGCAAGAGTGCTGCTGCTAAGTCCAATCCTGTTTAACTAGACTTTTCAATATATCAATATATATACTCTGTTAAGATGATGAAGAGAACAGGTTGTAAGACGGAAGAAAATTTATATTGTCTGATAATGAGGTGGTGTTAATAGGATATGATAAGCAGAGTTAAAGTTAATATATTTATGTATTATATATATATATATTACGCTCACACACGCACATACACACACACACACACACACTCTCTCTTAAATTCATACATAAACAAAAACTTCTTAATACGTAAATACATAAATGGTGTTAGAATTAAAGAAGTTTTCTTATTAGTGTAATGTTTTGAGTGAAGTTCTGGGTTAATGAAAAAGATGGTTACCTAGGAAAAGGATTAAAAATTCTGCCGCTCTAATTATTTTAGTTTATAATCTTATTATAAAATTCTTGTACAAAGTCTTAACATAAGCTTCCGAGGGGAAAAATCATGCATAATTTATAAAAAATACCACTTCAACCATAAGCTTTTTATAATAACTCGACTAATTATTGAAATCATGAATTTATTTAGAATTGATAAATTTTAGTCTATATTTGATTCTGTGTTAAATTGTACAGTAACTACCTTGGTAGAAAATACTATAATTGGGAAATAAGAATATTAATTGCCAATTCAAAATAAAATTAAATAATCCATATTGCTTTTTTGATATGTAAATAAAATTTGTATGAAATAAAGAAGAAAGAAAGAATACTATTGATCTAATCTTGAGTAACAGTTACTAATAAATTGAGAATCCTTCCCTATTATTATAGATTCTTTTTTACGATCGACAAATAAATTTTCCCAATTACATTTTTGGTTTTTTTTTTAGAAATTAAAAAAGTCCTAAGATACTTATAATTTTCCTACCTCTAATGAGTCACATCACTCAAAGAATCTTAGATACAATAACAAAATAAATAATCACGTCAGATTGGCGGGATATTTTTTATATGCTTAGTATTTTCTTGTATAGTTATGGCAATTTCGTGTGTGTATGTATGTACGTTCGTTCTCCCGAAGTATGTGGGTGAGAGAGAGAGAGTGTGAGAGAGACAATATATAGATGGGTAGATGCTATTATAATAAGCTTTGTTTTATCATTGTAATTAAATATTAAATTTAAGTTAGAAACATTATCCTAATATTGATACTTGTAATTTTGCTATTGTAACTAAAATCTACAAAGAATTTAATTTGTAACATTTTTAAGGATACTTTACAATTGATTTATAATTATTACTATTTATTTTTTCACTCACACCTTACGAGGTTAAATATGGTGAAAATGACTACAATAAAGCCCTCAATAACTTACTTATCACTAAGTCTCTCACTTTCCGGATTTATCAAAACATAATTAATATTCAATCATAAATTTTTAAATCAATGCCACTGAAAAATATATTGTAAGTTTCAACGCTTTAGATACAAGTCAATCTGTTTTTGTTAAATAATATTGATGCTATCCCTTGCTGATGTGTGTAAAGTACTAAAATACCTATTAACTCTCTTCTAAGAGATTTGATTAACACTAACAGAAAGAGATAATTAATTGCAACTTATTATAATAGACGACTTGTCCGTATTTGAAAGGCTTCGAACAAAACAGTTTCTATCGCAGAAGTTTCATTAGGAGAATCAAGAATGCATTTAACCGGCTTGCTGAAAGCAGTTATAAATACTCCTCTTTTAATACGACTGATTTTATGAGTAAAAAATAAAGAATAACTTCTTCCTCAATTTGGAATTTTCATTTTATGTTTCAAATAATGTGTGTTCAGCCTAGACACAGATATAAGCTTATATTAGTTATAACTTAAAGAAAATCTTAATTTTCATTTTAATTATAAAACACAATCTTAATAGCTTACTTCCACAATAATCATAAATGAGGCACTGTAATTTCTTAATTTTCTTCAACAGGGGTTGAAAGGAATTGAGTGCAAAATAGTTAAGAAGAATAATATTCTGAATCTTAGGAGCAGGAAATATTTAAACATAAATAAAATTTTATCTTTATCAGATATTGTTGATTCAGTGATTAATAATTCAATATCATCTATTATTATAATAATAATAAAAGAACTCAAGAAGATTTTGCGAATTTAAAATTAAATTTTTCCTATATTTCTCTCCGATTCAGTTTGATAATAAACACAGTATGTCATATTTAAGAGATATATATGGAAGTGGAACGCTTATTGTTTTGTTATAAGTGTCATTACCAAAATTCTAAGCAGCTAAATAATATTACTGTGTACAGAAGAGTAATTTTTGTAATTGGAAACAGAAATTAATTACTTCAATCAACATTCGATTATTACTTACTGTTCTTAGAATTTAAATGAAAAGGAATAAAAAAACTAGAACTGTAATACATTTTTGCGTATGAGAAAGATTGTATTTAATTTATATTTTATTGTCACGTTTTGCTGTCAAAAAAAAAAAATCCCTTTCGGCACGCCGGAAGCTGGAAGTAGATTTCAATGATGCTAAATAGTGAATAAAAACGATTTCCACTTCAAATTTAAGAAAAAATTTATTCAATAGGATTATCGTTGCATGAAGTAAACTTGTATGAAAAAACTTTACATGTTTAGCATACGACAAGCCCTGTCTTCTTTACAATTCTAGCAATAGTTTGGTCATTCCTTACTTTAGGGTTGGTCATATCAAAAGTTGTTTCAGGTAAACGTTTTAGGTAATGTTTAGCGGACTAACTACCACTTTAAACCCAATCGATACTATGCCTATTAAAGGAGGTATGACTTTTTATCTTCGAAACCCAATTTTTTTCACCCCCTGAACCAATGGTTTGTGATATCAAAAACTTTACAGAGATAGGTTTTAGGCCCTTGTTCAAAGAATAGTAGGAACTTTAAATGAATTCGATATAAATGAATTACGGCAGTTATCCTGTTTACAAGGAAGTGATATATATGTATATATAAACTTTTGAACTGAGGGTGGTCTGGAGGATGTGAAACGCGAAGATATTTCGAAATTTTCCAGAAGTCGAATCATGGTACCCGTTACAATAGGTACCTTTCTTATGAAATCTACCTACTATGTTACAATTGAACTCGGAAAACTACATTATTGCTCCACGCTACGTAATAAACTACTAGTTTGTATCTCAGAAGTTATAATTATCTGAAACCAAAGTAATTTCAATATTTCACTACTCACTTCAATGCATACAAAACTGACAATGAATTTGTTATGGAACTCTATTTTTGTTATCTAATCTCTCTGTCTCACTTGCCTAAACTGTATTATTTATAAATTTCAGTACCTTCAAGCAAAACATTTATGACAATCACTGCTAGCTACTAAAATTTATTTTGTTTCCTTTTACTCCTACACCTAAAAATGATCTTTTATATATATATATATATATATATACAGCCAACATATTCTTCTAATGTTTATTTGTTTGTAATAACCGACTTCAAAAGAGTAGGTTATGTGTTGGACCCGTATATTTTTATTTTTTTTTATGTTTGTTCGCGAATAACTTTTTCTCTTATTCATCCTATTGAAATAAATCTTATTACAATCGACGCTACTACTTTTCTGGGTAGTACCATGATGTTGTAAAACGTTTTTAGACAAAAAAAAAATGGTTTGAATATTGGAGATGAGAATGTTTATGCCGTTGGGCGAGTAGATAGGGACAGTGGGAATCCAGATATTCTACATGTATGCGTCACGTTATGTGATTTTATATGGTATTCTGTCGGGCAGGTAATGTGAATTTCTGTATAATATATTTAGCACCGTTAATAAAAATCAATCAAAAATCGTGATGTCTTAAAACTTTCAGGCGGAATATACATTATAAATACAACATCGATATGGACAGAGGGAATCTTATGATTCTTTATCGAAAGGTCGGACAACTCAATTTATTAATAATACTCGTAACATTGTCGATATGCCATTGGTAATCAACTTATCGACGCCTTGAGTGAAGTGTAGAACATTATTCAATCATGTGCAAGGTTTCTCAATCTTTCTATCTCAGCAAGTACTTTTATATCGTGTGGCTATTCAGTACGTTGCATGGATCTATCTGTATCACTGAAAAGCTAAATTATTTAAACTTCTGATTAGACTTAAAGCAACATAAACCTGCCCTTTTACAAATACATCTTTTCCAAAATCTACTACAACAATGAGGTTGAACAAAACACCAATGGTCTTTTACTGGAGGCAGCTGCAATATACCCCTTTAACTCCACTTTAACCCCTCTTTAGCTCCTCTTTAACTCCTCTGAATAACTTATTGTTACAGACACAGAAAATTATAATTTTTTTTTTGTTTTAAAAAATGGAACCGATATTAAAATTCGCTATAGTGTAAGAAATAATTCTGTCTAAATACTTAATTAATTCCTTAGACGCTTTTTTGAATCGGTGTTGAAATACATGATCATACTAACTTAGTGTTTGAATGAACAAACGGGAGCAAATGAGTAAACAGAAAAGCAATCAAAGCAGATAAATATGAATTCCACTGATGTAATATCTGTATTGGTTTTTGTGAAGTATAAGTATATAGTATTATAGAATAAATTTATATTATATCTAGAAATTGATTTTGTAAAAATAGGTGTCCATTCGTCTATTCGAAGTGTCTAAGGAATTAAGTATTTAGATGAAATTATTTCTTAATTTTTAGTGCATTTTGATGTCGGCTCCAATTTTTTTTTTATAATTATTTTATCATGTGTAAATTAGAATTAAAAATGTTTTTTTTTTTATTTATTTACAAACCTAATCTATTTGAAAATACACGTAATCTAAGTAAAAATCAGTTTTTGTTGTTACCATATGAATTTTTTATACGTTAGCAACTCTTTAGTTTTATATAAATTTAATTATAGAAAATAAATTTTTCTTCACATCTCTCATTATTGGTTCAGTAAAATAGGTATCATCATTTTATTTATACATTAATAATAAGTTTTGATTTATTATATGATTACTTTTTTCCTCTGGTGAGGGGACAAAGTCCCATTTACGGACAAAGTGTCGGGCTCGCTAACAGGTTCCGCGGATATTTTTGCGTATGTTGCCTGCGCCCTACCGACGAAACCTCCTCCAAAACCAGACCCCCTCATGAGGCCGAAACCGCATTATCACGGTTAAACCACACGGAAATTATTCATTTTCATATTTCATTATTTTACGCTTGTGTCAGTATATAAGCTCCAATATATAAAGGAAATTATTCATTTTCATACTTCATTATTTTACGCTTGTGTCAGTATATAAGTTCCAATATATAAAGGATGCAAAAGAAGTAATGAATATTAAAGATGCATCACAAAGATTTTAGTAAATTATATAAATCCTTTTTATATAATATTCTTGGTAACATTTTTTTTTCATTTAGTATTGGAATTTTACTTTTCTAAACAAATGGTGGTTTTTATCCGTAGAGTGGCAATTATAAAGACAGAAAAGCAAAAAAAAAGCTTGCTAACTCATAGACCTGAATAATTACTCATTGTAAAGATGTAAATTTATAGTATGATAATAGCGCAAAAATGAAATTGTTCTGTTGTCAAATGTACAGTAAATCTGTCTTATGTTTCTGGTATATGTATAGTACAAATATTATGAAGTACTTGTAATAGGAGGAAAAATAGAATTGATTTATTAATTAATTAATGTCATATAACATATAAAACATTTTAATTTAATAACTTGATTTACAGAATGTTCTATGAATTTTAGTACAGTAAATTCTAAATTCATTAAATTAAATTATACAATTTTATCAGATTATGATTAAAAATACTAATTTTCTTCCTGAAGTTTTTTCTCTTTAGTAAACATTTTATAAAGAGCGTATTTAATTACTTATGTAGATGTAATTCACAATCCGAGGCTATCCTATATTTACACAATGATATAAATATGAATGCAAACACACATATAAAACATTTCATGATATTAATAAAAGAGATTTTAATCTCTCTTACAGATTATAAAATGAAATTTTACAACCTGAATAATTTCATCTCATTTATTAGTTTCCTAAAGCATAAGTTATACGAAATAAATTACTTAAATTTCAAAGTGTTTACCGGTATTTTACTCCTAATAAAACAATGTTTTTTAAAAGAATCTTGTTTCACAAGATAAATGAAGGACTGAAGAATTTACAAGTTTCTTCTAGCACGGTTTACGAAGAGGCAAGCCCCAAATTCATCTTCATACATAGGGAGTAGGTTCTTTCCTGCCCTGTGCTGGTATAAGAACAGTCACGCCGCTTATTTACAATGGAAAACAGTACCAGGACCTACAGGCGTTGTAAAGTACAAACATTTCACAGAACCCGGTGCCGTATCCTCGCTTAAACACGCTTGCGCGTTTATCTAACGTACACAAACGAACACACATAAATAACAAACAAGCAAAGACACAGGAATACACACTCATACATATATCCTGGGGTCGTAGGAGAAAGGAATCTCACGTGGTGTGAGAGAAATGCATATGAAGTTACTGTGAACGTATAAAGGGAGAACAGTGCGATTGTCAAAGGGTGTCTACACCGGCGGTAAAGTTGCAAGGGATGATGGTAGGAAGAGTGAGAAAGAGTGCCAGAGGAAGAGAGTTATCCGAATGTCAGTTTTCGCTGAATATATCAAAACTAATATGACTGAGAATACCATTAATTAAAATTGTCACAACGTAACGTCTGTCTTGTCACAATCTGCATGTGATTAATATATTTTAACCGGTTGTTCTTTCATTTTCTCTTCTTTCGTACACTTGTAGGATTACAACAACGTTTAATTATTATTTTAACAACATTATTTTCACATTTAATAAAAGAATTATAATTTAAAATATAGATATATTTATACACCTTAACATAATTTGTGATTATGTTATATGAATATTTTCATAGATTTTCTTTAACAGCTTTTATTTTAGTTTTTATAATAAAAATTTATAAGGATATTAATAATGTAATATAATATTTTTAATTTTTATATTTAAACAAATTTTAATGCAATTTTAAGTTTCTGTCATGTTTACTAAAAATATATTACACATTATAGTAAAACATATGAAGTGTATTAATATAATATATTATAAAACTGAGTCACTTTTTTTTCTTTCCAGGCAAAAATTTAACATAATAACGGTTACACACTGTAAAACTATTTACCATCTTTTATCGGTAAATATAAATTTAATAAAGCGAAACAAATGTCAAATATAAATTTGTTCAAAAGAAAACAAATGTACTGGCTAAAAAGTGCTTAGTGTTTATTAAGAAAATTTTATTTGTAATATTCTTTAAAACATAGAAGATATTTTTATTCTCAAAGATATTTTTATCATCTACCTATCAATCGATAGGTAGATGATTGCTTTACAATCATATTCTAAATAAGTTATTAAGAATATATACATTTTTTATTTTTTCAAAACTTATTCACAATCAGTTACATAAACCTTTAGAAAATTGGATCGTTTCCCCAATCACATGATAAGAAATCCTCAGCGAAACTTATCAAAAATTACACACAAGGCCTGTATAATAATTACGCCAAGCATAAAAAATTAGCAGTTATGAATGGCACTCAACACCACTAAAACAGTAGAAAGCAAAAAATATTTCGTTTATTTGTAGAAGGAAAAAACAATGCATCAATTTAAAAAAAAAGATAAGTATGTATAATAACTTTAAAACTAAAACGAATAGGTGAAGCTCAATACTAACAGGCGAAGTTACTATAAACACGTTAAAGCACTACAGAAATAATTATGTCTAGAATGTGCATTTGCTTCAACCTTCTCATATCATCCCCATTCCTTAGTAGGTTCACTGCCAAATGATTTCTTTGGCAATTAATTAATTAATTTCAATTAGATGATTTATTTAGATTAGGAAAAAACTATATTCTGTTAAGTTCTGGTAATTCAATTTTAATTTTAGAAATTCAGATGAGAAATAAAATGGGAAAAATTAAAAAAAAACATTTGTACTCCGGTTCCATTATAAGATCAATGTGAAATCGGTTGAAGTTTAGGTACTTTCATAAATATACAGAAAAGATATAAGATTAAAGATAACAAAAGTTAAGGTATGAATTAAGGCGAATTTTTTGTATGTTAATACTAAACTTTTCAGTAAAAAACTGTCATTTATTAATATAGGTCTACTAATGTTACATTTTAGTTGGATTTCATAAGAAAGCTACCTATTGTAATGGATATAATGATTCGACTTCCGGAATATTTCGACAAATCTTCGCGTTTCACATTTCCCAGACCCCCAAAACAACGGTCAGTTCAAAAGTTTTTATATATATTATACTTTCTTCTGGACACGATAACTGCCGTAATTTTGCGCCATTCACTTTGAAATTTAAACATAAAATATACCGACCCAAAATCTCGGTTGAGTTCGTTAATGGGTAAAATCGGACTATGGGGGTGGAAAAGGGAAAGGTTTTTCGAAAAGAAAATCGCTATAACATTCCTATTAAGTAAAAGATTGAATTTGTTTAAAGTTCCTGTTATTTAATTGGATCAGGACCTAAAACCTATCTATAAAAGATTTTAGTTATCACCAACTATTGGCTCAGGAGGTGGAAAAAATGGGATTTAGAAGACAAAAAAATCATATCTCCTTTAATAGGCACAATATCGAATCGTTTAATGTGGTCGTTAGTCCTCTATGCATTACCTAAAACATTTGTCTGAAACAATTTTTGATATGAACAACCCTTATCGCAAGGGATGATCAAAATATTGCTGGAATTGTATGAAGATGGGAATTGTCGTATGTTTAACTTTTTTTCACATCAAGTAAAATTGAAGTTTTTCTAAACTTTAAGGTGGAAATCTTTTTGATCCTCTACTTAGGACCGTTGAAATCTGCCTCAGCCTTCTGTCGTGCCGAAAGGGATTTTTTAATGATTTTTACCCTCACCTTCTCATGTCCTTACTTTCAACCGACCTACTTTGCCGGAAAAGATAAGAGCAGGGATTCATCGTTTGGATGTGCGGGCATTTGTCCTTCAGCCAATGAGGTGTGCGGTGAAGAGGTGAATGAGGGAGAGCCGTGTAAAGAGCCTCCTACATGTATCAACTGCAAAGGAGCACATTCTTGTAGATCAAGGAATTGTCCTGTCTACAAAGATGAAGTAGCTGTGCAAGAATTAAAAACCCTGCAAAAAGTCAGCTGCTTCGATGCTAAGAAGATTGTTAATCCCCGCAGGCCTAGAGCAACGACAATCTATGCTCAGGCTGCGGCTGCTGTTCCTGCTCCTGCTCCAGTTGCTGTCGATGAAGGCCTACTCATCAGTAAACTTGCTCCGACCTTGCTAATATGATTGAAAGAATTATTGACAATAAAATGAAACCTTTCAACAGTAAAGAGCCTATAAAGCCAAAGATATTAGTACAGCCTCCTGAAGATAAAACACAGAAAGTTGCTCTTGTTCTGAAGAAAACGAACGCCAAAGCAGAATGCCAAGTCCGTCTCAGTGAGATTCTTGATGACAAGAAAAAGGGGATACCTACAGAGACTGTTATGGAGGCTCCAAAGCCTCCATAATTTTTAATTTCATGGTCTTTTGAGAACCTTATCTCAAATTTTAATATCGGGGCCCTTTACACCCCGTAAGTGTTCGTGATTGTCCTTGTCTTTTATGTCTTAAATGTTTTGTGTAGTTTGTGCTTTTAAATGAAATGTTAGGGCCCTTTACACCCTTACATATGACGATCCAGATGGTGATAGTAATTTCTTTTAAAGATTGTGACGAGGGCTAATGACCTTAGCAGTCGATGCCCGTAAAATTTCAGATAAAAAAAAAAAATAATAATAATAATATTATTATTATTAAGATGGATTCGGACTATTTTGAAACCCTCACTCTTCAGACAATTCGAAGTTATACATTCTTACTGACCAAACTGTTATTTTGAAGAACTTACAATAAATTGAACAGACTTTAATGTTTATTCATCATTATTATTCTCATAAGCATCAGTTTAATGAACACAGAGGTGTCTATGGAGCAGAGCCCACTGGCTAGAAGAGAAGGCTGAGTGAATCGAGCCGAGACGGCTAAACATTCTCTGGACGTGACGAGAAACTCAATTGACCACATAGCTTAGGCAAAGTATCGATGTGGATACTAGTCTTATATAAAAATAAACTAATATTGATTTTACAAACACACATACACACACCTACAAATAGGTACTTAGAGTCTCACATATATATTACATTACAACAAAGCCCCATTAAAATAGAACGACTTGCTTACAATAATTTTTCAAATTTATCGTTTCATTTTAGTTAGGTTAAAAAGTAATAGCCTCTAAAAAAATCCTTTCTGCACTTATAACAAATAAAAAAGTTTTTACAGGGGGTCACGATTTGTACAAAAATCGTAAATAGAAAATAAAAAGTAGCTTTAATAAACTTTTTACTGTTAACAACCATTTGGATAGCGGCATAACTTTATGATCAGCTATAAAATAACCATTAGAAAAAAAATGTTTGTTGTTTGTTATAAAATGTGAACAATAATAAACCAAAATAACAGATTCAAATAAAATTATTTCATTAATAACAATAAGTAGAAATTGTGTGTGTGTGCGCGCGCGCACGTTTTTGTGTAAATAAAAAATGAAAAAAATCTATTTAAGATAATTATGATGTCAACAATAACGTTATATTTTATACGTGTGAAATTATGAATTACATGAAATTTAACACAACGTAAAGTGTAAATTATAACTGACAAGTTTTACAATGTAAACTGTGATCTATGTTGTGTATAAACTTTCATATTATTGTAAATTAAAAAAAGAATCACAATTTTTGTTTAGTGCATGATTATTAATTGCATTAATAGCCATGGGAATATATAAATAAATATATTTTTTTTCGTATGGAAGCACCCCGAAGGCAATTTGGCAATTAAGCATCATTCAGTTACCGCAGGACCGTCATGACTGCTGCAACGACGGCCTTCCTTCTAGCTCCCTGTAGGGTCATCCCACCGGGTCTCCCTATCGCAAACAGGGCACATCGACTTCCTATTCTAGATAGTCAGCTCATCCCTCAGCTAGAGAGCTAACCTTCCCGTCTCTAACTTGCAAAGCACCAGGTGTGTGTCGCACACAACTGGTGCTTACCCCAGGCGACCCGTTCTCTCACACCTTGAGGGTCCCCCATACCACAATCGGGTAGCTCCTATCCCCCACTCTTGAATACGAGCGGATCAGAACATCCTATGCATGGGCTACCTTCCTAGCTCTGGACGTCACTACGCTTCGTCCCAAGCTTCAGTATTAGAAGGAGATGCAGTTCACTTGGTTGCACTTCTTGAAGGTCGGTGAATGCAACCCCGGCCTCTGGTTCGGCGCCTTCCATGCCCACAGTTAAGGCATTTCGTAAGTTCCGCATGGAAATATTTATTAAGTATCCTCTAGCATACAATTTCGGTCACACTCGGTTATGCTCCGTTAATTTTTGAATAATCAATTTAAACAAAAATGAATAGGTATACGAAGAATATTTGAGTGACTGACTCGTTCATCTCATTTGCCTATTTTAGAAAATTTAGGGGTATGTGAAGAATCTACGTCTGCAAATCTGAAGAACTGAGATTATAACAAGTAAATGTCACGCAATATTGTAAGAAGAACAAGAGTAATATAAGAAGAACTTTACAGCATTGTTCTATCAGAAAGGTATGAGTACACGGTTTGAACTTTTACTCCAAAAGAGATGATTTCATAAAACAATAATTTTTTATCCTACAACTTTCTCATTCATTTTCTTTTTTTAAAAGGGTGACTTATAATTTTAAAAAGAAATAAAAAATACCTAAATAAAAAATTGCGTTATTTTTTATTAGATTTGATGTTTAATGTTCCCTATCGCTGTGTTTTTAGTCATTACTTTTTAATATCAACTAATAATAAAAAAACATTTAAAATCTTGCTAGAAAGGCCATGTAGATCGCTACTACATTACTGTTTTTTCTGTATTCTTAAAAATAAAAACATGTAATTCGTAAAAAAAATAAAAATATAATCCTAAAAAATTATTATAGTTATACTTATAATCGTAAAAAAATGTAAACTGTAAATAATATCACTTCTAAATCTGACTAATTCTGATTATTGAATTAATTAATATATATTTCTGGTTTTTATAACCTATTTCTTTAAATAGACCTTTAAGAAATATAATTCAGACCTTATAACTTAGATTTACAACTTTTTAGCTTATTTTCCTCCTATAATTCGTTAATATCCAAGAAGGTATGATTTTCGGTAAGAATTTAAGAATTATATCCTAACAATTAATCGGGAAATTAAAATTTGTGATCTAAAACCGTTAAAAATGAAAGGCGGTTAAACAGAGTATTGTATTAAAAATGAGATTTATTTAAATTTTATTTTACTTATCCTTTCTCTCCTAATAAATGTTTTTTTTCTTATCTGAATATAATTCTTGAAAGAAAAAAGCAACTTATAAGGGTAACTACAAATTCCATTTGTTAAGAGGATGCCGTTGGCCTCTATCCTTGACCTGGCAATGAGCCAAAGAATGTCGATAATATGTCTAAAATAACAGCTATTACTACTCTGGCTTTAGTTTTTATTTAAACTTTTTTTTTATCTATCCAAACAGTTTTTGCTGTTTAAAAAATGATGATGATTAATCATCAGTTCAGTAAATATATATATGTTTTTAATTTTTGTTAATTAATGTTAATTTAAAATACCGTAGTTACTTTTATTGTTTAACAATGACAAATTTCCATGGGTATTGCTTATAAATTATATTGAACAGAAATAGTATAATCTTTACTTTTACAATTTTTTTTTTCAACGTTCTTTAATTTCGGGAATATAGCGTATAATAATATATCCACATAAGAAACTTTTGCACCTAAAAGTATAGTAGGCACCAAACAGATTTACATTTTCAGAGAATAATACCATTATTAGTTACTGTTTAAGCAGAATTATGTTAAAAAGTTGAATATCAGTATTTCAGTGAACTTTCGTTGCTTATTAGCACTGCTACGTTTGGTACAGTAAAGAAGGTTAATAACTTTATTCGTAATATTCCCTCAAACTTCAGGTCAGATTTACTCACTGTATTAAAATAATTGTACGGAATCATCAATGTTTAAAATAAGTTTAATTGCATTTTATCTTTAGTATCTTTACTACATGAAATCTAGTCAGTCATTTTTAAATAATTAATAATAGAAAAAAATTGAAACGTAATATATTATCATTCATTTATAAAATATATGATTGTTTTTTTTACCGACTTTTCAAAGTAAAGTACGGTATTACTTTCGGTCCCATGATGGGAGTGGGGGAGTGAAAAAGAAGTTTCTTTACGTTTTGAGATATGAGGAGAACGAAAATATATTTAACTACATATAAATATATATAAAATATATATATATATAGAACTTTCTAAAAAACGTTGTGGCTCGTAAATCTACAAAACTACTAGATCAATTTCATTAAAATTTAGATAAGCTATTGTAGTGTACCTGAAGTTATACGTTAAAAATTTGATAAACTTTGGTCGAGTCGTTCTTGAGTTACTTGTAAAATTTTAGGTTAGAATGCGTTCATAATATTTCAAAAGGAAACGAAATAAAACAATCCATTGTATTTATTTTACCTAACGTTCAAATAGCCATGTTGCCTGAATATTTTAACTACTTATTTAAAATAACAGTGCCTTGAAAGATGTTATTCCTAAAATTAGATATAGAACATCTTTTGCAGAAGTGTGCAAGAATTTTTTTTTATAAAGACTAAAATGATATATATTCGCAGATAAAGAAAGAGAAATTACACAGCACGAATGGACTGTCACCTTTGTCTAATCAATTTTTTGCTTTTAATTTTTTTAATTTATTGCATTGTTTCTTTCATTACCTACACTTCCTCATTTTCAGAAGTAACTGTTATCGCGCATCCAGTTACATATAATAACGGTTATCAGAAATGAAGAATAAAACTATTTTAATTATTAAAATGGTTTTCATTCAATTAATAATTCTACCATCAGATATGTAATTTAAACTTACCGAATAAGAAGTGGAGTACAAAGAGAAAACAAAATTGATAATGCCTTGACATCTTTCGCTTACCTGAAACAAATTTATCGTATGATTTCAACAAATGTTTGAAATATAATATTATTAACATATTAAATATATTAAACAATATAAAAATATATGGTGACTACACTGCAAGGATTGCCTCACTGAGACCTGCCTTTGGCACGAGTGATATTGTCGTTTGCTGAAGCAGCCAAATTGACTGCCCGTTGCCGTATCTTGGTGGGCTGGCAGTCCTACCGTGTGGATTTTCGGAGGCCTGGTACCCATTGCTACCGATGCTGGGAGAGTGGTCAGTGCAAAGGGCCTGACAGGAGTAATAAATGCTATAATTGCGGTGGTCAGGGTCATCAAAGAGAAAATTGCTCCGTTCATTTGCGATGTTAGTGGTGTGGTCGGTCATTGGATTGGGAGTAGGGATTGCCGGCACTCTCGCAAATTCAAATAATGTAGATCAACGCCAACAGAAGTATCACAGCTCACGATTTGATTTGGAGTTCATCAATAGACCAAGATGTTGATTTCCTAACGGTGGCTGAACCCTGTCTGAGAAAAGTGGCTGCGCAACCATGGATAGTGTAAATAGATTCAAATTCGGCGATTATCAATTTCCTGGCAGATATGCGACATTCCGTATTACTAGATGTAATGGTTTTGTGATGGTTGAACCTGCGGACTTTAGCCTAGTCTCAGACTACACATCCCCAAATTCTGTAAGTGAGAGGTTTCAACAATTTATTAATGACTTAGAGGTCTGTATACGCAGTTTTAGGAAATCTGTGATACTTACTGGAGATTATAACTCCGAATGTCGAGAATTAGGCGGTATTAGAGCTACTCCAAGAGGCTACATACTTGCTGCTATGTTTGATGCTGTCGGCCTTGCGACGCATAATGCTAGGTACTCGTCCACCTTCGTTGGCAGGGGGCGAGGCTCGGTTGTAGATTTTACCGGGTCCTCTGATGGGATTGCCCATTGGATCAAGGACTGGCAGATTTGTGTAGAAGAGTTGACAAGTGACAACTTGGCTATTATGTTCACGGTGGAGTGCGGAAGGTCAGGAATCCCTGCCCGAAGACAAAGGTGGCGGCCCTCAGAACTTCAGGCGAAAGGTATTGTGGAAAGGGTGGCCGATCGGTTGGACCCTGCTCGGACGATCACACATAAAGGACTTATGGAGGAGGTGTTGTGTGATGAGTGCAGTCGAGGCGGACGACCTGAGGGGCCGGCAAAGAAAAGAGTCCACTGGTGGACTGATGAGATTGCTACGAGGACAGCAGCTACAATTGCCGCAAGAAGGAAAATTCAGAGAGCAACGATGAGAGCTGTAAATGATTTAGATGAGTTACTTGTTGCATACCGACAAGCAAGAAAGTCCCTTTGAGCGGCCATTAAGGAGGCCACCTGGGGGGAGCTGGTAGCGGTTCTGGACGTTAATCCGTGGGGGGGGGCATATACGCCCCCCATCACAATTGGGAGTACCTATCCCCCCCTATCACGAGAAATAACACTTCGAGTGGTTAAGGAGGTGTACCTGAAGCTCTGAGTAATGAGATAACCCCGGAGCATGAACAAAGATTCTCCATTAAGGAGCTGAGACTGGCGGCCAAGATAATTAGTGCAGATAAGAGTGACGCGTGACTGAATCGGCTATAGATTCGAAGTAATAGCACTAGGCATCGACGGAGAATCCCGTTAGTGGTCTTCCTATACGTCAGGAACGCCTTTGGTAGTCTCCAGAAGCTGACAAGATGTGCTGAAAGAGAGGATTTTAAGTGAGTATCTTCTTGACATAATTAACAGTTATATACACTGCAGAAGGCTAAAAACACACACAGAAGATGATGAATTGGTTTTTGACGTATTTGGTGGGTAACACAGGGATTGGTTCTCGGCCCACTCTTGTGGGACCTCGCTTTTCATGAAAAGCGAGGTCCCACAAGTCTCAAACGCCCATCGGCTTTTGAGACTTAATGATGGGCTTGAGTTTGATGGGGACGTTGACCTTGTTGCATATGCAGATACGCAACAAGTTCAACAAGTGCAACTAGTTTATTTGCGAGAGGTCTACAGTTAGCACCTAATAAAACCGTAGTAGCGTTGGTCGAGAGAAGAAGACTGCGAGAAATGCAAATTAATGCTGATGGGACCAGTATTTCCACGTCGGGATGCGTTAAGTTATTCGGCGTGTGGTTGGAGAGGAGCCGAAATACAACATTCAACTTCAGCAGACCTTGGAACGTGCTGAGAGCGTTGTTGATAATCTCGGTAAGCTTATCCGTAACCACAGAGCTCCTCGTTCTTCTAGACGACATATAATACTGACGATGGCTTCTTCAATCATATTTTTATGCCGTCTCTGCGTGGATAGAGGCTCTTGAAAAGAAGAGGAATGTAGATAAAATATCATAGCTTCAAAAACGAGCTGCGTTGAACATTGCGGCCGCATACCGCACGGATTCGCGAAATGCTATTGAGGTCATCTCCTGGATTCCACCGTTGCGGCTGCGTCCATTGATGCTTCAGCGTGTTTATCTTTGTATGACTAAAATCGGGGCTAAGAATTTTCTTCTGGCCGAGTGGCAGGAGGCCTGGAACACCTCACCTATTGGTGGATGGACACGTAAATTAATTCCGAGAATAGATGTATGGGTGCAGAGAAGACTGGTTGAGGTAGGTTTTTTGTATAATGCAGCTCCTTTCTGGACATGGCGAGTTTGAAGCCTACCTGCATCGATTTGGCAGGAGAGCGTCTCTTCTAAGAAAACACTGCGATCTTAAAGATATCGTTGAGCACACCATCTACCAGTGCCAACGTTGGGATATAATCAGACAAGATGTCGGGTTAAGCTGGATTTCTCCAAAGAAACAGTTCCATACATATTGATATGAAAAGCGGAATGGGACAAGATAGCACACCTAGCAACCAGTATCCTGAAAACTAAAGCTAGAGAAGCTAACGAATGGGGTAGAGCCTGATTTAGGACCAGTAAGAGGACTGAAGATCACCCACAAGGAATCTGAGTTCCATATAAAGGTCCTGAGACTCAGGCGAAGAAAGTGACCTGAAGGTGAAGGTGCGAAGGACAGCTCCCTGTGGAGCCGTCGTGAGGATGGGCAGCGGTGACGAAGCACGGGAACTCTGGACCCCTGGACCCTAAATGCATCTTCTGAGCCTGCCCAATGCCTGAACTGCAGGATCGACCCCGGAGGAGGAGGAATGGTGAGATAGGCGTTTTATTCTGTAGGATGCGGGTACATATAGGCTCTTAATAACATCTAGCCGAAAACGTGCGAGTCCCACACTCCCCCATTTATGGAGTGTTCGTAAATGGCATTTCTCAGACTCATCTATATAAAAAAAAAACACAATATTACAGGTTTTAAAAGTTTAACTTATCTGTTTTTTTTATTTTATCTTTAAAGTAAAACAGGAATTTGTTAGGATCTACAGCTAAGTTCTTGCATGATTCATTGAATTTCGTTACATTTAATGAAGCTGAATTTATAAGTAAACGTCTTACTTTAAAAAAATTTATTCCATGTTTTCGATAAAAATTATATAATACAGTTACATGAAAATAACAATAGAGGAGAATGATAGTTTTGAAGTAAATTTAATAGCACTCTCCATAATGATTGTTTAAAAGGAAAACAATATTTTGAATATCAATACAAAACAGTTTACGTGAATGAAATTTTATTGTAGCTGAAACAAAAATAAACAAAACAATCTCTTTGTTTTGTATTTTATAAAATTATAAATTCCATTACTTTGAAAACACCTAACAGAAAATAAAATTTATATTTAATTAATTAATTTTTTGTTGTCATTAAAATTTACTTGTTCCTAAAAATCACTTTTCACAAAATAATGTACTAAAATCAATAACAATAACTATGTAAATTAAATTATAATCGTAGAAATATTGGTTATATATCATAAAACTACAGAAACCTGCAATTCCATTCTACATTTTCTTTTAAAACCTTTCTTCTACCTAGACTCCAGAAACTTCTATATTTATTAATAGGACTAACCATTTTCAAGATATTACCCTATTTTAAATCAGTAAAATCTAAATAGCCAGGCAACATTGTCTTTTGAATATTATATAAAATAAACACAGTGAATGTAAACTTGTATCTAGTGGCATAAATCTATTAACATCAGAAGATATTTATTAGACATAGGTTGAAATCCGTAATAGATAACATAAGAATGCCTAAAGTTTTGTCCAGCAATAATATATTTAAAAGAAAGAAAAGGGAAGGAATGGATTTTGTATTGTTCCTGATATTATGTATATAATAAATTAAAATTCCAATGTGATATTTTTCATATCAATTATAAATGTGCAGGACTAATTGTTCTTTTCTAAAAAATAGTTTCTTTCCTGATAGCATTAAAATAAGTTTTGGTAGTATATTTCATTGATACTGGTATACAATACTGAGAGAAGCTTACAAGAGATCTGCAGAGAATCAAATCGACTGGTTTCTATGTCTGTTAATTTAGTCACTAGTGATTATACACTAAATGCACAACTATTAATTTTAAACTACAGTAATGCAAATCTAAACTTAAAAATCTGTCGCAACTGTCTACAGGAATTGGCAAGCTAGGTGGGATGCGTCCACGAAAGGGGGGTGGACGCATCGTTTAATCACGCACATTCAGCCGAGGGCCGGGAGGATGTTTAGCGAGCTGGTTGACACAATTCCTGACCGGCTATGGGGTCTTTCGTTCATTGCTGTGTGGACGAAGAAGAGCTGAAGACCCCTTCTACTCCTACTGTCGGGACTTAAACACGCCCGAGCACGTGGTAGTCCGGTTCCCGCAATGGAAAGAGGAACTCCGCGACTGTGCTGCCGTAACTAGCAATCTCGTAGGGACTATGACTGGAACGATGTTACGCAGTCCGTTGGACTTCGACACTGACGGGTTTTGTGTCGGTAATAAATACTTCAAATGAAATAGCGGGAAGCGACCGGTATGAGGGACAACTCCGTACGGAGCTGCCGTTCGCCCGTGCTTGCACGAATGGGCGGTGGTGATGACGTGCGGGGACTCTCGAGCCCCTGACCTAAAAGATTGAGTACCGGTTGGGCCGTCCCTTCGGGGGTGTCCTAGTTAGAGGTGAAGCACAAAGGACCGAGTTGATAGATGATCGAGGCCGGGAACGGCACAACCGGGTCTGGCGTTTCCCTTTTCTGGCGGCTAGAGGCAAAGGCACCTCCCGGAACCGTGTTCATACTTAATTGGGGATCTGGTTCCGGGAGGCAGGGTTAAAGTAAAAAATAAAAAAATAAGTATTAAAAATCTCTAACCAAATTGCTGAAAAGCCTTGAAATAATATCTAGCTTTTTCCCACTATAAAATACATTCTTTGTAACAGATTTTTTTGGTTTTTTTAGCGATCAAAAAACTTTCATAACAAAGATATCTAATGATATTAACATGGAATCTATACGGACTCAAATATAAAAAGAGATCTATACATTTTATTAACACCTACTATTATATAACAATTAAATATAAAGAATATTTATTAAAATATGTATAAAAATCTGTTCAAAGCATGTAAAACTTTCTTCACTTTTAGTGTATTAAATAAATCAAAAATTAATTTTAAACTGCATTAATGAAAAAAAGAAGGAAAAATAATCTTAAAAAAACATTTAAGTTACTAACGAATTATATATGATGAAACATTATTTGAATTGAGTAATAGAAAAGAGTAATTCAGTGTTTTTTTATTTTTTTTATTTTAATATTGTAATAGCAATGTAAATAATAATTTTTCGGAAAGAATTCAGAATTAAAAAAAAAGAAAAGAAAATGAAGATAATATTTTAATACAGCTATTCTTGTTTTAAGGAAATAAAAATTAATAAAGCCTGTTATGGAGGGTAAATTTGTTTATCTTATATTATTTTCACCTCAAGATTAATTCTTTTATTTAATTATTTTTTTCTTCAGAAAATCTAAAAGCTATGTAATTAAGAATGGAATATACAAAACACAATTCCACTTCATAGTTATTGATAAACAATATAGTGTTCTATTCATTTTGCTGAAACAATGGAATCAAAATTAGTAATGTCATTAACTTAAAAAAATTAAAATATTTTCAGAATTATATTTCATCTTATTACATGTTTTAATTTCTTATAATAGATTAATATTTTCTTTTTCTTATTTATTATAATCAGTACAACATAACAGACATTTTAACACTGGCATAAAATGTTGTTAATGCAGTCCCTACCATACAAAATTTTACATGAGAAAAATTGTTTATTGAAGGAAAATCTTTTTTTTGTCTTCAGTAATTTGACTGGTTTGACGCAGCTCTCCAAGATTCCCTATCTAGTGCTAGTCGTTTCATTTCAGTATACCCGCTACATCCTACATCCCTAACAAGGTTTTTACATATTCCAAACGTTGCCTGCCTACAAAATTTTTTCCTTCTACTATGTCCCTCCAATATTAAAGCGACTATTCCAGGATGCCTTATGTGGCCTATAAGTCTGTCTCTTGTTTTAACTATATTTTTTCCAAATGCTTCTTTCATCATCTATTTGCCGCAACACCTCTTCATTTGTCCTGTCATTACCTGTGTACAGAGATGTTTCTATTTTTTCTGAAATTGGTAAAAAATATAATTTTTAAATAATGTTTACAAACACTATTTATTCTATTAAAACTTTCATACGAACCAACTACGAAAAAAATTTTAACTAACTGATTGCTGAATTAATATGAATTTTACCATGTATTTTCGATTAACACTAACAAATACAGTTTTTGCGACATGAAAAATTGTGATCCTAATGTAGCTTTTAGGTAGATTTCATAAGAAAGCTACCTATTATAATGGGTATCATGATACAACTTCCGAAAAATTTCAACATATCTTCGCATTTCACATACCCCAGACCCCAAAATCACCGTCAGTTAAAAAGTTTATATATATATTTACATTCTTGTGGACACGATAACTACTGAAATTTTCCGCCAATCACTTTTAATTTTATACAAAAAATATAACAACCCAAAATCTTGTTCGAGTTTGTTAATGGGCAAAATCAGACCAAAGGGGTGGAAATGGGAAGGCTATTGCGAAAAAAAATCGCTATAAATTTATTAAGTAAAATATCGAATTCGTGTTCTTACTATTATTTGAGAAGGGCCTAAAATAATAAAAGTAATTTTTTTAGATTTCACCAACCATTGGCCCAGGGGATAGAAAAAATGGGGTTTCGAATACAAAAAAATCATACCTCCCTTAATAGGCACAGTATCCAATCGGTTTAAAGTGGTCCTTTAAACATTACCTAAAAAGTTTATCTGAAAAAAGTTTTGACATGACCAGCCCTTACGGTAAGGGATGACCAAAATATTGCTGAAATTGTAAGAAGATTGGGCTTGTCGTATGCTAAACACATGAATTATTTTTACGTACGGTCATTGTCGTATTGAGTAAATTTGAAGTATTTTTTTTTAACTTTAAGGGGGAAATCTTTTTAATCGCTCACTTAGCACCGGTGAAATCTATCTCCGCCTTTCGGCGTGCCGAAAGGGATTTTTAATGTTGAAATCAAAAATTTAATCAAAATTCTTCTATCATCCATATTGCGTCATGATATTTTATTGATTTTGCGAAATTATTTTTTAGGGATAACTTATGTACGTAAAAGAATATTTTAAATGATTTTTAATAGAGAAGGTGGTTGAAAAATAACTAAAACCAATAGTTTTATATGTACTGATTTATCTTGGTTCTGATGTGTCAGCACAGAGCATTCTTCTGAGGTATACAAATTAACACAAAAGTATCTTTAACCGTTCGCTTTATATGGACATAATGAGGTTTTATTTATCTTTATGCTTTAAGGATACTGAGCCAAGTGTGATGTGTTAGCGAAGAAAAAGAGCAAGCGGGTAAATAATCGGGTTAATTTTGTTACGAGTGTGGGTCGTTTGAACGACGATATTTGACTCCACTAGCAAAAAAATATTATGTATTACATTTTGGCTGTAAAATTGAGTATCAAGATAAAACCCGGCTTCTTACATCTGATGTTTGGCCAGTGTGAAACGTTTGGCAGCCTGGACTCAGAGTAATCAGCACATGAGTTTTGTCATTTAGATGGCGTGGCAAGAACCACAAGTCGGACTGTTTTTTCTGTGCTAGAAGAATAAGTAGCAAATATAAAATAACAGTTGACTCCTAAATTTACACTCTGCTTCAGGATCTGTGCCTTATGGTAAAAAATTACTTGTTATGTATTCTCTAACACAGCTAATAGTAGAAGATGAATCGGAATAGAGGTTAGCCATTGAAGTTTGAAATGAGAAACAAATGATCCTAATTTTGACATAGAATCCTCTTTCCGACCTCTTCCAAGAATCCCTTTCAAAGTGAATCAAACAACCTTGTTTGGGATTTAAACTTGTAGAAGAAAAAATCCAAAGTTTCCAGGCTGAAAGTCTGGAATTATTTCCATACCAATAATAAAGGGTGTGTCTTTCATAATCGTCTGGAAGAGTTTCAAGATTTATAGAGAATAACTGTATTTTTAACGAACTGTAACAATATTTGGGCTGTCAAAAATGCACTTAATTATAAACATAACTCTTCAAACTGGAGAACTCTCTGATTCTTCGAAAACTAGTTTTCAAGGCTATCTTTTCACACATTGGAAACAAATTTTCTTCTAGATTACCCAGGACACAAGTTCTCAAGTTTAACCTAGGTTAAATTTGGGAAAAGCTTTTGCAACCTTGCCACCTCAAGTTCTATTTTATTAAATTATTGAAACATTCATCATAATTAGAGGTTTATTGGCTTCTTTGAATTCATTAATTAAAAATTCAACATTTTCTTTTGGAATATCTCTAAGTTTATCTTCATACTGAAGGCAAGTTATACGAGTAAAGTTTATACGGCCACAAAAACATTCACTTTCTCCTAATTTTGACAAAATTGTTTTTTTAGAATCTGTCATAAATATTTTGGTTTTCACCTTCTTTTTTTTAAAGAAATAAAATTTCCCGATTTTGGACGTTTTGGAAAGCGTTAAAAATATTTTTCTTCCCTTTTTATCATTTCACTAATGTTATCATTTCTCCACGTAAGCCTTGTTAAGATGTTCTTGGAATATATTTTGATGCCAAGCCAAATAAAGCATTCGTTTAAACGTCAAAATTATTTTCAATAACTGTAGTTGTATCAAAGAATATCGTATCAGCGTGAGGCTCGTCCAATCTGCCTCATCAAACAACCATCTTTGGGAGGTGGGATATAATTTTACTGTAGCATCAGTTGTAATTTACACCGAAAAATGATTACTTCCATGAAGGTTTTGTAAAATTTTGAGTACTTCAGTGCAATCGAAGAGCTTGTAAAAGTCAAATCTATTCAAAACGGTGATAAATCTCTGAGTCATCATTTAAAATAGCAAAATCATAATTTAAATTGAACTTTTCCAATGCTCTTGCCCAGCGATCTATTCGATCTAACCTCCAGATAGGGTTTTATGCATTAAAGTTACTCATTCGTAGTATAGATGGGAGAAGCTGAGCAGTTCATCAAAATTCGGCAAGTATATGCTACAGTTAGTAACCTGCAGTGAGCGCTTCATTCTAATTACGGATTTCTTGCAGATTTCAATTGAAGTATCAATCGAAGCTTAATGGCTTCGACCGCTGTACTGGTAGATCTTAATCTACACTTATATGGCTACTCCACATCTAACACATATTTAGCGATTGATCTTACCAATCAATATTATATCTTGTTAAGCTGAAATTTTCATTTCAGTGGAAATCTATTTCTTGCACACATAAACAACTTGGGTCTACCTCATGTTCCAAGCGTTGGAGCTCAAGGATGTTTGACAAACATTCATTGATATTCCATCGATTCATTTGTATTAGATATTTAATTTCACCATTTGCCTTATGGGCATCTCTTGTTTCTTTGCTTCTGAATTATTTTTGAATAACTTTGTTTTTTAAAATACGTCATAACGCATGTAGCTCCCAGCCTCGAGTTGGAAACCAACAAAGCGGCAGACGATGGGTATGGCTCGGCTTCGGTTTAGGCGTCGAATGAGAGATGGGAAGTGAAGAAACATCCACGACAGGATTCGCACCAGCCGTCCTCTCAGCCAGGCAGAAACAGGCTCCTCGTTTGGTTTTAGGTGGTTTTTGTGGATTTGGCTAGCCAAATCGCTAGGATCTGAAGCAAGGCATGAGTTGCGTCACTAAATCTTGCACATCCAGACGGTATATATCTGCGCACGCTTTTTTCGGCAGGGTCAGTCTACTAAAAGTAAGGACATGAGTGGCAAAAGTTTCACTCATTATTCCTTTTCATGTTCAGCGTTCGGCACTCTGTAACTCCGTGTGGTGACAACACCACCACAAATTTTTGCTCAGAACAATTGGGTAGATCTCAACAAAATATAATACCCATGAGGTATTGACAGTGCTACAAGAATTTACGCGTACAGCATACTCATCTAATTATATAACTTTAATTCTTTAGTCCAAGAATCTTGTATGAATGGATGTCGTTGATCATCTTGAGGTAAAGACCGTTGAATGTTTTTCTTATTTCCTATACTTTTATTTGTTTTCAATCGCAAACAGTCATTTCACGAGCGATAAGAAAAGGGCTTACCCACGCAATATTTCCATCTTCCTCTTTAATCACCAGGTAATTGAGCCTGAGTGAAACATTATTGGTTGCAGTTCTCATCTTATTCCTAAAATCACTACGAAATACTTTCTACTTTCAAATTCACTTTCTATTTTCTACTTATTTACTTTCTAGTTTCGAAACTCTACTCACGTTTCGCTTCTGGCAACACGACTGGTTCTAAATGAGGAAGTTCAGGTGAACTTTCTACCACGATGAATTGGCCAACTTGCGTTAAAAATAAATTCTTTCCGTATCAAGGCTAGCTGACGGGATATACCCCAACTCGAGGGCTACCAACCTTGGAGGTATTCCGGGTGGAACCGGAACCTGCTAGGAAATTGTCCTAGCATGGAGCGGTTGGGTAATCACTTTACTGACTCTAGGTATCTACTCACCGAAGCTTTCAGGACTCCCATACACCGCACACATTGATATCCTACTAAATGCTTGCCATCTCGGAGAGCATGTGGACAACAGAAGGGTCTCTGTTACACCTGCTGTTACAATACCCCTGACCGCCATATCGCCAGCTTTTAATGTGATGTAAGTCCGTATCCAAAATCGTTTCATTTGTAAATGATCTGCAGGTAGCCCAAAAGTCCAGTCATTATTGGTTTTCACCAAAAGATGACTTTTAGGTAAAAACCAGGTCAAAAGAAAATTAGAATTCCTTAGGAAAACACTCGGAGCCCAGTTAGCCATTGTATGTATTTTACTTACGTGCCACTGCAGCCGCCCTGGACGCGGACTGTAGATGGTATGTTCTGGACTTGGGGATTATCTACCTCACGTTGATAACAGTACTGGCATTCCCAGTTGGTATTTGAAAATTAGTAAAATATCCAACTACAATGATGAAGTCAGTTTAAATTAATGACAAAGTCAGTTTTATTTAATTTCAAACTATGATTTCCAATTTCGTGTCAATGTTTTTCTTAGAGAAGAAAGAAACATAATTACATAAAATCACACAAAACCTATAAGCAATCCCCAGTGTTTTATGTTAGAAATATTTCTATTAAATATATTTTTATTACCTATAAAAATATATGAATAATAAAAATGAAACTTAAATAATATATTGAAATAAAATAAAGCTCATCTTAACTGGAAATTATAGTAATTTGTAAATATTTACTCTGATTATATCCCCAATTATGGAAAAAGAAATCGATTTACTATTCAACAACTCAGAATGAAATCATAACTTTTTAATAAGTTTAAACTTTTGAAATACTAAACATTTCATTTTAAAAAATCATTCAATAAAAAAATAAAAACAACAAATATTTTCATTATTTTACATTCAACTTATTCTGTACAATTAGAAAGGACGTAAAAATGAACCTTTTTACGATTTATTTTACTGTCAAATTACGGCAAATAGTTGTGGTAGATTTATCTGATAAAAAGCCAGATGAGATCACGACCGGAAATTAGATTTTATACAACCATTGCTTTCCATACTGAATTGTAACCACGTGCAAAAAGCACTATTTCATAACAGAAAGAGAGATATTAATTTGTTGCTTTTCAGTTTTTCTTTACGATTCTGATGAGCACATAAGGTACAAAAGGAATCCATTAAACTCTATTTCTCTCACAATAATAATGTTCAAAATTGAAGGTGTAGAACGTTCAACACGTCACTGAAATGGATAGAGTAAATGCATCGCCTGCAAGTCTAAATATTATTAACTAGGATTTTACTGGGTTTACCATACTTTTATGAGAAACATCATAGCTAAGTAAAAAAGGAAACCGAAAACAAGATAAATCCTCATTCGCGTTCTCCTATGTAGTAAACTTGACAAGAGAAACTTGTTTTCCTCGAAAATGCTTATGTCGTTTTGAAAAATTATATGGCAATGATCGAGATTTTAGCAATTAATCTCAGCCAGTCATTCAAAGATTTTTTTAAAAAATTAAACTTATAATCATTTATTTAGTGATGAAGTTATTAAAGACATTAAAAAGCTATGAATCTTTAAAAATAATTCTTAAGAGAAAAAATGACTTGTAATAAACTACGAGTTTAAATTTTTTTCATGAATGAACCAAAATTTAAAATGCATTCTATAAAATAGGTTCGTATATAGAAAATCATTCACCAAAACATTCAAGATTTTTGAAGGACATTATTTTTCCCTACCTAACACCCTCTCACTCACAAACTATATATTATATAATATTATATTATATTATGTATATATATATATATATATATATATATATATATATATATAAACACTCCTTGTTCAGTGATTCCGGAAGAAAGGGAAACTGGAAACTGATTCTGGAGCTTGAAAAAAGGAAAAAGATTTAATCAAACATAAGGCAAAAACGCTTTGTTATAGAAATTAACATTGCGATTTAACAAAGTTACTGCATGCCAAATTTTCCCTGATTTCACTTCCTCCGGTGAAGTTAAATCATACTAACATTTAAAAAAAAAAAAAAAACATTTTTAGGGCCTTATCTAAAAAATAAACTTGATGGTCTCTTATGAGTTTTGATCGGTAGAGTAGATTAAAACCGGTCTCAGCATTGTAAGTTTGAAGTATATATTGTTTTATTGTTTTTTTTTTTTGCTTGATTGATATCGCCATATAAGCTTGAAGCTTATGCGTGGGATATGGAAATATAGCGTTTGTATAATGCCATGCCTGACCCGGATTCGAACCCAGGACGTCCATATGAAAGGCCAAGATGTTACCACGTGCGTCACGGAGGCCGGCGTACAAAGTGCATTTACTTTGTTAAATAACTAATACAGTGATTCCCAAACTGTGCACCGCGGCGCCCCGGGGAGCCGCTGCTTCTTCACAGGGGCGCCGCGAAATATTGTGAAAGCTTCATAAGTAATTAAACCAATACATTTATAACTATTAATTCAATGTTAATAAAGTAAAAATGAACGAAGATACATGAGTTTATTTATCTTTATCTCTTACTAGCAGTCACACTTTTACTTAGGGTAAGGCGTCATCAAAAATGTTTAACTGAAAAAGTGCGCCTCGACTCGGAAAATTAAGGGAACTGCTGGACTAACAGGTAAAATTGTGTTGTCAAAACTGAAAATTTAATTCTCAGAAAATGGATTTAAATTCTATTAAAACATCAAAATCTTTATTATTAAAAACAAACCAGAAAAATTTTATGAATAAAAAAATTAAAAATCAGCTGTTTTGTACTATATATTTACACCTTTGAAAAATGAAGTTAGAATTCATTTACTTATTAAATAAATACTAATAATAATAATAATAATTTTTATTTTTTATTTTTATTTATTTGCTTTGTTTGTGCAACAGAACAGTTACAAAACCTTTCTATGCTGCACAATATCACATAAAGTCACAAAAGAACAGCCACAAGTCAACAACCCACATATAAATAAAAAATACAATATTCAAAACACAATAATAATAATAATAATAACAATTATACAGTCAAATACAAAAAATAATTAGACCTTTAAAAACGGTAGCTACGGAGTGATAATAAAACCACATAGATGAAAACATATAAAAACAAAAATACAACATTACTAATAAATTCCAAATAAAACAAGTTATAAGCAATAATCCTTAAAAAACAACAATAATTTTAAAATCATGAAAGTGAGCATTACATCAAGGACAATGATCCATCGCCACGTAACCCTCTCAAATTTTTAATGAATCATCTTCCTGAATCATCGGCCTCATCTTCCCAAAAGTTTAGCTTATCCTGGAACTCCACTGCAACACTGGTACACCGCTCAATCTGAGACACGGTGGAACCAACCGGCGTCACAAATTGCCTAAAAGACCTTCCTGACCTGGCCTGGTTCCGCAAGACAACATGGTAATGCGTCGGAAGCTTATTGTGCAGAGCTTTATAAAAGAAAACCAAGTCAAAGTACGTTCTTCTATCAGATAACCTGGAAAGGCCTAATTGCCTCAACATATCCTCTCTACTACCACCAACAAAACAATCTCCAAACTTAAAACGCATCCAGTTCAAGAACCTATTCTGAACACTCCCAACCAGATCAGAGGCAAAAAGTCGTGTACTATTCCACACCACGGTCGAGTACTCCAAGCGACTCCTCACCAAAGATTTGTACAGCAGGTTACAAGTGGAAATATTGTTAAACCGTCCACAAATCCAAAGGACAAGACCAAGGTCCCGGCGTGCTTTATTGACAATTAAAATCCCGAGGTCCTCAACCAATGTCTCAGCGACAATACCGTGCGTACCAATCCTATAGCTGAAAACAGAGTCAAATGTCAACAAGTCAAATGTCTGCTCTTCCGAAAATTCAAGAGCATACAATTGCGGTCAGCCCACTAAACAACCTTGTTAATATTCAATTGTAGCAACAGGTGATCCACACTATTTCTGATCGGACAATATATTCTGACATCATCCGCAAACATCTGAAAATTGCACGTCAAAAGATGCCAGATATCATTTATAAAAATAATAAAAAGAACGGGACCCAAAACAGAGCCATGGGGCACTTCAGACTTAGCCAAGAAAGATTCCTCAGACATCTGTCCACCAAAACGAACCGAAAAACGCCTGTCACGAAGATAAGAGGACAGACAATCATTAAAACGATCGCTGAAGCCGAAGCCCTTGGTCTTTGTTAACAACAAATGATGGGGCATCTTGTCAAAAGCTTTGGTAAAATCAAAATATATCACATCTACTTGACCCCTATGCTCAATTGCATTAACTGAATCTTGCAAAAAGGCGGCCAAATTAGAAGCTGGTGAAAGACATTTAATAAACCCATGCTGAAATGACGAAAACATCGGGAGAACATGGTCATAAATATGTCCAAATAGAATCCTCTCGAAGACTTTGGAAAAAGTACCGATGATAGAAATAGGCCTGAAATTATCCAGGGAAGGGACACCAGGGATAGGTATAGGAGTAACAACTGCGTGTTTCCATAGGGAAGGAAAAGAAGAAGACGACAAGCTCCAATTAAACAGGGAAGTCAGGATAGGAGAAACAATGTCATTCAAACCTTTGATAACAAACGCAGGAATCCGATCCAAGCCGACCGCCGATCTAGCGTTAAGAATGCTTATAGCACTGGATACGTCAGAAGATGAAACCATTGGAATGTCAAGAATCTGATGGTTGTTGATACAGGCGCCACCAGACGTAGTTTGCGTAGGAAAGTCCTGGTATACTGACTGAAAATATTCACCATACTGACAACTCAACCAAGGATCAGAAATACTCCGCCAATCGTTTATAGGGGCCGGAGTCCTCACATAGTTAGACTTCTGTCGAGAAATATATTCCCAAAAATTCCTCGGGTTAGAACAAAGGTCAGACTCACACTTCCGAGCCCAAACCACTCTGGCATCCGCTATCGCATACTTAACATCTCTACGCAGCCGAGAAAAGAAGAAATAATCATCCGACAGACCAGAAGATTTATACCTGCGATGAGCAGCCTTCTTCCTCTTGAGAAGATTAAAAATGTTCCTATTGAACCAAGGTGGAAATATGGTTGACTTAGGACGAAATGCAGGAACATTTTTATCAATCGCTGCAGTAATTATTTTCTGTAAACACAGAATCGATTCCTCCAAATCGACGGTCAAGAGGTCATTACACCAATCAGCAAAGCTTAATAATTATAATAATAATAATGTTCGAAATTAATAAAATAAATGTTCGAAAATTCCACCAATGGCGTCAATGCACTTTCAACTCTTTTCTTTATATTTTGTGCCTCCACCTGATGATAACTTTGCGTTCTTTGAGAGAACAGCAGCATTGAGAATTGAATGGTAATAAACATTTTTGAAATATAATAACATTATTTTACTAATAAATTAAAAACACAGTTACTAAAATGTAATTGTCTGTGTTGGAAGAAGTAAAATACTAGAAAAGATAAGACGAGTACTAGAATGAATATAATTATTGATATTCCTGCATCCAAGAAGCAGAAAAAATTATCTAGAATAATAATAAAGACTATTTAAGTAGAAAATCTCAAATTATTGTAAAATGGGAGTATCACGAATATTTAAAAAATAAAAATAAGAATTAAATAAATAGAATTTTCAGTTATTAATATTTCTGTAGTACTACAATTAAGGGGTACTGCATCATAATATACATTCTACTCATTATTTTTTATGAGAATAAAACAAAATCCTATACAATATCGCACATACAAAGTCCTATCATCCTATCTCTTAACTAGAGCACAAAAACAGCGGAACCATACTTATCAGAATATCAAGCAGGCTTTAGACAACAGGTCACGCCCGGAACAGATCTTCAGCCTGAAAACGTTATTCAAAAGTAAAATCAACAGAAGCAAACCCATGATTTGCATATTTGTAGATTTCAAGAAAGCCTATGTCTCCGTAGACAGACAATCTCTTTTTCAAATTCTAGAAGAAAGAGGACTAGATCAGAAAACTGGAAGACTAATAGAACAAACATTAACTGGAACTAAATCTAAAATAAAATTTATGGCCGAAATTTCAGAACTTTTTGTAATTAAGATGGGAGTGACAAAAGGGGATGGACTCTCCCCCTGCTATTTAACATCACATTGGACAAAGTGATGAAAGAGTGGGAAGACACACTCAAACGGAAAATACGGGAAACCGATTTCAATGGGATTCGCGAATTAAATTTAAGTATCTCTTACCTGGCATTGCAGACAATTTGTCAATCCTTGCAAAAAACGAACAGACGCGATAAAGCAAATAGAAACACTCAAGGAATGTGCAGAAAAAGTGGAAAAAGTGGAAAAATTTCGTTTGAAAAATCAGTATTCATCTTCTCCAGAGTAGAAATCCCAAATTTAAACACAAAATATGGAGTAATAAATAAAGTCCCTCACTTTAAATACCTTGGAGAATTTATTACGTCGAACAGCTCTGAGAAACCAAGTCAATTGGACCGTCTGCAGAAGGTCAGGAAAGTTCTAGGTTTAGTGCAAAATCTCTACGACAAGAAATCCCTCTCACTCCGAACAAAAATCCGGCATTAAAACACAGTTATTAAACCCACAACTTATATGCTAGTGAAATATTGACCTTAAGTAGCAAAACAGAAATAGAAGAAATAAAGAAACAGGAAAGGAAGCTTATAAGGAAAATATTGGGACCGAGAAAAACTGCAGAAGGGTACAGATTACAACCGAACGAAATTGTTGAAACATACTCTATCATCAAAACTGACATAAGGAAAACACGAATGAAATTCTTCGGACACCTTTGCAGGCTGCCGGAAAACCGACTGACCAAAAGAATAATCGCGTACTTAACATAATTAAAAGTTGCAATCCCCTGGCTCGTAGAAACACGAAAAGATTGAGAACACGCCGGAAGTACGCTGGAGGAGATCACAGTCAGAAACACATACAGAAACAAAATTGGTAGATGGGAAGTTAAACCTGAAGGGCCGAAGCCGAAACAACATTGTCCGAAATGGTCTGAAGAACGGAATAATACTTTTTCCCAAAGAATGAAAGAATTTTGGAGGGAAAAGAAGAATGCCAAGCGAAAGAGATATGAATCATGAATGCTTAACGTCTTCCATTGGAAAGTTCTTGACTAATAATAATAATAATAATAATAATAATAATAATAATAATAATAATAATAATAATAATAATAATGATAATAATAATAATAATAATAATAATAATAATAATAATAATAATAATAATAATAATAATAATAATAATAATAATGTAGAATAAAATATGAAAAATTCATACGGTAACTAATTGTAATTTTTTAAAAATGATGGAAAAAAACAGAACTATGATTTATATTAGTAAAACATAATTTTAAATAACTGTTTTTACAAGAGAAGTAAATTTTATTTCAATTCCATAACAGACGATCGTAATAAAAAATAATTTCAAAGAGGGTATAGCGGTCTAATTTTATTTTCCTTATTGCTTTCAGAAAATGAGATTTTTGCGAGATATGAAAATACTAGTTATCTCTTAATATCGTGTAAATAAAATCCATTATTTCATCTCTAGTACCGTTTTTGTTTTGAATAGAATCTCTTCATATTTTATATTGCAAATATAACAATTCCCAGTTCAAAATTCAACATTCATTTTTATTCTCTTGATATATCTTTTTGAATGATGAAGGGAAAATCTCGAGAAACAGTGCGTTATTTAGGACAACAAAGCAGTGCCTGAATATCTGAACTCTTTTGACATTACTCTGACTGATGGGATTGTAAATCATGCGAGATGGCACAATGAAGCGAGAGAACCTCAGATGGAATGCTGTTTATGAATACGCTTTTGAAACTTCTCCACACTGCAAACTGTGGATTATTCAGTAGTAAAATAATAAGTTACTAGAATTATTTAAATTTAAAATTTGTTATCTACAAATGTTTTATTCTAGTTAATACTATTTTTACGCTAAGTAATTACATTTATTAATAATTATAAAAAAAATATCACAATAGATTTGCACATTTAAGATACGAGATACAAGATTGTATAATGTAACAATACTTTTCAAACATTTTTTAAAGAAAAATTCCAAAATGTACAGAGCTTTTAAATAGTTGTTTTAAACTATCTATTTTCTTTCTTATTTTTACATTTAATTAATATCAAGAGTCAATAATCTCAGATAAAATAGATTTTAAAAGAATGTATGTCGAATTCAACGTTATTAAAACAATCGCCAAATGGAGGCTAAATAATATGGCTGATTATAAATAGAAATATTTATAATCAAATCATGTTTTGTTATATTAAATGGACACGTCCCTATATTTCTTGTTATATTAGTTTACTTAATTAAAGGCATCAATAAAAACATTAAAAATTAATTTTTAAAAGAAAGAAAAGCAATGTATAAATACGTAGAAAGCAAAGTATAATTAGATAAGCGTAACAAGTCCTACCTCTCATACATTTGGGTAATACGCCAATATCTTTTATATTTCGCTATGAAACAGTCTTTTAAAAAAAAACCCATTATTTTTACGTTTTTGTTCGAAGTAAATTATTCCGGAAGTATTGTGATCGCGAAAAATTTCGGTTTTCAGATTTGAACGGAAATATCCATTTTGACCATCCCTCAATCCATTTTGACTTGTTTTGACGTGACCTCTGTACGTACGTATGTATGTATTTCTGTATATACGTATGTATCTCACATAACTCAAAAACGATTAGCCGTAGAATGTTGAAAGTTTGGATTTAGGACTGTTGTAATATCTAGTTGTACAACTCTCCTTTTGATTGGAATCAACTGAATCAAAAGTGTCCAAAAAAAGCCCAAAATAAAAAAAAAATGGATTTTGGAATTTTTCTTCACTACAGTAATAATTCCTTGTTGAGAGCATTTCATCAATATATCATAAGTAGTACTTATTTTCATTGGTTCCTGAGTTATAGCCAAATAAAATTTTAATTAATGAAATATTTGGATCTTACAAGGGAATGCACGTCGTTTCGAATCAGACGTCACCTCCTTTTCTTTTTTTAAACTTTTTTTAACTGTTTTTTTATAATTTAAATATATTGATTTATTAACCCGTGATTGTAAAAATATTTTTTAAATAAATAATTATTCAATATAACAATAAAAAAAAATAAAAATATATATATATATATATATATATATATATCAGAAATAATTAGTGTAATAAAATTTTATGTACTTTAATAATGTGTGTATGTAATTTAATAAGCTTTACTATATATATGCATATGTAATAGATTTATTGAAACATCTGATTATTTAATATTAATTGAAAATTATAATTTAGAATCGTATTATTTTTGGATTTTCTAGTTTATTTCTCTTTAATTTTAAATTATTCTGGAATTTCTGTTTAATTTTATCCACATTAAAGTTATAACTTTATTAAGTTACTCCTCTTATATTGTCGGACAATATTCTCCCTAAGTCGGACTTGATCATCATTTCGTTTATTTGATTTTTTTTGCAAATCATTTAATCGGTCTTTGATTTGAATAATTCTTCGATATTAATTATATACACATTCTCTAGTTTTAAATTTTTCGCTCTTTATATTCATCATCCTCTCTTAATCTTTTTATTCCCTATTAGTTTGCAACATTTTTTTCCGTTTTTCATTTTTCTTTTTTTAAATTTAAATATATTGATTTATTAAAAATTATTACTTTTGTTTTTAAAACAATATTCAACAATAAATAATAATTCAATAATATCAATAAAAAAAAATTTGAAAAAAATTCAAAATTATTAATGCAATAACGTTTTCAATACTTTTAAAAACGTGTATATGTAATTTAATAAGCGTGCAAGGAAGTTATGTGGTGTCCACGTCAGATTTTTTTTACTTCCTTGTACGAAGAAAAGGAAGTATTGTGATAGCGAGAAATTCATTTTTTCAGACTTCAATTGAAATATCCATTTTTACAATGTCTGAATCCATTTCGACTACTTGATTTAATTTTACTTTTAGTAGACCTTTATAACTGCTGCCATCTTTTCAAACTCCAACTTCATTTTAGTTGGTCAATTATTTCTTCACACAGGAAATGATTTTTTACTTCGTTTTTAATTTAAATATATATATATATATATATACATTTATTTATTAATTATTATTTAATTACTTATTAACCTGAGATGGTTAAAATAATTTTACGATAAAAAAATATTAATAATAAATATAATAATAATAATAAGAAGAAAAAACATGAAAAAATATTACAAGTAATTAATTAATTAAATATTTATGTACTTTACATTTAAAAAAAAATGTGTATATGTAATTTAGGCTTACAAGTAAGTCATGTGATGTCAATATTAGATTTTTATTCACATATATTTATAATGGAGATTTATTATTATAAATTAGAAATGTAATTTGTTTACTAATTTTGTTAATATATACTTTGAAATGGAAAAATGAAAATAAAAAACTAATGATAATAATTATTTTATTTCTATATACTTGATTTAATTTCATTTTTATCGGACCTTTAGAATTGCTTTTATCTTTTTGAACTCCAACTTCATTATAATTGGTCGAGTTAATCGGAGGTTAGCAAATTCTTGCTCGAATTATTTCTTCACCACAATTTCCATCTGGATGTTATTTGTCTACTTTTTTTCAGGCGGGAACCCATTCTAAAATTTTATGTTATCATTTCACATTTTATATTCTATTCACGCGTTTAAATACTAGACTATTCTTATTACCCATCATTTAAAATTAAAATTATGAATCCTTATGTAAATATTATTAGTGTTCTCGCATTCTTATTTTTTCAATTAATTAGGTCAGTTATTATTAGTTTTACAGAATTTTTAACGTCAATTTGTTCTCATAGTGACAATTCGTAACACTGATGTATTGATTACCTTCTTTAGACCATCTTATTCAATAGTTGTACTTCAATTAAGTCATTCATCATAATAGTTTTTTATTTTTTTTATAGACTGGTTCCTTTTATATAATTGTTCAAACTAATTACTTTATGTTATATCTTAAGATTCTCTTCATCTTCCAGTGTTTGTTTTGACGTGTGAAGTTTTATTTTACGTATTTCTGAATACAAGAAACAATTACCTTTAATCAAATTGTGATTTATTATTGTTTAGTTGAGTAATTTTTATGTGGCGAAACAGTACGTTTTTAAACTTTAAAACATCTTAAGGTTATATTTCTGGGCTTTAATTTATTATTTAAAAGTTTAAAAACTTATAAATTTAAAACTAAAAGTGTGTGTCTGTGTTTTTAACTAAAAGTTATAAAACACAGAGGTCTGTACTTGTTTTTTTTTTCAAATATTTACAGCGTGATTTTATTGAAGGCATAAGACTTTTTTTAATAATATCTCATTTAAGACATTTATTGTATGATGTATTAACCCTACGTCAATGTTAATTTTCTATAAGCTCATTTAGGATATACAATTAAAAACATCACTTAATGAAATTACTTTATGTTTTTCTAGAATTTAATTTTGAATAATTTTATAAACGCTTAACTATTTCTGACAGTACATAAATGTATACTCTCATATATACGAAATAATAAATTATACTTGTCAAATATCTTTAAAAATTAATAAATGTTATCTTTCAGAAGAAATTCATCATAATAAGATATTATATTACCCGCTCATTAAACATATGACTAAGGAAATCATAACGTAACAAATACAAAATAAGCTCCAAAATCATATACCATTAAAAATTAATATTACCAATGGCACAATATTATATTTAAATCATTAACTATCGTGTTTGAACAAGCGCCTAGAATGTATTTCCACAGATTCCAATTCGATTTCTATCATAGTCTTACTTATGTCGCTATTTCATCAAGTGTTAGTGTTTTCTACTTCATTTTTAAAATTACTTTTCCTGAGTTTCTTTGTTACTTTGAATCACGTTAAATTTTATCTAAAAAAAAAATGATTAATTTAATTTCACTATTAAAATCAAAATTAATTTTTTATATTTAATTTTTAAAATTTGTTTCAATTTATTCGTAAATCTATTGCAATATTATATATTCCTTCTTCTTTTTAAATGACTCTTCATTATTCATTTATTTTAAAAGAATAAATACTACCTACAGTTTTAATAATTCAAATAAAAATCGAAAAATTTATTTAAACGTATAATGACAGAGTAATAATATATCATGATGTAAATCAAAATACAATTCAATTATTCAAAAAAGTATAGAGATTTTAACCTAACGTGATAAAAAGAAAATTCCGGATACAAAGGCCTGATAAAAGTAAAATAGGAAAACATGTAAATATATATATATATATATATATATATATATATATATAACTCCAACAATTACCATGAATTATTTAACCTACAGTTATACAATTTACTGTGAAAATAAAGATAAGCTCTAATATCAACTGGCCATTGAAAATTCTTTTATTTTTTCAACATCAATAGGTTTCTATGAATATTCGTTAATATGTTAAATTATTTAATTAGTTTACCTTCTTTTATTGGAAATTTTCTTTTAATTTTTTAATTAAATATTAATTTATTGTGGTTCAAGTGTTAGTCTTAAATTTTGACTACAAGGTAGTGTGTTTTAGAAATGTATAATTAACAGATATTGTGTGTCTAACGGCGTGTTATTTCTATAATTATCTTTTGATAATAATCAGTCATTTATTTTCCTTGTAGTACCAGTTTGTAAAAGTATTAAAAATGAAATCGTACATGCGATATCTACACTGTAATATTATAAGTATCATCAGAAGAAACAATACATGATTTGTAATACTATGCATCAAATACAAATATATTATATAAATACATAATACAAATACATAATAAAGTTCTATTTTGTATTAATTTAAATAACTGGGAATAGTGAAATCTTTATATAAATTTCAAGTAGAATTATACGCTTAGAACAAACAAATTTTTTACTGCATTAAATTTTGCAATATTCAACATTGGCTGAATATTGCAAAACTTACAATACAAAAAAAATTATAATTAAATAAATCTTAAATATACAAATAATTTAAAATAATAATAATAATTTTAAATATAAAAATAATTTAATCTTTAATAAATCATTATTAAAAATATTTTAATTTAATTTGTTAAATTATAATTTAAATATAATATTTTAATTTAATATTATAATTTTTACAATCGTCTACATCCACAAAATAAACCATTAGATAAAATGAAAAATATTAATAAAAGATACAAAAAAGTTAAGTTAAAGGAAAGAGAAATTTAATTTTATGGAAAAATTTTTAATAAATAAAATTAAAAATTAATAAATTTGGTTTAAAATGAAATAATATAACAATCGAAGGACTGTAGGTAAATTATGTTAAAATAGGTATTGAAATGTATTGCAGTAACTATATTTGCTTTTTGATTTTATCAAGTGGAAATAATTTTAATCAGTATAGTTTATTAACACAATGCAAACATAAAATAGTTGACTAGATAAGAAAAATTTCATCTTTTAAAGATAACTCTTTATACGGAAGCTGCGTTTAGTGTGTTTTGCTAAATAAAATAATTGGTCAAAATCATGTATTCGTAAAATATTTTCTAGCTTCAGATATTGAAATGATAATATTTCTTTATTTTAATTGTATTGTTTACTTACTGTGAAAAATTATTTATTCCGTAATTAATAGTACAAAATGCGATCATGAAAACTAAATATTATCGATGGACATTCTGATTAAACAATTTTAATAAAAATCAAATTTTTGTTTTTATTTTAAATCAGATAATATATACTGAAAAAATTTCAAACATAAATGGTAACGCAATTCACGTTGAATTTATTCGTTTGCAATAATTGTATGAGATTATTTCATACATATTTTCAACTAAATTTTATTTTTTACGCTAATATAAACACCAATTCAGTGAACTATAGTGAAGTATTATCCTTTCTTTATTCGTATGCATCAAATGTTTATGTTTAATTTTAATTGGAAGTTTTCATGCACAATCTATTCGTAATGCAAGGGCTTCATCAGTTCTTTTTTTATTCACAAAGGGACTTCACTCTTGGTACCCATTCTGGACAAGTATAAATCCGTTTATTTTGCTATTCCTCACTCACCCCATTCGTTTTTCACTATTTACGCGTTATATTTTTCTAGCTATATCACCCATATATTTAAATTAAACAAGAAAAATTTTTATTAGAGCTAAAATATAAAAGAAATTATCATATTCCAATTTATAAAATAGTCACATGAAAGATTTTTTAGACAGACATAAAAAAAATTGTTGATCTTTTGTTTAAAGTGAAAATCTAGATATCTATAATAGATTTAATATTTACCTCCAATAGACCTGACCATTTACCTATAAACATTTTAAAAAGAAGTTAAATTATATATATATATATATATATAAATATATCTCCTACAAAACGTTAAAAATTTAATATTACAAGTTTATATTGATGATAAAAGTTTATATGATATTTTAAATTGATGAAAATGTTTCATCAATTTAAAATATCATATATTCATTTATACACTTTTTCTAAGAATTATAAAAAATATTATTGTTAGTGAAAAGAAAATTAAGTATGATAGATTAAAAGGTTTAAAATTTAATTTTAAAATTTTTTTGTGAACATTTTCCTCTATTCAAAAAAATCATGATCAGGAATATTGTTCCAATGTTATTTCTTCATTATCAGAAAATTCCTTCACAATAGCAAAATAACGAAATAAATTTAAAAAAACTACTCTTCCAAAAAATAAATTATTCTTATGACGACAAATAATATCACTGAATTAAATAATTAATTAGTGGTGTATATTTAATATTAAACTTTTATCTTTTTATGTTTTTTGGAGATAAAAACTTTTATCCTGAAACCGATATATCTAACAACAGTATAAATAAACGGTATAATAAATTTTCTGATTTATGAATTTTTCCAAGTTAAAAATATTTTGTAACTTGAAAAAATAAATAACTAAATTTTTAACTAGTTTTTAATGATCTTTATAAGTAAATCATTTACTAGTGATTATTCTTTGTTAAGTCACCATAATATTAATAGTATTATAATTCTTTTGCATAAATAATTAAAGGTATTTGCTAATTTAAATAAATTTTTTAATCATACAATTTTAAAACTAACTTTAAATATCTTTTTAAATAATTTGTTTGGTTTAATGTTAAGTAATTCTTTTTAAAATTATGAAAAAAATAGTATAGTAAAGGATAAAGGATGTAAAATAACAAGGACTATAAGGAATATAATATACGAGTATCATTTTATATTCTGAAAAAGTATTCAAATAAATCCATTAAAATCTATACACTAATTTCTATAATCAATAAATATTTGAAAAAGATTGTAATAGAAGAAGTAAGAAGCAGAAATTCTGCAGGAAAAAATACTTCTAGAAACATAACAGAAATTATATTATGTTATGAGAGACATGAAGATAACATTTGGACTAAGAAAGCATATTTAATCGTTTTTCAATCTGTTTATTCTGAGCTTCTACATTTTTGTACTTAGAAAATTAGAAAATACAAAAGAAACTAATAATTTTAAAATTTTGACAAAAGCAAGAAACGTAGCTAAAATTACTGAAAAAATGAGAAATATTCGTGTGGAGAGGAGAGAACCATGATGAAGATGACGAAGAATAGGAAAACAATTTTTTGGACTACATATTGTACCACTTCGTCAAATACATAGAATTATGATAGAAGAACAAATTAGAAGGGCATAGTTTACATATTTTAGCATAAATTTCAAGAAATAAAGTTACCAACAAATAAAGAATGATGTTCAACGATAACAAAAATAGAAGTCTGATTGATAATTGAATCTAGGTAGATCTAAAGGAAAATGTGAATAACATTTTTCAAAGGATTAGTGAGACATAAAATTCCCATTAGTGTTCTGTAGTCACAGTAGAATAATTGAATACATCCGTGGCTGAGGAATTTGTCTTATCTGTCACTAAGACTATGAATGCTTCCCCTAGAAGAAAGCTAATACAAACAAAACATGATTAATTAATTGTAACAAAATGAACTGCCTATTTTAAATGAAAATGAACTTTTGCGTACAGTACAGATAATTAAGAGAACTCAGCAATAATTTTAATTTTAATGAATTAACATTTTGATGGAAGTACAATAAAAAAGACAGCATCATGTCTATTTTATTTTACGTCTATTGCTTTAATAGTAAGTGTTGGATATTTTAACGTTTAAAACTACTGTGTAATTGTAAACCTGTTAAATAATTCATTTGATGTAAAATAGATATCCTACAGTAATTTCTTTTTAATAAATTGGGTAATAGCAAAAATAAAAAAAATAGCTAATAAATTTTTTCCTTTAAAACTAGATTAAGTCATTTTCATTGGTAATTAATCAATCATCATTAGTATATTTTGAGGAAAAGATAAAAAATACAACATATCAACAAAGAAACACTAACAATAAAATAAAAATTAACGAATAAACACTACTTTTAAAACTTTATTAAAAGTGTACTCATATCGATGATATTACAATAAAAGTAAAAAAAGAACAATTAATGTGTTGCCAATTGGAAATATATCCTAGCCTAGCAGATCCTACAAATGGCGCTGGATCGTGGGTGCGTGTGCCAGAAAAAGTGGAGGATTAAGGTTAATCAAAGTAAGTCGAAGGCACATTTGTCATGCGGAGAGGTGACTGTCGCGGTGTGTACTTCGATGGTGTTTTGATCCTGCAAACAGAAACTATGCGGTATGTGGGACTTCACCTGGATCGGCGTTTGACCTGGAAGGGTCATGTGATGATGAAGAGGAAACAGTTAAACGCAAGTTACAGGGAACTTCATTGGCTGCTACGGAGGAACTCAGGCCTCACGTTATCCAACAAAATCTTAATTTACAAGGCTATCCTACGCCCAATCTGGACGTACGGTGTAGAATTGTGGGGAACGGCTAGTTCTAGTAATGTGGAAATTATACAATGATTTCAGAACAAAGTACCGAGGGTAATTGCCGAAGCTCTGTGGTTCACGAGGAATGATGAGATTAACGATTATCTGGAGCTCCCATCGGTTCGTGTGATTGTACAACAGCGCAATTCCAAATACCTGCAGAGGATTGAGAATCATATAAACTACTTTGCAATTAATCTACTCAATAACAGCAGAGACGTCCGACGGTTGAAACGAGCCCATGCACTCGACTTAGAGTCTGCGTAACAGTTCGGAATCTAACACCGTCAAGTTTAGTGGTGTCGTATCTAATTTATTGTTAATTCTCTTTCTTTTTTATTCGTTATTATTGTTTGTTTTGTGGACTATATGGTGCTGAAATTAATGGTTTGTTATTTATGATTGAGCTTGAAATTTCATATTTGACTTTAAGTTTGTTTGCAACTGTTTGTTGTGTATTATTTATTTTGGGGGTTCCGTAAGGACCTTCTTATCACGTGCTTTTGTCAGGAAACTTACTTGTCGTTCCGCAGGAGAGCCGATTGTAATTGTAATTGTTACTGAGCAAAATCACCAAAATCTCCAAATACATTGATCCAAGGGAAATTAATTTTTTTAACGGTTTTTGAGAGTTTTGATTTCTATCATTTGCTTCAATATCCGTTTACGACAGCTTTTTTTATTTTCTGTATGCCAAATAATTTTACTACTATTGGATTACCTGTCACTTAAGTAAATATTGAAAGTAATTATAAAAATAAAACGATTTTGTTGAATCATAAAATAATTTCATTTTCAGATACTAAAGAAAAAAATAATTTTTTATGCACTTCACAATACCAAATTAAAATATTTATAAAACGAAGATATTAATTTTAGCAATAACATTTCAGCAATAAGTAAAATTATTTTATACAAACAACAGAAAATGTTTGAGATAAAGAAAAAAAGAAAAACGAATAAAATCTTAATTTGGCTTTTCTTCATAATTAAAAAATATTACCGACATTGAGGTAAATAATATTTAGCTCTTACAACAGTAACGGAGAATTAAGGATGTCTTATGACCCACAATGGAGTAATTTATCATAGCGTTCATAAAGAAAAAGTTATTCAGCTTTTTTTAAATGCCTATTGATATTAAACAAAACTAAGTATGTATTTCTTCATACACGTAATGAATTTTAAAGTTAATACATAATTTACTTAGCGCGAGTGGTAGCGTCTCGGCCTTTCATTCGGAGGTCCCGTGTTCGAATTCCGGTCAGGTATGGCATTTTTACACGCTGCTCAATCATCTCATCCTCTGAAGCAATACTTAACAGTGATCCAGGAGATAAAAAAAAAAAAAAATTGTTGCTTTTAAGAGGATCAATTAGACCATCAAGAGACCAATTATATTGTCAATCTTTCCAAAAGAAAGAGATTTCGAATCAAGTTTTAATCATTTTATAAGCAGCTACATATGAAGTGCTAAATTCAACCGATACTAAGCCAGTTCTTTTATTTAAGAGTTTTTATTTAACAGTATTATACATAAAATTTCAAATTATCTATTATTCTACTTTAATGTTTATTAAAGTATAAGAAAATAATGAAAACTAAATGAATAAATTGACTAAATTTGTTTAAATTTAGGGAAAATCAAATTTGTACCAAGAAAAATTATAGGTAAGAAAAGAAAAATGGAAAAAGGTAACGTCACTACAAAAAGCAGCAGTTTTTTAAGCCCATCATATTTTTGTAGGCCTAATCATTATTTTGCATAATAATAATAAAGCTAAATTTCCCGAATGGTCCGTACTAACAAAAAAGAAAATTAAAAAAAAAATTACATAAATGTTAACCTAGAGCGCTACAATTTGCACATATTTTATTTACCACTAGTAAGACACTTACTCAACATTTAACAACATTATAGGAAAAAACAACGTTTATTTAATACTGGTACTAAATTGCAATACTGAATTCTAAAAAGAGCATAATTTAAACTGATTTGGAAAGAGTGCAGGATGGCTCTAGTTTCCATTATTTTTTTTTTTCACTTTTTTATCTCTACCAATGTAATTATATATATAAGTACGTACAAAGAAAAACATATAATTATTAGTGTTTAAATTTTAAAAACTGAATAATTTCAGTCAATTACAATAAACAGATTTTATTCAGTCATATTCTATTATATCCTAAAAAAATTACATCATCTTCATCTTTGATATACTCGAGAGCTCTGAGGTAGGTAATCCCCACGTCCGGAACACAACATCTACGTTCCACGTCCAGGGCGGCAACAGCTGTACTTACGTACATTACATATAGCTGGCTAACGGGGTTCCGAGTGTTGTTTTCGGATATGCTTATTTTTAGGCCGAATTTCATCTACAGGCCGAATTTTAGGATTGGATTTCGCGGCCACCTGCAGGTACGAAACTTTTAACTATTATGGACATCGATTGATACCACCTTTAGAGCTGGCTATATGGAGGCCACGGTCGAAGTTATTTGCAGGTATAACGGAGGCCTTTCGTTGTCCACATGCCCCCCGCGATGGCAAGCATGTAGTTAAGGTGCCCATGTTTTCGGGGCATGGGAGCCCTTAAAACCTCGGTGTGTAGGGGCCTGGAGTCAGTGCAGAGACTGCGCATCCGCTCTCTGCCAAGACATATGCCGATTCCACCGGAGTACCGGAACGAACATCCAGAGTTGGTAGCCCTGGAGTGGGGATGTACCCCGGCGGCTAGCCTTACTACAGAAGGGATCAACTATCATGCAAACTGATCAAAAAACAAACGTGGCAGAGGGTTTACGTAAACATCCTCGTGTAGAACCGGCCGTTTCGCCTGAGGCAAAACGGAGAAAGAGTGTGGAGTTCAAGAAAATTGAAGGTGAGGCTAGAAAAAGCTTACAAAAAGCATTTTGTAAGAATAGTAATGTTCCAAAACCTAAGTATCTGGTCATTACAAAGGAGGATTGTAATTTCTCGAGAGTGAGTACTTTACTTAATCCTAGGGCTCCATAAGATAGGAGATTTTGCTGTTCGCGTCGATTCCCACGGCACGCTCAACACTTCAAGGGGTGTTATGGTCTGTCGGGATCTTCTTAACTGCACGGAGCAGGATATTGTGGAAGAATTAGCACTGCAAGGAGTACTAGAGTGTGGGAGGTTGGACATGAGAAGGAATGGCGAAGTCCTACCTTCAGCTTCTCATGTACTTACTTTTAACCGGCCAACTTTGCCGGAGAAGATAAAAGAGGGAATACACCGATTAGACGTGCGAGTATTTGTCCCGCAACCAATGCGATGTTTTAAGTGTCATCGCTTTGGCCACACCGCTGTTAGGTGTGAGAGACCACAGATATGCGTGTGCGGTGATGAAGTGCACGAAGTGCACTGTGTGCGTGAAGTACATGAAGGAGAGCCATGTAAGGAGCCTCCTACTTTTATTAATTGCAAAGGACAACATTCTTGTAGATCCAGGAACTGTCCTGTGTACAAAGACGAAGTAGCTGTGCAGTAAGTAAAAACCCTGCAAAAGGTCAACTACATCGAAGCAAAGAAGATTGTAAATGCCCGCAGACCTAGAGCAACAACAACCTATGCTCAGGCTGCGGCTGGTGTTACTGCTCCTGCTCCAGTTGCTGTTGATGAGAATGCAATCATTAACAAACATGCGCCTACTTCTGCTGGCTTAATTGAAAGGATCATTGAAAATAAAATGAAGCCTTTCAGCAGTAAAGAAGCTGTTAAGCGAAGAATAATTGTACAGACTCCTGAAGATACATTTTCGAAACAGAAAGTTGCTCCTGTCCAAAAGAAAACGGACGTTAAATCAGAAGTCCAAATTCGACTTAGTGAGATATTAGATGACCAGAAGAAAGTGATTGCTTCGCAGTCCGTTATGGAGGCTCCCAAGCCTCCTGCAATTGAAGTGGACTCTAAGCCTCAATGGCCACAAGAAACCACACAGGGGTGGCGAGTGCCCCCCCCCCCTTCCACAGGCGGTGACCGGTGCTGATCCCGTGTCGGGGGTCAGCCAGGTTGTCGCCTCTCAATCGGCGCCTGAAACCGGCGCCGATCCATGCCCGTCGTCGTCGGCGGCTTCGATGGTATCCGATTCGAAGACCGGAAGCTACACGGGCGAGTAAATAGTAAATAGCAGTTATACTATTTATTATATATATATATATATAATAAATAGTATAACTGCTGCTAATATTTTTTTACGATCCTGACGCATATTTCGAACTTATTTTAATATGAATCCAATCAAAGATGAACTAAATCGAATACTAGATTTGCACATACTGTAGATAAAAGAGGGCTTTTTCAGTACGGTTGAAGACAAAATTGTTGAATTAATCAAAAAGGAAACTGATTTAAATGAGCTGGTGTTTGTGCAATTATTAGATAATATTGAATTAAATGAAATGACGGTGATAATTTCGAAGATTCTCTATGAGCCTGTGAAAGAATTTGGTTGCAAAAGATTTAAGTATAGCAAGAAGAATAGCAAGCGTTTTTAAGGAAAATGATTCTTGAATAGAGCGTTGTGGAAACTTTGCCAGGCAATTTGATATTTGTTTAGCACCATATTATGAACTAAATAAAAAATTGCAGCCAGTGGTAAGAAAAGTTTTATTACTGCTTTCTTGATAAGTAAACTAATCGAAATATGTTATGATAATACTTCAAATGATGACCAATAAATTTCAAGTGACGAAGATATCCGGCAACTGCTAAATAAAGACCACCTAAGATATCTTAAGACAGCAATGAATATTAGAAACCCTTTCCATTCTATATGTAGTATGTACATGTAGTGAAATGTGGGAATGAAAATTCAGTTTTTAATTTTTATAATTTCATTTAAGTTTTTTATATATTTTCTTTCGTTACATGTACTATCTGAATTAAATAAAAAAATAAAAAAATTATTGCACATTTTATTTTGAGATTGTAATTAAAAATCCAAACGTTTCAAAACCTAACGATTTTTGTGTGTATGTAAGTTAAAGTGAGTGTTATATACCACAATTTGTTTAACACGAAGTTTTTGTGAAACCAATTAACCGCGTAAAACGAAGTATTTCTGGATATATAAAATATACCAGAAGGAAACGAGAATTTACGTATTTTTACATGAAAAATCGATGAACGTATAATTTTTTTTCTAATACAAACTCTCTTACAGTTCGGAAATTTGTTTGCCCCAGTTTTAGGTTCTCATTTCTTTTATCAATGGTCAATCAACAAAATACATTATATAAAAATATATTTCAAATTTAACTGTTAAAATTTACAAATTTAAAATTCTATTGAAGTTAAAGTAATAAGTACATGCAAATTTAATTTAAAGCTTGGTTTACCGTCGTCATTAAAGAGCAGGTGAAATAATTTAATAGCAGTTCTTACTGCAGCAATTATCACAATTTGAAATAGAAATCTTTAATTTACTTCTATATGGGATATATTGTTTCCAGTTTATAAAATATATCGGTAGTAAACAAACAGAACGATTTAGAATGTACCAATCAGTTTTTGATTGTGTACAAAAAATATAGATTTAATTTTCAATTTCGATTTTTTTTTCACTTTTAATTCTTGAAAAATGAAAGAAAGAAAAATATACCATGAATTTAATCAGAATGAATGCTTTATTTATACATTAAAAAAATGTTGCATTGTTTAACTGAAGGATAGATTGTTTCTAGGATAGATACGGTTTTATAAGTTAAAATTCGTTACTAAAATAACTCACAACAGTTCTAACATTTCTAATGACTTTAGAGTTTAATATAGTATTCATAAAAAATTTTTTTTCATTTCCATGAAATTTTAATTTATATTAACGGATTTTCATTTTTTGTACAAAAAATATATAGAACGGTTAGAATTATCTTTTCTCTATCTTTAAAAATACGAAGTGAGTACTCGTAAATGATGAAAAAAAGAGAAAAAATTACTTGGAACAACAACTGTTCAATTATGCGTTGGCGCCAATCTCAGAAAATAGGATAACAACTGTCACGCTATCTATCTTTCTCACTCTACTTTCCTTTTAAAAGTTCTCTGCTTCTTCCAGTACCGTTTCTCCTATCACTTTCTAATGATCTCTACAGAATATTTTGAACAGCAATTTCAATATTAACTTTGATTTTCGTAAAATTATATATCTTTAATGGAGCAATATAAAAAGGAAATATTACTTAAATGGCACCGTTATATTTCTTGATGCCTTACAATACAACAAAATCTATGTAGAACAAGTTTCATTCCTTAATTGAAATTTTTAGACAACTTTAAATTAATTTGAGTCGTAAATAAGTAAATAATTAAAGTAAATAAGTTCGGTGTTGTAATGTCCATTAATCTAAGTAAAATTTATGATTATTATATTTGTTCAAGTCTGCTGAACAATTGTTGTTGACGGTAAAAAAAAAAACCCGGATATATTAAGATAATGATATTACCGATATGCTTTTAAACAGACTCAACAATACTGTTATCAGTAGTAAAATACAGACAATTTTAATATAATTTAATGTAGCGTAAAGCAATCATATGCTATAAAAACAATACCGTAATATTTCTTTGTTGAAATATTATGTCATTATGATTTCAAGAATAAATTCTATCCTTACCATAATTTAAGAAATAAATTTTGTGAAGATACATATTATTTATCAAAACTATAGTCAACGTATAAATTTGTTAAATATATTTTTTGTAATTTTTTTTTGTTTGTAAAAAATGTGAAAGGTAATTAACTAAAAAAAACCCTAACTTGCAGCTGTTGCTATAATAAAATTATATATTAAAGAAAATTTTTAAAAGAATTTTATAATATTACATTGATAAAAAGCAGCAAGAGTTAAATTTACTAAATGTGTCTAAAAACACCTCTCCTCTAATACGTTACACCTTACTAACCACTTTATTAACATATCTCAGCTTTCGAGTTTCATCCCGTAATAAAGTTTGTTCTATTCTGCGATATTATCGTAACTTTACTTTAATAAAACCAATGAGAATTCTAATAAATACACACAAAAAGTGCAAATTTTAGAAATGTGTATTTAAAAAAAAATATTTCTGCTGTTTTCAACAATCTATAAAACTATTAAAAATTTATATAAAATATTCTGATGGGGACACCACATGACTTCCTTGTACATCTATTGACCAAAATTTTATTTCATTAATTACTTCTGATATTTTGATTTATTATTATTGTTGTTGAATTATTATTTATTGTAAAACTTATACAGTCAGAGTTTAATAATAATTAATAAATAAATATATTTAAATTATAAAAGAGTTAAAAAAAAGGAGATGAAGTCGGATTTGAACCAATGTGCGTTCCTCGTGGAAGATCCAAATATTTTATTAATTAAAATTTTATTTTACTATAACTCTGGAACGAATGAAAATACGTACCACTTATCATACATCGTTGAAAATCTCTGAATGAGGGTTTATTACTGCAGTTAAGAAAATTTCCAAAATCCAATTTTTTGGGGGATTTTGGGCTTTTTGGACACTTTTGGTCTTGTCGATTGCAATCAAAAGGAGCGATGCACAACTAGATGCTACAGCAGTCCTAATTCCAAAATTTCAACAACCTACAGTTAATCGTTTTTGAGTTATGCACATAAATACGTACCTACGTACGTACAGACGTCACGCTGAAACTAGTCAAAATGGATTGAGTGATGGTCAAAATGGATATTTCCGTAGAAATCTGAAAACCGAAATTTTTCGCGATCACAATACTTCCTTTACTTTGTACAAGGGATTAATAATGGTGAAATTATTCTTAAAAACAAACTTATTTATTGTTGTTATTTAATTTTTGCGTTTGATTTTTTTATTACAGTCGTCACTTTTTAACACATTAATGAAAATTTTTATAAGTTGAGTAGAAAACGGAAAAGGTTAACGAAGTTGTGGTAAATTTCCAAAAATCAATAAAGTAGCTTTCCATTACTTGGGCTTAAAGGAATGTCAGACGTTTGGAAGAGTAATAGATCAGCAATGTATTCTACACTATGAACCAACGGCCCTCCTCTATGAATCATGAGACCTTGCCGTTGGTGAGGGGGCTTGAGTGCTCAGGGATACAGAGTAGCTGGACCGAAGGTGCAACCATATCGGAGAGGTATCTGTTGAGAGCCTGACTAAGGAATGATTCCTGAAAGAGGGCAGCAGCTCTTTCAGTAGTTGTTAGGGGCGTGAGTCAGGACGACTTAAACGGCCGTATCAACATCACTCAGTCCTCTGAGTACTGCGCAGCTGAAAGCAATGGAAAACTACAGCTGCTTTTTTTCCAAGAAAATGTGGCTCTCTGCATTTTCACATAGCAATAATGGAGGCGCCTTCCTTGGTAAAATATTCCGGAGGTAAAATAGTCCCCCGTTCGGATCTCCGGGTGGGGACTACTAAGGAAGGGGTCACCAGAAAATTAAAAAATAACATTCAACGAGTCGGAGCGTGAATGTTAGAAGCTTGAAAAAGGTTGGTAGGCTAGTAAATTTAAAAAGGGAAATGGGTAGGACAAATGTGGATATAGTAGGAATTAGTGAGGTTCGGTGGGAAGAGGAAGGCGACTTTTGGTCAGGTAATTTTAGAGTAATTAACTCAGCGTCAAATAATGGGCAGGCAGGAGTAGGTTTCGTGATGAACAAGAAGATAGGGAGGAGAGTGGAGTATTTCAAAACGCATAGCGATAGAATCATTGTAATAAGGATAAAATCAAAACCTAAACCGACAACGATTGTTAACGTCTATATGCCTACAAGCGCCCATGATGATGATGAGGTAGAGTGTGTATACGAAGAGATTGATGAAGCAATTAAACACGTAAAAGGAGATGAAAATTTAATAATAGTTGGAGATTGGAATGCAAGCATTGGAAAAGGCAAGGAAGGAAATATAATGGGTGAATACGGGCTGGCCAAAAGGAATGAAAGAGGGGACCGACTTATAGAATTTTGCACGAAGTATAATTTAGTAATTGCCAACACCCAATTTAAAAATCATAATAGAAGAATATACACTTGGAAAAAGCCAGGCGATACTGCAAGGTATCAGATAGATTATATCATGGTTAAGCAAAGATTTAGACATCAAGCAAAACTTACCCTGGAGCAGACATTGATAGCGACCATAATTTGGTGATAATGAAATGTAGATTGGGGTTTAAAAACCTGAAGAAAAGGTGTCAGATGAATCGGTGGAATTTAGAGAAGCTTGAGGAAGTGGAGGTAAAGAAGATTTTTGAGGAGGACATCGCAAGAGGTCTGAATAAAAAAGATAAGGTAGAAAATGTAGAAGAAGAATGGGAGAATGTTAAAAAGGAAATTCTTAAATCAGCAGAAGCAAACTTAGGCGGAATAAAGAGAACCGGTAGAAAACCTTGGGTTTCAGACGATATATTGCAGCTGATGGATGAACGTAGAAAATATAAGAATGCTAGTGATGAAGAAAGTAAAAGGAACTATCGGCAATTAAGAAATGCTATAAACAGGAAGTGCAAACTGGCGAAAGAAGAGTGGATTAAAGAAAAGTGTTCAGAAGTGGAAAGAGAAATGAACATTGGTAAAATAGACGGAGCATGCAGGAAAGTTAAGGAAAATTTTGGGGTACATAAATTAAAATCTAATAATGTGTTAAACAAAGATGGTACACCAATATATAATACGAAAGGTAAAGTCGATAGATGGGTGGAATATATTGAAGAGTTATACGGAGGAAATGAATTAGAAAATGGTGTTATAGAGGAAGAAGAGGAAGTTGAGAAGGATGAAATGGGAGAAACAATACTGAGATCTGAATTTAAGAGAGCATTAAAAGTTTTTTTTTAATCTTTCTGGGGTCAATTTGAATTAATTATTTATTTTTGTGTACATGGCTTCAAACCAACACAATGTTTGTGTAACAGTATCAAATTGGAATATTCGCAAGTAGTGGTGTTATGTAATTGATGCAGTCACAACTCAATACCCATTTCAAAAGGAGGGAGAAAAAATATACAAGTATATTATATTTACTGGAACAATGAAAAGTACCTTACAGTATACAAAAGTACACATGATACTAACATAACATAGAATATAAAAAAATAAACACCGAAAGCAATATTATTTTCAAAAATCATTAGAGCAGTAGATCATTATTTTATTAACTAACACCGGAAATCCGCCCTTCTGACACATTGAGACAGATTTATAATTTTTTTTTGAAAAATTAATAATCAATTTTTATCTATGATTACAGCATTTTATCGATAAGTTATCGTTGTTTTAAAGGATGATTTTGATTTTACTAAATTTAAATCCAGTAACCCAAACAGTTTAATTTATTTTCTAAGCATGCTAATGAGTTTATAAATGCAAAATAATACTAATTTTATTCTTAGTACAGAATAACCATTAGGTTTTAAGCGATTAAAACATAATGCAATTATATCGTACCTGGTAAAGATAAAGAAGCGGTTTTTATAATGACCACCAGAATGATCGTAGATTAGACGTTTAATAAAATGACCTATAATGGTTTAATACATGTTATTTCTTGGAAATCTTGGTGATAAGGTGTTAATAAAAGTTGTTCAGCAGTATAAAACTTATGGGGAATAATTATAAAATAAACTGTATGAAATTATATTCATTGGGTAATATATATATATATATATATATATATATATATATATATATATATATAATTTCATGCATATATATATATATATATATATGCACCAATAAATAATTTTTGACACTCATGACAGGTTGAATGGGGCAAAAAATGGGAAATCTGATATACTACAGAGAAATTCTCTTACTCCTTCATAAATTAATCAGAAAAAGAATCGACTTTTCAGTGCTGTTTTTAGTGGTAATCATCTTGCAACTGTAGCATCCCGATTTAGAGCGATATTTTTATCAATAATGGAGCGATTCCAGTAAGCTTAATAGTATCTGTGACGAGTAAATACTGTAGTGCATTTTTTTTTTATATGTCCCGACGGATGACACAATTCTAAATGAGAAATATGCCCTTTTTTATAATTGTTACCAACGAAATTACTAATTTTATTATCATATTTTAGGTTCGGTTTTCACGGATGCTAGTAATTCTGATTATGAAAAGTATATTTGTTTGTTATTCCACACTCAAACTTTGGATTTTTATTGTGATATGAACAGATATCGTTTTTAGATGAATGTACAAATAATTTGATGAAGATTATTTGAAAATCTGTTTTTTTTTATTGATAACATGATTTACCTGATAACATAACAATTATAAATACTTATTGATGCCTGCAAAAATATTCAATTTAAAAAATTAAATTATTAATTTTATTTTTAAAGTGCTAGTCAAAGAAGTTACAAAAAGGGAATCTTTATTCACCCAAATTTGAGCACTTGCCCGAATTTTCCAAAATAAGTGACCAGAAAGAATTTAAAAAAACATGATTTTATTTTGGAAACACTAACATTTTTATTAAATAATACATTGAATACGTTATTTTCTCTTTTTTTCCTGTTTATCCTCCGGGAATCACGGTCAAGTATTATCCTCCTCAATCATACATATCATCCTCTGATGATATGTATGATTGTAAATGAAGTGTAGTCTTGTACAGTCTCAGGAAAACGATTTCTGAGATGTGTGGTTAATTGAAACCCAACCACCGATGAACACCGGTATCCACCGACCTAGTATACAAATCCGTATAAATATTCCGTATTCCTTTACTTTTACTACCTTTACTAGGAGTTGAACGCTGAAACAACTCTCGATTTCGAAATCAGCTGATTTGTGAAGACGCGTGCAAACTATTAATTTTAAGGCTTTACAGGTAATTTTAGCATACTTGGATCATCATACGCATTTGTTTTGCATTGAATTGCATATACAATTTTTTGTACGACCTATAATGTTTTAATACATGTTTAATTACATGATCTGTTTTTCATTATATTTATTACATATGTGATTATATTTATTATCCCGTGATTTTAAGTTATTATATGAAATATGATCACTTATGAAGGCAGGTCTCGGATTCGAATCCCGGTTAGGCTTGCCAATTTTTTATACGCTAAAAATTTCCATTTTCATATTCCCATGTACAATCTTTGATCGTCTATGCTTAATTAATTATCCAAAAACGAAAAAAAAATAATTATAACCAAAACATTTTGGAAAAATAAAAATTATATATTGTTTTTTTTTTTAATAAAAATATTATCATTTCTTCTTATTTTAATGATAGTTTATTTTTGTTAACAATAGTCGGTTTTCCTAAATAAAATTAATAATTATTACCGTAATTGTAAACAAAAAATTTATGGTTTTCATCAACAATGTCTTTTCAAGCAGAAAAATTCTGAATAATCGTATAAAACTTTAATTAATTAAAGTATGGAAAATGTAGAGATAAATCAGTTCAAAAAAAATTGATTCACTTCACCCTTTTTTTTTTTTTTGAGTACAGAAAAAACCTTTTTAAAACACTATAAAAATTTATTACATTCTCCCTTTTAACATCAATATGTATTAAACTGATGTGTAAAATAATTACTTAAAAGTTTTACTCACAAATAATCTTTGTATGTTACATTAATTACTAATGGATTGTAACCGGTGTAGTTGACCAGTAATCATTAGAAGAGAATTATTCTGTAATATGAGTTTAACCTGCGAGACAACCGCTCTTGAAGACTCTTTATAAATCTGCCATCATACTTCCATGTTCCTGGAGAAGGGTGATGGCAGTCGAAGAATTTTAGATTTTGTAAAATCAGATAATAAAATAATAGATAACTCAATAAAATAATAGATATCATCTCAAATCTATTTTTCTTTCACGAGAAAATAGAAAGAAAAAATTTTTACTGATTATCGATTATACCATAATGGGGTATAATACCTACCACAAGGGCTGGACGTTGATGACATTAATCCATACTTGTTTCCGCTTACAAATGACTGCAAATTGTATTACAGTAAGATATGAATATATATATTTTTTCAAAAATAATTTAATAATTACCGAATTTCTCGCTCTAGAAATGATAAAATAGGATTTTTATTTATAATTAAAAAAAAAATGAATATATTAAAATGACAGAGTATAGAACAATACTAGAATTATTTAGTTTAATTGAACATCGGATTCAAAATATAATGACTTTATCTGATTAATATACTAGGAAGCGCTCTTCTTGAAAGCTTCAGTCGTGTTTAACATAAGGCGAAAAAATTCCCTTTATTATTTGTCTTGACGTTAAGCTCTTTAATGTACTCGTATTTCAAATTCTGTCACTGAAACTGAAGAGTAAAATTTTATTTTTATACAGAGTGATTTTTTTCCTGTTACCCAATTTTCAATGTAATTTAAGAAAGGGAAATTTAGGTGGAATAAAAAAATGTATTTGTTACTTACAAAAGAGATTTAATAAAAAGCTATTACTCACATAATTGTTAAAGAATATGCTCAAAATGCCCACCCCTTGTCGTTATACACTCTTTTAAGCATATTTGCGGAAACCTTTTTTGCACTGGAAATATTTGTCATTAAGTTTGTAACATTGACTTTAAGTTCATCAATAGTGTGAGGATTGTTTTTGAAGGCCTCGGAATTAATATAGTCCCACAAAAAGTAGTCAGGAGATGTAAGGTCTGGGGACCTTGAAGGCAATAAGCAGTTGCTTATTATTCGATCATCAAAGAACTCTTGCAGAAATTTCATGGTTTCTCAAGACGTGTGGCATGTAGCGCCGTCCTGCTGAAACCAGCAATACAGGTTTTGAGGTTCCAAGAGGGACACAAATTGGCGCACAATATTCCTGTATACTTCAGCATTTACTGGCTGTTCGAAGAATATGGGTCCGACTATACGATGACGAGATATCGCACACCACACACCAATTTTTTCAGGATGCAAAGATTTATCTTGTAAAGTGTTAGGATTTTCAACTGCCCAAATTCGACAGTTTTGACTGTTCACATAACCATCGAGATGGATCCAAGCTTCAGCACTAAAGAACACTGCGTTTAAAAATTCGATTCCGTTATCGTTTACGAGGGACCTAATCCGACGGCAATATTGCAATCAATTTTTTAAATTTGGAGGCTGAAGCTCTTGGACTAATCGTACGCGATACGGATACAATTTCAATTTTTTTACAGCTTTCTGAACACTCGAATATGATAAACCGACTTGAGTGGAAAGTTTTTTCGTAAACTTTTCCGTGGAGAATTGAGCAATCTTGTTTTCTAAAACGTCATCTGTCAAGCGAGTTGGTCGACCACTACGTTTTCTGTCGCAAACACTACCTGTCTCTCGAAATCGCTTTGCTAGCCTAGAAATTGACATTTTTTCTGGCGGAGGAACACCAAAAAATTTAATTTGAAATGATTCTTTTACACTCGCATACGATTTCGTAGTAAAATATTGTTCAAGAATAAAAACTCGTTGTTCTATGGTAAAAGACATTCTGTTCGTAACACGACCGGAAACGGCACAAAGGTTTACACAGCTCAAGGAGAATCAACTCACACTCCCGTATCTAACCGGTTGAGTAGCGCTACCAACTTCGTGTCACTAAACAAAATTTCCTTTTCTTAGAAAAAAATTACCAGACATTAACAATTGGGTAACAGAACTAAAAAATCACTCTGTATATAAAGTAGAGAATAAGAAATTACAATCTCAAAAAAATATTGTATTTTAGAAAAAAAATTAAAATTTTTTCCTGACACTTTCAAACTAAACTAAAAAAATGTATACTTTTTCTAACCTCATTTCCAATGGGCAAACTAAATTTGGCAAATTGTTAGAAAAGTAGCGACACAATCTTCTTAAGGTCATAGTAGTTAAGATGAGCCTATTCTGGTTTCATAAATAGAAAACATTCATCATTTTTTATAGTTTAAATATTACCTAAACAACACCCAACATATTTTTTAAGAATTATTGTAAATAATTTTACATTTTCTTAATTTTGGAATAAATGTCTTGCAGGTCACACGATGCTATCTAAAAACCCGTTGTAAAAAGCTTCTTTGTTTGAGTATAAAATCAAGTCTAGAAATGTTGTAATAGAATATTTTTTTTAATGTCCAGACAATAAATTTGAGAAAACAGGTATGCCGTTTCTTTCATCGAATAAAAAAAAGAATTGAAAATTCAACCCGAATATTTGATTAATTTGATTAATTTTAATATTTTAAAAAAATCCTTATAGTAGGTTGAAAGTTTGTTTTCCTTAATACGAAATCGTATTTTTATTCTAAACATTTTTTCAATACAATATTTAAATGTAGAGATAAAGTTCTTTAATTATATTAGTTGATGAAATAATTACGTTGTATGAAAATAAATTCATGAAGAACAAAATAAACACAATTAATCGAAAACAAATGAAAGAATAAAAGAAGTAGTAAATTTTATTATGAAATAATAATTCTCTCATGTATTTATAGCAATGCATATTTCGGATCAAGATATATCTTACATCAGATTCTACTGTTTGAATGTCACACAAAGAAATGACTAAGATATTTTATCCAGCTTAAATCCGTTTGATAGAAGGACAAGAAAACTGGGTTTTCATCTTATATTTTGTAAAAAAAGATAAAATTGATAAATTATATTCTAGAAAAAAATTATATTCCCTAAAAGTCAAAAATAGTTATAAAAATTTTATATGTTTATAATAAATAAAACCAGTTTGTAAGACGATTTATTTATTTCTATAAGCAAATAAAAAAATCGTTATATTATTATATTGTAAAGTAAAGAAATTATTTTTAATAATACAACATAAAAGTAAACGGGTTTACAAAAAAGGTAAACAATAATCTTGAGAATAAGGTGATAAAATATAGAAAATGTGGCTTATAAAATAAGGATGACAAAAATTAGAACAGTAGTGTAGATGCAGACTTCTGTGACCGGATATATTAACATGTTAATTATATGTTACTCTCACGTTAAGATAAAAAACCATTCAGAATCGTTTAAGTTTTGAATATAATTGGTGACAAATAATTGAATTTTATTTAAGTATTTACCAAATAGTAATACTGTATTACCTTAAAAGATGATGTATATAAAAAAAATCTCTTAATTAGTAATTACGAGTTAATAGTTTTTGATAATTGAATAATGATTTTTTTCAGAATTATGACAAAAAAATTAAAGGTAGAAAGTAATAACACATTTATTTCATAAACTAAAATAATTCATAACGTAGAAAAATGATGAGTAGTTTTATATTGTCAAAATTTATTCTACGTTTCATAAAATGTGATATATGTCAAAATAAAATATGAAAACACCTGTATTTTTGTTTCTTCTAATTCTAAAGCAAGCAACAATCTTTTTCTCGGAAACGAAGAGGCATACTCAAAAGTTATTGTCAAAAAACAGTTTTCTGATTCCTAAAAACCTTTACTGTCCAGATTTGTTAAAAGTAAGTATAAAGAAAACTTTATGATTACTTGATGTTCCTTTTATAACAAAATTTTCCGAACGTTATAAGAAAATGAAATGCTAGTGGTTGAAAAAAAAATGTATAAATATAAAACTTGTCAATAACAAAAGAAACTAATAAAAAAAAAATGTACCGCTTCTATTGGAATCAGAATCATTAGAACTCTTTTATCTCATAAATACAGATATAAAATATATCACTTGCTAAATGAATGAAACAAATTTTAAAAATTTTAAAAATATTAAAATGTTATGTTATCTGAACTCCCCGCCATTAATGTTGACAGCAATCTTGGTAATATCTATGTAATTCTTAAAATAGAAAATAACTATTTTATTGTTAAAATGCATTATTTCCATTTCCAGATAAATTTAATAATAATAATTAGATGTTACATGTTAAGAAAAAGTGATAAATCATTTTATAAAAATATTCTCCCTCTATGAAACATAAGACCTTGCCTATGGTGAGGGGGCTTGAGTACTCAATGATACAGAGTAGCTAAACCGAAGGTGTAACCATATCATAGAGGTATCTGTTGAGAGCCAGACTAAGGAATGATTCCTGAAAGAGGACAGCAGCTCTTTCAGTAGTTGTTAAGGGCGTAGGTCAGAACGACTTAAACGGCCATATCAACATCACTCAGTCCTCTGAGTACTGCGCAGCTGAAAGCAATGGAAAACTACAGCTGCTTTTTTCCAAGAAAATGTAGCTTTCTGCATTTTCATATAAAAAAGATGGAGGCGCCTCCCTTGGTAAAGTATTCCAGAGGTAATCTAGTCCCCCATTCGGATCTCCGGGTGGGGTCTACTAAGGCAGGGGACACCACAAAATTAAAAAATAGCATTCTACGGCTGGGAGCGTGGAATGTTAGAAGTCTAAAAAAGGTTGGTAAGTTAGAAAATTTAAAGAGAGAAACGGATAGGATAAATGTAGATGTAGTAGGAATAATTAGCGAGGTTCGGTGGAAAGAGGAAAACGATTTTTGGTCAGGTGACTTGAGACTTTTTTCTTCCGTATAAGAATTCTGTACGTAAGAATTGAGAGGACAGTGGAAGAAGTGGTAGGAGAAGAACAAATTGGCTTCAGGAAAAGTATAGGGACAAGGGAAGCAATTTTAAGGCTCAGATTAATAGTAGAAGGAAGATTAAAGAAACAAACCACGTACTTGGCATTTATAGACCTAGAAAAGGCATTCGATAACGTAGACTGGAATAAAATGTTCAGCATTTAAAAAAAATTAGGGTTCAAATACAGAGATAGAAGAACAATTGCTAACATGTACAGGAACCAACAGCAACAGTAATAATTGAAGAATTTAAGAAACAAACTGTAATAGAAAGGGAGTCCGAAAACTATGTTCCCTATCCCGGTTACTTTTTAATCTTCACATAGAACGAGCAGTTAATGCTGTTAAAGAACAATGTAGAATCAGAGTAACAGTAGAAGGTGAAAAGATGAAAATGCTACGATTTTCTGATGATATAGTAATTCTAGCTGAGATTAAAATAGATTTAAAAGGAACAATGAACGGCATGGATGAAGTCCTGTGCAATAACTACCGAATGAAAATAAACAAGAACAAAACGAAAGTAACAAAACGTAGTAAGAATAACGAAGTTGGACCACTCAATGTAAAAATAGGAAGAGAAAAGATTACGGAGGTAGTAGAGTTTTGTTATTTGGGAAGTAGAATTACTAAAGATGAACGAAGCAGGAGCGATATAAAATGCGGAATAGCCCAGGCGAAACGAGCCTTCTGTCAGAATATAATTTCACAAATCAAAAAGTTTAAATCAAAAATTAATTTAAAATTAATTTTGAAGAGTATGAAAAATGACATGATTGACCAGGATTAGAACCCGGAACCTACGGATGAAAGGCCGAGACGGTACCACTCTGCCACGAAGATCGGCATATTATAAAATTTTACTGAAATGTAAAAGTCAATTTCAATTCTCTTACCCTTACTTATCCATGTATATATTTAGAACAATTAATGAAATCTATTTACAAACTGGTGACGTTTACTATAGGTACTTTTACAAAAAAAAAAACTCCTCATTTCGGTTTTACATAAGGGAACTACATAATTCTGAAAAAAAATATTTAATCTGGAAAAAATGATAAAAAGTTTTCATATAAATCAGTAATCTTACAATCTCATACAATAATAATATTTTTTAATTAAACGTTTACCGTTTTCTTATGGTAAAAGAGAATTTCTTATACAGTAGTACGATTTTTAGTAATTACAAAGGCAAAACAAATTTGGTATGTTGGTTTCGAGCTACGACTCGTGGTGGTTGTTTCAGTTACGCTCCGTACTTGAAATTAATTTTTAAGTTTACAGAAGTTATTTGTATTATTTTGCAGTCAGTTTCGTTCGTTAGTTGTTTCGTTTTCTTGTTTCTGTTCGTATTGGCGTTTATTGTTTGTATTAACTTCCTTGTTCGAAATAAAGGAAGCATTGTGATCGCGAAAATTTTCGGTTTATAGATTTCAACGTAAATATTTATTATGACCATCCCTGAATCCATTTTGATTAGTTTCGGCGTGACGTCTATACGTACGTATGTAGCTCGCATAAAAAAAAAATAAGCCGTAGGATATTGAAATATTGGATTTAGGACTGTTGTGCACCTCCAATTTTGATTGCAATCTAGTAGACCAAATGTGTCCAAAAATCCCAAAATTTAAAAAAAAATTGAATTTTAAACTTTTTAAATGCAGTAATAAGCTCTCATTGAGAGCTTTACGACGATATATAATATGTTTTTTTTTTAACTGGTTCCAGAGTTGTAGCCAAATAAATGTTTAATTAATGAAATATTTCGATCTTATAGGAAGGCACATCGGTTCGAATCAGACTTCATCTTTTTTTTTAATTTAACTATATTAATTTATTAATAATTACTAACATCTGATGGTTAAAAAAAACGATAAATAAATAATAAAAAAGAACATGAAAAAATATCAGAAGTTTTTAATGAAATAAATGTTATGTACTTTTAATTTTTTAAAAATGTGTAAGTGTAATTTAATTGGCGTAAAAAAGAGTCTGTGTTATCCACATCAGATTTTTTTCGTTTATTTTGCATAACATAATTAGGTGGGTACCTTGTCACATACAATAATTGTTGTGGATATTTTGGAAGTTTTTTCCGTGCTCGCAGCATTATTAGTGTGTTTCGTGACACGGACAACACGTTGTTTTTAGGAAATACGAGCGTTATTATTAATTATTTTAATACTTGCTGTTCCGGTTCCCGTTACTAGCGGTTGGTTGTGTCGTCTAGCAACCGTAAGCTACCACCAATCTTTTGTGTTTTACGGTGCTTTTTTGAGTCTTCAATACATGTTCGAACTCATATATTGTGTTCTCAACGGGGAATTACGTATTTAGAGTATTCCGTTAGGGATTTATAGTTATTTAACTAAATAATTGAATTTAACTTTAGTGTCTTTTTGTAGACATCCACACAGCTGATTCTTTATTTACATTTACATGGAATTTGTTCTGTTTTATTGTATCAAAAATTTTTTTTTGTGTGTACTTTTATTGAGATATGTCTGATCCCGGCGGGTCTCGGGGCGTGACCCAGCCTGCGGGTGATAATTTCTCACTCCCACTGGGAGACGAATGAGTCATAGGAGTGGAAGGGCGGTCCGGAGACCCAGAGGAACATATTCCGAAGAAAGTGTGAGCGATCAATTTGTGATTCTGGACGCAGAATCGTGCAGGTTACTAGAGACTTTCCGTATGAAGGGTAGAGAAAGGAGGAAAAATACACAGCGCACTTCCTACGGCAGCAGTGTTTATCAGCTACCTCCTCGCTGACTGAGAATGACGACTGTGATGATATTAACGATTGTGGGAGTAGTTTTTCTGAAATTATGGCACCTAGTTCGATCCCTTGACCTGGTTTGGCCTGGTGTTGGCCGCCTTGGCAAGTCGAGAAGTGGATAGGTACCAGGCGCGACCGTCAGCCAAGACGTTGGGCAAGCGATGAAGCGCAAACCAAGTGATGAGTAGAGGAGAAACGTTGACCCGCAGGGACAGCCTTATGCATATGAACAGCTACTGAATGAGGTTAATACACATGTTAAAACATTTGCGAAACTCGTTGCATCCAACGATAATACAGAAATAGTAATTAAGTAGTGTTCCGCATGACTCAAGAAGTTGAAGTGTAAGGAGTAAGAGAGGTATTCGGGCTATTCTTGCGGCGCTGTGCCGAGGCAGGAAGTAACGAAGGCGGCCTCGCAAACCAAACAGATGGAGAACAGGGGGCTTATGGAACAAATTGAATGTGGAGTGCTGGAGGAGAATATTCCTGAATTGGTTTCTAAGAGGTGACCAACTGATCTTTTCTCCGGATGTGATGAAGTGAAGGGTCGGGTTTTGGAGTACCTAATCGGCACATTGTAGTGAGTTTTGATTATCCGGCGAGGTTATGCCGGATAATATAGCGGAGGCTATGTTTCATGATCCTAGGAATTGGACCTTGATAAACAACATCATAGTATATATATTGAAAGCGAAGGCTTTTGAGGAGTTAGCGTACGAGGAGGATGCTAACTGAAAGCTGCTTTCTGCAGGAGGGAAGTAGGGATACTTTGGTAGAACGGGTATTTACAAAACATATTATTGCATTTCTAATTACAATGCATTTCATAATTGCTCTGTAGAAAGGTGGTTTATAAGAGAATCCAAATTTATAGCCACTGACAATAGGTAATCGCTAAATTTGACAATTTAATATTTATTCTAATATTTATTATATGACAATTTAATTATTATATAGGAAAGAGAACAGACAGGTGAAATAAGAATTGACCACTCAAAGGAAAGAGAACAGACAGGTGAAATAAGAAACAACATATCGTGAAAATGGATAAGTAATTTGAAATTAGTATTTTATGATAAAAAAACACACCTTTTAATAATTACTTTTGAAGTAAAATATTAAAACCGGTTTGGGTGCACGTGATGCTAAACTATCGGATTAAACTACATAAGTAAACTACCGGAATTTTGTAAACTACTTTGCGGAATTTCGCAAAGTCTGTAACGGTAGACAACTTGATCAATCGGTCGGCCTATGGGGTGACACAGGTGGTCAAATTGGTGGTGCCGCCCATCCTTGCGGAGAAGTTGTTGTCAGATAGGCGGATCAGTAATGGATGGGTGGCCTGTAGGTCACTAGGCGCACCTTCGATGACCTGTGTTTCCGGTGCTGGAGTGGGTCACAGGGCTTGGTTTTTTTTGCGGCCCGGATAGGAGTGGCCATTGTTTCGTCTGTGGAGAGGCCGGCCGCTTGCGGAAGGACTATAAGCGGGGTGCTCGATATCCTTCTTGAAAGTTAGATGGACATGCAACCGGGGTTCAAGGTTGTAAATATTCACCCGTGTCATGAGTCAGCGGTGCCTATCCTGGCGTGGTGTTTGCAGGGACAGCCTCGTCTGAGATGGGTGGGAGGCTCCGGCGTCCCACCATGAATGATTGGGCGTGGAGTCCCTTGCAGCACCACTGGGGTGAATGTAAGACCGTCGTCCCGGTGGGGGGAGCCCTCTGGTCTCTTCTCATTAGAAGCATTACCTGACAATAAACGATCGAGTTCCGGTTACCTGGGTAGAGCTTTGTTCCTGCCGAGGTAGTTTGAGGCGACGGCACCGCTCGTAGTTGAGTTTATGCTTAATTGTGTATCCGGCTCCTGGTGATAGGGGGAATAAAGATGAAAAAAAACCTAGTTTACAGTGGATGTACTTAGTACTTTAACCGGGATGGTAGGGTTAAAAGATTTTAAAATCTCTACGATTAAAAAATAAGTGTAATAAAGCCCAAAATATTTTAAAAATTTAGAAATTAAAAAAAAATTTAAATCGAACTGTAGGTAAGAAAACAAAATTTCCTTAGAAAATGTATAAGTAGTGCATCTAAAATAGATTTTTAATCAAAAAGAACATCTAGACTCCCATTAGTTCGGAAGTCAGCGAAACCATAGCTTAAATCATGTGAAAGTTAGAGACAACAATGATGATCTGGGAGTCCTTATTGCAAATGTTTCAAAGTTAGGTTAGGGACAGGTTCAAATTTTCTTTATAAACCGTTTAAAAACATGTTCGCAAAAAAATGTATGAATAAAGTCATTTTGAATCATAATAATTTTAACTACTGTATATTTTACAGGCGTTTACCTTTTAATTCTGTTCGATTTTCTTTTCTTTCCCTCACTACACTGTTTCAACCAACTTTGTTTTCGCTTTCTTTTATTGGGACCCGAGAAAGTGTAAGTTTCGCAATATTTCCATATAGAAACACCAGTTTTATAAATGTAAATTTTACGATCTATATATATATATATATATATATATATATATATATATATAAACACATGAAACAATATTTAACAAACTAAAAAATCATTAATAGTAGAAATATTAGGAATATTAAGTGTCATTGTGCTTTACAAATAAGTATATAATTGTGCGGTGTTCATAAGAGCATTGTGTTTTGGGAATATTATGAAAAATTTTTGCCGAAAAATTGTAATTTGGATTTATCAGCTTTAGTGAGGTTAATTCAAATATTACAAAAGACGCGAGTTTCATTTTATTCAAATATATGTCAATGTAAAGCAACTGAAATATTTTATTAAGCTTGTGTTTTTATTTCATTGCAGTCATGGAAGTATTGTAATCGCGAAAAATTATAGTTTTCAGCTTTTAACGGAAAAATACCTTTTGACCAATCACTGAATCCATTTTTTCTAATTTCGGCGTGACGACTGTACGTACGTCCGTATATATCTCGCATAACTCAAAAAGTATATATCTCGCATAACTCAAAAACGATTAGCCGTAGGATGTTGAAATTTTGGATTTAGTACTGTTATAACATCTCGTTGCGCACCTCCCATCTTGATTGCAATCGACTGAACCAAAAGTGACCAAAAAATCCCAAAATTAAAAAAGTCGGGATTTTGGACTTTCTGTTAACTGCAGTAATAAGCCCTCATTGAGAGCTCTTTAACGGTATATAAAAAGTGGTACGTCGTTTTACTGGATTTAGAGTAATAGCGAAATAAAATTTTAATTAATGAAATATTTGGATGTTAGTGGAAGGCACATCGGTTCGAATCAGACTTCATCTCCTTTCTTTTTTTAACTTTTTTTTTAAATTTAAATATACTGATTTATTTAAAAAAATTACCAACCTCTCTTTATAAAAAATAATTACAATTAATAATAATTCAACAATAACAAAAAAAAAGTTATTAATGAAATAAAATTTTATGTACTTTTCATTAAAAAAAAAATGTATATCTAATTTAATAGGCGTACAAGGAAGTGGTGTCCATAACATTTTTCAGATTCATAAGTTTTATATTAGAGTATTGTTCTCTTGTGGCGTTGTGAACCCCCACGCGCTTGTTTGTTCTCGGATTAAAATATTACTTATCAGATATTTTGCATTTCTAGTTTTATAATTTAAAATATTTTGCAAACCTATTAGTTTGATATATTTCATTTTTTCTGTATGACGGGATTCGTCAGTTGTTTGGAAAAAATATTTTTTAAGGAGTTTTCTTTTGGTGATTTCACAAACACTTCTCATGGGAAGTGATTTTTTTTTTTTGTGGAATTGATATTCACACTCGTAAATTTGACAAAAACGCCCCTACGGTTAATCAACCCCCCTGTTTACCTGATTTGAGTCCTTGTGACTTTTTCCTTTTCCCGAAATTAAATCATATCTCAACAGGACGTCATTTTGAAACTCTGGAGAACATTCAAAAGACTGTGACCGACCGGTTAAAAGTCCTACCAGTTGAAGCCTTCCAGTGCTGCTACCTGGAGTGGGAACGACTCCGCCGGTTTATAGCTGCCGAAGGGAACTAATTTTAAGAGGATAATATTGTTGTTTGAAAAAATAAAAACTTTGGTAAGTAATAAGTCAGACTCATTACTTTTCTCACACACCTCGTATATCTAACCAAATATAATTTTTCTGATCAATCAAATGAAATCTTACTTAACCATAATTTTTTTTTTTATTACGTTTTCCAGTTAAATATATAAATTAAATAATTTTTAAATAATTATTTTAATTGTTATAGTATTAAAATAGACTCCAGGTCTTTTTTTAATGTTTTAGATTGAAAATACACAAAAATAAAATATCTGTTATTAAAACAAAAGAGAAATTATTGGCGATAAGCAAGATCAATTTCATTCATTAAATTTCTAGTTATTACTTATATATACCTTGTATACTATTTACATAATTTATGTATTTTATAACGAATAAGTATTGTGTAACTAAAAATAATCTACTTATTTTAAAATAATTTTTTTGTTACACGATCATTAATTTAGCAGATTAAGTAGTTAATTAATGTTAAATGCAATTTAAATATTATTATGAAACTAGAAATTTCACACACTACATATAATGCAAGGATTATCTACATATAGTTGTATGTTTTGACATATGGAAATTATAATACACAACCGATAGTAGTTAATATGATATAAAAAATAAATTTATTAAAAAAAGATGTTTTTTTTTATAAATATATTTTTATCTATGGTAAAATGAATTGTGGAATCATTTGTACTTCATAAATATTTATGACGGATTATGATAAAAATTGGTATTTGATGGAATTATGAACGTTTTAACTATTCCTTTTACATCGTTTTTATAATTACATTCTATATATGGTTTTATTTGCTACTATTTTAAATAGAATTCCAGAATTTTATGGAAGAGTAAATATATTTTATACATTATTGTATTTGGAAATAAATACTTCTGTGGAATCTAAAACTATCAGTTTAAATTTCTTTAATTGTTCATAATATTTAACAAATAATTGTTTTAATGTAATAAACTGTTTTCGATATCTGAATTTCCGTATTAAATTGAGAAATATACTTTTTCATTAATCAGGACACAAATTACTCTGATTTTAAAACAACACTAAACAAAGGTTTTTCTATTTTTTTTTTTTTTTTTTTGGACCGATGAATTTTCCAATGGGAGCCTTTATATGGAAGAGCCCGCATTTAATATCACCCTGCTACTGTAATTGTATTTTTTCACCAATTTATTTCCATTTAGGTAATGTCTACACGTTTAATTTGTTTTACAGTCAAATTATTTTACTGGGGTAACATAAAATTAACATTTTATTTTTTTTTACGGTATCCTAAAACTAATATCATTAGATTATTGTGTCATGATGATATCACGTTTTTTCTTTTCCATTTCATGTCTGCAATAATAATTCATTCTTTTTTCAGATCATTTTACAAATCCAGTATATCGTTATTAATATTATATAATGCAACTGTTGCTTCTATTTTACAAAACAAACCAATTCTACAATGAAACGCCCAATGGGATTGTTGTCATTAGATGGGTTGAGCTAACTGACGAAGCTGACAGATGGCGGTGTAATAAAAAAAAATACCTTCGGAAATAAAAAAGTGTAAAAATGCTTGGTTAAAAAGGACGAAAATGTTCTTAGATATTTCTTCTTATTTACTTACAAATAAATAAATAAAGTACAGTAAAATATATACTACAATAAAGTTTTCATTTAACGAGTTTAGGATTTCTCTTAAGACTATGAAGGATTGCGGCTAGAAAAAGAAGAGTAATTGGTGAAGAGTCATTGGTTCGGTTTGTTTTCGCTTGGTGAAGAGTAATACGCGCAAAATTTGCACTAACTTTTTTATCTAAGTATCCTTTAGTGAATGGTGAACCAGTGAAAACAGTTGATGTATACGAATCATGAAGTTGACCGTACATATTCATAACTGAATGATTGGTGGCATATACCAAGAATATGGCGAATGTTTATTTCGCTATACCGTACAGAAACCAGAATCCCTGCCGTACACAATTAGTGCTTGTATATTATTTTGAAATAATATAATTTCGGTTTTTTGAAAAACTACAAGCTTTCTACGGGATTTCTAATTTAGAAGATAACAATTTCAAACATCTAGCTTTTGATTATGACAAAAAAAATTGGTTGATCTATCAACTGGGGCACATACTCAGTCGGTTGAGTCCCTGTGGGAGACTGCCAAACTCTGTAGTAGGTTGGAAAGCAAACAACAAGATATCACCTTCACGATTACAATTGGAGGCGTCGTAACCTAGGATACGATTTATTTGAAAAATATGGGAAGATTAGTGGCTTTTAGCAACCTTAATGCTTCTTCTTCCGTTACATTTGTTTTTGTTCTTTTTATTTATATTTTATCTTTTTACTAATGAAGAGGTTTTTTTTGGTAGCATACATTCTTTAGAATTCTACTGGACTTTTATCGCCTGCAAGATAATTTAAATATCAGTGGTAGTGGAATTAGAGAAAATAATGGGGACATCTTTTTTTTAACAATACCTAGTAGGTTATAAATTAAAAATATATGTAAAATGTGTTTTTAATTTATATATAAAAGAACCACGATAACAAAAAAAAATATTTTGAATTTATATAATCTAACTTTGATAGATACGAAAGTAACAGTCTTAGAAATGAGTAATATATCATTTGTTTTTGAAACATGTTTCTTAAGTTACTAAGAGTTTTATTTCCTGATAAAATAGAAAAAAAATCAATAAGCAAGAAATAAGCGTTCGTATTACTATGATTCTAAAAAAAAAACATTATGTCAATCACACGTCTGTCAGCGAATCTTTGGTATTAATAAAGAAGATTTATATTTACCGCTACCTTCAATCATTTTAAAACGATGCATTAGAAGAACTGTTCACAAAATCAGAAAGGATCGTATCGTATCGGAATGTATCATTCCGATTTACACTATATAGTGAACTATATAAGAGATTTAATAGCAATATTATTATTTCATGCTACTAAAACAACTCTAGAAATGTTTAATGATAGTTGAAGTCAAAAAAAAAATATTCGAGAAGAAAAAACAAGTTTGATAGAATTAAAAATTGGTAAGATACGAAGTAAAGTGGTCGTTATATTCTAAAATTGAAATTTAGAAGAGACTAACAAAGTATAAATAGATAAAAGTAATGTTTATGATCGCAAAGATGTAGTCTAAAATGTAAAACATGTAAAGGATTTCTGCCATTTGTTTTGATTACAAAGGATTACTGCCATTTTATTGGTCCTATTCTAATAATCCAATTCAATTTCGTTTTACAAAAAAAAACAACTCTTTTCTATCGGAATAGTATTAGCAGTGTTTTAAAAATATCAAAAAATTTCTTAATACTAAAATCTAATAACACAATATTTTTCAAAAATTTCAATTTCAGTTTTACTATTATTTTCTGGTTACACCGGATATTTATTAAATGTTGTGCAAATAATCAAAGGAATCAGTTCCTATTACTATTATGCTGATTGAATAATTTACATATTTCTTTTAAGCATAGTTACAAATTACGGAACAGTTTCAAAAATAATTCAGTCAAATTTTTACATGCATATTTCAAAGATTTATTTAAAATTTAAACTTACCCCGAAGTATAATATTATTATTATTATTATTGCTATTATTATTATCATCTTACACTTTCATAGCTTTTACTTTTGCCGGTGCCATTCCTTAAACTCGGAGTAATTTATACCAACGAAATTAGGCTTGCTATTGTTGATTAAGTGCCTTCCGAGCTACATGGCAGTTGTCAATTATCATGCTCCTTTGCATTAGCGCGTGGGTCTTCCACTGGATCTTCAGTTTATCAAGACTTTTGTACAAAGTAGATGGTATTATTCCCTCCGCAGATACAATTACGGAGATTATATAAACTTCTTTTTGATTCCACATTTCTTTAATTTCAAAAGCAAGATCTATATATTTCTGCAGCTTCTCATTGCGTTTAATGTAGATGTTAATGAGATGGCTACGTCTATTAGGTAAGTTACTTTTTCTATTTTATCAAATACTACTATATCTGGCTTATTACAGTTGATGGGTTTTTCTGTTACAATTCCCTGGTTCCAGAAAACTTTTGCGTTGTTTTTCTCCAAAAAGAACAATTATTATTATTGTTATTGTTATTATTATTATTATCAAGAATTAAATATACACGCTAAAATATAATTTGTCGTTAGAATAATTTTAACTTAAACGCTCAATAAATCAATCAACATGGTTATCAGTTAAAATATGCTTCATAACAGAACGTAATATTTTATGTAACTGTATTTTGTTTCTTGTAACAGGAATTAACAAGAACTCCATGCATCAATAATATTTTTATTTTTAATTACTTATTCGTTCTAACAAGATTTTATAGGCTGAATTTGACCTTCTTGACCTTCTTGCTGATATTGTTTATGATAACAAACATGAGAATAAATATTTAAAGTTGTACAATATTCAGGGAATCATGGGAAAATAACCCTTTTGAAAGAAAGGGGGAGAGGAATGATATTTCACTAATATAATAATAATGTAATGATTACGCAAAACGTGTTAATTTTTTTTTTTGAAAAAAAAAGAATATTTAAATTGAAAAGAAAACATTTCCGTAAAAAAAAAACTTAGTACCGTCTTAAGATATATGAGGCTTTGTACCGATTACTTCTAGTCTCATAAACGAGGTAATATATATCCGTTAAACAATAATTAATTTTTTTTTTAATTTTTCATCTACACTACTGTTATATAAATCGATAAAATTACTGAATTTAATATTGTAAAAATTGAATATACACTTTATAGCTTCTTTTAACAACATTAATTAAGGAAGAGAGTAATTATTCAATTTTTTGATATATAATAAAAATATTTTCTTTAATTATTATGTGTAATACAATGATATTTTGCTAACGTAATCTATTTTTGACATTTAATTTAAGATAAAATAAATTAAACACGACACTGAAAATAACAACAGATCGTATGTTTTTTGAACGAAAAAAATAGCCTATTAATTCAAAGAGGATTAAAAAAGGATTAAAAAGAGGACCATTAAACAGCTAAACGATAGAGGAATAAATAAATAGTTCCATTCTACATCATAATCGTTTAATTCCTGACGTACAGGGATATTAGCTAAATAAAAGTAGGCGGATAACTGAAATAATATACTTCCACAGTGTTTAGTCTAGCAGTCATTAGTGTGACAAATCTTTTGCCATTGGGAAAGGAATTAAAGCAAATCAGTATGTAATTTTTTTTATAGTGGTAAGAACCGAACTAGTCACATCTTAGTAACTTGAAAATCTGTACATCCATCTTAGACTGAGAAAGTAAACAGTTTCCGTTGTATTAGAATCTAAATGTACATACTATCATAAATTAACAGTAAGAAGTGCCTTCAAGATAATAAAAAAAACGTATTCAAATGAGCTTATTATTTTAAATTTTGATGAAAGTCACTTTAAAGTTAATAAACACAAATAGAAACTGATTCTAACTTCATTTCCCTGTTGATATTAGTGTTACAAAACTTTTAATCTTATTAACAATTTTAAATAGCTTATAAAAGAGTATCAAAAAATTGATCTACAAAAAGTTATTCATGTAAAATATCAACATAACTGAATATTTTTGCAGAATATTCAACTCCCAATGAAGTATCTTCTTTTTCTAAGTAATATTCCACTTGTAAAATACTATCTAAAGTAAGCCTGCCGGACCAAAATAAAAAGTTATATCAGCGTTTCGAAAGACGTCGTTTTTTTATTATTTTCCATTGAAGAGAATTTAAGCAATATACGAAGGGTAATAGAGGAGTACGAATTTCCTTCAAATGGGAGCCAAGAAGGTAGACTATAAAGGATAACGGGAGAGATCTGGGCAAATTCAAATCACGTAAAGGGAGAATCGAACCTAGTTTGTCGGTATCGTATTTCTGTATCTACATATAACCAACTAGAATTGCAGGTCTTCTCTTATTTTGTACTCATGCTAGTATACTTTTGCACTTCCGAGTTGGTTTCTATCTGCATAACTTATCTGCGTAAGTAGTCCATATAGCCCTTACTACACGGACGAATAACATATTTACATTACGGACATTTATATTTACATATCAATGAATGTATGAATAAACAGTATAGATTGAACAAAGGTTTTTTAAACACACGCGCGCGCGCGCGCATACACGCAAAACACACACACACACGCATATATATATGTAAAAAATAACGGAAGAACGCGAGATAATTTAGTATTTGTATTATTATAATAATACAGTAAAATGTAACCACACTTATTGTTTTTATTTCATTTAAAAATTAGAATTAGAAAATTTTCTATGGCCAATATTACTTAAAACGAAAAAAATAATGTACTGAATTTATATCAAAACCGGTACTTAAAATAATTCGTAGTTTCATATTACTGTAGCACTGAAAGTTAAATTTCAGTCTTTTGCTTAAATTACTTAATTTGTTGAAACTATTATGTAACATAATTTGAGCTATGTATTGCTACTAACAAACTTCGTGGTTCAATATTAGCATCTTTTCTTCGGTTGAAAAAATAGGTAAGTAAATTGTCTTGTTTTTCCTGTTTACTTACCGTAAAATTTCAAATTTTCCGTAGTCATCAAACAGAATTAAATAAATAAATTAAAGTTTATGAATATTCAAAAATTAGTATTTCTGAATATTTTCAATGGTCATTTCAATAAGAAAATCATTTAAATAATAACTGTCAGTAAATTTTACAAATTCATTTAGCACTAAACTGTGATCTTTAACCACATTATAAGTGAAAAATTTCAATTTTTTTTTGTATTATAACGACACAGCAACTTTACAAACTGTTCAGCAAGATAATTGAATACGTAAATAAGATCTATATTTGAACTAACATTAAATAGTCACAGACCCAGCGGCTGGTGACTTAACGATAACAACGATATGAAAGAAATTAAATAGAAGAGCACCGTACAGACAGGCTAATAAAATCACCTAATTGAAACGATGAGGCAAACCAAGTATATTGTTCCTTAGCCATTTTAAAAAGTCACTGAACATATTATCCAACAAATTGACCGCCAAATAATTCGGGTACCGATTCAAACAATTTTTATACTGTAGGCTGACCAGAGAGATTTCTTGCCAAATGGTCCCCAAATTATTATATACGAGGCTGTTGCTTATGTACCAGGGTATGTTTAGCATTTCTTGCAATGTTTTTGTCTGCTATCGTTCAAGTTATGTCAATACAGGAGTTGTACGCTGTACCTCACAATTCAAGCCTGTAAGTCCAAACAAGGTTCAAAACTGATTTATTAATCAATAATTTACTTTTTACCGAAAGCCGAGATTAATTATAATTAATTACAAAATTAAACTAAGGAAAATAAAATTTTTAATTGAATTTTTACAATTTTGACAGTACATTAGAGAGAGTACAGTCATTTAATTTTACTCTAAATAAAAAGCAACAGGCATACAGGTATGAACTTACACTACGTTTAATTGAAGCGACTGTGTCATTTGCCAGCACTTTGAGAATGGTTGAGAGTGTTTTAATAGAAATTTATTTTCACATCTATTTTATACCGCTTTGAAAAATGGAATTATGGAACTCTGGGATACTGTAATACTATTGCTAATAAAACATGCTACATTTAACAATAAACTGTAGACGATGATCGAAATACTTAATTTATTAAATTGAAAAATTGTTACAAATAATTAAATAATGTTAAAAAGATTTTCTTAGCGTACACTTACATCAAGTTTATACGATAATTTGTGAATCAACGGTATGAAACCTAGAATTTTCTTTATCAGGAAAAGGTAAAAAAGGTAGGATTTGAAAAAAAAATTAGTATGCTTAAGAACAGATTGCATCTTGCAATAGAAATGCAGATATAACACATAATTAATAATATAGGATATAACCAATCCTTCGTTAGGTTTTATCTTTCTTTCATGATGAATATTATATAAAATTATAATTACATGTACGTTAAAGTTAGTGGATGTAACTCCACTATTGATTTTAATGATAATTCTATTCAATTTTATTTCATTTTTTAAACGTTTTACTTGTTCCTGCTAAGGTTATCTCAAAATAATAGTTAATAAATATGTTCGTTAAAATCATAGCATATTTCTAAGAACTCCATCGAAATCATTTCATAACCGTTTTCAAAGATATAACGGTATATCCAACAGGGGTATAAACTTTTCAGTTTTATTAGAAAAGTAATTTATATCTTCTTAATTATCTGGGTAACTTTTAAACTTGATAACCCGCTACGAAATAATAGTTTCCGCTACGTTAGGTACTTCAAATTTTATTAAAAACCTTATTAACAAAGCTTCTAAAAATAATTCGTAAAATGTAACTTTTTTAACTTTATTTTTATATTTCAACTTTTAATCGCACATAGTTGTATAGTAGACACAAACAAATTTATACATAAATGTGTTTTATTAAGGAAGTCTGTAACAAAAGAGTATATCCCATTGGATCTTTAATTTAGATAAGAAGAATAGGAAAATCTAGTGGCCTTTGATAATTAAAAAAAGCTTACTATGTCGAGAGATAAGTAATCTGATTAAATTCACCTATATAAAAATAAATTTGAACGTTAAATAGCTTTTAATTAACATACTTCTCACATTTAAGAAGGTTGTTTTAAATTCTAATTATTTTAATTATTATATTAAAAAATTAGCTGTTCAATTAACTATTAATTTTTTTAAATAAAAGGCTAGCAGGTCAGGACTCGCTTTGCAAGCCTGACCGTTTTGCCATGGGGCGGAGAAGACCCCTGGACCCTCCACAGCGTTCTTTATCATGATGGTTTTAAGAAACGTTTGTATTTGTATGCTCGTTCAACTTCCAGGTGCTGATCTCTTTCATTCTTGGCTTTGTTGTTTCGTGAAACCACGCTACGCTTAGCGGCACTTGTCCTAGATTTAATCTCTTCTTAATGGAGGTAATGAAAAAATTCAAAAAACTGCATTGAAGAAAAAGAAAACAAATTAACAATGAAAGAGGACGTTATGTATAAAATCAAAGAAAGAGAAGAGAAAACGATGAACGAAGTAAAAAATATTTATACAAATATTTGAACAATAACTGAATTACAAAAAAATAATAGTAACTATATTTGTACGAATATTAAACATTTTACAGATATTCATTAAAACAAAAGAATTAGTCATTGTACTTCATTATATTTCTGTTTCTATGATGACAGAAGTATTATAAAGTAAAAGGATTAATTTTTGTTTCTTTTTATGAATATTTTTAATTCACAGATAAAAAACATCAGACCAACAAACATCAGACAAACTTATTGACAAACTTTGGAATTTTTATATAAAATTATAAAATATTTAAGTATGAGTTTGTTTTAAATGATTTTAGGTCTTATAACAATGATTACTACGTTATATTTCCAAACACAAATCAATATTTGATCAGGTGGGAAAATATTATATTTTGTTAGGTATCGGTTTAAATACGTACATAACAAATAATTCTCTTACAAAATACCGGAAACGTACAAAGATATAAGTAAATAAATTAAAAAATTGTTTCGAACTAATTTTTTCTAAACTACAAATTTTAATTAGAAAAATTTCCAGTTTAATAATTAAAATTACTCATTAAAATAAACGAAAAAATGCTATAGTGATTTACTAATTTTTACATTCTTGTACGAAGTAAAGGAAGTATTGTGATCGCGAAAAATTTCGTTTTTCAGATTTCAACGAAAATATACGTTTTGACCATCCCTGAATCCACTTTGACTAGTTTTGTGCGTAACGTCTGTACCGGCACGTAAGTATATATCTCGCATAACTCAAAAACGATTAGCAGTAGGAAGTTGAAATTTTAGATTTATGTCTGTTTTAGTTGGGAACCTCCACTTTTGATTTCAATCGACTGGAATAAAAGTATCCAATAAAAAATCCCCCCAAAAAAAACAATTTGATTTCGGACTTTTTCTTAACTGCAGTAATAAGCCCTCACTGGGAGCCTTTCAACGATGTATCATACATGGTACTTATTTTCAGTGGTTCCATAGTTATAGCCAAATGAAAATTTTATTAAAAAAATATTTGAATCTTGTAAGGAGAAGGCACATCGGTACGAATCAAACTTCATGTCTTTTTTCTTATTTAAATTTATTGATTTATTAATAATTATTAACTTCTGATTGCAATTTTTTTATAAATTTTAGCAGAAGTTATTAATGATATAAGATTTTATGGACTATTCATTTAAAAAAAAAAAGAAAATGTGTATATGTAATTTTATGGGTGTACAATGAAGTCATGTGGTGTCCACATCAGATTTTTTAAATTATATTTATCCGAAATGAAATAAACAAAAGTTAATTCACTATAAAATTATCCGCTGATAGCTGTTATTTATTAGTCTATTCTTTTAACGCAAGTAAGATGCGATTTTCTCTTCAATTTGATATATAAAAAACAGAAGGCTGTTTGAAAATTAAAAAAAACATTAATTTCTTGTATTCTATAGAAAATTTACGTAAACTATAATTTTCTAATGTTACTAAGTTTGTAATTAAAACCTACTGAGTAAAAATTATTGATCTCTTGAACGTCAAATTTTATGTTTTTTACTTAAATCTTACTTATTTTTGAAATCTACCTCCGCCTTCCGCAGTGTCAAAAGGAATTTTTTTAACTTACTTAAATTTAAACACCGTCTATGTGTAGTAGGTTAATAGAATTGTTTGAAAGATATCCACAAAGAAAGAAGAATCACTGAAAAAATAACCAACTTTTTTTTGTTATCGTAGTATATCTCTATGATTATGCAGTAGCTAACGTAAATATTTCACTTCTTATCTTCGAAATACACCGCTCTACTATCCTCACAATCTTATATTATTTTTACGATGTTAAATAAACAATTATGGAAAATTATTTAATCTGCTTTCCAGGTTATTCTGGAAAACATTAAGATTAAAAAATTTCCATGTTTAACAAAATTTTAAATTTTAAATCTACTTTAAAGTCCTTATTTGAAATAAATTCAGAAAAGAAACCAAGTTATTAAAATAATTGTACGAACTTGTTTATCCGTCAATATTTCGAAATAAAATCTGAAAACTGAAGTTTGGATTCGTAACCGTCAGTAATTATACTCGCTCTTCAACAACAGCAAATATCTGATATGACATCCTTGTAAGCCTGATAAATTACATATGCATATTTTTCAAAGTGCAATAAATTTTATTTCACTAACAATTTCTGATTTTTTTATTGCTTTTATTGAACTATTACATATAGTAAAAAATGTTTTATAATCATAGGTTAATTAAAACAGAAATTAATTCGGATTTCAGGGGATGTGCCTTCTTCTTGTATGATCAAAACATTTCGATAATTAAAATTTTCTTTACTTAAATAAGATGTGGACATCACATAACTTCTTTATACGCGTATTAAATTATATGTACTCGTTTTTAAAAGTACATAACATTTTATTTCACTAATAAACTCTGATTATTTTACATTTTTATTATTATTATTGTATTATTATTTATTGAATTTTTTACAATCCCAGGTTAATAATTAATCAATAAATTTAAAAAAAAGAAAAGGATATGAAGTCTTATTCGAACCAATGTGTCTTCCCTTGTAAGATCCAAATATTTCATTGATTAAAATGTTATTTGGTTATAACTCTGGAACCAACGAAACCACTTATGATATTCCAGTTATCTTTGAAAAGCTCTCAATCAGAGCCTATTACTGCAGTTAAGAAAACTTCCAAAATCCAATTTTTTTTTTTGATTTTGGGCTTTTTTGGACATTTTTGGTTCAGTCGATTGCAATCAAAATGGGAGGTGCACAAGTACATGTTACAAAAGTCCTGAATCCAAAATTTCAGCATCTTTCGGCTAATCGTTTTTGAGTTATGCAAGATACATACGTATAGATACATACGTATGTACGTATGTACAGACTTCACGACGAAACTAGTCAAAATGGATTTAGGGTAGTCAAAATGGATATTTTCGATGAAATCTGAAAACCGAAATTTTTCGTGATCACAATACTTCCTTTACTTCTTATAATGAAGTAAAATGTTCCATACCACTGCTCACCATTGTAAAGAATCAAGAATAGCTATTAATAATAAATCAACACAGACACACACACACACTTCTCATATGTGTTGCTTAATAATGCTATTATCAGATCGAAATGTGCATTTTTTATAGTTACATATAAACCATAACTTGACTACTTTGGCGTCTCCAATGACTAACACGGAGAGCATTTCCATCTCGGTAACGCTCCCGAGAAAAAGAGATACGACGAACAATGGAGTGCAAATTATTTGCTCATTATTGTCGGAAGGTGAAGAGAGATGTTCCATTACCGAACACAGAAGGAAAATAACCATCACATCTAGGTAAAATGTGTATTGTTACTCGTACGTATGAGTATAATAACACATGTTTCTTTCATGTTTAAAATGTATATCAGAACAAAAACTGTGGGTGATAGAGAAAAACTATTTGCATATTAGGGTCTAGCGTAAAAGGTTCTTTTGTAATCAGATACTTTGACTCTTGGGCCAAAAGAGTAATACTTTAATTTCCAGTGTAATTAGTTGACTAATTAAACATATGTGTTTAAGTATTGTCGTATATCTTTAGTTTGGATTGAAAAGTTGCAACTGGAAATATGATATACGAGCATGATATAGTGTAATTACAATGAATAAGATAAATCAGTTAATATAATGTTTTCGTTTCACTTTTATTGAGGTATAAAACATTAAATGATTTAACAAGCAATATTAAGAAAATATATTAAAAATAACTTTGTAGAGTTTTTTATTATCATACGTATTTTTTTTATCGTACATACTTCTTAAATAACGCAAATTCATATAATGCCACTTAATTTTCTATTCTAATTCTGCTTTAAAGTGTGATCTTCATTTCTAGCTATAAATAATGTCAATATAGTAGCTGTAAACTGGCAAACATAAAAGTGATTTAAATTTAATATTAAAATTTATTTAATTTATATATATATATGTATATATATATAATACTATAAATAGATAATTTTGTCTAAAAGTTTTACAGTGATAACTGATAATAACGAAGAAATAAATTTTATTTTGAAGGTTTTTAAAGTTTTTCAAGCATCACTTTGGAATGTGTTACAGGAGTTTGTGATCTTTAATCAAATTAACAACCTTTAATCAAAAGCATGAAGTATAGCGTTGTAAAGATTGTAACTAGAAAGATTAATGGTGAGAAATCTACGAGTATGTCACGTGGCAGATTTCTGCGACCATTAATTAATTGCATAATCCAAAAAAAAAAAATTGAGGTGAACAACATATGACTTCCTTGTACGCCTATTAAATTACATATACACATTTTTTTAACTTCTGATATTTTTTCATATTTTTATTTTTATTATTGAATTATTATTTATTGTAATTTTTTTATAATCAGAAGTTAATAATAATTAATAAATCAATATATTTAAATTAAAAAAAAAAGTTAAAAGAAGGAGATGAGTCTGATTCGAGGCCTTTTAAGATCCAAATATTTCATGAATTAAAATTTTATTTTGCTATAACACTGGAACCAATGATAATAATTACCTCTTAAGATATATCGTTGAAAAGCTCTCAATGAGGGCTAATTACTGCAGGTAAAAAAAGGATCCAAAATCACATTTTTGGGGATTTTGGTTTTTTAGAACACTTTTGGTTCATTCGATTGCAATCAAAAGAGGAAGTCCACAACTAGATGTTACAACACACCTAAATCTAAAATTTCAACATCCTACGACTAATCGTTTTTGAGTTATGCAAGATAAGTACGTACAGACGTCACGCCGAAACTAGTAAAAATGATTCATGTAATGGTCATAATGGATGTTTCCGTTGAAACTTGTAAACCGACATTTTTCGCGATTGCATTAATTCCTTTACTTCACACAAGGAAGTGAAAAAGATGACTACGAGTCGTTATTTATCACATTTAGTAAAATATTTTCGACTTAAATTGATAATCGACTTTTAATAATTATAATACATTTACATCGATCATTTTTAACATAACTGGCTCAAATCCTATACAGAACTTCCTATTTTGATATTATTGTTTTAGGGAGAAAATATTACTTCAATTCTGTTTGGCCTAGTTATAGAATTTTAGATAATATTGAATCAGATAAAAAAAACTTTAATTGCCCGTAGTGTCCACATGAATGAGATTTTTTACATGAAATTTGTGAATTAAAGAGGAAATCTAATTATAAAATATATATATAAACAACTAACATTTGAGTCACCGAAAGATTTGTCGCTGACAATACTTGTCGCTTTTACGAAAAAGATTATAAATAGTGGTATGGTAAACATTACAAAAGATCAACGCGGTATCAAATAGTAAGAGAAATTTTATTACCAATGAATTCATCATCACGATGTGTAAATGATACATAACATAAATTCTGAAGGAGAGTTTGATATCTTCCTTGAAATGAATATTTTTAGTTTTAAAACATTTGGTATTTTTTTAAGTTTACTTCTTCTTTTTTTCGTTTTTTTTTTAACCTCCGGAACCACCGTTAGGTACTGCTTCAGATGACGAGATAAATGATTTGTAGCGTGTGTGAAAATACCATGCCTGACCGGGATTCGAACCCGGGACCTCCGGATGAAAGACTCTGACGTTACCACTCGCGCCACGTAGGCCGGCACAGTTTACGACTAACGTACGTAATAAACACGCTTCTAGGAAAATATTATTTATGAATTCTCTGTGAACGGAAGTAATTGTATATATTTAACATAAAGTTTAAATATTTATTATTAGGAAAAATATGTCAGCAATTCTAAGTAATATTGCGTTTTACAATGAAATAATAACAGAATAATAAATAATGAATAATATTTAAATCTACGATTTAAAAATATGTACATGAAATCTTGTCACACTCTGCAAAATCTATATTATTTGTCAATATAGTTCTGCAGAATTAACGAGATGAAAATACAAGGGTGAAATTACAAAAGTGAAGAAAATATTTATTTTATTCATTTAGAAAGTCTGGCACTAAATTAGGCTCTGTATAATGTCAAAGAGGTAACGGGTTTTAAAACAAAAAAACAATTGAACACAACTAAGAAATTTATTTTAATAAAGAATTTTTAACAAATTCTTTCCATGCAGAAAAGTATAAAAAAGAACTCCTGTTTAGTAACTTTTACTTAACTCCATTTTATTCCTGTTTCAAACGCAGAATAAGAAATAGCTTATTAACCACTGAAGACTAAAATCCTTTTTCTGATTATTTTTGTCCAGTTTATAGTCATTTACTAGTTATTTACAACTGGAAAATAAATCTAGTTTTAGATAATACTATGACAATTAGTTAAAATGATAATTTTTATTTTTAGACGTAAAGAAATGATAAAAATAAATGACTTTGACTATTAAACACACTTTCTTTTTTCGGCTATCAAAATGAAGGTAGTAGTAACCTTTTTTCTCTCAGAATTTACTATTCTTTTAATGATGGGAGATAATTAAAAACCAGTGGTTAAGAAATCTGGTCTAGGCAAAAAAATTGAAGATTAATTACTAATAGGTGATACGTTAGGAAATTTTCTTCCTCATTACATATGGCTGTAATATCGTATTTCGTTAAACATTCTGTAAATGATTTTCTATATATCTGTACCTACAAAGTAACTTGTCCTGATTGGCTGATTGATTCATCAACGCCCAGAAAAAATACTCACGGTAAATTGAAGAAAATTTGTATACATTCGAATTACTGTGCAAGTGCAAACTAAGAAAGACTTTTTTTTGAAATTTCAAGTTTAAAGAGTTAAAATGGAGTTATATAGAATTTATTATTTATTTAATTTCTCGGTAACAAATAAAGATACCATCTTGATATATGGTGTGTAATCATCATGTGAATATTTAGAAACTAATTTTTAAATTTCAAGTTTAAAAGGCTAAAATAGATTTTGAATTTTAAAACACTATTTTATTTTATTTCTCGGCAAGTAATAAAAAATATAAACTTGACTTTTGGTTTGTGTTATCTTCATGTAAATATCTAAAAAAGAATTTCAAGATTTCTTGAAATTTAATCGTGAAAGAAATGAAAAAAAAATTATTTGAAAAATAATTGAAAACTTTTCCCATTTCCGACTACAATAAACAAGATATTCACCAGATTGGGGACTTGAAAATATTGTTCAAATAAAGTCACGATGCGACTGAGCTACCTCTCTGGTTTTTGACTGATAAACGTAAAATAAAAGTACTTAAAATATTAAAAAAAAAAAGTACTCCACCTCCCAGTAGTGATTGTCGGGTAACGCTAAGAACCGGGCAAAATACATTTTTACCCGTACGAAGTACCGGTAACGAGTTATAAGTAGTAATTTTATGATGATGCCGACTGCTTTGAAACCCAAATTCATATATCTGTCAATGTTTTGGATTCTGAAGTGACCAAAACTATTGCTCTGAAGAAATAACAAAACACCGATTTTTCTTTATTAATTGAAGAGTTTTTAATTTTTATTTATCATTATTATTTTGACAAGCGTGAGTTTAATCAGCACAGCGGGACTAAAGGGCAGAGCCTTCTGAGTAGACGGGTAGAGTGAGCAAATGAAGCCGGGACCGGAATATATATATGTATATATAATAATAATAAAATGAAGTAAATATAAAACTACGTTCATCTTTATTCTTACACTTTTACGAGTATTATACTCTTCTTGTTAAATCCAAAAATCATCGCCAAGTACATAAACGATCTGTAACCTTATGTGAAATAAAGAAACAATCAATCTCGTGTAATAACAAAGATAGCAAGGTGTGGTTTATTTTCAGAATATTGATTACAGAGATATTTTAAAACACACTATATAACAATTTATTTTTTCTAGATCTTACGAAAACAAATAATTTAATGCTACTGCATCATTCCAATATCTGTCTAGTAAAATCAGGTTGCAAATAAAGTTACAAGATTGAACATACAATAAAAGAAAAATTAAATTCTAAACAAATATTACGTTAATAACTTTTAAAATTAATAAATAAATTTTACGTAGTGCTTATCAATTTCAGCTGTCTTGCATAAAGACAGCTGAAATTTTAATATTTCCTAATTTAAAGGTATGAATAATTACATATTCTGTAATAAAAGAAAAGCTGTTTTTTTCTATTTTTTTATCTGTCAAAAGAAAATAAATACTAAAAATTAATTTATAGATAATAATAAGATAAAATAAATACACCAGCAATCGATGGTTTTAAAAATGTGTTCAATTAGAAAAGCATGAGTAGAATGAGAGTAAAAAACTTATGGCAGAAGTCAGAATCTGAAACAGGTATTTAATCTCAGATTAAAGCAACGATGTCGACTTTGTCCTGTTTCAAAAAGCATATATTTCAACGGAATATTTAAGCCAGTATTAATTAAGAAAATAATAAAAGGAAATACAGACCAACCCAATCTCAATAAGTCTTACATTCTAACATTTATTTCCTAATCACTAAAATGAATGTATATACTCGTACATAATACGTATACTCGTGTACGCATATGTTTCATAAATCTGTTTTGCTGCTAAAAGTTATTGTAACAAATTTCTTGACCGTCGTTTCTTCTTTCTTTCCGAAAGCCTTTAAGTAAATGTTATATTTTAAAAGATCTGAATCTGTTTACTTAGATTTAGTTGAAATTTTGAAAGAGGTGTCTAAAAACTTGACCAAATGTAAATACAAAAGACAGTGTTTTCCGACAGTGCTACAAGTTATCGAAGAGTTGAATAAAGTCGTGACTATTTACTGCATTACAAACATTGAGTTTATGAATTGAAAGTAAATTTTTATAGTATGGTATAAAAGTTAGAATTTTAAAACTGTAAAGAAAAGAAACTGCATCTTTAAAAGTAAATTCATGTAATCCTTACTTACTCTGGTGTAGATAAATTGTAGAAAATCTTTACTAAAACCTATCTCCACCTTTTTCAATAAAGTAAAGAGTAATGTTTCAGTAAAGAATATAGATCATTTTGGAAGAACTAATCCCAAATCTGGAGGAGTAAACTTAATACTCCAAAATATTAAATATTATTATTATAGCTTGAAAATTATAATACCTATTATCACGGAATTATTAGAACTTTGTCGGTAAGGGACGATGAAGTCAACGAACTACGTTTACAGTTCAAAACATGACCTAACCTAACAGTGAAATGAAGATGGGGAAAAAATAAGCGTGAAAACATAATATTTCAGTTAGTTAGATTAGTACTAAAGAGTATTTTCAAAAAATACATCGAATTTTGTTAGAAATGTTGTTTTTTTTCCATTTGATGAACCGCGGGATGCGAATATGTCATTTTATTCATTTTGTTAATGTTTCTTTACGAATCGCGCCACTAGATAGCAGTAATTTATAGTACTAGGTAACGTACAAAAACTTGATAATGTACTTAAAATAATAAAATTTAAAAGAAAATATACTACAGCTGGTTTTTATAGGAAATACTGTTATGTAAATGAAAGTACTGAAGATGAAACAATATTTTAATCCCCATCACTTCTTAAAAAAAAAATAAAATTATTAGCTTACAAGATATTATACTAGTTTTAATAAAAAATGAATAAATAAAACAGAAATAAATTCGATTGATAAAATCGAATTTAACGATAAAAATCGAGGGTTACATTTACAAAGTAATAAGTGCAATGTTACTAGTAATAGTTAATTACTAGTATAGTTATAGTAAGAGTCTCACAGATACCATTTCTTCAGCTCAAAAAACAAATATTTCTGAAATATAAATAAAACGTTTTTAACAAAACGATACTGATATCAAAAAATGTATGACACTACATTTCTCTTATCAAAATCTGTTACTAATTTAGAATTTTCTTTAAAAAAATACATGTTAAATATATTTAATAGAAAATAGATGTACAATATTAGTTTATAAACAATGTTTAAGCGTTCCATATAATAAGTCGAAAAAAAGAAAAATTTGTTACAAACTCTTACCGGCCCGGTTTCATTTATTAAACAACGAATAATGCATATCACATTTACATAATGTGACATTTACATAATTCTTATGATTATTCGTTGTTTAATAAATGAAATCGATATCGGTAAGAGTTTTGTAACAAATTTTTTATTTTGCTTATTATATGGAACGCTTAAACATTGTTTATTATCTATTATTGTAATGTATTGTCTATTACATATATTTAACAAGTATATTTTTTTTTAAAGGAAACTCTTAATTAATAACATTTTATGATAACAGAAATAGTGTCTTACTTTTTCTGATATCAGTATCGTTTTTTTTTTAAACAGTTTTATTTATATATAGAAATTTTTGTTTTTTGAGAGGAAGAAATGATAACTGCGAGACTCTTATCGTACGATTTACAATTTCAATGTGATTTTTTGGATACAATTTTTTTTTTATTAATATAATTTTACAAAATTTCTTTATCTATGTTTACGTTTTGATATTCTGCCGAATCAGAAATTTAAATTATAAAGCTAAACGAGTTCAGTTGATAACCGATTTTAACATTAAAATAACTTCCTTATAGACAATTTTACTTATCCAATAATCTAAAAATTAACCGTTTTCAAGTACTTTTCATTAATTATTTTAAATACATCTAAGAGAGTAAACTTTTCAAACGGTTGCAATAATACAAATTTTGTTTATTACAAAGTAAATATTATTTATAGATATAAAAAGATATTGACATTAATTTTACCTTATACGGTTAGTTCAGTAACAAATTAGCGCATCACATTGACAAACTAAAGTTTATTGTTAAAAGTTATTCCTCCTATTAGTCTGTGAGAGTAGTATAAGGCGGCTTAACAAAATACACTGCGAGCAATCTGTTAACGCTGTGTCTATCGGTCTGTGCTAGACCGGTTTGTTCATCCCTTGCACATGCTCAGTACGAGTTTCAACTCCGTTCAGCCAACACAATATTTCTGACAGCGCCATCAGTGAAGTTGTGTTTTTGTTGTGTGTTACGAAAATGGAGCATCGGAATTTAGAGCAATGCTGTACAATCAAGTTTTGTGTTAAACTTCGGGAATCCGCGAGTGTGACCTTTGAAAAGTTGAAACAGGCCTATGGGGAACATTGCTATAAAGAGCACAAGTTTTCCGATGACACAAATCATTTTTGAAAATCAACCTTGCTCAGGGAGACCTTCAACTTCAAAATCTGACGAAAACGTTGAGCGTGTGAGGGTTCTTGTGAGATAAGACCCCTCACCTTGTCTTCATCCTTGTTGTTTACCAACAAGGATGATGAGTGAACAGTTCCATCGGGGAATTTTTGAGCTCAAAACGCATTCCTACGGTTCCTCAACCCCCCTATTCACTGATTTAAGTCCTTGTGACTTTTCCTTTTTTCGAAATTGAAACATGTCTTAAAAGGACGTCATTTTGAAACTCTTGAGAACATTCAAAAGACTGTGACCGACCTGTTAAAAGCCCTACGAGTTAAAGCCTTCCAGCGCTGCTACCAGGAGTCGGACCAACAACTCCGCCGGTATATAGCTACGCAAGGAAACTACCTTGAAGGAGATAATATTGTTGTTTGAAAAAAATGAAAACTTTGGTAAGTAAAAAGACAGTCTCATTAATTTTCTCACACACCACGTACACTCTACAAGCTAAAACCTAATTATTTCTTTTTAGATAATATATATTTTAATATACACATCCTGAATTCCTACTCATTAGCACAAGCCCTATTTGGTTTTAAAGTAAATTATTTCATATATATCCAGAACTTCCAATTCTATAGACTAATATCTATGACTCTGTAAAATATAATAAAATTTATAAGGAGTGATTGGTTTTGTTATTAGTAATAATTACATCATTAATAGCCATTTATATTAGAATTTTTTGAAGCGAAACACATAATAGTAGATCATTATTATCTTTTTATCTGAAGACGGTATCTTCTTTTTCTTCGTTTGTACATAAAATTGCATTTAAATAACAAAATATCAACTTTATTTTCTTACAAGGGACACGTTAATGAAGATAATAGATAAAGAGATGATATCGAATTTTTGGAAATAAAGAAACTTACAATTGTTAATTCTAAAGATATATGAATGTTCAATCTCAAAAAAAGGTAATTGTAACATAACCTGTTAATTATAAACGATTGTTACATATATACGTTACCTAAATATTTTATTGACCATTTCTGTTGCAGTATACATTTTTAAAAATAGGTAGTAAAAACTATCATTATAAATTTAGATTATTATGAAATACTAGTGAGAAAAAACTGTGACACATTTTCCGAGATGTCTTACATTCATCCTGTAGTTTTTTGTGTAATGGAAATTGCAATTAAGCAAATGGAAGGAAAGATGAGGAGTATTCACCGAATGACTGACTTTTTCTCTTGGGAAAAATCTTTCTTATATTTTCATATGATATTCTTCTACAGACTATATAATAAAAAAATAATGTAAGTACACATATTTGAAATGAAATATTTGTTAATACTTTTTTTTAAACAATACTATAAAAAAAGATTTTTGTATATAAATGACATGCAAACATAGAAATAAATGTAATTTCTTTAATTCAATTTTCATTACTGGACTTCATGAAAAATAAATATTCTATTATATCTTTACGAAGATTCTTTTTTGATTCACTACATTCATCGCATTAGCTTTGAATTTTGTGCATGGGAGTGTGAATTATAAATGTTTTAACCTATGAAAAATATCATGTCTGTCCGGGATTCATACCCTGGAAATTTTGGATAAAAGACCAAGTACTACCACTCCGCTACGTATATCGGAGATATTATTAGTAATTAATTAATCTGAATTATTCCATATCAATAATATTATTATACAATATAAATAATATATTTGTAAAACCAGTTATTATTATTGTTACTAAATTTTAAAATTTTCCAAAGTAATTGATATATAAAAAATTTACGAATCATCATTTGCAAACCAAAAAATTTAAAAGTGTATTTTTAAGATTTAATGGTGGTAACGGGGAATCGAAAGTATCCTTAATGTAAGATTGAATGAAACAATTTCATTTTCTTAAAAGGAAAGGGATATTTCAAAATAACTTGTCTACAACTATTGTTCTTTAACTTCTAAATGTTTTCATAAGGGAAATGATGAAGTTCAGTATATTTTCCAGCATACAAACACAAAGGAATCTACTATAAACTATTAGAACGACTTTTAAAAAGAAATTTTTACTTAAAATATAAGTAAATTTTGTGATTCTTTATTTCATCATATCTTGAAAATTTACATATTTGGAAGACAATTGGTCGAGCAGTACTTTGCAATCCTAATAACTAACCACATTTATGATTTTGTTTTCATTTCTTTAATAGAAAATTCGATTTAAAAAATTTCATTTAATGCACTGGAAAACTTTCTTTTACTTCATACATGAATTGAAAATTTGTAAATAAATCTTAAATTTATACTTAAAGGTTTTTGAATTAAGAAAATTTAATTTTGGAGATAGTTTAAAAAAATTGCGTATTAGTTCGTTTAACAACCACTTTTCTAACTGGATTGTATTCTTATTATATATAACAGTTTAATTTGCTTCTTATACTAGATAATTTTACCATACACACTTTAGCTGTGTGAGGGATTATTTAATCGAAATATTATAGTGTATGATAAATCCTATACCTGCTTGGGATACGGACCGACACTGAGAAGGCTGTGATGCTATCGTTTAATTAAGAAAGTTAGCGGAATGATGTTAGTCTCATGAAAAAATTTACCTTGTCCCATTGTATTCTTTTTAAAAGCACAGGCAGAGGTAGAATATTACTTGATTACAAACATATTAAAATATATGGTTAATAAATAAAGAATATAATTTAACGTTTGGAAGTGTCAGTATATTGTTGAGCTTCTTGTTTAAATTATCCATTATGCTTGTACAAGGCTCGGCTGATACGTTTTGCACACTAGCGTGCTACATGGTGACCAAAGATACTATAGAGTTGGGCGTAGCAGCACATGATAGTTAAAACCCCTTCTACAACCTTTAATAATGCGTTGAAATCCGTTTACTGGTTTGTTTTCAGTAGCAGTTAAAATGGATTCTAGTACGGCCAATATGTCAACACGGTTAAAAGAACGCGGAGTGATCTAATTTTCACAACGAATGTTTTTCGTCGTTTAAAAACGGTTTACGGTAATGAAATTGTTGACAGGAGTACTGTAAATAGGTGGGCTTAGAAATTTTGCGAATTTTAAGCTGGTAAAGCGACAATTGAGGATGCACCTCGCAGCGTACGACCAGTTTCTGTGAAACATCGAAAGGAGGTGGACGATTTGCTTCAAAGTGACCGGCGAATTACCCAGCAACGCATCGCTATTCAGTTAGGCATATCTAAAGAACGAGTACGCCATATTATTGAGCAATCGGGTTACCGTAAAATCTGTGCACGATGGGTACCGCGCATACTCTCTGATTACTCTTCCACGTTGAAGTTTGAGCCTATTCCGCATCCGCCATACTCACCAGATTAGGGTAGATGCGACTTCCACTTCTTCCCTCATCTCAAGATGGAGCTCAAAGGTAATCATTACCCATATGAAGGAAGCTATGGCCACTTGGAACCAGAAAACCGCAAGAATTTTTCAGTGACGGAACGCAAAAACTTCACAAGTTGGGAAAAGTGTATCAGTGTAAACGGGAATTATATTGAAAAATTGACATGTATTTTGTAGCTAAGGTATTATTTTACTTTTATTCATTTTTTATTTCATTCCAATATCTCTTTTAATTTCCATGCTGCGCATATTTGTGCTAAGTTTATCAGCCGAGCCTCTATCGTAGCCTCGTAGTCGTATTGAGACAATTTTAATTTAACAAAAATGGGCTGGCTCCGATTTATGAAGTGACACAATTTTTATATATGTCTAACTGTTTGCCTATATTACGTTGAGGATTCTAACCATATGTTTTACAGAACAATTATTTTTTAAGTTAATAGTTATTAAAAGTTTAAAAAAAAGATGTGGTGTTTGTAAGAGATTAATAAATTCTTAAAAGCAATAATTTACGGTGTATGTGCACACACACACACACACACACACACACATATTATACTTATATGAATTGTTTATATTAGACTAATATGTATACACAAATATTAAATTTTACATAATAATAATATATTTATAAAACCAATATTATTAGTATTATTTATAGTAACTAGTGTAAAGAAGCTGGTGGTAAAGTTGGAAAACGATTTTTAGAGTATCTTCAGTAAAAAAAAAAAACAAAGCTGACAGGAAAGTTCATATACTTTCCTGGCAGAGGTTATTTATTCTTATATAGTGGATAAACTAAAAATGAATAATATAGATATTTAAAAAAAATTGATTGACTCCCCCATCCACAATATTGATCCCAAATAATTTTTTTGGGCCACTTACACTACTACTGTGCTTGGTAGACATGAAAAAAAATTTGGTTAAAAAATATGCAATAAATAAAAAGATAGGGTTTTGGATTTTGGGGGAAGAAGGGCAATTTTGGGTCAATTTTTACTTCCTTATACGAAGTAAAGGAAGCATTGTGATCGCGAAAAATTTCGGTTTTCAGATTTCAAGGAAATATCCATTTCGACTACTTTTGGCGTGACGTCTGTACGTTCGTACGTATCTCGCATACCTCAAAAACGATTAGCCGTAGGATGTTGAAATTCTGGAAAATGGATTGTTGTACAATGTAGTTGTGCAGTTTCCCTTTTGATTGTAATTGACTTACGAAAAAACCCAAAATCCAAAACAATTTGAATTTTGGACTTTTGCTTAAATGCAGTATTAAGTCTTGATTAAGAGCTTTTCAACGATATGTCATAAGTGGTATTTATTTTCACTGGTTCCAAAGTTAGAGCCAATTAAAATTTTAATTAATGATTTTTTTGTATCATACAAGGAAAGGCACATTTCCTTCATTTTTTAACTTTATTTAATTTAATTACATTTATTTAATAATTATTAGCCCGTGATTGTAGGTAATGTTTACAAAAAACAATAAGAAAATAAATACGAGAAAATATAAGATGTTATTAGTGAAATAAATTTTTATGTAATTTTGAAAGTGGTATATGTAATTCAATAGGTACATTTGTGTATATGTAATAGATTTGGTGAAACATTTGATTCTTTAATATTAATTGAAAATTTTAATTTAGAATATTTTTTTTATTTTTAAATTTAATTTTATTTAATTAGCCTGGAATTTCTGTTTAATTTTATCTACATTACAGTTAACTACAGAGTGACTGAAAAATAGACCCTTACAAGAACAACATACGAGGTGTGTGAAAAAGTAATGAGATTGGTAACACTGCGAGCGATCTGACAACGCTGTGTCTACCGGTCTGTGCTAGACCGGTTTGTTCATCCCATCTACAAGCTCAGTACGAGCTTCAAATCCGTTCAGCTAACACTTTTTTTTTTGACAGCGCCATCAGTGAAGTTGTGTTTTTCTTGTGTGTTACAAAAATGGAGCATCGGAATTTAGAGCGACGTTGTGCAATCAAGTTTTGTGTTAAACTTGGGGAATCTGCAAGTGTGACCTTTGAAAAGTTGAAAAAGGTCTATGGGGAAGATTGATTATCAAAAGCACAAGTTTTCCGCCAGCACAAATCATTTTTGGAAGGCCGAGAACACGTTGAAGGTCAACCACGCTCAGGGAGACCTTCAACTTCAAAATCTGACGAAAACGATGAACGTGTGAGGGTTCTTGTGAGATCAGACCGTCATTTAACAATAAGGAAGATGAGTGAACAATTAAATTTAAACGCTTTCACCGTACATCAAATTTTGACAGACGATTTGCACATACGAAAGGTTTGTGCGAAATCGGTGCCGAAAGACCTCACAACGAAACAGAAAGACAATTGAAGAAACGTGTGCGTTGATCTTCTTGAGAGGATTGAAAGTGACCAAGAATTCTTCAATCGTGTGATCATAGATGATGAATCTTGGATATTTGAGTACGATCCTGAAACAAAGCGGCAAAGCGAAGAGTGGAATACTCTGTCATCTCCTCGACCGAAAAAATGTCGAATAAGCAAATAAAAGATCAAAACCCTGCTGATTTGCTTTTTTGACAGCAGGGGTATCGTGCATAAAGAATTTGTTCCTCCAGGACAAACTGTCAACCAAGTATTTAACAAAGGTGTCCTTGAAAAGCTCAGGAAAAGAGTGATTCGCGCGAGACCAGACATTGCAGACAAGTAGATGCTTTATCATGACAATGCCCTGTGTCACACGCCTATTTCTATCAGGGAATTTTTCACCTCAAAACGCAGTCGTACAGTATCTTAAACCCCTATTTCAGCTTTTCTGACGTTTTTATTTTCCCGAAATTGAAACATGTCTTAAAAGGACGTCATTTTGGAACTCTGGAGAACATTCAAAAGACTGTAACCGACCAGTTAAAAGCCCTCCCAGTTGAAGCCTTCCAGCGTTGCTACCAGGAGTAGGAATTACGAATCCGCCGGTGTATAGCTGCATAAAGGAACTACTCTTAGATAATATTATTGTTTGAAAAAAAAACTTTGGTAAGTAAAAATTCAGTCTCATTACTTTTCTCACACACCTCGTATACACTGTTAAAGTAACGTTAATTTGAGAATAAATTATGAGCACGTTTATTTTTTACAATATTAAGCCAGTTTTCAGTCTTTAAACTAATCGGCAAATAAACAATTAACCAAATATATATAATTATTTCATATGATCCACTTGATTCTTCAAGTTTGTTAAAATTTTTAAGTTTGTAAAAGTACTTTACAAAAATTAATAATCTAATACCATTTCATAGATTATATTAAATATTTTCTTGTAAAATTAAATAAAAATGAACGATATCACATCACATCATTCTGTTTGAATCAAATTTCATAATGTTAAACTTGGATTATATTTTTTCCTGATTGGTATCTTGCAGTAAAAATTCTATAATTGTATATGATTCTCAGTGAAGTTTATAATTGATACAAATTGTGATTATGAATGTATACAGAAGTACTCATTAAAAAAGAATGTTATGAGAAACACAGCCTCGGGACAAGACGAGAATATGTATTGAAAGGTTGGATCTAAATCAGATGAGAGAGCAGTATATATGCCTATTTCTAACACTGTTAAGACTTCTAATTGTAGTAGAGTAATCATTTTACACCATTAAGACATTATAATAGCTCCTCAAATTTTCTCTATATGCTAGTTTCTTCTTTCTTCTATATTTGAGTGAATGAAGAATTTTCTTAATAAGTGTCACAATATTCACTTGACATATTGTTTTTCGATCAGTTATAATAAATTACTGTGGCAATAACCTAAATTACGGATAAATTTAATAAAAAAATCCATGTAATAAATATATATTACAAATTTTAATACCATTTGGGACATAAATAATAAAGAATAATACCAAATTGCTAAAAATATCGAGTTAATATTTTTTAAAAAATACTGATTTTAAAACTACGGTTTCTATATTCGATCCAATACCCAGTTTATAATTGTAAATAAAAATCTATCTATATTTGTTTACCGTCCCTATTACTCAGAAATAATCTGAAAACAAAACATACTAAATAGTAGCACGATAGTCTCCATCATTGTTGACAACAGCTAACTACAGAAACATTCATTTTATCCTATTTAATTTCTATATTTTCTCAATTCCTGTTTATTTGCAAGTGATACAAATATAGGCTTTTGTTGAGAAATTCAGTTCAAATTATAAAATGAATAAATCACTTTATTTATTTTATGAAAATAATTATTTTATTTTATACAAGAAAAGGAAAAACTTAATTTTTTTAAATTATATTTTCCTATCAGCCAATTCATGTAAGACAGATGAGATACTTGCAACGATCTTGATAAGAATCGTAACTGTAATATAACCACACCACAAATATCTTTACGATGAAAAATTCATTTTATATATTGACGTAAATTTAGTTCATTGAAAGTTATAAATGCAGTAAATATAAAATGAATATTAAATTTCATATGATTTTGAATCTTTACTCAGCTAGAATCTATTTCACAATGTAATGTTTGACGAGAGAAATTCATTTGTTAATTTTTTTTTTTGCTTTACAATATCTACCATTCTCTTCAGTTATTCGTACATATTTAAAGCACCTGAGGTGCATGCGGCATTAATGAAAAGTTATTTACTTTGAATGAAATAATGTGCATCATAGCATAAGTTTTTGTAATTACTTAAAAGACCTTTTACTTCCACGGTTGAACATTATTCTCATATCGGTAGATTTGGTAAGCTTATTATAAGAAATTAAACAGATTCAAAACTACATTTTTTTCGAATAATCCTAGGTGTACAACATACTTCTGGATTCAGTATAAATTTCTAAAAATATTTTAAAAATGAAAATTTATTTTTATATATTTTTTTTTCAAATAAGTAATTTAAAAAAAAAAAATAATAATTCAGTTGTAAACTATCACAAATTTGTGGATAGCGGATGCAGATATGCAAATTCTACGACCCAAATCATTTCACCTCACCATCTGAGTGATAAGGATATGTAAGTAATATGAGGTTTATGTTTATACGTTTCCTATTAATAATTTTATTTCATGTTATTTGTAAATAGAAAAACACTTTCTTTCAGAAATAAGTTAAAAGAAACTGAGATAAATCCCATCCCTGATTTTTTTACAAAAAAAGATTTAGGCAATACTATAATGCGAGTAAAGATACTTTACCATGAAACGTGTTGAAAAATGAGAGAAAAACCTTTCCATAACTAATATATAGGGTAACTTCAGTGTCTCTTTTATAATATCTCTTTTATGTTATCCAAGTAATTTTCTTAATTTTTCTTTAAATGCCTTTATTTACAGTCGCATCAACAATCAGTCATTAGCGACTAAAGTAATACTATCATGTAGTGTTACATAAAACAAAAAATAAACAATAAAGGGTAAACGTAGAGTAGTAACAACAACAAATACAAACTAAAATACATAAATTAGACAAAAGTCACTAAATTGTATTTTTCATTGCACTTCCACAGGAAGGAACCATAACAGACGTTTTATACCTTCTTTGGTTTAATAGAAATTTCATATCCGACCCAGATCTAAGTTTTGTCGGATGGTACCAAAGATGGATCAATCAAAGAGGAAATTGTGCACGACCCATTTGACCTTTCAAGCCTCACATATCTGAGGAGAGCCAAGCAGATGAGCGTGGGTAAGCCTGGTGTAGTCGAGTTGTGGATGACACTGCGTTGTAGACGTGTTTTCTGAGCTCCGCGACTTTGTGCTTTTCGGTTGGTTTTTTGGTTATTTAATTGGAACAAGACATTGTAAACTTTCGAGGTAAGGATAACGGACAAGTGTATAAGTTTTTATGTGTTTTGGATGTGGATTACTAAAGTTATTAGAGTTTTTAAAAAAAATCAAATATTTGAGTGAAGTGAAGTTCTTTTGAAGTGAATATTTGAGTGGACTGTTCTTTTTGACTTTTTGAGAACAGTTAAGGTCCTTATAGTGCTGTAGTAATCATTGTGAGTCATTACGTGTTAATTTAATTCAATACAGTGAGTTAAAAACTAATTTGAATTAGTTTTTTTTAGAACTTTAAGGTTATACTTATTAACTAATATAGAGTAAAATTTTCTAAGTGTAACGGCAAGCTTTGTCTTGTCTGCTACGTCACTAATAAAAGAAGTAAACAAGGACTTGTAAAATTTTTCGTAGAATTTATACGACGAGCATTTTTCTAAGCGTTGAGACATACTTTATACGGGCAAATCCTTATCCTCCATATTTCCTGTAATTTTAACAATAGAACCAAACTTCCTTGAGATCTATCCGATCCATAAACTTCCCTCCCCCCCAAAAAAAAGTTTGGACCATATTTTCGGATAGATACATTTTACCTCCCCCTCCGTCATGCCATTTTTTTTTTCGGGGCACCCGACCGTGTGGGGTATCATTGGATGCGGAATTGCACTCTGATACCAAATCCGAGGTATGAGATGACGTTGCTCGCTGCCCGTTGAAAACACAGCCTTGCAAGAGGGTGGACCCTCGCGAAGGAACACTGGAAAGAAGGAAAACACCACAGAAGAAACCGAAGGTATGGACATCAGTGTAGCTAGTCAAGATAAGATAAAATGGAAAGTCGTTGAGGGGAGACCGGCTAAAAGAGCAAGAGCCGGCTCGTCAGAGGCCCCCTATGACCTTAAAAGAAGTCACTTATAAGTTAGGGAATGCATTGGTTCAACCGAGACAAATGACTGGTAAGGCGAGTGCAACCGCAATTAAAGCACACGAAAGAGAATTGACAGAAATTTATAAGGAACTACTGAGACTCAACGAAGAGTCACTGGAGGTGACAAACCAGAGCACACAGACAGAGGGTCACTATAAATGTGAAATGTCCGACATACGTGACGTCGACTTATCAGATGAACAACTCATCGACCGATTACCAACTAGGTGATCCACATGGGTGATGAACCGGCTGACTCAGGTAAGTATTCTAAAACCTGGAGACGACAGTTGCCACTTCGTGGACTTAAATGGTTTGAGGCCCAACAGTAAGTACGCAGAGGCGAGACCGGGTGCACGATTTTGCAAGATTCCACAATTCTGGATGACAACAAAATAACCACGGGAGGAACAAAATATACAGTCATTTACGATTCTGGTAGTGGAGACAAGGCTATGGCGACCCTTGTAATAAAGGCACTCAGAAGGGTGGTTGGTAAATCAGAGCCCTCCGTTTTCGTAATGCCCACCTGCACAGCTGGAATATTAATTAAGAAAATTGTAATATATTTAATGAGGCAGAGCAAAACCATCCCTAGAATGGTGCTTCCTAACCTTGGTGATCAGGGGAGAGCAAGGTCTAGATCAGCATCGGCGAGACGAGGAACACCACCGGTTTTTGAGAGCAAAACGGTAGTCGTTAAAGCGCAAAGAAAGTCATACGCAGACCTCCTAAAGACCATGAAAGATAAAGTCAAAGCAGAAGAAATCGGGGCGATACTGTCTATAAGGAAAGGCAGAGATCAACAATTAGAGGTTAGAATAAGCGGGTCCCAAAAAGCAGGAGAGTTCTCTTCATTACTTAAGAACAGGGCAGAGGAACTCCAGGTAGACATCAGAACAAAAGGGGATCGTAAAACGGTGGTGCATGTGAAAGACATACTCTGTGATACCACGGAACAAGAGGTCAAAGAGGCGGTGGAAAAGGTACTTGGCGTAGAAGAAAGTTTTCAGGTAACATCTCTAAGAAAAGCATATGGGAATACCAAAAATGACACTGTCATTACCACCCATAGGGGAGCGACAAAATTCATTGCATCTAGACTGAGAGTCGGATGGGTGAGCTGTAGAGCGTATATTAGAACGGAAAATGAGAAATGCTAACGCTGCTGGGGGGCCGGGCATGGTAGAAGAGACTGCAGAGGACCGGATCGCGGATCGTTCTGACTTGTGCTTCAACTGCGGGAAATCGGGCCATGTGATTAAAGACTGCAGAGAAGCAACAAAATGTCTAGACTGCAGAAGTACAGGAAATAGAACTAGCAGTTTGGATTGCAATAGGAATCATAAGTAAGATACTCTTAATAAATAACAATAGAATTTTACTATCATGCGACCTGTCTACAGAGATTGCCACAAGGGGCAACTACAACTTCCTGGTAGCCACTGAACCTAATGTAAATTCAGTGGCTAGAGGTCAATGGGTACCTGATAGAAACGGGGATGTGGCTATCAGGGGGATTGTAGGTAATATAGACTATAGCCTATACTACAGAGATGAGGGTATTGTGGCTATAGAGATGCGTGACGTAGTAATCATTGGGGTATATGTCAGCCCAAACTGCGCGCTGGAGTTTTTTCAACACAGAATATTTAATCTACAACAAGTCATGATGCGGTCCCGTAAGAGAGCAATAGTGGTAGCAGATTTTAATTGCAGAACCGCCCTGGCTGGGGCTGCATCTTCTAACGCCAGAGGAAGAATCCTTGAAGATCTATTGGAGGTTACAGGTGCGATTTGTGTGAATGATAGAGCAGCCACATATAGGGCTAGGGTGCACGGATCGATTATTGACCTGGTAATAATAGATAGTAGAATACGTATCGACTCAATTGATTTCTCAGTGCTTAATGAATAGACTGCAAGTGACCACAAGGCTGTTTCGATTACCATTAGAGACCATCTTTCAAGAGTAATGCAGATAAAGATCAACCATAGGCTGACAGATTATCAGATTCACCGTGGGACTAGGGAAGCGGCAAATAAGATCATGAGTTGTTCGCGGATAGATCCGGAGATATTTCAAAATATAATTAAAGACGAAATAGCCAATATACCAAAGAATACCAAAAGACATCATCCAGTTTATTAGTGGTCTAATGATATCGAGGATCAAAGGAGAATAATGCCGAGAAAAAAGAGAATAGCCCAGCGACTACGAGCTCGAACGGGCATGGAAGAAGAAGGTCGCTTAGCCGTAGAAGAATACAGGAATGCCAGGAAAAAATTTCCTTATAAAACTTCCTTATAAAACAATCCAAGAAAAGAAAATGGCAGGAGCTGTGTGATAATGTTCTGGATGCCAACCCCTGGGGGAAGGCATTCAGGATCATAACCAAACGTTTGGGTAGACATGTGCCGACATAAAGTAACGAAATGTCGGCACAACAAGTAAGAGCCTTGTTCCCTAGAGAGGAGTCTGCTAATATAGAAGTGATCAGATGTGAAGGTGGCAGATTCACACAACAGGAAGTCCTGGAGGCGATTAAAAAACAGAATCATAAAAAAAGCCCAGGACCGGACGGAATACCAGCTGCCGTTATTAAAGGACTGGCAAAGATTATTCCCTGGGAAATGGTAGACATAGCCAGTTATGGTCTGCAAAACTGCACTTTTCCTGATTGCTGGAAAGCATCCAGGACAGTATTCCTCCCCAAAGCAGGAACAAACAACGGACAAGGAGATTACAGACCAATCAATCTCATAAATAACATGGGCAAAGTCGCTAAAAGATTAATAGCAGCCAGGCTGAGAGAAGAACTCGAAGAGAGGGACTGGCTACACCCAGAGCAATATGGCTTCAGGAAAGGAGATTTAACGATAAATGCGATAAATAGACTGATGAACTGGGCATTAAAAAGCAGAAGAGGATTGAGGAGGACCAGGAAACTCCCCTTAATGGTAATGTTAGACATTAAAAACGCATTCGGATCCGTTCCATGGCCATCAATAATTGAAGCATTACAAGGAATGAACATTAGCGATTACCTAATTAATCAAATCAATCAATACCTTCATCAAAGATATATTGAAGTGAAAACGCTAGAGGGGAAGTCTACATTCCAAATTTTTGGAGGTGTCCCTCAGGGGTCCATACTTGGACCCATCCTCTGGAACATCTTTTATGATGGGGTTTTCAGACTGAACTACCCGGAGGGGGTATTCGTGGTAGGGTATGCTGATGATTTAGCGGTTTTAGTTGAAGATAAGGAGGTCGTGAACGTAGAGGAAAAAGCCAATCGGGCTTTAAGTCTAATAGATGAGTGGCTAGAAAGGAACTTGCTGCAGTTATCCCCTACGAAATCTAGCTGTATAATTTTCTCTGGAAGAAGACGGATAAGGAATATCAACTTAGACATTAGAGGAGAACGAATTATAGAGGTCAATCATGCAAAATATCTTGGAGTTATACTGGACAAAAGCCTAAAATTCGGGAACTATGTCGATATGATAAGTAAGAGGGTAACCCCCACTATCAAGGCTCTGAGGGGTCTCTTTCATAACCACGGCGCACCAAGGATGGAGATTAGGAGGTTGATAACTGCAGCCACTACGTCTGTAGTTACCGGGGCCGATACTATATGCGGCCTCGGTATGGGGAGACGCTATGAACATCCAGAGGAACAAAATGAAACTAAGAAGTGTTCATCGGCTTGCTTTGCTACGGTTTGCTGCAGGGTACAGGACTGTTTCATATGATGCACTGTGTATACTGACTGAGGTCCCCCCTATTGATCTACAAGTCAAAGGGCGTACATTAAGATTTACGGGACTGTCAAGAGATGAGGTTGCACTTTTAATAGATCAGGAATGGCAGAATGCATGGGCTTGCTCAAACGTGGGGGATTGGACTAGAAGACTAATCCCTAACATAAGAGATTGGAAAGGTAAAAGAAGGGGCAAAGTAGACTTCTATGTTACACAATTATTGACGGGTCATGGCTCCTTTAGTCAGTATTTATATAAAATTGGAAAAAGGGCTACACCGCAGTGTGATTACTGCCAAGAGATAGACAACGCTGAACATACTATTTTTGTTTGTCCCAGATGGGCACGTAGTAGGGATGGGAGGACAGTACCTCCGTGGAGGGCCCGTATGCCGAGGTATGCGGGTTCCTGAGAAGGGAGGGAACTCCTGGGGAGAAGTTGGGTAAAAGAAAGACCGAGTCCCGGCCGGCGGTGTCGGCCCTGCGGGTGCCCTGTTACTCGATGGGGTCGGTGCCACCGGTTTGAGGCGTGGCATAAAGACCGAGACCCGGTTCCCTGCTGAGGGGGTGGGGGGCGGCGTAGCCAGACCTCATCTCTGAGGCGGGGAATTTGAGGCAGGCAAACAAAGAAGTAAAGATCCGAGACCGGGGAGGCTAACCTGCCGTGCCGGGCGTACTATACCGGTGGTCGGGGGACGCCTCCTTAGAGTAAATGGACACTCTCCCCAACTGAGTTATACTTATTTGGATATTCGGTTAGGGGGAGAAGGTGATAAAAAAAAAGCCTGGTGGTCCAATCCTTAGTCGAGTTAAGATGACTTGGTCTCTTCTGTTGCTAGGGGAAAGAGGTTTCTGGAGAACATTCTCCCGGATGTTATGTAATGCCGTGGGAGGACTCCGCAGCCAGAACCTGTTCCACTGATCTCAAAATTTTACACGAACTGAACTCATGAAGTCTCTCTCACATGTCGATTATATTCGGGTGCCATTCATTGCAGCTCTCTTGGCAGTCTCATCGGCCCGTTTGTTCCCGAGGATACCACAATACCTTATTTATCCTTGACAGGATATCATGAATAATCTGGACGATGGATTCAGAACGTCTGCAGCCCAAGCTCTCAAGTACACTCCTAGAGTCTGTAATTACTAGGAAGCTGTCATCACTACGGGTTTCGACAACTTTCAAGGCGGAGTAAATTTCATAGGTCTCTCAAAAGAACACAGAACAGACATTAAGTTTATATAATATCTCGGTGTCAGGAAGTACAATAGAACAGCCACATTCGTCGGCCGAGACAGAGTTCTTTGTGTAGATGAGAGTGTACCCAATGTACTTGTTAGCTATGTTGTTAAATTGGTCTCTAGCAGACGGGAAACCTGTGTCCCATTTACGACTTCCAGATTGTAAGTATACGATCTCTGGAGATGCGCGTAACCAAGGAGGGCCACATCCTATTCCCTTTTCAAGGATTTTCGGGCAGACAGATCTAGTTCTTGGAGATGAGAAAACTATAAATTTTGTTTTATATAATAGAACTAAAAAAGCAACTAAAAAAATATTTTAAATCTACCATGCAAAGATAGAATAACTTATAATACAAAGTAGGAATAAAAGGAAAAAACCGAAGTAAAACTAGCTTACCAATACCGGACAAGGGTTATGTACTCCTAACAATACAGTTATGTTGTTTATAGAATAAATACTAAATAATTTATAATAAAACAGATTATAAAAAGAGTGAAATGAAATAGAGAATGAAATGAAAAAAGAAAAGGATGAAATAGTGAATGAAACGAAGAGTAGAATGAAATTTTTCAAAAAAAATTATAAATCCAACGATAAGATTAGTCTTGTTTAACAATTTAGAAAAAAAACGTGTTCCTTTATTGCGTTCCGTATTTTTATATCTGAAATTTTTTCTTATCAGAAGTTGTATAAATAATTCATTATAATACAAATCAAGATATTATTTTCTTATCTTTTGTACGTGTTTCATCTGACAATATAATTATTAAAAGATAATTCTAATTTTTATTTGTAATAATTCGACAATAAAAAAAATAATTAAATATTAATAATTTTCTAAAACACTAAAATTTATAAAATCTTGAAAATGCTAATATAAAATGATTTTTACTGAGTAAAGCAAATGTTCAATTTGATAAAAACAATTATTTTTGGGGAATATCAGATATTAAAATTTCAGTATTTAAAAACCAAAACACACTCGTATTTCTTTTATATGAGGTTATAAGATAAATTAATATACAGCTAAGTAGGAAATAGGAAATAAAATATTATTTTTTAATGAAAATCGAAGGATGTTAAACATTTTATAAAAATAAAATTTAAAACCATTCAAAAATGAATACAATTCTAAATAACTGTGTACACCTATTTAGAGGAAACTGAAAATGAAAACTGTAAAGTGAAAACAGTTGCTTCATATATTTTTATTAAGAATTCATTCAAGCTGATTTACAAACTCAAATGGCTTAAACCCTTTATTTTATAGCTTCTTGTTTTATAGGGCAGTAAAAATGTAGCGCAAAATGAGATTGGTAAGATGTTGTTGATAAAAAATATTAGCATTAAAGAAATAAAAAAATCAAATATTTATGATAGTCAGAAAAAGAGATATTTTGAATTCGCGTTCTTACTACATAATAATAACCATTTTTGAATTACTTTCAAGACATTTAATAATATTAAAGTCAGTGGAAATAAAAAGTGAGAGTTTTATATAATACTACTAGTATACTGCCAGCATTTATTAAATTAGGCTAACGATATGCGAATGTTTCACTAAAGAATAAATGTTGGTAAAATTTATTTGAATATCTACCCGTTTTTAAATTTAGAAAAATAGCGAGGAATTCCTACTTTAAAATAAATAATTATTGTTTTAAAAATATTAACAAAAATGAACTTACATATTATTAATTAAAATATTTTTAAGTATTTATTTATACTGCTAAATATTTTTTGCTAGTGATGTTACCATAACAGATAAATTTAGTGCAGGTATGAGTTTTTTTATTTCTTAGATGCTATAGTGGAAACGACCAAATACGAATACAATTCACTCTCAAAAATATCATAGGCGATTTCTTAAAACGAGGAGTGAGGTGCTTTCCAGCTAGATCTAATATTTATTACTTTAGGAATCAAACCGCTTTTTTGCAGGTAAAAGATTATCTAAAAGTGTTTTATGCAAAAAAATTGAGGCTAACAAGTCAATAAAATTAATCCTTTAGGCTGCTGAAATTTAAAAGATGTAAATTGATCGACTTTTTTTTAATAACAAACATTTGTTAATAGAAAAACACTTCTGTATAGAAGAAAATAATGTAGTATTACAAACATTTTCAGTCTGTTAAGATGAATGGAGTTATTTCACCTCAGCTGCTAGAAAAAAAGAAAATAAAAAGTTTAGAAGAGTAAGAGGATGTTTTGCAAACGGATAACGTTTTAATAGACTGAAATATGTTGATGACAATGTTGAAAATTTTAAATCAATGAAAACCGTTTGTGAGAGCTCGCTGGGCTCAATCTTGTCTCGGCGGAATGCAGGCCACTCGATTTTTCTGAGTATATCAGTTAATTTTTGTTCTGATTTGGTCTCATCGTGGTTTTGTATTATACTAGCAAATATCCAGTTTAACTTTTGAAAAGCGGACGATTATTTGCAGATATATTTAAAGAGCACCCTATTGCATCTCTCTAAACTGCTCCCCAACGGCACCCCATTTGTTACCAGTTGATGATGATGAGTGATAATTGGTCTGGCCTCGTACGACGTGCTCAATTACCTTACCGTTCTTCCTTTACATGTAGTCCCTGCTGGAAGTAGATTATTTATAAACAGAAATTTTTTTAATATTGTATTTTATTTAATAAATTTAATTCTATTATTTTTCAATATTAATCATTCGATTTATTTGAATTATTCAATTGAAATCCAGCTAACACAGTGATAGAAGCTCACAGTTTATTAATTCAGTCGGGAATTCCAGCGTTCAAGTCGTAGTAAAGTCAGTTACTTTTATACGGATTTGAATACTAGATCGTGGATACCGTTGTTCTTTGGAGGTTGGATTTCAATTAACCACACATTTCAGGAATGGTCGAACTGAGATTGCACACGACTACACTTCATTTACACTCATACGTACTATAATCATCATCCTCTGAAGTATTATCTGAAAGGTAATTACCGGAGACTAAACAGGAAAAATAAAGAAGTTCATTAATTCAATCCATTAGAAATTGTGCTTCAATCGGCAAATCTCCATTACAGCAATACAGCATATGACACCTTCCGGTAACGTAAGGATTTTCACGCGGGATCATAGAGCTAAATCGATTCGGTCGTTAAGCTGCTACAGTGGAACAAAGAAATAAGCAAACATACACATATGTATGCATACTTACATACACCCTAAATACATTACACTCCTTTTTGGATAGTCGTGTAAAGGGTTGAGTCCTAATTTTTAATTTTTTATTTACAGGTATAAATATGTTTTTCTTTAGTAGAAAAAACACCTCAACATTGCTTTACAAAGCATTAGCCAATGCTTTATAAAGCATTGATAAAGCATGGATTTCTAGCAACCGAATGGTTTGCTAGAAATCCATGGACAGATCAGTAGACAGATCTGCCCATAAATAACGCAAAAAACAATAGCGCCGTAAATTTATAGACTTGCACATAACACGAATAGCGTAACATAATAACGTTTAAAGTATAGACAGAAAGTCGGGGTAACGAGCGATCAAAAAACGGGGCTTTGCGGTGGTTAGAATGGAATGAATAATTTATAGAAGGACAATAGAACGTATCAACTTTCACCTAAAACAGTAATTCAAGTACTCTACATTGCAAATATCCATCTGATCAATAATTACTTGCGAGATGATGTGATCGTGTTATTTTCCAAGGTAAGAGCAGCACTTTACGGATCAACGATTTTGCATTGGAGGATTGAAATGTACGTTAAAACAATAGGCACTTAACAACAGCCTCGAAATTCTCTAATTTGCCCTAGCTAAACATTTATGTGGAGATGTAATTAACCAATAGAATTTTAAACTATTCAGTCAGACTATCCCTCAGAAGAGAATGCAACCCATACTGTATTTCTACTGCTTATAAGCTTAAATTACTAGAAAAATTAGAAAAAATTACATCTTACAGAACTCAAGTATTTTTAAGAAGGATAAATCTTATATTTTAAAAATATCATGATTTAAAAATAACTATTTGTTAAAGATAATACATCTGCAACGTCCGATAGCAATTTCAAATGTAAAAGTAAAAAATTTATAGAAAAAAGAAAAAAAAAAGGAGATATTACCCACTTACAATAAATTATGCGGAGTGGAGAGAAATGTTAGAAAACTGAAAACAGGATACACTATGTCGCATTTCACAAGTACGTTCTATGTAACTGATAATCTGTAAGAGTAGAGAGAAGGTTTAAAAGAAAAAAAGTTGGAAAAGATTTTGCGCTAATAGTTTATATATTTTCACTGAGAAATAATTTCAGTGGTGGCATATCAGTAAGTAGTTTTTATTTTGTAATAATATATCAAATTTTTCACATATTAAACTCAGGACTTATCTCATTTCCCCATTTGTTCTCATTTTTACGCCAAATTAAAAAGCTGGATTTTACTGGAAGTTCTATTCTAAATAGCCGTACTACTTTTAACTAACATTATTACTTAATTATAAATTAATGAATACTTTTTTTTATTTAAATAAGTAAGATATATTTCATTCAGATCCACTAAAAGTGACACAACTCATTGTTGTATCAATGATGAAAATATTAATATATTACGAAACTAATACTTATCATATTACGAAAGAGATACAAAGTATCACAGACGTACGAGTCTATCTTTAAAATGTGCGTTTATTGATTTCCAAGTGACAATAAAATGTCAAAATTTTAAAACTTTGTTTAAAGAGGTCCCGCGTGGGAGCTGCATCTATAATAGCTATATCGAAAAAACATTTTATAAAGTACATTTATATTAAAGTGACGGTTTTTATTATTGCTATTATTATTATTATATATAAAGTAAAAGTGCTTTATTAAGTTCTAAATCTTATAAAATAATTTTTACCACATCACTACAGTTCTCATGGTCACATGCCTACCTAAGGCGTTAGAAAAAAATACAAAATGTATAAGCTAGGCAATAATAGTCTTTCAGAAGAGTAAAACCCTTCTAAATTATTTAGTATTGATGAGAATACAAAATTAAAAAGTAATTAAATTCTTGAATTAGTTCATATCTATACTTCTGGACTACCCGGTGAAAATCAACCAGCAACGTTTAGGTATTATCACTTAAAGCTGAGGTCAATTTCAATAGCATACATTTCTACCGAGGATCTCTGCTCAAATATTTTTCAATATAGAAAAAAAAACACAAAATTTACAATATCCTTCTCTTCTTTAAAACTACATCGACGAGCATATCATGATGTTAATGTGTATAAACATTTATTTAAATAAATCGGTTCAATTCTAATTGTAAATAATGAGTTTATTCGTCTACACTAAAATTACTTTCTACATCATCCATATCAAAACTTAAATCTTTAAACAATAACCTTCGTGGAACATTTTGAATATAGACAAGGTTTACTCGTATAAAAGACTATTATTAATTTTATCGATCATGTTACTAATACTTAAACTCATCGAATGAAAAACATGTTGAATGCAAAATGATAGGAAAACTTCCAATTAACAAATGAAATAATCGTTCGGAGATTTTATGGACTAGTTTAAAATCATTTTAAAGAAAAAACTCGGAACCTTTTCTAAACTCTCTTTTTGGTTAAATCTCCGCAAGTGACACAATATTTCTCTTATTTTCTGCTGATTCAACTTCATTAAGCGATAAATTATATACAAGGATTTATAAATGAACTAATTTCGAATTTGGTATATGAAACTTTTTCTTGGAATTGTTCATTTAGGTACATCATAGAATATTCACGTAACTGTTGACGACCTGTATTACTTCACTAATATACCAGAATTTTTTATTTTTTTTAGATTTCCTACAATTCCTGGAAACAGTAATCCTAGACATCTAAAGATTAACGTGAAAATTCCATTTACGACAATACTAATGAAACCTTTTTATCATATTTACGACAATACTCTGGAAAGCTTTTTGTCGTATTCTGCAAGTAAGATTTATTTCAGGCTAGAAGTAAAACTCATACGCATGCACTCGGCACTTAAGATTGACATTAACAAGAAGGATGGAATTACTATTCCACCCTTCAAGCAATCCAAAATTTCATTTGTAAATAATGCCAACATAAGCAGACTTGATAGAGAACCCTGTGTCAAGATGATAAAGGTCTCAAAATTATCTGACAACAGGGATTATTGAAAAATGCGTCTGTCGTGTAGGATTACGAAATTCTCATGATCGTAATCATTTTATTTAAAGCACCTATTATGTTTAACTTGAAATAAAAATTCAAAATAATTGATGTTGGTCAGATCCAATGATTCACAAAGATCTAGATTTACATAAAAGGTATAAAGCTTTCTCCGGATTAATTTTACTCGACTAATTATTATTTATTATTTAATTTAATCGACTAGCATAAATTAAAAATACTATTTGTAGTTGAATAGGACTTCCTAAACCCTGCTTGAAATTCAGAGAATATTCCGGATATTTACCAAGTTTGATAGTCTATTTAACAATTTCCCAATAAATAGCTTACACATTTTACTGTTGGAAAAATGCCTATATAATCTGATACGTAGCTCGCATTTTGTATTTTTATAAAGCTGGGAAAATATCAACCGCTTAAAACTCTATGGAACTCTTCCAGATTCATAAGTCCTATTAATAATATGTAATGATATATCGATAATGTTAAATGCGCTAAAACGTTGAATTAACTCTTAGGGTATGGCATCATCTCCTGGAGCTTTGCTATTTTTAACTTTCCTTAAACATATTTTAACTTATCGTTTATTCAAAATCCCATTTATTTTATGTGGCTTAGCATAACTTACTTTCCTGTTTATTATGTCTGGAGTCAGAAAATTTTTAAAGTGAGCCAACAACTCTGAGATTGGGATTCGTCCATCGGAAAGATTTTTTTACTTTCCGAAGCAATGAACTAATATCCAAACTCGCAGGAGTCCCTTGCATCGTTAAACGAATCAAGACACTTCTTCTTGTGTCCATTCTTTTTTTTGGCACTTAATTTTCTCTACTCGTTATTAAAATGTCAAATGTCGATATCAATATACTTATTTAGTGAGCTTTAGCAAAAACAGAGTCAATTTTTGATTCGTTAAAAAATTAAAAATAGTAAGTGTTTGAAATTTAAATATTTCAAACATTCTGACGAACTGATAATTTGTAATAAAAATATTTTTTAATTGACATTAGTATTTGGTACATTATATTTAATAATTTACATTAACAAATTCACATGATTCTTTTGTTCACGTGTATTCCTCACTCGCTGTGCTACAGGTCCTTTATACGAATCATCATTATTAGTCCAGTTTAACTTCGGAATTATTGGAAGTATCTTATGTGAATGGTTATAATCATTATTAATTTAAAAAATCTCGAAAGAGCGGTGATCAGAGAAGTTGACAGTTAATTTTCCAAACACATCCATCTCTCTAATGTAGAATAAAATACAATGGCAAAAGAACCATAATGACAAATAAATTTGCTAATTAAATCATCTCTACTTAATTTTATTATTATATAAAAAATAAATTTAATTCATTTAAAAAAGTATCTGATAAATCTGATTAAGCACCAAATCCTTAAAATTTCTGTTGACGTCAACTAGAAAATAATCGTTGCTTATTAAAACTTCTTGAAAAATTAATATGAAGAAAATTATATACTTAGATTTTAGGCTACATATATTGGACGCTAATATATTTACAGTCATATTTTTTGTCATCCAAGTTTAAATTCTGCTCAGAAATCGGTTGATTTACAGGAGAACTGAAATAGTCTAGGAACAAAAAAAAAATTGGAATTATTTCCTTTTACTGGTGTCCATAACAGTATCACTTTTAGTTTAGTTCTTCTAATCTTTATTTATCTCTATAATTTCAATTTCCTGTTTATATTTTTTAATAATTTCTTCATACCAGCAAAAGTTATTACGTATCAACAGTCCATTAACTCGTATTATTATAATATTCCTTTCTCCGTTTAATTTTACTTTTTCTTAATTCAACCTTTATATTTAACTCAAGATTCACGATCACAATCTGGAAGTACAAAATCAATAGTTTATATTTTAATTATCTAGGAGTCTCTTTCATCCCGTCTCTAACGCCAACGAAAAGTTGGTTGACCTTAGATTACTATCCGTGATTTTTCTTAATAAGATAAATAATTCGGGAGTGGAGTGCAGAAATTTCAGTTTCAATGTCATTTTTTATTTATTTTGACTATTATTATAGAATAAATATTTTAATTACTTAAATCATTTCTAATCAGCTTTCAAGTTCATTTTTATTATCATTTTTTGGTGCTCCCATAAAGGCAGAAGTTGCCTAGGCTAATCAGACGTTTTCTCCAGCTTCTCTTTTTGTTATTCAATCATTTACTAATATACAGTATAATTTATAATATTAAAGTAAATATATAAGTTTATATGATAAAACTAAATGTTAAAATTATAAATATGACCAAAATAAGAATAGAAGATAAATAAAAGCAATAAAAATAATTTGAAAGTAGAAAGGAATTTATAAAATTAAATGTTAATAAATTAACGCCATTAATCCGATGACAAGACTAGCACTTAAATTAAAGTAGAATGCCACAAAGTTTACGTTACGTATATCGCGCTTACAGAACATAACTAAAATAATACAAACTGATAATATTATATTATTTTGGAACATATATATAAAATTTACATAACCTTAAAAAGTAACTATTCCTGCAAAACTTCTGTAATTTATGAAGTCTATTCCCATGCTTTATCTTAAACTATTCATATTAATTCACTAGATTAATTGACAGTAAAATAATCCACTAAAAGAGCAATAAATCCAATAAAAGAACTAAAATATTAAAGATCATTTTACAGAACAATCTTTCAGTGTGAACTATGACTGAAAATAACTCATACCCCCAACAACTTTTTTTATAATTGATACAACTGGACGAGTAACAAATTTGCTAATAGGGAGCTTAAAATTCTACTCGAGAATACATGGCTAGTTCACAATAAGACACTAAAATACGTAGGCATGACACTTGATAGAACGATTTCATTTAAGGAGCACCTAATGAAAACTGCAGAGAAATTGAAAGCGAGGAACAACAATATACATAAGCTCTGTGGAACAACGTAGGAAGCATCGGGCTTCCACTTTGCGCACATCGGCTCTGAACCTCGTCTTCTCGGCTGCTGAATATTGTGCGCCAGTGTGGCTTAAGAGCCCTTATGTTCATAGAATTGAAGCTCAGCTTAATAACACTGCGAGAATGATTGCTGGGGTTATCAGGTCTAGTCCTGTGGAATGGCTCCCAGTATTGAGTCACATACCACCCCCAAACCTGCGCCGTATGAACGTTCTTGTAAGAGAGTATAAGAAGATTATGGACAATCGAAACCTACCAGTACATGAGAACATTGAGGATGCCAATCGTGGTCGCCTTCGATCTAGAAAGCCAAAACCGCAAATGCTGTCACGGAGAAAGGATTTAAACTAACTGACGCCTGGCGTCGAGAATTGAAGCAGAATAACCAAATCCCATGAATTACTCAAAAGCCGCCCTGGTTTCGACTAGCCACGTAAGACATGGTCAACGTTAAACAGTATACGAACTCAGCACGGTAGGTGCGCCTATTTCCTATATAAATGGGGTAAAAAACCGACGCCCCCTTGAGAGTATGGTGAAAATCAAAGGGTTAAACACATCATAGAAGTTAGCCCTAGGATATCTTATGAAGGGAATCCTGAAGATTTCCTGATGGCGAAACCAGAATCCGTCGCTTATATTAATTTGTTAAATGTTTGTTCGTAATTTTTTATTGTAATTGGTGTTGTGTTTTGGTGCCATACGCTAAATAAATAAACTGGATATGGGTTTCGGGATTCTTCCCGAGAGATAACTTAAATGAACGTGTATTTCACTCTTTTTAATTTTTAGACGGCGGGAGCTACTAGAAGTACTGTAGTACGCTCTACTTCATTTTTTTAAAATTATTATTCGAGGTATCTCGATTTTCTCTTTAGAATATTCTTTGATAATAATGGGTAACTCAGTAAACAAACCTTAGTTTAGAATATTTGGCCATCAGGGGTAAGCGTCAGCAGGAACGGCTCAAAACCTTTATCTGGTACAAATGGTCACCTTTGTATGGACATGCGATACCTTCTTTCAAAAGTCTTTGCAAGTCAAGCAAAATAGTATGAAGAAATTAAATTTTGACTATTTAAAGCAAAATTGGTGACCAAAAATGTCAGTACATTAATTAAAAATAGAAAAAGGAAATTATTAACATTTTTCAAATACTTCTTTTAATTAAACTTACATAATCTATTTGTTGTAATTGCCAGTGAACTAAGTGGGTAATTTCAATTTTTGGTAATTGGATTCACGCACATAAGTAAGTGGACATCTAATGAGAAAGTGTTCATAACAGAATTTGACCAAACAATGCATTAATAATAATAAATTACTAATATAAAATATTAGCTGATAAAATAGGATACCTGAATATAAAAATTTATTTACTTTCACAAAAGAGTAGGAAAAAGAGACAATTTATATATTTATAGATTAATTAGAAGAAAAAAAGAGTGAGTCAACATAAGGGGGTAGCGTGGCGATCAAAGCTGCTACATGGAGCGTGTCTTCTCCTACGGGGTCAGGTGGTCTTAAAGAATTATTTCGTTTAAGTAAAAACAATTTTTATTTTTTTCATTTGTAATAATTCTATCTTTTATTTTTAAAAAAAATCCTATAATCTTATGATTTAAAAATATTGATCGCCTAATAAAATTATTTCGATTAAAAAATTATTGTTTTTCACCTCAAATTAAATGTTCATACTTCCACTCAATTCATACATGCAGTAATCCAGATGCTGCTTGAAAGCTACACTGTGAAAAATTTACACTGTGAAAAATTTCTGGTGAAATCTTTCTACGATTAGTTCTCTTGTTTCTTCGAGAGAAGTTGTCGGTTAGCTATAAACGGTTAATTTTAAATGCCTTCACAGGAAGAAATCAAAAAAATTCAGGTCAGGTGACCAGGATGGCCATTCAATACTATCACATCGACCTATTCAACACTCAACGACTTGGAATTGCTAGTTAAACGAATTTTTTACATTTGAAGTGTAATGCGAAGGCGCATCATCTAAAAAAAAAATACGTCTTCTCTAATAAATAAAAATTGTTCGTTTGGTCAACGATCTATATCAATGAAATTCCTGAGAGCTGGAATTATCTGCTGTTCAGCAAATCATAGTACATATCACCACCTAAATTAGCATTAATAACAAAATTTCTAAGAAATGTGTCAACTGATACTCCAGTTCATATTTATTTAACCACTCACGATGCTGGGTATAACTTTCACGATACCATTGAGGGTTTCCTTCGGACCAGTACCTACTATTATTTGTGTTAACAGCCCCCTATGAAGCAAATGGGGCTTCGTCAAACAACAATAATCTATTAATCTGTGTGTCAAAATTTCACTGAATTCAACCCTCCTAACAAAATCAGCTTCAGTACATTCTTGTATTGATGGTGTTACTGTTATTTTAAGACTTTTTGCACTCACCACCTAGATAAATTACTACTTCCTGCATACGCTCTTGCTGATTTTGGTTGTTTACATAAATTTCTGATAATGTTCCTTCTTCAATAACTTCATCTGTACCAAGTATCATCTACCAGTGCGTTAAAATTGTTATATTAACTTTATGGCTGCGGTCCTGGAAATTCTGCGATTAGGATGCCGCGCATTAAATACATTAGCTGTACATTTTTTTTCTCCAAATAAAAATATTATTTCTACTCTTTCTTGAATTGAAAAAAAAAAACATTGTTTGTTACCCAAGTGCTTTTTCATAGATAATGGTTATGTAACTAAGATTAATAAAAAACAGGTTTCCAAGTCAGGTTAAACGTTTTTAATCTAAATTAATTTTTTTTTTTAACTCTGAATGGTTTAATCTTTATTTACCTCTTTTATTTTTGTAATTTAAACTTTTTTAACCAAACTAATAAAATACATTAAACCTCATCCAAAAATAACACTAATGCAATTACACTGGCAATGATATTAGTGGTCTCCATTTTGGTTTAAGTAGTCAAAATAGTCAGAATTTTTTTACACACTTTTTCTTGACTCGCAAAGATCTTTAATAGAAGGTATCACATGTCCACATGTCCCATTTGAAACTTAGCCACCAATGCATCCCTTTTATGAAAGCCCATTACTCTAAATTAAGAAATCCTGAGGGATTCCTCACATAAAAAGCAATATCTAACATGTAATATTATAAATAACATCTTGATTGGCGGAGTAATATTCAACAATTTTAAATTTATTTTGAGTTCCCTAAGATGTTAATTTCTCTATGTAATTAATGGTTTTTGAATATTCTAATTTTACACTAACAGCTACAAACTAATATTAAATACCAGTCACTTATAAGATGAATTTTTTATATTGTGATCTAATTATTCACACTTTTCAATATGTAAATGTTTATTAATCACAATAAATATATATTACTAATTAAAAAAAAGATTATGAATATATGCACAATAAAACATTTAAAATTAATGCTTTAAACATTTTTAATGTGGTTGTTATGGATTCTGTGTTGTCATAAGTTAACGTTGTCAATTATTTGGTGACATCCTGATTGATTTTCATGCTAAAGAGGTCAAGTAATTAATTTTTTCTTTTAGCTAGAAGTAAAATTGAGTAGAGTAAAATAAAAAGTAATACTACATGTACTTTCAATTAAAATAGAAAAATATAATTCAACAGCACTCGAATTATGTTTTTTTTTAAATTTATATAATAAAATAATTATTACAAAGCACGGATTAGAAAAGGGGCTCCTAAAATTAATTAGGGGAATAATTATATGCAAAATATTGCAGGTAGTAAATATTAATGACAGAAAAAATCTTATACTTTATCTCCATTCCATTCAACTACGAGCCATCCAAAATCAATATTCTTTTCTTGTTAGAAAGTATTGAAGAACGTGTAGGATAAAAAGGATTTGACATAACGTACGATATCCAAATGATAAGATGTAATTCAATACTGAGTAAAGTGAACTGAAAAGAATGATTCAGAAACATTAAAATCAATCGTTATGAACTACAATGTGAGTATATATCTGTAATGTAGGTAGAGTGTTTAGAATTCAATGATAGTTCAATCCACTGATGGTTTAATTAACCCTAAAACAATTAGTGTACAAAGTAAAAAATATTATTGCTGCTGGGCTAGAAGTAAAAAAAATAATAATTCTCTTTATATCCTGTAAAAACAATTTTGGTTCTTATAAAGTAATATATATTGATAAGATATTATATCCCGAAAAATTACGCACTTCGATACAATAAATAGATGAATGTTTGGCACTGCCAAAAAATATTAATATTGTTTATAACCGCTAAATCTAATGTAGTTTATTGTACTTCCCATTTTCTGCTATAATATAATATATCCAAAATAATTATGAATCCCAAGCTGACAAAATATCCAAAAGTAGTGAATTTTTATAAGGCTTAATGAGACTCAAGTTTCAAAAGCTTTAATATGATTATGAGGATTCTAAAATTATTGAAAACGACCAATTTATATGGGATTAAATTAAACGGTTAATTAACTTCTTTACAGATAGTATGATGTGAATAAGTCATCTACAAAGATCATCTTGAATATGACAAGTGTTTGGTAAAGTTGGGCACAAGACGGTAGTTATAAAACAATTCTTTTTTAATATTTAAAATTTTTATTATTCTTGTTTACTTCTAAGCGAATACATAAAGTCAACCTAAATAAAATTTGAGGATGTTTTGACTAAGTTTTAACAAAAGTTGATGTAAGTGGAAATGTGCTCTGAATTATATGGAACTTAAGGAGGTAACTTAAAACAATTTACTAATGTTACCGAGTACTAACAACTAGCTAAATTAGAATGGTTCAGCTGATGATACAGGTTTGCTAACTGTGAATCTGGCTTTCCGAAAGTTTATTTAAAACTTGCCTTGAAATGGATTAACCGAACTTATTTTCTGACAGTATAATAATTTATGAAAAAATCGGAGTGAACATAAGGTGCTTAGCTTTAGGTAACATCAGCCGACCTCCTTGATGTGAGTGGTAGCGTCTCGGCCTTTCATCAGGAGGTCCCGGGTTCGAATCCCGGTCAGACATGGTATTTTCACACGCGCTACAAATCATTCATCTCATCCTCTGAAGAAGTACCTAGCGGAGGTCCCGGAGGCTCCGCCACAAAAAAAGTTTTAGAGAACATCAGGAAAATCTCATAATGCACTCATTTAATGATTCTATAAAAAAAATATTTCCAAAATGTGCAAACTTCCTTGAGATTTTAAAACCAAATTAATAAAAAATGAGTATTTAAATGTGGTTAGAGAAGAAATAACAAAATAGATACAGCATCTAAACTGTATAAGAGCAGTAGAAATTTCCTTATTGTGAACTTCCTAAATACTCGTATGTCTCCGATCAAACTACCAAACTTAAAACAAAATTATTTTTACTTACAATTTATTTATTTTTTTTGATACTTGGATTAGTGATTAGAATAAATCTGCCAATTGTATGGGTTGAAAAAAATGTTAATCTAAGACATAGATATTTATGCTTAAATGAAAAAAAAATTAAAAAGAATCTTTATTAATCCTCTTTTAAAAATATTTTTTTTCATTGGTAATTTTTATTTTTTAACATTAATACAATACAAAAAATTCCTTTCGGCACGCCGGAAGGCGGAGGTAGATTTCTCCGATGTTAAGTAAGGGATTAAAATGATTTCCAACTTGAAGATAAGAAAAACTTCAAATTTATTCAATATGGTAAAATGGTTACATCTAAGAAAAAGTTTTACATGTTTAGCATACGACAAGCCCCATCTTCTTACAATTCCAGCAACATTTTGATTATCCCTTCCGTAAGGGTTGGTCATACCAAACATTGTTTCAAAAACAAAATTTTTAGGTAATATTTAAAGGACTAACCAACACTTTAAACCGATTCGATGTGCCTGTTATGGGAAGTATGATTTTTTTGTCTTCAAAATCCCATTTCTTCCACCCCCTGGGCCATGGTTGATGATATCAACAAAATGACTTAGATAACTTTTAGGCTCTTGTCCAAAGAACAGCAAGAACTTTAAAGGAATTCTATATTTTATTTCAGAGGAAAGTTTTAACGATATTTTGCCCAGAGTAACGAACTGGAACGATATTTTGGGTTGTTATATTTTATGTATCAATTTTAAAGTGATTGGTGCAAAATTATGGCAGTTATCGTGCTCACAAGACATATAAACTTAAAGTATATATATATATATATAAACTTTTGAACTGATGGTGGTTTTGGGGTCTGAGGTTGTGAAACGCGAAGATATGTTGAAATATTCCGGAAGTCGAATCATGGTACCCATTAAAATAGATAACTTTCATATAAAATCTGCCTAATTACGAGACACAACTATCTTCACATGTATTTTTTCTAGCGATTAATAAGAAGGTAGAAACCTGTTTTTGATGGTACATACTGTACTTTCAAATCGGATGTAAAGAGTCGGAGGCTGGTCGACTGGTTTAAACAATTTTTTCCACTACCTCCCAGAACCAGACCCCCAATTAAACATGAACACGGTTCCGGGAGGTTCCTTTGCGTCTAGTCGCCCGACGAGGGAAACACCAGGCCCGGCTATGGCGTTGCCGGCCTCCATGACCCTCCAACGGGGACTCGGTCCTTTGTGCTTCGCCGCTAACGGGGAGACCCCGGATGGACGGCCCCACCGGGACTCAATCTTTTAGCCCAGGGGCACGAAAGTCCCCCCCCTTCATCACCATCCTGAAAGAACGGGCGAACGGCAGTTCCGTACGGTTTTAACAATTTACAAAATCTTAAGATTACGTTTTAGATTTTTATAATTTTTACATTAATTTATATATATATATATATTAATTATTCAGTTACAGTACACATAACATAACCATTCACAGTTCTAATATTGATACAATGTAAGAAAATATGAAAAATATATTTACAGACTGAACAGAATCTTCTTTTAAATGCTAATTACAGTAGTAACAAAATAATTAAAATAAAAGTCAAAAACATAATATAGATCGCTTTATATGGGATTATAGAAAAATTCAGAAAATTAGTTGGTTCATTAAATTTTAAATGGCTAATTTATAGATGTAATAGAAGGAAAGTTAAACAATAGGAAAGTGTTACTAGAAGAAATAGACTGATAGATCATTCTTTAAGACAATCAGAATTAGTTAATTTATAATTAGAAAAAGCAATTCCACCTGGAAATGGAAAAACAATAGTAGTTAAAAGTTCAGACTGGTTAAGGAAAAACTGAAGATTATGAGGGTAAAATTATGTTATATTATAGAGAAGAGAAATTAATGAACAAGTTTTTTTTTAAAAAAGGTTGCCGATAAAATAATTGTTATTGATATCGCCTACATTTTAATTTATCATAGTAATTTATCTCGTATATGTTTTAAGACTTACATCAATGGGATTTGGGGTCATTCACGTTCCATTCTCCATTTTGGATCATGTTTACTCCATCGGTGGTGAGCCTATTACAACTAAACATAGAGAAAATTATATCGGAGTCTTACAGGACACCAAGCTTTATTATGTGTCCACGGTTTCGGATCCGACACGTTCTCACTTACACCACAACAACTTCAAATAAAGTTATTTTTACAAGGATTTGAGGATTTGAATACTAGATCGTGGATACCAGTGTTCTTTAGTGGTTCGATATCAATTAACCACACATCTCATGAATAGTCGAACTGAGACTGTACAAGACTACACTTCATTTACACTCATACATGTCCTCCTCATTCATCCTCTGAAGTATTATCTGAAAGGTAATTACCGGAGGCTAAACAGGAAAAGAAAGAAAGCTTTATTTTGTAAAAGATCATGTGGGTGGAATTGTTAATAAGGCGAAGAGTTTTCCTGATCAAAAGATGATCCTGATCGTTTTCAAAATCCAAACTCGTATCAAACCTTAATTTGCTGTCAACTGGCTTATTCCACTACGTAGTCTGGAACAGACTACCTAATTACACTGCAGGAATGTCAGAAATGACAGGATAATTTCTTTCACTAGCTGCGTCACAAATTTAGTTGACAGATAAGGATCCGTCAGCGTTTTGATTTGTCATCCTTGTCCAATAGAAGAGATTCTTTTTGAATTGGTTCTTTTTATAAAAATATTCATGGCTTTAATACTACTCCTGGCAGTGTCTCATCAGACTCCAAGAAGTAATGTTAAAAATGTTTAACTCCTTAATTTGCGGCTAAAAACTATATATAGCCTGTTGTTCGTACTACGGTCACTATAGAACATTTAAAAAAATGAAATTTTATTGTTTCAATTTTTTTCACAACACGAGCAAGATTTATGGAAGGTTTTATATGTTTGATCTTGAAGTGATTTTAAATTGACTAAAAATAATTGACCATTGAATGACCACTGAATGTAAAAATAGGAAGAGAAAAGATTATGAAGGTAGAAGAATTTTGTTATTTCGGAAGTAGAATTACTACAGATGGGCGAAGCAGGAGCGATATAAAATGCCGAATAGCACAGGCGAAACAAGCCTTCAGTCAGAAATATTATTTGTTTTCATCAAAAATTAATTTAAACATCAGGAAAAGATTTTTGAAAATATATGTTTGGAGCGTAGCTTTATATCAAAGTGATACTTGGACGATCGGAGTACCTGAGAAGAAAAGATTAGAAGCTTTTGAAATGTGGTGCTACAGGAGAATGTTAAAAATCAAATCAAGTGACAAATGAAGAGGTGTTGCGGCAAATAGATGAAGAAAGAAGCATTTGGAAAAATATAGTTAAAAGAAGAGACAGACTTATAGGCCACATATTAAGTCATCCTGGAATATTCGCTTTAATATTGGAGGCACAGGTAGAAGAAAAAAATTATGGAGGCAGGCAACGTTTGGAATATGTAAAACAAATTGTTAGGGATGTAGGATGTAGGGGGTATAGCGAAATGAAAAGACTAGCAATAGATAGGGAATCAAACCAGTCAAATGACTGAAGTTTAGAAAAACAAATTATTATTGCTTTTTATAATCTAATCAGCAGGAAATTTATTTAATTTTTATTTTAATTTAGCTAGCATTATATGCTTTATGTTTACCTCTTTTCTTATAATTATTAATCCAGAATACCAAGGCTTCTGCTGTTTTGTGTATTAAATAATTGGATTTTTATTATTATTATTTAAGGAACTTATAATAGAAAAGAATATTTTTCTTTGACAACACACGATAAGCAAGAATGAAATTTATAGAGGATAGAAATGAAATTTTCCATCCTTTCATTGAGTGTAATAAACATATTATGCAGGGAGAAGAGACAGAACAAGGGTGAGATAAGTATTGAACTCCTTTGAGTTGGCTGTTAGGGAATTTGCGTAGGAACGCGGGGTTGGCGTAGCATATGGAAAATTCGGGGCACGCCGGGCACGCCACTATTAAAATTGCCGTCCCTTATCTCTACCTTTTTCAAGACCACCCCGACCCTTCTTCACCCTTATATCTAGCGCCTATTCTATCGCTCCACGTTATTGGATTAAAATCGAATTCTCAACATCAATTAATAAAGTGCTTTGTGGTGTCAATGGAATTCTCTAATTGGATCTTCCGCCTTTCATTGCATCTTTTAATTAAAGGAACCTTTTAATGTTTGCCTTGCAATTTCTACTTTTCATTATTTTCTCCTTCATTAAATTTAAAGAATGATTAATATTAAAGTAGTGCAATTTAATTTAATCCTGTAAGAACCGTTCTGTGTTTTTTTAATTGTAAATGAAAAAGCATACATGTGCAATTTATAAATCTTCAACAAATTTAATTATAAATTTTTCCGATATAAACCTCGCCTAGAACTCTACATAAATACTCGTTCTATCCGATAAACGTAAGACTTTTAAGAAAAAACAAAATTTGTCTGTCTTTCCAAGTAACTTCTTTGTAGTTTTTTTAATTCTACACGTAAAACCTTTACATGGAAACATTGGATAAAACATTTATAAAGTATGAAACATAGAAAGCCTGACTGGAATTCGAAATCGGGTTATTCCTGATGAAATGCTGAGATGGTAGCCCTCTGCCAGGGATGTTGCAATAATTTTATAATTAATTATTCTCTCTTATTGGTTAGTAATATTTTTTTCTGCCTCGATTAGGATGTAATACTGTATAATACGAAGTAGATCATTTAAAATATTTATTTTAATAATAAAAATAAAGCTGTAACAAATGAATGTTAGGAATATGGATGATATCCACAAATCTTTTTCTGAAAGTGTTTGTGAAAATAGAACGGTAAAAATAATTACAATGAAGTGTACATACGCACATGTACGCAAATATAAAATTTAGGGGTCGCTTTGTAGGAGTCACTTTTTAGCAGAATATTGTTCCTAACATAAAAAAAAAAAACAACTGTACTTTTAAAATCATTTTCATTTTGCGATGTCAGAACCTACAAATGGCGCTAGATCTTGTCTGTGTGTGGCAGAAAAAGTGGAGGATTAAGGTTAATCAAGGTAATTCGAGGCACGTCAAATTTGCCATGCGGACGGGTGACTGTCCCGGTATGTACTTCCATGGTGTTTTGATCCCGCAAAACGGTGACTGTGGGGTATCTGGGACCTCACCTGGATCGGCGTTTGACCTGGAAGTGTCACGTGAGGATGAAGAGGAAACAGCTAAACGCAAGGTACAGGGAACTTCATTGGCTGCTACGGAGGAACTCAAGTCGCACGATATCCAACAAGCTATTAATTTATAAGGCTATCCTGCGCCCTATCTGGACGTACGGTATAGAATTGTGTGAAACAGCTAGTACTAGTAATGTGGAAATTATGAAACGATTTCAGAACAAAGTAGCGAGAGTAACTGCCGAATCTGCGTGGTTCACGCGGAATGATGAGATTTACGATTATATGGAGCTCCCATCGGTTTGTGAGACTGCACAACAGCGCAGTGTCAAATACCTGCAGTGGCTTGAGAATCATATAAATCACTTTGCAATTAATTTACTCGATAACAGCAGAGACGTCCGACGGTTGAAACGTGCCCATGTACTCGACTTAGGGTCTGCGTAACAGTCTGGAATCTACACCGTCAAGTTTAGTGGAGTCGTATCTTATTTCTTGTTACTTATCTTTATTTTTCTTTATCTTTGTTATTAATGTTTGTTTTGTGGACTATATGGTGCTAAAATTAATGGTTTGTGATTTATGACTGAGCTTGAAATTTCATATTGGACTTTAAGTTTACTTGCAACTATTTATTGTGTATTACTTATTTTGGGGGTTCCTTAAGGACCTCCTTATCACGTGCTTTTGTCAGGAGACTGACTTATAGCTCTGCAGGAGAGCCGATTGTAATTATAATTGTTATTGAGAAAAAAAAATTCGCGATGTTTTAAGCTCTTACATTATAGGAAATTGAATGTTGCGAGTCAACTCTATAGTTTTTGAAACAGTGTTGTTCAACTTAAGAGTTTTAAAGTGTTTTTTTTTAATTGAATATTGTATAATTATTTTTTCTCACCCGTTTTCTGTTATATTGTAATGATAGTGCATTATTAGACCTTTCTAAAAAGAAAATAAGAATCCAGTAACCTGTTTTCCAAGAACGACGATGAGAATAACAATATTTCAATGTGAAATATCTATTCACTTAACTCCCCAAAATTCGGAATTCAACAATATTACAATTTCAGCTTATTTTTTTTATTATTTTTTTTGTTGATATTTTGAAGAAGTTATCTAGCTATTAACTGATTCTTTATAATACGAAAATACGATTTTCACTAGTTTTTTATATTGTAGGATTTCAGTTTTTGATAAACACAACCCCTATAAATAAAATTGGATTATCTCCTTATTAAACTCTTGGAGTTTCAAGAATGGGAACAAAGTAAAATATTTAATTCAAAACGTTCATGATTTCGGAGTCATACTGGACGCCAAGCTTTATTATGAAAAAGATAATTTGAATGGAATTTTTAGTAAGGCGAAGAGTAATCTTGGGCCGATTAAATGGCTTGTTAGACTATTTCAAAATCCAAACTCGTTGTTGCGACTTCGACTGGACGCCTTTGATTAACAGCGTTGCGGTAAATTTTAGAGCGATGGTGGGCCGTATGTGTTCATAGGTGATGAATGAAGACAACACCCTGTTGAATACTGAAGGATTGTTTAATTGTACGCCGTCTTGGCAGTTTAAAATAATTTTGTAACATAACACTTGTAACTTATAACGTTAAAGATAGCAAACATAAACTAAATAAAACTTAAAGTAACGTTCATCCGAACAAGAGTTGAGAGAGTCCGTCAGGATGCGACCGCCTTGGATCAAGTATGAATGCAGACTAGTATAAGGCGCTACGAACAGTGCTCGAGGAAGCAGCTAGTGACGCAGAGTGGCGTAATGGTCTTACGACCATAGTTTGCTGTGGGCACCCTAACCACTGCTAGGTTTCAGCACCCGACTGCAAGAGGGGGTGAAAACGTAACACTCGTATCAATCACGTTTCAATCATATATAAAGATAAATGAATTACTTTTCTTTCTGGTTTATTGCACAATCAAGTTCAGCATAATACGTAAAGAAAATCATTTTTCATTTCCTTTAAATAGAAAATTGACTGACTGAAGTTGCTATGGCACAGTTAAAGTTTGGTGAATACCTTCAAAACAATTTTCAAAAAGTTAATCCTATTTTATTGAAGATGACACTTCTCATGAAATGGTGTTAGTTATTGCTGAAATCATAATCAATGAAGTTTTAAAAATGAATGTGATGGAAGTAAAAACTACGAGGGATATCTCTAAAGTAAAGACTGCTGGGAAACCCTCTCCTTAAGGTTGGCGAACCTATGTCGTTCATGTGACCACGCTAGTAATGTACACACTGCATTGTTGTCTGAAAATTGTCGCGTTGTAGTACCTTTAATTACGTGTGCGTTATTTCGTTATAAAATGAATATGAATATCTATGTTGCCGCCGACTGTCACACGGTTTTTAAACCATCTAAACGTTAAGTCGTCTAGAATTCATAGGTAGTTGCTTGCTGTGTTACTGTAATTACGGTGCTACTGTAATGAATGAAAGAAACGTCGGAAAATGGTGTCATTCACAATCAACATCCAGACCCACAAAAGTCAAGCCACAGCCATTTGAACGAAAACTAATAGTCATCGTTTTTTAGGATCGGTTTCGCATGCTGCTGATAGATTTCATACTTCGTGGAACGATTTTAAATGCGTTGTCCTGCTGCGCGGTAATGCATGTCAACATGTTGCGCGTCCGACACGTGATTTACTGAGAACATTTAGATGGGAAATTTACGATTACTCACCATATAATCCGGACTTAGCTCCTTCTGATTACCATTTGTTTGGGAAATTGGAAGAATGTTTGAGTGGTAAACAATTCGCGGGTGACGATAAACTTAAAATGCTCTTAATCGGTGGCTAAATGGATTGGAGGTAGAAGAATACGACGAGAGTACATTGAACCTGGTTTATCGCTACGATAAATATCTTAATTCATATAGCAATTTTACAGAGAAGTAGTACAAGGTATGTGGTTTGAGAGAAATAAAATATATTTATAAAGTTTTCCAGAATAATTTTTTTTTATAATGAAACGGTCTTTGCTTTATAAATAACTTCTCGTGGATTCGACATAGGTATTATGTTATTTATCGATGAAGTATTTGCGGCAAAATTACAACAGCATTCATTTTTATGAACTTCCTATCAGAAATTTATTCCTTAAATCTCTTGTAATTACTTGAACATAACGTATTTAAACAATTTGAATAGGCTTGATAAATCACATAAAACGATTATAGTAAGTTATTTGATTCAACACCGTTAACATCTACTTTTGGTGTTAAAAATTTAGTATACAAAAAAAAACTTAATCAAGAGAAGTGTTAAAAGTTGAAATTTACAAAGCCACTGAAATAATAAAAATTAATGAAGAATATGGACATCCAAGGAATTTTGCTTAGATCAGAGTTATGTATACAATGTCAGGGGCATTTTGGATATTTTTTTTAGTTAAAAGATGTTTTCTACCATTTATTTAGAGTATTGATTTATGTTTCTACAAATTTACAATATCAAAGAAATTTTCATGTTATTTGAAATGTAATTTTCTCAGGTATTTTTCATTACTAATAAAGTAAATTTCTTGAACTTACAAAATGAACTTCAGTCAACTAAAAATAAAAAAAAACGTTGCTTTACTTCTGTTAATGTTCTCGCAAGTAAACTTTCTAATAATTTTGTTACTAAACAGTTTTTTATTCATCGGATACGTTTTCCACTAATATGTATGTGGCAATCTGATTAACTAGTGAACTGTAAGTAACCCTTCCGAGACCCAGTGCGATGGGGGTTATATATGACTTATAAATGAGTTATAGTCTTACAGAGCCTCAGGTCCATCGTTCCTGAAGCGTGTGGTTAATTGAACCCCAACCCCAAAGAACAACGATATCCACTGCCTAGCTTTAAAATCCGTAATTAAGCTACTAGGATAGTAGTATCCGTATCAAGTTTACTAGGATTTGAACCTCAGAACCATCGCTGAAAAAAGCACTTGGCCTGCTTTGAGTTGAATTGTTTTCTGTACACTACTGATGAATTAAGAAATGGATTATGCTGCTGAAAGGAAAAAAATTGTATGTTTTTATAATTATTTAGGATTTAAAAAGAAATTATTGGAAGTAATTGAAGATACACCTAACACACGCACTGTCTAAATTTCTCAATTAAAAATGACTCCGTAATTTATATCTCAATAATTTTATGAACGTTAATTTTATCATCAGATCTTAATTTAAAAAATATTTCATTAATTGGAAAACAAAGCTTTTTCATTCACATGTTTTTTCATGAATTTGTTTCATTTTTTTTCTCAAATATAACGTTTCGATAATTATGAGTTATCCTTTACAAATTAAGCTATTACATAAAGAAATACACGTGTACGAAGTTATAAGTACAACTAAAAAATAAAAGACAACAGAAGTTTGCATATTTTATTTTATAATATTAAGAAATATGCAATGATCAAGTTTTTAAGTGAATTAAATTAATTATTTAATTAAAAATATATTTACTTTAACTGAACACAGTGAACGGGAAGTACGGGAACATATTCACTCTAACAAATTTGATCGATAGAAACAGATTAATTTGAATCGTTTGCTGTAAACTACTGATAAATGAAGTAAAGAACACAATGGCTACTAGGAAGAATAAAGGGAAGTTGAGGGTTTAGGTTTTTACTGAGCACATAGCAGATTTCTCGGAATATGTTATTATATTAATATAAACTACGTTGTTTCCATCAAAATTACTTCTTCCCAAAGGTTATTTTCATATTTCGCTTACGTTCAACGTTCTGGAAAATATGTATCCTGATTTTTTTACTTATACTTATTGTTTTAATTAAGGTTTAATTATCTGGATCCCATTCATTAATTATTAATATTTGTCAGTGCATTTATCTTTTGTTCTGAGTACCTGTACAACAAAAGATTTCTGGTTTGTGTGTTGCTTATTAGAAATAGATGAGAATATATATTTAGTAGAAGTTCGAGAATCGGTGAGTTGTCTAAAGGTAATTAAATTATCTGAAAACAAAACAATTATTTATCAAATAAAAATTTAATATTGTAAACCTATCGGGCAAAAACAATTTGAGTTACAGTAATAGACAATACCATTATAAGTTCCAAAATTAATTACGTGACGATGATTTCATGTAACTGTAATATAAATTGATGAAAAAATGTATTAGTTTTGTTTTACTATTGCCACAATATGAATTTTTATTTCGTAATATTTTTTAGAAAAATACAATTTAATGTTTATGTTAATATTTATTACAATGACCTGATCATGATAAATTTATAATAATTGCATCGGGAAAAGAATATTAAACGAAATTTTACTTACCTTTCACAGCCTTCTTTTAACCGAAATAAGCTAACAGGCTTTATTCGCCAACACTTCTCACTACACAAAGATATGATGACATCTTTTCTATGTCGGTATAATAAGAGCTTGTCAAGAGCCGGAGTGAAGTACTTCATCAGGCAGCTTCTCCTTGAAGCACTCACGAAGAAAAAAATAAGGTCATTCTCGCTTACGACAAAAAAAAACAGTTGAAGAAACTTACCCGTTACTGTAAAAAATATCTATTATCACAAGTTCAGAATACGATAAAATTGTTACACGAAATAAAATATTTTACTTATAACAAAATTTATATTTATATATATTTTTTCTACCGCTTACAATCATAATTAAAATCATCTCTAAAGAAACAAACAGAAAAAAAATTTAGCGATCCAGTATTTTTCACTAAGATTAAGTTAGATGTGTTATTGAAATGCCTTATAGACAGTATATATAACAAAAAATATAAATTACGTCTATTAATTAACGAAAAATAATAAATACTACTACTAAAAATAAATACTTTTTATTTATACTGTAATGCTGTACTATTAATTATAATAGTTATATTATAAATTAATAAACAATTAGAAAAATTTATTTAGTTATATTAATATTGCAACACTTACCAGGCAATAGTAAAGAAAACAATCATTAATTAAATGGTACATTAAATTACAATACATTAAAGCTTTACATGCAAAGTTCAAAGTATGCGATATAAAAACTTACATAAAACTACAAAACAAACATTCACAAGGCAAAAAAAAAATAAAATCCATCTATATAGTATGTAATAATAATTTAAAATCTTTTTTTTTTGGAGATATTTTTTATTCCATAGGACGATATGATTATACATATACATGTTTTGTTTTTTTAATTGTTATAAATCTCCTAGATTTAATAATAATAATAATGTTGAAATCATTAATATCTTTTTTTTGTATTTCTATTTTAAATTACTAATATATAAATAATTTTTTTTTTAAATATTAAGAGATATTCATAAATAAATATATTGATCATAACCTGTAAAAATTAATTCAGTAATTGGTGTATTCAGTTTCAATAAATTTTCTATCTATATCTCCATATGTTAGGCAATAACAAGCAAAATCTTAATTTGATAAAATGTAATTATAGTAAAATATCATTTAGAATATAACACATTTTACGAAACGAATTTAATATATATATATATATATATATATATATATATTAGACCATTTCGTTTCTTTTTAATATAAAAATGATACATAATGAAAATGAATATTATAAAAAATACTGTGTTTCTTAACCAGAAATATCATATAACTGAAAGGTTAAAACATTTTATCAAACATATTAATCAAAAGTTGATCTAGCTGGTTTTATTACGGTTATTATTTCTGTTGCATTAATAAAATATTGAAGTTTTAGTGAATGGTATATATAAGAAAATATTATGAAGTTTAAAGTAAAAAATAACTTTCACTTATTTTAAAATACGTATCTATAAAATTTAAATAATTATTAAGATATAACCAACTCGCTTTATTTCTGATAATAATATTTTTAGCATTAAAATTTGCAAAATTATTTTTGGCAAAGAAAAAAAATGAGTGCATTTACTGTTTAGAGCACTAGAATGTAAAAAAAAATTGGCAATTTTTTTTCCTTTTCCTTCATCATAGAATTTTGTAATATTAATACAAATAAAACAATGTTCTGTAAAGTAAGCTGTTTTTTTTAACAATACATATTTGAGTACTATGTATTTCCTTTCCCTGTTCTCCTACTTACCTAACATTGTTACCACTGCATTCATATTCTTTATAGTAACTTTTAGCCGACGGTAATATGCAAAAAAATCATTGAGAACATATTATGATGAAGTATAATACTTTCTTGTATTTTCCCAAAGGAAAGTAATAAATAAGCAATTTTCATTCTATATATATTGTCAACATTGTTTTTGGGACCCGTAAAATATTATTATTTTTATAATGTTTTCTTATTAATTGATCTCTGTTTACTCGAGTGATTAACTTATTACTACCTATTTTTATTAAACATGTTATAAATAACAAAAGGAACAAATATTTTAAATGTTTTAACTAACCCAGTTGTAATCTCAGCGATAGTAGATCATGATTAGTGATAATTAAACGACTATTGCTTGAAACCTGAACCGAAGGTAGTTTATAAAAAGCTTGCTATTAGTATTCTTGGTAAAAATATTCAAAACAGCGATACGACATTTAATTATATCGAAGCGCCTATGAAAAAATGAGTACAATGACGGGCAAAGTGCTTTGAAATTAATGGATTATAATTTGAATAGCAGTTTTTTATCCTAAATGTATAGCAATTTTACCCAAATTACTATTAATTAAATTTGGCCTGGGTAAGGAATTACGAAACAAATGTATCCAATTAATAAAACCTAATATCTTGCAAACAAGAATGGCAAAAGAAGTGGAACGCCGCTACAACTGGGGCGTGGACAAAGAAGCTAATTCCTGAGATAGGACCGTGGCTGGAGAGGAAAGACGGCAACGTGGGGTACTACCTGTCACAATTCCTTTACTGTCACGGATGATTTAGTGTACACTTACACAGGTTTAGAAGAAGGGAGCTCCCCGAAATTATGCACTGCGGTCAAGAGGACACTTTCTGTCACACCTTTTTTGAATGTGCATGTTGGGAGGATCTAAAAGCAAGATATAACAAGATATTACCCGGGAAACTTCAAAAAAGTATACGCTGAGAAGTAATGAGAAATGACTGACAATGGAGATATTTTTGGCCGAGGTTATACAAGCAAAGTAAGTGGATTACAAGAAGTGGGAGGAGTTAATTTTTAAAAAAACCGAGACCCAATTGTTTGGAGCAGGGCCCAAAAACGGCATAATCCAGCCCGATATCTCTGGCCTTAGCGGTTAGAGTCAGAGGCAAGATGAAATTGTCTTGTCAAAGACAAGATCCGGAACCGGTGAGCCGACCTGCCATGCTGGACCTACTGCCGGTAGGGGGGAGGCTTATTACAGACGCAAGGATACTTCCCTAGGCTAAGTAATACTTGATTGTTGAGCCGGCATAGGAGAGCAGAAGAACAAACATAAAAAAAAAAAATTAACAATATTAATGATAGACAGATATTCAGCGTTTGAGATTATTGAATGATATAACTGTATGCTGTATATTAAAATGAATGAAGGTTATCCAGCCTTAAATAACAAAAATCACATCAAATTACATTTTTTATTTACTGTGTTAGTGAAATTTAGGTTATTTATAATTCTAACTTTAAGTTTTGACATACCAAACCCTACCTACAACCTTGTATACAAGAGTTTTTCATATAAAATCTAATTAGATACTTTCAGTATAAGAACAGTGACTTTATGAAAAACAAATTTTCTTTATATTAATAGTTTGTGCTTTTATTAATGGCGACTGATACACCCATATTTGGTGGATTTGGAGGAATCTGAGTGGCCATTAAGCTGGTTCTATTCCACACATGTGATGAGTATCTTTCTATGTCTTATGGAGGAGCCATGTTCCTTTGAATTCATCTCCTTGAATTTGAAATATTACTATTTGTCATTATCTACTGTGTAATGAAGTTATAACTTTTTTTCTTAGTTTTTTATTAGTCCTTTTGGAACTATTGTACTTTTATTGTGGTCTTATTCAGTGAGAGGATGTTTATTGACTTTAAATATGTATATGTATATGTACTTTATATCTTTATGTATTTGTACGATTTACTTGAGAGTGTTCGTTGGAAACTCTACATGTGCTTTTTATAATACAATTTACTTGTGGTTCCTAACTCGGAACCGGTTGTAAATAAACAAACCGAGGCCAAAATAAAATATATCATTAATAATATATGAAATGTGATTTTAGAGATTTATATAAATTCTAATTTTGTTAAGTTAAAGTTTTCTTAAATACAATTCAAATATTCCAATGATTTCCAAGGCAGGACATTTTTCAAAACTTTTGATTTTATTTATTATTTTTAGGGGATTTACAGAAAAAAAATTTTATTTAAAACTAAGTAAAATTTTTTTTCCTATTATAAATTTCATATTTAATTCGTAAAAAAATTAAAAATTGAATTGAGGTAAAGATGAGAAAGATAAAATAAATGCTCTTTTATGTTCTTGTGCCAGTTTAAAGAGACTTGGAATACTTTTCTTGTTCTATTGTTTTCAAAATTATTTATTAAGAGAGTATAGAAATGAATACTTTTGGAAATCCAACCTAGGTGCAGATCATAGTATTACAGGTGTATTATCTTATACATATAAACAAAATAGTTATGTAATTAATTTATTACCCTTCAATTTGTGAAATGTATATTTAGAAAATATCATCACTTTCTGTTTCTGTTAATGGTCAATGTAAAAACCAAAGGATATTTGGTATTTATCAAAATTGAAGATATGGTAATTATCTAAAATTACTTTTTACTGGTAAGGTTACGTTTACGGTTACTATATTAAAACGTTTTTGCGACCTTTCCCAAGAGGATAGCTGCTGCGAGGTCACACTTGGGCGAACCGATTACGCTCCAAGTTTGCAGATCTTCTCCGTTCGGTAAAAGAAGCAGTTTCAACAGGAGAAACCGGAGTCTTCTCCGTCCGGCTGGGTCAAGGGGAGGACCTCCATCTATGGGTTCGGGTGGACAGTGGCGAGGCAGACCAATTCAGCATGGATATTGCCGAGATGGTGGAGGGTGCTACTACGACCCTGGGAGCGAGGGGCGGCAGAAGAACCAACAGAACTTCACAGGACGAGTTTCATCGGGAGCTTTGGAAGACGATAGGTAGTCGATCACTATTGACGTCCTGTCAATGCGGCCCGTTTACGGCTCCGTTCAGGTGGTTAAACTGGCAGTGTCGCCAATCCTGGCGGACAAACTACTGTCTGATGAGTGAGTGAACTGTCGAGTGGTGTGGCGTACATCCGACGACCTTTGCTTCAGATGTTGGAATCCAGGCCACAGGGCCAATTTCTGTTCTGGTACAGACAGAAGTGGCCACTGTTTTAAGTTTGGTAAAGCTGGCCATATTTACGCAAGGACTGCCAGCAAGACCGTAAGTGCTTATCCAGCAAGTCACATGAACATGCGCCTGGGGGTCGGGATGTAAAATGACTATCGGAATCTGGAATTTCTTCTTCGTAGGAACATCATGGTGTCTCTGAGGGACAGCCACATCTGGGAGGCGAATGGGAGGTATCGGTCTCCCGCTTACAATGGTCGGGTGGGGACTCCCTTGCAGTACCGTTGGGGGGAAAGTAAGACCTAGTCTTACCAGTGGGGGATCCTTTGAGGTGTTCTCCATTAGAGGCAAACATAAAAACCGAGTCCCGGTGAGGGGATCCTGGGGGATCTTATCATTAGAGGCATGGCGCCTAAAAGACTGAGTTCCAGCTATCTGGCAGGAACATTTTCCCCGACGTGGTAGTTAGAGGCTATGGCACCCCTCGGGGCAATGTTTATATTTAGTTGCGGATCCGTCTCTGGGGAGGGTGGAGAAAAAGAGAAGCAAAAAAAAAAAACTTAAAATGTTTAGAATTATTTTCTATACATTTCAAGGGGACTGGATTATTAATATATATTTTTAAAATAAAGCAAGATAATTCAAGTGGCAGGTGTGATGTTTTCTACTAAGAAGTTTTAACTATTATGACTTAAAATATTAAATGTTCTTCCTTGAACGAATAGATAAACCAGGTAATATTATTAATACTGCATGTGTTGGATTAACTTATATTTTATTCATAACAATTTATTTTGATAAAATTTTTCAATAAATGTGTGAAAATCGTTGTGGCTCTCCATTATATTACAATGATAATGCAAATTTTTTCGATCATTAGGATTTGTTTTAGGGTACATTTTTTGGGTTTTCCATGTAAATCAATTGGTTTATTAAAGAAAATAAAAATTTGTTGGCATTTTATTTTTTTTTTGTGCGGATTACTTATTTAAACTGTTTGCTAATGAAATTAATTAATAATAAAAGAAACTTCTTTTTACTTAGAGTATTAAAACATTGTTTCTAATAATTTGTCCTGATAACGTTATTAGTATGAGGTAAAGTAGTGAAAAATATAACGCTACTGGGTAAATTGTATTTGTCTATTTAATTTCAGCAACTATTTTTAGATTATGCAATACTCAGTTGTTGAAATACATTTGAGTCATATATGTATACTATTATGTAATAAAAGTTATTATAATAAATGATAATACACATTACTCATACATACATACATATGTAAGCATGTGTATTTTTTTATTCCCAAAGCTTCATCGATATTCATAACTTATCGACCACAATTGGGGTGACGACCTGGATTTAATATGGAAAGGTAAATTATATATTCTGATAACGACACGTTTAGGCATTTAAGCATATATATGTGATCTAAATCGCACTTTTTACACTACATTAGGTGTGCACGCTTGACAGACATCGACTATAAAAAGCGATGTTACACGGGAAATCGCATGGATTGGAATCCGTTTTAAATTTTATATCTGCGCATATCACTGAATAACTTAATATAATAAAAAGATAAATGTACAAAAGAATGTTATATGTTGGTGTGTACGGTTTGCCATTTCTCCAGTATCCAATCATATCAAATAAAATTTTACTAACGGCCGTAGAAATGTAGAATATTATACAATTAATATATGTTAATTTAAATCAGTTACAAGCTTGTGTTTCAATATCATATCAAATTTCAATTTTGATTCAATTCACCGATTAACTTTGTCTTGGTTTACATATACTTATTAGCAATTACCGTGCTTTACAAAATTGTAAAAACCCATAGATAAAACTAAAAAATACTCACGGAGTAATATTTATTACCCACTTAATAATTCTTTTGTCAGTAATTTTTAACAGGTTTTTTATACTTAACGTTGTCTTACGGTCAGACACGTAAGATAATTATAAAATTTAAACGGTAAAATGATTAAAGTTATGTTTTTTACTTTAGTCAATCAAAAATATTTTTTATGCTTTCCTAGACTGAGCTAAAAGAAGGGTTTTTTCTACCCAGTAGTTTGGGTTTGAATTTTTATTTTTTTTATAGATCTCAGACCTAAAATGCAAAAAAGTTTTTGGAAAATTTTATTTTTCTTATCTTAGCTATTGAAGGAACAGGTGTTATAGTCAGAGAAAACTTTTCTTAAGTAAATTTGTTAAGTTTAACCTGTATATGAATATTTTTAGAAACGTCTTTCTTAAAATTTATTCTCCACCTGTAAAAATTATGCTATCTGCTTTTTATTTCTTTGGCTCTAACTCTTAATTACTTTCTTATACGAAATAAAGGAAGTATTGTGTTCGTGAAAAACTTCGGTTTTCATATTTTAACGGAAATATCCATTTTGATCATTTCTTTATCCATTTTGAATAGTTTCGGCGTCTCTACGTACATATGTATCTCGCGTAACTCAAAAATGATTAGCCGTAGAATGTTGAAATTTTGGATTTAAGACTGTTGTAACATCTAGTTGTGTACCTCTTCTTTTGATTGGGATCGACTGAACCAAAAGTGTCCAAAAACGTCTAAAATCCAAACTTTTTTTGATTTTGGAATTTTTCTTAACTGCTGTAATAAGTCCTCCGTGAGAGCTATTCAACGATGTATCATAAATGGTATTATTTTTATTGGTTCCAGAATTATAGCCAAATGAAAGTTTAATTAATGAAATATTGGGATCTTAAAAGGGGAAGACATATCGGTTCGAATCACACTTCATCTCTTTCTTTTTTAACTTTTTTTTTTAAATTTAAATGTATTGATTTATTAATAATTATTAACCCGTTATTGTAAAAAAAAAAATAGAATAAGTAATTATTCAGTAATAACAATAAATAAAAAATATGGAAAAATCTGAAAATATTAGTGAATGTCCTTTTAAAAATGTGTATAAATAATTTAATACGCATTACATATGAGCATATTTAATACATTTGGTGAAATATCTGATTATTTAGTATTAATTGAAAATTATAATTTAGGATCCTACTAATTTTAGATTTTCTAGTTTAATTTCTGCATAATTTTATCAACATTAAAGTTAAATACAGTGACTGAAAAATAGACCCTCACAAGAACAACATATATTCTGAGGCTTATATGCCCGATCTTTGATAAATTGTAAAAATTCTTATCTATTAGTTCATTAGACTTCTGATATTGTTGGATAATATTCTCCCTAAATCTGAGTTGATAACCATTTCGTTTATTTGTTTTTTATTGCCAATCATTTAATTTCTCTCTGGTTTGATGTAATTCTTATGATCATAATTTGTGTACACTTTCTCTAGTTTTTAAATTTTTTCTCTCTTTATATTCATCATACTTTTTAATCTTTTATTCTTTCCTTAGCCTTGACGTTTCTTCCTCTTTATTCTTATTTTTTATTAAATGTTTTTATTCTTTATTTGTTTGTAACATTTTCTTCCTGTTTATTTTTTTTTTTGTTTGCAATATTTTCTTCCTTTTTATTCCTTATGGGTTTTAACATTTTCTTCCTATTTTTTGAAATATATTTCTTCTTATCTTTCTTTTTCCTGTATGATTGTTTCTTTTTCAATTTTGATTATTCTGAAGTAATCCAATAATAAAAACTGAATATTTTAAATCGTAAGTTCGAAATTAAAATTTCTAATTAGTATACAGGAGTTCACTAAACGGAATAGTTTAATTATTATTAACTTTTATTTATACGATACACCAAAAATCTGAAACTTTTATTAATCAGTAACTCAAGAAGATAAGAACAATACTGTTCTAGTAATGCAAGTAGTAATAGGACTTTTACTTTATCCTAATATTTCATGTAAGTTTGTTGAATAATTAATTATGTCAACATTTAATGTTAATAAGAACTAATATTTTAGCAATTATGTTACTGTCCACTTCATTAAAGAATTGTAGGATCGTATCTCACATCAAATGAAATACCGCAAAAATGTGTATATGTAATTTAATATGTTTACAAGGAAGTCATGTGATGTCCACATCAATTTTTTTATTAGTAATAGCCGGGAAAATCATACAATACTTTACGAGCTTTTCTATATGTATTTACACATTCGGTGTATCTTCAAACTGATGTTGAATATGAACTTTATTTTAATCATGTTAAAATATAATAAAAATATATGAAGTATGAGTGGTTAAACAACCCTTTAGGCCCATTGCTATGTAGTATGTATGAAAAATGTGTGTGGGAAATACATATTGGAGGAGTTATATCTCAGTGAAGTGGTGAACACATTTATATAGAGTTTTATACATTTATTTATGCGTTTTACGAATATATTATGGATACCACGTACAACAATGTTTAACAAAACAACATTAACCTTCATTCATTTTAAAAATAAAGAATTTTTTTTTGTGTTAGCAACGAAATAACCTAAGTTTTCAATGAAAATTGTAAAAAAGACGATCATTATTACCTGTTGCTATCATTTTAAAATATATATATATATATATATATATATATTTTAACATGAATAAATATTAATAAATAATGTCAGAGATGAAAGAGAATATGAAAGATATCATGCAATTAAATTGCTCACAAAACCTTTGTTATATATACATATACATATAAAACAAATGACACAACATATCAAAGATAAATAAAAATACTGATTGTTAAAAAACTTACAAATACAGTACAACAAGATGCATAAATGAAAATCTTCATAATTTTTTTAATATTTAAAACTAAAAAAACATAAAAGGATCAAGGAGAAATTTATTTACATATTGGAATATTACTACAAAGATTACTCTAATGATATAGCAAATGAGCACGTATAAATAGTGTTAATGAATGTAAAATATTTCTTTGTATTGTACGAATTTGTGATAAATAAACATAATTTTATGTTATTATTATATATTTTAATTATTTAATATTAAATTGTACGCGGGCTAGTAGTAAATATGTATTATTTAAAATACTTTCTCTGAATCTTAAAAAACGATAATTTAATTGGTTCTTGCACAACACATTAAAATTAACAATCTTACCGAGGTGTCTTCGAAAATGTGACCTCTTACGCGGCACCCGTTTGGGCGCATAGGTTGGATATGAATAGAACACTTCTTCAAAATTTAAAAGTGCCCAGCGAAGAGCTTTAATTGTATGCGCTGGTGTATTTAAAACAACCTCCTACGATGCTACCACCGTATTAGGAAAGGTTCTCCCAATCGATTTAGTGGTGAAAGTTCGGGCAGCCATGTGGAAATTCCAAAGAGGCCGGGAGGTAAAGGTATTTGGGATGCGGTTTTGAGTCGCGCCAATACCGGAGCGGAAATGTCGGATTTAAATTTCGTTTAGTTGCCAATATCCCGCCTGAGGAATAGGCTGCATAGCCTTGCAATGGAAGCATGGCAGCTGAAATGGGGCACCATGACTAACGGAAGATCCTTGTATAAATTTATAAAGGATCTGGGGGGATTGGCATGCCACGAGTTGGTTTTTAAGGGCAACGGGTGCCCGGGTGCTCACCAACCATGTTAATTTAAACCAATATCTTTTTCGGTTCCTCTAGCAGCTAATGATCTGTGCGTCTGCGGGGAGGTCCAACCAAATGAACATCTGATGTTTGACTGCGCTACTCTTGGGAGGGGGGCAGAGACCGGGCCACTCTCGAACTTCAAAGGGAAAATTGGCCATTCACAAGCGACGAGTCGATGTGGCGAGAGCAGCATTATCGGACCGTTTGGAGTTCCTAGATGCGGTTGCTTTGTTCAACCGGCATCCGCAGTTTGCTTAAAGGAAAGACTCGTACCGCATTGCTGTGGAAAGCTAACCCTGAATATGGCTGACTACCAACCAATTATTATGGCCCCGAGCGCAATAAATGGTGGACGTGAACTTGCTAGCATTCAGAAACCTAGGGGTGGCAGCGAATTTTTGCTTAGACGAAATAAATTTTATTATGGGTGTCATATATATTTTTAGTAGTTTACTGGGTGCGCCTACCCATTTTAGCAAATATAATGACAAGTGAGCGGTTGGGACACTTAAGCCGATGGTGTATCGCACCACGTTTATTCCGCTCAGGCTGTTAGGTAAACTCTAGGAGCTATGTTAGGATATTGGTCGAGGCTTAGTTGCCGTTTGTGGCACAGACATTCGGTCTTATTCTTTAGGGTGACCGAATGGGGTGGTGGCGGGAGAAATGCCAAGCAAACCAAAAATAACCAACCATCTTATAAAGGAAAATTATCGTGGTTCAAGCTAAATTAATGTCTATATGCTAGATAACACGAAAAAATTTGAACCGGTTCGTTTCATAGTTCCGTAATTGTAAAATGTATTCTTATGTAATAATATTTTTTGAGCATAATAAATCGTATTACAGGAAATATATTTTTATTTTATATTTCATAGTCATTAATATTTTACTTTTTCTTTTTTTTTAGAAAATACAATAATTTAATCCTGTCTATTATGTTTTTATTGGATAGTAGGCAATGGATTTCATAATTTACAACAAAACAAAAATTTATAACTGAGAGTAACTTTGATTTTTTTTTAATCAAATAAATAAGATTCGTTTCATTATTGAAAAATAGAAATTTTAAAAGTTTGTTTACTCTACTTTCAAAAAATACATTTAAAACGCTATCAGATGATATTACATGGTTTTTTAATAAATCATTTTTTTTTTTTTTTAATCTTTAATTATTACATATAATGTTATTGATTTTTTCCTTTTTTGTAGGAGAAAGAAGATTTCTTTCATTGGTTATGGTTAGATTTTATATTTAATGAAATTTTTAAAATTTTCCCATAATTCGAAGATTGAAATAAAATTCTGATTGGAAGTTACATAAATAATTTTATTTAAATAAATTAAAATACTTTTCTATTAGTAATGGCTACAATACAAAAACATATTAAGATTTTATTGATCAATTTAGCAATTCTAATGCGAAGAAAAATAGGATAAATATAAAAATTAAACACTAATTTAATAAAAATAAAATTAAAAATATTTTAATTTTAAAGTAACAAGGAATTATTGCTGGTAAAGTAATGTAGCTTTATACTAATTATTTTTTGATAAAGATTAAATTAGTGAAAAAATACCAACCGTTCATTTGTAAAATATACACACGTTTCAACTAAATAACAACCATGAACTAGCTTCTTTTTGTGAATATATAAAAACAAATAAATCTGATTTTTTTTAACTGTTAATTTAGCCTATTATTTGTTATTTGATTACTAAGAAAAATATGCTTTTTAAAAAGCAATAAAAAAATATTTACTTAATACTTCATGTAAAACAAAAAAAATTATAAAAATATTCTTTTACAGATGATGAAAGTTGTCAGTTAACTAAAATAATGGCGTTTTATGAGCAAAAGTAAAGTAACTCTTTATAATACATCTTTTCTAATTCAGATATAAATGTATGATGATGAGGTTCGGAGACGTTAGATACGCAACAAGATGGTTGCGTATCTAACGTCTCCGATTTTTCTACTCGTATTACAAAGGTTAATAAAAATTAAGCAATTATTTTCCTAAGAAATCACAAAAAAATTATAACGTTTCAAACAGTTACAGTCAAAATACAACGCATTACTGCGAGCATGAATGTTGAAAGTATATTATTTGGAAGATTCCAATTATATGGATTCTTCAAACGTATAATTCATTTTATCTTGCAATGAAAGTTAAACCTTTGAATCACGAAAATAATAATTTTCTTAAAATTTTGAATTTAAACTTTTTTTAATTATACAGAGCGTATGACTAAATTCTCCGAGACTTTAATAACCTATTCTACTCATGAAAATCATGGAAAAAGTTCACATGTATTAAAATGCTTCGTTTGCGAGTTATGACTAATGAAAAATTTCACACGGATTTCAGATACCCCGGTGAAAAGAGGTCGTACTGAAATTTTTAGGAGGTTAATTAAGGGGAAAAAGAGTGATTTCTATGGTATTTACTTGATTACATCTAATAAAATAGATCGCGAACCTTATATGCAAAAGTTTTTGAGGAATCGGTGGTGAAAACCAATAAATTGGGATAAAATCCCTGTTTTTTATGTTTGCCGTACAGTAACATGGTTAAATGAGTAATAAACATAAAAATTTTAAACAGAACTTTTGCAGAAAATAATTCTGATCAAAATGGAGTGTTTTTTAGAATTTTTTTATCATTTTGTAACTTGAAAAAAAAAATAGAAATATTAACTCAACTATAATACTTTTTTTTTTTACTTTACAACAAAATCAATAAACAATACCATTATTCAATATTACTGTAACATTTCGATGGAGTAAAATAAAATTTCCTAAAACTACATTAGAATTACTCCGATTTTTTTAGTATTCAGTTTGATTAACTGTATTATTAATGGATAAATTTCATTAAAAATAGTTTCTTTATATTTCTGGTGTATTAGCAGAAAAAAAGATGACAGGTTAGTATGCTTTTTATTAATTGTCTGAGAATAACACTAGCACTAATGGAACGACGAGGAGAGGAGCATGAGTTTGTTAGCGACAGTTGGCTAAAATCCACCGACGCAGATTGACCTGCTGTAAAACCATTCATCAAATTAAATGCCCTGCGAAAACTGAACTCGAATGACGGGTTTTATAGTAGAAACACTTCGACATTTCGGGAATAAATATTAATAATGAATACAAAAAAAATTCCCTATGAAGTTTTCAGAACAAATCAGGCTAATAGCTTCCGTGTAATAATTTGATTTCCTAAATAAACCATTTGTACTTTATTTGTAGACATATAATTCTTAATAAGATTAAATAAAATAAAATTTTAAGAATTATTAAATAAAAAATATTTGATTTATTTTTCATAATACAATTTTTAATTTTAAAAATAAAGTAGTAATTTGAAATAAAATACTAATTTTTTTTTATTTTCTCATGTAAATTATAGAGTTTTGAAAGCATTTTTATTTGTATTACATACATTTCCTATAAATTTTATACATCAGTGAATAAATTTAGCTTATTTTTTATTCAGTTTTTGAAAGACAATTATCAAAAAACACATTATGCACAAATTATTAATTTAAAACTATTGATATTTGTTAGCATTAATATTAGAAAAAGAAATTATTATAACACATTTCTAAAAATTTATCGTTAATTAACGTACATACTATTGACAAAATTTATTGAAATCCAATTTTTAAAAGGTGTCCTACAGAACTTTATAATTGCATAGCATTGTGGTACGAAATATTCTGCCAGGCTTTCGTTTGATTTAAATAAATAAATAAAGAAAATAATATATTTTTGTGATTTAGTGTAATTTTAATAAATTACTAAAAACTAAATAATGATGAATAATGAAGTAATTCATTAATTTTTCACAGAAGTTTTTAAAGTTTGTATATGGGAATATGGATGTGAAATTTTGTAGCATATAAAATATACCATAATCTGACCAGGATTTGAACCCTGGATGAAAGACTACTAATATGATATATTAAATTAATATATTAATTTGACTTTTGTTAGTTGTACTACGAACATATATACATTTTTGAAAGTATTTATTGTTTTATTTTACAGAATTTTTTGGACTATAAATGTACTAGAAAATAACTAGTACATTTTAGAAATTTTTGTACTAGAAATTTTTGCTATTTATTTATTCTTTAATGATTTGTGAAATATAAAAAGTCATTAAAGCTGTTTAAAAAAAAAAGGATAAAATGCAATTCTCAGAATCATTAGAGTCTTCCTCAAATCGATAATTATATTTGCTACAAAAATTCTTCTGAACCATTATGAAAAATTACAGCTATATTTTTATTTAAAAAGAAGAAAATTTTTTTCTTTCCAAATATAATTTTTTTAACTTAAAAAAATTATTACGTAAAAGAATTGAAATGTAGATTATTTGACATATAAAACACCTCCAGAAAGGTACTGTGAAGGCGTTCATGGGAAGCTTTTATCTTATTATAACTAAATGTCTTGTATGTATGTAGTTATGTGGGTATGTTCGCTTTTTCCTGATGTTTTCCTAAACCATAAGATGATTTCAACCAAATTTGGGAAAATTATTACTTACTGACTGAGCAAACATACAGTGGGTGTTAGATAGCCCTACTGCAATTGCTGCGGGATGTGAAAGTGGGTAACTTAAAATGTTATAAAAATTTAAAATTCTGGAACATTTGGAAATTTTCTAGAAATTATTTTTAAAATAATTTAAATTTTTTAAATTTAAATTTTTCTACAAATTATAAAAATATTTTGGAAATTTTTATAATTTTCTAGAAGATTTTAGAGTATTCAACATCTTTATAAAATATTTTTGAACACTATTGCATTTTGAAACAATTTACAACATTATATAAATCTTTGATCATTATTGATCATTCTAGAGCATTTTCTGTCATTCACCTTCAAGAAATGCGGGCACAGCTAGCACATATAGTGAGCCACTGAATCTGAGGATTAACGTGAATGTTGTCTTCAAGAAAGCCTGAAACTAGCTGGCAGATTGCGAGCAGCTGAATTTGAGAACCAAATATGAAGAGAATATTCTCATCAAAACGTGCGGGCTTTTAATTTAATTTAATGAAATTGAGTTTTATGTTCGTTGTGGAAAGTTAGTGACAATCTTGGGAATAATAATTCATGGAAATATGAAGAAATTACGATTTCGTGCAACTGCAAGTATAAAATATAGTATAAAATAAAATTAATTTTGAAGCATTTATAATTAAATTAGATCAAAAAAGTTTAAAATCAAATTTAAAAAAAGAAGTAAAACATTCTAAAATTTTGATTTCTGATATTCCTAAATTATAAAAACTTCTTTTTTAAAAAATGTATTTTCATTATATATATATATATATATATATATATTAACCATATTGAACTTTATCTTCAATTAGCAGTAACATTTACGTAAGCGTATCACAGAAATAATTTTTATTGATTGTTTAGATCAACTTGTTGGATCAAATTTGTGCTTCTTTATATATTCTTATCATTAAATATCCTTTTAACAGTTTAATTAAAACACGAATATTAATTTATGTATTCTAAATTTTAATAATACAAAAAAACAATACACAGTATTCAAATAAAAAGAAACATTTGAAAAATAATGAAACGTACAATTTCTTATGATTTTTTGAATATTTGGTTTTCATGCAAGATATTACTTTGTATTACCGTTTTTCTTATTTTTTACTTTCTTTGGAATGTTTTTTTTTTTTTTTTTTTTTTTTATATATATAACCAGTATTAAATTTAAAAAAATAATATAAAATATAAATATTACTTCTAAATCATGGAGATTAAACATCTTTGGAACAAAAATATCGTGATAGTTATAATTTTCATTAGATTATTTTGTATTATGTTGAAAAATACTGTTGATTAGTAGTGAAAAATAATTTCTAGAACATTAATAAATGCTATGACTCAAGTTTATTCAATAACAAATACTTTGAATTTATTAATATTGTTAAGTAACATATCATATGAGTTACTATTACTTTATTACACTGTTCATTAAGGAATAATTATCTTATATTTGTTGATGGTGTAATGTATACCAAATATCTAAAAATGGTGGCTTCTTCAAAAAAACACATTTTTCATTTGCACCAATTTAATGTAGTATACATCTTCCAGAAGATACTCTTAAAAAAATTTATGAATTTAATTTTTAACCTTATAAATATGTTGTAAAAATATATGATATAATAGATTTAAAGATTTTTTAACGTTAGGTATAATTAACTGGTTAGATAAAACTTTTTAGAGAAATTGAATTATAAATAGCAGATCTCTAGCGAGATTGAACATAGTTTTAATTATTCAATAATGTAATTGAATGTTCGCGTAATACGCAAGAAAGCTGTAAATCAAAGCACCCACTCACCGTATATCTGTGACTAAGCGAACGTCTGGGAGGATTACACGTATGTTTTCTAGTGATATATACAAGTGCTAATAATATCTTGAAACTCTACCAAAATTACGTGTAGGTATACCTAAATCTACTTGAACTGATTTCATCAAATCACACACCTTTGACGAATTATCTTTGATTTTTTGGTTTTTGTAAATCTGGTAAATTTCTGCATGTAATTTAAGCACTACATAGATACGCAATTGCATGGTTGAGTTTCATCTTAGTAAGTGTCCTGTCTAAGCCTCCTGAATATTTTTTTATTTTGCACTCACTGCCCTTGTGCTACAGGCATAAACTTATTACCGTATCACTTTTCCGATCTTCCTTCAAAAAAAATAACTCTGAAGTTAAAAACAAATGTTAATGATAATGAAACATAAAACTTAGAGTGATGGTACACAATTAAATATTAAATAATGAAATACATAAGTGTCTTACAAAAGCATGTTTTATATAAAGAGCAAATTTGGCGATAAGCAAATTCAAATCGGCTAGCGCAATATTAATCTACTTATTACAAAATCAAGCTACAACTTAAAAATATAGAGCCAGCTTAACATATTTACCTTAAATTAAACTTTTCCAAAATCTTGTTGCTGCAACGTGCTACTCTTCTACAATAATAAATCAAGAAATAAAAATAATAATAACAATAATAATAAGAGAATAGTAATATTAATGAATGGAAATTGAAAAATACGTGAAAAATCAAATCGAATGAAAAATAACTATCGGGTGGAAGTAACGCTCACCTGCTGATGCTGATTATAGATTCCAGTAAGCAAAAAAATGAAATAGAATATTACTTATTTATTTTTATTAAAATACAATTAGCTATATAATATATTAATACAAATATGTATTTACTGATATGTAATTTATCGATAAACAAAAATTATTAAACCTAGTGAAAGTTATAATATTCTTAAAACCAAATAAAAATAATTAAGTGTATGCAAATAAATATTGAAATTATACGTATAACAAATTGAAATTTTTGTAAGAAATCATTTTAAATTAACTAGTAAAAAAATTTCGTTTTAAACAATTTTTTTTTTTTTTTTTTTTTTAGTAACATGTGTGTTGCTGATAATATTAGTCATCCTAATTTAATTACATCATTGAAGAATTATTTTAATTTCATTTTTAACATTAGAAATATTATTTTTAAATGATATAAATGGTTATTTTTGTTAACTTAAAGTTTTTTTGACAAGATTTTCATTGATGGGTAATTACGTTTAAATAATTAATATCGTGTAATAGCTGTAACAAAAAAAAAATATAGAAAATTAATTCTAAATAAATATAATTTTCATTAATATTATTAAAATAAAACTAAATCTTACAAAAAATATCTTATATTCAATCCAAAATTATATCTGTAGATAGATAACAATAAACAAGTAAAAGCTGATAAATGAAAATTATTAAAAATTAAATTACAGATTTTAGTTTAACATACACTAGTATTAATCATAATTTAAGGGTAATTCAAATAATACGTGTCTGTATATTCTGTTAAGTTTAAATTAAAACTTTTACGTTTAAAAAGTAATATTATTTATGATTTAGACTATTATTAATTACTTAGCACTTTATATTACATAATTTTATATCGTACAATAAATTTTTATACGATAAATTTAATTATATTAAAAAAACAATTATCAGGAGAGCAATATTTCCCTAGTTTTATATTTTTATTAGTGACATTCTTATGAACTAGATAATACCACTACATAATAAAATGTCAAGTGTGATAGAGAGAGAGAGAGAGAGAGAGAGAGAGAGAGAGAGTGAGCGCGAGAGAGTGAGAAAAACAGAAAGAAAGACATATTTTAAATAAAAAACTATGTAGAACAGAAAGAGTTTGAAACAAGAGAGAGTGACAATTAAAATATACAGTAAATGTAAGATGATGCAATTTGAGTATTGAATGGTTTCTTTTTTCTTCTTTAATAACTTTAAAAAAAATTATACAAGTATTGGAATAAAAAGAAAAATCGAAAAACTTGTTGTTTTTTCCAACCAGTTTTCCAGCTACTACCGGATCTGGATAGGTGTAAATAGGCAAATGCAATTACCGCTACTGCCAAACCTGACGTAGCTGCAGATTCAGTGCAGTGTAAGTGTAAATGTGTAGTGGCCATGTAGTCTGCAACAGACTCAAGTCAACCACTCTTGAGAACTGTGGTTAATTTAAACCCAACCATCAAAGAACATCGGTATCTACAGTCTAGTACTCCAATCCACATAAAAACAAATTATCTTTAAAGGACTAAAGCCTTGAAAATCTCGACTTCGAATACCAGCTGATTTTCAGATGACGATTTTAACCACCAGACTAACTCTGGAGTTAAACTCTAAAACTTAACGAATTACATAATTATAATTATTATCTGTAATTAATTTAAACAAATGAAACTATACATTTTTTTCATAAAAATATTACTTTTAAAAATGATAATTAAACTAATTTTTTAAGGAGTCATTTAATTACTTTTATTTTCACAACTAAAATATTCACAATTAACTTAAATTTATAGGAACAGTATAACCTGTAGTTTTAAAGTTTTAATAATAATAATAATAATGTCTTTAAGAAGCCCCACTAGAACAAAAATAATAACAATATATAAAAGAATACATTGCAAATAACAATCTGCATTTCAGTGAGTTTGGCATGTCAATGTGCCACAAAATGACTCGAAGAAGAAAGCAATGGAAAACCGTTTTACCTCTCATTTTATTTAATAAGCCTGGCATTGAATGCTTATTATCCTTATAATTTCTATACAAGTTTTGGACGTATAAATTATATTATTCACAGGATTATAATAATTAATTTGTAATTATAATCGGAAAAGCTTACAAACTTTTCGGTATTGAAACCTAATATATATTACATATTAAGAGATTAAATAAATTTATATGTTCCTAATTTTTAAAGTAAATAATACTAAACTAACATAATGATCTTCTCATGAAAATATAAGAGAAAATTCAAAAATAATTTTTCTACTTTTATTCCCTTACGAATGGTTCAATAGGAAATCCAGTTAAATATGTTCATATAATCGCCAAGATAGCACCCCTGACGAACTTTGACTATTTTATTAATTATATTAAAAACGTGCAGGGGAATTTATTGTTAATTTTGCTGTACTTTTAAAACATTTTTTTAACCGCTGAATAATCTCTTACAGAGTGATATTCATTTGATCATTCTCAACTAATTCTTTCCTTAAGGCACCTGATCTTTTAGGCCTTAAAAATTAATTTCAAGTAACCTGCTCATTTTATATGTCATAATATGTTTACTTTTATTTAATTTAAGGTTATTTACGTAATATTCCTCCTTTTAAAAATATGTTTACTTTAATTTTGCATACTTTATTCTATTTTGCTTGCTTTCTTTCTAGATAGTTTTGTAGAATTTATACATATTTAATTCGAACCTTCCAGACTATAATTTACGTTGAAATTTATGTTTAAATTTCAACGTAAATCAGAAATTTCAACGTATGTGTCAGAAAGAACTCAATCATTTATTTCCTACAGGACTACTGGGATGACTCACTAAAAGAATTTAAGACAACTTAAAATCTTTATTCGCTTGATCTCAACCTGGTCATTATATAAATGACCAGGTATAAATGGCGAGCTGGCTATAATTTTTCTGATTCTACTTGTAAAGTTAAACAAAAAAATATCCTTAGGAAAATTGGAAATTTCTCTTTCCTTCTCCTCCTCACCATAATTTTGTTATTTTTATATAAAAATTTATTCTCAAGTTCGGTTTATGGTTTGCTACCAATTACATGACAAAATAAAAGGGAATTTCTCTCTTAATTCGGTTTCTTCATCTTTGGGATGGTTCAGATAGAAAATTGAATATGAAATATACAGAATTATGAAGATTATAATGTATTGTATTTCAACCTTTTATCGATTAATTTCCATAGAATATCATTGTACAATCGTATATATGAGTGAGTTAAAGTCTCCTCTCGATGTGAGCGGAAAAAAAGATTTTCGAAACGATAACTTATATTTTAAGATTAATACACTTAATAAGTTTCCAGTTTCAGTTGTTGCAATCATGGTAACTGTTTTTAATCGTCATTTCATATATTCCCTAGGAATTTTAAATAAAATAAATTTTCATTACTTTTCTTAGTCATAAGCTGTGGAAATATTTATACCAAATATCAGATCAAAAACTCATCTCAAAACATCGGAGACGTACTCGTAAAAGAATTATTAATTATTGGGTCAGTAAGTGATTTAATATTTATAAGAAATATTAAAATTAATTTTTCACATTACATTTCATTTATATTTCAGTAAGCAAACTAAAAAAAATCAGTTAAATTTAAAATCTTGTACGACTTTTATCTAATCCTGTAAATCTGACTAATGCTGAACTCGACCTCACTGTAAACGATAAAAAATCGTAAAAATTTGCTACAAAAAAATTTTATTTTATTCTTTAATAACGTTGGTTCTATCTTAAGTCGTTTCTCCGTCGATGAAATCTCAACGGCTAAATTATTTGCCTATACGATTTTGCTGTAATGTCATCAAGCTCATCCATATCCAACGATTATGAATTTTCTTGCATGTAATTGGGTAAAATAAAAAAAAAAATATTAAATCCAGTTTAGAAGAATTTGAAGAAGTAGTTGATTTGGATTTCTAAAAAATAATTACATTAAGCGAGAGTTAATTTTGCAAATTTTTCTTGTAGATATTCTTTCAGAAATAAAACTCTAGTTAGTAAGACATATATTGCCCACAGAATTCAATGAAAACTGTAACTTGTATAAAGGTAAGAATAAAATTTTTTTTTAAATATTGGAATAAAATATCTGCAGTAGTTAAAGACAAAATTTTAGTAGTATTTATAATTTTTTTTTTAAATCGAAAAAACTAAATTATAAAATATAGTGCCTAAAAATGGTAAGAGCAACCTTACTGTTAAACAGTAAGTAATTTTTTTTTTTTTATATTTTTACAGAATTTTAATTAATTTTTCAAGTAGGCATTTTTTATAGCATAAAACATGTTTTAATCTTCATTATAGAAATTTGAATAGTGTAAAAAGTTCTTCTTTACTCTTTCAACTATCTAGTTGAAGACGCCCAGAAATTAAAGTGATTAAAAAGAAAATCTTTATTTCCGTTCTCTGAAAATTTAGTGAAATAATGTTATACAAACTCTTACTTACATCCTTACAATAATAAAGATAAAATTTTTAAAGATGTGAATATAAATCCCCCAATTTTATTCTTTAACAATCAGCTGTTCTCTATGATAGTGGTGCTTTTGTTGATTCTAAACTATAAGTAGTATTTATGTTATATGTTTCGATTGGTTATATTAATGTCAGCAGTTGCGTTTTGGAAATTAATTCTCATTAGGTATTAAGATTTTTTTTTTTTTAGTATATAGAGATTCTTTTTGATGTACCATTCCGTTGCTAAGGAGTGTTTTTTTGTTTACTTTTTATGTTTACTTGATTCGTTTTTTTATGTTTGTTCTTACTTGGTATGGATCAGCTACCTTCAGTGTATGTGACAGAGGAAGGCCCATCTGATATTGGAGGTTGTCACATAGCATCCAGAAAATGTGATCCGCTGCCGTCGTTGAATAGAGACCCGAGGAGGATTGCGCGTAGAAAATTATTAGAGACGACATAGCAAACAATCTATATGGAAATTCGAGTGACAACAAAAGTGTAACTATGGAATCCCAACTTTCTACTAGTCAGTGGAGGGCCACAACTATGCCGAGGAAACAAACGTGATTCATAGTATTAGCAATAGCGAATTACCTGTATCAAATAGATTAAGTGGCCTTCCATTAGAGGATACGGATATTGTGAACCGAACGGAACTAGTCAAATCTCCTCCTACTGTGCTTTACGGGATAAACGATGTGCTGAGGCTGTACGAACAGCTTGAAACGGTCGTGTGCAAGAGGGATTACAACATTCGACTGGTCGGTGGTAAACAACTAAGAATAATTTCTAGGGTCATCGAAGCTTACAAGAAAATCATAAATGTAGTTCATGAACATGTTTTAATATGTCATACCTTCATTATGAAGGATCAACGAGCCTTTCGTGTTGTGATTAGGAAGCTATACCACTCGTTCCAGTGGAGATGATAAAGAAAGAAAGCGAAGTCCACGGAACAACGGAGAAGGACGTAATAAATGCACGCCACCGGCTAACTAAGGAACCCCACATCACTTTCTTCGTGATGATGGAGCTGCAGGAGAATAAAAAGACCATTTGAGAATTGAACTACATTGCGAATTGCAGCGTGTTGTTCGAGACACCGCGGAAACCAATCAACTCTTGCAGTGCATAAGGTGTCAACAGTACGGGCACACCAAAAACATTTGTATGAGACCTTTCCGCTGAATAAAGTGTGAGGAAGGCCATCGGACAGCTGATTGCTCCAGAAAGAACAGAAGCACTCCTGCAACCTGCGCCTTGTGTCAATCCGACCACCGGGCAAACTTCAAGGCTGCAGAGTATACTAAGAGATGTCGGAAAGGAAACGTAAGCAAAAGGTAAATTGGAACTCCCAGCTTGATCCAAGTGTCGAAACCGCTGTCTGCAGGGCAATCGGCCCCGACCTCGATGAAAAAAATTTCCCTTCGTTGGAACGCGGGGCGCCTAGGACAATTGGCGCGAGGCCTGAGTCTCTCCACAAAACGTAGGTATTAGTACGTATTAGTGACGATAATATGGACAAGTTAGACACGCTTTCATCAAATATAGACTTCCCGGTTCAATAGATTGGGAGTCTTATTTACTCATTTATTCGCAAAAATCTGTTAATGACAAAATTTTTGTGGATCGTTACACGGAACATTCACGGCTTACTTTCTATGCGAGAAAAACTAGGATTTATGGGAATTGCCAATTCTCTAGATGTAATATTGATATCGGAAATGCACTTTACAAATCGGAATTTACAGACTTCAAGGTTTCTCTGTGTATGTAATGAATCACCCAGATGTCAGAGCCCATGGGGGAACCGCGATTCATATTAGGAATTCTCTGAGGCATAGCCAAATTCCGGGTTTCTGTGATAACCACATTCAGACAACAACGATTGAGGTTACAGACTGGTTGGGACACATCAGACTGTCCGCGGTGTAGTGTCCTCCACGGCTTATTGTAACTAAGGAGTTGTTTTCCGAATACATCGGAAAATTGTCTCACCTGAATGGAGACGGATGTACCTTATGGAAGGCTATAAAGGGACCACAACAATCACCAGAAATGCTCCCTCTCCTACAGAGACGTTCTGGATCGTGGGCGATGAATGACAGAGTAAAGGCAGATCTATTTGATTCACACTTAGAAGTAACGTTCCAACCCCACTGTGACGAGGGCCCTAATGATGTAGGTATTGATGACTTCCTAGAGAGTAACAATCAGCTTCCCGATTAGACCGATCTCTACAAGGGAGGTACTGAAATTAATCAACCAGGGAAGACAACTAAAGAAAGCTCCGGGCTTTGACTTAGTGACGCACAAATTCTTGTCATGCTACTCCTTAAAAGCATCACATACGTTATTGATCTGTTTAACTCTGTCTGCAGGCGTCTTGATCCCAGCAGATTGGAAGGTTTGCAGGTGGTAATTGTCTTGAAACCAATGAAGCCTGCACAGGCGGTTTCTTCTTGCAATATAAAAAAAAAAAAAATTAGCCTCTTAACGGTCTTATCAATATTGTTTGAGAAGCTGCTACTTCGCAGGCTTAGGACATTGTTGGAAAGTAAGGGGATAATTTCGGACCACCAGTTTCGGTTCAGGTGTGGCCATTCCGCCATCAAACAATCCCCTAGAATCGTTAGGATCATCGGTGTATGTCTGGATGAAAGGAAATTCTGCTCGGAGGCATTCATACACATCCAACACGCCTTTGATAAGGTTCAGATACCTGGCTTGCTCTACAAGTTGAAATTACACCTTCCTCAACCCTACCTCCTATTCTTACGGAATTATCTGGAGGGGCCCAGGTAAAATGTAATGAAGAGTTTTCGAGATTCATTGTAATTAGGTAGCGTGTCATTCAGGGATCTACACTGAGCCCTATGTTGTATTCCATATTCGCTGCGGACCTTCCAGGCTAGGATGATTGCATCGTCGCCATATTTGCCGATGGCACTGCTATCGTGACCGTTAACAAAGATCCTGGCCTAGCCTCACGGGAGCTAAAAATAGTATTAGACCGTAACTGCGCGTGGCAGAAAAAATGGAAGCGTAAAGATAATCAAGATAAATCGAAGTGTGTCACATTCGCCATGCGGAAGGGTGATTGTGTCAGTGTATACGAAGAAGATATTTTGATCCCACAAACTGAGACTGTCCGGTACCTAGGACTTCACCTGGATCGGCGTTTGACCTGGAAGTATCACGTGAGGATGAAGGAAAAACAACTAAACGCAAGGTATAAGAAACTACATTGGCTGCTACGGAGAAACTCTCGTTATTACTCATTGGATCCTCACGTTATCCAAGAAGATATTAATTTACAAGGCTATCCTGCAACCAATCTGGACGTAGGGTGTGTAAAGTTGTGGGGAACAGCCAGTACTAGTAGCATAGAAATTACAAATCGCTTCCAAAACAAGGTAACGATTGATGAAGCACCATGGTTCACGCGGAATGATGAACTTCACGATTATCTAGAGTTTCCTTCAGTTTGTGAGGATGCACGACAGCGCAGTGTAAAATACAAACAGAGACTTGAAAAACACGTCAGCCACTTTAAAATTAATTTACTGTATAACAGCAGAGATATCCGATGGTTGAAACGTCCCCATGTACTCGACTTAGGGGCTACTGCACGACAGTCTGAAATTTGACGTCAAATCTAGTAGTATGTTTTTATTTTAATTTGTTTTTGATTTTGTTTTTAATATTTATTATTAATAATGTTGGTTTCTGTGGACTATGAGGTGTTGAGAGTTCCTTAGGAACCACTTTAGCACGTGTTTTTTGTCAAGAGACTTACTTATGATGTAAAAAGTTAGTGCAATAATAAAAACAGATTCAATTCACCCACCACAGTGACACACTGGATAAGTGCGTATGAAACACATACTACTACACGGAAAACTTAACCTTAGATTTATTTTCAATTTTAAATTGAGCGTAACTCAGGAACGACGAGAAATTTATTAAATAGTATGGAGATTTTTGAGCCAATAAAAGTTTTACATAGGCCTATATCTATATATATATATATATAGGTCTATGTAATATATATATATATATATATATACACAAGGTAACCCAATGTTAAGGAAATGGTATTTTCTTATTTCTGAAACCTCAAAACGTAAAGAAAATCCATTTTTCACATTCCCCAATCTAATTACGCGACCGTAACTAATACCGTACTTTATTTCGAAGTCGGTAAAAAAAATAATAAATAAATAATCGAAAAATTATAAAAACATTACCTTTCTTGTTTAATAATTAATTTTTATTTTTAAATGATTTGTTTGAAGTTTTAGACCATTCGTTAAAGAGAAACTCTTTAAAAAATAAATGGTTGATTAAAAAGAATTAAAAGTCTAGCAATAATGTAAGCAATTTGCTTGAAATACCAAAGTTTAATTCTCTTTTGACTTAAAAAATTATTTTTAAATTATCATATAATTTGTTAAAAAGTTATTAATGATGAAAAAGTTTATAAAATTATAATTTTACTCTTATTAAATTATTAAAAACATATCGACATGAGGTATTAGTAAATGGAAAGTTGTGCACAAAAGAACTCTACTTTTGTAACTGCTTTTCATATCTTTGTAACAAAGAAATTACTGGTTATTATTTTATATTTATATTTCCAGGAACAATATCCTTCCACTTCAAACTAGACAATTCACCTTGAATAACTTTGTTTGTGATTCATCATTCGTTTTTTCCAAGATGATATTCAAGTTAAATCAAGCACTGTAAATATAAAATTGGTATCTGAGAATTCCTACGGAGATCTAATTGTTTAATAAAAATAATTTAAATTGTATTAAGTAGAATTTCCCAACTGAAATACGTCTTTTAATTATTATTATGCTTTATATATTTTTTTTTATAAACAAATTTCTGTATTTATATTTTCTAATTTATTTTTAAAGATCCAAAATAAAATTTAAATTTCAAGAAAGCAAATCTTGGACATTTATCTTGTTACAGGTGAACATCTTTTTTACAAAAAAAATATTGTAAAATTTCTTTAAAATTTTTATATACAGACGTATAATAAATTAAAGGCATTAATGACGCAACAAGATTAAACTAAACCATCGCTTTATTATGTAAAAAAAAAAATTATCAGAACATCATTAAATAACAAAACCTTTTTTTCTGTTTAGCATCCAAAACTACCGTCATGATTATTTCAGAGGATGAATGAAGCTATTATGTATGAGAATCAATGAAGTGTAGTCTTGTTCAGTCTCGAAACCTACCAATACATGAGGACATTGAGGATGCCAATTGTGGTCGCTTTCGATCTAGAAAGCCACCTATGAAACAGCAATTATAGAGGAAGGATTTAACCTAACTGAAGCCTGGCTTCAAGAATGGTTGTGGTCCATTCTTGAAGCCAGAATGTGGTCGAGAATGGAAGCAGCATAACAAAATCCCATGTATTACTAAAAAGCCACCGGGTTTTGACTTGCCACGTAAGACATGGTCAACGTTAAACAGAATACGAACTCAGCATGGTAGGTGCGCCTATTTCCGGTATAAATGTGATAAAACACCGACGCCCGTTTGAGAGTGTGGTGAAAATCAAACTGTTAAACACATCACAGAATTTCGCCCTAGAACAGCTTATGAAGAGACTCCTGAGGATTTCCTGATGCTGACTCCAGAATCAATAGCTTATATTAATTTGTTAGATATTTGTTTGTAATTTTTCCTGTAATTGGTATTGTGTCTTGGTTTCATACGCTAAATAAATATTATTATTAATATTATGTTACGCAAAGAAAATGGCTACTAATTTCTAGTTCTTAATTATAAATATCCCCATATTATGTTAAATATTCAATCCTAAAATTAATAAATAGTAGGACTACATGAGAATAATGATTATAAGTAATCAGAAAAGGTATTATTGAATTTATAAATGGGAAATTTTATATGGATGTACTGCAATTTAATACTTGAAACGTGTAGAAAAAGTATGGTGTACATTTTATTTCACATTTGAAACAATTTTCGTAAATTAAATTTAGTTTTGCAGATTACAGAAGTAGGGCATAAACTAAGATCCCGGTGAATTTTTCTTTTATTAAAATGGGAATTACTAAGCTATATAATAACAAAATACTAACAGTGTAATATACAGAACTAACATTAGAATCTTTATCATAAAAAAAAAACAATTTATAGGCACATGATAAACGAAAAATAAAATACGTAAAATCCAAACCTACCTTACAAAAATATATATATGATAAAATATCAGTTTGTCAGTATGGCGTGCTTTAAATAAACTGGATACATTTTAAATTTGTTTTCCTGGTATTGATTTTCTAATTCATAATTTGTACAAAACAAAACATATCTTCTCAGAAATTCAAAATAGAACTGGTTAAAATATTTTCTTTTTTTCAGTTTAGCCTCCGAATCCACCTTAAGGTATTATTACTTTCAGAGGATAAATGAAGATGATAACTATGGATGTAAATGAAGTTTAGTCTGAGGTTGAACACTCCTCAGACTTAAAATATATATGGTATTACTAAACTATTTCCGAATGTTTAAGAAAAATTAAAATCTCTCTTTTAATTTTAATAAATATAAAGCAAACTATACAAGCTATGTTGGAAAATGATTACTTAGGGTGCAGATTTTGCATTGATTCACCCAAGGATATCCTGAATAAATTCAAACAATTATAATTTAACCGAACTTAAAGATTATAAAAGTTTTAGGTTAACTAATCCAAATATAAGACATTCAATTTTTGTTTTTTAGGCAGATTATTATTTAAAAAATATTTTCTTAATACGTAAAGTTTAAAGTAAAGTAAAGTAATTAGTTTTCCTTTTTTTGTAAATTAGTAAATTAAATTTTTGGTGGTGGATGAAAAACTTCTAGTCAGTAGGAAGATATTTTGACGACCAATTTCTTAAATAATTGTCATATACAAATTTTTCCATTTCATTGTTTAAAAAAATTTACAACAACATTTTGATGATCTATTATTATTTCTTTTATTTTACAAAACTTCGATATGAGTACAGATATTTTTTTCACAATTTAAGTCATTATTTATAAAAGGAGATTATTATAAAATAAATAATTCATTTGTAACGCTCAGTGCATAAATAAAATTAACTAATAAAATGAACTAAACATCGAGAAAGATATAAAAAAAGTCATAAAATTATGAAACAAGAGATCCGCGCGTAATAAATAATTTAAAGGAAGAAATGGCTGAAGAACTAGTCAAACAGACGCATTCTCGTAAGATTTTTTTTATATTTTTTTTAGTTTAGTAAAAGAAGTGATTCACATTAGCTTTGTGAACATCAAATACTGAAGAAACGCGACTACTTCTCACGTTTCTTTTTAGTAGTGTTTGCAAGCCAATACTTTCTGCCTTAGCAATCCTGCAGACGTGACTTCCGTTCGCTTGCCTTTATTCACATAAAGTTAGTAAAATGTGTTTTAAATGACTTTACACTTTCTGAAATTTCCACTTCTTTAAGACTTCAAACCACGCTTACAAAACGATGTATAATCAAATGCAAATTTTATTCATATAGGTTACTCTTCATTACCATAAATTGTTTTTGAACTTTAAAATTCTTTGCCACCAATTATCCTAAAAAAAAATCCACACCTACAATCTTTAGGCGATTAATTCTAATTTTATATTTGGTCCTTACGCTTAGGTTGAATAAAAATCAATAAAAAAATCGAAGTGAATTAGAATAAATTACTTAAGAATCGTAATATAAGATTGTAACTCCATAAAAATGATACAGTTATAAAATTTTAAGAAAACAAAAATCCATATTTAATCATAATTTTATTAATAATAATAAAAAGTATCATAAATAAGTATAATGTATCAACATTTTTTAATATTTCTCTTTTCTAAACGTGATTTAAACTATTCATATAATTTAGTGATATTTAATATAACATTAAATATCATTATTATTGTTATTTGCCTTGTGTTTGCAACACAGGGAAAATAACGACAGGGATAAAAAAAAAAGGAAGAAATGAGTTCTGAGAAAGAGAAATAGAAATACCAAATAAACGAGACAACATAAACATAGAAGAGTAATAAAGGACACTCGACAGTGTGCGTTAACATAAATCAGATAATATAGGCAATATCATAGTCATCATCACTTCATTATCACATTATAAACCACATGGAATCACTTAGGTCTATTAAGTGAAGACTTTAAGCCTCCTGACATCCCTATCTTTGCCAAGAGATTAATGGCTAAGTGGTTCATGTGGTTATTTAAAGATAGTTCATACCTAGAACTGGATAGTTTTATCTCTTCCCAAACACGATGTAAACCCCAGTATTCATGGATTTCAATATATTTCGTAAATTATCGTACCTTCATGATACACCTCACCAAACTGTTCTGGAACCGTTGTGATATCTCGAACGATTTCAGGACTGCTGAATAAAATAACAGTTCATTAGATAATCATAACTGGGACTACGGGCCAGCAACCATTAACGCCATCAAGGTTGACCTACGGACAGTCTCCTTACCTCATGGCGAACTTGACTCATCTTCTTTTAGTTGATAATTATCAACCATTTCCCCAGCCACCTGTTGACTTGACCCAGTGGCGATGATGATGATGATAATTATAATGATAGTTATTTAAAAGTTATATTTTTATTAATAATAATTTATTCATTCATAAAAAAAGATAATATTAAGAATAATAAAAGTATTATTTTTATATTATTATTGTTCTATATTAGGTAATAATCATATACATTAATCATATTATGAGCAATTTATTACTATTCATCAGTTTATTATATTTATATATAAATAAATGAAATACAACCTTACCAACAATTCATAGTTTTTATTATAGTAAATTTATTACAACATTATTTATGTAGATAAAAAGTTAATATTTTATTTTGAACGATGGTTACCGATGTTATCTGTATGAATTTACCTATTAATTAAAATTTACTTTGCATAATAAATTTAATCAAAATTCTATCATCTTAACAACAATCAATGAGCACTTCATCAATTTGAACTGAATATTCACGGAACGTATTTCACTCACTTATGACATAACAAAGATATGTTCACTTCGCTTTCGAGTTCCGTTTTCTCTCCCTTCATTCCCATTATCTTGTACACTATAAGCCGTTTACTTCTCTCAAATTGGTTCAACTGCTTTACGTGAAGTGATCAGTACGTGATTACCGAATTAAAAAGAGTTTGAGTTTAGTTCGAGTATATAGAGAAATAAAAATCTTATTTTTAAAAGTATTAAACTAACGAAACTGAATTATCATGTGTTAAAAGTGAAGAAAACAATTATGCTTTACATAATTTAAAAAAATAATCTGTGATTTCTTGATACAAAAAACTGAGTGGAAAATATGTTGTAATAACTGATAATTCTTCAAGATTTACAACATTGGTATAAATCGTATTATTTGTAATTTATTGCGTTGTGAATTAGCATGTGTATTATGGTGTTGAATAAATTTTGAGTTAAAATACAAGAAACAAAATAGAAAATTGTGAAAAAAATTAAATTTTATAAAATGCAAAATAAAAAGAAGAGGTGTAACCAACGAACTAACTTATGAAAATTATGTATGTTATTAAAAACCAAAGAAAGATGAGTTTTACACTGCATGAATTTAAAGAAAAAATTTTCGACATTCTCACTCCATTTTAGTAGTGCCTGATAACTATAAAACACAAACATCAATAACAAATCTAAATAACATGATTTATCAACATTGCAGTGGTCCATGATGTCATTTCATAATTTTGAATTGATAAGCACTATATTTAATAAACGAGTTAAAAATATTATCCAACTTTTTTTTTTAAAGAAAGATTATTGTGGGTTTTTTAATATATTTTACTAACCAAAATACAAATATTGTAGAAAAAAAAATATTCTTGGCTGGTTGGAGAGAGCTCTTACGCTAACTAAACTTGTTTGTTTCATTTTGCCCATTAACTCTATAGCAAATATCTATTAAAAAATATCTAATAAAATTATCGTAGAGGTCTACTAGACATCGTAGCGAATGGCTTTTTGATTGATACTGACTTTCACTTTAAAGTTCAAAAAGTCAAATGTTATAAGTACTAAACCAAATGTTAATTAGTAAAACTTACAGCGGTAGAAATGATTTTATAAAATAAAATTATAACTTTAAAAATAAAATATTAATTTTTACGATAAATAATTAAAGGTAAAAAATGAAAGATTTAATGTTTTTTTTTTTTTTTTTTTTTTTTTTTTTTTTAATGAATAAACCTAACATAATCTATACATATTAGTAGTTTTTCTATCAGATTTTACATCAGATTTTAAAACTGGAAACTTTTATCTGTTTTTCAACATTAATATACTTTGTGAGGTTTATCTAAAATCAGTGTGGAATGTAAAAGAAATTAGATTAAAAAGAGTAGACAGAAGTGTGTAGCCTTCATCGCACATTTATCTGTATAAAGAAGAAACCCATTCATCAAGTTGAAAACGTTGCAGCGAGTTTAGAGGTAGTCACTTCATGTAAGAGATAAGAAGGAAGCAATAAAGAACAGTAAAGATTCCAAAGGGTGGAACTGGAAAAGACAAAGATTGTATTTACCTCGGCTCGCTGAATACATCCCAAGATGTTGCTTGGTAGTCCATTAGAAGATTCGTTGAGACGGATGGCTTCTATATTCAACAGCTTTGGAGCGGAGTCGACTCAAGTTACATGTTTTAAACATCTTCCCGATTACACCGACTTACGTATAAATTACACTCGAAGACCTCCTCTTGTTGCTTTTGCAATGAGAAGTAATCAACAGTTCCATAACTAACTAGACGACTGTAATCGTTGTTCACATTCTCTATAAATACGGATTTACTGTATATTATCATTCCGTAATATAAAAAAAATGCAAGGCGGTAATAAATTATTTTCTACAAACGTTACATTACTTTATATACGTACATTAATTTCAACAGATATCTTATAAAACTGAAACAGCAGAATTTCATGCAACAAACATACAAACAAAAAGGGGTTTTGAAATATTACTATTTTTCTACAAAATCTAATAACAAATATTATACAAGAAACCGGTATAAATTAAATGTTTCTATTGTAGTATTGTTACGATATATTTATTAACTTAAAAATTTTATTTACAAATGAAATGAATACTACACATTTAGTGATTTTTATAGTAATAATACTTTCAGGCAAGATTCTTCAGTGCTAGATTCTTGACTAAATTGCTGCAGAACGGAACTCGAGTTTAATTTTTTTAGTAAACAATTAAAAGATTTATCTTGTAAAACTTAAAAGAAATAGTATAATGTTAAAAAAATAAATACAAACTGCGGTATTTAGCGGCTACTCATTTTGAGCTGGCAAAACTACTAGTGTGGGTTGTGGGATGGTCGTTGACACCCGTTGATTGTATCCACATGACCTTTGATTAAGTGTTTAATTGGATGTAAGTTCATGCAACTATGCATACTGTACGTTATGCTAGTCGATCGTATCCGTTCTGCGCGTATTTCGTTGGATATTTGGTGATGTTCAATAACGTCGGGCTGCACCTTCAAGAAAAATGATCAGTCAATAGACGCCAATTGCACATAATAAAGTCGTATTTGTTAAAGAGTAATACGGTATTCTGAAAATAAAAACAGTATTTGAAGAGTTTTAATCAATCAGTGTTCATTCTCACATTATCAATACAAAATATTTATCGGACAGAATTTTCAACAAATTTTATACCACGATTAGCATTTTCACCCATACAATTGCAAATCGTCCAGGAATTATTTGCTACGTACAAAGCGTTGCGCATCCGTTATTACCAACATACGGTACAAATGTATTACGCTCATGATGTCCCCAGCAGACGCCTGATCATGAGTGGCGATGAAACATTCTCGCTTATCGGCACTATAAACAAATAATACCACCTATATTAGAGCTTACAAAGCCCCTCAATACCACACGCTGCCACTACAAAGCCCTAAGGTCGATATATGGTATACCATTGAGCTCAACGAATTATTGGAAACTATTTTTGCAAGGGAAATGGCGGTGTTTCCGTGAATTCCAAACGTTATAACTCCTTGTTAAAAACATTCTTCCTACCTGAGTTGCGACTTGGCAACTGGAACGTAATGAGACCGTCGTTTCTGAATGGGGATGCAACTGCCAAACGACTTTCAATGGACACCTTACTTGCTGCATTTCCAGGTGAATTTTCTCACAATTTGATATCATTAACTGGCCCTCCCATTCACTGGACCTTACTACAGTAAACTTTTGTACGAGTGTATTTGAAAGCTTAAAATTTTATTCACACCATATCTCTAAAATTTTAATAATGCGATTTGTTGGAATATTATTAATGTTACACGGGACACTTAAGTTGCACTAAGGCACGTGTACATGTGAGATGGGAGAAATGCAATGTCTTGATTGTCATAAAGGATATCTCTTAAAATATATTCAAAACATGATGCCTGTTTGGTGAATCGAAGAAACGTTTTTACTTAAACATATACAGTTTTGTTTAATATTCCGTACAATTAATCTGTTATCCTATATTTAAAAAGAGCAAGGTTAAATACTGCACCGTAAAAAAATGAATTTATTCTGTAACTAGTAGAGAAAGTAAATTTATTAAAGGAAAAAAATTGGCATTTTAGTAATATTTTAAAGAAATCTTAAAGTATTATCATTCGTTAGAGTAAGAGGAAAATTTGACTGAAATAGCTTTCATTGTGTGGATACCTTTATTTGTTCTAAAATTAAATCTATATTAATTTTTCTTTTTAAACAGTATATATATATATATATATATATATATATATATAAGTTATATTACTGAGAATAGATGATGCATTACAATCCATAAGCCACGTGTGTTACCTACTATTAGTTTCCAGAAAACCCCACCGTGGGAAAGAATGTAATGCAGCTGCAGCCTTTGTCTCTTAATTTTAATTGTAATAATAAATATACAGTACTACTTAAGCTTTCTCCATGTACGAATGTATTCTTTCATTGTAATCGTTCGTTAAATTATTAACGTCATCTTTTACATAATTACATTATTAGCATGTGCCCCGAATAATGAATAATTTAACAATTAATATTAATCAAGCAAATGCATATTATTTGTAAAATATTGATTGAAGTAAATAAATGTTCCTTTTTTTAAGACTACATCGTTGCGTTTAATCATGTATTATACACACGAGTTAGTGTATTTCATTACAAATTAATTAAAAAGAACTTAAACCCGTACTAGGAAATACCTCAAGGAAGAAAATAAATTTAAAAAAAAAATTGTACTAACGAATAAATGAATTTTAAGTAAAAGCGTTTTTCTCTTGCTGAAACAGATAAATTAGAACAGAAATATTGATACCAAACAGCTATTGATTAACTATTTAAAATGAATTATTTAAAATTAAAAAAAAATTAATATATCCTTGAGAATAGTATGTATTATAAAAAAAAATTGAAAACGCACGACTCGTCACTGTTGTAGGAATTTCTCGTCAGGCGGCTAAAGCAGCGTTCCGGGAAAGTACTACAACAGTGGGTTATATTTGATGCACGGCTTACACACACAACTTAATTAAAGATATTTGTGATATTTAAATATAATATTTTTTCGTTTATTTGATTCAATGATTCTATCTAAAGCACGCGCGCATACCGTATTCTATTCGCGGGGGTGTAGCGATACTAGCGGAGACGATCGGAACTAACTAAACTAATGTAATTTCACATCTGATATAGAACAAAGTTTGCTTGTACGGTCTGGAGACTGGTGCAGGCACGAGGTTTAACACGCCAGGTACCAAATCAACCGGGTGATCAAATTCGAAACCCAGAAAATGGAGTTACTTTTTTACACATTAAATAATATTCATTTATTTAATTATACATCTCACCGTTGACGTCACAACATAGCAGACGTCAATATCATTTTTTGGGGTGGGGTGCTAGTTTGGAAAAATTATTTTTTTTGAAAATATTGTTATTTTTCAATTATTAAAAAATATGCCTAAGAAAAATTTAACCTTAATTAGGAGAAATCTCGAGAAATCTTTGTGTATGATCTTTTTCTACAGCCTCACCCCTTTGACTGTTTAGATTTAAAGGCCAACATCAAAAACACACACACACACACACATGTACATACGAATATTAACATCCGGAAAGTTTCCATCTGGTTTTTTTTGTTGTTTTTTGGGTCCGTTAGGTTTCAAAACGTCAAGATCCGGTTAAAACCGCATATTCCAAAATTCAATCGATTACAGTAATTTCCCTTCTAGATGTATAGCTCTGCCGTAGCGCTAGACGAGAAAGTAAAATTATTCAGGAATACACAGAAAGTTTTTTCTGTGTATGTATTTTGTTCAACAAAATGATAAAGATACAGGTTAAATTTTTTTGTGAATTGTTTTTTATATAACTTACAAATAAAAAGTAATTTTTTGAGGTTTTTCCTCAATAAATTTTATTGTTAATAAAACAAAAAATATAATACCTGAATCTTCCAATGCTAAAGGGATTAAATATGCTTATGGTATTCGTTGACATTCTTAGCATTACTTGAAAGTATATAGGATTCCTTGTTTTAAAATATTTTTTCAACTTTACAGGAATTTTTTCGGAATTAAGGAATATACAATTTTATGATCATAAAATTTACGTTAAAATCATCTTTAAGTAGAAGATTTCTATCTGTTTTTCATTATTTGAAAAAAAAAAGTTCAGCAATATTCTTTCCGTGAAAATGTAATTTCATTTTTTGACAATGTTTTCAAGAAGTTCTACGATTTTGCGGTCATGTAGCTTTTAAAGTTAATATTATAGTTTTTAAAAAAAAGTTTCAGGAATTGTGATTCGTATAACATAAAAGTAACAAAAATTTTTGCTTTGTAATTTCCTGTTTGTCTCACAAATAAATCAATCACAAGATAATAAATTCTGTAGAATAACTCTATCATGTGTAATTTTTTTGTAAATTATAAAATATTGATTTCCCTAAGTATTAAAGCAAACAGATAACATAAAACAATATATCAAACGTTCAGTGAAAGCTTTGCTTTACCTCAGATTTCCCACCAACCAACCCTTTGAGAAGCAGAACGATCTCACACGTGCCGTATTACTTATATTTCAAAGAGGCTGCACTCACTTCCTTTTGTGGTGAATTTATTGGCGCCCGTTAGCGCTTAGCAGGGTTTAAACTGAAAGAGAGACGTTAATGAGATTGAACAAAGGATGAATTTCAGGGTGGTTTACCACTTAATTTTAACTTACCGGAGTGCGATTAAGTTAATTAAGAAAATCTGATAATCGTACAGTAATCATAACTGTTTTAAAAGTAGATAGCGATTTATAAGTTATGTTGCAAAAATACAATAGTCTGTAAATATTTATTTTAAACTTAATTACTAAAGAATTTAATTTTTGATTAAATTTGTTAAATAAAACAATAAGAATGATTTTGTCTGATTTTACTAAACAAACATATATTATTTTTATTTACTCATCTAAGCATCAATTATATATTAATTACTCCTGTTGTAATGTAATGAGGAAGATTATGTTTTTTGTGAAATATACATATATATGTATACAAAGTTAAATTTCAAACTCAACGACTTATGTTTTTAAAAAAAACGAACTTTATTTTTATACAATTAATACCATTACAATCAATTTGCATTTAACTTTTTATAATTAATTGTTAACCATTTAAGACTGATTTAAATAGTTTTACATCATTTGCGTACATGCTTATGAAGAGTTAAATTGGACGTTGGTATGCATCGAACGAGTCTACTATGAGAACTTTACATCATGAAAGTCTATGTAGAACTCTTAATAGGCTCGTTAATACAGGACGATGAAGATCGTCCTGTATTGTGTTAACAAGCCTTTTATAACGACTGAGTAATTATTCTTTACACTTGACAACGGATGCAGCTGCATTGCATTCCGGTGGATTTCTTAATATTCATTGATATGAAGTACATGTAGCTGCATCGCGGAATTCAATGCTTCGGGATTTTATTGTAACATAACTTATATATATTTATGTATTATATATATATATATATATATATATATATATATATATAAATATGAACATAAATGTAATTTACTTAAGTTTATTTTCCTCTAGTTTGAATAGAAATTAATATAATAAAAAGACATATTTTACTTAAAAATATTACCTTTATTAATTTCTTGGGTACAATACAAACTTATAAATTAAATACACAAAGTTTCAGTTAGAATTCTCTAAGATTCCTCAGGTGATCGGGTGGAGACTAAGCTTATGATGATCGGGTGGGGACCCCCTTACAGTACCGTTGGGGGGAAAGTAAGACCTAGTCGGCGGTAGTGTATTCTTTCGGGGGTTTCCAATTACAGCCAAGGCATATAGACCGATTCCCGGTGGGGGATCCTTTGGGATCCCCTTATTAGAGGTATGGCGCCTAAACGACCGAGTCCCCGCCTATCTGGCGAGAACTTTGTTCCCGACGAGGTAGTTAGAGGTTATGGCACCCCTTGGAGCCGAGTTTATGTTTAGCTGCGGATCCGGCTCCTGGGGGCGGAAAAAAGCTTTCTCAGGTGACACATACATCATGCAAAATTCTCTTAATCTTTTTTTTAAATTAAAAAATTATTATAAATATGAAAACGCCATTAGAAGTGTTGAAATGAAGAAGAAGAAAAATAAAATACGGAATAATATATACAAGGCAATACGAAGATATAAAAGTAATATTAAGGCATGTAATAATAAACTCAAAAAGAGATATACTACATCGTAGTAAATATGGAATCGGACAAAATATTCTCATAAACGCATCAAAAAACAAAAAAATCACAGCGTAAAACGATAATATTATTATCATTATATTATCATAATACTTAATTATGATAAAAGTAATAAAACAGCTATTATGTACAGTAAAGATTATTCAAACAAAATAGAAAATATAGTTAGAGAATTTTGTATGATATTTATTGTCAACTGTAGAAGTTTAGAGAGTTCTAAGTGAAACTTTGAGTATTTAATTTATAAATTTGTATATTTTACTGGTTAACCCAAGAAATTAATAAAGGTAATATTTTAAAGTAAAATATGTCTTTTTATTTTATATATATATATAGATAAATATATTTCAGTCATACAAAATGAAACATCAGTTATTATTTTAAAAATACTTAACTTCTATGTAATTGTTCCCGTTTATATTAATATTATTCAAAACTCAATGTTTATACCTTTTGGTTTTTGTAATTTTAAATTATTTTAATCTATTATTTTATCTGCAAATGAATAAAACCAACAAACAATAGATGACTATATTGAAACATTAACACTCCATTATCGTAAGTTTTGTTTTGTAGTTATTTATGTTGAAATAACTGTAGTTTCTTAATTGGAATATCCTTTTTTTTCTTTTTTTTTAACTACCGGGTCCGCAGTTAGGCATTTTTCCGCAAAGGACGAGATGAATGTTTTGTAGCGTGTGTGAAAAATGCCATACCTGACGGGGATTCGAACCCAGGACCTCCGGGTGAAAGGCCGAGACGCTACCACTCGCTCCACGGAGACCGGCTGGAATATACGAGTACTTCCTAAATAGAACTATTATATTGCTTATTAGTCTTTGTAAAAAGAGTCAAAAATGATACCGGCTAAAAACACATAATACGAAATTACGAAGATGAACAAAGTATATTAAAGGCTAGGACTGTATGTTTCTTTCCATTATATCAGTAGATAATATACGAAAAGACTACTGATCAAATTTGTACGAATAATGACCTTAATAAAACGAGAAATATGAAATCATTTTTCTTATATTTAGAAAAAAAAAATAACTTCCTTTATATCAATCTGTGACAATTATAATTATTTTTCTAATTTCTAATAAAACTTCAGCGCTTTTAATAATATATTTCAGTATGCTACTTTTAACAGTTGCGCATTTTTAGACGCAGAAAATCTATGATGAAAATCTATAATTTTATTTTGATAACTCGAATTGAATAGAGTAAAATAGATTTCTATCAGTTTATCGGATTCCACCACTTGTTAATTGATAAAGTTCTTCATGTTATTTAAAATAGATAATATATTATTAAAACGGTTCTCACTCATTCTTACCGAATAAAGGATTATTATAAAAAATATTAAGTATTATACTGAAAAATCAGCTAATCAGATGATGATAATGTTAGAACTCGGTTAATGTTTCAGAGAGTTATGATTTCTCCAGTAAGACTGTAAGTGCAAGAATGTTTCTTTCTACTCTTCATTTATTACTTCCTGATTATATTTGATTTTTTTCCGTTATAATATTATTGCTTTCATCTCCCTCTTTAGGTGTATTGCTACATGTCGACTGTTTGACATCCGAAGATATGAATCACTACTAATCGTTTTATGTAACAAAATTTACTTTTAGATTAAAAACATTTTTGGTAATGTTCATAGAAAATTTATGGTTTTTATTTCAATTCATTGTTTTCTTAATGTTTATATAAAGTCAATGAAAAACACTACTGAAATTTACCAAGTATAATCCGTAATCCGTTTTTATTTTTCTACCAAAATACTGATAAATTTTGAACTTAAAAAATATTTTTATTTATTTTTTGTTAGAAAGGAAGAATGAATTAGTATTACAATAAATGTAAAAACCTTTCACTTTAGATCAAAAGTATATTACGGTGTGATGTATGTATGAAATTATTCAATTGTTATTTAGTATATAAATGAATATATTTTGATAAAGAAAACTCAAAACGGTGCTACATTTTCGGGAATTAGGTAAATACTATTTACTATTAGGAGATTGAATGACGTTGGATATATATGTTATATATTCGTTTTATAAAACGGAAATGAAAAAAATAGGAACTATAATTTTTATTTTATAATTTTTAAAAATTGTTTGAAAATAGTTTCTACATACGGTAATAAATAATGTGATTGAATATTATATGTCGTTAAAAATATATTTAGGGTTTATACATTAGCAGAATAAAGGGGAAACAATTGAATTTTATTGTAAAATCAAAGAAATTATTTCTTTATTTAATTTTAATTAGTTTTTTGATGGTTTAATTAATTAAAAAGTAATTGAAAGTTACTAAAAAGTAAATTATACCAAGATTTAATATAAATTTAAAATAAATATTAATTAAACTATTATTTCAAAGTACGTAAAATAAAATATTTGATCAAAATTGGTACTGAAAAAAAATTAATAGGAAAAAGACCATACCTTTTTTTAAACTGGTTACTTGGTAACACAATAAACAGTTTGGCGGTCATATTCTTTTTTTTAAATTAATAACGACAAATATAGTGTCAAACATTTCATCTCGATCATTGAATGAAAAAGAATAATTTCAACCTGCATTTGAGACTAACGTAAGATGTGTCTTGTTTTTAGTTTTTTTTTTTTTTTTAGGGATAGTAGTACACCGATAGGAACATCAAATGTGCCATTCACATCGGTGCCATCCTGACTGAGGTAAGAACAAAGTTGATGAATACCTTTTTTGAAGTTTTGAAGATTACCTTCGGTAAAGCCCATAATAGCTATGAATGGAGGGGGTGGCATAGCGACCACAATTGTCACATCGTGATATCATCCCCTACGGGGTCAGAATACACCGACTCGAAAAATGATATTTGAAAATAATTAAGAATATGTTGTTTTTTATTCGTGAAAACCTTATAGCAATATTTTACTACAGGATTTTCAATTAACAATTATATCGTTTTATTTATTTTCATAGAAATTATCCTTTTACCCTTTCAAGAGATAAATTATTAAACATCATCATTCATAAATGACAGATTATCACGAAACGGTCGACTCCGGAGTGTAAGTTTTTAGAATATTTCTTGATTATCCTAGGGTGAAATTTATTTTAATTAAATTTACATTCGTATGTGGAAAATACGCTTATCAAAAAATACAAATATTTATCGAAATGGAATAATTAGTAATTTTCTCGTAGATTATTAATGTATGCATTTGTATTTACTGCCTTGCTGAAGCACTTATCCCGTAAGTAAGTACACAGAAGAGCAGTAGTAGAAAGATCAAATAACAGTATGAGTAGACGAGAAAGTTAACCGGTATTTTCAAGTTTATGAGAGAGTGAATTAAAACAAAATAAAGTTCTCTTATTTTTTTTTTAATTTAAAAATAAGTTGAAAGCAGTGTTATATAAAAACTTTCAACAGTATTTGGATTAATACTTTTTTTTATACTTTCTTATTTTTAGGAATTAAGAAATTACTTAAGAATTGCTACTTTGAGGGCTGTATAGTGTTACAAAGTAAAATGCAAAAAGCTGAATGTTCCATTATAAGCAAGAAGTTGAATAAATCTCCTTAATATTCTAGCCTTTAGGTTTAAACTTTTACATTTTAATTTCTTTTTTTGTAGGTGAAAATCAATTGTTTTAATTTTGTTGTGAAAAATCGTTTAATTTTTATTTTGATTTTTTGTAGTTTTTTATATTTACATCATTTTACTCTGTTGGCGAATATAGCTAGAATAGTTATATTAAAGGGAATAATAGGGTGATAATATCAAAAATGGTATGTGGGGTTTTTGCAAATTTTAATTTTATAGTATAACTTGCGCTCTAGACAAAATATACATAAATATATGTTTGAATTTATGTATGTGCGTTGGAATTTACATATTTGTATCACACTGTTTTGGTCTTTTATTTCAGGATTGTCCGAATCCTGAAATATAAAACCAAATTTGGCTCAAATATTTCTAAATATGGGGTTATTGATTTTATTCTTTGATCTTATTCATTTTTTTAAAATTGGTTTTGGGGGTGAGAATATAGCGAGAAAAACTAATTTTGATTTTCTTCAAAGGCACTGTAGAAATAAATTTACTTTGGAATACTTTTAACATACATAAAATAATTTTTTTTTTTTTCAACAATCCGTTCTCCTCTTATAAATGAAATATACGGTTTTTTTGTTTTTTCTACTTTTGCTATATCTCCCGTCAGTTTGAATGTTTTCAAAAAGTTTTTTTGATATTAAATGCGTCACATATACGACTACAAAACAAATGTCTCAATTTTCCAAAATTATAAACCACGGGCCGCAAACACACAAAAGTCTTTTTGGAAATTTTTAGTTCTTGTTTAATTCTTCATTTGAGGGAGTTAAATTTAGAAAAAATATTACTTAAACAATTTTGATAAGCTTAACTTATATGTGGATATTATTAAAAAAACTTCTTTTTTTTTTAAATTATTCCCCACCTCAAACAATATAATATTCTATTTTTTTGGTTATCTTTTTTCTCTGTTCTAACTCTTTTAATTTTTATTATGAAACTTCTTTTCTTTCTTACTTTAAGGGCGATTAGAATTTAACGGAAAGGAACGCAAGAATGGTGGGAGTTTCAATATTTCTCCCTATAGATCGCAGAGCCAGGAGAATGTCCCTTGCTGCTGTATCTTTTTATTATCGAGCGGATTTCATGGGTTATTTAGTAGCGGTTATAAATTTTAAGTTTTATTTATGGACGAATTTGGTAATTTGCGTTCCTATCCGTTTGGACCACCGTGAAATTTATTTACTGGATCTGATCGTGGGAGAATTAGCTTTTGAACATAGTACTCCCGGCGTGATTCCCCTTCAGTCCATCCGCTGAAGTCCTTTCGGTACCAGCACCTAATGGGCTACAAGGAATACCTATGGGCCGACCGGGGCCCTAGATATTTGGAGGGAGCAATGCGCTCTCTTCTGCGGAGGGAGTCGCATATGCTGACTGAATCAAATTGTGGTCTCTTCGTGGAACGGTGTGGGGTGTTGTCTAGGCTTCATTTTAACAAAATTTAATTATCAAAACGGTCACTTTCGCAACCGGAATTTTCGCGCGGTTTCCATTTATAGTTTACGCGATATAGAGGCTCCTAAGCCTGGTTTGTCACTTTTTTTACTCGTACCGCCACTTCACGGCGATTCGTTTAATACGGCATGAGGCGGTTTTCTTATACCCTGTAGAGTAGAGTCCTCTCGTCAGATGTCCCGGAGATGGCCTGTTCGGACACGGCCACTCTCACGAACAGTCTGCGTGGCTGTGCCACCACCACATCCGATACGGTGTGTAATTCCGCATCATAACAATGAGTGACGTTTCTGACGAACCACGGTGCTCCAGATACCTTCCGCAACGCTATGTTTTGGACGGCTTCTAATTTCTTTTGAAGCGAGGGGTTCAACAAAACTCCCCATGCCGGGTAAGCATATTTTAGAATCGGCAGGACGTATAGCTGAAAAATGAGCAGTTTAGTAGCCAGTGGATGTGGGCTGGCACTGTTCAGTACTGGGAATAGTGAGGCCCTGACCGTTGTTGCCCTTTGGGTCACATACTTAATAGGTTCTCCTAAGGTAAGCCGTTTATCCAGAACTACTTCCAGGTACTTGACTGTTTTATAATTTAAGTAATTTTGGCTTCAAATCACACGCCTCTTCAAAATAAGAATAAATCTTTTTAATTACTATCGTAAAAATTATTCTTTATTTGTTCGTAATTTTTCACCAATTCTTTTTTTCTTAATAATCAACTTTATAAAAAAAAATTACTAAATTTTGCGCAAAGGGTAAGGGAGTCCCTAAAAACAATTTTTTATATTTGATATTTGGATCTTTTGATGGTTAAATTTTATTTTGGCGGTCATTATAATGTTAAAATTTGTATAAATTCGGAAATTGTTTTGTACTTAAATTTAAACTTTATTCTAAAAATAGAAATAAGACTTTCAATAACAGAGCTGCGAAGACAATCCAGCGAAGCAGGATAGGCGTAGTCGGGAAAATCACGCAATACTTAACCAGATTTTTGAAATGTGATATACTAAATCTAATTTTTACATAAAAATTTACATTAATTCACAGTGTATTTTAATGTTTATTTTTTTTATTTATATTTATTTTTCCATTGAATGGATTTAACGACTTATTCAGTATTTGACTTTATGAGAAAAATTTCTTATTAATGATATTTTTTTACAGCAGTTAATCTGGGGTCTGTATATTTTTTATAGAATCGTGATCGTACATTTCATCTTACATAAATCTCTGAAAAAATAAAAAATTGTTAAATAGTATTCCGGAACACTAAAGATTTGGATACTTATAATATTCAATAAATTAATGGTTTAGGCATGCTTAAAAATCTTTGTTAAATTAAAAACTTTCTTAATGAAACAATTAGACTACTCAGTGACGTCATCCGAATAATAAAATAAAGTTTTAATTTTCTCGCTACCGTTTCGAAGTTAAGTTTTCCCGTTTCAGAATTTTATAGCACGTAATATCGTATTAAACAGTAAACGTAAATTATACTGTAATGAGAAAAACATGAAAATCATGCAGAATAATGAGACTGAATTTAATAAAACAAATTAAAAACAAACTTTCAGTAAAACTACAACTGTATAACGAGTTCAAAACAAATACTGAGCCGAGAAAAAGTCATTTTTAAAGCACTTTTACTTTTTTACATCTAATGACATTATTGCGGATAAAGTAAAAAGTATAACCGATATTATGCAATTATACCAAAACAGCACATTGAATTGAGTACAACACTGGTTTTCTAAATTACTTGTATTTAAATTAATTGACATATTCACAATAATCATTTAATATTTAAAATAGATATAACATTATTGAAATATTACTAAAGATTAGCTCCTGTGATTGAATTTATTTATTTTCTCACTCGCAGGTTACTCGTCGCGGCCTCGCCCGACGTATCCTCACTCGCAATGCTTTTTTAATAGGGAACTTATTTTTCTATAAATAAAAAATATTTAATCAACAATATTATATTTAGATTTTCATTAAATCCTGATAAAACGGTAACTAAAAATTTTTATGAAAAATACTGAAGGAATATACGATATACAATAAATTATTGTCCAAAATTAAATTAAAAAAACATTAAAAACTTAATATTACGAACTTCACAAAATTTTACCTTTCCATTTTTCCCTTTTTCCTTTTTTCTCTTCTTCTCTTTTTTCCTTTTCACCTTATTCTCTTCTTCTCTTCCCCCTTTTCCCGATTTCCTCTCTTCTTCATATTTCCCTTTTTTCATTTTTTGGAGAAATATTACTTTTCCGAAACTATAGTAATTCAATATAACTATAGTATTGCTATATTTGAGTGTATGTACATATTAAATGTACACAATTGAATAATTGATAAAACATTAAAAAACCGAATATTACGAAATTCACAAAATTTAACCTTTAACTTTATCCCTTTTCACCATTTTCGCTTTCCCCTTTCCACCTTTCTCAATTTCCATATTTCCCTTTCCCCTTATCCAGTCCCTTCATCATTTCTCTCGTTTCCCTGTTGCCGTTATCTTATTTCTCCTTCTTCCATTTTCCTTATTTCCTTTTCCCTTTCCCAAATTTACCCATTTTCAATATTTCCTTTTTCTTTTTCCTTTTCTTTCTTTTCCCCGCGCCTAAATCGGTTCAGTATTTTTTTTAGTCTATAGCGGACACACATACGAACATTGCCTATTATATTAATAGAAGAAGAGCGCCTGTTTGTATATATGTTTGTTTCTAAAATAGACCTTCACGACTCTCTCCCGCTAAAGCACTCTGTTGTCAATTAATTTACAGATTATTTTATTTAATTTCTAAACGTACATTACTTTAAATTATATTTTATATTTGTATTTTTATTTACTTATTATTATTTATTAATTTTATTAATAAAAGAGGGAAATTATTAGTTAATATTAGCAATAAAGAACGTGCTTACATGAACAAAATACTGCTCATAAAAAAAATCATATGACTTATGTTCTCTTTATAAACGATCGGTAAGAAGAAGCAACACCAACAAATAAGAGCCAGAAGAAAGAACATGCTTATATGATGATGCCCGTCAAAAAACCATGAGATTTTTTCTCAAATTTTCATGAATAATAAATAACAGCATTAATAATAAATTTAAATTAAATTAAAAAATTAAATTATTAATAACTTTTACTACCGTAATCCATTCATTCAATATCGATTGATTTTAAAACACAAATATTTTTGACATAAAGAAATCGATACTGAAAATACTATTGATTATACATTTTAACCCCTTAAAATCAAAATTTCCCAAAATCCTTTCTTAGTACACGCCTGCTTAAAGATACGAAGGTACCCTGAATATTTTAAGTCTCTATAATAGTTTTGGCTGTACGTTGATTATGAGTCAGTCCATCAGGACATTCTCTTTTGTATAAAGAGATTAACAACGGTTAAATCTTAATAACTGTTATAGTTTTCTTTTTTTTTACGGCCCGGAAGGACCAATTAGTCATTTATGTTTAGTCTTTCTTATCTTCCAATACTCTTACATTTTCCTGGAAGAATCCCTTTTCCGTTCCTCTGTCCAAACCGTCCCCGTTTTCTTTTTAGGCTTTTCTGCAAATTTAACACTGGGCAAGTTGTTATAATTTCCAGATACTGTTCTGAGATCTTGCAGTGCCTATTTCCCTATTGCTGTGTGCTACCTTTCCTTCTTTGTTCTTAAGCATTATCGTTGGTTCCTGGTAACGTTGCAATCGTCTTTTGAAGTTTTCTTTTTATTAATTAAAATTTTATTATTTTTTTTTTTTACTTTACAATTTTATTTTTGTTATTTTACAAATATGGTAAGAAATAGATTTAATAGATTATGTAAAAGACCATCTGGCGAGATGACGTAATGTTTGTAACGCTTTTGTTTTTAATTTTTATATTACAAGTTTAAAAAAAATATTTAGGAAGTAATATTTAACATAAAATTAATTACAGCAAATTTTAGTTAACAATAGGTATAGAGTCTAAATATTTTATAGATCTATTTTTTGTTAATTTTAATTATATTGCATAACAATAGACAAATTAAACTTTGATTCAGTTCTTTCCATACCTAAGTCCAAATAACTGTAGATAAATTCTTTTTTATTTAACCTCAATTACAATTATATTTGTTAAACTTTTATTAAAAAATAATTGTAAGTAAAGAGTTCTTTTAATTTAACAGTTTCATAACTGGTCGACAAAAGAGCTGATTACCAATGAGCCAATAAACTTTATACTGAATTTATTCTAATCATTTTAAGCTCCCTTTTACAGTTTAGTCTCCGCAACCACCGTAACTTATTGCTTCAGAAGATGATATGTGTGAACACAAATTATGTGTACCCTTGTTCACATCAGATTGACCACCCCTGAGGTGTGTGGTTAACTGAATCTTAACCGCCGAAGAACACCGGTATCCGCGATGAAGTATTCAAATCCATTGAATAATACATCAGTTCAAATCCTAACTAGGATTTGATCCTTACTAGATTTTGAAATATTTACTAGGATTTGAAACTCTCGACTTCGAATCAGCTGATTTGCGATGACGAGTTAGCCAGTATACCAACCCGCTGGGCTAATCATTTTAACCTACAAAAAACCAGCACTACCTATAAAAGACAATTTTCCAGTGAGGTATCTAAAGGTGGATTAGTCAATTTTATGTATGAGAACATTTTTTCTGTAACAAAATTAGCTTACACGTCATATTTTTCTTACTGGTGTTTCGTTAATCTATAAATAAGTCTAGACAACCATATTTGTTAAAACAAATTTCATTTATAACTATGGGACTTAGGATATTTTGTAGTATAGCATTATTACTATTAAAATATCTATTTACGTTTTATTAATTATATTTACTTACGTACTATTAGAGATTATCAGTACGATTCTAACAATGAACAGTTAACGTTTAAGTTTAATGGATTGTGATACCTTGACTACTTAGGAACAGTTATCTACTTAGAGATGAATAAAAAGAGAATCGTTTGCGACAGCAGGTATAGCCACTTGAATACAAATGTTATTGAAACACGAGTAAATTACCTGTCTACCTTCAGTTCCTCTTTGTACTATCGAGTTGCTAATTTAACAGTTCACAATTAATTTCAATTTAAGTCATTGAAGGAGGTGCAATTATCTCCGTCCATTTGCAATAAAGGTAGTTTACATTAAACTACCTTATTATATTTGTATTTTTAAATGAGTATTTACATCTTTGAGTTAAGTTTAATTGGAAGTAATTTAAATCAGAAGAATAACGAAAAACGTTTTTACTATTCGATTAAAAGGAGTAATCCTATTATTTTGCATACTAGAATAAAAACAGTTTTTAGTGTGGTGTTTCAGTCAAGATTCAGATAAAAAAGAAATAGAATAAATAAATTCTACGAGAGGTTATCTCTAAAGTAAAGACCGATCCATTGTAACAAAATTTATTCTGAAAAATTATATAAATATTTTTTATTTCTCTTAAACTGCATACCTTAAACTATATAATCGCCATATGAATTAAGATATTTATGAGGTTCAATATACCCTCGTCGTATTCTTCTACCTCCAATCCATTTAGCCACTGATTATGAGCATTTTTAAGTTCATCATCACGAATTGTTTTTCACTCAAAAATTCTTTCAATTTCCCAAACAAATGGTGATCAGAAGGAGCTCAGTCCGGACTATATGGTGGGTGATCGTAAATTTCCCATCTAAATGTTCCCAGTAAATCACTTGTCGGACCCGCAACATGTGGACATGCATTATCGTGCAGCAGGACAACGCCGACGGTCAGCCACCCGCGTCGCCGATTTTGAATGGTTCTCCGTAACTTACACAGAATTTAAGTTTCTGCATTTATAGTCATTCTACGTAGCATTAAATCAATTAGTTGTATGCAAAACCGATTCTGAAAGACTGTAGCCATCAGTTTGCTTCCAAATGATTGGTTGGTTTGGTTAATGATTGAGGATGACGCCATTCACTTGACTGCCGTTTCCTCTCTGACGTGTAATATAAAATCCATGTTTCATCGCCAGTAACAATCAAATTAAGGAATTCATCACTTTGTTCTATATAGCGCATCAAAAATTCGAAGCAGATCACATTCGGATTTTTTTGTGACGTTCCGTTAAGACGCGTGGCACCCAAAGTGCACAAACCTTTCTGAAGCCTAAATAGTCATGAACAATGCGACCGATAACAGCTCTTGAAACATCAGGAAAAAGAAGGTCCAGGAAGGTCGGAAATTGTTGAGCGACGATCTTTTTTGATTTCATAATCGACGCGTTTCAACAACTCCTCTGTGATTATCAAGGGCCTCCACGAACGTTCTTCATCACACACATTAATTCTGTTATTTCTAAACTTTTCACACCGTTTTCGGATTTCTTCCATTCATTACATTTTCACCGTACACAGCAACCAACTGACTATGATTTCAGCCGGCTTCACGTTTTGATGGTTTAAAAACCGTATGACCACGTATTTCATAGTCGGCGGCAACATCGATATTCCTATTCATTTTATAACGTAATAACTCACACGTAATCAAAAATACTTCAACGCGACAACTTTCAGATAGCCATGCAGTGTGTACATTACTAGCGTAGTAATGCACGACACAGGTTTGTCAACCTTAAGTAGAGAAAATCCCCAGCGGTCTTTACTTTAGAGATATCCCTCGTATTTCCTATATGAATGTAATTACTGGAACTAGTATTAAATTAATCAAGGAATCGGAAGGAAAAAAAAACTAACTTTGGTTTTTATTATGTTTCCGTTTTAGTATAAAAACATATTTAAAAAATTACGCTTATTTTCCTTTTTATTTCACTATTTTGCGCGTTGAGAATTTTTCTTATTTCTGAAATCGTTAAAAAAATTTATTCTTGTAAAATTTATATTTAATTTGGGTTAACCTATGTTGAAACCTAATAATAGATTTCACATTTTGGTATAGATTTAAACAAAATTAAAGAGAGTGTCACCACATTTCGTCTTGTTACAAAGCGTATTTGCGTGCCAGCGTGCGCAATCTTGTATTATATAATTTACCTTACGGGTAATAAATAACATATTAAATTCCTTGCAAGAGTTTTGCAAACAAGTAAAATTAGTATTGAGATACCATTAAATTATAACAGCTAACAATTGCCTTTACCTGTGTTCGTCGACAACAAACTGAAAGAAACAACAAATACATTTTCATGTAAATTAAATATTTTGTTTTTTATTCTTGAAAACTCTTTGAAAAAACTTTGTAAAAATATTATTTTTGGTATATATTTTCTTTTTAAAGTTTACATCCTTACTTGGCTCAATTACAACTATTTTTTGACATTAGTTGTTGTAGAAAACAACTTTCAGTGTTTCCTCACCGTTATTAATTAATGTAAAATTTTAAATAAATAACAAAATTGACGTTACTTTTTAAAATTCTGGCGGCAATAATTAATTTAATATACTTTAAAACTTTATTCCAGCCTATATTTATAGAGTATTAGTTGCTCCGTTCGGTGCTAATTCGATAAATGGACGAATTTTACGAAAACAGTGAAAAATGTTTGGAAAATATAGGTAAACATGTATACAAAGTTTATTCGGGTAAATCATGACCAAATGTATCATCTCCAACTGTTTGAAGAAGTGCTTGATGATAGGTTAGAATAAAATCATTGAATCTCCAACTCGAATTTGAACTTAATATTTAGGATAATATTTTTAAAGCAAACCTGGTAAATCTTACTTCTCTTTGTGGAGACAAGTAATTGCAAGTAAAGATTGACTAAAGAAGTTGTAAAGTAGTGGTTGAAGGATTAGCGGCAAAATAATATTTAGAAAATTGCTGGATCACTGAATCACATGCATTTATAGTGGTGATGTTTATGTTTAAAGTACACTAACTTATGTAGAACATAATAATTATACTTTTGAATGGCTTAATTAATGGAGCTAAGAGAATGAAATTACTAAATATGAAAGTTTATGTTTTTGTTAAGCAATATTAATGAAATTATTCTATAAATATTAAATTATTATAATTAAATTTAAACGTTACTTGTATTAATTAAAATTAATTTTACCAAAATTTAATTTCACAAAGTGATTATTTATAACCATAACAGCTATAACTTTATTCATTCACATCCTACGTAAATAAAACAGGTGATCATTCTGTACAAAACACCTTGAAATAAAAGCTAGTTTTAAACGTATAATATTCATTCTTCTACTCTAAAAGTTAAATAAGATATGTATTTTTTACCTTTTAAAAGTTTTTAATAATCTAATCAAACATAAAATAATTTTATTTCTATTCTGAATTAGGGGAGAAATCACAAGCTTCATACAAAGTAGAATTTACATTTTTTTCTTTTTTATTACATTTAAAGCAAAGATCATTTGCTACAAAAGAGAGTTTGGAAAATGAAATCTACTCAATATAAATTTTCCAGATTCCAGCAGGAAATCAAATAATCAGGCAGATTTATACCCATTTTTTTGTACAATAGAATTTGTAATAGAAAAATAATATTTATGATATAATTTTTAAATTACTATATAAATATATATGTATATTTCCGTGTCCGAAATCTGTAAGAGCACAATTTTCACACGTAACATATTTTCACATTTCATTTCTTCTTGTAGGTTAGCATCAGAAAGGGAATCTGACCGTATTAAACTAATAATAATAATAATAATATATTATTAACAATAATAGTTCAACAAATTCTGCCAAGTACACCTGTGGAAAGCATAGAAAAGTTGTTAAAAAACTAATATAACTGGTTTCACCATGAAATTTTATAAATTAGTAAATCAGCCTACAGGCGTTAACATTGGTTTACAATATTTATTACATATTTCATAACAATTTTTTTTTTTTTTTTAAATACGAGGAAATGAATCTGCTGTTCTTAAGTGATTTTTTTAAGATAAAAATTATAAAAATTAGTTAGAAATATACAGTAACCTGAGGTAAAATATTCTGAGAATTTCATCTTCAATGAAGAATTGAAGAATGAGACACTTTTAATGTAGGATTTGATGGTGTAGGTCGCTGAAGATTCTTCGCGGCTGTGCACAATCTGTACTCATGTCCCTTCAAATGGGAAAGATTCTCAATATAATCTTTAAACGTTTCATCCCTAATAGTCTTTAGCAGTATTTTTAATCTTTGTGAAGCCCTGTTGTAGTTTTTTAAGTTCTCAGGCCTCCTGCAAAAATACCACCTCCACCTAAGTCGCCTTTTTGTAGTAATTAGATCCACCCCCTCTCTTGGTTGGTCTGTTCCACCCCTTCCCCAGATCTTTCTGCAGGTGTAGATCACAAGGCTACTTTCTGCGTGAACAAGGATAAAAAATATGTTGCATAATCGATGTCATCAAAACATATCAATACAAGTACTCTTCAATCCACGTTCAGTATGAGTCCCAGTCCCAATGTTATTATGAAGGATAGACAACTTCTTTATTATCACCGACGTACTTAATTTGAAGAGAACAGGCGAGTGATCGGATGCTGAGTTGTAACGATTCTTTATCAAGATCGATAGAGACGATATAGAGGTTTAGCAAGTCGGCTTCTTCATGGGATTTGATGTACAGTATTAGGCTGCAACCCAGAGATAATGAGGTACAGTTTGACAATACAGCTCTAAAACTTTCTTCATCAAGTCCCTCGAATGCCATGAGGGTGCTTTGAATTCCAGTCGCCGTGTGATAAATCTGGGACGTAGGGTTGCAAAATAATTCGAAAATAATACATCCGTGATCCCACGACGGAGAGGAAAGTAGAACGCAGACAATCTAATAGACTCCATCCGGTTGAGGATTTCACCCAAAGTCGATTTAATTTGATTTGTGCTGAATTCAGGGAGTTGGCGATGTCTTAATGATATTTTAATAAACACTGCATAACCTCTATGTGTCCTAAAATCCGAATGATTTGTCGCATATGAAGACTATCCTCGAAGCCAAAGATAGTTTCAATCACTGAAGTGTGTGTCCAGGATAAGGACGACATATTAAGATTCGATTACAACCAGAGCTTCTAACTCCTCTCCGATTAGCCAGGCCATTGATATCCCAAGTAAAAGTTTTAAGAAATGTTACCAAAAGTAGATTTTGGTGATCACGTGGGTGAGTAAATCTCTTAGGTTCCCTACTCTTTGAACCAGAAATTATTCGTTGGAGTACAGGTTCTCCAGTTTACCCACAGAATCCTCACAGTGCCCAACCACCGAAGCTTATGATAGGGGGAGATTTTTGGAATCGGTATCAAGAATCTTGATCGTTCTTTGTCCTAGTGTAGGGAAATCGGCAGTACTAAGGTCAAAGCAAACTGATTGTCAGTTGCTTCAGTTGACTCGACTGAACACTGTTCTGAGAAGCACGATACACTCTTTGTTTTATTTCCTTTCTAGCATTTTCTTATATACTCTGCAACCCTTCTTCTTCTTGTTTTCCTGTTTAGTTTCCGGCAATTACATTCAGATATTACTTCAGAGGATGAATGAAGATGATATGTATGAGTGTAAATGACGTGTAGTCTTGTACAGTCTTAGTTCGACCATTCCTGAGATGTGTGGTTAATTGAAACCCAACCACCAAAGATCACCGGTATCCACGATCTAGTATTCAAATCCGTATAAAAAATAACTGACTTTACTAGGAATTGAGCGCTGGAACTCTCGACTTCCAAATCAGCTATTTGGGAAGACGTGTTCACCACAAGACCAACCCGGTGGGTTATACTCTGCAATTCTGTATTTCACCAAGTGTTCCTGTTGACAGATTTCACGTACAGCGGGAGTATTAATGCCCTTACTTTGGTATCCAGGGTCCTGTTGCTCCCCACACACTTGATACTAAGGAACTCGTATTGTTGGCAACCGATGAATTGTACCAGACCGGCAGAGTTTCTCAACATTTCAAGGGTAACACTGCAGTTAGCGATGTATTTTAAGATAAAAATATCTATTATCCTCTAGAGGTTCGAGGTTCACAAAATAATGTTAATATTGGATTCCTCTGTTGCTGTTTGACGGATATTCTCTATGCTCTATATTCTATGGTCATGTCCTTCAATTGCCTCCTTTATCATGTCCACTGGGACTGAGTGGTGTAAATTCTTATTGCACCCTATAATCAGCCTTACTCACTACCGTTTCTAGTAGTATATATAGTCGATTGGACAATTTTCAGGGGGGGGTGGGTCTGATAGTATTCTTCTGGGTAACATTAACGTTTGTAGCCTTCATTAGAAGATTTTCAAATCTCTACGACAAAGATAAGTTATCACAGGCATTGTTCATAGTATGTGGCACCCTAGATATACGAGGTACAGGTACAGTCTGCCACGGAAAAAACTCGATTGAGTGTCCATAACAATACCCTCATTATCATTCATCGGCTAAATTGGCTTCTCTAATCAGGTTCTCGAGACATTTTCTGAAGTCCCTGTTTGAGGACGCCTGAGATCCAAGTTTTCGAGAGGTTTGTAAATATTTCCCGCACGACGATGTCTCACCATCATCATTCGTATCAGCTGATAACTGATTTATGTTTGTATTCCACTATGGCCTGTTTAACTAGGTTAACACCTAGTTAAACAATTAAACAAAAATACTTAAATGATTTTAATAAAAATACCGCACCTAATATTTTTCCTCGTTCCAATTCTAGTATGAGGCCGAGAATAATCCGGAGCACAACCTTTTATTTCAAATTTTATCAAGAAATAAACAGCATTGAATATAAATAAACTTTGAAAATTATGATGTTATTTGAATTTCTTCTATAGTCTATCTAATTTCGTTTGTAATTCCCAAAGCTACTTCTACGTAATTAATAATTAAAATCCCCTTACCGACAATTGTTATATATATACGTTCAAGCCCTTTCACAATAAAATTCCACCATCAGGAAATTAAAAATGTATGTTATAAACTTAATAAAACTAAAGTTCTTCGTCATGTAAAATTTTTTATGTAACGTAATATAATATAACAGTGGTCGTCAAACATTTAAAATTATGTCGACTTAACGTCCTGTCGTTATGAATATCTCCACCTTTATGTGGAGACATGTATTATGTTGATAACGGTAGAGACATTCATAATGACAGTACATTAAGTCGACATATATTTAAACATTTGACGACCACTGTTATATTACGTTATTTTACATAAACAAATTACATGACGATAAAGTTTTACTTTTATTAAGATTATAACATACATTTTTTAAGTTCTGATGATGGAATTTTATTCTGCAAGCGCTTGAACGTATATATAAATCAATTGTTTGTAAGTGGATTTTTTAATTATTAATTATATAATCATACCATGGGGCCATTTTTGATAAAACTTTTACTTCTTCTTTCTTAAAACTTTGATTATTTAAGAAACTATTGTACAGTTTTAGTATATTTCTAAATCTCAATAAGTGAATCTTAATTTATAAAAAAATATGTAAATGTATATGTCATTATTATAAATTAATATTTGAAAAATCGTATAAACAATGAAACCTAAATAATTGTACAATCATGAATAATTAATTAAAAATATAATTTAAATAAACAAATCTAACCTGTAAACAATTTGTTTCTTTTTTAATATAACTGAAACCGTAAGGTAAAATGCATTAGTTGATCAACTAATTGTGAAGAAAGATTCGTACACAAGTTTTTTAACTGATTTTGTGAATTATTAATCTCATAAAATAATTTAAATTTTATTTTACCAAATTTATTATGAAATTTAAAATAAAATAAAAAAATTTGTGAAATTAATATTACCGAAATTTTTACCAACACTTTACCAAAAATTAGTAGATACTTATTTAAGCAAGCAAAGTATAAGCATTAAATTAAACTATTAATTATCAATCTATTTATGCCCATAAATAACTTATTTTTTATTAATTCTGTTTATTTTACAACGTAGTATTTTAAAAATATAAAGTTGATATCATGAGAAGAACATTGTTTTACATAAGCGAATTTTATGATAGTCACAAATTTTTACAAAAAATCATGATTTATTAAATGGTATTTTATTCAAGAGTAAATAAAGTACATGTAAATATTTAATTAAAAAAGTCTTTCAAAAATCAGAAAAAGTTAAATTTAAATTAAATTCTATAATTACTTAGCTGTTTATTTAACAAAAAAAAACTGTTTTTATAAATAAGCAGTGGCTAAAATTAGGGGTGCTGCTCCAGAAAATTTTTTCTGGTCCTTTTCAAGTCAACGGTTAGAGTTTTCTGTAAAAGAAAAGAACCGAAAAAAATCAAATAGAATAGCTAGAAGCAAGATACAAATTTAATTCTACACTTTATCACATTCATAAATATGGTACACGGTTTTTAAGCACATTGTCCTTAAAAACCGTATTCGGTTTAACGAATAAATAATAAAATGATGAGATAATATTATAGTATTAGATAACAACTTATCAAATTTCCACTTAAAAACACTGTAGTGCAACGATGCTTAATTTAAATTTCTATATATCCAGAAGCAATATATAATTAGTTTTTACAAATTACCTTCTTTTTCACCCTTCCAGCGTTTTGGACAGATTTGGCAATCAAAGAGCCCTTGCTTACAGCCATTTTCTGATCACTACTGCAAAAATAACTAAACAGCATCCATATTCCTTCCATTGACTAAACTAGAGAAGGGAACGAACAAGAAACGTTCTATACACACGCGGAGTAAACAAAAAACTATCTTCTACCAGCATACCACTGTCGGAACTGCAGGAGCGACAGTGCTCTCTCTCCCTAGCAGCCTACCGTGCAGCTTCCTATGTGCGCATGCGCACGAAGCCAAACACCACGCCACTGGATCTGTGAAGTGCACAGTTCCATACAAAGATTTGTATGTATCCTTTTCATAAACTGGGGGGTGGCTACTGACATTAAGCTTAAGGATTAAGCTTTTAAGAATTAAAGCAAAAAGACTCACTGTATTAAATGTTATCGATAATATCAAGTGGAAGTATAGGGTACAGCAATTCCACAGTGCCCATACGCAAACTGCCGCTGTAAAAAACAGCAAATACTTTTTGCTGTTTTTATTTTTAAGTAATCGAATTAACTCATAATATATTCTATTAAAAGTAAAATTCTTGTAGGATTAATAACTGTATGATAAATGATCATGAATTACTAAGGTGAATACAAATGTTCTATTCAGTATTATAAAGAGGTTTTCGCTAAAAATATAAAATGTAGATTATTATGGAGTATTTTTTGTCAGAATAATCTTTAATTGTGATACTAGGCTATAATACTCGATGGCGTATGTGATTTTGAGACAGATAGTCCTTAATCAACTACGGAATAATTCTGTGTCATTTATGATATAATAGTAAACTGTCAAACACTAATGATTGATATAACAATAATGCAACGTACACATGACAGATTCATATATTGAATGACAGATATTCAGATAACTAACTATAAGTGACTTTCCTTTAATCGATTATGTTTATTTTACAATTTATTTTTTATGGAATTAAATGCTAAAGTCATGAGATGAATTTTATTAGGTGAAAATATCAGTTTAATATACTTAATTCAAACTTAGGAAAACCCATATCTACAACATTCTCAACGGTTTTTCATAGCTTATTCTCTAAGGGTTACTAATCGTTGTTATTAATAATTGACAATAACTCCTATGTATATTGAGATATTTATTGATGTATGTTTATAAATGAAATTTATTTTAAACGTAAATCTATAGCGGAAACTTGAATTAAAGTACTGACTATTATTGATTCGGGAATTGTAGTAATATATTTAGGTTAATAAAAACAGGAAAATCAACTTGCTGACTCTTGAGAAAATATTTAATGATGGGCTAGATGAGATGCATAAATTATCAATTTATTTACAATAAAAGAATTAATTAAAAAACTATAAGGAAAATCATAGATTAACTAAATCTGTTTCTCTTCCGCAAATATTTACCTTTTATGATGAGGAGGAGTTGTGCATTTTTATTTATTGTTTAATTGCACGAATAGTTAATTATTACAACTGTTAGCAAATATAATTAATTATATACTAAATGTACATCTAAAATTAATTAATTGCATTTTTTATTCCATATACCAAAAAAACTCTAAAGCAGCATGAGTATTTCAAATTATACTTTTTTTACCACTAAATAGAATTTTTTATTTTTATAGCAAATCACCATTCATTTATGAATTTATCATCTATATAAATGTAGTTCATTTGAGAAAAACTATCGAAAATCACAGGTATTTTCATTTTAAAATCCATCCTCCATCTGATTTGTAATTGTTTAACGGTATAATTATAGACTTTCATACAATCTTTGAAATATTAAAAGATGGTTGCTAAATCATGTAATTATAAAAAGATGAAGTTACTTTATAAAATCTGAAAGCATTACCTACGTTTTTTCATAACTAGGTTAATTATAATTTTTGTGGCATTTATTTCCAGTAATAGATACTTGAAGAACACTGGGCAGTGAAAAATAAGGAAAAGCAGAAAACTTAATAACAAGAAGCATAAACTTTTTTCAATTTGGCTCAAGCAAATAAAAAGATGATAATAGAATTTTATTAAAGAAATTAAGTATGAAAATTAATACCCAAATCGTATTTCTTATGTGCAAGTTGTTTTACTACAGAATATGAGAAAACAGCAAGTAAAATTCTTATATGTGATATTTGCAAGTATGAAAAGTTTATTTCGTATTATGTAAATATTTTGATTATGATAATGATATTTTGTGTATTATAAATATTTTTTTTAAATTTTAATGAAAAGGAATTTAATAAATATCTCTTTCGGCACGTCGGAAGGCGGAGGTAGATTTCACCGGTGCTAAGTAGGGGAGAAATAAGATTTGGACCTTAAATTTAAGAAAACCTTCAAATTTACTCAATACAACAATGGTTTCACGTAAAATAATTTTCACATATTTAGGATACGAAATGGCCAATCTACTTACAATTCCATCAATATTTTGGTCATTTCTTGACGTAAGGGTTGGTGATATCAAAAATTGTTTCAGATAAATTTTTAGGTAATATTTAAAGGATTAACCACCACTTTAAACCGATTCGATACTGTATTTATTAAGGAATATATGGTGTTTTTGTCTTCGAAACCCCATTTTTTCTCCTTCTTGGGCCAATGATTGGTGATATCAAAAAAATTGACTTACGTAAGTTTTAGGCACTTATCCAAGGAACAGTACGAACTTTATAATAATTTGATATTTTACTTAATAAAAAAATTATATGATATTTTGCTTTTTAGAAAAAAAAACCTGTTTTCACCCCCCATAATCCGACTTTGCCCATTAACGAACTCGAATGAGAGTTTGGTTCGTTATATTTCATGCATCAATTTGAAAATTATTGGCGCATAATTACGGTAGCTGGAGCTTTCTTATGAAATCTACTTAAAACAACGAGTGGAAGAATTTTGTTAATCTTACCTTAATATTAATAGAGAAGTAAATTTTATAGGTAAAATTAATTTCGTTATTTATTCATTAAAAACTAGAATGCAAATAAAGTCGTTGTCGTTATAAATTTCTGTATTTATTACATAATTAAGGAAACGATTAAAAAAAATACTTTTCCCTCACACTATTCACTTTTTATGAAATGATAAAACTAATCGACAAAGTTTGTTTTATTTATACATCTAAATACATCAGTACAATATAGTTCTGGAACTTATGTAATAACTTAGAGCTCTTTTTATACTTCTTATTTGTGAATTGTTAATGCAACCTTATTTAACAAATTATTAAAGTTAAAAATACTTTTAAAAAGTTTCAGTTTCATATTGTATTATTTATAATAGAAGATAATTTGTATGTGAATCGACAATTTGGAGTTAAATATGTTAATTGGGTTAGATTTTGTATAGATTGAAGTCGCGTGCTGTTGATTAATGCGCGTGTGTCGAGTCCGTGCTTTAATGGCCAGATTAGCAACTGGAGATTTATGTGACACATAAATGCTGGGAGACGAATGGGTTCTCGTTCGTTGAGCACCTGATCAGAGCAAAGCTTTATTACACACAAGCCAATCACACAGAATAGGAAACCGTTCAAATGCACATTATTTGAACAATGTGTATCAGCAACCTCTTGAAACTAATTAAACATTGTAAATTATTGTTTTGTAAAATATTGATCAAACTAATTAAATACATGCTAATGATTACCGGCAATATTCATTTTACAAAAAATTGAAAAATTTCACAACGCAAATATTTCTAAATCTGTTTAAGAAAAAATGTGAAAGATATAATGCAGTTTAATAAGATATGAAAACAATATGCAAGATAATAAATAAATTTTCCTATATTATATGAATTAGTAATATCGTAATATAACTCTTTACTGTTTTTTTACTTACCGGGTACTTGAAGCAAAATCGTTTTACGTGTTTCTTTCATAAGATTTTTTTTTTTTTAATAAAGATGTTTTTAATAAATTACAAGAATTTATTTATTTCTGTTCCATAACTAGTATATTTACAATCGATTCCACCATCAGTAAACCGTATGATAATAAGAACATGATAGAGGGTTGTTAAGGAACTCCCGTAATAAGGAAATCCATAACAAAATTTATTAGTAAACTATGTTCTTAAAGTTGATTATTGAAAGAATATCAGGTTTCACGTAAAAGTTCATAAAAGCAAATAATAACTAATATAGTTATAAAAAGTGAATAAATAAAACAAACAAATAATCAAGGGAGAGCAGAAACAATCAAACAAATAATCAGAGCAAGTCGATAAATAAATAATGTAGAAATTGACAAGAAGAAAACAATTGTAGCTAAACAAAAAAAATAAACAAGTAATAAAAATAACATCAATCGATTTGCGATAGTAACTACAAAATGTCATTCAGTAGCCGCTAAATCAAGCCTATGGAAACATTTCAACGTTCGGACGTCCCTGCTGTTACAAACAGATTGATCGCTAAGTGGTTGACATAATTTTCTAAACATTTTATTAATAACTAAAGAACCTACTTACAAACAATCCTTTTATATACGTTCAAGCGCTTTCGGAATGACATCCCATCATCAGGAACTTAAAAATTTATGTTATACTCTTAATAAAACTAAAACTTCTTCGTCATGTAAATTTATTTATTTAACGTAATATAATATAATGTTAGTAAACGGGTTCTTTAATTATTAATTATATAATCATACCAACGGGCCTTGTTTGAAAAAAATTATTTCTGAACATTGTTGGTATTTAACACTGTACTGTCTCACGACCTCATGAACCGTCCAGAGCTTTGGATTTCATAAATTACATCGTTCCGTATGAACCACGGCATCTCCTACATTGTCCACGTTATGTTTTGGAAGCGTTGTGTGATATCTACATTACTGTTACTTGCTGTCCATAACTTCACGCCGTAAATTCAGATTTGTAGAAGGATAGGTTTGTAAATCAGAACTTTATTTGACAATATGAGGCATGAATTTCTCCGCAACAGCCAGTGCAGTTCCCTATCTATACTTCTAGGTCAGTTGTTTTCTTTTCATCCTCACGTGATACCTCCAGGTCAAACGCCGAATCAGATGCAGTTCTACATATCTCACACTGTCTGTTTGTGGGATCAAGACACCGTAAACACTGGAACAGTCACCCCTTCTTATGACAAATATGAACTGCTTTGATTTATCCTAATTAATTTTAGTCCTTCATTTTTTCAATATACTTTTCTGCCATGCGCAGACAACATTCAACGCCATTTTCAGCTTCCGCGAAACAAGTTCAGGGTCTTCGTTAACGACAAGGATAGAACAGTCATCGGCAAATGTGACGACAGGGCAAACTTCCGTGTTTGGAAGCGCTGTGAATATTGAATACACAGCACATGAATAAGCCAGAGCATAGCTGAGGGTCACCCGATCTAATGTCAATGAATTTCAACTATTCAATGAATTTCAACACTACATCTTACCTGAGAGATACGTATCTCAAGAAAATTTCGTAGACATACTAGTAAGGTTGAGGAAAATTTAATTTTAATTTATAGAGGTCAACAGGTAAAGTTCTGTGGGTATCTAATAATGCCGTCTAGTAGAATTTTCTTTCTTCCATACATCCAGTGATGACGATGACGAATCTATGAGATTGTTCGATGGTGTAATGGCCGTATTGAACCAAAATTACTTCTTTGCATCCAAAACCGGCCTAAGCATGCGAATTAACAGCTTTTCAAATAATTTAAATATGATCACTTAGATGCTAAAGTGATTGTAAGAAGAAACTTGATGTTCAGGCTTCGTGGTTTCAAGATCATTAGCACCTGAGATATATTCCATTTCGCTGGGAAGTAAGACGTTCGCAGTTCAGCGCAAAGAAGAATCTTAATCTACGTGTTACCTTTGAGGGGTAGCACAACAAGAATTTTGTGCGTCACTAAATCACAACCCGGGGCTTCCTTTAGTCGCTTTTCAAGGTTGATTAACTGCAGTGACTCCCTACTCGGAAAGATTAATAACATTGGTTCTATTTTAGTATTGTAGTCATTAGTACTCTCTTCATCGTGTAGTTGAAAGGTTTTTCCTACGTGTGAAGGAAATCACAATCACCCATGATTTAATACGTCTCTCTAGTGCAGGAAGCGTCGTTACAGATCGTCGTAGACTTATTGTGGCCTTTCCTACGATGCATCCTGAATAGGTAAGGACCTATTCAGGTAAGAAAGTTTTCCAATTTAATCGTTTCATGTCTCGTCTCCGATATTTTTCGACAACCTTCCCAACCACCTCTCAGCTCTATTAAGTAGAGTTCTACCTTCAGATCTCCTGAACTGCCGCCAATTTCATCTAAGAGGCCATTTTGAGTGTATTAGATCTATCACCTCTCTCGGTTAGGTATTGTCTCTGATCGAATTTACCTTCCCGCATGACCGTTGAAAAGTATTTCGAGTAGTTAATATCTTTAGGAGTATCGAGTGGACATGGGTTAATCAGTTTTCCTCGATCTAGTCCTGATAACAAACCCAATCCGTTCGTTTCGTAAGTAGGATTAAAAATAACAAAAATTTTAATAGCACATGACAAAATGTTGAAAGTTATTTTTTACATGATATTTAAAACATCAACATTTAATTATTTCCTTAAATTTTCATTACTTTCTTTATGTTATAATTTTTTTAAATCCAGAAGAAAAATATTTTCATAAAAACGTAAAGGTCTGTAACAGTTATCAATAAATCATAATATTAACTTTTATATTATAACATACACATATTATATATATATACTTAGAATGAATATATAGTATTTTTCGCTATCCCGTCAATTAAAATTTTATGTATAATAGAAGAAATTATTAATCCATAATATACATATTCTAAGTTCTCTTAGTGTCTAAAATTAAATAGAGTATAATTTAGATAACTCCATTTTTGGTAATTTTCCAAGAGTATGAAATAAAGAAATAGTATATCATACTTAAGATATAACCGAATTATTATTAATGATAGAGGGCTTTATTTGGATATACGATTCAATTTAAATTTCATGTTATTAATAGATTTTGCATGTTCAGCCGGGATTACATTCATAATCACACAATGCTCATAATGTAAAATGTTTACTACTGTAAACTTTCTAAATATAAACTTCCTAATATGATTATATTTCATAAACATTTTTATTATAAATATCACTCATCATACCTATTTTTTTTCATAATAAACATATATTAACGTTTGAATTATGAAATTTTGTAATTAAAAAATTGACTTTTAAAAGAACTCAGATTTCCTATTTATATTGTTTGGACAGTAGAAACAGCCATAAAAAAATGAAAATGAAATGAATGAAAGCGGTTTAGATGTTTTGAAATGAGAGCAGGAATATTGGCAGTTTCGGTGAAATAGTGTCATATAATTTAATACTGTAGTGACTTCTTCCAAAGTTGTAAAGGAAATTATTTCTGGAGAAAATCCTCTAATTCGATTTTATTATTTTTTTATCTTATATCTTCTTTTTAGAGAAAAGAAAATATAAATCGTTGATTACATTTACTTGATCATAAAAATATTTTCTAATTATAAAAAAAATTAGGGAAGTGTTCAACAAACATTAAATGTTAATGGATTTTAATGTTACTTTTTATAAAAAGCTGTTTTTTGTGTACTCTTATTTGAATGAAATTATTTTGAAAGTACTTAAACATTTATTCACAAAATTAATGATCAGTGAGAACAATTCACTGGTTTTCCTAACTATTAATCCCTTTAAATACGCAATAAATAAATAATTTTTACAAAAATTAATGTAGTTATACAAAGGAGGGTAGTAAGATCAATAAATTAGCATAATTCCACACAATTTAAATACCAAATTTTAAAATAGGTATTATTTATCTTCGTAAATTTAAATATACTAAAAACCATTATCGAACTTTGCAATAAGGGATGAAAAATCTTTATTTCTCACGTACATAGAGTGAACTGTACAAAATATACCGGTTAAATAGAAATGTACAATGAATTAAATAACAGTGGTGGATAATCAGAAAGTATTAAACAAATGGAATCAGAGCTGCTAGAATTTTTTTTATTGTAACGATATAGCGACTTTACAATTTGTTCATAGAACCGTAAGTAAAAAACATGTATTTGTATCAATACTGAGTTGCCACAAACCCAGCGGCTTGTGACTTAATAATGGAATAGATGAGCACTCCGTACGGCCAGACCATAAAGTCACCTAATTGAAGCGATAAGGCAAACCAAGAATATTATTCCTCAGCAATCTTGAAAATCACTGATCATATTATCAAACAAATTGACCGCCAAAAAATTCAGGTGCCGATCCAAACGATTTTGATATTGTAGGCTGACCAAAGAGATTTCCTGCCGAATGGTTCGCAACTTAAGATAACTACATATAAGGCTATTACTTATGTACCGGGCTACGTAGAGCATTTTCCATAGTTTTTTTGTTTGGAACCGTTCAAGTACATCAATACTGAAGTTGAATGCTGTACCCCTCAATTCAAGCTTGTAAGTCCAAACAGGCTGCAAAACGGATTTGTAAATCAATAATTTACTTTCTGCTGAAATTCGAGATATATGTCCTACCAGCCAGTACATGTTTTTAAACTCTATTCTATATGCTTGTGGTTCCTTTGTGGAACTGGTTGTAAACAAACGAATCGTAATGCAATAAAAACGTTTTACTATAGTAATCCAACTTATAAATAAATGAAATTAAGATATGTATGAAGTACAATGTGATAAATTAACTTAAATTCTGATTTTTTAATATTAAAATTGAAAAATTTCACATAAACGCATTTAATAATAATAATAATAATAATAATAATAATAATAATAATAATAATAATAATAATAATAATAGTAATATATCATTGAAACCGAACCTGTTTTGACCAAAGTTTTGGTTACAAATTTACTCGCTACTATCTTTTTTCTGACTACTACTAATTGTATCCAAACATGAATATCGGTAACAAATATATACGAGTAATAGAAGAAAAAAATTATCATCAACCGTTCAAGCAACATACTTATTACAAATCCAAGCCTCAGTTACAATAATACTTAAAATGGGTCTAACAATCAATTAATTCTCTCTTTTTCATTTTATCCTCGGAACCACCGTAATTTATTACTCTAGAGGATGATATGGATAAATGTAAATGGAGTGTAGTCTTGTACAGTCTCATGCCAACCGTTCCTGAGGTATGTGGTTAATTGAAACCCAACGACCAAAGAACACCAGTATCGACGATTTAGTATTCAAATTAGTATAAAAGCCTTTAGTAGGATTTGAATCTTAGAATTCTCGACGTCGAAAGCAGCTGATTTTCAATGACGAGTTTAACCACTAGACCAACCCGGTGGGTTGTCCCACCATCAGTTATAATTTTTTTTTTTTGACCTCCAAAACCACGATACACCGTAAGGTATTGCTTCAAAGGATGAGATGAATGACAATTTTTGCAGCATGTAAAAATTCCACGCCTCACCAGGATTCGAACCCGGAACCTCCGGATGAAAAGCTGAGACGCTACCACTCGCGTCACGGAGGCCGGAAACATTAATTACGTGGCAGTATTATTTCTCACTTTACAAATCATTAAATTGATGTGTATAATCTGCGCTTACTAGATAAATTTCATTCATCCTATCAACATTTTCAATAAGAATACCTTATGAAAGTATTACAATACAATTTTATAATTAAACAGCATTGTAGTATGTTAATCATAATTAGATAAAATTGATGTTGTGCTACGGTAATATAATATATTTTAGTATCTGCTAGCTATTATTTATTTGGTTTGGTTTGGCATAGAGTTTGTGTATAAACATTTTAAGAATTGTTAAATAATAAATAAAATTTTAATTTATTTTAAAAACCTATTAAATTCTTAAATTATTTCAATTTGATTCACTAAAAACTATTTCATTACGTTTAGTAAAAAATGAACGAAAAATGTGGTTTGTATGGAAGCAATTTTTGTACATCAATTTAATAACACAATAAGGAGATTCAACAGTTTTATTTATTGTTACATAGATTCACTGTATCTCTTAAATTTGTTCTTCCATTTCAATTTATTTTTTATTTTATCGTTTATTTCTTTTATTTTGGGATTTTATGAATTATTCATTCATAATTACTCACCAGTAGATGTTAAATGGAAAAATAATGGTCGATGAAAATAATGGTCGATTGATCGTTCCAGTTATTACGAGCTAGACCTATCTTGTGTTTACCTCCTGCTCTAGCCGGTAACCAAGCAACAAAGGCCGACTCTGACGCCCGCCGCCGCGCCGTCCAGACGCCAGGTTATAAATCCTCATCCACCTCAGACATTTCACACATCAAACCTCACCCTTATTCGCCTTCTTCAAATTCCTTCTGGTGCAAACTGCGCCATAGCAGTTTATCTTCTTTATTTCGCTTTCTTGCGAGAAAAATTCCGGATGAAACGTAAAAAGAATTTTGAAATTGATATCTTCGATGTCGTCAGTATTTTAGAATACCCTTCATTGTCATTGTATTTGAAATTATTTTTGAGTTTTTTTTCTTTAATGAATAAATTTCGGTATCCTTAACCAAATATATTCTTAGCTATTCTGGGTAAATGTAAATTTTTTTCATCGCTTCCATTCTGTTAGATCTGCAATATTTTCAGTAATTATTTCTTACAATAAAAACGTTTATAGATTTATTTCTTTAATTTCATTCTTAATCAGATCGATCGATGGATTATGCAAGAAAATGTATACACTAATAAACAGCACATATATTCTTGTGTAATACTTTGATCTTGGTTCTGGCTTCATTTTTAGGGTGTAGTTTAACATAATATTTCAAATAAAAACTAAAAGCAACTTAATTTTAAACAATCTGCATTAGGAACACTTTTAAATTTGAAACTAGGTACCAATGCCCTAATACGAAACAAATTTTTGGGATTTACTTACAGAGAGGGCAGTGTAAAAAAATGATTTCGTAAGCAAAAAATTGACAAACGTTTAAAATTTTACGTTTTTACGCACGTTTACATTCTATAAATTAATAAAACTAATTTCCGATTAATTCTGCTTACAATTTTACAAATACTTTTTTTATTTAATTATGGTTCAAAAATTTTATAAGCTACATAAACAAATGAATACTTCTTGAAATGGATTCAAGAAGTCTGATAAGGATCTTAAATTCCTTAAGATATGAAAACGTATACTGGATACATATCTTTTCAGAACGATGATTTTAGAAGTTAAGTTTCAAGAGGATAATAATATTTTAAAATGCCTAGCATGGACAGTAGATAGAGGAAGAATCCCTAAAATAGAATATTACATATTGAAAGGTCAGGAAATAGAATGCTGTTAATCGTGACTCTTATGTGATCCAAAGAAAAAAAAATTATAACTTAATAATAATTCTTATCTTAAACAACTATAAAATTATAATTTTTGTAAAAGCATCCTTTCCAAAATAATTAGGCTGAAGTGGAACGTATAAGGTATTTTAACACTCAGCTGCACAAGCGAATACTCCAAAAAATAAATTATATCCTTTAAAAATAAGTCTTTATTAATAAACTTTTCAACGGTAGGTTTATTTATTTCTTTTGAAATTAAACTATTTTTCATAAAATATATATAAATTTTTAAAAATCATTAATAAATTTTATTGCACAGTAGTTGGACAGAAAAATAATAATATTTCACCATTTTTTTTTTATTTAATAACGTAACAGTTTATTGTTTGAATAAATTAAGATCTGCATGCTACATTTGTTTACGTGAGTAGGTGGTAAAAGACCATTTCGCAAAAACAGGATATACGAATAGCGAGGGTCGCAAGGTAAATCGTACACGTATTTTTTTAATGTTTATATGTTTGTTCGAGCAGTTTCTTTAGTTCAGTAAAATCCTATTACGAGGAGAATTAGTATTTGAAGAGACCGCAAGGATTTTATTATCCTTTCCATAAAATTTCAACTCTGACCACTCGCATTATGTTAATACCTCGACTGTCTTGTTTCCAAACCACAAAGGAAATGAGTTAGCCACCGAGAAGCGGCTGAAATGGTGCAGAGGGATTGTTAATTAGAGTATAGTAGGCTGTCACTATCCAACGGGACGGGTACTTAAAGGGTGGCTGAAACTACGTCTAGCTACGCTAGTACTAAACCTCTGTATAAACCCCTTGTCCTATGCAAACCACGTCATGCTATCACACGCCTTAGCAGTAAACCCCTTCTTTCCTGTTACTGTATTAGCATTATAAATTAAACTCATTTCATTAAGGCCTATGCCATTATGAATAGTTAACAACCGTTTTAAGTAATCTGAATATTTACTAACAAACATTTGACGATGTATGTATGGTCTACAATTTCTGCCCATTATTTCCTTATTACATCAAATTACGAGGCCTTTGATACTAATATCGATTCATGTCAAAGGAATTGATATTACTAAGAGCTATTAAATGCATATCGATTACGGAATAATTGAACATATTTGTTGACGATTACATTAATTTTCACATAATAAAAAAAAATAGAATTACAAAATATTAAAATTATACAAAATTTTCATAGTTAAAATAAAATAATCTGCATCATATAACTCACCATGTTTCATAGAAATTTTTATTGTACTTATTATTTAAATCATGTTTCATTTACGTTTCACATAAGAAACAGTACTATTCAGCGGTTTTCCTCGATATCACTCAGGCTTCTGACAAGGTTTGGCATGTAGGATTTCTCTATAAACTGAAAAAGGTTTTACCACAGGTTTTCTTCGTAGTGCTGAAATCTTCCCTAAAATACAGGTATTCTAAAGTGAAACATGGAGAGATTTTAACGGATTTCTTCCTTATACAATTAAGTGTACCTCAAGGAAGCGTTCTCAGACCCACCTTGTGTGTTTTGTTTGCGACTGACTTGCCAATTACGACAGTTACTACACTTGCAACGTATTTTGCTGACAATACTGAAATTCTTGGTGCCCAAGAGGATCTGGCTACTGCGTTTCGTATTATTCAAGATTATATATCACTCTCCTCGAATCGTGACTTATGAGTTGGAAAATAAAAATAAACGTAAACAATCAAAGCAAGTCACGTTCACCCTTCGTAAAGAACACTGTCCTCTTGTTTCTATCTTCAATGCTCCGATTCTGAGATCTCATGACTGTAAATACTTAGGTTTTCATGTTGAACGAAGAAACATACCAATGTTTTCAAGTTTACTTGGGCGAAACATACCAAATATAAGCGGAAGCGGTTGGATCTCTAGTTTAAAAACATGTACTGGCTAACAGAACATAGATCTCGGCTTTCAGTAGAATATAAATTATTAATTTATAAATCAGTTTTGAAGCCTGTTTTCTCTTACGGGCTTGAATTGTGGGGTATAGCATGCAACTTCAGAATTGACATACTTGAACGCTACCAGACAAAACATTGCGAAAAATGCTACACATACCTTTATACATAATCAATAACCTCATGTATGATCTTAAGTTGCGAACCGTTTGCCAGGAAGTCTCTCTGATTAGCCTATGTATCAATCAGTTTGGATCAGTACCCGAATTATTTTGAGGTTAATTTGTTGGATATCACGATCATTAATTTTTCAAGATTGCTAAGGAACAATAATCTTGCTTAGAATTATCGTTTCAATTGGGTGACTTTGTGGTTTGGCTGTACGGAGGGCTCTTCTATTTTATTTATTTCATTTCGTTGTTAGAAAAAAAATATACATATATATATTTCTAATCATCTTATTCATCTAATTATATATGTATATATATATATATATATATATATATATATATAATTAGATGTATACAAATTCAAGGAAATGAAATGAAATTTAGAAAATAAAATCACTTTTAATTAAACTTTTTGAGAAATTATCATTTTCATTAAATTAAAATTTTTCTAACAAACGAAAAATTTCGAATTCCTAGAATAATTATCCGTAAAATTTAATCTGCTTAATTCTATGTTACATTTAGTTTTGGTTTTATTTTTAACCTACATTCTTTCGAGATTTCATATTATAACAGCTGATGAATGCAGCGTCTAAATGTACAAAAACATCATTAGTCAAGACTTTTTCTAGCATACATTAACAGTCATGGTCATATCCTGTTAATCAATGTACGTCGATTAGATACCATGACTGTTAAATGTTTCTGATGATAAAAGGGTAAAAGTATATAACATTATAGCTCTCGCTTATTGAACACATTCAGAGATTGTCATTGTATTTTTTAAAAACTTAAATCGGTAATGTCTTTTATAAGAATTATTAGTAACTAATGAGTATACATTAGTTTATATTTTCTAAATCTTAGCGGTATTTATGAATTTAAGGAAAATGGATATTAAATCATTTATTTATATAAATACGAGTATTATCGCATTAAATTGTATATAATTGTTGTCAACCACAGGCATGTTTCCAACAAAGCTTTTACTGTCTATCCCCGGAATGCTTGCATCTGCACATTACATTATTTTACAGAGTAATTTTATTTTTTGTTTATGCGTGTAGTTGACATCACTTCTAATTGTTATTATAAAAATTCCATAATTGAATAGGAATATTAAAACAATAAATTAAAATGATGCGACATTTTTTTCTTCTTTTATTGAAATAGATATTGTTTTACATGAAGTTTTCCGTATGTCTCTTAATTTGAAACGTCTGTAATATTTGAAAGACATAAATGTATTTCACGTTAAAAATATGATCAGCAGAATTTTTATCAAATATAGGTAAATTTTTGTAATAACAAAATGAGTCTAATAAATATAAAATAATTTATAAAAATAAAATAAAAACCCACTTCAACAAATAGTAGTTCTAAAAAGTTACAAATAATTATATTTTTATTTATTAACTAAGGTAAATATATTTATAACAAATAACTATTTTTGAAATCTGTGCCAGCCAACCCAAATTAAACGAAAAGATACTAAAATTAGTACCTCAACCCACCGCTAGGCGGCTAAACGGAATTCCCATATGTAAAATGGGATCTCAAGAGCATATAAGAAAGAGCGTCTCACGTTTATACCTTATCTGGAGATCGCTAAGGCATATATTTTTTTTTTGTCTTCAGTCATTTGACTGGTTTGATGCAGCTCTCCAAGATTCCCTATCTAGTGCTAGTCGTTTCATTTCAGTATACCCTCTACATCCTACATCCCTAACAATTTGTTTTACATATTCCAAACGAGGCCACGTTTGGAATTATACATCATTTTTGATGTAAACAAATTATATTTCTTACTGAAGGCTCGTTTAGCTTGTGCTATTCGGCATTTTATATCGCTCCTGCTTCGTCCATCTTTAGTAATTCAGTGGTCCATATTTGTTATTTCTACTACATTTCATTACTTTTGTTTTGTTCTTGTTTATTTTCATGCGATAGTTCTTGCGTAGGACTTCATGTATGCCATTCATTGTTTCTTCTAAATCCTTTTTACTCTCGGCTAGAATTACTATATCATCAGCAAATCGTAGCATCTTTATCTTTTCTCCTTGTACTGTTACTCCGAATCTAAATTGTTCTTTAACATCATTAACTGCTAATTCCATGTAAAGATTAAAAAGTAACGGAGACAGGGAACATCCTTGTCGGACTCCCTTTCTTATTACGGCTTCTTTCTTATGTTCTTCAATTGTTACTGTTGCTGTTGGGTTCCTGTACATGTTAGCAATTGTTCTTCTATCTCTGTATTTGAACCCTAATTTTTTTAAAATGCTGAACATTTTATTCCAGTCTACGTTATCGAATGCCTTTTCTAGGTCTATAAACGCCACGTATGTTGGTTTGTTTTTCTTTAATCTTCCTTCTATTAATAATCTGAGGCCTAAAATTGCTTCCCTTGTCCCTATACTTTTCCTGAAACCAAATTGGTCTTCTCCTAACACTTCCTCCACTCTCCTCTCAATTCTTCTGTATAGAATTGTAGTTAAGATTTTTGATGCATGACTAGTTAAACCAATTGTTCTGTATTCTTCACATTTATCTGCCCCTGCTTTCTTGGGTATCATTACTATAACACTTTTTTTGAAGTCTGACGGAAATTCCCTTTTTTCATAAATATTACACACCAGTTTGTATAATCTATCAATCGCTTCCTCATCTGCACTGCGCAGTAATTCTACAGGTATTCCGTCTATTTTAGGAGCCTTTCTGCCATTTAAATCTTTTAATGCTCTCTTAAATTCAGATCTCAGTATTGATTCTCCCATTTCATCCTCCTCAACTTCCTCTTCTTCCTCTATAACACCATTTTCTAATCCATTTCCTCCGTATAACTCTTCAATATATTCCATCCATCTATCGACTTAACCTTTCGTATTATATATTGGTGTACCATCTTTGTTCAACACATTATTAGATTTTAATTTAGGTACCCCAAAATTTTCCTTAACTTTCCTGTATGCTCCGTCTATTTTACCAATGTTCATTTCTCTTTCCACTTCTGAACACTTTTCTTTAATCCACTCTTCTTTCGCCAGTTTTCACTTCTTGTTTATAGCATTTCTTAGTTGCCGATAGTTCCTTTTACTTTCTTCATCACTAGCATTCTTATATTTTCTACGTTCATCCATCAGCTGCAATATATCGTCTGAAACCCAAGGTTTTCTGCCGGTTCTCTTTATTCCGCCTAAGTTTGCTTCTGCTGATTTAAGAATTTCCTTTTTAACATTCTCCCATTCTTCTTCTACATTTTCTACCTTATCTTTTTTACTCAGACCTCTTGCGATGTCCTCCAAAATCTTCTTTACCTCCTCTTCCTCAAGCTTCTCTAATTTCCACCGATTCATCTGACGACTTTTCTTCAGGTTTTTAAACCCCAATCTACATTTCATTATCACCAAATTATGGTCGCTATCAATGTCTACTCCAGGGTAAGTTTTGCAGTCAACGAGTTGATTTCTAAATCTTTGCTTAACCATGATATAATCTATCTGATACCTTGCAGTATCGCCTGGCTTTTTTCAAGTGTATATTCTTCTATTATGATTTTTAAATTGGGTGTTGGCAATTATTAAATTATACTTCGTGCAAAACTCTATAAGTCGGTCCCCTCTTTCATTCCTTTTGCCCAGCCCGTATTCACCCACTATATTTCCTTCCTTGCCTTTTTCAATGCTTGCATTCCAATCTCCAACTATTATTAAATTTTCATCTCCTTTTACGTGTTTAATTGCTTCATCAATCTCTTCGTATACACACTCTACCTCATCATCATCATGGGCGCTTGTAGGCATATATACGTTAACAATCGTTGTCGGTTTAGGTTTTGATTTTATCCTTATTACAATGATCCTATCGCTATGCCTCTTGAAATACTCCACTCTACTCCCTTCTTCTTCATCACGAAACCGACTCTTGCCTGCCCATTATTTGACGCTGAGTTAATTACTCTAAAGTCACCTGACCAAAAATCGCCTTCCTCTTCCCACCGAACCTCACTAATTCCTACTACATCTACATTTACCCTACCCATTTCCCTTTTTAAATTTTCTACCCTACCTACCTTTAAGCTTCTAACATAAGGCATACAAATAATAATGGTAATAATATATGTACCTAAGCATCTATAATGCAATCATATATCGTATTTTTGTTTGTAGCATTTCATTGTTATATTCTATTTTTGTAAATCTCATTTTAATTTAGTGAAATTCTATTACCAACTTTGCATTTTTTGAAGTAGGATTTGTATTATTTAGATCATAAGTTTTTTATTTTTTTGTTTAACTTGAGTCAGCTGACACCGAATTTAAAAATAGTTAGTTATTTGTTGTAAATACTTTTACTTTAGTTAAATAAAAATGCAGTTATTTATAACTTTTTAGTACTATTATTTCTTTGGAATTCACTTTCTATTTTTATTCTTCATAAATTATAATATTTCACAATTTTTAGGGGTATCTAATACCTATATATATTATTATATTATTAAAATATGGGTATGCCCACTAAACGCGCTGCTCAAATGAGACAGGGACGTTTAAAGGAAAATTTGCCAAGAAAGGAATAACGATTTGTATTATTGCATAATATTAATATTTAAATTACAATTTTGCAATTAGAAATAACATTATTTTTCACTATTTTATACAAATATTAAATATTAGTTTAATATTTTTATAGAATTTACAAAAAAGTTGCCGTGAAAAACGGACTGATTGTTTAAGGAAACTAGAGAAAGAAATGCCATGAATATCTCCATGGATACCAAACAACGTTTATACAGACTGTTATTAGTATCGTAGTCATACAGGAAACAAAGCAACACAGTGCTCGTGCTAGCCGTCAGAGGCTAAAGGTCTCAAGCCGATCGGCATTTTTTTGATTTTTCCTAAGATTATCATCGAATTTAGTTAAAATTTGTATGGGGATATTCAGAAAGTGTGCTGTTTCGATTAAAAAATATTATCGAAATCAGTATACTAACGTCGGAGGTATTGCGGAATATATAAATTTAAAAGAAAATTAACAGTCGATTTCGTAACCTTCTCCTTTTTGATGCGGGTTAATAAATACATATCTAATAAATAAATAATAAAGTTTTTTCAAGATTTACTTAAAATAAATCCTAGGATTGCAGACATAAGTACTTAACATAAGCTTTTAGGTAGATTTAATAAGAAAGCTACGTATTGTAATGGATACCAAGATTCGACTTTTGAGGAAAATTTTGACATATCTTTGCGTTTCACAACCTTCAGACCCCAAAACCACCGTCAGCTCAAAAGTTTATATATACATTTATATATATCCATATTTCACTTTTTTGTGGACACGATAACTGCCGAAATTTTGCCTCCAATCACTTAAAAATTGATACTTAAAAATAATTGGTCCCAAAATCTCGGTCGAGTTCGTTAACGGCCAAAATCGGACCATGAAGGTAGAAATGGGGGAGGGCTTTTTGGAAAAAAAAATATACCGCTAAACATTAAAATAAACAACATAAAAATCAGTTATCAAATTATAAACGACTTTTAAATCTCTTAAGTTTGTTGACTTGTGTAATTATTGATATTTTTACTTAAAAAGGAAACTAATTTTAAAACAATACATATTTTCTTCGTAAATATGTATTGTTTTAAAAGTATTATTATACCACTGATATTTATCCTACCAACATTCTACGCTGCATATTGAAATATTTAATTGTTAATGTAATTTTTGATGATTTTATCAATGGTTAGTTTTTACAATTTGATCACACTGGGAAATTATTTTAGTTACGGAACAATTTTCTTAAGCAATAATACCATCAGTAGTATTTTGAATAACCAATAACCGTAGAAAATTTTGTAGAATGACATAATCAATCTTAAAATGTGTAAGTATATATTTAAGTTAATGTATGAATTAAAATTTAAATAATATATAATTTAAATCTTTCCAATAATATATCATTCAATTTCTTGCAAAACTTGAAACTTGTACCTGATAAAAATAAATGTAATTCGTAATTTATTATAATTGACGGTGGAATATTTTATATATGATAAATAACTTATATATGATAAATAACAGTTAATTAAATTGTATAAGAAAAATTACTCTAATGAATGAGATGATATGTAGATATGCAGTAATAAATCAAAATGTAAAAATCATAAATTGTCATTATATTACGCGAACTAGAGAAATCAATCTGAGAAACATTTTTAATTAATTTATCTAATGATTTTCTTTATACCGTGTTATCGATAATAAAGTTTAACGTCTCTCGGTTTTCATTTAATAATAAATAAACAATCCTTCGTTTTATATGTTTATTAGTTTAATAATTTATACTGCTTTATTACCAAGTCAACTTTTATGCGCTTTAACATTTTAAGTTACTCAGTTTTAGGTATCCCATCATGCTCAAACCCTACTGTCTCTTGTTAACTAAGTTTAGAAAACTACTCTCCAACCGACAATACAAAGCTCCACTTGTACGTGATGTCCGCAGATTGAAACGACAGAAAGAAGTTTTTTTTTAACTTCCTTTGGATTCGTTAAATCTTTTCTCATAAAAAAAGTCTTAAAATACTTTTCTTTTGTTTTTTCATATAATTTTTTAAGGAAATAACAGACCGGTAGATATAAAAAGTTTAATTTCTTCTATTGTTAGAAGTTACTTTTTTACAGTTATTTTTACATCAAAAGTTATTATACTCATGACAAATATTTAAATTGTTACAAAACTTTTATTACAATAATGAATCAAATAATAAATGTTATGTGATATTTATTTTAATCATAAAATTTCAAGAAATTACTATGACAATTATCATATGTTTATAATACATTCCAAAAATGAAAGCCATAAACTTCGTTTTACAAAACTTCCTTGTAGTACAAGGAATTATTGTAATCACGAAAAATTTCGGTTTTCAAATTTCAACGGAAATATTCATTTTGACCATCTCTGAATCCATTTTGAATAGTTTCGGCGTGATGTTTGTACGTAGGTACATATATATCTCGCATAACTCAAACATTATTAGCCGTAGAATGTTGAAATCATGAATTTAGGACTGCTGTAACATCTAGTTGTGCACCTCCTCTTTTGATTGCAATCGACTGGAAAAAAGCGTCCAAAAAAGCCCAAAATCCCAAAAAAATTGACTTTTACTTAACTGCAGTAATAAGCGCTTGTTGAGAGCTTTTCGAGGATATATCATAAGTGGTACTTATTTTCATTGCTTCCAGAGTTATACACCAATAAAATATAAATTAATTAAATATTTGGATCTTATAAGGGGAAGGTACATCATTCCTTTTTTTTAACTTCTTTTTTTAAATTAAATACATGGATCTATTAATAATTATTAACCGGTGATTATAAAAAGATTTTTACAATAAATAATAATTATTTAAAATTCAATAATTATTTTTATTGTAAAATAAAAAAACAATAATACAATTATACAAAAATATTGTAAAATTCAATAAATAATAATTACATGTTTTTTTGTTAAAAATATTAAAAAAATATGTTATAAAAATTACAAATTAATGAAAAATATACGTAATTTAATACCCATATAAGGAAGTCATGTGGTGTCCACATCAGATTTTCTTTTGTTAGAGTTTATTATTATAATTATTTTTTTAATACATTTCTATTATTTATTGTCTTTATTTAATATTTACTAGGTTTTCTAACTTAAAAAATAAAATTCAGAATGGGACTGAAAATCATGCCCTAACTCTACTTTTACAAAATTCATTTTGTTTTTTTTGGTTTAGTAATATTAAATGCTCTTTAAATTAAATAATTTTTAAATAAAATATTTTAAAAATTAAAATATAATAACATCTCTCTCTCCCTTGGATTTATTATTTTTCTCCTAATTTTATTTATTCTGAGTAAACATAGTTAAAAAAAAAAAGACTACAGCAAAACAGTTGTTATTAGGACATTAAATTCTACCTAGTTTTTGTATGTTACAATTAATTGTAGAATAATATTAAAAATATTACACTGTTACAAACTAAACGAAAATACTAGTGTAGTTAAGTAAAATCTGAGAATAAATATTATTTTTTCCTTACAATGTTAACCTTAGTACCACTTTTTCAGTAATAATTCATATAACAGACGCGATATCAACAAATGTTAAATAATCTTCTCTCTGTTGAACGTGCATAAAACGCTTTGTATAAAATTTTTTTATCGCTTCACTTTTTGTTTGTTTAAAGTTTTTTTAACAAGACTTTTAACAAAATCTGTAAAGTAAATTACGAGAACAATGATTAATTAACTTTCGCTTTATTATAACTTCACCAAAAAGATAATTTCAAATTCGAAACTCAATACAAAATAGATTTTAAAACGTGATATGTAATATTATTATTTTATTAAATAAAATATTTAATACAATTCTTGTTGGGGATTTCCTTAATAATAATTCGTTAATTTATAAAAGTCTATTTTATAAAATTATTTTATACAGGTATTTTCATTTTAACAGCAAAATATAATTTTATTAAAATAAAATTTATTTAATATTACAAATTATTCATACCAATTCAAGTGAAAAAGGTATTTTATTGATAAAAATATTTATTCTAAGAATTTGAAATTAAATTTTCTCCATACAGAAAAGTTTCATAAGGTTTAATCTTAAAATTTCCAGTACGTGAATGATATTCAATTTACTGGAAATTCTACTTTCTTAAATCAGATACCGCCTCAAAAAATATCATTAACATTTATGTACTTATAGTCCAGGCGGTATTTATGCATGATAGATATTCAATTTATATAAAAGCGAAAAAATTGCAAGTATGTTTGAAAAATTCCCTAGCCTCTCCTAATTAACCGATTCAATTTTTTCAAAATTCATTTCAAAGTTTGAGTCCTTTTTTATACGTGATTAAATTCTCAAGTATCTTTATTTCATTTATCACTTTATTTCAAGCTCTACACAACTTGGAAAAATTGCATTTTTTTAAAAGTCTGGATTACAAAATTATTGAGCAAAAACTGTCAGACCGAATTTGTTGAAATTTGGCGTGTGTATTGCTTTATCATATAAAACAGTTCTTTGAGGCAAAATCTGAATGTCCTATATATATATATATATACGTATATACTCGAAAAAAGTTTTTAAAAAATCTTTTTTTTTTCTTTTTTGACAATTATTGCTATTTTTGCATCAATAATAACGTATTTTTTTTGATTTTTAACCGATGATATTGTTTATAAAATTTAATAATAAAACCAGTTTCTTTCTCGATCTTCAAAATGAATAATTATCGAGTTATCTTGGGAAATAGGAAAAAAATGTATATTTTTGCGATTTTTTTACATCTTCTTTAATAAAAATTTAAGCACACCTTTTTCAACTGGCGTAAAACAAAATAGTCATTTCTGATGATATTCCGAAGGGATTAAAGCAATAACTTGGGATCATACAGAAAAACTCTAATCCATAATAGATACCGCCTGGAAAATTAGTTATAAATACAGAAAGGATAAAGTTGAATATTTAATGAAATGTAAATAGTTTCATTAAAAACATACATAAAATACATTCAAAATTAACTATATTTGAATAAGTATAAATGTAATGTAATGTACGTAGTGTAATTACTCCTGTGTAATTATATTCTGTAGTTTCTATTGGTTATATATATCAGAACCAAATACAATTAAATTAGCAGGAACTTTCATGTGTTATTAGCCAATATAATACTGCTATTAATAAATACACTAATGTAGTTCGCTTATTAACTTAAATTAGAAAATTTATCTATTTCTATCTAATTCCAAGATGAACAAATTCAAACTGTGAGTTTTATATAATTAGTTTTATTTTATCATAATCTGTTGAATATCAATAATGGTTAAATGAAATAGGTATTGATCTTGTAAACACACAATAAATAATTTTTATTTACGATAGAGTCCTATGTTTAGAACATAAAAACTAAATCAAAATGAAACTTATTAATGAAAAAATTATTCTACAAGTTTTAATTTTCAATAATAAATTTAAATAATTTTATAAAGCAAAATGATGAAGAACGTTTTTTTAAATATCAAAAACACACTAGGTTTATTTGTAAATATCTGAAAATATGATTTTAGAATATAAGATAATTCACAATTATGAAAAAGTTCATTAATAAATAAACAATAAATTTATTTTTTACGGTATAGTATATTATCAGCAGCTAAATAAATATAATGATACTAAATAAGATTTTTACACAAGAAATTTATTTTATTTTTATTATCTTAAACTCAGTTGTTTTTTTTTTTCAAACTAGTTATTTAAATCGAGTTTTATATATGTCTTCAGTCATGTCAAAGAAAGTTCGCGGTTCTTTTGGGCAGTTTAAAAAAAGGATAGACTGTACAAGGTAATTAAAACTAATTTAGTCATTATTTTGAGCTGTTTGTAAATTTCTCATTTCAAAAATTTGAGAACAATATCTGGGTGATTCTCACGCAGCAATTTCCAAGAGAAAATTATAAATAACTGACCTTTATTTTTAGACTTTTCCTTGCTTGGGTACAAATATTGTCTATAAAGTAAAATTTCCTAACATTTCTGTAATAATTTTAAGATGAATTTTCTCCTCATTTGTATTGGTAAATGAAATCCCTTTTTAATATGTGAAACACTATATTTAAATATCGTCAAATAAAATTTTTTAAATATTTTATTTTTTTTTTTTAGAAGTTAACTTTGAAAAAACTGGAAAGATATTTTACAATTTGTTTTGGTTGAAGTTACAATATTTTGTTTTTAATAGTTTTAACTCGCTCACTTATAAAATTATGCCTGTAATTTAGAGTCAGAATAAAAAAAGACTAATGAATTTCTTCTTTGTTTAACACTGTTTAAAAGATAACTTTTAATGTGTACTCTTGGGAATTGAAACAAGGATAACCTTTTTTTCCATGATAACATGTAAAGAGAAATAGAAATTAAGTATGTACACATACGTATAGTATGAAACTAAGGAAAGAGACGAAAAATTTATTTAAAACTTGGTGAGTTTTAAATAAGTTTCAGACTTAAATAAGTTAAATAAGAAGTTTGAGACTTCCATTAGACGCATAATTATTTTTTTTATTATTCTTGTACGTTTAATCAGAAAAAATATTCGTTAAAAATGTTTATAAGCAATTACGTTAAAAATATATAATTTATTATACCGGATGGTCCATTCAAATTGAGACACATCTGTACCTCAAAAACTACATATTTTAGGAAAAAATGTTTCGTATTAACGTTTTCCCATTTCAAGGGGGAAATACGTTCATAACCAATTTTTTCCGTGATAAAATCAAATAAAGGTCATTTAAAGGTCAATTTAACTCTTTTTAATAGGAACCTATATTTTTATTACAAATCAAATTCTTCGCAAAAAAATTATTTCAGATTTGTTTTTTCTTCTAAAACTAATAATTTGTTAATTATTCATATTCAAAATCCTGTAAGCTTGTAAATTGTTTTTATTTTCATTAGATCTGGCCCAGCTGACGAGTTATATCCAGCTGATGTCAAATTTTAAATATAAAATAACTAATTAAAAGATTAGCTTAATAAAATCCATTTTCGTTTTAATGAATTTTTTTAATGAAATAATACATACAGGTATCATACAGGTACATACAGGTACATAACCTTCATGTTTTGCACGCTATGGTCAGTTATGTCGACTTAGTGAAAAAATAAAATATATTTTTTAATGAATTACTAATACTTTCATTTATTTTTGTTTAATGCTCTTTATTTTAAATAATTACAATTACTCTAAATAAATTACAGCAACAAATATTCGAAGTGGGGTCCTTCTACTTCTATGCAATTTTTCGATACGTTTTAAGAACCACCAGTGGACATTTAACAGAGTTTCTCACTTGATATGTCTACAGTCGTTTGTTATACGCTTTTTCATTTTTTCAGGGGTAGTCGATATTTCTAGTTAAACCTCTTCTTTAAGGTAACCTCATAAAAAAATGTCTACTGGAGTAACATCAGGGGAACGAAGCAAGTAAATCAACTGGAACAGTTCGACCACTCCAAAGATCATTGTATTCGCGGTTCAAAATTACTGTGGTGATAATTGAATAATATGCAGGACAGGCATCAGGATGAAATCTCATCTTTCTTCTCTTCTGCAAGGGTAGATCATTAAGCATCCTAACCCCGTAGGGGAAGACACCCGCCTAATGACGTTCCGGTCGCTACACCCCTCCTCCCTCCGTTCATAGCCCTGTGTTGGGCTTTAACGGGATAGTTCATTAATCAGTAAAGACAACTGATTTTCTAGAAAATCAGCGTATATCTCTCCGTTCAAATTTCCATCGAAAAAATGGGGTCCGATTAATGTACAGCCTATGATTCCACAACTAACATTGACAGTCCAACAATGATGTTCTTCTTCCCAGGGCCACCGTGGATTTCCACTGGCTAGTAATGCATATTATGTCTTTTTACTGTTCCATGATTAGTAAATCCTGATTCGTCGAAAAATAGAACATTAAGAAAAAATTTTATCTGCCTGTAATTTTCCAGTGTCCATCGAGAAAATACTACTTCTAATTCAAAATCGGTGCCATAATATATGGTACGGATGGAATTTCAGGCGTTTTAATATTCTCAGAACACTGGTTTTTGATTTTCCGTAGTAACGTGAAATTCTTGAACTAACATGAGGATCTACAATGACCGTCGTAGCCACCGATATTTCATTATTTTCTGCTGGCACAGTATTTTGACGGTTCCTATTTTTGGCACCCGCACTTCTAGCTTCGCTAAAATGTTTTAATATTTCTGTACACAGAAGCTTGAGTTGGAGTATTTCTACCTGGGAATCGTAGAACTTTTAAAGCTACTCTCTGATCAACATTTCAGTGACATTCCCGTAAAGCAAAATTATCTCAGTTTTTCTCTAAATGCAAATCGTTCCGTAATTTTCAATAAATAAAAACGAATTAATTTAATATTTAATAGTTGGCGAGTAATAAGGTAACAAAAGAATGAGTTCACTTAGACAAATATCATTTCAAACTTGTACTTCACTTTTCGGCTATTTTAAAAATTCGCTGTTGTTTACATACTCAACTTCTTTTTCTATTGTTAGTTTCATTACTGTTAGTATTTACTGCTTTTTGTTTAAAATGTAATTTTTCTTTATTTAAAATTTAGCATCAGCCGGATGTATCTTGTCATCTGGGGCAGACATAATGGAACTAAAAACATCAATTTATAGGCCTACAGAATTTTTGAAGATGAATAACTAAAAAGCTATCAATTTTAGAATTCAATTTGAATCAAATTCATCTGAAATGAATTTTTTTTGCCAAAAATTCGATTTTGCAAAAAACATACAAGCTCCAATAAAAAAAAATAAGTTGACCTTGAAATTACTTTTATTTGACCTTAACAAGGACAACATAACTCGTTAACATATTTCCTCCTTGAAATGGAAAAATTTAATAGGATTAATTTTTTCATAAAATGTGTAGTTTCTGAGATATAGAACTTTCGCAATTTAAATGGTTCATATATAACTTGAATGACATACCACAATTTCTGTCCTTATAATGTGGGTGTTTCTATTAAGAAATATTATGTTAGTTAATTTTATATTATTAAATTCATTTAAAAATTATTCTTTGAAAAATATCTCATTTTAACCTAGATTATCAGTCAATATTTTTAAGTAATTTGTATCTTACCTTATCTTTATTTCTATATCTATATAATTTTAAAATAGAACGAATGTTTAGGATTTTTTTTAAATAAAACTCATTTGATTAATATAACTGTATATATTTTCTACATAATTATATTTTATACTTTAAAAATTATTCTAATGTTTTTTTTTAAATTACTCCTAAATAAAATAGGTGCTAAGGATATTTTTGAAATTTTATTCAAATTGAAAAGATGCTCGTAGAATACTTCCTAAATTCCCCTACTTTGAAATCATATACAAGTATTCTATTTTTGTTATTTATCGTAAATGAAAAGTCTTCTTATATTTAACAGAAAAATAAGTTTATCTTCTGTTTTCTAAATAACTTAAAACCTTATCAAAAGATTTTTATACTGTACTTTTCATTACTTACTGCCCTAAGTCAATACTATGTATTGTAATATGTTATAAGTGTTATTCAGATTTGGATATGTGAATTATATTAAGCTATAAAATACTCATGTAAAGATCTGATTAGAAATTCACTTGGTATATTTTGTTAGTGTTGTATCAAAATGTTCATACTAGTTTATTTGGATAACATCTACACGTTCATGAGTACTGCTGATATTACAAAATAACTGGAGAAAAAATGAAATAAGTTTATTTGAAATATAAATTCGTAAATATGAAATACGTTATTACACAGATAATACAAAGAAAAAAATAAAAAAATAAACAATCGGCAAAGCATGCCTTTTACTAAATTATTATAGCTTACCATCTAACACATATTGATATTTTTATCTGCACTACACAAACGAATATTTGACACAACACACATGCATATAAACAACAGTGCGTACTTGTGACATGAAGTACTTAGGTTTTTAACACACCAATTGACACATAAGACTAACACTAAAGAAAGCCCTAAACATTGATATGCAACAAATTATTTTTTTATTACAAAAAAATTATTATTTTATGATTAGATATTTACATTAATTACGTAAAACTATTTACATATTCACATAGATAATTGACAAAAATATAGAATCATGAAGCTGAACAAAATACACTTGAACATTAAGCTTTATATATTTCTAAAAATTACTTTGTCCATGAAATTTTTATACTGATATTAATTAAACACCAAAAAAAAGAGAAGAAAAAATATTAAAAACTATGCCAACATTAAAAAAATACAAACATTTTATTAGCAATACAGCAAATACAGTTATCATATTTATGAATTTTTAATTAAAAGTAAATTTAAAAAATAAGTGAAATTCATCACATCATTATTTCAATGTTATTAATAATAATGAAATGTTATTAAACATTTTTTAACTTTTTTTTTTTTGATCCGAGGAACACTCTAATTTACAAGTAATTACTAAAAAAGTAAAATGATACTTATGAATTAACATCCTGATTTCACAGTAACTTGAACAATTACTAAAATTGTAATTAATTAAAAACTGATTTTGAAACGGTAATGAAATTACTGTTTCAAAATGAAAAAATAAAAATTACATGGCAACATACCTCACCGTATTCCCCCATTGTAACTTAATACTTAATACAGGATTTACGTAAATACTGCTATTTTTCTTCAGTGAATTTAAAAACTGCTTACCTAAAAAAGAAAAGAAAAACATATTGTTACTATGAATGTATAGAATATTTTTATATTGCATTATTAGTAAATATTTTAACAAAGACTTTTTTTTTGTAAACTGCGTTATATTTGAAGATTAATAATTTACGGAAAATGCAGATACTGTAATGTAGAGTTTTCGTATAATGTTTATTGTTGCATGAGCTCAGTAACAATTTAGAAATTTTTAATGAATTTCAAACTCAAGTCCATATTTCAAGTTTCCTTCCTTTGCAAAGCATCAACTTGCTATTATACTATCTATAACACAATTATCTCAAAATTAATTAAAATACAATTATTTCTTTTACTTTTATTATACAATGAATTAACTTGAAAAATTCTTAAGAAATCATTAAATTATATTGAATGAAAACTTTATATTAACTCCGGGTCATATTAAATATTCCTCTGAAATAGAAATTTGATGCAATTTAAATTTATGTGAAACGACAGCGACGTATTTTTTATTATTAAAAAAACGTTTTTAAATGGATAAAATTTCTTTCAATTACGATTACTTCGTAAGGCTAACAGTCTAACATGAATATTTATGAATACAATTCTTAGGATTGATTATATTTGAATAGTCAAAAAATTGAACAGTTTATTATTTAATAAAATATAAAAACGAAGAGATATTCAAGAGATACCTGATTCTAAATGTCAAATGTTTCGTTGAAACCAATTAAAAATAAAGTATATTTAAATATATATTATAAATATGATATTTATGTTTTTATGGAATTTATCATTTTACAAACCAGTTTGAAAAAGAAATCAGACGAATTTTCGTAGAAAAGTAGTATGAATATTTTTAAACATGAAAAAATCTGAAAATAGAAAAATCATGACCGAATCGGAGTGTACAGTTGGTAATTGTATGGAATCCTAGGAATGAATTAAAGGAGATTAAATAATTAACATATGTATCTATGAGTATAAGGATTAAAAATACAAGTAACAAGTAATATGGAACAGCAAATAAATATAATATTTTAGAAAGTTCTTAATAAAATTTAAATGAGTAAACCTTTGGATAAACTAACGAAAAACATAGGTATTAAATTTTTTCGGAAACCTTTGTTTCAAGTTATAAGAATGAAAAAAATTTCACTGAATTATATGCCTGTAAAATGCAGTTAAATCAAACATTTTGTGAAGCATATCATGCAGCAAAATTAGTACTATTTTAAATATTAGATATATTTATAAAATAATTCAATTTTCTACAATTTTTCTTCCTTTTACAAAGTATTGTAATCGCGAAAAATTTCGGTTTTCAGATTTCAAGGAAAGTATAAATTTTGACTATCCCTGAATTAATTTTGACTAGTTTTGGTGTGATGTCTCTACGTACGTACGTATGTATCTCACATAACTCAAAAACGATTAGCCGTAGGATTTCGAAATTTTGGATTTAGGACTGTTGTACATCTTCCCTTTTGATTGCAATTGACTGATTCAAAAGTTTCCAAAAAAGCCAAAAAAAAAAAAATTATATTTTGGACTTTTTTAAAACTGCCGTAATAAGCCCTCATTGAGATCTTCTCGACGATATAAGTGGTATTTAATTTAATTGATTCCAGAATTATAGCCAAATAAAATTTTAATTAATGAAATATTTGATATTACAAGAGGAAGACACATCAGTTCAAACCCGACTTCATTTCCTTCTTTTTTTTATTTAACATCTTATAAGAAATCCCTGATGATGGAGTAGCAACTTGGAAAATGTTTAAAATTGTTGGTAAGTGGAATTTTACTTATACAATTGCATTAATACTAACTTGCCAAATATATAAAAATTAAATTTATTATAAAAATTTATTTGGGCATTAGAAATTTTACTAAGTAAATTTATGCCTAAACGTAGAAAGGGAATTTTTCCACTCAAATTAGTTTTTGTACTTTAAATTTTTTTATTGGAAACCACTGGAATTTCAATATCAATTTTAAAAATATTTTTAAATCAAAATCATTACCACGAATTTCACTCTATAATTTGCATCTAAAAATGTCAGTGTAGGCTTATTTTATCTCTACAGCAAACATCAGCGATAAATTTTTTCTTTAATTATAAATTAAAAAGGTAAAGATTCTGATCCAGTATTAACATGAATATTTTCCTATATTTTAATAGAAAACTAAGCGAAAACTAAATTTTTTTAATATATTTTGCTTCTTTTTTTTGGAACAGTTAATGGAAAATCTAATTAAAATAATGATCTTATAAATAAATTATTTATACATGTTTCTATGCGAGTGTATATATACAGATTGTTTCCACAAGAGACTATGGAACATATGGAGCTCCATATGAGAAACATTGACTTCCCGACTAGAAACCAGCCGCTTGAATCATCTGTCCTTATGACTTACTTATTTTCATTGAAAAAACAACTGTAAATGTAAATTAGAATCGCTTCAAAATGAAGAGAAAGTCGAAAGCTACGTAAACCGTACACCGTTACATCGTTAAAGCGACTTTTCACGATAACAAAAAAGTCTCTTAAAAGAGACTTCAAAAAAGATAATGTGACCAATTTTGTATAAAATTTAATTTTAATACTGCAGTGGTTTCTGAATTAGATTTGAATAACAATTATGATGGCCAGTTTGACTAACAGTATAGAACACAGTAAAGTTGAATATCGGCAAGTAACATTGTTAGGTTGTTACCATAAATCATTATAACGACCACCATCTTGAAAGTGATATTTCGTAACGGCATTGAACCTATGTTCTTTCCAGATATTAAAAGTATCTTCATGCTCAATTGATTGAAGAGTCTTCCGCTGGGAAGAGCAACAGATTCGCAAAAACCACTAAATTTTTGTGTAATAGTTTCGTAATCACCAGATTCCATGCCTCAGTAATTACGAAAAAGCAAATGTGATTGTGTACTAGTGTTACAAGCTGAGAAATCGCTATTTCTCAGTTCAAAATTTTCAAGCTGACGAAAAAATACGAAAATTAATCATGCTTGTAAAAGTTGTGTTAATTTTTAATAGAGTTGAAACATCAGAAAATTATTTTTAAAGTTATTGAAAATAAATTTTTCATAATACATTTTTTTTTTAAGGAAAAGGTAAACAGAAAGCAGCTCTCTATTAACTAGTCAGTTATTCATTGAGGAATTAAAGTTTAAAAAGCAAGAATGCAGGTTATCTGTAAATTTGGTTATTATGTTGTTAAATAATAATAAATTGTGAAAATATCAAATCCATTTGTCCTTCCTGTAATAAAATAACATTTTATGACCTTTTTTTCTCCTGCTCCCCTGGATCGTATCGGTATTCAAGCAATACTCAACCCAGGGGGACGGATCATTTATTCTCCTAATTCGCCTGTCTCAAGTCACTGAGGCGGGATAACCGGACCCGGCTATGCCGTTCCCACTCTTCTTCCTTTTTCCTGTTTAGCCTCCGGTAACTACCGTTTAGTTAATACTTCAGAGGATGAATGAGGATGATATGTATGAGTTTAAATGAAGTGTAGTCTTGTACATTCTCAGTTCAACCATTCCTGATATATGGTTAATTGAAACCCAACCATCAAAGATCCACAATCTGGTATTCAAATCCGTGTAAAAATAAGTGGATTTACTAAGAAGACTTGAACGCTGGAACTCTCGACTTCCAAATCAGCTGATTAGGGAAGACGCGTTCACCACTAGACCAACCCGGTTGGTCGGCTATGCCGTTCCCGGGCTCCGCCACAGTAACCGGGACTCGGACTTGTCTCTTTCCTGACTGAAGCCACCAGGGAGGGAAACCAAGTCCAGGTATTCCGTTCTCAGAACCCTCTAGTAGCCGGGTCTCGGTCTTTCTCTTCCTTTTTTATACTTGCTTTTCTCTGCTCCAGTCACGAAACTCTATTTCTTTCCTCTGAAGAATATCCGTGGCCAAACCGTCTATAGCTTTCCATTCTACCACTCCTTCTATCATATAGCTTACAGTGTTTTCGGGCGTTATTTATCCATGGCCTGCTCTCTCTTTACATTTGATCCATCTGTCACATTCATAAAATGTATGGTAAGTTGAATCTACCAGGCCACATTATGTGCAGTTAGGCATCTCTTCCTTCCCAAATTGGTGTAAATATTCATCAAATTCTCCATGGCGGGAGAGAAGCTGTGCTACATAACAACATAACTTAGATCACTTTGACCTCTCTCTGACCACGGCTCTAATTGCGGTATCATCCTTCGTGTCCATGTTCCAGTGCGTGACTCATCCAAACCTCGCTGCCAGTCTTGCCATAGGAGAGTTTTAGCGCCCTCTCTTATCATACTCCTGTATATTCTTTTCCTGTATTGGGCTATAAGATGAATCAATAGGAGGCACTGCTGCCATCGCACTTGCCGCTGCTGCTGACACTGTTCTATATCTTTTCGTTATCTTTATTGTGGTTTTCCTTTACAGCGAGGTCATTTTATGACCTGGTAAAAGTTTAAAGAATATAAAACGTATGTCCGAAATTACTATATATTTCATTTTATTATTTTCTTCTGAAATATTTCTAAACTGAAATTAGAATTTGACAGATGTTATCCGTTATTCTAATCATAAAGGGAATGAGTTGTTGAATCAAGTAAATTATTAAAACTGTTAAAAATTATGTTCTCCATAGGATGATAATTATGCGGAATGAGTTTTTTTAAAGAATTCTAACAAATGTACCTTCGAATTTAGATATTAGTTAAATAAAAATGCGATGAATGTTATTTTGGTTTAGAATAAAAAACAAAATAACTGTAGGTTTTTTTAAATGAAAGTAAGGGTGTTTTACAGATAGCAGTGTAATTACATACGAATAAGTCTCTATCATCATTACAATTTATTACCGTGTAAAAATACGTATACGTTAGTTATCAAACTCTAACCGTAATTAGTTTAAACGAATATGAAATAAATGCAGTGTTAGTTTTAATTTTAAAACACAAAGGATTACAGTGATTCAAGTAGCAAATGAAGTCTAACCTTATAAAACATAACTTTTTTTATATTCATTATTCTACACATTTAGTAATTTTTCATACAGTAACAATTAATAGGTTATTATAATTTATACTTTTACGTCTCTTTTACAAATTTTCATTTAACTCTCAAAATCCGCGCCGATCAAGCAACCTAATGAATCATTTCTTCAGAAGCAGCAAACGAAACACACAGTAAGTAGAATACCTATCGTGAAAATAATCATGACAAGGACAAATCATTTCACCGAAATAAGAAAAGATATCAAGAAACACCCTCAACCACTGAGGGACACTGCATATTATTTAATTAAATTTCATATTATTTAAGTAGATACTGTGATAAGATTATATACAGGCTATCTTAAAGTATACATTTCCTTTAAATTTGTTTAATGTTGAACCAAAGGTTATTAATAAATGTTTTACATCTAATGAAGTAATATTATTTATTAATTCCCCTAGCTGTAATAGAAATTAATGTAATAACAAAGGCAGTTACCCTTTTCAAATGTTAATTTCATCTATTTTCTTTAAAGATGTAACATCCCCAAAAATAATTATTTATTTATTATTTTCTTTTATTTGTAATTAAAATTATATTCTTCTGAGCTTTTATAATGCATACAAGTGATGAATCTAAACCATTCGTTCTTAAAGTGAGCGATAACGCCCCCTTGTGAGCGCTGGAGGCCTTCAGTGGGAGAAGGCACATTGGAAATTGGGGGCGTTCAGGTGGTTTTGGAAGGCGATGGCTGATTAAAAAAAAGGCCAAATTACGTTTCCTTAATATTTCAAAATAAAATTAAATACCTACTACACTAGTACACTAGTACAAAACAATCAAAGAGACACCTATATTTTATGATAAAAAATGATTGTATTCAAACTACTTTATATTTGCAAGCAACAGGCTTTGAGCTTCGTACATCTTACTGTTAATTGCTAAAAAAGGCAAACCATACACTATTTGGGAAGATTTAATTTTACCGGGATTAAAGGAATTAACTCCACTGAGCTCCATAAACCAGCAGCAGGTATTATGAGAAAAATTCTTTTGAGCAATAGTTCTGTGCAATGACGAATTGATGAGATGGCTGAAACATCGAAGAATCATTATGTAATCATCTGAAGACTTGCCAATTTTCAATTCAGTTGAATGTGTCCACCTTAGCAACTAATAAAGCATTGTTGTTATCACACGTGAAGTTTATCAAAGATGAGAAAATATGTTAAGAGCTATTATTTAATAGAAATTAACAGACAGATACAAATGGAGAAACCATATATATATATATATATATATATATATATATATATATATACATAATACACTGCAAACGTTTTTGGACGAAGAGGAAATTATTTTGAAGAATATTACATGAATTGCCATTGATGACGCTCCGGCTATGATAGGGCGTCACGAAGGCTTCATAGCGTGCTTAAAAAATAATGTTCCAGACGTGCTTGCTGTACATTGAGTCATTCATCGCCAACATTGAGTTGCGAGAAACTTGAGTGAACGCCTGCATACATCACTCCAATATGTTATCAGAACAGTTAATAAAATCAGAAGCAATTCACTAAATGACAGATTATTTAGTCAGCTTTGCCTTGCCGATGATGAAAAGTTCAACCGCTTGGTGCTTCACATAGAAGAGTGCGCTGGCGAATTCCTGGAGTTGCACGCCAAGCTTATTTCATCTATCTATCATGTTGTGTATTTGACAGACCTAAATAAATTGTTTAACGATGTTAATCGTTCAAGCTTCAAGGCGACAATTTGAACTTGATTAAAATAAAATATGTCCTTGCTGCTTTGATGGCAAAACTTCTATTACACAAGAAAAATATTGGCAGACGAGAATTTAATAACTTCCTAATTTACCAGCAGTTTCCTTCAACAACGACGACTTGCTTGTTTACTGCCAACACTTAGAGAACTTCGCTGATTTCAAAGAACGATTCCAGATCATTTTCAATATGGACATTCCAGACTGGTGTTGGACCTTTTTCAAATTTCAACACAGCAGGACAATCTCAGTGAGAAAAAAACTTATAATACTGCAAGAAACGAAGAAATAAAAATAAAATTCAAGAATGGCTACCAAGAATTTTGGCTGCAAAAGCCAATTCCGCAACTGTACCCTGGATTATGATCGACTGTTCAACGATTTCTTGTAGCATTACCATCGTCACGTTTCTCTGAACGTGGATTTAGTACTGTAGCAACGTTTGTAACCAAAAAGATAAATCGGCTCCATGTTACCGAATGGGGTAACTTACGGCTATTTTTAAGTAAATTCGAGCCTGGTATTAACAAACTCGTTAAAGCACATCAAATTCATCCTTCATATCAATGTAAGTATATTTTTTTTATTTAAAAGCTTTGTTTTAATTATTTTACTGTATCTTTATATATAAAAATGTTAAGTTTGTTTGTGCACGCTTCAAAAACTCAAAATGTTCTGCACCGATTGAGCTCTAAGTTTAGCACGATATATAACCCGCATCAAAGATTGTTTTTATCTACTTTTTGCAGTCACATACCCACGACCGCGAGAAAACAGTTTTTTTTTAACTGTCAGCTGTGTACCAGTGACCGCGCCATTAGCCGGAAGCGAGGGGAACACTCGCCATACTAGCTAACGACAACCGCAGTCACATGTGAAACAATTCCTGTTCCCAGTTACATTGTTTAATAACAAAAAAAAAGTATCCACTTGCATCTGATTCAGATTATTATACAATCTGAATTAAATATTCACTTTAATCGAGGTACTTTTGCGTGATCGTGTCGTGATTGAGCGGAGCCTTTCACCAAATTGTAAGTAGAGGTTATGCTTTATATGAGAGGTGGTCATAAAAAATATTAATTTTTTATAATTATTATTTTACTATTTTATTTAACTAATATTTTACTTATTTATTTAAATACATGTATTTAGTTAATATTATTAAATTTTAGCCACTTTTCAATACAGTCTGTCCTGTGTCTCATTGTTGTCGAGCAGCTACGAGAACAATGGCAGGTGAAAAAAGTTAAAATAAATTTTTTTGGCCTTTTCAAAATTTCGTTATTAAACTTTTATTTCGGATTTTCACTGAAGTGAAAACCGAAATAATGCCTCGCAGAAAATCGAATTTGGGCCGTCGCACTCGCCATACAGAAGGATCAAGAAGACGGCTTTCGAATACGACTGAGGAAGAGCGGGCATCCGTACGAGAGAGGAACAGACTAAGCACCATCCAGATATGTAACGTGGAACCAGCAGAAAGACGAGCAGCCAAGTTTGAGGATTCACGATTGCGAGCACGTCAGTCGCGTTCTGCAGCAACAGATTTGGTTCGTTCTCAACGGAATGAATGCGACAGGGTGAGGATAGCTGAAACACGAACCCAAAGAACAGCTGATCTGAATCTGCAATACAATCGTTTTGCGTTCCGGTACAATCCAGCTGTTGATTATAGTTCAAATCGGCATGTTGTCATTGGCCAGATGAGTCATATCTGTACCTACTGCCAGGCTCTAAAGTTTAATAATGAAACGAAAGGGATATGTTGGGCTGGCGGAAAAATCAATTTGATTTTTCCGCCAACTTGCCTCAACTTGATGCACCACCAGAGCCATTGAAAACTCTACTTGCTGGATCTACCGCTGAATCGAAGCATTTACTATCGAACATCAGGAAATATAACTCTTGCTTCCAAATGACGTCAGTTGGTGGAGAAATCGTGACGACTCAATTCATACCAACTTTTAAAATCAAAGTGCAAATATATCACAAAGCTGGCTCCCTGCTCCCGTTCCCAGATAGTGACTATAAATTCCTTTAAATGTACTTCATTGGCGATGATAGAGATGAAGTCGATGCACGTTGTGGAATACATACCTCGCTAAGAAGATCCATTATTTCGCAGCTACAGAAGCTCCTTCACGAAAGGAACAATTTGGTGTGTTTTTCCAAAACGGCAATTGATATGATGCCATCAGATACCCACAAGATTGTCATTCACGCAGACAAAACGCCCGCTGGAAAACATGTCCGGAGATGTAATGCTCCAACTATAGACGAAGTAGCAATTGTCATAGTCGGAGATCAGTTCCAACCTAGAGATATTGTTCTCCATCGAAAAAACGATCAATTGATAAACGTCACAGAAACTCACCGTTGTTACGATGCTTTACAATATCCAGTTATCTTTTGGGGTGGAGCCGATGGATATCATTTCAATGTGAAAATGATAAATCCAGTAAATGGTGCAGAAATCAATAAAAAGTGCAGCTCAATGAACTTTTACGCATACCGCTTAATGATTCGGAGGAACGAGGACAATTATATTTTGAAATGCCGTCAGTTGTTTCACCAGGATGTTGTGGATATGTATGCAAAAATTGAAACGGAACGTTTGCTATTCCTCCGTTTGAATCAAACCAAACTCCGCTCTGAAGAATACATTCATTTGCGAGATGCAGTTGTGAATGACGGTAATACAACCAACATTGGAAAGCTAACTATTTTGCCATCTTCATACATAGGCAGTCCACGTCACATGCAAGAATATGCTCAAGATATAATGTCATATGTTCGTCATTACGGGCGTCCAGATTTATTTATCATTTTCACATGCAATCCAGCTTGGGACGAGATACAGCAGCTGTTACTTCCTGGGCAATCACACGTGGATAGGCATGACATCATAGCAGGTGTTTTTAGACAAAAGCTTAAGTTGCTGATGGATTTCATTGTGAAACATGAAGTGTTTGGATATGTGCACTGCTGGATGTATTCAGTAGAATGGCAAAACAGAGGATTGCCACTTTCGCATATACTAATCTGGCTCTACGATAAAATAACTTCAGACGAAATCGATGATGTGATATGCGCTGAGATTCCACGGGCCGACGTCGATAAGGCTTTGCATGCAGTTGTTATCAAAAACATGATAGTGGACCATGCGGTACACTAAATCCGAATTCACCATGCATGGTAGACGGGAAATGCTCTAAGAAATATCCTCGGGCATTCGCAGCCAACACAGTAACAGGAGACGATGGATATCCTCGGTGTAGGAGACGATCAAATAACGATGGCGGGAATTCGGCAACGATACACATGCAAAATGGTGATATTGATGTAGACAACCGTTGGGTGGTTCCATATTCGTCTCTGTTGTCAAAAACATACAAAGTCGACATAAACGGAGAATATTGCAATTTCGTTCAATCAATTAAATACATCTATAAGTATGTAAATAATGACAGCTATATGGTAGTTTTTAGTGTGCAATCAGAAAATATTGACAAAAATGGAGTACCAGTTATCGATGAAATTGATAATTGTGATTGCACAATACCATGGAAGATACATAAGCAGCAATGTGGCTGCATGGCGAATTTTTTCATTTCCTATGCATGAACGCAATCCAGCTGTGGTTCACTTAGCAGAACATTTAGAGAATGGACAGCGTGTTTATTTCACAGATGCAAATGTGCAACAAAGAGCCCTAATACACCTGGTACAACTCTGACTGCTTTTTTCACATTATGCCAGGAAGACGCTTTCGCAAGAACACTGATGTATTCAGAAGTTCCCTCTTATTACACGTAATATGTAACTAAAAAAGTATTCGTACGACGCAGACGAGGGGAGCCAGTCGACGGTCAACCTGGCGTTTTCAGAGAAAATACAATTGGTAGACATTATATAGTACATCCCAATCAAGATGAAAGTTTTTCCCTTCGCATGCTATTGGTAAATGTGCCTGGTCCTAGATCTTTTCAGCAATTCAAAATTGTTGATGGCGTCACATATGCCACTTTCCGCGTTGCGTGTCAAGCTCTGAATTTATTAGAAAACGACCAACAGTGGGATATATGTATTAATGACGTGTGCACCACTGCACATCCAAACCAAATTCGTGCATTATTCGCAATTATATTGACTTCCCTTCATATCCCACAGAGTTATGGGAAAGATATCGATCGCATATGGCTGAGGATATTTTGCATAGAGTACGCCTAGAAAATGCCAATATAACCATGGAATTTACAGAAGGCATTCACAACGAAGCATTGATAAATATTGAAGACAAGTGCTTAGCTATTGCAAATAAAGTTCTTAGTCAATTGGGAATGCCAGCACCCTCCCGAGCTGCTATTGCTTCATTTGATGTGGATTTACGTCGTGAACAGAGTTACAACATTCGGGATCTTCAGTCATATGTCCAATCAAACATTCCCAAATTAACGCGGTAACAGAAAGGCATTTATGATTGCATAATTTGAATGATAAATGACGGTGTTGGGGGGACCTTCTTCTTGGATGCGCCAGGAGGAACTGGGAAAACATTCCTCATTAGATTGATTCTAGCAACGGTTCGATCAAAATATGACATAGCCTTAGCTCTTGCTTCGTCTGGAATAGCTGTAACATTGTTACCATGTGGAAGGACTGCGCATTCAGCTCTGAAGTTGCCATTAAACATGCAAATCATCGAGACTCCTACGTGCAATATTTCCAAAGCATCCTGTATGGGAAAAGTATTACAAAAATGTAAACTCATTGTTTTGGATGATTGCACGATGGCACATAAAAACTCGCTTGAAGCTCTTGATCGATCGTTACGAGATTTGCATGAAAACGTTCAACCATCTGGGAATGCTTTGATATTGCTCGCAGGAGATTTTAGGCAAACATGACCTGTAATTTCTGGATCGACACCACCAGACGAAATAAATGCTTGTCTGAAATATTCAACACTGAGGCGACACGTACGTACATTGCAGTTGACTACGAATATGCGTGTCCAGTTGCAGAATGATCCATCAGCTGAGGTATTCTCACGACAGTTACTGGACATTGGAAACGGACAGCTGCCAGTCGATAAGACGTCTAGACGAATATCATTTCCTGATAATTTTTGTAATTTAGTAACATCGGAAGAAGAACTGATCGAAAAAGTATTTACTGATATTCAAATTAATCATAGAAATCACGATTGGCTCAGTGAACGAGCTATCCTTGCCGCAAAGAATAAAGATGTCTATTAACTTAATAATGTTATTCAATCCAGCATTCAAAGTGAGGAAATTACATTAAGTCGATAGACACCGTTGTGGAAGCAGATGAAGTAGTTAATTATCCAACGGAATTTTTAAACTCACTTGATCTGCCAGGGATGCCACCACACAAATTAAAATTGAAAATAGGTGTGCCAATTATCCTGTTGCGGAATATTAATCAGCCAAAACTCTGCAACGGCACCCGACTTGCAGTTAAGAAATTGATGAATAACGTAGTGGAAGTAACGATTTTAACGGGGCCTTTCAAAGGTGAAGATGTCCTCATTCCTCGAATACCCATGATCCCGACCGATACACCGTTTCAATTTAAAAGATTGCAATTCCCAATTCGATTGGCATTTGCAATCACAATCAACAAAGCTCTAGGTCAATCTTTAGAATTGTGTGGTTTAGATTTAGATGCGGATTGCTTCTCACATGGACAACTGTATGTTGCGTGTTCCCGAGTCGGCAAACCAGATAGCCTTTATATCTACGCAGACAGTGGAAAAACAAAAAAAATATTGTATATCCACAAGTATTGCAAAATTAAACTTCTATGAAACTTATGCTTTGTTTTGTTTCTCATTTCTCATCCATGCAACCACAATGTGCCACAGCGAAGCGTGGCAGAGTACAGCTAGTTAAATATATTTTTGAAAGCAAATTAAATTTAAAGCTATTTTTTTGAAAGCAATTGAATAAAAATACTTCCAAATATGATTAAATATGTGTTTTAATTTCTCCCTTTAAAATGTAAGTTTCAACTCAGAAACAGGATATGCCATGTTTAAAAAAGTAATTTCAATTGCAGTTTTTAAGAGCGGGACTTAAAAATAGGAATCGCAATTATTATTTTTAACAGATGGTAAGTTTAAAAATGTTGGGAGGCGCTTAAATTTTTTATTATCAATGTGGTCGGCGGGCGAAAAATTTAGAGAATCAATGATTTAGACAAAAAGATCTGAATGATACGTTGCAAAATTATTTCAATTTTCTATTCAAGTCCAATTTTACTGCCTGTGTCATGAAAATAAGCAAGTAACAGCTAAAAAGAACAGTCATTAAGGAACTCCCAAACTAATATTTTAAATTACAAAATTTGTATCCCATTTATCAGTATGATTCCATTACTACTACTCCTTTGAGCTGATATTTTATATTTTACCCCTCTGTTTTGAGATATTTTTGTTTATTTTCGTTCTATTATTTGAAAAAAAGCATGTACATTTAGTAATTCCATAATACTACGTTCTTTTTTGTTATTATTTTATTAATAAAAGTTTAGGATTTCATCCTTTAACCTTCCTTAAATAAATAATAATAGGTTTTAACAAAATAATGAATAAATTCTAATCGTGGATTCAAATTCTCGAATGGATTACAAGATTCAAATCAAAAGAATTATACATTCTTTTCATCAAAAAATAAAATGGATGATTTCTAAAAAAAATGTTCAAACGTATTCACAGTTTTTTAATTTAATTTAGAATGGCTAGATGATTACAGAGACGTCGTATAACATTGTTTTAAGTTTAATTATAATAAATAAGTAAGACTGACTGACTTAAGTAAATATAATGTCAATAAAATATAATATTCATCCGGATTATGAAACCTCATTAAATTTATAGTATTGAAATTATAATGTGGACACTAATGAATAATAACATCGTATAATAATCGTCAGTGTGGCCTTCTTTTCATGCTTAGCAACCACAAGAGTTTAATTAAAACCTTAATGAAAAGCTTATACTCACCGGAATCTAAGACCAGTTTTGCGCCTTTATAAGTCCTTGTTCCCAGCTGATCAACAACAACAAAGATATGAAGTAGAAGACACTCTCACTGATTGAAATGAGTTTCAAGAACTTTGAATTACGAGAAAACAAGTCAGAAAATTGAAAGAAGGGTTGGATATCGTTACGAACACTCCAAAATCCCTTTTTTGTATTTCTGAATAATTCTTATAAAAAGAGAAGATTGAGCTTTCTTTCCTGCAGCAAGATATGAGAATACAAATCATTAAGCTACTTCTGTCTCATAATTAACTTTGAGTAAGTTATTATTCTTTCGCTTTTAATCTTCCTAAATATTTTATTTGATGAATTAAAATCTCATTTATTTCCGCTTTCTTCAAATATAAAGGTAAGTACCAAACAAATATTTTGTCTTGTTAATTAAAATTTATATTTAATAATTTATATTAAAAATTTAATTAAATTATTAATTTATATTTAATTTTTTTTTATTATTTATATATGCTATTTTAAAATGATGAAAATTAATTACGAATATTCCTAATAATTAATTTACACACTGGTATATTTTAGAGATTGATAGCAACGTGTACTTGATAATTTTATTTAAAATTAATATAGATACATAATTTAAAACTTCAGATGTGGACATCTTGTACGCCTATTAAATTACATTTATTTTTTATATATTAATATTATTCCATTTTTTCATATTTTTTTTTGTTTTTTATTATTGAATTATTATTTATTGAAAAAAAAAAAATACAATCAGAGGTTAATAATTTATCAATAACTCAATGTATTTAGATAACAAGAAAATAAAAAAAAAGGAAATGTCGTCGGATTCGAACCGATGTACCTTCTCCTTGGAAGATGCAGATATTTCATTAATTAAAATTTTATTGGGCTACAACTCTGGTATCAACTAAAATAAGTGTCATTTATAATATAACGTTGAAAAGCTCTCAATAAGGACTTATTACTGCAGTTAAGAAAGAAGTTTAAAATTCACTTTTTTTTTGGATTTTGGGCTTTTTTGGACACTTTTGTTCTAGTAGATTGCAATAAAAAGGGGCGGTGCACAACTAGTTGTTACAACAGTACTAAAACTAAAATTTCAACATTCTATGGTTAATCGTTTTTGAGATGCGAGTTACATACGGACGTATGTATGTACGTACATACGTACGTACAGACGTCACGCCGAAACTAGTCAAAATGGATACAGGGATGGTCAAAATAGATATTTCTGTTGAAATCTGAAAACTGCAATTTTTCACGATTATAATACTTCCTTGTAAAGTACAAGGAAGCAATAACGCTATCCAATTTGAATTTTATGATTAAATTTCAGAAAATTATACATTATTAATGCGATAAGAAAGTACAATTTTATTTATATTATTAGTTTTAGTACGTGTTGCCCTAACAGATTATTATTATGATCAGTAATAACCTATCACTTAAAGTATTATAAGTTTGACTTTTTACTAAAAAAAAATTTTTTTTATAGTTTGTTTTTTATTTACTAAATACTTATTCTTGTTTCATCTTATTTACGTTAATTTCAGTTATTTTATATTTTCTTTATCACATTTTGAAATCCTACTGAAAAGAAAAATACTTAATATATAATACTAATTTAGATGAAGTAGAGATGCTTACAACACCCTGAAAAATTGTTATTACTTTTTAAAATCTAATTAGGTAAAACATAAACAGAAAACATAGTACTATTAAATTACTTTTTAAAGTATTTTCCAATAGAGAAACTAAGAAAGGAATTACGATTTATGGATTTTCTTTGGACTTTTATTGAAATTCCTCTACTGAATATCTGGAATCGCTGACTCAACCCTTAACACTTAAATTGAAGTATTCTCTCTCAATCATTCTATACCGGCATTTTGCGGCATGATGCGCAATAAAAATAATTTTAAATACGTTTATGGTATGTCAGCTGTACTTACTAAGATCGTATTGAGAAAATAAAAAATGATGTCTTCAGTCGAATAATAAATTTAAAAAAGAGCTTAATTTTAAATTACTTAATAAAAATTTGAATGATTTTCATTTTTAACTGAGTAAAAAATTAACACAAGTTATATAAAGGTAAAGTTATAATAAAGGGGGGCAAGTAATAAATAATTCTGTTTGTTTCTCTGAATATTCGTTGTGTCTCACCATATAAACAAAATTAAAAGGAGTACACAGGCTTGCTTTACTGCGGGTAGCCGCGGATACAGAACAGTGTCATACGACGCGTTGTGTATATTAACGCGTCGAAAAACTGCAATTGATTTACAAATTAAAGGAAGAACACTTAGATATAGGGGTATGCCCAAAGATGAGGTTGAACGGCTAATTGATTAAGAGTGGCAGGATACATGGATACACTCTAGAGTTGGGGATTGGACCAGGCGACTAATCCCCAACATAAATACGTGGACTAATAATAGACTAGGTAATGTAGATTTTTATACCACATAACTGTTGACGGGGCATGGCTCGTTCGGCCATTACTTGTTTAGAATTGGAAAAAGACCTACCCCACAATGTGTGTACTGCCCAGAGACTGATGATGCGGAACATACTGTGTTTGTATACCCAAGATAGGCTCCAAATAGAAGAGAAATTTCGGACAACGGACTTACACCTGAAAACCTCTTAAATTGGATGGTCTATAGTGACGATAACTGGGATTGGTTCCGTGGGTTTGCCGGGGAAATCTTACGCACCAAGGAAGAAGAGGACAGAAGAAGGGGTTTGTGAAATTAGGGTAGGGAGGACAGTCCCTCCGTGGAGGGCCCGTACGCCGTGGTGTGCGGGTTCCTGCGAAGGGGGTGAATTCCTGGGGAGTGTGGGACAAATAAAAGACCGTGTCCCGGTTGGCGGTGCCGCTCCTGCGGGTGCCTCGGCGCTTAGTGGGTTCGGTGCCGCTAATTAGAGGCAAAGGCATAATGACCGAAACCCGGTTCCCTGATGAGGGGATGGGAGGTGGCGTAGCCATACCCGTCTCTGAGGCAGGCGAATAAAATAAAATTAAAGATCCGAGACCGGGGGAGCTAACCTGCCGTGCCGGGTGTACAACCGGCGGGCGGGGGACGCTCCTTTAGAGTAAAAGGACACTCTCCCCGACTGAGTATACTTAAATGGATATCCGGTCGGTGAGAGTAGGGGAAAAAAAAAGTAATAAATAATTAATAAAAGTATGAAATCTAAAATTATATGAACTGGCAAAAGACTATCTTAAAAACAAAAAAAAAATTACATTTTAAACACTAGAAATGTGTCTGGTTGTACAGAGTTGTTGTACAATTATTGTTTACCTGACGAAGTCATGTAAATAACCTTGCCAGTTATTTTTTATTATCATTATTTAAAAAAGATATTATCAATAAATGTTTAAAGACAGAAACCATCAATTTGATTGATAAAATCCTAACTATATATTGTGTAGTATTTTCTTATTTGAATCACAATAAAACTTTTTGATAAAAGTGTAAAAATATTTCTCGCTGGAAATAACAAAATACATATAGATACTTTTATGGAGTCATCAAAAAATGATGAAAGATTAATTGCTTTTTGTATCTATATGGTAAGTACTTCGATTAAAAAAGTGATGTAAAGTACGTAACAAGAAAAAATTAAAAACAATCACAAATATTTAGCACGTACGAAGAGGTATACAATTTATATAAATTTTATGGTTTTAAACAAGTCGTTTTTGAAATTATGAAAAACTATAAAACGTGTGATAAAATACGTTTGATCATAAAATTTTAATTTAAGAGCTTGTAGTACTGTACATGTTTAAAAAAACTTCAAAAACACATCATAGGTTATTTATTGTTTTCATTGAGCTGAATATTCTTAAAGAAATGAATGAATAATGAATATTTTCATTTTAATACAGTATTCCTTTATTAAAAATCTGAATAAATTTTTTTTCAAAGTACAAATTGCACAATTACACAAATTTAGAAGTACTTTATCAAATCGTTCTCTTCTAATTCAGTTTTTCACATATTATACAACTAATTTAATGACGTAATTTTAATGTATGTTAATAAAATCCGAAGTTTCCGAGATGTGAATGACATTGATGTTATAACTAAAAAACAAAGGAAAAATAAAGAGTAAAAAATTAAAGAAGACAGGATACTTAACTATTTCCCCCGAAGTAGTATAACCCATTAAAACCGCCTGCACGACGTGAAGGAGATTAATTCTTTCATAATCGTTTATGGATGACGTACAATATTGGTTAGTATCATAGATAAAGCAGATTAATTCACTTAATAACTTGCCTTGATTTCACTAGCGTCACCGTTAATGATTATTTAATTTAAAAAAAAAAAAATGTTATATACTACTTATCGTATTATGTAGATTTCATAAGAAAGCTACCTATTGTAATAACTACCATGATTTCCGAAAATGTCGATAAATATTCGTGTTTCACATCCCCAGACTCCAAAACCACCGTCACTTCAAAAGATTATATTTATATATATATATATATATATATATATATATATATATATCACCTTCTTGTGTACTAGGTAACTGCCGTAATTCTGCGCCAATCACTTTCAAATTGATACATAAAATGTAACGACCCAAAATCTCGATGAGTTCGTTAATGAGAAAATCGAAAGATGGGGGTGGAAATGGGGGGCTTTTTGGAAAAGAAGATATTTATATAACTCTCCTATTAAGTAAAATATGCAATCCGTTTAAATTCTTTGGCTAAAGGCGTAAAACTTATATACGTGAATTTTTTTTTGATATCACCAACCATTGGCCCAAAAATGGTGTTTCGAAGAAAAAAATCATACCTCTCTTAATACGCACAGTATTGAATCGGTTTAAAATGTTGGTTAGTCCCCTAAACATTACCTAAAGGTTTCGTCTAAAAGAAATTTTGATATGACAAACCCTTAAGGCATGGGATGAGCAAAATATTGCTGGAATTTAAGATTCGTATGCTAAATATGTGAAACTTTTTTTTCACATGCAACTATTGCGTATTGAATAAATTTTAAGTTTTTCCTAACTTTAAGGTGGAAATGTTTTTTATCCACTACTTAGCACCGGTGAAATCTACCTCTACCTTCCGGCGTGCTGAAAGGGATTTAAAAATTTTTTTTTTGTAATCTGTAAAATTCCAAAATCAATCTAATGATGCGAAATTTTCTCATTGTTTCTGTGTATGACTAAGATAAAACTAGGTAGGTAGGCCAGTGTATACTAAGGTTATAATATATACATTTACTTATTCAAAAGGATACACCTGTATATACATAAAATAACTTTATAGAAATTGTAAATGTCGAGTGATTCAAAACTTCACGTAAATACTTCGGTAGCCGATAGGACACTGATAAAAAAAAATACAATTCTTAAAACATAAATCAAGAAAAGCTTTGTTTTCGAGTTATGAAGCATTTCCGGACGTATGTTTATAGGAACCATTCGTTATATTAATGTCACAATTCAGATCCCAAAATACTGTCACGCTATTATTAATTATTTTGTATAATAGATGTGTTAACGGCACAATAAATATCGAAAATGGTGAATTTTTCTTTTAATTACAGTAGTTCATTTACAATTTAATAACCTTAAAAAGAGTATTTTATTGATTATATATTTAGATGAAAATAAATGTATCTCTTTTAGATAACCACAAACGATTTCTAATCTGTCACAAGGCATACGTAAATTATTCTTTATGTATATTTAGTTAAGATAGTTTTATGCACTAGAAAATGTAATGTAATTTGATTCATAATTAACTAAAACATTTAAATATCTAGAGTATTATATCTTATACTTCAATTTAATGATTTTATCATACAATTATATTCTGTTGTTTCATACTAAAATTCATGTAATAAATCAATAGTCGACTAATAAATGTTCAAGTACTAACGACTAATAATGTTTACCTAAGTTGAATTTAGTTCAAATAATACCTTTATTGATCATCAAAGATAAACCTTTATTGGTCAAATATGTAGAAAATTATTTTAACTTTTACTTTATTGATTCAAAATCTACATCTACGTAAATTCAGTAATTACACAGCTGCAAACTTTCTGAAATTAAGGTTCATTAAAATAGTTTCTGCACTATATCAAATTCTATTTGTATATCATAATTAGATGTTTAAAAACTATTTGATTTTAAAGTTGAAAGGAAATTCCAGTAATGCCTTAAAATAATTTTCTACCTGATTATCTACCCATTGTACTTTTAATCAATCAATCGATCCCTAATATTCCCATCCAACTGAAAATAGCTATCAACTAAAATCGAGATAATTCTTAAATTATTACTCTTTTACCAATACTAGACTTAAAACTTTCTCATTAATTTTTTTTAAAAGCTACGTTAATGCAGTTAATTTATCTTGAGAAAAATAACATTGGTAAAAGTAAAGAATTTGGTTTTTTCATTCACTATATTTGTCATTTTTCACTTTTTATACGATAAGAAATAATTTGAGAATTACTGATGAGTCAACAATTTTCTTTTGCTGAATTCTGGAATTTCCCTTTTCTTTTTATAGCGTAAAATAATGTATTCAATTTAAAAATAAAAAGGTGGAGCTTTATAGAGTTAGTACAGTTGATTTTCCCTGCAAATATTACATGCGGTGTAATTTCCGAGACGTTCGAGCGTGTATTGAACATACCTTTCAGGCCGTTGATAAATATCAGGAATGTTGCATCATATTTCATTTCAAAGATAATAGACAAGATGCTTAGATTAAAATTGAATTTAACGTATAAATATAAGAAATGGATACGAATTAATTGAAAAATTAAATACATTGAACTTTGATGAAAACACTTGCATGGTATCTTATTACGTAAACAACATGTATCCGAGCATACCAATTACGGAAACTATAAATATAATAAAAAATGGCTTGTTGGAGAGTGAAAAATAGGATTATGTTTACTTCCTCATCATTGACATTCGAAATATATGCCAACAAAACTATTTTGAATTTGATGATAAATATTATTTACAGAAGATTCTTTACCTATGAATATGCCACTCTGCCATTGTGTCGGAGATATATCTATAAAACTTTGAGAAAATCAATTTACATGACATATTACACATTCATTATGTTCTTTTATGACCGAGATACGTAGACGACATACTAATGATATTTACCTCTAACGTGGCATCGAAATATCAATTAATATTGGACGAACTGAATTTACTTAATGATATACTCAAATTTACAACGGAAACGGCCAATAACAGAACCATACATTAATTGGACAAAATATAAAAATTAATAACAGTATCCAAACTGAAACGAGTATATATAGGGAAACCCTTCAGCACTAATACAACTATTCATAAAGACTCAAATAACCCGTGGTCGCATAAAAGCAAAACTTATTATACTAAGATACATAGGGCTGTAGTTTATTCACGTAATAATAAAACATTATTGTATAATGAACTGATGTATATAAAAAATATAGCTTTGTTGAATGGCTAGTATAAATCTTTCATTACCAATATTTACAGGCGGTATTTATATAAGAGATCTGATAACAAGGAGACTACCCTTGTTTCACTGAATCGTTCTAAAAGTCATAATAGGAGATATATTTTATGCAGTTATATAAACCAACACAGACATAAAATAGTGAACGTTTATGATAAAGAGAAAAAGTCAATCACATATAAACCTATAAATAACGTTTCAGGAAAATTCTTTGTGATACAACCTACGTCTTCGATACGTTTAACTTAGTGGCATACGAGTATAAAGTTAACTGCATGGGCGGCGACGCCATATATACAGGGAAGACTGACAGTTCATTGAAGGTGAGATTCTCAGAACATCTGAGGGCGTTTAAGAGTAAAAATAAATCTTTTTCAAATGCAGCGGATCAGTTGATCGTGAGTGGACACAAGATTACAAGCTTAGTAAATAATCTTGGTATATTGGAAGTTTGTAACTTTAAAAACAAGCTGAAGTATTCGGAAAGATATTACATTAATAGGTATAGGATGTGGAGAGTGCCGGAGCGGACAGGTTTGCGAGTGAGCGACTAGGGTGTCCCCCTTACATGTGGGGGTCCCCTTGACGTAAAGAGGCCACGGACACTCCGCTCCCGTATCTGAATGGGGTCCGCAGGTAGTAAGTATAAGGGGTATGTATATGTCCCTGATTAGTTTATGATGTAAATTTGCTGTACTGATATTATGATGTAATTTTTTTTTTACTAATATATTTGAGTATTTTGCTTTTAATGTATATTATGTCTTCCTGATCTTGGGCTAATTTCCTTTTTCTTGGAGCCTTATTGTAGTATGTAGTATTTTTTATCTTCTGCATTCTGCGAGATTTTGCTGTTTGGCTGCAGATATTTTTTTTTCTGCTGTCCGATGTACGAATTTTTAGTGTGTGTTGTTCCACTGATCGTGTAATATTAATGAATGTCTCTTTTCAGGCGTATTTTAATGTTCTTGCTGTATTTCTTGAAGATTTTCCTATGTTTATATTGTTGTGGGCCTTTTTTTCTTGAGTTTTTCTACTCTTGTATTTGTATATATTGTGAGACTTTTTTCTTTGTATGTAGTCTCATAATTTGTTTTCTATATCTTGATGTTTGGTGCTGTATCTTGTTTGCTGTAACTGATGTGTTTTTGTTGATATTCCTATTATGATGCGATTGCACTGTGACGTATGCGTGTGTGAGTGGGCGTGTAACCCCCTTCCAGAAGGAATGCTTCGTTAGCGGTTCCAGTAAGGGTGGTAGCCAGGGGTGGCGGTTTAGTCGGTAGTGCGAAGGTTTACATACGCACATTAATAACATCTTGCGGGACCTGTTAGCGAGCCCGACCCTGGTTAGGCGTCCGTAAATGGGATTCCCCACACACTGGAGAATTAACCAGATGTTGAAACCTATTTCAACATCTGGTTGACAGTTTTAATTGATCTTACTGCTAGTAACTAAATATTTCGTTATTTTATTGATTATAGTCTTTTATTGACTGATGATGGACCCGAGTAGTGCGAAAAGGCCTTCTGAGTAAAAGAAAAGGAATTTTAACACTCGACTTGAATGTGAGTTTTATCTTACTTTATATGTGTTTCTGTAGCTTATAACTATAAATAATATACGAGTATATATATATATATATATATATATATATATATATATATATATATATATATATATAAAGAAAGAAAATTCTCTAAATCCTTTAATCCGTTGTTCAAAGCAGTTCGCCTGTGTATTGATTGAGCCCATAATTGTTCTAAATATATATCATGTACCTCAAAAATAACGTGCCATCTAATGTGATTATTTACGCAGAAGACGCTCTACTTCTTTGATAAACGATCGAACAACTGAAAAAGTAATACGTTGTTAAAATGCAATAAAAAACGAAAGCAGAATACTAATTTTCTAGAAATGGCCGAAAAATAAATGCAGTTATACTGATATAATGGATTTGCTTTCATAAAAACTAAATTCTGAGGTCGTACACAGTGAAAATGTAGTTAGTAAATTAATGTTTTTGAAATTTTGGTAGATGGAAATTAAACAAATAATTTAAGTAAAACACCCAGTACTGTACTGACTGGTTTCCATATTATCCATGAACCAGTAAATGATAAAACGAAGCTTATTATCTATCACGGATATTTCATGTCCTCCTAGAAAAGATATTTAATTTTTTTAGGAGTTACTCAGTTTATAGTAAAAATACTTTTTTTCAAATACCGAGATATCAGGGTGATCTCTGAAAAGAAGTCTCATGAAGTATTTTTTTTTTTTAAATGCATTCAACCTTTCCAATCTTGTAGAACTTTTCAAAACCTCCATTAAATTAAATAAAATTAATAACTTTTTATCAGACGCGTATTTTACATCTTTGATACAGATTTATGGAAAAACAATTATAACAAAATCTCTAAGTTTTTATCTAATCTGTGTAATATTAGATTTTATGTAATACTAGACAGTAGGTACTGGTGTAATTTGGAGTCTGGGGCTCAATTAATCAAAAAAGTCAGGAATGGTCGGCCAGTACAAGACTACACCTCATTTACACGTCTTACACATCATCCTCATTTCATTGGGCCCTGGAGGGGATTGCTTATTGTTTACTAGTTGAATGAGAGACATTAAGAATAATAAATAAATAAATAAATAAACAAATAAAACAGATTTCTTAAACACCAAAATACGACATTTAAGAAGGGTCCATATCGTCGGAAAGAAAAACTAACTATGTAACACTTCTGAAGCCTTAGCATTCTATAAAGAGTGAAAATTAAAACGTTTAAAATTAGACATATGTTATTTAATCTGTTAATTCAGTCATCCCTAAATTTTTATTCATTTATTAAAAGTTGTTAATTGATGACAATTTTAGTAATTGACATTGTCAGTAAAACCGTTACTTATTAAATTCAGAAGATTTTCTTGGGAATGTATCATAAAAATTCCTACACTACATTTTCTTTTTTCCTTCATTTTCCTACCTATTCACATGAAATTTATATTGCAATGTTTTACTTACATACGTACTCAGTCATTGTTTAAAAATAATTAGGTTTCAACTGTCGGATTTTGTAATGTTTGTATGGCATGTATATTCAAATGATTTATGTATCTTGTATTTATTTAAAATTACATTTTACTTAAATCTTGCCTTAGTTTATAACTACTGCCATAACCTTATTATTTAATCCTACGCAGCTATCTGGATGGCCACAAATCACGCTTCTCGTGACTTAACTACGTACGATACAGGTATGTTTAAATTTTTCAACAATAAGACAGGAGTTCAACAGGGTTCAGTTCTATGACCGGTTCTGTTTCTGGTTTACAATGCTTATCTACCTAATAAAGATAGTATTACAGTTGCGTCATATGCAGATGACCCGGCAGTTTTAGCGGTTGGTGGTTATCCCGAATGATGGAATTTAATATGCATTGAATTCCATTGCGTTTGATTACATAGATGGAGAATAAAGATAATCCGAAAAAAGTCCAGTCTCGTAACGTTCACGATGACAAGAAAAGATAGTCAATTTAAGATTGTTCATTTAAACGATCTCAGAATATCTTATGACAGTAAGGTAAGGAATCTGGTATTTTACCTTGATCGCCGTTTAACTTGGAAAGACCATGTAAACAAAAAAAGGAATTTGCTTGACATTAAGTTTAAAAGGATGTATTGCATATTGGATAAGGGATCTCAACTTTCTTTATCCAACAAGATTTTGCTTTACAAGGCTTTTTTGAAACCGGTATGGACTTATGGAATTGAACTCTGGGGTACAACCAGTAACAACAATGAGGAGATCATTTAATGGTTCCAGAATAAAATACAACGGGACAAAACACAAACGCCGTGGTTCGCGAAAAATTCTGTGATTCACAATTTCTCAGGAATTTCTTACGGTCGAGAAAAAGTTTAACGCCTAGTTTCGAGATATGAGTCCAGGCTGAGGATTATGTACTTGTTGACCATTATCCTTCCATGATCCTATTTCAAATGATAGTCTGTCATATGACTTACACGGTAAAACTTCAATTTAGAAACTGACCGTAAATAAACAAATTTAAAAAAAAAGTTTACAATTAAAAGACAATTTTTTCAGCAAATTTAAGAAACATGATGAAAAATTCAAACCAATATTATTTTCTATTTATATACTACTACTGAACTAGATAATAACTTAGTTTGATTTTTCTGATAAAAAAAACAATTACTTTGATTATTATTTCTAATTTCCATTATCATATTATATATACATACGTTAAAAACAATAATTTTCACGTATGTCCTAAAACTATATTTTAGTTTAAACGCCCTTGTTTAAATGTATATAAAAAATTTATAAGGGGGTGGAATGAATTACAGGGTAGAATATTCTACATAAATGTCTAATAAACATAGAAAGTTAGCATAGAAAAGAATAATCCTTGAAATAAAAACTCTTACTCTCTTTAGTTTCAAAAAGAAAGGGTATAAAATGATGAGATCTGTAAAATAAAAAAATCTCATTAAATAAAACAAATCATTACCAACCCTGTTAAAAGAACATTTTGTTCACAATTAAATACTATCTTTAAAAATCATCAACGAAGTTTGAAGGATAGATTCTGGTGGAATGTTTTTTCATTCCTGATTGTTTACCTTACTTTTCTTTGTGCAGTTTACCGGAAAAATCTATATAAATATATATATTATACATTATTTCTTTTCTATATAATATTTTTATTTATGTTAGGTACCATATATATTTTTATTTTGAATATGTAGATTATGGTCTTTTATCGATCTGTATTCAATTTATTTTCAATATAATTCCCAGGAACTTCTTTCATGGTGTTTTTGTTCTATTACAAATTTGTAAATATGTTTTTTTATTTTCAGATAAAGAAAAATTATATTTTGCGTTTAAGAAAACTATATTTACATGAAGTCTTGACTAGATTTTTATGTTTTCTTTTTTTTTTATTCAAGCGATTATAATTAAAACATAACAAATTGTACGCCAATTAAATCTTTGAATGGATGAATGTTGAAGATAAGTTTTTTATACCGTTGAACAAAATCATCAACGAAGTTTTCTGTATCAATTTTGATAAAATACACTTTTTAATAATTACATAAATCACTGCAAAAACAACATAATAGTCTTAGTCCTTTTTTAATAACGTTAACATTTAGGAAATTTGTGATCTAATCATCGATCGTTTATGAAAACAAAATGATTCTGAAACTGCACCTGAAGAAAGAAAAAAACTGGAGACTATGATTTCCTAATTTAAGAAGAGATCTTCTTGATAGCTTCAATACATATAAACACTCATATTTTTCGGTAATGGAGCGTAAACCACTGGCGTTAAAAAAAATAATAATTAATAAGATTAGCCACAATCCGAAATCTATCTAACATAATATTTTAGTTCTTAGCAAGATGTTCTGTATATAATGATTATTACCGAAAAATATTAAATGTAATACAATTTGATTAACTTATTTACAAGCTTCATCGACTTATACAGATTTAAAATACCATTTTCAAATACAGTTGTAATTCTTTATATTCACTTCTTATATGTTCTCATATTGTTTAATAACCGTAATATTAACTTTACCATTAACATACACCTTGAAATCATTCTGGCAATAAACAATCAATCAAAAATTTAAATAAAACGAGTTTCACATGAATTATTTGATACTGAAATAAAAAAATGTAAAACAATTTATATATTATTGGATCATTCCGTCCTCTAAACTTAATTTTAGAATAACAAAATGTGAGTACGTTTTATTCCTATGTTACGCTTCCACACAGATACTGCAGTTTTATAGATGAACAGATTCTCTCTTTCTTTTAGTGATTAACACAAGCGGTCTACCATAAATATGATGGTTTTTATTATAACTATCTGTAGTCCATGAAAAATGACTATTGATGACAGCTCGTAGTAAATCTAGAGAAAACCATTTAATTTTTTCCAAGAGCAAAGAGCAAAACTTGTTTTTGTTTTTTGTTTTTTTTGTAACGACTACTAGGAAACGAAAGAAACGAAATAGAAGAGCACTCCATACAGCCATACCATAAAGTCAACTAACTGAAACAGTAAAGTAAAGCAAGAATATTGTTCGTCAGCAATCTTGATAAATCACTGACCGGGTGACCATCATAAATATGATGGTTTTTATTATAACTATCTGTAGTCCATGAAAAATGACTATTGATGACAGCTCGTAGTAAATCTAGAGAAAACCATTTAATTTTTTCCAAGAGCAAAGAGCAAAACTTGTTTTTGTTTTTTGTTTTTTTTGTAACGACTACTAGGAAACGAAAGAAACGAAATAGAAGAGCACTCCATACAGCCATACCATAAAGTCAACTAACTGAAACAGTAAAGTAAAGCAAGAATATTGTTCGTCAGCAATCTTGATAAATCACTGACCGGGTTATCCAATAAATTTATTGGATAACCCGGTCAGTGTACCCGGTCAGTATTTGGCGGTCAATTTATTGGATAACCAATAAATTGACCGCCAAATAATTTGGGTGCCGATCCAAACAATTTTGATAACGTAGGCTGAGCAGAGAGATTTCCTGCCGAACGTTTTGAAACTTAAGTTCATTATACAAGAGGTTACTGCTTATGTACCAGGGTATGTGTAGCATTTTTCGCAGTGTTTTTCGTCTGGTAGCCTTCAAGTATGACAGTACTGGAATTGCACGTCGTACTCCACACTTCAAGCCCTTAAGTTCAAACAGGCTTCAAAATGATTTAAAAATTAATAATTTTTTCACTGAAAGCCGAGTTCAATGTACTTTCACGCAGTATATGTTTTTAAATCAACAGTTTCTATTTAGATTTGTTTCACCCAAGTACAGTCCTGAGATCTCAGAATCGGAATATTGAATATAAAATCAGGAGGACGATGTTTCCTACGAAGGGTGAACGTGATTTGCTTTCATTTTGTTTCGTTTATTTTTTGTCTTCCAACATGTAAGCCACGATTCCAGCAGAGTGATATAATCTTAAATAAAACGAGACGGAGAAGCTGGATTTTTGTGGACAGCAAGAATTACAGTATAATCAGCAAACGTTGCAACTGCGGTATCTACCATAATTGGCATGTCATCCGGAAAAAGAACTTAGTCCGAGAACGCTTCCTTGAGGTATCCCTGATTGAATAAGAAACAAATCAGTCAAAACCTCTCCGTGTTTAACCTGAAAACACCTGTATTCTAGGTAAGATTTTAGCACCACGTAGAAAACATGTGGTAAAATCTTGTCGTAGAAACCGAATTTAATGGAAGTTATTTTTTCTATCACACGTTGTTCTATCATAGATAACGTAATAACGTTTTTTGATAGAAAAACTAAAACAAAAGGAAAATAGTTTTGGCTCCTTGACATTCCCATTACAATAACTGTAATATCATTGTTAAATTCATATTCTCTATTTTATGGGAGCTATTTTAGAACAAAAATTAACCTTTAATAAAAAAAAGGAAACAAATGTAATTTTTTTTTTTTTTAATTTACAGGTACTTTTTGCTACGTATTATTGTCATACTGAAAACCTTTACCAAAATGTTTGGATGATATTTACGATTGAAATATTAGATAATTAAATTATATTTAATTTACTTAATTAAATAAAATCTTTAATTTAGTTTTTATTTTTTATTTTTTTAAATTTAAATTTCATTTAATTCAAATAACAATTAATTTTTACTAACTACGTGTTTGAATATGAATTTCTCTTTCTAATATCAGATTTTTGTAATTATTTAAAGTAACTGTTGGTGTTATGAAAAGTTCTAGTAATATGGTATTGATGACAATAAAGTATCTATTAAATATTTATTATTATAATTTTTATATCGATAAAAACTTGTCATTACCTTTTATTTTCATTTTGTATGTGGTCTTTAAAGTTTCGCTACAGAAACACAAATAGTAAAATAAAATTTTTTCAAGTCAGTTATTTCATATTTATATCTGTTTAATTCTAGAAAAAGGCTTTCAAATTATACTTTTTTTAATTATAAATATTTATAATAAAAACCATATATGTTTTATTTATCTAATTTTGACAGTAATGCAAAAATATTGTAAAAAAAAAATCAATTGATTAGTTGAAGAGAGTACCGTGTTTTAAGAAAGCGAAGTTTCCACCCAATCCTAAAATCAACAAGCGCGCGCGCGCACACACCCACATACACAAATATATTATATATATATATATATACTTAGTTCTATGCAAGAAGACCGAATTTTCATTTCCGACGCCCTCACTATTTCGCAATCAGAAAAACACTGATTTTCTGAGAACAACGCACTACAGACGTTCGATTAACGTGTAGACTTTCCACACAAACATCAAGTTTACTATGACTCACTGCATAAGTACGTATGAAAAATACACCAATAAAAAAGTCAACATAGCTTCAAACTGAGGTGACGTTGTCTGTTGTCAACCTTAAACTGAAAGTAATTGAAGAACGAGTCAACTGAATTTCATAAAAATTCACATGCACAACTTAAAATACACTATTTTAACCTATCCTACATTCAATGAAAATGATCTAGTGGTTTTGAAGATCGTTAAGCTACAATTTTTATACATAGGCTGAAAAAATGTTTTGTTTTTTTTTACTCTTTTGAAGTAAATAGTGATTAATTCCTGCACGATGTAGTTGTGTATCTCTTTTTATTATTCCAGTTTATATTTATATGGAAATTAGATTTTAAGTGTACCATATTATGTACTTCAAATATCTCGAATCATATAGAAAATTCAATTTCACTCCCGATCTTACCGTGCAATCGAGTCTTATACCGTATTTTTCTTCAAAAAGTCGGTAAAAAGGCAGATATATTTGTTCTTAGTTTAAACAATAAAATAAAATACCGGTAGCGTGTATTTAAAAGTATGTACTTTTAAACTTCGCAGGCACAATGTAAACCGGAAGTTATTAAATAAATTTCGTATTTTATTGGTAAACTAATATTTCCCTTCAACAAGGATTCAAAATTAATAAACGATGAGATAGATGAATTTTAGTTATAAAATTATTTAGTCAAAACTTTTTTCTGGGGGTGATTACTTTTATAACTTCACTGTAAAAGTCGCGTCGCCTGAACTACTTGAAATTAAATTAAAATAAACAATGAAAACAGGATAAACGTACATTAATTTTTTTTTAAACAATCATATTTTCAAAGTTTTTTCTCCTGCTCTTCTGGGCCGTCTCAACAATCAATTATTACTCAGTCCAGGGAGTGTCCTTGCGACTCTAATGAACCTCTCCGCCTACCGGCAGCGCGTCCGGCATAGCAAGTCGGCTCACCGGTTCCGGATCTTTTCCTTGTTTTCATCTTGCCTCTGCCTCTAACCGCTAAGGCCAGGAGCATCGGGCCCGGCTATGCCGTTCCCGAGCCCTGCCCCAGCAGCCGAGTCTCGGTCGTTATATTATTCTTTTCTTTCCTTAAAGTAATTCCTCCCACTTCTTGTAATCCACTTCCTTTGCTCGTATAACCTCAGCCATGAATCTCTCTAATGTCAGCTATTCCTCTTTCCCTCTTAGCATATACTTTCCTGTAGTTGCGGGGATATCTCTTGTATGTGATACCTTGCTTTTAGATCCTCCCAAAGTGCAAATTCAAAAAAAAGTGCGACAAGGAATGTCCTCTTGACCGCAGTACACGCAACTTGGGAAATCCCTTCTTCTAAACTTCTGTAATTACATACCAAATCCTCCGTGACCGGAAAGGAATTGTGACAGGTAGCACCCCCCACGTCGCCGTATTTCCATATTTTCAAAGTTAAAGGCGTTGAAAAGTACATCATGCATCAAAAAATGTGTTGTAAAAGACTTTTCTTCCTGCGGTACTCTACAAAATGAAAATTATTTCTTTCTTGCTATTTAAACGAGCCTTAATGAAATAATATAAAATAGAACAGGTTTTTATTTAATTGTGTAATATGATTTTTTTTTTTTTACGTAGTTATTGATAAACGCAGAACCGTCTATCATTAACTATGTTAACAAACATGAATATAATTTTCGGATCCAGACACTGGTTTCTGTTTTTCAGATGGCTATTCACGGCTCAAAAATATATATTATCAAATCAAAGGATTTTAAAATGTCAATATCTTGAAACTATATTTCTAAACGTCTACAGATTCTTTTTTCCTTACAGAATTGACAAACAGACCCTCCCCGTTGGAAAATTGTGAAATCATTTAAATAACGACCGATTAATAATGAATAAACTTCCTTTATTCAAAGGCTTTCCATTTATCGTTCCAATAAATAGAAAAATTTACCTGAGATTAAATGGTAATATTAATAAAAACCTACTTGATATTAATAATTGAAAATATTTTATTTTAATGTGGATCTTATATAGTACTATATTATGGGCTGTGCGTTTATGAATCAGTAGTTGTTCAGTAAGAAAAAATTGTTTTATAAATCTAAAATTTGATATTTACATATCTAAAGATATCTAGATTATCATAAGTATTTCTTGGATATTTCTTCCCTTATTTTTGTGAATGATTTATTATTTTGATATACATTGTTATTTTATTGTTAATTTTGTTTAGGTTTTTCTGTTTTGCAGTAATTAATTATTTCTATTTTATTTTTTAAGCTAAATAAATATCGAGTAAATATTACAGATAATGTATAATTACTGTGCAAGCGCACATATTAACTCAATGGTTATTAATTATTACATTTTAATTTTTCCAGACGTAATAAAAGATTGTTTGATTGGATAAATTTTTGTAGACTTCATTTTCATTGAAATTGCGATCGATACCGTAACAATAAATCTCACGTTATATATACAAACCTACTGCTTATACTTTACAGAAACTATTAGGTGGAGAAAGGAAAATTCCCGGAGGGGAATCTACACAATCATATTTAATTGCAGTACTAATATTCAATCCACTCTAAACATTTGAATGCCAACCCAGCTATGCACGACTACTCCGACATGTTTTCCAATCTCTGGAAATATGATCAGTAACGTGATATGGTTATATGAAATTCAAAACTCACTTAAGACTAAATATTACCCATCATTCCTTATTTAAACACACACACACGTGTGCGCGCGCACATACACATTTATAATATTATTGTAAAAAATATTATAATATTATTGTAAAAAAAAATACAAAATATATAATAAAACAACGTTTCACTCCAAATTCGAAGCATTCTCAATTATAACTGAAAACATAGCCTTCTTTGTTTAACTTTAATCATATGTTAAACAATACTGAATTAATCTTTCTATTCAGCCCATCTGGAAATTTGATAAATAACATTAAATCATATATATATATACCTACATAGCAATTATTTTGCACAATAAAATCTAATCGTATATTAATCGTTTATCATTTCGTTTAAAAATCAGGTATAGTATACTAAACTATGCTACCACATACGGCACTATTACACAAACAACTGAGAAGTTTCTTTTATGGGATATATTTACTCACACACATATCACAAATTTTATTATTCCACTGCTTTCTGGTTTAAAAAAAATCTATATTTACGTATAATTTCATTCACTGTTATAATGATAATGGTAATCTAAATTTAATAATCAACGATAAGATTTAGTTAATCATTCAATTATTAAAGACATAATATTCAGCTAACAAAGGACTAAGTAACATTATTAATTATTAGTATTAAAGTACATAATTACTTATTGAACTTATATTGCTTGAAATACAAATATGAAATGCATTTTTTTTTGCATACACCTATAGTGCACTACTGTTTTCAAAAACTGAAAAAACAAAATATCATGGTAATATTCCCAGATGTAACTTAGAAAAATTATAAATAAATATATATGCACACATATATATATATTATATATACAATAGTCTTTTACAGTTAAAATGGCAGTTGTTATTGTGAGCACGTGTCGATCAAATATATTCACTACAACAACCGGGTGAAAAAGACGATTGAAAGATATATTTATGTATATATATATTTTTTTTTCCTTATATATAATTGGCTCCTTAAGTGGAACCATAAGTAAAACGTTTGATAATAAGAACATAATAGGGGCTTGTTAAGCAAATATATAAATAAAGAAATTCAGAACAAAGGTTTTCAGTAATAAATAATCTTAAATTTCATTAGTAAATGAATATAATCTCCCTTTACTTCATAGTCTATAAAAACAAACGATTTAAAAATAAAAACCAATAAACAAATAAAAAATCAATTAATCAAGCGATAGCTAGTTGTACAAAACAACTTATATAAACAAAGAATTAAATAAAAATAACCAAAGTAGATTAGCCAATAGCAACTGCAGACTTCATTCAGTAGCCCAGTCAAGCGCATGGAGATATTTCTACCTTCGGACGTCCCCGGTGTTATCAAGCAGATTGATCGCTAAATGGTTGACGTGATTTTCAAGATGTTGGTGGTATTTAACACTGCGCTGTCTTACAACCTCAGTATTATCGGAAGCTCCCAGATATACGTGAATCTCATCAGTCAGAGTGAATCATAGCCCCTGTGTAATTGTTCACTTTTCCTTTTTTTAGAAGCATTATATGATATCTACGTTGCTATTACTAGCTGTCCCTCATAACTCCACACCATAAGTTCAGACTGGTCGTAGGATAAGTTTGTTAAACCAGAAGTTTATTGGATAACACGAGGTGTGAGTTTCTCCACAACAGCCGATGCAGTTCCCTGTACTTAAGGTTCGGTTGTTTTCTTTTCACCCTCACGTGACACTTCCAAGTCAAATTCCTATCTAGGTGCAGTCCAAGATACCTTACGCTCTGTTTGTGAGGTCAAGACATCATCTTCGTTTACGCTAGGACAATAACCCTTCTCTGAAGAATGTGACGTGCTTCGATTTATCCTGATATATTTTAGTTCATGTTTTCTGCAATGCGCAGACAAGATCCAATCCCGTCTGTAGCCCCCGCGCTTCTAGCTTACGGTCTGAACAAGGATAGCAGTGTAATAGGAAATTGTTCCGACGGTGTAACCTTCCAGGGTTGGAAGGTTACACCACTGAATATAGAACACATCACAGGACCTAGTACAGAACTCTGAGGGACACCCGACCTAACGTCTAAGAATCTCGATAATTCATCATTATATCTATCATACCTGAATGAAAAGTCCCTCAAGATAATTCCGTAAGACAAGGTAGTAGGGTTGAGGAAGTTATAATTTTAATTAATAGAGCAAACCAGGCAACCACTTTATCAAAGGCCTGATGGATATCTATGAATGCCACCGAGGAAAATTTTCCTTTCTCCAAACATCCAATGTTGATCATAAAGTATTGTTCAATGTTGAGTGGCCGTACCTGAACTCAATTTTTTGGTAAGGAATTAAATCCTCACGCTTCTAAAACAGACTAAGCATGCGACGTAACAGCTTTTCTAATAATTTAGTATGACCGGTAAGAAGTTAACTGGTTTGTAAGAAGAAACCTCATGTGCAGGATTTCCCGGTCTCAATATCATTCCCACCTGTGATATCTTCCATTCCATTGGAAAGTAAGATATCGCAGGACAGGGTTAAAGACAACCTTAATGTACCTTAAGCCTTTAACGGGTAGCATAACAATATTTTTTGCGGCACTAAATCAAAATCCAGGGATTTCTTCAGTCAGCTTCCCTGGATGATAAACTTTATATTAATTCCCTTGTTGAGATTGGTTTAATCGGAAAGCTGATTCGATGATCAATTGGACTTTCTAAAAAATGTTATTATTCACGTCACTAGGTCTCTCTTTACATTATGGTTGAAAAATCTCGCATAAATATGACGTAAATAAACCAGCTTTCTCTTTGTCATTACTCATCCACGATGCAGTAAGTCCCAGCAGTCCACGTAGCGTCGTTTTAGATCTTTGTAGCCACTTCCTGACCTTCCATAAGGTGCTTCCATGCGTATTCAGGTTCCAGTATAATTCTTGATTATCTCGTGGTCGTTCACGATCCACTCCTCTCCAAGGATAAACGTGGAACATAGTGTTGAAATGTATTCGGAGAATAACTTGTTATTTATAGTATGGCGTGGAGGACAGTACATCGCAGAATATCTTACAGATCCAAACCAGTCTGTCACTTCAACCGTGCTTGCTTGAATCTAGTTGCAACCCGGAATCTAGATGCAGAAACCCGGAAGTTGGTATTGTCGAATAGAATTAAGTGGCTGACTAAAATTAGAACTAGGCGCGGGATTCGTGCTTCCGCGAACTCGGTTAGCTACTTCAGAGGGCAAGATATAGGACATTCAAGATATCCGGATGAGGCCTACAGTGAAGGAAAAAGCTGATTTTAAGCATCACCGATGTAAATTTCTACCGAGGCATTTACATCGGTTGCATCCCAACGAAGCGTCTGGCTTATTACTGTGAGATGTAAAAAGTTTGAGGGCGAAAGGCGACTCCCGTTAAAGCCCATCATGGCTAAGTACGGTGGGGGGTGGTGTGGCGACCGGAAGCGTTACAAGGCTTTTATCTTCCCTTATGGAAATGGAATGTCGTATAGAATTCCTAACCAGTATCGCAGTTCTTCCACGAGCTCTCCTACCAAGGTGATTTTTCATATACACCGAGAAACCTTGAACCCTAAGGTAATTTCCTATTTGTAAAGTGCGTCTTTCTCACCAATATTATTTCCAGAGAATTGGTAATTGTCATTGTTTCTAGTTCTTCCCGCCTAGAAAGAAGGCCGATAATGTTCCATTTAATTAGCCAGAGTAACTTTGTCATTAACAGATTTTCGAGAGTACCTGAGCAAGCAAGCTTATCAGTATTACAATATGATGAACTAGGAAATCTATATTTAATGAAAGTATGTCTAACCTGTTTGCACTATTCTAACCATTGCGATCAGCTGCAGCAGTATAATAATATGATATATATATATATATATATATATATAACCAAAACATCAACAAAAGAATTTTTATATAAGACAGCCTATAAATTTGAAAAAAAAATGTTTATGTGAAATTACAATTTTCCCACTTTCATAACCATTAAAAAAAAATCCCTTTTGGCACGCCGGAAGGGGAGAGTAGATTTCACCAGTGCTAAGTATGGGATAAAATAAAGAATTATTTAAAAAAAAAAACTTTTATTTAATTAAGTAATATTAATATTAACATTAATAAAAAAGGAAACAAATATATTTTTGTACTCTTTTTTTTTAATTTTTACTTTTGTGTCTTAATTAACAATAAACATTTTACATCCAAAATAAAATATTCTTAAAAATATTTATATCTGAATATTATTGTTTGTTCAAGTTTGTTTGTTTATTAAGACTAAAAAAAAGTAAAAATATTTATTTTTACACATCGAAGTTACATACGTTTATCAAATTTCATTGATTTTCATACGATAATTCATGAGAAATAAAAAGTTTCAGCAACATGCATGAATTTAGCGTAGCGGTTACAGGTGGGGGGGGGGGTTCATATCCAAATTCTAACACCGTAGTATTGTATTGTCATCGAAGTTGCACACGTGTACCAAATTTCATTGATTTTCATACAATAGATCAAAAGATATAGCAGTTGCAAGATTTGATTATAACTAAGGCAAGTTAAATGCTTATAAAAAGATTTCCACTCTAAAATTAAGAAAAACTTCTAATTTACTTAGTACGACAATGGTTGCATGTGAATCAAATTTTCACATGCTTAACATACGACAAGCTCCATCTTCTTACAACTCCAGAAATATTTTGATCATATCTTGCCATAAGGGTTGGTCATATCAAAAATTGTTTCAGAGAAATTTTTAGGAAATGTTTAGAGGACTAACGACCACTTTAAACCGATTAGATACTGTAACTACTAAGGGAGGTGTGATTTTTTTCTTCGAAATCCCATTTTTTCCACTTACTGGATAATGGTTTGTGATATTAAAAAACTTTACTTACATCCGTTTTAGGCCTTATTATTCAAAGAATAATAGGAATTTTCAACGAGTTCGATATTTTACTTGATAAAAAATTATAGCGATATTTTGTTTTATCCAAAAAGTCCCCCATTTCCAATCCGAAGGTCCGATTTTGTCCGTTAACGGACTGAGAGAGATTTTGGATCATTATATTTTATGTATATGTTTGAAAGTGATTGGCGCAAAATTACGGCTGTTATCGTGGCCACAAGAAAGTGAAATATATATAAACATTTGAACTGACGATATTTTTGGGGTTTGGGGGATGTGAAACGCGAAAATATGTTGAAATTTTCCGGAAGTCGAATCATGGTACTCATTAAAATAGGTAGCTTTGTTATGAAATCTACCTTATTATAACACAACGATATTACTTTACGTGAAGACTATTAGTATTTGAGAATATCAATAAACGTAAACATCCATGCAGTTATTACTCAAAGTTAAAATGTTTTATTAATAAAAAATTAATACAATATATATTAATGTTTTTTTTTTTTTTTTTTAATTTTTCAATACTCTTCCTAATGGTAGATTAAATTTTGTTCAGTTTTATAAATAGTTCTCTTGTTACTATTAATGAATTAATTATTATTATCATAGATTTTTACATTATGAAAATATATGTTGTTGAATAAGCTTTCAATACATAAAATACTGCAATTATATGCATAAGTAGAAAAAAAATCAGAAATATTTACAATACAGATTCAAAGTAAAATTTATCTATTTAAAATTAACAAATCTTCTTCTAAACAACAAAAATTATTAACTACAATTTATATTAATTATTAAACGGGTGATCATAAGTTTTATTTGATTGGATAGTTATTATTTTGTCCATTAGATCAACGCTTTATGAATAGATATCAAAACGATTTTAAATTTTAATGTAATGCATCGGATACATAAATTAATTAACAGATACATTAATTAAAAAGGTACATAATTAATCAACAGGTTAAGGTTTTTATATTTATAAAAAGCAAGAGGTAGTTAAAGATTGTTGATTAAAAATATTTCTTTTCTTAAGGAACTTTTAAGTTGTTTGTGGAATTCATATGGGACATTTCTTACGACTAATTTTTTCTTGTCTATAACCAAATCATGCAAACAATGAATACAAAACAAATATCTGAAGGTCGAGTAAAGGAGTTTCTATCACTCTTGGGGGTAATTTCTAAATTAATCACTCTTTGAGGTGGCTGATTCAAAACGAAATTCAATTTATTTTTTAGAATGGAAAACACTTATAATTCCGTTCCATGTTTTTAAAATTCATAACTGTTATTCTGTGAACCTTTGTTGAATAAATAAGAAGAAATTTTTTATCTCTCGTAAATAAAAAAATAAAATAAATTTTCCTCTGAATAAATTCTTGTGAGATGAAATCTAATAAATTGAAAAATTAATTGTATGCGATATCTATCGGACAGTGCAGGTTGCAGATAAAATTGTTGATTAATCCTTTGTAGGAAAAAATATTCAAGAAATTTGGAAAACACCTGTGAAATTTAAGTTGAGATAATGTAGGTTGGTTTACATATATATACATATATAAATTATGTAATTATTAAGGCCTAAATTTTTGAAATGTTACTTGATAATTCAAAGCAATAATATAATTTAATTTAAGCCATCTCTGTTACATTTTATCACTATAATTGTTTCTCAAATTTTAAATATTTTATTTGATAACTAGCCTGTCAGGTGTTAACTTTGCTGGCCAGATGCGTGGCTAGACATCTGGCCTTATAACGACGCTTCTAACCTGAATCCCCGAAGAATTTATTATCCTCAAGGATGTGTATAATTAGTAACTGTAAAATATTTTATTTTACAGTTACTAATTAAAAAAAATTTGTCATCTTACATCTGTCATTACTCTGTTGCCAAGATGTTTTTAAGACCATTTTAGTTAAATATACTTATAAAAAAACTCTATTGAAAAAAAATTATATTATTTTTTTATACATAAATACGTAAAATGTATATATATATTTCTGCAATACAGTTAATTGTTTATAGTTTGTAAATATTCTAGCAAATATTTTATCAAATGGAAACCAATAAAGTATATAAAATTTGTTAAAAATCTATAACCCGAGAATTCATATAAAAATCTGATAAGATTCATTTCTCATCTGCGTAGCAACTTAAATGTTAAAACTTAGAGAACTTGAACTTAAAGATATTCGACAAACTTTCATGCAAAAGAGGTGCTTTTTAAAATACATTCAAACAGTACTCTTGAACTAGTATTCATATTGCAACGCATAGTATTCATATAGCTTACCTACCATAGTTAACAACTTTCTTTTTGAAGTTTTGTATATAAAAATTTTATCAGAGTCACTCCTAAAAGAAATGTAAAGAACCCTTCAGTTTCCATTTTCAATTATACATTTTTAAATTGCATAACATTCAAACTACGATAAAGGTTTTTCAATTGAACTTAAAAACAAATATAATACGCGTATTTGTACATTTGTAACTAAATATCAAATAATTAGAATAATGTAAAATAAATATTAGTTATTTTTTTTTTTGCTGAATTCGTTTATTTACAATCAGCTTTCATATTGAAACTATAAGTAAGTCTTATGACAGAATATTAGTTGAAATAGGATCATACAGTGATAATCCTCAACAAAAATAATTAATAAGAATAAATAAAATAAAACTAATAACTATGAAGAACTTGATAATATTTGATAGCGGCTGAGAATATACTTAAATATTATTAATTATAAGAGATGGTATCTCCAACAAAGTCGATCATCATAACTGTCTAACAACCAGATCAGGCAGACGGAGTCTTTTCAAGCTCCTAATATCCTAACAGTTGTCAAGGAAATTCAAAGCTACTGTGTAGCCATTAAAATGCTTCTACAACTTTTTTTTTTTTTAAATTTCTCTCCCGGGCCGGATTCTGCTATTACATAGCCCAGGGGAGTGCCCTTTACTCTAACGGGCTTCCAAGTCTCGGCCCGCCGGTCGGATCTTACTTTGCGCCTTACTCAAACCCCCAGATAGGGTCCACTAGGCCCGGCTATGCCGTCCCTGGGTCCGCTCTCCGGGAGACGGGATTCGGTCTTTATGCCAATGCCTCTAACGGGCAAACTCCGAGTGGGCATCCCCGCCGAGATTCGGTATTTTTCGCTCGGGATGCGAGAGTCCCCGTACTTGGGGACTGTTTCTCCAACTTGGCCAAATATATGGACAGATTAAAATTAAGCTAATTTTAATGTGTTCTATATAAATGTAATATTCAATATCTGTTACAAATCTTTTTTATCGTTGGAGTATTGAGCAAATAAACTACTAAATTTATCTTATTTTAGTTTTTCTTTTAATGAGAACGAAAAATTATCCTTACTATAAAAATATTAGCAAGCGGTGTTGACTGTGTTTGTTATATACAGGACTAATATAATTTAAGAAAACTGCTCCAAAATTAAAAAGTAGACTATATCCAAAAATTAAATGACAATTCGTCTTTTACGACCGGGATTAAAAATAAAAATAATGATATGTTTAAAGAAAAATGAAAACTTTTAGAAGTTTATAAACAACTTTTTTCATAAGTAAAGGGGGATTTTATTAAATCAAAAGCGTTTATCTACTCTAGTATTTACTGACAACTTTTTATTACATCTGATGTGTCAAAAACGTTGCACAACCATTTATCAAATTTTCGAAGGTATATTTCTTTCGGAGTTTCAGATCATTATACTTATTATAACGTCTCAAAAACCTTGTCTAAAAGTATTGCCTTTTTCTTTCTTTTTTCTTATAAAAAGAAATTTTACTGGAAAAAAGTTAATGGTAAGTTAAAAAATTAATTATAAAAGAAAAAAGGAAGTACCGTAGTTAATTTATTTGAGAAAGTTATACATGGACATATGTATATATAAAAATTTGATTCGTCTTACCTTTTATTGGTATAATTCTATTAATTTGCACTATATATAGAGAATAAAAGTGCATTAAAAAAAGTGCATTATAAAATGTTCATACAAAAAAAAATAAAATTTTAAGTTTGTACAAAAGGTTTTGTCATGTTATCTTCGAAAGTCAGCATGACAATTCTACGGCTAATAGAAATTTTGTAGTCATTTGATTTTCTTAATCTATTTCTCTAATCCTTTCTATTTAGAAGAAATATATTTCTTTAACATCTTAAATCTAGAACTACCTATTACATACAGTGAAAAGTTATTTCATTGATTAGCATATAAATCAATTAGCATATATCCTTTCTAGAAATAAATTCTTTAACCTAAAAGACTTAAGGAAGCAACGGTCAACCGGTTTTTTTTTCTTTTTACCGAATCATTACTCAAAGTTCTCTCTTCTCATCTTATTCATAACACTGCTCATTTCATTTTACCAGCTTACCAAATTTTAAACATTTTCTTACACGTCGCATTCCAAAAACTCATAGTCCCAGTCTGCTTTTATCTTGTAGTAATTTAATTTTCATTATCTAGTAATGTTCTATGACGTTTGATACATAACTTTTCCTTTCTTATTATTAACATCTAATTACCTTTCACTGTTTTATATTTTACTACCTTAGTTTAAAAAATTATTAGACTAAACTGGAATTTCTTCTGCTAATATAAATCTATTGTATTCATTAAGTTTTCTGGGTTTGATTATGTATTATCCATTACAGGAATATTATCACTGAATCTCATTGCTTTTTCAGAATATAAATAAGAAATCATTGAGAACATTCAACAATCATTAGACTCAAATTTTTTTTAATATATTGTTTTTATTTGATTTTGATTTTAATTACGGCAACCTAATGTTTGAAAAACAAAATAGCTTTGTTCTCTATATATAATTATTCAATATTTACAAAACTCTTTAAGGTTCTATTCAATTCTTCTACATCAAATTCACGATTTTAGGAAAAAATAATTTTATGAAAGTAGCTTTATATTTAGTAATTAATTTGAAGACTTAAATTGCTTCTCATATTTCCAGCCATTTTTTACAAGTAAATATATCTTATCTAATATATCTTCTATCTTACTCAACTAATAACTAGTAATAACGTTAAGAAAGCCTTAATTTCTAGGATCTTAAAAATTCAGATTTAATCATGTTGCGTTTTTATATTTACGATTACAGGATGATAATATTACCAAGGGAGTATATAATTTATTAAAAAACTACTTTCGTAGTGTAGTTTAAAAAAATTCCATTGCAATGTTTCAATCCCACAGGACAGTAGATACTGTGGTAAACACGTAAGAAGTATTTTAAATTAATAAAATTCACATAAAAATTCTTGAATCTCTTACTTGTACAAGTACGATTTATTACATGAGGATAAGGCTTTGCAATTTGTTAAGTACTTTTTATGCAAAAATAAAAATAACTTCTTTATTTTCAAACTAAGTCCATATTTTAGAAATACAGGGACGAATTGCTGAGGTTTTCATCCTCTGCAGCTCAATACTACATATATTTATTACAATTGAATAATGGTGAAATAATTTTAAGTAGTTAATTATTTTTATTAGTTGTTAGCGAAATAGGATTAGCGCATAGCTAGGAATGTTTTTTTTTTCTTTTTAATATAATTATTTACATAACCTAAGACGTCATATCAGGGAATAGAAAAATTATTAATTGAATCGTTAAAGTAGTACATGAGTATGTCTTCGACAAGAGATAAAACATATGTTTCAAGACAAATCTGATTTAAGGAAAAAAACAAAGATGATAAATAATTTTACAATACTTACAGATTAGCTGAAGAATAACAAAACTGTTTAATACCGCATTTCCAGATCTTGCAAGAACATTTGAGTATGTATATATATATATATATTGAATCGAATATAAAATATAATAAAGTGACTTATAAGAGAATGTTTATGTGTAAAAAAACACATAGGAAGAAAATAATTGTTTAAAGTAGAGAAGGAAAATTACTTTGCTGTGGGCATTAACTACGAGTGGCGAATGGATAATAGATAAGACAGTTTCTAAGTATTAAAGCATAAAACATTGAAGATTTTTTGAAATCTGTATTCCATTTCTTTGCCTGGTTTAATTAAACGGCCGCTTTTAATTAAAAAGTAGATAATTACACATTTAATAACGTCTCAAAGTGAAATTTTCCTATTAATTAACAGTACCCACCTTAAAAAGAAACCATGCTAATTATAAAATTCAAAGAGATAGAAAAAACCAAATGAGTAAATTTTGTCTATTAATTTATTAATGAAAGATAAAAAAAAAATTGTAGTTGGATTCACAAAAATGGAACAATCAAAATTTACACAGCCTAGAAAAAAATGTTTACATCAAAATTTTTGAACCTATATATGCAAATTTTTAAAACCAATATAACCTTCTTACGGATTATTATCACAAATATGAATAATGTAGTAAATAAATCATGAATATTACATTAGCATGCGATGGATTAAACATATGTTACATAAGAATTTTACAATTCAATATAAAATTATACACTTAGAAATTCATGTTTAGAATTTGATAACGAAAATAAAACAATGTTTTGAATGAACCAATTTTAATTCTTGAAATATTATTTTAGATTCAATTTTTATGTACTTATTTATGTAAGAGATGATAAACTATATATAAAAATAACTTGTTCTGTTACATAACGATTTATAAATATTTTCCGTGCATAATCATGAACATCTAGGGATTTTTTATTGGAATAATTTAGTAATTTATAGCATTTTTTTTTTAATGGTTTAACTAGATAAAAATCCTTAAGTGAAAACGTAATTTTATCAATTTATATAAAACAGTAAATTAGCAGATGAATATGGATTAAAATTTAAATTTTACTGAAATAAAAGAAAAGCAGTAACATTAAAGCTGATTATTAGGAATGAAATTCATTCATTTGATAGAGAGGAATAATACCTCCCCCTTAAATATTCCGATTACCGTACCAGTGGCTATTGCATCAGCGGACGGAATGTTTGAGATACCTTCTGACTATGTTGCACTACTGCATTCTCTGCTAATTGCATTCTAACCCTTTCATTCGCTTTCGTATAATTCAGATTTCGTGATAATCAGAGAAAATTTGTTCGTTATAATTAGTAACAAAATTTAATCTCGCCAATTATCCATTTAAAATAAGCGGATTAGCTTAATAGCTATTATTAAAAAAAATTAATTAGTTATAACCAAAATTATATATTTCAGTAAAAGAATTTCCTTTAAATGTTTTAAAATAATTTTATCATAATTAATTTTGGAGAATGATAACGAATGCAGTGATACTAGAAAAACCACACAAAACATACTAAAACATCACAACTGATCAACAAATCAGGAAAATATATGATTAATTAACATTAAAGAGTTTTTTTTTTTAATAAATATTTATCTATCATAGTAATGTAAAATATTGAATCATAATGAAATTGTGAAAATAAATTAAGAATTATCACATTAATTGATTAAAAATCGATTAAGATTTACCAGAAGGAAAATCTTTCACGTTCAGACAATAGGTCGTAAAACACCAACACATCAGTGTCAAGTAAAATGTAAATTTAATTTTATAGGTAAATATTTTAGAACACTATTTCTCTAACAGTTAATATAATATTTGTTAATGTGTGAAAAAATTAAAATTGACAAAATTAGATTTAAAATCTACTATATTTTAATACACGTAACGGATTTTTACAATTTAATCACTACTACAATTAAATAGAAAATGAACTGTTATTGTAAACTATTCAGTGTAAACAAGTTACACTGTTTTAGAATTAATAATAATAAAAATATTTTAGTTAATAATATATATATTAAAAAATATTAATAATTAATAAAATTCACCTTGAGATAAATCTATATCTTTCGGCTTACTTGGAAACCACCATCAGGGGTTAAAAATGTAACATTAAGACAAAAATTAAAATATTTCAATTTAAAATGTATAAACAGTCATGAGTGTTCTACCAGTATATTCTACTGGTAGAATCGGACAGTAATGACTGTTTATCGATTTTAACCAGTGATTTTTTTTTTAAGTTTTCACTGTAATGTTTTTAATTCCATATGACGGCTTTTAAGTAACCCGAAGGACCAAGAGCTTATCTCAATGTGCTGGTAAAGTGGATTATTATATTTTTAATATATTAATTACTAACATATCAGCGGTACCAAGTTCGAGAATGAATATATATATATACACCATTCCATTTTTGTATCTTTTTATTTTAAATTAATCTTTTTATAACCGTACACTTCGTTTTCTTGTCATATTTATTTTAAATTTCATATCTATTAAATTTCTTAAAAAATATTTTTCAATCCTCTCTTAGCCTCTCCAGTATAAAGGAGATATTATTTGTAGAAAATTAATTTCAAATGGAATTTATTTAAACATTTTAACTTTAATGAAGAAGAAAGAAATTAAAAGTATAAATAATAGAAAAAAATAGTATGTATTTAAAAGCAAATAATATTGACGTAAAACCACATTTTAATATCTTTAAAATCGTTTTAAAAATTACACTAAGTAAGATGCGAAAAATAACAAAAATAAGATTTGCTAACCTAAAATCACGTTATAATTCAGTCATTGTTTATTAAATAGTATTTCATTTTATCTGATTAAAATTTTTTTTATTTATTTTGATAAAACACATTTAATTTCTGATTCCAGATTACTTAGCCAATAAATGGCTACAGATACTTCGCAAATAAATTTTGCTTTTTATTAAGTTCTTTTTTTTTTTTTTTGCAAATTATAGCCAGAGATACAATATTTTACTTTAATTGCAAGAGTATATTAACAAATTAATTATACGATATAAGTATAAATTCAATTATTAATTTAAAGAATGTTTACTTCAAGGTAATACAGTAACCATATAGGTTATTCGTAAGGATAATCATTGGTTAGGTGATGAGATAGTAGTTTATATACAAAAATTGGATACGATTTTACTGACGAATTAATTAATCCTAGCGTTTCCCGAAAAGCTAAAAAATTGAAATTTTCTGTAATTTTTCACTGGGTCTTAAGAAAAAGAAAGTAAAAATTAATTTATTAACAAATATTAAATTTTTAACTAAGTACATCTATAAAAAGTGGTATTACTGAAAACTTGATTAAAGATAGTAATTGCGCATTTTACGTCTTTTTTCATTCATTCCTGAGAAAGTACAAACAGATCTACATTTTAAAATCTGGCACTTAAGTTTACTTTAGGATATTTTTTATTTTCTCAGAGAAGGAAAGAAACGGGAATTAAAACGTTTTTTTAAAACTTGCCTACCTCATTTCAATAGAACAATAAACTGAAATTTTTCAGAATTACCTCAAAAATTCTGAATAATAATATTTATTTAGAGGAAATAAACGGGAAAAAAGGTCTAATTTATAAATTTCAATACAAATATACTACGGATATAACCTGTGAATAGAGTAGAAGTTCAAATTTCTGCTTAGGTGATTAAAGTACTTTATGAATTTAGATATTATCATACATTTTGTTTGGGTTTCCAAATTCTCATTTTAACTTTTACTACACAACTGCGATAAAAACTACAATACTCCTGTGAAAAAAACTTTAACAATAAGTGTAAAATAAATAGGGTTCTCTTTTTAACATTCTTAAATGTTTATTTGTTTTCTTGCTTACAAAATAATAATTTGGTATTTTAATACCGATCAGAATTCAAGTAATTCAGTTAAGATTAGATTTTTACTCTAGTGAACCATGCAACTTCTTAAGGGATTGTAATAAAAAAGTTAAGTTGTTATACAGGATTCAAAGTTGAGATAAGCGTTATAAGTTTACAAATTGTCTTACAGGTCATTCCCGTAAGGATATAAAAGATGTTAGGACCCTTCTGGTGACTTGAAATGGAATTATATAGTTTACAAGAGTTTAACAATTTTAAAGTATTTTTAAATTATCTTAAAACAACTTTAAAATACAATCGAAAACGAAGAAAGCAATTTATAAAAACAGACACGTAAAACAGGAATGAATACAGAATCATGATTTATAATAGGAGGAAAATAATTTCCTCTGCTTAATATTAAGTAGTTATATTCAGGAGTTAATAGTAAGCTGTTTTGTAATTATGTAAATAATAATAGAACGAAGTAGGGCCTGCAAGTAAACTATGTGTCTTTTTTCTTTTTTTTGCTATTTAGCCTCCGGAACCACCTTAAGGCATTACTTCAGAGGATGAATGAGGATGATGTGTACGAATGTAAATGAAGTGTAGTCTTGTACATTCTTAGATCGACCATTTCTGAGATGTGTGGTTAATTGAAACCCAACCACCAAAAAACACCAGTATCTACGATCTAGTATTCAAATCCGTATAGAAGTTACTGCCGTATAGGATCTAAAGCTTAGAACTCTCGACTCCGAAATCAGCTGATTTGCGATGACGAGTTAACCACTAGAACAGCCCGGCGAACAAAATGTAAATGCCTAATGGCATTAAAATTTCTGACGATGATGTAATTCTAGCATTCGTTAATTTGTTTTTGCTTCAGCGTATCGTTATGACAATTCTGAGTATGATGAAATTGATAACGATATCATTTCTTTGGATAGATTTTTCGATGTTGATACTCTTGAGGTGAAGTACACTACACTAGAAGAAGTAAATAAGCCTATTAAGCGTCTTAAAACCAAAATATCTTGGGAACCCTGTTATATTCCGCCAAGTAATTAAAGGAAACAGTGGTGATAAACAAGCCTTTGAATATATTTATTTTCGTATATCAAACAATAATGAATCTATATAAATAAGTATATATGTAAGCCAGTATTTAAAAATTTCATAAATATGAACTTTTGCATGTATAAATGCAGAACTTCTTTTAGATCGAAGCCGGCGATTCACCTATACCCTGTTGAGAATAATGAGAAAAAGAAGAGATGACGCAATCAAAGATGTGTAAGTATACTTTGCCGTCCTTTATATTATAATCTTTAATCTGTAATTTCTAATTAAATGGAAATTAACTAGAATTACTTCCATACACAAATCGGGTGACGTTAATGATATTTCGAATTATAGACCACTATCTATAATTAATTATCTTTGGCGAAGAGATTTGAATCTATTATTTACGGAAAAGTATTCTATCATGTATTGTATTTTACTTCTCAACACGGCTTTCATCCGAAATACTCTACGATAACTAATCATGTCACATTTACAAATGTTATATCTTATGATTTGGATTGCGGATCTCGTATGGATGCAATTTACCTTGTCTGTAAAAATGCATTTTACAGTATTGATCACTCAGTATTATTTAAAGCATTTAATTACTTTGGATTCACATTATTTTTTTTTATTTTTCACTACTTATTTAAGATATAGTAATAATTTTGTATTATTTAATGACTGTAGGTCAAATATGTTTTTTTTAACACGTCGGGAGTTCCACAAAGTAACCTAGGCCCTATTTAATTGTTATTAATCAACAACTTCCCTAGATGCTCCAGATATTCAAGTTGTTTAATGTATGCAAATGATCATATCCTTCGGTTGATCTTTCTATATTTTGTTCCAGCAGGATCATGATATAATTTTAAGATGGAGTCATAACAATGATCTTGAAATTTAAATTTAAATGCATAATGTTCAGAAGCAGATTAAATGATCAGATCTACAATTACTATATAAATGACACAAATCTGATAAGAGTATTTGTGATAAAAGACCTTAGAATATTACTGGACAAGAAAAACAATAAAACCAACACTATATAGCTTTTTTTAATATTTAAATTAATTCTCTTTATCTTTATATATAACTATTTGTTCCGTTCCGCGTCGAGCCGTCCGGTTCTGTGATGTAGTGGCTGCTAGCGCTCACCGGAGAGTTAAGCACGTACTAGTATTCACCGCTCGAATCTGATCCAAGGCGGCCACGTCATACTCTTAGTCCGGATGGACTCCATTCATTGTTCGGATGAACGTTAGCTTTAATGTTTTATTTAATTTTATATTTTTTATTTTTATATGTCGAGTTATACGTTGTGTTACAATTCATTTCATTAACTGTCAAGAATACAGTTCATTAAAACATTATTCAACAAGCAACAAGGCGTTGTCTTCATTTATCACCTATGAACATACAGTCCAACCTCGCTCTAAAATCAACAACTATTATATAAATTATGAAATTAAAGTAAAATAATTTCTAAAGATAATAGTAAAAGCTGATATAATTCGTTTGTTTTGTTGTTACGATGTATTTCCAAAGGTTGATAAGGATATCCACTGATTCAAATATTTTTATAATTTCAAATTTAAAAAAAAATAAAGTTTTTGCGCAGCTGCTAAATACAAAATTTCGGGTTTTAATTCTTCCTTAAAAGGGTGAAACTTTGGTGGTTGGGATTCAATTAACCACACATCTTAGGTCGACCTGAGACTGTACAAGACTACACTTCATTTACACTCATACAAATCATCCTCATTCATCCTCTCATTCATCTCTCTCGATCTCTCTCTCATTCATCCTCAGTAATCCTGACGGCGGTTCCGGAGGCTAAACAGAAAAAATAAAGAAAGAGGGTGAAAATAGTAATGTAGTTCGTTTTTCACTTTACTCGTATGTTATGAAGGCTATAACAATCACTTAAAAAATCAAAAAATCTAACTAGCCATTTCACAGTTTATAAGCAGAATTGCAAATCTAATTGACCATAAAAATTGTGCGTTTATTAGCAAGAAAAAAGTAGACTGGGGTGCATAGGGTCGAGTTATAAAAGTGATTTTAAAAATTCATCATTTGTCTGAAAAAACCGGAAACTAATTAATTGTCTTATACAACAGATACTATTTCATAGATTAGCTTGATTAAATTAAAAAGATGATAATGTCGTTTGGTTCTCTTTAACAATTTAACAATTTTTAATTCTAAATTTTTGTCATTATAGTATGAGGTAGAATCTTATAAAAATTAGAACTACATGTACTTTAGTCCTTAATAGATGATTATACGCAAAATAAGTTTCTGATTATATGCAACAACAAACTGTATAATAAATAAATATCGTATGTCTAGGTAAATATTTAAACGTTTTAATATAATTGAAAGTTAAAAACAATGAGAAGCAAATTTTAATGGGACCTTCTTTATCTCAAATTTCAAGAGTAATAACCAAGTAACATATTGATATATTGCAGAGTAAATTAAAAAAATGTACCTATTTTTGTTATGAATGAATGTGTTGTGATATGACAAACTACAGTTTACAAAGTCAGAACAAGAAAAACATACGAGTAAATATGTTAGGTAAATTAAATAATATATGGTATACTTGTTTAAACAAAAATATTTGTAATAATATAGTAACTAATAATATATTAAATCTCATTTTATACGTAATAAGATTTTCATTCGATAAATAAAATTCAAAATCGGTAGGCTTGAATTAATTTGAGAGTCAATCCGGAGAATAACCAAAAAAATTATTTTTGGTATGTACACGTTTATTTTATAATACAGACAAAATTTTATCTTCACTTACTCGTATCTTTCTCGAGTTTAAGTCCTTTTTCAAGATTCATAAATTATGCAAGCTCAATTTTGTTGAAGCAAAAGATCTTGCTCAACCAACCTCTTTATATGAAGAGTTTTAAATAAAGTGTTTGACCTCGGATACGGAAGGTAATAAAAGTAATCTGTAGGGTAAAAATGCTGCGAAAAGCTTAAATAACGTCCAAGGCAAATATATATATATATATATTTTTTTTTTAAATTAGAATTATGATACAGTTGTGGAACAGAAACAGTATTTTTTATGGAAATAATGAGACATCTCAATCATTGAGAAATTTTTTATAAAATCTATTATAGTTTTATGATTTCAACATTTTCCCAGTATCACGCTTACCAACATAATTTGTTCTTATTTAGAACAAGTGGAAAAAATAATTTTGTGTGGTATATTATATGTAACGAAAACCTTATTAAATTGGAATTTGATTTTGATGTTTAGATTTTTGACATAACATGTTATCATTATCATTAACTTGTAGAGGTTTATTTCCAAGATTCACTCCGTAAACTTTGATTCTTACTTAGTATTAGAAGAAAAATCTACAGTAGTGCATATCTTGAAAAAAAATTATTTGGATTCTACAAATACCAATTTAATGATATTAATTTTTGAAAAAATATAGTAGGAGTATTTTTTGTATTAAAAGAAGAAAAAATAAATCAATCTCGTAAATGTTAAATGTATATAAATAGCAAATCTATATATATAAAAATCAATGTTTATTTTTCTGTCTATTCCAACTTAACTCGAGATCTACCGAACAGATTGGTCTAAAATTTTGCATACATACACTTTAAAGCCCTGCGGTGAACATAGGCTAATTTTTTTGGACCTCCGACATAACGAAATTTAACAACGAAATTTAAAACACTTTATTTCTTCCTTAAAGCTTGTTTAATTTTCAAAATGACTTTGATTTTCAAGAAAAATTTAATTTTTAGCTAATATTTTTTTTCAACATTGAATTGATTAATTTTGAAAAGGGCTGAAATTTTAACGTACAGTTATTCCTAAGTTTCAATTGATTTAGCGCACATGCATATGTAATTTTTACAATTCATTCATTTACATTATTTTACAGCTGTTTAAAAACTTAAAAAATTGCTGCTTTTGTTTATCATGTGTGTGTTAGTAATTTAAAATGAGTAAAGTATTTAACTGCAATCTTTTAAATTCTGTGACCGTTTACAAAACATCATATCATACCTAAAAGACATTCTTCAATTGGGAGAAATGCAAAAAAAGCACGCATGATGAAAACTGTTCGTGTGGCATAGACAGAAGACGAAAAACAGTCAAGATTGAAAAGCGACCGAATACACACAGCTCAATCCCGTTCTCTAATCCATCAAATTTTCAAATAAAGTTATTTAAATTAGATGTAAAACTATAAAAGCGTTTAAATTGAGTCCCTAAGTTTTCAATCAAAAAATTTAGGTTGAAAATTTAGGTTACTGAAAATGTTTTCACAGTTGTTATATGGGAGTTATTTTTTGAGGGGAGTTTGGAGACGCAACCCCCATGTCGGTTAATTAAAAAAAAAATGGATTTTCTGTTATCAGATAACGTATCTAAATTGCATGACATTTTTTCTAAAAACATTAAGCTCTTAACTTAGAGCAAAGTTGATAACGTAAAAAATTTCCAGTTGAAAAAAGAACCTTGGAAACCTGGAAAACCAAACCGCCGAGCGAAGCGAGGTCTTGCTGGGAGGTCCGGCGAAGCCGGGCCGAGCGGCTAGTTAATTATAATTTAAACATCAAAAAACTAGTGCAGTTCTGCACAAGAAGACAATTTTTTTCATTTTCGACGCCCTTGCTATTTTGCAGTGATTTTCATAGTAAAAAGTATTACATAAGTTAGATTAATATGGAGACCATACACACACAACATCAAGTTTAAACTCACTCACCACTATGACTTAGTTCATAAGCGCGTATGAAAAATACACCGATACACGATCAAAATTGAGGGTATGTTGTCTGTTATAAACCTTAAATTGAGCGTAACTGAAGAACAAGTCAAACAATATTCATAAAATTCTCATATGCTGAACTTAGATATAAAAGTAAATTTTTGCATGCACAATTTCAAGCATATTAGAGCATATGTAAATTTCATTGAAATTGATTTAATAGTTCTGCAGATTTTCGAACCACAAAACCTTTTACACGAATGGAATTTTCGTAATCTTCATACCTAAATACGTAATGAAAATCCGATTTCACCGCCATCGTTTGGGTGCTCTTACTTTCGGCCGTGCGATCGAAAGTAGTACCTCAAAATTGAGGTTATTTTACCTGTTTTCGATCTTAAATTGATCGCAACTCAGGAACGACATTATCAATCTTCATAAAATTTTTAAATGCACAACTTTAGGTATACTGTAGTACACCTAAATTTCAATGAAAATCATCTAATTTTATTTTGGAAATTTTTGAACCACAAAATTTTATATCTATATATATATATAAAAGAATTCTTAGTTTTATAAATGGTGTTATCAAACTGATCATACATGTAAATGTATAGAAATTTCATTTTCAGTTCCCAAACCCTCAGTGCGACCGAAAGTAAAGTCGGTAAATAAAATTAAATCCACAATCTATCAGTATTCTACATTATATTAAAATGTAATTTATAGGGTTAAACTGGTTGTAATGATGCGACATTACATTTCAGAAACAAATTTTATTTTTTTTAAATTTGGCTCTTTATTTAATGGATTCAAAATAATCTCTATGAATTCACTAATATGAAATATTAGTGAACCATGGTTGGTAAAAAGAACATTTCCCTAATAATATTCACGTTAGTCTTAACAAAAATAATTATGATTACTTAAATCATCACTAAGTCATTAAGAATAATCTGAAAATATTGTTCATCTTTTTGAAGAATTTCATGAGTCTCGTTTCATGAGATTGAAAAAAACAATTAATTTAATACATGTACAAATATTTTGTACAATTGAAAAACATAATTTAAACAATTGATAATCGGCAATCAATAAGCCATAAGTTAAAATTCGAATATCTTAATATTATGATATCTTAATATAACTTTTAATACAATATTTTCGTTCTGGAGTGAGATTTGCTGAAATATTTTTTTACTAAAATAAATTTAATGGAGACGGGAAATGTTTAAGAAAAATGCATATGTAATAATATTACAGTTTAACATGAGAGCTTTGTCTTCTATTTTAGAATTTCTGCACAATATCCGCTTCAGATAAAACAAATTTAACGAAGTCATGAACTACCAATTTTCCTTTCTGCCTTTGTATTTTTAAATTATAGTTTCCGTTCATTTTGATTTTACATGTACCTATTACTTATTTTTATTCCTTTTTACAATTGAAATCATGTATGTCATCATTTGTTTGTAGGTTAGTGTCAAAATACTTTAAAATTTAATCAAGTTTTTTACATCTTTCAATCCCCTAATCGATCTTTATCCTATCGTTTAATTGAAGCAAAAAAAATATATTTTGTGGTTGCTATTATACCGGGTGATTGTAATCTGATATTAATACTGTAATTGTAGTGCACTAAAAATTGTGTTTGTTCTAAATAACTTCTACAGATTAGATAAATTTATTTCTTGTTATAAGAATGTTGGTACCAATAATATAAAACATATATCAACCATTATCATAATACAACGTTATAACCATTGCACCTGAATCATCTATGTTACTTGAAAAGAAAAAAAGGCGTTCTATAAAAAAAATTGTTAGTTAAAACTTATTTATCACTACAAGTTTAATATTAATTATTAAATTAGTACTTTTCATAAATTAGCATTTAAATATAATTTAAAAAAGTGTTTTAGAGTTAGTACAGATAATTAATAATACATGAATAAATGTAAAACGTCTAATTTTATGTAACTGAAAATAATACGTTACACAAAATTAATTTTTCGTTAAAGCTGTTATTTAACTTTTCTTTCCGTAGCGGAGGAAAAAGCTCTGCCAGCCACCGTCAGGCCCGTACTGATGGCAGTGCGGAGCTCTCACCCGCTAAAAAACCTCCCCTTCTACCATGCAGGGGCCGAATCTAAGCCATATGGTATGTACAGCCCCTGCATGATCACCCAAGCACTCCACTATCCGAATCCGTGTAACCGGAAGGCGTCCCTAGGGGGCGATCGAGGAGCGACGACTCCGAGGAGCCCCCGCCACCCACCCCCAGAGGCTGGCCTTCCTTGATCACCCATCATCGAACTCCAAGCCTCCATAAATTCGCATCAACTCATCCTGCCGTCGCCTCTCTTCATTGGCCTTCTCTCATATCATTGATGCGATCGTAGTCGAGACACAATCCCACTTGTTGCCATTGCTAAGCATTACCTCGATTATATTTTTATTTTACTTAATCTACTTTAACGTATCTACTTGTTATTATTGTTTACTTCAAAGAGAAAAATCACATATTATTTTATTCGTGGAATATTTAATAATATTTTATTATATCATTATTCTGTAATGTATAGATCTACATATTCTCAATGTTTGTGGCTACGTAGTATTAGTGTGTTTTCAATGACGCGTTTTAATAGACTCAACACTATGTAACTGAATTACTAAACTTCATAACAATAGGATAATTTACCTGACTGTGGACTTAAATTTTTTTATGAACTATAGACTTTTTCGACTATTGAAAATCGATCAATAAATTTTGAAATTACTCAAGACATATTAAACAGTATTTTAATTTTTTTACAATATAATGAAATTACTCATGAATTACACAATTATTATTATTATTACACTGATAGACAAAGAAAAATGTATATTTTGCAAACGTCTTTAAATGAAGCCCAAGCTGCACTTTCTACATTATTTAACATTGAGTTAAATACATAATCTTTGACCAACTCTCTTATTTGAGGACCAAAACATATCCATTCTTTAATTTCTTCTTCTCTTACATTCGGAAATTTCTGCCCGATGTACAAAAATCCGGGACTATCCTTCTTCATTGCTTTTAACAATTTTTTCATTAGTCCCAGCTTCATGTGGAGAGGTGGTAAAAATATCTTTTGGTGTTCAGGTAAGGGCTCTTAAATAACATATTTCCCATTTGGAGTTAAGTTGTCTCGTTTCGTTCACTCTTTGGTAACATAATGCTTATCCCTAGTTCGGCTGTCCAATTTGCAAAGAAAAAATATGTATTTAGTATAGCCTGACTTCATGCCTAACAAAATAGCTATAACTATCAAATCATCATCACATATGTTCCAGTTATGTTTTTTATAATTTATTTTTTAAGAACTTCTTTCATCACGTCATATGTCTCTTTCAAATTAATACCATAAGCGATTGGTATCGAAGGATATTTGTTACCGTTGTGTAGTAGAACCACTTTTGAACTATACTTGGACGAATCTATGAAAAGGCGTCCTCAGGTTTATGAACTTGTTCTAAGTGCAATATAAGCTCATCAATATTTCTGCAATAAACCAAATTATTTTCATCAGTGAGAAAGTTCTTTTTGTCGGCTTCGAAAGCCCGAAAGTTATGTAATTTTTTGAAGTAAATTTCAATCTTGCAGTTTTGATCCTAACAGTTCCGCTTGATTTATTGATAAATTTAAATCCCTAACAAAGTCATTAAATACATAAAGATATAAGATGTGGCGTATTGAAAAAAAATTCAAAATCAAAAACATTGTTGGCTTTTTCAGTACTGCCTGATTCTTCATCACTGCTTTCGAAATATGCATTCACAGGTGACTCAGGAACTGGAATAATTTCACTGTGAGGTACAGGCCTGATTGAAGATTGCAGTTTACAGTATGTTTAAATTTTTTTTCAGACACACTTGCTAAACAAAACTAACAATCGGTTACATGATCCTTTGGTTCACGCCAAACCATAGGTACAACAAATGGCAAGGGCTTCCGTGTACCTTTCAGTCATTCTTTTAAGTATACAGAATAATTAGGGCATATTATATGAGGAGCACACCTCTTATTCTAATCACAAATTTTACCCTGAAAGTACAAATGAAATGTTTTTTTTAATTAAAGGTATAATGTTTGTTTTATTTGATTTTACGGTAAACTCCCCACATACATAATAAAATGAATCCAGATCATTTACACAATTTCGAGGCATTATGACACTAAACTCTTTACAAACTTAAGACAGTAATAATACTGAACAAAATTAATTCATTCCTAAATTCAGTGCTTAATACAATCAACACAGCTGTGTTTGACCTGTTTTGACCTGCATAGAGATGATTAATCTTGTCCATGAAGGCTCACACTTCAGTATTAGATATGATGTCATAATATGTGACTGATATGACTTAATTCTATGTCTAGTATTGTTTATATATAGCTTCAAAATTTTTTAACAAAGTTAAACCGTGAAAAATGACCTAACAAAATACAACATAGGAGCTTAAAATGTACGTTGAAAAATGAAAAAATTCCTTTAACAAAAACTTTAAAAGTTTTCAAAAATGGTGCGTGATAGAAATTTTCTGAGTTCATATCCGTTTTTAGCATAAAAAATCAGATTACAATCATGAATCGCATGTTAGGAAACAAAAATTATGTTTATCACTGTTATTATTAATCATGCAACACTTACGAAAGTAATTTTGAATGTGAATCAGTTAAGAGCTACGAAAATTTAGTATTTAGAAATAATAACTTGCAAGTAAATTTTCTAATTTAAATATAATCGAACTCAAAAAAATGTTAGCTAGTGCCAACTGGTGAAATATTTTGCCCTGATTTCTGGGCTTCGGTTAAACTAATCAAGCCTGTAATTCAAGAAATCCAATTTAAAAGATAAATTTAGTGGTTTTATACGAAATCTAACCTGAATAATTAAAAAAAAAGGTACTAGATCTGTATTAGGTAGATTTTATACGAAAGCTACCTTTTGAAATCGGTACCATGATTCGACTTCCGGAAAAATTCGACATCATCGCGTTTCGCGTCCCCGAGATCCAATAACAACCGTCAGTTCAAAACTTTATATATATATATATATATATATTTTTTTTTTTTTTTCACTTTCTTGTGGACACAATAAATGCCCTAATTTTGCGCCAGTCACTTTCATATTGATGCATAAAATATAACGACCCAGAATCTCGATTAAATTCGTTAATGGGCAAAATCTGACTATGACGGTGGAAATGGGAGGGACTTTTCCGAAAAATCGAATTTGAAGTTAATACTATTAAGAGTACTATTAATATATTATTGATTATTGATATTGTTGATACTATTAATATCATACTATTTGTTGGATAAGGGCCTAAAACTAATCAAAGTAAAGTTTTTTGATATCTCCAACCATTGGCCCAGGGAGTCAAAAAAATTGAGTTCATAAGACAAAATAAATCATACCTCCCTCAATAGGCACAGTATCGAATCGGTTTAAAGCGGTCGTTAGTCCTCTAAACATTACCTAAATCGTTTGTCTGTAATAACTTTTAATATGACCAACCCTTACGGTAAAGGATGACTAAACTCTTGCTGGAATTGTAAGAATGTGGCGCTTATTCTATTCTAAACTTGTTACATGTAATCATTTTCGTATTGAGTAAATTTGAAGTTTTTCGTTACTTTAAGGTGGAAATATTTTTTTCATCCCTTTCCGTGTTTATGCTACACTATGGTGTAGCATAAACACAGCCCGGAGGAGTCGCCATTACTCTAACAAGCCAACACGCCTACCGGCTGTAAGTCCGGCATGACATCACATCCCATAGGGGAAGACACCCGCATTGTGACGCTCCCGGTCACCACGTCATCCCCCGTTCCAAGCTCTGATGAGCTATAACGGGAGTCGTCTTTCGCACTCTAACTTTTTACATCTCATAGTAATAAGCCAGGCCTAATTGGGATGCCACTGATGTAAATGCCTCGGTAGACATTTACCTTTGTGTTTATAAACTCAGGTTTTGCTTCGCTGCAGGTCTCATCCGGATATCTTGAATGTCCTACATCGTTGCCCTCTGAACTAGCTAACCAAGTTCGCGGAAGCCCGCACCTAGTAAATGTTCGTGTGTAAAGTTCGCAGTAAAGTTCGTGTGTAAATGTCTCCTAAAATTAGTCCGGCATGACAGGCAGGCCCGCCGGTAGGATCCTTATTTCCTTATCCTGTCACCAACCCTAGTGCAAACCCACCAGGTCCGACAAAGTTGTACTTAGCAACCCTATTCTGGAAGCCGGGACTCGGTCTTGCATTGCCTGCCTCAATCGGAGGCAACACGAAGGTCACCTCCACCGGGACTCGGTCTTTCAAGCGCCTGCCTCTAAAAAGCGCGATCTACAGGTCGCACCTGCCGGGACTTAACAGCTCCGCGACAACAGAGTTTCGACGGCCACCTACCCAAGCGTAGACAGACGCCGACTGCACTAGGGGCTGTCCAGCACCCCATTGCTACCGCACCATTCACGGTACTGCAATAAACCGGAACGCCCCCACGTAGGAGAATTTATTTCCTACATATCATCGGTGAAATCTACCTCCACCTTCCGACTTGCCGAAAAGGATTTTTTTAGTAGTTTTTGAGATATATTCGGTAAAAAAACAAACCTTACAGAGAATTTGATTGTGAGTAAAACGATATGTATAATGTCCAAAGAAATAAAATACGAACGTAAGAATTTCAAAATTTATTAAAAAAAAAAAAAAATTCAAAAGTGGTGTATTTCATTCACTAGGTATTGGACGAAGCAAACTGATAATATCAGAAAACAAAATAAATGATATTTTTTTGACTCTCGTATAATGAAATAAATAAAAAATAAAACAACAAACGAAGGAATAATTATTGAATACCTTTTTATGAATAAATATCAGGAATATTATATTAATATACAGTGTATACAATTTTAATAATATACAATATAGTTAATATACCAGTATTGTATGAAAAGTATTTTTCATTTTCAAAAAATCCAATTAAAAAAATTAATTTTTACATTTTTTATTTTTATTTTATTCTATATTGTACATTAATTTTATTAATTGTTTTGCTTAATTATGTTTATTTTCTTACGGTTTTATAGATGATACTTTAATTTTTTTTTTCGAATTAAAATTTTTAGTTCTACACTTCAATGCAAAATACTTCTAAAATATTCTTTTGTTTTGCTGTTTAGGGAGAGTAAAAAAGTATTTCCCCTTTCTATACATCACAGTGCCTTAGGGGGTTGAAACTTTTCATCATACAGAGGCTCTAGCTTCATACAGCCATTCTTTAAGTGTATTACCCATTCCATTCTATCTTCCATTTGGCTAAAAAATTTATAAATATCATATATTTTATAAAAACATTATATTATAATTTTGATACCTAGCAACACGATCGATATTACTGTTTTTCAAATGTGTAATAAACAATTGTGAGTAATTTAAATTAAAATCGTTGTGGAATTCATATTGTGTATTTTATCACATGATATAGCATTTCATTGTTTCATAAATTTACAGTAGTAAATATTTACAATATCAACGTTGTTGTTTTTTTTAAGGATAATTTTAGTTTTTACATTTACATTTTATGTTACTCTTATATTAATTATTAGCTTTTTTTTTGGTAAATTTTCAGAAAAATCGATACCTTTTATGTACAAGGAGTACTCTTGTTTCATTTTTTCATATAGTGTATCACGAAGGTCCCCCGGGATTTTCATAACCTATTCTACTTGTAAAAACTAATGGAAAAAATCATATAAACGTATATACTACAATACTTCGTTTGCGATTTACTGCTAGTAAAAGATATCGGTCATGTTTCAGCTATGCCGGTGAAATGAAGTTTTTTGAAAGTTTTAGATCGTTAATTAACAGCAAAATTAATTATTTCTTATGGTTTTTGACATGAAAATTTGAATAAAATAGGTACAAGACCGTACCTATTGAAGTTTTCCAGAAATCTGAGATAAAAAACCTGTTTTTATATTTGACATACAATAATATTGGTAAATGGGTAATAAACATAACACATTGTAGAGAATTTAATTTTGAACAAAATTCAAGATAATTTGAATAAAACAAAGAACTTGGAAAAATTCGAATTTTATTTAGAAGCAGTACATAAACCAATGTGCATTATACGTACAGTTTATAATAAATTGAGCCCTCCATTTTCAGTACATCTCTTGGCAAGCTTCCATACTACTTTTGTTGGTCTTTTTAGTTCTTAGCGCCTGTAGACCTGTTCTTTATTTGTTCAGCCACATCCATAATGAAAAAAATTAATTTTTCAAGCTAATGTATTTTGGTTTTGTATCCAATATATCAATACATGATTCAACTATAAGAAAAACTATTATATAGACACCACATAACTTCCTTGTACGCCAATTAAATTACATATACTCATCTTTTAAAAATAAAAACTACATATAATTAATTCTATTCCATTAATAACTTGTGAAATTTTTTCATATTTTTTTTTATTGTTATTATTGCATTATAATTTGTTGTAAATTTTTTTTATAATAGGAAGTAAATAATTATTAATAAATCAACATATTTAAATTAAAAAAAAAAGGTTAAGAAAAGGAGATGAAGTCTGATTCGAACCGGTGTGCCTTCCCGTTGTAAGATCCAAATATTTCATTAATTTAAATGTTATTTGGCTATAATATTAGAACCAATGAAAATAAGTACCACTTATGATATATCATTTAAAAACTCTCAATGAGGGCTTACGGCAGTTAAGAAAAAGTCCAAAATCCAATTTTTTTGGTTTTGGCCTTTTTTGGACACTTTTGGTTAAGACAATTGCAATCAAAAGGGGAGGTGCACAAGTAGATGTTACAACAGTCCTAAATCCAAAAATTTCAACATCCTACAGCTAATCGTTTTTGAGTTATGCGAGATATATACCTACGCACAGACGTCACTCCGAAACTAATCAAAATCAGTTCAGGGATGGTCAAAAAGAATATTTCCGTTAAAATCTGAAAACCGAAATTCTTTGCGATCACAATACTCCCTTTACTTCATGCAAGGAAGTAAAAGTACTAATTCTGCTCCTTAATTAACGTCCTAAAAATTTTCTTACTACCTCATTTCATCAGGGTATCTGAAATCTTTCTCTAGCTATAACTCGCAAACGAAGTGTTTTAGGATATATCTTTAAATGAACTTTTTATATTATCTTTCACGAGTAAAATAGGGTTTGAAAGTCCTAGAAGAATATAGTGATGCTCATTTTTTATAAAAAAATGATTTTTCTCACCTATTAATATAATTAATTATATTATGTAATAACCCAAAATACCAAATTAAATAAAATCTTTTTTTTTAAATTACAGAAAATATTTTCTATGAGGGATATTAAGTTTGGGATATCCTATATCTCAAACTGAAAATCCTAATGCAACCTTTGCAAACTTCTATAAGTTTGTAAACTTTAAATATTGTTATGTTCCTACCACAGGAATTTTAATTTACTATTTTAAAATAAAAAAAAGAAATAGTGAAATTATAATGGATTTATCTGGAAGATATGGAAAGGTGGGGAGGCTGACTGCCGTTCACATGTGGAACTATATTTACCAATTTATTTTAAATTGCTAGAGAAAATCTTTCCTTACAGACTTGTAAAGGATTTGTTAAGAAATATTATATAATAAATATATTTTATTACTAGCTATATGAAAGGCTTACTGAAGGCTTACTGAAACGAGCCTTCAGTAAGAAATATAATTTGTTTACATCAAAAATTAATTTTAATGTCAGGAAAAGATTTTTGAAAGTATATGTTTGGAGTGCCGCTTTATATGGAAGTGAAACTTGGACAATCGGAGTATCTGAGAAGAAAAGATTAGAAGCTTTTGAAATGTGGTGCTATAGGAGAATGTTAAAAATCAGATGGGTGGATAAAGTGACAAATGAAGAGGTATTGCGGCAAACAGATGAAAAACAAGCATTTGGAAAAATATAGTTAAAAGAAGAGACAGACTTATAGGCCACATACTGAGGCATCTTGGAATAGTCGCTTCAATATTGGAAGGACAGGTAGAAGGAAAAAATTGTGTAGGCAGGCCACGTTTGGAATATGTAAAACAAATTGTTAGGGATGTAGGATGTAGAGGGTATACTGAAATGAAACGACTAGTACTAGATAGGGAATCTTCGAGAGCTGCATAAAACCAGTCAAATGACTGAAGACAAAAAAAAAAAGCTAGCTATATAATGCAAGCTAGAAATAAGAAAAAAATTAGAATTATAAAAATTTATTACGTATCGTATTAAAAAACATATTCTGTGTACTGTACCTACTTTTTCTACTTTAGTAAAACGCGTCATTTTCAATTCTCACTCTTTCACTTCGTATAAATATTCCTTTATTTGATCATTCAGATTATTAAAAAAACAGATTGGTAGGTTAAATATTGTGTTAAAATTAAAATGTTGTTAATCAATATTTTGATTTCTTTATAATTAACGTGTATTCATTGAATAGCGTAACATTTAAAATTGTTACATATTAAACGACAGTTTTAAATTACTGAAATTTTTTCTTATTAACAACCTTAAGAAAACGGTGCTGAACAACCTTAAGTTAAGTTAATGGCTGTTATTAGGATGATATTGCTAATTATTTCACCAAGAATTTTGCTACAAAAATTATGGAATTTTGAAAGTAATTGATATAACATATAATATTTATAATGAAAGTTTTATATTAATTAATTTTATTATCGTAATATTGAAATGTTTTTTCTTTTTAAAAAAAAAGGAAGGTTCTGGAAATAATAATAAAGAAAAGATTAAAATTGATGTATGCACTTTGGATTGTTATTATTTTAATGTATTTAATGATATTCTATTTTTATTTTTGTAGATAATAAATACGTCTAGAATTGTGATTATGTAAAGTAAAAATAATGAATATTTCAGTTTTATTTTGTAGGAATTAATTAGTAGAAAAAAAAATAAACAAATTAATTATTTCGTTTTATTGTTTTCGATTCTATTTTCAAACAATATCTGTTTCATTACTGTTATTAATATTTATTTAGATATTTTATTTATAACAGGTATTTTACAATCATAATTTAATAAAAAATAATTATTAAAAAAGTTTATCTACATTTTTCATTTTTTATTTGATAAATTCAATATATGTTATAAATTTCATTGTTTTTCAATTTTAATATTAGCTTTTTATTAATTAAAAACACCGTTTTTTTTCTCTTTCGATTTCCCTACCTCTTGGAGCCGTATTCGAGAGTAAGGGTAAGCTCTCAGCTCCAAGGGTTTCCATCGACTCAAACTACCTCGGAAGGGCACAAGACCCCGCTCAGGCAGCCGGGACTCGGTCTTCCTTGCTTGCCATGCCTCATATGAGAGGATTCCAAAGAGATCCCCTCACCAGGACTCCGGTCTTACTTCCCCCCAACAGCACTGCAAGAGACTCCATCCGATTATCGAAGATGAGACGCCGGAGCCTCCCACCCATCCCGGATGAAGCTGTCCCTTGCAGATACCATAGCGCAGCTGTGCAAATTTTCATGTTGCTGGTGCTGGTGGGGCCACCTTACGACCTACGGGTGCATGTCCATCTACATGACAAACAGCGAGGTACATGTTTGCAGTTCTTCTTCACGTGGCTGACCATACGGCATAATGACCACTTCGGTCTGAGCCAAGACAAAACTTGGCCCTACATTGTTTTTCAATTTTAATATTAGCTTTATGTTTATTTATGTATATTTATTTCAAAACATAAAGCAAAGGTTATCTGATGTACGTCGAGTCCCCGGGCAGGCCACCCAGCCAATGCGGATGCGCCCGTCGTATAATTTTTTCTCAGCAAGAAGAGGTGGCATGGCCAAAGTGACCACCTGTGTTGACCCGTAGGCCGACTCATAGACAAAATTTACACAGACATTGACTTCCCAATGACCTTACGAAGTTTTTTCATGAACTCATCTTTCGTTATAAGTATGTCTAAATCCTTGACGACAACATGAATCCTCCTGCCATCCTTTCCAGTTAATGCTTCAGTGGTGTTCTCGACCTTCTCCATAATCTCTATGCTGAGTTGTTCTGCAACACCACACCCTGACACCGCCTTACGGATACAACTCCTGTCTCCTCTGGCGACACCGCACCTTTTACGGAACGGTGGAGCTCTGCATAGGTCTTCCCCTCTGCCTTAACTACAACCATGGTGGTCGGTGGACCCGGATATATCTTCTTGCCTTTAGATGTCTGCGCTGATTTCAAACTAAAGAGAGGAACAAACTAACAACCTTTGTACTTAAAGCTTTTCTAACTATCAGCTTAAAATACGAAAGTTGTTGAAATTTACTATAAGAATTTCAGGATTTTTGTATTAGCAGTAAAGTTCTTTGTGTTATTGTAGGTATTTTTTAATTAGGACTGCACACCAATATGAAAACCCGTGATAAAGTTGTGATTTGTTTTCTTAACAAATCAACTTTCACAACTCGATAAGTAATTTTACCTCTTTTGCAAATCATACTTTTCCATTATACAGCAATAAATGAACAGCAGAATTATTTTTTGTTTTACAAAGAATAAAATTATTAGTTTAACAATACACTCAGTTTGTATTAACATTCTGAAAGAGAGATGGAACACAGTATGTCTGAAATCAAATTGAACTGCATATGCTGTAGACGAATTCTCTGTACATACTGAATGCTTTGAAGAAAACAGTTAAGATTATTTAAAATGGATTTAAGAATTAACGTATTTATTAAACTAGACTGGTAGATTAAAGAAGATACGAATTAATAATTGAATAAACATTCTCAAACCACCTACTAGATTTACGCAAAAATTATTTTTATAAATTAGTGTAATTATTTATTTATAAATAGTAGGATTGTTAATATTATCAGAGAAATTTGGTTACGTTTACCTGTTTACAGATTTATCACAACTTACGTAAAAAAAAACTTGTAAATTTTAATTGAATTGGTGGTACTTATCTTCAATTTTGTATATAAATTGTCTCAAATTTATTGTTATAAATTTTTTTTTTCAAAATTTAAAAAATTCATTATAAAAAGTTATATTTTAATAAAACATTATATTTTTAACAATTTGTTTATAGGTATCTCTGTTATTAAATATAATAAATATTTATTAGTTCAGACATAGTGAAAATTTGTAAAACTTCAGATTATTAATTTTAAAGAATATCATCAACTACATTAACGACAAATGTAATCAATTATATCTAAGCCACAAAGAAGAAAATCGATTATCCTGAATTAAAATAAGAAATATTTTCTATGTGTATTACTTAACAATTTTACTTAATTTAATACTGAAATCCATAAAACTATAACACAGCAGAAAAATTAGAAGTACAGTAAAAAAAAGAAAAAATGATTTTCTTTTACAAAAATGATGTAAGATAATTTTATTCACAAAAAGAAAATTCTCCTCAAAACATTCTTACTTAAAATTGTGAATATATTTGTGAATAACGTAAATGGTAGAAAGAAATTATAAATAGTAAGAATTGGACTGTAAGCTTTTATTAATTTATTTGTCATTTATTGAATATTTAGAAAAAAGTGTATTTTAAAAATAGGAAATATTTAGTATTTCCATCTTTAAAAATTGGTTTTACGTTTGATATTATTAAACTAGGGGGGAAAAAATAGGGTTTGTTGATTGCATAACATGATGGAAAAATAATTCTGAATAAATACGAACGTAGCAGTATTTTAGAAATATAACAGAAAGAATCTGGCATGAAAAAAGAAAATTTATAAATAAGAAAATATCTTTGGCGAAGTGAAATGATTAAATTACAATCTGAATAGACTATGTTGTATACAAAGGAGTCAAAGAAAATCCTATGAAAAATGGAGTTTGTGTTGAAAGTCAATTTTTTTTGCCAGATTGCGACTTTTATTAAGAAATCAATTTTATAAAGTCAACAAATATAATACGAGTTCAAAGAAAAAATACCTTGCCCAATTATAAGAATATACTCTAGTGGATTCTTTTTTTAAAGATCACAGAAATGGTTGTTGTAAAGGTAATCTTCCACGTTGTTTGTGGTTTACCATAATTCTACTCAAGATTTCTATAGTTATTTCTGTCACAGTCTTTCTTGTACAGTTTCTATCATTCTCTATATTTGTTTCATCCTAACAACCATTTATTATTTTTTTCATACTTTACACGCATTTCGTATCATATTTTTGTGCCTTGTTGAAGCGTGATAATTGGTCTCGCATATCCTCTCTTTAGGCAGATGATTAGCTAAATTTTTCAACAGAGTAAAGAAAAAGAAAAATAACAATGAAAAGGGATAAACAAATTGAATACTTAACATTTATGCAACATCCAACCAAGGTAAAACCAGGTAGCGTGTTATATCAACTATAAGCATTGTGTTACCATTTAATTAAATCTAATGAAATTAAACGAAACTAATATTTTAATTAAATAAATATAAATTTATATTTATTGAATTGTTAAATTTCGATGTAGAAATCCTGGTAATTTTTTTTTTGTAATATTTTACTGAAACTATTTTTATGTAAAATTTAGATTTGACAAGCGTTTAATAATTACTCAAATAGTAATATCAATAAAAATACCAGAAAATGAAATGAAAATTAAAAGAAAAATATTGGCTTCTATTTCAGTCAAAACTAATATTTTTAAAAAAGTTATAATATAGAGGCACAGGTGTTTGGCATAGAAAAAAGTTGCACACTCACAGATCTTATGATAGACTGTTTTAATTTTGACTCTGCCGTTACTTATTTCGAACATGCTTCACATTGCATTTTCAAAATAAAATCTTCTGCTTTTAGTGAATTTCACAAGTTTTAATCGATTTGAATTCAGAGATTTGACTAGCTAGGACCTTGACCAAATAAAACCCACTCTATTTCTTTCTTAATTTTGACATGACACCTACTTAAATAACTTTTAACGACCGGAATTATTGAACTAGTGTCACTCAACGATAAACCTTTGAAACAATAGAACATATATTTAATTTTTCAAGAATAATCTTTTTATGTTAGAAACTGAAAAATAATTACCAATTTATAAGAAAAAAAAATTACATATTTAAAAAAAATATTTTATTTTTGTAAAACTTCTTAATACTTTGAAATTTTCTGAATAATTAGATGCCTAATCTTATAAAAATTCTATAAATAATTCTAATATTATAAATTAATATAAATATTCTAATATTCTATAAAATTCTATAATTGATGCATATGGAATTTGATGCATAAGGCATATGGCCTTTCTTAGATAGATTTGTTTATCTTCATGCATTTATTAAACAAAATATTTTGCCTTACATTGTGATATAGGTATGAAAATATTAACCTTTGCAATTAAATTTTTTTAATAATTATACAATAATTCAATGTAAACTGCTTTTTTTATAATTTATAATTATATATTATATTAATAAATAATTTATAATTTTAAAATAAACTCTTGATAAATGTAAACATATCCTATAATTATTTTTTAATAATGAACTAGCTGAGCTTAAGTATTATTAAACAATTATTAACTTACGACTTCAGTATCATTTGTGGTGTGAATTAAGTAAAATTAAAATTTATGCTTGTTCTAGGTAGAACTTTTAGTATTTTACAAATGTCTTAATTTAATATAATACCTAACTAATTTAATGTAATTTAAAATATAAATAAAGGATGTGTAAATTATCCATTGTTTATTTATCCAACAATTACTTAGTGTATTACCACAATCAACGACTTGCTTCGCGGCTGGAATTGCTGTACAATTTATAAATAACATTTTATAATTTTTATAAGGCAATAATTTATATCTTAGGCAACCAATTTGCATGAAAACGCACGTTCATTCCGTTAAATAATTTATTGGTTTTTGTATAAGAAAGTCTTACTACTTAAAAAATATATAGAAGAATTATATAATAAAATGCTGTACTTTTCTCTTGTGCAGTATAGAATCAATTAACCAATAACAAGTTGGGAAAATACACATAAATTGGTCACTGAGCCATTAATTATAATCCAAAAATGTATTGTTGGGTTGACTGGTAATGAGGCTACATTAAATTCATCGTTACATATTTTTAGAAAATTAAAAATATTACTTATAAGACAATTGTATATCTTTAACTTAACGGATAACTTCTATTTAAGAAGATGTGTTGAATCAGATCATAATATTGTCAAGTTGGTAGAAATAAGGGAAAAATTATTGTTCCCCTTTAATAAAGTGAATATTTCAAAAGATTAATGGTTCCTAAGATTTGTAATTTATTATCTAATGATAACATCGAACTTATTCTGTAAGAAAAAGTTACCTTTTGAATAACATATTTGAGAATTTTTATCCTGAAAATTTCTTCCTGTCAACTGCCATTTGCGATGCTTATGAAGTTGATTGACTGGTGACTTTACTACAGGATTACGCTATCATTGTGATATGTGTCTTTTATATTCGAATAATTAATTGTTCGAATTTGATTACAGGAAGAAGGGTCAATATGTCAACTGAGTAGAATTTTATGTTTCTTTACAGGGAAATCAGTTATACAATAAATTTATGGAGAATAACATTCATCGTCTCTTTAAAATTGGAATTAAATTGATGTTTTATTTTTTCTCCTATTATATTTCTGGTAATCTTTTGAAAGAAGCTTGCCAATAGAAAAACGTTATTTGTTGTCTAAAGAGTAGTATTAAATAATTTATATTTATTTTAATTGTAAAATAGAATAATAATTAGAGTTTGTAATATTTGATTTATTAGAAAATAAATTTATTAGTATAATCCTCATTATCATAATATTATTATAATAATATAATATAATTTAATATTATTATTTTATAATAATAAATTTATTATAAAATTACGCATGCGCGCGCGCAAACACACACACACACACACACACACACACATACATACATATGTAATCGGTGTTTGTTTTAAAACAAAGTAAAATAATTGTTAGAAAAGTATAATTATTGTTTTATAATCAGCTGATATATTTTTATATTTATTTTTGAACCTCCGGGGTTGACTGTTAGATATTGCATCAGAGAATGAGATGAATGATTTGTAGCGTGTGTAAAAATGCCATGCCTGAACGGGATTCGAACCCGGGACCACCATATGAAAGGTTAAGAAACTACCACTCGCATCACGGAGGCCGGAATATTTAATTTTTATAAAAACTAAGAGGAAATGGTTTTGAACTCGGAGAAAGGATTTTTGTTGAGGAAAATTATTTAACAACTAAATCTTTTGTTTTGGGCCAAGAAGTTATTCAATTACAGTTCCCGGAAATGAATGTACAAATAAATCTTAATAACAAGTACTTAATAAAATACTGGAAGATTTTTTTCGCTTGTAATCTCTTCGCCCTCCGAAGCCGGATCTCCAATTATGCAATAACTCCAAGGGATGCCTTCGACTCAAACTACCTAGGTAGGGCGCTAGGCCCCAATCCCGCTGGGACTCCGATCATGACACCTAGCCTCCAATGGAGAACCCCCCGGTGGGATTCCCCACTGAGACTACGGTTCATGCATTCCCCGAAATGGCGTCTGCAAGGACGTTCCTACCCGTTCATTGGTAGTGGAACGCCGGAGCCTTCCACCCCTATCGGATGGCGTTGTTCCCTATAGTCATCGCAGCTTCGTTGGCCAAACTCCAGCGGAATCATGACGTGGGAAAATTCGCATTACATCCACAACCACCAGGCGCATATTCATGCAATTTGCATCTGAGACACCGAGGCTCCTGCATACAGCCTTTTTATAAGTAGCCAGGCTCGCCACAGGTAAAGCAGTGGTCGCTGCGATTTTGTCCAAGACACAAATTGGCCCTGTGGCAGGGCTTTCAGAATCGAAAGCGTGTCATCAAAGGTTCGCCCCATCAACCGGCAGGCCACCCACCCAATTCGAATTCGTCCATCGGACAGAAGCTTATCCGCCAAGATAGGCGGCATTGCCAAGGTGACCACTTGCCCATAAACGACGGCAGCATGGATAATATATCTGGTGAGACCGACTCCCCTGTAACCTGATGTAGTTCCTTTAGGAACTTTTCCTCGTAGTAACAACGTCTCGTCATTAATAACAAGACGTAGTCACGTCTTTACCAAAAACGTTGACCCTCCGGCCGTCTTTACCCGTCTACCTATCTACCTTTTCGGTGATGTCCTTACGCAGTTGTTCAGCCGCATCACTATCAGCATCATCGGAAGATGTTAGGGAAAGCTACTTACTCGCCAAAGAAATTATTAAGTAAAATTGTGCATGAAAACGGAATATCTCTGTACAGTGTATTTAAAGCTACTCGGCTGCTTAATTTAAAGCTATACCGAATTCATGTATCACATGAATTACATCCGGTTGATTATCTTGCTACGCTCCACTACTGTCAACGGTTTAATCATATTTTCGGGAGACCATTAGTGTTGGATAATGTATGTTTTACAGATGAGGCTTGGTTTCACGGCACTGAAGTGGTTACTTTAATACTCGAATTGTTCACTACTGGAGCTCTAAAGAACCTCATTTAACCCACTCACGATGTCTACACCCACAGAAAATTGGTGTATGTTCTGCAATTTCCGGGTGAAGAATGATTGGTCCCGTATTCTTTGAAAACACTGTTAATGCAGATCTCTACAAAGAAATTGTAACGAAATTTATTGAAAATTTATAATTAAATATAAGTGATTCGTGGTTTCAACAAGATGGGTACATATGTTAGACTACAAAAGCAACAATGGATCTTTTGAGAAATTTCATTTGTGAAACAATAATATCGACTGGCATATTGCGAGATAGATTATCAGATTTTTCTCCTGCAGAATTTTTTCTGTGGCGTGTTCTAAAAGATTGTGTGTTTAAAGATAATCCTAAGACCATTGAAGAACTGAAAGCCAACGTAACTCAAGAATTATATGAATGTGGAAGAGGTACACATCGAAAGGTTGAGCGGAATATAAAAAAGGGGGTAAAGGCTTGCATTACTGAAAAAGGTGAACTCTTCCAACATTTGTTTTTATCAAATTTAATCCCAATTTCGTTTTGCACAAAGAATAGTAATACTTATAAATAAACGCATTAAAAATAAAATAATATATAATAAAATTATATAAAAGTTTATACATAGCACATAATTTTTCTTTAAGTTGGGTTGCGTTTTAAAACTGCAATCTACATAAAAGATACATAAAAAAAGATATTTTATATATCCTTAAAATACATAATTTATATATGGAACTAGGTTTAAAAACGTTTGTCAACAGTAAATACCACCTAATTTATTATTTATTCTTGAGTGCAATATAACACCCATCATCATCTTTGAACATATCCTGTGGTGCAAAGGGAAAACGCTTCTTGAACTGTTGTTATTTATAAAAATATTAAAACTTTACTACGTTAATACCAGAGTGATATTTTTAAGCCTACTTCTTAACTTTTTTTTTATTATTGCTTCAGAGGATAAAATGCAATTTTTGTAGTGTGTGTAAAAAGCCTTGCCTGACCAGGATTCGAACCCGGGACCTCCGGATGAAAGCCGGAACATTACTACTTAATGTGATTTAACTTGCTTCAAATTGCATTATGCCTTACCAATATTACTTATCATTTTTTTCTGTTACTGTTATTATATACATATTATATTGGTTTCAATAAGTACTCTTTGGAATATTTAATTATAAATTAATCTCAGTTACTCGTTTAGTTAATATATCTTAATTTTTGTTTGATTCTACGTTTTTAATTACATGCCAATATTAAAATGAAAATAGATAGTTAATTGATATGATGAGTTAATTCAATCATTACAGATCGTTCAATTACATTAATTATAACTCATCGTTAAAAATTTGAAATCGAAGTTACACGCACAATGACATGTAATAATTTTAGCCCTAAAAATGATTATGAATTATAATAATTACTACTGTGTATTCTCAATAAATTTCTGATTTCTGTTTATTTTCTTTTAGTGCTTAGTAAATTCTAAAACTGAAATGCTAAAAATTTCTACTTCAGAAAATTTTAAAGAACCCGTTAATAAATATTCTTTCCAAAAAAAGCAAACAACTCATTTCATAATTGGCTAATTTAAGATTTTACGAAGTATAGTCAAAAATTTCTTAAATAAAAACTGACTATAAACAAATTATAGTTTGAAAATAATTATCTGGATAATTTTATGGTTTTGATTAAAATTTAAACTATACCCAATATAATGTAAAAAAATTGACAATACTTTAAATACAAAAGAGAAAGAATAATGTGTCTGATAATAATTTAATATAAATAAGTCCTTTTTACTTAATTCAATCGATATGTACTATAATTACTTCTCAGATATAAATTTCTAATAGAGAAATTAAAAGGGCATTCAGGAGAAAACAAATACAGATTATATAAATATTTAATCTGTAAGTTAATGAACTATTATTATTATAATGAAATGAAAAATCGTTAAATTAAACATTTACTCTCTATAAAGAGCGAAACAGATACACAGCACAATTCACTTCATGCAATCAATCTGCCTCATAAGATATTGAACGCCATTACCACACTCTAATTGTTATTCAGGTATTCAGTCTTATCAGCATGAGCGAACTCACTACAACAGACGTGAACGTGTTTCTGTCACCCTTGTTTCATTCTACACTGAAAATAAAAAGAGGGAGTACAATGAACAAACGCTGAATTCTAAGATGAAAAACGAGTTTATTTTTCGTCGGTTTCTCTTGAATAACAAATGATATTCTGTATCGTTAGGTAGAGGTAGTAAATGTACTGCAGTCTGTGTGTAAAATATTTATGTTATTAGAAATTGAACTTTTAAAAAGAAATTTTTTTTATTAATATTTTATTATAAAAGAAAAAATATATTTAACGGTAAGTTACAAGTAAGTAACTTATTTTACTTCTTAATTCATAAAATTTCTGCGTATATTTTTTAATAAATAAATACAAAAGAAAACGTCATCGTATATAGCTTATTACTATTAACTACTGAAGTATCTATGGTTAAACAGTAAAAGAAAAGTAAATTAGAAAACAATAATAATAATAATTCCAGACCAGCCGGAATTAGGTACCACGAATTGAGAAGTAAATACGAAATTGCTATTCCAGATACAATAGCAATTTCCATAAGAGAAATACCGCCATGGCTCTTGCCAGCGGTAAATACAAGTTTGGATCTCTCTCGAGGAGAAATAAAAAAGAAACCACCAGTGATCATCTAACAGAAATTTTTGGCAACCGTCAGTAGTTACGAAGAACATATTAGAATTTATACTGACGGTTCTAAAACCGAACATGGTGTTGGATGCTCGATATATGTAAATGAAGAAGCCCACTTTTGGAGACTGCCAGATGTGGCCAGTGTCTACACGGCAGAACTCACTGCAATTCAGCAAGCTCTTCGCTACACTGAACACTATTGCGAAGAGAGAGTGTAAATATGTTCCGATTCTTTAAGTGCACTTGTCGCAAATCGGAACAAGAACATTAAGGATGTCCTAATTGCAAACACCCTGTCCATTTTATACGTTCTAAAACAACGAGGACAACGATGCGTATTTGTATGGACTCCGGGGCATGCTGGTATTACAGGTAATGAAATCGCAGACGAAGCTGCCAGAAAGGCAACAGTCTGCGATGATTTGGATGCATTTCCTGTAAGAGTGGCAGATGTTAAAAACCGTATAACAAATATAGTAAAAAAACAAGTGGAATGCTGAATGCAGGAGTTTAAATACAAAATTAAACTCAGTTAAAACTTCTCCTTATAAATGGAAAAGCGACTTTAAGTTGACTCGCCGTGAACAAGTAGCAGTGACCAGACTTACAATCGGTCACACGCGATTAACAAATTTATATTTGTTAACCGGCGAAGTGAGACCAATGTGCGGTGTTTGTAATAAAACACTGACAATCAAGCATCTAATAGAAAAGTGTACCATATATGAGGACCTCAGAAAGAGGTTTCGTCTTAGAAATAATATTACTGCTGATCTGGATAATGGAAATGAAGAAAATATAGTTCCATTTTTACACGCCAGTGGACTTCTTAAAAGTCAATAAAATGAAAGTTTAAAGCTGTGATAAAAGAATCTGTAAGCGGTAGTTTTATATATACATAAAGAAAGAAATGATATTGATAAGTTGAAATTTTAATTTTATGGTCTTTTGAGAACCTTATCTCAAATTTTAATATTGGGGCCCTTTACACCGCGTAAGTGTTTATGATTGTCCTTGTCTTATTTTATGTCTTAATGTTTATTGTGAAGTTTGTGTTTTTTTAAATAAAATGTAAGGGACCTTTACACCCTTACATATGACAATCCTGATGGAGATAATAATAATTTCTTTTAAAGAATGTGACGAGGGCTAATGACCTTACCAGTCGATGCCCATAAAAATTCAGCTAAAAAAAAAAAAAATAATTAAAGAAAACTTTATTTTTAGCAATTTTTTTTTTTTTTCAATAACTAATTTATTTGTTGATCAATTGATATCTGGCCGGATTAATACTTTTGTAAACAAAAGGCCTACAACTTATATTTAAAACTGTTTTTTGTAAAACATCTAGTTTTACTTTAAAACGAAAAACAAACTGTTTTTCGCCAACTTTGGACGCCATTTTTAAATGACGGGGAAAAAATGAGAGGGTGGAAAATTAGTTCATTCAATTTTACGGAAGTTTTCCTGTTTTTTTTTATACGTCTTGCCTAATGGAAGTTAATCGTGGAACCTTAAAATCTAATTTGATTGGCCTAATAGATCTCAATATATTAGAACATACGGAATTTTTTTATATAGCAAATCAAAATAAAAAGAGTGGAAGAAGTAAGATAGATAAGTATTATCAGCTTCTTGAGCTGAATGGCTCAAGAATAGAAGTTTTTCAAGCAGAAATAAGTCTGTATGTACCAAATATATCAACCGATAATTGGATTCATATTGTTAAAGTAACTGTTGATATTAATATTCAATGGTATTAAAACGTAAGGGTGAGCAGAAAGCAAAAGAATAAAGACTTTTATAACAAAGTGTCACAAGAGGTTGATGAAAGTACTAAAGGAAGAAAACTTAAGATGAAAAAGAGACGAAAGAAACTTTTAGCAGAATCTTTTAAAACGGCTAGTGAGGTCGGTGAGCCATATACTTAGATTTTGTTCAGTCAGACAAAGAAGTGAAAGAAAACAGTTACAGCAATAAGAGCAAACAGAAATAACAATTTAACAACAAAAGTGAATGAAAAAAATATTCTCTTAAAAGAAATAAACCTGTTAGTTGTCATGTTTCAAGCTCTCTTACTTTGTTGTTCCTTTTCAATCCAATTTAACGTAGGCTTGTTATTCTGAATAACAAGACAACGATGTTAAGACTTGTTCAAAATATTTCCTTAACATTTCTCTGTCATCCTTCGGAATATCTGTATCAAATATCAGCTTATTGCTTAACTACAATGTAGGTAAATAGTAATAGATGAGCCAAGGTAAAAATTCATATTTCTGCGTGCATAGAAATATTTTCAACATTTTATTGTTTCAGTGTAAGAAGAAATAAAAACTGGTCTTTTCCAGTAATTAATAAATTTATGTTGTATAAAAACTGTAAAAAGTTATAAAATAATACATTGGTCTCCAGTACAGACAAAAATCGTTAGTTTCATAAAACTTATTAAAACAATCTTTAGGAATGAATTATATACCTTAAAAAAATTTAAGCTTTAGCGTATTAGGTAGATTTCATAAGAAAGCTACCTATTGTAATGGGTACCATGATTCGACTTCCGGAAAATTTTGACATATCTTCGCGTTTCACATACCAAGACTCCCAAAACCACCGTCACTTCAAAAGTTTATATTTATATATCTCACTTTATTGTGAACACGATAACTGCCGTAATTTTACGCCAATTACTTTCAAATTGATACATAAAATATAACAACCCAAGTTCTCGGTGGATTTCGTTAATGGGTAAAATCGGATCATGGGGTGGAAATGGGGGATCTTTTTTAAAAAAAAACCTCTAAATTTGTTATTAAGTAAAATATCGAATTCATTTAAAGTTCCTACTATTCTTTGAATAAAAGCCTAAAACTTAACTAAGTAAAGCTTTTTGACCAACTATCACCAACCATTGACCAAGTGAGTGGAAAAAATGGGGTTTCGGAGACAAAAAATCATACTTCCCATAATAGACACAGTATTGAATCGGTTTAAAGTGATCGTTAGTGTTCTAAACATAACCTACAATAATAAACATTACCTTAATTGTTTGAATCAATTTTTGATATGACCAAAATGTTGCTAGAATTATAAGATGATTTAGCTTGTCATATGCTAAACATGTGAAACTTTTCTCACATAAAACCATTGTCGTATTAATTAAATTTGAAGTTTTTCTTAATTTTAAAGTGAAAATCTTTTTTATCCCCTGTTTAGCACCGATGAAATCTACCTGCGCCTTGCGGCGTGCCGAAAGGACGTTGTTTTAATACATTCAGTAAATTTTTAAACATTAATTTCACACATCGTTTTTATATACAAATAAATGTAAATGTAATTTACACCGCTTTGTAAATATAGTTACATCTATACATGACGGAATTAAGTTATTACGCTCATTTTCATTCATAATATCTAGATTTAAAGTTGTTTTACGTATAGGAAAGATTTTTAAAAACATTAGTTCCGTGGTGTATATTTTATAAAAGTGAGACAAGGAAAGAACTTAAAAAAAAGAGAATCTCTTATGAAAGAGTGATGGATAAAAGGGAAATTGCTAAAGTTTTAAATGAATGTACACCTACTAAAAAGAAAAAAGATAATTTAAGAAATACTGATAATAAGAAAGTTGCTGATTTCAAAACTAGAAGAAATACAACCGTTCACTAATAAACGTTCACGACGAATTTATTTTTAGAAAAACTGTAATAATTAGCTCAATTACGAAAAAGTAAATAAGTTTAAAGTATAAAACTGCTTTAGCGTATACGGATTATTCGAACAAAGTTAAAAATCGGAAGTATATTTTATAATTTAGATGACTAATGCTATCAAAAACATCTCTACTTTTATGTTTAGTATAGATAGTCACTGCGTTTATTTTGTAAGTTTATCAATAAATATTCTCATTAATATTCTAATAAGTCTGAAGTTATAGAATAAAAGAATATCACTACATGAAAATGTTAATAGTAATTAAATTTTACTTAAAAAGTATTAATGATTATTAACTAATTTTTTAAAATAATTTCCGTTTCTGCAGCAGTTTTGTTTGAAAGAATTTTTATAAAAAAGACATGCCAGTGGCAGTTGTTACTGTTTATGACGGGTGTTCTTTTATTATATTATTCTTATAAGTTTTCAACACAAGATTTGGATTTTCTGTGGAAAAAATAATTATAATATTATATTATTATTATTAATTTTGTATCATTTTTAAAATTTTTATATTTGATCTTTCATAACTTTGATTAATTTACTTTATTTTTTTCCTGATGACGAATCCTATAATAAAATATGTAAAGTTTGTTTATTGTTTAATTTTTGTACTACGATGATTCGTAAAAATGATTTATCTCTTTTTATACACGTACATCACAAAAAATAATGACACCTACGGTAGGGAAATTTTGTAACGAATTTGTAAAACCGGAAAATGCATAAAATAAATTTAATTTTATATTTTTATTTTCTTTTTTGTAACTTTTCCTTACACTTTTATATAAAATCCTTAAAATTAAACTGTTTTATTATAAGACTAAATAGAAAAAAAGCAATATACCTTTAACAGCGTTCAGCTTGTTTCCTACCATCTGCTTGGCTACGAACGCCGCCATCTTTGTCTGCCTACCTCTTCTTGTTTACGACAGAAATCACGCTAGTAACTGTAACATAAAAAAAATAATTTTACTTTAAACAATTTAAAATTAATACAGCTAAGTAAATATCCGCTATTACTCGCAATTAGTACTGCATATTTATAATAATTTAATTGTTTTCACATTTATGTTACTTTAACCTTCCTAAACAATTTACAGACTAATTACACTTCTAAACACATGTACACATACATAAAACATAACATATCCATGCAATGAATAATACTTATAATGTATTATAAATATTATTCAATTATTGCGTAACGTTTACGCAATAAATGGCGTAAAGAATGATACGTTAATTGAACAAGTATGTGGGTAGTAATCAGACATTCTGTTATCACATACCCTATAAAATACATTAACAAATAAATATCTTGTGTTTATAATAATATCTTGTGTTTAAACGAGTTCTGGTATTGTGATTAGTATGAAAATGCAATATTATTTTGATTTATTTATATGAAAAAACTTAGCAGCTAAGGTTATTTATAAATAATATTAATTCTTCTTTCAGTGTGGTCGCGTAAATTGTCTATATTAATTTTTAAAACTTACTTATAAATAAGTTATATAATAATAAAATGTATTTGAACATGACATTTTACTATTTATTTTAATTTTTCCCTACCCATATATTTTTATATTTTTGCTCTTCAACATAAAAACAGTTATTACAAGGTAATTCTCAACAATTCCATGTAAAACACCTAAATAAATATTTTATATTAATCTAATTTATTTATTTTTAAGTATTTATTTATTTTTTATTGGTTGATGAAATTGTACAGAAGCTTTGAAGCCTGTACATGGAATATGGAAATGGAATTTTGTAGCCTGTGAAAAATTCTATGCATGACCGGGATTTATTATTAAATCTCTTATTATTAAAACTCTTTTATTATTAAGTATAAAATTATTTATGTTCGCAGTTTTAATTAAATTTCTTCTTTGCTAGTTCAACCAAGAAAACAATACTTACAATTTTTAGAGGACTCAGAGTGCATCCTTAAAAGTTGATGTTATGAATGCATTGGTAGAAGTGAAAAAAACAAAAATATTGCAACAACTAAGATTAAAAAGTAGAATGACTTCCCAAAGTTTGAAGTTCCTCCTTTAATTTATCCTAAAGGATACATAAAAGGTGAAACATTCCCCCTTTTACGTTCCCCTTTTATGTTTAAGCAAAAGATCTACCCCCGCTTCTATGTATCAGAGCTTCGATAAAACTACCATTTTTTTGTTATTGCTGTCCCACTTATGAAATAATTTGATGTTATAATTTTGTACAGAATATGTAAACAGATAATTAAAAAGAAAATTAACGTTTCTTGGTTAATCCCTCAGCATTAATCATAATTTTATCATTTACCAGTAAACTCAAATCAAATACATCGCATAAAATTATTTTTTAAAATATTAATAGAATAACGGTCTATGTCATTAATTTATATTTAAAAATAATTTATCCTAACAAAATTGATCAAGTTGAAAAATTGAACAAATATAAAATAAACATGAACTCCATTGTACGTATTTAACTGTAATCTAACAATCTGACTTTATTTTAATGGAAAAATTCTTTCCTATAATAATTTTAAAATTAAAATTTATTTTAGTAACTGTAGATACAGAATTTCGTATTATTAAAAATAAAGAAAATATATTCTGTAGTGATTTATTTGAATACTTGGTAAAAATAGTACGGAAATGCAAGACCAAATCTGACGCTGATATAAACTCAAGGAGAATATATCAAGATGATATGTTTGAAGAATGAATTGATATGCTGATTGAAGGAGAAGCATAGAGGAAACTGACCAAGATAATAAAGTTATCTTTCGTATTCTGTGCAAAACTTTTATTCATAATTTATAAAGAATGATGATAAGGAAAACGACAAGTTAGGATAAAACGAATCACAGTCATTTTAAATGGTAACCTATAAAATAAAAATAGCATATTCTTACAAACTACAGGATAAGTTTTGATGATATTAATCTTATTGAATTGAGAAGTATACATAAAACATAAAAATAATATAAGTAAAAAGAAAACGTATCCTATTATAGTAAAATAAAGTATTTCCACAAAGAATAGAAATTTTATTGATTGAACCAACAGAGTCAAATCATGAACTGAATGCCTTATAACTGTAAATAAATAAACAGTTTAAAGGTGATAAACAGACACATACTCGAATAATAGATACTTTACTTGTATTGTTTTACCTCGTTAAGACTATCATTTTCTACATTTTTATGATGTTTTTATCAAACAACATCAGCATAATTCTGCTTCATTTAACAAAGACTTATTCAAAGTAAACGACTATATTTTTTCTGATAAAAAGGTCAGCGAAATTCACATACTGATGCTCTTTATATGAAGAGAAGTCACGTCAAAATTCCTTACAATTATTTAGATTTTACACTTCAAATAAAACAAAAATTTTATTCGTAACTTCTTACTTAAATTTAATGCTGACGTGAATTTGTCAATTAATATTTGACCAAGAAAAATCCATATAATTATTTATACTTCAATATGACAAGAAATCGGAATACTGCAATAAAAAAATAAATGTATAAATAACGAAATGAAACAGGTGATAAAATTATTTTTTAATATTAAATTTATCATTTATTATAATACGATCGTTTCATAAATGCAAGTTAATTAAATTGGTAACAGGAAGGTTAGAAATCAGTAAATGTTGAATACCAATTAATTAGCAACAATTATTTTTCATAGAATTACAACATTTTTTCCAGTTAAAAAGATATGTCTGCTATCGTCAAATCGTTACTTGGTGTTATTTTGTGGTGCATTCTGTTATCAGAAATAAATCATAAATATATCACTGTAATTATAAATTACAGGCATTTATTTTTCACGTCGTTGAACACTTTTGAAAAGCCTGTATATATGTTCCAGATTGTTTATGAAAATGAGTTATAAAATGTTACTGTTATTAATAGTTAATAAGAAATACCCTGGCATATTTAAACAAATCTTGACGATAATCAAATCAGTCGATAATCTGTAATAATAAGTGCAGCTACGATTTAATGAATTTAAAATCTACCAACTTTTATATCTTAAACGTAGGTAACTACGTTTACTTGCTGTTTTATAGAGCGAAAAATTATGTTACCTATTCCAAGGTAGACAATTTTCAATTAGACTTCCAAATGTCAGACGTTATAAGTAGATCTTTGTATAATGGTAATGATAATAATTTTGCAGTCAAGAAATTAAATAAATGCTACTGTAATTGAAATAAAGCTGTTCTATTTCAAAAGTATATTATTTAAAAATCATTTAGAAAGCAAGAAATTCGTCGAATACAATAAAGAAATATATGTTTAAATAAAGAGATAAAACAGGATTTTTACACCACTGTATTTTTATATGAAATTTATACGATCTCTAATTTTGAGAAAACCATATTTTTAAAATATTAAGTTATCATGTTTTAAAATGTAAACTTTTAGCTTTATTCTCATAAATTTTATATTGTTTTCGTAATTATGTTGGCAAAAGTTTATATCTAAATTAAACATCAAAATTATTTTTTTATTTTCTTTAAAGTAACAAAAATTTTATAAATTATTTTCAAAAATTTTGATAAATTATAAAAGTAATAATAATATTATAATTTTGCAAGGCGGCTGAAGTGATAGAGTATAATTATGAAAAATAAATATTTATTAAAAATCTTTCGGAAGATATTTGTTAAAGATGCTATACGAAATTGTTGGTACACGCGTAGCATTTTGTTGTCAAAAATACAGTAACTATATAAAAATGAAAGTATTAGCAACTCCCTATATATATAAGCATTAGTAATGTACTTTCACAGTTTTATGATATTAATTTATGTCATTAAGTATAATGATATTAATTTATGATAATATAAATTATTATTATTATACAATCAGCCATAATTTTTAAATAATCAATATTTCAAAAAAAAGGTTTTTAGTAAAACGCGTTTGCTTGCAGGTATATATTTTTTTTACTTCCGGGAACACCGTTAGGTATTCCTTCATAAGATGAGATGAATGATTTGTAGCGTGAGTAAAAATGCCATGCCTAACCCGGATTCGAACCAGGGACCTCCAGCAAAACGACCGAGACGCTACCACTACAACAGCCCGACCTTCGTGGCCAGCTGTTGGAGATAATTGAGTGTATTTACCTGTATACACGTACTGATCCACTATTCTCGAAGATATTTGTTTTTAAATTTATTATTTTAAATGGTTGATCGGTTAAAAAACTAAAAAATAATTATTCTTATTATTATTCTTATATAAATGTCTGTTAGCCCTATGAGCTATCACAGAAATAATTAACAAAACAATCTGAAAATTTGTTCTAAAAGATAAAAAGTCCATAATTTTAAATACAAACTAATTGTATAGTGTAACATACACCATTAGAATATATATATATCTACATATATATATATATATATATATATATATATATATACTTCATGTACGTGTTGTAAATGAGTCAAAATGTAAGTATTTGAAAATTATACTCTAATAACTTATTGTATTATTAATCACAATATTTTATTTTAAATTTGCAGTTTGAAGATTGAGTAAACGAAAGCGAAACACGCTTTCCCGACTTTTTACTTTCATGTACGTTATAAATGATGTATTGTGATCCCGAAAAATGTCAGTTTTCAGATTTCAATGGAAATGTCCATTTTGACTATCCCTGAATCCATTTCGACTAGTTTCGGCATGACGACTGTACGTATGCATTTTGCATAACTCAAAAACGATTAGCCGTAGGATGGTGAAATTTTATATTTAGGATTGTTGTATTACCTTCTCTTTTGGTTGCAATCAGCAGGACCAAAACTGTTCAAAAAACCCCAAAATCCAAAAAAAATTGGATATTAGGCTTTTTCTTAACTGCAGTAATAAGCCCTCATTGAGAGCTTTTCAACGATATATCATAAATGGTAATTATTTTCATTGGTTCCAGAGTTGATATTTATTATTTATTAAGGAATAAAAGGCAAATAGCCAGCAGAAAGTTACTATAAAACCCACTATTTTTTTTTGTTCAGAGATAAGAATGTAAAATTAACACGATATAATTTTCGTCAACCGTTTTAATAATTTCATATTCTTATTTCCTGCTTTCAACGATAGTTTTCATCTGGTGACTTCAGTGTTTATGATTTTCTTTTACGACCTCGGCTAAAGTACGCATTCATTTTAGCAAAATAGATAAAATACAAATTCTACGTACAATATTTCCACTGCAGTTAAAAAAAAAATCAGAATCTTTTTAGGATACCTACTGATCTAGAAGACAGCATATTATAACTTTCTTTTAACCATTTTATTATCAACCTTGATTCACCAAAAACTTTCAGGGCTACAAATTCCGTCGCACATTTCTCATGTGAAAAATTTTGAACATCAACCTTTTATCTTTTATGCATTAAAGTTTATGTTTGTTGTATTATTATTATTATTAAATAAACAAAAGGTAATAATATTTTAACATTTTCTAAATATATATTTTGAAATGCTTTTAACAAAAATTATGTACTTCGTTTTTTAGTGTTGCACTGTGTAAAAAAGGTTTTTTGTTTAAGAAAATTTATTTTCAAGCTTGGAGGCATTTGTCAGGAATAATATGAATATTTTTTAAAAGCAGAGATGCTAATGGAATTATGAAGAACAATTTTTTTCAAAGCACTTCAATTAAATGAACATGCTTCTAACAGATCTTAAGAGTGACGAAATAAAAACGAAGTAACTAAATAATTAATACATGAATAAAAATTTATTTTAGACATCTATTTTAAATAAATCTGCCAGTTAGATTATCTAAAAATTAACATGAGAAGAGTAATGTTCTTGCTTTTAGTTTTGTGTGTAGACTAAACCAAAAAAATAATTTTGTAGTATAGGTTTCAATTATTTTTAAACTTTTTGTGTGAATATTTGCAATTCCAAATATCCATAGAAAATACGTAGATACTTAACGATTCTTAGTAAAATTATAATGTTAAAAAGCATTAAAAAAATATTCATTAAAACTTTTAATGACCTGTTTATTATTGAATTAGTCGCAAAACTGACTATTAAAAATTCAAATATACTCAATTTTTGCACTAAAATGAACTGCGAAAATAATACACGAATCCAAACACAAACATACATGAATATACACGCCTACACACACACACACACACACACACACACACACACACACACACACACACACACACACATATATATATATATATATATATATATATATATATATTTACTGGTAAAAAATTCAAATTCATGAATTCGTCCGGAAGAAAATTCATGATAATCAGTTGTTAAACGCATAATGTTTCAAGAGAAATATCTAATTTATACGAAATATTGTTTTGAAATAAAACATTTCTTGCCTTAATGAAAAAAACATTTATTTAATTCTACTAATTGCAAGTACCATAAAATTACCATTTAAAAGTATAATTCACAGTTTATCTTAGTATTTTTAATTTCAAAAAATACAATATTATTATTACTTTTCTTCAGAAAAGCCTACTCTTGTAAATCCTGTTTTAGTTATTTCACAATAATACATGATATTTTAAAAATTAAATTTAAAAAATCTGATGTCGACACTATATGACTTCCTTGTACCCTTCAATAAATTATACATACACATTTTTTTAAAATGAAAAGTACATAAAATTTTATTTCATTAATAAATTTTGATATTTTTTCATATTGTTTTTATTGTTATTATTAAAAATTATTATTTATTATAATTTTTTTTAAATTAGAGGTTATTAATTACTAATAAATCAATACACTCTTATTTAAATTAAAAAAGAAAAAGTTAAAATTTAAAAAAGTTAAAAGGAAATGAAGTCTGATTCGCACCGATGTGCCTTCCACTTGTCAGACCTAATATTTCATTAATTAAAACTTTATTTGCCTAAAACTCTGAAACTAATAAAAATAACCACCATTTATGATATATCGTTGAAAAGCGCTCAACTAGGGCTTATTACTGCAGTTACGAAAAAGTTAAAAATTTAAATATTTTTGAATTTGGGCTTTTTGGACACTTTTGGTCCAGCCAATTTCAATCAAAAGGGGAGGTGCATAAGTAAATGTTACAATAGTCCTAAATCCAAAATTTCAACATTTTATGTCTAATTGGTTTTAAGTTATGCGAGATACATATGTCTGTACGTACGTACAGAAAGCTTGCCGAAACTAGTCAAAATAGATTCAGGGATGGTCAAAATGGATATTTCCGTTGAAATCTGAAAACCGAAATTTTTCGCGATCACGATATTTCTTTTACTTTGAACAAGGAAGTAAAAATGAGATGTAAATAAAATTATTTTGTATTATTCAATGTATTTGTTTTATTATTAAACAATTTATTTGTTTATTTATTTTTACAATCTATGTTCTATTGAGAACTTAATTTTTATTCAATGAAAAAAGATAATTAATTAATGCTGATTTATTATTTACAAAGTTATACTTTTTTTATAGTTCCCCTTTGTTTATCACCCCCTCCCCCACAAAGCCGGATCCGCTACTAAGCTTGTACACAGCTCCAGGAGGTGCTATCGCCACAAGTACCTCAGCAGGAAATAAGGTTACCGCCCAAGTAGCCGAGTCTCGATCATTAATCTTTCGCCATGCCTCTAATGAGGAAACCCAAGGGAGACCCCCAACCGGGAATCCGGTCTTGACTTCACGTCCCTAATGGGGAATTCCGGAGGTATCCCCCACCGAGACTAAGGTCTTACTTAAGGAGGTCTTACGTCAAGAAGTAACGAAGGGAGTCCCCGTCCAATCATCAAAAGTAAGACATCTGAGCGTCCCACCCCTCCTGGACGAGGCTGTCCCAACCTTAGGTAGTTCCCAAAAGCAAAGGCAGACGGGTCTCATTTCTTGTTACTAGTCCTACACCCAAGTGTATGCCCTCGAACTTTACATATGGAGCATTTAGCCTCAGTTTGACAGTCTTTCCGGAGATGCCTCTCAGCCCCACAATTAAACCAATGACCTCTTTTGTCGCACCGCTGCAGGACCCAGCCCGGTGCCCTACCTCCCAACACCGGTAACATCGCTCTCGACACTCGACTGTACATCTAACCGATGCGGATTCACCCAACTTTCAGCAATTGATCAGGCAGCAGAGGCGGAACCACCACCGTCGCCACCTTCGTTTCTCCTATGACGACCTCAGGGAGAGGACATATATCGTAACCAAGTCCCCGGCGAAGTTATACCTGAACTAATAAATAAATGACTGTATACAGTTAAAATATTTGTTTTCATTACATATATACATAAGAAAGAATTTTAAATAAATATTTACATAAAGATTCACATCTCAAAATAGCTAACCTTCAAATCTGAAAATTATTTACAGGATACGAAAAAATCTGTGATAATAATTATCAAGAAAATTTATCAAATTTAATTCTTAGGAAAAATTAATTACCCTGTTTTCGTAAAATATTACCCGTCATAAGGGAGAAAGAATCTATTAAAACTGAAAACGGAAAGTTTGTAAAAGTTCATATCAGCAATTTTGTTAATGATTCGAGAAATTTTCTGCTTTATTCGGTTTAGAATGTTTAAAAAAGACGATTTTGCTTTTTTTAGTATGGGTAGCAATGAACGACTGGTGTTATATCCTCCCCTCCTGAATAAATACAAAATTTAATTATTTTATTAAAACGTTTGTGGAACAAGAGATAAAAATTAAAAAACATAACTGCCAAAAAAAAAAACATTGCTCTTTAACATAGGATAATTAAAAAGCGTGCGGGTGTCAACTTTGTACATGGTATAATTTTGTTTCCCATTTTTTTATAAATTTGTTCAAACATATATAGGATATATATATATATATATATATATATCCTATGACGCTCCCGGTAACGTAAGGATTCCGACCCGGAATTATATAATTATCTAAATCAGTACAGCCAATTAGCTGCTACGATGGAACAAACATGCATATATACACCCTAAATACATTACACACCTTTTTGTGCAGTCGTGTAAATAAAATTATGTAATTCTATTTAAAAGATTAATGTTTATTTACTAATAATTAAAAACGTTTTTTTTTCAAGTTGGTACGTGAATTGTAAAAAAAATTAATTATTAAAAATCAAAATTATATAAACTTCACATGATAATTTAAAAATTTTCTGAAAATTACAGAAAAAACTTTATAATAAAAATAATAATAAAATTAATCTCTGTATCCAGCTCTAATACTTTTTTAGGGTCAGCAACAAAAACGTTTTTTAGAAAATTAAGTTTATGCTCTTAATATTTGGTAAAATGATTTATGATACTTTTTGTAATACAGTGCCTGTAACATAAAAAAAGGTTTTAATTTTTAGTATATCATCTAAACCAGAAGTACGTAAAATAAATCCAACACATTTAATTATAAACTTGGTTTTTTTCATAGCACATAACACGTTTTTCGTTGTGCGTACATTTGGTCAAACTTACTGAAACAATTTCATTTAACATTGTATTGAAATGTGATTTGTAATATCTACTTCTTCGTAAATAATATTCTTTACTGTGTCTAAATGTTTACTTGATTTGCTTTAAATTATTAAAAAAAATCTACTCTCTACTGGGTTTATTCATTAAAAGGGTGTACAAATAATTCTAAACGTTTTCTTCATTCATATTAATGTATACAATGATGCACAGCACAACTAAAGTAGAATAAGGACTGAAATTTCAGAAAACTGTTCCAAAATATCCTCCCAATTTTATGGGTTATTCAGACCTATAGAGCATGAATTCTCAAAATTGTTCACCCACTTCCCACATTGAGAATCAAAAATATCCTAGTGCCCTTCTAAATGTTTAAACTTACAATCTGTTAAAAATAATAATTGCAAAATAATAACAATAATTGCTGATGCGCTCTTAAAAATAATTTCAATTATTGTTTACAAACGTGACATATCCTATTTATAATTTGAAACATTTATATTTTATATTTCAGTTTTAAATATCAGGAAAACATAATTTTTTCCTTTCTTTTAATCAGCTATCACCTTTCTAGACCGCCTGAACGCCACCGATTTTCTGTGGGCCTTATACCTTCTCCCTTGAAGACCTCCAGCACATACAAGGGGGCGTTATCTCCCATTTTGAGAACGATTGCTATAGAAGAATATGGGTACATGATATATCGGTATATGTGTTTTTTAACCCTGCCTTTTGGAAACAGACCCCCAATTAATCATGTACACGGTTCTCGGAGGTACCTATGCCTCTAGCCGCCAGATGGGGAAGACACCAGTCCCGGCTATGCCGTTCCTAGCCTCCATCACCCAGGTATATGGGTTTTTTCTCAGCATGCGGGCTCTCCACAGAGGGACTGTCCTCCCTTCCCTACTTTAACTACGACCCCCGTCTTCTGTCTTCGTCTTCTTTAATACGGAGAATTTCTCTCGCGAACTTCTTGAACCAGTCTCAATTTTCATTAGATTTTCAATTAGATATACACATCCAATTAATTAAATTGTCAGGGGTCAGTCTATTAATTAAAATTTCCCTTCTATTATCAGCCCATCTGGGACATGCAAAGATGGTGTGTTCTACATTGTCGATCTCCTGACAATAAACGCAAAGTGGGGTGGCCCTCTTCCCAATTCTGAATAAATATTGACCAAAACAACCATGGCCTGTCAATAATTGCGAGCTGTAGAAGTTCACGTCACCCAGTTTTTTGCCAACCCATGTATTTATGTTGGGGATTAGCCTTCTCGTCCAATCCCCAAATCTTGAGTGCGCCCACGCACTCTGCCACTCTTGCTGTATTAGCTCTATGGTCTCACCTCTGGGAAGTCCCGTGGCTCTTAATGTCCTCTCTCTAATTTGCAAATCTACAGGGAGAACTTCTGTTATTAAGCAGAGCGAGTCTATGAACACTTTTTAGTTTAGTTTTATTTCTCTGTGTATTTATTGGATTTCCCCATACCGGGGCCGCATACAATAACGCCGATGTGGTGGCCGCCGTTATCAGCCTCCTGATTTCCATCTTAGTTGTGCCATGATTTTGAAAAAGCCTCCTTAAGGCCTTAATGATGGGGGTAACCCTGTTGCAAATCATATCGACATGTTTACTAAATTTTAAGCTTTTGTCTAGCAAAACACCAAGGTATTTTGCTTCGTTGACTTCGATGACTCTTTCTCCTCTGATGTTTATATTTATGTTTCTGATGGGTCTTCTACCAGCAAGAACCATGCAACAAGATTTCCTAAGAAAAATCTGCAACTGATTTCTTTCCAGCCACGCGTCAATTAGACATAGCGCTCGATTGGCTTTGTCCTCTACGATATCTACATTTCTATCTTCCACTAGAACCACTATGTCGTCCGCATAGCCGACCACTGATACCCCTTCCGGGTAATTTAATCTAAAAATCCCGTCATAGAAGACGTTCCACAGGGTAGGTTCAAGTACGGATCCCTGAGGAAAGCCTCCAAACACCTGATATATAGCTTTACCGTCAAGCTTTTTAACTTCGATAAACCTAAGATGGAGGTAATGATTAATCTGATTAATCAGATAGTACTTATGTGCATATTTTTTAGGGCCTCTATTGTAGCTATCCACGGTACTGTGCCGAAAGCGTTTTTGATATCGAGCATATTCATGAGGGGAATTTTCCTGACTCTCCAGGATCCACTTCTAGTTGTTAAAGCCCAGTTTTTAACTCTTTCAATAGCACTTATAGTAGAGCATCCTCTCCTAAACCCGTACTGTTCTGGGTGTAATCATTTCTATCTCCTCAATTTCTTTAAGTCTTTCTACGACCTTATCCATATTGTTAATTAGCATAATTGGTCTATAACCTCCCGATTCATTGGCTGGTCCTGCCTTGGGGAGAAAGGCCGGAGAAAGTTATTATTTTTGCAAGACCTTTAATGATGGCAGCTGTTATGCCATCAGGCCCTGGGCTTTTTTTATTCTTCAATTTGCCGATAGCCTCCATTATTTCATGCTGAGTAAACCTTCGCAACCAATCATTGATCTGTTAGGATTTTCAGCTCTGGGGAATAATGTTCTTACTAGTTGTGCCGACGTTTCATTACTCAACATCGGCACATGCCTGCCCAGACGTTTAGTGATGATTTTAAATGCCTTGCCCCAGGGGTTAGCATTAAGTTCATGGCACAGTTCCAGCCATTTACTTCTTTTCGCTTGCTTTATAAGAAAGATGGCTTGTCTGTAATTTTCTACAGCTAGATTGCCTTCCTCTATCATGCCGTTTCTAGCTCGTAAACGTTATGCAATTCTTTTACACCGTTGCATTATCTTCCTTTGGTCTTCTATTTCCGGTGACCACGAGTATACCGGAAGGTGTCTATTGTTGTTTTGTGGTATCTTGGCCATTTCTTCCTTGATGATGTCTTGAAATATCACCGGGTCTATTTGTGCGCAGTTCATGATTTTATTTGCCGCGTTTCTGTTTACGCGGTGGATCTGGAAGTCGGTCAATCGGTGGTTGATGTGTATCTGTCTTGTTCCTGTTCGGTGATCTCCAATAGTGACTGAAATGGCCTTATGGTCGCTGCCGATTTCCTCATTGAGGACTGCGAAATCAATTGTGTTAATATTCAACCTGCCGTCAACTAAAACTAAGTCTAAGATCGATTCATGTCCTCTCGCACAGTACGTGGCAGTCCCTTCATTCATGCAGGACGCCTGGGTGGCCTCCAGTAGTTCCTCAAGAACTCTTCCCCTAGCATTGGAGGTGGTGGCTCCAGCCAATACAGTCCTACAGTTAAAATCTCCCAACACGACTGTTCTTTTACGGGAGCGTGTCATAAGTTGTTGTAAGCTAAGTAATTTCTGCTGAAAAAATTCCATGTCGCAATTCGGGCTGATATATATTCCGATAATTATTATATCATTTAGTTCTATGGCTACAATGCCATCTTCTCTATGGTATAAACTATGATCCACGTTGCCTACGATTCTCCTAATGGCCACGTCCCCGTTTATGTCGGACAACCATTGACCCCTGGCCACCGAGTACATGTTGGGTTCCGTGGCCACCAGGAAATTGAAATTGCCTTTTGTGGCCATCTCTACCGACAGATCCACCGATAGCCTGCTCCTATTATAATTGATTAGAAATATCTTACACGTAATTTTTGTTACAACTTGTATTAGCAGTTCTATGTGACGTAGATCCGCAGTCAAGGCATCTCGTTGCTTCTTTGCAATCTTTAATAACGTGTCCCGCAATTGAAACATAATTCTAGACGATCCGGACCTCTACATTCTCTCCTGCCATGCCCTGTATTCCAGCAATGATAGAATTTCTCGACTTCTGTGCGTATGTATGCTCTACAGCACACCCAGACAACCCTCAGCCTTGATGCAATGACCTTAGTAGCGTTTCTTTGGTTAGTGACCACAGTGGCATTTTTTGTATTGCCATACGCTTCTCTTATGGGTGTGAGTTGAAAACCTTCACCAACACCAAGTACTTTTTCGATCGCCTCCTTGATTTCTCTTTCTGTAGTATCGTACAGCAGGTCCTTGACATGCACAACTGTTCTACGGTCGCCTTTAGTTCTAATGTCAACTTGAAGTTCTTCAGCCCTATTCTTGAGCAGAGAGGAAAACTCACCTGCTTCTGTGATCCGCCAATTCTGACCTCTAGTTGTTGGTCTCGGCCTTTTCTGATGGATAAGATATCCCCTGCTTCCTCAGCCTTGACTTTATCTTTCACTGATTTAAGAGATCCGCGTATGTTTTTCCCGGTGCCTGTACTACCACAGTCTTACTCTCCGTAACCGGCGGAGTTTCTCTTCTATTCGAGGCAGATCTAGATCTCGCTCTTCCATGCTCACTTAAATTGGGGAGAACCATTCTCGGTAGGGTCTTCCCTTTTCTCATGAGGTATATCACAATTTTCTTAATTATAATACCCGATGGGCCGTTGGGCACCACAAAGACTGCTGACTCTGATTTTCCCACTACTCTTCTTAGAGCTTTTATTACGTGGGCTGCCATGGCCTTTTCCCCATTGCTGGAATCAAATATAACCGTGTATTTGGTACCGCACGTTGTTATTTTTCTGTTCTCAAGAATTGTTGAATCCTGTAGAACCATAGCACTTGGTGTAGCCCCAGGGTAGTGGCTGCTAGGCCTCAGTCCATTTAAGTCAACAAAATGACAACTGTCCTCCCGTATTTTGGAGAATTTACTTGGGTTAGACGGTTCATCACCCATGATGACCATCGTGAAGACAGTCTGTCAATTAACTGCTCATCAGACAGATCGACATCGAGTATGTCGGACATCTCATATCTGTACTGACCTTCTGTCTGTGTGCCTTGGGTAGTCGTATCCGGAGTCTCTTCACTCAGTCTCTGTAATTCTCTGTATATGTCGCTCAGTTCCCTTTCATTTGCCTTGACAGCGGTCACGCTCGCTTTGCCGGTCCATTGTCTCAATTGTAATAATGCACTACCTAATTTATAGGTGACCTCTTGTAGTGTGAGGGGAGCCTCCTCTTCTTCTGAAGATCCGGCCCTTGCTTTTTTAGCCCCTCGTCATCTATTTGTTTCCATTTTGTCTTGTCCTGGCTTGTAACCCCAATATCCATTCCCTCTACGTATTCTGTCGGGATCTCTTTCCTTCCTGTACTTCCCCTCGAGGTTCCAGCTCCTTAAGAGGCTGTAACTTCTACAGGTAACGAGCCTCGACATCTCATGTCCTTGATTTGGGGTCAGCGGACATATCCGCGTTCATCGATACCCCACACGGGGGGGGGGGGGGGGGTGCCCCAAAACAAACATTTGGGGGGGGTTTGGGGGAAGGTAAAATGTATCTGTTCGAATATTAGGTCAAAAAATTTTGGGGGTCAAAATTGGGGGTGGGGTTCAACAGGTCGGGTAGTTTTTGATTCGTAAAGATGTCAAAGAATTTTCTATTCTTCTATTCTATATCTATTGTCAAAACTATGGAAGATATGGAGGAAAAAAGAAAAGCCCGTGTAAAGTATGCCTATAACACTTAGAAAAATTTATTTCTGCATACTAACTATGAAAAATTTTACAAGTCGTTGTTTACTAGTTTTACTAGTTTAGTCTGTGACGTAGCAGACAAGACAGCTTGTCTGACCACTTAGAAAATTTTCCTTCTATATTAGTACCACGTACAACCTAAAAGTTATTAAAAAGCTAATCCAAAATAGATTTTTACACACTTTGCCGAGTTGAAATAACCCAGAAATACTCCTAGTAGTTATTACACTATTGTTCGGTCCTCAACAGCTCATCAAAATATCCAAAAGAACTGTAAAACTTTTCACTTAATACAAGATTATGTCTAATATAAAAAACTCTAATAACTTTTGTAGTCCATGTCTAAAACTCATAACAACTTCATAACAAACTCATATGGGTTGCCTCATATTAACTACACGTGAACATCCAAGCAAATGAATTTAAAAATCTTGCCGAACTGGTATTGATGTATAGCGGTAACTGACAAAAATTTATGCGTATTTCAATCCACTTAAGGAAAGGATTTCAAAAGAACTTGCTCAGTGGGTATTTACATGAACATATTATCATCATGTGCCTAGCACTAGAGGATGTACTACAATCAATGATGTCAGACAGTCAGTCTAAATGTGTCAACAAATCCGCTGTAATACTTACATATTATTTTACGTTCAGGAAAATAATGGACTTAAATTATTGTATAATTTATCCTCAACAATTTATTTAATTAAATTCTTAGTTAAGAAATCTCTATAACTGTCATTCAAGTAACCTCTTGCAGTATTCTTTAATTATCATTATTCATTTAATTATCATGGAGCCCATTATTTATAATCCTACTAATTATATTCTATGAGATATTTGTATCGTGTGTTTTTAATAAAACCTTTGAATATTGATTATAAAAAAACCCTGCAACAAATTGTATAAACTAAGAGTTTATTTAAACTCAAATGTAAATATTCATAGCATTAATAAAGTAGCAAACGTAATTTATTCAATTTGAATTGTTTGTTTGTTGATTGATCATACCAACAGATAAACATTATGCAAAAGCATTATGGGCATAAATTTAATTTCCATACTGGATAAAAAAAATATTTAATATATATTGTGTTATTTCCTTCTCTAGTAACATAATGAAAGTCAAATCAACAACTTTAATTAGATGATAAAAATTAATGTTGCAAAAATGTTTAATAATCTGATTCTGCTATAACATAACCTACCTTTTTACATTTTTAAAGCTGAATATCAGCAGAATTTGGGTGAATATGGCATCATGATATGTTACAAGCTATACGGCTACGTGAGGAAGTAAATGGAAACTATTTCACCCCTTACACTCCCAAGTAAGTTTGGAATGTTATGTTATCAGAAGTTTATGATTGCTAATTTTCATTAACTATGTTCAGGAAAATAGTATTGAATTATGGTTGGTATCAGATCCTGAAAAAAAGTAATAATTTACCAGCTGATTACTATAATATTAGAGCTGATTATTAGACAAAGTTACATCTTCATATTTAAACACGCAATTACAATTATAATAAAAAAAGCAAATTACAAAGGTAAAGGGATTTAATTCATTATGTTAACTATAATCATTCATTGTACCAAAAATGACAATTATTACAGAAACCTTTGAGTAGAAAATATTCAGGTTTATGCGAAAGTAAAGGTAAGTTATTCAATTAAAATATTTATTTTGCTGTAAAAATGTAAAAGGATATTAATTTGTTTAATTCTTAGTACATAATAGAAAAAATGAAATTAAAATCAAACTAGGTTTATTAAAATACAAGAAAAACTGCAGGGGTTTTAAGGTACGGGTAATGGCAAATGAAATCAATTCTAGCTACTAAATTTTTATGCAAAGGCATCGCTTGTAGCCAACCTCCAGAGATAGCTGCAAACACAGTAACACGAGTTGACCCAGTTTCTTACCGGTTACGAATGTTTTAAGGGAAACCTGTATGCGCGGAAGACGAGAATGTGATTATTGCGGGAGGAAGACACAGCAGAACGCAAGGTGTTGGGGTTCGACCAGTTACTGCATCATACGGAAACATGCCGGAGAGAATTTAGTGTGCTTATCCAAGAGAACATAATTGAGATTACGCTGCAGGTTGAAAGAACATGGAACATGGTATCCACTATTGTGGTTAAGATCATCCAAACAATGTTTGCGGAAGAAGTATAGGTGTGAGTAATTCCTCTTGAATCTGATGTTCCTCTGAGCTGATGTTCATATTAAATCAGGTCCTGAGATGGAGTAAAAATATATAAGAAGCTAGAAATTTAGTTTAAATGAAGTACGTTATACTTGTAATACGTCTATTTTACGCTGTTATTAGTCCATTATTAACATATATATTTTTTTTAAATTATTTTTCCATGTTTATATGTGATATTCTTTTAATAAACCACAAGATGAAAATTTAAGAGAGAGTAATAAATAAAATTTAAAAATATTTTGTAAGGAAATGCATTTAAAATAAAAATGATTCTTTTTATTTGGTCTTTATGTTACTGAGAGCCGTTTCTGTTTCCTATCATAGTCACAATTCTTTAAATAAACCATCTAAGTATGTGGGTGCAAAATATAACAATCAGTAACGTGTTTTAGAAGAAGTGGGTCCAAATTAAAAAAAGGAAATATGACTAATTAAAATCAAGGTAGAGTTTTTGCAGTAGATTTATTTATATATTATATATTTTACATAGAGAAAATATTGGATAGAAAGTTTTTTTTTTTGTAAAGATTTTAACTTTAAGCAAGATCATATCATACGAAAATGAAGAATACCAATCTCAGGCTTTAGAACTGATGACAGTTTTCATGAGACTAGTTACAAAATCTAAGGAAAAAATGGGATAACGATAGTAATATCAAATGTCTTCAAATATATTTCCAAAAATTTAGTTACCAGAGATTTTAATTATAATGATTTTTTGAGATAGTATTTTCACTATAGTAATGTAATAAAAGCAACTATTTCTTTCATTTCAGTATGTTGACTTTGATTTTTGATTAGTATATACTTTTTGATTTTTAACTTGGCTAACTTAAAATGTAAATTAAACAAGATATGGGAAATATCATTAACAATGGTACAAAAAATGAAATCTTATATATTTATAGATGTATAAAATTATTATATATATAATGCGCGTTACATCTTGTAAAAATATTATAAAACTTAAACTGTAACCTAAAATATTTTGTAGATTACTTTTTATGTACTTGGAAAACATTTTTTAATTCAAGTAAAATAAAGTAATTTTTTATAATATGGAATTTTACTTCAATAATTTAACAATGGAAAATCCTTCAATAATACTAACATACTGAAAATCAAATTAATGTATTTCTTATATATAAAGACAATACGTATAATTATAATTAACTTAAAAAAAATTTCTAAATGTCTTTGGGGGATACACGTATTATGTTTACTTTATTGCTGCGGTTGTAGTAAAATTTCTAATTCCGTAAAAGCATTGTTAAGGAATATTTTACAAGTTAAAATTAGTTTATAAATTTATCTTATTTTAATGTAGTGCGATATAAAAATTAATCTTAAAACAACAGATATCATTGCATGTTGCAATTCGCAAATTTTACAAAATAAACGTCTTTTTACGCAGCTTAATTAAAAAATTTCATTAAACAAATAACAATAATAATTAGTTTATTAGACAAAAACAGAACAAGCCCAAAACATTGCCTAAGAGAAATGAAACAATCAATTATAACGATGAGTTACAGTTTTGTTTCACAACCATTTTAACATTCATTTAATTTAAATAACAAAAATAGAATATTTCGTATGAAATCTCTATTCAATCACTATAAAATTTCGTCAACTAGCATCCTCTTAAACTCATCGAGTCTTGAATTAAATATATCTAAGTCACACTGTCTACATAAATTATTAAAATCTTGAACACATTTCTCAAGTGGACTCGGCCATCCAGTATCTTCATACGTTATAGACGAAGAATTCCTTCTTCTTACATTTATATTAGAGGGACTCGAATGCCAGTCTTTTAAATATGAACGACACAACCGATAAATATTTTTATATATAAACATTATGTAACTTGCAACTCTTTTCTTCTGTAAAGTGAAGATGCCCAACGTTTGAAAGTTCATTTGATGAACTTCTTCCACCTCGATGCTGCCACCGATAGCATTCATTTCAGGATGCTTCTATCTTGTTTTTAGTGCAGTCACGATTGTTATTCTACAAAAGCATTACTCAAGCACAGGTCTAACAATTGTTTTCTAATAGAGTATCTGGTGTGCGTCCACCCAAAGAAGTCCTAAATTTCTTCTGACCTTAGAGAGAAGTATTATCAACATGGCCAGTGAATAACAATTTGGTATGAAAAAGCACACCCAAATCGCGTTTACTGGTCACACTTCTAATATTTTCACTGGCAATTCAGTATCCATATTTAACATTCAGTATTTTCTGAGAGTATGTCATAACCAATGACATGCTATAATAATAATAACAATAACAAGAGAAAAGTTGTGATACGGAAAATTATAAAAATATTATACTTTTAAATACTGCATATGAAATTTTTTATGTATATTTTAACACAGTGTTATATTTTCAAATAATATATAACTTAGCCAACAGGACTAACAACGTAGAACACAAGAAATAGAGCAGTGCAGATAAAATTCTAGATTGGGGAAGAAAAGAGCTGCATGGGAGATATAGGCACCGTCTAGAGCAGGAAGGAGTCGACAAAGCAGCTTCAAATAATTGGCTTGTGCAAGGAAACTTACATTCTGAGACGGAGGGGTTTATATGCAGCATACAGGATCAAGCAGTAGTAAAAATTTTAAGACAGTTATTCTTAAAGAAAATATCAACAACAAATGTAGGCTATGTATAAAACACAACGAAACAATAGACCATATAATCACTGGCTGTCCGATTCTAGCTCCGACGGAGTACACCAGGATTCACAACAACGTGGAAAAAATTGTACACATAGAACTCTGCGATAGATACAATTTAGAGTTTCAAAAAAGGCCCTACTGTACCTATGAACCAGCCTCCTTTTTGATGAACAACAACTCAAAAGTTTTCTGGAACCAGGAAATTGTAACAGCAAAACCCATCAACTGTAGTAAGCCAGATATAATAGTAGTTGATAAAATGGAAAAAGTAACTTAACTAATAGACGTAACCATCCCATCAAATAACAACAACACTAAACACAATTAGAAGCTGCAGAAATATACATTGCTTTTGAAATTAAAGCAATGTGGAATCAAAAAGAAGTTTATATAATCCCGATAATTATATCTGCGGAAGGAATAATACCATCTACTTTGCACAACAGTTGTTAACGGGCTGTACGTTGTAGCAGAATAATGGACTGTATTATAAATAAAATAATTACACACTGATTGATAACTAAATAGACTATATTTATAAGATTAACAATATTAAACTATGATACTATGATGTAGGGGCCGTACTGGCGTGCATGCTTATTCTATCGCCAACTCCGTCTGACTTGTACAAAAGAATGTTCTTAATACTAAAGCTGCCCATAGGCAGCGCTGAGTGTCTGATTGTAAACAACAGTCTTGAAAAACTGAAGATCCAGTAGAAGACCCACGCGCTAATGCAAAGAGCGTGATAATTGACACCTGACATGTTGCGCGGAGAGCACTTAGTCAACAATAGCAAGCCTAATCTCGTTGGTATAAATTACTCCGAGTTTAAAGAATGTCAACGGCAAAAGTAAAAGCTATGAAAGTGTGGGAAGTATGAAGTTGTGATACGGGAAATTATAAAAATATTATATTTTTAAATACTGCATATGAATTTTTTTATGTTTATTTTAACACAGTGTTATATTTTCAAGTAATTGAAACAATGACCCTAACATGAAAATCACACTAACATTGCACAATGTGCTTTGATGGGACATATAGATGGACGAATATTAGCTGTCAGTAGCCGACTTTATTATAGGAATTGTGGTGGTCTGATTGTACTGGTATATTAATTATACAGGAATACCACCGTCACAACAAATCGATTTTGAAATAATGGTGGAGAGTTATCTGCCGAGTTGCCTCCGGCACACAGCCAATATCTTTTCTCTTGACGAAAATTGTTCTCCACTTTCTAAGTAGAGTTTCTAACTTCAACTCAATTAAATAGAGTTCTTCGTAGCTGCTCACTCATTCTTAACGATCAACCCTACATTAATGTATCACTTTTTCTTTAGTGTATAATAACCTTGATGTATTTCCGTTTAAAAGGTCTGATTAATTGTATAAGTGGATTCAAAAGAACAATCTAAAGATATAAATGGAATACATGTAACATAAAACCCAGCAAAAACTAAGTGTGCAAAGATCGAAAAAAAAATTAAAACGATCGCAAAAACTTTAAAAGCTTCATTAATCCTAGTTATAAATCTTCACAAATCTGATATTTGTTTTTTAAGACGATATAATATTTTTATCAACTTTTAGAAAAAAGTACAGCATTGTTTTGCTTGCGTGGTAGAAGGGGGGATGAAAATGAATTTTCTTTACGTTTTGAAGTAAGAATAGTACGAAATATCGTTTATTTAAATTGGGCTATATAAAATTGTGGCTGAAAAAATCTCCATAACGATTAAATCAATTTCAATGAAAACTGAATATGTTGAAGTAGTGTATCTGAAGTTATGTAAGTGGAAATTTTATAAGGATTGGTTGAGTCGTTTTGAATTATGCTCAGTTTAAGTTTGAAAAAATTTTAAAAGGGAGTAAAAGCGTGGTTCTTTAGATCCTAGAAGTAGGAGTTTGACGTTTATTTTTCTTTATCTGGCATATCGGTTGTTAGCAATATTAAACCAAATTAAAAAATAAATATTAAACCTAAAATAACATTAACAAAAATCGTTCTCCTTGAGCAGAAGTGCACAAGGTTTTTCATTGGTTTTGGCATTAAAAAATAGAAAAGAAGCTAGTCCATTTCAAGGAAGATATTTTAATATCTAATAAAATAAAGCATGTTCTGTAATATTTTCAGGTAAATCACAAATTGAAAATAAACCAAAAATATATTTATAAAGACAGATATTTTTCACGACTGATGAAAAATGAGTATAATGTATTTAGGGTATATGTATGCATGTTTGTTCCACTGTAGTAGATCAACGACTGAACCGATTTAGACAATGACGCCGCTTTGGAATCTTTACGTTACCAAGAGTAGATAAAGCTATATAAGTATGTATATATGTATATGTGTAATAAATTTTAAAAAAAGGCAAAAAAATATTGTACTGCTTACAACTGCTATATACAAAATTGACATCCACAAGCTCTTTAATTATTGTATATTAATAATTGTCCTATATTAAACAGTAATATTTGTTAGCAATGTTTTTTTTTGAAATCGTGTTTTTCAATTTTTAATATTTATTAGAGAAAGTGATTTTTGTAATCGAACAACTTTTATAAATTTGCACTTATAATCAAAATATATTAAATAACATCAATAATTCCTTATAGCTGGCATCACAGTAAAGAAATTTTAAAGATATATTATTTTTTATTTGTGTTTCAGCTTTTAAAACTTTTATTTACATCGTTCATCAATAATAATAAGAAGAGATTTTATTAACTAATTTTCTAACCACAATAATATTTTAGTATTTAGAAATAAAACTTTATCATATTTTTTGAATTTCTGTATATACCATCTGCGTCATTGTAAACTGTTGATATTTTTTTATTACGATATATCAAAGCTAGGCAAACAGATTTGATCAGTGCTAAAGTGGTCTATAAAATAACACTAACAGGTTCTCATTTTTTCTGGATATTTTACCTATACGAGGTGTCAGAAAAGTAATGGATGGGTAACACTGCAAGCGATCTGGCAACGCTGTGTCTACCGGTCTGTGTTAGACCGGTTTGTTCATCCCTTCCACATGCTCAGTACAAGTATCAACTCCGCTCAGCCAACACATTATTTTTGACAGCGCCATCATCAGTGAAGTTGTGTTTTTCTTGTGTGTTACAAAAATGGAGCATCGGAATTTAGAGCGACGTTGTGCAATCAAGTTTTGTGTTGAACTTTGGGAATCCGCGACTGTGACCTTCAAAAAGTTAAAGCAGGCCTACGGCGAACATTGCTTATCAAAAGCACAAGTTTTTCGTTGGCACAAATCATTTTTGGATGGCCTAGAACACGTTGAAGGTCAACCTCGCTCAGAAGACCATCAACTTCAAGATGTGACGAAAACTTTGAGCGTGTGAGGGTTTTTGTGAGATTAGACCGTCGTTTAACAATAAGGATGATGAGTGAACAGTTAAATTTAAACGCTTTCACCGTACATCAAATTTTGACAGACGATTTGTACATGCGAAAGATTTGTGAGAAATTGGTGCCGATATACCTCACAACGGAACAGAAGGACAATCGAAGAAACGTGTAATCGTGTAATCACAGATGATGAATCGTGGATATTTTAGTACGATCCTGAAACAAAGCGTAGCACACTCCGTCATCTCCTCGACGGAAAAAATGTTGAATGAGCAGATAAAATATCAAAACCGTGCTGATGTGCTTTTTTGACTGCAGGGGTATCGTACGTAAAGAATTTGTTCTTCCAGGACAAACTGTCAACCAAGTGTTTTACAAAGCTGTCCTTGAAAGTCTCAGGAAAGAGCGATTCGCGTGAAACCAGACATTGCAGACAAGTGGATGCTTCATCATGAAAATGCCCCGTGTCACACGGTCATTTTCATGGCGGAATTTTTGACCTCAGAACGCATTCCTACGGTTCCTCAACCCCGATTTGAGTCCTTCTGACTTTTCCTTTTCCGGAAATTGAAACAGGTCTTAAAAGGACCTCATTTTTAACTCTGGAGAACATTCAAAACACTGTGACCGACGAGTTAAAAGCCCTACCAGTTGAATCCTTCCAGCGCTGCTACCGGAAGTGGGAACAACGACTCCGCCGGTGTGTAGCTGCTCAAGCGAACTACTTTGAATGGGATAATATTGCTGTTTGAAAAAAATAAAAACTTTGGTAAGCAGAAAGTCAGTCTTATTACTTTTCACACACATCTCGTATATGGAGAATCGAAAGTGAGGAAGAAGAGATAAAGTGTATGGATAATATATGTGTCTGATGACAAAGAACGATCTACAAACTGCAAAATAAAATAAATAATTCTATCCAGTAAAATCCTGCAAGGCTCCTTTCCAGGAGCTAGCTGCTTACCATCCGCATATGGTGATTTTTATAAAGTATTGAAATGAGAGGAAGAACCGTTTATCCGCTAATTATTTTAAATATGTATTACAATAAAAATTCTTCATTCTGAAACGAGAATATAAATGAGGATTTTTGATATTACACTTTCACTGTTTATAAAACAGTCAATTCAATGCAATACTGTAAATTCAGCTTATTAAAATATTATAAAAACAAATAATGTTTCCTATAATTCAGTATAAAGCATCAAATGAAGTGTAAGAGTATAAAAATATATCATAAATACTATTTTTTATGTTGATGTAATATATTTTTCGACTTGAAGTTAATCAGTTTATAGAGAAACAAAGTAAACTGGAAATAGAATTTGAGCTACCATGAAATCACGTTAGAGTAGCTATACAATATTTTATGAGATTATGGATAGATATACAGAAAAGAAGAACAATGAGTCTGCTGGAGTAAAATATAAAATATTCCATTCACGTGACACCTTGTAAAAGCAATGGCACATAATTCACTAGCTGTGAAGAGTATAATATGTCTCTAACGTAAACCTCACTTACTCTGTATTAGTTTGAATCCTGATACATAGGGATTTTAACTTCCTTACCAAGTTCTTACGGAGGGTTCAAATAATATTTCTTCTTTCAAAACTACTTTATCTACTAATCCAAGTTATTCTATTCATATTCTTGAGTTATCTGCTTTTAATACTTTTAAAATAAATATTTACAGACCCACAACTTAATGTCATCATCAGAAAAAATTACAATAATGTATAAAAATAGTAATGAGAAGAACAGGATAGAATATATAAGGTACTGGCAGTTTAAGTATTTTAATATTTAGTATTACTGGTATTACCGGAAACATTTTTGGAGTAAATTTACACTGAGTTTGATATTCAAATGTAAATTAGAATATGAATTTTACAGTTTGGCACAAGAAGACCGATTTTTCGTTTTTCAAACCCTCACTATTCTGCAATCAGAAACGCACTAATATTCAGAATACAATGCTAAAATACGTTCGATTAATCAGTAGATTCTACACACAAACATCAACTTTAAACTTGGTCACAACTGTGACTCATTGCAAAAGCGCGTATGAGAAATACACCACTACGTAATCAACATAAACTCGAAGTGATGTTATTTTGTCTGCTGTCGACAAGTTGTTGTAACCCAAGAACAGTTCAACCAATCTCTTTATCTAATTTTAACGTACACAAATTCAGAACGAATACTGAAGTATATCTAAATTTCAATGAAATTCATTTAGTAGTTTTTGAAATGTTTTAGCTAAAATTTTTATACAGGTATATATATATATATATATATATATATAAGAAAAATTAAAATTTAAGAGAGTGGTATTTTCGTACGTCTCTTACCTGAAAACGTAAAGAAAATTCAATTTCACCCACAACAATCAAACTTAGAAACTGAAAATAATATCGTACTTTTCTTCGAAAAATCGGTAAAAAATCTGCGCAACCTTTTTAAAGCAATATCCAATCAAGAAAATTAAAATTGTATTGTAATTAACATCTTTAATTAATTATAACATTATGTGACAATACAAATGCCTATCTCAATAGCAAGAAAATGTGAAATAAATAACATGAAGGAATTTATGTTTAAATGTATGCAAAGCGAAAATATCGAAAATTAAAAATGATTATATTGGTATAATAATTGTGTTCAGGATTAAATGAGATAAGCTCTTATGATAAAATACGATGTAAATATTTTTAAAAAAATTTTGATTGAACCATAATACCTAATTAATAAACAGTATTACCTTACATAAGTTAAATTTTTTATATTGCTTTATTAAGTCACGCTGTCACCTATAGCAGTATATTGTAGAAATTAATATTTAACGTGTAAATATTTTATCTTGTATAACATAAAATTTTAACAAAAAAAACGTTTTCTCGATTTTTTCCGGTAGAATTTATAAGCTGATGTAAAACTTAAATCTGATTTTATAATTTCTTTTAAATAATTTCATAGTATATTTATGATTTGTAATTTTTTTATAATCTAAAGATTTAAAAGAATAATAGTAATAAATATTTTTTTTAACGTAACAAGATTTGTATTTCTGTACGATTGTAATTTAGTGGAATTATAAGTTAACGATTATGTTTGATCAATTCAATTAGAGGGAATCTAAAATTTTTAATGTTGCTTGAATAATAATCTGTATTTAATATGTACATTGATTATAATATAATGCTAGTGTTTAATCTTCTTTTCACTCAATATATCCGTTTATGAATAAACAGGATTTGATATGCTGATCAAACCAGGATTTACTTCTGATTTATATCTGGTAATTTTATACATGCAATCCAATTCAATTTTAGACTAAATTAATTATGAACTTTGTACATTAGTGTCAATACGTTTCATATTCTCTTATATAAGTCTGTGTAAACAGTAAGCAGTGCTATATACTTTGTACAATAAAGGAATACTAAATCAAACACATAAAGTGAATCACTTAAACGTAATACAATAACATTGTTTGAAGAGAAATATCACGATAAGAATAGGCTTAATGAAACCCAATAATTTGGTAGCAATTTGTATTAAGCGCGCGCGCGCGTGGGTGCAAAGTACACATGAACTTGACTTCCTTGTCCTCTAAAATATGAGTTACACTTTGTAAACATTTCCGATAAAATTCAGCCAAAATTTAAACCAAGGTCACAGTAATTGCTTAAAATTCATTAAACGGTGAATTAATAAAAACTTATTGTCGCTTTAATTTTATAAATATATGTACATATTTATGAATTTGTTGTAATATTAGTTTAAGAGGGTAAACTTTATTTTACAGACATAATTTATTTTTTTAACTAGAATTTTTTTAAAAATAATTCCCTAATTCATTATTGTTAAAAAAATGCAATTATTAATAATTAAATATTTCCTCTTATTTGTTATTATTATTATAATTGTTTATTATATTTTTTCCTTTTTCTATTGTTATTTTGGAATAAAAATGATGGTAACCAGTAATATAAATTTCTGCATGAAACAATGACGTATTATGTTGGGTGTCGGCCTCCATTTCGCGAGTGGTAGCGTCTCGGCCTTTCATCTGGAGAACCCGGATTCGAATCCCAGTCAGGCATGGAATTTTTACACACTACAAAACCAGTCATTTCATCTCATCCTCTGAAGCAATGCGTAACGGTGGTATCGAATGCTAAAAAAAAGGATGTCATGTGGGTGTAAGAATGTAAACAATAAATAAACATCTCCCTCTGTGAATCATGAGACCTTGCCGTTGGTGAGAGGGGGCTTGAGTGCTCAGTGATACAGAGTAGATGGACCGAAGGTACAACCATATTGGAGAGGTATCTGTTGAGAGCCAGACTAAGGAATGATTCCTGAAAGAGGGCAGCTGCTCTTTTAGGGTGTAAGTCAGGACGACCTTAACGGCCATGTCAACATCACTCAGCCCTCTGAGTACTGCGCAGCTGAAAGCAATGGAAAACTACAGCTGCTTTTTTTTCTACGTAAATGTAGCTCTCTGCATTTTCATATAGCAATGATGGAGGCGTCTTCCTTGGTAAAATATTCCGGAGGTAAACTAGTATTAAAAAAAAAAACAAAAAAAAACATAAGTTGGATGTATCGAAAAATTTTAACAAATTTGCTAAAAACGTTCTTGGGTCCTTTCTATCTATTCCTGTTTATGTTATCTTATAACAAACATAACTTAAAATTTATAACATAACAGATAACTTATGTTATCTTATATTCTAATCAAACGTCATTCGTCATTTTAGTATTAGCAAAAGCTCAAAATACTTCTACCGTTCTAGATACATTAATTTTACATCCCGAAGTTCCTACATCTTGCAGGTTTATAGTAACCTGAAGTAATAAATAAAGCAACCTAAACTGGTCAATATGTTGTATGTTGTATTAAATGATCTAAATACAAAGGTTTTCTTGTTTTAACAGTTTTCACCATTTCTATATTGTTTCTTTATCTTCTTAACGCTTCATTATTGAATGATAGTGTGTTCAGGAAATTCGTCTATGATCTAAACCACAAGAGCCTCTAATTGTTTTTTCGTTTTAGATATTCTCCATGTTTCCAAATTGTAAAAAAGTATTTTTAAAGCTTAATAATCAAGCATTTTAACAAGAACAAAGTTATTTAATTACTAATATTTTTATCAAAATAAGATTCAAAACAGAAAAGGGCATTCAGACAGAAACAACAACAGAAACAGAAACAACCATTCTTTACCAAGATTTGACTTACATCACAGTATGTATTTAGCAGACACCTAAGAAGCTAAATTTAAAAGGTAACATACTTAAATTTTATAAAGAATATGGTGTTTTAATCTTAATTTTTACAGCTCATTAAAAATGAGCATGTCTTTAAGAAGTGAACTCCGAGCTAAATTTTTGGTTCAAATAAAATTCGGTTCTGAATTTACAAATTATTATGCGGTAACTGATAGAAATACCTTATTCTTTAGATGACTAATTCATCATATTAGAGTGTAAAAAGGAATACGATGTTAATATTTTGTAACGTTTGATTTACTGTAACCGGGATTCAAACATGAAGTACTTTCTTTTAAAAGGGTAAACGGGATTATCACTCAGCTACGTTGGATTGAAAAAAATATTCGTACATATATATATATATATATCGTTATATTATATCGATATATGTATATATCGTAAACATTACCGTTGAAATCAACTAAAAAATCAGTTACTATTTTGATTAGTAATGAAAGACGTTTTAAAAAAAACTTATAGCATTTTCAGTACATAGTAAAACATTTCGAGATGCGAAATATATCTCATTTTGTTCACGACTGTTTCCTCGTTTAAAATATTTGCAAAAGGATATTCGAGGTCATAAAAATATAAATAGATATATAATATATTGTTAGCGTTTAATTAAAACTTCTGTGAATACTATCATGCACGCCTGCACAAATACTAATTTTAATGGTGCACAGAAGAAATTAATACATGTGTTTTATCAGAACCATAATCTAACGAGAAGAAACTAAAAGGGAGATAAAACGAGTTTTGCTATTAACGAAAAATAAATTGTTAAATTAGCCTTAACTGTAAAAGTAGAGAACAACGTTTGAAATTTAAAATATATATATATATATATATATATATATATATATATATATATATATATTTAGGTTAGAGGTCAGCCCAGTGGAACCCCGAATCCTCCCGTGGCCACGAAGCCTGCCCCAGAGCCACGGAGCTCGATTCGGTTGTCATTCTCGTGTTGCCAGCGGTCTCCGTCTCCTGAACTCCCACAATCTTCGTTAATCTCATGGTTATGAAAGTAATACTAGTTAATAACAATTAAAGTATTCAGCCTTTATAGAAAGATGAAAAAGAAACTAAATTACAAAAGCCAGAATAGTAGTAATTTTTTTCTAATATCTCATCACTTCTCCCTTGGGCCGGACATACAATTAAGTAAATCTCAGCCCAGGAAAGTGTCCATTTACTAAAATGAGCCCCCTGCATACCGGCTTTAAATCCGGCATAGCAGGTCGGCTCGCCGGTTGGCACATTTCTTTTTTTTCTTGTAGCCACTCTAATGGGAGGGACCCAAAGTTGTCCCCACCGGTTCGGGTCTTTTATGTTTATGTTTTGCACCCCATTGTCCCCAGCCGTTCTTTGCTATCAGCACGCGTCGGCATACCGGATCTCGCCACTGGGGTTGTCCTCTCCTACTGATCTTAACACCCGCGTCTTCGAGCATCTTCATCCTTTTTTCTTAGAATTTTGGTCGCATATTTGTCTACCGCCCCCCAATTCTGGACTGTCTCAATCATATATTAGGCAAGGTCTTCTGGACTTAAACCAGTTAAACCCGCCTGGTCCCGGAGATCGTTCCACTCCTCACAGTGAAATAGTGTGTGTTCGGCAGAATCCTTGCTACAACAGTACATGCAGTGAGGAGAGTTGCGTCTACCAAACCTATTAAGGTAATAATCAAACGCACCGTGCTCTGAGAAGAACTGTTCAAGCTGGTAATTCACTTCGCCGTAGGGTCCGTTAATCCACGGACTAAGATCCGGCAATAACCTTTTTGTCCAAACAGACCTCGCGTCTAATCTCCATCTTTCGTTAGTAAATAGTAATAACTGTGGAAACTAAAGTACACAAACCTTTATCAATCGAAAATAACTTATTTATGTTGCCATGTACAGGAACGTAATAATGAACTAAACGGATTATTTTTTCCTTAATGTACATTTTTAATTCACAACTTCCTTCTACCCACGCTAGGAACGAGGTCTGTATCTCTAACATTTTCATGGGATAACATGAATGCACCCAGAAATTTTGAAATCAAATCGATTTTTGGTTTTCGCGTGATGTTATAACAGACGAAAACAAACAAACAAACTATATATATATATATATATATATATATATAGCATTGGTTAAAAGTTATAAGATTACTAAATAAATAGTCTTCAATATTTTTAGCACTCCTTACAAATAAATAAAATACTGAATTTTTGTAATTTGCATTATGGTCTTGCAACAGGATTTACGTGAAACTTTACCTGGCTTTTAATTTCAAATCTTTAAACATCCCAGAAAATCCTGTTTTATTGATTTGAACATCCTTACAAGCTTTATAGGTTTTGTAAATTTATACATTGTTAAATTTACTATTTACTATGTTGGGCTACCGGAGAGTTCGCAAGCAGGACATACATGCGGCCCTATTCCAAGATTGGCAAGCTAGGTGGGATGCGTTCACCAAGGGCAGTGGACGCACCGCCTTATCACGGATACAAAGCCGTGGACCAGTTGGAGGTTTGGTGAGCTGAACTACTGGCTTACACAATTCTTGACCAGCCGCGGGGGTCTTCCATGCCTACCTGTATGGCATGAGGACCCTTAATGCGGCGAGCCGGATACCCCAGATCACGTGGTGTTCTGGTGCTCCCAGTGGGTTGATTACAGCCTAGCTTGCTCGGTGTTTACCGGACCGCTCAGCGTGGAGGACATCATCGCCACCATGTTGCAGAGCCCCAAGAGTTTTGACACCATTGCAGGGTTCGTGTCGAGGCGAGGGTTCTTCAGGAGAAAGATCGGGGGTCTCGGGGCTGAAGAACAGCCCTCTGCGGAGCTGCCGCTCGCACGTGCTTGCACGAGTGGGCGGTAGCGATGAGGCACGGGGACTCTCGCACTCCCGAGGGAAAAAGACCGAGTACCGGGCGGGGATGCTCAACTCGGGGTGTCCCCGTTAGAGGCATTGACATAAAGACCGAGCCGCGACTCCCGGAGTGGGGCCCTGGGACTGCATAGCCAGGCCTGGTGGATCCTACTCTGGGGGTTTGAGGCGGGCGCAAAGTAAGATCCGACCGGCGGGCTGAGACATGGAGGCCCGTTAGAGTAAAGACACTCCCCTGGGCTGTGTAATATTAACTGCAGGATCCGGCCCGGGGGAGAAGAAGAAAATTAAAAAATATAGAAATTTACTGAAGCACAAAGTATTTAAAATTACGTACTACTTTAAATATTAATATTGTAGTAATTTTGCTTAAGGTAGATTAAAAGTTGTATATTGTAATCTTGTGATAAAAGTATTATTAAATGAATCCATTTTTTTTAGTAGGTCAAGTTCGGTATTGCAATAGAACTACATTTTATTAGCTGTACAATTGTCAGAAGAAAGCAAGAATTAAAGTGATAAACGTGTTAATTTTTTTTCTTGATTTAGCCATACGTACAAAACTGACAAAGATTAAGTAAATGTTTTACAATGTTTAATAATGAAACATTCATCCGATTTTTAACCTAATTTTTAAATAACTTGATAGTAAGTCGATGGAGAATGTACCAGACTTTGTCTGAATATGGACATCAATAATCTGAAATACTTTTTATTTATATCAATAAAGTTTTACCATTCACGTAAAGGGACTTCAAAAATTAAACTAGTACTTATAATTTAAAATGTTGCTGTTTCTCTTTTCATAATCCGAAGGGAAATATTACTGTGATGAGTAGTTTAATATTTATTAAAATGTATAAAGAAGTTGAGAATATTAAAGTAAATTAGATAACATATTTTTCTGTTATATGCCGAATATTATTTGGAGAGTTACAAACATTCAAAAACTTAAACATTCCAATTTTTAAACAAAGGAGGGTGCAAAACTATCCAGCGAGATGATATAAATTCTTCACGTAGTACTACTGGTATACACATAATTACGCGCCCGTTATGTCAGTGATATTCATATGGAACTTAGCAGGTTTCTGAAATAAACGATTCAATTACTAAATCCTTACATAACAAATAATGGAATAAACTGTAAATCTTTGTTACTTTATGCATTTCCGTTGAATGTTTCCTAATATTAATAGAGCGTTACAAATTTATGGAGATGTAATCGAAACAGTTGTATTAATTGTTCTAGTGAGAATAAGTTTTACATGTATTTGTTTAAGATTTTACTAGTCTATAACAATGTTGTATTAGGTAAGTCATTTAAATAAGATTTATACATCTATTTATTTGTTGACAAGTGTATCAAAACATATTTTTATCTTTCTGTTTATTCTCTCAATTGTAAAAGAATCAATTCGTGAAAAAAAATTATCTTTTATCAATATATTATTACAGAGTATCACCTACGTTTCCAATTGTCTTGGTAAGGGGAATAATTTTTCTTTCTTTTTACTTTGCCAATTAAAATTCTATACCTCCGTTATTCCTTCAGAATATTGGAATATTTCGTTAGTTGGATGTTGGAATCTTTGGTTACATTATACAGATTAAGCCAACATCAGTACTTTTATCTTTGTCACAGTTTTGAAAGCTTAAAAAACACTTTCTTAAACCTGGGAATTTTAGAGATAAATTCACATGGATGAGTCATATATTAAATTGTTATGAGTTGTCCCTGGTTAGCTAGATCGTATTAGATCAGACTCCGAGTTACGTTTTTCGAAAAATATTACGTTATCAGATGAATCATTAAGAAGTGACATTTACGATCAGCAATTATGAGATTTGCTTTTTGCAATTCACTTTCAAACCCGACTAATAATGCCATAACCGTATTACCACATCAATCTTACTCTTATACTTGTTTCATTATGGTTTTGTTAACCATTCCGTTCGCAGGTTCTCCATAGAACTAACTGATAATGTTCAATGATTTAGATACGTACAGGTTGTTGTTAGTAGTCAGTATTATCTCATAAAAAAAAATTTATACTTAGATCTAAAATATCACCTTTAATGCTGGCTATCTCAGTACAAATAAGTTAATTGTAAAGGAGTTAAGCTATTAGTACATCAAATACTGAATTTAAGCTAGGTTACGTTAAAAAACATTAACTGAATTCCTACACTTCTTTTTATGTTTGTTGGTTTTTTCGATGCAGTATATTTTTAAACAATCAAGATCTATAGTTAAAGGGTTTTGAAGTTAAGATTGTTTATTACTATTCTTACCAATAAAAGGTGAAATATAGAAAATTTAAACTCTTATAAGGTCGGGAATCACTGAAACCACAGCGTTAATTTGAAAGTGAGAGAGAGTGAGCAACGACGATCTAATGGGAGTCTCTTATTGTAGATATTTCGAAGGTAAGTTAGAGACTTTTTCAAATATTTTTATAAAATATAACTTAAAACTTGTTCACATAATTTTTTGTTTAAAGGCATTTTGTATCAAAATGATTTAGGTTTTGTACATTTACAGGCGTTTAATTTTTGTTTCAGGTTTTTCCTTTCCTATCTCCCTCACTGCACACTTTCAACTTATCTATTTTTCGTTTATTTTTATTGAGACCCAAGAAAGGTTTTTTTTTCGCAATATTTCCGCATGATAGCGCCAGTAAATATTGTAAATAATATGATTTATATATATATATACATATGTTTTATATAAATATATTAACATATGAAATAATATATGTAATCTATTACTTTATACTCCTAACGTGAATGCTGCAATCTGTTCAGCTGTTGAAACGTAACCTTACCACGATCCAATAAAATAAGAAAGATATGTACGTCATGTGAATGTGTAGTCCTATACAGACTCAGGCCGACCATTCCTTGGACGTGTGGTTAATTGAACCCGAACTATCAAAGTAGCTTTGTTTCAAGATCTTTGTTTCCGTTGCTGGAGTCTGGACTGTAGAGCCTCGTCTTGTAGTGGCCCGAACAGGAGTGCCCACTATTTCATCTGTGGTGAGGTGGGCCACCTGCGGAAGGACTGTAAGCGGGAGGCTCGGTCTCCTTCTTACAGGACACGTGGGTATGCACGGGGGATTGGGGCTGTAAGGCTTCACCTGTGCAATGAATAGAAGTTGTCTTTCCAGCAAGACGTGGTGCTTGCGAGGGAGAGACACATCCGGGACGATGGCAGAATCCGGCATCCCACCGTCAATGATCGGACGGGAACTATTTTTTTAGTACCACTTGACGGGAATGTAAGACCGTAGTCCCAGTGGTGGATCACTTTGGGGGTTTCTCATTAGTGGCGAGGTGTAAAGACCAGATTCCTGGTGGGGGGGTCCCTGCGGGGTGGCTTCATTAGAGGTGACCTATTTAAAGACCGAGCTACTTGGGTTTGTACTTAGTTTGAGGCCATGGCACCCCCCCCCCCCCCGGAAGATGAGTTTATGCTTAATATGGTTCCGGCCTCGAGGGGAGTGGGTTAAATAAAGATGTTAAAAAAACATAGAAAACATCAAATTACACGGATATCCACTGACTAGAATTCAAATCCATAAAAAGGCAACTAACTTTTTCTAGAATTTGAATCTAAGAAACTTCGACTTTGAAAATAATGTGTTAAATGATTTGCAACGACAACTTAATCATCAGACCATTCCGGTAGGCTAGTTAATCTATAACAATGAAAATATTAAGAGTGATAACTCCTAATGTGTATTGCAAATAAACATATGTGCTTTGATTATTGTAAATAACTTTTACCACTAAACAGAAATTTGCAATTTTCAGCTTTGGTAAGATTAATTCAAATATTATACAGGATATTTTACAGTCACGTATAAAAATCATACGATTTTTTTTTTTTTAATTATACACTTCAATGACATGTATTCAAAGTTTTTTATTTATTTTAACTAAATTCCGAGATAGACTGGCGTACTTTTCTCACAAATACTACAATATTCAATAGTACATAGCGTCTACAGTATTTATAAAGGTAGCCTACAGCGCCTCTTTATTGGTCCAAGTATCAAAGGGTACTTGCATGAGCAAGATTGCCTGTAGCGCCTTAATATTTGGAAAAAAATTCGAATTAGCTGAAAGAAAAGATTGCACTCATGAAAGGCTGCAATAAAATTTTATTTTGACTTTTTTATTATCTACAAATAAATATATGGATGGCGAAATGGTAAGATAAATTCTTGATACAAAATAATAAGATGGTAAAAAACTATGAAATGCTATTCTTTAAAAGTATCTTCTTAAATGATATGCTACTTACACAAAAATCATATGATTTTTTTTTAAATATATAAATAAATACAAAACCTAAATGTTTTGTTTCTTTGAATTAATTTTTTCCGTACGCAATTAATTCAGAAAAATCGAAATTTCTTCTGTATGCAAATAATAATTTTGCATTTCGTTAAGCACAGATAATTTTCCTGGAAAAAAAAATATGCATTTGATAAAATAAAAATGAATCCCAAGGTTTCTGCACTATTTCTGATACTGATCGTTGGACACATTTTATCATCCTGAGTGTGAGAAAGTGATCTGACATGGACACGGGGAGGTCTACTTCTGACTTCCAGAAAGTAATACTAGTAATAGACCCGCAAGTAATATTTCATGTCCCTGAATTACGTTGAAAGACGAATTTTGGGGCACGTCATAGTAGGGTATGAATTTAGTCGGTGAGGGCCCGAAATTTCAGGACAGTCGAAAGCTGGAAGAGCTTTGTCTCCTTCAACGAAGATAAGTATATATATGCATCATTATGACCGTTTATTATATCTATTGCTTCATTTAAAGGTGTGAGTGAATCTTCTCAATTAAAAATTTTTTTAAGTTTTTTTTTTTTTTTTATCATTTAACTCTAAAACGGGTGCGTACATTTTAGTTTGCTTTTCCAAATTATACATTTGATATTACAGCATCTTTCCCTTGGGTGCTGTGAACCTTTAAGCGTCGGTTCACGGATTAAAAGTTACTTATCAGACGTTTAGCCAGTTTCCAAATTTATAATTGAAAACATTTTGCAAATTAATCACCAGTTTGTTCGATATTAGTACTTTTTATCTCAACGACCGGATTCATCAATTTACAGGAAAAAATATTTCTAAGTAAGTTTCTTTTGATGATTTCATAATACATTTAACTACTTATAGATTTTTAAATTGGATTTTGTAGAATTTTTTGTTAGGTTTTTAATTGTGTTAGTTGAAAATTTGAATACATAGATAAAGAGAAGGAATCGTGATTTGTTTATTTGTTTTTATTATTTATTAATTAATTAATTTATTTATTTTTTCATAATATGCGTAATAACTCAATAATCGAGTGGTCCCAGAAAATTATGTTTATTTAGAAACTGAGTCAGTTTTTAATTTTTCTTTCAAAATTGTTTTATCATATTTCATCTTGCCTATTAGTAAAAGAGCTTCTAAATTAAACCTAATGTGATAATAGAATTAGAAGTTTCAATTTCATCTACTTAAAAAACATAAATATAAGTTAACAGTACCTGATAAATTGTAATACAGTATTTGTAGGTTATTATAATTTGCTGTAATAATTTCGTTTTTTATATAAACATTTTTCTTATCAAAATATTAACGATTAATAGCTGGATTATATCAGATTTCTCCATATTTACAATAATCAAATATACTTAATATAGAATTCTAAAACACGCGATAAAAGAAAATATAATATACTTTTTCAGAGTAACGTTATGAATTTAATGTGTGAAGGATTTCTGTCGCATGTTCAAAGCTGCAAATAGATTGTATAACTAGGTCGTATAAATAAACTAAATGAACAACAATCAATTCTGGATGAAGGAATGATGCAGCTTTGTTGAGTTTAAGATCAATTAATCATGCGATACGTCTTGCAACTGTAATTTTTTTTTATATAGTTGTTAGGATTAAAACAACAGTAAAAGTCAAATACTGCAGTATCGTTAAATTTTTTGGCATATTACTAAATAAATTAGTTTCTCGTTTGTCGAAAAAAAAAGTTTTTGACGTAACTTAATAAAACAAGCATAAATGAATATTTTAATTTACAAATGTGATTTAAAATGAACATTTTCCTTTATCATATACGTTTTATAAAATCAGTACAATAAAGCACTCTTTAAAAATTAAACAGTTTATAGTTTTTATCTTATGTAAAAAATAAAACAAAAAGGGAAGAATTAGTTAACAAATTCAGATAAGATATGATATCTTGAAGTTTTAAAAGCATGCTGGAAGTTTTAAAATGAAATAAGATTACTTACTGCAACTTTACTTATGTATTTATCTTTCTTAGCTATCATGCTGTATGACGTATCTATTTCTTTATTATACCTATGTACAATGCTATACTTTTACAATATAATTAATTTTCAACGAGTTCCTTTATTTCTATTGCTCGGTCGCAGATCAATCCAATGAATTCATATTCGAAAATTTTTATGAAAATAAGTTTTAGAAAATATTAGATAATTAAGGTAAAAATCTAAGAAAATTATATCTTTCTTAGAAAGCTGGTTCAAATAAAATAAAAAAAACTGCTAATGAAGTCATTTTTAATCGTGAAGTTTTAAGACAATATATAAGTCTGATAACTCGCTTTATTGTGTTATGGTACTGTCACATCTAATTGAAATCACTGATATTACTAATTGAAACAAACGTTTCTTTGTTTTAAAATATCAAATGAAAGATTATTCTGAATCATGATGTAATAATATACTCAGTTACAAGTACAACTTTACTGAAAAAGAAAACTAAGTGTAGATGAAAGAATTTCGAATAATGTGGTTTATTATTTTTATTAGTATTATAAATATAATACATACATATATATATATATATATATATATATATTGTTTTGCAATAAAAAATGCCATCGAATGCAAAGATAACATCAAGAAGATAACTGAATTCTTCCTCAACCCGTTGCAGACAATATTCTATTACAGAAGTTACTTCACTATGATTCTGGATATTAGCTCATCGAAAACAGCAGATAATGGTGAACCATAAACCACTTTGTTTCGTACGCGTATATCATCACAAGAATAACCTCTTAGGTCTGGTGATCTTAGAGCTAAGAGTGTAGTGCCAAGTCTTCGGCTCCGTACGTCATATCCACCGTCATGCACTTTCAAGTGGTGCAAATTTGAATCAATGACCATGGGTGGTTGCATAGATATATTGTTTTGAAACCGGGGTACATTTTTATACTCACTATATTTATAAATGGGCTATGATTTTCACGTAAGTATCCTTTGTTTTTTTCTGAATTTAGTACTTTTAGTAATGGAATATAGTAGCGCATTTTTAATGATCAATTACAGCCTGAAAATATGGGAAAGAACTTTTCTTTCAACCAACTATTACTTAATTATGCCAACCATCTATGGTCTTACATCTACAAAGATAGTATTATTATGTTAACAAAGAAAATATCTATCATTTCACCAGACGGGATTCCCTTGATAAGAAATTATTTTTAAATTACGTTTTTAAAAGAATTTTGTATGGTAATATTTTAACTTTGTTAATTTTTTATATTTAATTTTTATTGATTTATAAAATAATCTTCAAAACTTTAGAACCATTGTCGTAAATTTTTACATTTGAATAACTATTAATGTTACATGTTACAAATACATTTTTAATTTGTAATATTTTTAAGGATAATATTGAAACGGAACTACATATTACATATAATATTAAAATTTCTTTTAGTAGACACGCTGTTGGTGAGTTTCAACTTACTTTGTCTGCTGGCTTGTAAAAAATAGTAGATACTTTCGCCATCCTTCCAGTTATAGCTAATTCCTATTCAATTGTCAGTAAGAATAATTATAAAAAGTAACACCCTAACACATATTAGCCTGTTACTAAGTAATGAAAAAAATATACCTTATTTGAAATAAAATTCAAATTTCATAACACTCGGTAATCTTTTATTGAAAATAAATTCTTAAAATTAACAGATGTTTAACTTGGTTAGCGTAATTAATAATCAAGGAATCTGAGCGCATTCATCTAACCAGCAAACCAGCTGTGTTGAGCAGTTTTATAGTTCCAAAATTATTACTATTACAATGAAAACTGTGAATTATGGCGTCACTTTTAGCACTATTCTTTAGCTCAGTTTTCTGTGGTCGGCCTTCCAAATGTAACGGTTGTTATGTGGGTATATGCGAGTTTAATATTACCGTTTACTGTTGATTCTAATGTACATTCAAAATGGTGTCACTCTTAAATTTCCCCAAGCAGATTTATAACAATAACGTACATTAAACTAATATGAATTCAGTTTATTTATGCAGAAATTGTATGTTATTTTAAACAAAAGTTGTTTAAACAAAAGTCTTGTTTCTCTCAATTTAAGTTAATGTAATGATAAATTTCTAAAAACGTCCGTCCTAAAAAAATTCACTTAAAATCAAAAGATAAGTCTATTTCACAAAAAGGTGTCTATTTTTTTATTTAATAAAGCTTAGATTCTTAAAAAATGTTAAATAAATTGTATTAAGTTAATATTCCAGTTTTTAAATATAACAAAACTTAACCTATTTATGTAATAAATTAATTGGTTAAGGTAAATTTTTATTGCTGATGCCTTGAATATTTTAGCATACAATAGTTAGAAATGAGCAAAAACAAATGCAGAAACGCATCTACAAAATAGGTTTTATTAATTTCGGTTCATATTTATTTAATTCATACATTGTTATTTTGTATATATTTTCTTGTAATAAACAACTATCAAAAAATGTAACACCTTCATTGGTAAATAAAAACAACAAAAAACAATTAAAATCGTTATAAAATTTACAGAAATAATTTTATACTTAAATAATTGTTTTTATTACTCACTGAAATAACGGCTTTCATGTTTTTTGTATTTTAAATAAATGAAATGCAAAGAACATATATATAAAATGCGATTAGCGTTTATTTAACGCGTATCTACTTCACGAAAACTAATTTAATCCTATGTTTTTAACTTCATAATAATGAAATAAACTATTTTGTACGGCGGTATTTTTTGGGGAATTGATGTAAAGACTTGCACGCTTAGTCTGAAATATTGGTGAAACCCCTTCAGAATATCAAGATACTTTATTCGTTATTACATCTGATTATAATGATTAAAAACAAAATTTTATTAACTCTTCAGTACTAGTGTATCACGAGATTACACAATACAATGGAACTGATACGTATGCTTCGGGAAACATACCTGAAAGTACCAAAAAGGAGCATTAAAAATAGCTTCACGCGTGTAATAAATAAATTGACTCGTTATGTCTCGACTACTGAGTAAATTGAAGTTATTGAAGCTTCGAGTATGTCTGATGAGGATTGTAATGACAGCAACGCCGAGTTATCTCTCGACGGTAGCCCGCTCGCTGATATTAGTGTTTAGTCGCCCCTGCGGAGAATTTCTTATATACAGACAGAATTCACCATCTCCGTGACCCAATCCTTAAATGGAATATCAATGGACTCCACCCCCACAGAAAAAATTTCCCACGCCAGCGGTAGTGCAGCCGTCTTCATTAGTGATCAACTAGCCTATAGAAAAATTCATCTGCATACTAGCCTAGAAGCTGTAGCTGTGACTTTGACGGTTCCTCCTGGAATGTTTACAGTATATAATATCTATCTCCCCAGAGTCGGGAGTTTACTGTACAGGAACCGACAGACGTAGTTAGGTAACTGCCCAAACCATTTCTACTGATGTGTGATTTTAATGTTCACAGCATCAGCTGAAGCTGCAATAAGTTGGACGCTAGGGGAAAGTTAGTGGAAAGATTCCTTGAGAGGCCGGATCTTGTTATTCTTAACCTGGGCTGATATACAGATTTCAAAAACTCAGACTTTTAGTGCCATTGATCTAACAATTTTTGATGCCTCCTCAGCCTACCTCTACGAATGAGGAGCCCAGCATCAACCAGGATCTGAACGCCCCTCTCACCTTGAGTGAATTACGAGATGTATTGCTCGTCTAAAGTCTTCTGCCCTGAACTGATGGAATACTGTATGGTTTCATACGGGAACTCTCTAATGTGGTTCTTCAGCACCATTTACAACTGTTCAACATTAACTTCGAGGAAGGCGTTATTCCAAACGTCTGGAGAGAGGCTGTAGTTTTTCCTGCGGCTAAGCGCAATAGTCAAATCACTTCAGCAGAAAACTACTATCCGATTGCTTTAACATGCACCCTTTGCAAGGTGAAGGAGAAGATTATAAGTGACAGACTGAAATGGCATCTGGAGAGAATCAAATTCTTTTCCCAAAATCAATACGGATTCAGAGAAAAGGGATCTACCATGGACCGCCTAATACCAGTACAGATGTGTGTAAGGCATTCGCCTCCAAGGAACATCTCCTTGCTCTAACCTTAGACATTGAAAAGACTTACGAAATGATATGGAGGGAGTCGATAATTGCTACCTAGTTACAGAACAATTTTAACGGGAATATGTTGCGCTTTATAGTTAATTTTCTGAATAAACGGAGAATCCGTGTTAGAGCTAACGGAGTCCTTTCAAAAATCTTCAAAATTGAAAACGGTGTCCCAAAGGGATCTGTCCTAAGTATACTGCTCTTCTTGGTTGCTACCAATAGAGTCGGTGATGTTATCACTCTGCCAGTTAAGAAATGTATCTTCGCTGATGATATCACTATCACCTGCAGAGGTAAGGAAATTGGAACAACGAGGGAAATAATGCAGAATTTGTTGAAAACTCGGTGCACAGAATTTAGTGATGTCAAATTGTCGGTAACCAAGTATAATTTTATTGTTTTCTCAAGGTAACCAGTCGGATTTAAATACTTGGTGAAACTGCACTTAGGTGAAGACGAGATAAAAGGAACAAACGAGATTACGGTTCTTGGTGCGACTTTTGATGAGAAACTAGCCTTTTTGAGCCAAATTACGTACACAAGGCTGAATGTCCTTAAACTCATTTAATCTTGCAACTGAAGTGCGGATTAATCCATCATCCCGAACACGTACAGAAGCATTGTTTTTTTTGAAACTAGAATACGTCTCTGTATTATATGACTGCGAAAAAGATAATTAAGGGCATACTTGACCCCATGCACAACACCTGCATTTGCATGTCAATAGGGGCATTCGCCACTTCCCCTTTAACAAGCTTACTGGTGGAATCCGATGAACTCCCATTGCGTTACAAGAGGAAATACATGACTATTAAACACTCGATTAACTGCTCACGGCAAATGACCAGACACGCATGCACTTCGCTACTTGAAGGAAGGACGTCCTAACCGCAGTCTTTCAACCTTAGGCTTCTTCGCTATCTCCAAGAACTAGATCTGCCTGCCCAAAAGATCCTTGAAAAGGGAATAGGATAAGGCATCCTTGTTACATGCGTCTTCAAAGATCGAATACTTACAACCAGGAAGTCGTAAACGGTACCCAGGTTTCCAGGCTGCTAGAGACCAATTTAATAAGATTGCTAAGAAATACAATGGGAACACTTTCATCTACACAGACGGTTCTGTCTCAGCCAATGGATGTAGCTGTTCTATTGTACACCCTGACACCGAGATATTATATAAACTTAATTCCTGTTCTTCTGTGTTCTTTTGCAAGGCCTATGCAAATTACTTCGCCTTGAAAGCTATCGAAACCCGTAGGGATGACAGCTTTCTAGTAATTGGAAACGAGTCTAGGAGTGTACTTGAGAGCTTGAACTGCAGACGTTTTCATTCCGTCGGCCAGATTATTCGTAATATCCTTTCTTGTATTTCCTAAAGGAAACAGAAGAAATTGCTTGTTCTTAGAGATCGTGAAAAAAAGAGAAAACTCTATTCATCATTTGAAAGAAAAACAGACTGCTGATGAATAGATCATCACTTAAGCGGTAATCTTTAGTACTGATAGCTAAAAGAACGGTAAAATATAATAAATGTGTAAACGAATATATAATAGAAACACCTAATTACAAAAAGATGTACTGGGAAGCAAAATTAATTTTTTGTAATCGGTAATCTGCATGCACTCCCTGAAGCAGTGAAAACAAGTGAAACAAATTTCTAAAAATAGCATATAAAAATTTATGTATAATCTTATTTATTCAAACGAAGTACTTGTAAATATTTTATATATGTAGGAAATACAGTAAAGTACTTCAATGATTTTTGGATATTTTACGAGTATTAATTTACGCTGAACCAGATTCATCTTCTAACACTTTATTTAAAAATATCGATAGGTTGTTAGATATTCATGCGTAATTTAATTACGACGTAACACATTAACAGTTAACGTTCCAATGCAGTAATTTAATTTCATCCCAAAGGATTTATTTGATGATAATTCCTACTAAACGAGGTATAAAAATGAATAAATATTAGTTATACTCAATTCTAAATTATTAATAATTGAATGATACAAACATAAATAAAACCCTTTGAAATTAAAATAAAGGCGTTTTCTTTCTTTTTCCTGTTTAACCTCCAGTAATTACCGTTTAGATAATTCTTCAGAGGATGAATGAGAATGATATGTATTGGTGTAAATGAAGTGTAGTCTTGTACATTCTCAGTTCGACCGTTCCTGAGATGTGTGGTTAATTGAAACCCAACCACCATAGAACACCGGTATCCACGATCTAGTATAAAATAAAGGCCTGTACGATAGAAAGCTAACAGTATATTTTTTTTTAACATATAAATAAAAATGTAAATGTTCGTTTGTTTAAAATCTTAAATCTCCGAAACTTCTTTACCGATTTCTTTAAAATTTTGACACAAAGTTGTATTCGATTACGCGCGTGTTTTTACTACTGTTACCTAAGATGTCACACCTGTGAAAGGTAAAAACATGTTTATTTTTTAAAAGAAACAGCGCTATTTGTTGGACGTAAAAGCAACACACGCTACACAAAATATTTTACGATTCCATTTCAATGTTTCCGATATGTGTGACCACTACAGCCTAAAAAACTACTGGATCGATTTACGCGTGTAGAAAAAGGAAGAAAGGGAAAAATCGGAAAAGGGAAATAGGAAAAAAATCGGATAAGGGGATATCGAAAAAGGTAAAAGAGAAGAAGGTAAAGAGGAAAGAAGGAGAAAATTAAAAAAAAATAGGAAAACGGGAAAAGAAAATGGAAATGGGAAAGGAGGGAAAAGAAAAAGAGAAGGAAAATGGCCAAAAAAGGGAAAATAGAAAGAGGAAAGCGGAAGGGAAATAAATAGGGGGAGAAAAGGAGGAAACGGGAAGAGGTAAGTGATAAAAATGAAAATGGGAATGGAAAATGGTGAAAGGAAAGGTGGAAAGGATAAATCGGAAAAGGGAGAAAGGGTAAAAGGAAGAAAGGGTAACATTAAATTTTGTGAAGTTCCGTAATGTTCATTTCGTTAATGTTTTATCAAACTTTCAATTGTGTTCATTTAATCTATATATATATATATATATATATATTTATATCCTCAAATCTAGCAATAGCGAAGCATTGCCGGGTCTGCTTGTATACACGTATAAATATATATATTTATACACCCTAATAGCTTGTAATGAAAATAAATATTTATGTTGTGTTTCGCATGTTATCATTCATGCAAATTCAAGATTTTCACTACAGTATCTTAGTTAAAACATGGTAAATAAAACTCGATTTTCAATATTTCACCAGAATAACTAAAAGAAAATCTAACATCGCAATACAACTGTCGTAGGTCATTTATATAAGATCTATCTAACTTTTAAGTACATATTCTAATTGAGTTACGAACTACTTAATGAAATACAGATTAACAAATTACATTTTAATTAATAGCGTTTTTTTTGTTTTTTTTTTTTTTTAATAACTTTGCTAATAAATTTGATAAAAGATTTTTATTTTTATAATGGGATATGCAAGAAAAGAGGCGATTTAAAAACTTACATAATAAATAATTTTACAATAACATATATATATATTTTTTAAATGTACGGGAAAATGCATGACCTTTTTTTGACATCATAAACAAAAAAGTTAAATAAGTTTCTGTATTGCATGTTACAGATGATATTGAGATACATCAGTTTATACAATCTACCATAAAAATGTATTTTATGTTTTCAAATATTGCAAAGTACATTGAAAATGTTTAGGAACAACTTAAACTCCAATAAACCGGCATAAAATAATAATTATTATTGTTATTATTATTAAATAAATAAATATGGAAATCAGTTTTTGTTTAATTCACTCGGATGAATAATACTATAAAAATTGAAAAATACTAGAAATTACACTTCAGGAAAATACCTTACAATATCCATAGGATTAATCTACTTGAATTAAATAATATTTAATCCACGTACAAAGGATAAATAAAAAAGTAGCGTTAACATCAAAAAAGCAAATTGTCAAATAACTGATTCGCACTCTACCTTTGATTAAAGTTAATAAAGTACAGTTTGAAACAATATTAAAAGGAATTACGTTCAACAGACCGGATATTAAAATTTTAGAAAACACTAGAATAGACTAAAAAGAGGACAAAGGGAGAGAGCAACCTCATTGTCTGATAAGAGTTATCTGGTTCACAGCTGAAACGATTTCACAAACTCGCTTTGCTGCTTGAAGTGTAAAACCATTTCATAGCTGGGTGTTTACTCTACCGTTTTATATGGCGATTCCCTAGTATTGTCAAGTAATATAATCGTAACCCGTGCAATGAGTGAATGTGTTGTAAAATCATATAATGTGATAACATTTATGAGCAATACTGAGAGGAAAACAGCAAGTTTATTTAAATTCTTTTTGATAAAGTAAAAAAATTATATATTTTATACGCTTTTTGTGACATACAAATAATTTATTAGATAAAATATTAACATTTTTATCTATGAGCATTTTTTATGAGTATTTTGTGAAAACACATTATCAAATTTCTTAAAGGATGATGTTTTTAACTTTATTTATAGTTGCAAATAGAGCAATCATTAAAAATTATCAAACGCAGTATCCATTAAACTAAAAACTGTTATTGGATTATTAATTTTCTTTGTGAAAATTTTATTTCCATAATTCGTTTTATCAGATTACACTTTTTTTATATTCTATCAGTGCACTTACGGATTTATTAGAATACATGATGTCTTTAAGGTTGTTCATGAAGAAAAAAAAGCCTAATTTCTTAAAATAATATATCTTTTACTCATAATTAAGTTAAACAACTTATATTTCATATCATACAGTGTCTTTGGCTGGATTGGTTTATCTACTACACTGTGTATAAGCAGAAACGATTTTGACGGTTCTATTATTGTAATCCTTGTAGTAGGAAAGAAAGAATTTTCTTTGAGGAGAATTTATAAATATAGTTTGAATTCCATAATTATAAATATTTTATAAACAATTAATTAATTATTCATTTCCTTGTACGAAGTAAAGGAAGTATTGTGATCGCAACACTAAAGATAAACATAAACAAATAAAAACAATAAACATCTAGTTCTTTCTGGATAATATCATGAGCTTTTAAATAATTATTATTAAAACTGTTCAGATTAAAATAAAATAAGTTGTTTAAAAATCATAATAGAAGAATATACACTTGGAAAAATCCAGGCGATACTGCAAGGTATCAGATAGATTATATCATGGTTAAGCAAAGATTTAGAAATCAACACGTTGACTGCAAAACTTACCCTGGAGCAGACATTGATAGCGACCATAATTTGGTGATAATGAAATGTAGATTGGGGTTTAAAAACCTGAAGAAAAGTTGTCAGATGAATCGGTGGAATTTAGAGAAGCTTGAGGAAGAGAAGGTAAAGAAGATTTTCGAGGAGGACATCGCAAGAGGTCTGAGTAAAAAAGATAAGGTAGAAAATGTAGAAGAAGAATGGGAGAATGTTAAAAAGGAAATTCTTAAATCAGCAGAAGCAAACTTAGGCGGAATAAAGAGAACTGGTAGAAAACCTTGGGTTTCAGACGATATATTGCAGCTGATGGATGAACGTAGAAAATATAAGAATGCTAATGATGAAGAAAGTAAAAGGAACTATCGGCAATTAAGAAATGCTATAAATAGGAAGTGCAAACTGGCGAAAGAAGAGTGGATTAAAGAAAAGTGTTCAGAAGTGGAAAGAGAAATGAACATTGGTAAAATAGACGGAGCATACAGGAAAGTTAAGGAAAATTTTGGGGTACATTAATTAAAATCTAGTAATGTGTTAAACAAAGATGGTACACCAATATATAATACGAAAGGTAAAGTCGATAGAGGTGGAATATATTGAAGAGTTATACGGAGGAAATGAATTAGAAAATGGTTTTATAGAGGAAGAAGAGGAAGTTGAGGAGGATGAAATGGGAGAAACAATACTGAGATCTGAATTTAAGAGAGCATTAAAAGATTTAAATGGCAGAAAGGCTCCTGGAATAGACGGAATACCTGTAGAATTACTGCGCAGTGCAGGTGAGGAAGCGATTGATAGATTATACAAACTGGTGTGTAATATTTATGAAAAAGGGGAATTCCCGTCAGACTTCAAAAAAAGTGTTATAGTTATGATACCAAAGAAAGCAGGGGCAGATAAATGTGAAGAATATAGAATAATTAGTTTAACTAGTCATGCATCAAAAATCTTAACTAGAATTTTATACAGAAGAATTGAGAGGAGAGTGGAAGAAGTGTTAGGAGAAGACCAATTTGGTTTCAGGAAAAGTATAGGGACAAGGGAAGCAATTTTAGGCCTCAGATTAATAGTAGAAGGAAGATTAAAGAAAAACAAACCAACATACTTGGCGTTTATAGACCTAGAAAAGGCTTTCGATAACGTAGATTGGAATAAAATGTTCAGCATTTTAAAAAAATTAGGGTTCAAATACAGAGATAGAAGAACAATTGCTAACATGTACAGGAACCAAACAGCAACAATAACAATTGAAGAACATAAGAAAGAAGCCCTAATAAGAAAGGGAGTCCGACAAGGATGTTCCCTATCTCCGTTACTTTTTAATCTTTACATGGAACTAGCAGTTAATGATGTTAAAGAACAATTTAGATTCGGAGTAACAGTACAAGGTGAAAAGATAAAGATGCTACGATTTGCTGATGATATAGTAATTCTAGCCGAGAGTAAAAAGGATTTAGAAGAAACAATGAACGGCATAGATGAAGTCCTACGCAAGAACTATCGCATTAAAATAAACAAGAACAAAACAAAAGTAATGAAATGTAGTAGAAATAACAAAGATGGACCACTGAATGTGAAAATAGGAGGAGAAAAGATTATGGAGGTAGAAGAATTTTGTTATTTGGGAAGTAAAATTACTAAAGATGGACGAAGCAGGAGCGATATAAAATGCCGAATAGCACAAGCTAAACGAGCGTTCAGTAAGAAATATAATTTGTTTACATCAAAAATTAATTTAAATCTCAGGAAAAGATTTTTGAAAGTGTATGTTTGGAGTGTCGCTTTATATGGAAGTGAAACTTGGACAATCGGAGTATCTGAGAAGAAAAGATTAGAAGCTTTTGAAATGTGGTGCTATAGGAGAATGTTAAAAATCAGATGGGTGGATAAAGTGACAAATGAAGAGGTATTGCGGCAAATAGATGAAGAAAGAAGCATTTGGAAAAATATAGTTAAAAGAAGAGACAGACTTATAGGCCACATACTAAGGCATCCTGGAATAGTCGCTTTAATATTGGAAGGACAGGTAGAAGGGAAAAATTGTGTAGGCAGGCCACGTTTGGAGTATGTAAAACAAATTGTTGGGGATGTAGGATGTAGAGGGTATACTGAAATGAAACGACTAGCACTAGATAGGGAATCTTGGAGAGCTGCATCAAACCAGTCAAATGACTGAAGATAAAAAAAAAAAAAAAAGTTGTTAAATTGTTTTATTTATTTCCGGTGATGCCAATCAGTAGGGCAGTGTTTTACTTGCAATGGAATGAAAAGATAAGATGACTTACGAGATGGTAGGAAAAATATAAAGCTATTTTTTACATGTATATGTAAAAAAAAAATGAACTTGGTGAAGACTATACAACATGAAAATAATCTTTTAAAAAACACTTGATTTTTGTTAACATTTATTAACCCGATTGTTAGGTGGTAATTATTCTTCCTTTTTTTAAAATTATTTTTGTTAATAGCTGTAAATTTAAAAATATAAGCTTTTAAAGTGAAATTAATTTTTTTTTAAAACCGATTTTTTTTATCGGTTTATACAATACAAAAAACAAATCAAATCTTCATTTTTGATTATGTTTTTAAATTTTGTTTTTTTTGAAAAGAAAATTAATTAATAATCACTTATACGTTTTAAGCAGCAATTAACTGCACGTTAAGCACTTAAGGCTGTAATAAGTATGAACATGCGATGAAATAAAATATCTAACCATTATTATTAATAACCAGAAAGGTAGATTTTATTTTACAAAAAATATGTTTATTTTTAATGACGTAGTTGTACTGATAAATAACAAATATATCCTTTATAACTTTAAAGTACTATTCAGTATATTTAAATTAATGAATATGCAGTAGAGATGAGATTGAACAGAAGATAAAATATAAATACTGTACAATTGTAAATCTATCAATAACTAATTTTCAGAAATCAATTCTACAGTATTTATTAATGAAACCTATTGAAATATTCAAGTCTATAAAATATTAAATGTACCTTCAATATAAAAATAAAACAAAAAATGAATATATGTGTATACATATAAAAAAATATATTAATTGTTTTTAGTTGAAAATTCACCATATACACACATACATAAAAAATAATATGATTGATCACACTTTTAAGTGTTAAAATCTTTTTTTACTGAAGAAGGATTTTTTGGACCGCCTGGATTCATCATCAGTTGTCAAGATAATACAATTAATAAAAGATTACGTGTTTGGTCACTAAGTTAAAATTAATTAAAGACGTAATCTGATGTTAAAAACAGATATCAATGTGTAGGATAAATGCTGTAAAATATTATTTTGCTCCAATTATGATTATGTATATATATATTTATATATATATTTTTTTTTTGCGTATTCACAGCTCGAAAAGAACATTGAGAGACTAACGAACGTAAAAATTTCTTATAAATACAATTTATTACGTTAAAGACACATAAACAAGATAAATAATAAAAATAATGCTTACAATAACAGCAAAATAATGATATTAATGTTAGTAATAGTAATAATAATAATAATAATAATAATGTCACAACCTCAAAGAAAAAATATACTGGAAATAAAGAACACAAAAGCATAATAATGCACAAAAGACCACCAAAACAACATATAACAAAAGATGCATCTCAATAGATACCAAACTCAAACATTACAAAATTGTAATCAGACCTATAATATCATACGGAAGTGAAACACTCTTCAAACTAAAATCCAACATTTCTTACACAGCAGAGATGCAAAAAACAGAAAGAAGAATTCTAAGAATATGCATAAATAAAACATGGGGGAGAATAGAGACTCATATAAAACCTAGAGGTACATAAAGACGTAGAACCAGCTCTAGACTACTTTAGAAAGAAAATAATCTCCTTCTTTGGACACGTAATACGAACAGGCTCGTCAGGAAACTGGTCAGGAAATACTGGTAAATTTCCAAATACCGACCTGGATAACCAAATTAAACAAGTTATGCAAGAACTAGAAATCACAATAAAAAATTTGTGAAACAAAACTGACAATATAAAAATACTAAAAGAAGCAAACTCCAGATTTAAAATTAAAGAAAAGAAAACAACAACGAGGGTTTGTTCAGAAGAACTCAAAAAAGCAAGATCTGACAAAATGAAGAAATATTGGGAAGCAATCAAGAAGAAAAAGAAAAAACGAACCAGAGTTGATTAAAGTTGCCCACTGTGGCCTCAAAATCCTTAAAATAAAAAAAAAAATACTGTCATACGTATATGTAACATACAAATTAGCAATTCAAATAAAAAGGACAAGATTTGTTTAATGACAGTTAATTTATAAAACCAGAATACAGTCCAATTTATTGGAAACTTTATAATGGCAGCTAATATTAATGCCTAATATTGCATTAAGAAGATAACACTCAAAAAGTCTAAAGTTCATGCAATTCAATTTTGCAAATATTATTACTTTTACAGTTTATAAAAGGCTACCTTACACTTTATGAATAAGTAAGATTTGTTACTTTATCTTCTATTCACTTTATTAATAGAAGAATATTGTTACTTTCTCTACTGTTTACCAATAACTTACCAAACAACTTTTTGTATTCATTCGCTGTCCTCAGAGGAATACTCGCGACGTACTCTTAACTTGTTTTTGTCACACGCTTACTGATATCGTTGTTATCACGACTGCGCCTATACGTCCTCGCAGACCTCCTGATTTTGTCCGCTGGTTCTTGTCAGTATTTATATCCCCGGTCCTGTAAATCCAGTACCCGACTCGTTTCTTTAATTGTTGAAGTGTAATAATTTTCATTGTTTGTTCCTTTACGTTTTTCTATTTTTTTTTTCGGTACCGGTAAACCTTTTGGTTGAACAAGTGCTTTTGGAGGTGCCACTGTCTGTATTACAAAGAACAGATTGTTAAACCGACCCGTTGCTCTCAGAAAAGAATCCCTTTTAGTTTTTTAAGAATTCTTTCCAGTATTGTTTTATTTTTCTTTCTACTTTATTGGAAGAAATCGTTATCCTGGTCTGTTATACTGACTGATACAATATATATATATATATATATTAATTAAAATACTAAAAGTTTTCTAACTGGAACCTGTGTCATTAGAGTATTGCATTTAAATCAATAAAAACAACAGTCATCACAATATTAAAAACATTATTATAGTGACAAATACACGGAATACGGAATTTGTGTTCAAAACAACCCATTTTATGTAATAGAAATAACAGTACACAACAAATGGCTTACCGCCCTCATATTTATTTGAGCACTAACCATGAAAGAGATTAATGGAGATTTAAAGCAAACCGTGGAAATTAAACCCCCATCGATAGTTGTGAACTAGATCTCTGATATAACTAAACTCTACGAGTTACTAAAAACTGCTTGTGTCCAAAAGCAACTTCAATGTGCGCATAATCAACAGTAAACAACTTTGAGTGCTCTTGAAGGACACTAAGAGCTACAAAAGTTTACTTTTATTCTTAGTTACTTTTACTCAAGCCAAGGCCATTGCACGTGTTGTCAAGCGTCTGGTGTGGGTTAGGTGGTCGTGACCACACTTTAACATCTGTGGCGACTTACCGGGCGTTCCTGGATACTCTGTTTCCAGATGCTCCGGAGGGTGAAGCGGAAATCGGCGTTAGGGCGGGTGAAACACCATTTCCTGGCGTTCGGACCGTGGAACCCGATGATATAGACCGAGTGTTTTTTCGAATGGCACTGAAGAAGGCACCGGGGATTGATCAACTTGACCCGGATATTTTTTACCATCTACTGCCTGTCATAAGAGAGCCGCTTGGCAGACTGTTCACGGGATGCCTAAGCTGGGGCTGCTTTCCAGCTTGCTGGAAGGTGGCCTTGGTAAGGGTACTCCTGAAACCTGGAAAGGATCCTGGTGAGGTCGACAGTTATCGACCCATCAGCCTCTTGCCGGTTCTCGGCAAGTTGCTTGAAAGGCTGGTTGTGGTACGGCTCGAGGAAAGCATTGATATGAGCTGTATTCTAAATCGAGGCCAATATGGCTTCATGAAAGGGGTTGACACCAAGGATTGCATCTTAAATGCTCTTACCGAGGTGGAAAGCGCCGACTGCAAATATGTTTTGGCTATTTTTATTGATATAGAGGCAGCATTTCCTTCCATGTGTTGGAGTTCTGTCCTCTATGCTTTGGAAGGCCGCAATGTTCCCAGAGCCCTGCAGGCCGTGGTAAGAGACTATTTGTCTAACCGTACGGCACTGTTTAAAGATGCGCACCTAGTTGTGTAAAAATCCGTCACCAGGGGAAGCACGCAGGGTTCCGTTCTTGTCCCCTGCTGTGGAACCTGGTGTTTGATGGATTTCTGGGGTTAACATTCACAGAAGGGGTCACGGCCCAGGCTTTTGCCGATGACTGTCTCCTTTTAGTTCGTGGTAATTCACGACCGCAGCTAGAAAGTAGAGCGCAGGCGGCTTTGTCAACCGCCGAGGGCTGGATGGACATGCAAAATTTAAAGATTTCTGTGCCCAAGACGAAGTTTATGCTTCTGAAGGGTGCAGACAAATTATCAAGCAGTCGAAACCCCCACATTAAATATAAAGGCTGTGTAATCAGCCTAGTAAGGGTTCATAAGTACCTAGGTGTTTTGTTTGATGATAAGTTGCTTTTTAGCAACCACATTAAGCAAGTTGCGGCGGACGCTCTCTCTGTGATGCACAAACTTAGAAGGATTGCTCGGAAAGACTACGGGCTGTCGGGTCGTCAAATGTACTTGGTGTACCGAGGTGTCTTCGAGAGTATGATCGCATACGCGGCGCCAGTCTGGGCGCATAGGTTGGATAGAAATAGAGCACTGCTTCAAAATTTAAGGAGTGCCCAGCGCAGAGCCTTAATAGTATGCACTGGTGTTCTTAAAACAACCTCCTACGAGGCTACCTCCGTATTGGGAAAGGCTCTCCCAATAGTGTGAAAGTTCGAGCAGCCATGTGGAAGTTGCGAAGAGGTCGGGAAACCGAGGTATTTGGAATGCGGTTTCGAGCCGGGCTAGAACCGGAGCGGAACGAGTATCACAATGCACCGGGTCCAAATTTCGTTCAGTTGCCCATTTCCCGCCTGCGGAAGAGGCTATGGAGCCTCGCGATGGATGCATGGCAGCATGAATGGCGCACCGCGAATAAGGGAAAATCCCTGTATAGATTTATACAGGATCTGGGGGCATGATATGCCTCGAATTCATTTTTAAGGGCGTCGGGTGCCCAAGTGCTCACCAACCATGTGAATTTGATGCAATATCTGTTTAGGTTTCGCCTAGCGACTGATGAGTTGTGTGTCTGCGGGAGGTCCAGTCGAACGAACATCTTATGTTCGACTGCCCTGCACTTGGGGTGGCCAGAGACCGGGCCACGCTGGAACTTAGAGGTCAGGGGGAAAACTGGCCGCTCATAAACGGCGAGTCGATGTGGCGAGAGCCGCATTGTCGGACCGTGTGGGGGTTCCTCGATGAGGTTGCGATGTTCAACCGTCATCGTTAGATTTTAAATTTAAATGGGATTTATTAATTCCTTTTGCGGAGCTGTGGGAAGTCCTTATCCGAAATAATGGCTGACCACCAGCCAGTAAAAGCTCCAAGCGCTTTAAATGGTGGACAGGCACTAGCTGTCTGACAGCGACCGAGGCGTGGCGGCTTAAATTGCCGTCTTTTTAACTTGTAACTTTTTTAGTTTTAATTTCTAACAAGGGGTGCGCCTCCCCGATCTAGTTTTAATGTGTCAAGTGAGCGGTAGGGACACATAAGCGGGTGCTGTACGGCACCCAGCTTAACCGCTCACGCAAGATAGGAGCTCACTAGGAGCATTAGGAATAACGAGGTCGCAAATCTGTTTTGAGGTACAGTAGCCGTTTTTTGGCACGGAACATTTGATCTATGCTCTAGGGCGACCGAATGGGGTGGTGGCGGGAGAGATGCCAGCTAACTAAATCACTCATGTGATAAGGAAGCATAATCTTTAAGACATAGGAAGTGTCTTCAGAGTCCCCGTGCATCATCACTGCCGCCCAACCATGCAAGCACGAACGAACGCCAGCTCTGCAGAGGGCTGTCTGTGCTCCCTTCGCTATCTAGTCCGGTATCCTTCTACTTATTTCTTGAGATTTTCGCTGATCTTTTGGGTTCTGCTGGACGATCCGTATGTTATTATTATTGGGGAGCCTCGCCTCCTCATTTGAGTTGAGTCAGCCAAGGCACCCTAGACATGATTTCTTCTCACTGTCTGTTCATCAGTCCACCCTGCTCCTTTTCTCGCAGAATCTTAGTGGCTAGTGCTCCTACTGCAAGCTACCGAGCATATACTCCGGCATATTGTCCGGTGTCTGTTGGAGGACCCCGAGGTCTCTCCGTAGCGGCACCCACTTTCCACAGTCGAAGAAGGTGTGCTCTAGGGTATCTACTTCCCCGCAGTAGACATACCCAGCATCTGCACATAGGCAGAATCTGTGCGTGTAAGCTCCAAAATTGCCGTGGCCAGTGAAAAGCAGTGTAAATTAGTACTTCAGCTCCCCATGCCTTCAGCTTTGCCACGATTCAATCCATGCGATGAGCCTTCAGGTCCATCTCGGTCCTTCAGGTACTGCTACGGTCGTTGGGAAAATCCTCAGCCTTACAGATAGAAGCAAGTATAACCAAATGACTATGATAATTAAGTTGGTCTTTTAGATGGCGTGCTGCCAAGTTTCAGACGCGTGCATTTTTTCTTCTTTGTCGTCGCAAATGTTTTTCTTACCTGATCGTCATCAAGTAAAGCAAACAGGTTTGACATTTTCTAAGAAATGGATAAAATTTAAGTTCTGATAAAATTTAAGATCTGTTACGAAGTACTTTATTTCAAAGTTCATCCTCGAAGAACATAAAAATTTGTTAGATTCCATTTTAAAGGATTTTTTCCCTTCGTTTTCGAAGATAAGAATTGGGCTGAAGAATTTAAACATGGTTGTACATCCAAGATCATAGTCGTCACATCGCAAACAATTTGATAGACTATATTTTACACGATTTTTTGGTTATGAAAAACCTTTCTGCTGGGCGGTTGAAGCTTTATTAGCACTCGACCAATAATGTATTCGACTACTTGTGGCGGGCATTTGCGCTAAATTTACCGATTTAATTACTACAAAGAACAAGTTTCTAAAATTTAGTAGAATTAAGAAACAATGTGTAATAATATTAGAGATTAGAAGTAAACATTAAAGGTGATGTTGAATTTATAAAATTATGTTGGCTATATTAAACCAGTTTCAGTTTACAATGAAAGAAACAAACTAAATAAGGTGTCTAAAATCCTTGAGCTCCTGCCTGTATCTATTAAAACTAGGTAATTATAAGGAATTTTACGTCCTTATAATCTAATATAAAAGTAACATCGATCAAGGGATGTAGTTAACTAGACGAAATTTGGCCCTTAGATCTCCAGATAGTATTGATTCAATGTGGTTTCAATGAAAAACTTTGAGATGACTAAAGTGTTCATATTTAACGACGTAAAATCTGTAATGTTTATTACACAAGTCATTTCTTATAACTATGTGAGTGTACCACTCAACAGCCACATCAAGAGTTTTATTAAGCACACCGATATGGATAGGCATATGAAATTATTTGTATTAATGATGCTAGAATGACGTAAACATATTTATTTCTTACATTAAATTTTTTAGGGTAAGATTGTCTATAGGTAGGAATATTGTTAAACCAAAATTACAAAACAAAAACAAACAACACACAGTAAATTTCATTTAAATGATGTATCCGTAGAAACATCGTAGAATACAGAATTTTTATACAAAGATTCAAACGAAGAAAATGATTTAGATTCAGTTCGCTTTACAGATTTATGCAAGTATAAGATAAGTTGAGCCAAAGGAATAGATGGAGGAGAAAAGACAGAGAGATGAACATGAAAGGATAGAAAAAAGAAAGCAGGTGAAGCTATAGACTGCTCCCCGGAGCTTTTATTCAGTCGGAGCACGTACAACGTCGTGTTCTCTAAAATTGGAGGAAACTTTTGTCCAGAGAGATCAAACCTGATATTGGCTGTTTTGCAGCTCTGAAGTTGATCAATTTCCTTGAATAATATTGTTAGGTAACCAGTGAAAAAATAAGGCAGTTGTAATAAATATCAACTTCTGATTTATTAAAATGCATGAAATTTAAAATGTAAAATATACTGTTATTTTTAGCGGACCTAGCTATAAGTATAACCTAGCTAAGTATAAATTATTTGTGTTAAACTAATTAAACGAAAGCGATTAGCATACTATTTTTTTACTAATAAGATGCAGTTTTATATTAGTGTAATAATCATTATATATGTCTGTTCTTAAACGTTTTAGATCAATAAAATATAGTGCTTTTGAAATTAAAAAGATAAAAAGAAGCAAAAAAAAAAACACATCAAACAGGCATCATGCACACACACGAGCACCCATTTATTTAATAATTATGGGCTGCAATAATAAAGGTAATAATAATTAAGAGTATCCCATCATAAATATTGAAATATTAGCCTTTACATAGAAAACAATACTTCAGCAACCAACGAAAAGACATTAACTGTTGTTTAGAATTACAAAATTGCAAATATATTCTGAATGAAGTCTATTATTTTGCTTTTAACCTTTATAATTTTATTAAGGTAAAAATATTTTGACTTAAAATATAACATTCTTAATTATTTTTAAATATTATAACCTATGATTTCATTATCATATGATACCTTTCTGCTAGTTAGCGTGCGATATGATTATAAGGTTAACTGACAAACAATACCAAATTACTGTGAAGTTTTTATATCTATTAAACTAGTAAAAAAAAAAATTAAAATCAATCTATTGAAAAACTATAAGAAACATAGATAAAATAGCAAAACGTCATTGAAAATTTCCTTCATATATATTTATATCGGGATTTAATTTACACGATAATAATTAACATCATTTAAAGAAAAATTTACTGATTTTTCAAATAACGAGACTTATATGGATGTAGATATTAATTAACCTGTAGGACTACGTTAATCGCACATTTAGGCAGGGACTAGTTACTAAAATTTATATTTATTCTTTTATCATAATTTCCTCTTTATGAATATTATTCATTCATAACTCAGAAGTCAGGTTATGGTGTGACTGTTTTGAGGTGTATTGTTCTGTGTTCTCTGAAAAAATATTTCAGCATAAACTCTGTTTGTAGAATACCTTCAATTTTTTCCAGCTATTTGTTAATTATTTATAATTAATGTCTATCAGTACTACAAACAAAACAGCGGCATTAATTACCCCTTTGATAAAATGAGAATAAAAACATTAGTAAATATCGCAAAATTCTTTTTATGAAACTGAACAACTTCAATACATCATCGTACGTGAAATCAAACATGAATTTGGTAAAGACAAAGAATCGGTTTGTAGCAATGGGAATATGAAACATAAAAGTACTGATACCATTATTTCATTCAATATTAACAGATATATATTCAAACAAAAAAGAAAAAATTAAACAAACAAAAATATTCTGTCAAATACTACTTAAACCTCTCTTTCTTTCTATTACCAACTGTTCCCTAATTAGATTGAACCGTTATATCATGTAATACAAATAGCTCCTCAAGTAATGAATTGTATCATGAGCAATAAATACTAAAAAACGTGTTCTTTATAATCTCTTATAAAATTAATTAACTGTTTTCCAAACAAAAACACTCAGAAATTTCTTTTATTAATTGAAATAAGTGAAGGTATACATTATTTTTTTGTGTTATTCATTGAATTTTTCTATTCATACGATTATAATATTTGGTCAAACCCTGTGAGCCTGTGTGTAGGTGCATATCAATAAACGAACACCGGAATATTATCATACCAGGAATTTTACGAGACCGGAATTATTTTATTATATTTTACCAATATAATAAATTAATTTTAATACTGACTCATTTTGTAGAACAAATAAGTAGTTTTGGATGATATGCCAAATGAAAAAATATATTTTACAAAAATTCCAATATCTATTCATCTTAAAATTTTTAAATTTCGATACCTTCAAGTTTACGGCAGTTATGTAATACTACAGGAGCCAGAATGAAGTCCAAATAATGAGTTATGCCAACTAGAAAATTTACCTTAATTTACATTAATTCAAATACCTTAGTTAAAGAGACAGTCATTGTCTAGGATTTATTTAACAGTTATGATCAAGGGGTAGCTAACATGTGTCTAGTCAATACCAACTGCAGATGTAAAATCAGTTGTATTTATAGGTTTTTCTGTAAAATATAAAAAAAATAATAAATATGAGAAGTCTCCTTCTCTTATATCCTGTTTTCTATTAAATTCATTATTATTGTACAATGACTTATTAGTATGTATCGGGCTTTCATCCGAAGGTACCAGATTTGAATCCCGATCAGACATTGTATTTTTCATACTCTACAAAACTTTATTTCCAAGGATAAGCCTCAGGAAGAAGGCTTCTTACTTCTGGGGGAAATCGAACACCAAGATTTTGACGTTAGGTGGAAAGATACATTACTGGTCGATACACGCATAGTATATTTCCAAATGTTAGGGAGCTGCAAGCAATTAGGTGGGTTTCCCCCAATAGATACACAACTCAATATGGATGCACCATATACTTTCAGGATATGGTGCATCCAGGAATAGTTTGGCTAGGTTTGCACAAAAAAAAATTATATTTCCATAGTTTTGTGCAGTTCCATTAGTGATGTGCTAGATACGCTTTTGAATACTGATTATTATGAATCTTTGGAATAATAATGAACTAGAAAATGGATTTGTTGAAGGAGAATAAAATATTTGTGTTAATTTGATTTTATTTTCAGATTTTTCAAAATTTTGAACTATTGGACATATTTATTTTCTCAATATGATCCATTTCTAAACGTGTTAGTAAAGATATAACTTCTCAATTTGTATACCAGTCTTCATTTTTGAAAATAGAGAAACAATAAATTATAATATTTTTTAATAACAGTCTATTTCTGTTATATGTATTTTTTTCATATTGATTTTTGTAAAATAAAATTATCTGTATAATAAATGTTCATACTGAAGCGATCACTTGGCTGCAACATATGAAGTAAACGTTTCACTTTATTATATGACACCAAGGAAAAGCACTCATTTGAGTCAAACTATACCCTTAAAAAATACAGCAATAGAACTAATATAAAATTTATATCATTGTGTAATTTAGAATTTTTTAAAGTGACAAATGAATAGGTGTTGCGGCAAATTGATGAAGAAAGAAGCATTTGGAAAATATAGCTAAAAGAAGAGACAGACTTACAGGCCACTTAAGGCATCCTGGAATAAACGCTTTATTATTGGAGGGACAGGTAGATGAGAAAAATTGTGCAGGAAAGCAACGTTTTAAATATGTAAAACAAATTGTTAGGGATGATGTAGGGGGTATACCGAAATGAAACGAATGGCACTAGATGTTTTGGAGAGTGGCTGCATCAAACCAGTCAAATGAAAGAAAAAAAAATTTATCTTTTTTTCTCAAACTAGTGATCATGTAAAAAAATTCTACAATAATCTACTGTTTTAGGATATTTATATACGTTTTCAGATTTCTCTAATAATAAAATCACATTGTTTATTGAAAAATATTAATATATTAATCAATAGTATAATATTAATAAATTAATTTAGTTAATTTACTATAAATATTAATAATTAATTGAATCTGATGTATCATGAAAAAAATTATTGTAATATTGATATTAATAAACATCAAAGAAAATTTGTGATATGTTACATAATGTATATTTTGTTTTGTTATTTATTAAAAAATGTTCGTAATATATTTCGTTTGAATATTGCATGAGTTGGAAAATATATTTTAAATAATTCTTGATATTTTTTTGTGATCCACTGACATTCATATTCCGAGATTAAAAAAAAAATCATACATCATTTTCACATAACAAACACTAATAAAAAAAAATAATACAGAAAAGATATTTTCCGAGTACGTTGACAATGAGTCATTCATTGCAAAACATACTAAAACAAAATTTAATGTTGAATGTTAACGCTAATTGAAATATAATTTTACGTACACCGTTTCCTATATTTGTCATAAAATTATAGACAATTTCTTCAATTATTTTCGGTGTTCATGTTAGATTACACTACATTAAAAAAATCTACTGAATATGGTAAACACTCTGTAAAGAGGGTTTACAAGTTTTTGTAAAATGTTTTCAAAAAACTATTGTTTTTTGAAAACATTTTAATTTTTTTTTTTTTTTTTTTAAATATGGAATTAATTGTCTATGAAGATTGAATGTCTAGCTTTTATCGACAACTTAGCACTCTTTGCAGAATCAGAACAAGAAGCAATCAACCAAATTAACCAAATGAAAGAAGCAGCTAAATAAACAAGCTTGCAAATCTCTTTTTCAAAGAGAAAAACGATGAAAAATGCCAGTAACTATCCCAAAAAGACAATAGAAACAAAGTATGTCAAAATTAAGCTCAGAGACCATTTTAAATATCTTTGAGAAATAATTGAGAAATACCTTAGCTACAAAATACATATCTATTTTTCAATATAATCCCTGTTTACCCTGATACACTTTTCCCAACCTGTGACAAGTTTTTGCATTTCGTTACTGACAAATTCTGGCGGTCTTTTTCGGATACAAGTGGCCACAACTTTCTTCACCTCATCGTCGGTGGTGTAATGATTACCTATGACAACCCCCTTGAGAGTAGGGAAGAAGTGCAAGTCGCACGGAGCCAAATCCGACAAGTAGGGTGGTCCGGAATAGGCTCAAACTTCAGCTTTGGGAGAGTCATCTGAGAGTTTGCGCGGTACCCATCGTGCACAGATTTACGGTAACCCAGTTGCTAGATAATATGGTCTACTTGTTCTTTAGATATGCTTCACTGAATAGTGATGCGTTGTTGGGTGATTTGAAGGTCATTTTGAGTAGATGCAAACCGTCCAGCTACTTTCGATGTTTCTTGTCAGTCACAGAAACTGGTCGTTCGCTGCGAGGTGCGTTGTGTGCGTTCTCAATCGTCGCTTTATCAGCTTCACATTCACAAAATTTCAATCCCTACTTATTCACAGTACTCCTGTAAACAGTTTCACTACCGTAAACAGCTTTCAAATGATGAAAAATTTTCGTAGGATTACTTTATCTGCTGTTAAAAATTCGATCACTGCGTGCTATTTTAAGCATGATGACATGTTGGCGGTACTCGATTCAATTTTAAATGCTACTGAAAACAAACCGGTAAACGGATTTCAGTGCATTATGGCAGATTTGTAGAGGAGTATTTTAGCTAAAATCTTCTGACACGCCCAACTCGATAGTACCTTTTATCTTTGTGTAGCACGCTCGTGTGCAAAACCTATCAGCCGAACCTCTTACAAAAACATAACAAAAATAAAAAGATAATTTCTATAAATACAAAATTAATGATAACGCATTAATTGTAAGACTAATGATAAAGCAGGTAATAGTAATCTTGTAACAAATAAAACTCGAATAGAGAATCTACTCAAGATAGAAAGAAGAATTTTTAAAAGAATTTATCGTCCAAGATGAACACAAGAAGGCTGAGAGCAATTAAAGAGATGTACCATAGACTTGAATATCTGGAAGTAATAATAAGAAAACGATGACTAAAATTATAATAATCTAATCAAGGCTAAAAAAACAGATTTTCAATAAATACAGGAATTATAAACGTCAAGTTGGCTATGTTAAACAGATGAAAAAAAATCTCAAAAAGTACATCGCACAAAATTTATTTCTAGATCGGAAAGAAAAGAAAAATAAAATTCTTGAATTAAGGTTTCTGTAGATGAAAAGAAAACCACTAAACAGGGGAGAATGGGCTGAAGAATGACGAGCTAAACAGTCCAAAAAATGAAGAAATTCTGGAAGAAAAAACAGGAAACGACAAGACATATTTGCGTGGTCCATGAAGGCCCACCCGCGGAGAAAACAAAAAGAATATTAGATCTCATTTTTTTCCAGATACCATCTGTTATTAGTGTGCAAAATACAGATCATAGTAGTAGCTTAAAATATACAGCAGCGGTTTTCCTTTTTTAAGGAAAATGCAGTTGATTTAGTATAATTTACTAATATATTTACCATTTCATTTCGTGACCACAACTGCATCCAAGATGTCATGTGTTTGACACCAATGGAGGCTGGTGTCAAGCACATGGCATCATGACGCGTTATCAAAGTTAGGAGGCTGACATCATGAGTTTAGATATCCTTTGTTTTAAATGAGATCAGTTTTGAACATTTTAACTTAAAAGTAAATTTTAAAACGGTTTTTTTTTAACAGAGGAGAATAAACTGAAGAATGAAGAGCTCAACAACCCGAAAGAATGAGAAAATTCTTGAAGAAAAACAAAGAAACCACACGAAATTATATTTGCATGGTTCTTGAAAGCCTATATGCGGAGAAGAGAAAAGAAAATTAGACTTCATTAGTTTCCAGATACTAGATACCCAACAACCTATCGGTTTTTGTTGTACTTCGCTTAAGAAGTATTTTCATTTCATAATTTACACCAAAACCCTATCGAAAGCATCAATAAATGCTATGTTTAATAATAAATGTTTCAATAGTGAGCCGATTAAACTTAATGTAAAATAAAGCACAACTGACAAAAATTATATTTATAAAGACCTCAAGGAAAATAACAAAGTTGCTTAAAAAAATACCGGTTCAGATCTGGGAGAGAAAAATGACATAGATGACAGAAAAAGTAATTTCGTAACCAGCAGAGCAAAGCAGAAGTTCGTAAAACAAAAAGAAAGAGACCAAGAAGCTAATGAAATATTGTCAGATAATATGTGTCGACGACGATTGAAAAAGAAAGAGTAACATCAAAGCAATTATGACCGAAACACCGGAGAGAATGATCTTTGAGTAAGTATAAAAGAATAGAAGGTAGAAAGAAGATGAGGTGGTAAATGACAGTTGAAAATAAAATAAATAAAAATGAAGATATCAGTATTGTAAAAGAACAATCTTTTGCTTCACGAATGATGTGTTTTTTAGATCATAAAAAACATTGCATATAGTGAAATTTCATAAGAAATAATGTTAGTTATTTTGAAAAAACAAAAACATTCAATGATAAAATATTCAATACATCAATATGAAACTTAGTGAACAGAATATATAAAATTTTAAATATATATATTCTATAAAATTGTGTAGTTTTTATAGAAAATTATAAAATTCTATTATAAATGTATTAGTTTTCACAAAGTACTCAAAAAATAAAATATATTTTCGACTTATAAACTTAAAAAAACATAAAGGTAGAAGAAAAAGATTTCAGCTAATAATTATTTGGATAAATGATTATGAATAATCAAATAGATATTAATATTTTGATATTTATTTATATTTTGATATAGATATTAATATTAATATTTTATATCTAACAAATAGATATTAATATTTTGATGAAGAAAAATTTTATTGATAAAACTTATGGCTTCTAATATAAATATTTTAATAAGGTTTTAGACTAAAAAAGTAGGATGTATATGAGAAATTAATAAAATTATCAACTCACAACCAAAGTGAAAATTTAGTGAGAAAGTATTTAACCTTTTCTTCTCTCAATTACTTTAATATATAATATATATATATATATATATATATATATATATATATATATATACATAAATACATATATACGTAACCATATAATAAATAATCGTATTAACCGACAAAAAATATAGCATTATTATCAATTAGATTCACTTGAACAATTAATTGGAGTCTATAACAGTCTGTGGAGTCAATTATAGACACCACAGTCTGTTATAGACTCCATACAAAATGAGAGTCTAAACAAAACGTAAACCTAGATAAACTAGGATGATGTATTAGTTACGTATGAAAATGATACAGTCATTCTCAAAAACAGTAAACTTTCCAATTTCTTTATTTACTAGCGAAGGTGAGGAGCGAGTAGTTTCCTATCTCCTTTTTCACTTAAGTGACTGTGTATACTGTTGCACGTAACTTTGCTGAAAGATACGTTTATAGTGTTATGCTCTTCTACTATATTAACAAAAGCTTATACCTCAACGGCAGCAGTAGATTGAACAGCAGATCAAGAAGAAAGTTATAAAAGACAGCAAAAATTTTTTTTGTTGTTTTTTTTTTTAACCTCCGGGACCACCGTTAGGTATTGTTCCAGAGGATGAGATGACTGATTTGTAGCGTGTGAAAATGACATGCCTGAGCGGGATTCAAACCCGGAACCTCCAGATGAAAGGCCGAGGCGCTACCACTCGCGCCACAGAAGCCGGCAGTAAAAATTTAATTAAAAAAACAAATTGTAATTTATCAACGGACAAAATATTGTCAAATAGTTTTAATTATTTATTCTATTTTTCCTTAATGATTAATGCCCTAGTCAGACAACATATTAGCAATCATTTTGCTCGATTTTTTTTTTCTTTTTGACTATTTCAAAAGTAATCATTTGTACAAGATATATTGCGTATATATTAAAACATTCATAATTAAAACATAGACGTTAATGGCAATAAAATTGAAAATAAAAATAGTAAAAACTTAAGGATTAAGTCCACAAGGACTCATTCTTCTTTTATCTACATAGTAAATCAAAAAATGATTTGTAAAATCATTATAAAAAATATTATACCGTATAAACAAAACTTCAGATTTAAGAACCTGCAACATTACCATTTATTGTCAACACTATAAATAAAATACTGTAGTCGAACCTGCGACTTTAACACTACGGTTAAATTAAACTACGATGAATAAAAATTAATTAATATTTTTTTTAAACAAAAATAAGTTTTTATATATATATATATATATATATATATATATATATATAGAGAGAGAGAGAGAGAGAGAGAGAGAGAGAGTGATACTCAATTACAGAGAGTATTTTATTTATTTTTTTTTAAAGAAATTATACGATTTAATATATTCTTCTTCATCAGTGAGAATAAAAAATGGGATGATTACATAAATTATGATTATTTTTTAATAATAAACAGGACTTTAGTGAAATATTCAGAGCAATATATGGACTACATAAATTCATGTTTAAGCAGCAGAGTTGTAGTGGATTGTCCAAAGCCCCATCGAGTATTACAGACTTCATAGGTTTGCGTGTTTTATTGACAGTTTTATTAATCCTATAGGAGAGTGTTTTTCGTGCAATGGATTATTCTTTTTTTATTTCACAACAGAATTTCAAACCCAATTACAAGAGATAAATAAATAAGAGGCAGAGGGTTAACGTCGGGAAGGATTTATCGCCTCAATTATTCAAATGAGCATTATGTGACATCTGGCACGGTGAAATTCACACAATCATATATAATCGAGCTTTAATCAACCCCTTACATTGCTTCACAATTGTGCATTAATTTAAAAATACAAATTTAGTATAAAATAACAGAAAATACGATAATAGTGTACTTGTTCTCATAACCTTTTTCAGTAGTTTTGTACAGTAAAATTATTTATCTATGATTTTTATGCCAAAATTTATTCATAAATATATTATGTCAAAAAAAGTAATTTTTACTGCTTCTAAATTCAGCATCAAAATAATTTTGTATCTTATATTTATGTAATTTATGTTGCTAGAATTTAACTAGATAATCAGAAAAATAGTTTTCCGTAACACTTTCTAAAAAAATTGAGAAGAATTATTTGCATAAGGGAGAGCGTTGTAACAATTTTTTTGTTGTTACAAATTTTAGCTGGTATCTTTTTTTAAGTAAGAGATTTGCTGGAACATAATTTGATAAATATAGCACTTGGGGAGTGTAGGTGATATTTCGTATTTTTCTCGTTCAAAAATTTTATTAAATTACAATCAAAAGTACAATTTTTGTGATAAGGAAGTTGTAACGAAATATATATAACTTATTTTAACGAATGTAAGGCAAAATATAATTAAAAATTTCATTTTATAAATACTAAAATCATATTATTTACTAAAAATGTACAATAAATAAATATTCGTTTAAAAAGAGTAGAATTTAAGTCCAGTCTCGAAAATTTGTAGAACAAAACATCACCCTAAGATTTAACTTAGTTTTTATCTGTTTTTCTTCTTTAGAGCTTTCTGCTACCATTTATTTTTCTTTTAATATATTCTGATTGGTTTAATTTTTCAACTTATTTTTACATGTATTTTTTCTTTCTATACAGATTACAATAGAAGTTTATTTTCTGTTCGTTCTTCAGCATGTCTTTTTATTAAATATTTCCATTTCTTCTTCACTTAATTTTTACTTTACTGGAATATCTGTAAGGATGCTAGTTTTCCTTTTCTTTCTACCTTTTTGTGTTCGACTGCTCAAACCAACTTTAGGATACAATCTGATTTCATCGATAGTCACTAAATCGTTCTTAGTTTCAACTGCTTTCATCGGAATACAAACCGGTACTTGACTTACCAATATCCCACTAGTAGACGGTTCATTAAGACTGTAGACGGGGCATCAGATGGGAAATGAGATGGATTTTCTGATGTCTATAATGGTTTGACTGAGGTCAAACCATTATAGACATAATTATAGACATTATAGACATCAGAAAACGTTGACATTATAGACATCATTGTAGACATTATAGACATCAGAAAACGTTGAGACGTTTTCTGAAAGAAAATCGTCATCTCTGTAAACCTGATAATTACAGATACTTGCTTTGCGAAACCCACTTCTTTTATTTTTGGGAGTTACTGACGCGATCAAGGATTCGAATAATAACAATAGCAATTCTATTTTCGAATAAATAAAATATTATAAATCTTAATTATTATTACAATACGTGATGTATTAAATTGAAGTAACGCGAGAGATTGGTAGAATGAAATATTCAAGGAAAGCTTCAGAATTGGATTTGGCGACTGGTAAAATAATGTATATATTACCGTCTTCGGGATTACTTTATATAACCCACCTGTTCAAATGCAATAAATCGGACCAACATTCCGATGTGAACCATCGAAATGTAAGATATCCTATGTTACCATAGTTTTGAAACTGAATGAATACGCAAATCGGATGTCCTCGTACAGGCCAATAAGCATGCTTTCTTTCCTCTCAAAGTTCTTTGAAAGGCAGTTCCTTCAAACATCATGACCAGTCTCAGGGAAGGATAACTTATTCCTGATCACCGGTTTTGCTTCAGAGGCGGTCATTCGTCTACTGAGCAGGCCCATATAATGATTAGTGTAATTAGTGGGTGCATAGAAAGAAAAGAATAACATGCTGCAGACTTCCTAGACGTTCATCAGGCATTCGACGAAGTTTAGCTTTCCGGTCTCCTTTTAAATCTAAAGACTACCTCATCCATTTAGCTTGTGTTATATAGTTACGTATATGGGCGGTTTTCTGAAATCAGATATAACCAGGAATTATCGTTGAGCGTAGGTGAGAGTTTAGTCAACTGGAACTTTCCTCATACTATAGGGTTTTAAACGGTTCATATACTGCTAAATCAACTGGTTGCCGACGAAAGACGTGAGCAGCGGAAAATAAAGTCAAACAATTCCATTTGCCTTGCAGAAATCTAGAATTGTCACTGAGAAATGTTAAATATGATTGTCGAGGATTAAAACAACTGCAGTTTCAGTATATGAGGAGAAATGTTTATGAAAATGTTGCACGAACTTCAAAATATAGACGACGTCTTTAATCCTGTTGGGTGGGCAGCTCTAATACAGCCACGAGTCTCTTTGAAGTGAGAATGGAAGTTCACTCGGGGAAACACAAAAAGAGGAAGTATAAAATTAGCGATCACGTTTACCGCTATCTCTATGTTTAGAATCTGACTTTTTACTGAATTTATGAAAACGAAATAAATTACATTGTTTCTGAAATTAAGTGTATATATCGGGTAATTAATAAAAAATTAGAAATAGATTAGTAGCGTTGTAAAACATCACGTATATGAAGTGCTGTTTTGTTCCAGTTCTCGCTAGAAAATTTTGTTTTGACATCAATTATACAAAAAGCAAAAAAAATATTATAATTCTTCGAAAATTATTTGTCAATATCAAATTGTAATCATCAATATGTAAATCGATTTCTGCAGGTAAATTTTGTTCAGAGAATATTATAAAAATTCTATAATTTGATATCGGTCTACCGAATGAATATTGTATAAAAATGATTCATTCATGAATGAAGGTTTTAAAATAACACTATTATATCTCAAACCTAGTCACAATATTGACTAGGTTTTGAGAAGTGGCGACTCTCGTATAGGTACTGTTGAACTGCATCACTCACTTGATATTATCGATAATTTATTTCCACCTTGATGTAATCAATAAAATATAATATGAGTCCTTTTTTCATTAATTCTTGCTTTATACTTGTACAATATATAATCCTTAAGCTTATTGTCAGTATCTACTCCTCAATTTATGAAAAAGATACAAAACCTTTGTATGGAACTGTGCGCTTTACAGTGCCAGCGGCATAGTGTTTGGCTGTTGTGCGCATGCACATATAGAAAGCCGCACAAAAGTCTACGAGGGAGAAAGAACACTGTCGCTTTTGCTGTGCTGACCCTGAACTGTGTAATGTGATCAGTTAGAGAGCAAGAAGATGACCTCCGTTAAAACTACAACTGGCAAGGAACGGAGGAAGTGGTGTAGCGACCAGACACGCTACGAGGTGGGATCCTCTCTCCTCGGTGCGAATCGAGATGTGCCGACCCTGGCGAGCTGGTGGAAAGTAGTTTTTTTTTTACTCTGCGTGTGTATGTTAGTTCCCTTTTCTCTTAATCGTTGGAAGGAATATGAAAATGATTTAGTTGTTTTTTCAGGAATGATCAGAAGATGGCGGAAAGCAAGGGCTCTTTGATTGCCAAATCTCTCCAAAAACACGATGGAAGGGTGAAAGAGAAGGTAATAAGTAAGAACTAATTACGGTTTTATTTCTGTATATATAGAAATTTAAATTAACCACCATTGGACATTTTTAAATGGACATTTTATTAATTTATTATCTAATAATACTAAAAAAATATTAACTGTAATGACACTTTATTATTTATTCGGTTAAACTGAATACCATATTCTTGAATGTGATGAAGAGTAGAATAAATTATTATCCTGCTTCCAGCTATTCTACTTGATTCATTTTTGTCAGTTCTTTTGTTTTACAGAAAACTTTAAATATGACCTTGAAGAGGCCCAGAAAACGATTTTCAGGAGCAGCACCCCCACTAATTTGCGCTACAAATCACTGGTTTACAATAAAATAAATTAATAATTTTAAAAAAGGAAAATTTTATAAGTCTTTTACTGATCTTTACTATATACTATTTAAGTTGCAATTACACTAGTACATGTAGAATTATTTAGGCAAATCTAAACATTTTTTTTTACTCACATTTTTAAGACATTTTTACCAAATGGAATGAGTACTGAAAATTTTATCGCGTATCATATCATGACGTGTTAAATTTTTAACACGTAATACAAGAATGGGGAAAATTCTCTATTACGTAAGAGATATAAAATTCCCTAGTGTAACAAGAAAAGGATTATATAAGAGGAGTGTTGTAGTAATCATGCAAGTTCATAAAATTTGAAATGCTATACCGAAGACTTGCTCTTACAATTTATATTAAAATTACATTTTTACGAATTAATTTATTTTATTAGTAAATTCCTTCACAAAAATTACAAAAAAAACTCTAAAAACTATCAACGTGAAAAATTATCGGTTGCGGTACTTATATGTGTTAGCTAGTTATGCATGTGCTTCATCTATATATAACCCCGTTACATATATATATATATATATATATATATGTACATATGTTAATCAAAATAACTTTTTTTTATGTTTTTACTTTTACCATTCTAGAAGATGGCAAAAACCGTTTCTGATCATGACACAACGGTCCATTTCTAAAATATGTAACTTAAGTTTTCAAAAAGTAAGCCAAAAATTGTTGAATAGGATAAACATCAAATCGACTGGCGAGGTTCAGTAAAAAAAAATTATTATTATTATAATAAGCCGTTCAAGAATAATTCCTTAAATTAAGTACCTAAACACATGTACAAACTTTTTTAACTGAAATATCACTTGCAGTAATCTTAAATTTTAATTATTACTCTATTTAGTAAAGGTTCTTACTATTTAACATTTTTTACCATTGGAAAATTATTTAAAGTTATTATAAAGTATCTTACTTATTAATTCCATTAAAGAAGAACGAAATTCGTTTGTTAAAAACATTATTTATTCTCTCCAGTAAAGGTTAATTGGCGCTCAATTCCAGCTATTCTGCTGTTATTAGAATTTTAAATATGCTGAAATGATAAACTTAATAGAAATTAAACCCAGATCCTTCCGAATAAAAAAAATTTATACCGCCACAGATTTCTGTAAGCTATCATATCATCAGTGTATCAGTGTTATCAATGTATATAACATCGTTATATTATTTTAATTAATAATTATATCTTACTAAAAAAAAGATCAATTATTTAACTTTAGTTATGCAATATCATATCAAAGATTATGTAAAAATTTGTTTTTTTCTGTTTTAAAGAATTGATTTCAAAATCGTGTTTATTATGACGAATGAATATCAAATTTTGATAATATCTGATGATAATTGAGAGCAGTAATCTGAAGTAAATTTCAGTAATTACAATTTTATTTAAATTAAAATTAGATTAAACAGTAACATACCAATTACTTCAACTGAACCTGATTTTTAATTTTAGTAATTAAACGTAAAATAATAGTTTAAGAATATTACACATACAAATTAACATCAATTTACAATGCAGGTATCTTACTGACAGTATCAAAAATATATGCATTGTTATTCCTGAATCGATTTATACACTAATACAAACTATACTGTTACTACAATTGAAAAACATAGCATATTAATAGAAGAATTTTAAGAAATCTTGGTTCAGATTATATATTATTTATGTATTTATAATATCTATATATTATATTATTTATACATAAATATAAAAGTATAATAAATAAATTTATAAAAGGAGATCAGCTGTCTGTGTGAAGTGTTAGTTATACTATTTAAGTGACCGATTTTCTGTATACTTTTTAATGCAGAATTCGTTGAACTCGGTACACAGATGGACACAATGTAGTGGTTTTAAATTTTTGGTAACCAAGTCTAAACTTGGTTACCTTTCTCTAGGCAACTAGTCAGATACAAAGACATGGTGATACTGCACTTAGGTGAAGACGAGTTAAAGGGAACAAACGAAATTAGGTTGCTTGATGTGACTTTTGATGAGAAAACTGATCTTTTTGAACTACATAAGTACACCATGGCTGAGTATCTAAGGGAAATGAACGTCCTTAAATTCGTTTCATCTTGCAACTGGGTTACGGATAAATCCATCATCCAAACAGGTATGGAAGCATTGCAGTTTCGAAGCTAGAATACGGGTATGTATTATATGACTCTGAGAAAGATGGGCATACTAGACCCCTTGCACATGTGATTTAATTGTAATCTTTTATAACCCTAAAAACTAATTTTATCCATATTTCATAAAAATAATCAATTCTAAAATTCTACAACACCTGCATTAAAGTTTTTCTTTAATGCAGATATAGTTTACATAATATTAGACGTATGTAATTTTCATGCCCGTAATTAAAAATACTACTCAGTAGAAAACACAACGTGGAAATCATCATAAAGTAAATAAATTTAAAAAAATTCTATTGAAATGTACAGTTCCGTTCTAATAAATGAAAATTAATGTAGTATTTATCATAAATATTTTAGAAGACTATCTTAAAACATATTGTGAATTTATGAGCGATTACTAGATAAAAAGCACCAAACCACCTACATAATATCTCAATTTTTTAATGAAGAATTTCACATGGGATATTTGAAATGTAATTTAATATATACAGAGACCATTTCAGATAGAAACTTCGTTTATTTCTCATTTAAAATACGTAAAATTTGTATCCTAATTATAAATTTTATTTTCTAAATTCAGTTATAAGTAGCTAACTCCATTCTATACCCTACGATGTTGAAACCACCAGCGCAATTTTTCTATAACCGATAGTAAAAAAATTAAGATTAATAATTCTGACTGAATATTGCCTTTCGGTTCCTGGGAAGAAAAAATAAATCAAACCTCTTGAGTAGGTCACGAATAATCAGCATATCATGGAGTTTCATACGAAACTGGAGTTCCATCTGGCAGACACCTGATTTAGCTTGTATGATACTAGTAAATTAAACTTATAATAAATTTCATAATGAAGAATTGGCAGTACCAAAGGATATATTACTTGTAAAAGAAAACGTAGTAGCATTATTTTTAGGAGGTCATTTTTAATAAATTTTTGGAACGCAACAAATAGTAAAATTTAAATGATGTATTTTGTAAATAAAGTGTGCGAAGAAAAATGTCCTCTATTCAATAAATAATATATATTTTTTATTTGTGTTACACGAAAGGAATTTTTTTATCTTCGTAGAATAAATTCCAATGACTTTCATAAACGCCATTATTAGACTTTTAAAAGTTTATGCAAGGAAATATTTAGATATAAAAAAATATGATGCGTTTTACATGAAACATTATCTCCTTTAATTTTTCCCCATAATTAATTAATAAAAAAATTTATATAATAATTAAATAACTATTTTTTCATAATTCTTCTTTATTTCATAGTATTAGTTGAATAATTTTATTACTACCTTATATTAATTTCCTACTTTTTTTTAACAATCATATAACAATATATATATTAAATAATATATTCAATATTATAAAACTTGTTAAAATATGTTATTATACGAATAAATGAATGAAGTGAGATTATTATTTACCTTAATCTCATTAGTTACTGGATTTTACCAATCATTTATATTATATGCTATTGAATCACTGAAAGAGGTCAGAATATGAAAGTAAATTTCCGTGAAAATTCCAAAAAATGATTCCTGCCTAATGCAAATAAACCTGAGAAAAACGTGAAGAAGGATAAACAATTCACAACTGTACTGAATATATTAGAAGTTTTGAATATTTTTGCGTAAAATAAAATATAAATTATTGAATTAAAATAACAGCCTAAAAAAAATATGAAAACAAAAATCTCAAAAATGTGTGGTTGATGATTAATATTCATCTAATTATTGATATTGATAATAATCATAACTGACTGTTAAATATATAATAGACTGTAGTTTACTAATTAATATTATATTAATCCTCATGAGTTTAAGGTAGTTAAATATTATAAGCTTGTGAATAAATCATCAGTGACGCACGGCTGTCTGTTATTTATTTTATAAAATCGGTTTGATTTAGTTTTAATATAAAGTAACTGTTAAAAACTCATAACTTTTCTAAATTAAAAAAAAAAATTTCTGCACTTTTATCATAAATTCTCTTTGTAGTTATCTTTTCTGATTCTAATTTTTTTCTTGAAATGTTTACAATTCCATACCATTACCGAAATGTCCAGAAATAATAACTCCGAATATTATAGTCATTGTCAGATAATGACTAATATCTTCATTAGGAAATTTATGAAATATTTTTAGAAATCCAAAAATTTATATCAGCTTAATTTGGAAAAAAAAACTGAAAATATTTTACCAGTTTCTAATTATTGGTGAAAAGAAATATAAAAAAAAGTCTTACCGGGACGCTTTATTTAATTACTGAAAGTAAATCAATTGATAACAATTTTATTCCCTAAGTATGTATATATGAAAACACTGTGTAACCTCATTTTGCTCAATGGGATTGAACAGTTCACAGAATTTTAATTTCCTTGTACAAAGTACAAGGAAGTATTGATAGCTAGAAATTTCGGTATTTAGATTTCAATGGAAATATTCATTTTTACCATCTCTGAATCCATTTTGACTAGTTTCGGCGTGACGTCTATACGTACGTATGTATCTCGCATAATTCAAAAACGATTAGCCGTAGAATGTTGAAATTTTGGATATTGGACTGTTGTAACATGTAGTTATGCACTTCCCATTTAACGACTGAAACAAAATTGTAAAAAAAGTTAAAAATCCAAAAGGTTTGGATATTGGATATTTTCTTAACTGCAGTAATGTAAGCCCTCATTGAAAGCTTTTCAATGATATATCTTATCTTATTTTCATTGGTTCCAGAATTATAGCCCTATAAATTGTTAATTAATGAAATATTTGCTTCTTACAAGAGGAAGGCACATCGGCGAGAATCTTACTTCATTTCCTTTTCGGTTTACAGATTTCAACGAAATATCCATTTTGACTAGTTTCGGCTAAGTCTGTACGTACATATGTGCGTATGTATCTCGCGTAATTAAAAAAAAATATTAACCATAGGATGTTAAAATTTTACATATAGGACTGTAGTACCATCTAGTTGTTCACCTCTCCTTTTATTGCAATCAACTGAATCAAAAGTGTCCCAAAAAAGCCCGAAATCCAAAAAAAGTTGTACTTTGGACTTTTTCTTAACTGCAGTAATAAGCTATCATTGAAAGTTTTTCAACGATGTATAAACTGGTACTTTTATAAATTCTCACAGGTTAAATACGACCAAGATTTCTCTTATTGTTTTGATACCAGATCAAGGGATCTCTAGGATTCAGTCTGGTGGGCTTGTTTTGAATTCCATCTACACTGCTGACCTTCCTAGCACACGGAATAATTCACTCTTACGTCCTTTGCTGATGACACGGAAATTATGGTTTTGACGTTGACTCAACACTAGCAACAAAGTGTTATTCATTCACAGTAGCTGGCTAGCTAAACGGAAGGTTTAGATTAATACTGCAAAGTCGACTGCTTTGATGTTTGCGATGAGGAGGGGAGTCTACCCGCAAGAGTGCATAGATGGTGTTCAAATGCCTCATTCCGGCAACTACGATATTTAGGCCATCATTTGGATTGCGGCCTACCAAAGAAGAATCACGTTAGAGAAAGAAGACAATTAAATATTAAATTTATACCAATGAACTGGATACTAGGAAGGAGCTCGGTGTTGTCGTTAAGTAATAAAGTGTTGTTTATAAGGCGTTTTAAAATCCAATATGGGTATACGGGTTATAACTTTGCGGTACGGCAAGCAATAGCAATATCGACATTATCCAACTGTTCAAGAACAAAATACTGAGGAACAAAGGCTCCATGGTTGCGAATAATAAGGGGATCCACCATTACCAAGGGATGCCATCTATTCGCAAAGAAATTCACCGGCTAACCACAAAGTATACACTTAAGCTTAACTCGTATGAAAACTATCTCGCTAATAAGCCTTTGGATAACAGTGAATATGTGAAACAACTGAAAAGGTTGTATGTATTGTATCTAGAGTCTGTTGTGCGGTGAATATCATCCTTTCTTTGGAAGTTTTTCAGATTGCTGTTTATCAATTTTTATTTTAATACTACGATTTCTTTTGTTTCGTTGTTTATGAATTGTTTTAATTTACTGAATTAATTTTTTTCGTATTTTGACTTTATTTCTTCATATATATCACTAGTGATTATTTGTTAAACTGATTAACTTGCTCTGTTTTTTTAACACTTTAAGATAATTTTTCTTTGAAGCTACGATATGTTGTCTTTTTATCCTTGCTCTCTAAAATTAGTTGTTGAATTATGTTTTGGACTTTCTGTGATTATTTATATTTGTATTCATTAAAATCTTTATTGTTTTGTACATTGTTCAAACTGTCATTCAAGTTTCTTGGAAGGTATCACTGGATGCCTCACTTTCACGTCAATATCATTATATACAATTTACTTATAGCTTAATTATTTAGGAAACTGATTGTAAATAAAATTCCCTTTCGACACGCCGGAAAACGGAGCTAGATTTCACCGGTGGTAAGTAGGGGATAAAAAAGATTTCCACATTTAAGTTAAGAAAAACTTCAAATTTACTCAATACTACAATGGTTGCATGAGAAAATAGCTTCACAAGCTTAGCATACAACAAGCCCAATCTTCTTACAACTCCAGCAATATATTGGTCATCCCTTGCCGTAAGGGTTGTTCATATAAAAAATTGTTAAAGACAAAACTTTCTCGTAATGTTTAGAAGACTAACGGACCACTATAAACCGATTTGATACTTGCCTATTAAGCGAGGTATGATTTTTTTTCTTTTCGAAACCTCATTTTTTCCACTTCCTAGGTGATATCAAAAAACTTTACTTCAATAGGTTTTAGGCCCTTATCCAAAGAATAGTAAGAACTTTAAACGAATTCGATATTTTACTTAATAAGAAAGTTATAGCGATTTTTTTTCTAAAAAGCCCCCATTTCTACTCCTATGGTCCAATTTTGCCCATTAATGAACCCGACTGAGATTTTGGGTCGTTATATTTTATGCATCAATTTGAAAGTGATTGGCGCAAAATTAAGGCAGTTATCGTATCCACAAAAAAGTGAAATAAATATATAAAATTTTGAACTGTCAGTTGATTTGGAGTCTGGGTGATGTGAAATGCAAATATATGTCGAAATTATTCGGAAGTCAAATCATGGTACCCATTACAATAAGTAGTTTTCTTATGAAATCTACCAAACATTATGAAAAAAAAGTATTACTCATTTATGTAATGATAAATTTAAATGTTACTATTTAAAATAGAAAATAATATAATACCTTTACAAATTAATAATATATCATTAAAAATTCCCCTTCTAATTGACTATTCTTTAACAATTTACCTTTTGGGATTATCTCTAGAAAGACAACTATTTGCACACGAAACAAGCACCAATATTTTGACCGCTCAGTTACTTACTTTATAAAAACTAAAAATAATTTTTCATTTAGATTGCATAAACTACTCTTCTTAATTTAACCACACTAATGTTGTTAATTTCATTACCACGACACAAAAAAAAATCACAGTATTTTTCTCACAAAAATGTATAAGATTATTGTAACTAGATAAATATATTCAGTTAATAAGTAGTGTGTAATAAGTAATATGGTTATAACAATAAATTTTATAATTTCTTGGCGATAGACTAATTTTAAATACAAACACGGTGAGTAGCAAAAGAGAGCATGAAAATATATTGCAAAATAAATATAGAATAAAACCGTGTGAATCCTATACTACATAATATTTAATGAGCTTACATTTAATTATGACCTGAACCAGCCATTCTCATTAAATACTGACACATTTGACTTGCAATATATGATTGATAATCGTATTAGGAACAATGGATAACGGATGCTGTTTCCACAAGGCTTGCTATTTCATGTAATTATAGCAATGATCCACCGAGAATTATCTACATCAATTACACGAAATCTATATCATATCTCATCTACATCCATTCTAACAAGTTCTCACTCCAAATATATTCACAATCGGTAATGACAAATGGACTTATTCAAAACGGAATATTTTAAAACGAATACACAAATTAAAGTAAAATTTAAATTTACGATTGCGTTATATGAAGCTTATTCTTTTCTAAAATGAACTCAGAAGAAATATAAAAAATATCAGGTAATTTACATATCAATTGGGAGGTAATTTATTAATGAGATATATTATATATATGTATATAATGAGATATATATTTATTTATTTATTTTTATAACGTAAAAGATGTAAAATGGAGCGTTGCTAGATGAGAGAATACTAAGAGAACAGTGATAACGTAAAGTAGGAAAACATTGTTACAGCCAATAAGAATGTCCTCTACGGGTAATCAGTAAAGCTGCTCATTATCATATCACAATACGTAAGGTGATTTAATAGATTAGATTTAGAGTTAGATCAGATAATATTCAAAACGATTGATTTTCCAGAAAAATGTATATCAAGTTCATTAGCAGCAACAACATGTCAGAAAAAAGATTTGCACATGATGAATGAAGCAAAATTAGGAGAAAAGATCAGAATTTTTAAATATGTGTAATAAATAATGTAGAGATTTAATTCACACATACATTACAAAAACTTCTTTCTTCGTTTTTCCCAACATTCGTTAAAATTTTAATCGTTTTCAAATATCGTATCATTAAATAGTCTACAAAGGCTGTCGATAACTTAAATTTTCTCACCTAACCATCCAAGACTAACATAAGAATTAGGACTGCTCGATCGCTCCTTAGAACTAATGTATTTTCTTAACCAAAATCTGTTTATTAACTTTCCATCTTCCGTTCTATTTTTTTGTCTAACTTTCCGTGATGAGTGATTAGATGTAAGAATGTTAAGATCTGGTATTATGTAAATTTAAATGATAAACAACTGTTCCAGCATTTACATTACCTTGCTCTCCTTACAGTTGACATTAAAGATTTATTTAAATCTTAAACGTTTTCTTTAAATTTCTTGACTAACTTTAACTGCCTTTTTTTGATTCTAGTTCACTTAAAAACATAAAAGTTCAGTTGCTAGGTTCAATAATCATTCATTGGGCTAAATAATAAAAGCAGTTAAGGCCGAAATCTCATCAAAAAATAAATAAATATAACAATAATCAATGTTGTTAAAATATGTATATTAATTCAGATATATATATATATTGTTAATTATTTTGTAGAATTTCATCAGATTATTTTCCCTCTCTATATAGTCCTTGTTTACTCACCACATTTAAACAAGATTTCCTACACCAGCCTTCTTTCTTCCTTAAATCATTTATCCTGTCCTAATGATTATTTTAATTTATCTATTGTTTTTATATTTTACATTCTTTAGCTTTGTGTCCTAATGTACTAAATCTCTCGCAGTAATTTAATCAGAAATTGCCTTTTGTATTATCATTAAAATGCCTATTTTTTTTTATTTTGTGATCCAGCAACTTATTTTATTCCACCTCTTTTTCCCAAATTTCTTCTATAATTTAAAATATATTATTTATAAGCTACAAAAAAAATTATTTATATATGTTCCTAGGTAAGCTTTACAATCAGTTAGATTTACTTCTAGAAGCACAATTTTATACTTTTCTTTTTCTTTCTATGATTTTAAGAAATAAGTGTTTGGAATTGCTACTTTATAAATAACACAGAATCGTGAATAATATTTTGTTAAATTTTTTTCTCCGTCTTCCGATATTTTAAGATGTTTACCAACTTTTATTGATTTTAAGATTTTTAAGACCTCTTACGAACATGTTTATATCAACTTTTGTAAATGTGTTTTTTTGTTTGTTATTTTATTTGTGAAAGTGGAAGTATGAATCAGGCTGATATGAGCTTTAAATCTAAATTTACTAAAATTAAGTTCTTAATAGTAGCATTTATATTATTTCTCTAATAGTGCCATTATTATTTTTTTCTTAATCCTGTATTATTTCCCACTATATATCTGGAATTACTTTCCTTTTAAAAAATTCCGAAATGAAATTTATTTAATCTTTCGATATTCCTTGGTCCGACTGAAAGTGTCAGACATTTAAGAAATACGAGATATCATTAACGGCAATAATATCCAAAAGAATTTTGCATCAGCAAACTGTTTTTAAAGGTTGCTGTAAATATTCTATAAGTTTTTATAAAGGTAAAATAACAAGAAAAATGATATTTTAGTACTAATAAAAATATTTATTGAGCTATTTAGACTTAAAATGGTAAAGTAGATCGTTTATTATGTAATACCCTTGAATAAATAGTTTATTTGTGGTAATAGAATACAATTCAGTGTTAAATACAATTTAACATTAAAATCTAGTTTTTAATTTTAAAATAATAATCTTAAAATATTTAAGGTTTAAAGAAGCTGGTAAACCGTAAATATAGAATCTACAGAATTTTAGAAATATACACGTATATAAAAAAAAAATCCCTTTCGGCACGCTGGAGGGCGGAGACAGATTTCACCGGTGCTAAGAAGGGGATAAAAGAGATTTCCACCTCAAGTTAAGAAAAACTTCAAATTTACTCAGTGCAACAATCGTTGCATGAGAAAAAATGTTTTACATATTTACCATAAGACAAGCTCCATCTTCTTAAAATTCCAGCAACGTTTTGATCATCCCCTGCCGTAAAGGGTTGTCATAAAATTGTTGCAGACAAGAAATTTCGACAATGTTTAAAGGAGTAACGAACACTTTAAAGAGATTCGATGCTGTGTCTAATAATAAAGGTATGATTTTTTTTGTCTTTGAAACCCCCTGGGCCAATGGTTGGTGATATCAAAACGCTTTACTTAGATAAGCTTTAGGCTCTTATTCAAAGAATAGTAGGAACTTTATACAAGTTTGATATTTTACTTAATAAAAAATTTATAGCGATATTTTTTTTCGAAAAAGCGCCTCATTTCCATCCCGGTTATCTGATTTTGCCCATTAAAGAACTCGACCGTTATTTCGGGTAATTTCAAATTATCAATTTGAAAGTGATTGGCGCAAAATACGGCAGTTATTGTGTCCACAAGTAAGTGATATGCATATAAACTTTTGAACTGACGGTGGTTTTGGGGATTATAATAATAACGGTAGTTAAGTAATAGTAACAAATTAATATATGAACAAGTTATGTTAGATGATGATATTTTGTATAAGCAGATGAAGAACACTAATAATTTTGTTGGCTAAACTGATTCCACAAACTACAGGGCTCATATCAATTGAGAAACTATTACAATACGGAAGTAGTCGCTTGACTTAAACTTAAAATTTTGGGCAATAATAAAATGACTATCAATTTTTATATATATAATTCAATTACGGTAATTTTATTATTTTAGTCATAATTATATTCTCTTGAAGATGTCAGAATAGACGAAAGCACTCGAGGAAATTAAACTGGAATTTGGTAAGCTGTTTTTTTAAATTATATATAATGAAGACAGTTATTTGTCACCGATCTGCATTCGAAGATATCTCAATCTCAGATTAAATTTTGCATAAGATGGTCAAGAATTGCAAAGTTAATAATAGTTTAAATCTGTTTACTGGTGTATTTTAACAATTATTTTTACATTTTCTATAACAGAAAACTGTTATACATTTATTTTTATTTAATATGAATAAATTTTCTTTAAATTGTCGATTAGTGATTGCAGTATTTTATTATTTAAAACATGTAATTATACATTCAAATGCATTGCTTTGTCTCACTCATAGTTTAATTTTTACAGTAGATATTCGCCTAAGTCTTAAATAAACACAATAAAATCTCTTATTTCATACCCTTTTAATGCTGAAATTACTGTTGTAGAATTAACACTTCTAATTGCAGATTATTAGCAGAGGAGTCAACAGTGCGTCCTTCTGTATGTACATCCTTCCTGTTATGCATCCTTTCGTATTATCTTATAAATTTCATTTTACTCAAAATCTGGATTCTAAATATAATAATATAATTTTACATCTCGTTCACAAAATTAATATCTTTTAACATATATTACGTATATTTCATACGGTAAAGAAAGAAAAGTTATTAAAATATTTATTTACTAATAAGTTAATTTTTTGAAGCATTAATAATAATCATTCAAATTTTTTTTGATACCAAACTCACAATTAAAAAAATAAAAAATATTTGTAAAAATATGTTCATAATTTATTTCAATCAATAATGTTAGTGAAATAATTTAATAATTTTCCATATATCGACACCACGTTACTGCTTTATATTTAAAGCGCCCGCTGGCACAAACTAACAATGTGATTTTATTGAACCCTATTAAATTGTACAAAGAAAATAGATATTCTACTGTGGTTTAATAAATGATTAGGTCTCAAGCAAAAGATCTGTATAGTTGGAGATAATGTATAATATATGCTGTTTATTAATTAATTGTAACGTGTTATGATAAAAAACTAATCCGACTTCCTACTTAAAATAGTGTCATGTAACTAGATGTTTCAATAATTATGGTAGATTTTTAAATAAAATATTAAAGATGTTGGATTGAATAGTTCACTATTAATAATTAAATCGTACGAAGCTTAGAAGGTAGAGTTCTAGCAGTTATTAGTACTACTGTAAAGAAGCAATACATGTTTGAAAGTTATTCTTAATTTTTCGGCTAAATCGGTTTGTAATTTACCACTTGTGTAGTTAAATACACAGGAACCAATATACGCGTATATACAAACACGGTATAATTTAATTTTATAGGCAATAAAATAACCAGTAACTGTTTAATCAGTGATTCGAATAAAATCTCTTGATCTATTTTAGGACAAACCAGGTATGTTTAAAAAAGCAAAATACTTATTGATAAATTTTTAAGATAGAAATTTAATGTAAAAAATAATACTTCATTATTTCAATCTTCCAAATTTAGACATTATGAAAAAGGAACAAAACAAACAGTCTCGAGTTTTACGTAGATTGCCAATTGAAATTTTTTATCTCGTTATTTATGAAAAAAAAGTTTTTGATTATTTCAAAGTTAACTAAAGTACGAAATTATCATTTTTTTATGATTGCATATTATAAATTTGTAATATAATAATTTTCTTTTTAGAAAAACCACAATTATCATTATTAGATATAAAAAATAATTCATACACTCATTAATTTCACTTATTCACATTTTTTATTTATTTATTGTTTTTCTATGTTTAAATAAATTCTATTCCGTATTTAAAATATGGTACTACATATGGACTAGATCGTACTCTAAAGAATATAATATATAATAAGGGAAACTTCACTACCCAAAGAAGGTACTAGGTAGGCTTGCTTACTTTCTCATACTAGAGAGTTGGTTTTCAAAAGCGACCTACAGAGGGGAAATATTGGTATAAATGCTCAACATGAGGCGAGATGTATATAGGTCTTCCATTCAATCCGAAGCCACAACTATTTTCCAAGATATTAAAGCTTCAATAGAAGGTCCCTGGGGTAAGATTGGAGCTCTTTTCCGCCTTGTAAGGGAAAACCTTGAAACTCCACAAAACATATCCTTCCACCTTTCATAATATAGGTGACACAGTCCTTATTTATACAGACAACTGGATGCTCTCTTCTTGTATTCTTAGGTATTTCAAAACCGTAAATGTGTATACCAATTTAAAGGATGAATTTATTTGTTAAATTTTAGATAATAAATGACATCGAGTAATTGTATGAGAAATAATTTTATTTTTCCATATTTTTTATCAGCACTAACAATAAACATTTTTGTATAATGCAAATTAAAAAAAATATATAACTAAAGGAGAAAAAATAAATTATTAAATTGTGTAATAATTTCTTTCAGTCATGTTCATTATTTTTTTTTTCTTTGTTTTATTACCAATGAAATATTTTAATATGTATAAAATTGACGATATTAAATTCCATATTTAATATATTTAAATCTAATAAAATTAATTAAAAAATTTAAAAGAATTAATTCTGAAAGAAGATTACTTTTTTTATTATATATCATATAATCACATAAATATAAAATCATATATAGTTTCATTTGAAAATTCAATTAACATAAATACTCAATTCCTGGTCTGTTCTAATGTAATATTTTATAGCGCACCCTTCTCGCTGAACTAGGACTATTCGGAAACTTCTCTAAAACCCTTTTTAATTTTAATTTTAGAAAAACGTTACGATCGTTTCTAAAACGATAGATTCTTCTATAGAAAGAGATTCTATTTTAAACAATTATTCCCATTCATTTTCGGCGGTAAAAAGCAAGGTGCTGAATTTAGAAGTGTTCGTAATTCAACCACATTTTACTTCAAATTGATGAACACTCGAGACCCCACACGAAGTTGTTCGATCGACAAAGTCATAAAAAACATAATATATCAGCAAATGAAATGCTCCAAAGGGAGTAAAATCTATTTCAGCTGTAGGAGATGACATAGCTACAGTTTCTTCTGGATTCATTTAATGCGGTGGTTATAGATTACATAGAAAAAGGTAGAACCATCATCGAGGTGTAAAACGCTTTCCAAATGAACCGATTGAAGGGTGCAATTCATGCTAAATATCTACATCTGGCTAAAACTCAAGAACTGTTTGAGCATGATAATCCTATACAACATTTCCGTTTTTTGCCGGAAAACTCCACTACCTACTTATTGAAGTGCTTCCTCATGTGCCGTATTCAGTGGATATGGCTTCCAGTGGATATTTCCTCTTCTAACATTTTATGAAATGGCTCTTTGGAAGAAAATTCACTTCAAATGATGAGGGTGAAACCGAGATAACCACTTATTTTCCAGAATTGAACAAATCGCATTAACACGAGAGAATTGAAAACTTAGAAAATTGTTGGTCTAAATGTATCGAATTGCAAAGTGACTATTTTGCAAAATAAAAACTATTTTGGAAATTCTTGTTTTCTTTTCGGGGCGAGAACTTCCTGAATGGCCTTTACAAGGAAAGAGCAAAATCTTGCAAAATTATTCTTTAGAAGAATAAAATGTGGTTTTAATGTTTGCTTACAATGAAGTAATTCACAAGAGAAAAAATAATATTTCTCTTATGTGCATTGATAGACAACTAGCAGAAAATTTTTATTTTCGTTCCGATCACAAGAAACTGAAATCATGGTTTTCCTGAAAACATTAATTGGTGTACAATCAAAGAATAAAATATATTATTATTATTAATACAGATTGAAAAATTTCCCATTATTGCAATGAATTTTTTTTATCTGTTGCTAAATACATTAATTAGTATTAAGATGTCAGTACTCAGTTTTATCTATTAATGATTTTTTATATATTTTTATATATAGATTACCATATCATTATAAATATAGAAATCATTAAAATTAAAACTTCTGTTAATGGAGTCTTTGAAGTGGTGGTTAAAATAATACAAACAGTTTCTTTACTTTTTAATATTTTCAGTCTTATAATCATTGTAAAACAAAGATATGAACATAATATTTATTGCATTTTATAAAAACGAATATTTAATTACCGAAGAGGATTATTTTTCCTCTTTTACATTTGATAATGAAATATATTAAAATATTACTTAATTTCGTTTTCTAGTGATTCATTTTGTTTATAAAGTTCTTGTTTTCGAAGGATTTTACGTTGAACTGTTTGATTTAAAATTTTTAAATGAATTATGTTTTTATATTTATAAAACCTAAAGTAGAAGATTTTCTTAGTTTAAATATGAAGGTTATCATTTTATTTTACGGAAAATAATTCAATAAAATAACTAATAACGTTATGTATAATAAAATTCAACTAGAAGAAAGCGGAAAATAATTGTTTATTCTAGAAAAGAAGAGAATTAATAAGAAATTATCATTTAAATAAATATTGTGTAGAGTGAAAAACTTTAAACTGGATCACTACAGATTAAACAGAGTTGCAACAGATATAATTTTATTAATTACATGAAAAAATTGACACATAGATTTAAACCTGTTTTTAAAGTAACAAAAATTTATATATTTTCCATATTTTTTGAAAAAAATTCCAAGAGACCACACGGCGCAAAGAAGCACTGTCGCCAAAATGCTGTCAATGCCATCGATTTCTTGTTGAATGTTAGCCTTCAGTTGATCGATAATATGGGGATTTTATTCATAAACTCTATCGTTCTTAAAGCTCCAAATAAAAAAATTGCAATTAGACAAATCTGGGGAAGGGGGAGGCCATCGTGTTCTGCTGACAGTAGATTCTGCAAAAGCCTGATGAACGTGCTATGAAACGTTTAATATATTGATCCACGTCATTGGATCTCTTTTTCATAACCTCTTAATCGAGTCGAGAATTCTTCAAAAATTGTATTACACTTCTGTTTTAAAAATGCGGTCAATAAATATTGGTCTCATTATACTATTACCAAATACAGGTCACAATACAGCGTTTATCTAATCTTGAAGTGAACACTTTAACATCTGTTGATGATTTTCAGAGATCCGAAACCTCATATCGTGGTAACTAACATACCTAGAAAAAAAAAATGTCTAACCTGTCGTGAAACTTAGCACTGGATCATAGTTATTGAAATTTAGCTTAGAAAACATTTCTGAGAAGGCAGTCACAATAGGTAAGAAGTTTAAGTTTGTCCGTTTTCTTAAGTTTTGCACGGTTTATAAAGATATGGTTTCAAATTAAAACCGTGAAGAACCTTATAGATAGATTTGAATATTATCCTACTTTGTTATGGTAACTTTAGTATAGATTTTTCCGGAGAAATTCTTCTCTAGAAATTGGCTTTGGTTTCTAGAGAAACATCGGTGGCCCATTTCATTTAAAACTGACCCTATTGTACGTTATTCTTTAATAAAATCGTATATCCTTTTTTGTGATACGGGGACTCGGAAGTTTTTCTTATAATATTTTACAAGTTGTTGAAAGAATCTACAACGCACGTAAGCTTCGACAGCAGTAGTAACATACACAACCTATTCTGGTGTTTGTAATAAAAGTTACGTTCATGCCTTAAAGTTGAGCTCAAATAACTGTAATTTGAGCAGGGTCGATTCTGTTTTAAGTTGCTCACCCTGAATAACATGACTTATGTAATATTTAATTTAGAAATTATAATTTTTATTTTAACTGTTTTTAAAGGCCAGGTTTGTTTATGTAGCTATACAAAGTGTTTTAACGCAAAAAAAATACTGAGATGATACATTCTAACCAAGTATAAATAAATAAAAAGAAAATCTGAAAATGAGGTTGATAAGCATTTTCAAGTAATACTTAAACTTGTTTTCCAATACCTAAATTAAATCCCAAAATTCCCTTCTAAGAAATCGCTGGGATACGACATGTTAATGGATGATATATTGATGGAGCTATAAAATACTGATCCTTCAAAAGTTTAATGATGTATTACGAATAATCTACTTCCCTTTACAGTGGATGCAAACCGAAGCAATAATACTGGACAGCCAGAGATGCAACCACAATTATCGACTACTAATTAGACTACGGTACTACATCGAAAATATTGAAACGGTACTTATTGAACTGCTAAATCCACCTACCGTTGAAGAAAATAACCTGATATCCAATTATTGTATGTTTTGTTACTACACTCAGCTACATCATTGTACGTAAATAACGTATTGAATTATCTGAAAAAAATCATTCCGCTACACATATATATTTATATAAAAGTTAAAATACAGTAAATTATTGACACATCATTGATATATGCCACGCACATACATGGCTATCATTAATTTCATGGAAATCATTACGTTCAGCAATGTATTGCAGCTGCATACTTTGGTTTAATAATATAATATTTATTCAGTACTACTTATGATCTCTCCATGTACGGATGTTTTTCATGTACTTTGTTAAATTATTAACGTAATTATGATTATTTACAATAGCATGTACGGAAATTGTAATGGTTATAAATTATTGAAGTGCATATTCAATAATAATATATTTTAATTGATCAAAAAAATGTATATTAATTGTAACATTAAAGTAAATCCTTTTTTAAAAGAAGTCATCGCTGTATGTTAACGTACATATATATATATATATATATATATATATCTATATATATACTCGTATATGTACATAAGGTGTGTTTGCGCGTGCGCGTGCGTATATTCCTTCTCCACCACCGATTTTCTGCGTGCAGCTCAGAAAATGAAGAAGCAAATCCATACTTCTTGGATCTAAGTCTTTCTTCTGTAAGCTATAGTAAAATATTTCTTATATAAATTATAACCCATTTCAGTGTAAATCTTAAATTATTTGGTCATTTTTTGGAAGACAGGCTTATTGGAGTAGACAAATTTCAGTTCCTCTTCATCATTTAATCAACACCTACTTCTGAAACTCCTAATACAGTTTTACTGTCATTTAGTTACATTATCTGGTTGGCAAATATTACATACGGTTTAAAGAATCCTTAGTATAAAATCTTCTTGGTTCATTCTTAAACGATGTTATATGAAAACAAATCTAAGAAAATTTGTGTAAATATCCTCTTCACTTGAAAGAATTATCGTTTATCGATATTTTTTAGCAACAAAGAAAATTACTCATGAAAATAATGTAAAAGATAAGCAAGTTAATTTTGATCGTCTTTCGTTTTAATTTTATTTATATCAAAACGAAACCACTTGAGCTATAATATATATATCTTCAATAGAAATTCACTTTTCTAAAATTCAAATATTTTTTAATAAATTGATAATACAGAAAAGGAATATTTTCTCATCCATTTTAATGCGGCGTATAAATTCCCGTTCTGAAAAACATCCCAGTCATGTTAATAAAAAAAATAGTAAACCCAGAGTGCTACAGAACAAATAAATACTTTTATAAATATCTAATAATCCCTACAGTAGCAAAATTTTCAAAATACTTTTACTCTAAATTTTACCTATACACTCATTCATATAAAACAAGAGTTCATATTATCACCATCAATTATAAGTATACATTTAATTTTTGAATGCATCGATATATACTTACATACATAGTAAACATCAATATTTTTATAATTACCATTAGAATATAATATATTTTAGTAAACAAACACGCTAACTACTTAAATTTAACTACTAGACAAATATTAATTATAATAAATTTCTACGTAATTCGATATGTTTTAGTTTACTTTGAAAATGATTTAAATGTTAACATAGCTGGGCTTATCTCCGTGTATATATTTATTAAATTTCTTCAAATAATATTCAAAGTTGTGCATCATTTATTATATTTTTTTTTTCTATTTAAGTTGTGGTAAGTCCTTGAGATTTAATTTATTCAAAGTTTTATTCACCAGCTTCAATAATTGACAAATTTTACATTATTTTATCTTTTTGCATGTTACATCATAGAAATTAATTAAAATATCCCATCATGCTGTTCAATTTATTAATGTAACTTATAAAGTACTCATTAAATATTTAACTCAACAATTTTGAAAATGGAAGCCGAAAACAATAGCCACTTATCCAAACATTTTAAAACAGAAATCATATTTGTATAGCTATTATTCAGCATATTAATCATGTGATTTCTTTTTATTATAAACTTCTTGTCTGAATGAATGTGTTAATGTTTACTCATCCAGATACACAAATCATCACTACCATAATTAATCCAACGTGACTTTCTTAAATTTAAGAAATGCATTCTTCAGCGAATGATACTTTAAGAAACAACCGTTTTAACAGCGTTAAGGGGAGTTTACCCAAATAGTTTTACCTTCTTGTGTCTCTTTTTTAAATCTTGCCGACGCAAGTGATAGTTTCTCAGCTTTTCATCCGGAGGTCCCGGATTTGAATCAGGGTCAGACATGGCATTTTTAACACACGCTACATGTCATTCAACTCATCCTCTGAAGCAATACCTAACAGTGGACCGGGAGGTTAAAAAAAAGAAAAGAGTTTTACCTTCTTGTTTCTTTTGTGTAAATTTTGACCAATTTATTTTCTCATATAGTAGGTATCGACTACTGTGGTCATTAGCTCTTGTCACAAACTAAAGCTTTTTCACTCTCATTAAAATAAGCGACTAAATCAAAAGACCAATCCTGACGTGCAAATAATCTGGAAAACAGACTTGTCGTAAATCAATAAAACCCTAGAAGAGACGTAAAATTACAAGAGTAATTAAAACGTATAATCCATTGCTAAAGAAATGTTGTTAAAACTATCAGTGAGTGTAAAGGGCCCGCAATTACTAAGAGCACATTTTTAAAGAAATTTTTCATTACCTCAAAACAAATACAATACATTGATTAAAAAGAACATCAATTAATACTCATCCTAAAATGAAATGTATAACATGTTAAAGCCATAGTCACTTTAAAGGACTGCTTTTTCTTAAAAATTGATATTCTTCTCTTTATTTAATCATTGTAAAATAAATAGATCACGAAATTCTCGGTTAATCTTCCCCATTAAACAACTGATTCTGAGACTGCTGTTTAACGTCCACTCTTTTATTATGTGTTTCACTGTACGTATGAGTCACAACTTCCACATTGTGGTCTCTGTTCATTCTGTTTGTATGTAAGACGAAGTGAGTTTAGTATGAACAACTTAAAATTTGTAATAGTAACCTCTTCTCGACGCGTCATAACATTTCTTGTTTTAATGGAAAGCGCTCGAGGTACTCTTAATAGAATTAAACTTCGTTGTAAGCGTAATCCATTTCCATTCCTTTCTTGTGACCTGCGTGACATGATTTTTAACGTCATCTAGCCTGACTAAAGTAATACGACTTTCTTGGTGTTAGCCGCTATCTTGGCTGCATTAACAGCTGCTTCATTCCTTGGAATACCGGCGTGGCCAAGGGTCGATAGGAAAATGAATTGTTTCCCATTTTTTTTTTTTTGATTGTTGTGGTAACACGCCGGATATCTTCTCTAAGTTTAAGAATGGTTGGTATACGTTTACTGTATACCTTAAAATTACAAATCTCCTAAGATAAAAGTCAAACGGTGTATGATCGCGTAGCCTTGGTGGCTAATTTTGATCACTGTTGGGGGAAATCACCACCCGTGATATTTCTGATGCAACAACTCGATAGTTGACTTGTGGGGACATCCTGCTGGAAAAAATCTCATCATCATCAAAGCCAAAGACCATTGCTTCCAACTGAGACCATTAAAATGCTGTTATCATCTCGCGGTAACATACACCATCAACAGTTTCAGCACAAACACTTTTTGTATTTGCAATATATTTTCACGTTAGGTATCTGCTTCTACGTCGCGTATTTCTCAATCATGTCTAATTCAATATTAACTGGAATATGATTGCTATAATATGTGCTTCAGATATCGTCAACCCAACGGAAAAATTGTGGCGCCCAATTTAAATCTTGCGTTAATTTTGAGACTCCCGTGTTATATTCAGCAATAATAATGTAACATAAAAAAATTCTTGATGTTCATAAAAAAAAAAACCTGAATTATGTTAAAATACTTAAGTTATTAAAACCAATATGTCCAGATTATAAATACCAGAATTAGTGATTACGATATCCAGAATTATGTTTTATTTAATTCTGAAAATTTTCAGATTTGTGCATCGTGAATTTCTAAGTAGCGTAATGTAATCTGATTTTCAGTTTCTACTTTGTTACGAAAATGAAGCAAATACAAATGGTTTCTTCTTTATTATTATTTATACGCTATTATGTATAACATATAGTTTTATGACTGAAAAGGTATCAAATCAAATTTATTTCTTTTTTTCTAAATTGGAATTTTTTTATAAACATGACAAAAAGGGAATGATATTTACATTGCCAAACTGTTTTGTTGTTAATATTAACAAAGGTATTCATATGAAGTTCATGAAACTCCCAACGGGTACAGAGTATATTTCTCTATTTTCAAGCCTGTAGCTGAATCATAGCTGTCCCTCATCGACACAATGAGTTCAATAGCTTTGTCCACCACTCAGGCTATATTGCTGGACAGGATAAACCTTTTAGTATTTTTTTACTATTTACTGCGACTGATATAGTATTTAAAAAACATATCACAGATTTCACGCATTCAAATTATTAATTTGAAAACACGGTACTGCTATTAATATACTCACTTTTAATTAAAGTAATGGATAAGTTTTGTCTATTCACTCTATAAGAGAAAAAGAAAACAGTGAAAAAACCATCAGAGACCTACTAATCGAACCTTTTATTATTTTCTTCAAAATAAACGAAACGAATTAGGTAATCATCATATTAATTAGAAAAATTTAGATTTTTATGAAATAATAAATTTTCAGTTGTTGAACTAAAGCTTTACTACCAAAAAGTTACCTATTTGAAAAGGGATAAATTTATAAAATAAACCCTTCTATTTCTCATAACGTACCACTGGTACATTGCACTACATTGATTCTCATTAATCATCATTAAAAAAGTAAACTTTTTTTTAAACTCCACTTCTTTTATAATGCATGTTGGTTTTTGGCATAAAAAACTTTCTTTAACTGGTACAGAAAAATTAAGCAACCAACATTTAATTTTTTTTGTAAGATTTCTTCAATAAATAATAGATCAATAATGCAAAAAAGCTGTCTATTATAATAGTTTATTTGAAAAGATTTTTAATTTTTCTTTTTTTACACCTGCAGGATAAAGTAACAACGGGAATTTATAAAACCTTTCTGATTATAAACATAATAAAGTCAATTTTTTATACGACAGCCGTATACTGCATTTCAGTTGATGGAATAGCACATGGAACACAGAGAGGAGGTGGAATTGATGGCTGAACAATTCGGCCGGGCCATCAAGACTAGCTGCGATAGGGTCCTACGGCAGCCTCGGCCAATGGACGGGCTCTTAGATAGTGGCCATTCCGCTGATCGAGGAGTGCCTGGAGCCGACATGACCGCTGCTTCCGGGGACCCGTCTATTAAATGCAAGCGGAAACCCGGGAAAAAGTTGTAGCCTCTGTCCTTAGCGTGCTGCGCGCAAAAGTTAGGTCCGCTAGGAGAAGATACCACCGTCGTCCCCTAACGAGGATTATCGTTAATGAGGTGCGAGCTGAGCGTCTGCGAATCTACCGGCGCGCCCGTAATGAGTATGTTCATGCCATTAAGGAAGCCAAACTCAAGTTATGTCAATACTCCATGCGCGAGTTGCAACGCAGCCGCTGGCAGCTCGCAAAATCATGTTACCAACCAAAGCCACATGCTGTCCAGTGTTCTATGCGGGTTTGGTGGTCGTGACCACACTTTAACATCTGTGGCGACTTTTCCCGTATACTCTGTTTCCAGATGCTCTGGGGGGTGAAGCAAAGGCCGGCGTTAGGGCGGGGGCAACGCCCATCCTTGTCGTATATGTAGACAAGGATGTGGATCGCGTATATGTAGACGGAGTGGTCTCTCAAATGGCAATGAATAAGATACCGTGGATTGATCAACATGATCCGGTTATATTTTACCATCTGCTGCCTGTCATAAGAGAGCCGCTTAGCAGGCTGTTCACGAGGTGCCATAGTTGGGGCTGCTTCCCGACTTGTTGGAAAATGGCTTTTGTGAGGGTGCTCTTAAATCCACGAAAGGATCCTAGTGAGGTCGGCAGTTATCGACCCGTCAGCCTCTAATCGGCAAGTTGCTTGAAAATCTGGTTGTGAAACGGCTCTGGGAAAGCATTGAGATGAACTGTTTTCTAAATCGAGGCCAGTATGGCTTCACGAAAGGGGTTGGCACTGAGGATTTTCTTAAATGCTCTTGCCGAGGTAGGTATGTTTTGGCATTTTATTCAGTGTTTCCTTCCTTGTGTTGGAGTTCTATCCTCTATGAGTTGGAACGCCTCAATGTTCCAGTAGCCCTGCAGGCCGTAGCGCGTGACTCTTTGTCTAATCGTATAGCTCTGTTTAAAGATGTGCACCTAGTTGTGGCAAAATCCGTTACCAGAAGAAGTCCGCAGGGTTCCGTTCTCCGTATCCTGCTGTGAAACCTGGTATTTGACCGGTTTCTTGGACTGACATTCCCAAAAGTGGTCATGGCTCAAGCTTTCACCGATAACTGTCTACTTTTAGTTTGTGGTAATTCACGACTGCAGCTGGAAGATCAAGGGCAAGCAGCCTTCTTGACCGTGGAGGGCGGGATGGACATTCAAAAATTAAAAATTTATTTGCCCAAGACGAAGTTTATGCTTCTCATGGGTGCAGACAAATTATCGTACAGTTGAAACCCCTACATTAACTATGAAGGCTGTGTAATCAGCCGAGTGAGAGTTCATAAGTATCTAGGTGTTTTTTTTTTTTTTTGATGAGACGTTGCTGTTTAGCAACCACATTAGGCATGTAGCGGCTGACGCCATCTCACTGATCCACAAACTTAGGAGGATTTTTTGGAAGGACTTGTCTGGTCTTCAAATGTGCATGGTATACTGAGCATGACCTCTTACGTGGCGTCCATTTAAGCCCAGAGGTTGGATTTGAATAGAGCACTTCTTCAAAATTTAAGGAGTGCCCAGCGCAGACCCTTAATTGTATTCACCGGTATTTTAAAACAATCTCCTACGAGGCTACCATCGTATTGGGAAAAGCGTTTCCAATTGATTTAGTTGTGAAAGGTTGGGCAGCCATGTGGAAGTTGCGACGAGGCCGGGAGGCCGAGGTATTTGGGATGCGGTTTCCGGCCAGGCTAGTTAGTACCGGAGCGGAACGGTGATCACAATGCACCGGATCTAAATATCGTTCACTTGCCCATCTCCTCCCTGCGGAAGAGGCTGCAGAGCCTTGCGATTGAAGCATGGCAACTAGTATGGGACACCACGACTAATGGGAAAAAAAACCTTGGCTACGGTTTATACAGGATTTGGGGGCTGCTTCGAGCTCGTTTTTAAGGGCAACAGGTACCCGGGTGCTTACTAATCACGTTAACGTGAACCAATATCTGTTTGGTTCCGCCAGCAGCTTATGAGCTGGGCGTCTGCTGGAAGGCCTTATCAAATGAACACCTGATGTTTGATTGCCCTACTCTTGAGGGGGCGGGGCAGAGACCAGGTCACCCTGCAACTTAGATAAGGGAATTCCTTGACACGGTTACTTTCTTCAACCGACATCAGTAGTTTACTTAAGAGAAAGACTCCTACCGCACAGCTGTGAGAAGCTAACTTAGGGATATATGGCTGACTACCAGCCAATTAAGACCCCAAGCGCTGTAATATTGTGGATAGGTACTTGCTGGCATTCAGTGACCTAGGCTTGGCAGCGAATTGCTGTCTAGACGAAGTAAATTTTAATTTATGGATGTCATATATATTTTTAGTAGTTGACGGGGTGCGCCTACACATTTTAGCAAATGTATGACAAGTGAAGGGTTGGGATACGTAAGCCGATGGTGTATAGCACCACCCTCAGGCTGATGACGCTGTTAGCTAAGCTCTAGGATCTATATTAGGATACTGGTCGATAAACTGTTCGAGTCTGTTCGCACCGAGTCACGGCTCCCGGTTTGGCGACCCAGTGACGGCATAGCCGGGCCTGGTGGATTCTACTCTGAGCGTTTAAGGTGGACGCAAAGTGAGATCTGACCGGCGGGCCGAGACCGGGAGGCCCGTTAAAGTAAAGGAAACTTCCCTGGGCTGTTTAATACTTAACTGCAAGATCCGGCCCGGTGTTGATGAAGAAAAGAGAAAAAAAACTGTTCGAGGCTCAGTAGCCGTTTGTGGCACAGACATTCGGTCTTACGGTTAAGGACAACCAAATTTGGTTGTGGCGGGAGAAATTCCAAGCAAAACCAATATGGTAGCCGTATTGAAAATAAAAACTGTAAAAGATTTATTTTAAAAAAATTTATATAAGAAGAAAAATTGTAAATCTAATTAATCAAAGGAACATTTTTTCTAAAGTGATTTTCTTTGACAGTAGAAGTATTATATTGTCAGAATAATGCAACAAAGTAGAATTAATTTGATTCCAAAAGAAAAATTATTTTTAGTTTTATATCTTTCTAACCAGTTCTATAACTTTTAACTTGAAAAAATATTTTTACTTTGGAAAATGGCTTAAATGTCCAATGTCAGTAAATAAAAGTATTTACGTAATTATTGAAATTTCAATATAATTTTATAAAAAAATTTACTTTTTCGTGAAAATTTATTATTAACTTGAATCAATCTAGTGCAATGTACCATTGGTGCGTAATGAGAAATAGAATGATTTATATTATGAATTTATTATTTTTCAGAGAGGTACCTTCAATAATAATTTTGATAAATATTATTATTATATAAGACATTCATAAAATATAATTTAGGAGCAATATGCATTTAACCATTACTCCCTAAAACATAAACGGCACTTTATTTTATTATACTTATACAATTACTTAAAAGATATTATAAATTCATGAGTTTACAAATCTATGTTTGACATTAAGGCGGCTAGTAATATATCTGCTTTTATATTATTAAAATATCTATTCTCTAATTTATAGCCGTAAACTACGAATAAAAATAATTTCTACGATGAAATAAGTCACTTATTTATACAAGTTAGTAACTTTGACAAATCTTGGTACAATAGACTCTTAATTAAGTAAAGTTTCTGCAGATAAGTTGGGTGAAGTGAATGAAGTAAATAGTAATCCGAAAGTTTTTGATTGTTCAAGAAAGGCCATAAAATCTTAGACGTATTGATTTATAGTGGCTATTAACTTTAAATTTTTATGTCTTAAAAGTTTTTACAGTTAACTCAAAGAAATAAAAAATTAGAAGTTGAATAAAATTAAATTAAAAAGTACAAATACATGAAGAAGAAATAATATGTAATATGAAAACTATACAATGCGCATAAATAAATTTTAAAAAAGAATTATATCTTACGAACCACTTGGTTGAATTACACCTTTTTTTATTCAAAATTATTATTTAGTGTGTAATTATTTGAAGAAAAGCTGTTATAAGTAATGATAGCACTTACAAAGTGATACGATTTACTTAAAAATATAATATTCAATATTAGTTTTAAAAAGTCTGATGTGTGCACCATATTCCTTGTACCATATTGTCCTTGTACCCCTATTATATTACATACACATATTTTTTTTTAAATTAAAAAAAAATGTAAAATTTTATTTCATTAACATTTTTTGTATTATTGAATTATTATTTTTCGTAAAATATTTTTTACAATCAGAGGTTAATAATTATTAATAAATATATACATAAATTAAAAAAAAAAATAGTCTGATTCAAACCGAGTGCTTTCCCCAAAAGATCCAAATATTTCATTAATTAAACTTAGTTATCTATAACTCTGGAACCAATGAAAATTAGTATCACATATGGTATATCGTTGAAAATCTCTCAATAAGGGCTTATTACTGCAGTTAAGAAAAAGTCCAAAATACAAATTCTTTTCAATTTTGGGCTTTTTTGGACACTTTTGGTTCAGTCGATTGCAGTCAAAAAGAGAGGTATACAACTAGATGCTACAGCAGTCCTAAATCAAAACTTTCAACATCATATGACTAATAATGTTTGAGTTACGTGAGATACATACGTCCGTACGAACAGACGTCACGCTGTAACCAGTGAAAATGGATTCAGGGATGGTCAAAATCGATATTTCTGTTGAAATCAGTAAACCGATTTTTCGCGATCGCAATACTTCCTTCACTTCCACAAGAAAGTAGAAACAATACAATTGTTATTTTAGCTGTCTGTTAAAGATTGAAAATTTTTGTTGACCTAAACTATTACTATTTCAACAATATTATGCAGGTACTTATATACAACTTATTCAATTTTTTTTTATTTATGAACGCAAAATTCAAAAGGAATCCTGAAGGAAAAATGAGTTCAATTAGAAAAGAATAAATTTAAACTTAGTTAAATGAATTACAATATTTTTCATATACGTTTTTACGTGCAAGAATTTTGACGAGGATTACTGTGATGTTAATATATTTCTACACAACAAAAGATCAATGGTTGGAAGAAAGTTTAATGGAATTCTCCTTTTCTTCCAATTCTCTTTCTCTGATGTAATTAACTGAAATTAAGAAACAATATAATAAAGGTAAAATCCATTATTCAAAATAAAATTAAAAAAATAATCTGTCTTATTAAATTTAAAAAATATTCTACCCACAATTTAAGTAGTTACTGCTGGGTGGATTTCATAAGAAATGTACCTATTGTAATGGACGTTTCACATCGCCCAGACCCTAAAACCACAGTCAGCTCAAACGGTTATATATGTATGCCACTTTCTTGTGGAAACGATAACTTCCGTAATTTTGCGCCAATCACTCAAATTTTTCCTTCAAAATAACTCGTCCTAAAATCTTGGTCGTGTTTGTTAACGGCCAAAATCGGACCATCAGGGTGGAAATAGGGAGGCTTTTTCGAAAAAAAATCGCTATAACGTTCTTATTAAGTAAAATATCGAATTCGTTTAAATCTCCTACTATTCTTTGAATAAGTGCCTATAACGTTTTTTTATGTAAAAAATTTTTTTATATCACCAATAATTGGCCTAGGGGGTTGAAAAAATAGGTTTACAAAGACAAAAGTTATACCTCCCCTACTGAATAGGCACATTATCGGATCGGTTTAAAGTGATCGTTAATCCTCAAACATTATCTAAAACTTTTATCTGTAACAATTTTTGAAATGACAACCCTTACGGCAAGAGATGACCAAAATATTGCTGGAATTGTAAGAAGATGGGGATTACCGTGTGCTAAATATGTGAAAAGGTTTTTACATGCAACCATTGTTGTATTGAGTAAATTTGAAGTTTTTCTTAACTTTAAGGTGGAAATCTTTTTTATCCCCTAATTAGCACCGGTGAAATCTACCTCCGCCTTCCGGCGTATCGAAATGAAAATTTTTTTTGAACGAGATTGTAACAGACCGTTGAAAAAAAAATTAAACAGTTAAAACCGTGTTCGTAAATAACAATTTTTTATTCAACCCACAAAAATTTTTTTTTTTGTAATTGCTCTTCCAAAAAAAAAAAAACGGACACTGCTAATTTTCGTGATAACTACATACATGCTTTCTTGAAATAAATTGATTTTCTGTTTAATAATACTGTTAAAAAAAAAACAAGATTTAAAGTAGTATAAAATTCAATTTTTTCCCCCTAAAAGGGTTTGTTAGATATAATTCTTTAAATATGTTTTTCTTTGGTAACGCATACAATAGTTGTAATGTGTTACTATGTTAGTAGCGTGCTGGATAAATTACGCTGCATGCGTAACTTCATGCCAAGATTTCGCGTAGAATACATATATTCTAGTCTACTCATAACAAAAGCGTGAACTATTAATAATGAAGTTATGTCAGGTAATAAATTCGTACGATTTATTTTTTAGTTTATTTAAAATTTTGTGTACAATGGAAATTTTTTTCCTGCTTTTTCTTGCACTTTTTTGGCTGATGATACGTTTTTTAATACGTTCGTAGAAATATAAAAGAAATTACTATATCTGTTTTCATAAAATAAAACATATATTATCAAGCCCGAGTAGTATTTCAGTGTCCTTTACTCTTTTGTAAGTTCTACAAGTTAGTGTATTGATAAGAAAAATTCACGTTTTTACAACGCCTCCAGTTTATAAAAAAAATATTGTGTTCAAGGAATATCAATATTGGAAGTTTTTGCTTACAACAATGATGGATTAATAAATATCCGACCCGATAACACACACATCAACCTTAGGTTTAATGATGAGACAGCGATAGTCATCTAAAATCCTGTAATATCTGTCTACATACGCACACCACCGTAAGAATATAAACCGTCTTCTATTTAATCATCTTTATTTTAGTAATTTAACAATAAAAAATAGATGTTCTATAAATTTCTTTAAATTTTAATTAAATTAACGACTGCTAATATAAAGTCTATATTAAATATCAGTCTAAATTAAAGTACATTTGTAGAAAAAATCATTTAAATTAGAATTACGGCAATGAAAAAATATTGACAAAAGCAATGGCAATGGTCGTTTTAGGTAAATTAATTCTGTAATCTATAAAAAAATAAATTATTAGAAAATAAATTGTAACATGATTATAAATATTGAAAAATAAAATAAAATTATTGTCTTAATTCTTTAAATAATGTAGGAAATAAAGTAGTGTTTAACTACTTGAGACAATCACTATAGGTGATGTGAAATAAAAAGTTAAACTTTGCACAATTATCAATTAAAAAAAAACAAAAAAAAGTATTATTATGAATCACATTTAGAAATTAATTTTAATTTACGTACCCTACACACTTGGTATTCAATAAATATTTTACACTCTTATTGCACAGTTAAAAATGTAAAACGAAAGTTTTTGCGAAGTACAAAGAATTGTATATTTTAAAATGTTCTAGTAACATGGACAAAATTTACAATGTTTGTTGTTTTAGAATCAATATGGTACGGTATCCTCTTTAAAATTCAAATATTGTCTTATTTTTTTTTTCTTTTAATATTTCTCACCACATTGTTTAAGTTATAATCGGTTCCAATTTATCGAAATCATAATTAAATTTGAATACAAAAAAATGACATCCAGTGAGTGGGTTTCCACTGAAATTCCTTAAAAGAAATGCACATATATACATATATTATATACATTTCTTATACAGTATACGTAAATAAATAATAAACATTAATAAATGTATACAAAGAGGAGTCAAATAAGTATTGATAGATTTCAGAACATGAATAGTAAAAAAATAAATTTTATTTAGCATGGCCCGTTGACTATGCTAAAATTGATTAAAATTGAGTACAATATAAATTACAGGAAATTCAATAAAATTGAATCATTCGAATTAAAAACAGCACATACAACGAACAACAAAATAATAAACCACATAAATAACAAAGATCCTTCTAAAACATAAAACATAATAAAAAAATAAATTTAGATGAACAGAAAGTGTATAGTTTAATGAGCTAAATTCAATTTAAAATACATCGGTATTGTTCTTTAATTATAATCGATCTTTCTCGATTATAATTAAAGAACACAATAACTGTATAATTAAAGGAAACAAAGAATGATTTAACTTTGCCAAACATATCATGGAACACGATCATGATTATGATCCAAATAATTTATTAATATCTTTGATTACTCAAATGAATTTAAAAAAATATCTTAGAAAAATTCAACATCTACTTAAATAACAAAAATTGATAAATGAACAAACAAATTTTTAAAATGATAATTTATTTAAAGGAATTTTAAACAAAAATTATTGATTCCTATATTGGCGAAACTGTTCTTATGTCATAAACATAACAATTGAGACGCTTTAATCATAACTTGACGATCGATTTTTATATTTATGAAAATTTTATATTTCTTTTAATCTACATCAAATTAATATGTGAAGTGAATACTTATATATAAATTTATCAGCTCATCTTGATGATGGTAAAACAAATTCCGAAAGCGCTAGAACATAATAATTCATTGAATTTGGCTTCACAACATATGCTGGAAAGTGGAATTGTAATTTGTATATTTTTATAAAACATTTAAAAAGAAAAAAAAAGTCTTATAAATCCTACAAAGCATACTAATGAAGCATTAAACAGCGAAATAGTGAAAAAAATCAAAGAACCAGCAAGAGTAAGTGGCGAAACGAAATGAAAGATTTTAACGATGCACAACTCCTAGGATAGGTGATTCACTTCATTTCTTGGAGATCTTAGAGATCTAGTACTTGCAGTCCCTTTAGGCGCCTCAAAATTAAGGATTTATTTTTCTGATGCTGTCTTTTGATCTACAAATGGTTTTGGAAAGAAATATTCTTTATAAAGCTGAATAATTTTAGTTACAATGCGTATAATATTGGAAAATTTAAATTGTTATACAATATATAAAATAAACTATTTGTTAAAGAAATAAGGTTTAATAAACTAGATTTTATTAAACTGTAAATAAGTATACTTATAGCCAACTACAGTAGTTTACGTATAAAATATATAGTAAAATTATACTTAATATGTTATTTTATAAATAAATATACGCTATTATATACTTTATACGTAAAATATTTTTTAAATTACGTATTCTTGAAGAATCACGTGTATTATTAATTTTTTCATGACACGTCATATTACATAACTTTTTTTATATTTGTAATCAAGAAAAATGTTGTATTATTGTATAGAACTCAGTAGATTTTTTGCACCACTTAGTTGCATATTTTAATACAAATATTATATTTGTTAATTTTACCATTACAAATAGTACATTTATTTTTTCTCATCAAGGAATATCTTGTTCTCGTTAAGGTATACAAATTTAATGTGATTAAAAATAATACATGTTCTTAATAAATATAAATTACGCATTTTTAACTACTTTTAAATAGAAAACACAACTACCTTTAACGTTTTGTTATTTATCTCAATGAAATTAAAGAAAAACATTAGATCAAATTGAATTGAAATGTAAATATAAAAGTAATTAAATTTCTGCAACAAATAAATTGGAACTGTAACTTTTCCCTTATTTTTTTTTTTTAATTTGTTAAAAACACTATAGATTATCGAAAAAGCAAAGAAGAGAAATTTTTTTATAGACAAGTTGATTTATTCAAAATTAGATAGATTTATTCCAATCATGAATAGTTGTAAAATGATGTTACGTATAGTAAATATATTTCCTTCCTTAATGCTTCACATTTTACAGTAAAAAATTCAACAAGAGAAAAAAAATTAATATCGTAGTTACATCAAGTGTTAACGTTTCATTATTTTTTAACAGCCTTTTATTTTATTATAGTTTATATTTCTTTTACGACTGATGTCGTTTGGAAGACGAATAACTGGAAAAGAAAAACAGTGTAAAGGCTATAATAATTTATCTCGTGTTTATGTTGAAGATAAAAAGAGATGAAGAATGAAAACTCAGAAAAGATACAGTGTTCTTAAAATGATTCTAGACATCCGTGTGAGTGGGCAGTGACAAAGAATGAGTAGATGACCTTCCATCAGAAACTGAAATGCCTTTGGGAAATCCAAACCTAGAAAAGAATCTGTCTCAATGGAATGTAACTCATAATGTATCTCCGGTGAGATTTCTTCATACTTTTTCTACATGAGAAATGTTTACCTTACCTAGGATTCGCAATTTTATAATAATGGAATTAGCAACAGGTTGTTACTATAAAGATTACTCATGTATTTGTATATTTTTTCTATTACAATGCATGATAATCTATATAATTAGGTTAAATTTCATCAATTCGTATTTATATTTTGATACATACAACCCGTTCTAGAATATAAGATACTGTCAATACGTATTTCTTTTAGCATAAATACATCTTTAGACAAAATTAAACTTATTTTAATAACGTCACGGTGATTTTTCTTGTACCTTTTAACTTTATCCCAGCTCATAACAGATATGCACAACAAAATGATACGCATACACGTATGATTTATATCTTAGGGGAGACGCGTTTCGGTATCAAGAAACAATTGGGAAAATTGAACCTTTATACATGCAGTTAGCAAAGCCATTTACATTAGATAAAACAAAAGAACTACTTTAAGAAAATTAAAATTATTTTAATATATTACGTGTTAAAAGAGAAACATTTCATCAAAAATATCCTACATGATATATAATGAAAATACGGGTGTCCCAAAATTATCTAACAATTTTGATGTCATATTAGAAAAACGTAATAGTCCTATTAATGAGTTTTTTGGCACTCTCTATAACACGTAACTCATAAAGTTTCCCTCTTCTGTCTGGTCTGTGAAGACTTGATAACGTTGCGGATTGCATAAATAATCCCATACGTCAGTCGCCACGAATCCACAGATAAAAGCACAATACATAGAGTGGTTTATTGAAACGAAATCAGAACACTAGCTCGACGTAATGTTAGAACTCGGTATAATTTAGAGGTACCTTCTAAAACAAGTATTCTTTCATAGTATGATAAATTAAAAAAAAAATACTGATAGTGTTAAACATAAGAAGGGTGCAGGCAGGACTAGAACATGAAATAAAAAAATGGAGTTCATTCTTTTGAAGTCCTGGGAAGTCAATTTGGAGTTCATCGTGCAAATCGTCCTGTCTTGATGAAATGATTAAAATTTTGTTATTATAAATTACAAACATTGCAGCACATTATAACAAAAGATCGCACTGCTTGAAAGGAATTTGCTGTGGAAATGATTGAAAGAATTGAAAATGATGATTGCTACCTTAAAAACGTTATGTCCTCAAATGAGGATAGAAGGTTTTTAAGGTATTTTTAAGGTTTGTAAAGTATTTTTTTAAGGTAATTTAACATGTCTAAAAAGTGAACACTCAGAACGTTTGAGCATCGGAAACAGAGAACCCACGTCTTACATTTGACTATTTAGAGAAAGCCCAAAAATTATTGGTTGTGACGGGCTTCTTCACGATCATGTTTCTGTAGTTTTTTTTAATTGCTGAAACGGCAGTTAACGCAAATAATTAACTAGTCTTGTTAGAAGGATTTGTTTACTCTTTGCTTGAAGAGTTACAACCCGAAATCATATTCAAAGAAAATGGTTCGCTCAACAATCCGATCCCTAATCGTTGGATAGGACGTGATGAACTGGTCGCTTGGCCACCTCAATCATCGGATATAACTCCATCTGATTTTTTTCCATGGGTTTTCATCAAGGATAATGTATACAAAACTCTTTTGTAAATATTGATGACCTTTGGGAAAGAATTGCCAACGCATTCGAACTCATAGTTGTAGATATATTACAACGAACATGGTAAAAACTTTTTATAAGTTGGATATTTTACGAATTACTAATGGTGTATAAACTGAATGTCTGATTAACAAGTAAAAAAAAAAAAAAAACTCTCAGTTTAATTATTTCTAAATTCATAAAACCCGTTTCTATTTCTTAATAAATAAATTATTTACTCAATACCTAAGTTGTTCAGACAATTTTGGACACCCGATAAGGTGTTTTATAGAGGGGGATCTTAAGTTATTGTAAATGGCGGTTGGTGTTTTTTGTAGTGTGTTAAATATGGAATGCGTTATACTTGTGGCCACGTGCTCACTAAATTTTACGTTATGTGAATTATAATTATAAATGTTACTTAGTTTGGTAGAGTGCCGCAAGACAAGTACGTTGATATAAAATCCTGGTTAAATTTATAGTTTTTAAGTCCTTTACGAAGGGACTTCCGGTGTGGTCAGGTGCCGCCTAACTTTCTTGTTTTTCATATCTTTTCTAAATGTCTATAGTGTCTTGACGATAGTTTCCTGAGTGCGGTTGTATAATTTATTTGTTCAAAACATTTTTTTTCTAACCAATTGTAAGTAGTACTTCTGGTGCACCCACGTGGGGGCTGACTTTCTTGTTTGATAACCGATCGGCATAAAATTTTCACAGGTTACGCAGATATTGATTATGATTAAGTACATACATAAATTTTTCGATTTTGTTTTCAATATAAATTTTCCAAATTTGCCAAGTAAGTAGTGCGGAAAGGTGGATTTTGGGTCAATATGCATAATTTATAATTAGTTTTCTTTTGTAATCTTAGATGTTTTAATAGTTTTTTGTGGTACCAATTACGCTTTAGGATAAATAAATCCACTTACATAACAATAATTTCCTTCGACCCTCAAAAACCTATTTTTATTTTATTCCCCTTCCCCGAAGGCGCCTCAAAGTATACCTTGTTGGGTATCACAGGACTCGGAACGAGATCGTCGTTTAAAATTCGGAAAGTATTTTCATATCCGCACCACCTAAATGTAATAAACACCAAGAAAAGCGGCTGAAACCACAATTAAGGGTAAAACGCCTCCTGCAATCAAGCTTCCATCTGCACACCTCTGTCACTACTTCAGGCAAAAAGGCTGCCCGACAGAACCGGGGAAAACAGCAAAAATAAGGTAAATAACATAAAGCGGAAGCAGACAACCACCGAGAACGTAGAAGTCACTACTGAGCTGGAAGGTCTTGTAGTAATATTCGAACGGTTATCAGAGGAACTTCGGAAAAAAAAGGACAGAAAAATTTAACGGCATTAAGGACCTAGAGACTGTTTTAAATATTGCAGTGAAGGATCTCAGGAGGCTGGTTAACGGCTCCATCTTTAATAGAGAAAAAAGAAGTACAGCCGAAGCATCGGCACAAACGACGCTCACGACAGGATGTCCAATCAAGGGTGGCCTCAACAACGGCGTTCCTGAGACACAAGTGGTTGAATTTATAAAACAAAATTGGCCAAAGAAGGCCTTTAAAACACACACGCTGGGTTGCCAGACAGTGCTGAGGGTGCAACAAACGTAGGGATAGTAATAGATATGAGAGAGCTACGGGAAGGAAAGGTGCTAGCCACACTGGCGGCCAGGCATCCTCAGATTTCCGGGCTCATGTACAAAGCTGGCATCGAGGCTGGAAAGGTGATCTCGGCAGCATTAGAGGTCAGGTTGATAGGAGATACAGGAAGAGAAAATCTACTGGTAACTAACGCTTTCCATGCGGCATTCGTTGACACAAACGATGGTATCGACCTCGCGCAGACTCTGGTTGATGTATTTACAAAAATCAAGGCAGCTAACGAAGGCTGCTCGGGAGAAATATAGACAGAAGTATATGGACACGATGTGGCAACATATGTCCGTAAGATCCTAGAATGCGAATCGAGGAGGAATGGGCGGCAATACCACCTCATAACACCGGAAGCTAGACTACCAGTGGCGTGGAGCAGTACTGAACCAAGAGAGGACACACATAAGACGCAGACAGTAGCAGTAAAGTCGGCAACACCTTACGCAGACCTTTTGTCAGTCAGAAAGGAGGTCGTGATACCAAAAGCGAGAGAAGTGTTGTCCATAAGGAACAACGGAGAAAATATGGAGATCAGGGTCAGGGAGGAGAAGCACGCTGCCGGAGCACTTAAACAGGCGCTAACCTCTGTTGTACTGAAGGGGAGTGAACTAACCAAATCCAAGTTGTTTACAATAAGAATACGAGATTTGGAGGGAGATATAGAACCTTAAGATATTCTAAGTGGACTCACTTCGGCCATTGTGGAGCCGCTACCAGAGAACTTAAAGATGACAGTTAGGCCCGAATATGGAGGATCCGGAGTGGCTACAACTTGCCGGATACCGGCAGCCCATGCCAAACTGATCGTACAGAATGGCAGGATTAAAATAGGAATGGTCTCCTGCAGGATTGATATTGTAGATCTGCCACAACGCTGTTTCCGTTGTCTGGAGACGGAACATATTGCAAGGCACTGCATGGGTGAAGACAGAGCGGGTGCCTGCTTCAACTGCGGAGGAGCAGAACACCGCGCTGCTGAATGCAATGAGAAGCCACAGTGCATAACCTGTATCTAACAGGGGCACCGTACGGTTAGTGTGGCCTGCCCTAAAAGAGCCATAGAAGGGCACAGTAAAAAGAACCGGAGGACCAGCCAGAATAAGGACTGCTAATGCAGATAGTTCAGATTAATACAAATCGGCCCTCGCACAGGACGTGCTGAGCAGGTATGTCTACGAGATGGGTGCAGGCATAGTGCTCATCTCGGAGCCCTATGCTCTGCGCCCTCGCCCGGGGTGGATCTTATCTAGAGACGGAAATGCGGCCATTTGGACACGCAATCAACTCCCAGTAAGGGAGGTAAATCAGGGAGATGGTTTCGTCAGAAAAAGGATTGGCGGGGTATATTCCTTTATATATGTTCCGAGTTACATATCGCCTAATATCATCAAGGAAAGATACAGTGATGTGCTGCAATCAATCTTAAGTGAAATAGCTGAAAAACGGCCGACACTTCTAGCAGGGGATCTCAATGCCTGCCATGTGGTCAACCACATGGGGCTCGATCAGGACTAATCCCCGCTGCGTCATAATGGCGGATACTTGTATATATATATATAGTGTGACTTTTTTATTTGTATGTAGTTTGCAGTATGTAGTTTCATAATCTGTTTCTGTATCTTGATGTATGGTGATGCATACCTTGTTTGCTGTAACTGATGTGTTTCTGTTGATATTCCTATTATGATGCGATTGCATTAAGACGTGTGTGAGCCGGCGTGTAATCTCCCTTCCAGAAGGAATGCTTCGTTAGTGGTACCAGGAAGGGTGGTAGCCAGGGGTGGCGGTTTAGTCGGTAGTGCGCAGGTTTACATAAGCATATTGAAAACATCTTGCGGCACCTGTTAGTAATCCCGACTCTGCTTACGCGTCCGTTAATGGGATTACCCAACTCTTTAACAAAACAAAAAAAAAAAAAAAAAAGAAAAAGTATTTTATAATTAGGATAAAAATTATTTTAAAGTATATGTTGAAGGTGATAAAAATTAAAATAAAAAAATAGACTATTTACAAGGAAAAATATCAATATTTAGAGATTATAGAAATAATATAAGCCGACTACACTGCTTAATTAGCTACATAGTAAGAATATTACAGGACAATAAAGGGTTTTCTAATATTAAATTTAGTTTTATAATACCTAATTCTGAAATTTAATCTATCTAAACCATCCGTTCTCAAAGTGGGTGATAACGCTCTCTTGTGGGCGCTGGAGGACTTCAGGAGGAGGTAATTTTTTTAAGTGTAATTTTTCAACTAAAAGCTTAGTTTTAATTATTGAATTGTTAAATTGAATATGGTATCAGTATTGTTGCTATATAACTATTCAGATACAATTGTAATTTTTTTTTGAAAGCCATTTTAATAAAAATACTTCCAAATATGATTGAACATGCCTTTTAATTGTTGTCATTTAAAATATAACTTTCAACTCAGAAATAGGATACGCCACGTTTAATAACAATAACTGCAATTGTTTTTTTTAGGATGCGCTCTTAAAAAAAAAGCAATTGTGATTATTATTTTTAACAGTTAGTAAAAATGTTTTGAGGACGTTAGAAACTGTTTGATTGTCGATGTGGGCGGTGGGCGAAAAAGTTAGAGAATCAATGATCTAACCGATTTCGATTGTATAAAAAGAACATTTGTTGTTACGTGAAAATATCCAGTGACCTCTTTGGATTAATAAAAACATATAATTTTATTAAAAAGAGTTAATTAGTTTTAACTATATTTCTCCTACCTTTTCTATATGGGAGAGTTCTTAGATAAAATTATTTAAAATAAGGCAAAGTAAAAATTTAAGAAAGAGATTCTTCAGAAATATAAAAAAATTGCATTTTTTTTCAAACATATCTCACTGAAGAATTTCGTTTATTTTCATAAATGTATTTAATTGTTTCCATACTATTAATTTTAAAATATAGGGACTATTTTTTACACAAGTAACTGAAAATATTTTACGGAATAAAGAGAAAATACATGGAAAATAAGATAAAAAGTTAGATTAAAGGGGAAAAAATGTTAATAGCTAAACACAATACCTTATCGAAAATTATTAAGTATATTTGCTGTCACTTTAAAAATATAAATGTGCAATTTTAATTATTATGAGAGGAAATTTAAAATACAAGCACACTGGTATAATTATGTTAAGAATGAAATATAATTTTCATATATTTCTAATATTTTTTAAATATGAAAATATATTTTTACGTCAATGGAATTTTAGTAATACATTTCATCACAAAATTATTAATGATTATTGATTGAAAAAGTACGCCGCCTTATGCATTAACACATTAAGTAGGCCTTCTCAGGAATAATCATCGATTTAATTCTAAAATATACCTAAAATAGACAATTATTTCAATGTAAACCTTTATTCTATAAATCATAAATTCTGATAATAGGTATGAAATACGAATAGCTGGTTGTTTTATTATGTTTATTTACTTGAATACAAAGAAGTTTATGGTTTTAATTTTATAATTAATTTTTAATAAAATGATTTTAAAAAAAATAATTTTTTTTTAAATCATTTAAAAATGATTTAAATAAGATTAACAAATACACGTTATTCTGAGATCAGTCCGTGTAGAATTGCGGGCTCAGTGAAACAGGTTCTAGCTGCTGAATCCTCCCACGACAATACATAACATCCGGGAGAATGTACTTAAGAAACCTCCTTCCCCGAACAACAAAAGAGACCAAGTAATCTTAACTCGGTTAGGATTGGACACATCAGGCTTACACACACTCATCTATTTGGATCTCCCCAGAAGATCTGTGAGGCATGAAAGATCAAATGGTCCGTGCACCATCTGCTCTTTGATTGCCCAACTTTGGAACCATCCGAAAAACCTTAGAACAGGGTGCAGATATGAAATTTCTATTCAACCTGAAAGAAGGCATAAAAGTCTGTTGCGGTTGCTCTCCTACAGTGGAATGAAGAATATTATTTAGTGGTTTTTGTTTGATTTATGTATTTTAGTTTGTATTTATTGATGTTACTTGTCCATGTTTGTTATTTATTGTTCCTGTTTCTTAATTGTTTATTTTTGTTGTTCATGATTTTTTTTTGTTTTATGTAACACTACATGATAGTGTTATTTTAGTCACCAATGACTGTAATTTTTGATGCTACTGTAATAAAAGCATTAAAAAAAATACACGGAGAGTAAATGTGTAAATATTAAATATTTTCCACAGAGTGCGTTTTTATTTTTTTTTTTTTTTAGTGCAGATCATTTTGTTTGTTTAGTTATTGTCAAGGCTAAATTAAACACAAAACTCAAGATACTGATAAAACGCCACCAATGATTTTAGGCTATAATTAGGGCTTTAATCAATCAAGCCTTTGTATTTTTTTCCTAGTATAATATATTAGAAAATCCTTTTTAATATATTTTGCGAAAATAGCTGAATTTTACTTTGGTTTACTTTACTTATCATAACAAAAATTAATTTATACAAAGTAACGAAAGTGCATTTTCTCCTTAAAAACCTGATTTACAATGTTAAATATCAATTTACTCTATTCTTTCTTAAAATATAATTACTCTTTTTATAGTTGCGATTAATAATATTATTTCTTATATTACTTATTACTCTTACTCTTCTAATTTAGAAGAGGTTAAAAGTTGAAACATTGTGATACGTTTCTCTTATATAATCTACACCGAGATGAGAGAATTTCCTCGCTTAAATGTAAAGGAAGAATAAAATAGAAAAAAAAACGATTTTAATCCTTAAATATTATACACCGAACTTTCTTTTCCCTTGTTTGATAATGTATTCAAAAATCTAATAAAACATGAGGATTTTATTAGGAAATTAATAAATACAACTGTACAAGTTTTTCAACTTTTTGACAAAACATTACTGAAATGTTTTGAAATGGAAGGAAATGGAGGGATAAAACAGAAATTATTTCTTATTTGTTTACTGCTGACTTAATCCTAGAATGTAAAACAATTAGATAATAAATAAATGGGAATTTAAACAATGAATAGCGCTCGTTTTAAAACAGATCTACATTTTAATGAGCAGCTAGTTTACACTATTTAAGCCCTAAAAATAAAGCAAATGACTATATCTTGTAAAAGACATCTTGGATTTCTTCACAAAAACAAAATTCTCCGTTCCTGTTGTGCATTAAGCGCTAGACTGTACTTTGTTAAAACCATCATTTTGCTAGATAAATAAAATTATGTTTAAATTATTGTACCTAATGATAATTTTAAACCCGTAAACTGTAATATTATAAATCAGTCAAAACCTTAAAACTAAATATGAGTAACTAACTATTTTATGGGCTCTGTATAAATTTATTTATTTTACAGTTAAAATATAATTAGAGAAATACTATTAAACTGTGTGTAAAATATATCTAAAGTGACGTGCAGAAAATAGAATACGATAAGAATATAAGTGTGCAGTGTTAATGTACGTGATTAATTATCAGTATTTTCCATGATGTCATTTTAAATTTCATTTAACGTTTGTCTTTGAAAATTAAGTCAGTATTAAGTTCAGAGAACAGATATTCATGTTTGTAAATGAATTGAATTAATTACGTTTGGATTCAACTTAATAAATCTTTATGTATTTTATTGTTCCATATATTATTAAAATACTATTAATTTACGTATTTATGTACTAATCACTAGTATACAACAGAAGAAAAATCACTATTCGAATATTATATAAATTTTTTATGTTTATCAAAACATTAAGTACTGTGAGACTAGTAATTGATATGAACGGTTTTTAAGAGCTTTGTGAATTACGTACAGCATAAAATTTTATTTAAACAAAAATAAAACCAAAACATGTTTTTCAATAGAATTTCAATAATATGACCTACAAAGAAAGCATTATATTTCAGAGAATTGAAATAGTGTTAAGCAGTTTTATGAATAAAACTAAATAATTTGTTTCTTCATATGGAAAATTTGACATGAAACAAAAATTTGCCCAAATCTTTCCATCAAATTTTATAAATATTGACAGCAAAAATTGGGTAGTTTTTATCCATTCAGTCGTGTCCGCCTCTCGGATATTCTATGGACAAGTTTTCTCCATCAGTTTCGGTCGTTGACAACCTCTTTCAATTGTTTCATGACCATGCCTGTGTCAGATTTGATGTTATCAAGCCAACGGGTACTTAGGCGATCAGGTTTACTTTTGCCGCTGACTATACCAAGCATTATTGACTTTTCTGATAAATTACACCGCATGACATGTCCAAAGTACGAGAACTTGAGACCAAGTACTTTGCCTTCAAGGGACAAGGATGGTTTGACCCGATCCAAAACTGCCCTGTTGGTAATTTTGGCTGTGCATGATATTCGCAGAATTCTTCTCCGGCAACATGTTAGGAAAGCATTAATCCTTCTTCTATCTTCCTCTACAGGATCTAATTTTCACATCCATAGATTATTATAGGGAAAATGATTGCAAGGACTAGCCGGCAGTTATTGCCAAGGCTAGTATCTTTATTTTTCCAGCTTAGGTTCATGCTTAACATTGCTTTCCGGCCCGATGTTATTCGCCGTCTGACCTCTGGACTGGACTCACCATTTCCAGTGATCATGTATCCAACAAATATGAAACCATCATTGCACTGGATTTCCTCATCATCAGTCGTGACCCTGACGTTTTTACCGGTAGTTGGCAAAAAAAATCAATGTTCGAATATTTTATAATTTTTTACTTCTATCAAAATGTTGAGTTCTGTGAGACCATTAATAATAAGAACGACTTTTAAAAGTTTTTTTAAAGATATACATTAAATTTTTATAAAGTTATAAAGTACGTACAGCATAAAAGTTGATTTAAAAAAAAATAAAAAAATAAAAACATTTTTCAATAGAATTATTTTAATATGACCTATCAAGAAAACATTGTATTTCAAAAAAGTGGGAATAGGGTTAACAAATTTTATCAATAAAACTAAATAATTTGTTTCTCCAAGTGGAAAATTTGACATGAAAAAAAATTTTGCACAAATTTTTCTAATAAAATTTTATAAATATTGACAGAAAAAATATATGGGGTAAATATTTATCTACGAGAAGAGGATTCATCTCGAATTCTTTAACATGAGAAGATTGTTGCATTAGAAGAAGTACCAGCGGTTACTACAATCAAATGAAGAACTTTAAGATAAAATAAATATTACTTCACAACCTACAGCCTAATTCTGCCATTTTTGTTGATAATGCACTCAAGAAAAATATAAAGAACATTGAATTAATAATACGTCTCTCTCAGATTTAGAAGCAATATAAACAAAAATTTCCAATATAAGGTTAAAAGAACTATTATTAATATGACTGACAGACACATATAATCGTGATTCTTTTATTTACAAATATCTAAATAGTAATTAATGGGTTATTTATAGATTTAGATTGGGTAATTTAAATAGTTCTAACTTAATTAAACACATTTTTAAAGCAAACCATAATCTTCAGAGCGTTTTAATCAGTACAAGCTGGTCAGAACGAACGTAGCCAGGGAGCGAAGCCCAGTGAACTCCCACTATACTCACGCTTATGCAAATAATACTGATAAATAAAAATTAAAGCATGTTCAATTTATTAAAAGTCATTGTACTGTAATTTCTTCAGAACAACGTTTGTTCAGACCAGGACTCAAAACTTAGAATGATCTGAAATAAGTCGGTTTCAGAATCGTCAACTCCCATACTAAAAATTGTAGTTATAATGGTTACCCGTTCTTTATAGCATGGTTATTAGCGTTACTCGGCAAACACACCAAAAAGGTAATCGTATGTACTTCTTTTCTAGTTTTTTATGCTTTATTTTTTATGTTGTTTATTTTTTAGTAAAGAAACCGGAGGCAGATATAGCCACTCGTGCTGACCTCCGTGGCGCGAATGGTAACGTTTCGGCCGTTCATCTGGAGGTTCCGGGTTCGAATCGCGGTCAGGAATGACATTTTCACGCGCTAAGATATTGTTATTCATCTCATCCTCTAAAGTTATACATAACAGTGGTCAAGTTGATTAAAAAAAAAAGTACAGCTAGTCGTGTCGCACACACAGCAACGATAACAATGGATCTATTGGTTCAGCCGCCGCGCCGTGCACAGTCAAACCTTTAAGGACTTTTAAGCTAATTCTGTCGATAACCAAAAGATATATTGAAAAAGAAAATGAGATTTTTTTTGTAGAAAAATTTAATTTTAAATTTAAATTCTGTACTTGGTTTTTAAATTGAATTTTACCATTAAATTGAACTTGACCAACAATTTTATAGTAGTAAAGTTAAATAAAGGCAAAAACACTTACATCAGTGGTTACCGCAAGCCATTAAAACGGACACCTTCATAAATCGGTGTAAGAGTGCGTAATGGCAATAATGTTATATTCTTTCCAGGTATAAAAACTATGTTCATGCAAAATTTCATCTCAATCGGTTGAATACTTTTTGCGTGAAAGAATAAAGAACCCACAGACACAACTAGATTTATTTATGTATATATCAAATGCATGCAAGCTAACTTTTTATATTTTATTTACTTGGTTATTATTTGTTCCAAGCTACTTTTTTCTGTTAGACTGTCGTATTTTGTTCGTGATTAATACATTTTTTAAATAGAAACTGTAGTTTAACTTTTTTACGTTTTTTCTAAAAGACAGCAGTATATTTTTACTATTCCTTTAGTAAAATTTAGTTAATAAAATTTGTTACAAAAATATGGAATCTTGAAATATAAATGAAGGATTCCGTTAGAAGAAGGTGAAATTGAAGCGGATATAATTTTAAAAAATATTAGTCTGACCTCGATACTAAGAATATTGTTAATATAATAGCGACTAGACTACTAGATTACAATCGGATAAGGATTCAGATGATTATGACTCTAAGGTTTCAGGTATCAGTACTGGAGAATCATATGAGCGTGAATCAACAGATTTTTCCAGAACTGAAGAATAAAATAAAATTACAAAAGAAAGTTTTCTAACATATTTTTATTTTAAATAGGTAAAATAATACATTTCTAATACAATTATTTTAAGATTTCATCAAAACGTTGCATTTGATTGATAAATAAAAATGCTCACTTAATTTTAAATGATTAGAAATGACAGTTTTCTACATATTCATAACAGATAATATAAAAAATTCAATAATTACCACAAAAATTTAATTTTCCAGAGTTAAAAACTTGTAAAATGAAATTACGGAATTTTAATCTAGAGTTTATCACTGGAATCTTTGAATTTTAAACATAATTAAAGTTTCTCATATCGAAAATAAATTGTTTTAAATTACCTAAAAGATAATAGTTAGAAAACATTGTGTACAGCTGCACTTAAACTATTGCAGTCTGTGATTTAAAGTTTCTCTATGGTAAACCAGACATTTGTATGCTGAATGCTATATCCTTAAATTTTTTTTTGTAAAGGAGAAAATCTTTCACCACCAAGAAAATATGGTACTAATTAAAAGTTACAAAAAGATGTGTTGCCGATTGATACCTACCTAGACATTGATTTAGAATATAAAAACATACGTGAAGAAATATAAACCAAAATTTATGGACAGAAAGTTTAACCGAAAATAAATGTTTATGCTATTATTTTACACTGATTTTAATCTCATATTTAACTTTAAATTTGCTTTTACCAAGCAAAATTACTAAGGATCCACTTTGTGAAATTACAAAGTGAATTTATAGAAGATCGAGGATAGTGATATTTCATGAATAAAGAGATTTGTTAGTATTAAATATAGAGGGTTGACTATTGTGTAGAATACAAAACTTTATGAAAATGAAACACTGCGTAAATTACAGTATGATGGTGAAACTTATATGATTCGATAAAAATGTCGTGAAATCATTAGACAAACAAGAAAGGAATGAAATTCATGGTAGAATCTAGTGAAGATATAATTCATTTAAAAAGTGTAAGATATTTAGTAATTTTGGTGATAAAAACATCTGTAAAAGGAAAGGATTGTAGAGGATATAAAGAATGAAATATAAAGAGAAAATAATGTATGTAGGATATAGTATATATGATGCTGAAGTTGAACAACTGAAATAGAATAGAAAAACCAATAAAATGTTTGATAAAAAATTAAGGAATCTTTTTATGGAAAAAAAAGTGTGATTATTTTAATTAAATCCTAATTTCAGAATAATAATATATTATTATTATTATTTAATGAAGGTTTTAAAAGATTACCAAATACACATTTAATTTATATTTAATTAAATACTATGACGGCGTTTCGACATCTATAATATCGTCCGGATATTTGTAATATGCGATAAGATAGCCGTGTTTATTTCCGGTGTTTTGCAATGCAAGGAGCTGGAGTCAAAGGGGTGAAGGATAACTCTACATGGATTTGTCGCGCGTCTGGGCTTGCTTTGATTGCCGGCGGTGGTGAAGTGGAAGGTCTCTGAATCCCCTGTCCTTCCGAGATCTCCGTAGATCGCTGTGATCGGAGGGGATTACTGGGAAATAAAAGATCCGAACCGGTGGGGGAAGCCAGCAATGTTGTTCCCTCACTGGAGTGGACGATTAAAGAAAAGAACATAACCGGTGGGGGAAAGCCAGTACCGTATGCCCCCACTAGAGTGGGCATAGTAAAGACCCGAACCGGTAGAGGGAAGTCAGAAATGGTGTAAAAATCCAAAGAAGACGAACCGGCGACCCTCGTTTGAATTTCAAAAACGTGCCCCTGCGCTGAGTCATGCTTAACTGTTCATCCAGTGCAGGGGTGTAGAGAGAAGGGAAAAAAATACATATTTAATTTTTACAATAAAAATAGTTAAATGCTACACAGATAAAGTTATCCAATAAGTAGTAGAACTAAAAATTCTTTATTTGTATCTACTAATAGTAAAAATCATTTACTTCTAATTTAAAAAGAAAGTTTGACTTGACCATAACAAAAAAATAAAAAATAAAATCTAACTCTTGTCATTTTACACATCACAAAGGAAGTTTCTTCATTAATTAATTCTTATATATTTTTTAATGCAAGATAAGTTTTAAATAGGTGTTAAAATCACATATATGGATGTTATTTTCTATAATTCAATATCGATTTCAACTAGAACTCAAGTTCATATTTACTGATATGATTCACATGTGTTATGTCACGTTGCGTTCATGCATATCTTTGATAATAATAGCCAATAATGATAATTTATATTACCAATTACCAAGTCGACACCTCGTAATCAACTAGTGAATTACAGCCAATTATTATTGAACAAACTAATAGAATATTCAATATTTTTTCATGTTATTAATGAGAAATTTATAAAAATAAGCTTCCGAATTTAAGTAGTAAGGAAAAATTTAAGTAGTAAGAAAAAAGTATTCTAACTGATTGAAGAATTGTAATTTCAAACTACAAATCGAACCTAAGACCTGTGTATATCAGTTGGTTTCAGTACGGATATAATTATAAAGGTACGGATACTTTTACATTAAATTTAACAAAAATTATATTATATTCTATTATAATATATTATATTATATTATATTAATTATATTATATTATATTATAATATATTATATTATATTATATTATATTATATTATATTATATTATATTATATTATATTCCAGCTAACAGCATTCTCACTGCTATAATTTTAAAGTATTATTGATCTATTTTATTAGTATTTTCTAATTAACGAAGAAAGAAATTCAGAACTTAAAATTAAAACATCTCTAATAATAATTTCTCCATTTTCACTATTATTAATTCTTTGTACGAACTAAAGGAAATATTGCGATCAATAAAAATTTCGGTTGTCAGTTTTCAACGGAAATATCCATCCCTGAATCTATTTTGACTAGTTTCGGCGTGACTTCTGTTTGTATGTACGTCCGTCTATGTACGTATGTATCTTGCACAACTAAAAACGATTAGCCGTAGGATGTTGATATTTTGATTTAGGACTGTTGTAACATATAGTTGTGTACTTTCCCTTTTGATTGCAATCGACTGGATCAACAGTGTCCAAAGAAGCCCGAAATCCAAAGATTTGTATTTTGGACTTTTTCTTAACTGCAGTAAAAAGCCTGCATTGAGATCTTGTCAACGATATCTAATAAGTGTACTTATTTTCATTGGTTTCAGTGTTTTATTCAAATAAAAGTTTAATTATTGAAATATTTGGATCTTACAAGGGAAAGACACATCGGTTTGAATCCGACTACACCTCCTTCTTTTAATTAAAAATGTTGATTAATAAATAATTATTATTCTCTGATTGTAAAAAATTTTATAATAAATAATAATTCAATAATAGCAATAAAAAAGAAAAATATGGAAAAAATGAGAAGTTATAAATGAAGGAAAATTTTATTTAAAAAAAATATATGTATGTGTAATTTAACAGGTGTACAAGGATCAGATTTTTTTAAATTTAATATTATCTATTATACAATATTTATTTAATGTTACCATAGTGTAAATGAGGTAAATGAGTTGGAAATGAAAATTCGTTTGGTATTTCAAAAGAGTTTTAAACCTCATGCTTGCTTGAAGTGTATAACCTAAAAATAGTTTAGAAAGTATGTATATTTTACAAACGTGATATGAAAAGTTATATATCTGCCGACCACTCATAAAAAAAAGTTTCTTCAGCGGGGAAATATTTGTAGAATAAAGTAGAAAAACAAATTATTTTTTCATTAATTTTTTATTAAAAATGCTTTCCGATTGCGATATGCAACGAACAAATATAATAAAACTGTTCCTTTAACTTGCATTATTTTTTTGTTCTAAAATCAGAAAATAATTTTACAGACACCCATACTAAACCAACTGTACATAGGTTAATAAATACAAAATAATATCTGTAATGAAATATTAATCCTTTTAATTTTAAAAATACATTAAAAATTGACAGTTCTAGTTTTTTTTTTTTTATAAAAGTTTATGCATGTAAATATACCTTGTTTAAACAAAGTTATTCTTTTGCAATTCCAGTTATTTAGAAATAGTCAAATAAAATATAAAATTAATTATATACATTTTTTAATCAACTTAAAAACGTTATTTTACCATAAAAGGATTATTTCTAAATATTATGTAATATAATTTTGATCTTTGTTTCACTGTATAATCCAAATTCGAGTTGTTTTAGTAGGTGTTGAATATTATACAATGATTTTATTACAGTTCAATAAAATGAAACAAAGTTGTATTATGAATAAAGTTAAAGTTTTGTTTTTTCAACTCTAAATTAAAGCTACAATACTAAAATACAAAATGAAAATCCAATACTATCACTGATTCATTGATCGGTGAAACCAAACCACGTGTTTTGAAATCAGTCTCAAAACGTTTGACAAAAACTTATGATATTACTGGCAATATTGCAATAATGAAGAAACTAAATAATAGCTGAATTATGTTCAACTTTTCCATTAATTTATATCTTTATGTACAAAAGAATTTATTTGTTACGAATCAAAACAAAATTTTTCTAGGAATTTTGACACGAAATAAATCTTTCTATTAGTAGTGAAATCAGTCTCAACGATTACAAGACCCTTTGTGAGGCTTTTTAGGGAAATAATAAGTGGAGCCTTTTTTCCAAGCCTTTTTCACCGAATCTAGTACACTGCTTCATATCAGCATGCCAAACACGCTAAAGTGAAGAAGTAAACCTCTGCCAATCGCGTTTAACCTATTCATTACATAAACAGGCTATGTGCAATATGTAATATAATGAACATCATTACTCCAAGGGAAAGTAACCCACATTGTTCTGTACCTCAGATGGTTTACTCATCTCATATAAAAAAAAAGGTGAAAGAGTTTTAAACAATAAAATTAGTGAACCAGTTTAGAAAAAAAAAATTGTATTCTAAACGCTATTTCTACGGATTGGGAGAACTTAAATATTTTTAAATTTTAAATTATCTGTACGAATTAATTAATCTAAATTTTATAGTCAAATTCATTTGAATATAAGTTAAGAAATTATTTTTTGTTTAGCATAATTAGAATAAATATTATTTTTCTTAGGTTAAGGGAGTGTAACATTTAGTATGTACTTAGTGATAAGTTTTATTGCATTTGAGAAGTTTTTATATAGTTTGAGAAGCCAAGACTGAAGAAGTTCGTGAACGATCAAATTCCGGCTCACCAATTTGGGTTTAGGAAGCAACATGCTGCTGTGGAGAAGCCAAACGGGATTGTTAACGTTATAAATCATGCTTTGCACGAGAAACAGTACTGTTCAGCCGTTTTCCTCGATATCAGTCAGGTTTTGACAAGGTTTGGCGCGTAGGGGTGCTCTATAAACTGAAAAAGGTTTTACCGCATGTTTTCTACGTAGTGCTAAAATCTTACCGAGAACACAAGTGTTTTCAGGTTAAACATTGAGGGGTTTTGACGGATTTGTTTCTTATTCAATCGGGGGTATCTTAAGGAAGCGTTCTCTGACCCATCTTTTATGTTCTGTTTGCGGCTGACTTGCCAATTTCGGCAGACACTACGCTTGCGACGTTTGTGAACAGCTTTTGCTGTCCGCGAAGATCCGGCCACTGCTTCTCGTTTTTGCTTCCGATTTGTTCAAGATTATATCACTTTCCTCGAATCGTGGCTTACTTGTTGAAAGATAAAAATAAACCAAACAAAATCAAAGGACGTTACTTTCACCCTTCGTAGAGAACAGAGTCCTCTTGTTTCTATCCTCAATGTTCCGATTTCGAGCTCTCGGGACTGTAATTATTTGGGTTTTCATCTTGATTGACGACTTACTTAGGCGAAAAATATCAAATCTCAGCGTAAATATTTGGATCACAAGTTTAAAAATATGTACTGGCTGGTAGGACATAGATCTCGGCTCTCAGTGGAAAGTAAATGATTGCTTTATAGATCAGTTTTGAAGCCTGTTTAGGCTTACGTGCTATAATTATGGGGTACGGCGTGCAATTCCAGTATTCACATACTTTACCGCTACCAGACAAAAATTTCAAAAAATGACACACCTACTCTGGTACATAATCGATAGCATTATGTTTAATGTGATTTTAAGTTGGAAACCGTTCAGCAGGAAATCTCTCTGGTCAGCCTACTTTATCAAATTCGTTTGGACCGGCACCCGAATTATTTGGCGGTCAATTTATTGGATAGCACGGACAGTGAATTTTCAAGATTGGTGAGAAACAATATTCTTGATTTGCCTTATCCTTCAATTAGGTGACTTTATGGTCTGGCTGTACGGAATGCTCTTGTATTTAATTTTTTTTTCATTTCGTTGTTATCGTTAAGTCACCAGCCGTTGGGTCTGTGACTATTTAATATTCGTTCAAATAGATCTCATTTACTTATTGTTCAATTATCTGGCTGAATAAGATTGTTATGTTGCTGTGTCATTATAATAAAGAAAATAAAGTTAAATGCAAGTTGTTTATTTTAATGTCTAGTTAATAAACTTATACACAACCTTATATCAACACATTTTCTTGAGTATTTTCTTTTGGAAGCACTCAAGTATTAGGTAGTTGGTTATGCTACAGATTTTAATACTACTCTAGTTAAACGGTTTAGATATCAGTTTAACAAGGACAACTAATAATATGTACTACTAACAATAGTAGAAGTATTATTAAATTAATAACGATTGACTATACACTATCAATATTTTTAAGAATAATAGTTTGGATTTGTGTCCAATTATTAGATTTAGCCATTACATTTTTTTTTGGAAAAATTCTACTTAACTACATCTTTGAAACTATTATATGTTTCTCCACATCAGATCATGATATTGCTTCACCTATCACCTTCCTGGGTTAGAGCTATGGTGTAAAGCTTTAATTTTTGGCAAATATTCTTACTCATCGTGAAAGTACGGATCTTGTCTGTTTGATCTTAATTTTGTATTCATCTACAAAATGTTGTTTAAACCATTTAAACTTTTTCTATGGAACAATTAGCTTTTTGTGAACAGCTGTATCATCTTACTGCATATTTAATTACTAAATAATCTTGGAATATCTCTTTTTCAGGATGCGTTTGAAGGGACTGTGCATTATACATCTTATAAGATATTGGAAAAATTGAGAATATAAGGATAAATTCAATCGTATAGATAATTTTAAAATATTAAAGTCTTCCTCCTCCAAAGAAATAACGATTACAATACTTTTTTCTGACTTTTATAATTTGTTCATAAATTTTATTGTTAAAACTGTCTGTCTTTCAGTTTCTTATGGATGCGAGTTAAGTAAAGCATTTGAGATGCTAAATAATGGGAGTAACTTCCATTTACTCATTCATTACATAAGACTGTTTCTGATTTCGTAGTCTACATCGGTATATTTATCGACTTAACGATGTAGAAAGCGTGTGTTAATTATTTGTTCGGTTCATATTGTAAATAAAAATTTCAGACCTTTTAAAAACTTGAATCATATTTAATAATACGGCAGATTCATTTTTTCAATATCTACGTACGCTAATCTTGTTAAATAAAAGACTTTCTCAACAGCTGACTTTCAATTTAAAAAAGAAAATTGATAAATAATATTATTTCTAAAAGAAATAGTTTCATCTTTCTGAAAAGAAGATTTGTACTACATAGAATGGAGAATAATCGATTTGTAAATTTTCATATCTTATGTAACATTAGCAGGTTTACGAATCATAGAAATATCTGGTATTTTTCAATTCTTGTGTTAATGATCAATTAAGGATAACAACAAAATTTCTGAATAATTTATGTAATATGGTAAAGTAAACAAATGAAAAAAAGTGAGAAATATTAATTAAACTTTTACTTCCTTGTACAAAGCAAAGAAAGTATTGTGATCGCGAAAAATTTCAGATTTCAAAGGAAATATCCAATTTTACCATCCCTGAATCCATTTTGACTAGTTTCGGCGTGACGTCTGTATGTACGTATGTAAGTAGGTATGTATCTCGCATAACTCAAAAACGATTAGCCGTAAGATGTTGAAATCTTTGACTCAGGAATGTTGCAACTTCTAGTTGTGCACCTCTCCTTTTGAGTGCAATCGACTGAACCAAAAGTGTCCAAAAAAGCCAAAAATCCTCAAAAATTGGATTTTGGACTTCTTCAACTGCGGAAATAAACCCTCATTGAGAGCTTTTCAGCAATATATCATAAGTGGTACTATGATATTTTCATTGGTTCGAGAGTTATAGTCAAATAAAATTTTAACTGATGAAATATTTGGATCGTAAAGGCACATCGGTTCGAATAGGACTTAATCTCCATTTTTTTAACTTTTTTTTTAATTTGACTGTATTGATTTAATTATTAATTTAATTATAACTCTTATTAATTTAATTATTAACCTCTAATTGTAAAAAAAATTACGATGAAAAGTAATTCAATAATCAAAAAAAAATATAAGATGTTATTAATGAAATAAAATTTTATGTATTTTTCATTTAAAAAAAAATGTATATGTAATTTAATAGGCATACAAGGAAGTCATGTGTTGTCCAACTAAGATTTTTATTTTTTCATATACCATTCTAAAGTTATTGTTGAGTAAACTATTTACTCAACCAGTTAACCTAAAAATGTTGGTACGAAAATCGTTGTTACGAATTAGCTAGCAGATTATGGTACTGAAATTAATCATTCAGCACTATTTATCAACTGAACAAAGTGAAAAATAAAGTGTTAAATTTGTTAAACAAAAATAGATTAAAAGTATATATATATAAATATATATTTATTTATTTATTTATTTATTTTACCTCCGGGATCACCTTTAGGTATTGCTTCAGAGGATGAGATGAATGATTTGTAAGAAGTGTGAAAATCTCATGCCTGATCGGAATTCAAACCCGGGACCTCCGGACGAAGGGCCGAGACACTACCACTCGCGCCACGTAAGCCGGCGCATATAATTAAATTATAAGCGTATAAATTAACCAGCGTATAACAGTGTATTATTAAATTAAATTATCTTAAAAAAATTCCTTAGCTCGTAGTTAGGGAAAAAAACAGTGAGAATGATGGAGGGAGGTTGAATTATTAATTTTATTTTTTACTCCATGTAGAAACCTTTACAGCAACATAATAAAATGACAAATATATTTTCATATATGACAAAAGAAAAAAGATTATATTGTAAAGAAGAAAAGTTAGTTTTCTTTTAGCAGATAGAGAGAGAGAGAAAGAGAGAGAGCGAGAGGGAGTGAGAGAGAGAGAGAGGGAGTGAGCGTGAGAGTGAGAGAGAGCGATAGAGAGAGTTTGAGTGAGAAAGAGAGAGACAATCAGATATAGAACGATATGAAAGATGCTAAAAATTAAATTATTAACATATATTATCACAAATATTTAAACTTTCATTTTCTGTGATTATATTTTTATGTTAAAAATAAATTATTTAATATAATTTTCTAAACAATTATAGGAAGTCCAACTATTTCTTATAACTGTATATAGTAAAGACATATTTTATTGATACATTCTTCTTTTATAAAATATATTTCCCTTAAAAAATATAGAATATTTAAATGAAGTTTTTTGTAATTTTCTTAATTTAGAAAATTCATGAACAATGAAGTATTTTTTAAATAAATCCGTTAAAATTGATTAAGTCAACCAGAAAATCAATTTGTAATATTCAGTTAAGAAAGATTTATTGATTAGTATACACGTGCATTTCTACAGCGACTTTGTAAAGAAATATTGAATTGCACATTTTTTATTCTGAGTGTTAACTCAGGTTTCATTTCCTCCTTTTTTATTTGTGAAAATTAAAATTTTCACTTACTTTCTTACTCTTTATAAATTTTCACTTCTTCTTTTAACTTTATGAATTCTCAAGTTTTTTGTTACTCTTATTAAATGAATTTATCTAATGCTCTATTAGTCAGTCTTCTTTCAGCTTTCAAGGACTCAGCATGTGTTTATTACGAATGTGTAATTAATTAATACAACAATGTTTTAAATATATATATATATATATATATATATATATATGAATTTACAGTTTCAAAGATTATAATAAAAATAATTTCTGTTATTAACGAAATAAAAACTTCTATTTATTTGAGATTGAGCCAGATAATAATAAAATACTTAAGAAAATTAAACCTAACCGAGGTATTGAACCAAGGTGGATAAGTATTCGACACTAAGTTATCAATCAATGTAGAACTTTGCCAATAGGTAATTAAAGTAATTATATTATGAAGATATTTCAGAAAGTAAGTTAAGTTAAATCTTCGAAATTCTCCCTTACTATTAAGGAAATATTGTTGAAAAATGAGGATGTACACACAAATGTTTAAAAAGTAATTAAGAACTTTAAAACCAATACACGAAAACGAGAGTTAATACATTCTAAAAATCTCGTCACTAATTTTTTCCTTAATAAAACAAAATTAATAGAATTGTTTTAAGTGTACTTCTTGCTAATTATATTTAACAATTATTATTATATCGCTATTTAACTGATCTTCGGGCAGATTCGATTCCAGTTAGGTATAGTGTTTTTATTAGCTATAAAATTCAGTTTCGTTTTTAAATAATAATTTTTATTGGGCGTCAGCCTATTGTTAGTGTATTAATAAATAAACTAGAATCATTAATATATGGAATATGAAGAATTTTAGCAAAATTTCGTATTAAGCAGATTAAAGTTTGTAATCGAGAAGATAATTTATCGTGTAAATTAATCAAGTCACTTAATAGTATCAATTAATATCAGTTTATGTTAATGTAAGATAGACTTAATTATTTACATATATTATCACAACGTAATGCATTAGGTCCATTAAGATAATTCGTGATATTTGAATATTTTAATCTGCCGTTGATAAAAAATAGAATATTGTTGACACTTCATTTATTTATTTATTTTTTTTCATATTTAAGTCTTAACATTTTTTTAATTAAAAATAAATAAGTTTCACTTACGCTACTATGAACAAAGTTTTCTTCAGTCAGCTTAACTCACCTGTCAATTGAAAGATAAAAGAATTAGTACATTTAAATATATTTAAAGATACAGCAATGTAATTTTAAATTATAAAAATAACTTATTTACAATAGAAAGGTTAATTGTTATTAATTTTCGAAAATAAATTCTCTGAAAATTCAAATTTTTACCAGAATTAAATACTTTAAGTAACATTCACGTCATAGAAATGTATAAATATAAATATTCACAGTTATTTACTAGGTTGAATTTTGCTTACTTTGAGACTAAGGAAAAATTTAAATGAAGAGTCTTCAATTAGTTAAATAAGAATCCAAGCAAAAGAGAATCAAATCAGCTCTATTCTTAATTTAATTGAAATGTTTAATCAGAATACTGTTGTTATCTATTCTTACGCTTAATAATTCTGACAACTGTGAACGGTTTGTATTACGGTTCTGTTGTTTTTTGATTCAGTGGACAGTCAGTATTAAGACTGAGTGCTTTGAGATTAATGCTTTCAATATTAAGTCAATTAGAAATGAAATTACTTTTTTCATAGAAAATTTTATAGTGTAACTATATAATTAGTATTTTAAATATATATATATAATTACTTTTTATGCATGATCATTTTATTAAACCAGTTTTTTTTATTGTGAAATTTTTAATTTATCTAAGAAATATTTTAGGGGTGTAGTCTAAATCCTTTAGATACTATAAAATTAGTCTCTAAATTCTTTATTTTAGAATGTAATTAAATTTACAAAAAAAAAAAAAATTCTTCTATCACTTCTATTACATTTTTTTTTTTTATATTCGTGAATAATGTAGTTAAAATTCTAGATTAAAAGATTTTATCTTAAAATATAATAAATAAGCTTTAAAAAGTTGAAGATTTTTTTAACTCGTAGATAGTCTAAGGATCCGAAATTGAGCAAGATCCAAAATTAATTACATTAAGCAATTATATTGAAAATTTAACATTACTCAGTAAAATTAAATGACAATGTAAATCGTTAATTAGTGAAATTTAATTCATGTTAATCTAATGATATGTTTTAATTATTTAATTAATATATATATATGTGTGTCTGTGTATGTGTGTATGTGTGTAGGTGTCCCTTGAGCTGTTAGCTAAACTTACGGGACTGATCTACAACATCTAGAAAACAAACAGAATTTCATCTCGCTTCATTTTCTCTATGTCCGCCATTATGTATCTTTTAATAAAAATTATTTCTTAAAAATAAATTTATATATTTTATTGAAGTTTGTAGTATATCTATTCAATAACATCTTGTACAAGATAAATAATTTTGAAAATTTTATTTTTAAAAATTCTAAAATGCGAGCCTTAAGAATTTGGGATAAAATTTAAAACTTTTTTTTGTGAAATCATTGACTCATCAACTTCATAAAAATATATATGGTCAGATTTATCGATACATACCTGAAATTTTTAAAACAGTCCAAAAATTAAGCTGTTGACAACTTCGCGCTTAATTCATTTCCTTCTCTTATTGAAATAAAAACATTTAACAATAATCTGTGTTATTGATAATACTAGAAAATGTTTGCGTTCTGCTGCGAATACCAAAAAGAAATTTAATATTACGTATAAGCACTTAATTTTACTGTTTCCAGAAAAATCTTTTGGCCTGCTTTGTGCAGTGAATTTTAGAATAGAGGGTTTTAATATACTGTGTAACAGAAATATTACCTAGAAATTATTCGTTTTATTCTAAACAGTCATCTCTTTAGGTCAAGTAGGAAGTTTTTAGTACGGGAATACCAGAGAATCGAGACAGCTTTATTTTTAATTTAATTTAAATCTTTAACAGAACACTCATTATCTTTTCTTAGTCTTAATAACTCTAGAACTATAATTTTAAACGAGAAAAACGTCACTTAATACTTTTTCTAGAAAGAAAGGCATGGGACAGTTGTTATTCTCAAAGACGGCTATGATATATTTGGGAATGATTACTTACTCGTATTTCACCTTTAATTGTGTCGGTCATTATTGAGACATACATTCCAGGATAGTCAAGTTTTTAGTTACTTTAATATAAAATCTTTCTTAAATATAAGTTTTCATTGTTTAAAAAAACACTAAAAGTTCTAAAATCAATGTAAGAAATTTAGTCTTAACTTATGATTAGTTATCGTATGTAATAAATAAGGTTATCGTAGTACTAAATACCAACACATACCGTTATAAAAATCATATCTAATTTTTTTATAGGAAATATTCAATGAAGGAAAAATTTAAAAAAAATGTTTTTTTATCAAATTACTAATGTAATTTTTTAAGGTTTACTTTTGATCTAATAAAACGCACAAAACCATAAATACATTTTTATTAATTTTACAAGTTTCCTAATTAGAGAGAGAGATGATCTAAATAATCTTGGAAGTTTTCCAGGTCTCTAATTAACAATAAAAACGTTTATAATAAATATAATAACTAATTAAAGGAATTAAATTGGCATTTTAAACGATATTTGAAAATCATATATTCTCATTAAATATTTAAATACTAAGTACCGAGGCTGTTTAACAAAACTGTACACCCAGTTATTAATTTATCTTTCAAGTGTTTCACCTTTGTTTACCCAAACTTAATATCTTTACTTAAATCTGGCTTAGCAAAATGGAGAGGTTTCAGTATCAATTAACGATTGATTTCAAATCAACATATTAGAACGAAAATTAAATGTTTTGACAATGTATGTAAACCTTCCCAAAATGTTCTTATTCGTTCTTATTTTCTCAAGTTTCGGTCACAAAAAACTCCACTTTACTAAAAACTAATTTTTTTTTTTAATTCTCGTAAAAGCAATTCGGATGTTATACAGGCAAATTTATTGCATTGTAAAAAATAATCCTTTTTTCTATCAAAATTAACATTTATTGATTATGTATATTATTTATCAAGTGTTAATCTTGTACATTTATTATTATTATGATTCTTTTCTTTTTGTGAGATGATGGGCATCAACTGCTTCCGTCATTTTTCCCTATGAGAACGGTAATGTGTAGCGAATAAAAAATGCCATGCCTGATCGGGATTTGAACCCAGGACTTTTACACGAATTTCGTATGTAAAGCTGAGACGCTATCACTCCGCCATGGAGATCGGAATTATTATTATTAATATATGTACTAATTCTTTTCTATACTTACCGTGTATATAACTAAGATTTAAGGTTAAATTGAAACGAAAACTTGATTAATTATCCAATTACTTGTACTCTAAAATACTTTGTGATTATTTTCGTTTCAAAAATTGATCATGAGTATGACAATTCAAATATAATTTTAACAGAATAATCTAAAGATGTAACTCATTAACTAGTGTTGATGGTAAAGTAAGATAAAATTTCAAATCACTTTGGATTATCAGATTTTTAGTAAACATATTATAAAAGATGCACTTTTATGATAAGCCAAATGTTTGAAGACGGATTACATAATTATAACTGAGTAGATGTATTTAAAGTAGAATAACCGGCGTTTTAATTTTCAACATTTCTAGTTATGAAATTATAAGAAAGACTGCTTAAAAATATTAACTAAAAAATTTGTTAAAAGAAAATCAGATTGAAAATTAAGTTATTATACTTTTTTCTTTAATTAAAGAAAAATATTGCAAAGGGTTGCGGTTTTATTCATCTAATTAATTTAAAAAAGTAAAGTATCGTAAAACAGTGAGCAAGGCTTCTAATCTAATTAGTGTAATTTCATTATTCTTTTATCAGACGACAATACATTTTTTAGACTAAAGAAATTCCCTCGTTATTAAGACTCTTGAGTAAGACAATACATTTTAGAAAATATTATATAAACACATTATTTATTTAAAATAAAATACATTTAAAGATAAGATATAAAGTATTATATTGGCGTTGAAATATTTATTTTTAAAATTTAGTATTTCATTATAATTATTTTACATTGTATAATAATTACAAGAAAGTCAAAGCTAATATTATTGTTTTATTTATATGGATTACTTAGTATCAATAAAAACATCTTACTTTAACTTTGAGTGAGAGGAATACACATGGTTGTGTATTACATAGTGAGTGATAACAATTATTATAATTTTTCAAAGTCATTTTCTGTTTTCTACAAAACATTTCAATGCAAAGCAATTTTTTTTTCACTTGCAGTTCTCAGAATTTCCACCGATTTAGTTTAGTTAAGAGCACCCCCAATCACAATTATTCGGTTAACATTGAAGTGTATTACATCAAAAGAGAAGACATTACTAACTTCTGCTGTATTTGATTGTGTATTGTTTTTAAGAGAAATACAAGCAAAAAAAAAAAAAAATCATTCTTATTCATAAATAAAACCTAATAAACAGCACAATTATTTGTAATTTTCGGCTTCAGTACTTGTAATAAATTATGTCATGAATATTTTTTATAATACAGAATTTTAAAAATATTTTCTCTCTTTTAAGAAGTGATGACTGTATGCATAATATATTAACTCCGTTTGAATGGTGTATATTTTTTGCTTTACGCTATTTTTTACAGCCTTTTCTATGATTTTGAGGCATTTAAAGCATATAACTACAAGAAATACCGGTTGAGTGAATAATTTTCTCTGAGAGTAATGATATTCATTATACATCCTCTTCCTTGGTAAATAGATTAAAGATATAAGTTGCAGATTTGATCATATCCTTGATTTGAAGGAATTGGTTTGGTCATATGAAACTGTATATATGACTCAATAAAAATGGAACGGGAAAACACTTCACCCATTACTTTTCCTAAAAAGCCTGACATGGGACGATTGTTATCGTTAAAGATGGTATGTTATTTTCGGAAATGATTTATTATTAATACAGAATACCTTCAACTGCTACGATTATTATTCTAGACATACGTACAAGGATAGTTCTGTAGTGAACTATTTTAATACAGAGCTTTTTAGTACAAGTTTTCACTGTTTGAAAAAAGGCAGTGACAACTCTAAAATTTAAGAATATTAGTGGTAACTTATAATGCATTATTTTCAGAAATGAGTTATTGATATTACCTTATAGATGGCGGTTTTAAGAAATTGTTCTAATTGCCCTATTTTATCTAACAAAGATTTGTAAAGAATGATTATAATAAGTATTTATTGAACAAAATTAATATTCGAGAAACCAGATTTTGAGTTAGCACCCCTATTTTTAATTTAGCCATTAATAGCTTACTCATCGTATAATCTTAAAATTAAGTAGAAAAGTATATTTTCTCTTGTTGATAAAAAACACAATGGATATTGGTAAAAGGAAAAATAAATCGTCAATATCAGCTTTTATGTAATACAAAGGGCAAGCCAATATTTTCAAGTAAGTAATAGGAATTCAGAACGATATGGCATTGCCTTCGGTTTCCACACTAGTACCGTGTGGAATCAGTATATAAGTATCCGTGTGGAATCAGTATGGAATATTATGTAATCAGTATATTTGAATTAAAAATGAAATATTTGAAATAAAATTCTTTAGAGCACAGGATATTTTTAGAATATCAGTGAATATAAATTTTCACCTTCTTAATGTATTTTTACAAACATATAATTTATAGTTTAATTTAATTTTAAAATGTTATCAAATATAGAGAAAATGTGCATGAGAAAATTTAGGAAAAATTTATAAAACTATTATTTTTGAATTAGTTAATTTTCTTAAGGAAATTATTATAAAAGTACAAAAATGTTATTGATTACGTTGAAGACATCAGCAAAGAAAACTGCAGGTAAAATTTAATATCATTTATTCACATGGCTTTAGTGACCTACAACGAATATTATAAATTACCGACAAGGTTTTTATTTTGCACAACTGATTAAGGGCAACGCAATATAGCCTTAATAAAAGAGTAAATATCATTACGAAGTAATGATAGAAAATACAGATTTAATATTGAAATTATTACCTTTATTTTCCTAATCTATAATGCAAGATGCAATAAATCACCCCCATATGTATGGCTTTGTAAATAATTGTATCAGAAAATATAATTACGGAATATTTTTAGCATTAATAATTTTAGGTATGTACTTTTTTACAAAATATCGTTTGGTTATAGTAGCAAATCTTTTTGGGAGCAATGGAATGGTTTTCTTATGGAGTTTATTTTAGGGAAAATAGGCTTTTGAATATTCATAATTTAATTATAATATTTTCATCGTATAAAAGTGAAAAATAATCATTTCAGAAATTCAATCAACTGCCTTCGACATATCAGGCAATAAGTTTTTTTTTAAACTGTTTAAATATTTTTAAACTAAACCAACATACTTTCAATTATGCAAAAAATCGCAATTTATACAGTGATAGTCACTAAGATTCATATAATAAGCTTATAAACATTTTAGAATTTACTCTTAAGGCCATTTTATAATTGACTTTCGGCATTTACTTAAAAGCACAGTCTCAAAAAATGTCTCATATAGAAACTACACAGTAAACTATTGAACTGTAATTAGGTTACAGAACCCTGTGATTAAACGTCATCACAAAATAAGATTTAAGAATTACAGAATATTTTAGAAATCCAAAATACTTATTACAAAATACTTTTTAAAATTAAAAATAATCTAAGTAAAAATTTACCAAGTTACCATATTTACCAAAATATTTTGTCATAAATATGTTGTAGTAAAAATAGATGAATTACTGCAAAATGTACTGTATTTTCTATGTTTGTATTTAGTTAATAAATAACAATGACAGTAATAAGTAATAATTCAATCATCAATCTTTTATAGATGGATGAGAGTTTTTAATAAATTTACTGTAATTTCACCAAACAGAACGTAAAAAGTATTTTCACGTTATACTTTATATTCATTATGTTTTTATATGCAAATTTATGTTGCTGGCGAATATAAGTACAATAGCTATATTAAAGGGAAAAGTGATATCTAAAATGAGGGATCGGTTTTCTTGAAAATCATTCTGTTTAAAGGGGAAACTAGTTCATCTAGACCAAAAATACATCTGCATGTACTTATGTTTAATGTGCGTACGGATATATGACACACTAATTTAGGCTTAATAGCTCAGGATTGACTTTTTTAAAATTTTTTTGTTTAAAAAAGTGGAAGAACTCCATTTACGGGTGTCTAAGCAGTGTCGGGCTCGCTAAAATGTTCCACCAGTTATAACGGAGGGCCGTATATATACCTGCGCACTACCGACTAAACCTCAACCCCTGGCTAGCCCCTTCCTGTGACTCTTTATAAAAACATTTCATCAATAGAAGGGGGAATCGCCCACGGTCCAAAAAAGCCAAAAATAGAAAAAAATCTGATTTTGAACTTTTTTTTAAGTGCGGTTATAGACCTCATTGAGATCTTTTCAAAGATATATCATAAGTGGTACTTATTTTTATTGGTTCCAGAGTTATAGCAAACAAAATTGTAATTAATGGAAACATTTGGATCATACAAAGGGAAAACACATAGGTACCAATCCGACTTAGTTTCCTTTCTTTTTAATTTTTTTTTTAATTTAAAAATATTGATTTATTAATATTTATTAACCTCTAATACTAAAAAAAAAAAATTAAAATAATAATTCAATCACAGCAATGAACAAATATCAGAAGTTATTACTGAAATCTTATGTACTTTTCATTTTAAAAATATATCTATATGTAATTTAATAGGCGTACAAGGAAGTCATGTGGTGTCTACATCAGTTTTTTTTTGCTCTGTTGCTCTATCTCCCTCGGTTTTAAATATTTTTCAAAAAATTTGAAACGTCATGCTTCAGACAAAGAACTAACAAGAAATAACAACAGTTTTATTAAATTATAAACCCAGAATCTAAAATGCAAAAAAAAAACTTTTTCCCTATTTTACCTTTTCTTGAAGCGGGGGTATATTTGGAGAATATTTTACTTAAACAAATTAATTTTAATTTTTTTATTAAATTTATTTCCCATTTCAAAAGAAAATATTTTATTTTTTAGCACAAAATATTTTAATTAAAAAAAAAACTTTTTTGATTTTTATTTTTCTATTTGTTTGGTTGTATTTTCTATTTATAATTTACTTATAAATAGAAAACTTACTTTGTAAATTATAAAATTATAATGTCTTGTTAATAACATTAAAAAATTTGATTAATAAAAACGTTTTCTGTTCGTGTTGAACATTTTTGTTATTGTTTTATAAAAAGCTACATTATATGTTTTTTTTTTTGTTTTTTTTTTTTTGTAAAAATAAAAGCAAGAACCTTAATATTTGAATTTTAAAATCATTTGCAAATTTTGCAACGAAATAGCTGTCTAAGAGATTCCATGACTTGACTGCCGTAGCTGGAAATATTTTGCTTTTTTTTGTGACATACAAAAAATTGCGGTTTTCAAATTTCAACGGAAATATCCATTTTGACCATCATTGAATCCATTTTGACTAATTTCGGCGTGACGTCTGTACATACGAATGTACGTATGTATAACTCAAAAACGATTAGCCATTGGATGTTGAAATTTTTTATTTAGGGCTTTTGTAACATCTAGTTGGGCACCTCCCATTTTGATTGCAATCGACTGAACCAACAGTGTCCAAAAAAGCCCGAAATCAAAAAAAATTTCGAATTTTGACTTTTTTTTAACTGCAGCAATAAGACTTGATTGAGAGCTTTTACTATATATCATAAGTAGTACTTATGTTCATTGGTTTCAGAGTTATAGCCAAATAAAGCTTTACTTAATGAAATATTTTGATCTTACAAGGGGAAGACATCAGTTCAAATCCGACATCATCTCCTTTTTATTTTATTTTAATATATTTTATTTATTAATGAAATAAAATTTTATGAAGTTTTCATTTAAAAAAAATGTGTATGTGTAATTTAATAGTCGTACAAGGAAGACATGATGATACATCAGATTTTCTTTTTTACTGTCACATATTTTAAATACCGTAATTTAAATAATTTTCTGGCCTACAGTAAAGAAAGTTTAGGTAGTTTCATAGAGTAATATTTAGGCTTGATATTATAATTAATCTGAAAATTATTAAAAATATTCGGTGTTTTAAGTATTATGTTCATTTAATTTATTTAAGGACCATGTAAATATGACTTTATCTTGTATCTAACAATTTTCATTAATTAGAAAATTAAATTTGATATTTAACAGGTAAATAAAGTTAAATTCTATTTAATTTATTTATGTTAAATCTATTTATAAAATGAAGTCATTCGACAATGAAGAGAACAGAAGTACTAACGAGAAACAAGCAGGACAAAAACGCATAAACACGACGAATTTAGACGTTTTATATTTAAACTTTACACGGAACTCTCATTAATATAACTTTTAATCAAACCGAGTAAAATGTTTTACAACTTCCCAAGAACTGGATACGAAACTCTGCAAGATAATTACGATTTTATATACAAAAGACAAATTTTCCGACCATAACTACACTCTTGTGGCAGATAGTATATAACCCAGCTAACAGCCGTACTTTATACATTAAGTTCGAGCCCGAGCGGTAAGAACACACAATTTGTAAACCTAAATCATCCATTACGGCGAGGATATTTGTTAGCATTTTTTTTCTAATTTCCTTTGCCTAAAAAAAAAAATAACACGTGAATATTACCACGTATCGTTGTAGTAATTCCACCCTATTAAAATAAATTTCAATTACCATTTCTAATTACATAAAGTACATCTCGAATTACAAGTGCAGAAATAATTCCTGTTTGCTCTTAACATAATTTGTTGTGTATTGATATTCTGTGCTGTGGGTAGTTATTGTGTTAATTGCAATATTTTAAGCCTCTAATATACCAAAACTCGACAAAAATATAAAATAAATTTTGAATTTTTATTGTCAAAGAGAATTTAGTTCAGCCACTGTCTATTTATATTTAAATGTTAATGTTTAAAAACATATTTGGTTAATTTTACGTATTCAATTTACTAACTTTTTAAATCATTTTTCAGATCTTATAAACATAATTTTGAGTGCAATCACTTCACAACCAAACTGCATATAGTGATGTAATCAAAATTATTGAAGGTGGTATAACAAATTCAAACATACAAAATGCAGGTTGTAATTTGACATGAGTATTCATCTCATCATGTGAGTATTCATTTTATTTTTTATAATTAGCTTACATATTTTCTTATTTAAATAAATTTGAAGATCTGTTGTATTTTTTCTTTCTTTACAAAATATAATGGAGAACAATAAAAATATTAATTATATCTTGCGTAAATATAAAAAAAGCTATAAAATAGCACAAAAAAGTCTACAGAAACAATTAAATCAACTTTTATGGTAATTATATTACAAAGTTATTCATTAACATTAAACTTAAATAATTCTAAAAATCTGCCGGCTGCCGTGGCGCGAGTGGTAGCGTGTCGGCCTTTCATCCGGAGATCCCGCGTTCGAATTCCGGTCAGGTATGGCATTTTTACACTTCTAAATCATCCATCTCATCCTATGAAGCAATACCTAACGGTAGTCCCGGAGGTAAAAAAAAAAACTTAAAAATCTAATTAAAAAAGGAAGAAATGAGATAAAATTAAAAAACAAAACATGTCTGTCATAAAAAATAAAATTGCAGAAAGACATTGCTCTTTAATGATCTTACTAATGTAAGATAATTAAAGAGCGTGCGGGTGACAATTTTGCTATAGTATAATTTTTTTAAATTCGATTTAAAATATATATACACATATTTATTATATAGCCTGTGACAGTCCCGAGAACCTAACGATTCAAATGCTGGTTCATACATCTAACTCGGTTCAGCCGTTGAGCTACTACGGTGAAACAAATATATATATATACAGTACACACTAAATACAATAAACACTTTTTTTGGCAGTTGCGTTAAACGTTAATGGTTTTAAATACTTTAGGGGTGAAAAAGAAAGACAAATGAATAAAAATATTTTTTTTTAGCCTGATGGTAAACAAAAGTAAATGGAAATCCAGAAAAATTGAATTTTTATTTCATCGTAATAAATTCATCTGGATTATCTCTGCATAAATGAAAATATTTATCAATCTCAATATTTTCTGCTACTGAGGGTATAAAAGAAGGAATAATAACAGAAAACTATTTTCATTTACTTTTAATAGAAAATAACATATCACATACTTGAAAATATTTACATTGAAAACTTTTACACCCAGTAATTCTTTCCTAGTTTGATAGATTTGATGTTTTAAGTGTTTTTAAAATTACTTTATTAATTCTACTGTCATTGAATTTAATTTATGAAGTGTAGAATGTAATCCTTGAATGTATTTCATAAAACTAAAAATGTTTACTTTTTTCCACTGCCTTAATGCATAACTAATATATTGAAATCAGTATTTCCTCTGTAAAATAGAATCATATTAACAAATTAAATGATTAGTTATCGATATGTTTTTGTAAATGTATCATACCTCTTTTATCCTTTTATCATTTAAATCCTTGTGAAGATTTTTCAGTGTTTGTCAGCACAAATAATCCAACCTATACTTTCAAGAGCTTTTGTTCACACCTTTTACAATTCACTTCTATCTCTGGTTAATATTACTATGTCATTTTCATATTTCGCTATTTCCGTAATATGTCTGCAAAATATTTAATTTCCCGTAGCTTCTTCTGTTTTTTACTCTTCAGCTCTTCCAAGATATTAAAATCCGGATAAATTAAAAATCCTTCTCTTACCACTGTTCCTTATATTTATTTCTTTTCCTTCATTCCTTCAGTCATCGTCATCCTATATTAAAATAAAATGATAATTCAATTTAAAAAAAAAAAAAAATTGGACTTTTTCATCATTTGTCTCACAGTTTTGACGGACCCTTTCTTCAATTATATTTCACAAGACATTAATCTGGTTGACTTTCACATTAAACAATTACAATTTTTTCCTTAAGAAAGGAGGAATTAGTTCTGAATAAATGATCGAATCTTAACAATTTTAAGGTCTCCTTAAATTCCTATTAACTCCTATTAAACTCCTATTAAATTCTGTTTTTTTTTCCAGGTAAAATAATAGATCTCTGTGAGAGTCAGCCATCTCAGCATTCTTCATTCGCTTCAAAATTAGTCTCTGAGAAAAAAAAGATGGTTGGACAACAGCCTGTAATTGTAAGCATAAATTAATATATATTTCAAACTTTTTATGAGATTTAAATAAGTACTTTTAAATCATCTATTTCTTAAGAGAAATTTTTAACGTATTGAACGAATATCATCGAAACATTATAATTTTATATTAAAAACCTAATTTTTAAATAAATAATTAAAAATGCAAAGGAAAAAAAGTTGTTTGATTCATTTTAAAAAGAAAACACAAAACATTCTTCGTGAAATTAAATATGTATTATTGTAAATAAGTAATCTTGGCCTAAATTTCTGTGTGAAGAATTGGAGTAAAAAAAAAGAGTTTCTATAAAAGCACTACCAATGCTTTGTAGAGTAAGAGCGGTAACGGGGCTGTGGTAGCCCCGTTACTGCTCCAGGAGCCCTTAGGTGGTCTAAGGGCTCCTGGACTCGCTCTGGGTTTTATTTGGAGACCCATCTCTACTCTCTCCGCCCTCTTTGCCGTTAGGACTTCTTCCTCATCCGCCTTCGAGGCCGTTGACCGGTTCTCTGATTTTTGTCTATCCTGGGTATTTTACTTTCCCAATATCGTCCAACCATAGTTGGCGAGCATACCCCATCCCCAGGGGCGGCACCCGATAGCAGATCCAGTAATAGCCACGGTAATGTTTATTATGGTATAACGCTTGGTCCAAGAACAACTATTTTAAACACATTAATTTTTTCAGACGATCAGCTTATTATACAGACATCAAAAGAAGCTTTCCTTTTACTTTTTACAGATTTTTATAGAATAACATATGTAGTCAATATAATTTTAAAATATCAATGAATAAAACAGGTTATGTGATCTTCTGGGGCAAAGATCCGATAAGATTAAAAGTAGTTTTTCATAACAAACCGATTGAACAGATTCATATTTTAAATATTTAGGAAGGAATATCTGCTTCAGATCAGACATAGACGCAGAAAATAAAATTTTAAGGTTTCAAAATATGTGTGGACGATAAGAAGAACCCTTTACAATGAAGTTAGAACAGATACAATGCTTAAGTTATACAACGTAATGGCTGTCCATCTGATAATGTATGGAAATGAGAAATGGGTGAATCACGCGCAGAGTTAATCAAAAGTTTCTGCAACAGAGATATGATTTCTTAGATCGGTAAAAGCATGTTCTAGATGGCACCGATTTAAGAACGATAATAAAAAAGAGATTTAGAAATATTCTCTCTTAATGAACAAAATGTGCATTTCAAGGGGAAATGGCTTCAGCATACGTATAGATTTGATAATGATGAGTAAAAGAAATAATTAATTATAAACAAGAAGAAAGAAAAGTGTGGGGGAGACCGCTGAAGAAGTGATTATGATTTCTGCTTAAAGTTGGTAAAGTTTAATGCCTATCCAGGATAGCATGTAGAAGAAGAAAAAATAACTATTGTTTTTTTGGATAATTGTAAAAGTACTTTCTTGCACTATGTAGCTACATAGTGCACATCATTATATTACTCAGAAAGTAAAGAAGTTTTGACTAAGAGACGAATCAATCAATACTAGGCCTACATCATTATAAAAAGGAGGTTAATATTTCTCAATCCAACAAATTATAACTTAGTTTACCCAATCAGTGATCTCCATGTACCGCATAAAAGCTAGTAGAAGGAATGGTAAGGATAAACTATCACCTTTTTTGTTGATTTGTTTATATAGAGAGCTAAGTTTTCTATATCTTGTATTATAAATGTATTTAATTAATTACTATCTATTTAATTAAGTTGAAATTGACATCACTGAATTACAAATCTTGTATTCAACATAAATTATACATATTTAAATGCCGACAATTACAGTTGACTGTAATGTTAATATGTTTTTCCTTTTTACTGTAAATTTTTAATGTAAATACATACAAAAATGACATTCTGTTAATATAAAATAAAACGAAACCGAAATGAAAATTAAAACAAATTGTATTGTTTGTCAGTCAGTTGTTTTTAACCCATCAGCTTATTTTTAAAAGCTTGTCTGGAAGACGAATGAAAAAGGGTTCTGTCGGGCATGAAATAGGGAGCAAGGCTGTAATGGACACCAGAAACCACTCAACTGACTCCGTGGGAAATTCAAACACATTTTATTTTCCTTCTTTCTCTCATCAAGAGCTTCTTCTTAAAGTTCCTTTATCTAACATAGTATCTTATCGATATTTTTAACTAAAAAAATTACTTAATGCACTCAGACGGAAGAAATTTTTTACAACAATCTTAATTTAAATATTTTTTTAAAAAACTGAATATACAATGTTTTTAAACAAACAATTCAATTTTTTTTATTATTGTTTATTTAAGAAAAAATATTTCAATTACGAAATTTTACTTCAAAATTAATAAATAACTAAAATTTACCGTTTTTCTTTGTTCATTTTCCAAAAAATGCAATTTAATTTACCTGATTCATAGTTACATGTTGGTTGAATAAATAAATCTATATAAATAAAAAGGTAAATATTTGTTTGATCAAAATCTTAAATCTACGAAAGTTCTTCACCGATTGCTTTGAAATTTTGACACAACACTGCATTCGAATACGCGCGTTTTTATATATCTACTATTTATATAGCTAAGATGTCACACCTGTGACAGGTTAACACATGCTTTTTTTTAAAAACAAGGCTATGTGTTGCACGTAAAAGCAACAACGCTATACTAAATGTATTACGATTCCATTTAAATGTTTTCGATATATGTCTGCTATAGACCAAAATAATACTGAATCGTTTTACGCACAGGGAAAAAGGGAAAACTCGAAAAAGGTAAAAGGGAAAAAGGGGAAAATGGAAAAAACAAAAGGGGAAACGGGGAAAAGAAAAAAACGGTAAAAGGAGATGGAAGGAAATGAGAAAAAATAAAATGGGAAAGATGAAGGGGAAACGGGGAAAGGAAAATGGGGAAAAGGGAAAAGTTAAATTTTGTGAAGATCCGTAATGTACATTTTCTTAATGTATTATCAAACTTTCAATTGTGTTCATTTAATATATATATATATATATATATATATATATATATATATATATGTATATACTCAAAACTAGCAACAGCGAAGCATTATCGGTTCTGCTAGTAAATAATAAATATCTATTTTTTATTGCTGGGAAGAAACTTTGCAGGAGTTGATAAAATCACTTGCAACATCACTTGCAATATTTTGGAGTTACCGCTAGCCCATTCCACACCCGTTTTAAAAGAACACATAAAATCATTTATTTTATTAAAAACGTTTAATCTCATATATTTAATTTCACTTAAAAAGTAGAGAAAATAGAAAGTAAATACCATATAATAAATTTTCATTTATTACCTGACAATATTCCCAAAAAATACCTTCATTCTAAAAATTACATGTCATTTTTAAGATTACATTAAAGGTCGTATATTTTTTTTAGTTTTCCCTGCCTTTCAGATTTATTTTTAATTTACCAGTCTTTTCTATAGTACTTTGAAATCATTACAGTTATATTCAAGTAAAATTTGTCGAACGCAAAGGAGCATTATAAAACTAGTACATTATTAAGATAATATTTTAGTTTTTATGTTCCACAAAATTTGAATCTTACGTCGAATCAGATTAAATGAAACGTTATAGATTAATTACCGATACAGGTATGTCACATTTTTAATACTCTCTTGAATTCTAAAATTTTTAATATGTTTAACTATAAGTAAATTTATTTTATAATAAAAGTATAGACTATTATCTATCCACGTTAAGTTAATGAAATAAATCAGTTTTAAATCTTATTTTAAGTTTTATTTTTACTCATATATTATAAATTACTGCTGGGCATAACAATATAATATTTCCCTTTTTTAATATTGAACTCAATTTGCTCATTCATCTAATACAATTTTATTGAAAATTTTATATTTTGATTGTGAAGATGTCGATTAATATATCTTAATTTATTAAAAGTGAATATATCGATTAATATCCTTCTAATAAATATCTCTCTATCAAAGAATTATATTTCAGACTGAAATGTCTTAGAACATAATCGCTTAAGCGTGTTAGGTAATTCAATATTTTCAATCACGAAAATATAGTTTCTCTGTTATGGGATTTTTTTATCATTTTTTATACATGTGAATCTAAAGCGTTCATTTTTTTTTTTGTAAATTATGGTAATGTCTATATTTCTGTGTATTAATGTAAAAGATTTAATTACGGATTTATTTTGTGATGATTCAAAATTTATTGGCTATAATCTTTGTAGAATTTCTGTATTATTTTAAGATTTTACTTTTTGCGATCGAATAGTTTGGATGAAGTATGTCCAAATACGTTTAAAGTTGTTTTGTTTTTTGTTTTTTTTTATTATTCAGATATAATTTTACATTTTGTTGAGTATTTATAAATTTTTTATTTGTTTTATTTAACTCCTTTCGTTTTTTTTCAATCTTTTATTTATCAGATAAGCCGTTAGTCGAAAAAAGAAAAAATAATAAAAATACAATTTAGTCATTAAAGTCGGTAAATTATTTTTTTTTTTAGTTAAGTACAGTAGTTGTAGTCAGATGTGTTTCAACTGAAATATTTCGGTTTACTATAAGTATTTGTATGCAATTATCTGCAATCGCATTCTATTTATTACAGGACTGCCCAAAAAGGACTGTAATATATTTAGAATGTATGTATGTATGTTTGTTCCACCATAGCAGCTCAACAGCTGAACCGATTTAAATGTGTGACCGCGCGTTGGAATCCTTACGTTATCGGAAGTGTCATAGGCTATATAAATATGCGTATATCAATATATACGCATATCGTATCGTGTATATATATGTTATCAATATATATATATATATATATATACACGTATGAGTACAGGACATTCAGTGAAACGGCTGGCAGATGATTTTGTTTTGCTTAAGTTTTGTTTTTATTTCAAAAATTTTAATTTTTATTATCTTTGTTTTAATTATGTTTTTACATTTTAATTTCAACTTAATTAATTAATCTTTATAATTTTAAACAATTTTTATATTTTATGTTTTTTATCTCTTGTTTTTATTATAATTTGAAAAAAATTAATTTAAATAAAAGTTTAAAAAATTTTTTATATAAGATTTTAAAATATGATAAGTTAAATTTAATTAAAATTTTTTAATAAAATTTAATTGGTTTAAAAATATTTTTAACGTAAAATTTTAAGTGAATAAGTGTTATCATGGATTGGAAGTTTATGATGTTTTCTTGTAATATATATATATATAAATATATATATATATATATATATATATAAATGTATGCAGCTGATAATGCAAATCAAGTTCGCGGAAGCGCTTCTTTTTGTGTAATGAAATAAGGTAAGTCATCCTATTTCCATTATTCTGTACTTAGTTATGATCTATTAAATATAAATTAATTAGTATTGTTACGGAGGAGTACGATTATTCAAAGAATTAAAAAAAAAAGTTTGTGTGTGTGTATGTGTATTTAAATAAATTAAAAAAAAAAAAAAAAATTATATACAAATATTATATTCAAAATTGTCACCCGCACGCTCTTTAATTATCCTATATCAGGAATTGTTCTATATCAGTTTAATTAGCCTATAATAAAGAGCAATGTTTGTCAGAATTTTTTTTTTTTTAATTTTAATATGTATCTCTTGTGCTTGCAGCGAGTGGAGCCTCAAGAGAATTTTTGATTTAAGGTAGGAGACAATGCAAAGACTCTACCATAGATATAACAACAACTTAAAAATTATAAATTACCATAAAGTTGACCACACTACACAGTCCCTGTGTAGAAAAAAAATTGAACACTTATTCAAGCTATGAAATGATATGTTTAAATTTATAGTAGCCAAAACATTTACTACTAACGCAATTATGGTATCATGTTAAAAAATAGTAATTTAAATTTTAATCAAGTTATATGAAAGAAAAAAAAAACATACTCGTAGATATTAATAAACACATTTTTGCGATTATCAATAGTATGATAGTGATACTCTATTCAAAGTAACATATTTTATACAATTTGATGTCGCAATTTATGTAAAATATTATTTATTTTAAATCTTAATATTACTCAACATTCCTTAACTTCTAAAAATTTCTCTACGACTTTTCGAATAATGCAAATGTAAAATGTTTTTAATAAATCGCAGATGATATTCCATTTAATTTATTGAAGTATAATGCAAGAGGAATATAAATGAAATTTGCTTAAACGGAAACGTAATTAAAGTAAAAAATTATATTCTTACTATATTTGTCTTAATATAAGTATTTTCTACTTATGTTTTTTTCTTGAAATATCAATTAATTTATTCCATTTTTATCAAAATATATATATATATATATATATATATATATATTATATATATATATTATATTATATATATAATATTATATATTATATTATTATATTATATATATATAATATATATAATATATTATAATATATATTATATATATATTATATTATATATATACATTATATATATATATATATATATATATATATATATATATATAATGTAATGAAAATTAGAAAAATAATTCAAAATTATGAAAGCTATATAATAGTAAAAACAATAAAGATGAAAAAATTTCATTTCATTTTTTTTGTCGAATAATTAAATTTACTCTTTTTATTTTTAGCTGTATATGAAAATTATGAATCTAATTAATTTCTTTCCTTCGTTTTCTAAAGTAATGCAATGTTTAAATTGTGCTTACTCCATCCATATTAAGTATAGCTTTTCCGTTTCGTGCAATCTTATTATAAAATTTTTATTTTTCTTCTGCGTGACTCCTTCATTTCACGTTCCAATGACGAAAGAAACATGTAATATCTTTAAAAAGCAGAAAGCAGAACATTTCACATTGAAGATATACTACAGTTATATGTTTTGTTTTTTCTTTCAGATCTATTAATACTCCTAAAAATGAGCGAGTAGTGCATGAGTTAAATTAATCTCTTTTAGTTGAAATCAAACTCTTCTTTATAAAATAAACTAAAATTGCAGTAAGTACTGGAGGAACTACATCATAAATTACTTAAAGAAAATTTTCCTTAAGGTACTTTGATCCCTACAAATGAATTTGTAACATTGATTTAAAAAAAAAATTTAATTTTTTTTTGTTACATTAAGATTAACCTAACTTTAAAAAAATTGATATCAAATTTTACTCAGTTACATTTTTGGCTAGTCAGTAGCTACAAGTTATCAGAATTTAGATGAAGTTTTCCTTTAATGATTTTTTTGTTTTATATCTTCCTGAATATAAGATATTAAAAAATATAATAAAAATAAATTCTAGTCTGAGTAATTTTTTCTTTCAAAAATGTTTTAAAATAAAAGTTTTTTGAAGTACTAATAAACAAGCTTTTGAACTAAACACAAGTAAATATGTCAAAAAATGTTATTAACTGACGTTTTTAGGTAAAATTTTGATTGAAAAAATCCATCATTTGCATTCAGGAAGCAGTAGTGAAATGAGAGCTGCAAGTATACTGATCATCAGGCTTATTTTATTATGCAGGAAAAATAAGTTTTGTAAAATATTAAATTGCGAGATATTAAATTCTATTTTAAAAAGAAATTGGTGAAAAAATACTTTACATAATATTGAAGATATAAGCGATGTTTCTAATTAATTTTTTTTTTCTAACAATACTTACGGGCCATTATTCATTTCTAAGTGAATAAAAATCGTTAATTGAGTAATTTATTTTTTTAATAATAATTTTAAAAAAATTATATTCTAGAAAAACCAGTAATATTTTATTCAGTATTTAGTGTAAGTTTTATTGCAACATGTTTTCCATATTTAAAATAGTTTTTTTTTTCAAATTTATTAACCGAAAGAAACTGTTTTACAGGATAAAGAACTTCAAGAAACTGGCTTTCTTCAGACAAGTTAACAGACTAATTCTTCGGAAAGTATTTCCTTTATACTAAGTATAATTCCGAAGAATTGATTTCTAAAGCCACTAAAAGCTGCGGAGCGTCTTGCAATGTCCTGCTATACTGTTATTAATGACTACCTCATACCATGCTTCGATTACTGCATAGGTGGTTTTATAAAAAAAAATTGAACAATATTTCATACTTTTGACTCAACGGCATTTTAAGATATGTTTTTTTTTTTTTACTTCTTGTTATAGTTCAGGCAGGTTTGTAAATCTTTCGTGAGAAAATTAAAAAAAAGAAGAATATTGGTTTTATTTTTAAATTGAAATACTTTTCTCTATCAACATTTTTCATCAACTACTAATACATATTTTAATAAAATTTATCATTTTTTAGTTTTGTTTTTTTTTTTATTCATCAAATAAGTTGTTATTTATAAAATACCATCTAGAAACAAATAAACTTTCTAATATGTTGTTTACAAGATTGTTAATCAGTAAAACGAGTGAACTATTTACCATATTTTTACGAATACGTTTCTCTGCAATATACATAATAATAGCAAATTTTCAAATTTTCACGTAAAAAGAAGCTATTTTTGTCGGAAAGCTTCAAAAAATTACTTTTATGGAAAATGATTTTCAGTAACTTCTACGGTTATCTGCTCGAAGTTACCGTTTAGGGAGAAGTTTTTCATCCATTTTTTAAAATAAATGTTTTATTAAAAATGTCTGTACATAACAAGAAATTAATTCCATAACAATTAAAGAAAACTATAAAAAAATTATTGTTAATAAAATTAAAGAATGCCAGTTGTGTAAAAGAAACCCTAACTACAGTATTAATTGGTTTTATTATTAACTGGGGAAAGAAGAAAATTAGTTAAAAGAAATACCAATTATGTACAACAAAAAAAAAATTACTTAAAATTTTGGTTAGGTAAACTGTTAAACATTCATCATTATTAAGCATATATTGAGAAAAGAGAGACAATTGACACATTTTAAAATAAATAATAATGAATATCAATTAATAAATAAACAACTTACAAAGTATTACAAAGCAAGGAATTTGACAGCGTTTAAACAACAATAGTGAAAATTATACAAAATTGTCGTTTTAGGAAATCTCAATAAAATAATTAAAAAGAGAAAAATTAAATAATTTAATTTTAATTGATGAATATTGTTTTCTATAGAAACTTCCTAAGATTAAAATAAAAATTTTAAAATAAATTAGACAAGATAAAAGACATGGGTTTATCAATAATTTGGAGAGGTTTTCCAAATATGATTTTCATTCCCATTTTAAAAGTTATCAAACTCTCATAATAAGTGTTGACTGGTAAAACGAAACAATTTTAATTTCGATTGTGTAGTAGACTCTTTTGTTGCGATTTTAAATGATTGGGAGAAAACTATTTTAATATTATTACCGAATTTTTTGATAAACTAATAAAAATATATTAATAGACATCTCGCGCTTATTAAGTGATCCTTTTTTACAAAAATACGCAAGGGTTTTCGGAAATTCTAATACCGAATTAGTAAATAAATTATGATCATTAAGGTACCAAATGTACAATCTTATGGTGTACTATATTACCTTTGTATATTATAAATAATATCCAAAAAAATTACAATGAAATTGTAAACCGTACGGTAATTTTCTCACCGATATCATTTCTTCCGCTCAAAAAATAAAAAAATTCTATAATATAAATTAAACTGTTTTTAACAAAACGATACTGATATCAAAAAAGGTAAGACACTACATTTCTATTATTAAAATCTGTTATTAATTTAGAATTTCCTTTAAAAAAAATATATGTTATAGAAAATAGATACACAAAAGTAGATAATAAACAATGGTTAAGCGTTCCATATAATAAGCAAAAAAGAGAAAATCTTGTTACAATAATCTTAGCAGCCTGGCCTGAATTCATTAATTAAACAACAAATAATCATAAGAATTTTATTATTTCTATACATGTGATATGTATTACATATAAATTAAATCTGGCCGGTAAGAGTTTTGTAACAAATTTTATAATCTTTTGCTTATTATAAGGAACGCTTAAACAATGTTTATTGTCTATTATTGTACATCTATTGTCTCTTACATATATTTAACATCTATAATTTTTAAGAAGAAAATTCTAAATAAATAACAGCTTTTGATAATAGAAATGTAGTGTTTTACCTTTTTTGGTTTCAATATCGTTTTGTTAAAAAGAATTTTATTTATATTTAAGAAATTTTTGTTTTTTGAGGTAAGAAATATTTGCGAAACTCCTACCGTACGTTTTACAATTTCATTAAACTTGTTTTGGATATCACTATGTTTTGTTAGATTATTTATTTTTTTTTAGGAATTACTGATTGTTATCTTATGAATTTATTATTAAAATTTACTCCCTTAGAAGAAACAAATTGATTTTCACGGCTAATTTTTTTTTTATAGTCATTTCATACTGTATTTTTCGTTTTTTAATAAAACTAGTATAACATCCTTCACAAATCTAAGATCCGTGATTAAAATTGCATTTATTACTTTGTAAGTGTAACCCTCGATTTTTTTCGTTAAATTCGATTTTATCAAACGAATTTTTATCTGTTTTGTTTATTCCTTTTTTAATAAAACAAGTATAATTTCTTGTAAATTAATCTTTCATTTTTTAAAGAAGTGAAGGGAATTAAAAATTTTTTTCGTCATCGGTATTTTTATTTACTTAACAGCATTTACTATTAAAACAAGCTATGGTATATTTTCTTTTAAATTTTATTATTTCAAGGACATTATCAACTTTTCGTACGCTACGTAATACAATCTAATGGCGCAATTTGTAAAGGTACATTAAAAGATTACTAAAATGACACATTCGAGTCGCGCGGTTTATCAAATCGAAAGAAAAAATCGTTGTCTAACAAAATTCGAGGAATTTTTTGAAGGTATTCTTTATTACAAATCTAATTGAACTGAAATATAATGTTTTAACCCTTATTTTATTTTTTCCTCCATTTTCAATTTACTGTTAGTTTAGGTCATGTTTAAAAACTGTAAACGTTGATCGTTGACTTCATCGTCTCTGACGAAGTTCTAACGAACTCCGTGATGGTTTTTATTTGATTTTTACTGTTAAATGTGTTCATTAAACTTTTGTGTTGTTATTTATTCTGTCACACCGATTCGAACAATTTTAATACATATGAATTACCAATTTACAAAATTATTGACTTCTTATTCTTCCCTAATATTATCTTAATTTTATTTACAACCATTAGTAGCATATATTTCAGTTACAAATTCCCCTTTTGCTTTTAACTTTATAATTTATTATAAGTTGTGAAAAACTATGTTTTTGATATATCGGTTGTTTCTAGAATATTTTATTCTGTATTTCATCTCCGTTTTTGTTTTTTTTGTATATTAATATTTTTGTAAGTTTACTATATATTTATAGAGAATTTTGTAGAGTAATATTTGTTCGATAAGGATCCTCAAAACTGTAAAAGTTTTGAATCAATAGAATTTAGCAAAAAGAAAATAAATTTAAATAAATAAAAAAAATGTAAATTTTTAACCCAAACTGAACTTTGTATACGTTGCATACAAGCAGGTTTTTGCCATTTAGTATCCTTAAAAATAAAATTTTGGGGAAACGGCCAAAGTTTTGATTTATAAAGTTTAAAAGAATAGTAAAACCAGGTACTATTGTTGTACTACAGTAGTACGTATAATTCGTATCCGAATAAGGGTTAGAATACCTTATTATCATACTAGGTTACATCGTTCATTAAACATTTAAAGGTTAGATAAGGCAGCCGTTATTCGAGATTGTATTTCTTATCACTAGTTTTGCTTTAATATTACTTTATCTGTTAGAACTTTATTTTCAAAGGAGAAATGTGATTAATTGCCAGTTACCCAAAATAACTTTAGTAAATCCTTTCAAAATTGTTTCCGTCTATCTAGGTGCATGATCAAGTTTTTCCTTCCTTTAATCGGGAAATATATTTTTCGTTCGATGTAAAAGGTTAAAATATGCAGTCTTATTTTCATTGATCACATCTTTTGTTTGCATCACTATTTTTGGTTGTGTAAAACGTAAAAAGTTATTAATGTGATTATGTAGATTTTTACTGCCAGTGTCTAATCAGTATTATCGTATCATCCATAAGCAGTAAGAGTAAGAGTAATGTCGCCATTACAGTAAGAGTATCGCACTATAAAGTAAAAAAAAAAAAAAAAAACGAACTTAATACGTAGTTCTGATGACACAAGAGTTTACACTAGAAATTTAAAAACATTTATTGCCAAATTTAATTAGGAAAAAGTACTATTTGAATAATTTTATGTGTATTCTTTGTTAACTTTTAACTGAAAACACAACATAACGAAGAAAAATGTTCATAACATTAAATAAATTCCAAAAATATTTTTGAAACATAACCATTCTCTTCTCATTTCCCACAATGTGGCTATCATACAGATTTGTACATACTTATGATAAAGTTTTATGAATTTCCATTGGTTTTGTTACAGGCTTAATAATTAGTAACTCTACGTCATTTACTCTGTCTAGGGAAAGGATCCAGAACCTAAAATCTCATTGACTACAATGATTACTAGCATTAATTGTTTTCTTGGAAATTGCTTCAAGATTTCTCCAGACTATAATCTTAATCTACAGATTTTTTTGGCGTAGATTTTTTTTATAATAGTGCAACGTTTTAGATTAATTATTGCTAATAGTTACTTTTCAACATTTTTACTTCCTTGTACGAATTATTGGAAGTATTGTAATCGCGAAAGATTACGGTTTTTAGATTTCAACGGAAATATCCATTTTGACCATCCCTGAATGCATTTTCACTAGTTTCCCCGTGACTTCTGTACGCACGTATGTACGTATCTCATGTACCTCAAAAACGATTAACCTTAGGATTCTGAAATATTGGATTTAGGACTATTGTAACATCTAGCAGTGCACCTCCCATTTGATTGCAATCAACTGAACCAAAAGTGTCCAAAAAAGACGACTTTTTGTTTTCTGCAGTATTAAGCCCCCATTGAGAGCTTTTCAACGATATCATAAGTGGTACTTATATAGATTGGTTCCAGAGTTATAGCCAAATAAAATTTTAATTAATGAAACATTTATGCATTGGATCTTACAAGGCATATCGGTTCGAATCGAACTGAATTTACTTTTTTTTAACTTTTCTTTTGTTTTTTAATTTAAATATATTGATTTATTAGTAATTATTAATCCGTGATTGAAAAAAAAATTATTGAGTTAAAATAATAAAAAAGTATGAAAAAGTGCTATCAGTCAAATAAAATTTCATATACTTTTAAAAATGTGTATATTTAATTAAATAGGCATTATTACATATCATCATCTGTAATAGATTTAGTGAAACATCTGATTATTTAATATTAATTGAAGATTATAATATAGAATCGTACTATTTTTGGATTTTATAGTTTAATGTTTGTCTATTTTATTTAATTTTCTGAAATTTCTGTTTAAATTTTTCTACATTAAATTTAACTACAGAGTAACTGAAAAATGGACACTAACCAGAAAAAAATATACACTGAGGCATATATACCCGATCTTTAATAAATTGCAAAAAATTCTTTTCATTTGGTTTATTACTCGTCTGATATTGTTGGACAATATTCTTCCTAAGTCAGAGTTGATCATAATTTCGTGTATTTTTTTTTTGTTGCCAGTCATTTAATCGTTTTTTGGTTTGATATAATTCTTCTGTTATTAATTGTGTAACGTTCTCTAGTTTCAGCAATTGTGTAACTGTCCATTTTATTAAAGAATTGGAGGATCGTATCTCACTTTCAAATGAAATAAATTTAAATGAAGTGCAGAAAAAATGTGTATCTGTAATTTAATAGGCGTACAAGAAAGTCATGTGGTGTCCATGTCAGACTTTATTTTTGTGTAGAAATCAAAAGGAATTTTACTTCTTGCTTTTGACTATTAGCACATTATATTTAGCTTTAGCTTCTCTCACACTAACTGTCTCACACTTTTTTTTTGTTGAGATCTTTGTAAAGATCTCAAGAAGCAAACAGTTACACAAACCAAAAATAATTTACTTTTATAATAATAAAAAAATAATTTGCTAATAATAATAATTTACTAATAATTACTATAATAATTTACTCTAATAATTTACTTTTTTCCCCTTTGTTGGATAACATCTGATGAAATATCTCTGATGAAATAAGAACTCTTGAATCAGATGGTTGTTTATATTTTATTCTATTTTATTTCCTTGTAGCTTTATTTTTAAACACAATAAATTTAGATGAAGAAAATAAGTATATAGACATTTTAAGCAGATTAATAACACTTTTTTGATAACAAAATATTCAAAAATTCAAAATGGCAGATATTTAAAAAAAAATTTATTAAAAGAAAGAAATTTACTTTTTCAACTGGTAACTAATTACAAATTACACACACAAGAAATGAATTATGTTAAATAAAAGTAGTCACCATAATAAACAACATACAATTATTAGTATATAACAGTAGAAAAAGAAAAGAAAGCATTTAAAATAAAATTATTTTACGTTTTAATTCTTGCAGAAGTTAATGTAAAGCAGTATTTTAGCATTTAAAATGTATTCATAAGAATGTTTTTTAAAGTAACTGTTTTTAATTTTTCATTGACATAAAATGTAATGTTACCATTGGAATATTTTCCAGTAAATAGAAACTCCTATTGCCAAAACAAAAAAAAAAAGAAGAAAAAGAAACAACTTTAATTAAAGGTTAAATAAAATTTGTAATTTTTATTTTGTGTAAACAAAGTATAATTGTTAACTAGAAACATTTACAGAGAAAGTTAATAAACAAATGCAAAAGGTTTAATTTGGTTGATTAATCATCTTTACCAACATAAAATATCACCTACATTCACACACTATTTTTTTTCTTAACAAGATATAAGGATAAAATCATTATTAATTTTATTCGCCACACTCACAGGTTGCCTCATTCAGAAGGAATGTATGTTTCCACCAATATTATTTTAATTATAAGAAAGTCAAAATAATTTAATGATGTAAACAAATATAAATTCTTATTTAACATTAAACTATAATTAATCAATTTTCATTAGATAGTAATATCTTGAAAACTGTTATGAATATTCCATATTGAATTAATCAACATTCACAAACTTAATTTATTATGATTTTTTTTGTCTTCAATGATTTGACTGGTTTGATGCAGCTCTCCAAGATTCCCTATCTAGTGCTAGTCGTTTCATTTTAGTATACCTTCTACATCCTACATCCCTAACAATTTGTTTTACATATTCCAAACGTGGCCTGCCTACGAAATTTTTTCCTTCTACCTGTCCTTCCAATATTAAAGCGACTATTCCAGGATGTGGCCTACAAGTCTGTCTCTTCTTTTAACTATATTTTTTCAAATGCTTCTTTCTTCATCGATTTGCCGCAACACCTCTTCATTTGTTACTTTATCCATCTACCTGATTTTTAACATTCTCCTATAGCACTACATTTCAAAAGTTTCTAATCCTTTTTTCTTAGGTACTCCGATTGTCCAAGTTTCACTTCCATATACAGAGACGCTCCAAACATATACTTTCAAAAATTTTTTCCTAACATTTAAATTTAATTTTAATGTAAACAAATTATATTTCTGACAGAAAGCTCGTTTCGCCTCTGCTATTCGGCATTTTATGTCACTCCTGCATCGTCCATCTTTAGTAATTCTACTTTCCAAATAACAAATTTCTTCTACCGCCATAATCTTTTCTCCGCCTATTTTCTCATTCAGTGGTCCATCTTCATTATTTCTGCTACATTTCATTACTTTCGTTTCTGTTCTTGTTATTTTCATGCGGTATTTCTTGCGTAGGACTTTATTCATGCCGTTCACTGTTTCTTGTAAATCCTTTTTACTGTCAGTTAGAATTACTTTATCATCAGCAAATCGTAGCATCTTTATTTTTTCACCTTGTACTGTTACTTCGAATTTAAATTGTTCTTTAACATCATTAATTGTTAGTTCTATGTAAAGATTAAAAAGTAACGGGAATAGGGAACGTCCTTGTCGGCCTCCCTTTCTTATTATGGCTTCTTTCTTATTATGACTACGTACTTTATTTATTTGTTATACATAAATGAAAGAAACCTAAAGGATTTTCATGAAAAAAAAATAATTTTACATTGATTAAATTTTAAAATAGTTTATGATCTTTATTCAAAAAGTAGTATGTTAAGAGAGAAAATATTTTTATTTTTTATTTAGGGTATCGCTTTTCATTTAATATTAATATTGTTATTTTTTGTAAACCCCTGATGAACAACAAAATATCATTAAATCCTAACCGTTTCCTGGCATCCTTAAAGAAATGCTCTCTCTACCAAGATCACCCCTCATAATTTCAAAACAATAAATAAAACCCTAATCCATTGTTTGTGCCCAATATAATGCTTCACAAATCTTTGGGGTATTCGAAATTCCAAAAATAATAATTATTTTTAAGTATTTATAATTAATTAAAAATAAAATTAGTGAAATAAAAATGATAGCTAGAAGAGTCCTTTCTGTAAAGAAAAATAAATAAAATACTTTCAAAAATAAAAAGCGTCAATTAAATTAAACTTGATGTCATCAGTTATTCCACGGTGCGATTCGCTTTCAAAAAACAATTGGGAAAAAACTTGAACCAAATTAATCAGAAAAATGAGAGTGTTCAGTTTTTTCTGTAAATCATTTTTAGACATGTCTTAAGAAAACTGAACTATCATCATAAAAATTGTATGAATTCGCAAAGTATCTGACAAATACACCATAACATCACGTTTTGATAAAATATAAAAATTTGCATTGTTGAAAAGATGCTGTATTCAGTGGAAGAGAAAATATCTATCGCTGATGGCTATAAGATAGGAAGGGCGAGGGAAACTGATATAGCAGGGGAAATATTGAATTTTGATTGTTAAATCGTGCCGCAGAGAAGAGTCCGTGTTTTCCGGTAAAGCATGCCAATATATGAGAGGAAATGAAATGACGTCATCGATATCATTTTTCCTCTACTGCTCCATTATAGCTTCAAAACTTTGTATCAGTTTGTTGTAAATGGTAACAGTATAAAAATTTTGCCTCTCTATTAAATGAATATTCTTTGTGTAAATCAGAAAAATAAATTACTTTTCTAAAGTTATGCTATTATTATAATGACAAACATATTCGTATAGTATGTTTGATGCACAAAATTTACATTTTTCTTTACATTTATAGATAACAGATAAATTAATTAAAATTTAATAGGAAAAAAGCAATGTATTTTCAATATTCTATTCCATTCACATTTAAAACAGGATAGTTCATAAGAAAATTAAAACCAAACGGCATTATTGAAAGACATTTTTATAAAATTGTAATAATGTATGATGAGAAAAGAAAATAACAAAACTTTTCTGAATCCTGAAATCCTTTTCCAATCCTGAAAAATTCTTTCAACGTTGAAATATTTCATTCTAGAATGACTACTCTATGAAGAAGTTGAGAATATAACGACTTGAATTATTACTTTGTATACATTTTTATAGAGAATGTTCATTAAAATTATTTACAAGGTATATAAGTGTAAAATATATTGAAATTATTACTTAAATGTGAATTGTAAACTAAATTTAAATTTATCTTATTAACCGTTAATTTTATTGCATTAATTCTAAAATATCACAATAAATAAACAATAATAATAATAATATAAATAAACCAAAATTTTGGAGAGTTTTTGGTGTTAAAATCAATCATTTAACATAATAGAAAAACTAGTGTGTAAATTATTTAAGATATGAATATAAAAACATATATAAAGGTTTTTATTGTTAGTTTATTTTTTATTATTTTGTGTATTGTGTATTAAAGCTGGTGCATTCAATATTTTAAAACATAATTTATCGTATTTACCATAAAGATTTCGTTTCTACGAATAAAATTTATGAAATTAGCGATTAACATTACAATAATTAATTATTATTTAAAATTAAAAATATCTTTCATGTACAATACGCTTTTTTAGTGGGTAAAAGTTATTTTTGAAATGTGAATACAAAAATCACATTTGAAAAAACCTTGCTCAAACTTATTATATTGTTTTTCTTACCTATTTGGATATGCGTTTCTCCCAGGTAAAATATAATCAAAAATTTTCTGCGTTCTTCAATACGATCGACACTGCGATCGGGGATTCGACACACTCAGTTTTGGGTCCTGTCTTATGAAAGGATCCGACTGCGTAACGTCACAACGATGTATCATCACTGTGATCTTCAGGTTGAGATGAAGTCACTGTCGCTTCTTTTGCCGACGACAAGGCTATTCTGGTTGTTGATGACAACTTAACTAATCAAAAAATGAATTACATTTAATCAGCAGATGTCTGGGTACATGAAAGATAAGGGTTAACTAAGTCGTGCCATGTGACGTTCGTATTGAGGAGAGATGACTGCCTACAGGCCCATTGATGTCATTTTAATCCTGCAAACTGAAAGTGTAAAATACTTGGGTATTCATCGTGATTGTCGTTTGACGTGGAAGGCTCATATCATGAAGAAGAGAAATCAACTTGACATGAAATTCAAGAAAATATACTGTTTGTAGAGCAAGAGGTCTGAGTTATCTTTATCTAATAGCCTCCGTTTATATTCAGAAATTTTTAAACCGATATGAACATACGGTGTCCAATTATAGGACACGACAAACAAGACAATTGAAGACATCATACAGCTGTTTCAGAACAAACTTCGGAGGTGTATACCTAAAGTGCCGTACTTTGCTAAAGACAGTGAAATCCACGAATATTCGGGTGAACGGTACGTCAAGAAGAAATACAACATTTCAGATGGAAATATGAAATTCGGCTAAATGACCGTGATAACCACTTGGCCCTAAGCCATCTAGACAAAATGAAGGTTAATAAAAGAGGTAAGACGTTATAGACGTTAACTCGTGAAGACGTTAATACGTTATAGACCTTAATAACTATATCTGCTGAGTGTTGTGCATTAATCAATCCTTCATTCCCATCCTCTTTGTTTCTGTTACCACTTTCTACTGTATTACTGATAGTACAGTTCTTCATAACTACTTTGTGTACTTTCTACCCTCAGAAATTCTATATAGTGTTGGTATATAATATTGGAGAAATTTCAATGGGGATTCCCTTTTAATGAGAATATGTGTGATATAATTTCCTTAAGGTTTCATTAAAAAATAAAACAGATTGTAAATAAAAATTTGAAATAAAAAAAATATGTATATTCAATTTGAAATGTATGAAGTTTTTTCTGGTAAATATATAAAACAAACATATGATGTAATTATGATTATGATAGACAAAACTCTCTCATTTTGTATGAATTCTGCCAAACAATATTTTCTATAAAATGCATAATATCTGTTCTATAAAGTAGAAATGCTTACCTACTTTTTAACTATAATTTTTCTGAAGTTATTTTACCAATTTAATTTATCACCAAAAATCTCTCATTTTTTTCTGTTTAGCCTCCAGAAACATCGTAAGTTATTACTTTCGAAGATGAATGAGGATGATATGTATGAATGTACTCGTAAAGAAGAGTAGTTTTGTACAGTTTCAAGTCGACGATTACTGGTCGACAATTCTAGTTAGGACTGTGGTTTAAGAGAGTATTAGAATATACCGGTCGGAGATCGAGGAAGAAGGTGTCCTTGTACATTGATGAATCTCAGGAAGCCAAGATGAGCGGTGATCGGGTGAGCATGGAGGGACCCGGAACCATTGTATTAAAGGCAGAGGGGACTCTTGTGCCTACGGGGCACAAGAAATGTTAAGGGCTAGTTGAAAAAAGAGGAATAGAAAAGATCCTCTCTATGAAATAGGGAGTATAGAGGCTCTTCTTATTAAGATGAATGGGAAAAAGACAGAATTGAAAGCGGTCCAACAAAACGTCAAAGGAAAATTAGCCGGGGCGGCAGTTAACAAGAAGATAAGGAGTAAAACGGTGCATCTCCATATCAAAGACTTGGAAGATGACATATATGAACAACTATTATTAGCAGTGATCAGGTTCTCGATCGAAGATAAGGACACCGAGATGAAAGTTATATCATTTATATAAGCATTTGGCAACACTAAGTATGCCACGGTTTTCATGCCTGCAGCAGTGGCTACGTACGTGTTAGCCAAGGATATGATTATGGTTGACTGGGTCCTTTGTCTGGTGGCGGTAAGGAAGGTGGAACTAAAATGCTTCATGTGCAAGGAGCTAGGGCATATTGTAGCCAAATTCACCAGCCCTGATAAGACCAGCATCTGTTTTAATTGTGGAGAAGAAAGGCATAAGACCGCCATGTGTACAGCAAAATCTAATACCCTCAGGTGTGGTGCTGTCGGCCACAGGACAGGAAGTGATAAGAAGTGCCTTTGAAGGATGGTTAAGATTATACACATTATCACTAACAGAAGCACTGTATCCCATGATTTCACTCGGAAAATCGCGACGGGAAACGAAGTAGGTTTTATGATTATTGCAGAATCTAATTTAAAGAATGTAGAGAAAGATGGATGGATTGGCGACAAGACCAAGGGTGCAGCATTTGCAAAATTAATAAAGTCATTCGGTATTCGGTGGAGGTCATGGTTTTGTGTGGGTAGAGATAGGGGAAGTTAGAGTCTATAGTATAAATATTTCCCCCAATTGTAGTTTGACGAATTTCACGATACAATTGACAACTTGTGTCGACTAACACCTTTCGTAAAGATTTGTTGGTTGCAGCTGACTTTAACGCCAAATATGTAGCATAGGGTGGCTAATTAACCGATGGGAGAAGACGCTCTTAGAAGAAGCAATGGCGGAGTGGGAGCTTATTTGTCTTAATGACGATAGATTACCAACTCTGGTACGCGAGAATGGATGTTCCTACATCGATTTGGCGTTTCGCCTCTCAGTGGTTGGCGCAGTCATTGAGGTCCTGAGAAATCTGACAAGAAGAAACACCCAGCGACTACTAGCCGATTAATATTGAGGTTGGTATTTAAGGTTGTTGAGGAAAGAAAAGTCTATTTGGAGGATTCTCAATGAGGTAGGGCTGCATAGAGTCGGTATAATATTGCGAGAGATCATAGGCGACCTTCAGCACATATTGCCAGAATTTCTTACAGACTTGTTATCAAAAGCGAGTGCAGTTTCGTTGATAAAAAAGGCCCCCACAAGGATATGGGATATCGACCATTATATCTACCCAGTTGCTTTGGCAAATTATTCTAAAGGATGCTTGTAGAGAGGCTTAACGAGGAGGCTTAATGGTGGATGTTTGAGTCAATACCAATTTGGCTTCTGTAATGGTGCAACAACGACTGATGCTATTAACAGAGTGCTGGAATTGGTGGATGAGGCGGCAAGCGGGTCTTGGCGTAGGAGATTAATTCTGGCGGTAGTATTGAAATATGTTAAATTTGCATTCTACTCGATACCGTTCGGATGGATAATGATAGAGCTCAAGAATAAGAGGATGAGCGCGTATCTGCTCCGAATAATCCAGAACTTTTTTTGCGGCACAACTGTGGTTGGTCATGGGGAGGGTTAAGAAGTCGAAGTGGAGGTTAAACGTGAGGTTCCTCAGGGTTCAGTTTTTGGATTCCTCCTCTTAAACGTTGCTTATGGTAGTGTCCTTCAGCTTCACTATCTAGAAGGAATCCATGTTACTGGATTTGCTGATGACATTTTCTAGTTATAATTGGGAAGGCAGTGGAGGATGGAGGAAAGAAGGAATACGGTCATGCGCATGCTGAGGCCGATAAGATTGACGGTGAAAGTGACAAAAGTTATCCCGATGCGGGAAGCTAAATACCTAGGTGTGTAGTTTGATGACAGACGGTCATTCCAACCATACGTAATTGAGATGGTAGATATGGCTAGGAAAACAGTAACGTCACTTTAAAAACGTCACTTTAAACGTCACTTTACTCGGTTGGGGACCGAGTACGTGCAAGAGGAGGATTTTGGCGGCGGCGGCAAGGTCGGTCTTTCTGTATTCGTTTCCGGTTGGGAGGAGGGCCTTAGTGAAGAAGATGGCGATGGGTAGGTTTGGAAGTCTGCAACGTTCTCTAGCGATTGGAGTGGCACTTACTTATTTGACTGTTGCATTTGAATCATCTATGTCATAGCGGATATTCCGCCACTAGAGTTGATAGCGGAAGAGATTGGATAGAGGTAAATGAAAGTCTAAAACCAGTCCTGGAATGATCTAATGGAAAGATTCCAGGCAAATTGGTCATGTGCTTGTGTTGGGCAGTGGACGAGGAGGCTCATCCCTCTATTTGAGCCATTAGATTCGAGACGACATGAAGAGCTGTCCTATCAACTTACACAGTTCTTGTCAGGTCATGGCAGCTTCAACAGATATCTTTTTAAGAGGAAAAAGTAGATAGCCGAGTCTTACATATACTGTGGAGAAGTAGTCACAGTCGGAGCACACTGATCAATTTTGCAAGATGGGAGCAAATGACAGTGAAGGTGCGCAGTCGAATTGGTCACGTAACGCCGGAGAATATTATGTTACATGGTTACTAAGCTTGGATAATAAGCACAATGATGGCAACCATGGAGAGGAAGCTGATGGAGGAGGAAGAGAATGAGTGTATCTAGTTGATCCATAGTAGAGCCGAGAGGGTAGTGTAGGACCGAGCGGACAGCCCTGTGCAGGAGGAGGGGAATGCTCCGGTGTTCCAACTTCGATGAGTGAACGGGGACTCCAATAACTTCAATGAACCAATGGACTTCAATGAACCAGGAAGGACCCCGTTAGGAAGGTTCAATTGGTGGACAATTCTAAAGGGTGATGGGTAGACATCACCGTGTCATATAAGGTCAACCGGGGCAATGTCTTCTAGACGGTTACTGGTTGGCCTTGTGTGGTTAAAAAATAATAATGATAAGGATCCGAACAGTAATATTATCGTTAGGGAATGGGGAATTACGCATTTAAGATAAGAATTTTTCCTGAACTCAATAATATCTGAATATAAATACAAGAAGGCATTTTCTCAATCAAGCGCTTAACCCAGCAATCTTTCTGAGAAGCTTATTATGTTATATGTTGTACATCATTTTTTATGTTTTTTTTAATTGTAACTGAGAAAGCACTTTATAAAAAATATCCTTGATAGAAGCCATAAAAATTGAGAAGATATTTCTCGATTGTTAGTTATGGACTATTACTGGAAAATAATCTTTTGAAATAATTTCACTAGGAATGACCTTAATGGAATTTACAGAAGAAAAGAAAATACCATTTGTTGGTTCAAAATGGAATTCCAGTTTTGATAATCGTCAATTTTAGAAACCAAACGTTATGTAGAATTTTTATAAAAAGAAACGGTTTAGAATGTACTTTATCATTTTTTTGAGAAAAGAAAACTCTTACCAACTTATGTAGAATTACGCGGAAAATGAAATGGAATGCACGTCAAAGTCAATTGGACTAAACCACATATAAAATCTAGCACTAAATAAAATCTCAAATTTTAAACAGTTCTTTTTTAAGTCAAAGTTTTCTGGGTTCGGGATCACCGACACGAATCTGTGCAGTCGTTAGTACTTCATTGTTATGATGTGTTTAATTCACAAATAATTATTCTGTCATATGGTCCACTATAATATGCAACCAGATGATAATGAATGATCTAATGGTAAAAGGTTTTTCCTTTTTACTTAAACATAAATATTATTTTCATTCCTGAAAGAAAAATAAAACAATTTTACCCAATTACATAGTATACTACATTTTGTACATTATAGAGCGGTTAATAATTTTGTAGCCATGAGAATTATTATTTCCATTGAATAATTTAAACGCTTTGTTCAATACAACTCTTTACCATTCTTGGGGCACGTTCTTTCGTCTCTGCTATTGTAAAAAGAGTTCATAATCTGAATAATTTATAAGCTTGTATACCCCTCACCCTTCATAATGTTAAATATAAAAGATTTCAATGTTTTGTATTTAGCTACTGTCCTGATAATTAAAAGTGCTTTGAAATACAAAGAGAAGTATTTGTAATCTGATGTTTAAACGATTTGTGTTTGCATTTCCAATTCTCATTCTTAAAAAAAAATACTTAGAAAAAAGTATTTCTTGATTTGTGACATAAAACAAATTTTTTATAACAGTTTTTTTATATTTTTAACAAGTATCGATGCTTTTAAAAAAATTAGAATTTGATTTTTTTTAAATTAAATTTGAAAAAATTTGATGTGAGCACCACATAACTTCCTTGTACGTTTATTAAATTACATATACACAGGTTTTATAAATGCAAAGTACATAAAATTTTATTACTTTATTACATTACATTGATCCAAATATTTCATTAATTAAAATTCTATTTGGCTATAACTCTGGAACCAATAAAAAATAAGTACCACATATGATACGTAGAAAAACTCTCAATGAGTGCTTATTATTGCAGTTAAAAAAACCCCGAAGTCCAGATTTTTTATTTTTTAGGCTTTTTTGGACACTTTTGGTTCAGTCGATTGCAATAAAAAGGGGACGTGCACCACTAGATGTTACAATAGTCGGTCCTAAATCAAAAATTTCAACATATGTTGCTAATCGTTTTTGAGGCATGCGAGATACATACGTATGTACAGACGTCATGCCTAAATTAGTCAAAATGGATTCAGAGATGGTCAAAATAGATATTTTCGATGTAATCTGGAAACCGAAATTTTTCGCGATCGTAATACTTTCTTTACTTCGTACAAGGAACAGAAATTTCTATTCGAATACAATAATATCCATTCGTAAGCAAGGTATTTATTGTATTTATTTGTAGTAGTGTATTTATTCTTTTTTAGTTTAACCAAACAAAATGTAACGAAATCTTTCCAAATTTTAGAAAACGTTGACATTTTATTTATCCGTTTTTATTTAATTTTTCAAGTTTTGGAATTTTAATGAAATTCATCCGATTTTTCTTCATTTAGATAAATCATTTAGTCTAAACTTTTAAAATACCATTCATTTATGATTTTTTTTTTTTAATTTCACGTTTTACACTAACATTGTTGCAATGATATTCTTAACAAATTTTTTGTAATTCATATGGTACAAAAATTCTTCAGCTCCCAAATTGAATCCCATGTTCATGCCAGTCGAATTGTAAACATATTTGATCATTTCTACCTGTTGCGAATTTAAAAATTATTTTTGAACTCTTCAAAAGCTCCGTATTATTAGGTCCTCTAACAATATCAAAATCTTGCAATATTCTGTCAAGGTTTTTCATGATTATATTAATTATTTTTTTGAAATACGGTTTAAGATGAATTTCGTCTCCCAAATATTCATTTTAATCAATTCAAACAGAGTGGTTGTTTGTTATTTTACCAATGGGAAAAATTGTCTTTGTGGAGTTCACCATTCGTAATATTTTATAAGGTTTAAAAGTAAAAATTTCTAACAAAAACTATTTCTAAACAAGAGTTTGCGTTCCAGCAAATATGCGTTATTTTCAAAAGTTTAACTTCTAATTTTTTTATATGAAAAGGAAAAAAATTTTTTTTCGGGAATGAACCACTTACGTCATTAGCCCTACTATGCAAAATAATAACTTCTACGGAAAATAATAAATTAACCTTACTGTGGAAAACAAAACGTGTATAGATTACAAATAAAATGAAGCTCAATAATTGAAGTGCGAAACTGTTGGCATAGCTTCAAACTTACTTTTTCAGAATTAGGATCAAGGAGTATTGAACCTAATTTTGAATGACTTGTTATAAAAATATGGTTCATGCAGGAAATAACTTGCTATATTAATTCAAATTGTTGCATCTTTAAATGGAAATGAGTACGAAATTTTTTTGAAAGCTTGTGGAATTACAGGCGAATTATATATATATATATTTGATTTATCCCCCTACTTTTGGGCCTAATAAAGCAAGAGCTTAATCAATTAGTAGTTGTTCTACCATAAATAAGCCCATGGTTACTTCTCTTAATAAATTATTTTGCTTGATTTTCATTTTCCGTTAAAGCGTTTCTTGTTACATAGCGATTGGCATGTAACTCGATTTCACGTACCAGAAATCACTGGTACGTATCTCTTTTAATTAATGAGAGAGGTAGTATCTGTGTAATACTATCTTTCGCTTTCTTTAAAACAAAAGCAACTATATCAGATTTTGTTTTCTAGATTCCAGTCGAGTCAAAATCTTCGTTTACTAATACGTCTAGAAAGCTCTAAGACGTACAACTGATCTGACATTGGGTATAATTTTTAGATATATATTATCAGATAGAAATCCATTGTAGTAATCAGACATAAGTTAGGCATTATAAATTCAGGTTTCTGAGAGTACGATCATATAACTGTAATTTTCTGCAAAAATAATGTGAAGGTATGATTTAGTTCAGCTACAACTGTTTTTGTTGAAAATATTATTGCATACTGAAGTATCCTTCTCAGATAGATTAACATTTTCTTAACATTAACTTCGTACCTTCTTCTTCTTAACTAAAGAGGGCAGTATAATAGTTTAACTAAGATTTCTTAAAGCCACGTTTAATGGATAAGAATATTCTTTTAATTCTATATTAAGACTTAAAGAAAATAAACTTAAAAATTAAAGAAAATGAGAATTACATTTTTTAATTTATCAAAATTTTATTCTTCAGAGATCTTCCGTTATTTTTCTGGGTATATAAAGAGCCCCTCTTGGATCATTGCAGAGAAAAGATCTGCAAAGAAAAGTATTTTCTGCTTGTCTGCATGCATGTTCCTCCCAATTTCACGTGCGAGTCAGGAAATAAAATAACCTCAATTTTTTTTCTAATAATTGGAGTAATATCTGAATTTCTACTTCCAAGAATAATTTTCTTAGAGATTCTCTTTTGAGTAGGTGGCATAGGTAAATCCTTATATAGTTCATTTTTTCTCTTTCTGGTTATCTTCACATACTTACATTCCAAACCTTTTCGTCATAAGCTGAAATATCCAAGTAAGAAAAATTTTAATGTTTCTAAGGTTGTTTATCAAAGAGTTAGTACAGATCTGTTGGTCATTAAAAGCTGTTACAATATCTTAATCTCCCTTTCCAACAATTCTAAAGTAGGATTTGGAAGAATCTTGATGCTTCGTATCATTTGGGCGATAGAATTCACCTCTATTCTCAGTTCGGTAATCAGAAACTTAAGGCAATGTTTTATTGTTCTAGATATTTAAGTTTTTGGGTGATTTCTTCCAGTATCTTATTTATTTTTTTGTTTATAGTTGATGGTCTTGGAATATTTCTTAATAACTTAATAATCCTGTGCAACAAGTAAACAAATTCTAAAACCGTTTTAAACTTATTGCAGTCTTTGTAATGTAATTCTCTTTTCACCATAATAAATATTTTTTCTCTTGTTTATAATTTTATACTCTGTTCCTTCATTATCATCAATTTCTAAATATTATCTGTATTAGAAAACGTATTAAAAATCTTTAGAGAGAAAAAATTAAATCTTCACTAAATATTCTACAAAATCAAAGTTAAGTAACCTTTTTTATTATGCAGTCGAGTCTAATTCCAAAGATTTGTGGCATTAAAACATTAAAAAATTATAGCATCTAAAGGGAAACTGCTATATCAAATTGTTAAAATTTCATCGTTAGTATCTGCCAATAATACATGTTTCAGTAGCCTTCTACACACTAATGGAGTTTCATATTTGTATTACCACATCGATATAAAAACTTGGGCCTTTCAGCCAAACAGCTAAGGTGAAGGTATATCAATTTTGGAAAAAAATTCTACATTAATCTATTCTACAAATAGCGGTTAACGCACAGATGGTAACATTTGATTCCTCTTTAGCTGCACTCAGAATTCTGGTAGATTTAATCTCGAAAATTATAAATCGGGTCAAGCACCAGATAAGAGCTATACTATAATTCTAAACTTCTTACCCGTCTCCAGCAGAATAAGTCGGACACGACAGCAGAAATATCAGTTGGCCTATCAGAAAGAACAAAATTATAGAAAAAAAAGAAGAAAATAACGATAACAATAAAGAAAAATAGATAAAAACTACAATAAAAATGCAATGACTGATTGCATCAGTCATCTGTATTTTTTTTTAATAAAAAATACATACGTAAAGTCTTACAGTGTTACAACTAAGCCTTTGATAGGAAAAGCACCAGAAGCCAGTAAAAAAGGTGTCTCATACATTTTTACTCATATATTATACAGCAGTTTAACTTAACTGCTTCTAGACCCACAAATATAAGTGCGCAAATATAAGGACATGAAAATAGGTTTAATATCAAGAGGTCCTATAACTATACCTTATATATGTACAGAGGCGACATAAAATATATTTCACGTTCGCATAAAGGGTATTGTGGTATTATGACAGGGTTAAAAGCTTTAAGAACGAAAGGAGAATAGTGTGTATAACACAGGCACTTGAGGTAGTTTTGACATCAGACGCAGCAAAAGCTTTTCCGTGTTCTGATTTTAGTCATCTAATCGACCAATCAGATATATAGCCTACTTAATGTTGCTTTGGGAAAGTGGAATATTTGGTTACAAATCTCTTTAGTGCTGAATAGACTATATATACATTCATTAAAATGTAAAAATACTGATTCTTGTAGCCTATTCATATTAATTTATAGATCAAGGGAATTCAGAAAGTATTTTAATGAAATAAAACAAAGAACCCTAAAAATTAATTGTCCAGAAATGTCCAGAAAATATGTCTCATTTAAAATTATTATAAGATATAATAAGAAAAAAGTAGCGTTTAAAAAGAAATAATTTGAGATTAGAATATTAAATAGTATAATAAAATTAATCATTAAAAAGATATCAACACTATAAGTAATAAATTATCATAAAATGGATGAACACAAAATGTTGAGCAATAAAAAGCATAAGTGAAATAAACCCATTTATTTAAAGGATTTTTGGGTTCAGAATCGTGAAAATTAAGATTTGATGAAATCTAATCATTTTGAAAGATTTTAACTTAATTCCATTGGCGTCAGGAAGTTGTGCCAGTGCGGGTGACTCTTTTTGCTAAATTTGTTGAAACTTTATATTTATTTATGTATATATATTTAATGTATATTTTGCATATTTTGGTATGAAATTAATCGACTAAGGCAAATGTAAGGTTTGTTTCTTATGTGTTGAAGAGTTTTGCCATTGGTCTCAAAGAAAAAAAGTCTTTCCGCTTTGGCGTACCTATGTTTTTAAGAGAACCAACCAATCCAGGGATTCAATCAAAAAAAACATTAAGGACATTTTTTACCGAAACCTTTGATCAGCGATTCGTCCTGTACCCGATGGTACAGAAATGCCTGTTCCTTCACCAAAAAAAAAATTAGATGATACATTGATGAAGAAATGGTTTCATAGGCCTGGCTAATGAACTGGTAGATGGAAATTACGATTATGATCCTGTTAGCGATGAACCGAAACTGTCCGAGCAATCCGAATCTTTCTTAGGGAATTAAACTTTTCTTAGGACACCATCAAAATTTTAGGCTCAAGGTTGAAAGAAAAAAATTTGGTAGCTTCTGGCAATTCTTTTTAATGATTAGGAACAGGGAAAATATTTTGTTCAATGGTTTTCTCAAGAAGATGTATTAGTTTAGTGTAATGATGGTTTATTGTACTTGGACCTATGGAATACAAGGTTATTGAATGGAGACTTTCATTAATTCATCGAAAGGGAGTTTTAAGGTAGCTCTTGTACATAATGGAAGTAAATACATTTATTTACTGGTGGGACATTTTGTTCATTCGAAAAATTGTTACGAAAATTTTAAGATACTTTTAATTAAAATTCGTTATATTGATCAAGGTTGGACAAGTTGTAACGATTAGAAAGTATTTTCTTTGTTACTTGAACAGCCAAGCGGTTATACGAAATATCCATGATTTGTATGAATAGGATGGTCATGATAGAAAGCAGCACTATAAAAAAAAAGGTTGTCAACCAAGACACCCCTTAAAAGTTGGAATGAAAAATATTGAGAGAGAAAGATTAGTAGAGCCAAGCAAAGTATTGCTTCTTCCGTTACATATTAAATTAGTTAATAAAGCTATATTTGAAGGCATTATAAAAAGTAGGAGAGTGTTTCAAGTATCTTTGCAGTCAATTTACAGGATTATCGGAGAAAAAGATAAAGGAATATTTTCTGATACTCCAGTTATAAAGAAGCTTATAAAAGATGATATATTTGACTCTTAAATGGAGAAAGCAAAAAAAAAAAAAAACACGTAGCGTGAAGTCTGGTGATCTTGATGGCCACAGCATAATGTGTTGTCTACTTCAGACGCACGTCCTACCCAGGGCCGAGGTAATGTTGTGTTAAGGTATTATCAACAACAAGCTGGGAAAGCCTTCAAGGATACACTTACAAAGTTTCTTGGCAATAAAAAACATGAAGATTATAAAAATATTGTACAAAATATGTTATAAAAATTCAAAAATTCGGCTGTAAAATGAGCCTGAATTTTCTAGATTCGCACCTTGTCTACTTTTCTGAAAATCTGTGAGCAGGTGGAAAATTCCATCTAGACAAGAAAGAGATGGAAAGGAGTTGCATAAGTAGATGGCACATGATCATGGCAGCTGACTACTGTTAGATGTTAAAAAGAGAAGACCCACTGCGAGACCACAGAACATATACCACCAAACGGAGTATAGAAACAAAAATAAAAAAAGATTTTATAAAGACTTTTAAGGATATAAATAATATTTTACTATGTATTTTCATTAGTTTTAATAATATTTTAAGTAATTTTATTTTCCATATGATTTGTAAATAAATTCTAAATTTAGTTAAAAATTGGTCTTTATAAATTTTAAAACAACTTTGTGAAAACTTGTATGGATAAAAATTGAGGTCATATTTGGATTCAGAGATAAAAAATACATAAGAATCAGCTATCAAACTATAATTACTTTTACTATCGATAAAAAAAGTAGGCCTGTGATTATATGTCATACATAAAATCAGCTGAATTATTTATAATTAAGTAAAAAAAATATATTTTAATAGTTAGATTAATTTTTTTATTTCAGGAAATTACAAAATAATATTTAATACCTTCAAAAGTTTTGATCATTTATTTCATCACGGATTATAACTAAATACAGAGCGTTTCATAATGTTCTTAGAAGTTACAAATATTCAGTACAAAAAAGTATTTCTCACCTAAATGAAAGTGGTACCAGGTGATGCAGGGACTCAAACAGTTTTTGTTAAAATCTATAAATGTTCAATATGCGATCCTCTAGTGATACGGCACACATCAACATAAAAACCAAGCTCTTGCCAAACTCGTTCTAACATGTCATTTTCGATAAAGTTGATTGCATTGATTATGCGATCCTTTAGCTCAGCGATATCGTGCGGCATTGGTGGGATAAATACCTTATCTTTCACGTAAACCCAGAGAAAGAAATCACATGGCGTGAAGTCTGGTGATCTTGATGGCCACATCATAATGTGTTTGTCTACTTCAGACGCACGTCCTACCCAGGGCCGAGGTAATGTTGTGTTAAGGTACTGTCGAATCTCGTTATGAAAATGGGCAGGACAGCCATCTTGCTGGAAAATGAAGTCGTTGAGTGGCTGAGGCATAAGTCACAATGTAACACATCCAGGTATATCATGCCGGTTACTGTCGTTTCCATAAAAAAGAAGGGCCCATACGCTGCCTCATGAGAGATCGCACAAAAAAAGTTTACTTTCGGAGAATCCCGAATGTTTTCCACATAAGTGTGTGGTTTTCAATTTCCCCAAATCGCACGTTATGACGGTTTACTTTGCCGCTAATATGGGAAGTAGCTTCATCGCTGAAAATTACGTTGTTTAAAAAACCTTTATCTAACAACATCTTTTCCTGTAACTGTAAACAAAAATCGAGCCTACGTGTGTTATCTCCATCAGAAAGACGCTGGATTAATTGAAGATGGTACGGTTTGCATAATAAAAGTTTACGAAGAACTCTCCACACTGTTGTTTTCGGAATTCCTAATTCTCTGCCTGCAGCCGAAGTCGATTTTGACGGGCTGCGAATGAAACTTGCACGCATACGTTCGACATTGACTTCTGAGGTTGATAGACGACCAGTTGATTTTCGCTTGCACAAGCAACCAGTTTCACTGAATTGTTTATACAATGCACGAATTGAATTGTCATTGGTTGCTCCTTATGAAATTTAAACCGAAACGCACGTTGCACAGAAATTACTGACTTTGACAAGTGAAATTCTAACACACGAAACAACTTCTCGCTCCCGTGGCACCCATTTTCTCTACTGTCGACGCCTAGCGAGCAAATGGTTTACTAAGTGCATAGTATAAGAGGAAAAACACTATTTGATGTACTCTTTCGTACAGTACGTGTTTTATACTTATGTATGAAATAGTTTTTTGTTAATGAATTTTCGAAACTCCGAAGAACATTATGAAATGCCCATATATATATATATATATATAGTATAAATATATGTAGTTAATTTTAAGCAAAAACTGAAAATTATCCATATTAAATATTTAATGTAACTGACGAAAAATAATATACATAACAGGCTAGTTGAATTGTTGATATAATTAGATATTAGAAATTCATGCGGCTATATTTAGAATATAATTACCTTCTTACATGCACATATTAATGGGGTTTTGAATTAGTCTCAACAAAGGTAGATAGAATTGTTCAAAAACATGAACTTCTAGTTCTAAACGTATTTAAAGTTATTATCAAATTAGTGTCTGTTGGCTTCAACTGTTAATAGCAGTACAGTTTAATGGTTTCTAACTTTGTTCGTAATCATAAACTAGGTCTCTCTCTATCTTGGTCACAGAATTTATTACAAATATTATTTTATTACTGATATTTTTATTACTTTTACCTTAATTAATGTTAAATACCTACCTTAATAATTTAATTTTTTTTTTTTTTTAAGTAAGGGAAAATTATTTGTTATATCTATAATGGTCATATAAAACGAATCATTTCGAATTTAAATTCCTGAATTGAAGAAGCTCGAACGTAAAATAAATTGTATGAATTTGTATGGGAACTATTTATAATGGTAAAGAATTTTAAATGTTATTTTGAAAAGTAAAATCCACCATATGACAATACGGTAATGGCTTCATTATTCAAAACTGAGGGATACTAGGAAGTAGATACAATTGTGGATCTGCATACGATTACTACTTTATGATTTGTTTGAAGTTTTTTCCTGCCATATTGAATCATTTAAACAGGAAGATAAAAATGATTTTAATGTAAAGTTTTACGACAAAAAAGATAGCGAAAATTATTTTTCGAAAATATGTTTGTTTTTCAGTTATAAATAATCAAATTTACAAAAACGGAAAAATCGCGGTAGTAATATCACGAAGTAAAACGCCTTGTGGTAACTTATTCTTTATTTTCTTCAAAATTACATCCAAAAACAATCCATGAGCAATGAATATTTTAATTAATGTCCCAAACACAATATTATAGCCTTCACAATTATAAAACACTAATAATAATAATTTGCAGCATTATCAGAAATTTAATTGCTAAACCAACTGATATTATTTATTTCAATACAATATTTCACTTCTAAATTTAGTTAAATGTTTTCGGTTACTTTTAATTAAAAGATGGCAACCAAAACACACCATTAAGTAATAATAATCTTTTTAACTATGTAGATTCGCACTTGTTCCTACCTACTAATATCCCTCAGTTATGAAACATAAAGCCGTTTCCATAATTTAATATCACTTTGTATACTTACTATGTATAATCAATGTAGCGTACTAAAAATGAGATATTAACTTTGTAAAGCCGTTCTACCCGAAATAGCAAGGAGGAAAATTTCAGAAGTTTATTTTATTAGTTATGGTTCAAAAACAAAAAATATAGTAATGTTTAACATAATCCAGGAAGATGTTTAATTATCTTTTCAGAAATTATGAAAATCTCCTGTCTCATGTTCATAAAATGACAAATTAGAGAAATTGGTTTTTGGCAGTGAGTTGGAAGTAATATGCTAACCTCAACCCCTCTTTGATATATATTATGGCCAACCACTCTTCTAATTAAAAACTGGTATCTATTTAAAAATGATAGAAAGGTTTCTAAACCGCCCATACTACAATAATCATAGAATCAAATTAATCATACCTTTTTAAGGAGCAGTAAAAATCAATTTATTCTTATGTTTATGTCAACGAAAAAAGGTTTATAAAATTACTTTAAAATAAGAGAGTCAAAAATCAAAAATCTATGATTTGAAGACAAATTCCGGGTAATTCTAATTGCCTAGTGCCATAGCGGTACAGCTTTTTCGAAACACATTTAATTTTTTTTGCTAAAATTATTCAACTCTCATCGAGACTACGAAAATAAGGACTGCTTGATAGCTGGAGGTGATCATTAAAGGGAGGTTGATTTGTGAAGATAGTTTTTAAGTTATTTATGAGTGCGTTTATGGAGTTAGTCATCCTAATATAAGTAACTTGCTTCTGTGTAGCAATTACTTCTCTCCAACATCTCCAACTAGCAGGCTCAAAAAACACTTTCGAAGTTTGGAAGAAGTAAACTGTTCAGTATATTATGTTATTACGTATCGAGATTCTAATTCTGGTAGAACACAATTAGAAAATTCATCGTTGAATAATTCTAGATTTTAGAGAACATAAAAATCTAAACTGAAGTTTTTTCTATATTATAAATTTTTGGATTGGTTAATTAAAAAATAGGTCATTCATTATGTAATATAATAATAATAATAATAATAACAGGATTTTAATTATGCCTCTCTTGTCTGAAAGAGAGGCAGGAAAATATCAAATGCAGCATCCTATTCCTTTCAAGGTATATTTACCTAATTATCAAAGACGAAATTTCAACATATTACACACGATTAGGATTTGTCAGGAAAAGATTTTAGCTTAATCCGTTCATACAACAGAAGGAACGTCACACCGTTAATAGTTTTTCACCATTCGCTCGACAGAGACACTTCATTCTGCCAAATTTAAGCCCTCATATTTATCTATAAAATCGTATAAACCTATTAAACGGTTTGATAACATTAAATAGAAATTTAAATTTATTTGTGCTCTTATGAAAAGAATTATTAAGACAATTAACAAATATTCAAATTCAGCCGATTTGTGATCAACTTTTAAGTTGTTGATTGAAAACTACTCTTTTTATTAATAGCTGAATATTTTAAAATTTTACTAACATTTTTTCTCTTCAAATAAATTTGATGGAATAATAATTTATCTATGAATGTTATATTTTTTAAAACTAGTGATTATAGCGCTATTTTAAAGATCTATTAATTTCAACTTCATGAATAACACGTCACACTACCACAGCAAATTTTATGATTTAATGTAAAAAATAAATAAAAAAAAAGCAAAATAAATAAAAATTAAGTAGATCGTTTAAGTGTAAATGTATCGTATTATACTTTAAGCTTGTAAACAGTACTGAACAAATAAGTTATGTCTATAAACTAAACGCAATGTTTTTAATTTACAAGCAATATTTCCGTTTGGAAACTTGGAAAACAACCAGTTTTATTTCCTTGTACGAAGTAAAGGAAGTATTAAGACCGCAAAAAATTTCGGTTTTCAGATTTCAACGGAAATATCTATTATGACTATCCATAAACCCTCTTTGACTAGTTTCGGTGTGACGTATGTACTGTATGTACGTATTGAGAGCTTTTCAATGATATATCATAAGTGGTACATACTTTCATTTGTTCCAGAGTTATAGCCAAATGAAATTTTTATTAATGTAATATTTGGATCTTACAAGGAGAAGGCCCATCAGTTCAAATCAGACTTCATCTCCTTTTCTTTTTTTTTTCCTTTTTTATTAATTTAAATATATTGATTTATTAATAATTATTAACCTCTAATTGTAAAAAGAGTTTTACGATAAATAATAATTCTATAATAGCAACAAAAAAAAAAGAAAAATATTAAAAATTATTAATGATATAATATTTTATGTTCTTTTCACTTCAAAAAAAAAAAAAAAAATATATATATATATATATATATATGTAGTTTAATATGCGTACGAGGAAGTTATGTGGTGTCCAGATTATATATTTTTTTAAAATCTACCGCTGATTTATTTAAGTTTATATATTTATGTTTAATTAATAATTTCTTTTTCTTAAGTTTTATATTTTAATAATAGTTTTAAATTAAATTTAAAACAACTTTCATTTAAACACTTTCATAAAGATTTCATTGGGTTCCGTTAAACACAAAGTTTAAATTTTCTCTAAGTATGCACAATATGGGTTGGCAATGTTTACACGCCTAGTGACTATCTAGGAAACTCTATAAATAAAGTTGGGCATTAACAGAATACAGAACTTTAGCCTTTCTCTTTCTATGCTCAAAAGGGGAGAAAGAATAAATCTGTACCCTGAAGAACTCAAGAGACTTTTTACTAAATTTCCTAGCTTAGTAGTGCAGAGAAAACCTCTCTTTCTTGGTTCACTACATTCAGTCCGGTTAAACTTTCTTACAAAGAGCAGTAAAATCCATTGCAAAGTGTGATATACCTTCAAGCTAAAAGAACTCGTTTTTTAATGTGATGTAAAAAGATAAAAATAAAACTCAATGAAGACTGTTTTTCAAACTTGTATTCTAAAAAAAAATGAAGATTCTTTATATTAGAATCGTCTTGTGTAATTATGAAAAAGGATAATTAGGCTCAATAATCATAAAATGTTTATTCCAATAATTAATTATTTTTATTAAAATAAATACCTGTCACATAAAGAGTACGTTATATAATTAAAAAAATATATAATAAAATGCGCTCTGTTGTATATAATTTAGTAATAGGACGATAATTAATACTATCTGATCAGATTATGTGTGTGTTCACTTTCTATAGTTCAAAAAGAATAACTGTATTACATGTTTAAATAAACTTTTTATAGTTTTTTTCAGATAAAAAATACTTAATTATTCTCTTTCTGTCCTCCAAATTCTAATGTAAACTGAATTTTAATTAAAGGATTTTCTTTGCCAGCACCCTCACCCTCTATAGAGAACCACTCTTTCAGTCACAAGTTTATCTGATCGGTAACACTTTACAAACCCTAATTGAGAGTTTATTTAAATAAATACTTTGGTAATATCATGTCCTAATTCCCTTCCCATTTTCACTTAATTTTTTTTTCATTTAATAAGTTTCAGTAAGAATCATAACAGTATATACCAGTAATTATAATTACTTAGTTTTTTTTTTGAAAAATATAATTACTATTATTTATATAAAACGTTTTGCGATAACTATTACATTTTTAGTTCAGGTATCACAAAATGAGTGATTATGAATATATTTTAAGAAAATTCTTTCATATGATAGGTTATGCTGTATTAATAAATTTATAGCATACTTTTAAACTTTTTCTTAGAATATTGTGTAAAAACGTTTATAATAATGTGGTAGCACCATTGACGAAACGATATTATTTTTATTTATTTTCCGAATATTTCACCTTGGAACACGTTAGATCATTTATATATTTGCGGTTTTTTCTTTTCTCTGTTTTTCTATCTGCCCAGTACTTAATTCTTTCTGATATCTCATCCTTCGTTCTTCAGAAAGTTCAGCTCTATTGTTCATCCATTTTGTCGCTTCTTGAAACCTTTTATTTTCATCTTTTAATATTCTCTTTAAAATTTATCTTTATGTTATAATTTCTTCAGTTACCTTCTGTTTTATTAGGTTTTCTTGAACTTGTGTGAACCATTTGCCTTTAGTTTTTTTTTTTTTATTTGGAAGAAATCCAAAATTACTTTGGTCTGTTTACGAGTTCTGTAAATAAAGTAATGAGACTGGTTCAGAAAAACTTTTTATGTACAATCCAATTATACATAGACTCTATCACCTTTGAAATATTTCCCTTGGGAAACCACACAACGCTTCAAATGACTTTCCCACTCTTCGTAACAGTGTTGGAACTCAGAAACCGAAATATCCTTCAGATGGTCAGCAACATTTATTAAAATGTTTTCTACTGTTTCAAAATTGTTTCCTATGAGGGGTTTATTTTAAAGTCGGGAACAAAAAGAAATCTCGGGGACTCAAATCAGGTGAATAAGATGGTTGAAGAACTACAGGAATGTTTTTCTTTGCCTAAAACTCATTAATTGAGAGTGCAGTGTGACAAGATGCATTGTCATAATACAGCATCCAGTTGTCTTTGATGGCTGGTCTCACGCGGGCAACTCTTTTCATTCTATCAAGAATTTCTCGGTAAATATATTAATTTACAGTCTCTCCTGTAGGGAAAAACACCTTATGGACAATGTCATTGCTATCTAAGAAACAAATTAGCATTCTTTTGATTTGCTCATTTTTGCTTTTTTGTACCTGGTGAGTTTAAAGTGTGACACTCCTTGCTCTAGCGTTTTGTTTCTAAGTCGTACTCAAATATCCAAGGTTCATCACCAGTAGCAACATTTTTTTAGAAAATCATGATCAGTTTCAATTCCCCCTAGAAGATGGCGGCTCACTTACGCCCTGTCGTTTTTCTGTTCAACAGTGAGGTTTTTGGGACCAATTTTGCACAAACGTTTTTCATGTTCAATTTGTTTGTCAAAATTTGATGGACTGTGATACGGTTCAAATTCAATTTTTCTGCAATTACTCTGACAGTTAATCGCTGGTCCTACCGTATCAAGTTTCTGATCTGTTCAACATTATCGTGACTTTTTTACGTTAACGGTCTCTCAGAGCGTGGAATTTCTGAAACTGATCCCCGGCCAACTGAAAATACTTTAAACAACCTAAAACCTTGGGCTCGTGAGAGAGCGTCATCGCCATACGTCTTTTTCAATTTTGATAATGTTTCAGTAGCATTCTCACCGAGTTTAACACAAATATTGATTGTACAACGTTGCTCATAATTAGTATTACTCACTTTTGTAACGCATAACAAAAACAAGTCTCACGAAAAATTTGTTTACGTCTTACGTGGCAACAATAAACTAAAAATATCAATACCTAATATAAAACAGCTGTTCCTTCATATAACAATATGTTTACAAGTAACTTTACAGTGTTGCCAATTTGGCTGCCAAAATAAAATTAGTCTCATTATTTTATTTACAAACCTCGTACTCTTATTCATTCAAAATAAATTGGAGTAATATACAATTCGTTTATTCCTTATCATGTTTAACAGTTTTTCAATTTTGGTATAAAGTTTGTTATTTGGAATTAATTTTACCTAATTATTATTGAAAATTAAAACCTAAAATCTTTCTTATAATTTTCCTTTCCTTTTTTTTAGTAGACCTTATTTCACCGTCTTAGGGTTTCTGACGGATTGAGCGCTTCCGGCTTTAACACAGTTTTATAGTGTCGAAATTTGAATTCCATGATAAAAACTGTTTGTTGTGTGTTTTATTTTAGCTGAAACGCTAGTTCCATTTTATTAGCTGAAACTGTTAACACTTTTTTATCTAAATAATTCCAACTTATCTATTCTCCAAGATATTTGAAATTATACACTTTCTATACTTTTTGTTATTATTTGTACTAAGGAATTCGGACAACTTTGTATCATTAGTCAAATTTTTGGTTTCACAAACGCTCTTTTTAGTTCCATTTTAACAACTTGTTTTTCAAATTCTTTAATTTGTTGTTCAGGTTCTTTCTAGTTTTTAGCTTATAATGCTACATCATCAGCGAAAGCTAAACAGTTATTCTTTATTTTCCAGTTTGTTTTCTACTTCAAGAGCATAGTTAAAAAACTGGAGAAATCTCCTTGTCTTAAGACGGTTTCAATAGGAATTGGATTTGATAATTCTCCCAGAAATTTTATTTTAGAGTATTTATTAGTTTATTTCCTTCGATTAAGTTTGCCGTTTTGTTATCTAAACGTAATTCTGTTTCCCCGAGTGCATTTATTGTGGGCAATAAGATACTCCCAAGCATACGTTTTATGTGTACCCCAAGTGTGGATGAGTGGCGGACTGTTGAGGAGCTAGGGGTTGGGATCCTGAAGTCGAAGGAGAAGGAGTATCGTGGCTGGGTAGCAGATTGGAGAACTACTGGTAGTGGAGCCGCCCTAAATTAGCCGCCTCCGAATTAGCCGCCCTAATCCGGATGTGGCGGTTCGCTGGGGACCTTGGAGGTTGCGAGAATGAAGTCTGTGGTTTACGCGGGTTGTCTAGAAAGGGAGAGTTAAGACCGTGTCCCGGTGGTGGGTCCCTTTGGGGGATTCACCCCTTGCGGCAAGGCGTAAGAACCATAGACCCGATTGGGATCCCCTAGGAGGGTCCCCGTTAGAAACACCGCAATGGCAGACCATAATCCCGGTCTTTATATTGTCGAAACTTGAGTTCCAGAGATAGAAGAACAATTGCTAACATGTACAGGAACCAAACAGCAACAGTAACAAATGAAGAACATAAGAAAGAAGCCGTAATAAGAAAGGGAGTCCGACAAGGATGTTCCCTATCTCCGTTACTTTTTAATCTTTACATGGAACTAGCAGTTAATGATGTTAAAGAACAATTTAGATTCGGAGTAACAGTAAAAGGTGAAAAGATAAAGATGCTACGATTTGCTGATGATATAGTAATTCTAGCCGAGAGTAAAAAGGATTTAGAAGAAACAATGAACGGCATACATGAAGTCCTACACAAGAACTATCGCATGAAAATAAACAAGAACAAAACAAAAGTAATGAAATGTAGTAGAAATAACAAAGATGGACCACTGAATGTGAAAATTGGAGGAGAAAAGATTATGGAGGTAGAAGAATTTTGTTATTTGGGAAGTAGAATTACTAAAGATGGACGAAGCAGGAGCGATATAAAATGCCGAATAGCACAAGCTAAACGAGCCTTCAGTAAGAAATATAATTTGTTTACATCAAAAATTAATTTAAATGTCAGGAAAAGATTTTTGAAAGTGTATGTTTGGAGTATCGCTTTATATGGAAGTGAAACTTGGACAAGAGTATCTGAGAAGAAAAGGTTAGAAGCTTTTGAAAGGTGGTGCTATAGGAGAATGTTAAAAATCAGATGGGTGGATAAAGTGACAAATGAAGAGGTATTGCGGCAAACAGATGAAAAACAAGCATTTGGAAAAATATAGTTAAAAGAAGAGACAGACTTATAGGCCACATACTAAGGCATCCTGGAATAGTCGTTTTAATATTGGAAGGACACGTCGAATGGAAAAATTGTGTAGGCAGGCCACGTTTGGAATATGTAAAACAAATTGTTAGGGATGTTGGATGTAGAGGGTATACTGAAATGAAACGACTAGCACTAGATAGGGAATCTTGGAGAGCTGCATCAAACCAGTCAAATGACTGAAGACAAAAAAAAAGAGAAAATTATATCGATTACGTATTACGTGACGATTGCCGAGAAGTTTATATTTTATTAATTTAATTTACTATTAAATAAATAAATAAACCAGAAAATAGGTTAATATACGTTAAGAAATAGACAAGATAATCCTTAATAATACAATTTCAGTACAATATCAGTAAAATATTTTAATTTTGTTCAGATATTTCATGAGTCGATTCAAAACATAAAATGAGATTTATAAAATTAATTTAACTTTCAAGAAAATATGGATAATAATCTAATTATACTTATTGAACTGAATGCCTTGTTAAAGCAGAACGAGTGGCTCACAGTGGATAAAATAATAAGAAATAGGAATGAGTCAAGTACACTGTTCATAAGCCAGTGGTTCTTTATTTTTTTTTTTGTATACATATTTTTATTTTTGTTTCCATCTTTTACTAAATTTATAACATATACTTTTTCTTCTGTTCTTTGAAAAGTCTTTCTTATGTCATTTAACTTTATAATCAGCTACGCGTAAATCGTATGGTTCTGTAAGAAATCTAAAATAAGAAATAGATAAAATAAAAGAGAAGCAAGTAGGAGAATAAACTTAGAAAAAATACAGAGAAATTTACTGATCTAAAGTCATTTACTGACCACTAAAAGCCAAATTCCATTGTTGAGCAGTTAGCGTCTCGGCATTTCGTGTGGAGGTCCTGAGTTCAAATCCCGATCAGGATATCTTTTCATACGCTACAAATTTTCACCAGAATAATTACTATAACTGTTGACATGTTGATGCTCGCTCTTTCATAACAAAAAAATAATAATTTAGATTATAAAATAAAGTTTTAAACCGATTAAAAATGTTTTAAACTTTTCTTGCAATTAACTGATGTGATCTTTCTTGAAAACCGGATCAAAGTATTAATTTTTCCGAAACACCTAATTTATAGGAAACCTGAAACAATGAAAGGACGCATACACAACGTTCATACTTAAGTACGCCCTTCTTCTAAAAGGAGGCCTTCATAATTTATCAGTGGGTTCTAGACAAAAAGCCCCTAACTTGATATAAGAACTAACCTACTTTCCTACCATGAAATACTTCCACTTTTACCTCTTAGATGTAGTAAAGCTGATTAGAATTGCACGCATGCTTTATTATCTCATCGCATATTCTGCTGTAGAAGTAAACTGTACAGTCTATTTATCTTAATGAAGATAAATTGTAAATCGTTATTACATTTTTTAAATGTAATGAAAGGGTATTGTGAAATAAACTTCTGGAATAAATACTACAAAATTATTACAAAATTTTCTTACTTTAGTTAAATATTTTGAAGTAGTAAACAACATATCTAAAGATTGAATCTTCATTACAATCAAATATATCAAGATAATTAAGTTTAAAAACAAATGAAAGTTGTTTTTTCAGCTATATTTTTGTATCTTAACACCAGAAAGTGAAATTAAAAATCAAAAATTAATTTTTAACAAAATTAAATCAGTAACAAGTAAATAACCATTTTTTCTATTTTAAAGCTTAGAAATAATTATTACAGTAATTATTACAGTATTCCTAGGATTTAATAATTCAAAATATTAAATAAAAGTATGAATTCAATTATTGTTATTCTTTTTTGAAATTTATTAATTAATTTTACACAAAATGCGAATATTTGTGTCTGTGTGTTAGAAAGTGAACGCGTTGAAGAGTTTCTTTTTATATTCATGAATGAAGGTTTATTATAATAAATTTATGGTCGATATAATATATATTTTGTGTTAAAGCATTTTCATGTTGTTCACATGACAAATGATGGTTTGTAAGGTTTGACAAAGGGTAAGTTTAAATGTCATGATGACAGTGCCTGGTGCTGCCTGCTATACCACCAAAGTTATGGTTTATGTCTACGTCATGATGTCTACTGCATAATGAAATAAATTGAATACTATAAATAATTTAACAGTTGTTGTAAAAATATTTTTTTCCATATATATATATATATATATACATATAAATCAATAGAAATATACTTTAATTGTGAACGTAAAAAACAATTTTAACGGCATATAAGTGGTGTGTTTTTATTACGAGATATAAATTTTATTATTTCTTTATCGATTATTCTTTTATCTTCAAATACCATTTTCATAAATTTGTAGTTTAAGCTACCAGATTTGATTTTTTCTTGATTTAAAATATAAGATGTACTTATTGAAAAATTTAGAATGCATGCAAAATTGTTTGCAGTGTATACCTGAATAATTAATATTATTAACTTTTTGATATATTTAAAAGGCAAATTAGAAGATATTACTGACATTTTTAGAACATATATAGTAAGAGCAATGGGTGTTAAAATATAGTTTAATTTTTTATTTTATGTAGTACCTAATACCAAAGTACCTAATCGGTACTTTCTCAAGCTAATTATTACCAAAAGATGCTTAAGCCTATTTAGATTAATTACCTACGTATTGAAAATAGTTACATACGAAAATGTGTGTGTGTGTGTGTGTGTGTGTGTGTGTGTGTGTGTGTGTGTGTGTGTGTGTGTGTGTGTGTACTTATCAAAATAATTTATCAAAACAATTACTTTATCAAAATACTTTTGATTAGTGGTCCGAATTCTTTTCTTGCTGAAAATCATAAATTTCATATAATAGAAAATGAAAGAATAATTTGTTAACTTTAATCATAAAGAGAAAGTGTCGTCAAAGTACTCCTTCAAAAGATAAAATTATGTTTTGGTCTGAATACCTCACAATGATATTTTGTAAAAGGTAAATAGAAATTTATTGGCAGAATGTTACAATCCGTTTTATACTGTAATCGGATATCAGATAATTTTAACAAGTTTATTCCAACAAGAGCTCTTCTTTTTACTTATGTGAGGTGCAAAATTTTTCAGAGTAGATTTAAAAGTAGAGATTGATAGATGAATTTCTAGAGGTTGCCAGATGTCCGTTCGAAATAGAGTTACAAATGATATCTTGAAGAAAATGAACTGGAATCTTCACTGACTGATTAAATTGAAGAACTAGCTAATCTGAAAGGTTAAAACAAGATAACTCTAAGGATTTCTTCATGAATTTTTGAAAGTATCAATATGGACATTGTAGAAAAGAAAAATGAATGACGTTATGGTACCTATGGACGAAAGACTTCCAAGAGGGTACAATGTGTTTGAAAAAAATTCGATGGTCTTTTGAATTATGGCAAACAGCCTAATTGCATAAACAAAACCGCTACATAGTAAAAAAATAATCTTATTTTTTATAGTTTTTTTCTATTTTTAATTGTAGAAGACGCATTCAAATATAATACGCGTTAGAAAAAAAAAAATTAGATCGTTTAATCTAATAAGTTTTTTTGGGGGAGGATACCAACCCGGAATAGAAAATATTACTTATGAAACAAAAATGTACTTTTGGCTAAAACGTGAGAACTAAGAACTAATTTAATGGTCAACGACTTTAATAAATAAAAAAGTAACGTTAAATTTATCTCTGTAGTATGATTTATGTTTGGATTTAATTGTTACACGCGTCTAACGGAAAATGTAAATTTATTTGCATACGCTAATGCAAACAGACATTTCAACTACTTAACTGAGGTGTAATGTGTAATTACGGACACACTTCTGTTTACATATTGCCCTATTGAAGTTAATGTCAAATAGTAATTTAAAATAAAATTAATTTTGAGAAAAATACATGCTTTTTAACAACAGCTAATGTAAAAAGTAAAATTCTCGTTATGTATCACATAACTCAATAATAATACATTTGTTTTACTGCAATTTATAAAACGAAATAAATTTATCGTCATATGACACTGAAATTAATAATATTCATCTGATGTTTGTTATTGCACTATGTTCGGGCAATGCATGATGTTAGTGCAGGTTGTTCTCTATGGTGGTTCGTGAACATACTATTACAAACAGTACACTAACCAATTATATACTACACAAGGATTGCATAATACACGGTATACAGTTAATTTATAATAACATACTATTTGCCTTATGATTGTTGGATGGTAGATATTTACTAAAAAAAATTTATTATTATTATTTTTTATTCTAAAGTTTTAATAAAGAAATATGATTTTTTTTTTCATGAACTGTATTCATTGTAATTCCTTCTTAGGTTGCTAATTACATTTCATAAATTATAAAAAATAAACATTTTTTATACAGTTATTAGTTTTTTCTTGCTTGATGACATAGCTAAATAAACATGAAGCTTGTGTGTGGAAGTAGAAATTTGTAGCGAATAAAAGATTCCATGTTTGAGTAGGGAATTCGAACCCGGGACCTCCAGATTCAAGGCCGAGAGGCTACCAATACGCTACAGATATTGACTTGTTGTACCTTGATACCTTTCCGAAATCAGTTCCAAACTTTTCCTCAGTATTTTTAAATTTCAAAAATTTCTGTAGTATGTAAATATTTAACTGTTTAAATCAAAATCAGTAAAGTTTATTTATTTACCTCTCTCAACAAAATTTAACCAAGGCTGTTTAAAATAATTGCACTATTAATTTTTATAAATTTGAAAAACTCTCCTTTCAAAAAAGAAATTCTACCTTCAGTAGAAACAACTTTTACGTACGAAACAATTAAATTTCACGTAAATATAACTTAAATAATTTACAATAGAAATTATGGAAAAGCCGTAAAAAACCTTTTAATCTTGAATAAAATTATTCATAAGAATATATTTAAAGAAACCTTAGCTGAGAAATGTTATTATAAAATAAATTGATAGAATAACATGTCAAAATGGTGAATATCGTGGATTATAAAAGGCAGCGATTAAGGACTGCAAGAAATTTCTTTCATCATGCAGTGATATATATATTAATAAACCTTTTTTAATTGTTTCTCTTGGCTAACGATAGAATTAAAGAAAATAATATTTTCTACCCATTTTATTCAAAATTAAAATCATGTGGACTAGTGAATTCCTATTAGATTTACTGTACAAAATATAAAATTTTCATTCTAGGTAGATTTCATAAGAAAGATGCTTATTGTAATGGGCACCATGATTGGACTTCCAGAAAATTTCGACGTATCTTCGCGTTTCAGATCCCCCCAACCCCCAAAACCACCATCAGCTCAATAGTTCATATATACATTTATTTTTACTTTTTTGTGGACACGTAAACTGCCGTAATTTTGTGCCAATCACTTTCAAATTAATACATAAAATATAACGACCCAAAATTTCTGTCAAGTTCGTTAATGGGCAAAATCAGACCATGGAGGTGGAAAAGGGGGGACTTTTTCGAAAAAAAACAAAATACAGCTAATACTTTCTTAAGTAAAGTAGCAAAGTTTAAACTTCCTACCATTATATGGATAAGGGCCTAAAACTTATCTAAGTAAATTTTTTTCATATCACCAATCGTTGGTCCTGGAGGTGGAAAAAATGGGGTTTCGAAGATAAAAAAAATCATACCTCCCTTAATAGGCACAATATCGAATCGGTTTAATGTAGTAGTTAGTCTCTAAACATTAGCTACAACTTTTGTCTGAAACAATTTTTTATATGATACGGTCAAGGGATGACCAAAATGTTACTGGCGTTATAACAAGATGGATCATGTCGTATGCTAAACCTGTGAAACTTTTTTTCATATTCAACCATTGTCGTTTTGAGTAAATTTGAAGTTTTTCTTAACTTTAAGGTGAAAATCTTTTTTATCCCATACTTAGCGCGGGTAAATTGTATCTCCGCCTTCTGGCGTGCCGAAAGGGAGTTTTTTTAACTAGTATTTGTATACGTTTTTATTATTGTACCTTTTATTTCATCGAATTCTATTAATGTAAGTAATTTAACAATTAAATTGATCATGAGTTTAAATTTTTTTTTTTTTATACAGTGCAGCATAGTTCGATAATTAAACCAAAATTTTAACTTGCAAATTTAGTTTTGAACCTCTAATATTCCAGAGTAGCATAATTTTAAGTTTTATAATAATTTTTCGCATACATTTTGCAAAATTTTTGGACTAAACGGAAATGAGTTTCTCCGAAATGAGTGGGAAATAAGATTGTTAAGTGAAGACAGATTTTGCAATACAAGACATTTAAGGTAAACTAAGAGATTAAAATCGGGATAAAGGAGCATCTAACTTACTACAAATACAGTGGAGTTGATTGGCAGTAGAGTTTACCAATATCAAAATATCGGCCGCAGTACAATATCGCGTACCAACCGGAAACTAGTTTGTTAAAAACAAAAAGTTTAAGAAATTTCCCACATTTGCTTAAATAAATAGAAATTAAATAATTGGGAAACTCGTGTTTCTAGAATAATATAAATCCTTTATCACTAATTACGATACAGAACTATATTTCAGTAGATATTTATAATTTTAAATCTATTAAAAATTACTAGCTGTAAATTGACATCATAAAAGTGTTACAGCCTTCCTTGTTTTTCTTTTTTTTTTACGGGAAGTGATATCTGATTAATTTTTTATAATTTATCTTTTATTTAATATTTTTTATTTTATTTAACATAGGAAAAAAGTATTATTAGGTCGTGGTGGGCAGTCTGATTTGAATTCTTCAGTGATTTAGACTTTACGCTTCGACTGGGATTACGGAAAACTAAGTAGGTATTTTTTTAGTTATATTGTAAAAACTGTTCGAATAAACATCTGTGTAGTGGTTCACTTAAACTTTGTATAAAGTAAATTTTTTTATGCTTTATGTTTTCCAATAAAACATTTAATAAGAAGAGGTTATTTTTCACGACATCTTTTAACATTATTTCCTAAAGATTTTCATTAGGTTGCCTTTTTTCTGTTATTGTTTTTCTGAATGTTTTTGAGGGATAAACTCCTGAATGTTTCATACAAATTTGGTTGTAATCATGATTTTTTTCAATACCCTTGTGATCGAGTAAAATATTCAAAATGAGAGACACCATAAAATGTCTCCTAATCGTAAATAGAAATAGAGAGTTCATAAATGCTAAATAATATATATGCTATTTTTCCCCATGGATGTAAATAAAAATTTTGATATAAAGTTTAATAAAACACCTTTTTTTAAAATTATTATCCTCCTAATCACTATAAATTCTGATTTGAAATTATTATTCGTCTGTCTACTTATTTATCATAATGTAATCTCTATGTTGCAACCCACTACTGGCGGTCAAACCAAAGAAAAGAGCCAGGCTTATATGATTTGTATGTGACTTCAGCTGTGTAATCATTCTACACCTCGGTTACAGGCAACTATGATTCTACATCGGACCACGCACATTTCATAGTCATCTGAACGACGATGATAAAGAAGAAGAAGGACTTCAGTCCCTAACAATTGCAGGACAAATTGGGGCTCATATAGTAACTGGGTCGAGGAGGACTTACTGTACATCTTCGAGTGTGCAGTGTTCAAGAGATATTGAATATGTCACACAGTATTTAACCTTAGTAATGCAAGAAGGGGCGTGGCACTTGACACCGGAACAGAAATATGAAAGAAAGTAAGGTTGGGTCTATCCAAGGGAGGTGATAGACATCATTAATAGTAAGATACGGCTTAGGAGAATGTGCCAATGCAAAAGAATGCCTGAAGATAGGATTTTTTATCAACAAAGCGAAACGCAGATTAAAAGGACTACTTCACCTTACCTAGGTCAACTGTCGCCTTACACCATTCGGCTACACCGCATTCGTAAATATTAAAAGATTTAAGATTATGAGACTTACGCGCTGCCTACCAAGGCTTAGATTAAAAGGACCACAGAAGTCCATTAGAAATGAAACATTCAAGGAATACCTTGGGGATCTTTTCTCTTGCACAGCAGCAGGCAAATGGCGAATTTCTGTAGAAATCCTTAAACCATCTTCAGCTACATATTATCCCTTGATAGCTTCGAATGAGACGTGGGCTAGGAGCGACTCCGAAAAGACCAACTTATTTGTTTCTTATTTGAGCAAGGTCTTTCCACCGGTGGAAATACACGGTCCTGATAAAGATGAAATAGTTTATTTAAAATACAGTCAGGCACACACAATTAACAAAGAACATCGGCTTTGTCAGCAAAATTTATAGTAAAATGTCCACTGAAAATGTAGTTTCTAATCATTGGTTCTCACAAATCCTAACCGAATTCTTATTACTTCTAGCTGTTCAACGACGCCCTTTATTAACAAAAGAAGTTTACAGTATATTTATAACACATCTTTGAGGTTTTAGCCTATATTCCACATTTTAAAAAAAGGAAACAAACATATAAAAATGAATTTATCATTTACATTAGACATTTTTTTATTAACGTCAATATTATTGCATAACTGTCATTACTGATAGACAATTTTAACCCTCGATTACAAAATCGAGAATGCTGGTTTATTTAAGTATTTTATTTATTTTTTTTAATAATCGATTGTATGCATCTAAAGTTTATCGACGTAAAACTACGTTACCTTTAATGTGTTGATAAAAATTGAGTGTTTTTTACACGACTTTCTAAAAAGTAGTATAATGTTTCCTTGGTGTATGTATGTGTGTTTGTTCCCCGTAACAGCTTAACAGCCAAACTGACTTAGATGAATGACCCCGCGTTGGAATCCTTACATTTCTGGGAGTGTAATAGGCTATATAAATATGTATGTGTATTATATATATGTATCAATATTTATAAGAATATATATATAGTAGTGGAGATTTACCGGTTGAAGCATAAACTTTAAATTGAATTAATGATCTGTGAACAGGGATCCTCTATCACTGCGTTATCTGGGTTTGAATTAAATGATTCAAATGAATAAAATTACAAATATAATAGAATTAAATTTACGTTAGAATAAAATAGTATTAAACAAATTTAAAAAATGTCTGTTTAAAAATAACGGACTTTCCGTGGAGCGTGTGAGGTTAGAGTGGTGAGGTGATGCGAATACCTCATGTGAGGCTAGACCAACCATAACCATTAACGGGTAACAAACAGGTTATACCTGTGGCGCTGTTTTGGGAGGTATATCTCCATATAACTCCATATACGACCATATGTCGTAAGAGTCCTCCGACTCTTACGACATTTGTGCAAACAATCCCGTCCGATTTTCAAAATGCCAACGGATTATTTGCTAGTTAATACAATATCACGATGGAACCAAACAAGAACAAAAGAACAATATTTGTCAGCAATAGTTTTTCGGCAGTCGTGTTTTCTAATATTTATCTATTGTTAAAAAAAACCTTAATTAAAACAATGAACGTAAAAATGATTAAGATTTATCCAGAAAAATTAATATTCAATGTAATAAAATTATAATAGAGAGATTTTGAGAGATTTGAGAGGGGAAAATTATAACTTTTTATGAAGTTATCAAATGATATTAAGTATTTTCATTTCCCGATTTCCTCTTATTGTGCTAATTTTTATTTGTTACATATCAAATAAGTAGTAATATGACGAAAGAAATTTTTTTAATAAGTCCAGTTATTATTGTTAAAATTATTATTATTATTATTTTCGAATTTTCCCACTAAATGGAAGGCGTTAAGCAAATAACTCAACTTTCCTTTCGGTTTTTCTTGTTGCTCCTATAAGTTTTCATTCTTTCCCAGAAAGCTTGTTTTCGCTCTTCTGACCACTTTGGTCTCTACTGTTTTTGTTTTGGTTGCTCTGATGTAACTTCCCATTTGTTTACTTTGTATCTGAAGGTGACTCTTTCTAAAATGTCTGTTGGACTTATGTTGGCGTTTTTTAGGTCCTTTCAAAGTTTGTCCATCCAAGGGGTTAAGTTCTTGAGCGAGGTTACATATTCTATTACGCTTTTTGTCAATCGATTTTCTGGTAGTCTACTGAGATGACCAAGGAATTTCATTCGTCTTTTCTTAATGTCAATTTCGATGTTTGAATACTTTTCTGTTGTTTTGACTGATTGCAGTCTGCAAACATCTATTTTGCTCCTAGGATTTTACGAATGATCTTCCTTTCTACTTTTTTAATTTCTTCAAGTTCATGTTTTCTGTTAAGTGTCAAAGTTTCACTGGCGTAAAGGACTGGCACAGTTTTATAACTGTGTTGTAATGCTGGAGTTTAATCTGCCTTGACATACATTTTTTATTGTAGATGTTGTGAACTAACCCTAGTGCTTTTTTGACTTTTTGGAGACGATTTTGTTGTGAGATTTTTTCAAGGTCTGTTGGTTCGATGAATTCCCCGGCGTATTAAAGTATGATACTCTATCGATTTTACCGTATTTTGTTTTCAGACTTGTGATATCTGTCTTTGGAGATAAGAATTTAGTTTTCTCGAATGAGATCTGCAGTCACACTTTTTCTGCATTTTCTTTATGTATCTCGAGCTGTTTGACAGCAATCTCCTCTTCATCGGTTAATATTGCCAGATCATCCGCAAATGCGAGGTATGGTATGTAGAAGCTGTTTTTGGGAAAGCCCAGCCGGATTAGTTTCCAAAACTCACATTCCTTCTCCCATTCTTCCACAACCTTGGCAAAGACAACACTAAACAACATCGGAGAAAGTCCATCGCCCTGTCTCACACCTGTATGAAAGTCGAAGGGTTCTGGGGTTTCTCCCATAAATTTAACATTAGACTTTGTTTCAATTATTGTTTGTTTTATGAGTTCTCGGATTTTAGGATCTAGTCCCACTTCTTCCAAAATTTGGAATAGTGAGGACCTCTCTATCCAATCATAGGCCTTTTCAAAGACTACAAATGGGAATACCAGGGGTTTCTGTCTTAGGGCTCGTATTTTGAGAATAGTTTTCAGGTTAAAAATTTGTTCTGGGCATGACCTATTTGGTCTGAAACCTGCTTGATATTCTGCTAATTTAGGTTGTAATTGCTTTTGTATTCTATCCAAGAGACATGCTGATAGAATTTTGTATGTGACCGGTACAAGAGAGATCCCTCTTTAGTTATTTGCATCTGATTTGTTGTCTTTTTTATGCAGTGGGTGGATTAGAGTAATTATTATTATTATTATTATTATTATTATTATTATTATTATTATTATTATTATTATTATTATTATTATTATTATTATTATTATTATTATTATTATTATTATTATTATTATTATTATTATTATTATTATTATTATTATTATTATTCTCTTGGCCAAGCCCAGTAAAAAGCATCCTGGCCGGCCCATAGGCAAGGCGCAGGAGCTATAACTATTGTTCTGACGTGCATTGTATATGGTAGCATGAACTATTGAAAAAAAAAAAAACTATGGGTAAAATGTAAGAATGAAAGCTAAAATATCAGACATAACAACTTATGAACTGCCAGATGTTAACGGCCATTGTCCCCCGTCTGCAGTTCCATCTGATGACGATCAGGTGGCCCCTCAAGAACAGGCGTTATCTTATCGCTCGAGCTTGTGATGTACCGACGGACCAAGCGGCATGTATCCAGCAACACAGCCTTCTGCATTGGTCGGAACAGATTTGCTGGTGCTCCAACGGATCTTAATGAACCATGCAGAGAACGTGGAATCTCTCCCATCGCGCCCAAAACCACCGGGACCACTGTTACGCTCTCCTGGTCCCAAATCTCCCTGACTTGTTCTGCAAGATCCCTATACTTCACTAGTTTTTCCGTGTACTTCTTCACTATGTTGGTGGACAATGGGATTGTGACATCAATCAGGAAGGTGATTTTTTCCTGCTTCTTGGTCAGAACGATGTCTGGCCTATTATGCTCCACTGTCCTGTCCGTCAGAACAGTACGATCGTAGTACAGTTTATACTGATCGTCCTCTAATACAGACTGAGGAGCATACTTAAAATACGGGACTGAAACGGAGAGAAGACCCAGGTCCAAAGCCAGTCTCTGATGAAGTATCATCAGATACTTATTAAACATCAGATGTTGTTATTATTATTATTATTATTATTATTATTTTTTTTTTTTTTTTTTTTTTTTTTTTTTTTTTTTTTTTTTTTTTTTGAGGTTTTTAGGGGCATCGACTACTATGGTCATTAGCCCCGTCCCACTTCAAAAAAAAATAAAAAAAAAGGTTCAAAATTTCACAAAATGATCAAAATTTTGCTTTTCCTTATAATTTCTGGTCCAATTATATCACTTTCTAGGCTTTCCTTTCGGCCAACCCTTTTTACACCGCTTTTCCATTCTGCGAACGGCCTCAACTTCCGACGACAGAGTGTCTGAGGCTTCGGACATGGCATCGTCTTCTCTTTCTGACGCCAATGACGTTCGCCGGCTTACATCAGGTGATGAAAGCTTCAATGGTGCTGTGAGCATCGTTGCAATTGAGTCTAAACTTGCAACCGATGCACTTTCGGCAGCTGATGAACTCGATTCTATGTCTAAGGCTGTGCTTGGACCGGCTGATACAGATGCTCTCGCCACAGTTGTTCTCTGAGCTTTTGGGGCCTCTGTAGGTACAGTTTTAATATCGTCTGTGTCCGGTGCTTTTTGGATAGTTACTTGCACCTCCATTTTGGTTGACGCAGATTTTTCCTGTACTCTTGTCACAGTATCCTTAGCTATATGACTCGTCGTCGGGATGATCTTTAGATCTTTGTCGGGTAAATCAAGATTTTTCTTCATTACGTCTATTGCTGGAGTTATAATCGAAGATTTTGCCGGTTTTTTAAACTGAGCTGGTACGGGTCTTCTGTCGGCGACGTCAGTCCGGGAATGAGCCTTCTCATGTTTACTTTGTTGTATCTGATGAGTCGACTCGATCTTGGAATCAATGATTCTTTCTATCATTGTCGCGAGACTTGGCGCCATCGTATTAAGCAACTGCTCCACGTTGATTTTAGGTGTGGGGGGAGCAGCAGCTGCTTCTGCGTATGAAGTCGATGGTCTAGGTGTACGTAGGTTTACAATCTTCCTCGCTTCAGGGTAGCTGACTTTTTGAAGCGTTTTAACCTCCTGAATGGCTGTTTCTGATTTGTATACTGGGCAGTTCCTGGATCGACAGTTATGGTGCCCTTTACAATTAATGCAGACTGGAGGGTCTTTACATGGATCACCCTCATGTACCTTCATTCCGCATATACAAATTTCCTGCGCTTCACACCTAGCGGCAGTGTGTCCGAAACGTTGACATCTAAAACATCTCATCGGCTGCGGAATAAATGCCCGTACATCAAGCCGATGGATGCCAGCTCGTACCTTTTCAGGAAGACTTGGCCTATTGAATGTCAAAACATGAGAGGCCGAAGGAAGAATCTCACCATTTCGTCTCATAGAAAGTCTGCGACAATGTGTCACTCCCTGACTAGACATTTCCTGCACTATTTCTTCTTCAGTACAGTTAAGAAGATCACGGCAAACAACAACTCCTCTAGATGAATTAAGTGTACTATGCGGTTGGACAGTAACCGCAAATTCACCGATCTTCTTCAACGCCTGGACTTTCTGGCTTTGCATGTCGTTTATAGTTTCGACTTGTAATCCGTTAAACGTCTTACGGATTTCCTTGACAGGACCACCAGCACAATTCGTAATCTCTCTAGCAATTAAGAATGGACTTACCTTTTGGAAGTTACCATTCTCTTTTGTAATGATCAAAAATCTTGGTTTGGGAACATTATTACCAAACAAAGCTTTTCTCAAATCTTTACTGATTTTATCAGCATCTTTTCTAATCTTATCACTCTCCTTACTTTTTTTCCGCTTCGCTTGTGGCGAATCGGCGGTTTCTAAACGAGGGTGTTTACGTGCACCCTCTGCCACGTTAGTTTGTTCAGAAAAATTCATGAACAGTGGATCCCTTCTGTAGCAAGGCTAGCCGCCGGGGTACACCCCCACTCCAGGGCTACTAACCTTGGAGGTCCTATCCGGTACTCCGGTGGAACCGGCATATGTCCTGGCAGAGAGCGGATGCGCAGTCTCTGCACTGACTCCAGGCCCCTACACACCGAAGCTTTCAGGGCTCCCATGCTCCGAACATGGGCACCTTAACTACATGCTTGCCATCGCAGGGGGCATGTGGACAACGGAAGAGTCTCCGTTACACCTGCAATAACATTGACCCTGGCCGCCACATCGCCAGCTCTAAGAATGGTATGAATCCATTTCCAAAATCATATGGTACTCCGTTTCCTGCAGGTAGCCAAAAATCCAGTCCGTTTAGTGACCTGAAGTTGGAACCAGGTCAAACTCAACAATGCATAACCGAGGAATTTACTCGGAACCCCGTTAGCCAGCTATATGTGATGTACAAAGGTACAGCTGTTGCCGCCCTGGACGTGGAACATAGATGTTGTGTTCCGGACGTGGGGATTATCTACCTCAGGGCATTATTATTATTATTATTATTATTATTATTATTATTATTATTATTATTATTATTATTATTATTATTATTATTATTATTATTATTATAATTATTATTATTATTATTATTATTATTATTATTATTATTATTATTATTATTATTATTATTATTATTATTATTATTATTTATTATTATTATTATTATTATTATTATTATTATTATTATTATTATTATTTATTATTATTATTATTATTATTATTATTATTTTTTTTTTTTTTAACTGAATTTTTACGGGCATCGACTGCTAAGGTCATTAGCCCTCGTCACATTCTTTAAAAGAAAATTAATATCTCCATCAGGATCGTCATATGTAAGGGTGTAAAGGGCCCTTACATTTTATTTAAAAACACAAACTTCACAATAAACATTAAAACATGAAAGACAAGGACAATCACAAACACTTACGGGGTGTAAAGGGCCCCAATATTAAAATTTGAGATAGGTTCTCAAAAGACCATGAACTTAAAATTATAATTAATCTTCTCAATACCATATCTTTCCTCTTTCTTCTATATGTATATATATATAACTACCGCTTAGAGTATCTTTTTCCACAGCTTTAAACTTCCATTTTACAGACTTTTAAGAAGTCCACTGGCGTGTAAAAATGCAACTATATTTTCTTCATTTCCATTATCCAGATCAGCACTAATATTATTTGTAAAACAGAACCTCTTTCTGAGGTCCTCATAAATGGTACACTCTTCTATTAGATGCTTGATTGTCAGTGTTTTATTGCAAACACCGCACATTGGTCTCACTTCGCCGGTTAACAAATATAAATTTGTTAATCGCGTGTGACCGATTCTAAGTCTGGTCACCGCTACTTGTTCACGGCGAGTCAATTTAAAGTCGCTTTTCCATTTATAAGGAGAAGTTTTAACTGAGTTTAATTTTGTATTTAAACTCCTCCATTCAGCGTTCCACTTGTTTCTTACTAGATTTGTTAGACGGTTTTTAATATCTGCCACTCTTACAGGAAATGCATCCAAATCATCGCAGACTGTTGCCTTTCTGGCAGCTTCGTCTGCGATTTCATTACCTGTAATACCAGCATGCCCCGGAGTCCATACAAATACGCATCGCTGTCCTCGTTGTTTTAGAACGTATAAAATGGACAGGATGTTTGCAATTAGGACATCCTTAATGTTCTTGTTCCGAATTGCGACAAGTGCACTTAATGAGTCGGAACATATTAGCACTCTCTCTTCGCAATAGTGTTCAGTGTAGCGAAGAGCTTGCTGAATTGCAGTGAGCTCTGCCGTGTAGACACTGGCCACATCTGGCAGTCTCCAAGAGTGGGCTTCTTCATTTACATATATCGAGCATCCAACACCATGTTCAGTTTTAGAACCGTCAGTATAAATTTTAATATGTTCTTCGTAACTACTGACGGTTGCTAAAAAATCTTGCTGGATGATCACTGCTGGTTTCTTTTTTATTTCTCCTTGAGAGAGATGCAAACTTGTATTTACCGCTGGCAAGAGCCATGGCGGTATTTCTCTAGTAGAAATTGCTAGTGTCTCTGGTATAGCAATTTCATATTTCCTTCTTAATTCGTGGTACCTAATTCCGGCTGGTCTGGAATAGGTAGCACGGCGTTCGTATAATGCAGCCATGGGATGATTCATAAACAATTTATTGTTTATATGGGCAGGGAAAGCCCATATATTTGCTGCATATCTTAACAAGAGGATCTCTCTTCTATAATGTAGTGGCATTATTCCGGCTTCAGACATCAGACTAGCCGCCGGACTTGTGCGGAAAGCACCTGTTGCGTATCTTATTCCGCTATTATGAACTACGTCTAACTTTCTTAAGTGCGACTTTCTAGCGGATGAATATACGATACATCCGTAGTCTAGTTTAGATTGAACCAATGCTTTATACAGTCTCAATAATGTCTCTTTTCCTGAGCCCCAATTTAGGTTCGATAAACATTTTATAATGTTTAGGGCTCTTTTGCATCTATCACTCAAGTCCTGTATATGTAATCCCCATGTGAGGGATTTATCCAATACTAGTCCTAAATACCTTACGCTGTCTTTATATTGTATTGGATTATCATCAATTGTCAGAGCAGGACTTTGATGAGGAATTCTCTTCCTACAAAAGTGTACACAGCACGTTTTTTCTGGTGAGAATTGGAATCCTGTATTCCTTGCAACTTCATTTAGAGCATTGATCGCTCGTTGCAATTTGTACCTCACTATAGCAGTCTTGTTGCTGGCATATACGATTGCCAGATCATCAACATAGACGCTTTTGCTGATTTCTACTGGAATGGCTAATATCAATTTATTAATGGCAATGGTAAACAAGGTACCGCTCAACGGCGAACCTTGCGGTATGCCATTTTCCAAGATTCTTTCACATGAATATTCGTTGTTGACGCGTACTTGGAAGGTACGGTCATTCATGTAGTTGCTGAGCAGTATAGGCAAATTGCCACGAATGCCCCATTCATGTAACTGGAGCATTATACCATGACGCCAGGTCATATCGAAAGCCTTCTGAAGATCGAAGAAGACTCCGACACAATGTTTCCTTGTAATAAAGCTGTTATATATAATGTCCTCTAAGCTGATCATTTGATCAGTGGTAGAATGGTATTGTCGAAAACCTGCTTGATACGGTGATATCAGGTTTTCTTTTTCCAAAACCCAGACGAGTCGATTATTAATCATTTTTTCCAATATTTTCCCCATAGCACACGTCAAAGAAATAGGACGGTAGCTATTGGGGTCTGTTAAATTTTTATTTTTCTTTGGTACTGGAACAACATGAGCTTTTTTCCACTGCTGCGGGTACGTTCCATCCCGCCATATTTTATTATAAAGTTCTAATAATCTACACTTTGCAGTGGTATTCAGCTGCCTGATCATATTATAGTGGATTTCATCCGGACCAGCAGCTGTGTTACCTGATTTTTCCAACGCCTTCGCGAATTCTTCCATTTTAAATGGTACATTATATGAGTAATTATACTCAGTTCCAAAATTTAGTAGACCTTCGTGTTCTTCTTTTTTGGTTCGAAAACCTTCCTCGTAGTTGGCCGTTTTGCTGGCCTTTTCGAAATGATTGGATAACAACTCTGCAATTTCATATGGAGTATCTTTTATTTCATCTTCATCTTCATCTTGAAGGCTAGTTATGGGAGTAAATTCATTACGCCCACAAATCGCCTTCACTTTCCTCCAAACATCTGATGCAGTAGTAGTTTTGTCAATGGATGACACGTATTGCTGCCAGGATCGTTTTTTCGAATCTATCATAACACGTTTTGCATACGCCCTGTATTTCTTAAAGGCAACAAGATTTTCTATACTAGGACGCTTCTTAAAGGCATTATACGCCCTTTTCTTTCTTTTTATAGCTTCACTTATTTCATCGTTCCACCATGGAACGGGTTTCTTTGTAAGTTTCCCAGATGTTTTGGGAATATATCTCGATGCCGACTCGATTATTGCATTTGTTATGGCGTCGACATCGTCTCCGATAACTCCGGTTGTTTCTGGGAGCATCGTTCTAGCTGTGAAGCTCGTCCAGTCTGCCTTTTCAAATAACCATCTTTTAGGGATGGGATATATTGTTCTAGTAACATCAGTTACAATTTGCACCGGGAAATGATCGCTTCCATGCAAATCGTCTATAACATGGAAGCTGTACCTCGGTGCTATCGATCCGCTTATAAGTGCAAGATCTATACAGGACGTCGATCCATCTCTGGCATTGAAAAAGGTTCCTGATCCGTCATTTAAAATAATAAGTTCAGAATTCATCAGGAACCCTTCCAGTTCTCTTCCACGGGGATCTACTCGATCCGATCCCCAGAGAGAATTATGAGCGTTAAAATCACCCACCAGTAAAACAGGTGGGGGAAGCTCGGAAATTAATCTTTCTATGTCATCCTTATTCCAATCGTAATTCGGTAAGTATATGCTGCACACAGTGATCTTAAGCGGTCGCTTCATTCTAACGGCGACCGCTTGTAGGTTGGTGTTTAGAACAACCGCTTCGGTGGTAGCTCTAGTCGATGTTAATATTGCTACTCCACCTCTAACTCTTACATTTGGCGGTTGATCTCGCCGAAATATATCGAATCCTTTTAATTTAAAATTTTCATTTCGGCGGAAATGCGTTTCTTGCAGACATATACAAATCGGGTCTACGTCATGTACCAAGCGTTGGAGCTCATGGATGTTTGAAAAACATCCATTGATGTTCCATTGTACAATCGACTCGCTAATTTTTAATTTTTAATTAAATTATTGCCTGGGTTTTCCTTTCGGCCATCCCTTTTTCCTTTTCTTTTCCATCCTGCGAACAGCATCGTGTTCGCGGAGAAGGTCGTCGCCTGTAAGGCTTCCGGTCTCCGTATCGGAGACCACCGAAGCCGCCGACGACGACGGGCATGGATCGGCGCCGGTTTCAGGCACCGATTGAGAGGCGACAACCTGCCCGCTCCCCAACACGGGGGTCGCACCGGTCACCGCCTGTGGGAGGGGGGACACTCGCCCCCCCTGTGTGATTTTTTGTGGCCTCTGAGGCTTAGAGGCCACTTCAGTTACAGGAGGCTTGGGAGCCTCCATAACAGACTCTGTAGGTATCGCCTTTTTCTTTTCATCGAGGATCTCGCTGAGACGGACTTGACATTCAGGTTTGTTGTCCGTTTTCTTTTCTGGAGGAGCAACTTTCACTTTTATCGACTTATCTTCAGCAGGCTGTATCACTATCTTTGGCTTAACAAGTTCTTTATTGCCAAGAGGTTTCATCTTGCTTTCGATGATCCTCTCAATCATGTTAGCCAAAGTGGGAGCAAGTTTATTTATAATTTGTACCTCATCTACAGCAATCGGAGCAGGAGCAGGAACAGTAGCCGCAGCCTGAGCATAAGATGTTGCTGCTCTAGGCTTACGGGCGTTAACTATTTTTTTTGCATCGAAGTAGCTGACTTTTTGCAGGGTTTTTACTTCCTGCACAGCTACCTCATCTTTGTAGACAGGACAATTCCTTGATCTACAAGAATGCGCTCCTTTGCAGTTTATACATGTAGGAGGCTCTTTACATGGCTCTCCCTCATGCACCTCTTCACCGCACACGCATATTTGCGGTCTTTCGCATCTAACAGCGGTGTGGCCAAAGCGTTGGCACTTGAAGCACCTCATCGGCTGTGGGACAAATGCCCGCACATCCAAACGGTGAATCCCCGCTCTTATCTTTTCTGGCAAAGTAGGCCGGTTGAAAGTAAGGACATGAGAAGCCGAGGGTAAGACCTCACCGTTCCTTCTCATGTTCAACCGACGGCACTCTATTACTCCTTGTGCTGCCAGCTCCTCTACAATCTCTTGCTCCGAACAATTTAAAAGATCCCGACAGACCACAACACCCCTTGAGGTGTTGAGCGTTCCGTGGGGATCAACGCGTACCGCTAGCTCTCCAATTTTCTTCAGCCCTAAAATCTTCTGAGACTGTATATCATTAACAGTCTCTACATGAAGTCCCGTAAAAGTTTTTCGTATTTCATTTACAGGGCCTCCAGCACATTTGTTTATTTCCCGAGCGATGAGAAAAGGACTCACCCTCGAGAAATTTCCATCCTCCTTTGTAATGACCAAATATTTGGGTTTCGGTACATTACTACTTTTAAAAAAAGCCTTCTGTAAGCTTTTTCTAGCCTCAATCTCTATCTTCATACTCTCTGTACTCTTCCTCCGTTTTGCCTCAGGCGAAACGGCTGGTTCTAAACGAGGGTGTTTACGTGCACCCTCTGCCACGTTGGTTTGTTCAGGAAAATTCATGAACAAATAATCCCTTCTGTAGTAAGGCTAGCCGCCGGGGTACACCCCCACTCCAGGGCTACCAACCCTGGAGGTCCGTTCCGGTACTCCGGTGGAACCGGCATATGTCCTGGCAGAGAGCGGATACGCAGTCTCTGCACTGACTCCAGGCCCCTACACACCGAAGCTTTCAGGGCTCCCATGCTCCGAACATGGGCACCTTAACTACATGCTTGCCATCGCAGGGGGCACGTGGACGACGAAAGGTCTCCGTTACACCTGCAAATAACTTTGACCGTGGCCGCCACATCGCCAGCTCTAAAGGCGGTATAAATCCATTTCCGTAATCGTTAAAAATGTCATATCTGCAGGTGGCCGTAAAGTCCAGTCCTGTAATTCGGCCTATGGATGTAAATCGACCGAAGAAAGTATATCCGAGAAACAACACTCGGAACCCCGTTAGCCAGCTATATGTAATGTACTTGAGTACAGCTGTTACCGCCCTGGACGTGGAACGTAGATGTTGTGTTCCGGACGTGGGGAATATCTACCTCAGGGCATTATTATTATTATTATTATTATTATTATTATTATTATTATTATTATTATTATTATTATTATTATTATTATTATTATTATTATTATTATTATTATTATTATTATTATTATTATTATTATTATTATTATTATTATTATTATTATTATTATTATTATTATTATTATTATTATTATTATTATTATTATTATTATTATTATTATTATTATTATTATTATTATTATTATTATTATTATTATTTTTTTTTTTTTTTTTTTTTTTTTTTTTAACTGAATTTTTACGGGCATCGACTGCTAAGGTCATTAGCCCTCGTCACATTCTTTAAAAGAAATTATTATCTCCATCAGGATCGTCATATGTAAGGGTGTAAAGGGCCCTTACATTTTATTTAAAAACACAAACTTCACAATAAACATTAAAACATGAAAGACAAGGACAATCACAAACACTTACGGGGTGTAAAGGGCCCCAATATTAAAATTTGAGATAGGTTCTCAAAAGACCATGAACTTAAAATTATGATTAATCTTCTCAATACCATATCTTTCCTCTTTCTTCTATATGTATATATATATATATAACTACCACTTAGAGTATCTTTTTCCACAGCTTTAAACTTCCATTTTACAGACTTTTAAGAAGTCCACTGGCGTGTAAAAATGCAACTATATTTTCTTCATTTCCATTATCCAGATCAGCACAAATATTATTTGTAAAACAGAACCTCTTTCTGAGGTCCTCATATATGGTACACTCTTCTATTAGATGCTTGATTGTCAGTGTTTTATTGCAAACACCGCACATTGGTCTCACTTCGCCGGTTAACAAATATAAATTTGTTAATCGCGTGTGACCGATTCTAAGTCTGGTCACCGCTACTTGTTCACGGCGAGTCAATTTAAAGTCGCTTTTCCATTTATAAGGAGAAGTTTTAACTGAGTTTAATTTTGTATTTAAACTCCTCCATTCAGCGTTCCACTTGTTTCTTACTATATTTGTTAGACGGTTTTTAATATCTGCCACTCTTACAGGAAATGCATCCAAATCATCGCAGACTGTTGCCTTTCTGGCAGCTTCGTCTGCGATTTCATTACCTGTAATACCAGCATGCCCCGGAGTCCATACAAATACGCATCGCTGTCCTCGTTGTTTTAGAACGTATAAAATGGACAGGATGTTTGCAATTAGGACATCCTTAATGTTCTTGTTCCGAATTGCGACAAGTGCACTTAATGAGTCGGAACATATTAGCACTCTCTCTTCGCAATAGTGTTCAGTGTAGCGAAGAGCTTGCTGAATTGCAGTGAGCTCTGCCGTGTAGACACTGGCCACATCTGGCAGTCTCCAAGAGTGGGCTTCTTCATTTACATATATCGAGCATCCAACACCATGTTCAGTTTTAGAACCGTCAGTATAAATTCTAATATGTTCTTCGTAACTACTGACGGTTGCTAAAAAATCTTGCTGGATGATCACTGCTGGTTTCTTTTTTATTTCTCCTTGAGAGAGATCCAAACTTGTATTTACCGCTGGCAAGAGCCATGGCGGTATTTCTCTAGTAGAAATTGCTAGTGTCTCTGGTATAGCAATTTCATATTTCCTTCTTAATTCGTGGTACCTAATTCCGGCTGGTCTGGAATAGGTAGCACGACGTTCGTATAATGCAGCCATGGGATGATTCATAAACAATTTATTATTTATATGGGCAGGGAAAGCCCATATATTTGCTGCATATCTTAACAAGAGGATCTCTCTTCTATAATGTAGTGGCATTATTCCGGCTTCAGACATCAGACTAGCCGCCGGACTTGTGCGGAAAGCACCTGTTGCGTATCTAATTCCGCTATTATGAACTACGTCTAACTTTCTTAAGTGCGACTTTCTAGCGGATGAATATACGATACATCCGTAGTCTAGTTTAGATTGAACCAATGCTTTATACAGTCTCAATAATGTCTCTTTTCCTGAGCCCCAATTTAGGTTCGATAAACATTTTATAATGTTTAGGGCTCTTTTGCATCTATCACTCAAGTCCTGTATATGTAATCCCAATGTGAGGGATTTATCCAATACTAGTCCTAAATACCTTACGCTGTCTTTATATTGTATTGGATTATCATCAATTGTCAGAGCAGGACTTTGATGAGGAATTCTCTTCCTACAAAAGTGTACACAGCACGTTTTTTCTGGTGAGAATTGGAATCCTGTATTCCTTGCAACTTCATTTAGAGCATTGATCGCTCGTTGCAATTTGTACCTCACTATAGCAGTCTTGTTGCTGGCATATACGATTGCCAGATCATCAACATAGACGCTTTTGCTGATTTCTACTGGAATGGCTAATATCAATTTATTAATGGCAATGGTAAACAAGGTACCGCTCAACGGCGAACCTTGCGGTATGCCATTTTCCAAGATTCTTTCACATGAATATTCGTTGTTGACGCGTACTTGGAAGGTACGGTCATTCATGTAGTTGCTGAGCAGTATAGGCAAATTGCCACGAATGCCCCATTCATGTAACTGGAGCATTATACCATGACGCCAGGTCATATCGAAAGCCTTCTGAAGATCAAAGAAGACTCCGACACAATGTTTCCTTGTAATAAAGCTGTTATATATAATGTCCTCTAAGCTGATCATTTGATCAGTGGTAGAATGGTATTGTCGAAAACCTGCTTGATACGGTGATATCAGGTTTTCTTTTTCCAAAACCCAGACGAGTCGATTATTAATCATTTTTTCCAATATTTTTCCCATAGCACACGTCAAAGAAATAGGACGGTAGCTATTGGGGTCTGTTAAATTTTTATTTTTCTTTGGTACTGGAACAACATGAGCTTTTTTCCACTGCTGCGGGTACGTTCCAGCCCGCCATATTATATTATAAAGCTCTAATAATCTACACTTTGCAGTGGTATTCAGCTGCCTGATTATATTATAGTGGATTTCATCCGGACCAGCAGCTGTGTTACCTGATTTTTCCAACGCTTTCGTGAGTTCTTCCATTTTAAATGGTACATTATATGAGTAATTATACTCAGTTCCAAAATTTAGTAGACCTTCGTGTTCTTCTTTTTTGGTTCGAAAACCTTCCTCGTAGTTGGCCGTTTTGCTGGCCTTTTGATAACCATAATGAACCATATATCCAAATGATTGGATAACAGCTCTGCAATTTCATATGGAGTATCTTTTATTTCATCTTCATCTTGAAGGCTAGTTATGGGAGTAAAATCATTACGCCCACAAATCGCCTTCACTTTCCTCCAAACATCTGATGCAGTAGTAGTTTTGTCAATGGATGACACATATTGCTGCCAGGATCGTTTTTTCGAATCTATCATAACACGTTTTGCATACGCCCTGTATTTCTTAAAGGCAACAAGATTTTCTATACTACGATGCTTCTTAAAGGCATTATACGCCCTTTTCTTTCTTTTTATAGCTTCACTTATTTCATCGTTCCACCATGGAACGGGTTTCTTTGTAAGTTTCCCAGATGTTTTGGGAATATATCTCGATGCCGACTCGATTATTGCATTTGTTATGGCGTCGACATCGTCTCCGATAACTCCGGTTGTTTCTGGGAGCATCGTTCTAGCTGTGAAGCTCGTCCAGTCTGCCTTTTCAAATAACCATCTTTTAGGGATGGGATATATTGTTCTAGTAACATCAGTTACAATTTGCACCGGGAAATGATCGCTTCCATGCAGATCGTCTATAACATGGAAGCTGTACCTCGGTGCTATCGATCCGCTTATAAGTGCAAGATCTATACAGGACGTCGATCCATCTCTGGCATTGAAAAAGGTTCCTGATCCGTCATTTAAAATAATAAGTTCAGAATTCATCAGGAACCCTTCCAGTTCTCTTCCACGGGGATCTACTCGATCCGATCCCCAGAGAGAATTATGAGCGTTAAAATCACCCACCAGTAAAACAGGTGGGGGAAGCTCGGAAATTAATCTTTCTATGTCATCCTTATTCCAATCGTAATTCGGTAAGTATATGCTGCACACAGTGATCTTAGGCGGTCGCTTCATTCTAACGGCGACCGCTTGTAGGTTGGTGTTTAGAACAACCGCTTCGGTGGTAGCTCTAGTCGATGTTAATATAGCTACTCCACCTCTAACTCTTACATTTGGCGGTTGATCTCGCCGAAATATATCGAATCCTTTTAATTTAAAATTTTCATTTCGGCGGAAATGCGTTTCTTGCAGACATATACAAATCGGGTCTACGTCATGTACCAAGCGTTGGAGCTCATGGATGTTTGAAAAACATCCATTGATGTTCCATTGTACAATCGACTCGCTAATTTTTAATTTTTAATTAAATTATTGCCTGGGTTTTCCTTTCGGCCATCCTTTTTTCCTTTTCTTCTCCATCCTGCGAACAGCATCGTGTTCGCGGAGAAGGTCGTCGCCTGTAAGGCTTCCGGTCTCCGTATCGGAGACCACCGAAGCCGCCGACGACGACGGGCATGGATCGGCGCCGGTTTCAGGCACCGATTGAGAGGCGACAACCAGCCCGCTCCCCAACACGGGGGTCGCACCGGTCACCGCCTGGCGGAGGGGGGACACTCGCCCCCCCTGTGTGATTTTTTGTGGCCTCTGAGGCTTAGAGGCCACTTCAGTTGCGGGAGGCTTGGGAGCCTCCATAACAGACTCTGTAGGTATCACCTTTTTCTTTTCATCGAGGATCTCGCTGAGACGGACTTGACATTCAGGTTTGTTGTCCGTTTTCTTTTCTGGAGGAGCAACTTTCACTTTTATCGACTTATCTTCAGCAGGCTGTATCACTATCTTTGGCTTAACAAGTTCTTTATTGCCAAAAGGTTTCATCTTGTTTTCGATGATCCTCTCAATCATGTTAGCCAAAGTGGGAGCAAGTTTATTTATAATTTGTACCTCATCTACAGCAATCGGAGCAGGAGCAGGAACAGTAGCCGCAGCCTGAGCATAAGATGTTGCTGCTCTAGGCTTACGGGCGTTAACTATTTTTTTTGCATCGAAGTAGCTGACTTTTTGCAGGGTTTTTACTTCCTGCACAGCTACCTCATCTTTGTAGACAGGACAATTCCTTGATCTACAAGAATGCGCTCCTTTGCAGTTTATACATGTAGGAGGCTCTTTACATGGCTCTCCCTCATGCATCTCTTCACCGCACACGCATATTTGCGGTCTTTCGCATCTAAGAGCGGTGTGGCCAAAACGTTGGCACTTGAAGCACCTCATCGGCTGTGGGACAAATGCCCGCACATCCAAACGGTGAATCCCCGCTCTTATCTTTTCTGGCAAAGTAGGTCGGTTGAAAGTCAGGACATGAGAAGCTGAGGGTAAGACCTCACCGTTCCTTCTCATGTTCAACCGACGGCACTCTATTACTCCTTGTGCTGCCAGCTCCTCTACAATCTCTTGCTCCGAACAGTTTAAAAGATCCCGACAGACCACAACACCCTTTGAGGTGTTGAGCGTGCCGTGGGGATCAACGCGTACCGCTAGCTCTCCAATTTTCTTCAGCCCTAAAATCTTCTGAGACTGTATATCATTAACAGTCTCTACATGAAGTCCCGTAAAAGTTTTCCGTATTTCCTTTACAGGGCCTCCAGCACATTTGTTTATTTCTCGAGCGATGAGAAAAGGACTCACCCTCGAGAAATTTCCATCCTCCTTTGTAATGACCAAATATTTGGGTTTCGGTACATTACTACTTTTAAAAAAAGCCTTCTGTAAGCTTTTTCTAGCCTCGATCTCTATCTTCTTACTGTCCGTACTCTTCCTCCGTTTTGCCTCAGGCGAAACGGCTGGTTCCAAACGAGGGTGTTTACGTGCACCCTCTGCCACGTTGGTTTGTTCAGGAAAATTCATGAACAAATAATCCCTTCTGTAGTAAGGCTAGCCGCCGGGGTACACCCCCACTCCAGGGCTACCAACCCTGGAGGTCCGTTCCGGTACTCCGGTGGAACCGGCATATGTCCTGGCAGAGAGCGGATGCGCAGTCTCTGCACTGACTCCAGGCCCCTACACACCGAAGCTTTCAGGGCTCCCATGCTCCGAACATGGGCACCTTAACTACATGCTTGCCATCGCAGGGGGCATGTGGACGACGAAAGGTCTCCGTTACACCTGCAAATAACTTTGACCGTGGCCGCCACATCGCCAGCTCTAAAGGCGGTATAAATCCATTTCCGTAATCGTTAAAAATGTCGTATCTGCAGGTGGCCGTAAAGTCCAGTCCTGTAATTCGGCCTATGGATGTAAATCGACCGAAGAAAGTATATCCGAGAAACAACACTCGGAACCCCGTTAGCCAGCTATATGTAATGTACTTGAGTACAGCTGTTACCGCCCTGGACGTGGAACGTAGATGTTGTGTTCCGGACGTGGGGAATATCTACCTCAGGGCATTATTATTATTATTATTATTATTATTATTATTATTATTATTATTATTATTATTACTATTATTACTATTATTATTATTATTATTATTATTATTATTATTATTATTATTATTATTATTATTACTATTATTATTATTATTATTATTATTATTATTATTATTATTATTATTATTATTATTATTATTATTATTATTATTATTATTATTATTATTATTATTATTATTATTATTATTATTATTATTATTATTATTATTATTATTATTATTATTATTATTATTATTATTATTATTCACTACTACTGCTACTACTAATTTTAATATATTATTATCTTATTATTATATTTTCTTACCAACTTATTGAATGTTATTTAGAAATATAAACAATGGTAGAAATAAAACGATAGAAATTAAATAGAACAATAACGTTTTTTTAAACATTTAGAAAAAGTAATACAGAGCAATATGTAGTTTATAAATCATTATTAATTATTTTAAATGATTGATTTAAGAAGCTTTTAATTTATCTATGTTTAAAAAGTTTGCTTAAGCTAAATTTCAGTAAAATTTTTATAATTTAACTGATGACATAAAAAGTGTAATGAGCAGAATATGAAAAGTAAACGGAAAAGGATAAGAACTTTTCTCAAATTACGTGAACAATGTTAAACGAAGAACCAACTGCAAGCAAGGACATTTGTCAGGACTTCCGCTCTCAGAATTGTTGCGACAAGTTGCTCCACAGTTTATCTTGACATAGGGAGCAACCCTTTCCTCTTGTATTCTCGTTTTTTCGTTTTTATGCGATCCTTTGCTCTTTAGATTTAGTTCAAAATTTATGCTACCCTTTTTTAAAAACTAAATGTACAAAAACTGAAGTTATATCTGGTTTAACTGTGTAAGGACACCGTTCAAAAGAGGAAGATTTAATAAAACTGATTGTCATTTAAAATCGTTTTCGATTTAAATGTAAAATTTATTAGTAATATTTTAAATCCATTATACATCTTTCGTTTTCTACCATATTCTTATCTACAATAATTTTTCAACCAAAAGGTATCGTAAAATTAATCACCCCGCAATTTTATTTTTCATTGCTATTAAAACATGTTGCATTTTAAGTATGTTTCAAAAATACTATAAGCTTTTAATGTATTAAATAAAATAATTTAAACATGGATATAATTTTCTTTTTAGATAAAAAAATAAAAAAATAAATTGTGATGAAAATGATTTTTTTCGTATATATAGAGTACGGAATTTCTTGTATATTTTGAGCGGAAAGAAAATTATTTTCCAATACAGAAATCAGTGTCAATTATGAAATCAGCTCGAATACAAATTTCTACATTACATAGAATTTTTTTAACTCTAAATACTTTAAAAAATAAATTATTATAAAAATTTATTAAAAATTTCAAAAATATTGTATCTGTATTTTCTTGGCAATAGCATATTTCATCACGTCATTAACAACTACATACTATAATCTATGAAAAAAGCCGAAATAAAGCAGAACGATTCTGATCGGTAGATAACATGGTTCGAATTTCTGTTACTATTCAGTATTATTTGCCTTTGATAAATGAAAAACTGATAGTTTCAGAATATTTTCTTAACTAAGAGATTTTTTCCCTGTTTAGCTTCCGAGAATCACAGTCAGGTATTACTTCAAAGGATAAATGAGGATGATGTATATAAGTGTAAGTGAAGTGTAGTTTTGTACATTTTCAGGTCGACTAGTTCTGATATGTGTGGTTAATTGAAACATAACCAATAAAGAACACTAGTATCCACGATCAAGTATTCAAATCCGTATAAAAGTTACTAGCCTTTAACCTTTACTAACATTTGAATGTTGGAACTTTCGACTACGAAATTGGCTGATTTGCGAAGACGCGTTCACCACTTGAACAACCCGGTGGGTAACTAAGAGATTTAATTATAAATAACTTTACTTGATGTATTTTCTCTCACTTCTTCGTTTACCTTATGCAGACGATACGATTCAATTCTGAGCCAAGGTTTTACTTCATATAATAGTTACGTCAAAAATTTACTGAAAAACCTACGTACGTATATCAGCATAACAAATAAATGTTTTTATATTTTCTATTCGTTTTTATTCGAACTATAAGATGTTAAATGTAAACCTAATTTAGGCAGACAAATTGATAATATGATAGATGAGGTCAAATTTATATTTCCACTACACAATACAAGCACAGGTTTGGTGTAAAGAGAGTAGAATTAATTTTATCCATTAAAAATAGTTTAGTAAAACTTAAAATATGCTCAGAAAAGTTGGGTAAATTAATATTTTTCTTTATGGCAAAAGTAGATCTTTTAATGAAAAAAGAAAGGTTTTATCATAGATTTATTTACGTCTAAATAAAATAAATAAAAAAGTAATAGTTTTGATATCCATGGAATAGAAACATTTTACAAGAAGTTATTTCCATTATTAATTCTATTGAATTAATCCAGAAAAAAAATTGTTAACTTTTTTTTACAAAAATGTTAGTAGTATAACTGTTTTTTAAAAATTTATTTAATGCAAGCTTTATGTAAACTAATAATATAAATAAAATAGGGTTTCAAATAAGAAAAGGTTATACTCAACGCAAGCATGAAAGAGTGCCGGTCATGTAACATGCGCTTTTTTACTACCAGTAAAAGTGCTACGTTTTTATCATCAGACAGATATACGGATGTGATTAATAATGCATATGAAAAAGTAGGAAGCTTTAAGAGTAGTTAGACATTATGGTTGTGAAACATTAACTAAAACCGTATTTAAAAATATAAAATTATAACGTAAATCTAAGACAAAAGAATGCTTCATATTTTAATAAACTTAAAAGTTAATTACCAAAAGATGTATTTTAATTTACTTATGAGTAAAAAGATTTTCATAATTTTATTCAGTAACCATTAACACAAATCTTTTTTACACAACAAATTACAAATTTACTGTGTAGCCAAAATAGATTTTGAAATATTTACTCGTTTGTGTTTACTGGTTTGTAAATTTACCCACTAAAAGTTATTAATTATACAATTTCCCACAAGGTTTAAAATATATATTTAAATTAGTTTAGAAAAACATTGACAAAAGCTTGTAATGGGAAAAGAAACTCAATTTAAAAACAAATATAACTTTTATGTATTGGCAAAATAGTTATTGTATCATTACATTACTTATAAATAAAATGAATAAAAGTTTAAATAAAAAAAATATTTAAAATTAAAAGAATTTAACCTTAAATAATTAAGAAAATTAGCATGTAGATGGTTCTTGAATAGAAACTAAATGCTACAGACTACTAGATACTTTAAAAAAATCATCTACAGAAAATGTGTAATGGACCAGAACGCTACTTAAACCTCTTGAGTGGGTACATTACCCTTGAAAGCGTAGGGATTTACTAGGAAGTACTGAAGTCAATCGAGTACTAAGTGGTAGGCTGCTTCAATAGTAAATTAAAATGAAACAAAAAGTACCCTCTTGTCACGTTAAATAATGAAATTAATAAGTTATAACTGATAAAATTGGACTATGTGATTAACTATTTATTTTCATAATTTATAGTTCAAGAATTTGCTGTTTGTCAATAATGTGAGGGATTAAATATTGCATAATGATATTTCTTCCTTTATTTCCATAGTTTTTTATCTTTATTTTAGTTCGATTTTTTGTCGTTTTTTTATTTTATTTTTTTTTTTATTGTTTGCCTACTTTTATTTTTTGAACTGTTTTTATTATTGATAAAATTCTTTTTTATCAACAGTTATTTCACTACTTGTGATATTTTGTTTTAGCTGGTATGTTCTGTTCTTCAGAAGTAAATATTTAAAAAACATTTGAGCGGTTGTATGCAACCTAAAACATAGTGTGTCCAAAGTGGTGCTAATTTGTACAGAAGATTGCTTACATCTACTTTCAGATTTCAAATCATAAAAGTGATACCAAAATTATTTTAAACTTTATATTTAACAACTTGAAAAATTCATACCTTTATTATAACTGGATTATTTAGTAATAAAAATAGAGCTGAGGTTTTCAAGTCAGGAGAAAATCGGTAAGCTTATTGTGAATTTTTAAAAAGCTGTTTTTCAGTTAATGGAGTTCCGTGACCGTTACTATTATTTCTGAAAAAGCTTAATGAGAAAGAGAGAAGTAAAAAAAAAATGGCTCCTTTCATCAGTTATATAATGACCAGTATCAGAGGTCCCCAAACATCGAAGAGAAAAGTCTTATCTCAGAGAGTGCTCTTGCAAGTCTTGTATGGAGCTGCACAATCTAGTCTAGTCCGGCGTGCCGGAAAGGGGTAGAGCTCTTATAATTCTTAGCAGGTTGCAGAACTCCATATTCGGGTATGCTGCAGCACAGGATCGCCGGGATGGTGACAGACTTTTTCCTCTAGCTTTCCTCGTTTGAAAGAGAGAGGAGATGAATAGGAAAATCGGTAAGGAGTACGGAAAGGCATCGCTCTTATCCAAATGTAGCAGGAGACGTGTGAGCAGTTGAAGAAAGACAGTTGGACTCTCAGGTTGAACTTAGACCTCCAGGTGTGGCTGGACTGCAATCACGGGGAGGAATTGAATTATGAAATGATCTAGTTCCTTACCGTTCACGGGTGTTCAAAGCAAACCTATGCTGGCGGAGACCATTTGCAGAATGGATTTCCAAGAGGTAGACATCGTAGAACACGCGATGTTCGTATGCAATCGGTTTCTGCATAATATGGAATTATTCTGGAGTAAATTCGGCTTGTTTTCCCTACGCTGCAGATAGATAAACTTCTCATACACTACAGAAAATATATAACAGTACAAAGACTATGTTGCGGACCGAGCAGACTTCGCATAACGGCGATGCAGTGATGTGAAGATTGTCTGTATTAATATGGCGGAAGACGTGTGCAGGGATATATATTATGTCTTGATATATAGGTTTCCCTCGGACCAATTTGGAGCCAGCAATAGGAAGCGTGAAGTGACACAAGACTTGAGATATGGTAATAATATCGAAGGGGGCCCGATATTCTATGTTGCAAAAATGGGGATTTTAGTACGTAGGCTCGCAAGGAAGAGTCCCACACTACCACAGGTTTTGAGACAACATAACTATTATGATCAGTGCCTATAATAGGTTTTCACTTCGACGACGAAACAACACGTATTACTTTACGTAATTACTTCACTCGCTACTGAGTAATTTAAAATGTACTGTATTTCCACAAATAAATGATCGTTAGAATTATATGTTGAATAAAAGTTATAGGTATCCTAAGCACCAATACTGAAAGAAAGAACATATATACAAGGGACATCTCTAAAGTAAAGACTGCTGGAAAATTTCTCTCCTAAGGATAGCGAACCTGTGTCGTCCATGGTTACGCTAGTAATGTACACACTGCATTGTTTCTGTAAGTTACCTGTAAAGGTAACTTACCCCTGTAAAGGTAAAATTTCTGTAAAGTGAACAGGAAAATCGATGTTGCCGCCGACTGTGAAATACTTGGAGTTATACGTTTTTTAAACAATCAAAACATTAAGCCAGCTGAAATTCTTAGGTAGTTGATTGCTGTGTACGGTAGTTATGTAATGAATGAAAGAAACGTCCAAAAATGATGTGAAGGGTATAGAAATAACAGTTAACGTTTATGATGAAGAACGTTTGGGGAGGCCCTCGATAATCACTGAGGAATTGTTGAAAAGCGACGATAATAAAATTAGAAAAAGTCGTCGCTCAGCGATGTCCGAACTGGTCTTTCTAATTCCTGATGTTTCAAAAGCTATTATTGATCGCACTGTTGAAGAATATTTAAGCTTCAGAAAGGTTTGTTAATGATGGGTGCCGCACTCTTAACGGAACGTCACAAATAAATCCGAATGGGATCTGCTTTGGAATTTTTTATGCGCTACACAGGAAAAGGTGATGAGTTCCTTCATTCGATTGTTACCGGCAATGAAATATTAATTTCATATTACACGCCACAGTAAAAAAGGCAGTCAAGTGAAGTGGCGTCATTCTCAATCACCAACCACATCAACAATGGTCAAACCACAGACGTTTGGAAGAAAACTGACGGCCACAGTCTTTATACACACTGCAGATTGATTTTATCCCACGTAGAACAACTGTAAATGCAGAATCCTACTGAAAAATTCTACGTAAATTACGGCACGCCATTCAAAATCGGTGACGTGGACGGCTGACCGACGGCGTCGTCCTGCTACAAGATAATGTGCACGTCCACATGTTGCGGGTCCGACTTTGATTTACTGAGAACATTTGAGTGGGAAATTTACGATCCCCCACCATATAGTCCGGACTTAGCTCCTTCTGATTACCGTTTGTTAGGGAAATTGAAAGAATTTTTGAGTGGTAAGCAATTTACGGGTGACGATAAACATAAAAATGCTGTTTGTTTATCAGTAGCTGAATGGATTGGCGACAGAAGAATACGACGAGGGTATATTGAAGCTGGTGGATCGCTACGATAAATGTCTTAATTCATGTGGTGATTATATAGAGAAATAGTATAAAGTATGTACTTTAAGAGAAATAGAAAATAGTAATGAAGTTTTTAGAATAATTTTTTTTTTGCAATGAAACGTTCTTTAGAGATAACCTGTCGTATATATCATGTGATATAAGTACGAAATAAATTATGAATTTCATGATGTTGTAAGATGTAGAAGCAACTAAGCGTAAGTATAAAACTAAATATCTAGAAGCCAAAAGACAAAATTCCAAAAAAAAGTTTTAGTTTTAATTCAATGACGAAAGCATTTAAAATATCTTTTATACTTAAATGGTTGGCCACTTTAGTTTTAAACTTAACCCGATAGTAGTATTCCAGAAACACTGAGTAATTAATAATTTAATTACCATAACTCCATCACCGGATATTAATGCAATATGGTAACAAACCCGTCATAGCATTGTGATAAAGTTTTCATTTGTGTAACCGGAAGAATACCAGTAGTAAACGTGAGAATTGCCCTTTTGACAACGGAAAATTTATATGGTTCACTGATGTTACATTTAATCAGCAACTTTAGATTGAATAATTACGCATTGTTGCATAACGTACTACTAATTAGTAATCATTTACAGACATTTCACCATGATCCTAGTAGAACAAAGAACATGAAATAAAAAGTTACCCTGTATTGTTGTTGGCGGTGGTGTAATATAATTTTTTGTGCAACACTTTCTGTCGTACTCATTAATTATTAAGTTTTTTATATAAAAATGGACTCAACTTTTTATTATAGGTATTCACACTACCTTCTAGAATAATGTAATCAACGCAAAGAAGTTGTAAAAGTGAACATGTGAAAAAACGGTTATCAGAATAATAAACAAAACCTTATTCTACTACATTAGATTTAATGTAATTAATCCTTAAAATGGCCTAAAAAATATTTTTTACTAACGAACGAAAAAGTTTATTGTAATAAAAGAACCAAATATTTTATGTAATAAAATATATATGTATATAATAACACATACTCCCTGAAAAATATATATAAAAACCATAATTTTAACAGAGAACAATTGTATACTTCTCGGAATGTGACCTATGCGTAATATTAAACAATATGAAAGTTTCATTTTCACTAACTGTAGTCTGTGCTTCACAAAACATAAAATTAATTAATTAAACAATTAACAAACCTATTTAGAAAAGTATACGTATTTTACCATATACGTATTTTACCAAATACGTATTTAATAATAATAATAATGCCCCGGATAAATCCAACCACATATTCGTGCAATAACATCGACGCACAAGTCCGGAGCGGGCAACGTCGTGGTACATTGGTACCTTCACTTATGTCGGCCAACGGGTCTTGATCAGGAACTCCTAGTGGAGTACGCGATTGGCGATCCCGAGCTGTCTGAGGTGGTTGCAGTTCTGCTTCTCGGTTTTGCTCTTTGTAGCGGGGATGGAAGGCATGACCGTGATCTGTTTGCCGACGCTGGGCGGTGTACGGACGGAAAGTGCTCATCCCGCTTCACGGTTGTGAAGCTGGGTTGAGGGGGATTGCTCTGCCAAATTCTTGCGCCATCTAGTGTGAGTCAGTCGCTTCGGCCCTTGGCAGGAATTGTCCCTTGGGTAAGGGAATCAAAGCCCTTACTTGCGAGCGTAAGGATTGGAGGCCTTACTGTCTCCAATGTTAGAAAATATGGTTGAACGTACCGTAGACAACAAACTTAGAAATCGTCACACCAGAGACAATAGGTTAATACGAGAGAAGAAAACACCAGCTTTAAAGCAAAAGGTTTCGTCTTCTTTGAGGAATGAAACTTTAAAGAAAAAGGACAGTGAATGCAAGCAAGGAAAGAAGCCTGAACAAAAAAAAAAGTCAGCGATATCTCCGTTCAAGTAAATGACAAGATAGAGATGAAAATCGTAGAAAAAGAAGATTTACCAAAAACAAAAATGGAGACCCCAAAACAGAGGCTTTTAGTTGAAAGATCGAGGACTTCGGACGTCGCAGATGTTTTATCGGTGAAGTGTATCCAGTTTGGACTATGATATACTACTCATCGTACCACAGGAGCCGGGATCTTCTGTTGCCGGCATCAGACGTATCTGGGATGCATCAGATACCTCAGAACTTGACATCGAGGCCTTCAATCATTGACAAGTCTATCTGTAGATGATTTCTTGACATGACTAGTCTTTTGACTGTGTCACTTGTATTCATTTCAAGGAAGGAAAGATATATATTTTTTTTTTATGTGGAAGGAACTAATGACCACGTTAGTGGATGCCCCTAATATTTCAGAAAAAAATTAAAAAAACAGTAATAAGAGTGGATATTTTAGCTAGAAATATGAGATGTATAAAAAATAAGCAAAAAAACTAGACTCGCGAGGGAAATTTTCTTGAAATATCATTAAAATATGTTATATTATAAGACTGAAAACTGAAACCTCAAATTTTCTGTTTTTCTAATAACAAAATTATTCTAAATCGTTCATAAAACTGCAATTATTGCAATTTTCACGTTAAAATGCCTCATTATTTTAATAATACTACTAAAATTTGCTTACAACCATTTGAGTCTACTATAGACCCAAATGGTTGTAGGCAAATTTTCAATATTAATTACGTTTTAACATAGAAACGAGAGAACGTACAATTCGATAGATTTCAACGGTCATACAAATGAAATTGTAATCTTATCCTTTGACATTAATAACATGTCCTTTTGAAGGGAAAACTTCGGTAATGATCTATACATGAAACTCTAACCTAAGTCTCAGGTGAAATATAGTATTCACTTAATCAATTTTACCCACAGCTTCTCACAACTACCATCCACCTACGGTTTAAACACTTCTCCCTTCGTTCCGCGATAAGAGTTACCTTATTGCTAGCACCCTATTTCCCTTTCTTCTTCAGTAGTATATCTTATATTACTAGCAGTATTTTCATCAACTAATTTAATAAATATTGATAGGTTGGTGTAATAAAAATTTCTATATTTTCATTTGAAAATCAAACTTACATTGATATAAGGGAGGGGAACATTATAATACACAAATGAAACTATTTGTGTAAACAGGTAGAGGTGAAACAAAAATATTTATGTTTTATCTATGTTACCTTGGACTAGCCTTGCTTCTCGACTCTTATAATGATGGTTGTAAGCATTTTGGAATTAGGTTTTTGAACAGGAGGAGAAAAACTCAGGGTGTTCTATTCCTGGTAAAAAAAATAATAAATAGTTATGTAGAGTTAGAAGTGACTCTTCTGGGTTAGTGAGAACCACAGCAGGCCAGTAGGTAAATATTGAGACGAAGGCCTTATCCAATCAGCTGATTTCGAAGTGGAGAGTTCTAAGATTCAAATCTCACTAAAGGCAGTTACTTTTATAGGAATTTGAAATTTAGTAATGCAATATTGTATACCAGTGGTCTTTGGTGGTTGGGTTTCAATTAACCACACATCTCAGGAATGGTTGACTTGAAATTGTACAACATTACACTTCATTTGCATTCATACATATCATCTTCATTCATCCTCTGAAGTAATACCTTACGGTGGTTCCAGAGACCAAACAGAAAAAAAAGAAGATAGAAGGTGACATATTGAAATATATGTTGTGGTCACCAAGATCAAGGTGCATAGACGGTTTTAATTATATTAATTAATTGTCAGAAGTTGATATTTTTAGCGGGAACCTACATGATTTCTAGAATTTTGTCTGTAGATTTAAGAATGAACAGAAAACATTTACTTTCACTTCTGTGTGAGGTGAACAACTACCGTTCTGGTTGGTCATTGAATTTAGAAAATGGTTAATGTAAGGACGGTGTACTCCATTGTGCCGGATAGTTAAATAAGTTAAATATGTCAATACCATGTAGTAAGATACACCGTGGTCTGTCTAGTCATTATGACGTTGTTTTAAGAGTATATGTTAAAGATATATATTTTCAAATGTTTATGTTAGATTTTTATTTACAACTAGTTTGATTATAAATTGACGTCAGATTATATGTTTTAATTGTGTCGTATTAATGGAGCTAGGTTTTATCTAGCTCCATTAGATGTTATAATCTGTGATACCCACCAGATTGATGTAGTGGTGAACGCGTCTTCGAAATTTCAGCTCATTTCGAAGTCGAGAGTTCCAACGTTCAAATTCTAGTAAAGGCAATCACTTTTATACGGATTTGTATACTAGATCGTGGATACCGGTGTTCTTTGGTGGTTGGGTTTAACCACACATCTCAGAAATGATCGAAGCGAGCCTGTGCAAGGCTATACTTCATTTACAGTCACACATCATCCTCATTTATCCTCTGAAGTAATACGTAGCGGTGATTCCCGGAAGCTAAACAGGAAAAACTTTAGATTTCTTTATTTGTATTCCCCCTGATACAAGTTGCGTTAAGTAAGTGCGACATATAAGATGACTGTTCTCTCGCACTTCTTCTACTCCTAGTTAGGACATCCCACCTTCCTGCTTAGAGTAGTTTTCTATTAGAGATTGGGATGGTGTAAGGAGAGAGAGAGGCTATGTTACAAAAAAAGAAAATTAAATATAATTATCAGGATAAGGAAATATTATACCCTACTTTTTTGTACTCGTAGCTATCTAATCAACAGAAATCACCAATTCAGAAACTTTGTAATTTTTTTAATTAAAAATATGTACACATGTTTTCGTTTTAAAACAAAGATTTTTAAGATTATAATTTTTTTTTCTCTCTTGCATAACTTTATTTTTTTTATATTTTTGTCAAGGCCATGAGATGATTCAAAATATTAAAGATAATCAGCTTTAGTTAAAAATTATTTGTTACAAAATTAAAAATCTATTATAAAATACTATAAATTTTAAACAAAGTATAAACTATCACTTAATAAAACTATGAGTTTATCTGTATGTACCATGTAAAAAAAATTAAGATAATTTCTTCTTTTTTTTTTTAATTATACATTAGTATTTATTTGTTAAATTTTTTTCTGGGAGGATTTATAAAACAAATTATTAGGTAATATAACTCATATATTTTTTATTTTTAATCTAAAGAATGAGAAAGTAATATTACATCTGATGATAAGAAGTAAAAATTCAGGGTACAATTCATTCGGTAATATTTTTTACTTGCTGTTATAATTCCATTGCTTAGAATTTTTTATTTGGTTGAAATGGACTTCAATAAAGTAAACCATTTGTTTTTAGATTTAACATAATTTCGAATTAAAACATTATTTTATTTATCATCCCCTTTAAATTTTCAGAATACCCAGAGAACTTAGCAAATGGAGAAACCGGTACTTATAAACTCTCATTTGGTACTCCCTACTAAGTGTAAATTAGAACTAAAATTAAAATAAATTTATTGAAATTTAAATTTATATCGGTTCTTTTTTAATGTTGTAAGAGATCTTAACCATCTGTGCTAAAAATTTTCTAATCAGTTATACAGTTAGGTACCTTTACTTACATCTGAATTGATATCAAATTCATTACAGTTTCTGTTTTTTTCAAATATTTTTTTGGTTTTTTTAATATTGGATTACGTTCAAGAACTCTTTCCACACTACCTGCAGAGGCGTTCCATAGGCACGCCCACCGCAGTTAGGCTCTCAAAGCGGGTTGCCCTGGCAGGCGGCGTCTCGGAATGGGTTTATTAGGTGTCAAAAACTGATTACCTCATTGTGTAGAAATATTTATTTTGAATGATGAAATTTGATATAACGAAAGTTTAATTAGAAATTTAACTCTACAAATTGATACTAACGAATCGAGATTTTCCGCTAATGATCGGTACTTTCCGTTGCCAAGGTTTTGGTTAGAGTTCATTATTTTAAGAAGAAAAGAATAACATAATTTAATTCAGTAATAACTTCTGATATTTCTTCATACAATTTTTTTTTGTTATTATTGAATTATTATTTATTGCAAACATTATTTTACATTCAGAGGTTATTAATTATTAACAAATCAATATATTTAAATAAAAAAAAACGTTAAAAAAAAGGAGATGAAGTCTGATTCAAACCGATGTAACTTCCCATAAGATCCAAATATTTCATTAATTAAAATTGTATTTGGCTATAACTCTGGAACCAATGAAAATAGGTACCGCTTATGATATATCGTTGAAAAGCTATCAATGAGGGATTATTACTGCAGTTAAGATAAAGTCCAAAATCACACACACGCGCACACAAACCAATTTTTTGATAGAGAAAATGACGACATAAGGATTTCTAATGATTAGGCATTGGTTATGATAAAACACTGAACTATTTTATCATGTACTAGAAGTGAGTAGATAATATATCGTTTAGTAATGTAATATCAATTTCCAAACAAATATTCAAAAAAAGAAAAGTTTGACGGAATCACGCGCTTGTGATTATCTGTTGGTATATCTTATTTATTAAAATGAACAAAGAGTATTTTTTACTTTAGAATTAGGACGCATCGTTGATTAAAATAAAAATTTTAGATATATTTTTAATTAAAATGGCATATGCGATCTTAAACTGAGTTAATTCCTAATTTAATGTCATAACATTAGAGTTCTAATGTTGCTAACAGTAAATAACATTTTAAAATTATCTTTTGAAATATGAAAGATTCTTACTTAGTTCCGCAGTAATATACAATATTTCCAGCCACATGTGTCATAGTGACCGTAGAGCTAGAAATTGATCTAGCGTTTTTTTTGTTTTTTTTTTTTGTAAAAAGTTCTCGATTTCTACATACAATAATATTTAATATTTGCTAAACAAAATGATTAAGTATTTTTCCCCAAGATTATTAATTTATTTTCTTTAAAATTAAGTAGCATAGACAAAAAATTCTTTGGTTAAGAAAAAAAAAATTACAATTAAAGAATGAAACAGCTTCGTAATGAATACAAGTTATATTGAACATGTTGGAAAAATTGTTCAATTCAGGATACATTTTCATCCTCTTAACGACCAATCATCTGATGTATAGTATGGCTATAGGATGATGTTGTACTATTTTAAGTTGTAATTGTGGGGTAAAATACAATACAGACCATTAAGTGGATATTAGAGTTACAAGAGATTTACTGAATTGTTCAAGTTATATTTTATCATAAGTTACATTGTAGCTTCTTAAGGAATTTAAGGAATTTAATTTATTAGCTCATTTATACTTTTAATAACCGATTCATAGAGTATCTCAGTTACAAAAAATTAAAAAACTATATATGTACTAGCGGACCCTAGTTGTCTTGATGCGGCATTATTCTGTAATAAATGCACACACATAAATATAAGTAACTTAATTAAGTTAAAATTAGCAGGAATGTGTTCTAACTTTCATTAAAATGACTATTAGTATGATATTATCAGTTGTGATTGTTGTATTATTGTAATGGGTTTATTGATTAATTATGTGTAGTATGGTTAATATTTATTTTCACTAAATATTGAGATGTCCGATGAAAATTGAATTAAAAAATCGAAACGTCGTAAAATTAATAACTAGTGTAATTAATAAATTTTCATTCACATTACTATTAATTTTCACTTAACATCATTCTAAAAAAGTACCTCCTACATATTTTTTTATTTATTTAATAATTTTGATGTTTCATAACTATGTAACAGCTTAATTAATCAATTAATAAAAAAATTAAAGCACTGTAAAAAAGCAACGTAGTTAAAATTTTAGTAGAAATTTTTCTCATTCTTTATTTTAACATCAATTTTACCAAATTTTAGATAATTGTAAATTAAAAATAATTTTTGAAAACTTTTTATAAAATTAATCAGCTAAAACATTACAAATTCAATTTTTTAAATATACTTTAAACTATATTATAAATAACTTATATTTTTATTTTATAAATGTTATAATTTATTTTACAAACCAAAATTTGTATTTTCAAAGAGCCGTTCAATACTTCATAAGTTGCATAGAATCAAATGAGAACTGACAATTTAAATTTGTAGGTTAAGTTGATTGTTATTGAATGCAGGTGTATACATCATTAAAATTCATGAAAAATCATGTAAAATACACACTTCAATACTGCACCTTACAAATTTGCACAATGTTCATTTTTTAATTAAACTTTAAAACGTTATTTCAATAAATAATAATATAATATAATATTCTCAATAAGCGCCAATTCTAGCAGACTCGGCAATGTTTCGCTATTGCTAGATCTGAGTCTACATACAGATTAAATGACAACAATTGAAAGATTCATAAAACCTTAAAAACTGAACATTAGCAATTTAACAAAATTTAACCTTTCACTTTATAAAAGTCAGAATGTACATAAATCCAAATGGCAAAACAACAGCACTACCTATCGGATTTAATTCACGCCACTCTCTAATCACAGTATTCGGTGGAAAATAATTTTTTAACGAAAAGTGTTGTGGCTGCAAAATCATTACAATTAATACTGAACATTAAGAAACTTACAAAACATTACTGAACCTTATAAAATTTCACCTTTAACTTTATAAAATTCAGAATGTCAATAAATCCAATTGTCAGAACAGCACTACCTATCGGATTTAATTCAAACTATTCTCTAAATACGAATTTTAATGTAAGAACAACACTAAGCTACGACGCAAGTAACTGATATGCGAAAAAGCAACAAAATAAAAAAAATTCGTAGAATCCGATCACACCACCAACTACCAGGTCTGACTGATATGTCAAAAATTAAAAAAAATAACTTCTAAAACGCGATCGCAGCTCTGCCTACCGGACCCACACGCTGCCTACCGGACCCAATTGCGAACATTAACCATCCCAAGATCAACAACACATAAATAAATTTAAAAAAACATTTTCACTTCAGTACTGTACCTTACAAATTTGCACAATGTATATTTTTTAATTACACTTTAAAACGTTATTTCAATAAATAATAATATAATATTTCTCAATACGCCCACAATTCTAAACGTGACGCAGTACTGCCTACTTGTTACTTAATCAGTTGTGATTTTGTTTACATTGGTAACGGCCATAAGGGCTCTTTGTGATTGGTCGTTATTTTTTGACAGCCACCATCTTGCATTGATCTGATTGGTTTTCCTTTGTTTACATTTCCATCTGGTTTATTAGCCTCTTATTTATTAAAAAACTGTTTTCTCGCGATTTTTTGTAACACAATAATAACACAAAATTACGAAATATTTTTCTCAATTTGAAAGCAGCACCAACTGTCGGGACAAACTAAAATTAAAATAGAATATTATTGAATATTCGATACTGCGATGGTAGTGCAGTCTGCCGGATCCAATGTGAAACATTCCAAAATCAACAACTACTTATAAATAAAAAAATAATTAAAATCATTTTCCAGTGGACCAAATTGTGAGTCTAAATCATTCTCGAATCCCCTTGAACACACAAAATTTCATCAAAATCAGTCCAGCCGTTTTAGAAGAGTTCACTTTCATACACACGCACACAAGAAATATATATATATATATATTTACATACAGAGTGTGTCGGGAGGATTCTGCTAAACTTCATAGGCGTATTTCGCCTATTAAAAATGATGAAAATAATACTTTATATAGACATGGGACCGAAAACGCTTCGTTAGCGAGTTACAGCTAATGAAAGATTTCGCTCCAATTTCAGGTGCTTCGCTGAAATGAAGCCCTACAGAAATACTAAGAAAGTAAATTGACCCGGCAAAGGTCGTACCTATATGCGTCACGTAAAGGGTCGTGTACGGTAGAAAGGACCGCACCTCATATACGGTGTTATAAATAGAGTGTAATTGGGTGTTTTTTATATTGTTTACTTTTTTATTGGATGATCTTTTTCATGTTTTCTTTATTACAAATATAGATTATTATTTCTTTAATTACGTTATACAGTTATAAAAATAAGCAAATATTTCAAAAAAACGTATTACAAATTATATTTCATTACATTTATATTACATATTATGGTACATTATCATTAAATAAAACAGTATATTACAAATAATTGTCTTAGTTATTACAGAATAAATTAAAACATAAATATAAATAATCTGAATAATATAAATTGGAAAAAACAGTTTTATCTTATTACAACATCTACTTCGGTATTTTCATTATCATATTTGCCACATCCAGTACATGAAAATACTGTGTGTTCCCAACAGATGTAAGCAGCACAACGAACACAGGTAGTTTTAATTTTTCTGTTATTTGAACTGCTACAGAAAGTGCATCTTCCAGTACTATTACTTCGAGCACTATTTTCAGCTGTTTGACTTACTAATTGAGGTTTCTTTGAAAGAACATCTTAAAGTCTCAATTGAATTTCCAGAGGAATGTTCGGTATATAGGCCTATCTAAAAATTCTTTTGAAAGTGTTTTTAGAAATTATCGGTAGTTTGTTGTGGCAATTTTATTCCTTACAGTTATGCAACCGTTTATTGCTCGGATTTGAGCGAGGAAAAATACTGCGTCGAACTCCATCTGTTGCTTTTCCGTGAAACTGAATAAATACCTTTCATTTCAAAGATAGTTGGGTTCGATGTCGTCGATGACATCGACCCCACCTATGTAAGATTATAAAATGTCAGTACTTGTGGCTTGTTAGCCTCCCTAGATCCAACATTAATATTGTCCATGCAGTACATTGCTGATAAAAAGTGACCGACTTTTTTTTCTTTGGTAAAGAAAAATATACTTTGGTAAAGTATAATCGAGTAAAAAAGCGTCCTCTCCGAATCCAAAAATGCTGCTCCTTACAAGTTTATTCTTCTTTTCCACAAACAGAGTAAGTATTTCTCTCTTGTTTTTTTTTTTCTAATAGTACCTGCTAGTGTAAAAGTGTGGTTTTGTTGTAGGTTTAGTGGAAGGGGCACAGATGTATAACAATTGTCTGTTGATATGTTTCATCCCGATCCAGAAATCGGCAAAATCAATCTTTTGACGAAGGCTGTTATACTTGCGATATAATCCTTCAGATTGGTGTCCGGCTTATACCTCCACATCATAGCTATAATAAAAAAAGGACAAGTGTCGGTCTACGAGAAGATTGTTATACCTTACCTTGCTGGCTTGTTTGCTACATACTGGAGGAATTGACACCTTCCATAGAAAGATTCTAGACTTTCATCGATTGTCAAATATTTGCTAGGCGAATAATTTTACTTACAACGATAAAAAAAGTCTTCAAACAAATGCCATTGGTGCCAGTTTGTCCATCGCTTTTCTTTCTTCTCTGTTTCTTATATCGTCGAAACGAAGACCAATCAGAAGGAACTTCAATCTTCGTAGATTCATAATCGTCCTTAAAACTTCTACTCCGGTCCCATCTGTAGCCCCATAAGTCTTCTAAATTGGTATGTGACGCTTTCGAGTCTCCGGCAAGGTAAGAATACCAATTACTCCTTTTATTTCAACCCGATTTGTGGTAAGTGCATCTCTGTCCCTAGAATAATTTTCACTTGCATTTCCAATTCAAATATTGGTGAACTCTACAATGATATGTTGTATTTCGTTAGGAAAAAGTGCATCCAAGGGCATTTTTGTATGCTGTATATCTCTACATGCTACTGAGAAATTGATTACAATTTCCGTCTTCATTTACCCCCCCCCCCCCCTCAGCTACAGCAGGATTTACATGCACCATTCCATTTGATGTTGTTCCGACCGAGGTAATAAGATCCATTATTCGGTCGATTTAATTCACAATCTACTTTGTTTTTGCCTTCGGATTCCGCAGATTCTTCGATATTTGTGTCGTGGTCGCTGACATATCATCCTTGTCATCATGTTCTTCATTAGCGGTCATTTCGTTTCCTTCGTCCATTTCGTCATCAAAAAGCCGTCTCCTGACACTGTTTGGCTGATCCTGAAGTATAGCATGCCACTCATCTTCCATTTCTAAACTCTCAAATATTTTTACAATTTTTTCTTCATCTTGAGAATCCATTTTTCATGATGTTTTTCTGTAAAAATGCAAAATACTGTTTATTGACTATTTTTTTTTGGAAAATATGTTTTACTATCAATAATATTGGCTACTGTGAAAACTAGTGAGAAAGTAATATATTTTCTACACAAATATTATTGTACAATAAAATGTTTAAAAGTAAACATGTTTTATAAGGAATACTAAGCGATTACAAAAAAATATTTACTAAACAAGTATAATATATATTTTTACTTGCCTAAGAATAAGTCAATTATGACTGATAAAAATTGAGTGTGCTGGACAAAATGTATAACGTAACATGTCACGCACGGTGTATAAGGCCGATGTTGAACACCCGTAGTACTAACCGTCGGCCTGTAAGAGACTGACGGCGTAACGAGCAGCGAATGTATTTGCAATCCCCTGTCTACATTCCAAAGAACGATAACAAAGTGACATTACCATGAGACCCGATTACAATAAATGCTAACAGTATATATTGCAATACGGTCCTTTCCCCGCAATGCGACCTATCCCGGGTTAAGGAGCGAATTTAGTGGTTTCTTATAGCTTTTGACTAGAAATTTTTAAAATCGGGTCCCAGAACTTTATTACAATTATTTCCTACAAAATAAGATGTAATTACTTAATAGCATAATTTTTCTGTTATTGTTTCTCGTTAAAGTACAACTAAATTACTGTTGTAGGATGTTATTGGTAGATAATTTACATAAAGTTTCTCTACCTTAAATTATCTATCGATTTAACCGATAATTTTTTTTGTTTATTGACAATTTAACAAAGTTATTTTACGCCAGAGCTGAAAAACTGTGATTTCCAGCTCATTCATTATTTGTTAATAACCCCCTATTTCGTATAAAATAACGGTAATATAGTTCTGGGATCTTTTTTTTTTAATTTTACAGGTCAAAAACCTTAAGAAACCGTTAAATTTGTTTCTTTATTTACCTTGCCAGAATTTCAGTAAGGCTTCATTTCAGTGGAGAAGCAGAAATCGAGCGAAATCATTCACTAGCCGCAACTCGCTAACAAAGGGTTTTCGGATCCATGTTTATATGAACTCTTTTTTATTATTTTAATGAGAGAAATAAGCTAATTAATTTTGCCAGAATACTACCGGAACACTGTGTATATTGTTGTACATCTGTACCTTGGAAAAATTACTGTCTTTATATCATGTATCAGATATTTGTTTTATTTTTGTTAGAGTACGCTGTTGGAACCACCAATAATTTTTTTTTTTTAGAATTATTCTTTGAACTACGAATAATAATTCTAAAACCAAGCGGAAAAAATGAATAATAATATGTTGCACTCTACTGGTGGTAACTTTTCAACATGTGACGATAAAACTTCTAATTTAATGTATTCAGCTGAGATCAAGCGAGAAATAAGGAAGTTCAAATATAATGTAGATATTTTACCATAATACTCATAGACAACCATTTTTAAATTTTCTTAATCGTTTTCTATTTTAAAATTAATAAGTGTTTTTCTGCAGCTGTAATTGTACGATACTGATTTTATTATTTAGTCTTTCAAACTTTTTAAAACATTAGATTAATTATAGTTCTCCTTCAACATTGATCGGTCCAAAGTTCTTACGCAGATTTTTATAATTCTCATAAGCAATAATATTTATCGGAGTTATTTATTAATAAAACATTTAATAGAGACGAGTCTAATTTTTTTTTCTTATTTAAAAATTATTTAATTAGGAAATCCTTTGTATTTCATTTTTTCTGTTTGTGGAATTCGTAACATATTTAAGGCAAAATTTTTATTCCTACACGGGTTTACAAATTATGATATTTCAACCTCGACCGGTAAAACTCTACTTGACTAGTTAGTTAGAAATATAAAATACTAATGGATTCCTATATTTATTTAGTTAAACTTGAAGTAATAAATATACAAAAAAAAATCAATTAAATTGTAAACCGTACGCTAAGAGTCTCGCAAATATCATTTTTTCCGCTCAAAAAAAAACAATTTCTGTAATATAAATAAACATTTTTACCAAAAAATCAAAGAAACTACATTTTTATTATCAAATTCTGTCATTAATTTAGAATTTTCTTTAAAATAATGAAAAAATTGTTACAAAGTCTTATCGACCCGATTTCATTTATTAAACAACGAATAATACATATCACATTCACAAAAATAACGCAATTCTTATTATTTTCATATCAATCACTTCATACCACATTTTTCCTTATTTAATAAAACTACTATAATGACCTTTACGAATCGAAGATCCTTGATGTAATATTGCACTATTACTTTTTAGGTGTAACCCTCCAATTTTATCGTTAAATTCGATTTTTCCATACGAATTTATTTCTCTTTTACTTATTTCTTTATTAATAAAACTAGTATAATCTCTTGTAAACTTATGCTTTTATTTTTTTTTAAAGAAGTGATAGTAATAAAAAAAAAAAACTGTTTCATCAACAGTACTTTCATTTACATAAGACCATTTACCATTGAAACAAGCTGTAACATATTTTCTTTTAAATTTTATTAATTAAAGTACATTATCAAGTTTTTGTACGCTACCTGGTACTATCAAGTACTGCTATATAGCGCCGCGATTAGTAAAGTTACATTAAAAAAATGAATAAAATTATATATTTGAGTTCCGCGGTTCATCAAATGGAAACAAAAATCTTTTCCTAACAAAATTCGAGGTATTTTTTGAAAATATCCTTTATTACAAATCTAATTGATCAGAAATATAATGTTTTCACACTAATTTTTATTATTTTTCCACCATTTTCATTTTACTGTTAGATTAGGTCATTTTTAGAAGTGTTCGTAGTTCGTTGACTTCATCGCCCCCTACCGACGAAGTTCTTACGAACTTCATGAAATTTTAAATTTTTAACATTTATTATTTCAAAGTTTTAATTTTTTCTGTAATCTGATATTATGTTTTTTTTACAGAATATTTTAACAGAATCAGAAAACAAAAATAAATCATTATTTTTTGTTACATAGGTTAAGTAATTTGATACAGTCATCAAAATGTTTGCGTAAAAAACTAAGTAGGTAATATTACTGAAATAAGTTGGAAGATTCATTTCGTACAAGTGGAATTTGTATGCTAAACATAAACTGTAGAAGGTAAGAGGTTAATGTTTAAAAATATCATGTTTTCACAAGTCATAAAACCTGTAACATTTGAAAGTAATTTTTTAGCTCTTCAGATAATCATTTCGATCATGGAAACTAAGTTTTAAAATCAGAATTACCTTATAAGACTTGCGATATTATAAGTATAATCTTTATTAAGGTAACGTAAAACTTAGATGTAGGAAATAGGTTGGTAGTTAGTACCATCTGGTATTTAATTAAATTCATTAATTAAATTTTACTCTTAACAAGTTTCCATGCAGTTAGACGACATTTGCCTGTTTCACGCATTAATTTTATATGTATTAAGCACAAAAATTTCCTCTGAACTATATTGCTTTGTTTTTTGAAATAGTGCTAGGCAACCCCTTTCTTTGCAACTTGAAATTTTTAAAAAATTATAAAATTTAGTTCCCCATTATTATGTCATTTAAATTCATTTTTATCGGCAGAATTGTAAATATTTTAGTAGAAATATATTTTAAATTAGGCAAATTAAAACTACTTTTTTATATAACATTGCACATTAGAAATAATAATACTTATTTTATAAAGAACTACTGCAAAATCTTTCCTATGCAGAATTTAACTGACAGCTCCAAACGGGGTTAATTTTCTTCAAATATATATTCGAAAACTACTTTAAGGATCTTCTATGGTTGTCACTGTTGTTTTATATATTTGGTTTTCCTTTTTAATAAATTTAAAAATCTTTTACCCCCCCCCCCAAACTTATGTTATGCCACACTACCTCATTTAAACTCTTTGAAGAAGAGGAAGGAAGCTGCATCAATAACTTTGAATACGTTCTACTGAAAACATTTACAAATCATGTCACTACAAATCAAGCTATACAGGAACCATGTTTTTATTAAGTTATAACAAATAATTTAATACTCGGCTACTAACATTCGGTCAGAAATTATTTTTATATCATATAGTTTTAACCATCGTAATAAGCTTTCCATCATAATTATTATGTAGTAAAGCAAAGGCAATTTTTTTATAATATTATATATTTATTTTTGACTATTTTTTTTTTCATCTCCTCCCTCGGGCTGGATCAACATGGATCATAACCACTGCCTGGGAGAGTGCCCATTACTCTAACGAGTCTACCTGCCTACCGGCCGTAACCGGCATGACAGGCAGGCCCGCCGGTAGGATCTTATTTACCGGCCTCTAACCTGCCTCTAACCCCAGTGCGAAGCCACCAGGTCCGACAAAGTCGTACGCTGAACATTAAAGAGACATAAGTCATGACGGAAAAGCAGGGCATGTAGCAGGAAGTTTAGTCTATTTGGCTGGAAATGAAAGGACCTATGTTGCGGTACACAGGCTAGTGGTTAAGTTTGAGAGAATCCATAAAAATACTGATATACAGTATCTAACAGACGTCATTTCATTAATTTATTGATATTTACAAATTAAAAAGAATAAAAAATTTAATGTATTTATCAATTATTACAGTAAGTTTTGCTTATGTTCATTGATTAAGTGGGAGGAATGAGCTTTAAGAAAAGATTCGGATTTTAACGAAGAATTAGTACATTTACAACTACCATGTGCATTACAAAACTTACTCCATTACAAAAGTATAAAGACGAAATTCGTAAAATATTCTATTCAAGAGTAAGCAACCAAAAAGTTATTACGTCCTAAAAAGGAAATAAAAATTATAAATAAAGTAGTACATAATTTTAGATCTATTAGTTCAGTTTATATATGAAAAAGAAAATGTTCAATAAATTCAGAAATCAAATAAAAAATTATAAACTTTGAATGTAATGGTTTATGTGACAACATCGTATATTTAAATTTCGTGCTTAAAATATAATATACTAAATTTTTAAGTTATTTCAAAGTTAACGTAAATAAAATATTCGATGAAATGTTTTGTAATATTAATTTCTCAATTTTTTTAGAAGTAAAAATAATGAAGATTTTCATTAAACATCAAATAAATAAATTAATTTAATTTCTTCTCACAAATTTGTTTAATCTACTTGTTAATATAAGGTTAAAGAAGGGTAAAACAGATGTCAAGTTTACGTCTTGATGTTAAAGCAGCAGAGCAAAGAAAATTTGGGAAGTAAATATTTGAGTAGATGGATAATCCGTATTTATTTCGGATAAGCTCAGAATCGACCAGAGAGCCTGTAAGTATAGATTAAGTTGTTCTCAGTTGCCCTTCCCAGCAAGCCTTGTCATCAAATTCAGTCTTGCAAATTCTCTAGTATATCTAGTAAAGCTTCTTAATTTCAACCGTAATCCAAATTAATTTTTATCCGCTAGCATTCAATAAAACGAGGTAAAATCATCCACTTGAATAAATCCTTTCAAATATGTACATAACAAAATAACCTAAATCATCCTGCCACTAAAATATAGCTTATCTTAATTACGAGATCGTATTTTTAATAATATAATATTCCCAAGTTTTATATGCTTTAGTAAAAAATTCAGTTTAATTAAATGCACGATATTTTTATTTATATTTTATTAATTCGTTTTCTTTTATACTCTATTCAACTCAACCAGATGTTTAAATGTAACGATAATATGTGAAATGAATGCGTTTCACATCTACGATAAAAAAAAAGAATAAGTAAACAGTCCGTCTACATCCAACTGTTTCTTGTAATTACGTTGTTTAATTGTTGCTTAACAATTCAGATTCTAATATTTAGTTTATTACTACGCTGCATTATTTCATTAAAACCTCGTAATTTGTGGTTTTTTAATAATCGTGCAACTTAGGGAAAAAGTAAAGCTTCGATTAACAAATTACACTAAAAAAAAACAAATAAAATAATTGTTATTACTATCTAATAGGAAAACAAAATTATAGTAATAACTCTAAGGGAAAAGTAATAAAATATTTCATGCTTAATATAATTTTTAAATAGATTATATAAAAAAATCTTGTAAATTTATGTTATTATATTCCATACAAAACAGATAAACGTTTTTTTTTATATTTTATTATTAAAAAAATTACCCTTCATTATTCTTCTAACAATACTTTTTTTCCGAAAATTATAATTCTATAGTATAATGTACGTTTTAAGATTCACAATAAATAGTAGAAAAAAATTAACTTTTATTTTTCTAATTTTTATTATTCAGATATATTTGTAATATAATTCGTTTATTTTAAAAATCGTTCAGTAAATATAAATTTTCGGTAGTATAAACTAAACTGCAATATAAAGTGGAAATTATCTCAATTAATTTTTCATCGACTTAATTAATTTTTAAACTATTTCTATTCTGATTGAATTTCATACATGGTCAGCATATTTATTATCAATTTAACTCCATACAAATATTTAATGTTGAAAATTAAATTACTTAGAATAAATATTTTTAAACCAATGCAAATTTATTAATGCATGAGAAACCTTGCATGTGTTTTAGTAATATCTGTAACACATCTCTTCCTTGCTGTAACATATCTATTCAGAAATATCATTGTTTCAACAATACCTATTTTAAATTCAGAATACACAATCATAATACCTTGTTTAGTAGTAATTTTTTTTTTTTTTTTAATGAAACTTTCCGTTATGGAAAATTTTTAAACTGTAATATATTATTCACAACTATAATAAAATATAAATGAATTTGATAAGAATAATTGATAACATTTCGTTGTTAAGTTACCATACTCAATTAAGAAAAAATTTTGGTAATTAAATAAATAAAGATTATATGTTAACCAGATATATATATATATATATATATATGGTATATCTACTTCACGGTTAGATCAGTCTTCAGCTGGTAAGTGTAGGTCGATAACACTGGTCTACAAGAATTTTCGACACAGATAATTTGGCATAATCTTATGAATTTTTTGTCTCGGAATTCAAATACGACTTGAGAGCTTTATTTTTTTGTTGTAATTATCTTTCATTGAAAACGAAAGTTGTTAGAACGATTAATTTTCTCTATTAAGAGTAAACACATTTTTAAATATTTTCTGTGAATCAATGTTTATTTTAAAACTGAAATGTGAATGTGTGAAGATATTTATAAATGGTTCTAGGTGGAACAATTTGGAGGAGTGATCAGTGCGATTAATATGTAATTACATCGTAGAATGACATCGATACTAGCTGTTTGTTTTTACTCATTCATTATAAGAAAAACAAACTTAATACAGTAATATAAATTAATTGACTTTATTTATGACATCGTATTAATTGATATACTTTCAGTCATTATATCATTACATTTATTATGGTATAACACAACCAGATAATCTGTTTCGCCCTAGTTTTTATTTAAATGCCATCGGAAATTTGATGTTTTGTATTATTCCTACTTCTTTTTTATAAAGAATGTAACATTTTTGTTATACTTCTTTCATACTATTTTTTATGTACTTTTAGCAATATATAAAAAAATGCCTTATAGTTATATAAATCATTATAATAATTTGTGCTTTTCTGTGTAGTGATTTAACTCATAAATACTAAAAATATATATATTACTTTGATTAAAAAATCATATAAATTTTATTTTGGGTGTAAAATAGAAGAATAGGACAAGTCCTGGGCCACTGGTATTTGCTGTAATCTTGACAGGACCTTCCCTAATGGCAGAACATTAAGAATGAATTAAGGAGCTTGGTAACTGGGAAGCTGTGACACAGCCTTTTTCTGTTTGTACGGTATGGAGCAAGCTTAAAGACAACTCATGATACTGTTATTTTATCACAAAAATCAAAGGCTTCAAAAGTAAATTCAAGAAATTTGTCTAGTATGCCTAGTCTAGTATGTTTAGTCTAGTATGCCTTCGCCTTAAAAATTATTCTACTCAGTGGAACAATACTGTAGTAGCCACTTTACTAGAACTGTATCTGGATCCTACTAATTCTTTTATTAATAGTTATTGTTTCTTATGCGAAACATAGAGACAGAAAATATCACTACATTAAAACGTTTAGCCGAAAAGAGAAACACTCACTGCTGGTTAGAAAAATGTTATTTAAGAATCTAAACAAAGTGTACCTTCCACCATAGAACTTGGTCAAAGAAATGGATCGTAACGACCCAGTGTTTTTGTATCTTTCTAGCATCGGTGTCGCAAAAATCAAAGAAGGAATATTTATTAGACCGGCGATATAATTTATAAAACAGGTTTCCATGATAACCTCCAGTAAAGCACATAATGCCTATGAACGGAATGGGGGACTGAGGATATCTTTTCCTACGGGGGTCAGATAAAACTGTGGTGATATCTGTACAATTGTGTATTAGTAAGATATATAAAATTTGAAAAGCCAAACTAATCAACTTTCCGCAGAAGTAATGTATGAGCTAGGCAGTAAAAGCTGTACTAACATTGTAAAAAAGCGATATTAGAATACAACGCAGCATACGCAAATATTCACCGTGTAAGAGAAAATGAAAATGTATAAAATAAGAAGGAGCAGTAATCTACTCTTTTTCTTTTTAAAGCATACGACTGCCTTACATAAATTCCATCTCTCTTTAAATAGAAAGTATTCACAGATTCACAGTAGTAATTTTTTTCATGTGATATTAAAACACATGCCAAGATGTTAGGTATAGGAATATAGGTCAACTAAGGGGAATGTGGTTTCTGGGACGGCATGGTTGTGGAAGCGTTGCATTTAGAAGAAAAGAAATAGATGTAAATTATTTTTCTCTTAAATTCTCCTAAGGCTTCTATAAAATTATCTTACCACAATCACAATTTCTCATCTACGTGTGCAATAAATGAACTCTCCAGTAAGAAATAATATTTGTTTGTTTATTCCTGGGGTAAAAATATTACAAAATTACATCAACATTTAGGAACAACAAGTTTTTATGATGAATAAATATTTAAAAATTTTTTAAATATAAAAATTTGAGTCCATGTGAAAAAAATTCTTTTGTTTATGTATAGTTCTATTTTTGCGTTTATTGTGTTCTGTTTAGTGTGTTTTGTGTGTCTAAAAGTTATGTTTTTGCTTTGCAACATTAATTTTTTTTTTCGCATACCTTCTTGTTCGGGTAACATATTGGATTGTCTAGGCTATTTGAAAAACTTTTATTTCTTTCATTTGTTATATGTTATATGTTACACATATTTTGGTTACATCTGTTTTTCAGACCTATTAACTACATATTTCTGTGGACTAGTACATAAACGATGAATTAGATTTAAAAACAAGTAAAAAATTGTATTTGAGATACTTTGAGGTGTTTTGCTCCGTTGCTAATTGTTTTTTATTTGTTTAGATTTTTGTTTATATTTATTTTCTACTTATAATGGATTAGTTACCATCTCCTGATATAATCGACGAAGGGCTATCTGAATGTGAAGGTTATCAAATAGCATCTAGAAAACGTGGTCCATTACATTCGTCGAATAAAGATTTGAGGAGGGTAGTACGTAGAAAACTAGTTAGAGATGATATAGCAAACAATCTATCAGGAAATTCAAGGGATAACCTTGATTATGTCAACCTAATTCTTGTCAGCCTAATAGTCAGTGGAGAACCAAACCTACGCCGAGAAAAAAACTGTAATTTATACTCCAAGCAAACACACATATCAAATAGATTATAGTTGCCTTCCATTAGAGGATAAAAATATTACGAACCAACAAACCGAAAAGAAATGGTCGTGTCTAAAGTGATTATAACATTCCGCTAGTTGGAGATAAAACATTTTAGAATAAGATCTAAACATATTGATGCGTACAAGAAAAACATAAATATAGTTGGGAAACATGGTTTAATAGGTCATAACTTCACTGGAAAGGATCAACGAACCTTTCGTGTCGTGATTAGAAACCTGCACCACTCGATTCCACTGGAGATGATCACAGAAATCGAAGGCCAAGAGCATCGGGTAAAGGGCTTAATAAATGCACGCTACAAAGTAACTAAAGAGCTAACATTGACTTTTTTCATAAACCTAAAGCCGCAGGACATAAAATTATATTTGTGTTAAAAAACATTGCGAATTGCAGCGTACCTTTCGAAAAACCGCGGAAACCAAAAGGTCTCGTGCAGTGCACGAGGTGCCAACACTACGGGCACACCAAAAACAATTGCATGAGACCCTTCCGCTGTGTAAAGTGTAGAGAAGACCATCGAAAAAAGCTGATTGTTCTAGGAAGGACAGAAGCACTACTCCAACCTGTGCTTTACGTCAACCCGACCATCCGGCAAACTATCGAGGCTGCAGAGTGTGCCAAGAAATATTAAAGTGAAAACGAACACAAAAGGCGAATCGAAACTCACAAATTGCTCCGAGAATCGAATCTGCTAGTCGTAGGGCAACCGGCCTCGCGTTTGATGATAAAAATTTCCCCACGTTGGGACGTGGAGCGCCTGGGATCGTCGGCGCAAAGCCTAAGTCTCTCCACAGAACGTATGCTCCGGCAGCTGGCCAGAATGGTGAAAATAATATAGACAGATTAGACAGGCTTTCATCAAATGTAGATTTCCTTGTTCAACAGATTGGAAGTCTAATAACCTTGTTTACTCAGGTACTCTCAAAATTCTATTCATGACAAAATTTCTCCGATCGTTACAAGGAACATTGACGGCCTACTTTCTACTCAGAAAGAACTAGAAATTACAGCAATTACCAATTCTCTGGACGTAATAGTATCAGATGTGCACTTTACTGACGGGAATTACCTTAGTCTTCAAGGTTTATCGGTGTGTCTAATAAATCACCCAGACGGAAGAACTCATAGGGGAACTGCAGTACTGGTTAGGAATTCTCTGAGGCATCTTCAAATTCCAAATTTCAGCACTAACCAGATTCAGGCAACCACATTTGAAGTTACAGAGTGGTTAGTACCTATAAGACTGTCCGTGGTGGACTGTCCTTCGCGCCATACTATAACTAAAGAGTTGTTCGAAATAACTAAAGCTAAACTAGTTCGAGTTGTTCATACTAATTATAACTAAAGAGGGGACGAACGCGAAAGACCCGTTGTGAGGTTCACGGTGACAACCAGCAGGGGAAGGATGTTGAGATGTGTTCAAAATCTAAGCTTGGACATAGTTACAGGATTTCACCCGAAATACTGACTTACGGACCTTACAAAGATCCCGGATATACTTGATATTTTTATCATTTTAGGCATATCATCAATCAATCTGGTATAAAACAGCTATGATTCGAGGTCGGACTACTCGCCCATTTTATTCACAGTGAGTACGACATGCTGTGAAGGAAAAGAGGGCCAATCCTGCATACGGAATGAAAAGATTGTATATCTTATCAGAACAGGATCGAGGAGAAACTGATTGACCCATTTCCACTCGATACCCCTGAAAATATTGACTATACAATATATGCATGGCAATCTACACCTGAAGATGTATATCTGACCACAGAAAATATATCTCCAAGAATGGTAAATCTGATTGGTTCAAAACGGCGTCAGACGGAATTGACAGCGATTTACGAGCCAGAAAGCAGAATACTACTTAATAGGGCTGCGCTGAGGCTGAGGAGGTTGTTGAAGGAAATCAGAGAGGAAAAATTCAAGGAATACATTGAAAATCTTCCTCACCTTAAAAGAGTCGGTAGCACGACTCTTATTGGAAGGCTACGAAAGGACTACAACGATCCCCGAAAACGCTTCCTGCCTTACAGGGATTACTGGATCATGGGTGAGGAATGACAAAGAGAAGCACGACCTATTTGCTTTTATACAGGCAATACATTCCAACCTCACTGTGGTGAGGCTCCTAGTGACAAGATATTAAAGACTTTTAAGAGAGCCCAATGCCAGACAGCTTTCCGATTAGACCGATCTCAACAAGGGAGTTATTGAAATTAATCAACCAGAGAAGGCAACCAAAGAAAATTCCAGGTTTTGACTTAGTGATGCACAAAATGCTTGTCATGCTACCTCTTAGAGGCGTCACGTACGTTAAGGATCTCTTTAACGTTGTTCTGTGGACGTCTTACTTTCCGGTAGAATGGACGGTATCGTAGTTGTTAATGATCCTGAAAACAGGGAAGCCTACACAGGTGGTTTCTTCTTACAGGCCAGTTAGCGTCTTACCGGTCATATCTAACTTGTTTGAAAAGCTGCTACTTCGTAGGCTTAGGCCAGTTTTGGAGGGTAAGGGGATAACTCCAGACCTCCAATTTCGGTTCATTCACGGCCACTTCACCATCTAACAATCCCACAGACTCTTCAAGGTCATCAGTGGATGTCTGGAGGAAAGGAATTTCTGCATGGCAAACAGGCCTTTGATAAAGTAAGGTTAACTGGCTTGCTCTTTTCTTTCTTTTTCCTGTTTAGCCTCCGGTAATTACCTTTCAGATAATACTTCAGAGGATGAATGAGGATATGTATGAGTGTAAATGAAGTGTAGTCTTGTACAGTCTCAGTTCGACCATTCCTGAGATGTGTGGTTAATTGAAACCCAACCACCAAAGAACACCGGTATCCACGACCTATTATTCAAATCCGTTTAAAAATAACTGACTTTACTAGGACTTGAAAGCTGGAACTCTCGACTTTCAAATAAGCTGATTTGGAAAGACGCGTTCACCACTAGACCAAACCGGAGGGTTAGCCTGGCCTGTTCTAAAAATTAAAATTAAAACTTCCTCAACCTTACTACCTTGTCTTAAGGAATTGTCTTGAGGGACGTTTCTCTCTAACATGATGTAATGATGAGTTAACGAAATTCATTGAGGTTGTGAGACAGCGCACTGTTAATTACCAGAAACGACTTGAAAATCATGTCATTACTTTGCAATTAATCCGCTTGATAACAGCAAGAATGTCCGAAAGTTGAAACTTCTCCAAGTGCTAGATTTAGGGGCAACTGTATGACATCATGATAAATGACAACTCCAAATAGTGATAAGTATAATTTTTATTTATCTTAATTTTTTTATTTTTACTTTTCATGTATTAATGTTTTGTTTTTCTGGACTATGATTGACAGCAATATTTTTCCTAATGGACTTTGAGATTACTGATTACTATTATTGTGAATTACTTATTGTGGGAGTTCCTTAAGAACCCCATATTCTATTTGGCAAGCTACTTACTTATGGTTCCATAAAAGGAATCGATTATAAATACACAGGTTGTTGAAAAAAGAAAAAAAAATTATTATCCAAAAGTTTTCCTAATTATTTTCCACACTTGTACACAATACTACATATGAACTACAGTTTTTATGAATATTCATTTAACCGTTAAATAAACGGGTCGACATCTCTAGAATAATTATCTTAAAGAAAACGGAATCCCTCAAATTTATTTTGATTAATCAGGGTTCCAATTTTCTTTTTTAAATGTTACAAACAAAAAAAAGGTAACAAAATTTTTGAAAAGGATTATTTTATAAAAAAATTTAATTTAGGGTGGACAGATTTAATTTAGAGTATACTGATACAATGAAATTAATTTAAAACAAACGAAAATTTTGAAAATTAAACTTTCATTGAAACTAACCAGAACAAAAGTGTCATTTGTAAGTAGAGAAGAAAGTTTTGTACCGTAATTCATTAAAATTCAAAACGCATTTAATGTTTTAAAATCAATATTTACTCCCACCGCTGTTTATTGTTCTTAGTTAATTGGAGTATATTCTTTTATTTTTTTTTAAAGTACCAAAATTGTAATAGTTATTATTTTAAAATTATTTTCACGAATTAAACGAGCTCTATAACATTTGTACCATTTTAGTTTTCGTATTTACATTTTGTTGAAAACATTATCACTGTTATCTACTCTCATTTTCGTAATTAATTGTACAAAAATTGACTTGTGGTGGGGAAATATATATAATTATCTTTTAAAATCTCTCGCTTGATTCTCCAACTAAGAGCCAACTACAACTGCAGCGAATTATAATGTGGAAACGTTTTAGTTTTACCAAAATAAATATACATGTTTTATGTATATATATATATATATATATATATATATATATATATACATATATATATCATGAAACATACAACCGAATCAATCAAAAGGAAATTTTATGATTAAAATTAAAATTAGTTATTAAAATTAATTTTAACTTATTTATTATTTAGTTATTATTTATTAAGTTATTAAAATTAATTTTGATAACTTAAAAGTAATGCCAGAATATTAAGTACAAATAACGAATATTTTTATATTTTTTATTTTTTTTTAATAACTGAATATTAAGTAATTGGGTGAACGATAAAAGCAACCTGTTACTAGATATACATCCAACAATGGTTGACTTATTGATTACAAAATAAACAAAAAAACTTAATTTTTCTAGGTTTTCTTTTTTTTAACCTCCGGTACCACCGGAGATATTACTTCAGAGGATGAGATGAATGACAATTTTTTTAGCGTGTAAAAATGCCATGCCTGACCGACATTCGAACCAGGGGCCTCGGGATGAAAGGCCTAGACGCAACAACTCGCGCCACGAAAGCCGGTCAATTTTACTTGGTTGCGACTTCAAAGACACGCTTGATTTTAAAAATAAGAAAGATATAAGATCAGAAAATGTGTTCGTTGAATCAATACTTTAAGTTATATTCTGTAAAAGCGACATTTTCTCTTAACAATTTTAAAGCTAGATTTTTATGTTAAAAGGTGAAGGAGTTTTCGTTGCTATCTCAGTGAATCTACCGATATTTTGTTTACTTATTGAATATGCAGAAATATATCTGTTTTTGATGAATCAGTAAATCCTGTACATCTCTCAAATGATCTTGCATTGTAAATATTTAAGGAATTCACCTAAAGTTTATCTGGAATCAACACTCTAATTCGATTATTATAATACCTAAATTGGAAAATACATTTTATCGTATTATTTCTGAGAAAATATAAAAGAATACATAAATTTTAATGAGAATAAAACAAACTGGAATAAATTTTACAGAGTATAATCGCAATGAAAATATTTTATTATCATAAAAATCTTGTTTATAGTATATTTTGTTAAAAATTAAATTTTAGAAATGATGTAATTCATGATATGAAAGAGAAAATAAAATAATATACTTCCTTTATTGAGTTAATTTTAAATCAATACAAATGTAATCCCAGATGAATACGTTTTCTGTTGTTATTCTAACTCATTAATGAAAAATATTCTATTATGCTTCCTCAAAAAAACTGAAATGATCTTCCATGTACCTTCAGTAGTGATTTAAGCGCATTCTTCCATTAAAATTTATCTAATCCTTCCTAAATATTTATTCTTAAGAATACGATATAGTAAAAATTATTTATTAATATGGAAATATTTAAACAAATAATTTTAGGAACTTAATTATTTTAAAGGGCTTACTATCTAATAATCACTCAAATCTTTAGGCGATGGTGCCACCAAAGGATATGATCTAATATTAAAGAACTTTTCTAATGCGTTTCAATTGTCTTTTGTCTCTAATGTTATTAGATAAGAATTTTTGAAAAAAATAGTAAATTTATTGAAAACAGTAACGAGAAAAATATGAATTTTTTTATGATTTAGTTAGTCTAAATACAAAAAAATAAAATTAATATTATTCAAAAAAATATTAAATTTCACTTATATTAACAAAACACTAAAACTGGTTGCACCAGATCATTTGGCCAAACAAAAAAAAAAACAAAAAAACAAAAGATTTTATTTTATATTTGTTGATTTTAAAAGAATTACGTGTGAAATGCTTGCGCAGCACTCGACTAAAACTATTAAATTACTGAAAAGTTCATTAAACAACATTATTAATGCAGTAATTTATTTTAAATGTGAAAAGATAATATATTAAAAGAGATTTAATTTAACCAGCGCTACAGTCAATCACTATACAAAGTCACTATACAAAGAGAATTGCTTCCGTCTAGAATTATGGAGTAATAATTAATATGTATTAGTAATTTATGATTGGAGCATTAACTAGGCAAACATACGTGGAATAATTAAAATACCTCCATGTTCTAACCGACAACGACTTTTAAATCATGGCAGGTAAGTAATTTATGTAATTATAATAAAAATTAATTATTCTCGTAACAATAAAACTAATTTCTTGATTTATTTTTATACGTTACTTTGAATATATAAAAGTTTAGTTATTTACAGAATTGCTGTATTAATTTTATAGATGTTGCTGATATCTTTTACTATATCCTGAATAGAATAGAAAGCCACTTAATTAAAAAAATCTTCTCCAAGATCTCTTTTTCTGAGTTAATAAAAATCAGATTTATTTCATAATATGATATAAATAAACCTTACTTATACTTATACTATACTTTATATTTATACTTTAGAATGAACAACTAAAACACTAAAATAATTCAAAATATTTTGTATAAAGGGTTTTTAAAATCCAATTTATTCTGTTCCTCTCTTTTGCTTGGTTTTTACGCCTTTCTCTCTTAGAATGCTAAATGCAAAAGAAATTGTCCTCTAGCAATGATACAGCTCATAAAAGTTTTACAATACCTTCAAAAAAGCTTTTGCAAAGCTTTAGGAATGGGCGGAAAGGGGCTCCGCCCCTTTCCTAATGGAAAATACATTTATGTGGCATAACACAAATGAGTTTTTATAATTTAATTAAATTTCAATAAACTCTATTACTGTTGTTCATGTAATAACATTGTTCGTTAAAAAACAACATTGTATACTTTTAAAATCAGTGTTTGTCATTTTCATATTTTTCAATTTAAACGTATATAAATATCTTTCTCTTTTAATTAAAATAAGAGTAACTTTTATTTTACAAAATCAACATTTTTTTCATTTTTTTTATTTTTTTCTGAATTCATTTATTTGCAATCAGATTCCATACTGAAGCTATAACTAAGTCATATGACAAACTATCATTTGAAATAGGATCAACCAGTAATAATCCTCGAGTACGAAAACAATTATTATGAATAAATATCAGTAAATATGAAATAACATAATATTTGATTGTGTCTTTGAATACAGTTAAATATCTACGCACCATTAATCATGCCGGATACGTAAATAGAAGAGAAATAAAATATTAACTTTATACAGAACAGCAATAAATGAAACGTTAATTTTAAGATAACCATAGATATATAATAAACGTAAGCATTTAAAAATTAGAATAACCGAAAATAAAACAAAAATAATTAGAAGTGTTATCTCCATCAAACCGGATAATCATAATGGTCAATCAAGCAAATCAAGGACATGAAGTCTTTTCAGCCTCCTAACGTCCTCCCTGTTGTCAAGTAAATTCAGAACTAAATGATCTAATTAACTTTTATTTAATTCAAATTTTTAAATAAACCCAATATTGTCTTTAAAAATAAAAAAAATTCGATGTTTTAAACTTTGATCGGCTCCCTTAAAAATATTTTTTTGTCGCTTGCACAACTGCTGTGTTTAGGACGACATTAAAAAAATTCGGTTAAAAAATAAATAAAAATAGTGCTTTTTTCAATTTTTGGGGAAGGAAAAATTTTGGAACAAATATTTAAATAGTGGTAAGATAAGCATACACTCATGTACTGAGCATAATATAAAATGGGGTTATGTTTGCAAAATTTAAAAAAAAAACTATGCCCAAAACGCCTTATACTATTTCCTGTTTTATGGGGTTCCTTAGTCATGAAACGTTGAGAAATGCAACAAAAACCACACACCATTTTTTGACTGATTACCATACTTTCCTTCTTGCAGTGCTCTAGTGATGATACCAGGAAAGTAAAAATAAAGTTAAACAATTTTGTTTCAGTCATGAATTAAAACACATTTTCAATCTTTGTAAATATTGTCCAGATTTTATCCTTGTTATTGTTAAAATTAGTGTTTCATAATTGTCAATTTAAACATATACTTTCTCTTTTTTAATTAAAATATGATTTTTATTTAATAGATAATTTCCATCTGGCCAGTCTTAGAAACGAAGGTTGTTACAGGAAAATACCTGTAGAAAATAAAAACATATTTTTATCACTCTCTCTTTCTTTCTTTTTTTTCTCTCTCTCTTTTCTGCTTTATAGTCTCCCAGTCGATTTAATTAATCGCTCCAATCGATTTGCTCGTAAACTACGCACAACAGAAAAATTAGCTTATGAAAATTGACTTAAATTGGAGGGGTGCACCTGATTCTGATCTTGTATTTGATCTTGAAATTGACCTTGACCTTATTTCAAGGATAAAACTTTTTTTTTTAAATAGGATGATCTACTTTTGATCCCACAAATGAAGAGAGCAGGGAATGTTAGATTGAAATATGTGGTCACGCGTATGAGCTGGGACGTTTCTTGAAGGTCCAAGCCTAACCATCAAAGATAGTGTTATACGATAGTGTAAAATTATTTTTATGTTCTTTCCCGTAGTTTGCGAGATAAATTACCTGGCATATAAATATTCCAGGAATATTGTATGACCTTAAAAAACGTGTAACTAGTATAACATTATATTCGTATAACAATATCACCCGTATAAAAGTAACCTCTGAAGGTTAGCCTATGACCTTCAATAAATAGCCCAAGGTCATATGTGTGACACCTATATCAATGTTAAAGATTCTCCTATTTTCTTTGATGGGGTCAAAAATAGGTCATTCTATTTGGAAAAAAAATCATGTTAAGGTTGAAATAAGATCAAGTTCAAAGTAAATACAAGGTCACCATGAAGTGTACGCTTTCAATCTGAGTAACGTTTTTTAGGTCTTTTTTTTTATTGTGCACAGTTTACGAGAAAATCGCCTGGGGCGATTAAAATGAAACCATCTATACGTATATATGATTATTGTTGCACTGTGTTATGCGCAACCAATACTGGACGTCTGCAAATATATACTTTTATTTTAATATTTACATAGATTTTAGATGTAATTTTAAAGTTTTTCGACAAATCAAAATTTCAACAAAGATTTATAATATTATTATAACCATTTTTTTTCTAGTTTCGAATTACTACGATTTATATTATTATATATAATAATAGTAATAATAATAATTATTATCATTATAATATATATATAATAATTATTACTGTTAAATATAATAATATATTATGAATAAAAATATATATATATTTTTTTAAATTATATTCATAATAGTTTATAAAAATATTTTACATGTAGTAATTTATAACCATTACAGTCATCAAAATTATTGAATTAAAATAATAGTAACGTGTATTAGCATTTAAAACCAAAAGGTATCAGTAATAATTATAGTTTGTGGATAATGTAACTCTTAACATCACCGTACAGTAGACCAGTAATTGTCAGATCTCTCTAGTTTTCACAGCTGTTCGTCCTGCGCTGACAACATTTGTGGTAAGGGCGGGTATTACCCGTCTCCCACCATTAGCGGGACAGATTAGACTGCAGTTTGCTCTTCCTATCTCCACCTAACCACCCCATCATCCCATCATTTCGTATGCACCTATCACACAAGGAGAGGGACGCCGTTCACATTAATCTTTTAGTCGAGCGCATTTACCAACATCCCTATCCGACTCACCCACTCATCAAGCACATACACTGGGGAATGGAAATATGATTATACCTTCACATTGTCAGATGTAAAATATTAAGATATTAAAACCGACTCTCACTTCATATTATTTAAAAGCAAAACCTAACACGATGAGATCACTCTTCCTTTTCCCGGTGGTAAAAATTGAACGTTAAACTTAAAAATGTATTCGATATGACACTGTATATTTTTTTTTCAGAATGAAAAAAGAATTGTGAGCCTAGAAGTAAAATTTAAAAATATATTACGAGAATAACATAAAAAGTTATTTATGTAAAATATTTTTATTTGTTTTTTTAATTATTATTCTTTGACAAAAAAATATATAATTATGTTCATCAAAATATTTATCTTTTCAAGTTACTATAAAACCTGGAGATTTCTAATATGTCGATTTGTCATTCTATTAAAAAAAATTAATGAATTAAATTTCCTTTACATTTACATTTCTTTACAGATACAAATGTATCTGATTACTTATTAAGAAATATTACTTATTTAAGAAATAAAAGAATTTAAAGTTTAAAATTTCATTAATTTAATTAATTGAAAAAATAACTTAAGCCGTTAAATTCAACAAATTTTAAAAGTTAAACATTCTGTAATATATAATTTCAGTTAACAAATTTATGTTATTAGAACGATTGAAAATTTAAAAATTACAAATAATATATCCTGTTATACTCGATTTCAATAATTATATTCCAACAACGACCAATAAATGACAGTTTCAAATGGTTGTAAAGGAATTGCAGACATCATCTAAAACCTATTTTTCCATAATATCGACAACTTCAACATAGTTGTAATAACGGATTGCGGTACAATGGTAATATATTGTCATTTATAACCATTAAATAAATAAATATTTCAGTAAAATTAACGCTTATCATTAGAAAAAAAAAAAAAAAACATAAATGTTTGATTATTATTATGTTTGTGTCTGTTTATTTATTTTTTTTATGTTGAGAGAAATTTTCTCCTACAGTGTTTTTACTTTCTTGTACGAAGTAAAGGAAGTACTGAGATCGCGAAAAATTTCTGTTTCCGGATTTCAACTGAAATATCCATTTTGACCATCCCTGAATCCATTTTGACTAGTTTCGGCGTAACGTCTGTACGTACGGATGTGCGTATCTATCTCGCATAACTCAAAAACGATTAGCCGTGAGATGTTGCAATTTTTGATTTAGGAATGTTGTAACATCTAGTTGTGCACCACCTCTTTTGATTCCAATCTACTGAACCAAAAGTGTCCAGAAATCCCAAAATCAAAAAAAGTTGGATTTTGGACTTTTTTTTAACTAAAAAAAAAACTTTTGGACTTTTTTTTTAATAAGCTCTCATTGAGCTCTCTTCAGCAATTCATAAGTGTTGCTTAGTTTCATTGGTTCCAGAAATATAACCAAATAAAATATTAATTAATTAAATTCTTGGATCTTACAAGAGAAAAGCACATCGGTTTAAATCCGACTTTATCTTATTTTTTTGTTTTTTTATTTATTGATTTATTAATTATGATTTACGACTGATAAATCGTGATTAATCTTCTGATTAAATATCAGAAGTTATTAAGGAAATGAAGTTTATGTACATTTCGTTTAAAAAAATGTGTATATGTAATTTAATAGGCATACAAGAAAGTCACTTGGTGTCAACATCAAATTTTTTCAAAGTCAATATTATTGTTTATTTAGGATTCCAATTGCTAATATTTTTAATCTGTTAAATCTTTCAATAAAGTATAGGTGTTACTTGCATATAAATTTAATGTTCTTTTCTATTTTTTCAGTTGTTAGGATTTTGCTAAAAATTACGAAAAATATGGTTTTGATCTGCCAACATTTATCAACAGCTGTTTAATTTTCACGAAATTTTAGAAAATTATATAGGTACTATATGAAACAAAAGTATTAAAATATGAAATTTTTTTTTTATAAGCTTTGTATAGACGTTTTAGATGTTTAAAAAGTCTTGTAATTTCCTTGTGCTTGCATATTTCTATGGTATTTCATTTTTCTTTTTAAAAAAATGAGATAGGAAGCTTTTTGTACAGAAAACTTGTTGACGTTCATTACTCTAACACGCTGAAAAACATTTTATTTTTTTCTTATTAAGCTTCTTTCTTCATTGTTAAAAAGAACTTCATACGACATTGAAGTTTATTCTTTTTCTTATGTTCTGAATTTAAAAATTTTACAATTAAAATACTTTGTTTTAAAAATTATTTTTGAAATAATGAAAATAAGATAGCTTCTATTACTTCTACAGTTTAAATAAAATATGTGCTTAAAATATAATACTAGTAATGTTTTCTCCTGTTTTTCCCGATTATGTCAGAAGGGAAGAAATTTGAATATATTATTTTACTCCATAACAACACCCCCTCAATTTTCTTAAATTTGTTAACCAACTATAAGTATCAATCACACAATTATAAGGAATGTTCTCCAAACTACCACTCATGTATACCAGTTATTTATATATAATTATCTAATGAATAATACATGGTGAAGAAAATTGTTATTTTCCTCATAACAAGAAAATAAAACAATGTTTCAAACCAAAACCCAGTCCCTGATAAAAAAAAATCAGTCCCTGATTTCAAAAGTGAACTTTAAGGTTTTGTAAAAAATACTTCTTGACTATTTATTACTTAAAAAATAAAATCAGTGCATTTATTTATTTTAGTACATTTTGCAAATTTTAATAAGTCAAACTACGTATCTAAACCATATACTTATATAATAATTACAAATAAAATATTCAAAATATTTTCCTCTGCTTTGTGAGAAACTATGAATCAAAACTAATTAGAAAAAAACATATATATATATAGTTAACCACATATATGCATAATGTAATATCGGCGGACGACAACGGTAGGAGCTCAGATGTCAGCTGGAGCACAGTATACGTAAGCGCTGGTACAAGCGGCATTCCCGCCGCGCAGTTTTCCCATTATAGCGGCGCTGCGGCCCCAACACTCTCAGGCTCCATTAAAAGAGCGTCCATGAGAGTAAATTTTTAAATCATCGTCAACCACCACCTGGAGAAGACGAAGAAGAAGACAGAAGAAGTTCCCTAGCCGCCTCAATGTGGAACCTCCCGGCGGATGCCAACATCCCCGCCGGAGCAGCATCCGCCGAGGGAACCGCTGGACGCGGACGGCGGTATCTTCCCGCTCCAGCTCGCCAGGTTTCAATCGCCCTGGCCGGCGTACTTAGCACAGAAGCGGGCCGAGCGCGTGATCACTCGGGGAGAACCGCTTCGGCCACACCGGCGAAAGATGACCAACACCGACCCAAAACTGTGGGTTCTGGGGGCCACCACTGACACGTTGTAGTGGGGACACAACTTCCGCTGAGGGGAAGCTCGGTTTGATTTCAATAGACGAGACGCAACTTCTAGAGATTCGCCGGAGACCAGCTTCCAGACCCAATAGCTCTTCTCAGAGCTAACGCAAAATACGGCCCTTTTCGTGGCAACCACAAGGTTATCAGTTACAACGAGCCGTCGAAAACAATCGACGACAACAACAGACCTTCTCAGGGCTACCACAAGGTTATTAAGTGCCACGTGCCGTCGAAGCCATTCGGCAACAGTATATATATATTTAATTCAGGAAATCTTAAGTCCCTATACCCATTTTATGAACTTGAAAATCCATAAATTATGTGGTATTGTTTACGCCGTTTCTGGCTTTTACATAATTGTTAAAACAAATTAGTAAAGAAAAGTTGAAATAGACCGTTTTATTCTGTTAGGAATTGTCTTAATTTACCTTATTTAATGATAAACCATTCCTGTTGTTTCAATGATCTTATAACGAAATAAAAAATAATTGAAAAAAATCAGAAGTAAAGATTGTAATGGCGTTCAGTTCAGATAATGAAACAAAATCAATGAATAGTCTTGTTTGACAAAAGAATCAGAAAATTCAGTCAATCAAGAATCAATATATTTAACAAGAATCTACGATTTCATTTTTTAAAAGGAAAACCAGCTAGAATACTTTTTGTTTAGCTAGTTATTTTTTCCATTATATCAGTATTAGAGTGTGAACACATTTTGTTACATTGAAAGTAGTAATTATGTTATTTTTGATTTGTTTAAAACTAGTTGCACGGTTAGAAATCAATTAAAATTATTCGTTCGTTAAAAATTTATAATCATCAAAAAATAAACTATCAAAATTATAATTCTACCTCTCATCTATAATAATATTTTGAGATTTTTCTTTCTTGACATTTTGTTATTGAGTATATTCATTTTATTAAAAAAAAAAAAAAAAAAAAAAAAAAAAAAAAAAACGGTTATAATTACTGAAATTACATTTATTTTTAAAAAATAATCATTCTTAAAATTAAATTTGTCGTTATTTATAGTATGTTTCTGGATAACTAATTTCTTTCTACACAGAATTTTTTTTTCAGAGAGCTACAAAAAGTAGTTCTAATTAAATATGTAGTATAATAAATTTCCAAAAATATACAGTACTATCATTAATAAGTACTGTTTTTTTATGTTTATTAATCTTTTCAAGAGGGTAAACAAGGCAAAAAGTCATGAAAATAGAAAATAATAATTTTTAATATCCGGTGGGCTACTTCTTTCTATTTATTTTTGACATTTCATGTTTAAATCTGTAACTTGTAACAAGGAAAGTAATTTTCCGTGGGATTTGCCTTCCTCGATATGATTTGTTTTAAAATCAATATTATGTTTTCTCTTAAAGGTATTAACAAAACATTTTTATTAAATATTAGAATTCTGTTTTACATTCTCTAAATTTCGTTGGTTTTTTTTTTGTATAAAACATAAATATTTTTATTAGTATTGCTGTATAAACTTTTAAACCATATTCTTCGGGGAAAAAAACAATAATAAATTTTATGTTGTTGTATATATTGTACGTTAAGTAAATAATATAAATATTATTTTAATAAAAATGCAGTCTTCAAAAATAAGTTTAATTTTACTGAATTGTTTTGTTTTTAAATTTTATTCAAAAACAAATTTCAATGTTTTTTCAACATCCAGAACCGTAGATGATCTTTCATCGAGTAATTAAACGAATAAAATGTAATAAAAACATTTATTTAAGAAGAAAGTAATAGATTTAAATTATTTTGCAACAGATAAATAGTTTTGCAGCTGCTGAACTTATAATGACTGAAATATTTTTATTCTATACAAATTTATCTGAATGGGAAATATATATATGTGTTTCGAATTTTAGATGGAAAAGAGATATATTTATCAGATTGAAGACTAAAACAGTTAGACTTTCACAAATGGTAAAGAAAAGCAATGAGAAGAGAAGAAAAACGAAAGGAAAAGATAATAATAAATCGACAATAAACTGAATCTTCTATAAACTGATTGAAAGGAATTTATATTGAAGAAGATACGTTTAAGGTTTCTTTACAATATTAATAAGAGAATGTATTTAGTTGCAGAAATACGTAAAGGTGTGCAATAAATAACGGCTTCTGTTCTGTAACCTCATATTTAATTATTTTTTCGGTATTGAATATGTCCTTCATGCATGGTAATTATGGCTCAAATAACAAATATTTTTTAAACCGGGAAAACCCTTATATGAAATTTATTCATAAAAATCTATTAATCTATTGATATTGATATTAACCATAGATCCTAATAAAAATTTAATCAAAACATTATTCCTATAATAAGGACATTTAAATTAAACAGAAAGTTATCGGTTTGGTTACTGACTGATCCACAATTGTGTTTACAAAAGTTGAGTTTCTGGAAAGTTTGGAACGAATTGAATAAAATAATAAAAGCTTAAGGAGATAAATTCTAATCATTATACATTTTTTACGAAAACCAGACACCTCACAAAGGTATAGCATGTAGATTTTTAAAAACATTTTTAAAAACTAAGAATTTTGGAAATTATAATTTTAAATTAACCATTAAACAGTTATTCTGTATGTATTAATCCATCCTGTATGTACTAAACCGAATGGGAAAGCGATGTGTATTTGTATGAACAACTGCAAGGCATGCTGGTATCTCAGGAAATAAAAGCGTATACTGCAAGAATGCAACAATTTGTGAGAATATGGTCATAATCCTTATTCTCGTGGCAGACATTAGGAATGTTGTAACACAATCAGAAACACGTGGAGTAATAAATGGAGAAGACTTAACATGAAATTAAATTAAAATTACTCATTCTAAATGGAATAGCGACAAAAACTGACTCACCGGGAACACGTATAGCTAACCAGACTCAGAATCGGCCACTCAAGAAAAACAAATTCACATTTGTTAAGCGGCGAAGAAAGACAAATTTGCAGGGAAATATGATAAATAATTTAGTATTAAGCATCGGCTGTAAGAATGTATAATGTATGAAACCTCAGAAAGAGTACGGACTAAGAAATTATATTGCTGCTGATTTACAAAATGGTAAAAAAGAAAAAAATAGTTGCATACCTTCAGCCCAGCGGATTATTAACGCGTTTATAGTAAGCCTTCGACGAAGTTACTACCTGTTATGTTTGACGGAGAATCCTATTTGTGAAAACACGTTACATCTAAACAAACAGTTTATAAATTTATATGGCATTGCCCAAATTTTTGTGCATTTTTACTTCCTTGTACGAACTAAAGGAAGAATGGTCATAACGAAAAACTTCGGTTTTCAGATTTCAACGGAAATATCCATTTTGACCATCCTTGAATTCATTTTGACTAGTTTCGACGTGATGTCTAAACGTACATATGTATCTCGCATAACTCAAAAACGATTAGCCGTAGGATGTTAAAATTTTGGGTTTAGGACTGTTGTAACATATAGTTGTGCACGTTCGCTTTTCGTTGCCAATCGACTGGACCAAAAGTGTCCAAAAGAAACCCAAAATTCAAAGAATTTGGAGTTTGGACTTTTTCGTAACTGCAGTAATAAGCCCTCATCGAGAGCTTTTCAACAATATATCATAAGTGGTAATTATTTTCCTTTGATCTCGAGTTATAGCCAAATTAAAGTTTCATTAATGAAATATTTGAATCTTACAAAGGGAAGGCACATCTGTTCGAATCAGACTTCATCTCCTTTTTTTTAACTTTTTTATTTAAATATATTTATTTATTAATAATTATTAACCTTTCATTAAAAAAATAATAAATAATAATTCAATAATACAAAAAAATATATATATGAAAAAAATCAGAAGTTATTAATGAAATAAAATATGATGTACTTTTTATTTTTTTTTAAATCTGTATATGTAATTTAACAAACGTACAAGGAATTCATGTGGTGTCCACATCAGATTTTTTTTTACCTGTATGTTTAATGTTTTAATTTTTTTGTGTGTTTTGTGTAAATATCAGGGGCCTTTACATCCTCTATACTTTTTTTTAAATATCTGAATGTTAAGTACAATTTTGTTGTGTTTTTTATTAAAATGTAAGGGCCTGATCACCCTTACAAGTTACGATCCTACTGGTCGATTTTATTCTCCTTTTTAAAAAATGGAACGAGGATCAATGACCTTGGACATCGATGCTAGTATAACTCAATAAAAAAATAATTTTATATAGTTTGTACTCTTTCGACTTGGTATTTACAGACAAAATTACGACAGAAATATTCTCAGGTAATAACGCAATACCAGATAAACATAACTCACCGTTCATCATAGTAATTTTTATAAGAATATCAGAATTTCATTAAATTTTTTTTTTTAAATTTCCTTTAAAAAATTTCTATGTAAAAGGAAGACAAATGAAAAAAGAAGTGGTCACAAAGCCTTTCGTAAAAATACATGGCCACAGCTATTTGTTAGCAATGTTCAACATTCCTTTTTAATCGAAGTTCAAAACCTATGAATCTTACTACGAGGAAACTCACGTACAGAGAAAACTGTAGTAACTAAATCATAAGTTTCAAAACCTGTATTACATCATTAAACATCTCACTTTATATAAAACATTTTATACATACAATAGTGTTCTCAAAAATAACAAACGCATAAGAAATTTAACACCAGCAAACAAAAGGCAATTCACATTAAAATTTAACTTTGGAATTATTCAAAATACTTTGTAAATTACCATATAAGAAAGGTATATTTAAAAACCAAATATCAAATGAAATTTTAACATATTACAGATGAAATCAAGAATTCTTTCAATTTTATTCTCGTGTTTGATTTAAGATAGTTTTCGTACCAAGACGTTCTAAGACTGATCTAAGAAAATAGTGAAATTCTATGTAGAATACAGTTCTAAAATCTGATAATTATTTAAAAAAATAAATCGTTAAATCCATTCAATTCTAATACAAAATGGTTCAATATATGCGTTATGCGTTGTTAATTCGTCGAATGATCAATGTAATGAGTAAAATTTTATTAATTGATAAAATTTCCATAAAACGTAAGAAGACATCAAAAACGTAACTCTAATTTTTGTATCAAATTAGATAACCAAAATTAAATGAATAACAACCATAACTTAATTCGAAAGAGATATATCTTAAAGTAAACATTAAATGTGCATTAATATTTTACGGTTATTTTAAAGTTTCTATAGCAAAATTACTCACGTAATTTTAACTTGAAAAATTAAATTATACTTGAAAATACTATTTCTTAAAAGTGAAATGAAGTTCTACAGATATTAAAGCGTAAATCTTGATAAAAATATATGTGTGGTTTTCTAAATTTATGGGTTGGCGCACGGGTCAACTATTTGTTTATAAATAAATGACTCGGGTGTGGGAGTGTGTGAGAGCAGATTTGTTTTTAAGAGAGATAGATCATGATAAGAGTCTTATATTATGAAACTAGTAGTGAAAGTCGGATAATCAATATGAAAAGCTTTAAAAGTTTCCGAGAATTGCTAAAGTTTTATTGGTCTTTTACATTGTAGTAACAACATAAAAAGTTACAACTTTAAAATTATATTATACGATGAACTACAAAGTTTTCCAACGAAAGCTTAAGTATAATATTTCAACATAAAATATATAAACTTAACTATGGCCAGAAATAAAGTAAAACGTAAATAGACGATTACAATGTTATACCAATGCGTACAACACACAAAAGAGATTTAAAATCCTAAAAATGTTTGACTGTTGGTACCGACGGGATATACTTTTCAAAGCGTACTATTGGGATGTGAAACAGTTGCAGATGGCTTTTCTGGCGTCCCACTGGTGCTTCTATCCATTTATTGGATGATCAACAGTATTGTGTCCATGACAGATTGCACTTGAGTTTCTTTAACCCTTCGTGTAAGATCACGGATATACTACCAAAATAATGTCTGGTTTTATCTTGTTTTTTTTTTTTTTTTTTTTTTATTAGAAACACTTTTATTTTTTCAACGATTTATCATATTTTTTAATTACATATTTATATATTTCAGTTGTCAATTTATTTCTACTGTACTTTTTTGGTAATTTCTTAAAAAAAAAGAAACTTCAAAATAGTCTAGTAATATTATGCCTTATATTATCTTTTATCCGATATTTTCAAAGATACAAATTTTTATCGCGTTTTTACGTTTTACTTCACATTTTACTGTACTTCATATCATATTAAATTTTATTTTTGACCTCTATGAAAATATTCAAAATAACGTTACAGAGAAAAAAATAACATAAGTTTATTAATATTCCATCGTTGTATCCCATCGGGATATATATAATCCTGCCGTAAAATACAGTTGGGGCAACAGTATACCAAATATAAAATGTCTAGACTTCTCTTGTAGCTCAATAGAAAAAAGGAATATGCTCATAGAACTTTTACTTTTAAACATTCAGTGAATTATATTACGAAAATATATTAAAGTAAAGTAATAAATAAACAAAGGGAGTATTCTGTATTCAATATATTAGAAAGAAAATAAAACATGCGTCCTATCCTAGATCTTTTTTATATTAAATTTTATTACTTTGTTGTAAGCTTTATATTCTTATTTATGAAATACAGACGTAACGTAAATTTACAATAATTTATACCAATGGGAACAGGTATACTTAGGAAATAAGGTTAAAAAAATATTTAAGCAGTATTTCTCTAGCGACATACTATGACGAAAATATCAAAAGCTTTTAAAACCAATTTTAAAAACCAAAAAGAAATAGTAAAAGTATATTTTATTTTGCAATGGTAATTGAATCAGTTTGTTCTATCCTTTTAAATCCTAAGTTTTGTAATAAATTTCAGTAATGTATATTAGTGAATATTCGATTTTCAGCTGTATCAATTTTATTGGGATCAATTTCGTAGAAAAGTAATGTAAGTACATTTCCGATAAGTATTTTATTCACTTATCATTTCATTCTTTCTCTTTCTCTTTAAAATAAGTTTATAAATACATTGTCTCAAGAATTTTTTTTTTGAAAACACTGAAAAGGTAAACTTTAATTTTTTTAAATTTTTACTGAAATAAACTTAAGAGGCAAACTGAAAAACGAGCATAAAATATTTGTTTCAGATAATATTCTATGTAAGAAACTTGTTTTTTCTACATCGTAAAAATCATTCGAAAATTACTTTTATTTAAATAATCGCAACTAAAGATTCTCCAACTGATTTTGTTCTTATTTTTAAACGTTCTTAATAAGAATATATATGATTAAACCCGTGCATTTTAAAATGAATATAGGGATTTAAAGTTATGTAATATTTATTCAATTCAAACTTCATTGATAAATTATTCATGAAATGAAAGAACAATTTAAATAGTTTTTCGTGTAAGTGTTGAATATGAACAAGATTTGTTACACTGGGGACATCCAGCCGATAGGAAATTTCATCCCACACTTTAATGAGCAAGTCTGGAGTAATTGATGCGACAGTTGCTCCATTCCTGTCTCAAGTAGCGTAGGTCAGCTAGTAACAGTGGCAACATACACTTGATCCTTTATAAACCCCCAAAGAAAACGATCACATGGTGTCATTTCGAGGGAATGTAGGGGATACGGTAAACAAGGACTGTCATCTGATCCCCAGCGACCGATTCAGCGGTCGGAGAGAATTTCATTTAACCGATCAAGTACACGTTATGGAAGTGAGAAGGCGCACCATCTTGTTGCCAAATAAAGTTCTGTGGTTTGTATTGCAGTTGAGAAAGATCCATAGTTGTAGCAAATGAAGACAGTTCATTCCAGACACACTTATTTGCGTGAAAAACAATGGCCCGTAAAGTTGCCGTCGGGATACGGCATAAAACAATTCAGTTTTTGGAAGTTTCGTTCACACTGCAATATTTGGTGAGGATCTATCAATCTCTAGATCCGCATAGTATGAGTGTTTACTTTTCCATTAACATGAAACGTTGATTCATCACTGAATACGACACGATAAGTCTTTATCGTCACGGGGCATCATTTAATTTGCAAAACTAGCACGCAAACCATAATCTGTAGGCTTTAGAGCTTGTAACAACCGTAAACGATATGGACGCAGTTGTAAGCGTTTTCTTAAAACCCTCCACAGACGTTAAGAATTGGCTACCCTTCCTAGGATTTGCTCGGACTATGCCCAAAATACATTCTAACATGTTCAACGTTTCTTCGATACATTCGATTGTCCTGTACTCTTTTCATTACAAATACAGCCAGTGGTTTCAAATTGTTGATATCATCTACGAATTTTTTTGTCACTCGGAAATCGCAAGGGAACTTAAAACGGAACACAATTTGAACGGTAATTACAGGTTCATACTTTCCAAACTGCAAAACACAGAACACTTTTTATTGGAGGTGTTCCCCATCTTTGCTACTAGCGCTTTCAAGCGGAAGGTGCAGAAGACGGTTTATGAGCTTGCGCACACCTAAATTTGAATTTAAATTGTTGTTACATTTCGTAACAACAACTTCAACAACAACAACATTGATTAATTATTGCATAATTAATCAATGAACGTTATTCTTGAGAAATATTCTCCGACTGATTTTGTTCTTATTTTCAAACAGTTAATAAAGTTGGGATATCTTGTAAGTATATATTCTGTTAATGAAATGAGTTGTAGTACTAAACAAATTTTAGTAAGATCGTTTGTACTAAAAATATAAATGACAGAATAATAATATATATATAATATAATATATATGATTAAACCCGTGTATTTTAAAATAAATATTTTTTTTTTTTTTGTCTTCAGTCATTTGACTGGTTTGATGCAGCTCTCCAAGATTCCCTATCTAGTGCTAGTCGTTTCATTTCAGTATACCCTCTACATCATACATCCCCAACAATTTGTTTTACATACTCCAAACGTGGCCTGCCTACACAATTTTTCCCTTCTACCTGTCCTTCCAATATTAAAGCGGATGCCTTAGTATGTGGCCTATAAGTCTGTCTCTTCTTTTAACTATATTTTTCCAAATGCTTCTTTCTTCATCTATTTCCCGCAATACCTCTTCATTTGTCACTTTATCCACCCATCTGATTTTTAACATTCTCCTATAGCACCACATTTCAAAAGCTTCTAATCTTTTCTTCTCAGATACTCCGATTGTCCAAGTTTCACTTCCATATAAAGCGACACTCCAAACATACACTTTCAAAAATCTTTTCCTGACATTTAAATTAATTTTTGATGTAAACAAATTATATTTCTTACTGAAGGCTTGTTTAGCTTGTGCTATTCGGCATTTTATATCGCTCCTGCTTCGTCCATCTTTAGTAATTTTACTTCCCAAATAACAAAATTCTTCTACCTCCATAATCTTTTCTCCTCCTATTTTCACATTCAGCGGTCCATCTTTGTTATTTCTACTACATTTCATTACTTTTGTTTTGTTCTTGTTTATTTTCATGCTATAGTTCTTGCGTAGGACTTCATCTATGCCGTTCATTGTTTCTTCTAAATCCTTTTTACTCTCGGCTAGAATTACTATATCATCAGCAAATCGTAGCATCTTTATCTTTTCACCTTGTACTGTTACTCCGAATCTAAATATAGGGGATTTAAAATTATGTAATATTTATTCAATTTAACTTACACTGATAAATTATACATGAAACGAAAGAACAAATTAAACAGTTTTCGTGTAAGCTTTAAAACCCCGATATTTATTTTGAAACACACACATAACAAAACCATGAAAAGAACCATACTTTTTCAAATTGTTGTGTCAAATTACCACATTTTTATTGGATTAAAAACAAATATAACTATAAACTGAACAGAAAGAGTGAGTTTAATTCAAAAGAAATAAATTAAAGATTTAGCGAAAAAGTCATAGTCTTTTTTAATTTGTTGGAAACGTGTAATGACAACACATAAAAAAATTGCAGTCAAAATCACATCTGAAGAGAAAAGTGTCAAAACGTATTGATATTATGGTTAAAAGATAATTAATTGATATAATTAATTGTGTATAGAATTCCATTTTACAGAATAATTACGAGAAGTAGTGAATGATTTAAATTCACGGCTAACGAAGAATTCCACTTTGAAAGTAAACAAGAATTTAACAAATGTGACAGAAAGGAAAACGATACTTAGTTAAATATTAACAAAGGAGTGTATAACATACCAGGAATTTCAGACATTGTTGCTAGGTTAGTAAAATATTAAAGTACGGTAAAAAAGAAGTCATAAAATACTGACTGGTGCAGGTTAGAAGTTTCACAAAGAAATGTGTTCTTGTAGTACAGTGAAACAATAATTTGAGAATGAGTAAAACATTATTAAAAATATTTGAATTTAATCGAATATTTTGTAGCAGCAAAAGGGTCAATAGAAGTACTAAAAAAATAAGATCCAAATGATATTCAAGTATATTGATGAAAAGTAAGGATACTTTGATACTTTTGTAGAAGGAACATTTACCTGAATATTTTTTGTAGAGAAAGTTTTTTTAGTGGGTTACTTACTAGGATACTCAGTTTATTAAATTTGGTAACGGAGGGAAATACTCTGCTGCGGAACACTTTTGTAACGTATAAAAATTTATAGTAAAATATGGGGTAAATTTATAGTAAATTTTTTAAATTAATAAAAAAAACATTTTTACGTAATAAATCTTTTAATGTTAAAATGTTATTCATAAAGTTTGTTTAATACGTTAATATTTTCAAAAAAAAAGTTAGTTGAAACTTCACATACTTTAAGTATTTTTTTCAAATTAAACTGCCGTTTGTGATCTGTCTTGGGTGGATGTACCAAAAATAAAAAAAACAATTCTAATTTCTAGAGTCCAGTGACTAACAAACTTGGAAAATATATTATCACATAATAAGTTTATTGATTCGAGATAAACAGGGGTTAATAAAATCGCCTTTTAGGGCTGCTATTAATACTTTGATGGACATTTAGTTTATTTTTAGCTTCATGTATAAGAAAGAAAATCATTTTTATGATCTCCCTAGAATCTTGCACACAGTTATTAGATCAGTAGCATTATTTAATCTACAATTTACATCATAGAGTTAAAGATCACCTTTTTTTTACACCCGTCAATTAAATTTATTACTAAGTATGATATAGAACACTGAAAGTCAGTATCAGGTGGTAGTTTTCGTCTGCGGAAAATAAGAACTTATATGTTAATAATAAAGCACTTCTAAACTATGCTAAACTAACTTATCATGTACAAGAGAATGTACAAGACTACACTTCATTTACACTCATACATATCATCCTCATTCATCCTCTGAAGAATTATCTAAACGGTAGTTACCGGAGGCTAAACAGGAAAATAAAAGAAACTAACTTATCATAATTTATTGTTTTTTTTTCTGAAAATTGGGTTTTATTTTGGGACAAAGGCAGAGAATTTGCAATAAATTTGGAAATTATAACGATTGCAGTACTAATGAATTGTCATGAAATTATAAGGACTTTTCGGTTTATGAAACATTTATTCACAAAGAGAAACATTACTTAAGAAAAAAACATTTACTCGGTTTTAAGCAGAAATATTTAGCTGTGAGACAGAAAATATTTTGCTAGTTTTTATGAGATATTTTTAGACATCAAAATAATTATTATTGACTTTTAACTGCTGAAACCCAGTTTTCTAATAATTTAACTTGAATAAGATAGATTAAATTAAAAACAGAAAACTAATATTTAAAATGTAGGATATATTAAAAATTAGTACGTAAAGAAAGAAGTGTGGAAGTAATAGGCGGATCAACTGGCTAATAATAAAATAAATTATTAGGACTTTTCTTTTCCAACGTCACAGATAAAATCAAACAAAAGGAAGTAAAATATAACATAATATTAGAGCGTTAAATAAAAAATGTAATAGAATGAAGTATGGAAGTAATAGACGAATCAACTGGCTAATAATAAAATAAATTATTAGGAATTTTCTTTTCTAACATCACAGATCAAAGTGACGTTAAAAAGTCCCCTTTTTAAGTTAAAAAATACGTAGCAACAAAATTTATTTCATCATTTAATGAATGAAATGGTCAATGTAATGGTAGTACATTACCCGTCCACATCGAAATGTACGAGAGAAATAATTGGTAGTCAAAAATGTACTGAGCCTTTTGCGCATGAGGTAGGGTAAGTATCCCAAATTTCAGGGTATATGAGTCGCAGAGGATCAGACTGAACGTCATTTGACAGTTGAAACTAGTAGATGTGCAAAAGATGTTGGAATTCTTATAGCAGCCGTAAGCTATTGCGACGTGAAGATGAGTGAACTTACAGCAAATCTGCATTACATTTTACAATTTTATTTCGATAAAAAAGCAAACGTTGTGCAGGCTCGTGAAGAAATTTGTGCTGTTTATGGGCAAAAAGTGTCATCAAAAACAACAGCCAAAAGATGGTTCTTTCAGTCGCTTTCGTACCGGAAATTACGATGTCCAACATAATCATCACAGTGGACGACCAATCACAGAAAAATTAATGATATTCTGGCTAAAGTCGAGGAAGACAGACAGGTAAGCAGTCATGACATCGCCATTGACTTAAATATCCATCACCAAACAGTGTTAAAAACAGCATTTGGAGAAATCTGGCTACAAAAACCTCTACGTTTGGGGGCCACATAATCTGACGCAGAAAACTTTATTCGATCGAATTTCGATCTGCAAATTTTTATTGTAACGTAACAAAATCGAGGCATTTCTAAAGCGGTTTATCATAAGTGATGAAAAGTGAATAACCTACGATAACAATGTGTGAAAACTATCGTGGTCGAAGTGGGGAAGTACCATAGTGTGGGGCAAAGCCTACACTTACACCCAGGAAGGTTATGATGTGCGTTTGGTGAGATTGGAAGGGCATCGTACATCACAAGGTGCTGCTCTCAGGCAATACGACAGATATAGACCTGTACTCTCAACAATTAGCCCGATTGCATCTAACAATTAAAAAAAAAAAAAAAAACTGCCTGAACTGATCAACAGAAAGGGCGTGTAAACCCCACTGACAACGCCAGACTGCACACATCTTTAACCAACCGTCAGGAATTGAGAGAACATGAATGAGAGGTTTAATTCACCCAACGTACAGCCTGGACATTGCAGACTGTCATTTGTTTCGGTCTCTGCAGATTTCATTGCTTGGTATTCAGTTAGTTTCAAAAGTGTCCTGTGAAAACCACGTGTAAAGCTTTTTTGATCATTACCCACAGAAATTTTATAGCGGCAGGATAATGGTGTTGCCGGATGAATGGCAGAAGGTAAAAAAAAAAAAATGGTGCTTACATAGTCTCTTAATGTTATTTTACAATAACAATAAATGTATTGTCAATTTTGGCTTCCAAAGGCTCAATCCATTTTAGAAAACCTTATATATTGCATTACATTTTGAATGAGCAATCAAATTTTTGTTACTAAGATATTAGGTTAATACAACTGAATATAGGTAGTAATACTCCAGATGCTGAATATAGATAGTAATTTATACACAGTATAATATTTTTGACCTACAAAGAACGGTTAAATTGTAGACCAAGTTGGCGTGGTATTTCAAAAGTTGTTGTAAGTTTTTGAAAACACCGTGTACTGTTGAAACAAATAAAAGATTTCAACTAGTCAGATAGGACATTCAGGGAAATATAAAAATAGTAGGCCTCTAACTTTTATTTATAGCTTATACCGTAATATGTAAAATAAATAACTGAAATTACTTTATAACTAATATTTAAGGAAAAATGAGGTTTTGTAAGCTTATAATTGGAATGGTTTTAAAGACTTTAAATTCTTGAAAACTTTTTAGACGTTTACATGAATTCTTTTTTACAGAAATGACACTTTCTAGTAAAGTCGAATTAATTCTGTTTTGTTGTATTTCTTTGTTTACAAAAGAATATGACAATATTTAAAAAAAACATATATTGGAAATCAAAATTTTCCATTAATTTTCCAACTCTTTACGTCGTTGAAGGTTAGCTAAAATTTATGCAGTGAATGTAATCATAATCAATAAATTTTTTTTATAATAAAATAATCACTTCGTATCAAGTAATCCAAATAAGTAAAGGATATCTGTGGTGTACGAATCAAAACCTTTTTTCAGTGGTAATAATCTAATTTAAATAAAAAATTAAGTCATAAAGAATGAATGATTATTTAATTTTATGACAATAATGTGTTCACTGAAATAATTAAAAATACACTGAAATTAGAAGAAGATAAATCATCTTGAGTTTTTTCAAGCTGAACAAATTTCCGGTAGAGTTATTTCTCTCGAAGCCATAAGTTGACAACTAAAACCTCCCTTTTCCGTTCCATGACAAAAAAATTTCATAATATTTCACTTTCTTTACAAATAATATGAACGGTGCTCCGTTCAAACTTTTTCCATTGTTACCAATAATCACGACAGTGAAGACAATTGGAACGGTCTTTTATACTTGTCAAGCGCAGCCTTGCGCTATTTCAAAGCTTTCTGCCGTCAAATTTCCTCTGGTCACCGGTCAGATACGCTTCCTTTACGTTTATTCGTCATGGACACATTACATCATTAGATAACATACAACTATTACAGTGACTAAAATTTTCATTTAATTAATATTAATAATGCGATTCGCTTTTTATGTTTACGAAAATTAATTATAAACTACAACAAATTTCTAAATACAAAAGAATCAAAAAAAAGATTTACATGATAATTAAGAAAGTGGATATGCATAAACTAAGACTATAAATTAGAAAGCAACAGAACAATATTAAATAAGTGTATATCTTAACAGATTTTGCGGCTGGATCATCAGTTCAAGTTAAGAAAATAAGAGAGCATAGAAAAAAACATAAAAAGAACCATTAAACCAAATGTCCGGAAACACTTGACTAATCATAATCATTGTTATGTTAATAACAATTGTAAATATTTAAATTAATATTCTGAATAACAAAATAAAAATGCAATTTTAACTTTTCCAATTTCCGTTTTAGTAATTTTTTAATTTATTAATGACTTTAAAAGGCTTATCGTTTTTAATTAAGACATAAAACCCTAAAAATATATATATGATAATTTTAAATAACACATTAATTATTCAAATTTTACTTTCCATTAATTTTTATAAAATATTGCAACAATTGCAAATAGTTTTACTTACCAACATGGAGTGTAGGAATCACAGGCAATCGGACCTGAAGAGATCCACCTAAAAAATAAAATTACTTTATATTTATTTGTTTTATTTATTTAGCGTATGGCACTAAAACATAACACCAATTACAGTCAAAATTATAAACAAAGATTTAAAAACTAATATATGATGTCGATTCTGAAGTCGCCATCAGGAAATCTTCAGGATTCCCTCCATAAACTGTCCTAGGGCAAACTTTTGTGATGTATCTGATAGTTTGATTTTCACCACACTCACAAAGGTGCGTCGGTGTTTTACCTCATTTATACAGGAAATAGGCGCACCTACCATGCTGAGTCCGTATTCTATTTAGCGTTGACCATGTCTTACGTGGCAAGTCAAAACCCGGCGGGCTTTGAGAAATACATGGGATTTGGTTATTCTGTTTTGTGGTCCATTCTCGACGCCAAGCGTCAGGTACGTCAAATCCATCATCTGTGGCAGCAATTGCTGTTTTGATAGGTGGCTTTCTAAACTGAAGGCGACCACGATTGGCAAACTCAATGTCCTCATGTATTGGCAGGTTTCGATTGTCCACAATGTTCTTGTACTCTCTTACAAGAGCGTTCATGCGGCACAGGTTCGGGGGTGGTATGTGGATCAAGACCGGGAGCCATTCCACGGAAATAGACCTGATAACCCCGGCAATCATTGTCATAGTCTCATTAAGTTGAGCATCAATTCTATGAACATAAGGGCTGTTAAGCCACACTGGCGCACAATATTCAGCAGCCGAGAAGACCAGGCTCAGAGCCGATGTGCGCAACGTGGAAGCCGATGCTTCCCATAATATTCTCCCCATATTATTTTTTTATACAAAAGTTATAAATAAAATAATAAAAAATTGTTTATTTAAACATTTTTATTTCCTGAAAGAAACACGAACAGCATAAAAAATATTTTCCGATGATAAGAAAAATATTGAGGTAAATAAATCAGCGTAAAAAATTACTGAGCATTACCAAAATCAAATATTCTTTTTGTATTTTTTAAGCAGTTATAACTCAATCCATGAAAAATTATTAAATAAATTTGGTTATCTCAAAATGCTGGAATGTAATTTTCTTTTTTATTTGTTAATCCTTTTCAACAGTATTATGTTTGTAACATTAGAATTTTAATACATTTTGACGTAAATGATTATATTAGTTACAAACAGTTTAACAAGTAAGACACTAATATTATCCCAGAAAAGAAACTGTCAATTCATTCACTTCTCTAATGGAATTACAACAAATGATAAGTGTTTTATCATTACCTGGTTTCGTGGTGAATGTGAAACTATATCTTATTTTAATAAAATATTTGTTTCTACTTCTAAATTCAAGTATTAAGAATGTTTAAAATTTTAACTATATTAAAAGATACTAATATATTTCTGAATTGTATAACTCAAATTATCTTGTATATCTCAAATTATCTACTGTTACCTACTCAAATTTCAACTAAATAAATTTATATTTTTTTCTAATTTTCTTCAAACCTCTAAAACCAATAAAAAATATTTTTATTACACATAGTAAATTTCAACTCGTAATTTGAAAATTGCAATGGTTTCTTTTTGTAATCGTTGTTTTCATCTTTTTGGGTAATTGAAAATCAAAACAGAATAATGGAATCATAATTACAATCATGAATTTAATTCAATTTATAATAAGAGCGTAAAATAAAACATAAATATAATAATCGTAGAGAACCGTGCCAAAAGTTCATGTAAAAAAAAAAATGCTTTATACATCCGAAAACACGGATATTAATTTAAGCATAGAAACAAATTAGTTCCAATCATTGTATGTTAATGTAAATATTATAGATTGCTCAGCAGTTCATTCTAACGGTATCAGAACACCTTACGCCAGTAAGGTAAGGTACCTGGGCTTTTACCTCGATCTACATTTAACTTGGAGAGATCATGTAAGGGAGAAAAAGAAGTTGATTGACATTAGGATTAAAAAGATGCACTGGTGTTTGGTTAAGGTAAGTCGACATTTTTTTCCGACAAGATTCTTCCTACAAGGATTTCTTGAAGCCGGCATTCTTGGACTTACGGAACTGAACTCTGAGGCACAACCAGTAACGTCAATGTGGAGATCATTCAACGGTTTCAAAATAAAATACTACGGTACATAACCGAAGCGCTGTGGTTCGCGAGCAATAGTGAGATTCACGATTACATAGGTATTTTATACGTTCGAGAAGTTGAACGTCTACTTTCGATATATATGTCCAGGTTGGAGAAGCATGTTAATCATCTAGCTTTCAATTTACTTGACAACAGCGAGGAGGTTGAAAAGACTCCATGTATTTGATCTGGTCGATGGATCGATATGATGATCCGGTTGTTCTTATAATTAATTTTGTTATATTTTTGGTTACTCAAATTTGTGGATACTTAAGTTTATTATTTATATATGGTTATCTTAAAGTTAATTATTATTTATTTCTGTTCTATTTACGTATCCGACTGATTAATGGTGTGAACTTAGTTAACTACATTCAAAGACACTATCAAATATTACTTTATTTCATAGTTATTGGTATTTATCTTGTTTTTATTCATATTTATTGTTTTTTGTACAGGATGATCTTATTTCAAGTGATAATCAATCATAAGGCTTACAATATCAGCTTCAATATAGAAGCTGATAGTAAATAAAGGAATTCAGCAGAAAAAAAAATATGTATAAAGTAGCATTATAGTATTATAAAATAATATAAATTAACATTTATATTATTATATTCTAAATGTTTAAAAATAATATTACGCGTAACGAACAAACTCTTACACAATTTTTAACAGCTTTATTAATTTTCCTAGTTTAATAATGTTTAATATAATCACAAATAAAGGTTTAGCAAAAAATCCTACTTATTTACAGCAATTATAGCATTAAAAGATTAATAATCGCAAATATCTTACAAAAATGACGTTACTGTCTTACTGACGTACGAATTAATTTTATTCTTGATGACCGACTATTACAAACATAACAGTTTCATTTTAAAAACGAATATTGATTTAAATATATATAAACATTCCTCAAAATTTCTGAAGATGGAGTAATAGCTCCGAAAGTACTACGATTTACACTTTATAAATTGTTGGTAAGTGGAAATTTGATTTATACAATAAAAAGATTAGTCACAATATCTCATGATTCTAAAGAGAATTTTTCATTACGAATTGAATAAAAAGTAAATATATATTTTTTATAAGATCATTTTTGTTCGGATAAATTATTATATGTATTGTGGCACTTATGTTAAAGCTAAATATTAAGTAAGAAAAGAAAATATGAATTCAATGTACTTATTGTGCAGTAAATAAATTTAATTAGAATTAAGCAAATTTTTTTTACCGTAAAAGGTGAGTGGTTAAAAATCATCGTTAAGAAGAAATAAATATATTAATGAAAGACTTTAAGACGCTCATTTTCAGGAATATTAATGAATAGAATTGAAAAAGAAAATCAAATAAGTGAATGGCTCAAGCAATTAAAATAAAACGAGATGAAGGGTTTCGTATTTAATATATTTTCACCGTACGCCATACCTTATTGAGTAACATATATTTCAAAAGATTTCCAAACGGAGGAGTTGTAAGGAGTATGTTTTTTGTTACTACTAAGGTACCAAGAGGATGTAATTACCTTATAACTGCGTAGGAATATTTTCTTAAGGCGTTGGTGGTAGAAATTGCGTGTATAGTTTACAGGTCTAACTACTGATAACAGTATAAACGTCAAACAATAAAAGCAATAAATCTTGGATTTGTTATTTGAAATATATATTTTTATCTTCTCTGAATAGTTAGCTAGGTTCATAAATATATAAATATGAATAAATTCTATACATAAGATAAAACATACCAAATTCAGAGAAAACATAATACCCTAAATGTCAATGTATATAATATGTACTACGATTTATTTTTTAAAAATTTAGTTTTCTATTCATGATTTATCTCTTGATTCTTTATGTGAAGTAAAGGAAAAATGTAAGAATTACTAGATATATGAAAAATTCCTATTCTGACTAGCACGACTGAACGCGCGCGCTCCCGCGCCGCACACACACACACACACACAGTGTGTGTATAAATATATATTTATATATATATAGAGAGAGAGAGAGATTGAGAGAGAGACTATCTTTGGTAAACGTTTTCACGTAATATTATGATCTGTAAATAAAATGACACATGATGAGAATGCTGACAATGCCGTTGAAATTGGAGACCGTAACCTTTATAAAATATCTTTTTCTTTTTTTTATAAAGAAATTTATTTCAATGGGTGTAATCAATATATTATTAAAGAACTAGATTTAGAACCGATATAAAAATGCTTCGTTTAATAGGTGGATTGTTTGTTTATCGTTAACGATGATTTTTTCCTGTTTAGCTTAAGGGACTCATCTTCAGGTATTACTTCAGAAGTTGAATAAGGATGATATGTATGAGTGTAAGTGAAGTGTAGTATTGTACAGTATCAGGTCGACTATTTCTAAGATGTGTGGTTCATTGAAACCCATCCACCAAAGGACACCGGTATCCACGATCTAGTATTCAAATACGTATAAAAGTAACTGCCTTTACTAGGATTTAAACGTTGGAACTCTCCACTTCAAAATCAGCTGATTTGTGAAGACGCGTTCACCTATAGACCAACCCGGTGGGTCACCGTTAACAATTTGCAACTATCTATGAACAGATTTTCTATAATAAAAAATAAATAAATAAAAAACAAATGCGGCAGTACCAGGACACTCGACAGAAGCGAAGCTTCTTACGCAAAATTATATGAATTATTAATGGTGCAAAATAACATATACACAAATGATTTTTTTTTATTAAAAAAAAGTGAACAATGATATACACATATAAAAAAACATTTATTTACATAAAACGTAGAAAAATTTAAACAGCATTGAAGTTTAGTTATCGTATTTATCATAGTAATTATTGGTTTCGGTAACTGAAGTAGGTCACAAATGTTATCAATAATTCATCGATAAATTGAAATCAAGATTGTTATTGATAAATTGGGTTCAGCTAGCGCGTAACGCTTTTTCGTGACGCTTGTTTTTTCTCACGTGGATTCTCCATCCCAAAGCCAACTTTAAGAAGCTACGCTTTAAAAGTTAGCCGAATATCATTCTTAGCTTGACTAGATCAAAATGTGCCTAGAATTGTCTCTTTGTTTGCTTGTACTGGAGAAACAAAGTTTAATTAGATAATTAATATAATGAATTAGTCAATATTTCATCATTACATCATAAATTTTGTATAAAAGCATTTGGATACTTTATAAACTGTATCAAATAAGTTAAATCCGTGCACTCAATAATCTTTTAAGGTGATATTGTATGTTTTTCTTTTTTTTATTGGCAATTTTTATTTATAAAAGTTTCTGAAAAATTGTAAAGGGAAACTTTATATTATCGATGTTTTTTAGTACGTAAAATGTTGAGTCGATTTTTAATTAAAGCCGGTTTTTAATATTACAATTTTATGATTTTATTAATATAAAACTTTATGTTACTCAAGAATAAAATTCGTAGGATGACATTGTGTTCTTATATGGGCTAAAGATAAAATGTGCTAACTTTTGGTGATTGACCTTAATTCTCATTTTGTAAACCAATTTATGTCTGAAGATAAATTCATGAGAAGAATGTTGGGTAGCATTCTATCTAATCTAATCTATCTGTAACTTTTAAGTTGTATGCACAAATGCTATAAAGACTGAATTTTGTTGATCAAATAGTAGCATATTAAAAGAGCCTCGATAGTGACAATCATGCAGCTACAATGTGTAAACTAGGTAGAAGTTATCGAGAAGCATTTTTTTTTTGTTCTCCTAAAGCCGTCTACATCGAATGCAGATGATGTCGAAGAAAACATTTATGCAATATAATTCTTTTAGACTTTCTATTATGAAGTCCAACTATCCGGTTAAGCTGGTGTGTCATCAAATATTAGTCTTGAAAACCCCCGGTAATCTGAAATTTAATCTACCAAATGTGGTTTTAAACTAACTCTGTTCTTTTCGATCATTTTACATCATTAAGTTCTTGATAAGTCATTAAGTAATAATAGAAATTTGATTAACATTGTTGGATAATGAAGTTCATATTTCTTTCCTCAAAATTTAATAAATGTGGCTATAAAATTTCACTTAACTCATTGCAAAACTTTTCATCTATCTCTTACCTACTTTAGGTAAACGTATGCTTAGAAAGCTATCAAACGTTAATTACCTAAATTTAGCTTTAACAATGTTTTAATTTAGTTATTTGATAACGTTTGATTTTTATTTTCACTTTAATTCCTGAAGATTCTAAATAATAATCTTTAGATGTTAAACATTTAACTCGCAAATTTAGCAAGACATACACTTGCTGAATTTGCGAGATATATCTATTTCTTGGTCTTCCTTCCACGTCATTTGAATTCCATTATCATATTCCCGAACAAAATTTTTTTAACAATTCAATCTATATCTCTTTCTACTGGAATAATATTATAGATTCAACGCTTTATTTAAGCCTATTTAATATGTATTTCTTCTTTATTTTCTTTTATTTTTTACTTGATTCTTTGTAGTTTAATGAATCATTATTCTTTTATTTATTGTGATGTGTCTTTATAAAATCAAATTCATGACTCCTTATTAGTATTTAGCTATGCTCTGATTTACAAATTTAAAAGAAATTTTCCCGGTTAAAAGTAAATGTAGAAAAAATCTCGACTATTATTCGTTTTATTTAATTATAGGAAATTAAGTTATTTTTCTTTTAGTTCATTAATTCGATAATCATCTCTGACTAAATACTACGGTTTTTGATTTTACAATCTTATCATTATTATCCCCTGTAGGAAAGACTTTAAATTCTGGGAACAACATAATTTAAAATAATCCTATTGAAATCGTTGTTTGTCTTTAAACGTCTATTAAAAAATCGATGTTGTAAGAAATAATGCAACGGTAAAGAATCATACTGCAGTTTTAGTAAAGCTTAAAATATTAAGAGAAATTTTACGAAATTTCTTTTAAAAAAACGGAAAATATTTTTAAAAAATACTCGTATATATTTACATAGATAGAATAATAAATAAATAGACCACTAGTATAATTTAAAAACGAAGGAAATGGAGAGTAGAACAATTTCCAAGGAAATAATATACTTATTAAATTATCTGAAATAAAAATATTACTCTCCGTTAGGGATAATGGTATAAATGTATTGTAATGTAAATAGCAATGTAATGTAATGGTATTCTTAATATTGCAGTTATAGTGCTCAGTATTCACCCGAATAAATATTATAATTTCTTCTATCGCTTTAACTTCTTCTCTGATTATATTTATTTATACTAGAATAAACAAAATTTTGTTATTGCAGTCTGATACTAACGTTAAAAATGCCTTAAGTTTATTATATTGAGTAATTTAATTATAGATATCATTATGGGTGGGCATCAGTGATGAGGCAGAGGGACTCACAACCCCCGGGTCAAAAAAAAATTAGAAAGAAAAAACCCAGTTCCAGCTGATGGGGCGGGGTCGCGCGGACGACATAGCCAGTCCCGGTTACCCCCGCCTGTGATGTTAGAGGCAGGCCAATTAAAATAAGAAATTCCAGAAACGGCGGGCCGACCTGCCGTGCTGGACCTACTGCCGGCATGCAAGGAGTTCCGTTAGAGTCGCAAGGACACACCCCTGGACTGAGTCATGCTTGACTGCAGATCCGGTCCAGGGATGTAGGGGAAAAAAGAAAAGAAAATGTATTATTGAAGTCTCCGTTATAAAATATATATATTATTTCGCAGTTTTACATATTTAAATCTATATAAAAATAAGATTTATATCAAAAAGTAACCCGGAGCAAAAAATTAACTAACATTATCGTATGCAGAATAAAAGAATTATTCTTATATGTTGTTGTAGCAATGTGAAGAAAGCTCATCAATCTTACCTCAGAAAAAAAACATTGAAATAGACATTTGTTATTTGCTTTTTTGTCGGGATCTCATCATCTCTCGTTTCCTTTTATTGTCTGGCTTTGTGAACTCTGTTTATTCTACTCTTATTTTTGCTGATTTCCACATCCCTGCATCAACTGTACTTCTCTAATCATTATCAAAATGACGGTATATACAAATACACATGTAATACATTAGTGTATACATATATTTTTAGACACATAAAAAAATAATATAAAACTCATACACTGTTTTATATAACTCCGTTTTTCCGTCCGCTAGATTCATTTCATTTTTAATATTACGTACATGTTTCGTCACAAAGCCTTCCTTTTTATATTCCTTGTATCCGCAGAGATTTATTCCAGGAACATTAGTTTAGTTTATTTAAATGTTGATTTACTGCTGGCATTATATTTTAGTTTGTTATTCAGTTTGAAGTAAACATTAAACAATAATAGACTGTATTAAATAATATGAATCCAGAATAAATAAACAAAATAGTAAAAATAAAGTTTATGAAATGTGAAAATAATTTAGTTAATAGTTATAACATATGACTTGAAATGTTTATTTTACAGATTAATAAAAAATTTAAAAGTTAAGAAATTTTTATAAAAAATAAATTTTCATTCGTTTTATCTGATAAATACGAGAGGTTATCTATAAATTAAAGACCATAACATTCTAAAAAAAATTATCCCGAAAACTTTATAAATATTTCTTATTTCCCTTATACTACTTCTGTATATAATCGCCACATGAGTTAAAACGTTTATCGTAGCGATACACAAGCTTCAATATTCCCTCGTCGTATTCTTCTGCCGTCAGTCTATTTACCCACTGATTCACAGCACTTTTAAGTTCATCGTCATCTGCGAATTGCTTACCACTCAAAATTCTTTCAATTTCCCAAACAAATGGTAATCAGAAGGACCTAAGTCCGGACTATATGGTGGATGATCGTAAATTTCCCATCCAAATGTTCTCGGGAAATAACGTGTTGGACCCGCAACATATGAACGTGCATTATCGTGCAGCATGACGTGGTCGTGGCCGCCCGCATTGCCGATTTTGAATGGCGTGCTATAACTTACGTAGAGTTTTGTAGGAGACTTCTGCATTTATAGTGATATATAAAAAAGTGATAGTGATATATGCCACGTGATATATATCACGTGGCATGAAATCAATCAGCAGTATACCAAACGGACCCCAAAAGACTGCGGCCATCATTTTGCGCCCAAATGGCTGTGGCTTGACCTTTGTTGTTCTGGTTGGTGATTGAGGTTGACGCCAATCAGTTGACTGCCGTTTTCTCTGTGGCGTGTAATACGAAATCCATGTTTCATCGCCGGTAACAATTGAATTAAGGAACTCATCACCTTTTCTGTATAGTGCATCAAAACTTCCAAAGCAGATCCCATTCGGATTTGTTTGTGACTTTCCGTTAAGACGTACACAAACCATTCTGAAGCCTAAATGGCCATGAACAGTGCGACCAATAACAGCTCTTGAAACATCAGGAAAAAGAAAGGCCAGGTCTGAAATCATTGAACGATGATATTTTCTGATTTCATCATCGACGCATTTCAAGAAGTCTTCGGTGATTATCGAGGGCCTCCTCGAACGTTCTTCATCGTGCACATTAATTCTGTTATTTCTAAACCTTTCACACCATTTTCGGACGTTTCATTCTTTCATTACATTATTACCGTACCCGGCAACCAACTGCCAATGAAATTCGGCCGGCTTAAACTTTTTATGGCTTAAAATGTATAGCTCAACGTATTTCACAGTTGGCGGCAACATAAATTTTCCTATTCATTTTATAACGTAATAACTCACACGTAATCAAAGATACTACAACGCGACAACTTACAGACGACAATAGAGTGTGTACATTACTAGCGTACTCATGAACGACACAGGTTCGCCAATTTTTATGAAAGAAATTTTCCAACAATCTTTACTTTAGAGATATCCCTCGTATAATGATCTACAGACATATACATAAACCAAGGAATATAGCAATAATTAATCCTAAATAATTAATTAATTTTTATACAGGATAATACAATTAATTAATAATTTAATTTTTGCTAAGTAATTTAATTTTTCCGGTAAGTATTACCGGATGTATATAATGAAAATTATTCAATAATAATATTAATTACGTATATTTTTGATTACAATATGTAGCGAATATAGGTAATATTCTTTATCCTAAATCACGTAGATGAAAATTTTCTTGAGAAACTAAAAACATATGAAGTTGAAGAGTTTAGTAGTAAAGTTTAAAATTGTGTACTTTAAAATAAAATTTATTCTGATATTGCTTCAACCAGTATTTTAAATTATTCATCAAAAATACATTTTGTATTTTAGAATTCCTATTTAAGTTCTAACTATTTCTATATAAAAATTTATTTATGTTAAGAAAGTCTATACAATAATTTAAAATAAACATTGAATTATAAACCATAAGAAAATTTTTCTCAAAGTATCAGCGAGGAATATTTAGACGCCATCTGAAAATGCTCTTCAGTAGAGATTTACCAATAGCTCTTTGTTTTATGCTGTTAATAATATAAAATCTAGATACGTATATGAATATGTTCAACAAAAGAAAACGTGTCTATTGTATTCTTTATTTACAATCGTTTATAATGTTGTATATAATAATGTTCTAATTAAATTATTTCTTATTATTTAATTATATTGAAAAGTAAAATTATTTCTTATAATAAAAAAATATACGTTGTATGATAAAAAAAATCCTCATTGGCGATATACCCTATATTGCAGCCGATATTTGGTAAATTGTACACATCAACTAAAAACCATATTTTATAATAATAATTTATTATTATAGATAATTGATAAGTATTCTTATTGTAAGTTACATAACTCTTTATCACTTGTAATGCGGTTTCGAAACAGAATAATATACAAACACACACATTATATATATATATATATATATATATATATATATATAATAGAAAATATATATGAATAAAATATGTTACAAATATGTTATGGAGTGTTTGGTTTTTATTGTTTTTATATCCTATAATTTTTTTTTTTTTGGGGGTTTCGAATTATCATAAGCCCAGTATTTCAACATTGAAAAAAGATGTTTTACTCACTCTCATAGAAAACAATTGTTCCATTCATTCCAGAATGGAACATAAGCTATAAGCTGAGAAAAACACATAGTACAGTCCTAATTAATGCCTAATTAAGGAAATACCCTTAATAAGGCATTAAGATAAAAAAAAAAACACCAATTTAAAATCGAACCTTAAGTTATAATAAAGAGGTAAATTTACGATATACTGTCCACTAAATATAATTTCTCAATTTATTTGTAAATAATAGAATAAATGTTTATTTAATTCATAGAAAAATGAGTAAAATACTTATTTATAGAAAAATTTATTACATTTCTTCTTCACTCACGAATTCATACAACAATTAAAATCAATTAGGATAAGAAACAATTGTTTAGATAGATCTGTTTTAATACTTTATCCTGCTTATAAAGCGATAGTGTTTGGAATGTGGTAAAAATAGTTTGGAATGTGGTAAGTACTGAATTGTTATTTATTGAATGATTAATTTCATGTATAACATTGTTGGAAGTACCATTTAATAAGCACACTGAAAACTTAGTAAAGCAGACCGAAATACGCTAGGTTATCTATAATGAACACTATATTCTTACAAAAAGAAATTATTTTAAATAAATTATCAAGTTTGTTAGTTTTACGAAAATGAGACAACCGTTATAAATTTCTATGTGGAATTTAGTAGAACCATTATGCAATTAATTTGAAGGGATTTATCTCAATTCAATTATTTAACAATATTACTACGTAGGAGACAATAATAAGTGAGATTTTTTTAGTAGGCAGATTTCATAAAAAAAAAATTCCTATTGTAATGGGTACCATGATTCGACTTCCGGAAAATTTCGATATATGTTCGCATTTCATATCCCCAGACCCCAAAACCGCCGTCAATTTAAATGTTTATATATAGTACACATATATATAAATGTATACATATGTATTACATATGTATACATGTATACATACATATATGTATTTCACTTTCTTGTGAACACGATAACTGCCGTAATTTTGCGCCAATCACTTTCAAATTGATTGATATAATATAATGACTCAAATTCTCGGTCGAGTTCCTTAATGGGCAAATTTGGACTATGCGGTTGGAAATGGGGATTTTCGAAAAAAAATATCGCTATAACTTTCTTATTAAGTAAAATATTGAATTCGTTAATGTTCCTTCTATTCTTTGGATAAGGGCCTAAATCTTTTCTCAGTAAATTATTTTGATATCAGCAACCATTCGCCAAAGGGGTGGAAAAAATGAGGTTTTGAAGACAAAAAACATATCTCCCTTAATAGGCACAATATCGAATCGGTTTAAAGTGGTCGTTAGTGCTATAAACATTACCTAAAACTTTTGTCTGAAACAATTTTTGATATGACTAACCCTTCCGGCAAAGGATATTGCCAAGATATTGCTAGAATTGTAAGAAGATGGCGCTTGTCGTATGCTAAACATGTGAAACTTATTTCACATGCAACCATTGTCCAAGTAAATTTGAAGTTTTTCTTAACTTTAAGGTTGAAATCTTTTTTATCCTCTACTGGTGAAATCTACTTTAAGTTGATTACTTTTTTTTTTCTTTAAGGTGAAATCTATTTCAGCCTTCCGTCGCGAAAAGGGATTTTTTTTATTTTAGGAAGCAGAAAATAACAACTGACGTTCAAAACAATTTGTGTAATACGTAAACAAACTTTATAAAATACAATTTGGTTGTAAAAGAAAAATCTCCCACTGTAAAAAGAAAATCTGCAGAAAATATCAATGTCAATTGAACATTATTATTTTTTTATTTTTTTTATTTTTATGCTTGGAATTAAGCTTTTAAATTTAGTTAACTTACTAATCAACTTTCAACTCTCAGTAGTAGTATATTGGTTTCAACAATTTACTTACAACAAAATGTAGCAGTATTGATTTAGTAATTATAAATAAAAATGTTAAAAATAATTGTAATATCCTATTAATGAAAATCATTCATTGATTTCGCGTAAAATTTCACGTTATACATTCTAATAAGATTTACACCATCAGCTATTCAAATTATCGTATATTTCTGAAGTTGTAGGCCATTAACACTAATAGAATAAAAACGACACAGTCAAAATAAATTAAATTATTTTACACTCTGAAAGAATAAATAAGTTAATATTTTGAATGAAGAGAAAATGTATTAAATGACGGTTAAATTTCCTTTTTATTTTTTTTCTTCGAAACTTTTTCAACAAAATCATATATTTTTTAAACTGTTTCATTTTTATATTTATATAAAACTCAATTATGTATGATTTTGAGAAACTTCTTCCAAGCTGTTTTATCCTATCTTCTATCTCAATGAACATCAAGATATTTGTTTTTTTTTGAATGTTGATAAATAACCTCTACTAACCGAATTTTTTTAACATACATGTAACTAAAAAAAAATATAATAATAAACCCAAAAAAAAGGAATAACCCTAAAATCAAGACAAAATAAAAAAATAACCATCCTCAATAATCAAAATTAAAATAACCACCAGAAATAGAAAAGAAATAAAAAAAAAGAATTAGATTTATATAAAAACTATAAAAAAATTAATATAAGGAAAAAAAGATTTAGAAAAAATGAAATAATAAATTAAACGATATCTATAAATAAAAGTTAACCCAACACAATAAAAAACAAAAAAATTAGTCACATAAAAACATTATCTCCAAAACAAAATCCTAGAATAAATCCAGAAAAAAAAGTAAATCCACACAAACATATCAAAAAAAAAAAATTACACTTACTTAAGTACACTGCTTAATTAGACCCCCTATATAACGAATATCCTGTTATAAAAAAAAAAAAAAAACAGTGAATGAAAAATCCAGAACACAAAAAAGAAGAGATTTGAAAATCGCATGAATCAATAAATGCAATCTATGTACAAATAATAAAACAACCAGCTAAGACAGTAAACACCTGCCTTGTCTTTTATGGGCTTTCTTAGTTTTTAAAAATAATATTAGAAAATCAAGGAATTTACATAACTTGGTCTAAGAACTAACTACACGTTTATTTTAAAATAGTTGGGTTTTTTTCATGTCAATTTTTTCTATGTCAATTGACAAAATGTTTAGTGTCTACTATACGTAAATTTACATTACCTATAAAATAAATTAAAAATAACACCTAATATTAATGTAAATTTCCTTGGAAATACTTCCCCAGTTTGGAGAGATTATTTCAAATAGCACACCCAAAACTAAACACTATATTACACAGAGGGTATCCAATACTTCTCCCGGGACTTTTGCAACCTATTCTACGCGTGAAAATAATGGAAAAGATTTGTTATAAACAGATGTCCTAAAATGCATCGTTTGCGATTACAGATTTCGCTTGCAATTTTAGCTAACCCGGTGAAATGAGTTCGTACTGAAATTTTTAGGATTTTAATTAAGAAGCCAAGTTAGTGATTTCTTATGGTTTTTAACCTAAAAAAACGAATGAACTATCCCAGAATTGTATTTTCAGTAGGTTTTGAGAAATCTGGGGGTGAAAACCTGAATGTCTCGGGAGAAGTTTGTGATACATTCTGTATAACGTTCAACTAAACAAAATATTTAGATGTAAAGCTAACTACTTTCCTTAGCAAAGTAAATTAATAAAACTAAGCCTAAACCTTGTTAAGTTGACGTATGATATATGTTACGCTGACGAATGTTATATGTTGAAGTATGCTCAGTAAGGTTGTGGTAGTTGCTACATCGGGTAGAGGTGTTGAGCAAATTTAGTCTATCATTACTCTCATGAAGTCAATCTTTGTTACTTTTTAATAGTAAATGATTAAGATTACAATATATTCAGTATAATAAAAATAAAATCATATAAGTAATTAGATAAAATGAAAATTTAAGAACCTACCTAAAAACAAAAATTTCACTAACAAAAATCATTTTATATATAGTGTTTGAAGATTTTATTAGTAAATATATGGATCCCAAATAAAAGGGTAAGTAAATTATGAATTATTAATTTACGTATGCACAATTTAGAATTTTATTAGATGGAAAGACTGTACGGCTGGGCGGCAGTAATGTGGCACGGGAGTTCTCAACCCCGGTTCAAAAAAAAAAATTGAAGAAAAGACCGAGTCTCGGCGGATAGGATGGGGTCCCGGGAACACCATAGCCGGGCCGATTACCCCCGCTTCTGAAGTTAGAGTCAGGCAAATTAAAATAAGAAGATCCAGAGCCGGCGGGCCTACCTGCTGTCGCCAGGATACGCCCCTGGACTGAGTCATGCTTGACTTCAGATCCGGTCCAGAGGTGTTGGAGTAAAAAAAAAAACAAAACAAAAAAAAATATGAAAATTTATTTTTAACTTGCTAACAACCTTCTTCGTTCAATCTGATTATTTTTTTATTATTATTACAACCTTTTCATTTAAAAATTGCTCGCAGGAAAAAAATGTTTTTTTTTTCTTCTTTTTAACTGTGAGATGATCTTTATTTATTACTGGTATTTCAATAAATAGAATAATTCCATTGAATAAATTTCAAAAATTTTTAATTTCATTATAGATTATTAGGTGGGTAATAAAGCAATCAGCTCTGTCGTTGAAAAGCCTGCGGAATATTACATTCAAGTGAAATAAAGCGCACACACAGTAAAAGTAAAATGTTGTAAACAAGCCGTACTAGTCCAGTTTTGTCATTAATCAAAAAAAAATAATAGTCAATAGAAAGAACTTAGAAACTTACAGCATTTAATTAAAAAATTTTACATCTAGATTTTGACCTCTCAACCTTCTAACTGTAGGCTCTCTTTTCCATATATCATCTAATACATCATCTACAGATGTTGCTAGTGGCGCAAGCGTTTAACTTCAGTGTTAGTATGGTGATAAGACTAGTACAGTGACATCAGTATTAGAGTGTTGATGTCAGTACGGTGGACTAGTACCAGTTAAAATATATGCTACTTCGTGAATTATATTTAATAAGACGTAACAACATAAAAATCCCAACATTAATAGATATGTTAGTTTTCTTCTTAAAAGTTTCGTGTTTAAGATACCTTTTTATGTACTGAATTGATTTTAATTTACACAATTATTTAAACTTTACTTGTAAAGATTAAGGTTAACTAAAAATTAAATTCCTTATCAAGGTATTACCTAATAGCTTACCAATATGTATTTCAAGAATCTGTGTGACATTGCGTATTAGACGCAAGATTAAATCTTTCCTTTACCTGTAATTCATATACTGTGTTTTATAAAAAGCAAAACCTTTCCGAAGGTTGATGGTTAATAAATAACAACATCAAATATTTTATATATAAATTCTAGCGTACCCCGTCGCGACATCGCTCACAATATAGATGTATCCCCTTCATCTTCCTTCATTTCCCTTTCCTCTTTCCCCCTTCCGCTTTCCTTTTTTCTCTTTTCCCTTTCCACTTCCTTTTCCCCGTTTTTCTTTTTTGCTTTTTTCCATTTTCCTCTTCTTCCCTTTTGCGATTTGCCCTTCTCCCTTCTTCACCGCACGTAAATCGGTCCAGTAGTTTTTTAATCTATAGCGGATACACATATCAGAAACATTGCAATAGAATCGTAAAATATTTAGTATAGCGTATGTTGCTTTTACGTCCAACAGATAGCGCTGTTAACATGAAATTTTATTTTTTATTGATTTTAACCCCTTAAAATCAAAATTTCGCAAATTTCTTTGTTAGTGCACGTCTACTTAAAGATACGAAGGTACTCTGAAAATTTCAAGTCTCTACCTATAGTAGTTTTGGTTTTACGTTGATTATGAGTCAGTGAATCAGTAAGGACATTCTCTTTTATATAAGAGATTTGTACTTTCTTAAGATTCTCTTAACACGAAGAAATACAAACCGAGTAACAGATATGTTACTCAAAGAGTTCATTTAAATATCTAATTTATTTGCAAAATTGTGTATTAAAATTATCGTTTTCAGCTGAAGAAAATTGAAGTAAATTTGATAATGTATATAATTTAACGTTTCTAACAACAAAAATTTAATATTCAGCAGTTAATTATTTTAAGAACGATAATGTTCTCGCTGTTAGTTTGCTTGGTAGGAAATACTGTTCCGTGTGGGAACGAACACATGTGTTACGTTTGCTTAGTTTAAGCGGTATATGGTTATATCAGCCCTCAAGCTGATTGACAGTGGCGTAGTTTAGTCGATTGCAACTCAGACAGTTGTCTGAGTGCAATACTGTAATATCGTTCAAAATCCCAATGGTATATTATTATAACTAACATTGTCATTGAGAGAAACCATCTATATCTGTATATACCTATACAGTTATTTAAATATATATATATATACATATCTGTTATTTACCTATACAAATTACATTTATGAATTACAGACATGCGTGGTTAATTAAATAATATAAAAATTTGTCAACTACTGATAAAAAAATGAGATATGCGTTGTCGTATAGGTTGTATGGATCCTATTATATATTATATAATCTAACGTTTATCTTTTTTGGAAGATCATTGCAATTAACTAGAATTCCCCTATTATTAAAAATAGTTTTTACTTTTTTACATACAGAAAAGTAAACTAAATAGAACTTTTTATGAAGAATTTTTTTTATTTTAGTTTTTCCCTCTTTATCGTTTCAATTGATACAATTTATTAATGGAATTAAAATTTTAAAATAGAACCTTTGATAATACAGCAAACCAATCAGATTAGGAAATTTAATACGTTTTTGAATTTGATTTACTTTACATAAAATTTGTCTGTAATTAAAATAAAAATCATTGGCTTAGTTATATTACTACTACTATATTAGCCACTTAACTTAAATTTATCAACTTAATCGAAAACATTATTGATTTTCTCAATTATATAATTTATTAAACGTTGAATTGATTTATAATTATTTTACTATCAAGAGTAATATTAACAGCAAATTTGATCGGTTTGTCAATGCAGCCGATTGGGAGATTTGTTACTCTGACTAATTCTGGTCACAGAAGGAAACCATTCAAAGCGATTATTTTTCTAATTCTTTTTCAAGGCAATTTCTTACAAAGAAGACTCCGCGCTCAATACAGAAGAGCACAGAATCTTACCACTGTTGACCTTTGCAGTAATTTTTATAGAATGGTGACCATTTGAAGGTTGAAACCCACAACCTGATCATGTTTGTTACTCTGGCAGCCTGTTGACAAGACAGAATAATTATTTTAAGAACCAGTTTGAAATTAAGACTCCCGAGCTGAAATTTATGTAACGATGACGTTAGTTGTAATTATAATAAACTTAATAGTTTTGTAAGATTGTTTTTAGCAAGAGGAAAATACTTATGAGAATATTAAATTTAAACTCATCACCTACCTCCGTTATGAAAAGAATAAAGAACAAGTTTTTTTTTTTTTTGTAAAATGATATTATTTTTAAATGTAATTTGTACTTTAAGTCTTTTTAATTAATATGTTCACTGACGAAATATATTATAATTAATTCAGATATATTTGTATTTATTATGGTTGTCATGTCACTACAGCGAATTTTTTAAGTGAAAAGATAATTTCAGTAGACATTTTTCTCGTTTCTAATGGAATTTCTCAGTAAGGAAAAAATATAAGTTTGCATATGTAGATTTCATGAAAATAGTAGTATATAAAAAGAGATGGTCCAGGTTGACCGTTATTACTAACTATAGAATTTCATGAGCACATAATAATTAGCTATACAGAATTTTTCTGTTCAGAAATCTCTAATAAAATTATTCTCTGTCTGGAATAAACTATACATAGCGAAAGCCACCGAGATAAAAAAAAACACATGAAATTATATTAATTTTATTACGCATGGGCCGTTGGTATGAATATATAAATGATGTATATAATAGTTTTCACTTACCAACAATCTTTAATAGTAATGTTCGAGTGTTTTCGGATTATTAATCCATCCTCAGGAAAAATGATGTGTTACATTGTAATTATTAATTCACATATCATTAATTATACTAAATTGAATTTTTATAGAAATATAAATATAAGAAATGATGGTCAAAAGGTAAAATAAAGTTAACGTTATCCATCATGTCAGTATGAAGGTCTCAATTGTAATGTTTATAAGTATGAAGCAGTATTCCCAACCTAAGAATCAAAATTATTGTTTAATATTTGTTTTAATAATACATCATTTTCAAATTTCGTTTGTTCATTTATCAAACGTTTATGGATTAAAAACAAAGTATATTATTGACTTCCAACCTTCATTCAGATAAAAAAGGGAATTTTTTCATAGCTATAATGACCAGTGGAACAATCACTTTTAAACAAAATTTTAAGTAAAAGTAAAGTATGGATTTATTATATAATTAACTATATCGCGGTATAATTTAAAGCCGTTTTAATAACATAGTTTTTTTTTTAAATTTTAAATAAACAATGAAAGAATATAAGTCATGAAGAGAAAGGTGGAAGGCGTTAGTAAATCTTACCTTTATAACGTCAAGAACGTTCACTATCATCTTTGTAAGTTGTTTATTCTCTGTCAAATGTAGCACTAAATAATGATAGGACTTATCTTGACGTAGTCCTATACACAGAGTGCAAAAGTTATGACAGGGGTTTAGATGCTCTTATCGTAGATGTACTAGGTGACACAACAAAATCTCCATACACTGTTCTACATAAATTATTTATGTATTTTACAAGAGCTATATATACTTTTGACGTTTATATCACATTTATATATTTTTTCCTGATGTATTTTGTCTGTAGAAGTAGCATACTGCATAAAATTTATCTTTTTGGGGTAAAAATGATAGTATTTTACAAAAAGTATTCTTATTTCTTAAAAAATGGGGTTGTTTGTATTTTAAATAAATTTATTATTGAAATAGCTTTGTATTACTCTCAGTAAACATGGTTGTATATATATATATATATATATATATATGTATATATATATATATATATATATATATATATATCTTTATATACCTATTTCTTCTGTCAGTGTATATGTGACTGAACTCCTCCTAAACGGCTGGACTGATTTTGATGAAATTTTTTGTGTGTGATTAAGTTAATCCGAGAATGGTTTAGATTCACAATTTGATCCGATAGAAAATGTTTTTTTTTAATTTATTGGTTTATTTATGTGTTTTTGATCTTGGTATGGTTAATATTCGCAATTGGATCCGGTAGGCAGCGCTGCGATCTCGGTTTAGAATTTTTTTAATTTTTGACATATCAGTCAGACCTGGTAGTTGGTGCTGTGATCGGATTCTAGGAAATTTTTTTATTTTGTTGCTTTTTCGCATATCAGTTACTTTCGTCGTAGCTTAGTGTTGTTATTACATTAAAATTCGTATTTTTAACCGAATACTGTATTTAAACAGTAGCTTGAATTAAATCCGATAGGTAGTGCTGTTCTGACAATTGGATTTATTTACATTCTGACTTTTATAAAGTGAAAAGTTAAATTTTATGAAGTTCCTAATGTTTAATTTTTAAGGTTTTATAAAACTTTTTATTGTGTTCATTTAATCTTTATGTATATTCAAATCTAGCAATTGCCGAGTCTGCTAGAATTGCGCGCTTATTGTGAATATTATATTATTATTTATTGAAATAACGTTTTAAAGTGTAATTAAAAATATACATTGTGCAAATTTGTAAGGCACAGTATTAAAGTGAGTATTTTTCATGAATTTTAATGATGTATACACGTGCATTCTTCAATAACAATCAACTCAACAAACAAATTTAAGTTGTCAGTTCTCATTTGAATCTATGCAACTTATGAAGTATTTGAACGGCTGTTTGAAAATAAAATTGTAAGTTTTTAAAATAAATTATAACATTTATGAAATTAAATATAATTTACTTATAATAACTATAGTTTAATGTATATTTAAAAAATTGAAGTTGTAATTTTTGTAGCTGATTAATTTAATAAAAAATTTTCTAAAATTGTTTTTAATTTACAATTATCTAAAATTTTGTTAAAATGGATGTTAAGATAAAGAATTAGAAAAGAAATAAACAACGAGAAAAGTGATTAAAATTTCTACTAAAATTTTAATTACGTTGCTATTTTTTACAGGGCTTTTATTTTTGTATTAAGTGATTAGGCTATCACATGGTTATGAAACTTCAAAATTATTAAATAAAATAAAAATGTAAGAGGGACTTTTTTAGAATGATCTTTAGTGAAAATTAGCAGTAATGTGGATGAAAATTTATTAATTACACTAATTATTAATTTTTGATTTCTTAATTCAATTTTCATCAGACATCCCAATATTAAGTGAAAATAAATATTAACCATACTATACATAATTAATCAACAAACCCATTACAATAATACAATAATACAACAATCACAAACTGATAATAGTCATATTAATGAAATTTCGTCCACATTCCTGTTAATTTTAACTTAAATAAGTTACTTATATTTATGCGTTGTGTATTTATTACAGAACAATGCCACGTCAGGGCAACATCTGTCGGGTCCGTTAGTACATATATATATATATATATATATATACAAAAGCCTTAATTTGGTGGAATTATACTAATTGAATATTATTTTCATAACCAACTTATTATTAGTAACACGTTAATTACGTATTTTTTTTCAAACTAATAAATATAATACTTAGTTTTTTTTTCAGCTTCGAAGATAGTTAATCTTTAACTTTATCTTTGGGAAAATATGAACTGCGTTTTCACATAGTATGTGATTTGAATTGTACATACTTGCTTTGAATAGTAACATGTGAATTTTTTGACAAATCTATACTTTTTAAATGTTGTTTTTGTCAGTTTAAAGAAACTATTTGAAACAACCCCTGTTAATGGTAAGGTTTTAAAAATAGAGGTAGTTTTAAATTGAGGTAGGTTTAAAAACAACCTCAATTTACTTTATGATAATATAAAATGGCCGAGACGAGTGGTAGCGTCTCAGCCTTTCATCCGGAGGTCCCGGGTTCGATCCCGGTCAGCCATTGCATTTTCACACACATTACAAATCATTTATCTGATTTTCTAAAACAATACCTAACGCTGGTCCCGGAAGTTAAAAAAAACTAAATTACAAGTATTTATTTTCTATTCTCTTGTTTTAAGTTGAGGTAGTTTTTAAAACGAATTTTTCCAATTTTACTGAAATCTAGCACAATTTACTTGTCCTTAGGAGAAAATATTACAGGTAATGGATCCTATATTTAAAATTGCATAATTTTTTTAACACTATCAATATTTACCTGTACTCTTTAACAAAAATTTTATCAGGACTGAAAGCTATTACGAAATTTAAAACCCTACATATTTCTTGGTTAACTTGATCTAATGATTCTTAATATAAATACTCACCATTTAAAAAAAAACTTTTAATCTTTTTTTTACTTCCTTGTACGAAGTAAAGAAAGTATTGTGATCGGGAATAAATTGCGTTTTTCAGATTTCAACGGAAATATCCATTTTGGCCATCCCTGAATATATTAGTTTCGGCGTGACGTCTGTACATACGGATGTATCTCACACAACTCAAAAACGATTCGCTGTAGAATGTTGAAATTTTGGATTTAGGATTCTTGTAACATCTACTTTCGCACCACCCCTTTTGATTACAGTCGACTTGACGAAAGGTGTACAAAAAGCCCAAAATCAAAAAAATAATTTGGATTTTGGACTTTTGAACTGCAGTAAGTAGGCACATCGGTTTGAATACGACTTCATTTCATTTTTTTAAACTTTTTTTTTAAATTTAAATTTAATTAATATTGATTTATTAATAGTTTATTAATCTCTGATTGTAAAAAAAATGTGTGTATGTAGTTTAACAGGCGTACAAGGAAGTCATGTTGCGTCCATATCACATTTTTTTCAGGTTTAAGTACATCATGTTTTTTTGATGAAGTATATAATAATTTATGTTGTAAAAATTAAAAATCTGTAAAGATTAATTAATTCTTTAATCTAAAGATTAAATTAAACTCTACTTTTTTATAAAAAAATTAAAAACTGCCGTAAAATCACCAAATCCAATTCATCTAAGAACTTAAAATTGCTAACTTTACAACAAAATTTCAAATCTAAAAAGCAAAGTCATAGGTATTATTATAAGTTGTAATTCAATAAGAAAAGCCAAATAAATGGAAAAGAAGAAAAATATATTAAGTCACTGATGGATTATCTTTAAAAACAGATTACATCCCATTTACTTAGTTTTAACTCAAATAAAAACTTTATTGCCCGAAGAAGTTTAAAATCCCTTTCTTTAGATAATTTGTTACATTACTCTTGTAAACTTCTACTGAAATTTATTTATTATACGGTGCCATTGAGCGCATAAATTATGACTTTTCTCTTTTAAAAACTCTTCTCGGAGATTTAAACTGACGCACACAAAGTAGTCATTCTGAATTTTACGAGTAAGTATGACTAAATCTATGTATACACTGTATAACTCAAGTTATCTTCAGGTAAAAATAAATAAACTTAAAGTTAGTATTGGTATGTTATTGAACTAAGAAAACTAATTGTAGTCTCAGTAAGTTTTAATTATTATAACGTTAATTATATTAATCATTATATAACACGTTGAGAGTAGTAAATCAGGAGGGAAACAGTAGTTTCGTATTATTCAGACTGAATTAAATGAATTGGTTTATAAGATTTTTTTAATAATTAACTTTTGTAATATTGCTGTCGGTAAAATGATTAATAGTATTTTAAATTATGTTACGGTGGGAATTTTAGATCTTTTCAGCCTTTGTTTCCAATAATTACTTTCATTATAAGGTGACTAAATAACTGTGAAATCTAATATATTAAAATATAATGCTCTAATATTTTTTTTTATTGTTATTTACATAACAATTAAGAACACCCGCAAATATAATAGCCATAACATGATGAAATTTAAATCGTTACCTTATTGTTTACATATAAAACTTATCTGGCCTAACTGATTGATTAGCTTTGTAGAGGTTATATATAATCCCGTGCACTTCAGCCTGAGTGAGCCTATTGTGAGTCCCCCATCATCTACTTATTGCCAGTAGATTACTTAGGGTGGGTCCTTAAGCAAGGAATCAATAAAACTGTGTTTTTTTTCAGGCTCAAACATGTATTTGAGCCTGTTTGTAACTCCATTACAAACCAGGGAATTTCATTCTTAGTGAATGTAATATAGACACTGACAAACATTTTTTTATTCTTTCATTTCAAGGCAATCCTAAAAATTCTATTTGAATTTCTAAAACAGCGATTCCCAAATTGTGCGCCGGGGAACCGCGGCCTCTTTACAGGGGCGCCGCGAAATATTGTAAAATTTTCGTAATTAATTGAACTAAGACATTTATTTATTAATTTAATGTTAATAAATTTAAAAAATAATGAATATACACTAGTTTTATTTATTTTTATCTCTTACTTACGAATAGTCAAACTTTTACTTGTAGGGCGGCATGCTTAAGAGTAGGGCGCCATGGAAAAATTTTAATAGAATAACGGCGCCACGACTCTGAAAATTTTGGGAAGCACTGCTCTAAAAGACAATAATTCACTTATTTTATAAAGTATTTTTTATTCCTGAAAAAAAAAATGTAAATTTGGAATTACTGCAGTAACAGAACCGTTATTTTATTTTAATGTCTGGATAATTTTATTTACGTTATCATTTGTGTACTTAACCGTTTGATTAATTTGTACACCAGTGTATGTAACTTAAACTTCTTAACATATTCGTGAAGTTAAATTCCAGGTTTCAATTCTTCCGACGCATTATTTCCCTTTAAGTTTTCATCATTGTTTTATTTTCTACCTTACTTCCTCCCTTCCTCTTACTTTTTTACATATTAATCTCCTTCCGGAACCATATTTAATAATGTTTATTTCCCTTAAGTATATAAACCAACAACTTTTTTCCTTCCAGTTTTTTAAAAACCTATTTTCTTTGTATTATCTCTCTCTGACTGTTTTATTCTTCACTTTATCTATTTTATTTTTACATGTACCAAAAATAGGTAATTTTCCTTTCCTTTTCCTTACCACCTACATCCCTATTTGATGATAATCAAAATATAAAATAAATGAAAATTGTATTTTTGATTAATCTACTCTATCTAATAAAAGGTCAGTTTTCTACATTCAATTTTTTTTTATCTTTATAACGCGCCTTACAACTTCGTAATAAATTATGAACTTGAATACACAAGTGTTTCTGGGAAAAACTTTTTCTCTGTAAGTGTTTTCTACACTTTTATTTTGGTTAAAGAAATGTATTACGCCAAGAAAGTGGTATTCAGAATGACTTTGAGACTAAGGCAAGTAAAAAACGTATACTCTTCCTTAAATCAAAAACAAGTTAATCTTATAAATAAGAAATCTGATTATTTATTTATGATACATAAAGTTTAAGAAAATAAAATACTAAACTATATTACAATGGTTAACATCTCTTGTTATACTAGAGAATATATTCGACTTGTGTGCGGGAACATAGTTGCATACAATGTTATACAATAAATTTGTAACCTAAATATAACGATCACAAAATTTTAGAAAATTTTGTAATTTCAATTTCATTTTTTGTTTTTGGTATTTATTTTTATTATATTAGTAATAATAAAATTAATTATTATTATTATTATTATTTAATTAAATATTAGCTGTTGCTTTTATTAATCAGTGTAAGGAAAAATATTTTCCCTACAAGTGTTATTGTAGAATAAACTTTTATGCAGCGATGTTTCAACTGTTGCAACTGTTATGCAACTTCGCAGAATCTGAAAACCACCATAGGAGATTTATTAACCATTGTTACTTCCTTTTACGAAGTAAAGGTATTATTGTGATCAAGAAATATTCCGGTTTTCAGATTTCAACGGAAATATCCATTTTGATTATCCCTGAATCCATTTTGACTAGTTTGTGATGCCTATACGTACTATGTATCTCGCATAATTCAAAAACGATTAGCCGTAGGATTTTTAAGTAATGAATTTAGGACTGTTATAACATAAAGTTGTACACCTTCCCTTTTGATTGCAATCGACTTTGCCAAAATTGTCCAAAACAGCCTAAAATTTCAAAAATATGGATTTTTGAGTCTTTTTTTCCTACTGTAAAAAGCCTGCATTGAGAGTCTTTCAAAGATTGTATCGTATGTGGTTCTTATTTTCATTGGTTCCAGAGTTATAGCCAAATAAAATTTTAATTAGTAAAATATTTGGATCTTACAAGGGGAAGGCCCTTTAACGTTTTTTTAAAATTAAATATATTGATTTATTAATAATTATTAACCTCTTATTATTTTGTAAAATAATAATAATCTAATAATAACAATAAAAAAATTAAAATATGAAAAAATGCTGAAGTTATTAAGAAAATAAAATGTTTTGTACTTTTCATTTTAAAAAATTGTGTATATGTAATTTAATAGGCTTACAAGGAAGACATGTGGTGTCCACATCTGGTTTTTTAATTAAATACAACCATTTGTTGTATTTTACCTTCCACTTTATACGTATGTGGTTGTATTCAAAGTCGAAAAACGTAATAAAAATCGGATAAGATGAATGAAAACACTTCTATTAACTTAATTACTTAAAAAATTCATATTTATTTATTCTGTATTCATAAAATTTCTTGACTTTCTCTACAAAATTTAATGAAACTACTGACTGATTTAACGAAAATAATTAAATACTGAATAATAATAATTATTGAAATCACAAAGCGTAGGTTACGTTAATAAATGAACGATTATACACATATCGTTAAAAAAAATAATAAAAATTGTGAGGGAATTACGAAAGAGGAACGATTAAATTACCAACCAAAAAAAAAAATTATTAAATATTTTTGTTAAAATAAGAGCAATAAGCTGTTGGATCATACTTACCATCAAGATAACAAGTGATATCAAATTTAAAAAAAATTTCTTTTTCGTTTGTAAATCTGCAATTATTCTAGATATTTGTACATAGTAGTAGTACTTAAGAGATACATAAATGCAGATCATAAAAAAAATTCCGCAACATAGATGATAACATTCTCCTCTCACAATGAATGAATACACAAATCTTGAAAGAAATTTCGATTCAAATTTAGAGAATTAAAACGTTAGGAGAGTCTGGTTAGCTCATTCTTTTAATGAGCGACCTAATACGTTATGATTAATATAAAAAAAAGTACCCAAAAGAGAAAAAAATCAAAGAGATTGTCAGTTTTTAACTACATACAGATTTACAGGAAAATATGTATCAAGAGACTGGGCTGGATACAAACTTAAGAGAGTTAAGGAAAAGCAAGGGAATGTTATGAATAGAAGGATTATAACCTAAGAGTGACTAGGGAAATTGAACTTGGGTAGATAGAGAATAAAAAAGGAGAATAAAAAGAATAAATGTGAATAATAGAACTATAAAAAAAAAAAACTGTAAAATGCTAAATCGAATGGACGTAAGTCAAGGTGCAAGGAGAGAATAAGATGGTTAAACAGAATAATTTAGCAGATATAAGTAAGAAAGAATGAGCTTGGGGGTATGTACTTGAAGATAAATTGGAAAAAAACAAAAAAGAATTGAAAGTCATTTATTAGCTACAAATATAAGTTATCTTTGAAAGTGCTTACAAAAAGCTGCCTATATTAACAATTTACGGATAGAATACCATAAGGATTGTTATGTGACTTGAATATTTTGATAAACTCATTAACTGAGAAAATTATCAGTTTTTTTTTAATATACAAATTCATATTTTTCGGAGAATTGAATTTTTTGTAAACAGCATGTTTTTAATATAGCAGTTACCAATATAAATAGAGGCGAATCAAAAAAGTATTATATAAAATAAATGAATAAAAAATTCATAAATCTTGCTTTGCAATATCAAATGATTGTTTAATTATGCATGACATGCAAAATAGCCTTCTCCTCCCCCCTTTTTATACCACTCCGAATAGGTCAAATACGTATTTATTAATTTCAGACGTAACATATTTTTTGTAAAATTCATTTATTATTTCATAAAATAGAACCATTTTTTCCTTTTCGCAAAAAGTGTACAGAAATGTGTACTTTTTAACAGATATGACAAAAAGTTTGCTCTTTCTTATATTTATCGATTAAAAAAATAATAACAATAATAATGGTAAAATAAAAATGTTTGTGCTGTTTAAAAAATCTTTTCATTCGTTTGTATTGAAGTCAATCCAGTATAAACCTTTCTTCTGAGTAAAACAACTAATAATAAAAAGCCTTTACTTTTATTATCACTATCATTAGGCGTTATACTGCAGGTAGGCCATAAATACCATTATACTCCTTTCACATTTCTCCGTTCATCACTGTTTCCTTCATTTCCTGAAACCTTCCGTTTTGTTTTGTGTCATCAATCATGTTTATTTCGTTTAATAGCATTATTTCTTAAATTATTATTGTTCCTTACCAAACGGTTTTAAAACATCCATTCCTTCGAAGTATGTGACCTAATAATTTTACCTTTTTTCGATTAATTTGTATTTAGTCATGTTAAGAATAAAGATAATTCTCATTTAACTTCCTCTCAGTATTCTTTATAAGTTAAATTTAAAATACACTTTTCAATTTTTTCAAAAATTTAATCCGAATCCAACAGTTATTTCAAGAGTTCTTTTATTTTAGGTAAGTTTATCGTAACTAAGATAATTGTCATTCAAATATAGCACATTAATGGTCAATAAACGCGCAGCTTTTATTTTTTAGAAAAATATTAGCGTGTTTTTAAACGATGTGTTCTAAAGAATCCCGTTTTTTTTTTTATCTTTCCGTAACTGTTTATTTTATTTCATTATAATCTTTTTTGCCGCAAATTTCTTTATCTTTTTGACCTGACTCTATTTCTTATTTTATACTTATTTACGATTGTATCGCTCAATTATAACAACTGTTTCGTAATTATTCAGGACGTGGGGTTGAAATTCAGTTAAACGTTTAGACAGTTTAATATTACTTGAATTATTGAGTTTAACAGTTTAAATTAATCTATATAAAATACACCATTATTAGTGTGTTTTACTAACAACAAACAATATTTCAGTGAATTTCTAAAGTGTATCATTTACAGCGTATATTATAATCTCGTTAATTTTCCTTCCATTTAATTAAAATGGTCAAAACTTCAAAAGTTTCAACCGTACACATATTCAAGTTTAACACCCCCCTGACACAAATATAGTTCATAAATAAGTATTCACATATACTACTTCTCCACATTTCTATTTCACCAAGAAACACCCCACTTCACCCAATACATGAATGTAATAATGCAAAACTTTCATTACCAAAACATGTACAAATATACATAATTTTTTCTACCACCATTAATTTTCCTATCTAAACACCCTATTAAATCAAACAAGATTTAAACATTTGAAAAAATTGATGATTTTAATTCACCAATAAAACAAGAAATGGTTTTATAGTATACATAAAAGAGTCTCATTGATTTTATTTTAATGAGAACCTGTAAGTAAATTAATGCATAAATGTTCATGAACTACCAAGTTTTATGACGATATGAGGAGTACATAAGGCATAGAATAGATTAATATTGTAGTACAACAGAATCAAAGACTGAACAGCCGTTGGCGTGATCCTCCAGCCGGACCCTAATCTCTCTATGAATATGTAGCTAAGAGGCAAGGCATCACTACAATAAAATGTAATTAATTTAGCGTACAAATGTGCAAATTAGGAATTTTCTAGAAATTTTCAGTGTTTAATTTTTACCCGTAATTATGTTCAGATAAAAATAAAACAATCTGTTTTGTTATTTTAGGTAGATTTCATAAGAAAACTACCTATAATAGATACCATGATTCGACTTCCAGAAAATTTTGACATATCTCCGCGTTTCACATCCCCCAGACCTCAAACCCTCCGTCAGTTCAAAATTATATATATATATATATATATATATATATATATATATATATATAAAATTCACTTTCTTCTAGACATAACTTCCGTAATTTTGCGCCAATCCCTTTTAAATTGTTCCTTAAAAATAATTCGTTCCAAAATCTTGTTCGGGTTCGTTAACGGCCAAAAGCGGACCATGGCGGTGGAAATAAGGTTTTAAAAAAAACACAGCGCTATAACTATTATATTAAGTAAAATATCTAATTTGGTAAACGTTCCTACTACTGTTTGGATAAGGACCTAAAACTTATATAAGTAAAAAGTTTTTGATATCACCAACCATTGGCTCAGAGGGTGGAAAAAATTCGGTTTTCAAGATAAAAAGCATCATACCTCCTTTAATAGGCATAGTATCGAATCGATTTAAAGTGATCATTAGTCCTTTAAACATTACCTAAAACTTTTATCTGAAACCAATTTTTTATGTGACCAACTCTTACGGCAAATGATGACCAAAACTTATTTGCTGAAATTGTAAGAAGATAGGACTTGTCGTATGATAAACATGTGAAACTTTTTCCACATCCAGCCATTGTCGTATTGAGTAAATTTAAAGTTTTTCTTAACTTTAAGGTGGAAATATTTTTTATTCCCTACTTAGCAACGGTGAAATCTACCTCCGCCTTTCGGGGTGCTGAAAGAGATTTTTTTTAATTATTCATTTAAACCCGACTCATTTTAAGAAGATTGAAATTAAACAAATAACATAATTAAACACTATTAGTGACGGATTTTCAACTAGAATTTTAAATTCAGCTATCGCTGTTTTGATTTATTATTATTTATTCTGGTTCGTTAAAAATTTTAATGATCTAAGTTTCAGTGAATGCATCTATCTGACTAAATGAGCTCCGTATGTTTATTCAAGTATAATTCAAAAAGTACATATGAATTCATTATGAAGTATGATACCACTTTTGAATAATAGATACAGAACAAATTGATCTGCTGGGAACAGAAATAAATCCTGAAGTATAATTAAATTATATAAACCGATATTAAAATTAATAAAACCTCTACCTATAAAGCAACTTGTCCTGACTCAACAACACTTAGCAAAAACTGCTGAACACAAATTGATAAAATTTTGGATACATGTTTTTCTTACTGTATAAGTGCACTATAAGAAAGTTATTATTTGAAATTCCCAGTTTAAAGGGTTCAAATGAATAACAATGAAATTTACTACTTCTCCGTAACAAATGAAAATTTAACATGATTTTTGTGTGTATATTTTAAATATAAATAACCAAAAACAAATTTCTAGATTTTTAGAAATTCGACCTTGAAAATACGAAAGAAAGGTTAAACTTTTGAAGAACAATTTCAAATTTTCCCCGTTTCCGACTATGACAAACGAGACATTCGGTAGGTTAGGGCTTGAAAATTTTCTTCAGAAAAATATCTAAACATAATTTTCGGATGTTTTTGGCTTTCGATTTTTTAAGTGATACGAAGGTGTACCTAATGATCAATGTTCACGCGGTGGTTTAACCAAAACAGCCACTGTCACTGTATGTGTAACGCGATGACTGTACCTGCCTCCGGTTACTAAATAGAAAAAATATAAATGAAAGTTATTAAAAAAAAAGAAAAGAGAAACGAAATACGGTCACCTCCTAGAAATGTTTGGCTTGTAACGTTAAGAACCGGGAAACTTATAATTTTACTCGTACAGTTAACTAGTTACAACTAATAATTTTAAGCTGGAGGCCAAAGGTTTTGAAACTTACATTCTATGACCACTCAAAGTTTCCGGTACTGTACTGATAAACTGTTGTTATGAAGAAAATAAAATATACTGATATTTTTTACAAATTGAACAGGTTTTAATTTTTATTTATCATTATTTTTAACAGGCATGAGTTTAATGAATACAGTGAATTCCAAGGAGCCCTCCGGCTCGACGAGAAGGGGAGCGAAGAAAGGCATAACCATCTAATTAACCCCTGACCACAACGGGAAACGCACGTAACCATATAGAGGGAGTAAAACCGTCACTGGGATGCTATGTATTACACAAATTGGCAATAACAATACACCGTAACAAAGAAAAAAGTTTATATTAAAATTTATTTTGATACTTATTGTAAAAACTATACATAAACTTACGTCCATTATTAAATTATCAATTGCAGAATTCTGTCACAGTATATTATGTTAAAACTTTTTTTTTTATTTTCTTGTATCAACGGAATTGTTCGATTCGATAAAAAGAACGATGTTCATTATTTTAAAGAATGATACGTTCTGCCTTTATACCAACATTATGAAAAAATCATTATTAGATAATACTGAATTGATTCTATCCTTAATATTACTTCCTTCTTACTGACTATCTTTATTAATTTTTGTCCACTGTTTAGTCTTAATGAATGAAACATTACTGTTACCATTTTCTGTCATTTTTTTTAATTTCATCGACATCATCATGTATATGATTTACTTTATTAGCCTTCAATACACTTTCATTAAGATATTCAACAATATTTTCTTTTCTAATTAGTATATTAATAAAACACCAAATTCTTCGTTCAACGGTGTACATAAATTTTTAAGATTATTTTTCTGATCCATTGTGTTCTAAATTTTCTTCAAGATAAATTTATTTATGTTCTTCCCAACACTTAAAATACATAGCCCTTTCAACATAAAAATTTTGTCTGTTACGGTAATATAAAGCTTACTTGGGTATGGTTCTGTTTTTAGTTCCATTTTAGTACACTTGGATCTATACTAATTAATGAACATGATAACTGTAGAGTATACCTAAACATAATCTAAAATAAAGAGTACTTTTTGACTAAAATGAAACCTGAAATTTGAGTACAGATTATATTTAATCGTGAAGATGAATAATCTGTGATATATATATATATATATATATATATATATATATAAACAGAGAAAAAAAAGGGTGACAGACATTTTGCAGATAAGAAGTGTAGAGAGCAATTTATTATAATTCTCTTCTCTAAGCAACTAAAAAGTAATGCCAAATTATAGCAGCTGATGAAAAATGAATTTAGTAGCATTTGAAAAATGTTATGAAAGGAAGAAATTCATTATATTTCTAATATATAAACTACAATCTTAACTTTAAACATTACTAAAAAATAAAAGAATTATTATATATTTAATAAGAAATTAAAAATAGCTAAATTGACAATTAAATATATCTAACACAATAATAACTATAAAGGATTGTTGATAATTGATAATAAATATAATTCAATAGAATTTTAATTTTAGTTAAGAAATTTGCTTTTATAACGTTTTTTATAAAATTTTATAAACAAAAAAATATTAATTTTGAAGAAATTTTATCCAAAATTTTTTATTATATTTTTTGTTAACTTAAATTTTTATCTAAATTTAATTTAATACATACTTCGGCTTCACTTCGTACTATTATTTTGATGCACATTTACAGAATAAAATCAACCCCTTAGACAACGGTGATGACGTTAGAAGATTAAAACTACTACACGTTCATGACCTTAGTAACCATAGTGTCTTAAGAGTAACTTCAACTATGATTGCTATGTATTATCTCTTTGATTTTCATTTTCAAATTTATTGCACATTCTTGTTCTTATCGTTTCATTGTTTTTCTTGCTATTCACGATTTCTTTTATTTTTCTTTCTCTTGTTCTACTGATATCAGTTAATTGTTCATAATTAATTAGTTTATATGCCGTTTACCACAAAAGTCCATTGAAATAGTAGCGTGCAATTTTTTAGGAGTTTCGCTGGGAACTCTTTATCAAGTGATTGTGAGTGCAATCCAATGTACTGAAGATTAATATAAATGTAACCGATTGTGAATTAACTATTAAAAAAAAATCATAGGCCAGAAACGTGTACTCATTATTGGAATCGTGTATAATAATAAACTTTCTGTATATTGTTTTCAATACATTGTTTTCTGTATATTGTTTCATTGTATATTGTTTTTCGCTTCAGAGAAATACAGTCTACAATATTTGCATATGGTAATTTGTAATTTATCCTTTCACAGACTGTAAAGCTTAGACAATGGAATAAAAAATCCCTAATCATAAAAAGAGAAAACTTGCATCCCTCAGAGCTGATACGATGAATATGCCTTTTATAAATTACAACATGGATGATGCCTCCCGGCAGGTATATAACAGAATTTTTGATAACTTGATGAATGAAGGGATGTTCAAAATAATCCAGTTTAAATTATTGGATTAATTACCATCCCAGTATTTCTACTTTTAAAGTAATTTTTAAACAAAACAATATATCTTTTTCACATATTGATTTCTTTTTTAAAATAAATATTTTATTATATTTATATTCGTAAAGATGAAAACAATCTATTATCTAATATTTTAATTATCGTCAAACACTTGTGATTGAAATTATAAGACTTTAATTGTATGCTAAATGATTGTGTAATTACATAATAAGATAAATATATAATGTGAATAATTTGTGCTCAAAATAAATTAGCAATATTTTTTTTCCCCATTAATATGTATCACTTACTTTGAATCACTATGATTTCATTTATTCATTAAAAACCAAAGGGAGAAAAATAAACTTCATATTAAAATTTAATCATACATATTAAAATTTCTAAATTATATAAAATAAAAAGAAGTTACAATAATAAACAAAGTATAACTTGTTAAGACTATTCTTGAAAATGTATAAAAGTAAAAAAATAGGTTTTATGAAAATCCAGTAATTTAAGATTATTATGATTTCTTCTGTAACTGATATTCTTTTTGATGATTTGTTAGAATGTGGGAACCGTAGGGTTAGGATAAGAAAAATAGCAAGTACGGGGTAAATTATGTATAATAAACGACCTTGAATGATTCTTTTAACATCGGATCAATTTCTCTCATTGTGATTTTTCATTGTGGATCTCCGTTTGTCAGACGTCTGACATTTGTAGAAGAATAAAATAGTTAAATTGCATTACAAATTCTCCTCAATCTATTTATCAGCGAATATTATTGTCTGTTGTTCATTTTATGAGAACGGTTTTTTCCTTTCAATTGTGGTTATTAGAAAAAAAAATTGTTTTATCTAGTAATTTATAAGTTATTTTGTTTTATTTAATAGTTCACTTTGAGACGATGGATGTATTTTAATTTTAATTGTTATGTTTGAAGAGAGTACTAAAATAACATACATTGAGTTAAAATTTATTTTGTTTTCTTTTAAGATTACTCTTTTACATTGTTTAGTAATACATTGTCTGAACGTTCATCGCTGTATTTTTACTATAAAATAAGAAACAGAGCAGTACATTTCATATACGTTATTATTTTAAATTGCTTTCTTTCATTGTTCGTAACCTTCATACTAATATTTGTAATATTGCACCACTGGATTAAAAACCTTATTGTGGTAAATATTAACATTTTTCTCATATACTAATATTATAGTTCTCAAGAAGTACCTATTGCGAATGGATTTATAAATCGTTTTTATAGAATTTGTTAGCATTCCACTTTACCTATATTGTTGATTTAACATAACAAAAGAAGAATAGCAGATAAAATTATTTATTTTTTTTTTTTTACTTTAAACATTCTCTAGATAAAAAATATATATATAATAAAACCAAGGGAATCGCGTGTATATAATTGTTTTGCTGGTAAATATATCTCATTCCTTTTTGTTTTCCGTACCTCATATTTTAGAAAAGACGATAAAATTCTTCAGAATTTTAAACTACAGTAAAACCGTATATTTAAAAAAAAATTTTATAATAAAGCTAATGAAGTCATCTGACCTTTCTCCGATCTTCAATCCTTACTCAATGGTTCTAAGAAAACTCACAAAAAAACATAACTACAAAAAAATATTTTACATTGTATTAGTTCTGTATCTACATATTTTAAAAAATATATTTATTTAAATAAAAAAAAGTGATCAAAATATGATGGAAATCACTTTTAAAATGTAAAAAATATTCTTCCAGAATAATATTTATTAGAATAATTTTAATTACTGATACTTTGTTAACTGATTTTGAAAAAAAATGGTTCCAGCCTTACTAATAGTTAGTCAAGTAATAATAAATTACTTGACAAATAAACAAAGACGAAAGAATAGAGATTAACCAGTACGGGAATAAATATAATTTATTCTGATGGAAAAAGGATTGAATTGTATATATATATATATATATATATATATATATATATATATATGTGTGTGTGTGTGTAATATGAATCATTTTGACTATTTAATCTACTTACGTATCTTAAAATTTCTCGTTTTTAATTTACTGAAACGTGTTCCATAATGACGTATTATAAATAATGTTTTAATTACCTGTGTTCATTGTACTAAAGAGCAATTGGTAAGGAAAGTGCCTTTTGTAAATAAAAAAGAAATGATTCATTGTTCATAAAGAAGGTATTTGGTAATATTTTGTAAAATAATTAGTATAGATTTCGTAATTTAGTGTAAAACAATAACAGTTGCATTTAATGTCATTCCTGAGTTTATTCCGGCTCAGTAGATGGTGTCCTATTTCATTTCTGCTGTTGAAATGAGTTCCATGCCTACTACTCACGGGCAGATTATTAACTCCGTTCAATATTCTGCAGTTCCTGCAGATGTTGTTCATCTAATTCCTTGATCGATTGAAAAATTTAGTTGAAGTTTAGACGAATAACTATAAAACCAATGTGAAAAATACAGACTACTTATATGCACGTAACTGAATGTGGTTTAATCGACAAAAAAGAAAATACATTAATGCGATTTCATTTTTAACAGCGTAAATTCAGTTTGACTACTATTTAAATTTTTACTAAAACAACAATTCATATAAAACAAAAGTAATATCGTCTTTCAAGAATAATAATCTATTTTTATTAATTCAACATCCTTTAACACTACATTGTAACTCCCATCCTACTGATTTACTGATTTCTCCCTATTGTACTCCATATTTCAGTAAACTCACTATACATTAATATAATACCATTATTATCTTGAACTTACATTCCGACGACTATATCTCTGACAACATATTGGATTCAAAGTCAGAGTAACTCAACTGTAGACCCGTACACTGATACCCTAACTCCCTTGAATCTACCCTGTCTTAGATATTATTAAAGCTGTCTTAGTATTACGCAACACTATCAACAAATCAGAATATACTTCACGTAAGATATTTAACCAATGTAATTTGATCCATTAAAAACTTAACGAACGCTTACAACTGCTGTTGATTAACAGATTTAAATCGTAAAATAATTTCACAATAATAAGAGCAATTAGAGGTTATTTTTCGATATCCTAACAATATCTTTAATAAAACTAGGATACAATCCCATTATAATTGTAGCAACAGTTAATTGTCTAAAAACGTATCATTTCAATAAAATTTACATGTAAAAAATTATTTACTACCATTTTAATCAATCGCTTTTCTAAATCTTTAAATATTTAACGTGCTATCATTATAACTCCAATAATAATCAACGGTCTTTCTTTTTCACTTTACAAAATTTTAAAAGGATACAATTGTTTTATTATTGAACAATATAATTTAATGAATTGTAATGAAGGGGATAATATTGTTGTTTGAAAAAAATAAAAACTTTGGTAAGTAAAAAGTCAGTCTCATTACTTTTCTCACACACCTCGTGTTTAACGAATCTCAAATTTGATACCAGGTTTCATTTCTGAGAGTATAAAAAAATAAGATATTCGTAAGCTTTTTTTTTGAGACTGAGCGAAGGCCTAAGAAAAGTTTAAATCTTTAAGAATAGTTTAAATATCAAAGAGTTTTAAAAACGTAACAAAATTTAACAAAATATCTGATATGCTTTTCGATTATCTAAGGATAACTATATACAGAGTTTGAAAATTGTAGAAAAAGTTCATTAATTTTAATTTAAATACCGTTGTATAAATAATGATTTTTCACAAGTAAAAAAAGGATTCATCATTTTTCAACATTTATTTTTGTCAACGTCATAGGTAATGTTTAGCTATAACTCATTAAAATAAGAATATTTGTAGTATTCAAATATACTTATGTAAATCAGTTATTTCACAAGTGTCTAAAATGATATTTAAAAATAAGAAGAATAATTCCTTTTAAACGCAATATTTTAAGGCTTATTTCGATTATGACAATTGTACTTGGTTATTCAGTATGGTGCATACGTTTACAGTAAGCTCTTTTGCGTTCATACAGAATGAAATAAAGGGGTCTGTATGATCGCATTACAGCACCGTTCGTTTTTAACGCTCCTGTGCCTCTGTTAAGTGTAGTGACTGACCTGGTCGATATCTAGAAATCGAGTGTTGAAAAGGCTAGGAAAATACAACCAAGATAATGGTTTTGAATGATGTTTCTAAATATATATTCCACACAAACACGCACAAAAGGCACTGTTATATGAATATAAATAATGAAACGTACGTATGTAGCTTACGTAAGAAATATATTTTTTACAGTGTACACATCTTTATACTCAATAAAATTTGTAATTTTTTAAACTGGATTGTAAATAATTTAGTAAGTTTAGAATATAAATGTATGACGTATCACTAAATGAACATAAACTTCTTACAAAAAGAAATATTTTTCAACTATGGTCAGTCACAGTTCATAATTTTTTTTTCGATATCTTAAGTTAGGCTTATTTTTTTTCTATTTTTCACTTCAGTCTACAAAAAAAATCATAGTATTAGGTAACTGAAAAATTGTTGTGAAATAAATGTAAAAAAAAAATAAATAAAACCTTTATTTAAATTTTAACGGAATACGTTTGATAAATACTTATTTTTCTTTGTCGCTAATTGTTTCTAAAATCTTTATTAGAAAAAATTATTTTATGTATTTTAAATACTGTAAATATGGGTTGGTATCTTATCTTAAACACGAACTTAGGAGCTTATAAATGGATATAAACGGTCACCACTTATTTATTAACGTAATTCTTGATGATTTTTAAGGTAATGAAAGACTATGAGGATATTCGAAGCCATGAATAAAGTTTTGATAACGTATCCTATTTATTCCATTAAATACCCAAGAGAGAAGTACTGGTATTAGATAAACAGTAGTAAACACGTTACTTTGGAAATACATAGCATATTGTGCAAAGTAAAAAATTAAATACTTACAATAACAAGATTAATTATTTTTACAATACATCGTGTAACACGATCCTTAATGTATCCGAAGACAGTGTATATTCTTAGTCCGGTTTTTATTTTTTGTTCTTTGAATTAAATTTTTATTCTTTTACTCTTTTGTTATTATTTATTTTGATCTATGAATATTTTTCTTGCCAAAATAGTAATTTTTGCAAATTTTATTACAATGGAACATGGTGTTGTTGCGGTTGTCTTCTAAAAGACAAAGATGTTCTGACCGGTTCCATCATAATAATCTGGCAGTAAATCATTCCATTACTTTAAGCCTTGTCCTTCGGTTTATCAATTTTTAGCCAGTTTCTCTGATGGATATGTGTGAAAATGATTCTTTTATTAAAAGGATAGCAGTGTTAACGTCCTTTTTTTCTGTTATCTTGTTTCCCTACCACCTTGACTGGATTAACCGTGAAGCATAGCACAACCCATGGGATTGTTCACTAACGGATCGTTTCAGTGCCTGCCTCTAACCACTAGGGCAAGGTATCCAGTCCCGACTCTGTCGTTCCTGAATCCCACCATAGAGGCCGGGACTCGGTCTTGATGCCTTGCCTCCAATATGAGTATCCCACAAAGGGGGCCCACACCGGGTTAAGGTCCTTGAAGATATTGTAAATCACAAATTAGATCAGGTAACATCCTGATTATTTAACAGTAAATTTGATAGGAATTACTTATTGATTAATTTTATGACATATATGACTATGGTATAAGAGTAACTTTACGCTTTTTTACAAATACTTTCAGTCGGATGTGAGATTTGACAGTGTAGTTTGGAAAATTCATTTCCAGAAAGATGTTTTCCGTTATTTATAAATTTAAAAAGATTTTCTTAATAGTATATTTTTAAAGAATTGGCTATAACAAAGAATATTAAGTATTTCTTGTTAAACAACAACAAAAAAAATATATTATGAATTATTACTTCTCACCTTCCTGAGCACGTAAATTGAAATTAAACTAAGATCGGAATGAAATAATTTTCTTGGCAAGTTGATTATAATTTTAAAATAGAATTTCTAAAATAATCTACCATAGAAAAATATTAACGTCACAACAAAAACAAAATTTAAAAACTTTTGAGAAAGGGTTGCTTCTATGAGATGGATCAATATGTCAACTGATTATGATTCCGGTTGCTAGTTTTTTTTTTTTATTTAGTGTTAGTCTTATATAGATTATATATATATATGTTTATTAACACATTCTACAGCTTTTAGTCATTCTAATTACGACTGGACTCAAATATAATCTGTGCAGTACAAAGTTGTGGCACTTCCTTCACCGCCCAGTATGTTCATAAATTACAATATCAAATAGTTTCACAGAATTTTTTCCTCAAAGTTTTTAATTTCCTGAAATACACTAACCTCAACGACCACCTCTTAAAACTATACAAAACAGCCAGTAAAAGCATGGGCTGTTCAGTAACTTATAAATTAATATACAAGAAATTTGTTACAAATGAAGTAAAAACATACTTTTACGATATAAAGAAAAATTAACTTACATTGCAAATGGATGGTAATTAGATTGCATGCTATATCTAAATATGAATTTACATATACACAGTAAATTAATATACCTTATTTAATGTACAAATAGACATAACATGCACTATTACAACTTCTACAGAAATGTAAATATAGGATAATCTAAAGATGAGTTATCATCTTATTTCCTTTCAAAACAATGTAAAGAAAAATATATTACAATTTTTTATTCGTCTATTATACGTATTAAATGGATTCAAAATTATTAATAAAATTTAGTTTACCATAAAAAATGTATTACTACTCTTTAAGTGAGTCCAGCCTTTTCTTAAACAAGGAGTGCCGAATGATTTGCTACATTTCGTACTTTGATGAAAAACTTTAAGAGAAATATAAAAGACATATAACTATTTTCAATGTTTATGTTTCCAGACTATTTCTTGCATTAAAAGGAACATAAAATAAAACGCTGTATATTGAACCACAACATTACTCAATATATAAACAGTACATATTCGAGTCCTCAAGCAAATGTTGCAGAAAAATAAAAAAATATAATTTTAAAACAGTCCTTCATTTATTTGATCATGACTGGTTTCTGTTTCTTTTAATTCCATTCTTTATTTAATTAAACTTTCTGTTCTACTTTAATCTGAAATAGTGCAATTAGTTTTCGTTTAAATTTTCAGCAGTAGCTAGAAACTAAAAATCAATATTTTGCATAAAATCTAAATCTATATTTCATATTCTATAATAATTCACAATATTAAGTAATAAAATAGTGTACGTTAAAACAGTCTCTAATCTCATTTATTTTTACATCGCTTCAAAAATTTGATTCTTAATATATTTTCATTCTAATAATCAAAAACATTTGTTTAATATCAATTACATACTTAAACTGATAAAGGATCCTGTAATTTTAAATTAATTATATGGAGAAATACTACAATGTTTAGCGTAAATAATGTAATAATCAATAGACGCCCGAAGATAAAAGGTAATTTATTACTTTATTATTAGGTTTGTTTTAACCAACGGATTTAACTTTGCTTTTAACAATTTAATTACTTGATCACATAGAAATTTATTAAAAAAAATCTGATGTGAACACCATGTACACCTTGTACACCTATTAAATTACGTATACACATTTTTTTTTTTTAATGAAAAATACGTAAAATTTTAAAATTCATTAATTACTTCTAACATATTATTATATAATTTTTTCTTTTAATTGTTATTACTGATTATTTATTGTAAACTATTTTTACTATCAAAGGTTAATAATTATTAATCAATATATTTAAATTAAAAAAATAAAAGGAGAAGTCGGTTTTGAACGATGTGCCTTCCCCTTGTAACACTCAGATATTTCATTAATAAAAAAATTTATTTGGCTATAACTCTGGAACCAACGAAAATAAGTACCACTTTTAAACATCGTTTAAAAGCTCTTACTGCAGTTAGAAAACCTCCAAAATCCCCAAAAAATTGGATTATGGGCTTTTTTAGACACTATTGCGCCAGTCGATTGCAATTAAAATGGGAGGTGCACAACTAGATGTTACAACAGTCCTAAATCCAAAATTTAAACATCCTACCGCTAATTGGTTTTGAGTTATGCGAGATAATTACGTACATACTTTCAGACGTCACGCCGAAACTAGTCAAAATGGATTCAGGGATGGTCAAAATGGATATTTCCGTTGAAATCTGGAAACGGAAATTTTACGCGACCACAATACTTCATTTACTTCGTACAAGGAAGTAAAATGGGATTTTTGATTTCATTATTTATTTGGCTCATTAATGATTTAAACTCAAGAAAGTTTTAAGTGAAAATAATATTCTTTATGATCCGTTTCTTGTTGTAATTACATGGTAGTCATGTAATGTGTTCTTATATGATTTGTGTAATATCAGGGAAAATAATCGGATTTCTTAGTAATTTTCCACTATTTTATCAGTCTCGACAACCGATCTTATGAAAATGATTACTGGAACTTAATTGTTGTAGAAATATTTTTAATTACTTAAACAATGAAAAACAATTAATTTGAAGAAATCCCAATTGTAATATATGAATTATGATTTACATTACGTATGTCTTTATGTTCTTAGTAGGTACATAAATTTGAACACTTCTAGACATTAACTAATGATAGTAATTTTTTACAATGGATCTATTAATAAATTTGATTTATTTATATAATAAAAAAATATTATTTATTAAACTATTTTTAATATTAAAATTATATTTGGTCAAATAGTAAAAAGATTATAATAATATTTGAAATCCTTTTTTTTATAATGCGTGAGATATATTAATTGATAGTATTTACCGTTTAATAAAGGAATATTTAAGATAAATAAAAAAAATCTACCACCAGTTTAATTGAACTCTCAATGAGTTTACTTTTCTTAAAATATTACAGTAAATAACTCTAAATAAATAAGACTGTATATATACTATCATTAAAATATTTACAATACAAAAACAATACCAAAACTTAATGGGAAAACATAAAAAAACAACTTCAACGTTATTTACACCCAGTCAAAGAAGCATTTGACCAAGAGAAGGAATGTTTTTATACTATTAAATATTTAGTAAAACGTCATTTTATCAACGACATTTTTTTACAACTATTATGAAAACTCGAGAGCCGTTTGGAAAGTTCCCAGCCTGACAAAGAAAACATAATATTTTCGCACATTTCTATTTTATTATTCAGTATAGTCACCTCGCAACATGGTTTAAATACATTTAAACCAACGACTTCCCAAGTTTTAATACCATCATATTGTCCAATTTTGGCATAATCTGATATCTGGTTTCATTTCAGAAAGTATAAAATACAAGATATTAGTAAGCGTTTTTTATAATAGGAAGCGAAGGCTTGAGGTAATTTTAAATCTTTAAAAAATTTGCTTAAATATTAAACAGTTTTAAAAACTTAACAAACACTATCAAAAACTTTTATTTTTATATAAATAAACTAGCGGCCCCGACAGACGTTGTCCTGTTCAAAGATTGTATATCCACAATTAAAAAATTTTTCAAATAAACTATAAATTATTTGGACCATTTTGATAAAAAAATATGTAAAACAAAAATTATTTTTAAAATACCTGACGCCACCACGTGAACAGTTATCACAACTTGACCTATGAGATCTTTCAGCGTTGTATCCAGAGCTTCAAGCGAATGCTTGTGAGCCATCCGAGACAATTAATTTTGAATTTTCTCGAAATTTCAGTCATGCCTGAATGCTTCTTTATGTTACACATTGCGTTTGGATGGATTTATGTGATTGTTCAATGGCAACTTGAGTGCTGAATGCCCAGTCCGCCCACCATCAAGCAAGGTCGCTGCAATGCCTGATGAAGCAATTGCCAACGCAAAAACGTTTCCATAGTTGGCACTGTTTCTCGCTCCTCCATCTGCTCGATGTGGTTGTATTGGCAACGTGTGTTAATTAGTTGCTCCTCATTGCCCAAGAAGTAGTTTTGCAAAATTTTGGATCGCCATCAGGCATTGAGAACAAAGAACCGATTTGATGATACACTTGACCCTGCATCTTAAATGTTGATTCAAAATTACGACCATCCTCATTCTGAACGACTTTTGTCATTTGGAAGCAAGTATTGAATTTACGAATTTTACACAAAAATAATTTCGGTTGAGATAAGGCTCCAGCCAATAGTGTTTTCAGTGTTCTGGCGGCGAATTCAATGGTGGAAGTGAAACTTTTCCTGATGCGCAGCAAAGACTAGCCGATTCACCTTCGTATTTAAATGCATGACAGTATTGTCATTCTTTGTCCATATTGCTGATGACAATTAGTGCATGTGACGAATAGTCTAATTCCGGCTCATATTCGAATGCACGGCGTTGAAGTGATGCACGTGTCAATGCGCGACGTTCTTGCACGCGCTGTCGATCATGTGCTCTGTGTGCATCGATGACTCGTTGACGTGCCTCGCTTTGTCACAACGCATTAGCTCGAAGATGTTCATTGTGATGCTCTCGACTTTCATTTGCACGTGTGTTTGCAACCTAGTCTCTTAAATTTACATTGTCCGTCAATTGATCTTCTGCCATCCTATTTAACCGACGGTTATGGACTATTTGTGCATGCCCTATACGTGGTAAAATTAAAAATTAGTGTAATTAATAAATTTTAATCCACATTATTGCTAACTTTCACTTCATTCTAACATTTCTTTTATTCCTACATTTTTTTTTTATTTAATAATTTTGAAGTTCCATAACCATGTGATAGCTTAATTAATCAATTAATAAAAAAATTAAAGCACTGTAAAAAAAGGAACGTAGCTAAAATTTTTATCATTTTATTATTTATTTAATTTCTCATTCTTTATTTTAACATCTATATTGCCAAATTTTAGATAATTGTAAATTAAAACCAATTTTTGAAATTTTTTTCTAAAATGAATCAGCTACAAACATTATAACTTCAATTTGTTTAATATACATTAAACTATAATTATTATAAGTAACTTATATTTTAATTTTATAAATGTTATAATTTATTTTACAAACTTATATTTTTATTATCAAACAGCCGTTCAAGACTCATAAGTTGCATAGAATCAAATGAGAACTGACAATTTAAATTTGTACGTTAAGTTGATTTTTATTGAATGCACGTGTATACATCATTAAAATTCATGAAAAATCATGTAAAATACTCACTTCAATACTGCACCTTACAAATTTTCACAATGTATATTTTTTAATTACACTTTTAAACGTTATTTCAATAAATAATAATATAATATTCTCAATAAGCGCGCAATTCTAAACGCGATCGCAATGCTGCCTACCGGATCCAATTGTGAACCTTAATCATCCCAAGATCAACAACAACACTTAAATAAATTAATTAATTAAAAAAGCATTTTCTATCGGATCAAATTTTGAATCTAAACCATTCTCGAATCAACTTAATTACACACACAAAATTTCATCAAAATCAGTCCAGCCGTTTAGGAGGAGTTCAGTTACATACACACGGACAAAAGAAATATATATATAGATGAAATACAACTTTACCAACAATTCGTCGGCAGTCTCCTTTCTAGTACTTTCGGTTATTCGACTATCCTCAGGAAAAGTTAATCTTCAATTTATATCATTAAAATTAAATTATGTAAAAAGTAAATTTAAAATCACAACAACTGGTTGTGACAACACAGTTGTTATCATAACAACTGCGACTTTCTTACATAACATACATGACTAATTTTATACTGTGATGATCAGTTGTTGTGACTTTACATTTATTTTTCACGTAATTTAATTTTAATGGTATAAATTGAAGATTAACTTTTCCAGAGGATGGTTGAATGACAAAAATACTAGAAAGGAGACTGGGAATGAATTGTTGGTAAGGTTGTATTTCATTTATTTATGTATAAATAAAATTGTATACCCACTGTGCCATTTAAAAAACTTAACTAAAACATTGTATAATATTTTTTAATATCTACGGATAATTATATACATAGTTTGACATGTAATACGTACATTATGCACAGAATTTTCACAATTTAATCATTGTTCAAATTTTTTTATCTTAATTTTGAATTTATTTTTGTCAATTTTCTACATAATGTTTAGTCATAATTCTTGCAAATAAAAATATTGTTAGTATCGAAATAAACTTGATTTAACAAGTTATTTCACAAAAATATAAAATTGTTTTTAAAATTAGGAAGAATAATTCCTTTAAAACACAATATTTTAAGGCTTAATTCGATTCTGACTACTATACTTGGTTATTCAGTAGGATGCATACGTTTACAGTAAGCTCTTTAGCATTCAAACAGAATAAGATAAAGTGGTCTGTATGATCACATTACAGCACCGTTCGTTTTTAACGCTCCACTGCCTCTGTAAGTGGTGTGACTGAGCTGGTCGATATCTAGAAATCGACCAGCTCATGTTAAAAGGGCTAGGAAAATACAACTTAGATAATGGTTTTATATGATGTTTGCAAATATATATACCACTCATACACACATAAAATGAACTGTTATACGGGTATAAATACTGACACGTACGTATGTAGCTTACGTAAGTAATACATTTTAAAAGCGTGTACTCAATCTTTATACTCAATAAATTTTCTACTTTTTCAAACTAGATTGTATTTTTTATTTGTAAACGTAACTTTAAAAAATAACTATGTGAATTTTTTAAATAGTGTCATCTTTTTTAATTCTGTCCTCTCTCTCTAGCGCAAAGTAAACGATTCAAAGTTTGCTCTTGCCATAAATGTTCTACAAATTACATAGAAGTAAACAAATTTTACCCTACCTAAACCAGATTCATCAAAGTTTCCTTAATTTTGACAAGCCGCAGTCGAGCTAGCAGAAAATAGAATTCTGTCTTTATAATTATCACAAAAAACCAAATGTAAAAAGGTTATGCATAAAAATTTATTTTATTGATATCACTTCATATATATATATATATATATATATATATATATATATATAAAATCTGTGTGTATGGAGTATTTGTAGATGAATGAATAATAATATATTGATTAGAAGACAAAAAATAGAATTTAGATACACAACCAATTTAAAATAAAACTCAATGTGTACTTTCTTACCAAAATAAACTGAAGATAATTAAAGAAGAAAATCTAATCAAACTGAATTGGAAATACAGTGTTCAAATTGTGTTTATAAAAACTAAAAATTTATTTATAAATATAACTTAAAAATTATTGCTGATTTCCTTCCACAGTTAAAATGTCCCGGGTTCGAATCCCGGTTAGGCATGGCATTTTCACACATGCTACAAATCATTCATCTCATCCTCTGAAGCAATGCCTAACGGTGGTCCCGGAGGTTAAACAAAAAAAAAAAAAGAAAGAAGACAGTAAAACTGTTAACGTAATTTGATTCGACAATGAACTGAAAAGATTGATAAGATAACGGTTTAGTTTTTAACCGCCTAAATTAAACTGTAACCCTAATAAACAATATCGTTTATTTAAAAAAAAAAAAAAAAACATTACAAGATCCCATTCTACTAAACCAAATAATTATGTATTAATAAAAAATGTTAATACTTTTCTATTATTTCGTAGATTAGTTAAACATTAATCATGTAATAAATCATTACAAGTTCGCTAGAAAATTTTGTTCAAAATACTGAATTAAAGAAAAGGATATATTTATTTCCTTCCTTTTTTTAGAAGCATGAAATAATTAGTTATCTTTAACTTAGATTGCTTTAACAACATAAAGTAAATAATGGAGTAAAAAACTATATATTAATCCCGTCATAAAATCTAAACATGCAGCTAAGTTTAAATATGCCGCTGGTTTTAAAATATCTACAAACTGAATTAGGATTATATTGATTAAAACTTCAGAATGTTTAATATAAAAAAGTTATGATTATGTTCAAGTCAACGAATAATCGTAACGTGTTTAACAGAGACCATGCAATCATTATGACCAAACTTTATAAATTTAATTAATACAAGCATATACAACTTAAATAACAACATTTTTTTCTTTCAAATTTAATGTTTGTGTATAATAATATTATGAAAATATTTACTAAAAAATCACAAAACAAATCCAAAACCGTAACTGTAGAACATACAAAACCAACTCCAGGCATTACTTACAGTCCATCAAATAAACAAACGACGAAGGGACTCTATTTTGTACTATTCATATTTAATAGAATGCAATTTTATCAAATTCTTAACACCACAGCACATGTACGTGTGCTATATGTATATATATAAACAATTAATTCAGTACGTTTTAGCACATTTCGCTGTACAACTGATATTTTATTCTTCCAATATAACTGATAAATAAAGGTAAAAAGTACAAAGATTCAAACCGTACGAAGGTAAAGCCTTACTGGTGCATACATGGGATATCCATATATTATATGGAAAAATATTATGTAGCATTTTATCTGTTTTTTTTTTTTTTTTTATTTCTTGTCGTCGATTTCAAAAAGAATACTAAATATTTTATATCGCTTACTCTTTTCACAAAGATAGTATTTTCATATCACACGTGCATTAATGTTATGCAGCTTATACTTTGTTTCATTTTTCATTATACTTTATTTATTACAAAATTGTAATAAATTAATTCCTTTTTACAAAAGTTATCATTATCAGTTATCATAATCGTCCTAATCTTTTACTTTTCCTATACTACCACAAAGTTAAGAATTGTTTTCATAAAACTCCCAATATTTAAATTTTGCTTACAATAGCGTTCGAAATGATTATATTTGAACTAAGTAGCTGTTTAAGTGGAAAATTAATCTAAAAGTCTGTGTCAATATTGATTTTCAGATGAATTTAGTAATTTTGTGATAAAATGAGTAACGTGGCTGTATGAACCAGCCGAACAACTCTTCTTAAATTTGTGGTTAGCTTAAAATGTAAAAATTAAAGAAATAATATGGAACTTTTTTAAAAGGTTTATGGTGCATAATTTTTGGAAATCAAGGTAAATCATGGACTCCTCACGAAGTTTATTTTGTTTTCGTGAAGGTTCTATGTAAATAGTCGGAAGATTTTTTGGAAAATAAATTACTGGAAGGATGCAGTAAACATTCAAAATATTGGGATATTGTAAGTACTTATAAATCCACTTCTTTCCCACGCATTTGAACTGTTTCCCAGATACTCTCGGGACAATGAGTGAAGAATTCGAAAAACGCTTTCATCAAGATAATAAAGATGTACAAAAGATACCAGGAGTGGTTCGAAAGCTTATATGTATGATGGATGACTTGGTTGAATTTAGTTAGAAAGATTATATCATGATTTATCGCAAAAGAAAAAAGCAGCAGTTTGGTCCACTTAATGTAAACAATCGTACACCTTTTAAATAATAGAGTTTTTCAACAAATAAATTAATAAATTTAAGCAATTTTTTGAAGTCACATTTCATTTGACTTCCTTTAATTTTCAAACATACAATCAACATGATTATGGAAACTATGGAAAATCTATAAGTGATGTAAAAAACTAAGGTCATATTTTTACTCAGCAACCCAACAAACCAGTGTATTCAGTATATAGTTTTAAAGTTTCATGAGCTTAAATTATGCAGGCCTAATTCGCACATTTAAATCAAAATTGCTACAACTCTACACTTCTAAAACTCTAAAGTTATGAAATTATCATAATTTCTACGTTAACATGTAAGTTTTGATAACATTAATAAAAATACTATTTATTTATTTATTTTTTTTTATATTTTTTTTTTTTAGTAGAGAATATTAATTTAGGGGATATAACCAATATTAATATGAAACCAACACAGCTATACCTTGATTTATGGTACGTTTCAGTAGATTTTGTGGCAGTAAAGAAATGCATAGATCTAGTGCAGCAGTGATAGAATATGATAGTGTGACTATTAAGTAATCAAAACACTATTACAACTCGAAATATGGTAATGTTGTATTTAAAAATTAAGAAAACTATTCTTCTTTATTATTAAAACAGGGTTATTAACTAAAAATGTATTACTGTTCTATTGTCTTCTTTAAATTTTAAAAAATTCAGCAGGGATAAATTTTCATTTCTAAACAAAAATTCTAACTTAACAAAAAAGAGAACAGTAGATAACACCTATTGGTGTAGGTAGAAAATTAATAAGAATAATAGAAATTTATAAAGAAATTATTCAGATGGAAAAAATTATTTGATTATGTTTTGTAATGTTTGTTGTAACCTTAGTTTTTAATGAAGATGAGACCAAATGTAAAACATAAATCAAAAATAAAAATTCGGGAATTATATATACTATAATAATCTTTATCTTGTTAGAAAATCATCTGCCAAATTATATAGTATATAAAATTTATAACTGAGAAATACTCTTAAGCATCTTTAAAAGAATATGAATTTGTTAACAGGTAAGCCAATGAATTAAAGCACAATTACTCTTATTTCATTAATAAAAATTTCTTAAAAATAGCTTTAGAAGAGCAGAATGTAATCTGAAAATTGTGATACATAAGTACAACTCGTTTTAACAGAGAGCATACAAGGCACAAGAATATCATAATTCTTTTTGTAAATTCAAAGGAATTTGGTAATTTCAGAAAATATTTAATAAGAAACGAAGATACGGAAAACAAAATTTGAATAAGGAATTAAATGATACAAGGATATTCCGTACGTTTCTTTGCTATGGAAATTACATCCACAAGAAACAATAAAAGAATTTAATAGAAATAAAGAAATTAGGCTTTTAATGTTATAGTTATTCCATATGGGACTAAAAATGAGTTTCACGAATAACAATTATATATTAATATTTGTTGCAAGAAGAAAAATTAGGTTTTTAAAATAGATAAAAATAAAATTATATAATGGTATGTATAATTAAATGAGAAATATAATAAAAATTAAATACGTAATTACAAATTAAAGTAATTCGAGATCAGACTGGCAAGTTGTAGAACCTACATGCAAAGAAGAACCTGATAGCGTAAAATATAGAACTAATAAATAAAAATAAATTCATAAAAATATTTTGTTAAAGCGTGAAACATTTTACTAATATGAACAAGCCGATGCGAAAGAAGAAAACCAAAACTACTTATACTGATTTCATTAATATTTATCATTAATATAGTAATTATGATTGTTTATAAATATTATTTTAATGACAATTTAATATTTAATTACATCAACTTTAATTAAATTAACGTTTGTAAATTACAGGAATCAAAAAAAGGAGTAGGATCTTTGGAAATACAGATTTAAAATAAAACAATGAAAAATATTAATCCAATTTCTTAAGGTTGAATTTACAAACTTTGAAACTAAAACAATAAGAAGTATAAAATTAAACTGATAAATGTGTAAAAATGTTAAGAGATGAAGAATAAAATCGATTCAATACTTATAAAATGATGCACAATTTTATGTTAATAAAATTTAATAATTTGAGGTTAGTTCATGGTAAATTTTAGAATTGATTTATTAATAGAATGATTTATAATAAATTAAAATGTATAAGAAAATAAAGAATGGTATTTATAAAGTAGATATATACATAACGTTTTACATATGTTACTAGAAATGTTCAAAAGGAATGGGAAATAATCCACAATCACTGACTGACTGTTATAAAATGACTGTCAATCACTTAAAAAAAAAGAATCTTCCTCTTTATTATTATTATTATTACATTTTTTTATTATCATTTTATTATTAAAGTAATATCTTAAAAATTAAATAATTAGTAATCAAAGTAACCTAAGTAATCTTTTATTGTATAATATTAAAGGGTTTGCTCAGAAAGATGAAATAATTGGAAAATTGAACTGTCTGCAGACTTATATTGCAGTTACAGCATAACTCCATCCAACTTCGATTAATTCCAGAATCAATTGTTTACTTCATAAATAGAATGTCTGTGTCACAACTCTACTAATAACTACGGATTGTTCTCTTAAATTATCAATTTATTCCAAGAGAGAAATATAAGAAATTCCCAGGTTGCTGAATTATAATTTACCATTATGTATTAATAATATATTTTATAATAGTCTACAATATTTATTTTATATTTCTAATTACATTTATTTTAAAATATTTCATTTTATAATAATAATAAATAAAATTTATAATTTTTTAATAAATTCGATCATTATTTTAAATTTAGGAGAAATTTTAGTTATGTTTACAACGTAAATAAGTATGCTTCAATTTGATTCAGAGTAAATTAGGTATACTAATATGTATGCGTAATAAAACTTTTGATATTTTGGCCTTTTTTCTTTTATTAATTCAAATCGCATAACAAACGATTACGGATTATGATCATAGCAAAACTAACTAGTGTATTTCTTTTAAATACATAAATATATTCCTGGAATATCTAATGTAAAACTTTATAAACGTAAATAAAAGTAGACGTTAATATTAAATTATTAAAAATTAGCGCTAATTTTTAAAATTCACTGCCTTAAAGAAGATTTTTCAATTAATTATAATTAAAGTGATAAGCAATCACATGGTAAACATCAAGAAATTATTTCAACCCTGCTATTCTGTTCGGGGTCAATATGACCCGAAAGAGTTTTTAATCCTTCTGTCATTTCTTTTTCGCTGAAAATTTTAGTTTAGGTTTTTAGGAAATTATTATTTTTATTTTGCATGATTTAGCCACATGATAGTTTTTAATTTTTTTTTGTTATTGTGCAATTATTTAGTTTTGCACTAATGTATTGTTTTTGTCATTATGACCCGATTCGTATTTTATAATATATTAAGTGATTTTATCCACTGTGGATGAGGTGGGTTGGAGATATGTGGTTGTGTGTGTATACAGTATAATGTTCCCGTTTGCTTGGAAATTTGACATGTCTGAACTTGCATGTATTATATAATCATCATCAATTATGCAACACGTTATTAATTATACAAGTTTCGACATGAATTTTTTCCCATCTAGACATATTACTTTCACACATAACAGACACGGTTATAAATATTTCTGCATAAAATTCAGTCTATTTAGTCTGATTTCATAGTTTCGTGTAGTACAATATGAGTATGGTAAATCAAATAGAACAGAGCGAAGTTCATGGAAACCTACCAGTTTCCAACAGGGAAGAAGTGTCAGAGATTGAAAATCATGCAAGTGCCGAGAGTGTTAGTGATGTGATTACTTTTATAAGAATAGTGGAGCAAGGCAAAAAAAAATCTGCAGCAAGAACAAGTATGCTTTTGAAGAATGAAGAGGTTCAGCGAGAGATGGAGCCTCCACAAAAATACGGATGAAACATTTTCAACAATTATGAAATTATTAATCAAAAACATTATCAAAAGTGCATTGGTGTCACGAGATAAGCATCTTCTAGGATAACGTAATTGGTGAGTTCGTTAGCTTTTTTAGCTTTTTTTTAGCTTTATATGGGCTTCGACTTCTAAGGTCATTAACTCTCGTAACATTGTTCAAAAAATAATTAAATTATATCAGTATCATCAAATGTAAGGGTGTACAAGGTTCTTGCATTTCAATAAAACTCATAAATACACGTAACGTGAGACATTATAACAAAACGAATACATATAGCATTTACAAGGTTTAAAGACCCCTCGCATTTACGTAAAACCCAAAAATAAAACTAAAACATTAAACATAAAAATACTCAAAAATGTTTTACAATACCATACAAATATGAAAATTGTATATTCGTGTGTAAAGCGCCATCAGTTAGGACATGTATGTGTTTTACTGACATCTTTGAAGGCTTCCTATAAAGTAAAGGCGTTAGTAATTTGCTGGCATGCTGGTAAGCAATTATTTTTTCTTTGCCATTTTCTAAACCAGCAGCAATATTTTTTCTTACTTCGTACCTCATTCTGACTTTTTCATATATTGTACACTCTTCGGTTTATATATTGTACATTGGTCTTTCTTCACCCGATTAACGAGTATGAATTTGTTAATGATGTGTGACTGATTCTGAGTCTGATCAACACCACTTGTTCCCGGCGAATCAGTTTCGCGTCTCCTTCCGCTTATATGGTTTAATTTAATTGCATTTAATTTTGTGTTTAGTCTTCTCTATTCAATTCACGTAGCTCTGATAGTTATAATTAAACCCACCGGGTTGGTCTAGCGGTGAACGCGTCTTTTGAAATCAGCTGGTTTGGAAATCGAGAGTTCCAGGTTCAAGTTCTAGTAAGGTCTGTTATTTTTACACGGGTTTGAATACTAAATCGTGGATGCCGGTGTTCTTTGGGCGTTGGGTTTCAATTAACCGCACATCTCAGGAATGGTCGACCTGAGACTGTACAAGACTACACTTCATTTACACTCATACATATCATCCTTATTCATCCTCTTAAGTATTCTCTTAAAGGTAATTACCGGAGCCTAAACAGGAAAAAAAAAGAAAAAATAGTTATAATTAAATGATTTTTAATATCTACCACTTGAATAGGAATCAAGCCCATATTATTGAAAATGTTTGTCATTCTAGCAGCTTTGTTTGCGCTTTCATTTCCTGATTCCAGTGTGATTTCATATGATTTCCTGATTTCCTGATTTCATATGGACTCCAGTGTGCCCTGGAGTCCATATAAATACACATTGCTGTCCCATTTGATTTAATACGTGCAGGTAAGACAGAATGTTTGCGATTAGGACATCCCCAATATTCTTTCTTGTTCTGAATAGCAGTTAGTGCGCATAAAGATTCGGAATATAGAAGCACTCTTTTTGTTAAAATTGTTCTGTGCAGCGAAGAACTTGCTGTATAGCAATCAGCTCTGCCGCGTAAACACATGCCATATTTTCAGTATCCACAATGTCTTCTCTATTTACCAACATAGTGCATTCAACACAATCATCAGTTTCAGTAACATTACAAAATTTTCATGTATCCCTTATAGCTAAAAAATTTTCGAATCTAATTTTGTGGATGATCACTGCTGGATTCTCTTTTATTTTTCCAAGATAGAGATGTAACCTTGAGCTTATAGATGGCAAAATCCAAAGTTATATTTCTTTAGAAATCGCTAATGAATCCGGCAAAGCAATTTCATATTTTTTTTCTAACTCACGATAACGTATTCCGACTAGTGTGGAATAAGTAGTACGGTGTTCATATAAAGCAGTCAAAGGATTATTATTAAACTTTTATAGTTTATATGGATAGTAAAGGTCCATATTTGCTGCATATCTTAATAGTATGATCTCTCGTCTATAACGAAATGGCGTTTTACCGGCTTCAGATATTTAACTAGTCACCGACCTTTCACGGTACCTGTAGCATATCTGATTCCACTGTTATGCATGACATCTAACTTTTTTAGAAGCTACTTTTTACCGAATGAATATGCAATACAACCCTAATAGTGATCCGATTGAACCATTTTTTTTTTTTTTTTTAAATATAAATGCGGTAATGTCTCCTTTTCTGAGCTCCAATTCATGTTCGATAAATATTTAATAATATTTAGTGCTTTCTTAAATCTAAAACTCAAATCCTGTATGCATAGTCCAAGTAAAGGATTTATCTAATCGTAGACCTAAAAATTGTACATTATCTTTGTACTGAATAGTATGGTAATCGATGGTGAAAACAGGACTATGATGAGGATTTTCTTCCTACAAAATTGTACACAGTATGTTTTCTCTGGTGAAAATTTGAAACTGTTATTCTTCCCAACTTCATTGAGGGCATTTATCGTTCGTTGCAATTTATTCTTCACTATAACTCAATAACTACTGTCTTATAAAGTTGCCAGATTATCGGCGTAGACGCTTTTGCTGATTTCTTCTGGAATGTCTAATATCAATTTATTGATAGGATCGTAAACAATGCGCTGCCCAAAGCCGACCCTTGTAGAATGACATTTTCCAGTCTTTTTATCTAAGGACACATAATAAATACGTACTTAAAAAACACAGTTGCACAAGTAGTTACCAAGTAATCGGATAAATTGCCAGGAAAGCCCAATTAACAAAGATGAAGCATTATTTCAAGACGTCAAAACTTGTCAAATGCCTTCTGCAGATCAAAAAATGCTCCAACACAGTGTTTCTTAGTAATGAAACTATTGCATGTACTATTTGCTTTTTAATTGATCATTTGATCAGTATTTGATTAGTACTGTCGAAATTCTGCTTGATATGCAGATAAAAACTCTCTCCCAGTAAAATCTAAACGAATCGAATATTTATCATTTTTCCGAAGGTTTTTCCAATAACACATATCAAGGAAATAGGACGGTAATTATTGGGATCAGTCAGATTTTAATTTTTTTCTTTGGAATTGGAGCAATTTATAGTTTCTTCCACTGCCGCAGGTACACTTCATTCCGTTATATCTGATTATATAATTCTAGCAGTCTTCGTTTCTCAGCGGTGCTTAACTGTCTGATCTTGATATAAAGTACTTCGACTGGAGTAGATGCTTCATTGCTCGTTTTCTTCAACGGTTTCACGCTTTCATTTATTAGGAAAGGTACTTTGTAAACAAAATGGATATTTCGTTTTAAAACTGAGGTGGCATATAAAATCAAGAAAATACATACCTAGAACATTGAATTCGATAAACAATGTGCAAGTAACATTGTGAAAGATAAAATTTTGCCTCTCCAATAACTACTGATGGGAAAGTTACAGGAACAAAAGCGCACTGTGCTATTTTTGTCGAAAAAATGACAACAAAACGAACATTATTTGTACAAAATTTACCAACATTTATGCAACCCACATGTAACTTCAGACTATTGTCTTAAATAAAATAAAATAGAAATATTTTGGTAATTTTGCATTATATCTACGTACAGGAGTAATTTCAAATAATCTTTTCATATTATAGCCTATTTTTCATTTAATTAATGTTTTCATTCATTACATTTAGTCTTTTATTTTTTAAAATTTATTTAATATCTATATAAAACACCGCACTTTGAAATTTGTAAAATGAAAAACAATAGTCAAGTAAATTTAATTGTATTTGTTGTCATTGATTTCATTATTCATTATTGATATTATGTCATAAATAGATAAGTATTATTATGTACTGAACCATATAATATTATTAATAAATAATTTTAGCCGTAACGTTGTTATTCTTGTATACAATAAAAATAATTTCACTAAAAAAATATTACGTGAATCATGTTGACCTGAACAGATGTTAATACAGTAAATCCGAAAACAACAAGGTTAAAAACAAACAATGAAATATGTTTTTTTTGTTTGGATAAAAGAATATGCTAACTCTTGAAACAAATAATAAATTTCGTTTATTAAGGAATGTGAACTTTAAATGAATGAAGTCCGACTATGGAATAAATAAATATACGTGTATTCGAATTATTTAATTTCCTTTTAATGATGTTAATTTTTTTCCCTCTTAACCTCTGGGAATCACTGTGAGGTATTACTTCAGAGGATGAATGAAGATGTTATGTGTGAGTGTAAGTGAAGTGTAGTCTTGTATAGTCTCAGGTCGACTATTTCTGAGATGTTTGGTTAATTGCAACCCAACCAGCAAAGAACACCGTTATTCACGATCTAGTATGCAAATCCGTATAAAAGTAACTTCCTTTACTAGAATTGAACGTTGGAACTCTCAACTTCCAAATCACCTGATTTGCGAAGCCACATTCACCACTAGACCAACCTGGTGCGTTAATGACAGTTGATTTAATTATGAGATATCACACTTATATTTACTTCAGTTAATAAGGAATTATATGTTCTTTAATATTTTAAATATATTTCAAAAAGTTTAGAATCTTTTCACAATCATCCCATTTTTGATTCTCACAAACTATCAAAAAATTTCTTAAGTAATATCGTTATTACGTATGAGTTAATGTTTCAAGTTATTCGTTTATAAGAATGGAAATAAGTCGTCAAAAATTTAATAAAAATCCTTTCAGTGAAAATAGAAATAAACTTGATAAGTCATAAATTTATCTGCAGGCGTTTGATATTGGATAGTTGAAAAATGAAAATGAATTAATTGTATAAAGCAACAGATATTTTATATGTATCTAATTTAGACTTAAAATTTGAGTTATAACAGGACTCTCATCGCTGTACTGACTTTTAACACGATCTAAGCTTCGATAGACTAAAGAATTAGGTGATAAATAGGTTTAGAGAAGCTATTTCAATGAACATTATCATCGCAAGTGATCATACGGATCATACCGTTGTTACGTTTCACTTGTGCCGTTGGGTGCTGCTAACTAACGAGAGCTAGGGCTCTCCGGCAAGCTATGGCGATGGGATGGTGATTCGATGTCCTTCGTCATAATACCGCAAGGAGTGGTCATTATGATGTAGCGACCTGTATTCATTCAGCGCCAGAATCTGACCCAGAGCGGTCGTGTTGTACATTCAGTCCGGATGGATACGCATATTAATGTTCGGATGAATGCTTTATTTATTTGTATACTTATATATTATTAAGTTTTCTTATATGTGTTACGTTATATGTTAGATGTTCAATTATATGTTATCGAAATGTCAAGACGACAAGAAATTAAATAATTCAATAAGCAACAAGGCGTTGTTTCAATTCATCACCTATGCATCTACAGTTCATACTCGCTCTAATACCACAAAGATTAAACCTTTGTGGTCCTCCACATCCCAAGGGATCTAACAACCGTTTTAACCATACAAACGAAATAGGATATTAAATCCAGATCAAAAAATATCTCACAAAAATAGCACATTGTATCGTTACATTTTTTTATTACTTTGCTACAGGTTGTCAGATTGTGATGATTGTCTATTATCACTACGAATATAACACTGAACTACGTATATAACACTTATTTTGACTTATATTGCCCACTAATATAACACCCTATTTTTTAATACGTATCCCAAACAATATTATGATATACCAGAAGTTATAATGTTTTAATATCATTTATCTCAATTAATAGCTCACAAATAAAAAAAGCTACGTAGAAATTAATAAATACGTAACTCAAATATATTAAACAATAATAAAATGTAATCCTTTCCAGCGTCATACAACTTTAATACACATAAAAAGCCTACACTCAATCAAAATCCTACACTTGGAAAAAATCTGAAAGTACAGCAGAAAAATTTATAATTAATTCATTAACTACCGAAATTAGAAAATTATATAATTTATTTAATTATTATTTCGTTTAAAAAGAAAATATTTTAATAAGATATTTTAACGAGATTTTTATAATTAGATATCTACTTCAGTAATCGTAAAGTTATTCGTAAAGTCGATAAAAATAAAAAATAAATAATTGGTATTTTTTTATTTATTTTTTTCAATTGTCTCATTCGGGATAAATTGTGGTGAAGCTTCACAGTAGTTAAATTTTATTTTAGCTGTGTGACGTCAGAACTAAAGGAAATTGCATATTTAATCCTGAAAATAAATTTCTGCACAGAATACAAAACAAGGGTAATATCCAACACACGTAATAATTTTTAACAGTGTAGGTTAAAATATTTTTTTTTTAAATCCACAGACTAAAATTAATTGAGGGTGGGATCTATTACCTATTTTTTATCAGTTCTCATAAATGAAGATTAAAATTGACGATTATTATTCTACGCTTCAATATTATCCACGTACATTTTTTTACCTTACTTATCATTACTCAGTTTGTTTACTTTTAAATTTAAAATAATACGGATCATCTTATTTTTTTATAGTTTTATCAATTCATTTATTTGGGAATATGTCAGTTTTTTCCCATGATTGTTCCTAAGTTTTCCTCTTTTAATCATGCATTTTTTATTCCTACTTTAACAGTGGCATAAAAATACTAATAATCTAATATTAACAGTTTTGTGTACTGTTAAGTGATATCTTTATTATAATTTATTGTATCGTGTTAAACCAAAATTGAATGGTCGTAAATCAGCTGATTTCGAAGTCGAAGTTCTCAGATACAAATCCTAATAAAGGTAGTTAGTTACTTTTATTCGGATTTGAATACTACACCGTGGATACCGATGTTCTTTGGTGGTTGGGTTTCAGTTAACCACACGTCTCAGGAGTAATCGACCTGAGTTTGTTCAAGACTACTAATTTACCGGCACAGTTACATTACGCTGATAAGTTGCTAATAACTGAAATTGTTGATGCGACTATAAATAAAAGCATTAAAAAAAAAATTGAATAACTTTAATACAATCAAATAATGTTTTAGTAAAGTTTTGAATATTTTGATTTTGGGTTTTGAATATAATATTGCTTTATTTCCCTAAATTTTTTAACATTATGAATTTATCTCTAAGTAGCACATATACAGAAAAACATATCACACCCGTATTATGAAGCATAATATTGTAGTAAATACAATACTTTTTTGTTTTGTTTTTTTTATACTAGATTCATTTTTTTATACTCAGCTAGTTATTTCCCTCCCCTCTTAATCAGTTTAGAAGAATGTTCTACTTCAGAACTTAATTTCTTTGGAGAATTTAGATAATTTATGATCAATTAGAATTTGGCAGAAAAATTTATAATACTTTCTGGAAAGGTCAAACCATAATATGGAGTCGATTTTATGTGGCTAGATCCTCCTACTTGTGCCAGGTTCCGTGGCGCGAGTGGTAGCATCTCGGCCTTTCATCCTGTGTTTAATTCCCGGTCAGGCATGGCATTTTCTCACGCTAAAAAATTGCCATTTCATCTCATTCTTGGAGGCAATATCTAACAGTCGTTCCGGAAGCTTAAAAACAGAAAAGATTCTTCTACCTGTAATCATTTTCTTTTTTTTTTCTTTTACTAAAACTGCCTTTCAGCTGGACTTATTAATAGATAATTAATGAGTTAAAATTGGTTATTTTATTTTTATTTTAATCAATTTTTACGCTGCTATTATTATAAATTTATGCTATTATATGCATTTATTATTGATTTTATGCATAGTTTTATGAAATTATTATGCATTTACGCACCAATATAATCAGTTGTTACGCATTATTTTGCATAAGGTAAATTACCCTGTTACTAAATTTTTTAAGATTTCCTTTTTATTCGATATTTAGGATAACGATACTTAAAAAGTTCTACTGGTAATGTTTTTAATATTTTAATCTATTAAAAGCTGATGATAATGATTAAAAGACTTTAAGTTTGTAGACTAACTGCAGAGATTTTCTTTATTTTGCATGACTCTGCAATTCATATATTAAAAGTTTATATATTTTGTACAACATTTGATCAAATTGTTTGATTTTTTGTTTTATTATACATCCTTAATGGCGTTTGTAAGTTTGTTGCTCTTTTATGTTCTATATACTCATGCATAAAAATATATGAAAAAGTAGCCAAAGAATCTTTGAAAATTTAATATTCTTGCTTATTTGAAATCAATTTTTTTTTGCTTTTGTTGCCTACCATTCAGTTTTTTTTTTAATTTATTTTGGTCTATTATTGATAATAAATTTTAGAATAAAATATATATCTAAACAAAGCTTCAAAAAATGTATAATCTCCATAATTTATATTAATAATACAAGATGTTATTTCATCTATAATGAAATGTTATTAAATCAAGTTATAATAGATGATGTTTATGATGTTGATGTCGATGTTATTTCATCAGGATGTTATTAAAGTACAAGATGTTTTTAGTAGCGTCATAAAAATACTAATAATCTAATATTAAGTGTTTTGTGATTTCATCAACATCATAGACATAAAATTCGTCAGTGACATCAACAATTTTGATGATTGATTACAATTAATAACAATTCTATATAAGTGTACAAACATAATTTTATTTTTTTTATTTTTTACTTAAAATTGTAACGGGGTTAATAATTTTTTTTTTTTTTATATAGATTTTCGTCATACTTTTTGATTTAATTCTTATACTAAAAACGTTATAAACATTATATAATTGTTTAATTACAATACTAAACTAAATGCTATTATAGTTACTTTGCTTTGATTAGGCTAATCACGTAACATTATATTTTTATTTTAAAAATACATACTAATAAACTTATACTCGTAAAAAATAAAAATCTTTTACATATACCTTATGTGTAATAATAAAATATACAAATAATCTTATTCATAAATTTAAATATAAATTTTTATTTTTATTTTTACTTCCTTGTAAAAGTAAAGAAAGTATTGTGATCGCGAAAAATTTCGGTTTTGATATATCAACGGAAATGTTCTTTTTTTCCATGTTGACTAGTTTCGGCGTGATATCTGTACGTACGTACGTACGTATGTATGTATGTGTGTATCTCGCATAACTCAAAAACAATGAGCCGTTGGATGTTGAAATTTTCGATTTAAGACTGTTGTAACATCTAGTTTTGCAACTTCATTCTAGATTGCAATCGACTGAACCAAAAGTGTCCAAAAAAGCCCAAAATCCAAAAAAATTGGATGGTGAACTTTTTCTTAACTGCACTAAAAAGCCTTCATTGGGAGCTTTTCAACAATATATCATAAGTTGTACTTATTTTCATTGGTTCAAGAGTTATAGCCAAATGAAATTTTAATTAATAAAAATTTGGATCTTAGAAGGGGAAGGCACATCGGTTCGAATCAGACTTCATCATCTCCTTTTTTTATTTTAACTTTCTTTTAATTTATTTTTGTTTAAATCTTTTTTTTAATTTAATATATTAATTTGCTAACAATTATTAACCCGTGATTGTACAAAACGTTTTACAATAATTTGTAGATCAATAATAAGAAAAAAAAATAAAAATATGAAAAAGAAATCAGAAGTTATTAGTGAAATAAAATTTTACGTGTTTTTAAAAATGTGTATATATAATTTAATAGACATTATTACATATGTATGTATGTATTAGATTTGGTGAAACATCTGATTATTTAATATTAATTGAGGCTTATAATTTAAAACTCTATTATGTTTGAATTTTCTAGTTTACTTTCTGTTTAATTTTATGTAGATTAAAGTTAACTACAGAGTGACTGAAATATAAACCCTCACAAGAACAACATATACAGAGGCACACATGCCCGATCATTAATAAATTTCAAAATATACAATATTGTATGTTGTCGGACAATATTCTTCCTAAGTCGGAGTTGATCATTATTTCGTTTATTTTTTTTTTTACCAATCATTTAATCGCTCATTGGTTTGATATAATTCTTCTGATCTTAATTTGTGTACACGTTCTCTAATTTTCTCTTTTTATATTCGTCATCTTCCCTTAATATTTTATTATTTCCTTGGTCTGAACGTTTTCTTCTTCTTGATATTTATCGTCTTCTCTTAATGTTAAAGGGACTTTTACCCTATCCTAATATTTCATTTAAGATTGTAAAATTAATAATTGTATAAATATTTGATGTTAATAACTAATATTTCAGCAATTGTGTAACTATTCACTTTATTAAAGAACTGGAGGATAATATCTCTTTTTCAAATGAAATAAGTTTAAATAAAGTGCAGCAAAAAATGTGTATATGAAATTTAATAGGCGTACAAGGAAGTCATGTGGTTCAATATCAGTTTTTTTTTAACAACAGATTATTATTATAAATTTGTTTCAAAAATGTGTTGTTAATTTTAATCTCATAAATTTAAAATTAAACTCATTTCTCCAAGTTTAAACTGGTAGTATATAAAACATCTCCCTTCGATCATGTGTTACGTTATTTAACAAATTGTAACAATAAATTTGCAGTTGCAACATCAGGCATGAGCACAACAATTAGTTATTACGTTTTGTAGCGTGTGAAATATGCCTGACTGGGCACAAACTCAGAATTCCCAAGTGGAAGCCAGGGAGGATACGTGTATAACAATGATAGTTATCTAAACCATTAAATTGTATTTTATTTTACATTATAATATCAATTATACTAATAGAATTTGGGGAATACCTCTACCGATTTGGTAGAAGGATGTTCCAGAATTTCGTATATTGTGAGCTGCGAATTCCCCTTACCTTAGCTTCTTTGAATGTCCTCAATGGGATGGGGTCAAGTTAAATTGTAATCTAGAATGGGTAACACCTGAAACCGCTGTCCCGAACATGTCAAAGGGTTTTAGGGAATGGCTAAACATGAAGAAACTGATTGCAGACATCCTAAAGAGAAAGAAAAAGGATTGCAGAGAATGAGGGGCGGACAGAAGCCCGTGTAGAAGTCGTAGTGGGAGGGAGGCAGCCCCCTACTGATCTGCCGTTCGACCGTGCTTGCACGGGTGGGCGGCAGTGAGAATACACGGGAACTCCTAACCCCCAGGCAAAAAAATAATAAAAAATTAGAGAAAATACCAAGTCCCAGCGGATGGGGCGGGGTCCCGGGAACGGCATAGCCCACCCTGGTTACCCCCGCCCAAAATGGTTACCTTCCTCTAACGTACATTAGAGGCTAGCAAATTAACATAAGAAGATCCAGAACTGGCGGACCGACCTGCCATGTCGGGCCTACTACCCTTAGGCGGAGAGGCCCGTTAGAGTCGAAAGAAAACCCGTGGACTCATTCCTCCTGGACTGTAGATCCGGTCCAGGGGTGTAGAGGATAAAAGTATTAGTATAAAGTATAAATTCTATTTTAAGGAACTAAAACTAATTTTTTTGGTAATAATTTCTTAATCTATATGACAATCATCGATTTAGAGTCAAATTATAATATTATTTAATGTTTTAATAGTATAAACGCTCGCGCGTAAGCTTCCCCCCTCTACATACCCAAACACATTTTGAATTAAGTTGCTTATAATTATGACAATGTTCATATTAAAACATACTAACAAAATTATGCCTAAAATTTAAATATATTGCTGTTTTTTAACATAAAATTATTAATTAAGTGACTTGTGTAATGAAAATAAAAAATACAAATAATAATACAAGAAACTGAAAATATTAATCTCAGAATACCGCATAATCATTTAAATATGCTTCAGGACTCATAGTGTAAACTGTTTGTACATTTTTAATTCCTTTATATTGGAACAATACAAATTCAAGTAATTCCCATCAAAGAAAAAAGTACCCCATTAACAATAAATTTTCTGCTTCGGATTTAGTATCTAATGCCTAATTATAAATAATCAAATTATTAATTGTAAATTTTTAGGTCAAACTACTATGCAAAATTAAATCATAAAGATCATACTTGATTTTTAGTTAAGAAATAATTTATTTGTAAAATGGTATTTTTTAAAGGATTTTTTTATTTTACCTCAACAGGAGTTTAGTACAGCTCCGTCTTTTTGATTTCATCTGATACCAATTATTATTTCCATTATTTTATTTTATTTACTTTTACACTGATTAATTATTGAAGTAATAAAAGTACAAACAATAAATCACATTACAAGTTAATACTGTGAAACAAAATTGATAAAAGTTTAAGAATTGAACTTGAGACTTTGGAATTAATTATGATTTATATCGAAAGTTTTATTTGCGACAAGAGTTTGCTTCCGTTTTTATTACAGCTTTCCAAATTCCATCTCTAGTATCCTAATTTCTGACCCTTAATTGCGGAATTCACATCTAAGTTACGTGCATTCATACCTATCAACATACCTTTATTCACATTCTGGACAGTAGGCAATGTCTCTTACTCTCTATCGTTTGGCCTAAAAGCAAATTGTTTAATCTTATTCTTCGGTCACACTCAAATCATCCTACTTATGGAATCTTTTAGGAATTAGATTCGCCTCTCCTCCGCATTTCAGACGTGGCCCAATTTTGAAATTCTAGCTCTCCTCATACCTTCCCTTCTTTATATTAATTCTGCAATCATATTTTTATACATTAAATGTGATTACCGCAAAAAAAGACAAAAAAAACTGGACAGTCTAAACGCAATTACAAATAATCACCGTTTTACTTCATTCCGATGCAACCATCTTGGTCTTGAACTCCTGTATAATACTATCTATACATTTTAGATAGATTTCATAAGAAAGCTACCTATTCGACTCCATGATTCCATGATTCGACTTCCGGAACATTTCGACATATCTTCGCGTTTCACATCCTCCAGACTCCAAAACCACCGTCAGTTCAAAAGTTTATATATATATATATATATATATATATATATATATATATATATTTCACTTTCTTGTGAACACGATAACTGCCGTAACTTAATCACTTTCAAATTGATACATAAAATATAACGACCCAAAATTTCGGTCGAGTTCGTTAATGAAGAAAATTGGACCATGAAAATGGAAATGGGGAAGCTTTTTCAAAAAAAAATATATATCGCTATAACTTTGTTATTAAGTAAAATATCGAATTCGTTTAAAGTTCCTACTATTCCAAGGATAAGGACCTAAAACGTTATAAGTTAAGTTTTTTGATGTCATCAACCATTACCCCATGGGTGGAAAAAATGGGGTTTCGAAGACGATAAAATCTTACCTCCCTTTAGAGGCACAGTATTGAGTAGGTTTAAAGTGGTCGTCAAACATTTTCTAAGACTTTTGTATGAAACAAGCTTTGATATGACCAACGCTTACAGTGAGGGACGATCAAAATGTTGCTGAAATTGTAAGAAGTTGGAGTTTATCGTATGCTGAATATTTGAAACGTTTCCACGTGCAACCGTTGTCGTATTGAGTAAATTTGAAGTTTTTCTTAGTTTTAAGATGGAAATCTTTTTTATCCCATACTTAGGACCGGTGAAATCTACCTCCGCCTTCTGGCGTGCCGAAAGGCGCCGGAAAATTTTTTTATGGAAATTATATAAACTTTGGAAATTATATTAGGATAAACTGACCTTGAAAGTTTTATATCAAATAACAATTAATAAAACTGTTTTAGATGTTTTTTGTACTTCTATTAAAATCGTGTATTTCTTTGCTTTTCTCAATTCTTTTAGTTATTACTTGTCGTAAATATAACACATGACTTTCTAGCAGTAAACTCACAACTTTGTTCCACTGCTACTTTCACATAAATTATTTGATGTATTTTTTACCATTCGTAAGAAATATTTTTACTTGGACGTATCTCAGTGTTCCCTCCTTTCTGTTCTTTAATATTATTTCTGTATTTTATATTATTATATCGTATTCATAAAACTCATTTTTAAACATTTTTAAAGAGTTTATCTAGAATCATGTATAAAAAAGAAAAACTAAATTTTTCAATTTCTTTATAAAATTCAAAATATTTTATTAATATATTTAAAAAATAATCCTAATATGAATAATTTCTAATAATAAACAATTAGTGACATAGGATATTATATTTTTTACAAATATTATATAAATTTATATTTTTAAACGGTTTAACATGTGGCCAAATTAAGTATAACGAGGAAACATTTAGTAATTTCTGCATTATTATCTATTAAATTATGTTAATATTTCTCAGAACTTTAGATCAGATTCAGTAAAATTAATTGCTACTTAAAAAATATTTTATTGGCTACTAGTTTCTGAATTCTGAGAATTTTCAAACTTACCCTACAGCATTAATATATTTTAGATTTATTGACGTTAATATTATTTCTCATTGAAACTTTGTCAAATCTTGTTATAACTACTTCGTATATATTAGTTAATATTATATCATGATTATATATGATTAACCTGATTTATATGACATAAACTTACCGTGATTAATTTCATGCATTTTTGGGAGTTTTTAACAAATGTTATTGTAATGAATTTTTTTCTCAGATAAGAAATATTTGAGAATTTCTATTAAAAATTTCTACCTGTTAGAAGAAACTATATTAACTAAAAAATTGAATTAGTTACTGATGGAAAATTAAAAATAATTTTATAAAAATTCGTGAAAAGTCCTACGGAATAAAATTACAAAAGTTTTTGAAATTAATTGTCAATTCTGTTTTCACCAAAAACTAAACCCTATGACCAATTTTGACGATTCAGTCTAATATGAGAAAATTTTATTTTTTTGGGTAGTGTAAATATACTTCAGGGAAATCGATGGAAGACTTTCTTGATTAATATTCAAATCACTTCACTTTACTTGGTAAAACTCTCTTTAATATTATTCTGCTTGAGTAATTTAGTGACCAGCTCGTACTTCAAATAACTACAGTTTTTCCCATGTATTTCTGCAAAGCGAATAGTTTCCTAATTAATTTTGTTACTAATCCGTATTTTCATGTTAAAACTTCCATTAAAAACTAATTAATTTTGCTTACTTATAATGGTTATATCAGTTGTGATGATAATTACAGAAATCTCCGTTTGAATTTTTCTCTTCAATTTTATCTCCAAATAATTGAATTCTTTTTTATGTTATTACTAACTATACCCTAAAATTTTAAACGGTAATTTTGTTTGAAAATCCATTAAATTAATGCATTATAAAAAAATTACCTTGTGTTTTTTTTAGTCACAGTTTCTTTAAAGGTTAAAGGAACAGAACAATATTCAGCCTAACAGTGCGCCAAAACTAAATAGGAAATAGAAAAATCGTATTTACCTCAAAATAAAAAAAAAATCAATAATGAATACAAAACAAGGTAATTAGCAAAGCATACATTTTTCCTCTTCTGCACACTCATCAATTAATTCAAAAATAAGTGTGATTAGTTTTTAAAATAAAATTAAAACATGAATAGAACTACCTTGAATTAAAATGCAAATTGTATTTTTATTTGAATTAAAGCATTTTTACAACAACAAGCAAAGTATACTTTATTAAAACAATGACTAAACGCTGATGAACCAGGTACTAAAATAACAAATAAGTGAAAAGAGGAACGTGCAAAACGTAATACTCATGAAACGGGAAAGGTTTAACAATGATCAAATGCAATGCAATGGATTAACTGAACGTCATCCTTTGTTTCAATATTTAGGAGGGTTCGTTGACGAGAATTAACTGTCAGTTTGCGAGAGAAAGAGTTATATATACGTTCAACTGTAAACTATGTACGTGTATTACACTTTAACATGGGGAAACATGCACACATAAACATTCTACGCATATATATAAACGTTCAGAACATATATTTATTTGCATGGTTACACACATGCACAGTTAAATGAAAAGAGAGAACTTGACATACGACGACCAATCAGACGAGAACAATATCTGCTGTCTGATACATATTAATTCCGACTGTACTAATATAAACCCACCGAAAGTCTACTTTAGGCTGACTAGTATGTAGATAACCAAATTTAATATACATAGAAATAATAAACCGGGCTATAATTTAATAACAAAGCAATTCTGTTATAGTTGTTAGGTTAGAAAACATAAAAGTTATTAATGCGATAGGAATTACAATAAACTTAGCGTCAGTAATAATTTTAGACCCTGTATTGTTGGCATAATTAATATGTAGAATAACAATGATAATACTATTATTGCTATTATTGCGTTCCTCTAAAAAGTTTTATTAATTTATTCATTTAATAAAGCAAGAATAAGTTGAGATAGTGAATATTCTTACTTTCTGAAACAAATTGTACTGACCTTATTACGAGAATCGACTGATAAATTTTGCACATATATGCGTAGCATGGGAATGAGAAGAGATATTGGAATGAAATAAAAAATTAATAAAAGTACAATACCTTAGCTACAAAACGCATTATTTATTTTGCATTATAATCCCCGTTTACACTGATTCACTTTTCCCAACGTGTGACAAGTTTTTGCATTCCATCACTGAAATATTCTGGCGGTCTTTCTCGGATCCAAGTAGCCATAGCTTCCTTCACCTCATCGTCGGTGGTGTAATGATTACCTTTAAGATCCATTTTGAGATGAAGGAAGAAGTGGAAGTCGCACGGAACTACATCCGGTGAGTATGGAGAATGCGGAATAGGATTAAACTTCAGCTTGCGGAGAGCCTTCCGTCAGTTTCGGCAGTACCCATCGTGCATAGATTTTACGATAATCTAATTTTTTAATAATATGGCTTACTCGTTCTTTAGATATGTCCAACTGAATAGCGATGCATTACTGGGTGATTTGCCAGTCACTTTGTAGCAAATCCTCCACCTCCTTTAATGTTTCTTGTCAGTCACAGAAACTGGTATTCTGCTTCGAGGTGCATCCTCAATTGTCGCTTTACCAGCTTCACGTTCACAAAATTTCAATGCTCAGCTATCCACAATACTCCTATCAACAGATTCACTACCAAAAACCGCTTTTAAACGATGAAAAATATTCGTAGGATTCTGCTGTTAAAACTTCGATCACTGCGCGCTGTTTTAACCATATTAGCCGTACTCGACTCCATTTTAACTGCTATTGAAAACCAACCGGTAAACAGATTTCAACCCATTTCGCAGGTTTGTAAACGGGGATTTTATGCGTAGTGTTTATGAAAATATAGCGAATGAACTAGCTTTACACTTATATATACTGATATATTAACAAACACGTCTGTTTTAAATGTGCAGTCTATATTTAATTTATAAGTCTGCATTTAATACATTTTCACATTCATTTTATAATCGGAATAAAGTATAAGCAATGTGTGTAAAATAAACATCAGAATTAGTTGCCATACAACTTGGTACAAAGTAGTACAATTAAAAAAATATAAATAAAGTTAAAATAATTTACTAAGGTAGTTTTAAAAATAAATTTATAAATAAAATAAAAAAAAAAGATAAAAAATATATCACTAAAGATTTTTTAAACGGATTTAATAACAGTTTCTGAGTATGAGGACATATAAATGGAAACTAATTAATACACGTAATATATTTAAGGATTTTATAATTAAAACGAGAATTAAACTGAAGAACCTTTTTTTATCTTTAAATTACATTCTGTGTGATGTTTTTTAATATAAAAATATACTGTAAAAAGCATATTCACCAGGGAAAATTCATCTTCAAATATAAAAAGTTAATTAAAGTGGAAAGAAGGAATTTTTTTTCTAACTTACGCAGCTCTTCCATATAAAGTCGTGTTACCTGCAGTAGCTTGTAGCCTTTAGGACTTATACAAAATAAAAATAAAAACCAAGAAAATATTTTTGCATATATAAATAAAAACACAAAAATTAAAGGGTAATTTGACGAAAATATACGCGCAGTTACTTTAAAAAAAGATTATTTTCATTTGTAAAACACTGGTTTTTAACATTTGACTTCATCTCATCTAGTATTATCAGTTACAAGGTTTTATATAAGTTAACTGGTAAATTATTCGTTGTAGTCGTAATATCCTAATAAAGTTCACTTCATAACACCACTTAGTACCCACTATTATAATATTACTAGCAGACCGACAGTACTTTATTATTGTTAGATTTGAGTATACACTCGTATATAGATTAAATGAACACAATTGAAAGTTTGATAAAACATTAAGGAACTTCATAATATTTAACCTTTCACTTTATCCCTTTTTCCCTTCCTCCCTTTTTCACTATTTCGCCTTTTCCACTTTTTCCCTTTTTCCTGATCGTAAATTGATCCAGTAGTATTTTAGTCTATAGCGGACACACACACACACAAACATTGTCTTTTATATATATATATATATATATAGAAGAAGAAAGTCTGTTTGTATATTTTTTTTTGGTCAAGTCCCCTATTTCCACCATGGACAGAGATTGGCCATAAACGAACTTGATCGAGATTTTGAGACGAATTGTTTTTAAGGAACAATTTGAAAGTGATTGGCGAAAAATTACGGCAGTTATCGTGTCTACAAGAAATTGAAATATGTGTATATAAACGTATTGAACTGATGATGGTTTTCGGGTCTGGGGGATGTGAAACTCGAAGATATGTCGAAATTTTCTGAATTTCGAATCATCCTACCCATTACAATAGGTAGCTTTCTTAAAATCTACCTAAAAGATTTGCTTAAAATTTGATAAGTGTTTTTTAAACGAGTTTAACGTTTTATAACGAATATTTTAAATTCGTTATAAAAGTTACCTGGTTTTTACTGTTATGCTTATAAAATTCACCTCCTGTGAATATATTATGTACATCTCTACATTATTTTCACAATCATACTCATACATTAGCTATTTAATCAATATAATAATTTTATTATAATTCTGTATTCATGCTTAACTATTAGGATCTATTAATTACTGTTTAAAAAGGTCGTCAGGTTTTGATAAAACAAAATAAATCATCAGAATTATGAAAAGTAATATAAAAAGAATGAAATAACATAGATGTTGAAAATACACCAAGAAAAAAGTTTCAGTAAATTTTTCCATAGTATAATTATTTTTTGTTAATATAATTGAGCATTCATATATTACAATATTTTCACTTATTTTATGTTATATTCTATCACCTGTAGCTTGGTATTTTTAGCTAAATTTTGGTTTGATATTAAATATAGGATTCCAAACAAACATCAGTTGACCAAATCAAACATATAACTTTCACCGTTCAAAGGTTGATACTATCTCCTTTTATAATCTTAATGCCATATAGGAATTCATCAGTTAAAGAAATCTGATGTGGACACCACATGATCTTGTACAATCACACATTAACACTTTTTTAAAATGAAAAGTACGTACAATTTTATTTCATTAATAATTTCTGATATATTTTTCTTATTTTTTGTTAATATTGAATTATAATTTAATGAAATTTTATTTTACAGTCAAAGGTTCATTATTATTAATAAATCAATATATTTAAATTAAAAAAAAAAGAGATGAAGTAAAATTTGAACCGATGTGCTTTCCCCTTGTAAGATTCAAATATTTCTTTAATTAAAATTTATTTGATTATAACTCATTTCATTGGTTCGAAAAAAAATAAGTACCAGTTATGATATATCGTTGAAAGGCTCTCAATGACGGCTTACTACTGTAGTTAAGAGAAAGTTAAAAATCCAGTTATTTGGACAGGATTTTGTGTTTTTTGGACAGTTTTGCTCTAGTCGATTGCAATCAAAAGGGAATGTGCACAACTAGATGTTACAAATCCAGAATTTCAACATCCTACGGATAATCGTGTTTCAGTTATGCGAGATACATTCGTACGTACGTAAAGACGTAACGCCGTAACTAGTCAAAATGAATTCAGGGATGGTCAAAATGGATATTTCCTTTGAAATATGAAAACCGAAATTTTTCGCGATCACAATACTTCCTTCACTTCGTACAAGGAAGTGAAAAAATAATATATTTCCTAAAAAAAAGTTTCAATTATCTAGATGTAAACGTACTTGACAGATTACCAATATTGTATTCTACGAAAAATCAGTTTGCAATATATATGTCGATATCACGAAGAAAAAAGTTATATAAGTATATTTTCAATTGTAAAATTTACGCCATTGAAACATTTCATTAATATCTGAAAAAACATGTTAAGAATTCGAAAGGTAGTTTTGTCTTTTCTCCATATAATTACAATTTTAATAATTACCATCAAAAGTATGAAAAATTTTTTTAAATTATTAATCTTACTTTTTAATACAATCTACAACAATTTTGTTCTTGGTTAATTAAAAAAAAATTGTTTTTTTCCTTCCAGATTAATACGAAAGTATCCGTTACATTAAAACACAGTAAAATCCTCTGCTTAAAGTACCGATAAAGTTCTTTAAAAACACTACCTACTTTTTTATAGCATTCTGAGGTAACCTGGAAAGGATTAAAATCGCTGTTTAGACGAAGTAGAGAAGTAGTCAGCAAATCGGCTTTGGAAGCCTTATCGGTATGGGCAGAACACTCCGTAATGTATTATATATAGTTCTCATAAACTACATAATATGTATACCTGAAACGCATCACATACAGTTCAGCAGGCTGTGAAATTACGTTTCTCCCATGTTTTGTTGCTCTAATATATTACTGATGTAATTTTCGTTATTTCTCATCTTTACTCGCACAGAAGAATCTTCCAAAATCATATTTTTAAATCACCACTATTTTATATTTTCATAAAAACAAAGCCATTACGATTAATGGTTTGAAACTACCAGTTATTCTACTTTACATAGGTACCTGGTGCTGCATTGTAATTAATTTGATTAGGGTACTGGTATATCATTAGTTTAATTAACTTGATTACGATACCGCCTATAACATTTAATGATAAATCGATCATGCACTTAAACTTGATAAATTGTTATTCAACGTAAAAATATAATAAATTTATTCAATTGATTAAATTATTTATGCTGCATTATTAACATTCTCGACAAAAGAATAAAAGGTAATAAATAGTTAAACATCTACATTGGCTTTTTCACTATTGCATGACAAATATTTATATATATCATGTTACAGTAAAATCCTGACGCATTACATTCCATAGGCCACGTGTGCTTCATATTACTGAACATTAACAAATCGTGCCGGACCTACTGCCGGTAGGCGGGTAGGCTCCTTAGAGTAATGTACACTCCACCCGGCTGTGTTTATGCTTTACGTGGATTAAGCCCGGGAAGGAGGTGAAAAAAATACGCTATGAAATCCTCCATGTGATGGAATGCAATGCAGGTGCATCCAGTTTGCATCTTGTACCCAGTGTACAGAATAATTACTCAGTCTTTATCTTGGACTCGTTCAATTCACATCATCCATTGAAGTCCTGCACTAGGTTTCATTATGTAAATACCAACAACGGAAGACAAGTTCGATATTGCATCATCCTATTCAATTTATTATTTAACATGTACGCAATAATGATATTAACAGTTAATTATTTACGATTAAATGTATACTAATTGTAATAATATTAATTGTATAAATAAAATTTATGCTTTTTGAAAACAGAACTTGTCGAGTATAAAACTTATACTATATATATATATATATGTATATATATATATATATATATATATATATATATATATATATATACAACCTTTTATCAGGAACAGGAACTCACTCAATAATACTTCCTATTATTAAATTTGCAGTTTCAAACATCAAATAACAAAGAGATAAGCAACTATAAACGTAAATGTTCAATTCTACAGTAAATATTTGTTTTACAATTCATTTTTAAGGTATATTATACATAACAAAATGTAATACAATATGATATACAAATATGTATTGTTTTTAATGTCAACTCTTATACATATGTTGACATTTTACCATATAACAGAAAATCGTTTTTAAAGTCTCTATAAAAACGAAACTGAATATCCTTTTTCAAAGCATTTTTCAAGCGTTAGGTTTCAGAGTTCACAAAGGAGAAATTCCAATTACACTAACACACTTTTTAGTTATTCGAAACCTTAACCACCTTTTTTCCTTTCGTTAATATTACTCCTGTATGTATAAAAAAAGAACAAAAGAATGCACATCATTATTTTTTACAAAAATTCCATTAAAATCAATATCAGTTTAATTATCCAATAAAATTGGAGTTAAGAAAAATTAATATTAAACTATTTATCTATAAATGAAAAGAGAATTACAAAATTTAATTTCAGTATTTTATTTTCGTTTATTTTATTAGTATTATATTTATTTCATAAGGCGTTACACATCGTCAACGCAAGAAACGAACCAAGAGTACTGAATAATATATTCATATCTTACCCAGTATATCATAGACGAATACATATGAGTTAACTATCAGTGAATTTCCTATTGCTAATAACTTAATAAAAGTCTAGAAACAATTAAGAATCCAAAAGTAAAATTTATTTGTTTTTAGCCTCAGGAACATTTTAATGCTCAGTATTTTAGAGGCTGTTTAATATTTTCAGTTTTTTGTTTTCATAAAATATGCGGCATCATCTGGGAAAATTTATTAATGATACATTTCTGTTTTAATAACTGAAAGTAAGCATTAAATAATAATAGTACAATTTTCAGAAGAACTGATTTCTGCCATTCAGTAAGTTATTTATAATAACCACTCTAATTTTTAACTTAAATTGCTACAAGAAAAGGTAATTCAGCTCATAAATGTAATACTAGGAACGCTACTGTAATTTCAAGTGAAAAAAGCTAACAACAAATCCGTTATTATTTCATGCATTGGTTATTTATTATTATATATAGTGAAAAATAATGTAACTTTAAAAAGTTAAAAAAAATTGAAAAGATCATATTTTCAAAAAAATTGCCTTCAAAGAAACTATCTAAATCACCCCCTGTAGATATTGACCCCAAACCTTTACCGACAATTTGTCCCACATATACGAATCTTAATGCTAAATTTCATCAATCTATATTTAATATTCAATATATTAGATATTCAATATCTATTCAAACGTTATTAAGCTTCAAACACGCCGTTACAAGTTCATACGTACATAAGTCCAAAAAATCTTCTTTTTTTTTTTTGGGGTCCCTTGACAATGAAACGACGAGAAATGCAAAATTCTCATACCCCATTTTTTTGATTGATGAATACCTTCTTTCTTAAAGCATATCTCTAGAGCTACAATACCAGGAAAGTAAAAACATAAATAAATGAAAGTGTATGCATAAATTTTTTTTTTTTCCCAAGACACTGCGGATGATCCAGCAGTTACGCATTGCGCAACCTCAGTGGTTGCCTGGCCACAAACCTCCCGAGACCCCACAGGATCCGGCAATACCGTGCCCTGCCCGGGTCACTCACCCGGTAAGCCAGGACTCGGTCTTTGATTTGTGCCATGCCTCAAACCAGTTCCCCTCCAAGGAGAAAATCTAGCCGGGTCTACGGTCTTTTTAATTTTCCCCGAATTCAAGGGGTCCTCGGTCAATCATCGAGAGCGGCCCACCTCAGCGAATCGCCCTCTCGTGAGCAGGGCTGCCATTGTATTTCCCTACCACCAGTATCTGTCTCCACCCCACTCCCTAGCGTCTCTCTCCTTGATTTGTATTTTTCTTGTTATCATAGAGGCTATATTATCCCGTTCATGTTTTCCTTTTACCATGTATTGCAGCGTGTTTTCCGGATGCAACTGACTTATCCCAAATGAGTGCCTAATCACATCCTATCCATTACATCTGTATATCGAGTGCCCTAACGAGTAAATTTCGTTACACTATTGGTAGTCCGGGGTCATCCGCCTATCAAAAGGATGAGTTAGGCTCCAAATTGACCGTGTCCAGTTAACAGTTTTGTGAGATAAAAGCCCACTTCTCCATACCTCCTGTTTATTCACATACTGACTTGAGGAATTATACTTCTGATCCAGCCTCCAGTGTCTGATATTTCTCACTGTGCCTGCCACTCTTCAAGCATCCTTCTTTTAGCTTCACTTCTAGATCTCTAAGAGTTAACTCGTCAGAGCATCAGAACCCTAAGCCCGACAGGGGGTATTCCCGGTATGACTTCTACTGCGTTTTATGATACCGTCTTAAATGCAGACACAATTCGTATCGCAGTTCTCCTCTGCAGAGCAGATACATTATTTAGGTTCTTCTTCTTATCAAAGGCTTCTGCCCACGCCGGGACTCCGTATAAAATAACTGTCATTGCAACTGACAAAATCAGTCTCCTTTTCGATGAACATGGACTCTTGCGTCTGCTCAGCTTACCAATCACAGCCGCGTCTCGCTGCGTTAACCTGTAAGTGCTCCGTATATAGCCTTTCTTTCTTTTTCCTGTTTAGCCTCCGGTAACTACCGTTTAGATATTTCTTCAGAGGATGAATGAGGATGATATGTATGACTGTAAATGAAGTGTAGTCTTGTACATTCTCAGTTCGACCATTCCTGAGATGTGTGGTTAGTTGAAACCCAACCACCAAAGAACACCGGTATCCACGATCTAGTATTCAAATCCGTGTAATCAGTATATAGCCTACTGGTTTGCAACCACACGCCTAGATATTTAATACACCTAGACGTTGGGTAATCCCTACGTCTCACCGTGTCAGAGTAGGTCATGTCATCTACTTTGACACGTATTTCTCTGATTCTTCTCCTACCTGCAAAAGCGACCGCTGATGACTTATTAGGCGATTATAAGTCATTAGCGCCATGTCAGTCATCTCCCTTCAAGCCACATTTGTATACTGTCGACCACGGCTGCTGCACAATCCTCTACTTCTTATTCCATCTTGCCGACGACTAGAAGAGCCAGGTCATCGGTATAAGCTATAAGTTCGGTGTCTGCTTCAAACTCCAGTTCCAATACTCCGTCGTAGGCCAAGTTCCACAGCAGTGGCTCAAGGACCGACCCCTGTGGAACCCCGCCCCCGAATTTTGCCCTCTTCAGTACATACATGTATTTTCCTCTGATGTAGATAAGAGTTTATTATGCTCCTCAGATAATTACTAATATTCCTTAATAAATAAAATTTAAAATAAATGTAAAATATATTTATTGTACATTTACTTTTATTAAAACAGCAAACCTCCTTATCCTTATATGTCAAAGATCTAGATAATATAAGTATTAGTATTTATAATGTATTATACACAAAACTATATAATTTGCAGCCACTTTATAAATCCTATGAAGACCCAAAATTCTACAGTGAGCTATTTCTTTATGTGGATGGTTTTGTAAAGCGTATAATATTTATATCATTATAAAATATATATTATTATTATATATATAATATATTATTTTATAAAATAATATATCATATTTTAAATAACTCACGAATACGTGTTTTTTTTAATCGTATATAATTCATTTTAGGGAAAAAATTTAAGAAAAATTCTCTACACTTAAATAAATACAAATGATGATATTGTATTATAAAGTGTCGATTGATTACAATGAAATTAAAAATTATTAGTTAGTAATTACCTTACACTGCAACAAAAATCTTTTTCTAAAATTAAAAATTAATTATAATTTTTGGTAGGTTTTTTGTTTTATCGATATTTAAAAGTTCAATATTTTTTTTCCATAACTAAAAAAAAAATGTAATATCCTTACCAAGGTTAATGAATCTATTTAGAGTTTTCCAGACAGATGAATGTATTTTAAGCTTTACATTATTTATTCCAATCTTTTTAAATCCTTCTTTGCTACTTACGTAAAGTATTTGCGAAATAAATAAGAGTAGTCAACTTTTATTTATTTGGTGTAAAAACTATAATTTTCCAGCCAGTTTTGACGGTAAAAACATAATTTAATGTTGAAAATCAACTGGATTTAGTTGGGCTTGATGATATAATATGTAAGTAATATTCTAGTTAATGAAAAAGAGAAAGTTAAACCACATTACGGCTTAATGATCTTAGTTAACCTCACAGAGGATACTGTATTTTTGAAAATGGCTGCTATTTTTTTAGGATTGATAAAGTTTTGGTCAGGTCGCCTTCATCCGTAAGGTTGTAACAATAAAGTTAATCTAAAGTAAATACTTTATTTTTTTTTTGTAGTTTTCTTATTTTTATTACTGAGACATAGTAAGAGTATTATGGAAACAACCTGACACTAAGTTTCTGAAGCGAATTACCAGACAAAGGATTCAAGAAAAACAACTAAACCGGTTCTGCAACTTTTTTTTCTGAGTACAAGACAATGATTATTTTTCCTGAGGAATGAATACAATAAATATATAAAGTGCATTATTTCCCACAGAAAGGAGTACATTAAATTATTAGTTTATTATATTTCTCTCTGTCTTTATTACAGATGTGAGGCAACTAATATATCTGAGGTATAAAGGAACTTGTCAGAGTATTGTTCTTGAGAATTAAGTAGTTCATTATTTAGTACCTATAGTGAACAGAGTAAAGAAGTTACTTGTAGGAACGAATAAGATCTGCATTTTGATGGGCTGACCTTTCTGTTGTGGAACTCTACACTAGCCTTAGTAAAGAAGATAACTTTTTGTAAGCACGGAATGTTTTTTGTATGCTTGAGAATAGCTATCCTATACTCGTGTTAACTGATGATTTATTTCACCTCAACTTTATAGTTATGACAGTTTACATATATATAAACGATCATCATTTTTTTAAATTATTAATAAAAAAACCTTCATACATCTTTGAAAAATATTTGAGACGGTTTCAAGCTGTAAGATGCTTTCAAGGGATAGTTCTACAATAGCCTTGACAATGTTAGGACAGAGTGATTTAACCGATACAATCTGGCAAAGTTAATTCTCTAGAATTGCACTAAATATCCGTTTACTTTCATAAAGAAATATATATTTATGTTATTTTTTATCGTCTACAGGTTTTTTTTATGACATCCGACGACAGTATATTTTTATTTCAGTTTAGATGACTAGAATATATTAACATTTTTACCACGTTGATATTAGTATGTGAGGAAAGACTTCACTCATTATTTTCTTACGCTAAGAAGATTTCTTAAACCAAAAAAACATAGTTGCTCAACAAAACAGAATTATTTATGGATTAAACTTTTTTATTAAATAAAACTGAGTTCAAAGTCAGCCTTAAAAATAAAAAAAATAATAATAAAACTATTTAAGTTCTTTAAATTTCGAATATATTCGGCTGAAAATGAAAAAAAAATTGTCGAACTTACAGAAAAATTGACGTGGTAGTACTTTTTATTTTTAGCGCAGATTTATTTTTTTCTCCTTTTAAAATATTTGCATTACTTTTTTATAGAGGATAAATTATTATCTCCATTGACTATATGGAAATTAGCTACTCCAAGTTACCACCCAGTCATACTTATATGTTTATAAAAATAAAAAAATAAATAATTAACAATGATACACACAAAAAATTAAAATAATGGGATAAAAAGTTCTGGACCTCACACAGAGATGGAGTTAGTACGCTTAATTTCTCGACGGTATCACATGACTCCAATCTTCTTTAGTTTATTATAAGAGTTTAAAGTCGCTGCATCACTTAGGATAGTATTTACAGTCCAACAAAATGGGAAATTAGGGCGTTTTTTGGAAAATGGAAAAATTGGAAATTCATACAGTGATTAAATACATTTTTCTGAAAGACGTAAGTACAAAGGAAATTAAATAAGAGTTTGATAGGACATTTGGTGATTCTTCTCCATGAAATACAACAGTTAAACGCTGGTTACAACTTTTAAAATGGATCAAATACGCACTAGCGATGAAACACACAGCGGTTCATTTCTGAAATGACTTCGGCAGAAATGATAGAAAATGTGCATAAAATCTTTTTGACAGATCGAGAAGTGATAGTGAACAAATTAGCATAGTCTGTAGGCATTTCAACAGAACGCGTGCAAAATATTTAGTAATAACATATAAGTACGATCAAGCTGTGGGCTAGATGGACTGACGGGTTTGCACACGGCCGGTCAAAAACAATTTAAGAAGCATTTCAAGGAACTGTTTCAAACTCTTTAGGGAGCAATAGAGAGGAATGTTTACGTCGAATTGTGAAATTAATGAGACTAGCCTAAAAATGCTAAAGTAGAACATTTTTCTAATCTAACAAATCGCAAAATTTTTAATTTAAAAATTATTTTCTAACAATCTAGATACACAAAACAAATTTTAGTTTAAATAAATTTTTACTGAAAAAAAAGAAAAAAGAAAACTCATTAAAGGAACTTCTAAAAAGTGTAAAAAAGATGATCAAAATCCGGCCATTTAGTGAATGAAACATAATGATTAAACATAAACTGGGTATTTGGTAACGTAATCCTAGAAAAATATTTTTTAGAAAAGCCAAGAAAAGGATTATTTCTATACAGTGCCTTTAAAACTAACCGGCTACTTATCTCAAAGCCATACCAAATTCATGTATCACATGATGTACATCCAGTTGATTATTCTGCTATGTTCCACTATTATTAACGGTTTAATTAGTCTATTTGGGAGAATATTAGTGTTGGATAATATATTTTTTACAAATGAGGCTTCATTTGATAGAGTTGTTACGTTAATAGTCGGAATTATCACTAATGGAACTCCAACAATTCTCACGTCATCCATTACACCTACAGAAAATTGATGTTTGGCGTTCAATTTCCAGGTAAAGCATAATTGGTACCATATTCTTCGAAAAGATTCTTAATACAGACACTTTTACCAAAAACGTATAACCAATTTATAATTAAATGAGAGAGATTTGTTGTTTCAACAAGGTAGAGCCACATGTCACACGGCAAGAGCAGAAATGGACCTTTTGACAAATTTCTTTGGTGATAGAATAATATCAGACTAGTTTATAGCCTGCTAGGTCATCTGATCTTACTCCTGTAGAGTTTTTCTCTGGGGATATCTAAAAGGTTGTGTATTCAAAAATAATCCACACACCATTGACGAAGTGAATCCTAATTTAAGAATTACGAGAAAATGGAAGAGGTACTGTTTAAAAGATTGGACGGTGTATGAAAAAGAGGTTAAAGGTCATTTAAGTCATTTTCATTGATGAAAATGGTGGACAAGTGGAGATTTTCAACATGTGTTATAGAAAACTTTGATCTCAATATTGTTTAGCACAAATAATTGTAATATTTATAACTAAACGCTTAAAAAAAAAAAAAATTATTTTTCTTTATATCGGGTTGCTATTAAAATAAAACTTTGTATTACACATATAGGTGTTAAATTAAGATTCTATTTTTTTTTAAATCGTAAAAATCTGTTAATAATTTAATATTTAGCAATACATTTTTTTTTTAATTCTTGCGAAATTCTGCGCAAGAAACATAAAAGCATAAATCAAATGAGCAAACTAAAGATATATATTTAATATTAAAATATATTTTTTATAATAAAATTAAATTAGCATAACCGAAATTTTATGAAATAATTAAAAATTACGAATAGACTCTGCGCACAAGTATAAAGTTTAAATTCACTCACCACCGTGACTCACTGCGAAGCGCGTATGAAAAATACACCAATACAAAATCAACATAACATCTAGTTGAGTTTTTTGTTGTTTTGTTTTTTTTTATACCACATCAACCTTACTGGTGGTCATTTGAGACACCTAGAAGGTCACATGTATATAATATTAACTTACAGAATATTGTTTGTACAGTAAGTACAATTCTGGTGTTTAAAACAGATTTAGAAGACACATATCTAATTAGAATTTGTTATTTGAAATTAATACACATATATAATGCTGAAAATTCAAGTCTTTTACTATAATTTGTCATATTATACATTAATGGTATTTTCGTAATCCTCTATATAAACAAATGTCAGAAGTTATTAATAAAATAAAATTTTATGTACTTTTCATTTTAAAAAAAATGTGTATATGTAATATAACATGCGTGCAAGGAAGTCATGTGGTGTTCGCAATAAGAAATTACATTTTAAGAAAAGCTAAAGAAAGTAAGACAACCTATTAAAATTCATAAATTTGAGAAACCCTAATTATTATTATTGTTAGTTTGACGCTTTTATTTAATACTACAACGCACATCGTGTGAAAAAAAACCAAACAAAATTAAGATTAAATCATAACAAATGAAATCTAATGATGTCGAAATGGTTTGTAATTTGTAATATTTGATTAAAAACTAAAACGTACAGCTAAGCTTTAATGATTAATTTTTTAAATGGGTTTCGGTGAATGAGTTTTAATACGAGTAACGTGGAAGATTGCATAATCCCCGACAAAAAGCTTTTCAATTTGTTAACAAAAATTAGATTTTTTCTGCTTGTTTATACCAAATATCACTTATTGTAATTAAAAAAAGCTAAAATATTGCAAGATTTCTGTGAATGGAGTACATATTGAACAGGAACTGAATTAAAATAAAAACCAAGCATTTATTTAATTACTGATCCCGCATTAATCCTGCATAACTAAAATTATTTTCCATAGTTTTTTTTATGAAATATAAGTAAAATACCGTGGCAGCCATCTGTTCTAATAATTAAATTATTTCGATAATTTTGTAAAAATATTAATATTTATTCTTATTAATTAATAAGAAAGCAATTTATAATAGAAGGGCAAAATAACAATTGAGAAGGGTAGAGATTGCTAGATCTTTCCGGGAAATGATGCGGTATCATCCTCAGAAAGTTGTATTTTAAGTTTTACTAGTATTTTTATTATTTTTTTTATTTTAATCGTAAAAGTTTTAGTCCAGTGTAATGCACAGCTAATTTATTAATTACAATTCATTATTATTAGTAAATAATCAAAATTTGATGAATATATACTACTTGTCAGTTAAACGAGTTTTATTCTGCTCATTATTTGATCTTAAAAAAACTTGTAAAGAAAAAAGAAACTATTGTTTCGAAATCAATTTTTACCATTATACTCAACCCTAGTGTCGTTAATTTTTATTTTTTCTAGTTTGCCGGGACGTTTTATCATTTTACAAACAATGAATCAACAATGTCAGTTTATCCATAAACATACCTTCAGCCATCAGTTCAACAACTATAAAATTTTATTAATTTTAACATTAAAATAATTACCGTGATGCACGTTATAAAGTTGTCTTTGAAATTTTTAAGTAAGTTTATTTAAGTAGATAACATAGAAAAACGTAGGTATAACAAAAGAAGACAGAAAAAATAATAGTGTAGTCAAGTAATATTTTATAAAAATAATATTAAGAAATAGGCAAAAATTAACTGTTGTTTAAAAGGTGGATTAAAAAAAAAACAAATCGAACAAACATCTAGAATAGCTGGAACGTACCTTTTTTTTTTAATTTATCAAGAAATTTAAAAAAAAAACCTTTCTTAAATTTCTTAATCATAGATTTCACATTACCGACTTAATTCTACATAATAGTAGAATTAATAAACAGTAAAACATGTGTATAGAAATTTTAATAGAGTATGCTTATTTTTATGCGCACTTATAGTAAATATTTATTTGCAAGATGAGTGAAAAAGAAACTGAACTTGTACAGGTGTAGTAAAGAGGAGATAAAGGATAGAGAGGGTGAACTTCATTTGACCTCTTTTACAGTACTTGGAGATGCAGCGTCGTATTTTTTTCTCGGGGAAACGGCCTTTCAACATTTCCTTTCACCTTCCAGCACACCCTTTGTAGAGGCGCATTTCAACACCACTGCTTCTCAAAGCTGGCTCAGTTGGAGCGAAGCACCGTCAACGCCGTTATCCAGTAACCATGACAACTAACCGCAGTGTCGCACTCTTATTTGTACGGTATGGTGCTTTCAACCAAATAACAGACAAACGAATAATTTCTACTCGTTACCGTAACCTTGCACTCCTACTTAAAGTTATTCTAGTAAACTGTATTATTTTATTTTTTCCTCAAAAGTGGACTGTAAAAATAAAATTTACTTCAATTTAAGTAAAACTGAATTTAATTTTGTAAAATTTATTTTCATGATAACATAATTACAAATAAAATAATATAAAATCCTTATAATTACAAAATGATTAAGGCTTTACGCATTTACGAAATCATAGAAGATTCATTGGAAAAATACCTTACCTAAAATTACTTTTAAAGTTCAAGTGGTTACTATTTAATTTTTAAATAAAACCGGTATTAACCAAACTGATAAATTTGAAACATTTGAAAAGTATAATAATATACTACTATAATAATATTTTTATAGCAGAAAGTAATTTGCAATATATGACGGAGTTCGTTAGAACTTCATAGGTAAGAAGTGACGAAGTTATCGAACTATGTTTATAGTATTAAACATGACCTAATAACAGTGAAATGAAACTGGGAAAAAATAAGCGTAACAACATTATATTTCAGTTCAATTAGATTTGTAATATATAATACTTCCAAAAAATACCTCGAATTTTGTTATACAACTTTATTCCATTTGATGAACCGTGCGACTCGAATATGTCATTTTATTCATTTTTTAATGTACCTTTACGAATCGCGCCTTTATAGTAGTACTTTATAGTACTAGGTAGCGTACAAAAACTTGATAATTTACTTTAAATAATAAAATTTAAAAGAAAATATGTTACAGCTTGTTTCAATGGTAAATGCTGTTAAATAAATGAAGGTACTGAAGATGAAACAATTTTTTTAATTCCCATCACTTCTTTAAAAATAAATAAAAGTATTAGATTACAAGAGATTACACTAGTTTTATTAAAAACAGGAATAAATAAAACAGAAATATATTCGAATAGTAAAATTGAATTTAACGATAAAAGTCGAGGGTTACACTTATAAAGTATTAAGTGCAATATTAAATCACGGATTTTCGATTCGTTAAGGCCATTATATTAGTTTTATTAAAAACGGAAAAATATAGTATCACGTGAATGATACGACTATCAACAAAAAAAAAAATGTGAAATTCAATTTGTTTGTTCTAAAATAATATATTTTAATAATAAATCGATAAGATAACAATCAGTAATTCATAAGAAAAATCAATGAATAATCTAACAAAACGCAGTGGTATCCAAAAAAATTACAATCAAAATGGTAAACCGTAGTAAGAGTCTCGTAGATATCATTTCTTCCGCTAAAAAACAAAAACTTCTGTAATATAAATAAAACTGTTTTTAACAAAACTATACTGATACCAAAAAAAAGGTAAGACTAAAATTCTATTCTGTTATTAATTTAGAATTTCTTTTTTAAATAAAATACATGTTAAATATATGTAATAGACAATAGGTGTACAGTAACAGATAGTAAATAATGTTTAAGTGTTCCGTGTAATAAGAAAAAAAAAAAAGTTGTTACAATACTCTTACCAGTCCGATTTCATTTATATGTAATATATATCAGATTAAAAAAATAATACAATTCTTATGATTATCCGTTGTTTAATAAATGAAATCGGGCGAGTAAGAATTTTGTAACAAATTTTTATTTCTTTTGCTTGTTATATGGAACGCTTAAACATTGTTTATTATTTATTATTGTATATCTATTGTCTATCACATATATTTAACATGTATTTTTTTAAAAGAAAGTTCTAAAGTAATAACAGATTTTGATAATAGAAATGTAGTGTCTTACCTCTTTTGATATCAGTATGGTTTAGTTAAAAACAGGTTTATTTATATTACAGTTTTTTTTTTTTATGAGCGGAAGAAATGATATCTGCGAGATTCTTACCGTTCGGTTTACAATTTCATTGTAATTTTTTTGGATATATATATATAAGGATAATAATTTTCGCCATTCGAATGAAGCGTCTTCAGGTCACTGTCTGCAGCATATACTTACCGAATTTTGATTGGAAGGAGGATGACATAGCGAGATTAGTATCTGAGCTTCCCCCACATGTCTTATTGGTGGGTGATTTTAATGCTCATAATTCTCTTTGGGGATCGGATCGAGTAGATCCCTGCGGAAGAGAATTGGAAAGGTTCCTGATGAATTCTGAACTTATTCTTTTAAACGACGGGTCAGGAACATTTTTCAATGCCAGAAATGGATCGACGTCCTGTATGGATCTTGCACTTATAAGGGGATCGTTAGCACCGAGGTACAGCTTCCATATTTTAGACGATTTGCATGGAAGCGATCATTTCCCGGTGCAAATTGTAACTGATGTTACAAGAAAAATATATCCCATCTCTAAAAGATGGTTGTTTGAAAAGGCAGATTGGACGAGCTTCACAGCTAGAACGATACTCCCTGAAACAACTGGAGTTATCGGGGACGATGTCGACGCTATAACAAATGCAATACTTGAGTCGGCACCGAGATTCATTCCCAAAACATCTGGGAAACTTACGAATCGACCCGTTCCATGGTGGAAAGATGAAATAAGTGAAGCTATTAAAAGAAAGAAAAGGGCGTATAACACGTTTAAGAAACCTCCTACCACAGAGAACCTTATTGCCTTTAAAAAATACAGGGCGTATGCAAAACGCCTCATGATAGACTCGAAGAAACGATCCTGGCAGCAATACGTGTAATCCATCGACAGAACCACTACTGCATCACATGTTTGGAGGAAAGTGAAGGCGATTTATGGGCGTAAAAATTTTGCACCCATTAGCCTTCAAGATGAAGACGAAATTAAGGACACTCCAAACGAAATCGCAGAGTTATTATCCAATAACTTCGAGAAAGTTAGCAAAACGGCTAAATACGAAGAAGATTTTCCAGCGAAAAAAGAAGAACTTGAAGTTCTACTAAATTTCCGTACTGAGTATAATTACTCAGTACTTAAAATGTACCATTTAAAATGGGAGAGTTAGTGAAAGCGTTGGAAAAAGCAGGCAACACAGCTGCTGGTCCGGATGAAATCCATTATAATATGATCAGGCAGCTGAATACCACTACAAAACGCAGACTATTAGAATTGTATAATCAAATATGGCGGGATGGAATGTACCCGAAGCAGTGGAAAAAGGCTTATGTTGTTTCAGTACCAAAGAAAAATAAAAATTTAACAGATCCCAATAGCTACCGTCCTATTTCCTTGACGTGCGCTATGGGAAAAATACTCGAAAAAATGATTAATAATCAACTCGTTTGGGTTTTAGAAAAATAAAACCTGATATCACCATATCAAGCAGGTTTTCGACAATACCACTCTACCACCGATCAAATGATCAACTTAGAGAATATTATATATAACAGCTTTATTACAAGAAAACATTGTATCGGAGTCTTCTTTGACCTTCAGAAGGCTTTCGATATGACCTGGCGACATGGAGTAATGCTCCAGATACATGAATGAGGCATTCGTGGCAATCTGCCAGTATTGCTCAGCAACTATATGAATGACCGTACCTTCCAAATACGTGTCAGTAATGAATATTCATTTGAAAGAATGTTGGAAAATGGCATACCACAAGGTTCGCCGTTGAGCGGCACCTTGTTTACCATCGCAATTAATAAATTGATATTAGCCATTCCAGTAGAAATCAGCAAAAGCGTCTATGTTGATGATTTGGCAATTGTGTATGCCAGCAACAAGAGTGCTATGGTGAAGTACAAATTGCAGCGGGCGATTAACGCTCTAAATGAAGTTGCGAGGAATAATAGATTCCAATTTTCACCAGGAAAAACGTGTTGTGTACATTTCTGTAGGAAGATAATTCCTCATCAAAGTCCTATGTTGAAAATTGGCAATGATCCAATACAATATAAAGACAACGTGAGATTTTTAGGACTAGTATTGGATAAATCCCTTACGTGGGGACTACACATACAGGACTTGAGTGTTAGATGCAAAAAAGCCCTAAACATTATTAAATGTTTATCGAATATTAATTGAGGCTCACATAAAGAGATATTATTAAGATGGTATAAGGCATTGGTTCAAAACTAGACTACGGATGTATTGTATATTCATCCGCTAGGAAGTGGCATTTAAGAAAGTTAGACGTTATTCACAATAGCGGAATAAGATATGCGACAGGTGCTTTCCGCACAAGTCCGGCGACTAGTCTAATGTCTGAAGCCGGAATACTGCCACTACATTAAAGAAGAGAAATCCTTTTGCTTAGATACGCAGCAAATATATGGGCTTTTCCTGCCCATATAAATAACAAACTTTTCAACAAACATCCTATGGCTGCATGATACTAACGTTGTGCTACTTATTCCAGACCAGCCGGAATTAGGTACCACGAATAAAAAAGGAAATACGAAATTGCTATTCCAGAGACACTAGCAATTTCTACAAGAGAAATACCGCCATGGCTTTTGCCAGCGGTAAATACAACGTTGGATCTCTCTCAGGGAGAAATAAAAAAGAAGCCAGCAGTTATCATCCAACAGGAATTTTTGGCAACCATCAGTAGTTACGAAGAACATATTAGAATTTATACTGATGGTTCTAAAACCGAACATGGTTTTGGATGCTCCATATATATAAATGGAGAAGCCCATTGTTGGAAACTGTCAGATATGGCCAGTGTCAACACGGCAGAACTTACTGCCAATCAGCAAGCTCTTCGCTACATAGAACATTATTGCGAAGAGAGAGTGCTAATATGTTCCGATTCTCTAAGTGCACTTGTTGCAATTCGGAACAAGAACATTAAGGATGTCCTAATTGCAAACATCCTGTCCATTTTGTATGTTCTAAACCAACGAGGACAGTGATGCGTATTTGTGTGGACTCCAGGGCATGCTGGTATTACAGGTAATGAAAGCGCAGACGAAGCTGCCTGAAAGGCAACAGTGTGCGATGATGGAATACTGATTGGAGGAGTTTAAATATAAAATTAAACTCAGTGAAAACTTCTCCATATAAATGGAAAAGCGACTTTAAGTTGACTCGCCGTGAACAAGTAGCTGTGACCAGACTTAGAATCGGTCACACGCGATTGACAAATTCATATTTGTTAACCGGCGAAGAGAGACCAATGTGCGGTGTTTGTAATAAAACACTTACAATTAAGCATCTAATAGAAGAGTGTACAATATATGATGGCCTCAGAAAGAGGTTCCGTCTAAGAAGTGGCATTACTGCTGATCTGGATAATGGAAATGAAGAAATGATATTTCCATTTTTTACACGCCAGTGGATTTCCTAGAAGTCGGTAAGTTGGAAAATTTTTAAAGCTGTGTAAAGAATCTCTAAGAGGTAGTTTGATCTAAATATAGAAGTCTCGAAGCGTGGCACGTGTAGTGACGGGAGGTAGCCCTCTTGCCCAGGCCATCCTGGCTCGTCTCCATTCAAGAGCAGTGAGTCGGGGTGTGTCCAATGATGGCATGGGGTCCCTCAAGGGTAAACTGAGGGCGCGAGGCTATGGGTGGGCGTGGTGCATGCCTGTAGCCTATTTATAAGGAGGAGTCAACTGCCACGGCGCCCTGACGCGACTGATATACTGCTCAACGGCGGTTCTGGTCGCCCCGAGGGTGCTTAAACAAACTATAAACGTGACAGGTAGAAGGAAATGGTATTGATAGGTTGTATTTTTAATTTCATGGTCTTTTGAGAACCTTATCTCAAATTTTAATATCGGGACCCTTTACACCCCGTAAGTGTTGTGTTTGTCTTTGTTGTTTGTGTCTTAATGTTTTTGTGTAGTTTTGTGCTTTTAAATAAAATGTAAGGGCCCTTTACACCCTTACATATGACGATCCTGATGGTGACACTACCTTCTTTCTAAGAACGCGACGAGGACTAATGACCTTAGTAGTCGATGCCCGTAAAAATTAAAAAAAAAAATAAAAAACAAAAAAAAAATAATTGTCTTGATAAAATGTCATAACTGAACAGAGTTACACGTGATAGATTTATGAAATAAATACTTATTCAACAGTGATAGTTACTAACTAGCCCGGTAATATAATGTTATATATTCTATAAGTTACTTTTAAATAAGTAAGATCGCCAGCATTTAAAAGATACTCCCCAGTATGGTATGCGATATAAATGAAATAGTACCAACCTATTAATAATTAATTATTGTATGATAATAATTAATGATTTATATTATATAATAATTATTTATTAATAAGTTGGTAATATTTCATTTATATTTCGTAATAGTCGTAAACATCTTACGGACATGACGTTACATTCTAATTGACGTACAATTTTTTTTTTTCATGCCGACCTACTATTATAACGTAATAATGTTTAATTTAAATATGATTAAACATTTGAATTTTAATTTAACATCTTATAAGAAATCCCTGATGATGGAGTAACGGCTCGGAAAATACTTGGAAATATATTTTGAAAGTTGTTGGTAAGTGGAACTTTAAACAGTTGTATAATACCAACAGTGCCAAATGCTTAGTAAATCAAAGGTAAAGGCTTATTAATCTGTGTTAGAAATAGTCTTCATCCATTAATTAATTGCATATATTTCATTTTTATATAAATTACAAAATAAAAACACATTAAAAACAAAATATTTTAAATTAATCTATGAATTCTGGATAAAATCAAATAGGCCTTCTATAAAAATTTCAAAAATAATATTACAATAAATTGCTTTAGAGTAGTAGGCATTCATATTAGTATTGCATTGACATCTTCTCAAATCATAAATGACGTTTTAATGTCAAAAATTTAAATAATAAAATTTGGTTACGATATTATCATTAATGTAAGACGTTGAATTAAAATTACACATTTTCAAAATGAGTAATCCTTTAATTAGTCTGGGAGTCATGTTAAGAAGAGTAGAATTATTTGAACAAATTTTCAACTAAATATCGGTTGTTACACACGAGCTTTACGGGAAACAGTAAATTCAAACAAGTATTTACTAATCTGTTTGAAAGAATATAATTCAGATATTAGTCGAAATTGTAAGACAAAACAATTTTTTTACTGTAGGATCTGTTAAAAGTTCATTTATCTAACGATTTTGCGGAAAAGTATGGTAAAGTGTTTAAATTAAGAGGTATTGTTTATGATAAGTTACTTGTTGTATTAAGGCGTGCGTGCTAAGTTGAAATTGTAGAGTTATCTTAGATAATTACGTAGTACAAGCACAACGAAACACTTAAAGTAACATCTTCCAACTTTGAATATGAAACTTCCTCAAACTCTAGCATTACCTTTCTGTTGGATACCTGTAAATTTCTTTAACAGAGAAAGATTTAAATATTTGTTTAACCTTTTTTTTCTAAATTTTCAAGTTTAAGGCAGAAATAAGACAACAGATTAAAAAGTTTGTACAAAATTTAAATTCATATCACATTATCTCTGTGATTTTTCGAATCATCATATCCTATGTTAAAGTTTTCTTCATTTATCATAGTAAAATTTTCTGAAAAAATTTGATGATAGTTAAAAGTATCCAAATACTTCGCAGATTTTTAGAATTAATAATGATTACTCTATTGAAATAAACTATGACTGTCAGGACGTAATCCTGATAGGATTTGTATATAACAAGATCATTTTTCTTTTCTTCCTAATGATCTGTTATGAATTGCAGGATTTATAATTGCAGTTTATTGTAATGAAGAGGAAATTGATTAATGTAAACAAGTGAAATGTTTGCGATCATACCTGTAACACATGTAGGGGTCAACTATGTTACATAATTATTCCAATGATTAGAACTACCAGGGCTGATAAGATTAAAAGAACACAAGAAAAAGTACTACTGTAATGTTGTTCAACAATAAGAATAATATCTCATTTAAACGTTTAGTAAAAAAAAAGAAAAAAAAATATCAGTAAGTTCATTCGCTGCTGGCCATGTCTGGCCTCTTACATTGAACGTCTTATCTATATCACGCACGATTAAATAAGGTAATTAAAAAATAGATGTTATATTAGTTGGATTTTATGGCTGAAGAAAAAAAATTTCCTTGAAAATCGGAATTTTAAGAAAAATCAGTAAAAATAACCTCTGTTCTGTACATAACTAGTACAGCATTATTATAAATTTATTATTAATAAATTTTCAAAAAGTTTATTTTTCAAAAGTTTTAGTGAATAATATAAGTAAAATCTTACTAAACATAAATATATCTTACTTGATTAAAATGAAGGGTTATATAATTGGTAAATTTGCATCAAAATGTTTCGATTTTATATTTAATAAATGAAATATTTTAGTAAATCATTAGCTGGTTCGTGGCTATTCTACATTATTATTTCCCTGTGCTACAATTTTGATAGTAACATCACTTCTACGCCCTACACCTCAGTTGTAGACCCTTGGGTGGGTCAATTTGAGATGTTAAGTAAGGATGCTGCCTATCACAATCTCTGTTGCACATTTACAATGATAGGTATTAAGGAAAGAAAAGAAGGAATAAGGGTGTAGTAAGACAAAAAATAAGATCCATGAGGTTTGCTGATAATATGGTAATTTAATTCTAGATGAGGGCAAGTGAAAAAAGATTAGAAAAAATCTGATGTGAACAACACATCACTTCGTTGTACACAAATTAAATTTAATTTACACATTTTTTTTTTTTTAAATGAAAATTACATAAAATTTTATTTCATTTAAAGCTTCTGATATTTTTTCATCTTTTATTGTTTTGTTTTTTTTGTTGATATTGAATTATTACTTATTGTAAAGAGTTTCTTACAATCAGATATTAATAATTCTTAATAAATTAATATATTTAAATCTAAAAGAAAAAGGTTAAAAAAAGAAAAAGGAGATGAAGTCGGATTCGAACCGATGTGCTTTCGCCTAAGATCCAAATATATCATTAATTAAGATTTTATTTGGCTATAACTCTGGAACCAATTAAAATGAATACCAATTATGATATATCGTTGAGAAGCTCTCAATCAAAGCTTATTATTGCAGTGAAGAAAAAGTTCAAAATTAAATTTGTTTGCATTTTGGACACTTTTGGTTCAGTTGATTGCATTCAAAGGGGGAGATACACAACTAGATGTTACAACAGTCCTAAATCCAAAATTTTAACACCCTACGTCTGTTTTTGTGTTATGCGAGATACATACGTACATACATAGGTATGTACAGACGTCATGCCGAAACTAGTCAAAATGGATTCAGGAATGGTCAAAACGGATATTTCCGTTGAAATCTGGAAACCATAATTTTACGCGATGACTACCTGCTTTACTTCTTACAAGGAAGTAAAACCATTTAGATATTTGGGGATTATGATGACGCAAAACTGGAAGAGCTAAGTGGAAGTAAAAGGACGGTACCGATGACAAAGAAAGACTTCAATAAGAAGAGGAAATTATTGTGTAATAAATCTGGACTTAAGAGTTACGAAAGAGGTTAGCTAGATGCTAATTATGGAGTGTCTTATTGTATGGAAGTAAAAGTACATATAAGGAAGAAGGAGAAGGACTGGATTGAAGCTTTTGAGGTGAGGATATGGAAAAGGATGAAGAAAGCATGATGGACGGATAAAGTGGGGAATGATAAAGTAATGAATAGGATTAAAGAACAACAGCACTTATACTGGAAGTACTCAAAAAAAAGAAAGGAATGTGGTTAGAGAGAGTGGAATCTTGACAACTGATTTAAAAGGGTTAGAAGTAGAAAAAAGGAAGCGAGGAAGAAGAAGGATGAAGTTAATAGATGAAGAAAATTTGGAAACTACAAGGAGTTGAAAGAGAAAGCCAGGGACAGAAATGGATGGAAACAGTAGTGGCTTTAGGGATCTGCCAATTGCCAGAAGATGATTATTATTTGAATTACCGACCTTGTATATTATCTTTGTCTCAGTCAAGCTTTTACTTCCTAACCTTCGTCTGTTATTAATTTATAAAAACCTTGTTGTCTTAGTATTTCACCAACCTACCACTTTAAAGACAGTTCGTCTGTATAGAAAATTCTGCCAACAATTTCTTTCTTATCCTATTTGATTTAACAGTATTATTCTGTACTTTATAAAATAACCTAATTTTCAACTCTTCCCTGTAAAAATACTTTTCAGTTGTTACCTATTTATTTATTTCTTTTCGGATTTTCCTATCGACCATATTTTTATATTGCAAAGTTACACAGACCAATTTGATCTTTTTTTAATAACTATTTTTCCATTTTTTAGATACATTTTTTATTGTCGCAGACTTCTTTTCTGCATAAAAGCTATTCTTCCATACGTAGATTGCTTCTTATTACACTATACTTAGTCCACCCTTTATAATTTCACTAGGTAAATAAAACAAAATTTGCAGAATATGTATACACTGTATGCATTCTGCAAAGTAAGTTTGTTTCTATAATATAAACTTACGGTTTTCTATTTAATCTAAAAGCATTTACCTTTAAATAAAGCTAAAGTAACATAAAATATTGGTTTTATTCAGTAATCCTAAAATGCCATCAACACACGAGAAAAGAATGTGTGTATTATATTTTTTTAAATTCTGCTGTGGTATTCTAATATGTTCTGAAGTAATATTTATGTACTCAGGCATTTCAACAAATCAGTAGAGAATACTGATTAAGTTTCGATAAAAAAAAACGTTCTAGAGACCACAATAATTCAATTGAACCTTTATTTGAACAAAATCATTTTAATTTTTTTACAATTTTTCCAAACACCAGTTGAAATAAAAGAACGTACCTAAATAAAAATCTGAGTAGAGGAACAGCTAATAAATTAAGTTGTATGCTACATTTATGATAGCATAAAGTATGCCTAGGATGAAGAAGATATTGTCCCAGATTTAAATTGTAAGTTGCCTTACACAGTACTTAAAGACAAGTAAACTGAAGACGAGAAAAAAATGATGAACCACTTGTACCAGATTTCTCCTCCTGTTTTTTTTCACAAACCTACTACTATTTCAGACTAACAGGCAGGAGTTAGCTTATTTCTTAATATCAATCCTTTATTGAGTTGACCATGAATTACACCAGTAGATTCCATTCCAGAAATTAATAGGACGGATCCCCCACAATGTACAATATAGCTATTAGCATCAAATGGTTTTAGAGAATGGAACGAAAAATAAATTTGCCAAGAAGGTCAAGGCTAGCCAGCAACAATTGCTGCAGGTATTATTGTATCAAAACGCAAAAACAGTTATATGATTTTAAAGTTTGGAACGCATATTTCTTTCTATTTATGAACTATGTTTGCCATCATCTATTACAATACAGTACTCTACTAATAGAGTGATTAAACATTAAGGGATAAAAACCATGTGTTGCCGTAGCGTAAAGAATACTCCTGTCACTTTCTTTCATTCAAAGATATTGAGAGACAATTTTTCAATAGGTTCAAAAACTATTGTGGAGAGAATTGTTAACAATAGTAAAGATCAGTAATAAAATAAAATAAATAAATAATTTCCTTTTGAATTAAGGTATCTATATGATAAAGTGGATAAACAACTTAATCTAATAAACAATATTATTGTTTAATTAATATGCAGTAAATAGATAAAAAGTAATTTATAAAGTAAAAAACAAAATTTTCTTAAAATAGAAAAATAATTAAATAATAATGGCTAATATTTATTACCCACTTATTCATAATAACAATAGAGAGGTAGATAGATTTTATAACAGTCCTAAGTAAATGTTGGAAATGGGTACTTAACCTTTTTAAAATAGTAGTTACAGCAGAAGTTGGTTTCCAGTGGTTCAATAAAAATAAATTAAATGAATAAAATACAATGAAAGCAGGGTAAACTTTCAAGCAAACGTAAAAAAAAAAAAAAATAGTAATGAAGTAAAAAATCTAAAGAAATACAAATTGATTGTCCGACTAAAGGATGAAAAGAAAAATACTCTAAGCGGTTGGTGAAGAACCAGTGGTTCGATGAGATGAGGGAAGACAATATGGGTAATAGGATTGAAAATATACAAGTATTGAGGGCGGGAATACAAGTGGAATTTTATGATTACCGTACCAGAATCGATGTCTTAAGGAAGGACCTTATCTTATTCCTATCTTTAATATGATTCTTTCCTTTCTGTATTCCTTACCATAAGGTATATCATATTAAGGAATAGAGAAAGTGAAGAATCATATTAAAAATAAATAGGTAGAGATCATATTGATTTAAAAGTTTATACTTCTGTTTTTTTTTAGTAATAGTAAAAATTAATAACCAAAATATTTATTGTTAGTTTGAATTATTGAAAAATTTTGCGTCACTGACTGGAAGAGTTTTTCAATGAAATTTTTTATTTATTTTCCTAATGTGTACTCTGTAATCTGTTTCACTAGTGAACCCCTCTCCCAACAGCCTAATGAGGTGAAGATGATATGTATGACATTTAAATGAGGTTTAGTCTTGTATCGAATCAGGCTGACCATTCCTGAAACGTATGATGAATTGCACCCCAACAACCAAAGTACACCGGTATCCATTGGCCAGCATTTAAATCCGTATAAAAGCAGCTGACTTTTACTAGGATTTGAACCTCAGAAACTTCTACTTCGAAAATCGGTTATAAAAAACTGATTTGCGACGACGAGTTAACTAGACCAGCTCGGTGTACTTCAGCCAAAGAAGTAGTAATCATATTGACATTTGAATTTATAAATTATGGCACAAGAAAATCGTTATTTATTTTAATAGAAGATTAAAGATTAATAATTAATTAACGATTTATGGAAATTAAATGTTAAAAACCTTCATGTTTAGAAACCGTGTGAAGGTTTCACAAGTGCGGTCAACAGTGCATCTAAGTCAAGACTCGTTGCGCTTCCCGCTAATGCATGTGAGGCGGCTGAAGTGTTCACACTCTCATTTAATGGCCTTCGCGCTTTCGGAAGTTATTTCGTTGGTCTTTCAACATCCTTTTCTTCTAGCATCTTTACTTCAGGCTTCACAGTTCCTTGAGAGGGAATTTTCTGTATTTTAATTTTTACCGTCGGTATATCTTTTTCAGATTTCTTCAACGGTATGACTTCACAACTTCACATTCCTTCGCCTTTTGTTGGTCGATGGCTCATTTCTATGTTTAACAATTTTTGCATTTGGAGAAATCTGCCTTTTTCCGTTGTCTTCCGGCTACTTTCTCTAGATGGTTGACTCTTCAAGTTTTCATTGATTAAAGTTTGACCAAATTAGCCAGAACTGATACCACTTAAGGAACTACGTTGTCTTCCTTACAGGGAAATGCGGAAGCTATAGCAACCTATGCACAAGACGCAATCTTTGGAGTTCTTCCGAGCACGATTTTCGTTACTTCATAGTAGCTGACTTTTTGTATTGTTTTGATGTTTTTAATAGTTACTTCTTGTTTATCAAATAGGGCGATTACCAGATCTCGCCGAATAATGACCATGACAATTAAAACATGAAGGTGGATACCTAAACGGGTCACCTGGATGTAACAGTTCTCCACACACACACACACACACACACACACACACACACACAAATCTGTTTCATTGTACTTCGTGCCACAGTGTGTCCGAACCTCTGAAATACAAAGCAACTCAATGGAATCGGGATAAACAGACTTACATCAGCACGTACATCTATGGAATCCAGCTCTTATCGTCTCTAGACACTTCGATTTGTTGAAGGTTAACACATGCAACGCGGAGGGTATAACTTCTCTGTCGCGTCGTGTGTTCAATCCAATGACACGCTACAATTACTTGTTTGTAAAGTTCTGCGATGATTTCCTCCTCCGTACAGTTCAATAAGTCTTTGAAAATTTCTACTCCTTTTGAGGTATTTAGCTTTCCATCTGGTAAAACCCCAATATCCAAGGCTCTCATATTCTTGGCTTTCAGTAATGATTGTGCAGATCCTCTTCAAACTTTCATGACTCCTCGAGCCATAATAGAAGAACTTATCGTTGAGAAATCTTCTTCCTTCCTCTATATTTCATCCGATGCTGTTTGGTTAAAGCATAGTTCCATCTTTCTTTTTTGAATTCTACCACTCTTCCTTTGCTTCACTTTTGAAGACAAAGTCTTACCTGAACGAGGGTTTTTACGTGAACTCTCTCCCTTGGACATTATGGAAGTAGAAATATTCATAAATTTAAAATCACTTGTCAATATGTTATAAGGTGCAGACGAAAAGACAGTCGGGTATGCTGTGCATCATTGATCCTGCCTGGGTTCCTCCAGTCAGCCATCCACCAAAAATTTAACCCGATTCGGAGAGTCAGGTACTCCCTGACTAACTACAACGACATCCCAGGGTTTGCAACAGTAGCAAGGGCTCCGATACCCTTACTCAAGGGACAATCCCTACGAAAGGCCGAAGCAATTATTAACACTGAGCGGCTCAAAACTTCGGCAGAACTAATCTCATCACCACCCACCCGCAACCAGGCTCGAAAACCGGGAAGAGGGATGAGCATTCCCCGTCCTCACTCTCCCAAACGTTGGAAAAAAAACGATCTCGATCATGCCTCTCGCTCTACTGAACACAACGAAACTGAAAAGCATAACCACAACCAGCTCGGACAGCTCAAGACCGCCAATCGCGTACTCCACACGGAAGCTTCTGAACAAGACCATTATAAGATAGCCAAATAAGTACCGAAGTAGCATGCCGTAGACCACCTTCCACGTGTACGTGGATATTATTGCATGAATGTGAGGCTGGATTTATTACGGGGTATTACTATCATTATTATTATTATTTTTTTTTTTTTTTTGAGGTTTTTATGGGCATCGACTACTTTGGTCATTAGCCCCACCACACTTCAAAAAAAAATAAAAAAAGGGTTCATTCAAAAATTCACATTTTAATGTGTCAAAAAATGATCAAAATTTTACATTTTCATATAACTACTAATCCTACAAATTACTTCCTAGGCTTTCCTTTCAGGCATCCTTTCTTGCACCGTTTTTCCATTCTGCGAACGGCCTCTACTTCCGATGACAGTGTGTCTGAGGCCTCGGACATGGCATCGTCTTCTCTGTCTGATGCCAATGACGTTCGCCGGCTTACATCAGGTGATGAAAGCTTCATTGGTGCTGTTAACATCGTTGCTATTGAATCTAGACTAGCAAGCGATCCACTTTCCGCGGCTGATGAGCCGGATTCTATCTCTACAGCAGTGCTGGGTCCAGCTGAAATAGATGGTCTCGCTGAAACTGTTCTTTGAAGTTTTGGAGGCCCCATTGTTACAGTTTGTATATCGTCTACCTATGGTGCTTTCTAAATAACGAGTTGCACCTCCATTTCGGTAGACTCAGATTTTTTAGTGACTATTTCCTTAGTTTTGTAACTACACGACGGAGTGATCTTTCCCTCTTTTCTAGACAAATCAAGATTTTTATTTACTACTTCAGGTGATGGTGTTATGATCGCAGGTTTAGCTAGTAGGTTTCTTTCGCGCTGATACGTTTCTTTTATCAACGATGTCAATGCGGGATTGAGCCTTCTCATGTTTAGATGGTTATGTGCGATGAGTCGACTCTATATTAGCGTCAATGATTTTTTCTATCATTGTTGCAAGGCTTGGTGCCATTGTATTAAGCAACTGCTCCACGTTAATTTTGGTTGAAGAAGGGGCAGCAGCTGCTTCAGCATAAGTGGTCGATTGTCGAGGTGTTCGTTGACTAACAATTTTCTTCGCTTCAGGATAACTAACCTTCTGCAGCGTTTTAACTTCCTGAATAGCCGTTTCGAAATTTAATTTTTTTTTTTTTTTTTTTTTTTTTTTAACCTCCGGATCTGCGATTAGGCATGCTTTGGAGAATGAAATGAATGATTTGTAGCGTCTGTTAAAATGCCATGCCAGACCAGGATTCGAACCCGGGAATTCCGGATGAAAGGCCGAGACGCTACCACTCGCGCCAGGGAGGCTGGCACGAAATTTAAAGTTAAGCAGATATAAATGAACGGGCATTAATCGAAACACCATTATTTTCAACGTAGGATACTTTTTAATGGGTTTTTTTTTGTTGCTTTTCTGTATTATCTAAACCACAGCGTCTTGGTTATAATATCCTGAAGGTAAAAAACATAATACAATCAATTCCACATAACCATCAACAAATTACATTCTCCCCACCAACCACTGCAGATGTGATCCCTCACCCACGTATTTCAGACTTCACCGTCCTAAGCAGATAACAAATACACTTTCAAGGTGCACATAATATAACCTGCAACATCTGACATAATATTGGCAACATAGCTAATTATCTTCACTGTACAATGTATTTACTAAAATAAAAACCCTTATCTCACTCAACCGTGTTACCCATTAACCCAATTCATCGCACTAAATTCTAATTAATGAATGCATCCTCAAACTTGAGAAAAATTATCATATAAAAATATACAGGAGAAAATTAAAAGTAATATTTCTACAGGAAAAAATATTTCATAGTAATATAATCATCTAAGATATATGACATTTATTAATTTAGCTAAAATAAAATCACTGTGCTTAAATAAAATACACTTGGCCAATCAAGCACTACAGAAGACAAAAGAATCGGTCTCTCTAAATCATTTCATAGAATAAAAAAAAAAAACGTACAACCTATTAATCACAACACACTAGTTTTACATGCAGCAAAGAAAAGATTAGAATATTAATTTTTTATTTTATTGTTTAGTAAAATTTACATTCTTAACCTCTCTAAATCACACGAAGTTGTTTATCAGGGAACGTAATAAGCTATAAGCTATTTATACGTGACATCAAATTTGGTCAATACATAAAAGACATGACAAAATTTGTTAAAATAAATGATCAAACGATCAAAAACACATAAGTGATCATACATACTGCTTCCGCACATATTAAAAAATTACTTTAGAAATTATTGAAGAGCCCATCTACAAAAGCTTTGATGAAGAACCTACAAAATAGCTCCGAAAATCTCGTCCAAGAATATTACTCTATGTATTTATAATGTAAATATCAAACGTAATATTTATTTTAATTTTAAAATTTGATCACAAACTTCCGCATGCCTTTTAAATCAGTGAATTTTATTAGTTAAAAATATGGTTAAATGATAATATAAATGTTATAAGTATTAGTTTTAAAAAAATATGTCTTTTTATAGATTATTTCACATACGTAGCATTTTTAACACTTGAAATCTTGTCACTTACCGCAAGATCCATTAGCGGAAGTAAAGTAAAGGAATTTAAATATACCAGAGTTTATATCACAAAACTATAATGCATTTGGGTTAAATTTACGTTCTATATTACAGAACATGGTCACCTATCAAGTTCTATAATAAAGCATGTAATGTACATGCATGTAAATAACCTACGCTGACAAAACGTTTTGTCAGCTTAGGTTATTTATTCGCTTAGGCAGCAACTACGCATATGATGTACTTTTTGTAACGTGTGATATTTCTATTCATATCAGGTTTGAGAGCAGACTAGTATGTTAAAATCTTCTTTATCATTCAAAAACGACTTAAATGCAAAAAAAATAAAAATTTTAATGTATAAATTAAATTGAATACAATTTTTAAATGAAAATAAAATATTATGTAAGGGGAAATAAATGCATATAAAAATACGACATACAAGTAGAAACTGAAAATAAACTGTCTTTAACAGTCAAAAAATGTTAGTTAAAGATTAAACCGTGAGAAATTTTTATGGTATGTATTTGTTACTATTCGATGTAATTAATTAGATTCCTTTAATAGAGAACTGTACTTCCTTGTTTAAATTCTAACAAGTATCAAAACAACTTTTTTTAAGAGTAAGATTTTTAAAGCTCTTAAGAATTTTTCGTAAATTTGAGTATTAAAAACGATGAAAATGTTTGTATTTAACCGATTCATATTATTCCATTATTGTTGCATAAGAAAATTTCGAGGAAGAACTTAGTTTTTCATATAATATGTTCTTTTTAGAGATTATACGCGTACTAAACTATTAGCTTTTTACCGTTTGAACACATTTCTACTATTTTTTATAAACTGTGGTTATGCGATACTTTAGATCCACAACACGTTGTTGTAGTATTATAAAGTACGGGCTTGCCTTTCCGATAATGTAGTTATAAGTTTTAGGAAAATTTCTGAAAGTTTACGAATACTGAGCATATTTTTGAAGGATTTCCAAAAATATTTTAAAAGTTAGGGATATTAAATTGTATGATAGTTTTGTTACGAACGATGCTACGAGTATGACAATTTACAGAAACGGTTACCGGTAGATTGAAAGAAATTATACTCTTAAAATTTTCAAGATACATTTGATAAGTAGGAAGTAATAATCATAGTTTGTTTAAATTTCAACATGTTTTCTTTTCTGCTTTAATTTTGGTTCACTTTATATGCAGTAAAAATATACGTCGTTTTTGCAGCCAGTCGTCAATAAATAATATACTTATTAATATTTCGAAAGTAAGCCGTTTGTTTAATTATTCTAATAAAAAAGTTATGATTTGTTTCTTAATAAGGTGATATTCATTTTACATTAGTACATTCTCAAAAACATAATAATCTCATTAAATTCTATTTGGTTAGATGTAGAAATAGCCATATCTTATCCGATCATTATATATCAATGCTTAAATTAATGAAAATAATAGGTCTAATCACTAGATTAACCACTGTAAATGGGTTTTACATTCCAAAATAAACACTACCTTTCTTCTCCTACTACAACTTTCTCGACCTATTTCAGAATTGAGGCAAGCCAAGCAATTTTTCTGTTTATATAATGGAATTGAAAGGATAATTATAATATTAATTATACCATAAAACTGTTTTGTAGATTCTTTGTATCAATATCTCGTGGTTACTTCAATGATAGAATGAATGCAATTTGGACGCTATTCTTTGGACTTTTACTTTACATCTAACAATTACAAAGATAGTTTGTAACTACAATAGGTTTATCGACTACAATATTTAAGCTGATTCGTGGTTTTTTTGTTTTTTTGAAGGAGCAACTTAATGTTGAAAGTTGTTTCGTTTCAGTCATTCTCAAATAAAATTTTTTGGAATGAGAAAAATATACTTGTCCTGGAAATCACTGGCTATCCTGAAAACGTAATCAAAATTATCATTGTTGTGTTTTCATTATATGCAATAATAATATATTTCATTAACATATGAATATAAGCAATAGCATATATTTATGTTTTGTAGCCATATGGAGTCACAGGAAGTAAAAAATTTAAAAAAAAGAAACGTTATAATTTGTTTGTAATGTTGTCATGCAGTAACGATTTTATTATTTTTTGTCTTATATGAGATGCTATTGTTGTAGATATGTTTACGTGCTAGCTGCGTGTTCAGAACTAAATGAAGTGACGCGGCGTGATTGAAGGCCGTACTAGAGACGCTGCGCAACACATACGCGCAAAGGTTCATCCGATTTTTGCGCGGGTTTTTATTTCGCGACCGATCGGACCTTGAAAAAAAAATAACCCTCGTATCATTTATCAGAAGAGTGTGTATTCTATGCACTTGCTTTTTAACAAGCATATAATTAAACAAATCATTTACCTTGTAACTGAATAATATCAAATTACTGCAAACTTTAACGACCACAGCGTGTTCCGGGTATATTTGAATGCACGACAGCGGGCTGATGACCCCTTTTGTTGATCCTGTGGGGGGCTCGACACTCCGGAGCATGACGTGTTGGCCTGTTCGACCTGGGACAGGGAGCGCTTGCAATGCGAGTTGATTACTGGACCAATTACGGTGGAGAGTATCGTAGGCCGTATGTTGGCGAATGAGATACAATTCTGATTTTATCTCACGGGTCCTTCAACAGAAGGATAGGGCTGCTAGGGCAACGAGGGGATGAGGGACAGCTCCCTGCTGAGCTGCTATTCGTTTGTGCATGCAAAGATGGGTAGCAGTGATGAGGCACGGGGACTCTCTCGTCCTCTTGTAGAAAAGACTGTAGTCCCGGCGAGAATGCTCCTTTGAGTGTTCTCGTTTGAGAAAAAAGGCATAAAGACCGAGTCCCAGCTCCTAGGGTGGGGGAACAGGAACAACATACTCGGGTCTGGTAACCCTACTCTGGGAGTTTGAGGCAGGCATTAGTATATAAGATCCAGCCGGCTTATAAAACGACACTCCCCCTGATTGTGTTATGCTTCAATGTGGAATCTGATTCTGGGAAGAGGGGAAAAAACTTAAACATGTATTAATTTTATTTATTACGAATAAAAATCATCAAGAATTTAAATATCAGTATTTAGAAATTATAAAGTTCTTCTCTTTCAAATTTTAATTTACAATCGGTTACATTTTTATAATAATCTTAAGAAAATTATGTCATGCATATTCAAATTAAAAAGGAATCCCATTGAAACTTCTTTAAATTTACATACTAGCACTATATAAAATATCTGAGGATAGAATGTAGAACATACAAAAAATAGTTTTGAAAGACTAAAATATTAGTAATAAAGTAGCAAAAATAACAAGAATTATAATAATAACAGATTGATGAGATGCTTAGTAGGTAAACAATCAAATATAAAAGTGAAAACAGAAACAGAGAGGAAGAAAATGAAGGACTAATTATTGTACAACACTCAGCGGGAAAATTACACTATAGAGACACTAAGGTCCAGAATGCGGAGTCTCTTGTCTTCTATCATCATCCTTACCGTTTTCTAGAAGATTTACGAACAAGTGGTTGACGTGGTCATTTAGTCGGAATTGATATTTCAAACTGAAACGTTTTATTTCTTTCCTCGTTTACCGTAGATCCAAATACATGGATGTACTCGTGGATTTCACTATTTTTACCAAACCCTGCGTCTCAGCTATACAAATCGCTAGTTTGTTCTAAGACCATTGTATGATTTCACCAATTTATCTATAGAAGAAGGCAGATTTTACCTGCCGTTCTCTGTAGTTGGACGCTATATGTTACCATTGGTTCCAAAATTGTTGAGTAGAAATGTAGCTTATTAGACAAAGGTAACTCAGAACTCATATCCAGCAACCAGTACATTTCCTTGAACTTCATGTTAAGTTGCTTTCTCTTCTCCCTCCCACAAACCTTCCACGACAAAGGATGTTCAAGGTGAAGACCCAAATACCTTACACTTTCGATATGCGCGATTAAAATTCCATTTAGGTGGACCCATGGGCAGTCTTCTCTCGTCATTGCGAATATTATGTGGCTCGGCTCGGCTTGATTAACCCTTGTCTTCCATGTACCCAGACACCTACTCATTAGCTTCACTTATTTTTTAGATAGTTAAGGCCCGAGTTGGGTTATTGTTAATAGCCAGAATTACCGTGTCATCGGTAAATGAAGCGACAGTGTCTCCATTCTCAACTGGACAGTTGAAAGTGAAGAAACGATATAAGTAAAACAGCTCCCAATACTGAACCCGCGGGACCCCCCCCCCCCCGACTTAGTGTCAAAGAAAACAGATCATTCTCGATTATATTTTACCTGGGAGAAACACACATCCAGGTTGCTACGAAAAACAAGGTAACAGGATTGAGGAAGGTTCTTTTCCAACTTGTATAAAAGCACTGGCACCCAGACCTTGTCAAAGGCCTGCTGGATATTTAAAAAGGCAGCCAAACATTATCTCTTCTCTTTCACGCTTCTGGTGATATATCCACAAGTCTTTGCGTTTGCTTAATAGTGGATTGCCAACTACGGAACCCAAACTGATGATCTGGAATAACGCAACCCTACTCCAGAATAGGCCATATTCTCCTAAGAAATAACGTCTCAAATAACTTGACAAAATTTGCCACAGCTTATTGGGCTGTACAAGGATACTTAATGCAGATATTTACCCGGTTTCGGGACCGTAATCATTTGTGAAACTTTCCATTTAGTAGAGAAGTATATCGTCTAAAGGATACTATTTAAGAGGTACGTTACGTACTAAATGCCTTTGGTTGGCCTTCTGTTAGTTATTTCCCTTCCTGATCACTTTTAGAAACTCAGCTGAAGAAAACCGCGTAATAGGTACACACAAAGAAATCGAATTGCTCAAGAATTCTAAGCTTTTTCTCTCACAAGGATCATGTAAATCAAGTGGTTGAAAGACCTCTCTCAAATAAGTAGTGAATAATTTAGCCATTTTTTCCGTCACTCCGAGGCCTCAACCCGTTCAAAGAAGAAAACGAGGGTGGAGGCTGTCAAAAGCTCTTCCTGGCTTTTCATAATTAGTAACAGTCTATACCAGAATGGGATACTCTCAAGGTAATTTCTGAATGCCTCATTTTTAATAGATTTAAGTAGTCGTTTGAATATTCGGGGGACCCTCTTCATGTCTTATCTTCAGGCTTCCTACAGCCTTGCCATCGTCTCTTAAGCCTCCTCTTTGCAGTAATAAGATACATTACCTTTCTCAGGTAGCCCACTTCACTCTTCTTCTTACGTCTAGCCAAAGTTGTCGAGAGCCAGCAGCTACCTCTCAAGATTCACGTCATCAATGATACCGGAACATTTCAGTGAAACAGGTACCATCAGTTTTTCTTCAACCTAGCTGCCACCATGGTACCACCACCATCTTACTAATTATCAGAAAAATTGCAAGCGGATTGCAAATAAAAAAAAATTTCCTTTTTTCATGAAGAAAGTATAAAATTTAATATTAAAACAATTCATTTATTTTATTTTTTCAATGTGACATATCATTACCTTCAATTGTGGGAAGGATCAATTTTTGTTGAAAAAAGTACAGCTAGTGCTAATTTGAAGTATTTTTCAACGTTAAATAGAGATAATTACAAAAAGCACATTCAAAATTTAACGCAAAGAAAACTTTTAAAATCAATGATTTTACGGAACTGATGAATTAATTTTATTAAAACAAATGAAGTAAGAGGTTAAAATAAACAGAATAACCTAACAAAAGGCTCATTCCAAAGTACTGAAAGTGAAATCCGCTTTTCTTCATTTCCAATAAAAGTATTGAATTCGTTTACCAAAATGGTGTATTATGATCTGTTATTCGTAACATTATTAAGTAAGCTTAGAATCTTATATTGTATAGAATTATCGAAAAATACCCAATCCTTTTTTTTATATTTTTTCTCTTTTTAACTAAAATAGAATTAAATTTAATATAGATTTTTTTATTATAATTATGAACATATTTTTATGCCACTTAAACCGCATAAAATTAATAAATTTAAAAAAATATATAATTTTTTTTATTATTTCCTAAGAAAACCCGCTACTATAAGAATTTATTTTTTTAAATACTGATAAAAGGTAAAGAATTTATCACTTTTCCTTAGTTTACACAGAAAGCTTCAAAAACAACACAACCTCATGCCAGACTAATAGAAAAACCTAGAAGTGAATTACATTCAATAAACCACATTTAAAAATATATTTGGCAAACAAGTCAAACATACTGTTACGCGTGAGCATAATAAGCACGTACCGTATAAAATTTATTTATTGTATAAATGTACAAAGTCGGACTATTTAAATTCAACATTTTTTAATAGTTTAGCAGGCTTTCCAGCCATCATTAGGAAATTAGTAGAGTATTTAAAAAAATTTAATTTAGTTTCTATTTGTAAATGATATTTTAATTTCTATTAATTTTATATAGTTTATATTTATAAAATAAGGATAATTTTTTTTTTTTACATTTGTATAGCTTTTATTTTAATGAAAAAGGATGATTGTATTCCTCTCATATCTACTTGTAGTTTAAATTGGATGTGTGCGGAATTACCGCATTATTGGAACCCCACTGAAATGCAAGTTATGTTTCATTCCATAACTGAAACCATTTTTATTGTACTGGTACTACTTGTGTAAAGACCACCTATAGTAATACAATTGACTGTCATCTACACTACACAACTGACTAGTGATTACACTAACACATGGATAGATAAATAGATAGAGATAGATAGATAGACAGAGAGAGAGAGCAATTTAGCGAGTGTGGGTATGCGCGCGCGCGTGTTTGTTTTAGTGAATGTACTAGTGTCTGAGGTGCTTTATATGTAATAAATAATATACTTCATAAACGTTGTACGTTTGACAAAGTATTACAAATTATTGATTTAAACCCTTAGTTAAAAAAATCGAACATGCTTCGATTTTCAATTAATATTTAAGAATTAATAACAATAATTTCTTTCTTCTTTTTTATACGTTTTTCTAAGTCTTTCAATAATACTTTAAAAACTTTATTAGCAGTTTAAAAAACCTAAGTTTTTATTGTTAAAATACTGTATATTTTAAAACTGTATTAATCAGTGATAATTACAAGAAGAAAAATTAAGGTTAAAATAGAATTACATCATTTAAACAACGTTTACCTTTGTCGATCCCCGGAAGCTGACGCAATATTTCAGTCCATTACGGCAGAAAAGTTAACAATTGTGAAATGCAAAATCAAATCACCAACGAAGATTAGGTAATTCTGTATTAACTGTATTGACTTACATATCCCGTTAGGGGTACTGAATCAGTTCTGACGTTGTTTAGTTTTTTCACACAACTTTCTCACAGATATTAGGTAGATTTCATAAGAAGCCACCTATTTTAATGGGTACCATGATTAGACTTCTGGAAAATTTCAACATATCTACCACCGTCAGCTCAAAAGTTTATATGGTTATAAGTTATATATATGTTTTATAAGTTTATATATACAAAATCCTTCCGGCGTGCCGAAAGGATTTTGTTTTTGGTCTTATTGGTGCCATATCTTGGTTGAATTCAAACATTAATGTCAATGCTGAAGTTTCATTACCATCCTACTTAAGAAAAGAAAAAAGATCCTGGAATTTCAATCAGTTACTGAAAAAAAAGATAAAAAATTTTTATTTCTTTTCTAAATAAGTCACCTTCATCCTCACAGTACACACACAGATGAGGTACTATTTCATGCAGAAATGAAGGATATTACTAGTAGAATATCCAAAAACTGTAGTGTTTATTTACTTTTAAACTTCTTTAAGACAAGATAAAAGTATTAAATAATACAAAATTAGTGATATATAAAATCACTTGTGTATCTTCACTTCTACAGATCAAATGAATGCTGAACGAAAACGATTAAAATAGCATTACATATAACAACAGAAGAAATTTCATATTTCTAGACCAACGAACTAAGCACATTCAGGTAAGAAATTAAAATGAAATATATAGGATATTTAAAATTGTGTTGTTTTAAAGTAATTGAGTGAAGAAGACAATTACAAAGTTTCGTTTGTGTGTGCCAGATGATAAGAGGGAAGAAGGTAATGAAGTCTAAAACATTTAGTAAAAATTCAAGCAAACTAAAGGCTTGAGTCTGTCTGTGACTGTCAGTTGGACGGTATGGCGTAGGTTAGAAAAAGAAAAGAAAGGATTTGAAAACTGTAAAAAAAAAAAAAAGAGTGCAAATAGCACTGTCATAGTTTACTAAGTGCTAGTCGTCATAAAAAGGGAAAGAAAAGTAGTGTTTGTTTATGTTGGTATAAATGGCAAAAAAATGAAAATGATGCTCTTCTACGATGAAGTGTATTGTCATACACTTGATGAGTTGTAATGGACGTGCCTAAATGCATGCCTGTTTAGCCTAATTATATAGTTATACCAACAAATAAAGCGAATATCCGCTTATTTTATCTCACGAGTTTAAAATAAAAGTAACATTCATTCAAAAGTTCTTTAATTGACGATATAAAAACTTTTTAAAATTGGGAAAGTATGCACATTTTTTTTATCAGAGAACAGAAAGCCTTATTTTTTTGAGTTTTCCACTATTGCAACTTCAATTAGATTCTCGGTCGGTTAAAGATACCAATTGATTTTATATATTTTGAAAAAATTAAATTCAATAAAACTGAAAAGATCCTGTATACAAATATACTCGTATATAGAAAATTGCGGAAATTATCCTGATTTGACTTTTTTTTTAATAGGGCATCATCTGAAATTGGCATGGAATGAATCCAAAAATTATTTTTCTTACCTAGAAGCCAATACAAGTATATTGTATATTGACTTAAAATGTATAGAGATCCATTCAATAATCGTTTGTATTGATTAAACCCAATACTTCGTCTAAGAACTTCAGAGTTCTTAGATGTTCATTCTGTATTAAATTACTATTAATAAATCTATTTTCATGAGGTCTACTAATACAATAATAGCAAATAAGAGTGTACGTTTACAAAAAAAAATAGTGTTGGCCAGTTAATGTGCTTTCATACCTTAATATAAATATCTGGCCTACTGAAAGACAAATATTTTGATTAATTTCTCATATTAATATAACAAAAAAATATTTATATTAAAACATATTTATGATTTTTTATAATTTTTTTTCTATAAAACAAGAAAAAAATTATCTTGTAACTATACAAAAAAAAATTAAATTACACTACTATCAAAACTGTGTGAAGGGGGTGGTTAAATTAATATAAAATATTACTTGTATATTACTTTTTTTATAAATATACACGAATATACTGAAAGAACAAATGAAATAAGGATGTAATAATTATTTTAAGCACACCGGGAAAATCGAACGTAACAGAAAATCCTACCCAAAATAATTTCAACAAAATTGAAAACCGTACGGTAAGAGTCTCGCAGATATCATTTTTCCCCTCAAAACAAAAATTTCTGTAATATAAATAAAATTGTTTTTAACAAAACGATACTGATATCAAAAAATATAAGACACCACATTTCTATTATCAAAATATGTTATTAATTTAGAATTTTGTTTAAAAAAAAATACATGTTAAATATATGTAATAGACAATAGATATACAATAATAAATGATGTTTAAGCGTTCCATATAATAAGCAAAAAATTAGAAAAATCTGTTGTTACAAAACACTTACCGGCCCGATTTCATTTAATAAAAAACTAGTAATCATAAGAATTATATTATTTCTGTAAGTGTGATATTTATTATTTGTTGTTTAATAAACGAGAATTTTGTAACAAATTTTTATTATGTTTTTTTTTTTTTACTATATGAACGCTTAAACATTGTTTATTACCTGTTGTCTATTACATGTTTAAATGAAAATTCTAAATTAATAACACAAATAATTCTAAATTAAATAATAGAAATGTAGTGTCTTACCTTTTCTGATATCAGCATCGTTTTGTTAAAAACATTTTTTATTTATATTACAGAAAATTTTTTTATTTTGAGTGAATAAATGATACCTGCAAGACTTTTACCCTATTATTTACAATTTCATAGAAATTTTTTGGATATCAATGCTTTTTGTTAGATTATTCTTTTATGAATTACTGATTATTATATTATGGATTTGTTATAAAAATCTATTGAATTAGAACAAACAAATTGAATTTCATGGCCAATTTGTTTTGTTGATAATCATAACATTCACTTCCTACCATATTTTTCCCTTTTTAATAAAACTAGTATAGGAATCGAAAATCTGCGATGTAATATTGCACTTATTAAGTGCAATATATTAGTAAGTATAACCCTCGATTTTTATTGTTAAATTCGATTGGCAAAATCGAATTCCTATTTTTATAAATCTAATATAATCTCTTGTACACTAATACTTTTATTTTTTTTTTTTAAAGAGGAGTTTGCAATTAAAAAAATTGTTTCGTCATCAGTACTTTCATTCACATAACAGCATTTACAATTACAACAATGTGTAGTATACTTTCTACTAAGTTTTATTATTTAACGTACATTATCAAGTTTTTGTATGCTATCAAGTACTGCTATCTAGCGGCACGATTCGTAAAGGTGCATTAAAAAAATGAATAAAATGACATATTCGAGTCTCGCGGTTCATCAAATGGAAAAAACATTGTGTTACGAAATTTGAAGTATTTTTTGAAAGTATTCTTTATTACTAATTTAATTGAACTGAAATATAATGTTTTCACGCTTTTTTGCCACTTTCTTTTCATTGTTAGGTTAGGTCACGTTTAGAACTGTGTACGTAGTTCTTTAACTTCTTCTCCTCTTACCGACGAAGTTCTAACGAACTCCGTGATTGTTTAAGTCAATTTTTTGCAAAAATTAACAGATTTTTTTTAATAACTTCAGTAGAATTATTTCATGGAGAAAAACTACTTTTAAAAAATATCAGATTCCATTTGTTGGAGTACATTTTGTGCTGTGTGGTAATTTGTCAGTTTCAAATTTTATTTTACAAAACTACAAAAGCAAAATTTTCATACACTGTACCATTGTTCTATTTTGAATTTTAGCAAATATTTATGATAAATTTATGTACTGAACTTGTCGTACTTATTAAAAATTGTCGCATTAATTTTACGTGTGAACAAAATGGAGTTACAGTAAAAGTATTGCCTATATTTAAAATAAATTGCATTTTTGTCCAAAGCCTAAAAATTAAACTTTTTAATCATATTATGGGAAAAAAATATTATCTTAATGTTCAGGCTAATCAAAGAATATTTTTAGGCCCAAGTACTCGTAAAATTCAGGTCGATCTTACTGTGAATTTAAAAGATAATTGAAAAAATGTTTTCAACAATTTTAAATTTTTTAAGTTGCACATTAGTTCCCGTTTTCCAGCACGATGGTATTCTTAAATAAAAATTTTATATTATCTCGAAAAGAACATGTAATTTTAAATAGATTGCTGGATTAGGGTAGGCTTAAAGTTTTTCTGTAACAGATGTTTCAGTAAAAACTACTATAATATTTTAACGGTTAACAGTTTCATATTTCTTTATTTGCAAAACTTCATTCCTCAACTTTACATATTTTATCCCTACTATCCCTATCCCTATTTTCGGAGATAAAGTAAAATTTACACGTTTTTTTATAAGAGTTAAATTTAATACTTTTCTATTAGTTTATTTAACAGTTATCAATTTATTAAATAAAAGTTCAAATCATAGTATATATTATATTCCAGGTGTGAAATAAACTTTACTTCTAACATAGTGGATTTTCAACCACTATCCCCTTTATTTTATATTTTAATAGTCGTTTACAGCTGATAATATTTCTGTTAATTTCTGATTAATAGAAAAATTTAATATAAGAAAAAATAATCCCTCCCCAGCGAAAAAAATAACTACGATGAAAGTGAAATATTATATGGCTTTGTATAACATATTTTATAGTACGCGCAAACGAATTTCAGGTTTTGGATTTTCCGATCTTTGTTTTGACAAGTTCCTCATTGCTCATGACATAATTTTGTTGGTAGTTTAAGAATGTCTTTGTATTTTACTGAATCAGCTGATTTCATGCAATGCTTCGTATAAAACTGGTTATCTGGTAACTTATTAATTATATTATCGGATTTCCTTGGTCAGTTATTGCACCCTTTGTTTTGCTGATCCCTATTGAAATTAATGCAGTTAACTCCGATTTTCTGATCGAAGTAATTAAAACCGCTTTGATATGATGAAATCTTTATGTACCACTTATTAATATATTTGTTCTGTCAGGTGAGGTGGGTACGGTATTATTTTATTGGCTAAAGCTAATTGGATCTTCACTTCTGTGAGATGATCGGTAAAATTGAAAATGAAATTAAAAATCAACGATAACTATTAAATACCTCATCAAAGAAGACAGTATCGGCTGAACGACTTCCTTAAAGTTCAACTCGTATACGTACTTTTGATTACGTAAAGACAAACAATAAGGAATTTCATATAATCGTAGGATTACACATCGGGAATAAATAAATTCATGAAACGAATTAAAGATTCAATTGTAAATAATATTACTTTAGGCACGGTTTTGAAATTTTATAAAAATAAAACAAAAATTGGACAATTTTGAGATCTTTTTTGGAGAAGAGTATGGGATATTAATCACTGGTACTTGTTCAGTACGCATTGGCTTTCCAAATACTTTTTATAATAGGAGTATACGCGATTTCACCACTATAACAATTTACTACAACTTTATTTTCATATTTCTCAATAGCACGCGCAAGCAGATTATACAAGTACACTGCACAGAAGTTGAACATAAATTTATCAGAAATTTTTCAAATTTTTTCCAAATATATATATATGCATTTAAGGAAGTTTTTCAAATAAGAAATAAATCAAATTTAAAATTCGTTAGTAGCTAAGTAATACGACTTAATAATATTTAGTAGATGTATATTTAAATGATCATCATGGTTTAAATGAAAGAAAAAATGTATCGCTTTTGCATTTTTGAGTATAACACAATTCAATCTTTTTTTGTTTGCTTTAGAATTCAAATTTCTACGTTAACGTTATCACAAAAACTTGATTGAGAAATTTAATAATCACAGTATTTTGAAAATTAGTAATGTCAATACATCAGCTTGCATTGATATAACATACTAAATGAAAATTATAAATTGAAATTAAATATTAAATGCAACCACTTGTATTTTATACATTTTCTTCTTTCGTTACAATCATGTTATTAGTATATAAACAATATTACGGAAGTGTACAGAATTTCAGATATAAGTGTGTCAATGAACATCCGTGTATTACTGTGGTAACACCGAAATTTAACCGCTGGAATCCATTTAATGATACTACTTCATGAATATCAGACAAACTGCATTATAGCCGGATTTCAAGGTTTGAAATGATTTGGTAATGTTTGGCTGTAAAATATTATATATACATACATAATTTATTTTTAAATTTTTATAACTTTCAACAACTATTTACAAAATCGTATTCCTCATTATTCACAAAAAAGGAAAACAGAAATTATTTATACATATAAAATATTTGTTTTTTGTGGAAATTCTTTTAATTAGGCAAATTAAAAAATAAAAACTACTAACTGATTTATCATAAATGATAAACATTACCTGACCAAAGGTTTTGGGAATTCTCTGTTTCAAGCACTCTTTATCAAATCTGAGTGGTCACCCAAACATCCTCTTTTCAATGAACGTACCACAAAGCTGCGTAGTAAGCTCATTCTTTAGCTAGAAGCTTTTTTCTAAATATAATATTCTTTGTTTCCTTTTCTATACATATCCTTATTGGTATAACAGAACAGCATTCCTTTTTATACCTTCAAATACACATTTCATCAGTTTTCAAAAAGATAATATTGAGAAAAACTTCAATCGGATTATAGGAGTAATTATAATAATACATTTATTTTATATTTTTTGTTGTAAACTGAAATTAAATAAAGCAATAAAAACACAGATTTAAAAGTTGGGGATTTAATTTCAAAATATAAAAACTTATGTTGTTAATAAAATACGAATTTTACAGTCACGTTTTTTTCTTTTTTTAATAAAATTAATATTAAAATAGGGAGAATTTTATGCTTTTCTTAGTGCTACATAGAGAAATTTCAAATGAATTCGTTGTTGTCAAAACTAAAATTCTAAGTTAAAAGAGATATTTTCTCATAGAGTGTGTTTATATAAGATGTAAAAAAAATTCATTGACATCCAGTTTTTGGACAAATTTTAAATTGTATATTTTATTATTTTTTTGAAAATTAGTTTATTTATGTATATATATTTTAATTTTCTGGATGAGAGGAGCTGAGAGTATGATTGCAGCAGATTGAGGAGCTCAATCTGCTGCAATCATACCCTCAGGGATACGGATACATACTTGTCCTTATGTGAAAAAAATAACACTAGTAAAGAACTTCAGCTTAAGTACTATTAGTAGAAAAATATACCAACTTTTAGTAATTAATAATATATTAAATAGGTACAATTAGATCTTTGTAGTATTACATATTATTACATTCGGTTAATTTTTTCTTAATAAAAAACTCAATTTACTTTTTCTTGCTAATCTGGATACGACTTAAACCTGTATTAACTTTACGAGAATCATAACCACCTTTTCAGCGGTCTATCCACACATCTCTTTTTACCTAATACTCTATTTTCCTATTCTATTAAAATTTAAATAACCGCCTTTACTTGATTCCATTATTGACTTTTTTTTGTAGATAACACGTATAACAAGTGAAAAATAAATATCAACTTAAATAATCGAGGTTTTTTTTTATTTTACAGAATGTAATGTTTTTTGTTTTTTTTTTAATGTGAGAGAAAAACCTACATGAAAAAACTGTCGAAGTAAGTGCGTCACGAAGGCGGATTTCCGGTTTTACTTAAGAAAGATAGAATGTTGCACTGCTGTAATAATTATGAAAATAATATGCTTTTGGTGTTTTAGTTAGCTTTTGTATTTTATTTATTTATTTTTTATTTTTTTTTGTATTTCACGTTATGTTAGTATTTAAAATTGTCCAAAACGATTAAAATTTCAAAATCGATTTTTTGGACACCAATCATTTCCTTCACACCTGATCCCATTTTGGATTATTGCGAAACTAAAGTACTATAACAAAACCAGCTTTTTTTTATATAATTAATTTTTTATAGAATTTTCGAAGAAAAGTGCGGTATTACTTTCGGTCATGGTAGTAGCAGGTGGTTAAATGTATTTTCTTTACGTTTTAAGGTTTGATTTGAGAATTACGTAAATACCATTCACTTAAATTGGGGTTTCGAAATTAATATATTAATATAATAATAGATTTAAGTATATATAAATGGTTTTATTAAGCATGTCTCGTTGGTATTAATTTATAAACTATTTATATAATAGTTTCCACTTATCAACAAAAGAAAAGATAAATGTCATAAATCTGCAACGGAAATTAAAAGAAAAATAAATTCATTTCTGTTTAGTCCAAAAATGTTGGCTGTATTTCCATTGTGTTTACACCATCACACTAAGTTTCATGAAAATCGATTAAGATTTGCGTCTGATAGAATAGACGAAAAATTCTTATACGTATATATATATATATATATACGTATAAGATCGAGCGCAATAGCGATTTCCAAATTCTTTGGAAATCCGCTAACAAAACCTTTCACACTTTTTGTTCAATAATAAATTACTGTATCAGACTAATCATGTAAGAATGTTTATGTATATTTTTATAACTTAATTTATGTAATGATTGAAAATGATTTTAACTATTTACAAATAAATCATAAATATAAATTAGTAAATATAATTTTTTGTTTAAACATTTTATGTTAATACAGGTGTTAAAAATTTTAAAATATTTTTGTATAATATTAAAAGCAACTTTTATATTACTTTAGAAAATTATGCTTTACATAGAAATATGAATAAATACTTAAAAAATGTAATATATATAATGATGAAATACAATGATGTACAATTGTAAATTTTTCTCTTGAATTCCTTTCCCAATGAACTCAAATATTAAAAAGGAATAAAAATAATAAAGCTTTGTAAAATGTTTTTTTTTTTTAAATTTACTCTTTCTATAAATATATAGAAAATAAATCAAAGATTCCTAATAAATATATATACAAAGTACTTTACTGGCTGCTGATAAAAACACGAAAAAAATCCTTTTGAGTTGACTAAAGATAAACATTTCCCTATTTCTTTATGTATTTTTCCTTTTGTGACTGTTGGAATTTCTCTTCAAATAATGAAAAAAAAAATTAAAAAGACGTCTAATATTTTCAGCTATTTCAAAGCATACACAGTAATTTATAGACTTCAAAATGAAAAATAATTTTACAAATGTATTTAATAAAATATTTATAAAGCAAACATATTATTATCTTATTTTATGTAATTTATGAATTATAGATATTACAAATAATATATTTTTATAAAGACAGAAATATTCTAGAAAGAAACTGCCTTACATTTTCCAAAATTAACTCAGTTCTGTTGAGATTAATTAAAAAAAAACAAATCTTGATAAAACTGTTTATTAGAATTGTCGTTATTCCTGACTTGCCATATAAAAGAAAGTAGATATTTATATTGTTAACTTTAAATCTTGTACAAGGAATAATTTAAACTGTAAAATAAATAAGTGGTAACTGAAGGAAACGGCGCTAGTCCCATCGGAAGTGAATTGATTAAACTGTGAAAGCATTGAAGCTGCCTGAAGTAAGAGTTACAGAATAACAAATCAGAAGAGAGGAATTGTATCGGATAGCTCTGTTATTTATTTAAACAGCGACTCAGACTCGACTCCTTTCAGTAGGGTTAGCTGGCGCGCTGAATAGCGTATTCTCCTACTTTAAAACATCTGACCTAAAAGTATTTCAGCCAAATTGCATTCCTACAAACCAACCCACCTACCATTCTACAATCTTGTATGTTGCGATCCAAGAAAATCCCAAAATATAATACTGAGATGTTTCGTAAAGACCGAATAACAAATGTCTGTTAGTATCTAAAGTAAAAGATTAAATTTACATCATCCACCAAGAGTTTTATTAACAAATATTTGTTCTCTATTTAAAAATTAAAATTAATTTCTTGTTTCTCAACGTACTCATTAAATTTTATATACACATCAATAGGAAATCATTGATTTTAATACTGTATTAGAAATATTTCTATTCAACTCTTTTTCCATTCACATTTGCTACTCATTCAATATTCTACTAGAGTTCAAACTTTTAGAAAATAATCTTTTAAATCTATCAACCATATACTCAATTTTATATGATGAAGTTTTATTTACGTATACAGTATATATTTTTTTTTTAAATCTGATGTGGACAACACGTGACTTCCTTGTACATTTGTTAAATTATGTTTACACATTTTTTAAAATGAAAAATACATAAAATTTTATTTCATTATAAACTTCCCATATTTTTTCATATTATTCGTTTTTTTTTTTTTGTTATTACTGAATTATTATTCATCGTAAAACTTTTTTTTACAATGACAGGTTAATAATTAATTATTAATAAAACAATATATTTAAATTTAAAAAAAAGATGAAATCTGATCCGAACCGATTTGCCTTCCCATAAGATCGAAATATTTAATTAACTAAAATTTTATTTGGCTATAACTCTGGAACTAATTAAAATTAGTACCACCTATGATATATAATTGGAAAGCTCTTAATGAGGACTTATTACTGCAGTTAAAAAAAAATCCAAAAGCCAATTTTCTTTTGGAATTTGGGCTTTTTTGGACACTTTTGGTTCAGTTGATTGCAATCAAAAGAGGCGGTGCGCAACTAGATGTTACAACAGTTCTAAATCAAAAATTACAACATCCTACGGCTATTCTTTTTTGAGTTATGCGAGATATGTATCTCGCATAACTCAAATATGTGTACGTAATAAATATGTGTAATATGTGTATGTGTACACACATACATAGATACGTACAGACGTCACGTTGAAACTAGTCAAAATGGATTCAGGGATGGTCAAAATAGATATTTCCGTTGAAATCTGAAAAACCGAAATTTTTCGCGTTTACAATACTTCCTTTAATTCATACAAGGAAGTAATAAATTAAAATTAAAAACATTATAAAATAATAATACAAAAATACATCATACTTAATAAATATTAAGAAATTTTCAGAAAAAAATTACCTCGAAAGTTTAAAAATCTAAATGAAACATTAATTTCTAAAAAAAACAAAAACACCCAGTAAAACAACGATAATTTAAAAATCTGATTCACTAAATGAATTTAAAAATATCAAAGACACACTGACCTATACAAATAGTCTATCGTAATACTGGTAAATATCTACGAATCATTTTGTAGAAACAAACAATAAATACGCCAATATTGTAATGTTCTACGTGCATATAAAATAATAATCATAACTGAGATGAAATTTTTGAGACAAACATATACAAAAAAAATCTGATGTGGACACCGTATGACTTCCTTGTACGACTATTAAATTACATATACACATAATGAAAAATAACAGTTTTGAAAAATGAATGATTATGATATTAACACTAACAGGCATAATAACGATAATAATATCAATACGAAGAAAGATACGAATAATAATAATTACATTTTACCAAATATTACTCATGAAGATATTAATAAAGAACATAAAAACCATTATCAACAAGGAGGTAAAAATGATAATAGTGCTGCAGATGAAAATAATAATGCTAATTTATTTCCAAATAACAATAAAGATAGTATTGAAATTAGCGAAATAATTACAGAGGATGCTGTTAATAAGTAGCCAAAACAGAATGAGATTATATATAATGAAAATAATACAGGTGTTAGGAAGAAAAATAATAGTAATAATAAAAGAAAGTAAATTTAATAAAGATATTACTGATGTGAACAATAGAATTCATAATGATAAAAATTATGTTATAAATCATAATAGTAATAAGTTGCCGAATAAAAATATTAAAGGAGATATTGAAGTTAATGAAATAATAAGTGATAATGATAAAAATAATAACTATAATAATATAGTAATGAATATGAATTATACCAAACGAAAGGGCGATTAAATCATAGGCAACAAAAGCCGAATAAACGAAATGATGATCAACTCCGACTTACGAAGAATATTATCCGACAACATCAGAGGAGTAATGAACTAAACATGAGAATTTTTTTCAGTTTATTAAAGATCAGGCAAGTATGCCTCAGTATAAGTTGTTCTTGTGAGGGTCTATTTTTCAGTCACTCTGTCGTTAACTCTAATGTAGATAAAAATAAAATAGAAATTCCAGAATAATTAAATAAAATTAAACTGAAATTAAACTAGAAAATCCAAAAATAATACGACTCTAAATTATAATTTTCAATTAATACTAAATACTCAGATGTTTCACCAACTCTATTACTTATACACATATGAAATAAAGCCTATTAAATTACACATTTTTAAAAGTACGTAAAATTTTATTTAACTAATAACTTCTGATTTTTTTGTGTTATTATTGAATTAGTTGTTGTAAATATTTTTATTACAATCAGAGGTTAATAATAATTAATAAATCAATATATTTAGATTAAAAAACGTTAAAAAAATAAAAGGTTATGATACCCTTTATACCCTAAAAAAAAGAAATACTTTTTTTTTTATTTAATCAAATCAAAGAAACGTATATCAGTACATTTTTTGAAAATCGATCTAAATTTTTATACTCGATGGAACAAAGCCAATAAAGAAATAATTGTGAAAGAGGTCAGTTAATTCATAGTTTGTAGGGTGTAAGAGACTTAAATAATTCTAATTAAAGTTTATTCTACTAATATATAAAAATATTGGTAATACTAAAGTTTTAAATAAGAAAGCATCATTTATAATAGTAATTTGAATAATAAAAGTGCAGATAAATTATACAAATAAAAAAAAATACTTATTTTCTTTTTGAACAACATAAATCTTCTTATTAGTGCTATATATTTTGTAATTAGTAAAAATATTTACGAGTGAATATTATTTATGAATAACTACGGGAAACTTATTTTATCGCTCCAGAATATTATAATTAACTTTAATATTTATGGAGTTTTAATTATATAACCAATCAACAACATATTATGTAACCGTCAAAATCATTTATTATTTAAATATATTAAAATTAACAAAAAACGAAGTTCAAGGACATAGAAAGAAATTAATTATCTATAATTAATATTAATTATCTATATAAAAAAACCGTAATAAAACTATATTACACAATTTCCTTAAAATTTTATGTTTTTCCTTCCTTACATGAAAAGTAAAGGAAGTACAATGACTGCGAAAAATTTCGATTTTCAAATTTCAACGGAAATATTCATTTTAACTCTCCCTGAATACATTTTGACTAGTTTCGACGTGACGTCTGTACGTACGTAAGTATGTACGTATGTATGTAAGTATGTATCTCGCATAACTCAAAAACAATTAGCTGTACGACTTTGAAATTTTGGATTTACAACTTTTGTAACATCTAGTTGTGCACCTCCACTTTGGATTGTAATCGACTTGACAAAAAATGTCCGTGATAAAAAATGTTGGATTTTGTTTTTTTTTTGGCTTTTCTGAAATGCAGTAATAAGATCTCATTGAGACCTTTTCAACGATGTATGACAAGTGGTATTTATTTTCATTGGTTCCAGAATTATAGTGATATAATATTTTAATTAATGAAATATTTTGATCGTACAAGGGGAAGCCACATCGGTTCGAATTCGACTTCATTTCCTTTCTTTTTTAACTTTTTTTTTATCTAAATATATTGATTTATTAATTATTTTAACCTGCGATTGCAAAACTATTTTTACACTAAATAATAACATAAAAAACAAAATATGAAAAAATATCAGAAGTTATTAATGAAATAAAATTTTGTTTACTTTTCATTTTAATTTTACTTTTTCATATGTAATTTAATAGGCGTGCAAGGAAGTCGTGTAGTGTCCACAGCATATTTTTTTATCATGTGAAATAGACAACCTTATTTGCTTTGCTCAATATTAATTGAGGATAAAATACGGGTTTTTAAATATAAAATTATATTACTACTCTATAATTAATTTGATAATTTGAATTTTTTTTAAATTGAAAATTACGATATCGTCTTCAAATTTAAATCTTAGGTATATGATCGGTATTCTGAAGACCGCGGGTAAATAAAATGTCAATAGTCAGCAGATTTATTTGGCAATTATTTTAAAATAATTTATTATTCTGAGGGGAAATGAGTAACAGGCTACGCTACTTAATAACTGTGGACTGTGGAATCCTGTAGAGTACTTAGTTATAATTACCTGATAGTCAATTTTATCAGATCTCAGCTACTATGAGCTGATGATAACTCACAGACATATCTAATTAATGTTTTTATACCAACCTCCTTTTAAAAGATCACCAAAATTTATAATTATTCTAAAATTAAAAAAGTTATTTCAAAATATGAAATTGATTCTGTTAATATAATAATTAAGAGTACTGTCTCAATTTTAAAATATACCAAATGATTAAAGAACCGATAATCACATGACTTTGAAAAATCAGCCATATGTTCTTTGTGAATGATTCTTTGTTACCGAAAGTACAGCTAAAAAAAAATGGTAGTAATATTCCTGCACGGTTCAATTATTACTTCACAAAAAACACAGTAACTGCTATAACTGTAGCTCCGTTAGCACAATTGCTGGTGGTAAAAAATTCATAACTCTTGTGTCAAATAAAAAAAAACCTGTATACTTTGTAGTACCCGCGCTAATATATCTAGACAAAATTCTACTTTTTGTTTATCATATAAATTTTTAAAGTATATTCCTTTATGAATTTTCTTGTATAAATTATGAGAGAAGGTGAAAAAGTAATACCATTTTGAGAATTAGCTAATTCCTTTTAATTGTGTGTGTGTGTGGGTGAGTATGCGTGTGTGCGCGCGCGCGCATGTATTTATGTTATTTTTGAAATTCTTTGATACGATGGTTTAACAAAAAAATCTCTTAAATTCTTTTTAATGCAATTTGCAGATGTCAACTGATGTATAGATACGATCTATCGGTGAACAAACTTCAACCATTAAGTTAATTGTTGAACATATTGTAAAACCATTAACTTAATGGTTGAGCAGATAAAATAAAAAAAATAAATCTTTCAGACTTTTTAAAAATGTTCTAAAATGAATTTATGAATAATACTTTCAGTTACGATCTGATATTTATTTCAATAATTTATTTTTTAAACTCAGTAATTAGATACTTACTTAATTAATTATAACCAGGAAAAAACAGTATTGTATTGCACATAAAAATGAATTTTTGGTTTGCGAATACTAATCTTATTTTTACTTTCTTATACAAAGTAAAGGAAGTATTGTAATAATGGAAACTTTCGGTTTTCAGATTTCAACGGAAATATCCATTTTGATCATTCCTGAATTCAGTTTGACTAGTTTCGGCGTGACATACGTATGTACGTAATACGTATGTATTTCGTATAACTCAAAACGATTACCTGTAGGATGTTGAAATTTTGGATTTAGAACTGTTTTAACATCTATTTGTTTTGTTGCAAAATAAAGCAATAGGAAATAGTTATTAGAAATTTTTTATTTTATACGTCAGAGAAGTAATTTTTCGAGCATCTTAATTTGTTTATATCAAGTTTAATTAAATTAGTTTGTTTAAAAAGTTGTTCTAAAATTTGTTAAAAGTTTAATAAAATAAATCTGTTGTTACTTCCTTGTACGAAGTACAGGAAGTATTGTGATCGCGAAAGATTTTCGTTTTTAAATCCCCGAATCAATTTGACTAGTTTCGGCGTATCTCGCATAACTCTAAAACGATTAGCCGCAGGATGTTGACATTTTGGATTTAGAACCGTTTTAACATCTATTTGTCACCACCCCTTTTGATTTCAATCGACTGAACCAAAAGTGTCCAAAAAACCTCAAAATCCAAAAAAAAATTTAGATTTTGGACTATTTCTTAACTACAGTAATAAGTTTCATTGAGAGCTTTTCAACGATATAGATAACTGGTACTAATTTTCATTTTTCCAGAGTTATAGCCGAATAAAATTTTAATTAATGAAATTTTGGTCTTGCAAGGGAAAGGTACATCGGTACGAATCCAACTTAATCTCCTTTTTTTAACTGTTTTTTTATTTAAATATATTGATTTATTAATAATCGTTATTAATCTCTGATCTTTGCAATAAATAACAATTTAATAATAACAATGAAAACAAAAGCATGAAACAATATCAGAAGATATTAATGAAATAAAATTTTATGCACTTTTCATTTAAAAAAAAAAAGTATTTATGTAATTTAATAAGCGTGCAAGGAAGTCATGTGTTGTCCACATTAGATTTTTTTTAAATTCGCAGAAAACCCTGATATATCGATATTTATATTTGTAAAGATAAAATATAAAGGTAGATGGCAAAAAAAAATATATTAATCCCATAAAACATACTTGAAATAGTTCTTTAAATAACAATATGACATTTCTATAACACAGTTTTTATTTTTCTAATTGATTATATTATGTTATTCATACAATTTTTTTTTGGTTCACAGCTACTTTAGTGCTCAAGTATAGCTTGTATGATATTATGTACGTGTAATACAATTAATAATGTTTTGTTATAAAAGTAAAATAGAAAACATTTTTTGCATAAATAATAACATTATTAACTTTTAGTTTATTTTTTCTATTTGATTTTATTACAACTGTTTTCAATATTTCAAATACATTGTACTGGATTTTTAAACTTTTTTTACTTTACATATTTAAAAAAATAATTTATGATGAATTTATTCATTTTACTTAACCTCTAACAATTGTAATATGATCTCGATAACAGTTTTTTAATCCATCTATTTATATTCCAATCCGAACATTCTAATCCATCAATTTGTATTCCAGTCTGAACAATAGAGTAGTTTTAAATAAATAAAAATTCTTTTCTTTGTTTTTTTTATTATTATTTACGCTGTTTTACATCTTTACGAATAGATATAATTAAAAACTTCATTTTTCAATTAGATATATATTCTTGAGTTTATACAGATAAAGTTGTTTTTCTTGCATTAATCTACTCCTTTCAATTCTTCAATTCAAGTAAATCGAAGTTTTTGTATTCCTCTACTTACAAAATTAATTTTTTTTTGTTTTATTTTTAATATATTTCTATTATATCTTTCCCTTATTATTGTACATTGATAAAATTTTACTCAATATTATAATTAAAAAAATAAAACCGTGATTGCAAAAAATCACCCTTTATTGACCACCAATCTGCAAAGATTAAAAAAATGTATAAATTAATTATTTTACTTTATTAAGGTCAACTGCAGCAAGAGATGAATGCATCTGAAAACAATTTAACTAATGAAAACTGCCAATATTTATATTAACTTTAATAATAACCTAATTTTATGAATGCAGTAGTACGGAATGTTCCGGAATTGAACTTTAGATTGAACTTTAGAAACTGATTCAGGATACCAAAAACAATAAAAAAGTTCATATTGACATATGTCCTATTTTGCTTTGTTTTCCTTCTGGACGCCATTTTGTGATTTGCAAAAAAAAATATTTCTCAGGAACGGATAAACCGACTTTAATTAAATTTGACAAATCATACACTACTGTCTTGTTCTACAAAAAAAAAAAAAAATATGAGAACATTACTTCCAAAAATGTTTAAATCGTGGCCATATTTATTTTTTTATCATCAATATCTTTGTAATTAATATTAAAATCAAATGAAATCCACCTTACCAGTACGTTTATATGAACTCAAGTTCTTTCGGCTTACTTGAAAGCCATCATTAGGAGATAAAATTATTGCATTATAGTAAAAAATTGAAAAGATCCCAGTAAAAATCTAAAACAGTCATAACTGTCCGGTCCTACCAGTATACTTAATTCAGTTTACTGATAGGACCGGATAGTTATGATTGATTTACGTTTTAACTATAATCTTTTAAATTTTTGACTTTAAGGTAAGGTGGATTTCATTAATTGTTAATATTTTTTATTTAACATATCAGCGGTACCATGTTCCAGAAATTAATATTGTAATGATTTGTTTGATCAAATTTTTACTTATTAAAATATTTATTAAGCATTTTATTTTGAAAAATTTACACCTCACTTGTAAAAATCCGTTAACAAACAATCGAGGTATTGAAAACAATTAACCTGGTACTACGCTTGCGCACCGTAATGCAATGTGATAATTTTTTCCTGTTTTTATTTCCTCCACTAAATTTAATAAAAATTATTAATAATAAATAATAATAGTAAATTAATAAAAATTATCACCTTTCATTACGGTGCGCAAGGGTACTGCCGGGTTAATTGTCTGCAATAACTAGATTTTTGGAAAACGGATTTTTATAAATGAGGTGTCCTTTTGTTCAAAATAAAATTTGTTTTCAAAATGTTTTAAATATTAAATTGTTTTAAAATGTAAAAAAAAAAATTTCGTAATAATTTATTGTCTTAGATTTTCAAAAAGTTAATTAAAATAGGTTTACCCGTTGCTGAGAAATAATCTTTTTGTTGTAAATCATAAAATAGCATCCAGAAAGGAGAACAAAGCAAATTAGGACTTATATTAATATGAACGTTTTTGTTCATTTTGGTGTCCTGAATCAGTTCCTGAAATTCGGCTAGTAAGTCGCGGAACACTCTGCATATAAAGAATGTTAAATATTAGAACAGATTGTCTGTTAATAACATAATAGCAACAATAATTTACTGCTAAACCACTTAATGATTTTCATCCAATTATGTTTCAAAAAATTGTTATATCAGCGTAATAATATTTCAATTTCCAGTAATTTAAATTTAAATTAATTCCTAAATACTTCTAGCTAAAAAATTCTAATTACCAACGGAAATGTTTAAAAATAAAACAAAATTAATGCGATCTTATTTACTTACATTAAGAAAATTTCGCATTTTCTCATATTTAGTTAATTTACAGTTAACCTAATTTTCATCAACATTAACTGAAGTTAGAGAACATTTTTTTACATTGTTAAAATAAATTATTCTAAAGTAATTTTAAATTATCTTTTTCAAAATTTTATTTGAATCTTCAAACAATTACATTAGGCAGCTGAGTAATGGGTTTGTTCATTAGAACAATTTTGTATCTTCATAAAATTTTAATAAAATAATAACTTAAAAATTGGTTGTATGATACGAGACAAAACTTTCCAATTGGAAAATAAATACTTTCAAACTTCAAACACAAATAAACTGAAAATAAAAAAACACCGTACTAATAAATTTAAAAATTTTAATACTCACGTCTTATTTAAATTAGTAAGAAATTTTTATTTTAATTAACTCTTATTCTCTTGCTAATTATTTTCTACAACAGTTACATTATTTTAATCACATTTATTTACTGTTCTACTAAAGATGTAATATAATATTGGTTAACTGAACTGCAAAACTTATAGTTTAATTCTGAAAACAGAAGGCAGGCAGTAAAATTACATATAAACGATCACCAATATCGTGTATTGGAAAATATTAACTCTGTAAAGTTATGTTTTCCAGACTACCGAAAACCACACCGAAAATTAGTACTACTAAAATTGAATATAAAATTCAAATTTACATCATAATTAAACTATAAATTGCTGTAGACGTAGTATGTAAATAACAGTAATATTTCATAGTTTACTCAGCGTATTTATAAGAAGAACAAATAATATATTATCAGTCAAACAAAATGTTCTAGTTCAAGTACTCCATTAATATGTAAATGTATAAATAAATACCCCGACATAGAGCTCATTTGGAATCGGATAACAATTTAAACTTTGAGAACTTAAGAACAACTTGTTTAACGATTTTATTTTGTTTTCACAACCGCAACATGAGAACTAGAATTGTTTTGTGTAACATTAAATGAAGACTAACAAGTAACGAAATTTAATAAAAAGGAAAGTTGCTTAAACTCGAACTACTGAATGAGCTTTGTGATTACATTTAATTACACTTAGCTGAATTTAAGGACGCTTTTACCATTTGCCACTGTTAAATGTTGTTAAGGGTAGAAGCTTAAGTACAAAATTCGTTTAATCATAAATACTAATCAGTTTAAATTATCAAGAAATAAATAATTGAATAATACGGTAATTTTTACGATTTATTTATATGTAATTGTACTGTAAATTAAGGATTAATTATAAAATATTTTCAGGCTATCATTTTGGAAATTGTTATTAGAATTATAGGATATGAAAATTCATAGAATATACTTTTTCAAATTTAATATTTTTTACTTCCTTGTACGAAGTAAAGAAAGTATTGTAATAGCGAAATATTTCAGTTTTCAGATTTCAACGAAATTATCCATTTTGACCATCCCTGAATCCATTTTGACTAGTTTCGGCGTGACGTCTGTAGGTACGTATGTATCTCACATAACTCAAAAATCAAACTTCGCATAGCTCAAAGATTATCCAAAGAATGTGGAAATTTGGATTTAGGACTGTTTAACAGTTATTTGTTTTGTTGCAAAATGAACTAATACGATATAATTAATAGAAACTTTTAATTTTATAATTCATAGAAATATTAATTTTTCGAACATCTTAATTTGTTTATTTCAAGTTGAATTAAATTAGTTTGTTTAAAAAATTGTTCTAATATTTGTTAATAAAATAAAACTGTTATTATTTCCTTGCACGAAATACAGGAAGTATTCTGATCGCGAAAGATTTCGGTTTTCAAATCCCTGAATCCATTTTACTAGTTTCGGCGTGTCGTTTGAACGTATGTACATATCTCGCAAAACTCAAAAACGATTAGCCGTAGGATGTTGAAATTTTGGATTTAGGACTGTTGTAACATCTCGTTGTCACCACCCCTTTTGATTTCAATCGACTAGACCAAAAGTGTCCAAAAAAGCCCCAAATAAAAAATTTGGATTTTGGACTTTTTTCTTACCTACAGTAATAAGCCCTTATTTTGTAACTTTTCAGCCATACATCATAACTGGTACTTATTTCATTGGTTCCAAAGTTATACCCAAATAAACTTTAGTAATTGAAATGTCTGGATCTTACAACGGGATGGCATATCGGTTCGAATACGACTTTATATACACATATTTTTTTTTTTTTTTTAATTTATATAAATTGATTTATTAATATTATTTTATATAAATAAATGAGATTCAACCTTACCAACAATGTTAGTTGTGTATCTTTTCCAACTGTGCCATCTTTAAAAAACTTTATTTATTAATCATTATTCACCTCTGATTGTAAAAATCGTTTTAAAATAAATGATAATTCAATAATAACAGTGAAAAATGTGATAAAAATCAGAAGTTATTAGTGAAATAAAATTGTATGTACTTTTCATTTTAATTCAAACATTTTTCCACAGGTTTATAATTATTAATAAATCAATATATTTAAATTAAAAAAAATATATCTCCACTACATGAATTCGGATTCGAACCGATCTGTGCATGCTTACTAATCCGACACGTTCTTACTTACATCACATATACTTGAGTGACGTGAAACAGAATTAATATATAAATTAATATAAAATGCTATTCGGACACAACAAAAAAGTGTGATGCAATGTACTGTCCGCCACAATGCAATTGTGAAACTGTCCACTTTATTAAAGAATTGGAGGAGCTTATCTCACTTTCAAATGAAATAAGTATAATGAAGTGCAGCAAAAATGTGTATATGTGATTTAATAGGCGTGTCAGGAAGTCATGTGGTGTCTACATCAGATTTTTAATAGAAAAAAAATGACATGTAATTACATGTACAAATAGAACATTTTATTACAATTTGTAACATTTTTCGAAATGTGATCGTTTATTTTGCAGACATTTCACTAACATGAAAACAATATTAAACAACCAAAACACTATTCTTGATTGAACTGAAACATAACGTAGCAATCCTTTTCTTCAAATCATTTTTTTTTTTTAATATTCATCTACACATTCTTCCATAAAATTATTACAATTTTTTTTTAGATATCAGATATTTCTATACAATAGTTTGTCAGTAAACTACTGAAATCAAAGGAAAAGACAATATTTAAACATTCATAACAACAAATCTACGTATACTCTTTCTCAATGAGGATTTTTCATTCCAACAAATAGATTATGTTTTTTCTTTTTGTTTTTGTAAAGTCAAAAATCACTCTCACTTACTAGCAAAAATATGCAGATGAGTTTTATGTTATTATCAGAAGAGAACCTTTCACATAAGTTTAAGACTCTATGAGACTAAAAAAATATGGTTATTGAATTTCAAAAAGATAGTGAGTGGGAATTAGCAATTTACATTACATTTTTTTTTTTGTGGGTGATTTAAGCAAAAGTCAGTTATATTCGCTCAATATGTTTTTTTTTATAATACCATTGTAATCAATGTGTATTACAATAACTACTAGGTATTATTAACATCAAGTACTATTATCCTTTCATTTAGTCATTCATTCTTGAAGTTATATATAATTCATTCTAAAGGAAATATAAAATATAACCTAAATTAGTAATAAAATATTAAGTCTCCTTCTTGAGAGCAATTTACTGTTTCATAGATTTCCGGAAAAATTCAATTTAGATCGTTCAATATTCAATTTTTTGAAAGAAGTGATGTTCAACATTAAAACAAACAATATAACTACATAATTTCTCTTACCTCTAAAATTTCTTTTCTTTATGTATGTACATATGTGTTTAGATTTTTAATAAATTTAAATTTATTTCCGTATAAACGTAAAGGTTAAATATATAAACATTTTTCTTCGTTAAGCGAAGAATAATTTATTTTACAGAAAATTAAAAAAAAAACTTTCAGGAAAGCAATCAATTTTAATAAATTAAATGCAAACAAGAAGTAAAATAAATATTTACTGAAGATAATGTAAAACTTAATTTTGCTAGAAAATAACTAATGTTCTTACAACAGTCTACCGCTAATATGATTGCAGGTATATTTCGTGAAAAATTAAAAAACAGAATTAATAAAATAATCAGTACTTTATAAATAATTATAAAATAAGTGGTTTTGCATAAATAACTCTTAAATAAAATACTAACAAGTTAAAAATATTTTAATAATGCAAAAGAATCACTGAAAATATCAAGGTAGACATCGGCAATTTATATATACTCTCAACAAACTAGTCCAATTGGATTCAATATAAATAAATCTTTTTTTCTTTTTGTTTTATTACATCTGTACATTACTTAGAAGTAATCATTTTTTTTAACTGTGGATACTCTTTCATTGAAGATACGAAAAACCTTCTTATATATAAACTTAATTTTTCCTTTTTTAAGTTTTTATAATACAGACACTATTACTTACTAGTAGTTTTGACTGGATCATACGGGCCTTCAGGATCTTGATTAATTTTACAAATAACTGCGAAAAAAAATTATTTGAAAAAAGGAATGTTAAATTATGTTTCAGTTCATTCAATCGTAACATTTTGATTTTTTAATATTGTTTTCTTGTTAGTAGATCTGCAAAATAAGTAATAATATTTCGAAAAATTAGTTACAAATTGTAATAAAATTATCTGTTTGTACATGTCATTATTACATCGCAATTTTATTTCCTGATTATTATTAAACATCTAATTTTTAAAAAACGTGAAGCTTTAACTTTAAAAAATATAAAATTTAGTAAAATTTGCATGTTCCATTAATTACTTTTATATCACCCAATATATAAAAGTTTAACAGCGGAATACATAATATATTATTACTATATACGAGTACACCACAAAAATCAGGACTTACTGTGTTTCATTGCTCCCTGCCAGTAGGCAAATCATAGAAAATTTCAAGTAATCTTTACACATTACGTACACTCAAAAATGTTGTACATTAATTACATTTATTCATAATTCTTTTTTGTAAGTTTATCACTACATATTATATAAGATAAACAAAATAACCGATAATAAATGCTACCTGAAATCACAAATTTCGAAGATTTGAATGCTACTACATCAATAAATGCACTTTCAGAAAACAAAAATTCCTCAAACGTTATATGTATTCTCTGACCAACCAGTGATATTGAAATATCCCACAATATTATATTTATGGCTATTAAAATAATAAAATAACGATAAAAATAAATTAGTCACGGTTGAAGGTGGTGGGGGAATTATGAGTCGCCCAAAATTTTTACGCGATAAATTTCTATCTGTTGGGTAGATAAAATTAATAATAGAACAAAGTGACAATAATTTTATACTTTGACTAATCGGTGTTTAACTCTAGTAATTTAATGTGATACAAGAAATAAAATTTATAATCTTCAAAAATAACATTATCACCTGGAAAAACAGAATTGTTTAAACAACACAACAGTATTACAATATCCTTCGATAAATTTACGTTACTCTGAAGGTCATAGTATTATTACGTTTCTTTAAAACGGGTTTTAGCTGTAAAATTACACAGATTGAACGAACTGCGCCTCTCTGAGACGGCTGCTGGTAGGAGAATGGAGACTTTCGTCCTATCAACCCCGGCCTACCGCGTGCGGTCAGCGTAGCTATCTTTCGACTAAAAACTGGCCACGACTATCTTGCTTATCACCTTTACCGTATACATGTGTTTTACCGTCTCCTGAGTGTCCGCTGTGTTTTTACGAGACAATGGATGTTGATCACCTGAGAGATTGTCCAGCCCTAGAGCACACCCAGCTGGATGAGAGCCCAGAGTTCACAGAAGCCCGTACTTATTGGTCAACACGTCACCAAATGGATCAACAGCCAAGGGCGAGCGTGGGTAGTAAGTAAGATTTTACCAGTAGGTTATTTGGATTGTGGATCCTTCAATCAGATAAGAACAACGAGTTTTCTCGTCACTTCTAACGTCTAGGTAGAATTACTGGAGAAATATAAATCAGCTTGTTATCATTTAACATAAATTGTTGCAATAAAATTTCGTCAATAGTAATATAAAATGGCTTTCAAATTATTATGAAGAAGGAAGTTGTTAAAATTATTTTTTAAACGAAGTATTCAGTGAAGTAACTTACTAAAAGATATTTTTTCCATATATATTCATAAAAACCTGGAAATTAGTTTTGTTGAGTATAAATTTTTAATTAATTTATTTTTATTAATTTTAAACTATTATAAAAATAAACTCAATTATCTCCTAAAAACATAGAATAAAGAAAAAAGTTTTTTGCCAAAATTTAAATAAATTTTTGATAATAACTATTATGGAAACGATTACAAGAATATTTGTATGGTTGATATGTATGTACAGAAAAAAGAAAACCTTTTTCTTACACTTCAATTCAGTCTTCAATAAACATATTATTTTACATTAAATTCCCAAATAATGATAGTTATAAAAAAAAATACTTTTATTTTTAATAATAATTGTTTTTGAGTTATGTGAACATCAATTTCTAAAACCGTTTGCCTTCATCACATTGTTTAAAAAAAAAAAAGGGATGTGTACACCAAATTACTTCCTTGTACGCCTAAATTACATATACACATTTTTAAAAGTAAATAAAATTCTATTTAACTAATAACTTCTGATTTTTTTGATTTCTTTTATTGTTATTATTGAATTATTATTTACTATATTTTTTTATACTATCACAGGTTAATAATTATTAATAAATCAATATATTTAAATAAAAAAAAAAAAACGTTAAAAAAAGAAACAGCAAATGAAGTCGAATTCGAGCCGAGTCTTTTCTTTGTAAGATTCACATACTTCAATAATTAAAGTTTTAGTTATAACTCTGCAACCAACAGAAATAAGTATCACTTATGGTATATCTTTGAAAAGATATCAATAAGGGCTTATTACTACAGTTAAGCAAAAGTCAAAATCCAATTCTTTTTTTAATTTTGGGCTTTTTTGGACATTTTTGGTGAAGTCGATTACATTCAAAATGGGAGTTGCACAACCTGGTGTTACAACAGTCCTAAATTAAAAATTTCGGCTGTTTTTCAAATTCAAAAACTGTTACGGCTAACAGTTTCTGAGTTATGCGAGATATATACAGACATACCTACATACAGACGTCATGCCAAACTAGTCAAAATTGATTCAGAGATCGTCAAAATGGATCTTCTGTTGAAATTTGAAAACTGTAATTTTTCGCGATCTCAATACTTCCTGTACTTTGTACAAGGACGTAAAAGGAATAAATCACCTTAAGATCGCCATGTATAAGGATTTATAGGGTCCTTATAGTTTTATAAAACACAGAAGTAAATTCAAATATATAATATTAAATACAACACGCGCGCGCGTACACACACACACACATATCACGTATAGAGTACGTGATATTTTATATTTACATAAAAACTAAAAAAATTAAAACGTAACATAAAACACACATTCACAAAAATTACACACGTTAAGTACCGTGTAATTTTGAGACCCCTTTTTTAAGGTGCAAAGATCTCTTTACACACAAGGAATTCTCAGTCAAATATAAAACATAATGATTTTGTCGAAAGCTTACTGCAAACGCGTTAGTAATCCGCTTACTTCTAGGTTAGCCACTATTTTTCTTTCTTTAGCATTTTTTAATTACATTTAATATTATAGTTCGTTTTACCCACTTATTACTCTAAGTATTTCTGATAGAGTTAGATAATTTTAACGTCTGCCATGAGAATAGAGATTATATCCATATTCTCACAAATTATTGCCACTTTGGCAGTTTCGACCGCTCTTTCTTGTCCTAATCAGTATAATATATACAGAATAGACAGGATATTTGCAATAAGGACGCAAACATCAATGTTCTTGTTCGGAATAGCAGTTAGAACACTTAAAGAGTCGGAACATGTAACACTCTCCCTTCGCAAAAATGTTCTGAGTAGCTGTACAGCTATTAGCACTGCCATGGTACAGCACCGATGATATGCCATGGTAATTAGCACTGATGATATGGTACAGTTTTGAAGAACGTGTTTTACCATTCACAGTTATAGAACATCCAACACCATGTTCCGTTTAGAAGTATAGGTATAAAGTTTCATTTATCCTTCATAGTCACTGATGATTGGCGAAAATTCCTGCTGTATGATCACCGCTGGTTTATCTTTTATTTTTCCATAAAAGAGTTCTTATCTTCTGCTTATAGATGGTAAATCTCGTGATGATATTTCTCTCGTAGAAATTTATAATGGCAAATTTTATTCCGGCAAAGGATATTCTTCGTTTTTGTTGACTCAAGATAGTGTATCCAGCTGGTCTGGAATAGTGTTTTTATGTTCATATAAAGCAGCTTAAGGATTATTATTAAAAGTTTTATAATTTTTACTGGAGAAAAGGACTTTATATTAGCTGCATATTTTAATAGTGTTATCTCACTTGTATGATGCAATAGTATTATGCCGGCTTCAGACATAAAATTAGTCACCGCCTGTGGCATACGCCGCTTTTGTCAAAGCGACTGTGGAATATCTGATTCCGTTGTTATATATTGAATCAAAGTTTCTTAAATTCGATTTTCTACTGGATGGATATGCTGTATACCCGTAATCAAGCTTCGATTGAACCAGTGGTTTATATAAAAGCAGTAATGTCTATTTACTGATCCTCAATTGATTTTTGATAAACATTTAACAATGTTTAAAGTTTACTTGCATCTAACATTTAAATCTTTTATTTTAGTCCCCAAGTAAGGGATTTATCTAATAATAAATTGAAAAAGCGTACGTTGTTGTGAATTATATTCAGTAAATTAACTACAACTTGTGAAAAACTTATAAACCATCAAATGAATTATTTCTTTTTGTCTTCGGTCATTTGACTGGTTTGATGCAGCTCTCCAAGATTACCTGCCTAGTGACAATCGTTTCATTTCGCTTACCTCCTACATTCTACATCCCTAATAATTTTTTGTTACATACTCCAACGTTGCCTACCTGTACAATTTTCTCATCTACATGCCCCTCCAATATTAAAGCGACTATTTCAGGATGCCTTAATATGTAGCCTATAAGTATGTCTCTTCTTTTAAATATATTTTCCACATGCTTCTCTCTTCATCAATTTACCGCAACCCCTCTTCATTTGTCACTTTACCCACCCATCTGATTTCTAACATTCTCCTATAGCATCACTTTTCAAAAGCTCCTAATTTTCTCTTCTCAGGAACTCCGATCGTCCAATTTCACTTCCAGACGTATACGTATACTCCAAAACGTATACTTTCAAAAATGGTTTCCTGACGTTTAATTTAATTATTGATGTAAGAAAATATTTGACTGTAAGCTCGTTTCGCCTATGCTAATCGGCATTTTATATCGCTCCTGCTTAGTCCATTTTTAGTAATTCTACTTCCCAAATAACAAAATTCTTCTACTTCCATAATCTTTTCTTTTCCTATTTTTATAATCAGTTCACCACCTACATTATTTCTACTACATTTCATTACTATTGTTTTGTTTTTGTTTATTTTCATGCGGTAGTTCTTGCGTAGGACTTTCCAATCCATGCCATTCACTGATTCTTTTAAATATTTTTTACTCTCAGCAAGAATTACTATATCATTGGCAAATCGTAATATCTTTATATTTTCATCTTGCACTGTATACTGTTAATGATTTATACAAATAATACATTACAGGAAAGTAAGTGGTATAATAAATATTTATCTGTTACTTAGCTCATAAACGAAAATGTATTCGACGGTAAAAAAAATATTAATTTTCATTAAAAGAGAGAGATAGAGTAGATTATCATTGACTTTAAATGCCTTCACAACCAGAATTGTTTTTTTTTTTTGTTTATTTGATTGTTGAAGCTGAAAATGTAAAACAAACTGGACAGTTTAGTGCATTATAAAAGATCAAACAGAAAATAAATAATGCAAAATTATATATTTTTAATTAATTTTAAAGATATTTTATTCATACAATTATTACAAAATTTGAACACGTAAAAAATGTTTTTTTTCAATATTGAAATATATCTTTATCTTCAATTTCATTATTACATTTTTTTTTCAAAATATAAAAAATATTTTCTCAAAAAAAATTAACTCGGCAGTAGACAATTACGTACAATACAGTTGTTACTATATTTTACCACCTACCTACAGTTTTCATATTAATTACATTACGTTTTAAATGTGTAATAATAGAAACATACATTTTTTCTTCATAATTTCAACATAGATATTCAAATATCAAAGATTACGGAAGTTAGTTAATTGCATGTAATATAATTTTTATTAAGCATCAACCAGTGAATAATAGTTCTGCAATTTGTAATGAGAGACAAAATATACTACGTTATATAATCAGATAGTTTAAAACATTAAACGGCTTATTAATATACGGAATGTGTAACACTAAAAACAAGTCCATTATCCAGATTTGCATGGGATAATATTGAATACCATTTAATGGAAACCTACTAGTAAAGCACAAAATACGATTCGGTTATCTTTATTAACCAGCATCAAAAAAGCTTTTAACTACTAACAGAATACAGTAAAGCATATCAAACAGACTTCCATAAAATTCATTTTTAACATCTGCTTTGATCGATAACATTTAAAACATTAATAAAAAAATGTCGGAAAGAAAAATACATAACAAAAATGAAAACGCTGTCGAGTAATAATGTTTAGATTAAACGCTATTAATTAAAACACTAATAAAGTTTATAATTATCACTATTTGTAAACAAGAATAATACTAATTGTTAAAAATATTTTATTCGTAACATTAATCTTACGGTTATAAATATTATTATACGACTCTATCAATGTTGGTTCAATGTCAACATTATCAACGTTGATTGGCTGATCAAATGTTTATGAAAAACAAACCATTTTTTCATTCATTAATAAAAACATTTTGCTATTGAATGGTAAATCTTAAAATTTACATCAGTGACAAATTAATGTTACCTTTACGGTTTAACAAGTCAGAGTAATTACTAAATGAATCAATATTTTTATGCATCAATATGCATCATATGCATATATGCATCAATGCATCAATATTTTTATAATTTATTTTACTAAATGAATTAGTATTTAGTTTATGAGAAATTAATAACGATCCAGCTTACGATATTTAATATAGTAATATTTAAGTAATTTTGTATGTATCTAGAATAGTTATATTACCGGCCTCCGTGGCCCGAGTGGTAGCGTCTCGGCCTTTCATCCGGAGGTCCCGGCTTCGAATCCCGGTAAGAAATGGGATTTGCACACACGCTACAAGTCATTCATATCATCCTCTGAAGCAATACCTAACGGTGGACCCGGAGAATAAACACAAAAAAAAATATTTATATTCAAAGTATGGTGATCATGTCAAAAATGAGATATCTCCCGAATACGCCGGCATGAAAACGACGATACGAGGCCTTCATCTTAGGGAGCGGGTGACCGCGCTAGGATTCGTAACGAGGGTTCTTCAGGAGAAGGATCGGAGGACTCGGGGATGAGGGACAGCTCTCTGCGGAGCTGCCGTTTGCTCGTTGCTTGCTCGAGTGGGCGGTAGCGATGAGGTACGGGGATTCTCAAATCCCCGAGAAAAAACCAATCTCGGCGAGGATGCCCCACTAGGAGTATCCCTGTTAGAGGCGTTGGCTTAAAGACCGAGTCCCGGCTCCCGGAGTTGTTACCCAAGGACGGCATAGCCGGCCCTGGTGGTTCCTACTCTGCGGGTTTGAGGCGGGTGCAAAGTAAGATCCGACCGGAGGGTCGAGACGGGGAGGCCCGTTAGAGTATAGGAAACTCCCCTAGACTGCTTTATACTTAACTGCCTGATCCGGCCCAGTGGTGAAGGTGAAAAAAGGGAAAAAGTAACACCCGATCCGCCAGGTCTAGATCCTTTAATTTCCATGCCTCAAATGGGGCTGCCCTAAAGGGCCTCCCCACCGGGACTCCGCTCTTAACTAACCCTCCCTATCTTCCTCAGGAGTCCCCGTTCACTCATTTTTCGGTTATTTGAAAGCAGATCTTCCCAAGATCTGCTTTCGAATTACCATACACCGCCGTTCAAAAACCCATTTTCCTTCTTACGTGCGTTAATATTAATCTTTACCTTTTCCATCCGGAGTTTTCATCCCAGTTGACAAACCTTTCATATAAGCGTCTTTTGTGCTCTTTATTTCTTTATCCACCCATACCTTTTACCGTACTTGTCCCGTATTTACCAAAGTTTCATTTACATAATAAATTGTCTTGTCCTCATTATTAAATCGCTTAATCTCTATTAAATATTCCTTATGCCGTAAAATAATAACTTGGCGTTCAGTCATCCTGACCACGTAGGGGAAGACACCCTCCGCCACCCCATCCGATCCAAGCCCTTATGGGCTTTACCGGAGGTCATCTTCAAAACCTCGGCTTTTGGCATATTTTTATTTTCAACCTCGGCTAGGATGCCACCGATGCAAATGCCACATTCCCAATAAATAATTCGTTTTTCTAGACATGAAACGATTACTCATTGATTTTAAAATCCCAATGTAATAATGTACTTATAGAAAAGTTCGGCCGTTCACAATAGGTATTAACGGCATGTAATATTTTGTTCAAGTTAGGAAGCTCAAGTTCCAGTGAAGAAGATTTTTCTTTCATTTTGAAATAAAACGAATAAAACTTTTTTACTAATAAGGGTTTGAATAGAATTTTTCAATCATTTTCACACGCTTTCAAGTCTTTTTAGCACTAACATTTTTACCATCAATTTTGTGTTTCTTTTTTCTTTGATTAGACCTCTAGGAACCAAACACACATAAAGGCAAACAGAATTTTTTCTTTTTGTTCTTCCAGTAGTTTCTCAATCTGTTTTTGCTCGTTTTCTTTCGTCAGTCCATTTGGAATTTTTTTCTGAAAGTCTACCGTCTTTTTGTAAGTTTTCTAAATTGATCTCGGTTACGTACTTGTTTTCGTTTATGTTCAATTTTTTAAGGTCTTCATCGACTTCCGAGAACCATGTGAGTTTAATTTTTGCTGCAGTAAATCTATCAAAGATATGTTTTGTAAGTTTTCGTGGATTCAATCTGTTCAAGTGGCCGTTAAATTGTAATTTTTTTTTTCTTATTGTGTTGTAAATTTTATTATGTTTCTGTAAATTTCGTTTTTTCTTTCGAATTTGTGAATTCCGTTTTATATTTTGTGCCATAAACGCTGCATAGGATTTTTTTTTTCACTTTGAAAATTTCTTTATCTGAAAATGTTTGGAAGCAGTCGTAGCTGACTGCTATAAGGCTTCGGATAAAGCCAATATTTTAGTGTTTCAGTATAATGTTATAAGATATTGATTTTTTTATTAAAGATGTTTCTTGTTAACTTAAAGGCGAGATTCAGTTTCTTGACTCTTTCTCTAATTGCTTCTTTTTCTAAAACGTTAGGGTTTATGATTTCACCAAGTTATTTAAATTTTGGAACTGTTTGGATTTCTTGATTTTCGTCTACTTTGATTTTGGATTCTTTATCGTTTGTGAACTATAGCGTTTTTTTTTTTTTTTTTGGAGGAGATCTGTAACCCAAGTTTATTTGCGCATTTGTTTAATTTTTGTATTTTAATTTGTGCTTCTTGATTCTTGTTTTAGCGAAGATGAAAATATCATCTGCAAAAGCTTGCAGTAGGGTGTTTATTTTAGGTCCTTTGTTTCTAATAAATAGGTGTTTGCGATATTTAATTACTCAACCTCTTTGGTCCATACTCTGATCACTTTTTCCATTGTACAATTGAACAAGATTGGAGACAATCTATCTCCGTGTCTAACTCCTGTTTTGATTTGAAAAGGGCCAGAAAGTTTGCCCAAGAATTTAACATTGGATTTTGTGTTTTTTAGTATTTGTTGGATTATGCTCATTTTTTAGCTTCTATTTTGAATTCTTCGAGCGTTTAAAAGAGTGAATCGCGATTTACGGAGTCGTAAACTTATTTAAATTCGACGAAAACAGTTACTGATTTCAGGTTTCTTATTTTCTGATATTGTACAATTTGTTTAAGGTTAAAAATTTGCTCTGTGCAGCTTTGGTCGGGTCTGAAGCGGCCTTGGTATTCTCCAAGTTCTCTCTATTGTGGGTTGTATGCTGTCAAGTAGAGTTTTGGATAGTATTGCAGAAGAGACTGAAAGCAGTTAGATTCTTCTGTAATTATTTATATCGGTTTTTGCGCCTTTTTTATGAAGTGGGTGGATTAAGTCATTTTTCCATTCATCGGAATTTTCTTGGTTTTCCAAATTTCTTTGAAGGTGTTCTGTAGTTTTTCTTTTGCAAATTTAAGAATTCGCAAAAGAATAGTTGCATTCTCCGCAACTATCGAGTCTTCTCCATTTGCTTTATTATTTTTGAGAGATTTAATCGCGTTTTGTATTTTTTTTTTGGAGGTTTAGATTCCGGGGTGTTTTGATTTTGGTAATTAAAGTTAAAGGTGTGTTTCGGGTTTAGAAAGTTTAGTTGTTCTTCGAAGTATTTTACTAATTTTTTTAGATTCTCTTGTTTGTTTAATTTTAATCGTCCTTTCTCATCTTTAAAGTTGTACAAACAAATGTAAATGTTTGAAGTTAGTTTTTAGATGTTTTTTATAAAATTCACTTTTTTTTTCGTCTATTTGTTTGAATTTATTTTTTTCGTAGTCTCTTAGTTAATTAATTTTTCAATTAATTTTGAGATTTCTATTCGGCCTATTAGCTTTAAACAGTTTTGGGTGTTTGCAGGGATCGGGTGGGAATGGTACTTTTCCGATATTCTCTTTCTAATGTTTAATGCTTCCTCGCATGTCTTGTTTCATCATGAATGTTTCTTCCTTTTAGCTTTTTCTAAGGTTTTCCCGGCATTGTTATTATTGTGCTTTTGATCCCAGGAGTCGCCTTTCATTTTGGAGATTTTTTTTTGCAGCATTTAATGTTTTCTTCTTTTATTGTCAGCTGTTGGACGTTAATTTTTTTTTTGATTTTTACATTTACTGGATTTTTGTAGGTTTTGCGTAAAAAGTTTTGTTTCATTTGCGATAAGGAATGGTCAGAATCAAAGTCGGATTTTCGTACTCTAACATTTTGAATTTCCGTTAGACAACTCTGTGAGATTGCCATGTGATCGATTTGGAATTCTGAGAGCATTTGATTAGGACTTCTGCATGTCTTGCATTTTCTTGGCAATTTTTTGAGTCGTGTTGAAATTAGTTTTAGGCCGGCGTTTTTACAAAAAGAAGACGAGTCTTTTACCATTAGTGTTGTTTATTTTGTGTGCTGGGTATTTTCCTTTAATGTCTTCTTTTTCTCTGCCGATTTCCGCATGAATATGAGATATGAAAGATAAACATATCTTTCATTTATTCATCTTTCTTTTATTTATGTCTATCCTAGCATGAACATTTTTTACTGATTAATTTTTTTACGAAACTACTTATGGTTTTCCCAGTTTGTATTTCACAACAGACCCATTCATTGATAAACCCAATTGGTACAAAAACAAAGGATAAATTAAAATTATAGAAAGCAATACTGTATAAAACTGTTATAAAAATGTATCGTACGGAAACAGTAACATAGACTGAACTGAGTAATGGTATGAACCATTAAAAAATAGGTTACCGTTGTTAACGTCAATAACAAAGACGCAATAAAATTTTTAATTGCTTTTCATAGGCATGTCACGGCGTCAGAAAACTGGTAGATTACAGTACATTATTATACACATAAAATAATGATTGCACTTGCACGTGGGAATGACAGGAATGACTCACCCTAAACTAGTGAGATATTACCCAAACATGCTAAATTCAAATTTATATCGGCTGCACGGTTTTGTGAGGCAAGGTTTAATTCAGCTACACCAAAAAAAATACAGGATTGTACACGCAGGAATGTACGTATTTGTGTCGCACTGCTTTTCGCCTTGTATCTCTGGATTGACGAAATCAATTTTCTTAAAATTTGACAAATATTTCTGTATATGTGGCAGTGATTATACTTTAATGTTTATCAAGATTCAGTTAGAAGATATATCGCGAAAGAAACAATTTAGATTTTCTTCAGAGGAATTTTAGATAGAACGAATTTGTAAGCTATAATGCATATATAAATAATTGAAAAAACTTTTCAAAAAACGAACCCCCTACTTTGTAAAATTCTGGGTATGTATATTTGTTTTTGTTCTTTTGCTCCATCTTCCTTTGGTTTAAATACTTTTTCAAAAATTCTTTGAAAATGTATACTGTATGCAAAATGTCTACAATTTAAAAACATTTAAAACTGGATTTAAAATGCAGAAAATTAAAAAAAAAAATATTTTTATTATTTTTTTAGTCTTCCTTGAACATGATTTAGATTTAGAGGAAACTTTAGCAAATTTTTTTTTGCATAGGCTTAACCTATGCAAGAATATTTTTAGAAAAAGTTTACTTAAAATCTATTTCCTACTTAAAAAAACATATATACTGAATTTATTTTTCCCGTCCCACAGTAGTTTTCCAGTTTTTTATTTAATTCTTAGCTGTTAAAATAGTTAAACTATCAAGTAGTTTTTGAAGTACGAATATTTGGATATGTTATAACACTTGATAACTCTTATAATTATAGCCTGAAAGTTAAACAGCGCTATACAGTATAATAAAACCTAACTTACATAATTTATTGCATGTTACTTTAATAATCCAAATAATATTATTTAATAGTGTTAATATTTTATTAATTGTAGATAAAATCAACGTTGTTGAGTACTTGTTTGTTTTACATAAACCAGTCAAGAGAAAATTCGAGATTCGTAACTTACGTTATACAATACATTTTTTTGTTGATAAAAGAATTATTATCATTTTAAAATCAATATAATATCACTAGTAAGTATATTTTATTATTAAAATACGAGAAAGAAAGTTATGAATAATGTAATTTGAAAATTGCATACGGTTCAGCAGCTGCAGCACTTGAACTCACTACATAAATATTTATTTCCTGTTATCCCATTATTATGGGTCATTTATCTCGGAATGAAACTGGAATATATTGCTGACAAAAGCTAAAATATTGAAATTGAATTAAGGAATACTGTGTATAAAAATTAATAATAAGACAGAAGATAGAAACAATAGTAAATGTTTTACTCTCAAATATCACGGTTAAAATAAGAGTTAGGTAATTTCAAAAATAAGATTGGCATGACTTTTTATTGTATATTGTTTTATTACCACAAAATTATTAACTAAAGTAAATGATTAATACTAAATCTATCAACATTTTAGAAGGTATTATTAAAATTATTTCTTCGATTCTTATAGTTTTCTTTTTCCTGTTTTAGCCTCCGGGAATTACCTTCAGAGGATTAATGAGGATGATATGTATGAGTGTAAATAAAGTATAGTGTTGTACACTCTCAGTTCGACCATTCCTGAGATGTGTGGTTAATTGAAACCCAACCACCGGTATACATGATCTAGTATTCAAATCCGTGTAAAAACCTTTACTAGGACTTTCGAATCAACTGAATGGGGAAGACGCGTTCACTACTAGACCAATCCCGTGGTTTAGATTCCTATACTAACGTGAAACAAAAAAAAATCTTCAAATAACTGGAAATATTAATAAAATATTTAAAATAATAACGTATTCTATGTTATATTAAAAATACTTGCTACGTTAAAATATTTCATAATTAATGCAGTTAATTTTTCAGATAAATCAATACTAACGTACACTAAGTGAGCTGAAGATTTGCCCCTGTTTTTGTTAACAGAACTGTCGGCTGCTTTGGCGGGATGGATGAGTAGAGTTTGTTGTATATCTCACCAGATGACATCATCCGATTACTGATAAGATGACACGTTTGTATATAAAATGCAAACACAACAAGCTAGTACAATACAATGACTAGTACACTAGACACAGCAGTTGCCAAAGGGAAGGTTTCAGATCACGTATGTTATAGGTAATTTAGAAAAAAAAATTAGACCATAAACATAATAAATCAGGTTAATTTAAGTAAAATGTCTTGATTCCTTTTTTCATAATGTCACAATACTTCTCACTGTTTACTAGTAATTATAAAGATTCGGTTATTATTGCGAGTCAGAATTAAGAAATAAGTGATTCGATAATAATTATATTTTCATAAAAGTTCAAAACTTTAATTTATAGCAATAATGTATAAAACATTATTTAACTATCCTAACAAAATTCCAAAAACCAGCAAAATGTACGTCCAACCTAAAAATATACTTTTGGAACTACTTAATTACATTTAATTTTTTTCTTCCAACTGCTACGAGTATAAAGAATAAGCTTTGTCGAATATATTTAAATGAATCCTAAGACAGAAATTGTCTGCATATTATTATTTACTATGAGTGGAGGGGAGCCTTATGAAAAAGTAAAAAAAAGAAAAGAATTTACAGTAACCTATTAGAAAAACATAAAGGAAAATGTGATTAAGTTTTATTTTTATTGGATACCAAGATAAATTTTCCCAATGTATTTAAGTATAAATTTAGGTGAAAGTAGGAGAAAATAATGTAACAAATGTATGGTGGGATAATCGTATTTGTAGAATAGTACCTTCTAAATGGATGTAACATAACCATGAAAATTGTTGACAAATATTTTTTAAATGAGTATAGAGTACATAGGTTGTAATGGGAAACCCACCGGGTTGGTCTAGTGGTGAACGCGTCTTCACAAATCAGCTGATTTCGAATTCGAGAGTTCCAACGTTCAAATCCTGATAAATGCAGTTCCATTTAGACGGATTTCAATACTAGATCATGGATACCGGCGTACTTTGGTGGTTGGATTTCAATTAACCTCGCATTTCAGAAATGGTCAACCTGAGACTGCACAAGACTACGCTTCACTTATACTCATACAGATCATCCACTGAAGTAATAAGTGACAGTGATTTTCGGAGGCTAAACAGGATAAAAAGCTGATGATGTAATAGTTTATATTGTTGAATAAATCTATTATTTCATTGTTTCATTTGTTAATTAAATCTCTCTCCATTAATAAATTAAAATTTGATTATAATTTTTAATTTTCAAATACTCCCTGAAAATAATAATAGGATTATTAGATATTATTATTTTTTTTTTAAATTTTAAATTCTTAAAATAGCACTGCAGAGAATTTGCAACGGAATGAGAAACAAAAATGTAGTAATAGGTAAGTAGTTCATTGAAAAAACGGAACACGTAACAAAAATTTCCGGTAACAACGAAATTAATTATTCTCTCTTGAATTAGTTTGTTACTGCACAAGCAAAAAGTATATTTAAATATTTAAGTTCAAACTTCTCAAGCGGGAAAAACGTTGGGGAAATATTAGTACAGCCAATCGAGTAGCTGGCTTGACTGCTAAAGAAATAACATGTATATGATATCAATTTTGGGTGATGCCAATGATATTAATGCAGTAACGGTAATAGACTAAATGCGTAAACTACTGACGCTTATCGAAAATGTAACACTAGAAAAAATATAATTGTTAAATTGGGGATCTTTTTACTTTTATTTCTTTGTTTGTTACTTCTTCTTAAGGCCGGATCTGTGTTTTGATTATGAACACATCCCAAGAGAAAATCAAGAGGGAATGCACTCTCTATACTTCTTCCATCAAATGTTTATGGATAATTCTGACACGCATTGACATCGCATGCCCCATCCGTTCGTTCTATAGCAGTGTCCCCATGATGTCAAGCATGCGGAATTCTCATCGTCATGTTTCCCTGTGCTGCAAGAACCGTTCACATTCTAATGATTTTTTGTAATTATAAAATACAAAACTTTTTGTTTACACCACAAATATATTTTACATATTTATAATTTAAAAAAAAATACCATTACATTTACCTAAACACTAAAAGTAAGTTTAGAATAACCTTTGGAATTGCCTTTCGTATATAAATGGAAGTATATCACGTTGAAAACGGAATGCTCTTGCATGAAGAAAGTTTCAGTTGCAATAGGTGGATTTACTATATAATACTTTTTCACAATGTTCTTTAAAAGAGCAAGTTTTTTCTAACGCCAATCTATTTGTGAAATTTAAAATTTATATGTGTGTTTAATTATTGGAATTTGAATCGTATAGCAAAGCTACGTTATTTTTGTTGTTTTTTAATAGATATGTTTTTTGCCTTTTGGATAGTTGAATATGATATTAAAGAAGTAGTACGTCAAGAATGAAAGCGAAAATTACTTGTTTTAAACAATTTAGATAATTACGGTAGGTATAAACTAATCTTTTAAAAAAAAAATCCCTTTCGGCATGCAGAAAGGCGAAGGTAGATTTCACCGTTACTAAGTAGAGGATAAGAAAGATTTCCACCTTAAAGTTAAGAAAAACTTCAAATTTACTCAATACGACAATGGTTGCATGTGAAAAAATTTTACATGATTAGCAAACGACAAGCTTCATCTTCTTACAATTACAGCAATATTTTGGTCATCCTTGCCGTAAGGGTTGATCATATCAAAAGTTTTTTCTGACAAACGTTTAAGGTAATGTTTAGAGGACTAACGACCACTTTAAAAAATCGGACTCTGTGCCTATTAAGGAAGGTATGATATTTTTTTGGCTTCGAAATCCCATTTTTTCAGCCCCCTTGGCCACTGGTCTGTGATATCAAAAATCTTTACTTAGATAAGTTTTAGCTCCTTATAAAAAAAATAGTAGTAACTTTAAACAACTTCGGTATTTTACTTAAGAAGAAAGTTATAGCGATATTTATTTTCGTAAAATCCTTCCATTTCCACCCTCAAGGTTCGACTTTGGCCATTAACAAACTCGACTGAGATTTTGGGACGAGTTATTTTTAAAGAACAATTTGAAAGTGATTAGGGTAAAATTACGGCAGTTATCGTGTCCACAAAAATGTGAAAAGAAAAAAAATATATATATAAAAGTTTGAACTGACGGTGGTTTTGGGGTCTGCGGAATGTGAAACGGGAAGATATGTCCAAATTTTCCGGAAGTGGAGTAATGGGTACCGTAAGAAAGCTACAAATCTACCAAAAAACAATATTTTATTTGTCGTATGATTACACTTTAGAAATTCACTTCATTCGTATTCGAACTACATAATATTAACATTCCAGAAATATCATCGCTACTATTGGAAATTAATTTACCTACCCTAAATGTACATTTTAACTGAAGCACTTCATTTTGATAACTGACTGTCTGGGATATGAAAAACTAATGTCTTCTTCGATAAAGCTACAAAATTAACGTTAAATGTTTAATAAAAAAAACTATTTCCCATCATATGCAGCTTCCTCTCTTTAAACATAAATTATAATTTTATCAAAATACAACGATCTAATTACTGAATCGATTAGTTATTTTAACGAATAAAAGTTTCTGTCATTATTACTATTCCGCTCACATCCATTTAATTATAGCGATGTTGCTTATTTAACCAATGCATTTCTTGTAACTTATAACTTGCCATAAGTTCTCAATCGCTCAACCTCTTTTAAAATTCAAGAATATTTCCATTTTATAAATTATAGTGGGCTAATGAATCAAATTTTTTATAATACCTTTACTTAGCTTTATTTTTGAATAATAATAAAATTCAGCATTCAAAATATTTAACCATCTTCCATCACACTATATTAATATTAAATACATTTTAATACTATATAAAAGATAAATGGATAAAAACTTTATTTATTATTAAATAATCAAATATATTATTAATCAAATATAAGGATACATTTTTTATAATTATAAACTTCATGAGAAGTATAATAACTAATCTTAACAATACGCTACTCTCTAATCAGTTGTTTTTCTTGAATTTATTTATGAGATGTTTATAAAAAAATATCCTTTTTTTAAAATATATTTTAATGTTCAAACTTCATTGCAAATTACATGTATTTTTCACCGATGATTAATACTTATTCCCTGACATTTACCATAATTTATCTATATATAGGAGTATAAATCTGAATCAATAGTGTATTTATAAAAAGATTGCAGAATTCATTGAATATATTTCCTGAAAAAATATTATATTGATTACATTTCTTAGTGTGAGTTTCTAAATAATATGTATGCATATGTTAATGTACGTATGCATACATATTACACATACATACATAACACAGCTAATAATTGATCTCTTAATAAAAATCCCTATTTCTGAATTAATATTAATAAATTAATGAACTGTAACTATGAAATTTGATAATTATCATTAAATAAATTTTTCTCTTTATTAGAAAATAGAGAAAGATGATTTCCTGATGAGTGATTTCTTTTCCATCTCGTTGATTACTTTATAATCTATAACGTAAACAGCTAAGGTTGTAGATTTACGCAGAAATTAGCTGAAAACTGTAAACAGAAATATTGATGATCTGTTAGATTTATGTATTACAAACAAGCAATAAGTGTGATAATTAATGTAACCTACTGTTGCTACGTAGTAGCGATAACTCTACCGAGACTTAATGATTTCATTAAACTTCTCGTAAGCAACATTAGTTCATAGAACCTTCTTCCATGCCAGTGAACTGGAATTCACAAATATTATCCTGTGTATGATTTGCATCAAATTAAGAGAGCCTTTTCAGTCTATATACGGAAATGTGTAAATAACATTATACTGTTACTAATTTTTCATAGCATTTGAAAAGAGACAGTTTTTATTGAAAATCTATTTAGATTTTATTAATTATTTTTGTAATGGATATTGTTTTATGTTCCTAAATAATAATAATAATAGTAGTAATAAAATTGTGTTTTTTTCTATTTATTCATGGCCTCCCTATCACTCTTTATATAGCAACCACTTATCTAAGCAGGGAAGCTAAGTGAACTATTGTAGATGTTTATGCAAATGTAGTAGGGGCGTTAGAGAAATCATAATGTACAATAAACCAAACCCATAAGGACCTGTCAGGAAATTAATTGTATTTTTCATAACAGGGATAATCAGAATAAAAAAATTATAAACTAAATAAATTAACCAAAAATATTTAACGTTAAATTAAAAAAAAAAAACCATTAACGTTAAAAAAAATAAATTTAAATAATTAAACAATGCAAATAAAAATGATCTGTTTTATAAGAACACAGCTAATAATTGATCTCTCAATAAAAATCCCTATTTCTGAATTAAAAATATTAATATCCTTATTGTAAACATCATTTTATTTCCAAACGCATATTTCCATGCGACACATCTCGACAGTTCTTTTATAAATATATATTTTTTTTTGTGTTTAAACTTCGAACACGGATACCAATGTTAAAAATATCAATATCAACATAACGTTGACTGGTTGGTAAGCAAAATTAACTATTCTCTTTTTCTTTAATATTGAAATATGAATCTTATACATTCATCTTCTTACAATAAATCTTCCTCTACCAAATCTCGATGGTGGAATGAGGATAACCTTATTTGGACTGCTTTAATCTTCCTGCTTGTCACCCCTTTTCTGATGTGAAATGGCTGCATGTAGGAAATATATTCGCTGAGAGAGATGGGTTCATGATAATTTTTAATCAAGATCAGGTGATCACTACCAAGGATAATAAGAAGTACATTCTCAAACACACAGAAATGAACTTAGTCTTTTACAGTTTACGTAACGAAGCCCTAGAAAATACTGATCATATTATTATCGGTTAATCAACGTTAGCCTCTTTGAGTATCTTCAACATGACAATGTTGTCAAGGTGATCTATCAGCGGTAATGCAAAAAAAAGCATCTAATTAACAGCACTGAACCGAGTTACAAATATCAACTTAAGTTGCATAAGATAAACAATGGAACTAGTAATCTGGTCTTTAATAATTGGTATACTAAAAACAATACGTCAAATTTTGCATCGCTCCTTACACGAGCTAGGACTCAGTAAAAATAACTATATACAAATAAGAGAATATTTATTTAAAAACTAGCGGACACGCCAATACTTTGCTATTGATAGATTTGAGTATATATATAGATTAAATGAACACAATTTAAAGCCTGATAAAACATTAACAAAATGAACATTCCGGAACTTCACAAAATTTATCCTTTCCCTTTTTCACTTTTTCCCTTTCTCTCTTTTCCCCATTTTCCTTCCCCCTTTCACCATTTTCCTTTTTACCATACCACCTTTCACCCGCTTCTCCGTTTCCCCTTTTCCCTTTCCCCAATTTTCCCTATTTTCTCTCTTTTTCCCGTTCACCATTTCTTCCCCTTTCTCCGCTTTTTCCTTTTCTTCCCCCATTTTTCTTTCTCTTTTTCCCTTTAACTGATATAAAATTAGGGCCTATTTAAGATCTCGTTATTCCGCCAATGTATATATATATTTTAATTATATTACAAAGATTACCAATAAGCAGTTAAGCAAAGGTTTAAACAAAGAAACATCAATTTCATGACGAATAACAAAACCTAGATAATATATTTGTAAATATGCAATGATGAATATTAAATTTTACAAATTATTAAACTAGGAGCAAAATTCATGATACTTTTTCCTTTGATACTGACGAAGATACGATCTTTGTAAACAGCTTTAATGCTACGCTGTTCTTGTTATTTTTTACCAGTGTTAAGACTCAGGTTTCTTTTTCTCCTTTTTTATTTGTAAAAATAAAAAAAAATTCACTTTTTTCTTACTCTTTATAAATTTTCACTCTTTCTTTTACTCTTTATAAATTCTCACTTTTTTTGTTACTCTTATTGAATGACTTCGTCTACTTCTCTAGTGTTAGTCTTGTTTCTACCTTCAAAGACTCATCACGTGTTTGTTACGAATGTATAATTAATTAATACCATAATATTATATATGAATTACAAGTTCGAAGATTATAATAAAAATAATTTATATTATAAATGAAATAAAGACTTATTTATTTGAAATAATAAATTTTAAATTAAATGAACCATTTAATTTTAAATAAACCAGCGAATAATAAAAAATTTAGAATAATAGAATATTCAGAATAATTAAACCTAAGTAGGTATTAAACCAAGGCGGCATATTATTCGACAACTAGACTGATTATAAGATTTAAAACGCATTACAAACCGTTATCATTTGAATATTGTTTATAAGAGAAAAACCTCTCATCTTTGTTTACCCACTTCTTTAAATTATATATTTTTCTGTAATGTTATTTAATTTTTAACTGGAAAAGTTATCTTGGTTTGTTTAAATAAAAATTAATTTAATAAGAGCCTACAGATTACTGTGTTATTGCTGTAATTAGGCATAATTAGATTACAAAACAAAGAATATCGAAAATTGTCCTAATCTTCAATAGAGAATCTAAATAGTAAATACAACTCACAAGTTTTAAATCCTTCAAAGATATTTTATGTACTATAACGTAAATATAAAGTATTATTTTTTGTTGTTGTTTGACCTCCGGAATCACTGTTAGATATTGCTTCAGAGGATGAGATGATTGATTTGTAGCGTGTGTGAAAATGCCATGCCCGACCGGTATTAGAGTATTATTTACAATGTGGTAAATTAACGGATGCAAAATGTCAAATCATGATAATTATTATTATTATTCACTTAATTCACTAAACGAAGAGATATACAAACAATGAGTTAGAAGAGAAGGGAGTTATGATAATGTACTTTGAAATAATATATATCCAGCGTAATCAGATAATGCATTGGTTATCAATTGTTTTATATATATATATATATATATATATATATATATATATATATCTCAAGAAATACTATTTAGAGTATTTCTTGAGATATAATACCCTAATCACAAGAGATGATACCGAATAACATTGCTTTTCAAACGAATGTTATAGTATTGTATGTATCTACATGAGAACATCTCGTAAAACTTCATATAACAAAGAAATTTAGTTTTCTTTGGAAGTTATTCACTAATTAATGCTACCGATAGGTATAAAAAAATATTCTTTTTTTAAAAACTATATTGCTGGTATCCACTTATTCCTGAACGAAGGTTCAGGAATGAAAAGATACTGAAAATATTAAATTTTCAGTGAATTCTTTCACAGTAATTTTATTCAGCTAAAACATTATTTTAACAGCCAAATAATCTCAATTTTTCTTGTTTTTCAATGAATTTTATTTCATTAGTAAATGGATATTTATACTGCGATCAACAAAAGGTTTAGAAAATTATTGAGATCTTTTTTTTTAAACGCTCTTTATAAGAAGGATCTCAAAAAAATAAAACGTGAGAGAAAACAAAGATTAGTTTTTTATCGAGAAGTGAAGAGTAAAATAAAAATAAATTTTAGACCAAAATTAAAGCGATTAATTCTTTTCAAATATTTTAATTACTCGTTTCGTATTTTATCTTCACTTTCAAAATTTTTAATTGAATATTATCTTCCTTCACGTGTAATTTGTTTTAAACTAACGTGAAAAATTATACTGATCAAGAATTATGTCTCGTACAACTAGCAGAATCAGCTATGAAAAAAATATAAAGTTCATTAATAAAACATTTAGAATAATGCACATATAACAAATATATTATTATTCATTTTTTCATTTTACATTTTAGAATTTTTAATAAAATAAAAAAGAAATCGGCAGTAAATTTTTTCCTAATAATACGTTTCACAAACTTCTCATTCCTTTATGAATCATGTAACCTTGCCCTATAATAAGCCTATCGTACCTCCTAAGCTTTCGTGTTTGAAAAGACTTTGATAATCAAGTAGTATTATTGTAGCAGCTATAAGATATATATTTAGAAACCAATTATAAAATGATTTCAGTAAAGACAAAGCACTCTTTACAGTCAATTTTAAATCCATCAGCTCACAGAATAATTTTATACACGAAATAATAAGGTTCAACAAGATATATTGTAGTATTTGGAATTGGATTTTTGAAAACATAACAAAATGTAAGAAAAAATTTCTTTCAAAGAAAATAAATTCATTTTTATTTTTTTATTTTAGTAATATATCTATTATTATTATTATTATTATTATTATTATTACCCCACACTTTCACAGCTTTTACTTTTGCCGGTGACATTCCTTAAACTTAGTAATTTATACCAACGAGATTAGGGTTGCTACTGTTGACCAAGTGCCTTCCGGGCAACATGGCAGGTGTCAATTAACACGCTCCTTTGCATTAGCGCGTGGGTTTTCCATTGGATCTTCAGTTTTCAAGATTGTTGTGCAAAGCAGATGGTATTTTACCCTCCGCAGATATAATTATTGGGATTATATAAACTTCTTTTTGATTCCACATTTCTTTAATTTCAAAAGCAAGATCTGTATATTTCTGCAACTTCTCATTGCGTTTAGTGTTGATGTTATTACTTGATGAGATGGCTACGTCTATTAGTTAAGTTACTTTTTTTCATTTTATCAACTACTACTTTATCTGGCTTATTACAATTGATGGGTTTTGCTGTTACAATACCCTGGTTCTCCAAAAAGGAGGCTGGCTCATAAGTATACTAGAGCCCTTTTTGAAACTCTAACTTTTATCTATTGAAGAGTTCTATGTGCACAATTTTTGCCACGTTGTTGTGCTCCAATTTTATCGTTTGACCACATCCTAGGTACTTGTACTCTTTCATTGCTTCTATGCTACCCTGGGCCTGCAGGTCGTAATTCTGCGCCTGGTGGAACTTTCCCTTCACAATTATTATTATATCTACTATATATTATTATATTTATTTTAATAAATTTATTATTATATCATTTTAGTGATTAAATTATTTTTACCAAAATTATTACCCTTTTTATATTATCTGAAAATAATTCAATTTGAATAAGTTAGTAATTAATGCTACCCTGGGCCTGCAGGTCGTAATTCTGCGCCTGGTGGAACTTTCCCTTCACAATTATTATTGTATCTATTATATATTATTATATTTATTTTAATAAATTTATTATTATATCATTTTACTAATTAAATTATTTTTACCAAAATTATTACTCTTTTTATATTATCAGAAGATAATTCAATTTGAATAAGTTAGTAATTAAATTAAATTGTTGTATTATTTTCAAATAATTTTTTTATAATCAGATTATTTCTACAGAATAATTAAACATAGTAATAAAGTATGTAATAGTTATTTAAAAATGAAGCAACTTAAAAAAATCTTCAATAATTACGTTTGTTGAAGGTTATTATGGTTACTATGGTAATTTGTATAGATTACTGTTATGATCATTTTGTATTAGTAAATAAATTTAAAAGCGCAAATAGATTTGTATGAAGATAATAAATAGATAATAGATATTTGTATATTAGTATATTTGTATGAAGATAATAGATAATAGATAGATTTGTATGAAGGTGGGTAGGTGGGTGGGTAGTTGTTGGGTGGTTGTCGGGTAGTTGAGAAAGATAAAAGTGAAAGATAATAGTATCTGTTTTTATGTTTAATAAGTCACTTAATACATTTTCACTTAATTGGTTTTTACTATAGTTAATTATAAAGATATTGATAATTTTCGAAGTGGAAATCAAAGTAGGCAAATAATCTTAACCAAATAATGTTGTTGGTAAACAACAGAGTGTAAACCATCACGCTAATAGCATGGTTGAAAAAATCATTTTAGAACCAGTTACACAAAAATCGACTCGTTTTAAAAAAATGTTCATAAAATATTGCACTTTTATCAGCGTTTACAAGGAACTACATTAAGCGTAATGAAACAAACAGTATTAGTAACAGACATTTGTTTTAAAAATTTAGTGTTTTGAATAGGAATGATGAATAAAAAAACAACTATGATTTGTTCGTTACAATCAAATTTGAAGAGAAAGGCGACTAATAAAAACGATAACTTAATAGTAATTAACTTTTCAAAAATGAATATAATAACGTAGAAGAAGGTATCATTTTCAGATTGAAACGTGTGAAGTTTAATAAGAAAAAGTGGTAAAGTACATGATGACATACCCTTAGATAGCAACTGTTCGACAAATAACAGACAAATTAAGTCGTTATGAAGGGCTACATTAAACTACGTGCCAACCGCTTACCCTTAATTTCTTGACCACAATCGTCCGCCAATCGTTGACTGTGGTCAATCTCCCCTCCAGTGCAACGTTAGCTATCACCTTAGAATGTCATAGGCAACCTTCCTCCTGCAACGTTGTAAGTCCCAGTGACTCACCTTTAAAATTACTCATTGACTAATATGTATTACTATTCACCAATCAGTAGCATTTTACCAGATTAAATCAACTGATTTTAATCAGTAACAAGATACCAATTAAAATATTATTTTTTATTTTTTTTACCCTCCGGGACCACCCGGTATTACTTATTGCTTCAGAGGATGAGATAAAAGGACAATTTTTTAGCGAATGAAAATGCCATGTCTGACCGAGATTCGAATCCGGGACTTTCAAATTGAAGGTTAAGACGCTACCACTCGCCCCACGAACGCCGGGTACAATTAAAATGTAGCTCATAGCAAGCGCCTATTAAGTCTTACTAATTAAAATTATCAGTAATCAATCCTTCCCACATACAGTGAGGTTTTACAAATAAGAGTATTCGCTTTGTTTAGGAAGTGAAACAAAGTAAAGCCTTTTGGGTTCAACCAATTCGTAATGCGAAGCAAAATCCTAACGCCTCTATGAGACCAATTATTGGAACTTGACCACCCTGGTAACATCCTTGAAACGGAGACTTGGCCTGCAGTCTGAACACAGAGCCAAAACCGCATCTGATGTAGAAGAGACTCACCCCGGTTTTGAAAAAAAAGTCCAACTTCTTACCTTACCTGAGCTTTAAGGCTCACCATTACTCCTCACTACTCTAAACTTCAATCTGCTGACATATTTAACATTCACATATTAACATTTATGTTGAACACATTTTTAATTTTCTCACCGAGTGTTTAATTATCATATTTAGACATTAATAAACGCTTTTCCATAGTACCAGATAGTTTAGTCGGATTTAGTGTAGAGAGCTATATGTTCGGAAATTAATGTTCTGTCAGAACCGGGCTTCAAATAATTATCTGGATTTTCCAAGAGTGTTGATTGGGAAGGTAATATCAAAAAAAAAAAAAAATTAATGGCAAGTTATGTGTCAACGAGTACTTTTTAAAATAAAGTTGGTTGCAAGACTGCATTGTATTAAATTGGCATATATAGTAAACTAAATTATAAGCTAAAATCATTAATGTTCCATATCACTTAAATGTTTTACAATATCGTCTATTTTCTTTTTAATTTCGATAGTTCAACTATTCCCTCTAGTGTAATTTGAGCCCGGTAGAACTTGTAAAAAAAAAAACCCACCGGGTTGGTCTAGTGGTGAACGCGTCTTCCCAAATCAGCTGATTTGGAAGCCGAGAGTTCCAGCGTTCAAGTTCTAGTAAAGCCAGTTATTTTTACATGGACTTGAATACTAGATCGTGGATACCGTGTTCTTTGGTGGTTGGGTTTCAATTAACCACACATCTCAGGAATGGTTGACTGAGAATGTACAAGACCTACACTTCATTTACACTCATACATATCATCCTCATTCATCCTCTGAAGAATTATCTAAACGGTAGTTACTGGAGGCTAAACAGGAAAAAAAGAAAGAGAGAGAGGGAGAGAGAACTTGTAAAAAAATTATATTTTTGATTTTTATACTCTCTATTAAGCACTCTTAATACTCTCTCTTAGAGAGTATTAAGAATGCTCTACTCTCTAATAATAGAAAGTATCTGTATCTACAGATACTCTTTATTATTTTAATGAACTTTTAACGTATTTTAGAATATTGCTTTTCTCAAAATTAAAATATGGAAAAAGTAAAAACAAAACATAATCCCTCGTTTTTTTTAAATTTTTTCTTATATTTTAAATATATATTGAGAAAAAACATGTCCTTAAAAAATATATTGATGTGAATTTTTAGTTTAATTTATTAAATTTATTATTCATCAATGTTCAGAAAGTAAAACCACATAACTAGCAACTCGAAGTAGTGTTGGTACATTGTAGATACCAAAGCTAGTGGCAGATCGAGCAATCCATCCGGGCTTTCTAAAATTTGACTACTAATAATTTGTCTGAGAATTAAAAAACTACTACGAAAATTATAACATAAATCGTTTCAAAAGTAAATTATTTTTATGATTAACATTTATAAAATAGAAATGGTGATCGAATACTATAAAAGCTCTAAATTTTTCAGTATAACATAGGACAAAAATTAAAATACTTTTAAGTCCAAGTAATACTACAATGTATTTTTATTTCCTTGTACGAAGTAAAGGAAGTATTTTGATCGTGAAAAATTTCGGCTTAAAGGTTTCAACGGGAATATCCATTTTGACCACCACGGAATCCATTTTGACTAGTAACGTCTGTACGTACATATGTACGTACCTCTCGCATAACTCAAAAACGATTAGCTGTGGGATCTGCAAATTATGGATTTAGACTGGTGTAACATCTAGTTGCCCATCTCCCACTTTGATTGCAGTCGACTGGACCAAATTTTCCAAAAAAGTATATTATTATTATTATATTATTAAAGTACACTATAAACATATTTTCCTGTTTTTTAATGCATATAAGATGTAGTTTTTATTTTTTCATAATGACACATGTTTTTATTGTGACCGTAGAAATTATCCATAAGAAACGAATTCTTAAAGGGGTTGACTTACATAATTTAATTGTTCGTTTAACTTGAAACTTACTCATAGTCGGGACGTATTTAAATATTTTCACTACCATTACATGTCTTTATTGGTAGAAACGTGAAAAAATGTATTTTTAAACAGCTTCCTTTCAAAAAAATTAATGTTAACAAAAAGTATTTGCAAAATGTTAAATAAATTAACGTTATGTAAAATAAACGTAACGTTTCTGAAGGTAATAATTTCAAAAAAATTACAGTTAAAATAGTATTTACACTTTTTAATATGAAAAATTAGAAAACGTTAAACATATTTTCATAAAAATATATGACCGATTTTGATTTACTTAGATAAGATCATTTTTGTAACATTCTCACTTATATAGAATTTGAAGTACAAAAAAAAAAGTTGCATTCACAAACATTTTTTCGCTCTAGGGCACAAATTATACAGTAGACAGCTATTATTCAGAGGCAGGATAAAATGTGTTCGATCCTTCGGTATATTCCTTTGGGATTGAGTAACATCCGCATATTTCAGTCGATACGCTAAACTGAAGAATAACATAAAAGAAATTGGGGTGTTTCACTCATGTCAATCACTCAAGAAATATTTCAAGATGTACGATAATCATGTTGATTTATGACGGTAAGACAAAAGTTTATGACTTACTGAGCTTAAAAGATTATAGAATAATTTTTTTATAAATATTGTAAGTGGAGATGCTTATACAATAAAAACGTATTACTCTTAAATTTCTTAACTTTAAAAATTAAAATGTTTCTGCTTCAAGCAAGACAAATGTTATAAATTTTACCGTACTCCTAATTTAAAAAATTATATTAATTTTGTCTCCCTTAATAACTCTGGAAGATCTCCTAATAACTTCCCAGAAATATTAATGGTTATTTTTATAGTGTTGTGTTACAAAAACTTAAACACTAAGATAGAAAAAAGAATTATTGAAAAACTATAAGCAGATTTAATTTTAGGCAAAAGCTATAAAGTTTATTGAGATTATTAAGTTATTTAATATATTCCTGTTCCGAAAAAATGGTTCCGAAGAAACCTTTTTTATGGCCAATACGATTCGACATAATTCATGGGTTTTTTCTTTATTCTCGGTCAAAATATTAAAACTTGGTATAAATATTGTAAAGGATTTTGCCATAAAATTATTTTTTTTTTTTTTTAGTATTTTAACAAATATATTAAATTCATGAAATTAAAAGTTTAATCATTAAAAATATCACGATTGTTTTATGATTTAGCAATAAATTTAACTTCAACAATAATTAAATTAAAATCCTGTACTTTATTGGGATTTTAGTTGCTAAAAAATTTAAATATGGAAAATATTAAAGAATTGTTTATATGAAATAGATCCCTACAAGTAAAACTTTCAGTTTTCAGCTATAATTTATTTTTTATTACAAGTAAACCATAAAAAGAAGTAAAAATAATGGTATTCCTTACTATTCCTGAAAAATAATAAAACTTTGTGTTAAGAAAATCGATCCTGTATTTTTATTTCAGAATACTGATAATAATTAACTGATAAGTATTTGGAAGAATTGAATATATTTCTAATATAAATTCATAACAATTTCGCAATAATGAGGAATAAAATTATCAGAATACAAAATATTCCAAGATAATACATATAAAATTCAGTTGTAAGAAATAATAAACATTAAGCCCTGAGGTAGGTAATCCCCACGTCCGGAACACAACATCTACGTTCCACGTCCAGGGCGGTAACAGCCGTACTTATGTACAATACATGTAGCTGGCTAACGGGGCTCCGAGTAAATTCCTCGGATATGCTTTTCTTTTGACCTGTTTCCACCTTCAGGTCCCCTCATGGATTGGATTTTTTGGCCACTTGCAGGATATGAACAATTTATTGATTAGGAAGTGGACATACACGAAACTTAGAGCTGGCGATGTGGCGGCCACGGTCAAAATTATTTGCAGGTGTAACGGAGACCTTTCGTCGTCCACATGCCCCCCGCGATGGCAAGCATGTAGCTAAGGTGCCCATGTCCGGAGCATGGGAGCCCTGAAAGGTTCGGTGTGTAGGGGCCTGGAGTCAGTGCAGTGACTGCGCATCCGCTCTCTGCCAGGACATATGCCGGTTCCACCGGAGTACCGGAACGGACCTCATGGGTTGGTAGCCCTGAAGTGGGGGTGTACCCCGGCGGCTAGCCTTACTACAGAAGGGATTATTTGTTCACGGAAACTGAACAACTAAACGTGGCAGAGGGTTCACGCAAACACCCTCGTTTAGAACCGGCCGTTTCGCCTGAAGTAAAATGGAGAAAAAGTGCGGAAACTAAAAGGATTGAGAATGAGGCTAGAAAAAGGTTACAAAAAGTTTTTTTTAAAAGTAGTAATGTACCGAAACCCAAATATTTGGTCATTACAAAGGAGGATGGAAATTTCTCGAGGGCGAGTCCTTTTCTCATCGCTCGGGAGATAACCAAATGCGCTGGTGGCCCTGTAAAAGAAATAAGGAAGACCTTCATGGGACTTCATGTTAAGACTGTAAATGATATCCAGTCTCAAAAGATTTTGGGGCTTAAAAAGATTGGAGAACTGGCTGTACATGTCGATCCCCACAGTACGTTCAACACCTCAAGAGGTGTAGTCGTCTGTCGGGATCTTCTAAATTGCACGGAGCAAGAAATTGTTGAGGAGTTGTCATCACAGGGAGTAATTGAGTGTCGCCGATTGAACATGAGGAGGAATGGCGAAGTCCTACCTTCAGCCTCTCATGTTCTCACATTTAACCGGCCTACCTTGCCGGAGAAGATTAGAGCGGGGATACATCGATTGGATGTGCGGGCATTTATCCCGCAACCAACGCGATGCTTCAAGTGCCAAAATTTGGCCACACCGCTATCAAATGTGCGAGAACGCAAATATGCGTGTGCGGCGAAGAGGTGCATGAGGGACAGCCGTGTAAAGAGCCCCCTACATGCATCAATTGCAAGGGACAGCATTCATGTAGATCCAGGAATTGTCCTGTCTACAAAGAAGAAGTAGCTGTGCAGGAAGTTAAAACCCTGCAGAAAGTCAGCTACATCGAAGCCAAAAAGATTGTTAACGCCCGCAAACGTAGAGCAACAACATCTTATGCTCAGGCTGCGGCTACTGTTCCTGCTCCTGCTCCGATTGCTGTAGATGAGGCTCAAATTATAAATAAGCTTGCGCCTACTTTGGCTAACATGATTGAGAGGATCATCGAAAACAAGATTAAACCTTTTGGCAATAAAGAATTTGTTAAGCCAAAGATAATACAGGCAGATTTGTACAGCCTGCTGAAGATAAATCGATAAAAGTGAAAGTTGCTCCTCCAGAAAAGAAAACGGACACAAAACCAGAATGTCAAGTCCGTCTCAGCGAGATTCTTGATGAAAAGCAAAAGGTGATACCTACAGAGACTGTTATGGAAGCTCCCAAGCCTCCTGTAACTGAAGTGGCCTCTAAGCCTCAGAGGCCACAAAAAATCACACAGGGGGGGCGAGTGTCCCCCTTCCACAGGCGGTGACCGGTGCGACCCTCATATTGGGGAGCGGCCAGGTTGCCGCCTCTCAATCGGCGCCTGAAACCGGCACCGATCCATGCATGTCGTCGTCGGCAGCTTCGGTGGTCTCCGATACGGAGACCGGAAGCCTTACAGGCGACGACCTTCTCCGCGAACACGATGCTGTTCGTAGGATGGAGAAGAAAAGGAAAAAAGGATGGCCGAAAGGAAAACCCAGACAATAATTTTATTAAAAATTAGCGAGTCGATTGTACAATGGAACATCAATGGATGTTTTTCAAACATCCATGAGCTCCAACGCTTGGTACATGATGTAGACCCGATCTGTATATGTCTGCAAGAAACACATTTCCGCCGAAATGAAAATTTTAAATTAAAATGATTCGATATATTTCGGCGAGATCAACCGCCAAATGTAAGAGTTAGAGGTGGAGTAGCTATATTAACATCGACTAGAGGTACCACCGAAGCGGTTGTTCTAAACACAAACCTACAAGCGGTCGCCGTTAGAATGAAGCGACCGCTCCAGGTCACTGTCTGCAGCAAATACTTGCCGTATTTTGATTGGAATAAGGATGACATAGCAAGACTAATTTCCGAGCTTCCCCCACCTGTTTTACTGGTGGGTGACTTTAATGTTCATAATTCTCTTTGGGGATCAGTTCGAGTAGATCCCCGTGGAAGAGAACTGGAAGGGTTCCTGATGAATTCAGAACTTATTATTTTAAACGACGGATCAGGAACCTTTTTCAATGCCAGAGATGGATCGACGTCCTGTATAGATCTTGCACTTATAAGCGGATCGATAGCACTGAGGTACAGCTTCCATGTCATAGACGATCTGCAGGGAAGCGATCATTTCCCGGTGCAAATTATAACTGATGCTACAAGAACAATATATCCCATCCCTAAAAGATGGTTATTTGAAAAGGCAGACTGGACGAGCTTCACAGCTAGAACGATACTCCCGGAAACAACTCGAGTTATCGGAAACGATGTTGACGCCATAACAAATGCAATAATTGAGTCGGCATCGAGATATATTCCCAAAACATCTGGGAACTTACGAAAAAACACGTTCCATGGTGGAACGATGAAATAAGTGAAGCTATAAAAAGAAAGAAAAGGGCGTATAACGCCTTTAAGAACCGTCCTAGCATAGAAAATCTTGTTGCCTTTAAGAAATACAGGGCGTATCCAAAACGTCTTATGATAGACTCGAAAAAACGATCCTGGCAGCAATACGTGTCATCCATCGACAAAACTACTACTGCATCAGATGTTTGGAGGAAAGTGAAGGCGATTTGTGGGCGTAATGATTTTGCTCCCATAACTAGCCTTCAAGATGAAGATGAAACAAAAGACACTCCATATGAAATTGCAGAGCTTTTATCCAATCACTTCGAAAAGGCCAGCAAAACGGCCAACTACGAGGAAGGTTTTCGAACCAAAAAAGAAGAACACGAAGGTCTACTAAATTTTAGAACTGAGTATAATTACTCATATAATGTACCATTTAAAATGGAAGAATTCGCGAAAGCGTTGGAAAAATCAGGTAACACAGCTGCTGGTCCGGATGAAATCCATTATAATATGATCAGGCAGCTGAATACCACTGCAAAAAGCAGATTATTAGAACTTTATAATAAAATATGGCGGGATGGAACGTACCCGCAGCAGTGGAAAAAAAAGCTCATGTTGTTCCAGTACCAAAGAAAAATAAAAATTTAACAGACCCCAATAGCTATCGTCCTATTTCTTTGACGTGTGCTATGGGAAAAATACTGGAAAAAATGATTAATAATCAACTCGTCTGGGTTTTGGAAAAAGAAAACCTGATATCATCGTATGAAGCAGGTTTTCGGCAATACCATTCTGCCACTGATCAAATAATCAGCTTAGAGGACATTATATATAACAGCTTTATTAAAAGGAAACATTGTGTCGGAGTCTTCTTTGATCTTCAGAAGGCTTTCGATATGACCTGGCGTCATGGTATAATGCTCCAGATACATGAATGGGGCATTCGTGGCAGTCTGCCTATACTGCTCAGCAACTACATGAATGACCGTACCTTCCAAGTACGCGTCAACAATGAATATTCATGTAAAAGAATCTTGGAAAATGGCATACCGCAGGGTTCGCCGTTGAGCGGTACCTTGTTTACCATTGCCATTAATAAATTGATACTAGCCATTCCAGTAGAAATCAGCAAAAGCGTCTATGTTGATGATCCGGCAATTGTGTATGCAAGCAACAAGACTGCTATGGTGAGGTACAAATTGCAAAGAGCGATCAATGCTTTAAATGAAGTTGCAAGGAATAACGGATTCCAATTCTCACCAGAGAAAACGTGCTGTGTACACTTTTGTAGGAAGAGAATTCCTCATCAAAGTCCTGCGTTGACAATGGACGATAATCCAATACAATATAAAGATAGAGTAAGATATTTAGGACTAGTATTGGATAAATCCCTTACATGGGGATTACATATACAGGACTTGAGTGATAAATGCAAAAGAGCCCTAAACATTATAAAATGTTTATCGAATTTAAATTATAATGCCACTACATTCTAGAAGAGAGATCCTTTTGTTAAGTATGCAGCAAATGTATGGGCTTTCCCTGCTCATATAAATAATAAATTGTTTACGAATCATCCTATGGCTGCAGTATATGAACATCGTGCTACCTATTCCAGACCAACCGGAATTAGGTACCACGAATTTAGAAGAAAATATGAAATTGCTATACCAGAGACACTAGCAATTTCTACTAGAGAAATACCGCCATGGCTCTTGCCAGCGGTAAATACAAGTTTGGATCTCTCTCAAGGAGAAATAAAAAAGAAACCAGCAGTGATCATCCAGCAGGAATTTTTAGCAACCTTCAGTAGTTACGAAGAACATATTAGGATTTATACTGACGGTTCTAAAACCGAACATGGTGTTGGATGCTCGATATATGTAAATGAAGAAGCCCACTTTTGGAGACTGCCAGATGTGGCCAGTGTCTACACGGCAGAACTCACTGCAATTCAGCAAGCTCTTTACTACACTGAACACTATTGCGAAGAGAGAGTGCTAATATGTTCCGATTCATTAAGTGCACTAGTTGCAATTCGGAACAAGAACATTAAGGATGTCCTAATTGCAAACATCCTGTCCATATTATACGTACTTAAACAACGAGGACAGCGATGCGACTCCAGGGCATGCTGGTATTACAGGTAATGAAATCGCAGACGAAGCTGCCAGAAAGGCAACAGTCTGCGATGACTTGGATGCATTTCCTGTAAGAGTGGCAGATGTTTAAACCCGTCTAACAAACATAGTAAGAAACAAGTGGAACGCTGAATGGAGGAGTTTAAATACAAAATTAAACTCAGTTAATACTTCTCCTTATAAATGGAAAAGTGACTTTAAGTTGACTCGCCCTGAACAAGTAGCGGTGACCAGACTTAGAATCGGTCACACGCGATTAACAAATTTATATTTGTTAACCGGCGAAGTGAGACCAATGTGCGGTGTTTGTAATAAAACACTGACAATCAAGCATCTAATAGAAGAGTGTACCATATATGAGGACCTCAGAAAGAGGTTCCGTCTTACAAATAATATTAGTGCTGATCTGGATAATGGAAATTAAGAAAATATAGTTGCATTTTTACACGCCAGTGGATTTCTTAAAAGTATATAAAATGGAAGTTTAAAGCTGTGGTAAAAGATACTCTAAGCGGTAGTTTTATATATACATATAAGGGAGTCTCGAAGCGTGGCACGTATAGTGACGGGAGGGAGCCCTCTTGCCTAGGCCATTTTGGCTCACCTGCATTCAAGAGCAGTGAGTCGGGGTGTGTCCGATGATGGCATGGGGGACCCTCAAGGGTGGATTGAGGGCGCGAGGCTATGGGTGTACGCCGTGCATGCCTATGGCCTGATATAAGAAGGATTCAACTGCCACGGCACCTTGGTACGACTGATATACTGCTCAACGGCGGTTCTGGTCGCCCCGAGGGTGCTTAAACAAACTATAAATGAGACTTCGTAGAAGAAAGAAAGAAAGATATGGTATTGATAAGTTTAATTTTAATTTCATGGTCTTTTGAGAACCTATCTCAAATTTTATTATTGGGGCCATTTACACCCCGTAAGTGTTTGTGATTGTCCTTGTCTTTTATGTTTTAATGTTTATTGTGAAGTTTGTGTTTTTAAATAAAATGTAAGGGTCCTTTACACCCTTACATTTGACGATCCTGATGGAAATAATAATTTCTTTTAAAGAATGTGACGAGGGCTAATGACCTTAGCAGTCAATGCCCGTAAAAATTCAGTTAAAAAAAATAATAATAAAAAAAATAAACATTAATTTTAGAAATTGTGGAGTGTTGAACTGATATTGAAGCACATTTTTTTATTTCCTAGTCCTAATACATCATGAATAAAATGAAATAAAAAAGTTAAGTGCCCGAAATAAACACTTCTCCAACAAAAAATGTTATTAATTTATTTTTTAATATTTAAATAGAATACCAGCAATATAATACTTTTCTAAGAATTTCTAATTTTTAAAACAAAGAAAACGTTTAGGAGTTGCGACCCCTCGATTTCAAACTGATCTTTGAACACATAAATATAAAACCAGGCCCGATTAAATTATAAACATTAGGAGGTTTGTTTGTATTTTAGAAAGAAAACAAAATATCCCCTAAATATTTGTTTTTTTTTTTTGGTGTAGATAATGAAAATATTAGACTGAAGTAGTGTGAATTTTAGACAAACCCTTTACTACATTTTTTGTTCAAATAGTGTGTAGTTATTAAAATATAAAGCCATTCGCAAAAATTCTCTCAAAATATAATTCCAATCTGATATTAAAAAATTACATTGCCCAATTGACAGCATTTTGCGTTATTAGATAGGGTAACAAAATTTCAGTTAGAAATATTTTCTGAAATTTCCCTGCTCTATTCATTTTTTTAAATTACAAAAATTTCAATAGTTCAAGTATTAAAAACTGAAAGTGTAAAATATTAAATCTCATCTTTTTTCTGTATTATATTTTTGAGAGAAAGTAAAAACTTTATGATAATGAAAGTTTGAGCCATGTTGCCCGTCAGGTGGTCTTAAGTACTTTAAGCCCTTTCATTAACGAAACAAAAAAAGTTTTTTTGTTATTTAAACTCTATTTTCAACCTACATCATTCTCAACGAATACAATGATATTAAAAGAGATCCGTGACCCCTTACGGAACGAAGTCAATTAGACCCTTAGCGATTCTTCAGTCAATTAAAATTGAAGTTAATAATCTCCTTTCTTCAAATTATAAAAAACCAATTTTCTTTTTGTTCATCATTATCTTTCGAGTGGAAAAAACTTCACCGTATCGATGATAACTGGGGACTTCTTTGTTCTTCTTTAGTAGTATCAAATTTTATGGACCTCGCAGCTACTATTATATTAATATTTGAGAAAAGTAATTATTGTAGAAACCAAAAATAGAAACATTTGTGTATGTACTTTTATCGGCATGGATTATCATATCTAAATAATTAAATAAAACTTAACATAATGAAGCCTTTTAGCGACTTAAATTGTACAATTTCTATCTCTTATTTTCCCTAACAGAAATATCAATATTGGCTATAACATTTTTATATGGGAAGTTAATCATCAATAAGTGAAATGTGTTTATCATTAAACATGAAATAGTTATGTACACTCCACCAACTTGAAATTTTCAAAACAGCATTCTTGGGTGTAATAATAGATTTAAGAAAATGTATTTGTATCTATTCGTTGTAAATATTTTCTTGGAACAAGCAATATTTACCGCTCTTATGAGTACAATAGTACTAATATTCTAAACAAGAGTAAACGAGTTAAACCATTTTCCTTCCAGCATTATATAATAAAATTGGAGAATTTTAAACTTGCAAAACTGCCAAGTAATTTTATCCAGATTCAAAGTCTCAATGTGCAAAGGGATATTACAAAAAGTATTTATCGTGTGTACGAAAGAAAATAATTAAACGATTTCGAAAAGGTCGACCGTTTTATATAAAAAGTAACGTTTGAAATGAATAAGTTTTCCCAAAGTATCACAGCAAAGAGGAAAAAATTAAAATGAAACTTAAAGTTAAAAAGGTCAATTCCTTGAAATATCAAGGAAATATAAAATATAAATGATATTACAAATATCTTTTGTAAGTACACACACCGATGTTGCAAATTTGTGAACTAGCTGATTTTTTTTTAAATTGCAACGATTTTTCATGTAAAACATGATGAATAACACACAATAATATTAAAATCAATATTGTACTGATGGGAGAAGAAGCACGATGCAAAAAATTCAGAAGCTATATTTGAAATAAGTTTATAGTTTTGAAGCTTTTATGAAACAACATTCTAAAATGGAGAAAATATTACTTCAGCTTTTTATATTTTTTCATTTACGAATTTTTCTATTCTCACTATACTGAAAAAATTGTTTTAGATCCTTTTTTTTAATTTTAGATCTCAATTGAAACTGTAAAACACTGCAGAAATACGGTTAAAATAAACAACCGATAAAATATTATTCTATTTTGAGTACAACGATAAAACACCAACCAAAATCACGTTCGCATGGATGCTACTCGTATAAACAAACTTCATTTGTTTGCTTGTTTATTTATTTGCTGCTACTTTTATTCAGGTGAATGCTAAAATTTAAATCAATCACAATTATATTCTTCTCCCCTAATTGGTAAAATATTAAGCCAAAGAAAGATCAGATAAGTCGTTGTTAAGTTTTAGTTATACAATAAAAATAACAAACCCTCTTGATTTAATGACCTGCTTTCTTAAATAAAATAAACGATTTACCAATAAAATAATTTTAAGAATGTCCTATTTACAAATTCCCATTTAAAACTTAAACCAAACCTTCACGTTGAGCGTTACCTGCAATTCTACTACTTTAATTAGGATTTTCATTTAAAATTTTTACATCCCATTGACAATGAACATATTTAATAGTTATTACTTAACAGATAGTATTATTTGTTACGTAATTTTATGTTCAAACAGTTGTAATTAATATTAACTCCCAATAACCAATAAAAGTGAAATTGTTTCAAATTTATATTTATTACATGATGCAAATATATTATATTTTTAAGTTATAAAAATTATCAGAAGAAATAGTATTTGAATGAAATAATTTAAGAAAGTTTGGATTTTCACGGAGATATTTTACTAAGAAATTCTTAAGTTATTATTAAATAAATTTTAAAGTTTTGGTCTCGGAAATTTACTACTGGAAAAACCATTTAAAATGAAATAAATTTAATTTATAATAACTTAAGTATGATTCTTACTCTTACTGTTCAACGATTTACTTAATTCTTAGCTTAATTATTCATACAAAATGTTTTTTTTTGTCAATTTAATTTTATTTTTGATGTATAATTTTACAATTGCATTTGTTTTTTAACTGTAAAATAGATATATCTAGTAATTTATTACTAAGGTATCCATACAGATAATGGAAGAGAATTATACCAAAAAGAAAAATCACATGAAATAAATGGGTGTCTATCACCTGATAGGTGATTCAACTTCGTCTTAGCTTAGTCTTGGTTGTCTTCAACTTCGACTACGCTGGTTGTCAACGTTTAAGTTACTTCTTTTCTCTTTCCAACAATAGTTGAAAGGTGGAAGAAGCAAATAGCTACAGTAAAATTGTAGCTTTCAAACGTAAATATTTAGCGAATTAACTTGTGACATAAAGTAAGTTGCTAGTTAGTATACACGCTGACATACCTACCATACTGATTTCTATGTGATTTAATACGTTCTGGGAGACGGAATCCAGTAAAACAGAACTTCATTTTGCCATATTTCATTTCCTATTATTATTCCAAAATGGGCAAGCTCAACTTTAAATACGAAAGAATACATTTTTTTACAGTTAAACAAGATACTACATTCTTTTGTACATTTAAAATGTACATTTACTTGTATAAATTAAAATTCCACTTACCAACAATTTTAGAAATGTATTTTCGAGTACTTTCGGAGCTGTTACTCCAATATCACGGATTTACCATAAGAAGTTAATTCAAATTCAAAAAAAATGTATAATCATATTTAAATTAAAAATTGTTTCTTTCATAATAGTTCGTCGTCAAGAAATAAAATTAGTTTGTACGACAATAAGACTGTAACATCATGTACGTAAGATGTTTACGACTTATGAAGTATAAATGAAATAGTACCAACCTATTAATAATTAATTATTGTATAATTTGTTTATATAGGATATCATTATCGAATATGATTTGTTCGTTAATAAATTTACTATTATTCAAATATATACGAAATTTTTCTAATATGCTAGTTTTATAATAATTATTAGTGTAACCTAATATTTTAATATATTAGTTAGGGTTGCAATTATGTCCATTTTTTAAAATATGTTTAGCGAAGTTAGATTTTTCTTTATTATTTTTAATAATACAATTAATATATTCTTTATTTTTTATTTTTATTTTTTTAATTTATAGCGCGTTAACATATATTGGAATGACAAATCTTTCATTTGGCATAAGAATTATAGTAGTAAATTAAATCTAAATAATATTTACGATTGTAAACAATAAATAATTTACTTTTTTAATTAGTTTTTATTTTAAACATTCCTCATTAAAAATAATATTGTAATCTATTTTATTATGTTTTATCACCATAAAATTTCAATAAATTTAAAATAAATTAGAGAACATTCATGATACCCCACTATAAATCATATAGGTCTATGTTTTTTTTCCTATAATGAAATTCATAACATTTTAACTGTTTTACAAAAAAGGTTGAATTTGTTACAATGCAAATAGTACTTCCAGATGTCTGACAAATATGTTAATTCAGTGTTACTTTGTTTTCTGAAAGGATGTATTATTTTTAAACAGAATGACCAGTCACGTTGCAGATTACATTAGTACTGGGGTGAATACGATTTTGCAACAATCGACGCGTGACCGTTTGTAAAATGTATGTCAAAAATTATTTGAATTTCAGATTCTTTCTTAAAAAATGATTTTTATTTTGGTTTCTGTACATCAACGGTAGTAATCCGTGTGTATCTTATATGAAAATACAAAGAATATGAATTGCTTTCAAATAAATTTTAACGAAATTATTGTAATTATTGCTGTATAAAATACAAAAAAAAAAGTTAAGCTCCCTAAGCATGTGCAGTGCAACATTATTTTCCAAGCTCATTTTCAAATAAATTAATTTCACATTAACTTTATCACATCATGAACTGAAGTAACTAGGAATACTTAATAAGTTAATAATATCATTAATTTTTAATGTACTGACATTTGCTTACACCTTTTAGAAATATAATCTATAGATAACAATACATATAAAATAATTTTACTCTTTTCCTTTTAGCCGTTATAATTTAGTATAGAAGTTTTACTTAGAATTTATACAATAAAGCAAATGGAAAATTATCATGCAGTATTGTATGAAATATTAAAAACTTAATTCCTAAAACAAAACTTTAGAAACTTAAAATAATTTGCATAATACAAACTTTCCTTCAGACTAGTATAATGGAAAATTTTAACAGAGTTTATAGAACAAACTATCAGCGAAATGAGCTTATTGTATATCTACTGACCAGAAACAAGGGCTAAGCTCTATTGATTTACACCCGCATTAGCTGTAGGGAGAAGGGAACCGCAGAAAACAAACGCTATTCTACAGTCTTTACAGAATTTAGTCACGATATTCAAATAAACCCAAACCAGCTGCTTGAAAAATACTGTATATTGTAAATATCTTGTAAGTGAAAAATGAAAATAGAGTTTCAATAACTGAATCTAAGAGAAATATATATTACTTTAACATCAATAAAATCTAACATCAATTATATTTATAATTTGATATAAAACCCGTTTTTTAAAAAGGGGCTTCTAAATAATTAATCAGTTAATTAACCTAAATATACAATAATGAGCAAAATGCCATTAAACGAGCTGTTTAAAAAGGCTTTTTATAAAAATTATGTTATTATGATTCTGTGCGTGTGAGTGAGTTTATGTATATCTACACCACATTGAAGGTATTAACCCCATTTTCGACAGCTTGTTAAAGTTTATTCTATGAAGTAAGAGTTATCCAACATATATCATAAGACAGAACTTATTCAACTATTTTTGTTTATCTTGCCTTTCAAGGACAGTTTTGTTTCTACAACTGTCACACTCAAACTATGAATAAAAATAAATATAAAAATTTATGGTAGTTTATTTTTATGCATTGATGTTTTTCGTGAAAAGTTTTTCTGTAAGCTGGGATACAAATTTTATATTTGCTTACATCAAGATGACTCATATTTCGTGTAGGCTACATTGAAAACTGATTGAATATGCCTTCCAACAATTATTTTGAAAATCAATCAATTATTCAAAAGAAAAATCAAACAATAAAATAAAATTAGAAATTTATAAATGTTATATTAAGTATTTTAGACTATAACAGAATGTCTCACAATTGTTTAGCCTCTAATGTTGAATTTTGGAGACCTATCTAACTTTATTTTATAACATAAAATTCTTTGAATAGCTAAGCTGAAATTACAAATCATTTATTTAGAGCAGAAAGAAACCTCATTCAACTTTAAAAATTACGTTTGAACAATTAAAACTGGAAAAAAGTAAACAAATTTTCAAATTTATATACGAAAAAAGGAAATGATTCTCTAATAGCAAAAAAAAAAATTAAAAATTAATTTTTACATTAAATTCAGCTGGAATGCTTTAAAAATGTCTGGTATGGTGTCTGCCACTAAAAATATTACAAAATACTTCTGAAAATTTAAATAATTCTTTTCCTGATAAATATTATATTTTTCATTCATCTTTTATTAAAATTTTATTTTTTCTTTTGAGCCGTATTAAAAACATGTTAAAATATTAATAAACGTTAAATTAATTTAAGCTCCGAAAAACAAGAAATGTATTGGTATTTCTATTGTAATAATCTTTCTTCTAAATATAAAAGAATTTTCTCTTTTTCTTTAACTTGAGATACTGGAGAAGAATACTAACAAAGAAAATGTAGGAAAGAATCCTAAGACAAATAGGAATCAATTGATCCCTTGATTGATTAATGGGCTTCCTTTCACAGAAAACCAAAGATCCATGTCAGTTATACCCATCCCTATCTCGTCTCACACCAGTAAATGCTCTTTTCTTTTATTTTAGATTTTTCTTTCAAAGAACTACCAGACTGATTAGCCAAGCTCAACTGCAGGATTTTTTTTCCAATCATATAAAGTTTTTTTAAAATCATTAAAAGATTCAAAGAAGCTGAAATAATCTTAAAAGAATACGTCTTCAGTGAATATGAAAAATAAAATAATACGTTTTGAATTTTTTAGTTTAATTTTAGTAAATTAAATTTAAAATTTAAATGTTAAGTGTTCCAAGATATATTTTGAAATAAAAATATGCTTAAAATTTTCATAAATACTTTTGAAATATCACAATAAATTCTTAATGCGTTTCAATACCTGTTTAAAATATTTATCTACCTTAATAGAAAACTGTAAGGTATGTATTCTTTCCTAAAAACGACAGGTTTTATCGATTCATCGAATACTGTTATTACTGGAAAACATTAACAGATTAATATACTTTATTCCTCTTTATTTATAGCCGCATCAGCGATAATAGTTATTAGCGACATAAATAAATTACATGATCATAAATAATTTAACAATAAACACCAAATATTGAATAACAAAAAGAACATGAATAATAAATAGATCATAAATATTGGAACATCATTACTAGTTTATTTTCACTACATACACAGTATTACGTAAAGAATCTCACGAAGCAAAACCGCTAAAGTAAGTTGGTTCTTCATCCCACTGTCAAAGAGAAACCGTATTTCTTCCGATTGAGTAAAGCCTTCGCCTCTGAATCCGTTTAATTGTTGTCGAAGAGACCGGAACATTGGGTAATCTAACTGGTTTACGGACCATTTTACGTTGTACGCCTCACAAATCTGCTGAAGAAAGCCAAATAAATAAGCGTTGGTTAGCTTTGTGTGTCTAATCCTCAGCCGAGTTAGTTTGACTTGGTCTCTTCTGTTTTTTTAGAATAAAAGGTTTCTCGAAGACGTACTCCCGGATGCCATGTAAGGCCGTGGGAGGGCTTAGCAGCTAGAACTTATTCCACTGAGTACATACTTTGACACGGACTGTCTTTTCATGAAGTCGTTCTCATATGTTAATTCTAATCGGAGGCCATTTCTTGCCGTTCCATTGGCAATGTCATCAGCCTGTTCGTTAGCGAGAATCCCGCAATGGCCCGGGACCCATACGAATATACCGCTACCTTGTTATCAGGGTATCATGGATTATTTGAACGATGGGTTTAGATCGTCTGCAGCTCTAGCTCTCAACTACCCTCCCTCATAGAGTCAGATATTATCAGGAAGCTGTCGTCACTACGGGTCTCAATAAATCCAAAGTAGAGTAAATTGTGTTGGTCTCCCAAAATAACACGCAGAAATAGGCACTAAGGTTATATATTATTTCGTTGTGAGGGAGTATTACTAAACAGCCACATCCATCGGCCGAGACAAAGCCGTCAGTATGGATGTATGTGTACCCATTGTACTTCTTAGTCATCTCGCTAAATTGGTCCATAGCAGATCGGTAATGTGCTTCCTGTTTACACGTCTTCCAGATGGTAAATATTCAATCTATAAAGATGCGCGCAACCAAGGAGCGCCGTATCCTATTTCCTTTCCGAGAATCCTCGGAACAGACAGGCCCTATTCCTGGAAATAGAGAAGGTGTCTGAGGTTGACAGGGTAGGGTAAGGACTTCTTCCCCTAAAAATTGTTGATTGCGAGCAGGCCTGGTCGCCTGCCATAATCAGTTAGAGAGACGGGACCTGCTGACCGCGTACTTGATAACCTGGTATTTCCTCCTGTAATGCAATGGGATTTCATAGGATTGCATTAGTAAACTCGGTATAGGGGCAAATATCTCTATGGATATTCGAATGCAAGTATTGTGCAAGGAGTCTAGTAAGCCCTTAATCTTTTCGCACGCAGTCATACACAGTAGACCCGTATTCCAGCATAGACAAAACACTGCTTCTATATATATTCAGAATGATGTGTTTGTCAGCAATATACATTTTTTATCTCTCAGTTAGTATTTATAATACACTCCGTAAATTCAACTTTTGTTTAAGATCAATAAATCTTACAGGAGGAATATGAATAATGATATGTTTTATAAACATGCTCACGCGCGCACACGCACACACACACACACACATACATATATACAAATAGAGAGAGAGAGAGAGAGATTATTTATTGTTTTAATATTTTACTTTTAAAAGTTTTTTTATCCAATCATATATCAAAGGTATATTTATATCACCGTCAGAATTTTCTTCTTGAATTTCTGTTGATCTTCAAATATCTATCTGAAGAACCATTAACCGATGTTGGGAATTTAAACATAACCTTTAAAAATCTGCTGTAAGATTGAGGAGAAGAAACGATCTTCTTCCAAGAAATATTCTTTGGATGAATCACTCTGTTAAAATTCACAAGAAATTTCGTTAATTTCTCACTTATTTTGGATTCCATAAAAACCTCAATGTACGAAATAATAATGTATCTTTATTTAATAATAATCTCGTTAACTATAAAGTAAATTTGAACATTGGACTCAATATTCATTGTCATTCAAAGTTCTGAGGAATGGCGAAAATAATTTAAAAAATGAACATCCGAAAAATAATTAACACATATAAGCAAATGTATTATAAAAAAAGGAAACAAAGTGTTTACTACAGTAACGTTAATTACTAAATTAATAAATATATTCTTTGATATAATTTTATTAATACTATCACTATTCTTTTCATTACTGCTTATGACAACACAATCCTTCTATTTTAAATATATAACAAAAGAAATAAAAATAATTGGACTTAGTCATAAACAAACGATAAATCAGAAATAAACCTACATTACAAATAACAATAAAACAGTATATTCTTGAATTAAATTCTTTCTTTTTCTTTTTCTTGTTTTAGCCTCCGGTAACTACCTTTCAGATAATACTTCAGAGGATAATTGAGGATGATATGTATGAGTGTAAATGAAGTAAGTGTATAGTCTTGTACAGTCTCAGTCTCAGTTCGACCATTCCTGAGATGTGTGGTTAATTGATACCCAACCACCAAAGACACCGGTATCCACGATCTAGTATTCAAATCCGTATAAAAATAACTCTGACTTTACTAGGACTTGAACGCTGGAATTCTCGACTTCCAAATCAGCTGATTTGGGAAGACGCGTTCACCAGTAGACCAACACGATGGGTTATTCTTGAATTAAATTGCCTAGCCTCTTTGTAATAGATGCTCAAATCACCCAATTTATCCCCAGAAATTACAAAAACCGATTTAGTATACGAATCAAAACAAAAGTATAAAACCTGAAAATCTATTTTAATTAATTTTATCTAGTATAAAATTAATTAGTAGATTATATTTTTCCATTTTATGCACTAATTGTTAAGTTTCATTTCCTCCTTTTTTATATTTAAAAATAAACATTTTCTATCTTTTTCTTATTCGTTATAAAGTTTCACTCTTTCTTTTACTCATTATAAATTCTCATTGTTTTTCTTATTCTTATTAAATGAATTTGTCTAATGCTCTATTGTTAGTCAGTCTTATTCCATCCTTCAAAGACTCGACATGTGTTTATTACGAATGTAAAATTAATTAACTCAATAATGTTTATATATATATATATATATATATATATATATATATATATATATGTATATATATAAATATATATATGAATTACAAGTTCAAAGATTATAGTAAAAATAATTTACATTATAAACGAAATAAAGACTTATTTATTTGATTAAACCAACGAATAATAAAATATTTAGAATAATTAAACCTAATCGAAGCATTGAATCAAGGTGGCATATTATTCGACATGTTTTTGGTTCTCCTGCCGCGGATATAATCTGCAACTTTGAACAACCATCATTTTTAGTCTTCCAGAACCGCAGATAAAATCTGAAATTTTCAAGAATATTGATGTTCAACAAATTACTATAATAAAAGGGTTCGCAGCAATTTGATCTACAACATTCTTTACGTAATATCTTTTTTAATTTATTAATACATTTAATTACCATTGTTAATTTAAATTATTACTATTATTATGGACAGGAAATAGTTAATTAGACAGAGGGTTAATAAAGGCCGCTATAACTAGGATTGGCACATTTATTCACAATTATGATCCTTCACAAGGTGATATTCCCACCTAACCAAATAAAATAAGGAATCTTCTTGAATTGCGAACCAAATATGACACCGTTCAATTAGAAATTGAATTGGAATATTTTGATGAGGTTTTCGTTTTAGATTGTAAACAAGTCGAAGAAGAAATGTGTACTATAAAGTCCAGATTATAACATTTAATAAATAATAGTCAAAAATCATCTCTTCAAAAATTTATTTCTAATACAACATTTATACAAACGCAACTACAATCCATTAATATATCTTTATTTAGAAGTAATGTGTTACAGTGGCAGAACTATTTTAATATATTTATTGATTTAGTAAATTATAGAGATGATTTATCTAATATTCAAAAATTACGCTATTTACATTCCTGTTTGAAGGATGAAGCTTTAGCTATCATTAAAGATCTGTCAATAACAAATGAAAATTATGTTAATGCTCTAGAATTATTAAAAACACAATTTGATAACAAATATATAATTGTATTTCATAATGCTGAGCCCATTTTACGGTCAGATTCTACAAAAATAATCCGTATTCACTTTATCTAAATTTATTAATGAAATTTCCTCTTATGGAAATTTGCTTGAAGCAATGCAACTTCCTGTAAACACATATGAATTTTTGTCGTCCAATTTCTAACACCAAAATTGGACTAGAATACCTCAAGATTATGTCAAATAAAAGGTTTCCTTTTATTTGACATAAAACCTTTAAAGACTTTATCGAATTTCTTAATTCCAGACAACAAATTCTAGAAAATATTAATGCATTCTCTTCAAACAAAAGATTTAACAGTTCAAACGAAGCTTTCAACAAACGTTTTACCTTGAATCATAATAAAAATTTAAAGCAAATAATATTAGTTTTTATTCAAAATTTAACTCAAATCAATGTTTATTTTTTAATTCAAACCATCGTTTACAACAATGTAAACAATTTTTACATTTGTCCATCAATGAACGCAGAGAATTTTCAAGGCATAATAATTGTTATTTTATTTACTTTAATAAAGACCATTTTATTAATGAGTGTTATTCAAAATATTTATTAATGATTTGTACTAAAAATATAATAAACTCTTTCATATCCATACAATTAATCATTTCAATTGAGATGTATTTAAGCCTAAAGGTAATACCTACTGTTTATTAAATAATCAGTCAAACGAAAATTACTTTTATCAACAGCCATATGTAACACCAATGATATATATGGTAATCACCATTCATGTAGAATCTTATTAGATTCTAGTAGGCAGGAAATTTTTGCTCATTTAAATTTGTCCGAAAATTAGGACTTAAAATTATTAAAAATGATCTCCCCATTTCAGGCATAAATAATTCATTACCACAATCCAAATACAGTGTTACACTACATTACACTCTCGATATAAGAAATTTTCATTCAAAGTTCAATGTGCTGTTTTATCTGATATATCAGATAAAACAGCACATTGAACTTCCATCAACCACGTGCCTTCCATCAACCGCGTTTGACATTTCTGATCGTAATATATTTCTAGAATCCCTAGTTCAACATAGAAAACATTGACATACTGATTTAATTTGTCATTACAAGAGGCGTTAATTTAAAGCTGTATACCATTATTACGAAAACTTTGCAACATCGCTGTCAGTGACGTCGATGTTGTTTAAAAAATCAGTTTAGGAATTTCCTTATCCTAAAATATTATGCTATTTTACCTTGAAAAAATAAATGTACTACACATAACGAGTATTCGTCCGTATATTCATTTTGAAAGGATGGTTGTTTGAAAGGATAATTTTAAAACGATTATTATATTTAAGCCTGAATTTTATAGATAAATCAAATTCAACAGCCTAAACATGAAAAATATATACAAAAAAATCTTGGCTTAAAAGACAATTAAGTTTTTGTGTTTACGTTTTGTTTAATTAAATAAGTAAATCCAATAAAAGGGTTCAATATCTGGAACAAGTACAAAGCAGAAAAGATAATATAATTAAAAGACATATGAATAGGAGGGGAACCAGAACAAAAAACTACTGTTAGAAAACTAAACGTGTGATAAAGGATCGAATAAAGAAGGATATTAAAATAAAGGTGACAAGTCAATGAGAACATGGCAACTAATGAGAGACGTGGAGAAAACTGAAGAACCAGGTAATAGATCAGCTTCGCTACGAACAGTTGGCAAGATAAATAATATTTATTTGGTATTTATAGATATATAGATTATCTCAAAAAATTAATGTAATACGGTTTTATAATATATATTGTAACAGGACCACTATAACAGACCAGGATAACGGATTCTTCCAATTAAGAAGAAGAAAGATAATATAATAATTAAAAGAAGAATCCAGAAGAAATTAAATTATTTTCTTAAAACAGCAGGTCCATTTAACAATCTGTTCTTTGTAATACAGATAGTGGCACCTCATAAAGCTGATGTTCGATCAGAAGGGTTACTGGACCGGAATAAAAATTTATAGAAAACTAAAAACACGAACGATGAAGATTATTACGCTTCAGCAGTTAAGGGATGAGACGTGTACTTGTTCTGCAGGCCAAGGGATATAAATACTGCCAGAAACCAGCGAACAAAGTCAGTAGTTCTGCGAGGCTCTGTTTGGCGTAGTCGTGATAACAAGCGATGACAGACTAGTTTCGCAAGTCCGAGTTCGACGAGGTTGCGGTGACGGCGATATCAATAAGCCTGTGGGAACAACGAGTGAAGAGTACGTCACAAGTATTCCATTGTGGACAGTTGGTAAATGCAGGAAGTTGTTCGGTGAGTTATTGATAAACAGCTGTAAAACTGACAGTATTACACCCATTCATAAAGTGTAGGGTTGTTTTATTGTAAACAATAAAAGTAATAATATTTGCAGAAATTGAATTTTATGAACTTTAGACTTTTCTCGTTGTTAATGTAACATCAGGCTCTCGCGACTATTATAACGTTTTTAGTAAATTAGACTACATTTTGGTTTTCATAATTTAACTATTTTTAAACAAATCTTCTCCTTACTTAAATTACGGTTTTGATATATTATTATTATTATTATTTATTTTGTTCGTATATCTTTACGGTAATAAATTGTATTTATAAAAATTTTTAGTTTGTTAGTCTCTCAATATCCTGGTCGAAATGTGAACACGGGACAATGTATTTTCCATATTATTTAATGTTAAGGAAATAACAAAAACTCAGATCGATATTTTAGATTGCAGTCTGACTCTTTTTTTTTTCTTTTAATACTGTAACACCATTTCATTCATTCAACATATCGCTTATATATATATATATAGATACAAAAAGGTGGGTTTAAAACATTTTATCAAATTAATTAGTGATAAACTAAAGACATTCATATACATCGCGAAATTTTATCTCTCTAATCATTCAGTTACGGATATGTAAATAGTTTTTCTTCTGACAGGAGATTAAGCGTAAAAAGAATTTCTTTAAAAATTTGTCCCCACGCTGCTTTATATTTCATTTAGTAAACTAATTTTTTTTTTTTTAATATAAATTAATAATTAAAATACCTTAAAAATGTTCTTTAATTCTGAAAAATGGAAGTAAATTATTTAATAAAATAAAAAAAAGACTACCGTACTAGAAGAACATTCGTTTTAAATGTTAAAATATTTTATTGAACGAAAGAAAGATAAAAAATTATTATTTTTCAATTTGAATAACACAAACTGCAAGTGATATTGAAAAATCAATACCAGAAATACAAATAAATAATAAAGAATAAAAATATTTTTAACGACAAAATAACAATGCTGAATTAAAATTTACAAAAGTAGTAACAATATATTTCATTATATCGAAAAACACGAAACATAACAGAGAGGTAGTGAACTGGAAAATATCTGAAGAATATAAGAGTCACTTATATTAAGCAGACATGAATTAGAGGGGAAAATTGAGTCTAATATTGTCTGTTAGCGTCTTTATTGCAACCGTATCTCCTTGAACACAATTCATTTCTCCTTTTCTATCAACAAACTGAGAACATTACCAACGGCTAGTAGCCCTTCTAACGTAAATTCGTTTTACAGAAAGAATGCTTTCAAATAAATTTCTTTGTCAGTTACACAAGTAAAATAAAGAAATATATAATATTATTTCATCTTCTTACAGTTAAATATATAATAAATATATTCTTAATGTACAGAACATAACGTTCCACTCGTTTTTCATACGATGAAAATTCTTGCATAAAATTTAATTTTTCAATTTATATAAAGGTCACAGTAGTATAAAGAAATGGATAAACCATTTTATAATAAAAATACCCTCTTTTCTTTTTTTAGTACACAAAACTTTTTACCGATGACAAATCGATTACTCTTAATTGAATGCGTTATATCTGTTAGTAGCCTTACCAATCTAAAAATTAGTGGTAATACATATTATTACAATATTTAAGTTCTTCATCTCTTATTTTCAGTATGGTTTCTATTTCATCATATAGCGTAGTGATATCCGCCTTAAATAGGAGATTTAATTCATCAGCACTGTACTTGTAGGATTTCTTCAAGGATTTTTTTTTTCAAAAGTGTTAAGAAGCATCTCATATCACAATCAATTTGGTAAAATTTCTTTTAATAAAATTATATTTCCCTACAACAGAAATTTTTTAGTTATGGAAAAGTGACATCATCTTCCTATTTTATCAGCATTGTAAAAGTTTCCCTTAACCAGAAAAAAGCTCTTTTTCTGAAGGTTTTACAAAGTATTATTTATTTTAATAGTAACTGAATTTTTAAGCCATTTTAATTTCATACAAATAAATTCTTTGAAACCTGTTATACAACACATTCTTGAAGATGAAGAGTGGTTTATTAAGTTCTTCCTTTTATTTTCTGGACCAAAACATTTCTTATTATTGTGATATATTTGAAGCATCTGAAAATAAGAGACACCATTTAGAGCAGAGTTCTACGAGGGCAAACATATAAACTACAAAATGAGAGACAGTTATACACCTGATATTCACTAACAGTTCTGTAAAGATTAGTTGCTTACTGTTTTTGATAATATTTAAGGGATTTTCATGCGGGAATTTTTTCATCTACAAATTTTTGATTACGCTACGAAACAGAAATAGTATACACTATCTTTTATAGGAACGGTAGAAAACCTATTTCTTATAACAGTTTGTGCATTACAAGCCTGTTTTATTTTTTCATAAATTTGTTTCGGTGATGGTAGTAAACGGATTCAAGGAAAGAAATTTAGCGAGAAAAAATCACGGTCATTTTATTAAGTTAATTAAAATGGTTTTATCGCACAGGCTTGAATATCGGGATTAGAGAGTCTAACTTTAATAATATGAATGTAGTTTAATTATATCTGCTATTTACAGGCAATTACAGAAAATCATCTATTTATTTATTTAATAATTGTAACTATAAACAAGGGTAATTGCTGACGTTTTATTAGACTCCTAAACTTCTCATAATAGGACACATTATTAGCTAAATGTTGAAATATAATCTAAGCACTCACATACATTACATATAATTACCTGCATAAGTTTACTTATACGAAGGGTATGATACAGCACGTTCGGTTCTGTTTTAGTATCGATAATATTCAGTTAAACCTTTGAAGAATCCTCAGATAGTAAACTGAATTAGTTTGGTGAAATAAAATTAGTTAGAGGAATGCACATCCACAACTAGAATGGTCTAGTAATGCTAAATTTTACTAAATAACAGTATTTAGTTAACTTCAAATATTCACGGTTGTCGAACAAAACCACTAAAATTTTGAATTAACGACGTTTTAATTAATTTATTCTCGCTTATTAAAATTTTGGAAATTTTAGTATATAGAATGTTGTATATGCTATTCATTATCAAGTGGGAAATTAGAGAGTATAATGATGTTTCTGAAAATATTTCATTAAAAAGTTTTTTTTTTTTACAAAATGAAATGTTATGCCTTTCTTTATATTTAACATTTTTAAATTCCCTGAAAGTATGTTTTTTTTTTTTTATTATTATTTAAGAAAAAATATCAAAGTTAAGATTCTAAAAACATTTTTTTTATTTTTTTTTATTTTAGCTTTTAGTTTTTCTTTTCTTTCCAGAAAGACTGTACAACTAAATATCTAAGAATAAAACAATGAAAGTGAAGATTTACAAAAAAAGAAAAAATATTCCTATAATTTGTATTGTTCTTTCATAAACAGTATTTCATAATTGACCGAGTTATGGTCAAATTATAATTTAAAAAAAAATTTATTTCTAAAAAATATTTCTTCGAAAATAACCTTAGTTTTAAAGATTCTAATAAAAAAAAGTTATTCATTGTTTTTTTTTTAAGTAAGGAATAAATAAAATGGTGCACTGTGTTGTTTAAATTATTTTAAATTTCATAGTAAGACAAAAGCTTGATATTTTATCAAAAGGAAAATCATAATTTTTTTCAAACATCTTAAAATGATTATTAAAAAAAAATAATGTATAATAATAAATGAATAAAACGTAACATGTGAAATTTTCTTTTAAAAAGTACGTTTGATTTATGCAGTTTTTTTTAACCTCCGCGAGCACCGTTAGGTAGAGGACGAGATGAATGACAATATTTATACCGTGTGAAAATGTATGCCTGACCGGGATTCGAACTCGGGACTTCCAGATGAAAGGCCGAGATGCTACCACTCGCGCCAAGGAGGCTGGCTGATTTATGCAGTTTCTTTTTTTTTTACCTCCGAGACCACTGTTAGGTACTGCTTCAGAGGATGAGATGAATGATTTGCAGTGTATGAAAATGCCATGCCTAACCGGGACTCGAACCCGGGACCTCTGAATGAAGATTTATGCATTTTCGATAATTGCAACATCACCTATAAGAGATTTTATCGGGAAAAATAAAAGTAAACCTACACACACACACACACACATATATATTTGTGTGTGTGTATATTCATGTACCTTAATAATTACAGTCGGAGAAACCCGGTAGTAAAACCACATATCTTTGCAAAGGTGTATATATATTTGCAAAGCACGGAGAACGTCAAACCTGACCGTACTTTGAACCCAGAAAATATTCAATTAAAGGCAGAGGTAATTCGTTTTTATTACGCTTAATCAAGCGTTACGTTTTACGCTTTAGACAAATTTTAGTAATCCTGCAACTCATAGAAAAAAATCAGTATATTTTCGCAAAAATTAATTTACATCGAATTTTTTAATTCAAAAAAGTATTAATTTATTTTTAAGATTACTTCTTAAGGAAGAACGTCTTATATAATATTCATAAAATGTGTTCACACTCTTTTTTAATAACTATAAAACCGTACCATTAATTAAATAAAACCCAGGAACTTAGTTTATAAAGAAGATTAATATCATCTACTTGAATTCTTCCTGATATAAATACCAATTTGAAATATTGCGTATGGCTCCTTTCATTAATAATATTAATTGAGAAGCTACATATATCCATTATACTCGTAAAAATCAAGATAATGTTTTACATAGTCTGTAATATTTTACTATGCTGTTAATAAATTTATTATTGCTTAAATTTAGAGAGATCATTTAACATTTCCTTTTGTAGTTGTATGGAAATGCTGTTTAATTTTCAAAACATAATAAACAGTGAATGCTAAATAGATAAAAATCATGCTAGACTAAATAAAGTACAATAAAAGGCCTTTTATTAATAAGCTATTTATTATGTTTTTTTTTTACAATTTAGCCTAGGAAGCAATTTCTGCAATTTACTACTTTAATGCAAATTATTTTTTCTTCTAGGAAAAATACAAAAAGTAAATTAAACAAATAGTATATTAATAGAAAATTCTACATTATTTAGAAAATCACTTGTAGTTTACATAGTAACAATTATAGATTTTGAACTAGCATAATAAGTTAAAAATTATTGATGGTATAAAATTATGATAAATGTAAAATATTAAAAACAAGATAAATTCATTACAAATAAAAATTTGTGGAATTAGTTTATATGAAAATCAATATTTAATATTTCTTGGTTTTATATTCAATTTAATAATTTATTACAAATAAATAATACATAAGGTTTATTTTATATACATTACAAAAAAGTAATAAATAAATAGTGGATTATTCATATTGCGATTTCACGTTATACTCGTATTTAATAAAATACTAGTATATACATAACAAAATATTGCTAAATGGGTAATACTTCGCATTGTATCATCATCATTATTATTATTATTATGATTATTATTATTATTGATTTATAAGTTTCTATCATAATAACACAATGACTTTTCAAATAAATAATTCTTTAACTAATCTGTAAGATTATGTATTTCCAATTTTGAAATTGATAATATTTATTTTCTTTGCTATACTTCGTGTTATCTCGCATTAACTGATTAATGTTCTTATTGTGATATTTATGTAATAGTATTAATAGTAATAATATTACTATACAATAATAATACTTACCATATCAGATTAATAGTGGAATTTAATGCCAAATATTAAGGTAAGGTAAGCGAAAATATTAAGGAATTATTCACTGTCGAGAAAATTAGCAGTATATAATATTTATATTGTTTTTTTTTTACCTCCGGGTCTACCTTTAGGTATTGCTTTAGAGGCTAAGGTGAGTGATTCGTAGCTTGTGTGAAAAAGCCATGCCTGACGGGGATTCGAACCCGGGACCTCCTGTTGAAAGATAAAAGCCGAGACGCTACCACTCGCGCCACAGAGGCCGGATTGAATATATATATTTTTTTTTTCTTCCCCTACCCCCCAGAGCCGGACATACGATGAATCAAGGCTCGACTACGTCGTTCCTGGACACCCTCTCAAAGGACCAGAACTTGGTCTATACATTTTCTCGGCTGCCTCTAACTATGAATATATATATTATGTAACTAAAAGTTCATTACTACCATATTTTCCAAAATAGTAGTTGTGTATTTTTTCCATTTCCAAGAATCGTAATTAAATTAAGTCTTTTTATAAATCTGAAATTACATATAAAAAAAAATTCATTTACCAACATTTTGTTTATTAACATTATTCTTCTTACCGGATGTACTTTTCACTCTCAGGTAGCATGGAAAAATTATATTATTAATCTAAGAGGCAAGTTGTAATTGCATTCTATCAAAGAAATTTTACGATTAATCATAGTGATAGAATACTACGACTATGAAAAACAATAATGAATTAAAGTAGACCTTATGTTATAGTTAATATGACGAGCTGCTTTATTAAAAATAAGACAATTTAATGATCATCCTTTCAACTGTTAGTTTAGAACGTTTAATGCCTTTAACTTAATCCTAAGAAAGCGGTCAACCATGTTACTACCACATAAAAAATTTGTACTAAATCTAATTTATAAATCATAAAATAATTAACAAGAGTCAAACAACCCAATTTTAAACAAAAAAAATCTGAGTGTGTGTGTGTGTGTGTGTGTATATATATATATACATATAGAAATACAAAACAAAATTTTAAAAAAAGGCTGCAAAAAAAGAATAAGACTATAAGATAGGATCGTAAACTACCAAAAAAATATTTCATTACTTAGTTTTACAAAAAAATTTAAATATTACTTAAAATAAATAAATATCTTATCTAAACTAAAGAGAAGTTGGACTTACAGATATACTGATTTTGGCTGAAATTGGATAATTTGAAATAACATACCTGAAACAAAACAAACATTATTTTATTAGTAAAAGATCATCTAATTTTATAATTTCCAAATATTTTTATTAGAATACTAACTTAATATTACGTACATTGTCTCTTATATATTATTTTGGTAAATGGATCTGTTTATAGGTTGTAATAATCTAATAAGAAAAATAAAAAAAGCAGAAAGCCACATTAATCAAATAAGCTTGTTACGAAAAAAGATCGTAAACTGAATTTTTAAAATTAATAGTTCGCAATTAAATGCTTGCCTTTTAAGACCTATTTGATAAACCTCTTGCCATATAATAACAGAATTTAAAGAAAGTTGATTGCATTTACTCTATATACAGTTATTACAAAATAAATAAATAATAAATTACACACAAACAAAATATTTATAATCAGAAAAAAAATTTCTCGTTGTTTATGTAAATAAAAAATAATTTATTTTAATATTTTTTATATAATACAAACAACATTATTAAAATACAAAAAAAGTAATTTAACAACTTCTAATTATTAAAATAATTAATTAATCACTGGCGCAAGTGGTAGCGTCTCCACCATTTACCCGGAGGTCCTGGGTTCGAATCCCGGTCACGCATGGCATTTTTCATCTCACTTCTCATTAAAAAAAAAGGGCTCCTCCATATCCGAAGCTTTTTCAAGTATAACTGAACTATAAGTTATCATATAAAATGCTAAAATATATTAGACCGTTCTTATTATTCGGCCAACTGTAATATTTTATAAATAATAAAATAAATTAACCAAAAAAGTAATTTTTTAATATAATTACCCCTAATTAAATTAAAAATATTAAATTATTCTACAATAAATATTACTGTTTGCTAATGGAATTCTCAAATTGGGAAATATGAATCGTTTCCAGTATTAACCTCCTTGTGTTTTTTTATATCATAATCAAAAATTTCCATTTGTTCTAAGTTAAAACTGTGTTTTTTTCTCTTTTTATTAACGAAAACATGAGGTTACTTCCTTGTTCAAACATGAAAAAGAGATTTTCTATCGTATTTTTTATTATTTTATTTATTATTTTGTGTCATAATTATTAGGTCTATTATTATGAGAAAATTATTACTTATTTCCATACTAATTTACAGTACTAGAATTAACAGTAAATGAAAACAATTATTATTTCATCGAATTGAACGTAAAGTGGGGACATGAAAACTGACACATAATTACATCAATTTTCTGCATAACTCGGCAATCTGTCTGCCGATTTTTAAAAATAAAATGTCATTTAGTTCAAGATAAAAGGCTTATTATTTTTGTAAATAACATAAATTTTGGTAAAATTAATATTTATGGAGCTATAACGGATTGAAAAATAAACATGGCCGCCATTTTTTTAATTTGCGAAGTTATATAAGTCCTGATTTTTGCTAATTTTAAAACTTTATTACCAAGACGCTTACGAAATATTAATGTGATTTGTCCATCTGAACTTGAGATATACAATTTTATATAAAAATAACAAAATGGTGTACAGGAGGATGAACGAAGTAGAAATTACCATTTTTCCTAAGGATATTTTTTGTTTTACAAGTTTTACAAGTAGAATCCGAAAAATTATAGCCGGTCCACCATTTTAGAAACATTCTGTATATATAAAAATGTATTCAACATAATAATTTTAGTGGATGTAAAAGAAACGATTCATAAAAAAAAGACCCAATAATAAAACTAATTTCACAGCTTAGTTTATGAAAGTGTAATCAACGTGTTATATCTAGTTCAATTTTATTACAGTTTACATTTTTGTATAGAACAAATAAAATTTTTCGCAACCGCAGAAGTAACAAATACAGTATTTTCTTACAGAAGATTTTCACTGCTTTTACTGATAGAAGCCTAGAGTTTATACAATCTTCTCTCAAGTCCAACTAAGACGTAGTTAAGGAATTTAGACGTGCCGGTTTATCCTCTCATGGTTTGCCACAGGCGTGGTTCCAACCGCTATCCTGTTTTCCTACACTCTTCCTGTTTTTGAATAGGAATACAATCATCAGAAATTTTACAAATTCTTTCATGAAATGACAATCGTATTAAAATATGTTTAATAACATAATAAATAAAAAGTGAATATTCATTTATTTATAAGTACATTTCAGAGTATATTGATTTTACAAAAATATAATGAAGTAAACCTGTAATGTTTCATTATGAAAATCTTTGGAAAGTAAACATTGTTTAATATGGGAAATTAGAAATTTCCCATATTTTTTAAAGTTTTTGGCAACGTTCATAATGTTTTTTTTGCGTAATTAAGAGTTTAGAGGTAATATTTCAAAATATTTGCGGAAATCATGAGTAAAACTATTTCACTCTAAATTAAAAATACTTTGCTGAAGTAAGTATAAAGAAAATCCGTTGCGATGATAATCTTATAATCTGAATTCTAATCAAACAAAAAGAGAAATTTCTATTTAGTGGTTTAAAGAAGGTTTTATAAATAAAAAATTATTTTACATCAGAACATGGCTGTATTAAAAGCAGAGCAGCGAACGGGTAACGATAAAAAGTGACAAAAAAAAGCTAAATTTATATTAAGATCGAACTACATTAAAATCTCCTCATTTATTCTTTCATCCATTATGTTAAGTTAAAATCTCTACTTCTGGTCTTTAAACAGAAAGTTCCAGTAATTGAATACTAATTCGCTTATAGTTATAATTTTTTTTTTTTTTTTTATATCCAACGTAATTTCTTTTTTCTTTGTTAGGGATTGCAATATTCTAATATCAAAGCTTACACTCACTGTCCTGTGAATATTGCATTATTATAATTCCCATTGTAATTTTAAAAATATCAAAAATTCTCTTTTTAAAATTAATAGTGCAGTTTTAAATTATTCTAACACTCTTATGACAAAATAGTGTTTTATAAAACACTATAAACCATAGAAAAAAGCTTATTTTATGAAAAGAACATGCTTTTTTCTTAAATTTCCCTTCTAATCTATAATATCACTAATTAACTAAAATTAATATTGTATGTAATTCAGTACGAGAGTATTTGAAAGAATAAATAGTATTTTAAATACTTTATTAAATTAAACTTGAATTATCATTTCACAAACAAAATGCATTCCTAACATTTAAATTTTTAAAACTTGACATGTTTTTCATAATATTATATTATAAAACCCAAATGTTGTTTAACATTCATACAGTTTTATATCAATAATTAAAATATGTTTACTCTAATTTAAGATTTCTCTTGAATTTTTACAAATGAATTTATTTTGTATTATGTGAAACACAATATTTTATACTTTTTCTTTAAAAAAAAAATCTGATATGGACACAAATACAATTTTAAATTATTGCGTGAATATCTATTTCACCTTGTCTTAATGTTCAAACAGTGTATTAAATTATACTTATAATCAATCGGTTTCGTAGGTAGAAACTATAAGTGAATTTTATCTCAATAAGGAAGTAGAAAGGAGTTTCCTTGAAAGACCTAATCAAATATATTCTAAAACGTCAATAGTAATGTATTTAATGATAAAGTCTAAACAATAAGGTACAAAAATCTTATAAAACTCCAGCAATACTAATAAAACCACAACGTAAAAAATAATAACACGAAAAGAAATGACACCACAAAGGTAAACATAAATACTTAGATTATCCGTAACTGAAGAATAGAATAGTACGAGGTCTAGGAAGACCTTAGTAAGAGCTTAACTGCTAGATGGTTCACGTGGTTAAATTTCATTTTGTTCTTGGTTGCCAGTCGGTTACTTCTTCCCGAACATATGGTCACTCGAAGTATTAATGGATTTCTTTATTCCGAACGAACCGTTGAATCTCATTATGAATTTAGAAAATTTATTTTGGAAGCGTTGAGTAGTCTCTAATTCTGCTAATACTTTCCATGCCCCAAGTGGGATGTCCAAATTGGACTTAGGTTCGCTTTGTCCTATAGTAGCCGGTTAGATACGAACATGCAATTTCTACCTACCAACCAGTATATTTTCTTAAATTTGATAGCTTGCTGCTTCCATTTTCTTTTTTACGAATCTTAACCTTCCATGTCAGATGACGATTTAGTTGAATACCTAAATGCCGTACACTTTTAGCGCGGGATGTCACCTTCATCTAAATGGATATTTGGGCAGTCACCCCTTCTCATCGCAAATGTCATACGAGTTGACTTCGCTTGATTCACCTGTATTTCTATTTACTCTTATTATCCGGCTAGAAGGTCTAATCTTGACCGCAACCGGTTTGAGTTTGTTTACCATTCACAGCTGTGATTGCCGTGCCATCGGCAAAAGATGCGATAGTGGTGCAGTCCGTAGCCGGAATATCCACACCGAGCACTTTTTACCTTTGCTTTCTCTCCAGGATTTCCTTATAGATCCTACAAGCTCTAAAATTATCCAGATGATCTGAACGACAAAGTGCGAAAATAACAGAAGTATTTCGACTTTCTCTAGGACTCTCTACAGTGCTGTACCTCTCTGTAATCATCACACACCGGAATGTGCGCATACATTTATTCTTTGTATGTCCGTATCGTTCACATCACATGCACTAAACCAGATTGGGAGCTCTTCTGGGTGTCTAGAATATGCGGTACAGTTCGCGATGTCCAGTAAGTTGAATTTTTTCTTGTTGTTCTCATTAGACTCAAGGTTGACGAAGATTGTAGAAAATGTTTTTTTTTTTGTTTTTTTTTAACGCGACGTAAATGTTGTTTTCTTTGGTGTAAATGATTGTCTAATTAGCTTGTACCCATGGAATAACTGTATTATTTTTTTTGTAGAAGTCTACGCTTTACGACATCACAATAATGTGATGTATTACATTTAGTACTTACATTTTGTATATCCACTGTATCAGTTTGTAGAGGCGCAACACATGAAGATCCATTGAGAATAATTGGAGGTGGCTTGATGACCTCCTTCCCGTATGTTTCATCATGGGTTTCTTCCACCGGCATGTCCTCATATGTGATCGATTAAGGTAACTTGCAACTTCACTGATAGTCCGCGTTGTCCCCGGTGTCCGGAATCGTTTGCATGATGGAAATTCTGATAGGAATCTAATTCATCAATGGTACTTATGTTATACGATAATTCAGACTGTTAATAATATTATTTCGAATGAGTTTACGCCGGGTAATTTCCTAGGGTATTTATACGAGGTTGTTAAAGATCCATGTTTACTACAAGATAACGAATTAGTTTTTACCAGTCGTAATTTTATTGGTGTCAAACCAATCAGTCTATAGTTAATTAATCTATGTGTTTATGATTTGATAAGTTATGTATCTTACTAACTACAAACTAAAATCCTAATAACTAGCCAAAATAAACTTTAAAAATAGTAACTACCTCTGATTAATATCTATTTTCATTTTTTAGTACACACTACTATCATAAATAACAGCGGACTCAAGCCAACAAGAAAGTTTGCAAGAAATAAATTTTGTTTTGAATTTCATTAAAATTGAAGTTCTTCGTGTACATGAAATGTGATCTTATAAATCATAAAATATTTTCCTTAGCCCAAACGGAATTGTTTGGCCATAATTCGAGAAAAGTTTTATCACTGTGGTAATTAAATACACAGTAGATAAGGTATAAAACTAAATTGGAATACCTTCTTTAAAAAAATTGGTTTTCAATTTTATAAATTTAAAACCAATTTTTCCGTGGTTTTAAAATGTCAAATGTAACGTAGTACATGCAAAATACAATTATGATTTAAAACGATCTCTCACAGTGATTTTTTGTAAAAAATTTAATCAAAGGTGCTTTGATTTAAAAACAAAAAATATAAGTTTTTTAAACAAATAATATAAAAATTAAAGGATTAAATCTCCTTACTATTACCAAAATAATTACCATCCGTTTCAATATAGTGAATTCATATTTGTGGCTCTTAAATGGCCTTTTATAAAATCGTTACTTTAAAATGTTCTTAGTCTGTATTATTTTTCACTCGAATGAATTTTATCGAAACATTATAGAAACGTAAAAGCTTAATTTTCTATAATAATTGCGGCTTGCTATATAAACTCGCGCGTACGACGATTCCCTGTCGCTACGTCAAGCCGATACGGTCTTATTTACTAGACCGACAATTTGTTGTACGCGTAATCGGAACAATCTCCTCCACTAGAGACATAGCCACTGGAGTCCCCAAGGAGCAGTGCTTTCGCCGTTCTTGTATACGGTCTACGTCAACGATATGCCGCTGTCGAAAGGAGTAAAAATAGCTCTACACGCAGACGACACGGCATATTATTATGAATCCAGTACTGTAGATTTTGCGATCGAGAGACTCCAAAGGTAACTAGATCTAGTAGAGCCGTGGCTCGATATGTGGAGAATCAAGGTCAACGGTGAAACATCGGTGGCAGTGATATTCACATACAAGACACGTGCTCCAGCCAGGCAGCTGAAAATCTATCTGGAGAGAAAATCCCCTTTGGGAAAACAGTCAAGTACCTGGGAATAGTCCTGGGTAAATGGTTTTCCTTAGGAGAACATGTTAAATATGTGACGCAAAGGGCAAAGGCCGTCAGGACCTCACTATACCCAGTACTGAAGAATGCCAGCCCATATCCACTGGCGACCAAACTGCTCATCTTTCGGCTATACTTTCGGCTAAAATAAATTTCAAAACTTAATAGATGAAAGAAAATAATAATCATAAAAAGTACAAATTTAGCTTACTCATTAATTACTCAATTATTACTATTATTTTCTTTTAACTTTCAACTTTTGTTTTATATAATTATTGTTTTTTATTTACATATTTTCCCTGTATAATTTCCCTGTAATTCCTATGATTATTTAACTGAAATATCCCAATCTAATTTATTTAATATTTTTATTAAAACACTTTATGTTATATATCTCAGAATTAATGAATTTATATCTATTTATTAAGTTAGTTAGTTATTTACCAAATCTCTTTGTTTTAGTCAAAGATAACTTATTCCAGACCCAAACTAGAACCGAGTGGCCCACTAGTAAAGTATATTTAAAAAATTAAATTCTTATGAGACTGTTTGTGAATGATTTCTGTAATATTTTTGAAATCATTTATTGATTTAAGGGCAACCCCTTTTCTCATTGCGTCAAATGCTCCCTTTACATGCTCCCTTTCCTCCCTTTATATGCTTCTTTTAATTTGTATCCGCACCAAAAGTTATGAAAATTTTTAAGATGTGAAATTTATTTTGAAACGTAATAAACATTTAAAATATAACCCGATTAATTTATCATAATTACTATAAGAAGTCTTAACAGTTAAAAACAAAATGACAAGAAATTCTTTTCTTCAGGTTGTTTTAATTCCATTTAAGACATTAAATGGAATTAAACAACCGTTTAAGAAATTTTTGTTAAAAAAAAAAAACAGTAATAAACTGATCATCTGAAGTGGTTTCTGATAGTATTTCCAAAAAAATTATTATCATTTTGACAAGCAAAGTTCTTGGCTGCTTATTTGGTGGAGCAGTATTGGCTACAAAATAACAGTGATTTTATGCTGCTTTCAGTAGCAAATGCTTTAACATAGATTTTAATGTATTCTGAGCTTTGTGACTAACACTTTAAATACCGGGGGAAAAAGGAATTGGTATTTTCAGAATAGAGATTTACTTTACATAAGAAATTAACGCTAATGTCGTGCCTCGTGTATTTCCGCGTTGCGTTTGGTAGCGTTCCGCAGTATAAAATTTAACGAGAATTGACGCTTGGCGTGTGATTAAGGTTAATTTGTAAGGGGTAAGTAAAGTGGTTATTTGGTATGGGCGCTGGTATGATTTACGGCGCCCAGTAGTCGAGAAGTGCTGTGGTAATCATGATCCAGTCTGAGGCTCTGTGGAATGCCGTAGCTGCCATGGTGGAGGCCATTGTTCGCGGTAAAGAGTCGGACGTGGGTGAGTAGATGTTCTCTGATCCCTGTTCGTCCCTCTGCATATGTTTGGTTGTGGACCTTAGGGGATCTTCTTTATAAATTGATCGAATCGTCTTAAGCGTATTGTCACTTTATTATCTATCTTTAGAAAATGGGTTGTATTCTTTGGCTACCTCTGTTATTTGTGTTGCGGTGGTGCAAACGTGTCGGGTAGCTAGTTATACTAGTTTTTTGTTTCCTCTTCTTCAAGTTTTGTGTTTAAGTGCAAATGGTGTAGTTGGAGTGTAATCGTGTAAGATTGCAATGTATTTTTTTGTGTTGGTTATATTATGTAATCTAATGCTTCTGCGTGTTCGTTTTATCGTGCTATATAAAAAAATGAAAAAAAAAAATGTGATGTATGCTTCAGGTACTACATTAATTCATGTTGTGGTGGTGCTATTGTGTAAGATTGTAGTGGGTGTATAATATCTGTTTTGAAATGTTGTAAAATTGTACTAAACAATTATTTGCCACTGTGTGGCCGAAAATTATTCGGAATGGCCGTTTTCTGCAGAGGTGGTGACCTCTTGCACGATGGGAACTGAGTTATGCGCAAAAAGCAGATCTGGGCTCCGGCTGGTACAATTGCAAAAAAAAAGAAAGTGTTATGTTGCGTATACGTTACTACAGAAACTGATCTTACAGTTCACAATTTCATATTTCACTGGGGTAGTGAGCAGTAAATCTCAATCTACTGCTCCGTTCCACATCCACTGTTTAGCTGGAACAGTAACAAAATATCACAATGTGCTTTTTGTGCTAACACTAGTTTGAACAGATATTCGCTGCTTGATGAATCTATGAGTTATTTGTTCATTTATATAAAACTATTATAATAACAGAAATTTTAAATAATAATTTTACTGTCAGTTTTGATTTTAGAATTATTTCGATCTGTTTGCGTACTGACCCGTTTGGGTAAGAATTTCAATATCTGTAAGTATCTGTTTGCGATGCAATATAAAAAGTAAAGGCGGAAGCATATTTGTTATAAGTTTGAAAGATACAGAATAATGATTTGTAGACGATCAAAGTGATACTTCTAAAAAGACATAATGGTCGTTTGAACCGTCGAAAACCCCTTAAAAACTGCTGACAAAAAATGTTGTAAGTTCTATTATAGAAGAAAAATGTATAGTGTTTTTTGATAAACACATGTGAAAATGACATGATGAAAATTTATCAAAATTTTCACCTGAAGATGAAATTTGATTTTCTTAATATATCTAAAAGTAGCATTAATAAATTACAACCAGGAGCCTTTAATGCGGATCGAAACTTAAATAAATTAAATAAGATTAAGGAATATTACATCCAAAAATTATTAAAAGTCAACGACTTTCATTGACAGTGTCACGAAAGTGAAAGGTTACCACGTTTTTCTCATAGATTTATTTTTACCAATTCATTTTTATACTCTATTTACTTCTTAATAAACAAATTTTTTATATCTTTCTTTACCACTTTTAAAGCAGAATTTTCTTTTTCTATATATTTTTTTTTAAATTTTATTACTTTTAAAAAAGTGCACATGATTAAAATTCTAATTAAACTGATTAGTATAATTTTTATAGATTCTGTTTTATTACAATTTACATCACAATTTCTGCTAATAAAATAAATATGATTACCATATAAATTTTATTAGGTTGAAAAACTAAGATAATACGTAAAATACATATAAAAACCGCTATTCCTCCGAGTATTATATAAAAGCTAAACGTAAACAAACATATAAATTTACTATATACAGTTAATAACATTAAAGCAAGTGTAAAGCTTGTATTAACAGGAGTAATTAAATAAAACTGTAATTTAATGAGCCATATATTTATTTTATAAAATATATACTTTACATGTACAAGTATTACATAAAAATATATTCAGTATTATTATGCATATATCATAAACTGCAATTTTTTGCATAAAAAAGGTTGAGAGAACTATCAATAAAACGCTGTGTTACTCTTTACTTTTTATAAAGGTGAAATATATAACTGAAGGTCATTATTTGACCTTCACCTGTCGATTATTTTGAAGTAAACTATAATTGTGTAGACCAGCATGATAGTGTTAATAATTTTTAGATTGTCTCTATTTTCTTCCTTAATACTCTGATCGTATCTATTTATTCATTCATTCCGTGGTTAATATTCAACAAATATATATTAAATAAATTATTATTTCCTTGTACGAAGTAAAATAAGTATTGTGATCGTGAAAATTTCGGTTTTTTAAAGTTCAATAGAAATATCCATTTTGACAATAGCTGAATCCATTTTGACTAGTTTTAGCGTGACATCTGTACGTACATGTGCGTATGTATCTTGCATAACTCAAAAACGATTAACCGTACAGGATATTGAAATTTTGGATGTAGGACTGTTTTAACATCTAGTTGTACATCACTCCATTTGATTACAATCGACTGGACCAATAGTGTCCAAAAAAGCCCAAAATCTAAAAAAAATTGATTTTGGATATTTTCTTAACTGCAGTAATAAGCCCTTGTTGAGAGCTTTTCAACGATATATCGTATTTGGTATTTATTTTCACTGGTTCCACAGTTATAGCCAAATAAAACTTTAATTAATGAAATATTTGGATCTTCAAGGCACATCGGTTCGAACCAGACTTCATCACCTTTTTTTTTTTTTAATTTAAATATATTGATTATCCTCTGATTGCAAAAAAAAAATTACGATAAATAATAATTCAATAACAACAATAAAAAATTTAAAAAAAACAAAAAAAAACATGAAAATAATATCAGAAGTTATTAATGGAATAAAATTTTTATGTAATTTTCAATTTGAAAAAATGAGTATATGTAATTTAATAGGAGTACAAGATTGCCATGTGGTGTACACATAATTTCTTTTTAAATTTATATATTTTTTAGATAAACAATTTTATTTTTTATTTTTATGATACTGAAAATGTAAGGATAAAATACACATCACTGCCGGTAATCAAACCTAGTAAGGAAGGATCTATAATAAATGAACTAATTCATTTGTTCAATAACACGGAAAATATATTATTTACTGATATCTAAAGACTACACAATCAATGATGATGTTGAGACCAGAATTCGTTAGCCAGAACCTGAAATAAAGTACAGTATCTTCATAAAGAACAGCATTTCAATAGCCTGTACTTTCGGTTTGTGATTTACACAAAGTAACATCCGTTAACTGTTCTTTTCACTTAACAACCATACTCAACCATCTAGCTGTATCATGTTATTTACACATAATTGTAAGCAGCAACCACAGGGTATGTCATATTACATACAGTCTAACAAAACCTACGTCTAATTATATTTATCCGGCACAAAACTCTCATTTCCCGTATATTAATGTACTCTTGTAAAAGATTTTAACCTGAATGATACAGTGGTAGAAATAAATTTTACTGGTCTAGTTATTATGTATAATTAATTAATCAAATAAATATTTTTTTTTTTATTTTCTTTTATTTAATTTCAGATTTATAACAACGATAATGATATCTTATTTTAGAATTTTTAATTAATTATTTTTTGATTACAGAAAATCTATAATTAATTATAAGTTATTATTTAACCGGAAATATAAGATTGCAACCAAATAATAAAATGAGTTCAGATTCTATTAGTGTACTAGTTTGGGAAATATATATTTAAAACATTCACTACAATGATTAAATAATTATATTACTATTAGAGTTGGGTATTCCAAACGGTACTAAAATAAGACATTTTCTAACTTGTCATTCAAATTCAAAAGAAAATTAAATTAGTAACTCTAAGGAACAAAACTATACTTAATTTTTTGGCACCAGGAACAAAAAATCCCTTCCGGCAGGCCAGAAGGGAGAGGTAGATTTCACCGGTGATAAGTATGAAATAAAAAAGATTTCCACCTTAATGTTAAGAAAAACTACCATTTTACTCAACACGACAACGGTTGTATTCAAAAAGTTTCACATGCTTAGCATACGACAAGCCTCATCTTCTTACAATTCCAGCAATATTTTGGTCACCCCTTGCCAAGTGTTGGTCATATCAAAAATTATTTCAGGCAAAAGTTTAAGACAATGTTTGGAGGACCAATGACCACTTTAAACCAATTCGATACTGTGCCTATTAAGGGAGGTATGATATTTTTGTCTACGTTACCCCATTTTTTCCACCCCCTGAGACAATGGTTGGTATATCATAAAACATAATGGTAGATTTTAGCGGGAGGTTGGACTGTATTTTCATAGGCGATTAATGAAGACAATGCCTTGTTCCTTGTTGAATAATGGTTTAATGAATTGTCGTCTTTAAAGTTAATGAAATGAATTGTAACATAACGTATAACTTGACATATAAAAATAAAAAATATAAAATTAAATACAATATTAGAGCTAACGTTCATCCGAACAAAGAATGGAGTCCGTCCGGAGTAAGAGTATGACGTGATCGCCTTGGATTAGATTCGGGCGCGGAATACTAGTAACTATGAGTAACAATGATTGTTCATCCGGACGAAATGAAAACTTCGACCGCACTGCGCGGGATTCTAACGTAGAATGGTAGAACGGATTTAACTTTCCGGTGAGCGTTAGCACTCACAAGATCGCAGTACCGGACGGCTCGACGTGGAACGGAACACTTTACTTAGATAATTTTTAAGCTCGTATCCAAATAACAGCAGAAACTTTAAATGAATTCGATTTTTTACTTAATAAGAAAGTTATAGCAATTTTTTTCGAAAAAGCTCCCATTTCCACCCCCATGATCCGAATTTTCCCATTAACGAATTCGACCGAGATTTTTGCGCCATTGTATATTAGTTATCAATTGAAAGTGATTGGTGCAAAATTACAGCAGCTATCGTGTCCACAAGAAAGTATAATATATATATAGATTTACATAAATGAATATATAAACGTTTAAACTAAAGTGGTTTTGGTGACTGGGAGATATGAAACGCGAAGATATGTCGAAATTTTCTGGAAGTTGAATCATAGTACTCATTACAATAGATAGCTTTGTTATTAAATCTACCTAAAACGAGTGTACTCGTATACTATGATGGTACAATTATAAAGCAGAAATTTGTTCTTGAAAAAAGACAAATTAACTCGCGATGTTGTAGCTGCACTAAGTGAAAGACTGGTTTTTTAGACATCATCATAGCCAATCGCAGTTCTGTTTGTATCACTGGTTTGGTCATAGCATAATGAGCGAGTAAGAGGTACATGAGTCCACTGCGTAACGCATTATTATTACATTTTTAATTAAAGGAAATAATATACCCAAGGCAATTTACACCAGTTCATTGGTGACGTGCACACATATTATTAAAGACGTACAGGTGACACATTGTTATTAAAGATGTATGATGGTGTAATTACTTTAAAAAAGGGCGTGGAAGGGTTAAAAACGAAACCCATGATTGCACACTAGTGTCACGCCAAACGACATTCACCGCGTTGACCGGCTGATTTTTGATAACTCACACATTATTGTACGGAAGATGGCAATAAGAGTAGAAATTAATGTCGGCAGCATCAAAATCATTCATGTCCATTCCCGATACCGTAAAATACCTCCTCCTTAAAATACCTTACCTCGTTAAGTATTGTGAAGAGGTAGGTCTCTACTCGTTTTATACGGCGTTATGAGCAGGTGTTTCAATATGGCAAAGGTCACCCTTTACCATATTGAAACGTATTTTTACAATAGATGAAAGGTGGATCTACACTATATACCTGAAAGTAAACGAACGTTGATGGGAAGACGAAAGAAAGACGAGGCAGGACCTGTTAAACCGAAGATCGCCTGAAACCATGAATGCTGTCTGCTACAGCATCCGCATAACGGAACGCGGAAAGCCAGCCTATAGATCGAAACGCTGCGCTATTACAATATCCCATTTTCCTTCTCGACGACACCGCGTGACCCCCATACTGCCTAATTAATATGAAAATCACTCAGCTGGGACCCACTCGAACATTCCTGATCATAGTCCTTCGGATCATCATTCATTCGGTCCAAACGACTGATAATTTGCGACCGATGCAATTGAACTTTGTGTGCAATTTTCTCTCAGCACATCCGAAGGAATTCTACTAAACGGGTATTCGAAATTTTCAAAACGCTTATAAAAGTCTGTGCATGTTCATATAGACTATCTTGAGAAGATTTAATACTCGTTTTTCGATTTTTATAAATAAATTATTTCTACGGACCAATTCTCCCCGAAGGGGAGTCTTATTCTTTACGACTTTGGGGGTTGGCGTCCCCACGGGCCTAGCCTCTGCAGCTTTTCTTCCCACTACACACTTAGCTGCAGAATACTTTTCATTATACACGTATGCTACACCAGGTATACATTACATGACTTACAACATATGCATTTACTCGGCTGCACAACATCCAACACAGCTTTCTCTTTCACTTACGTTTGACGGTTTGCGACATCGTACGAACTGCAACCGTAACCCAAGGTGGGAACTATCGTGCCGATGGGTGAATGGCTCTACGTAGTGAGTCTCGAACGATGTCCTCTGGGCACCAGAGCAAACCCAGTTGTATTTAGCTCTAGCTCCAGTACGCGTGCGCTCTGCTGGAGTGGTCTATTGAATCGCTGGTTCTCGTGGGACCAAAATTTCAGTTCCTACAATCAATTCTATGATAGTTGGTGGTCCATCTGAAAAAACCAACACTTTAAGTCTTGTGAAAAGGCCTCGGTCAGCTTCGTCTGACGAGGATAATTTTGCTGCAGCCAATGAAGGTGGTGTTAGGTTCAAGAATGTCCGCTTTGTTGTTGTTGAGAATAATCAGGAGGGTGGCTCCCTTCAAAAGGTCTCACCTTTCCTGATTAGTAAATGCATCACAGGGTGTACTGGTTCTCCGAAGAACATTAAAAAATTACGTGATGGGACAATTCTGGTAGAGACGTATAACGACGAGCAGAGTCGATCTTTGTTACGTCTGACCAATATGGGCGGCATAATCGTAAGTACGGCATGCCACAAGACCCTGAATACCAGCCAAGGGGTGATTTTTTGTCGCGACCTTCTAGAAATGAATTTAAGGGAAATTACTGACGAACTTAGTACTCAAGGTGTTGTAGAGGTGAGACGTATGATGAAACGGCAGAACGGGACGGAAGAACCGACGCCGTCCCTTATACTGACGTTCGGTCTTTCTGTTCCTCCAGAGAGGATCAAAGTGGGTTACCTCTCCGTTCGGGTACGCCTGTTCATTCCCAACCCACAGCGGTGTTTCAGATGCCAAAGGTACGGTCACACTACAACATCTTGCTCGAGGTCAGAGGTCTGTACCCAGTGTGCTACTAAAGGCCACAATGACGCTACCTGCGAAGAAAGAGAAAAATGGGCGAACTGCAATGGTTCGCATACGGCTCGCTCCCGAGATTGCCCGACTTTTAAGGAAGAGAAGGCGATTCTCAGGATCTGTACTGAACAGAAACTATCCTTCCCGGCTGCACGCAGGGAGTACAGGAAGGTGGTTAACTCACGGAACCTCGTTCAACCTGATGTGTCCTTCGCCACTGCTGCGTCAAAACAGACTGCTTCACCTGCTCATACTCCAAAGTGCGGATCCTGCACGGAACTTAAGAAGCTCGTTCAGATGCTTTCTGATCAGGTTGCTTCGCTTACGGCCACTATTTCCGGGGTGACAAGGATGAGTGAGAAGTCCTGCGTTGCGACAACTGAACCCAGCAGTGTGGTCCGTACAAAAGTTCCTACTCCCAAAGTGCGGCCGACAGCCACTGTATCCGGGCTGACAAAGGTGAATGAAAAGTCCTGTGTCGCAATAACTGAATCCAACAGTGTGGTCCATAAAAAAGTTCCTGCTCCCAACGTGCTGCCGGTACGGGAAGAGGCTACCACAGACGACAGTAAGCCGACTAACAAGGTCCCCACGAAAGTGACCCGCATGGCCACCCAGTCTGGGATGTCAGTAGGGACATCCCGTTCTCATAAATCTCCTCCGCCGTTACCCCATATACTGGAGATTTGGTCGAGGATCCTCCCGACTCAAAGGCGTCGGAGTTATCTAAGGTTAAGAACACAAAAAAGAAAAATATAATCACGTACAACTGAATTCTGTATAGTTTCCTGAGTATATTTATTATTTATTATATTTATTATTATTTTATTTATGTTTTTTAATTTTATGAACATTATTCAGTGGAATGTTCGAGGTGTATGGTCCCGCATTGCAGATATTGGAGTACTGGCGCAGCTGCATGATCCGATTGTCATGTGTTTCCAGGAGGTTCATCTTCTGCGACATGACCCAATCGCACTCAGGGGATACTTTTGTGAGAGGTTCGACTGTGTAGTGGATGGTAGAGAGAGCGGTGGAGTGGCCATTTTTTATGAAGGATGAGATATCAGCTACAAGGATTCGACTGACCACTCTCGTTCCTGCTGTTGCAGTGAAGATCTCTGTCCCCTTCAAGTTGCATATCTGCAATCTATATCTCTCGCCGAACACTGAGTTCAGTGCTGTGGATATCTCAGACCTCCTCGCACAAATACCATCTCCATCATTAATAGTGGGAGACTTCAATGCCCACCATATTTCTTGGGGCTCAACTTTCTGCTCCAGTCGGGGAAATATAGTACACAATGTAAGACAGGACTTAGACCTTTGTTTGCTGAATGATGGGTCTCATACATTCATGTCTTTATCATCTGGTACTACGTCTAATATCGATCTCTCCATCTGCTCGCCGGCTTTACTCCCTCGTTTTGGTTGGTCTGTTTGTGACGATTTTCATGGCAGCGACCATAAACCAATTGTTCTTCGTTTCGGTGTGGACCACGAGATTCGGAGAAGGCCACGGAGGTGGATTGTTGAAAAGGCGAATTGGGATGGATATCGTACGGCCTTCCAATGACGTTGGTGCGGGCGTCCTTGAGCACCTTTCCTCGCTTACATCCAAAACACTTGAGATTGCCAGCAGATATATCCTACAAACATCGGGAAATCCTAAACGTCCTTCCGTTCCGTGGTGGAATGATGATTGCAAGTGTCCTATTCGGAATCGACGGCGTGCTCTACGCAAATTCAATAATCGACCTACAACTAGACATCTAGATATGTACCGCAGAGCTAGGGCGGTGTGCCGTCGGATATTCTTGGACCCTAAGCGGAATTCGTGGATGAAGTATGTGAACTCCATCTCACGTACTACTCCCACATCTACTGTGTGGAGAAAAATCCATGCAATTTTCCGGTCGCCGGGGTATTCTATTCTCGGTCTCATCGATGAGGGGGAACTCCTTACATCATCTTCGGCTGTAGTAAATGGTTTAGCGAAATTTTTCCGTTAGGTGTCTCTCACCTCGTGATATAGTAACGACTTTCAGAGGTACAAAGCACGGATGGAAGTAATGGCATTGAATATTGGTGTTTCGGTTGGTGAATTGAACACTCCATTCTTACTTAAAGAATTGTTACACGCACTTGGAACTCGCGTGACACTTCCCCTGGACCGGACAACGTTCGCCTTTGTATGCTTTCGCACCTTCCTGACTCAGCACTACAACATCTTTTGAGCATTTACAACGGTTTATTCTCCGGACAAGTCTTTCCGCCTGCCTGTCGGAGGCATTTATTATATCGGTACTAAAGCCTGGCAAAGAAAAAACCAATCCCTTAAGCTACCGCCCTATTTCTTTAACAAGCGTGTTGTGTAAAGTAATGGAGAGGATGGTGAACCGCAGGCTTGCGTGGTATTTAGGGAAACATGGCTTTCTTTCTTCGCTACAGTGTGGTTTCCGACATGGGAGATCTTCCATTGGCCATTTGGTGTCAATGGAAGATCTCCCATGTGGGACAGCCATACAAAACGCCTTCCTGAACCGTCAACACCTCGTTGCTATCTTTTTCAATATAAAAAAGGCGTACGACACGGCCTGGCGACGTGGCATTCTAAACACCCTTTGGAGGTGGGGGATCACTGGTAACATGCTTGCTTTTATCCGGGGATTCTTGAATCACCGGACTTTTCGTGTTCGTGTACGATTCACTTTCAGACAGTGTCGTCTCAGAAAATGGGAAACCGCAAGGTAGTGTATTAAAGTGCCACCTTGTTTTCTGTGGCCATAAACAGCATTACCACTTATGTACAGGCTCCTGTCTCTTGTTGTCTTTTCGTTGATGATTTTGTTATTTACGTTGCGAGCCGATCTACACCCACTGCGGAGCGACTGATGCAGAACACTATATTTCACCTTGAGGCTTGGCCAGGGACTACTGGTTTCACATTTTCACCCGACAAGACGAAATGTGTAGTCTTTTCTCGGCTACGGAACCCTTCTAATCCGCGGGTTTTTCTGAACAGGGAGCTTATTGCTGTCTCTACTTACGTCAGGTTTCTGGGTTTGCTTTTTGATAGCCGTATTACTTGGGTCACACATATGAGGGATTTGAGGTCAAAGTGTTCCAAACTTTTGGATATGATGCGGGTCCTAAGTAACACCATTTGGGGGGCCGATCGGTCGCGTTTTTACTACTCCCTTGTTTGTTCCCGTTTGGATTATGGTTGTGTCGCCTATTCCTCAGCTCGTCAAACAATACTTAAGATGCTGGACGGTGTTCATCATTCTTTTCTTCTGCTTGCCACTGGTGCATTTAGATCAAACCCTATCGCAAGCTTACTTGTAGACAGTTGTGACCCATCACTTAGGGATAGACGAGACCAGATCTTGTTATCTTATTTTGCCCGTCTCAGCGGAGAGCTGAATCACCCAGCTTTTGGCCCAGTTCTTAAGAATCCTAATTTGAGGAAGTATGAGGACCGTCCACGTTGTACTGCGCCTATGGGTGTCCGTAAACGACGTCTGCTGCAGCGTACGCATGTTGGCACTCCGTCGTTCTTTCCATTATGTCCGTGCTCGAATCCCCCGTGTAGAATAAACCATGTATATTTTACATTTGATCTTACAGCGTATGATAAACAATCAACGCCACCTATTGTTTACCAGCAGGTGTTCCAGTTTCTCCTCACCAAGTAGAACCCAGACGTGGTGGTATACACTGATGGGTCGAAGCATGACAGTAACGTTGGTTGTGCTTTTGTTTTCAATGAACAGACTTATGGTTGGCCTACCCGGTGTTACGAGTGTGTTCACTGCGGAACTACTCGCTGTGGATAGGGCTCTAAGTATCGTTGGCCCTAAATATAGGAACATTCTTATTTGCAGTTACTCGTACAGTGCTCTCCAGGCGTTGGAAAACCTTTATTCCGGACATCCTGTCGTCGCTGGCATTTATGATGAAATCGCTGAGTTAGAAAAACGAAACAAGGGGGTAGGTTTTTGCTGGATCCCTAGCCACGTTGGGATTCTTGGTAATGAGAGGGCGGATTGTGCTGCGAAAGATGCGTGTATTCACCCTCCTTTCACCACCCGAGCTACTACCTTTGATTTTATTATTCATATAAAACAATCACTGCGATCAAGGTGGCAAAGTGGCTGGACGGCTGTCGTCGATGGTAAACTTCGGCGGATTAAAGACTCAGTGTTGCCGTAGGGCTCCTCTTGCAGGAACTCTCGTCGTGAGGAATTGGTCCTCTGCCGGTTACGGTTGGGGAATACGAGGATCACACACGAATATCTAATGTCGGGAGGAGACCCACCCCTGTGCACACGATGCAACTGCCGTATGACTGTGCACCACATTCTCGTGGACTGCGTATGTTATGCGGCATTGCGTCGTCAGTTTGATATACCCATCAGTATTCGTGATGTCTTGGGTAATGATGGCAAGATTTTGGAGCGAATGTTTCTCTTTTTGCATAGTACTGGGTTACTGCAAAGAATTTAACATACTTATATATGTTTTTCTGTAAGGAGAGTTTTTTAATAATTTTAACCTTTGTTTTCGATTTGATTTTTTAGTTTAATTTTACTATCCGGGGTGGGGATTTTTGCACAACCCATCAGAGTTAGGTAATTTTTTACACTTTCTTTATTCTATTATTTTATCTTTAATGTTTTGTCTGTGATGTTAGCTTTGGGTTTTATTTTGCCTTCTTGGCTTGTTTTAGTAAATTTTTATTATATGATTAATATTACAATTGCACCTTGTATAGCTTATTATTTCGGAGTTTTATTACCCTTTTAATAATACCTACCGGGCGATGATAACGCCCAAGCGTTTTTGGCCCACAAACAACAAAAAAAAAAAATTAATTCTCATTTATATTTGATCCACCTGTATTAACATAATATCCATCTTCTTAGTGTAGTTGATGAAAAAATAATAATTTTCATAAAGCAAACTTCTATACAACAATACAATATATCTACGTACAATAAGGAAATTCGTAGGATTTAACATTGTTAAAAATATTATCCCACAAAACTGTGGGTGATAGAATAATTCTGATTGCATTTTTGAATTCAGTATAAAATGGTACATTAGGAACGCAATAAAACTTTTATTTGCCAAAAATTGGGTTTATTAGTATAATATTTTTCCTATAGAATATATTTTCCACAAGTATATTTCATTATTTTCATAAATTTTCCTCTTGCATTAGTTATGGTTGTTTAGGTGTCAGTGTAATTTTCATGTTTTAGTTATGTCATTAAGCCCTGTCAGTTATAATTATTATCATTTCACTCCCTACTGTCAAAACTAATAAAATTCCACTCCAACGATGCAAAACATTATAAATATAGTATATAAAAGCCAATAAATAGGTAGAGGATATTATAAAGGAATTATAAAATACATTTTATTTTTAAATTTAAGAATTAAGTGCTCAGTGAAAGGAGATCATTAGAAAATATTACGAAAAAAAGAATTAGATAAGTTAAAAATAACGATCGTCACTATTTCAAATTAATTGTAATGTTTAAACAAACCAGAATGAAGCCAGAAGCGAGCCATTATTCAAAGGCGTGTGACATCAGTTACTGATAAGGGTGTTTTTAAAAGGAGTATAAAAAATGAGGCATCATAATCTTATCTTACTCCTGTCGATGTGTCAAAAACTTCTTTCACGAAAAAATACTTTTCTCTCATACAGTTTTTCATTTTCAGTATATCTATAATTAGTCACATACGTATATTTACACAATTAAGACTATTTATTTTAAAAATATAAAATAAAATAAATAATAATAAATGGGAAGAAATCAAAGCAAAATCATATAATAAATTTTGAGTTATAAGATAAATGTAAGTTAAACTTAAATGAAAAAAGTAAACTAAAATTTAAACATTTGAAAACCTTTTTTAAAGCAGGTGCATTTAATTAATAGCTTTACTATTTTATCGTTAACCTCCATTCTCTAAAATACACTATATAATAAATATGTACTTAAACGCCAGTAACGTTTAGAGCAGGTTATAGAAAATTTATAAAAAATAAACTACTTTCTAAAAGAGACTTAAAAAAAGGAATGTCATTAACAACTCTACTATTTAATAGTCCTGACCTTTTGACTTTATTGGAATTTCTTCTTATTTGAGGAAATATGTTAAAGTTTAATAGTAATTTATTAATTCTATAACTTAGGATTTATTATAACAGTTTATTTGTTCTTGACCATCTAAAGTAATAAAAAAAGCATAATTTACATAAGTAAAGTTCTAAATAATATAGATCAAAGAAGTCAATGTAATGTTTCGGTATAAAAAAAACTTTGACCGTGCAATCAAAATAATAAAGACTTAAATGAGGCAAACAGAATTGAAAAAGCAATTAACACTTAATTTTTTTTTTCAACGTGTCAGTAAAGTACAATCTTAAAGCATAAAATTAAGACAAAACATAAAAAAGCTACTTTCATTGTTTTCTCCATCGGTCCTTCATTCGTACCCTTTGATGAATGAATCTGTTTATCCATCGACATTTCCATTATTTATCTTTAGTTCAACTCGATTACATTCACGTACTGTATGTAACTCCTAAAAAGTTTAAAGTTAGACAAGTTGACGGTAATTTTTCTATAAAACTCTATCAGCCGCATTAATCGGTTACATTATTATAAGATAATTGGTAGACTTTCTATTGGAAAGAACAAACCATGTCCGTCGGGTGAAGAACCATCGGAAGAGACAATGATCAAAATACATAAACATAACGAATTAAAATAAGATGTAGAAAGTACGTTGGGATTAAAATATAATGCAGAATGGACCAAAAAAGTACATCTAACCAGTCCAGTTAATGAAATAAATGGATTAGAATGGACTGCAAATAAACATACTCTTTTCAATAACTTTCTAGAACGGTTTTCTATATCTTTATAGCCCCCAAGGGTTCATCTTCCTTGGATATTGCAATTACAATTACAATTCAGCTTATTTCATATTTACCTTGCATTGAATTCAGTAAATACTGTCGTAGCACCTTTCCTAACCAGAAATATATAAATGGGTGTAATCGGATTATTTTATATCTAGCGTTTAATTAACTGCATTATGACAATGTTTGTCTTAAAAGTAACTTCAAATTTATATATTGGTCTTACAGCGAGAAGTATTGTTGCGATAATAACCATTTTTAAACAATGAATTCTCTCCAGTTATTCTAGGCTTTTAATTTTTACTCCATAACCGTTATGTCTACATATCTGCAATTTAAATTTATTAAATAATAACCATAAAATAGCAGAAATATATTACCTGTATTTGATAACGAAATTTTTCACTATATTTTATCTTAAATCTAGCTGCAGGGCGTGCCTACGGCACTCCTCCTCAGCTAGTCCCGCCGGGCGAGTTGTCCTGGCGAGCAGCGTCTTGGAATGCTGTGAACGAGAAATTTGATTTGTATTTTACTGATGCAAATTTCTGCCGGAGCATTTACACCGGTGGCATCCCAACCGAGGCCTGGCTTCTGACCGTGAGATGTAATCAGTTAGAGGGTCTAAAGACGACCTCCGGTAAAGCCCCTCAGGGCTTGGATCGGAGGGGGTGGTGTGGCGACGGGTAACGTCATAAGATGGGTGTCTTCCCCTTACGTGGTTGGGATGTCCAAAATTGATTACCTCTTATGTAAAACTGTTTTTTTTTTATTATGAAAATTGATCAAGGAAAAGCGAAAAAAGGGTTCGTCATCGTTCAGTTAAGCACCCTTCCTCATTACGAAGTAAGTGGGTTACCATCATCTTGCTTTCTAAAACCAAAATAACTTCTAGCACATCTCTAACAAAATCGTTTAAAGATTTCACAATCTTAACATTTTTATCAAGAACCATATGCAATTTCACTCGCTACACGTAAGCTTAAATATAAATTATTATTATTATTTTATTTTTTTATCTTCCTGGACCACCGTTAGGTATTGCTTCAGAGGATGAGATAAATGATTTGTAGCGTGTATGAAAATTCCATGCCTGATAGGGATTTGGTCGGCATTATTTATGTGTTATATTCAACTTACGAAACAAATTATCGTAGTACGAAACTAACCTTCCTACAAAATATCAATCGATTTTAAATGGAAATCGATAGTATTTTCAGTATAGAATTATTTTTATCGAAAATAGTTGTGTTTTAAGATCTGCTATGATATTGAATGAATGAACTACGGTATAAAATTTATTAAATTATTTTATAATTATTATTACTGTTGTTATTTATTGTTAATAAACATTTAAGAAAAAAATCTTATAATTTTTTGAGGGGCAGTATGTTTAATCATGTAAGCATGTTCTTTCTTTTTGCTCTTATCTTTTTGGTGTTACTTCTTACTTATTTTTATAAAAATTTAACAAGAAAAAATCATATGATTTTTGACGGACAGTACGTTCGATCATGTAAGCATATTCTCAGCTAGGAGAGACGCACACACAGACACATATACAATTGCCCGTTAGTAGGGTAGGATAATGCCATTACGGCAATATAATAAAAAAAATTTAAGTAATAAGTTAAATTTCATCGACTTTACCGATGTTTTTACATCACTTACATAAAGAAAAACTGTAAGAAATACCGGATAAGTTAGTAAATCAAGATGTTCTATCATCCTCAATAAAGTGATATTGGCATCGGGAAAAGCATCCAGCTAAAAAACCTCAATCATTCCACCTAAAACTGTAATATCTAGGAATTAACTTAATTTTTAAAAAGATAACCTTAATAAGAAAAAAATTAAATTAAATAAATTTATTAACTTTCATGTATACCGTAATAAAAACAATTAACGCTGTAAAATCCTTTTTTTTCTTTTTTTGTATTTATTTTATACATTTTTATAATAATGCTCTATATCACATTTCTGTACAAATTGAAAAAATAATAAGTAAACATTTAATGAGTAAGTTTTAATGAAATATATCTTTTAAATTAGCAACTGGACACTGCATTATTTGAACGGATATATAATCATTTGTACAATTGTATTTTTATATCAGTAACTTAATTTAAATAAGGCTTAAGCAAATATGAAAATTTTTTTTTTTTTTTTTTGTCTTCAGTCATTTGACTGGTTTGATGCAGCTCTCCAAGATTCCCTATCTAGTGCTAGTCGTTTCATTTCAGTATACCCTCTACATCCTACATCCCTAACAAAATAAAAACAAAAAATTCAGTAGACCTGAAAAATAACCATAGCTTATGTAAGGAACCTACGGAACCGAAACAGGATTACATGAAGTCTTTCAGTTAATACATGATTTACAGGTTCAAAGAAAAATTTCTGTATAATAAAAAGATACACCTGACAATTTAAAATTTCTGAACGATACATTCTGCAATTTTTTTTTTAAAATTAGTTCTATAAACCAGATTTTTAATATTTAAATGAACTTCTTGTAGTAGAGTTGGAAGATTAGTTTGAGTTTTAAAGTACAGTGAATGATGAAGATTATCTTACAACTCATAGATAAATTTTTTCACTGCCGTTTTTAATGTAACTTATGCATTCTTTAAAAATTTTAAATAAAAATTTAGTATCGAAATAATAAAATTATTTCTATTTTCAAATAAAATTTTAACACATTTATGCTCTTCTTGATCTACTAGATAACGATAAGAATAACTATCAACTGGTTGGGAGATACACAAATTCTTTGATAAAAATAAAATTTTAGTTCCTTATTGATTTACCTTTATTTGAAAAGTATAAGGCTAAAATACTAGGAAAACTCTTCATCGTATGTTTCTTTTATATTAAAAGGGAGTAGAAAATCCTTTTAAGAAGTTTTCTTATAAAATTAATAAACCAACACATAGTGTAATTTGTATTACTAAACACAGGCTTCATATTATGTTTCAGTTTTCCTATGCATCTCATTTCTTTGACCAAATTTTATAAAATTTTGTTTAAAATATAAAGTAATAAGCAAAAAATTAGTTTAAACTTCTATTTTCAAATGTATTATTAAAGGATTAATCTATTTAGTACTTTTAGAACCCTGCTTTTATATGTTGTAATAAACTATGCTGCACGTGATAGAATCAACGTATCGCAGAGATTCTTATTTCAATGTTCCCATCTCATTTTGTGTATACGAAAAAGAGAGAAAGGATTTAGAAAAAATCTCATTACTGAAGGAATCCAATGAAGAAAACAACGACGACATTGGTTTTGCTTCTTTTAAGACTTACATTTCAATAAATAAATTCAATCATTGTTTTGTTGACTTTAAAAAAAATTCTCTTTATACGTTTTTTTAGAAATATCTCTTGCATTTTTTTATGCACTGAATAAATAACGTGCATATTTAAAAGCGCATTAGCAAAATAATGCAAAGAGTAAAAGTAATTTGAAATTCAGATGGCTATTTTAAAGAAATCATTAAAACAGATCAGGACTACATGAAAAATTTTAATCTGCATTATATCAATTTAAGCAAACCAACTGAGATAAAATATTTAAAAAATCAAACAGTTATGAGTATAGTGTTTTAATGAATTTAATGTAGTTAAATTCATTAAAATCTGTTTATTAAGATAAGGAAATATACTTAACTGTTTACATGTGATACAAATACGCTTAGAGAAATAAAATCAAAAGAGTGGTACAATCATTTTTACTTCAAGTATACGATTAGATTATGCCCTAACTATAATTGTGTATCACATCGCAGATTACTAAAAGTGTTGCTACAAATAAAATCACTATTTATGAAAGATAACATTAAGACATGATTAAATATAAGATATTATTAGTGCAGTGTATTCTTAAATAAAATTTAACTATAAATTAATTAAGGTATAATATTATTTAACTATAACTCTTTTTGTTTGTAAGTAAACGTGTAATAATTACATTTTAAGACATAATTGAAATACGTAGTTATAAAAAGATGCTAATTAAAAAAAAGTTACCAAGCTGATTTGTAAACTTAGTTTATCAATCCGCTGATTTATAAACTGGCTTTGCCACATAGTTTATGTACATTTAAACATCATTGCCTAGTAGGGATCGATTATTTGTGAAGTAAACTCATAAAACATTACTCATAGGGTAGTTAGTATCAACAGCAACAAATTTCCCTTATTATTATTACTATAATTAATTAATAGAAAATAATTATTAAGTTTTCTTAATATTTATTGAATAAAGAAAGAATATATTTATTAAAGGAAGTATCATCAAACAGGTGAAAAATGTTTTTATAAAGTTTAAATTGACAAAAATTTTAATTATAACTGAACTCCAATGAAAACATTTTTGTAATGAAAGCTACAATTATATATCAATTATATTATTATATTGTTTATCGTAAACAAATCTGCTGAACGGGTTGAATAAATGATAATTACTATCAGCAGTATGACAATTTTTATTCAGCATCTGTCATACGAGTATATTAAGATTTTAATTACTCACGATTTTTAAACCTTTATAATTAAACAAAAGAGTTCAGTTTCCACTGAATTTTAATTAATGGTGTACTAAAATATAGGATAGTAATTAAATTTTTTTAAATACAAAATTGAAGAAGTAATGAAGCTAAATTTTGCAATATGAAACCACAAAAAAACTAAAATTACAAAAACCTCTTCATATACTCGTTTACTTTTTTAATTATCAGAATATTTTACAAAATAAAAAGTACAAAAGTTTTGTAACTAGACTTGTATAAGTTACTAGGTCAGGGAGTATATAATTGATAAATTGATTCATAGACTGCAGGAGCACTTGCAAGATATTTCTGATTTCACGGTTAAGCGATCGAAATAAACTACTTCTAGAGAGTTCTAAAGAATAGTCACCGTGAAATATAATTGTAGAAAACTCGGCTCTTCATTGCAGTTGGGAAGTAGTCATCCAGTCGTATGGTAATTTGTTCCTTGGATATTAAAGGTTATTTAAACCAACCAAAATCACATACAGGTGCTTTGAATGATGTCATTTGGAAACATGAATTTTAATGATGGATGTTATTTAAAGATTGTTTCGATTAGGGACTTCAGAATATATTAAAGATGGTAGCTTCGGAGGAAATTCTGATAACTCATCCCCTGCAATACATTCTTTTTGTTTTTGAATGAAACTTTTGAGCCCCACAAAATGAACAAATACAATTCATTTCACCTATTGACAACTCTAATAGATTTGGATCGTATTGTATTCCTTCGCCGTTAACAAGTGATGCTCTGTCACTTTATAATTGGACCTGGATCTCGATGTTTCATTCAATCGAGTTCGGTGGCTTACAATTCTTTTCTGGTTACGACTTGTCCCACTAATACTACTTAGTTGCATATCAATTTAATTTTATACAAAGAAAGTGGCAGAAATAGTTTAAATTTTAAAGAAAAATTAATCAAGAAAAATTGATTGAAAAAAAGTCAAGTGAAAACTCGAATAAAATTCATTTCAATGTAAACGATAAAATTAAAAAAATTCAACTTGTAAAATACCATCAAATTTTTCAATTAAATGATTATTAGATTTTGAATGTTAATGAAATTCAAACTACCACAATTATAATAAAAATAATTACCCAACACATTTTTAAGCTTTTTAAAGAAAAAAAAACAGAAATTTCAAAATGTTTGATAACCGATAACTTTAAATAACGATGGTCAACATTTTTTTAATGGCATATCAATAAATAATTAAAAAATGAATATTCTGGCTATTTCAGAAAAAAAGTTGTGTAGCCGGATTGCAATAGAAATGTGCTGTTTACTACCGCATGATCACTCGAATCGAAAAACATAAAAACTACCCTTGCAATAAACATAAATTGTTTGCCGAATTAGATTTTTTGGTAAACTTGTGGGGTCCTTAATCTTGCATTTCAAAGAAATGAACTCCTTTTTTATATAAATGATATGATTGTAAATTTCGGGCAAACTGGATGATCGAGTACATCTTTTGTATGCAAACGTTAGTGCTTGTACTGCTAGCAAATACGCTGTTTATATTGTTAAAATTGGTCGTAAATTTCCGGAGATATAACTAAATTTCGGAATAAGAGAATGACTGGATAACCGGTCAACCGGATCATCGAGAGTATATATTTTACATGCAAACGTTAGTCCTTTTACTGCTAGTAAATACGCCGCTTGAATCTTTAAAATTCGTGGTACCGTTCCGGAGATATAAGTTAATTTCGGAAAAATAACGGGTAACCGAATGATCCAGCATACGTATTTTTTATGCACACGTTACCACTCAACATGGTAAAAAATAAGCCGTTTGAATTTTCAAAATTGAAATCGGATAACCGGCCAACCGAATAATCGAGAGTATTAAAGAAAAACATAAAACTTACCCTTGCAATAAATAAAAACGTTTTTCCGAATTAGATTATTTTTTGTACACCTATGGGGTCCTTAATCTTTCATTTCAAAGAAATCAACTCCTTTATTATACATATATATATATATATATATATATAGATAGAAAGATTTTACATAGTATTCTTTAAAGATATTGTTCTTAAAATATTTACCGCAGTTATAATTATTTAATTAATAATATACTTACATAAGTATTCTAGTCAACACGTAAAAAATATCAATAAAATAAAATAAAATTTATCAATAATATAATATAATATAATATATTTTATCAATAAAATTTATAAAGTATTAAATTGAGATATAATTATTCAAATTCCATACATTGAAATAATAACGAACACAACCTACAAACATTAACTTAATATAACATAATATATTTATAATAAAAAACAATACTGATTGATATGTATACACCCACATACGTACATAATATTAAAATTTTTAATTTTATTGTTTATTTATTAAATTTTTATTTTTTATTTTTTTTTAATTTAGGATTTAAAAAAACTGGGAATTAACAGAGAGAAATTGAGTTTTGTTTGGATGTGTGAGTGTGAGAGTTTTTATCGACTTTTCGAAGTATGGTATTACTTTCAGTCACACGTGCGATTGGGGGATGAAATTGAAATTTACTTTTCGTTTTGAGGAAAACGAAAATAGCGTTAACTGAAAATGTAATTTCCTTACATATATATATATATATATATATATATATATATATATATATATATATATATATATATATGGGTGTCCCATATAAAACGCAACCCTACCTTATATTGGTAGGTATTGAAATAATAAAAAGGCATGTGTAAATGTAAATGTAATTTTTATTATTACCATCCATTATCTTACATTTAGAGTAAATGTTGGAAGTGCCCGCCATCTTTTTGAATACAAGCTTCAATTCTTTTTACAGCGTTTCTTGCAACTTTTTTCAAAGTTTGTGGCTGGATGTTTAACACAGCCTGTTGAGTATTTTAATTGTTCAAGTATTCGTGGTTTGTTGCTGTAGGCTTTTTCTTTGAGGTAACCCCATAGAAAAAAATCCGCCGCAGTCAAATCTGGAGATCTTGGTGGCCACAAGCCTCGACCGATAACACGATTACCAAAGAATTCCTCAACGAAATCAGAAGTTGAACCTGCGTAGTGCACGCAAGTTCATGCGTATGTATATAAAAGTGTGCATATAAAAGACGGTGCATGTCGCACCGTCATGTTGTAGCCAGCAGTGTCTGTCTTCCTTTTCCAAGAGTGCAAGAAGTGAAAAAATATCCTGATATCGTTCTGCATTAATGGAGTACTCGAAAAAAATAGGACCGATTATTTTCTTCCGCGATATCGCGCACCACACGCCCAACTTCTGCGAGTGTAATTGTTTTCGTGATAAACGTGGGGATTTTCAGCACTCGAAATTCTACTGTTTTCGCTGTTTACGTAGCCATCCAAATGAAACCATGCTTCTTCATCTGTGAAAAATAACGAATCCATAACATTAATTCCCTCACGCAGAAATCGACGGAACCATTGAAAATATTGTAGCCGTTTTTCTTTGTCGGGTTCAAGAAGTTGATGAACCGTTTGAATGCGATATGGTCGTAATTGTAATTGTTTGGTCGCCCGATGAACAGTTGATTAAGACAAATTAATTTCAGCAGACAAACGTCTGATCGATTTATTTGGCGAGGCGAGTAATCGGTCTTTGATTTCAGTGACTGTATCTGTATTCAACACTGACGCAGATCTTTTGTGTTCCTTGTTATTAACAGAACCGGTCTCTCTAATTTTACAACTAACCTTAATACTCATGTTTTGTTAGGAGCTGGTTTATCTGGGTACTTACGGCGAAACAAAATCTTGCACTGCAACCACTGATTTCTTACTGAAGTAAGACTCAACAATGAAAACACGTTCATCTAGCGAAAACACCATCTTGTCTCTAGCAATACACTGACGTTATGATTGCATTGTTGTTACTATCGGTAATGTTCTACTGCGTCACCGCGATGTTCAGAGTTGGACGAGTCCATTTCAGTAACGAGTAGGAGAGTAAGTTTGACTTTTGAAATTTCATGGATGAGTGATTGATGGGTTGCGTTTTATATGGGACACTCTGTATATATATATATATATATATATATATATATACTTTTATATACACATACAGGCCAGTGTATAAAATTTGCGGCGTGAAAGTCTCCAAAATTTATAGATCATTTGAAATCATTGAAATTAAGATATGCTGTATTACTGTATGTATAGTAGTGCATTTGCAAATTTGATGAAGTTTGGTTGAGTTATTCCACAGTTATGCTCAATTAAAGTAGATAATAGAAGATATAACCTCAATTTCAGATTATGTTAATTTTGCTTTGGTGAAGTTTTCATACCCGCTTATACATTAGGTCACAATGGTAGGTGAAGTTAATCTTGATCCTGGTGTGTAGGGTCGACTCGTCATAAGGTAGATTTCATAAGAAAGCTACCTATCATAACGGGTACTATGATTCGATTTCCGGAAAATTTCAAAACTTCGCGTTTCATATTCGCCAGACCCCAAAAATAACATCAGTTTATTAGTTGACATATATATCTTTATATATATATTTCTTGTGTTCGTGTGTATGTCACTGAACTCCTCCTAAACGGCTTGACCGATTTTGATGAAATTTTTTGTGTGTGATTAAGTTGATTCGAGAATGGTTTAGATTCACAATTTGATCCGATAGAACATGTTTTTTTAATTAATTTACTTATTTATGTGTTTTTGTTGATCTTGCAATGGTTAAGGTTCACAATTAATTCTGGTAGGCAGCGCTGCGATCGCGTTTTAGAATTTTTTTTAATTTTTGGCATATCAGTTAGAACCGGTAGTTGGTGGTGCGATCGGATTCTAGGAAATTTTTTTATTTTGTTGCTTTTTCGCATATCAGTTACCTGCGTCGTAGCTTAATGTGGTTATTACATTAAAATTCGTATTTTTAACCGTCTACTGTGTTTAGAGAGTAGTTTGAATTAAATCCGATAGGTAGTGCTGTTCTGACAATTGGATTTATTTACATTCTGACTTTTATAAAGTGATAGGTTAAAATTTGTGAAGTTCCTAATTTTCATTGTTTTTAAGGTTTTATTAAACTTTCAATTGTGTTCATTTAATTTGTATGTATACTAAAATCTAGCAATAGCGAAGCATTGCCGAGTCTGCTAGAATTGCGCGCTTATTGAGAATATTATTTATTTAAATAACGTTTTAAAGTTTAATTAAAAAATATACATTGTGCAAATTTGTAAGATGGCAGTATTGACATGAGTATTTTACATGATTTTTCATGAATTTTAATGATGTATACACCTGCATTGAATAACAATCAACTTAACCTACAAATTTAAATTGTCAGTTCTCATTTGATTCTATGCAACTTATGAAGTATTGAACGGCTCTTTGAAAATAAAAATGTCAGTTTGTAAAATAAATTATAACATTTATAAAATTAAAATATAATTTACGTATAATAATTATAGTTTAAAGTATTTTTAAAAAATTCAAATTATAATTTTTTAGCTGTTTAATTTTATAAAAAATTTTCTAAAATTGTTTTTAATTTACAATTATCTAAAGTTTGGTAAAATAGATGTTAAAATAAAGAATGAGAAAAATGATAAAAATTTCTACTAAAATTTTAACAACGTTGCTTTTTTACAGTGCTTTAATTTTTTTATTAATTGATTAATTAAGCTATCACATGGTTATGAAACTTCAAAATTATGAAATAAATAAAAAATGTAGGAGGTACTTTTTTAGAATGATATTAAGTGAAAATTAGAAGTAACGTGGATGAAAATTTAGGCACTTACGTATTAACGCCACCGCAGCTACAGCTTTATTTAAAAACAATGTAGTCAATCGAATTTCGGTGGAAAATGAACATTCTCTTTACTAATTTTAATAAATGGTTATTTATATTATTTATTTATTTTATAAATATAATTTAACCAAACTTAACCTACGCTCGCTTCGGTCGCTAACCTTGACTAATTAATACCATAATTTTTTGAGTATTTATTTAATAAATTGAGTAATTATTGCAATTATTTATTATTATTTAAATAATCAAAACACTCCTGTTAATTAATCAAGGTTAGCGGTTAAGTTAGGTTAAATTATATTTATAAAATAAATAACCATTATTAAAATTAATACGTTAATACGTAAGAACCAAAATTATTAACTACACTAATTATTAATTTTACGACATTTCAATTTTTAATTCAATTTTCGTCAGACATTTCAATATTTAGTGAAAATAAATATTAACCATACTACACATAATTAATCAATAAACAATATGTTTATACAATAATACAACAATCACAAACTGATAATAGTCATATTAATGAAATTTCTTCCACATTCCTGCTAATTTTAACTTAAATAAGTTACTTATATTTATGTGTTGTGCATTTATTACAGAACAATGCCACGTCAGGACAACGTCTGTCGGGTCCGCTAATGTATATATATGATATGACAGTACGTATCTACGTGTATGTATATATTTCACTTTCTTGTGGACACGATTACTGCCGTAATTTTGCGCCAATCACTTTCAAACCGATACATAAATATAACGATCCAAAATCACAATCGAGTTCTTTAATGGGAAAAATCGGAAAATGGGAGAAGCTTTTTCGAAAAAATATTCCTATAACTTTGTTATTAAGTAAAATATCGAATTCGTTAAAGTTCCTACTATTCTTTGGATAACGGTTTAAATATTGTCTACGTAACGGTTTTTGATATCAACAACCATTACGTAGGGGAAAAACTTAAAATTCGAAGATAAAAAAAATCATACCTCCCTTAATAGACATAGTATCGAATCGGTTTAAAGTGGTCGTTAGTCCGCTAAACATTACCTAAAACTTTTGTCTGAAATAATTTTTGATATGACCAATCCTTACGACAAGGAATGACCAAAATGGTGCTGGAATTGTAAAGAGATGGGGTTTGTCGTATGCTAAACATGTGAACATTTTTTCACATGCAACCATTGTCGTATTGAGTTAATTTGAAGTTTTTATTAACTTTAAGGTGGAAATCTTTTTATTCCTTACTTAGCACCGGTGAAATCTATCTCTGTCTTCCGGCGTGCCGAAAAGGATTTCTTTTTAATTATTGCATAAAATTACGATTATATTAATTTAAATTTCTTACAAACAGAAAATAATATTTTAATATTAAATAAAAAAATTACACCTCTTTTTTTGTTTTCTTATTTATATTTCGTTCTTTCTTGGGCAAAAAATTATTCAAAAATATTATACAAATATTGTGTAAAATAAAATATCAAAAGTCGGTCTTCCTGCGCACAACTGCGTAATAATTATTTAAATTTATTTTTTGATTAATATTATCTTTAAAACAGATGTGGTTTTCATTAATAAAACCAAGTGTTTATTTTAATAAAAACAAGTATCTAAAGATTTAATATTTACTAAAATGCATTTCTGGGATCAAGTTAAAAAAATGAATATCTCTTTTATTTCAAAGGGACCATCTTAAATTCTTTTTCTTATTTTGTTAAAAAAAAAGTTTTTAATTAAATAAACCCATATGTAATTGTGTCCTATAAATCCTGTACATGAAAATTCCAGCTCGGTGTACTTTCAAAGCACTTGTACGTTTTTAGAATGTTTTTTTATAAAGATATTTGTATGCTGTATATTCAGTATTTTCTCAAACTTATCCTTGAAATATAAATGCAACGATGGGAAAGAGAAGTTCGTGAAAAAGGGGCATAAAATTTGTGAAGACATGGTGCGTGCTCTTTTACATAATAGCACCATATATACTTTTCTACGATTGTAATAACTTTATTTGAAATATTTTCACGTTCCATCATTTTATTTTGATGAAACTACGTTTAACTAAACGTATAATATTAGGTTGAAATTTAACTACAACCTTTAAATTTTAAAATCGTTTTAATACGTGACACATTAAGCAAGTGTAAGTAATGCGTATTCACAGTCATATTAATTACGTAACTGTTGATCACAATAGGCCTACACAATGCAACACCCACACACTGTACGTATTGATTTACATAGTAGCTTACTTATTCAAAACACCTTTACAAATTTACTATCTATCTTCCAGTCAGAATAGAGTTCAACATATATTTAATGGTTGAATTTTCTTTAAATTTTTGTATTTATGGAAAATATTGTTTTGGCCACTAAAGGTACTAATTTAGGAAATCGAAAAGGCAAAAAACTTCATGTGGATAAATGCCCTATCTCGTTTCATTTTTCCTCTGTCTGCCATTTTGTTTTTAAATAAAAAATATGATGTGGACAACAATTGACTTATTTGTACTCCTAGTAAATTACACTTACATATTTTAAAAAAAATTAAAAGTACAGAAAATTTTATTTCATTAAAAACTTCTTTTTTTTTGTTATTATAAAATTATTATACATCGCAAAAAAATTTTACAATGAGATTAAGTCTGATTCTAACCGATGTGGGTTATAATATTAAATATTATAATTATAAAATATTATATTATAATATTTATAATATTTCATATTAATGAAATATTTTAAATATTTCATTAATTAAAATTTTATATGGCCATAACTCTGAAACCAATGAAAATAAGTACTACTTATGATATATAGAAAAGCTATATATATATATATATATATAGAAAAGCTCTCTATATATATATATAGAGCTTTTCAATAATATATAATAAGTTGTATTTATTTTCATTGGTTCCAGAGTTACAGCCCAATAAAATTTTAATTAATGAATTATTTTTATCTAAGAAAAGGAAGAAAGTTCTACGAATTCGACTTCATTTCCTTTTTTTTAACATTTTCTTTTTTTAAATTTATTGGTTTATTAATAATTATTAACATGTAATTGTAAAAAAATGTTTACAGTAAATAATAATTCAATAATAACAAAAAAATATATATAATTTAATGGACGTACAAGAAAGTAATGTGATGTCCACATTAAATTTTTTAGTTTACTTTATTACTTTATTTTACAAATACTAAATTAAATTTATTTCTAAACTAAATATTGTTGATGCAGAAGAAATGAAAGCATACATGTACTTTGCATAATATTTATTGAATGCAGTCAAATGAATTATTAATAAGTGAGTTCAATTATAAAAATTAGATTAATAGTTTCTTAAATAGCAGCCATAAAATGTATTTAAAAACGTATCCTTTAAAAATTTTGTTAAGTGAAACAAAAACAAAAAAAAATCTATAAATCAGATTAGTAATATTGCGGAGGAGGATTATTTTATATTAAAAGAGTTTAAGTCTACTTTTACCTTAATACCTCACGATGGTAACCTGTCCGAAACACAGGATAAATTGGGTGGAAAAAGGTAATTTATGGTGGAGCGTAATCTCCGGCAAGGCAAAATAATCCGCTGCCTTTATGTTACGTTGCATATTCAGAGACAACTGGCTACACTCTCATACCACTATTGTCACCGCAGAATTTCTGTACACCAACACCCGTAATCAAAAAAAGGTCATTAAGTCTTCTCGTTTATTTCACGATAAAATATTAAAAACAATGTTTTTCAAATCGCTGTACTAACCTAGCTGCTTTAGAGATGTTTTACAGGTTCATGTCTACATCTAAATACTCCCATTCACAATGAAGTTACGCAGAATAAGGACATACATTACCGGGAATAGAATACATTTTTTTTTTTACTTTAACATTCATTTATATTTTCCGCACTACTTATTTAATTTTCTTCTCTAAATATTTTTCTGCTTTTAGGAACAATTAACATCTTGAATATTCGTGATTATTTATTATCAGTCTATAAGTAAAACAAAATTGTGTACCTGAGGTCCACTACATTAGAGAAGCGGAAAATTAATTGAAAAAAATTAAATATTTTGAGAAAAAAGTGCAATATGTAATAAAGTATGTATATTTTCATTTTTAATTTCTTATACGCCGTAAAGGAAGTATTGTGTTGGCGAAATATTTAAGTTTTCAGATTTCAACGGAAATATCCATTTTGACCATCCCAGAATCCATTTTGACTAGTTTCGGCGTGACGTCTGTACGTACGAATGTATCTCACGTAACTCAAAAACGATTAGACGTAGGATGTACAAATTCTGGATTTTTGATTGTTGTAAGATCTAGTTTTGCACCTTCCCTTTTGATTGCAATCGACTGAACCAAAAGAGTCCAAAATAACCCAAAATTCAAAAACGTTTGTAAATTAGACGTATTTTAAACTGCAGTAATAAGCTCCCTTTGAGAGCTTTTCAACGATATATCATAAGTGGTACTTATTTTCATTGGTTCGAGAGTTATAGCCAGATAAAAGTTTAATGAAATATTTGAATCTTACAAGAAGAGGGCACGTCGGTTCGATCAGACTTCTTTTTTTAATTTTAATGTATTGATTTATTAATAATCAATAACATCTGGTTGTAGAATACGTTTCACAATAAATAATAATTCAATAGTAACAATAAAAAAAAAAAAGAAAAAACATCAGAAGTTATTATTAATGAAATTAAATTTTATGTTATTTTCATTTAAAAAAATGTGTATATGTAATTTAATAGGCGTACAAGGAAATCATGTGATGTCCACATCAGATTGTTGAAATAAAGCAAAGTAGATTTTATTCAAATTTAACGTTGCTGATATTAATTCTTAACGGTAGATACATAATTCTGAACGGTGGAAATATTCATAATGACAGGACATTAAGTCGACATAATTTTAAACATTGACAACTACTGTTATATTATATTACATTACATAAACAAATTTACATGACCATGAAGTTTTAATTTTATTAACATTATAACATACATTTTTTAAGTTCCTGATGATGAAATTATATTCTGAAAGCGCTTCAACGTATATAAAGAAGAATTATTGATAAGTGGGGTTTTAATTTTTAATTGTTAATGATATTAATTCTGTTTATTAAAATATCCAAGTATATTTTTTTAACGTCTAGATATCTAATGTATTAAAATTGTAGGCTGAAATTAATCTAGGCTGCATTAGTACTAATTATGCTGCATCAGTGAATTACTAGTTACTATTTAATCCTTATTTACATAGGAAGCCGCTACATGCGTGAATTTCATGCTGAGAGTTTCTTCACCTTTTCTTTTATAAGTTTGATGTTTTTATTAAATTAATATTTACACTAACAGCTTTTAGAAATCTGAATGTTTAAAATTGGAAATATACTAAAAACTTTAATGATTAAAAATGAAACAGAAAAAGTCAGCAAATCAAAAAAAAAAAGTTTTAATTATGCAATAAAATTAATTAAAGCTTAAGTGATTTTTAATTGCACATAAAAAATTGAATGGACATTTGCGGTAGACATGATGAGGTATGGAATAGAATGAGAAGTGAAATAGTCTTTTAAAAGAAGTGGCAGAAAGAAAACAGGAATTTGCTGAGTATGTCATGAGAGATTGGGTAAGGGTTGGTAAAGACAGAACGAAAAAATTTGAGAGAGAAATGCAGGAGAGAATGGGTATATGACATGAAAGATTGAGCCGGAGGCGGAATATACAGGAACGTAAAGCATCCCTACTAGATAGGCAGCTTTTGAGAACTATAAGAAAAAACCTTCACATCCGTGAACGTTCTACATCATGATGATAAATTATGAAGTTCGGTTTTAATTTTTTACAATATCTTCTAACGAACTGGTTATAATTTTTTTTTCATTTTTTGTTACTAGAGTGATTACCAAATTTAAACAGAAACATAAAGTATTTTTAACTAACAAAGGCCGTTTTTGTTCTATTTTGTACATATATTTGGTTGTGGTTTTATATATATATATATATATATATATATATATATATATATATATATGTGTGTGTGTGTGTGTGTGTGTGTGTATGTGTGTGTGTGTGTGTGTGTGAGAGAGTTATTAGTTTACATAATATTGATTTTATTCTTTGCAGCCACCTTAAAAAGACAATTTAGATGATTCTTTTTTATATCTAAAATCGATATTTAAATTAAAAAAATTTACTAGTCGAAAAAAATAAGAAAAGTTTTATTAAAAATGAGAAAGAATTTTTTTTAAATATTTTATAAAGAAAAAGTATGTAAATACTTTTTTCAAATAAATATATTTATTCAATTTGGTTTAATTATTCGTTTGAATTTTGATAATTTTTATTAACTTTCATTGCCAGTTGCTCTGGATTAGCAGATTTTAGCAGCATCTATACCGAGAAGCAAACATTTTTTGTTGCTGTAATATTTATACATTTTTTCTCATTCTACGTAATTCTATGTAAACATTAATATAAATTCATACGCAATATTTGTTTTGATTCTCAATTATTACTATAATTTCGTCTTATAATCTAATGTTAATCGTTAATTTTTTGCATTTTTATTCAATTTCGAGACTCTTTGAAATTGGTAATGAAGGCAGATGACCTTACTTAGAAATTGTTCCCTGTCTATTGGAATATCCTAAGAGACAGAAATAACAATAGTTGCTTTAACAGTTCTAATACTTCAGAGCCTGGGTTCTAATAACCACCCATCTCTAGAACGGTTGACCTGAGACTATACAAAACTTCATTTACATTCATACATATCGTCCTCATTTATCCTCTGAAGTAATACTTTACGGTAGTTCCGGAGGTTAAACAGAAAAAGAAAGCAGGTGAAAGTGAATGTAGCTTAAGTTCTATAAACTTAGAATGCTAATTTATAATATTATACATTATGAACAGTGAATTAGGAAAGGCTATAAATCATTTCACATCATATCTTATCCGATAGATTTGAGGTGAGATGTTTGTTGCTTTTAAAATTTCTTGCTATTTTTTGGAATGTCTTTGTTCTATTTCAATCGGTTTCGAATAAATTATTTCATACTTTGAATCTAACAGAAAACTAAAGAACTTTTGTTAACAAAGATAAAATTTCTCTAGATTTTCTAAATAATATTTAAGATGAACATAAATAATATCTAAATTCGTAAAATATTTTAGTTGATTAAACCGAAAAAATAGTGAATATTTAAGTTTACTCTTTCAATATTGATATCTTATATATATATATATATATATATATATATATATATATATATATTTGTTACCAATAACTAAATTTCTACGTAATTTAAAAATAATACAATTTTTTTTCTTTTTGTAAGTAAAGTGGATTAATAAAATTGATTTTGGAGAAACAAGAGATTTTAGAGTATAATAAAATTAAACAATAAAATTTAAGCCTGAATGTTTCAATATTTTTATATCTTCGGTTACTTGTGTACCGTTTACACTATCTATAAGACGAAATGGGCTATAGAAGTTAAAAACTTCCAAAAAATTAAAAGCCTAAGGGGATTCACTCCTGGAACCAGACTTTTCAATTAACAAATATAAAAGATGATAGAACTTATAAAATATGGCATCGAACTTATTCAGTGTTTCTGAACTTCCCAGAATTGGTTTTTCTTTTAATCATGCATTTGAATATTATTATTGGGATTTAATTATTTTTTTATTATTTATTACATTCCTGATTTATTTACTAATAACTTTAATTAATGAAAAAAAAGTAGAAATTTGTTATAAATCTATCTGAAGAAGGAATTACGGGAGCTTTTACACTACAACAAAGACATTAAATGTCACCTTATAAACTTTACAGTAAATTTAGAATAAACTGAAAAATACTGAAAAAATTTAAGTTATATGTCACTTTCACTTTCACTTTCACGTTCACTGCATTTCACTTTCTTTTGGACACGATAACTACCGTAATTTTGGGCCAGTTACTTAACTTGATACATAAAATATAACGATCCAATCTCTCAGTGAAATTCGTTAATGGGTAAAATCGGACACCGGGGGTGGAAATGGGGAGGCTTTAAAAAAAAACAAAGTATCCCTATATCTTCATTATTAAATAAAATATTGAACTCGTTTACAGTTCCTACATTTCTTTCGATAAGAGCCTAAAACTTATCTAAGTAATTTTTTTTGATATCACCAACCATTGGCCGAGGGGATGGAAAAAATGGGGTTTCGAAGACAAAATATCATACCACCTTTAATAGGCACAGTATCGAATCGGTTTATAGTGGTCGTTATTCCTTTATAAACATTACCAAAAACTTTTATCTGAAAATCTTTGATATGACCAACTCTTACCGCAAGGGATGACCAAAATATTGCTGGAATTGTAAGGAGATGGAGCTAGTCGTTTGCTAAATATATGAAACATTTTTCACATGCAATCATTGTCGTAATGATTAAATTTGAAGTTTTTCTTTACTTTAAGGTGGCAATCTTTTTTATCCCCTACTTAGCACCGGTGAAATCTACCTTCGCCTTCCGGCGTGCCGAAAGAGATTTTTTTAAATTTATTTATCTCTTTTATTTTCTTTGTAATGATGAATGAAATATTTGAATATCTGCTAATCTAATATATATCTGTCTACATAAGATTACCAAATAATAATAATATCAATAAAAATTAAAACATTTACAAAAATCTTAAATAACTTACTTATTTTCATAATTTTTTAGCAAGTTGAAATTTATAAAATTTTAAATATGTTTTTTTTTTGTTAGCAATGCAGCAGCCAAAATTTAACAAAATTCATTACCTGTACTAGCAAGAGATATGTTTATAAAATCTGTACTTACAAAATTATACTTTTTATGATAACCACTTCTTTTATTAAGAAGGATCACCTATTAAATCCAGGATAATTTTTATAATTCTGTACGTAGTCTTATAATGTGTTCTTCATTCGCATAATATACGTTTCTTACTTTTACCTCATAAAAATATTTAAATATTAACCCTTTAGAGATATGAGTGTTTATTTTTGTAAAATGCTATACAAAAAGAATAAAAGTGGCTGCGGGATTCTTATTAAACAAATGAATATCGTAAAAATTGAATGTTAAAAGCAACATGAACTTCGGAAATAATTACTAATAAACTTTTTATATCATTCTTTTAATTGTTTTAATGACCTAGATAAAAGTACTATAGCCAGTATGGATTCATAGCTCAAAATAAAATCCTTGTTTTTATCATTAAAGAAGACATAATCTCGTAAGTATTTCATAAAATTAATATTACTTTTAAACTATTCTTTACTAAAAATATTATAGACTTGTATATAATACCGCTGGAAGTTTACTTTCTTGATAATTTTGTAAACCAAACAGTGTAGAAGACAACGAAGCGGGAAGAGACTTTGGTCTTTCAATGAAATTTCAAAGGATTTTGTAGTCAAACATTTCCAGTTTTATACGTAGATTTAGGTTTTTCAAGTGTAATTTAACACTGTTATAATTTGATTATATTATAATACTTAATTCAGTGTTATTTTTTTGAGTCTTTTTATTTAAAGAGAATTACAATTTACGAAATTTTATTATTTTACAGACCAGTAAATCCGCATAAGTGAGATTGTTGGTATACCTGTAAGAACTTTCATTTGGGACAAATGAAATAATAACATATGTAATTTTTTTTTTGTCTTAAGTTACTCATACAATTTTTAAGTAAATAGATCAGAATAGAATCTGGCCCAGAGCGGTCGTGTTTTACATTTAGATCGGGTGGACCCGCATATTAATGTTCGGATGAACCCTTTTTTTTAGTTGTATACTTATATGTTATTAAGTTCAATTATATGTGTTACGTTATATGTTAGATGTTCAATTATGTATTATCGAAATATTAAGACGATAAGAAATTAAATAATTCAATAAGCTACAAGGCTTTGTTTTAATTCATCACCTATGCATCTACAGTTCATTCTCGCTCTAAAATCTACCACAAAGGTTTTATGGTCCTCCACATCGCAAGGGATCTAAGATATTTTTTATGATCCTCCGGGCCGGATTAAGAGATTCGAGGTGTCGCCGGATAGAGGGACAGGATACTCAAGTCGCCGGATTCTACCAGCCTTAAAACTCAAGTTTTCACATGCTTCAGAGTTAACCTTTCTAAAATATGTTCTATAATTTTAATTTAAGAATTTTGTTTTATATTAATGATTTATAACAAAAATGTTCAAGTCTTAAGACGTTTTCCGGAGATTTTGAAGTAAATAAATTTTAAGTGAAAGAAGTAAAAGAATAATTTTTTTAAATTGAAAAACTTCAAAAGGAATAATAATAATTTGCGAGGTATATTTGGTTGGTAAATTAATTTTCTTTGGTTATTCAGTAATTACTAATTTTATTAAGTCAGTGAACACTAATTTTATAATGAAGCAAAATTCCTTAAACAAATTTAACATATTACCTTAAGGCAGCCTATATAATTTCACCCCTACTACTTTTGACTTATACTTAAACTGCCCAAATTTAGAATGTATTAAAATTTTAATTAGTTACATTATAAAATTAATATTTTATATTTCATATTTGTACACATTACAAATATTGTAATTATACAAAAATTATTATAAATATTGTATTATTGTTAAATATATAATATTATATTATTTAAATAAATTTATAAGAAAAAAATCATTAATTATAGTTTCAGGACTATTTTACAAAAAAATATTGTGAATATTTTAGATGAAACAACATTTTTATATTAAATATACTAAACACGTAGGCATAAGAGAAGAACAAGTAATTATATTTTCACTTCGTATAATAAATGCATCAAAGCGTATGGAATAAAAAACAAACTTCGCGAAATAATAAATTTTTACTTTACTGTAAGAAGTTAAAGCCTGAAATTAAACTTTTATCGTATTTTGTATTCTCTTTTTTTATAAATTATTATGTTGTTAGAGAAATAAAGATCACAATTTTATGAGAACTTAAATTTAAGATGGAATAATCACAACGGTACAATAAATTAACTTGAAAATGTATTTAAATTAAAAAAATATTGTTCAAAACTAAGACGTATATTGTAAAAAAGTCTTTTTATTAAGAGTAAATATGGTTTCAGAAGGCTTAAATAATATTTATAGATTTAAAACTTCTATTTTTTAACTGAATGTCAATTTTCCTCATTTCTAATTTAGGAAAAGAAAATTCTGAATCGTTAGATAATCTTTAATATACAAGACCGAAGAAAGAATTCCATTTGTTTAAATTATCATGCTGTAATGTTAAACATTTGCTGATTCGCAAAGCTAGAGAGAACGACTGAATAAATTTTATTATATTTCAGTACAATGAACAAATAACATTTAATTTAATTCGTCGAAGTAAATTAATTGTTTTATTTCACATTTAGAATTATTATAGGAATACAGAGTTTTTATATATTTCTAGACAGACTCAAAAACATATAAAAATAAATTTTGAAACACCTTTATTCTGAAATTTAAAACATTATTTATTTTAAATATCACGAAAAAAATTTGATTTGGACACCCTTGGACTTCCTTGTACGCCTATTAAATTACATATACATATTTTTAAGTACATGAAATTTTATTTCATTAAAAACTACTGACATTTTTTTCTATTTTTTTTTTTTAATGCTATTATTGAATTATTTATAAATTATTATTTACTGTAAAACTATTTTACAATCAGAGGTTAATAATTATTAATAAATCAATATATTTAAATTAAAAAAAAAGGTAAAAAAAAAGAGATGAAGTCGGATTCGAACCGATGTGCCTTCCCCTTGTAAAATCCATATATTTCATTACTTAAAATTTTATTTGGCTAAAACTCTGAAACCAATGAAAATAAGTATTACTTATGATATATCGTTGACAAGCTCTCATTGAGAGCTTATTACTGCAGTTTAATAAAGTCCAATTTCCAATTTTTTGGTGATATTGAGCTTTTTGGATACTTTTGGCTAGTGGATTGCAATCAAAAGGGGAGGTGCACAACTAGATGTTATAACATTCCTAAATCCAAAAAATTCTTCAGTTAATCGTTTTTTAGTTATGCGAGGTACATACACACATACGTACGTACAGATCTCACGCCGAAACTAGTCAAACGGATTCAGGGATGGTCAAAATGGATATTTCGTTAAAATCTGGATAACCGAAATTTTTCGTGATCACAATACTTCCTTTACTTCGTACAAAGAAGTAAAAAAATTTAGACCATTTTTGCTACAAAGAAACAGAATAACTTAAATTAAAGCTGGAGAAAGACCATTATTTCAAAATTTAATTAACAAAAAAAATGATAATAATGTTACAAGAACTAAGAAAAAAAGCACAGAATTTTAAAGGAAATAAGGAAATCTAACCATACGTTTCGCATAACCTATTCATTTTGATATGATGGATCGTTCTTTGACCGTCTTTGGCTGTGATATAAGAGCGATTCAAAAGTATGAAAACCCCTCAACTACTTTAAACCACATAAAATACTGAAAATTTCAGGATAAGGTCAACTACTTTACCTTTTGACGAGAAATAGAATATCAATCCCTTCTTCGGGAATGGTGCAGGATTGTTATCTCAAATATTTTATATGTTAACACCCTTTGTGTGATACATCATTTTAAGGGATTCTTTAAGACAAGAAAAATGGTATAAATAAAACGTTGGTACAATGTTTGTGTCTAAAATGGCGGGAAGATAAACTTGAATTTTGAAAATTACTAAATTTAATAAGTTCATATGATAAAATTAAATAAAAAAAATGAAACGGAACTAAATAAATATTTAATCTAATTTAATTAAAATTTATTTTAAAAGTTAAATTTAAATTTTAGAAGTTTAAACAAATTTATTTTTTAACACAAAAACTGAATTTTTTTTTCAATTTAATGAGTAATTAAATAAAAATATTGTCATCTAATCATGCTGATCAGCTGATCATTGATGATCTCTTACCAAAAATAAAGCTTATTTTATTGTTATGCAATATTCCATTTAGAACGTTTTGTTACTATGCTGATGTTTCTTATCAGAATCTATTGTAAGGGGTTGGCTATATGTTTTTGTCTACCTTTAGCGCCTTTGTAAACCACTTTTGTTATCTACATCTTTTTTTAACTTTTTTTAATTGTTTCTTACTGAATTAATTGCCTCTGTGCTACCTGCTAACATTACAACTACATGTCACTAGGTGAACACGACAAGGTCACGCTTTTAATAATGAGGGGCTTTGGTAATAGAGTTAGGTCGTATAATGAAGTTTGTAAATAGGTCTACATTCATTGACGAAAATTTAAACTCAGTGAAATATGAGGCTTTGATTCTCGACCATATCATTCTAAACATTCAAAACGTTGTAAACACCAACTTAGAAAACCTTTGGTTTCAACAAGATGGCGCCTCTCTTTTCGGTTTTCAGGTACGTGAAATTTTAAATGCACTTTTTCCTGGATGATAGAATGTTCGAAAAGGTCAAATAGAATGGCTAGCAAAATCATCCGACTTTTCACCATTGGATTACTTTCTATTGGCACACTTAAAAAATATTGTTTTTCATCATAAGCCATATCCATGATTTACACAATAGAATTCGAGAATAAGCTCAAAATATTAGTTGGGAATACTGAATAATGCATTATTATCCTTTGAAAACCAACAGGCACTCTATCAAACAATTGAAAGAGAATATTTCGAACATTTATTAAAATTAAATGTAAGTAAATAAAGAAACATTATGCTTAATAAATGTTTTTTTGTTTTTTTTTTAAGAAAATTTATTTAATTATTTAATCAAATTTTTCATAAATTTATTTGTTTGCAAAAACAGTTCCTTAAATTATCAATGTAATTTTTTCAAAATCTAAACTTTATTCCGCCGACATTCTTACTTATTTGTACGAAGTAAAAGAAGTATTGTAATGGTGAAAAATTTCAGTATTCATTTTTCAACGGAAATATCCATTTTGACCATCCGTGAATCCATTTTTACCAGTTTCGGCGTGACGTCTGTACGTACGTATCTACGAATATATATCGAGTAACTCAAAAACGATTAGCCGTAGGATGTTGAAATTTTTGATTTAGGACTACTCTAACATCTACTTGTGCACCTTCCCTTTTTATTGCAATCAACTGAATCAAAAGTGTCCACCAAAGCCTAAAATCTAAAAAAAAAATTGGATTTTGGACATCTTATTAATTGCAGTAATACACCCTCACTGAGAGTTTTTCAACGGTATATCATAATTATTACTTATTTTCATTGGTTCCAGAGTTATAGCTAAATAAAATTTTAATTTATGAATTATTTAGATCTTAGAAGGCACATCGGTTCAAATCAGACTACATCTCCTTTTTTAAATTTAAATATACTGATTTATTAATAATTATTAAACTGATTTTTAAAAAAAACGATAAATAATTTAAAAATAACAATTAAAAAAAAAAAAAATATGAAAAAATATTAGAAGTCATTAATGAAATAAAATGTTATCTCCTTTTCATTTAAAAAAACTGTGTTTATGTAATTTAATGGACATACAAGAAAGTCATGTAATGTCCACATCAGGTTTTTGATAGATATGTTGTAGAACCCTTTTATTCATACCATTTTTCTTGTCTTGAAGAGATCTTTAAAATGATTTATCAACAATGGATGTTACCATTTAGAATACTTGAAGTAAAAACCCTGGGCCACCCTCAAAGAAGGGGTTGAAATTCGATTACTCGTCAAAAGGTAAAGTAATTGACCGATATCTTGATTTAAATGTTAAACATAGTTCACTATGTAAGCGTTCAACTTTTTCAAGAAGCTAAAGTTTTCTCATCAAATATTATATCAAATTATCCTACTGTTCAAAGACAACTCTTGATAAAATTTTACATAAACACTGCTCTGAAACACCAATAAATAACTCGCCAAAGAACAGGACCTAATTTAAGACTCCGCAGATGTAGTCATGTAGATAGATAAAACATAGGCTTTAAAATTTAATGAAACAATGTAATATAAATTTTGTATTTACAATTTCGTAGTTCCGTGTTTTAATTTAACGTTAAAAAGTAATTTGCCCTGAAAACAAATTCTCATAATTCAATTAACAGACTTCCAATATAAATCTCCCAATATCAAATTTAAAAAATAAAATCTATTAATTTTTATTATATTTTTCTAATGCGTATTCTGTTTATTATTCTATTGTTATAACAAGAAGAAACAAATAAGAAGCTACCACCTTAGAGAAAATGAATTATGAATAAGAAACAAATAATTACTTAATTATTAATTATTACTAATCTGCTTATTACCTGGTTGATCAAGTAGTTCACAAAATGTTGAACTGAATATTGTTTACAACTTTTTCAGAATCCGTAATTAATGACATTTTACCTTCAGCTGGTCACTAAACTGTTTCATGGGTCAGTAGCCGTTTGTGGCACAGACATTCGGTCTTATGCTGTAGGGCGATCGAATGTGGTGGTGGCGGGAGAAATGCTCAGCAAATTAATCTACTTTCATCAAAGGATATAGAATGCAATGTTCAGTATTAAACTACTGAAAATAAACGTAGTTGTCAATTAAACAATTTGTAACGTCAAATGTAAGAAAGATTGTAGGTGAAGTTTCACGAAATCGTGCATGCGAATACATTATGTCTCTTTTTCTCAGAATTGCCTTTCATAACAAGTGAAGAACTCACTTTTTTAACTATGAAATCTATACCATTATGCAGGTCACAAGGGGAATAAATTTGAGAAAAGTAGTATATCACTGTCCACAACTTCTTGCCTTATTTTGAAAAATGAATCCATCTTTATAAAATAATAAAAGATACTGTGCTGTTATTACAAAAATAATATTTTACCACTTAGATCTTAATACTCTTCTCTATCTAGATTAGATCATTCATTACAGCTATGTTTGAAATAAAGTCAGTGAATACTGTAAAATATTAAGAATATACATCATCTGAAAGAAATTCGTTTTCAATTAGTGTAGATTATGACTCTTTATAATCAATTACAAATAAAACGAATTACTTTAAGTAATGTTTAATTGTAATATAAACATTAAAACTTTACTAAATTATCAAGGCAAAATAATATTTGGACCGACATTAGGAAACAAAGTAGGAATAAATGGAATTATAAAATGAATAAATTACAAATATTCTTCTCTAAAAGGAAAGAAGTAAAAGTAAATGGTTTTATTATTATTCAAAAACATTTTATGAAGTCCATTTGCTAAAGTTAAAATCCGTGGGATATATTTTTATTTAAAATGTTTCCATGCTTTTCCTTTCACGATAAACAAATCGGCTTTACCTCTAAAATTTGAAATATTAGTAATTTTAATTCCCGTATTGGTAATAAAATATTTTTAAATAGTAAAGTTACTAATTAAATAGAAGTAGTAAAATTTGGAACATTAAATTCCGGAAATGGAATTCTAAACATTTAATTAATTATGCGATTAATGAAATAACAACCGTAATAACAATTACATTAGTAAAATAATAATTACAATTAAATTTTCTTTTAAGGAAAAATTTTATGTGAACATCACATGACTTCCATGTACGCCTACTAAATTACATTAACACATTTTTTAAAATGAAAAGTGCATAAAATTTTATTTCATTAATAACTTATTATGAATTATTATTTATCTTAAAATTCTTTTTACAATCAGTGATAAATAATTATTAATAAATCAATATATTTAAATTGAAAAAAGTTAAAAACAAAGGAGATGAAATCTGATTTGAACCGATGTGCCTTCCCCTAAAATTAAAATTTTATTTGGCTATAACTGTGGAACCAATGAAATAAGTACCACTTATGATACATCGTTGAAAAGCTCTCTATGAGGACTTATTACTGCAGTTACGAAAAATACCAAATTCCACATTCTTTTAGATTTCGGGTTTTTTTGGATACTTTTGGTTCAGTCGATTGCAATTAAAAGAGGAGGTGAGGTGCACAACTAAATGTTACAACAGTCCTAAATCCAAAATTTGAACATCTCACCGCTAATCGTTTTTGAGTTATGCGAGATATGTACGTACGTACAAATATCACGCCGAAACTAGTCAGTTGGATTGAGGGATGCTCAAAATGGATATTTCCGTTGAAATCTGAAAACCGAAATCTTTCGCGATCACGAAAATAACTGTTATTACTTCCTGTACAAATAGTTTACTTCCTAGTTATACTAGTATTACTTCCTGTAATAACAGTTATATTTTATTAACTTTTTAACAAATTTTGGAACATTTTTAAAAAATACTAATTTAATTCAATTTGATATAAACAAATTAAGATATTCAAAAATTTAACACTTGTATGAAGTATAAAATTAAAAATTTCTAATAATTATATCCTATTGCTTAATTTTTCAATGGTAAAAATAAAACATAAATATTGAAAATTAAAATAAAAATCATTATTAACATAAAATATCATAACTGTCTTAATACAGTAAATTACCTATAATTAAATACTTGTAAGGGTATGTTGTTATACGCAGTCTAAAAGAGATGATCGATCAGTAAATCTAACCGAACATTCAGATTTGATGAGGAATTATGCTCTGAACAAATCATGAAATAACCGTATGGTTGTTATTAAATAGTAAATCTAATCGAACATTCAGATTTGATGAGGAATTATGCTCTGAACAAATCATGAAATAACCGTATAGTTGTTATTAAGTGGTATTATGTATTCAAATAAATAAGCTGGAGTTTATTTATGTAGAATTCTTTGAATGATTATTCATGAGCTTTATTGTACAATAATAATATTATTATCAAAACTGTTGTTCAATGTATAATTGTGGTAAAAATATTTCTCATCATCGCTAACCTGTAACATATGTTTGGATGAAATTTGTAAATACTGAAATAATTGATCAAGTGTCACTTATTTATTTCTTTACAGACCTTTCCGAAGATGGTTTTTGAATTAATAATGTTATTTTGAAATTTAGTATGGAACTCTATAGACAGTTCTAATGATTAATCATATGTTATGGTACTGTATATTTGGTTTCAAAATTGAATCCATATAGTGAATTCATTTGCTAATTTTCCATTCAATCTAATCTTCCATTCTACACAGCCACGTGTGTATATATATATATATATATATATATATACAGACACACAGACGTGGCTCAGCTGATAAATTTTGCACACTAACGTGCTACACGGAGACAAAAGGTACTATAAAGTTGGGTGTGCTAACACATGATGGTTTATCCCCTGTACAAACCTGCGATAATGCGTTGAAATCCGTTTACCAGCAGGTAAAATGGAGTCGAGTACGGAAAATATATCAATACGGTTAAAACAGCGCGCAGTATCGAATTTTAACAGCAGAAAATGTGAATCCTACGAATAGTTTTTATCGGTTAAAAGTGGTTTACGGCAGTGAAATTGTTTACAGGAGTACCGTGAATAGGTGGGCATTGAAGTTTTTCGAATGTAAAGCTAGTAAAGCGACAACTGAGGATGCATCTCGCAGCGGACGACCAGTTTCTTGAATGACGAGTAACATCGAAAGTAGGTGGACGATTTGCTGAAAGTGAACGGCGAATCACCCAGCAACGCATCGCTATTCAGTTAGGCATATCTAAAGAATGAGTAGGCCATATTATCGAGGAATTGGGTTACCGTAAAATTTGTCGTTCACCATACCCGCCGGATTTGGCTCCATGCGACTTCCACTTCTTCCCTCATCTTCTTCAGTATCTCTTAAGAGGGATCATTACACCACTGACAATGAGGTGAAAGACGTTGTGGCCACTTGGATTTTTCACACACCGACAAATCAGAAGACCTTGTAGGGCATGCAATATCACTATTTCTCGAATCGAAAACAAACAATTGGCGTACAGCAAGCATTCATATTTGTTCTGTATGTGATGATACATCCTGTTGAAACAAAGGTTTATCAATTATTTGTGGAATGCTCGTTGTTTCTGCGTAACAAAGTATTTCACTATGCCAATGTATCGGTCTAATGTGACTAGAGTCACATCCAAACAAGGTTGCGAGATCATTCTTGTTTTTAAAAAATAGGGGTCTGTAATGCTATACGATGACAGAAACACCCTGTGGTAATTATGTTGCTGTGTAACGGGCTCTGTTCTAGCTGTCTAGGATTTTCTTGTGCCTAAAAACGAAAATTTGTTTTATTAACAAATCCTCCAAGTTGAAAATGGGTATCATCCGGCATTCGCAATTTGTTACCATAGTCATTATCCTAGTTTATCTTTACAATAATTCGTTCACAGAATTGAAGGTGCATCTGATCAAATGGTTTTAGTTCTCGGACGATTTACAACTTGTACTGATGGAATTGTAATTTAAGGAAATATATCGGTTACTGAGTAGGAAATCACAGCTTTCACTTTTTAACAAGCAGTTGTTGAACACGAATATTTTGACATCGATTTGGAGCTATGTGATCCAGCTTTAGGGTACTACAAGCAGCAAAAATTGTCAAAATAATACGATTACAAAAAAAAAAATTATTGAGGAGTGAAACAGAGACTTCTAAGTTTGTAAGAAACATTGATATCCTCGAATATCTGTGTTTACCATACGTTCGAGAAAAAAATACAGCGATTCACCACAAAGTACAAACTGCGACTAAAAAACCACGTGAATTATCTAGCTACTATTTTTCTATGCAATAGTGAAGACGTTAGAAGGCTAAAACGGCTCCACGTGCTGGATCATGGTGAATATGTGATTTTAGTTGGAACTGCATCAACTAACTGTTAATTCGTTATTTCAAATCGTTCAATTTTAGTTATTATTCCTTCGTTATTAATTTTAGTTTTCTTTTAATTTTTTTTCTACCGGTGTTTCATCCTTTCTCTAGTTTATTAATCCTCGTGATTTTTTTTGTTTGGTTTTGAGCTACTGATGGTACTGTTCTCTGACTTAAATTTATAATTGTACTTACATTGAACGATCTGTAGGGAAATATTAGTATGTATCTTTTGTGGAGCTTTGATGGAACCCTATCTGCATGTGACTGAATGTAATCATACAGGTTTTTTTAATATTGTAGGTGATTATAAAGACAAAAAAAATTAATTTCGATTTTTGTTTTTTTTTTTGTACTATAGAGAGTTAACCTAAAATTAGTACCATAAAATGTCAGTTATCTATGTAATTTACTTCTAACCATAATTTATTTTATTTTTAAAAATTCAACAGAATTTTTGACAGCATATTAGTAAAATTACTTGTTCCTGCTGTGATCTGGTAATGTAATATTATACGTACATAAATTAATTTTTTTTTGTCTTTCAATCATTCGACTGGTTTGATGCAGCTCTCCAAGATTCCTTATCTAGTGCTACTTGTTTCATTTCAGTGTACCCCCTACATCCTACATCCCTAACAATTTGTTTTATATACTCCAAACGTTGCTTGCCTGCACAATGTTTTTATTCTACGTGTCCCTCCAATATTAAATCGACAATTCGAGGATGCCTTAATATGTGGTCTATAAGTCTGTCTCTTCTTTTAACTACATTTTTCCAATTGCTTCTTTCTTCATGTATTTGCCGCAACACCTCTTCATTTGTCACTTTATCCACCCATCTGATTTTTAACATTCTCCTATAGCACCACGTTTCAAAAGCTTCTAATCTTTTATTTTCAGGTAATCCGATCTTCCAACTTTCCTTACATATAAAGCTACGCTCCAAACATATATTTTCAAAAATCTTTTCCTGATGTTTAAATTGATTTTTGATGTAAATTATATTTCTGACTGAAGGCTTGTTTCGCTTGTGCTATTCGGCATTTTACATCGCTCCTGCTTCGTCCATCTGTAATAATTCTACTTGCCAAATAACAAAATTCTTCTACCACTATAATCTTTTCTCTTCCTATTTTAGATTCAGTGGTCCATCTTCATTATTTCTACTACATTTCATTACTTTCGTTTGGTTCTTGATAATTTTCATGCGGTAGTTCTTGCGTAGGACCATCCATGCCGTTCGTTATTTCTCCTAAATCCTTTTTACTTTCAGCTAGAATTACTATGTCATCAGCAAATCGTAGCATCTTTATCTTTTCACCTTGTACTGTCACTCCGGATCTAAATCGTTCATTAATATCATTAACTGCTAGTTCTATGTAAATATTAAAAAGTAACGGGGATAGGGAACATCCTTGTCGGATCCTTTTCTTATTACGGCTTCTTTCTTTCTTAACCATTATAAATAACTATACAATTTAAATGATATCCTTTATTCTATGCCACATAAGCAGAGGACAACATATTTTCATGGTTATCAACCCATGATTAGATCACGTTCTCCATTATACTCTGGCTCATTAATTAACTAACATTTTTCTCTTCACTTCCGGTATTGTTATCTTATGAGATAGATCCTAGTCTATTAGTATTCAAAAAAGGATTCCGTGAAAAAATTTGGTGTCTCATTGAGGACTTTTCCAACCTAAGATAAAAATTAAAAAAATGTTTATGAATATTACATATGATTTTCGTTTACATCGGTTTTTTTTTTCTAAAATTTAACTGATACATGACAATAATAAAATAACGTATGAAAAAACGATTGACAATAATTAACCCAAAATAACAGGTTCATTTTCAACTATAAATTTTTCAAATGATTAATAACAAAAACCTTATTGAATATTTCACAGAATTTTTCTTTTATCCGAGGCTGAACATATGAGAATATAAAAGTTTAGTAACTTCGGAGTTCATCATACTTTACCAGAAGATCAATGCATCTTATTTACGCTTAGATAAAAACAAATAATTTATTTTCGTGAGAATAACAACTAATTTTACTGGCCCTCTACAAATTTTACTGCCGAAGGATTATAACTTACAGGATTATTATTTGAAATTTAGATAAAAAAAAAAAATAATGTAAAAACAGTTTGAAAATTATTATTATTATTATTATTATTATTATTATTATTATTATTATTATTATTATTATTATTATTATTATTATTATTATTATTGCAAGTATTATGATAGCCAAAAAAAATATAAAACACAATAATAAGAGTAACAAATTATCTTGTAGACAGAAATATATATATTTTTCTCTACGTAATTCTATAAATTAATTTAACTTAAAATAAATGGTGAAGTTGGCAAGGAATAATATTTAAGTTTAATTAGTAGTAATAAAGTTGTGGTTCCTATAATAATCTGACACGTATCATAAAATAATGACGTAAATAATTTTCAGTTCAATATTGTAAATATCAAAATTGATTCAGACATACTATCTACCGATATACAATAATGGTAATAATTATTTACTTTATAATAATTTTTAAACTGTAATTTTTCATCCGTATTCCAGGGGATAATAATAAAATCATTTTATCGCAGATATTAGTGAATCTAATGTCTGTATAACTGGTATCTATAAAGGTTATTCGCCATTTAAACATGAATGAGGAATGTTGTCTAAACGAATGATACTTTGATGTCTCTTAAAAAAGAGACATCAAAGTAACTCGTGAAATTAGCAGAAACATTTCTTAGGTAATTTTATTATTTTCAATATTTTATTTTAATTTAATTAAGAATAAACTTATAGAAAATTAAATCTATTTAATGGTAATAAAAAGATGTAACATTGCTGGAATGAAAAATCAAAAAAAGGTAGGTAATTTGAAGGTAAGAATGATACAATGCAATTAATTAATTAGGTATTAGAAGAGAGGTAGAAGGAGTATAAGTCGTTTTTTTTTTGTATTATAATTATTTAATTAAAATATAATACACTCAAAATTATACAAACGTTCTGTAAAAGTATAAAATATAGTATTATAAAATTATTTTGGGTATGAATCTCAAAGTGCTCTTTCTTTAAAATTACGATGAAGAAGATAATACAAAAAAAAATTTAACAAAATAAAATAAGAAAAATTTAGAACTTCATTTGTTTGTCTGTTTTATTACAAAGCTACAGACAACTTCCTTCAGAAAAAATTACTCTTAAAGTTATAAACAAAATTAAACTGTAATTTTAGGTAGATTTCAGAGGAAAGTAAGAAAGCATTGTAATGGAGTTGAAAGTAAATTTTAATGGATATCATGATTCGACTTCGACATTGAAAATGTAGACATATTTTCGAGGTTCACATCTCCCAAACCGCAAAACCACCGTCAGTTCAAAAGTTTGTATATATATATATATATTTCACATTTTCGTGGACACAATAAATGCCGTAATTTTTGCCAATCACTTTCAAATTAATACATAATATGTAACGACCCAAAATCTCGGTCGAGTTTGTTAATGGGCAAATTCGAACCGCGGGGGTAGAAATGGGGGGGGGGGCTTTTTCGAAAAAACAAAAGCTCCCACATCTAGATAGTGAATACCAGCGCATATTTTATCCAGCAAGGATGATATATTAAAGGTGCAGACAAGAAAATCAGAAGGTCGCCATTCCTTCAATTCATTCTATTATTCTCTGCGTGCACAAATCCTCAATGATTTCCTGCTCCAAACAAATAAGTAGATCTCGACAAACCACAAGATCCTGTAAAATACTGAAAGTGCAGCGACAAGTATACAGAAAACTCACTTATTTTGTTTAATGCAAGAATATTCCGCGACTAATATGGTTAGTTTTCTCAGTGTAAAGGCTATTAAAATTTTGTATATTTCTGGACCAGCAGCACAGCTATTAATCTCACGAATAATAAAAAAGAGCTTACTATCGCGGTATTAGCATTTTTATTCTTGATCACAAGGTACATAGGTCTGGGTGAATTGTTCTTGTTTCCAGCGACAGAGCTTGTTCTAAACGAGGGTGATGATTACATGAACCCTCTGTCAGGATATATTGTTCAAAGGGCAAGTTGAATTAATCCCTTCTATAAAAAGGCTAGTCGCCAGGGTACACTCTTACTCCAGGGCTCCCAACCCTGGAGGTCCGGTTTGGTACTTCAGTGAAACGGGTTTAGGTCCTGGAAGAGAGCAGGTGTGCAATTTCTGCATTGATTCAAGTTCTGTACTCACCTAAATTTTTAAGGCTAGCTTACACCGACATACATGGGCCCTTACAATATGGTTGCCATCTCGGTGAGCATGTGGACAATGGAATCTACAAATTTTATCTTATACCGACTACGTAATTTGTGATTCTTGACTACATTCAATGGAAGATTTTTTTGTTATTATTAACATTTTTATTATTATATTGTTATTTTATTTTTTGTTAATAATTTTAATAAATAAAACGCATCATTTAAAAACATATTCAGTAAAGAATATGCTTATATCCACAATTTTCCCCTAAAAATTGAACAGTTATATTTATATTCTATATGTTTATAGTTTTCCATAACACGAATTATGGTATTATACGAATTTTAAGAATAAGTAAATATATCCCTGGATAATGTTATGATTTTGCAAAGTCTTTATATTAGAGTACAAAATTTCAGAAAAATTTATAACCGTTCAATAAAATTAAAATGGGTGGCATTATTCAATATCAGTGTGATGTAGCATGGCAAGGAAAGACACTCTTTATTTACTAATAACTGTTTTTAGTCAAATAAATAAACATTTTGTACAAGTTAATAAAAAAATTGATTAACCTTATAAATTTGAAGTCTTGAATTGAGATTTATAACAAAAATTCAAATTGTATTTCTAGTTAAAAGTATATTGTATATATTATTTAAAAGCATTCATTAATAGCAGAAATTAAAAGAATGAATATTTTTCAGTTAACTTTTCAAAGATGAAATATTATTTTACTTAACTTTCTATAATATTCAAATAAATTACACGTAAAGTACACGTAAGCTAGAGCCTGAATTTCACCAAAAATTAATGGGAATCATAAATTCATAATTTTCCTAGCAAAGCTTTTACGTAAACTAAAACCAATAGCCTACTCTCAAAAATCTCTAATATCTCTGTTTCATAACTTTTACACGTTATCAGAGTTCTCCTTAAAGGAGGTAGTTTAACATATTTACCTCTTATTTTGTAATACTCACAATATAATTTCTTAAAATACACCTGTTTGTCTATTTAATGGTTAAATATATATTAATCGACTGACCTCCTTCGAGGGGTGGTAGCGCATTAGCCTTTCATCCGAATATCCCAGATTCAAATACCGGTCAGTCATGGCATTTTTCATACGTTACAAATTTCCATTAGGGCTAGTGGATGTTCGTAATCTCAAATAATAGAAAAATATTTAAATCATTTTTAATGATTACAATCATTAATTTTTAATTATACCTTTATCTCAAGATTTAATGTATTTATGCATTATTAATTTTTTTTTATGATTATACATGTTTTTTTATTTTATTTTTACCACTCTTATATTAACTCTCTCTTGGACTCTATGTATATGAGATTCATGGTACGGAACCTTTCAGTCGAATTTTACAGCACTTCCGCTAATCTATTTGCTCTGAAATTTTGTATACAGGTTTTCTCCTGATGACAACACATTTTAGCAACATTTTAAAGTTGCTAAGTGAAAAACAAATGCCCTTGAACTTATGCAACCTCGTTTATATGCATATATTCTTAGTGAAAGAATTATATTCGTGAAAAAAGCGTGATTACAATATCACGCTTTGTGGTATTTTCGTTTCAATTGATTAAACTAACAAAAGTATTTTTTCTGCAGCCGAGGCAAAAATTCAAATTTCATACTCGTATAACCGTTACATTTAATATTTACGTCTGATGATTCATGATACTTAAGAGCTAATAAATAAAAGTCATTACTTTTCTTCGATCATTAGTGAGAAGTGCGCATTTTCCCTGTATAGATTACAAACTAAGAAAAAAATCACTTTAAAATTGCAAAAAACACATCAAAAAAGTATTAAAAAAATTAGAAAAGTAATTTTTCTGCCGAAAGAACTTCTACACGCAACCACGGTGAAAAAAAAATGGCCGCAACTTTTGTTAAATTATGACTGGAGTTTGGGAATTCGGAATTAACTTTGGTGTATTGAGTGATATTAGGACTAGTTCAGTATATGAATACGTGAGAGATTTTAATATGTGAAACTAGAGACCAAAGATTTGTGATGTTTGAAGTGTATATACAGTAATATTTTAAGATATATGAACTTTTAAAGCCGCCTACACTCTTGTCTGTGGTATTGTAAATTGAAGGTATGAAAACTTCGGAAGATCGCTCAAACCAGTACGCTAGCGCACCTGTAAAGTAAAAACTTATGAAGACTAAAAAGTAGAAAATAAAAAATATTTTTAAAAAATTGTTAAACTACTCATAAATTAAACTCCCTGAAAGGTAAAAAATAATTTTAGGACGGTATCTCAGAATTGATTTGACAACAAGCTTTGATGATGATGTGTAATATTATGTGATGTGGGGGGCTTGAGACCCACTCTTTATATGAAAAAATTGGCAAAAACATCAAATTTTTAATTTGAAGCTATGACTTTCGTATAATCTTACACATCACCATCAAAGCTTATTGTCAAATCCATTCTGAAAAACCATACTAAAATTATATTTTACCTTTTGGTGTGTTTAATTTAAGAGTGATGTTTTAAAAATTCTGTTTACATATTTTTATATTTTACTAGCTGTCCCGGCAATACTTCTCTATTGCTAGATTTGTGTGTGTGTGTGTGTGGGTATATATATATATATATATATACACACACACCTAAATAGATATACACACATATAGATACACACATAATTATATATACACACATACAAATAGATTAAATGAACACAAATGAAAGTTTGATACAACATTGAAAAACTGAACATAACGGAACATCACAAAATTAAACCTTTCCCTCTTCCCCTATTCTCATTTTCACCCCTTCCCCTCTTCAATGATTTCCCTTTTTTCTTTTTCCCTTCTTCGTTTTTTTGCAAAAAATATTTCTTTTCACGTAACTAATATATATTCTGAACATGAAGAAAATCGGACCATAAATACAATTTTTGAAATATCTCGACCCTACCTTCGCGGGCGTGCGCACAACAACTCACGAATGGTTCATCGCAATCGGATGATTAGTATAGGAACGAATACGGGATAAAAAAATTTTAAACAAACATTCATTTTTATATTTAATTATATTGATTAATGTTTGAAAGAAGTAATTTAATTGATGGTTACTTTTAATCCACGAATAAAACTAATTAAAAAAATCTGCCTTTCTACTAAATAAATCATAAAAACTAACCAAAACTTCTTTATTGATATATTTTAGGCAAATCCGAGCATATACGGCCAATTATCTAATTCCAAAATCGATTAAAATATAACCTAATTCGGCCAAAAAGTTCTATAATGACATAACTTATTATGTCAATTAATAACATACGATAAATACTTATTAAAGAGTAATGAACTTATTTCTCCGGTAAAAAAACGGGATAACATTATCCGTTGTAAAATCAACGTTCACGATACGTGAATTAAGGTTTTTTTTTATTAACAATCTCAAATTTTGTATCGTAATAAATCGACAAAAATGTATACCACTTAAATAAATCTGATTTATAAAAGATAATTATGACTGAACTAATCATGTAATCAGGTCTATAAAATAATTCCCTCGTATTATATAAAATACATTCTCTTTAAAAAAACAAAAACTACGTAGTCTGTTCGTTAATTTTTACTGAAAAGTAAAAAGTTAATTTTTACCAGAAAAGTACTACCTTACAAAAGATGTTTATTTACAATAGATTGTTATCAGAAATATAGAACGTTTTATTTTTAATAACGTTGGATTCTCATCCTAAATAAACAAAAGCACAACGTTTTTAATTTTTGTTTTTTTTTATTTATGCTTAAATATGAAATGATTTAAGCTCTTTGAATATTATTCCAGTTTTTTTCTGTTAAAGACAAAGAAGTTTAGAACATGAAAATTAAAAGATTTTATTCACTACGTTTTTAAGAAAAACTCCTGACTTATTATTATTATTAAGGAAAATGTAGTTTTTTGTTAAATGTTAACTCTGGTTGACGATTATCATTTCTTTATTCCAAAACAAAACTAACAAAAAAAAATCGCTATGCTATTATTTTAATAATGAATTCGTTTAATTTTATAAATAAGTAAGAATAACTCAATATTTTTTTAAATAAATAAGATTTCTATTAGTTTTTCTATTTACTTTTTCAACCATCTGTTTTTAACCACTTTGTTTATTATAAAGAATTAAAATCGTAATCTTTTTACTTCCTTGTACGAAGTAAATGAAGTATTGTGATCGCGAAAAATTTCGGTTTTCAGTTTTCCACGGAAATATTCATTTTGATCATCCTTGAATGCATTTTGATTACTTTCCGCGTGACGTCTATACGTACGTACGTATGTGCGTATATATCTCGCGTAACTCAAAAACGATTAACCGCAGGATGTTTAAATGTTGGAGTTAGGACTGTTGTAACATTTAGTTGTGCATTTCCCATTTGATTTCAATCAACTGAACAAAAAGTGTCCAAAAAAACTCCAAAATCCAAAAATTTGGATTTCGAACTTTTTTTAACTTCAGTAATAAGCCCTCATTGAGAGTTTTTCAACGATGTGTCATACTTGTTTTGATTGGTTCCAAAGTCAATAGCCAAATAAAAGTTTAATTAATCAAATATTTCACTTTCAAAAATCTTTTCCTGACATTTAAATTAACTTTTGATGTAAACAAATTATATTTCTTACTGAAGGCTAGTTTAGCTTGTGCTATTCGGCATTTTATATCGCTCCTGCTTCGTCCATCTTTAGTAATTTTACTTCCCAAATAACAAAATTCTTCTACCTCCATAATCTTTTCTCCTCCTATTTTCACATTCAGCGGTCCGGTCCATCTTTGTTATTTCTACTACATTTCATTACTTTTGTTTTCTTCTTGTTTATTTTCATGAGATAGTTCTTGCGTAGGACTTCATCTATGCCGTTCATTGTTTCTTCTAAATCCTTTTTACTCTCGGCTAGAATTACTATATCATCAGCAAATCGTAGCATCTTTATCTTTTCACCTTGTACTGTTACTCCGAATCTAAATTGTTCTTTAACATCATTAACTGCTAGTTCCATGTAAAGATTAAAAAGTAACGGAGATAGGGAACATCCTTGTCGGACTCCCTTTCTTATTAGGGCTTCTTTCTTATGTTCTTCAATTGTTATTGTTGCTGTTTGGTTCCTGTACATGTTAGCAATTGTTCTTCTATCTCTGTATTTGAACCCTAATTTTTTTAAAATGCTGAACATTTTATTCCAGTCTACGTTATCGAAAGCCTTTTCTAGGTCTATAAACGCCAAGTATGTTGGTTTATTTTTCTTTAATCTTCCTTCTACTATTAATCTGAGGCCTAAAATTGCTTCCCTTGTCCCTATACTTTTCCTGAAACCAAATTGGTCTTCTCCTAACACTTCTTCCACTCTCCTCTCAATTCTTCTGTATAAAATTCTAGTTAAGATTTTTGATGCATGACTAGTTAAACTAATTGTTCTGTATTCTTCACATTTATCTGCCCCTGCTTTCTTTGGTATCATAACTATAACACTTTTTTTGAAGTCTGATGGAAATTCCCCATTTTCATAAATATTACACACCAGTTTGTATAATCTATCAATCGCTTCCTCACCTGCACTGCGCAGTAATTCTACAGGTATTCCGTCTATTCCAGGAGCCTTTCTGCCATTTAAATTTTTTAATGCTCTCTTAAATTCAGATCTCAGTATTGTTTCTCCCATTTCATCCTCCTCAACTTCCTCTTCTTCCTCTATAACACCATTTTCTAATTCATTTCCTCCGTATAGCTCTTCAATATATTCCACCCACCTATCGACTTTACCTTTCGTATTATATATTGGTGTACCATCTTTGCTTAACACATTATTAGATTTTAATTTATGTACCCCAAAGTTTTCCTTAACTTTCCTGTATGCTCCGTCTATTTTACCAATGTTCATTTCTCTTTCCACTTCTGAACACTTTTCTTTAATCCACTCTTCTTTCACCAGTTTGCACTTCCTGTTTATAGCATTTCTTAATTTCCGATAGTTCCTTTTACTTTCTTCATCACTAGCATTCTTATATTTTCTACGTTCATCCATCAGCTGCAATATATCGTCTGAAACCCAAGGTTTTCTACCGGTTCTCTTTATTCCGCCTAAGTTTGCTTCTGCTGATTTAAGAATTTCCTTTTTAACATTCTCCCATTCTTCTTCTACATTTTCTACCTTATCTTTTTTACTCAGACCTCTTGCGATGTCCTCCTCAAAAATCTTCTTTACCTCCTCTTCCTCAAGCTTCTCTAAATTCCACCGATTCATCTGGCACCTTTTCTTCAGGTTTTTAAACCCCAATCTACATTTCATTATCACCAAATTATGATCGCTATCAATGTCTGCTCCAGGGTAAGTTTTGCAGTCAACGAGTTGATTTCTAAATCTTTGCTTAACCATGATATAATCTATCTGATACCTTCCAGTATTGCCTGGCTTTTTCCAAGAGTATATTCTTCTATTATGATTTTTAAATTGGGTGTTGGCAATTACTAAATTATACTTTGTGCAAAATTCTATAAGTCGGTCCCCTCTTTCATTCCTTTTGCCCAGCCCGTATTCACCCACTATATTTCCTTCCTTGCTTTTTCCAATGCTTGCATTCCAATCTCCAACTATTATTAAATTTTCATCTCCTTTTACGTGTTTAATTGCTTCATCAATCTCTTCGTATACACACTCTACCTCATCATCATCATGGGCGCTTGTAGGCATATAGACGTTAACAATCGTTGTCGGTTTAGGTTTTGATTTTATCCTTATTACAATGATTCTATCGCTATGCGTTTTGAAATACTCCACTCTCCTCCCTATCTTCTTGTTCATCACGAAACCTACTCCTGCCTGCCCATTATTTGACGCTGAGTTAATTACTCTAAAATCACCTGACCAAAAGTCGCCTTCCTCTTCCCACCGAACCTCACTAATTCCTACTATATCCACATTTGTCCTACCCATTTCCCTTTTTAAATTTTCTAGCCTACCAACCTTTTTCAAGCTTCTAACATTCCACGCTCCGACTCGTAGAATGTTATTTTTTAATTTTCTGGTGACCCCTTCCTTAGTAGTCCCCACCCGGAGATCCGAACGGGGGACTATTTTACCTCCGGAATATTTTACCAAGGAAGGCGCCTCCATTATTGCTATGTGAAAATGCAGAGAGCCACATTTTCTTGGAAAAAAAGCAGCTGTAGTTTTCCATTGCTTTCAGCTGCGCAGTACTCAGAGGACTGAGTGATGTTGATACGGCCGTTTAAGTCGTCCTGACTCACGCCCCTAACAACTACTGAAAGAGCTGCTGCCCTCTTTCAGGAATCATTCCTTAGTCTGGCTCTCAACAGATACCTCTCCGATATGGTTGCACCTTCGGTCCAGCTACTCTGTATCCCTGAGCACTCAAGCCCCCTCACCAACGGCAAGGTCTCATGATTCATAGAGGAGGGTTAGCCACCTATTATTTCTATATTTATTTTGCGACGAGACGGACTTATTCATTTGCTTCACCCGTCTCTCCATTCACATGCACATTTAGTATTGGTCAATTTTAGGAATACTAGAGCATTGAATACAGTAGATTAATACATGATGATTGATATTATCGTACAAAAATCTGAAATTGTTGTAAATTATCCACGCTTTTATTTCAGGCCAAATAAAATCTGACCCAAATTTTTTTTGTCCCTCAACTCAGTGTTATTTCTGCCGGAATATGATGCTACTATAGGATCTGTCAGTACGTAAAGAAAAATGTTGGTAGTTTTAGTATTCTTGGAGAACATGGAAGAAGCATATATACTTTGAAGTTTTATACCATATACTCGTAACAAATGTAGTCTTGTTTCCTGAAACTAAACAATCTATAATATAAAGAAATAAATTTAATTTATATTGTAGAGTTCGATTATCTCTACAAAATATTTATATTTTTGTTCTTTTTATTCTTGCTGTGGAAAATGTTGAATGACGTAATGTATTTTTATTTTGTTAACTATATTAGATTCTACCTGTTGATAAGAACCATAAATTTATAATTCAGGTTAAAACCAATAGTCCTAGACAACATATTTGGCATTGTTGCTTAAATCACACTAAGGAAAATAGAGTTTAGTAACTGTCAGTTCAGAATTGATTTGGAACGGATAGAATTGCATATTTTCTAATTTATCCCAAATATATTATTGAATAATACAAATTTAAATTTAATTTCATTAGACTAAAACGAGCAATTTATGATAAGTTTGTTTTAAAACAAATCTTGTAAAATACAAAATAATATATTTTTTTTTTGTTTCCTTCCCGTCATCCTTAAAATAATTTCATTTAATAACTGAATTCTGGTATCAAACAAAAAAAAGCTTCCTGGCTTTATATTAAACATTGAATTTAAATATAGATATGTTTATATAATATTTAAACATAATTAAATATTCTTGTTTAGGAATAAAATTTGAAAATAAATAAATTTAATTAAATCAACTTTTTTTTAAAATTTAATACTTCGTGTATATAATTTATCAATATTAAGTACGCCAAAAATATTTTTTTACATGGAAAAGATATGAATCATACCTACTAATTACAATTTATTTTTCTTTTCCTTCCGACCACTACGGAACGTTTTCATAGTTTTTACTTCTTTTTTATTTCCCGAAAATTTTCATTCTTTTACTCTGTTGTTGTCACCTTTCTTCTGCCCATTTATTCAAGTTTATACCCTTCTTTTACTTTCTCTCTGGAAACATAGATTTTCGAATCACTTTTTCAAATTTATCTCTGTCTGTCTTTACGCAGATCCTTAGAAATGTATATATTTTTTTTAAATATGTTTCTATTCCTTTAAACCAATTGATCCTTGTGATTCTGTTTATGTAAAAATTAAATACTTTTTTGTAAATCTTTGGTTTTTCATTCTGTATAAATTTTCATAAAACATTAATCATCTTTTCCGGATTAAGTCCCGTTTTTTCTGAATATTTTTATTATTTTATTTTTTCACTTTTCAACTTGTAAATTCCATCTACATATTTTGGTCGTTAAAGGTTTCTTAAAACTCTTTTTTCTAATTTTGCTATTTCTTGTTCTGAAAGAACTGCAGACATTCTACTCCATACAGTGCTTTTGGTAGGACTAAAAAACTGTAGTCCTACAGTATTGTAGTATTACAATACTGTAATAATATAGTTCCTCAATTTGGAGTTAAATGACGGAAATTTTATTGTAAAAATTCTTCGTAAAGTGATAGGTAGTTTCCATCTTTAGTACTCTACTTTTCATCCCATGTTTTTCAATTATATTTGATGTTATAATTTCTTCCAAAATAATTTATAATATAAAAATAATAAAAATTATTTCATTATTTTTTAGAATATCAAATCGCTAAATAATAATGTTTTCTATTTAGCTATTACTAACTCTGTTAAACTTTTTTAAAAACTTTTATTAGAGAATTTTTATTGTCTATTAAAGCAACAGCAATTTATACTAATTTGTAAATCTTTTATTCAATTAATTCACTAGCAATTACTGCTAAACAAATAAAAACAACTCTAAATTAATTTTCTTTAAACGTCCTTAATAATGCTAATCCACCGCTTCTGATGTACAACTCACCGATTATCACTAAAAAAAAACACAAAACAAAAAAAAACCGGAAACAATTACTTATTTATTTTCTGTTTTTAACTAATTAATTTAGAGGATGTAATTGAATTTTCAATAATAAAACTTTTTTTCTTAATAGTATGAAATTTTCATTAATACACAACTAAAAATCATTGATTTCAAAAAGTTTTCTCGAGGAAATAACTTTTAACATGAAATGAAGCTTTTTATTGTTCAACGCTTGTAAAATAATCTATACTAAATATGTAAAATATGGTACAAATCAAATTTGGAGAGGGTTCTATAAAATAAATGAAGAATATCCTTCTTTTTTGAGCAAAAAACAAAAATTCCATTTTACCAACAAATTTTATTTACCTATTATATCAACAATTGATTTCGGTAAGAACAATTTACATTTCCATCTCAATTAGATTTGCATACATAGATATACACACACGCGCGCAAACATAAACACTTGTGTATATATGTTTATATATACATTGGTTTATTTCTGTGACTTTGTGAACATGATTACATTTATTTGACAAACACAGGTTGATTGCCTAATTATAGTTTTTATAATTTTTTTTTTTATAAGAAATGAATTTTTGGGATATGTTAAAAAATATTAAGCGATTTGGGACTGGGAGTCAATCACAAAATCTTCCGTATGAAGGCTAAATACTTTAACAATTCATTCTGCAGTGCATACACACATAAGAACGGTATGTGCAAATATTTATGTGTAGGTATGTGCACAAAATGTGTACATATATATATATATATATATATATATGTGTGTGTGTGTTTGCGCGCGCGCGCGTGTATTTATACATCTTATTATGAATTTATTTTTTATTGTTTTTAAATTTTATATTTGCTCTCATAATATTTTTTATTTATTTTTCTGATTGTTGGATTACACCTATATTGATTTATTCTATTTGTTTGCGGGGATGTCTTCACAACAGTGATTAGGTTTCTGTTTTTTGTATTTCGTACTCTGTTTCGCATTTTCTTTTACTTATTTCTTTTTTTTTCGTAGTTTTGACAATAATGAGATGCATATGTTTTTGTCTAAACAAAATTATTCTGAAAAATATTTAGAAAAGATTTACCAAAGAACATTTCACTAATTTTAACACTTTTGATTTACTCACAAAACAAATATAATTTAGTAACATTGTTTTCAATAGCAGAATCCTACCAGAAAAGGTTTAATTTTGCGGTCTTATTAATGAAACTGAAAGATTTTTAAAATGAACTGTTGTGATATTGCGAAAAGAAACTTGATTTTTAATTATTATCAGCATCAGATAAAGAATTTTCGTTTATTTTATCACAAAACGAAGCACAGTTGTCATTATTGCTGTAAATAATAACAAATTTATATATATATATATATATATATATATATAAATATATATATTATTTAAAACTAGGAATATCAAACTAAAAAGCTTCATTAAAAAAGTGTGAGTGTGCGCGCCCGCGTCTGCATTCTATCTTAAAAAGTACAGTTTTATTGAATTTAACTGCATTATAAATAAATTTAGTAAATTTAGTTAAATAAATGTTTCTTTTTTGCTATTGGATAGAGAAGAATAAACTGATAAGAACTTTTGATTACCGTAAAGAAGCAGAATACGTTAGTTTTTCATCTGTTAAACTAAAAAGTGAATCAACATTCATTTTTTAGTAAGCGATTTGGGACTGGGAGTCAATCGCAGGATCTTCCGTATGAAGGCAAATACATTAACAATTCACTCTGTAGTGCATACACACATATGTACGGTATGTGCAAATATTTATGTGTAGGTATGTATATATATTTATATCTATATATATGTGTGTGTGTGTGTGTGTGTGTGTGTGTGTGTGTGTGTGTGTGTGTAACAATTAAATTTTATATCAATTAGCTGGAGCAAATTGTTTACACACAATTTCCTTTTTGTCTCTTAAGCGTGGGATCTAACCACTTCCTTTTTGTTCTATATTTAAGTATCTCTAAATATATAACTTTTAGACCTTTTTCTAATGAAATGGGAAAATGTGTAAATATTATTATAGCTAGAGCTAGACAATATTAGGACCTCATAAGTGGGGAAAATCTATGAAAATCACGAAGGCCAGTTTTAGTCACTTGAAAATTAATACCACAAGTATTGTAGATGTATAATTATGTTTTAATTGGTAATAATATTTACATAATTTTTAATACTTCAGTTTTAGTTGGTATCACTTGTTATTTATTTATAGTAAATAAAAAGTTTGAGGTGAGGGTTGATCAAATGATTTTTTGGGTTTGATTTGATATGTTGAGAATATTGATGTAGTTTAGAAATAAATAAACCCCAAATAGAAAATGCGATGTTAATTTTCATTTCATCTAAAAGATGGCAATTTTATGTTGTTAACTAATCTTTAACTATTATCTGGGGTAAAAATGTAATGTAAGTCTCGACTACAGTAACATTCTGTTAAAGAGAATATACCTATTTATTAAATAAATAATTATTAGATAAAGAACACTGCACAAATTCTTTCATCAAAAAACTATGATCAACAATTCTTCGGCAATTACTCAGATTAAAAGTAAGTTTTTATACAATGCATTCACATATTAGAAAATTAAATAACAAACTCACCTTTAAATTAATCCTCCGGTAATTATTGGTGTGAAAATTTTTGTCTACAAAAGTGGATGTGTTAACACATCGTGCCGAGAAGAAGATAATCTTTTTTTATTTAATCTTTTCCGTCTTATAAAATCAAATTAAAAGGTTGCAACAATAAATGTTTCGGAAATCAGTTAAGTGTATTAGGATATTGAAATAGTGAGGAGGTTGTAAAACGGGTGCTCTTTTATATATGTGAAGATGAAAAAACCGATAACAAACCTTAAAGATACAAAGAGAATAGTTATTCATATTATTTATACATTTATAACAAGTCACTTAATCAGTATTTTTGTTGATTTAAGCACTAAATTATTCTCGGTCTTCTAAAATTAGTTATAGGATCTGGTAGAATTTTTATTTTATTTCTCTTAAATTTATTCAATATTTTGTCTAACTAATGTTTGTCTAATTAATGTTTACTATAGAAAGATTGTAATCATAATTACTATAAGGAAAATTTAAATGATTTTCAACTGCCGCGAAATGTACACTTTCTGTTCCATGATTTAAAAATTAAATATCTGTTTTAATATCAGAAAATTAAATTTGGAATTTTACTCTTCGTGAGTATCTTATGTTGTTTACTAGAGTCTAGTAAATGCTTTAAACCTTAAAAACTACAAAATATCAATCTTTCCGTTTGTAGAGAGATTAATAAATAAAATTGTTGTGCTTGAATTGATAAATTTATAGTACGCTTAAATATGTTTACAGGAGAAATTATAAGACTATTTTAAATAATTTAATTATACATAATTATTATTTTAATTCAAAAAATGATTACACCCACAATGTTACACTTAATAACGAACGATTTAGAGAACCGTTGTTAATATATGATATACCAGAATTATACTTTTAAAAATTTTCCAGTTCCTGTTAACATATTAAAACATTACCACTGTTGTAACGTAACTTTAACCAGAGTAGACACTCTATCCGTTATTCAGAAATAAATAAAGGAGTAACTTATATTTTGACTACACACGGTTAAGTAGTATAGTAACAGTTATAGAAGGGTTATTCAATTTACGCAATCGTCCCATCAGAACTATATTTTACACTTAAACCAGCCAGGAATGGAATAATGATTCATTAATATAAGCCTGTTAGAACTTCAAGGATTCGACAGAATTTAAGGCTGAAAATAAAGTCAGATAATAGTCAAGAAGAAGTATCTAGGGAGGATTAGAATTCAGGGCCCCATAGCTGGCGTAGAGTGGAAGTTAACTGAGCCGTATATACCGCTAAGTCTCTCAGTGATTGGCACTAATAAGTCCCTTCGTACGTGCTCGGTTTTGTAACAGCAGAAACTTTGTTTTCACATCTCCACAATATTACAAAATGAAATTTGTTGCTAACAATCAACTCACACGCTACATATTTACAGTGGTTTTAATTAAACTGTATGTGTGCTTTAATAATTCATATTCTATGAAACTTGTGCTTTGCCTAAATTATAGCTCAATAAATTGTAGGTAAAATCATGCTTATATATGCACAAACTTACTTTGAAAAAATTAAATTGTTATGTAAATAACATATTTTTGTTCGTTTATCGATTACGAAGTAATTCAAAATTATATAAATATTTTAACATTTTCGTCAAATTTTTTATCAACTTTATCAAAAGAAAAAAAAGCAGTTCCGAAGTCGAAATTCAAACTGTTTTGAAAGGAAAACTGGTTTATTTAAAGAACCAGTTCTTTAAATAAATTTTAAAGAACTTTTGATTAGAAAATTTATTTTTCTTTACTGACATTAAAATCTTTTGAAGATGCTTACAAATTTAAACTTTCTGGAATATTTGACTAATAAATGTGGCTCTGTTGTTAGTGAACTCGCAGAGCTAGCAGTACATAAGTGCTGATATCTATTATATTCTTAAACCATTTAAAGAATAGTTGTAAAGAAAGAGAGGAAGAACATTTCTTGTAAAAGTTGGCTTAAATAAAACTTAATATATAGACTGTCCCATAAGTTTCAATATATAGAAAAACGACAGATGAACGAAAAATGGTCCAATGATTTTGTCACCCCATATCCCGGTCAACACTATCATTTTAACGACATCTTGAACTTTCGTCGGACTTATCCAGAGAGGGTTACGTTTATGTTGTGAGGTTAATCGGTTGCCGATTAACCTCTCCGTTCAGGATTCATAAGTATATTTCCTACGTATGGAAAAGTATGGGATTCGCAATAAAAATTATTTTTTTATTAAATAACATTTGAATGTGTTAGCTTTTGAATGGGAAGACAAGAGCTAAAATTAGCATTTTAAGGAATAAATTTAAACAGAAATGAGAGATCAGTAAATAAGTTACATAACGTAAATTAGTGAAATACGAAGCTCGGCTGATAAATTTTGCACACTAGCGTGCTAGACAGAGATAAAAAGTACTAACAAGTTGGGCTTGGCAGCACATGATAGCTAAAATCCCCCACTACTAGCTTGCAATAATACGTTGAAATCCGTTTACCGGTTTGTTTTCAGTAGCAGTTAAAATAGAGTCGAGTACGGCCATTATGTCAACACGGTTAAAACAGTGCGCAGTAATAAAGGTTTTAACAGCAGAAAATGTGAACCCTGCGAATATTTTTCATCGTTCTAAAGTAGTTATCTGTTGTGAAACTGTTGAATAGACGTTGAAATTTCACGAAAGTGGATCTGGTAAAACAACAATTGAGGATGCAACTCGCAGCGGACGACCAGTTTCTGTGACTGACGAGAAACAACGAAAGGAGTTGGACGATTTACTTCAAATTGGTAGATGAATCACCCAGCAACGCATTGCTATTCAGTTAGGCTTATCTAAAGAACAAGTAGGCCATATTATCGAGAAATTGGTTTACCGTAAATTCTGTGGACGATGGGTACCGCGCGAACTCTCTGATCGCTCTCCGCAAGCTGAAGTTTGAGTCTATTTCTCATCCGCCATACTCGCCGGATTTGGCTCCGTGCAATTTCCACTTCTTTCCTCATCTCAAGAAGGATCTCAAAGATAATAATTACACCACCGACGATGAGTTGTGGCCACTTGGGTCCGAGAAAGACCGCCAGAATTTTTCAGTGACAGAATGCAAAAACTTGTCGCACGTTGGGAAAAGTGCATCAGTTTAATCGGGGATTATATTGAAAAATAAATACTGCATTTTGTAGCTAAGGTATTGAACTTTCTTTAATTTTTTATTTCATTCCAAAATCTCTTTTCATTCCCATGCTACGCATGTGCAAAATATATCAATGAGCCTCCTACATAAAAAAAATTTATTAGTATAAATTATTAGTATTATTTAGATAAAAAGCAATGAAACACGTTATTTAAAATGCAGGGACAAATACAAGTAAAACAGTAGTAAGAAGTAGATATCCAAGAGGAGTAGCAGTAGATCATTTAATTTTTATTAATTTAGCGATAATTGCAATTAAGTACATGAATTGTGGTACTAATAGTAAATCCCCATATTTTTTTAATACATGCTTTTTATTTCCTAATGTATGGCAGTAAATGTAATTTAAAAAAAAAAACTTTTTTTTATATTTTAACATTGACGTTTTAATAAGATTAGTTACTAAAATATTTACCATCTACACTGTTCTGCAAATGCATTTCACTTCACTATAATTCACTGTAACTGGAAACAAATGATTAACTTCCGTGTATAAATATTGATATATCCACTTTATTCTAAAAATGGAATTAAACAAGCAATTGACTTCCTTTTTTAGCAATTTGGGAAGTTATTTCAGTATGTTTTTTTTTTTTTTTTAAAAGCAAATATTTTTTCATACTTTTTATCATTACATTCGATTTACTTGTTAAGAAATAATCTTTAATTTAAGTCAAATTCTAGGGGTTTTCTTACTCTCAACTAAAGTTATTAAAACTATTAAACTTTTAAGAAAAGCATACCAGACTTCTGATATTTTTATATTAAACTTTTGATGAACAGTAACACATTTTCGAATGAGTTTATCTGGTAAGAAATTTTGCATTAATAATTCAATTTTTTTTTCATAAATAACAAAGAATTGGTTTGCAACTAATCGTAGTAAGACATGGATTATATAATTTTAAAAAAATAATTATCACCGATTCTCACTCATCTTAGTGGAAGATTGGAAGATTTGTCTTCCAATCTAATGATAGGATTGGATTGATTTGTATGATAGGATGGATGATTTGTCTTCCAATGATAGGAGCTTTCAAATATATAGAAGTAACTGAAATTTTGTAGTGCAAATATTGACACTTTTCATTCCAATATCCACGATAAGCTGAATTATATCAAAACTTGTTCAAGGTAGATTAATAAAAAGTTAACTCAAAATCACAACGAAATCAAATTAAAGTCTGGATCTTAAACAACGGTTTGCAGTGGAAATGATTGCGTTTGTAAGTCCATAATGACTTGTGATGAAATTTGGATTCTGAGTTTTGAGCCGGAATCCAAATATCAGTATGAAATGGAAACATCCAAGTCCGCTGCCAGGAAAAAATTCAAAACATATGCTTTAACCAGTGTCGTGATATTCTAACGGTGTTTTGAAACAATAAAACTTGTATAATTTACACAATTATACAATTATTTGGAAGAACAACGTACAATTAACTCAGAGTGCTATTGTAACATAATAAGAGATAAAGTTCAATCAGCAATAATGGGGAAAGGCTTAATTATTCTACATGATAACTATACTGTTCAAAAGACAGGGAAAACTATTCAGAAGTTGAGTCGGGAAATATTACTACAAACATCTTACAGTACTGATCTCGCAACATCAAAATATAGTTTCTTAGGTCCTTTCAAAGAAGTTTTTCGAGGTAAAAATGAACAGGTAAAAAATGGCTCAGACGCCAAGCTAAACAATTCTTTACTACTGGAATAAGAAAGCTCACAGAAATATGGTAGTGCTTAAATGTAGCTGAAGCTTATCTTGAAAAGTAGTTTTAGTTTCGGTAGCATTAAATTAATCATTTTTGTGCAGTCGTTATTCTACTCGTTAAATATTGAACGGCCTTCATAAATATTTCTATTTATTAGAAATATTAAAAAAAATTAAAATAATTGTAGCAGATCATATTTTTATAGCCGAAGAAATTGACTGTTTTGGGAAATTTATGAGATAATGTACATCCCAGTTACAACTCATAGATTGCCAAAGATTAGGCAAAAATAAACTACCATAATTATTAATATTAATTTTCTTTTTCTCCCATCAATAATTTAAATCATTACTATCATTTTAAATCATTATTATCATTAAATCATTATTATCATTTTAATCATGCAAATCGAATGATTTCAGGCTAAATACAGTATCTGTTGATGCCCGTTTTTCATTAAAAAATAAACAATTTTAAGATCTTATGCTATATTAATTAGTTCACTCGGCTGGTCTAGTGGTCTGGAGTGTGACTCGTCGTCACAGATCAGTATGTAGTAAAGGTTACTTGCTTTTATATACAGATATAAATACAATACAGAAGATACCGGTGAACTTTCGTTGTTGGGGTTCAATTAACCACAAGTCTCATGAATGAGAATTTATACAGTGACAGGGAGACCTGTCACTGTATTACACTACTGCTCATTTTCATGTTATACAAATCATCTTTATGTGATTGTGCCTTTAGGGGGAGGTTACTTATTGTTCACTAGTTGAACAGATTGCATCATACTCATTAGGGAAAAAAATGATATTAAATGTTATTTTCAATTATGACATAACTTTTTTTAGTGTTCAAAACTGATTAATCATGTTAAATTGATGAATAAATAGCTATATTTTCAGTATTTTCGTGATCAAAGTTGTTAATTTGTTAAATTTTTTCTACAAAGTATCCTTCATGAACTTTTACAACGGTTACATTGTTTGACATTGTACAGCCAATATAATAACAAAAATTGCCAATATTAACAAAAATATACCTCGTAAATTGTGTACAAATTATTAAATCAGGAAAGAGTGAAGTAATTAAATACAAAATAAAAAAAAAATATTTTGTAAATCGTTTTGCAATAGCTTTTAAAAACAAAATGAACACTGAAAAGGTTGTTAGGAATTTTTAATTTTAATAACAAATAATGAAATCCTCATAATTAATATTAAAATAAATATTTTTGTAGATGATTTCATCTGTCATTAATAATTATAAATATGCTTTCAAGTCGGAGAGAGAACAGAAAATGAAATAAATCGCTTTTAAAAATCTGTTATTTAGGGAAAAAAAAAATGTTCAAAGAATCTGAAATTATTTAAAAATATATTACCCAAATAATCAGGTTTATAAAGTTTTATATAAAATATTTTATTCGATAACTAACTAAATAACTGCATTTAGGGTATATATGTATGTTTGTCCCACAGTTGCAGCTCAACGGCAGAACCGATTTAGATGTATGACTCCGCGTTGGAATCCTTACATTACCGGGAGTGTCATAGGCTATATTAATGTGTATATAAACATATATATATATATATATATATATATTTAAAAGATTACGGAGGTATGAGAATTTTGTTATTTGGAAAGTAGAATTACTAATGATGGACGAAGCAGGAGCGATATCAAATGCCGAATAGCACAGGCAAAACGAGTCTTCATTCAGAAATATAATTTGTTTACATCAAAAATTAAATTAAAGGTCAGTAAAACAGTTTTTTTAAACATGTTTGGAGTGTAACTTTATATGGAAGTAAAACTTGGACGATCGGAATATGTGAGCAAAAAAGATTAGAAGCTTTTGAAATGTGGTGCTATAGGAGAATGTTAAAAATCAGATGGTGGATAAAGTGACAAATGAAGAGATGTTGCGGCAAGTTGATGAAGGAAGAAGCATTTTAAAAAATTGTAGATAAAAGAAGAGACAGACTTATAGACCACATATTACGGCATCCTGGAATAGTCGCTTTAATATTGGAGGAACAGGTAGAAAGGAAAAATTGTGCAGGCAGGCAACGTTTGGAATATGTAAAATAAATTTTTAGGGATGTAGGATGTGGTGGTATACGAGGTCTGTTCAAAAAATACGTAGACTAACGTCATAAAACAAAATCCACTTTATTTAGAAGTTAGTTGTCTTGATCCCCTTTCCGACGTACACACTTATCCCACACACCTATTTCCACTTTTGGAAAAACTCCTGGAATGCTTCTTTTGTGATGTTCTTCAGTTCCTTCGTCGCACTTGCTTCAATCTCGGGAATCGTTTCAAATCTTCTTCTTTTCAAAGATCTTTTGAGTTTGGAGAACAAGAAGAAGTTACAAGTAGCAGGGTCATATAGGTTGGGTGGGTGGGGAAGAACAGTGATCGAGCGTTTGGCCAAATCTCACTAGTTCTGAGGGCTGAATGGGCTCCAGCCCATTCATCACGACAACGCTCCAGCGTTGTCGTTCAAAAACGAAAAACGTTCAGCGTTGATGAAAAAACGAGTCAACACTCTTGTAAAATGATCTCTAAATCTCTTCTTTTTTTTCTGATACCCCACACTCATCAGCAAGCTCTCTGATGGCCAGACGTTGATTTGTCCGAACCAGGGTGTTAATTTTGTCTACGTGTGATTCGTCAGTTGACGTGGAAGGACGTCCAGAACACTCATCGTCTTCAATCGACTGACGACCATCTTTAAAACGTCCATGCTACTTAAAACATCTTGCACGGTTCATAGAAACGTCGTCTTGAGCTTATCAAAAATTTCACTCACAAGTTTTCCGAGTTTAACACAAAACTTTACAGCAACCCTTTGCTCGTTCAAGTCACTCATTCTAAAATTCGCTAAACGAAAAAAACACACTTTACAAACAACCGCGAAGCTAAGCAACAAACAATGATATTTGCAATCAAAAAACTGCGTTGTAATCAGCTGATCTGTACAAACATGGCGACGCCAAGCGGATTTGATTGGAACCAACTGGATCCGAGCAATTCAAACAGTTTGCGTATTTCTTGAACACACCTCGTACAGAAATGAAACAACTGGCACTAGATATGGAATATTGGAGAACTGCATCAAACCGGTCAAATGACTGAAGACAAAAAATAAATATATATAGTAGTTGAGGTTTGCCGGTTGAATCTCAAACTTTAATGAATTGTGAACTTTTATCCTCTATCACTGTGTTAGCTGGGTTTGAACTGAATGATTCAAATCAATGGAATGAATAATATTAAAAAAATAATAGAATTAAATTGACGTTAAATAAAATAAAACATTAAATAGGCTTCCCTTGTGTGATAATGGACTACGTGTGAAGCTAGAGTGGTGGGATGATGCGAGCACCTCATGCAAGGCTAGATCATCACAATCGACTGGTAACAAACTAGGTACCCCTATATTGTAAGGTGCAATGGGATGCTCTTTTAATATCTCTGCAAACAATCGTCTGATTTTCAAAATTCAAATGGGGTATTTGTTACTAGGTTGAAGGCTAACTTTTGCATACGTCAGGTACACACTCGATCTAACAGATCACATTTATTAGGAAATGTTCTTATATCTTCGCAATCCATCTTATGATTTTCAAAACGGGGTATTTTCTAGTATAGTACAAAATCACGATGGAACCACACCATAAGAAAACTTAACTGATATACTCAGAAAAATCTAGTGGCCTGCGCTACACTGAGACCAGCTTGAGCCCATAGAGTTCCTACAAACGGTCTTTGTAGAGTTTGATGACAGTTCGATTAGAGGTAATACTGTCGACATTGTATTGAGAACCGAGCCCACTATTGTCGAATTTGATGCTTTTGGGGGACAGGACAAAGTGGAACGGCGTATGCTGCCAATAATATTGTGCTCAGCTGTGACGGTGCATAAACTACAACGGACACTCTAGATAGATCTGACATAGATATAAGCACTTATATCTTTGCTAAGGGTCCGGCCTGCGTAGCAGTGAGTCGCGTGAGACAACTAAAACTTTAGCCATTAGTTGTTTGGATCCCAGAAAATTTCTGTATGATCCACACGATAAAACGTCCCTCGAGGAACTCAATAGTTTGAGAAATCTGTAAGTGTAAATTGGTATACGACAATTAAATTAATAAATTGAAATGTTTACGGTTTTCTCGTTTGACTCAGTACGTTTAATACGTTATATTTAAAACTGTTTGGAATCGTGAAATTTTCTCGATGATTACTAAAATGTATTAAATAACAAAAACAATTATAAAAATTAAAAAAAAAAACAGCTGTTAAAAAAAGTAATAAATTGAACCAATAAATCATCAATAGATCGAACTGAAGAAAAGAAAAGAAGGCAAGGAAATAAAGAACAAAACATGTTACTCAGTATTTAATAAAATAAAATAACCGGTGACCAATCAACTTTCAGAGAGTTTTAATTTGTTTAAATATATTTTTCATGTTGTAGAAATAGCAGGCATTTTAGGATCTTTAATGATTGAGTTCTCACCAGGTCTTAATAAGAAAATGTTGTCTTTCGACGAAAATATTTAAATACTGTCTGGAACTCTGAATAGTTGTCCAATATCGAAGAGCGTGAATAGTAATTATTCTATAATAAAGATACCCCCCATACATTTAAATATCTTCGTTCAAGGTCAAAATTCTTATCGATGTAAGAATCTAATCACTAGACAATCTTAAATCCTGCTATTTTTACAAAATGAAATTATATTTAAACAAATTAAAACTGATTGAAAGTTGATTGGTCATCCATTATTTTATTTAATTAAATGCTACATAATGATGATTAGTCCTTTCTTTCCTTATCCTGTTTTTTTTTGTTTTAGTTTGATTTATTGTCGATTTTTTTAGTTCAATTAATTTTGTTTCATTTACTTTTTGCTTGCAGACCCGGCAATGCTTCGCCATTGCTATATATATGTATATAGATTAAATGAAAACAGTTTAAAGTTTGATAAAACTTTAACAAAATGAACAATACGGAACTTTATAAAATTTAACCTTTCCCTTTTACGCTTTCTCCCTTTTACCATTTTTCCTTTCTTCCTTTCATTTTCCCCTTTTTCCTTTTCCTCATTTCCCATTTTACTTTTCCCCATTTTATTTTTACCGTATTTCCTTTCCCCAGTTCTCCCCTTTCCTGTTCACCGTTTTCCCTTTTTCTCCACTTTTCCCTTTCCGTCCACATTCTCTTTTCCTTATTTCCCTTCCTTTTTTCTCTTTCCTTTTCCATTTTATTTTTTTTCCTTTCCCATTTCCATTTAATTTTCCCCGTTTTCCGCTTTTTTTCGTTTTTACATTTTTCCCTTTTTAACTTCTTCTTTTTTACCTTATTAGATTTGCCCTTTCTCCCTTTTTCTCCGCGTGTAAATCGGTCCAGTAGTCTATAGCGGACACACATATCGGAAATATTAAAATGATATTAAAATCGTAAATTATTTAGTACAGCGAGTGTTGATTTTTTCGTTTTTCGACCCATGTTCTTACCTATCACAGGTACGACATCTTAGGTATATAAACAATAGGTATATAAAATCACGCGCGTATTCGTTTGCAACGTTGTTTCAAAATTTCAAAGCAATGGGTGAAGAACTTTCGGAGATATAAAATTTTGAGCAAACGAACATTTACATTTTTCTTTATATTGATTTTTTGGCAGTCGTGTTTTTAATTTTTTGAATTGGTTTTATTATTTTTACTGCTTGAAATGTAATATTTATCTAAAAAACAAATATATATATATATATATATATATATATATATATATATATATATATTTGTTTCTATATATATTTGTTTTATATAAATATATACATATATTTAGATTTAATTAAATTTCTTAGGCAAAATTAACATTTTGTACTACTAAACCCTTCAGTGCATGAATTCATGAACGAATCGGAGAGAACTTCAAAGGGAAACAGAAATGCTAATCTATTGGGACACGAAATGGGACGTTCCTTCGTAATGTTGGATAAGCTGTTAACAATACACCACATTATGTTGCGTAGTTTACTGGATTCTTGTGGCGTTTAAAAATTTTACACAAGTATAATTCGTTTTAAATTGAAATTTAGAATTTAAACTTTCGTGTTTTTGTAACTTTTAACTGAATATGAAACTGAAAGATAAATAAAACTTACTAAGCAGTAAACGTTAAATAACTGAAGTTATTAGCATATATAAATATACTTAAAATAAGAAAAGAGATACTTCGTGAAATAAATAAAATATTTTGTCACTAAATATTTTAAATATTTTTTCACTTTAAATTAAAACGGTGGTGTAATTAATTATGTTTTCCTTCGAGGAGATTAAATAAATAGCATATTGTATACTATAAAATAGAATATTATTTCATATCGGAAAAATATTTTTATTGCTTGAAAAGTGTAAATAAAAATCGTTATCTTCTACAAGAGCACTTGTCCTCTTCATTATCAATCCTCTTAAAGTAACAGAAAAATTACATTTTTCAGAAAAAATTTTATTTATTATATGTTTTATTTACCAAAATTGTAACCAGCGTGACAGTACTTGTATTACCCATATTACTGTGTATTATAATGTATTGGTTTTGTATAATAGGGTTAAAAACGAATTAATAATGAATGGTAAATATACAAAGCTTAATTGACTTCGTGTTGATAGTGGTTTGCATAATGTTTGATATCAAGATAAAATGATTACCGCAATTATAATTAAAGAGAAAATAATGAAATACAAAAAAGTGATGCAATATACAGATATACTATAAAAAAAACTTTCTGGATTGACGGGATAATGATTCTATAATTGTATTTTATTTGATAATGTTAAAAGTAATTTTCTTGAATTTTTGTGTAATAATAATTTGAATATCATAATAATATAATACTGCATCATAATGTTTATTTTCAGTGGAGCGGATTTTTAAAACTGTAAGATGTAAAAAATAAAATCAAAGGGGAACTTCACTTAATTTCCTTTAGCATTAAAAATAAGTTTGACATTTTTCTATCCCTTTCGTGTTTCCAATATGGTATTTTACTTTTTGAAACACAAACCCCTAACGTTTTGCTTATTTTTGATAGAACACTTCGTTTCAATAACTATTTACGCTTTGATACGTATTCCTTAATACAACTGTTCAGGAGTATACCTGATCTTTCGTTGGATCCTATCGTACTTACGAGTATATTTTCAAACCAATTTTAGAGAGTTGCAATTTTAGGTAAATTTCATAAAAGAGCTACAAATTGTAATGGGTACCATGATTCGACTTCCAAAAAAAATCTTCGCGTTACATATCCCACAAACCTCAAAATCACCGTCAGTTCAAAATTTTATATATACATTTATATATATATATTTCACTTTTTTTGGACACGATAACTGCGTAATTTTGTGCCAATCACTTTCAAATTGATGCATAAAATATAACGACCCAAAATATTCGGTTGAGTTCGTTAAAGGGAAAAATCGGACTATTGGGGTAGAAATGGGGATGCTTTTTCAAAAATCACTATAACTTTCTTATTAAGAAAAATATAGAATTCGTTTAAATTCCCTACTATTCTTTGGATAAGGGCCTAAAAACTACCTAAAATAAGTCCTTCGGATAAAGACCTAAAACTAAGTAAAGTTGCCTGATATCACCAACCATTTGCCCAGGGGATGGATAAAAGCTGCTTTTCGCAGACAAAACAGATTCATACCTTCCTTAATATACACAGTATCGAATCAATTTAAAGTGGTCGTTAGTCGTTTAAACCTTTGTAACAATTTTTTATATGACCAACCCTTATGGCAAGAGATGACAAAATATTGCTGGAATTTTAAGATGGGACTTTTCGTAAGCTTAACATGTGAACATTTTTTTACAAGAAACCATTGTCGTATTGAGTATTTGAAGTTTTTCTTAACTCTTTTTATCGTCTACTAAGCACCGGTGAAATCTACCTCCACCTTCCGGCTTGCCGAAAGAGATTTTTTTTTTGTTATTGTTTCAGTGGAATAGTTTACATGTAATATTCTTTTTTATTAACTTTTATAAAATGTAAGGGTATTTCTACTTACAGTTTTATAATTTTAATTGTTTTGTATTGTTTGAACTTAACTACTCAACTTATACAACTTCTTTAATGGTTCTATAAGTATGAGGTTATACTTTAAAAGTTATGAAATTTTACTTAAAAAAGTAAATTATCATATTGAAAAAAAGGAAGTGTTTAGAAAAATGCAAATACTCTATTTTAATGCTAGAGAAAAGTAGTGAAATTTCCCATTTAATCCCTTATGCTGGGCTTATAGTTCCAGAGACCCAGTGATGGCGCGCTTAAAATTAACACTTTATACTATTATGTTATAAAGAATGAAATTATTATGAGAAAATAAGTAATCATCTGTGAAGAAAATGTATCTATTGCATAAAATGTATGTTTCACTGAAGATATCGGTAAAAAAATTTTGCGTGAGGAGCAAAATAGCCCACCTTCACCAATATAAAAATAAATTTAAATGATCTGTTTGTCGTAACTAAAATTGAACGTGAAGTATATTTGTAAATATGCAAATACGGGTTGAACTGAAAACTTCCCTTCACTGAATTCGTCTAAAAATTAAATATAGTATTTTTAAATTAAATGCTACTGCTATCTATCGGCGCAATTTGCAAAGGTTCTTTAAAAAATGAGTTCATTTAATGGAAAAAACAAGTTGCCTACCAAAATTAGAGGTATTGTTTGAAGGTATTATTTATTACTAGTCTAATTGAACTGAAATGTACATGTTTTCACGCCTATTTAATTATTTTTCTCACTTTCATTTCACTGTTAGGTTAGGTCATGTTTTGAACTGTAAACGTACTTCGTTGACATCGTCGCATTTTACGGACAAAGTTCGTACGAACTCAGTAATTTTAAAAAAAGATATTGATAAGGTAAAGAAAATCCTAAATAAAATGTTCTATTATCATATATGAAACAGTGGTAATTGAATCGTATTCTGTATTAATTTTTTTGAGAAGAATATAAATTTAATGATGGTGCCAAGAAGTGTCACCTCCGAAAACGCCAAAAATCTGAACATTGAAATCCAAATAATAATCCAAAATTATTTAAGGAGAGTTTTTAATTTTTTGAAAATAGCATACCATGCTTAATATCTTCACGTAGAATGAAAGTGAAAAAATATACAGATATGTTTGATGTTATATGGCAGAAAACAAAAATCTGTTACACTGCCATAAAACTAGCCCGACATCGAGTACAACGAAGAACTATAATCTATGTATACATAATTTAATTTAATTTATTTATTTTTTATTTTTTATTAATAATTTAATTGTTTTATAATAATGTTTTGAATAACAGCTTACATTTTTAATAATTACTGCTACGAATTATTTATTTTTTAATTTTATCGATTATATTTGCTAAATTAAAAATACTTACCTATTTTTAAATATTGCTTTATAATTGAGAACAGAAGAATTTTACCTGCAACAGAAAAAAAACCAGTCATAATACGATTCTTAGGATTGTATTTGAAAAAATAAATATACATGTATAAATTTTTTATCGTTTAAGCAGATTAAATTCGATATTTAATTAAACTCCAAAAATTAATAGTGTATTAAATTATTTAAATATTTTCTGTGTATAATTACATACTTTTGTTTGTGTATTTTACTTATAACTCAATTAAGAAGAGACACGAGAAAAATTAAACAATAAAAAATAACAAATAACGCTATCTTCAGAGAAATGTAATACTATATTTTTATTTTCAAAAGTAAATCTATATGTAATTACTTGTACTATGGAAAATTTGTCCACCATAATTCTCACAAAACTTAGAAGAGCTATATATAATAGCACTAAATAAATATATGTCGGTGCATGGAAGCTCTGAAAACTTCGGTGAGTATGAGCCTGGAGTCAGGCAGAGATTGCGCATCCGCTCTCTGAACATATGCCGGTTCCACCGGAATACCGGATCGGACCTCCAAGGTTAGTAGCCCTAGAGTGGGGGTGTACCGCGGCGGCTAGCCTTGCTACAAAAGGGATTAACACAATGAACATACTTGAACAAACAAACGTGGCAGAGGGTGCACGTAAGCACCCTCGTTTGGAAACCTCCGATTCGCTACAAGCGAAGAGGAAAAAGAGCAAGGAGTCACAAAAATTCAAGAGAGATGCTGACAAAATCAGTAAGGAATTGAGAAAGTCGTTGTTTGGAAACATTGCTCCCAAACCAAGATTTTTAATTATTACCAAGGAGAATGGAAATTTTCAAAAAGTTAGTCCATTCTTGTTCGCAAGAGAGATAACTAATTGTGCTGGGGGTCCTGTTAAGGAAATTCGTAAAACTTTTAATGTATTGCATGTCGAAACCATCAACGACATGCAAAGCCAGAAAGTTCAGGCGTTGAAGAAGATCGGTGAACTTGCGGTTTCTGTCCAACCGCATAGCACACTTAACTCATTCAGAGGAGTTGTTGTTTGTCGCGATCTTCTTAATTGTACAGAAGAAGAAATTGTACAAGAAATGTCGAGTCAGGGAGTGACTCAGTGTCGCAGACTAACCATGCGAAGAAATGATGAAGTTGTTCGACCTCGACTTCTATGCAGAAGCAGCGGCTGCCCCTTCCACATCTAAAATTAATGTGGAGCAGTTGCTTAACACGATGGCACCAAGTCTTGCGACAATGATTTAAAGAATCATTGATTCAAAGATTGAGTCCACTCATCAGAGAAAACAAAGTAAAGGTGAGACTGCTCATCCCAGGACCGACGCCGTTGACCTGAGAGACGCACCAGCGCCGTTTAAAAAAACCAGCCAAATCTGCGATCGTAAAGCCACCATCTAGCGTAAAAATTAAAAATCTTGACTTATCTGACAAAGAGAAACAGATAACTCCGTCGTCTAGTCACAAGCCTAAGGAAATTGTGACAAGAAAATCCGAGTCTACCGAAATGGAGGTGCAAGTTATTATTGAAAAAGCACCAGACGCAGATGATATAAAAACTGACACAATGGAGCCTCCAAAAGCTCAAAGAACATAATCAGCGAGAGCATCTATTTCAGCTGGACCCAGCACTGCAGTAGAGATAGAATCCGATTCATCAGCCGCGGAAAGTGCATCGCTTGCTAGTTTAGATTCCATAGCAACGATGCTAACAGCACCAATGAAGCTTTCATCACCTGATGTAAGCCGGCGAACGTCATTGGCATCAGAAAGAGAAGACGATGCCATGTCCGAGGCCTCAGACACACTTGTCATCGGAAGTTGAGGCCGTTTGCAGAATGGAAAAAACGGTGCAAGAAAGGGTGGCCGAAAGGAAAGCCTAGGAAGTAATTTTTTGTATTCGAAGTTATAGGAAAATGTAAATTTTTGATTCATGAGAATATGAATCATTGAACCTTTTTTTTTTCTTTTTTTTTGAAGTGTGATGGGGCTAATGACCAAAGTAGTCGATGCCCCTAAAAACCTCAAAAAAAAAAAAATATATATATATATACGTATATATTTTTTAACAACTTTCAACGAATAAATGTTTAGAGAATTTTAAAAAGACCATACAACTTACGCTATTATAAAATGTCAATTATAGAATGTGATAAATAAACGTTATTCAGTATAATTCTTTGGCAATAATAAAGATCCATTTATAGTAATGGTTTCATAAATGAAAATTATACTATTGCAAATTGAATGATATAATATACAAACCGTTTTATACTTTTAAAATTGACTGGTATATTATATATAATTTCTTTAGTAATATTTGCTGCGGTGTTATAGTGCATGATAATTTAATTTGGTAAATTTCTTTATTATAATATTAATCATTTATATATATATACATATATATATTGAGCATATATTATTAAATATGTAAGCCTTCATAACAGAAAAAAAAAAATTTATTAAAATATCTGAATAATTTCTCATAGAATTTTGAAATATTAAAGAATACATTACATATTGAATCAAATATGAATTTAAATCTTTTGAAAAAAATTAAGTTTTTTTTTTTTTAATTTATCAAAGCGCAGTAAATTTGATGGTCTACCTGCTCGATTCGTTAAGGTTTTTTTTTTGAGAAACTATTATCACCATTTTTTTTTAAAACAACAATTTTCAAGATAATAATTTTCAGTTACCTGACATTTTAGCAACTGACGCGAAAAATCAACTGAAGAATACAAAACACTAATGGAATCAGTTAATTTTAGAATAATATACTTAATACAATTTATAAGATATGAAGTTAAAAGTTGAAAGGTAAAATTTAAGGTTAAAATTTTCTAAACTGTACGTGTGGGAAACAAATAACGAGAATATATCATTTATCCACAAATGGGCATTATTAGCTAACGAGAATATCCTTGTAAAAAAAAAATCTGCTCCATTACAAGGAAATTAATGTAGTAAATATTTAAATATTTCTGTCACAAAAATTATATATACTCTGAAATTTAATAATTATTACGCCTTTTATCTTTATTCAGTCAATCCCAATTACTAGGTAGATTTCATAAGAAAGCTACCAAATTTTATGGGTACCATGATTCGCCTTCCGGAAAATTTCGACATATCTTAGCGTTTCACATCTCCCAGACCCCAAAACCACCGTCAGTTCAAAAGTTATACATACATACATATATATATATATATATATATACATTTATATATATATATATATATATACATTTATATATATCTACATATTTCATTTTCTTGTGGACACGATAACTGCCGTAATTTTTAGCCAATAATTTTCAAATTGATACATAAAATATAATATCTCGATCGAGTTCGATAATTAGCAAAATCGGACCATGGAGGTGGAAATGAGAGGGCTTTTTCGAAAAAAAAAATATCGCTATAACTTTCTTACAAAGGGAAATATCTAATTCGTTTAAAGTTCTTACTATTTTCTTAGATAAGGGTTTAAAACTTATCTAAGTAAAATTTTTTGATATCACTAAAACATTGGCCCAGGGAATGGAAAAAATCGGGTTACGAAGACAAAAAAAAAATCATACCTCTCTTAATAATCCTACTATCGAGTTGATTTTAAGTGATCGTTAGTCCTCTAAATATTACCTAAAACTTTTGTCTGTAACAATTTTTGATATGACCAACCTTTAGGCAAGGGATGACCAAAATGTTGCTGAAATTGTAAGAAGATGGGGCTTGTATGCTAAATATGTGAAAATTTTTTTCGCATGCAAACATTGTCGTATATTATAAATTTCAAGTTTTACTTAACATTAAAGTGTTAAATTTTAAGTAACATTAAAGTTGTACTTAACATTAAAAGTAACATTAAACTTTTTTCACCTATTCAGCACCGGTGAAATTTACTTCCGCCTTCCGGTCTGCAGAAAGGAATTTGTTTCTGATTTTTCATAACATTTTATGTATAAACCCTAATATTAAAAATCTAGCGTTACTAACTGCTTTAGTATGAAGAAAATACAGCCACTCGATAAATGCATATTGTATTTGTGTCACAATTCAATTTCTTCGTTCCGTGCAATCCACGGCCTTTTGTAATGATTCACGCCAATTTATTATGGAAGCGTTGTATAACACCATTGTTGTTCTTGCTCGTCGTATCCCACAGCTGTATACCATTAAAACTTTCTTTTATTAGCTGTTAAAATTTTCTTTTACAGCGCAAATGTGAATTCCCGCTTAAAGTTCCTTAAATCTGATATTTAGCTGTTTTCTCTTTTCTTTCACATGATCCTCCCATGTCAAGTGACGATTAAGGTGAAGTCCGAGGTTAGAATACGCCGTATGAATGATGAAAACGCCGTCTATGTTGACCCGGAGTCTGGAACACACTGACGAGATTTTCCAATGTAGTTGTAGACAAACTGCGTGTCGCTGAAGAAGACCGAAGGGGGCTACGAGCCAAAGGGTTGCTGTGCGGCGGACAGAGCTGCGGTCGAGTGTTTAGTAGATTCCAGTCGACCGCCGACCTTGTGGGGGTCGACTGGATGCAATGAAGCCGTAGTCACTCCGCTGGTACGGGCCCAAAAGTAAGTTCCCTTCTTCTGAAGCTTAGACTGTGGACATTCTGGTAAGTTCTGTGTAAGTATGTGATAAGTACCTAAGAGTGTGCATGATGTTGGCTATGTGTGTGCGTGTATGTGAGTGGCTTGTATGTGTACCGCAAGTTTTTGACTGTTATGTACGTTTTGTGTTTGCCTGTGAGAGCCGACTTTGTCTATGGTGTAATTATTCTTTGCTGTGTCTTAGTGTTGCTTGTGTTTTGCATGTTTATTTTGAGTATGTGATTGTATTGGTGTTTATTTGTGTATTTTAGTTCCTTTGATTGCGGTGTCCGATTGTGTGAGTGGGCGTTCCTCAAGCAATGCTGCATAAGCGGTTTCCAGGAGGGGTGGAGGTTTAGTCGGTAGTGCGCAGGAACACATACACACTTAATAATATCTTGCCGAACCTGTTAGCGAGCCCGACACTGCCTAGGCACCCGTACATGGGGTTCCTCCACCTCTATAAAAAAAAAAGTGACCCGGAGACTGTTACCCCTTCTTAACGCAAACTTGACATCATGACTCGTTTTACATTTTTTTTCACTTTGCTCTCCACTCGCTGTTATAGTCTAACTATAAAAATAAATTTTAAACAATAGTAGGATGCAAATTATAGGTTTATTTAAATAACCGAATGGTGTAAAAAAATATTTTAAATAATAATGTTGATAAATATCAACAAATTTTTAATATTTTCGATTAAATGACGCAATATAAAAATTATATTAAATATAAAAATAATAAGAAATCTTAAAAAATATTAAAATAGAATATACTGCTAAAAAAAAGTTTCTCATTCAGAAACAAGCAACTAAAATAAACAAATAAAGTTTTTGAGCGGTGAAAAATGAAGTATTAATAATAGAAATGAATTCTTTAAATTTCAGTTCCTTAGAATTCAAAGAAATATAACGAGAAAATTTTAAGTATGAAATAACAATATGAAAAAAGGTAATTTCCTTCAAGCGTTAGAGATAATAAAGTATTCCAATGTGGAACATCATATTTCTAAACACCTTACAATATTAACAGAAAATAGAATACAAAAAAAAGATTAAAAATCAATTTATTTTATATATTTAATACAAACCGATTAATTTCATGGTAATACATAAGTAAGTACTTATACAGTAAATACTTATTTTAAGAAAATAACATGAAACTTTATTAAAAGCATAATATATAAACATAAACATTTTATTGGTATAGTATACATACAGAATTTATAATGAAACAATCAGGTTCATAGTTCTTAGTTCTGTTCTGAGTACTGAGTACTGCTTTACGCTAAACTCTTGTGCTGATATAAGCTATAACATAGTTGTAATAACAATAACTTTCCTCACACACATTATCACATGTAACTAATTTTAACTGAAAAAATGTGTACTGATGTAGGAATACTATATTATATTGTTTATTTTAATGGTAGTTTTATTTACAGTTTAAAACACTGATAAACACTATAACGGCACGTTCTTCGTGTGTATGTGGGCTACGTGTTAGTGAATAGCATACTGTATAATATTGTACTATAAAAATTAGTTAAGTACTCTTTTCAAAAAAAGAAAAAAATCCGCCATATTGATGAAACAATAAATCTAGACTGTCGTTTAACATCATTTCGTTTTTATAATGAACAAAGAGTAGAACTTAGAGTGACTTTAGATTACTTCCGTTTCTCTTCACAATCTTCCATTTAAACATTTCTTCCATTTCATTGCTTTTTATTTTGTTCATCCAGCAGTGTCTATGGCTTTTCTCTCTCTTTAAATAGGTATTCACTGCAAAATTTTCTTTACATGATTATAAAAACTCAGTCAAGCAACTAAAACAACTTCTGATGGACATTATCCATGAAATCTTATCCATATGTATACTATCTTTTACGTCATCATTCCTAATTCTGTCCTGCCCGGTTTTTGTCATGCTTGATTTGAGAATATTCTGTTATGTTGTTAAAAATTTATATTTTCTTTTTTTTATCCAACGTTTCTGTCTCAAAAATGTACGGTTCGTATATCATATAATTTTCTTTTTACTTGCTTTCTCATAATGTTTTTTTTTTTTCATGTTTGTCCTCAAATCTTGCATCCTTCATCAAACATACTTCCTGACATGGCCGAGTGATGAAATTTTGCACAGTTACTAAGGTCGGGTGACAATACAAAGTTCCACTATTACTTTTACAGACATCCTCCCGTACGAGGGTAAATTAAGGGTGCAGATGTAATAATTTAACATACTTCCTGATATTACCTACTGATGAAATTTGCACAGTAACAAAAGTTGGGTGCCAACACAATATTCCACCATTAGTTTTGCAAATATCCCACTGTACGGGGGAAAAAAGTAAGGGTGCAGGTGTAATAATTTAACGTACATCCTGTCGTTGCCTATTGATGAAATTTTGCACACTTATAATTTCCGGATGACAATAAAATATTCCACCATTACATTTGCAAACATACCCCCATACGGGAGTAAATTAAGGGTGGTGATTAAGGGTGCGGGTGTAACAAACTTCTAAATCTGTATAACATCTATGCGGGGTTTATGGGGACGCAAATGACAAATCCGATAGCCGTTTGACATAAAAAATGCCAAAAACTTGTTACGGGAATTTTTGTGGTTTCGAATTTGATAACATTTCATCACACATATATATATATATATATATACACAGATGATTTTTGGCGGGTAGTATGTTGATACACAGCTCCTGACGATTCACTTGTAAGTAAATGTGAAATAAAAACTTCATTATAAAAACTTCACTATAAAACTTCATTATGCAAAAACTTCACTATTTCGTTGCTTTGTATAGTAAATGTTTGATTGAAATTTTGTTTGTTTTTTAAATATATTAGAAATTTCAATAAATTTCTAGTTTAGTTTCACTCAAATCCGCTTGGCGTTGCCATGTTTGAACAGATCAGCTGATTAAAACGCAGGTTTGTGAAGTGGGATTTTTTCGTTTGGCGGATTTTAGAATGAGTAACTTGAACAAGCAAAGAGTTGCTGTGAAATTTAATGTATTAAACTCGGAAAATCTGCGAGTGAAACTTTTGATATGCTCAAGACGGTTTACGGTGAGGCTGCTATGAAGCATGCGACATGTTTTAAGTGGCATGGACGTTTTAAAGATGGTCGTCAGTCGATTGAAGTCGATGAGCGTCCTGGTCGTCCTTTCACGTCAACTGATGACTCACACGTAGACAAAATGAACACTCTGATTCGGGCAAATCTAATGGGCACACTCTGATTCTGCCCGTTAGAGAGCTTTCTGAAGAGTGTGGGATATCAGTTGGATCATGTTACGAGATTATGACCGAAAAATAGAACATGCACCACTGGTTTTTTCATGACGATACGCTCCAGCCCATTCAGCCCTCAGAACTAGTGAGTTTTATATCTTGTCAAACACTCGATCACTGTTCTTCCCCACCCACCCAATTCATCTGATCTCGCTCCTTCGGACTTCTTCTTGTTCCTCAAACTCAAAAGACCTTTGAAAGGAAGAAGATTTGAGACGATTCCCAAGATAGAGGCAAATGCGATGAAGGAACTGAAGAACATCACAAAAGAAGCGTTCCAGGACTGTTTTCAGAAGTGGAAACACCGTTGGGATAAGTGTGTGCGTCGGGAAGGAGAGTACTATGAAGGGGACCAAGACAAATAACTTCTAAATAAAGAACATTTTGTTTATGACGTTAGTCTACGTATTTTTTGAACAGACCTCCTATTATACATAGTTATACACTTATTTTACATTATGTTATGTAATGTATTTTACACTTATGTATCTTAATGAATGAATATATCTTGTTAACAGTAGCTGATTATTAGTTTAAATTATGATAGTGCCTAAATTATTTTTTTCTTATTTTCAACATAAATTTGCACAAATTATATAGGAAAGATCTAACATTTGTTTTAAGTTGTATTATTAATAATAGTAAATTTTATGAAACCAAGTATCGGTGGTTTAGCTTGAATAAAATGACCAGTATGAAGAAAATTAATCATTGACGTTGATACTCGGTAAAGAAGTTGAATGAAACCGGACGTAAAATAAAAATTTTAACGGTTCTTCGATCCGAGCTTCAGGTGCAAATAATAGTGTAATGAGTAGAAGGGGTTGTAGCGACAATGTTGCACATGATGACGGATCGCTAATCAAATATTTTTTCCTCGATAATTTTCATTCACTCTCAACATTCCATCCTTACTCGTTCTAATTAACTCCGCAGGGAATTATTTTGTTCCAAATATTTGTACAGTTTCATTTATCGGGCTTCAGAATCATTAATTTTAGTCTTTTTAATTAAAAATTGAGTTTGTTTGGCAGGACAAAACCCAAACTCAAACAACACTAGAACAATCAGTAAACACTGGTTTTTATATTATAGTCAGTTATATATTTCAAATATGTTAACAAGTTATTTAGTAATATATTTAATTAAAATTGTATATATATATATATATATATATATATATAGAGAGAGAGAGAGAGAGAGTGAGAGAGATTGAGGGAAAGAGAGCTTTAATCTGTACTTCTTGTAATTATTAAATTAGATGAGATCCCAAAATTATTCCCGCTAGGTCAGCGGTACTAAATTTATTAACGCTAAAGTGAACAGAAATTTTATTAAATAATAGAATAAAATTAAATGTTTTCATTTTTTAAATTATTTAAAATTCTTTCACATATAATTGTTTTTTCTTCCCTTTTAATATATATTGGTATACCTTTTTCCCTGGACATCAACAATAAAAGGTTGGAAAATATTGTTAGAAAATATTAAATAATTATTGGAAACGTTAAAATACTCATTATTATATAATTTTTATTCAGTTTAACTACGGTACGTTATCAAAACCGCGTTCAAAACTTCAATTACAATGAAAGTTTTACAATTTTTAGGATTTCAGTGGAAATTATCATAGACTTAGTTCTTCCATTTTCTATGTCAGTAAGAAATATATTCCAAAATGGAATTGTTATTCCAATTGTTGATGTTTCATTTACTTTTGATAATCTGTTATTATACTCCAATATAATACGTTTGTCGAAATTAATTATTAGCGGCTCGTAAATATATTATAATTTTTTTTTTTTTTTAAAGAGGTAAAGGAACCCCATTTACGGGCGCCTAAGCAGTGTCGAGCTCGCTAACAGGATCCGCCAGTTATAACCAAGGACGTATGTATACCTGCGCACTACCGACTAAACCTCTACCTCTGGCTTCCCGCATTCCTGGTACTGTTTATAAAATCATTACGTCAGAAGAAGGAGGAATCGCCCGCTCACACAGTCATAACAAACCAACAGATGTCACACACCACAGGAAACAACAAATACAGCTCGTTTAATACAAACACCAACAACATCACACAAGAACCATGCATAAAACAGGACAAAGCTTCTAACATCCACAACACCCACATGATACATACCCACACTGCAGTCAAGACAGAAATCTCAAATAGTCGCACCATTTACCAGCGGCCATTAACAGACGCACGAGCAGTGTCCCCGGCCTCATCGCATCCAGGCGGCCACACGCACGGGAAACCCCGTAGGCACTCAGCCGAAAACCTGTCCGCCCTGCGCCCTCCGGTGTCATTCTCCTCAGCGGGATTCTTCATATAAATGCAGCTTCCTCATGACTGTCCTGACGAATCTTTCCACAGTGTTCAACTGTGCCTCACCTTGTAATAGTATCTGTAGGGTATTTTCAGGGCGAAACATGTGCTCACATCTCAGGTTGCCGAGCATCTCTCTACAATCTATGGTGAATCGCGGGCACAGAAAGAATGCATGTTGCGGAGGGGGTCTCTTCCATCTCGCACTCCGGTCAATTTTCAGATAGGTCGAGCCCGAATCTGTACAAATACTAACTGAATCCCACATAATCCGCCAGGAATTTTGTTAACTCAAAACTCAGCGTGCCATGGGTCCTCCGGCACCACCCCCTGACGTCCCCAATAAGGCGGTGGGTTCACCCACCCTTCGTGGCACGGTCCCACCGCTCTTGCCATGTTTGTGCAATCTCATCTTCTAGTTCTTCATCAAAGCGCTTCCTTTCCTCCAACGCGAGTGTTCTCAAAATATATTATTATTACTAACAGTATTATTATTAACAGACTGTTAAACGCATTTGCCAGTTTTCTATAACTATTTTTTAAATATAAAAAGAAGAGGATGTCGGCGTGTCCTGATGAGGCTAGAGTGACCCCGATGGGATGTCTCTGTAGGGGGCTAGACAGGAGAGCAGGGTGCTGCCACGACAGCCTGAGGTGACCGAGCGATGTTTGATTGCCAGACTGGTTGCCTTACGGGTGTTTAAATTAGATAAAAAAATAAAAAGCGCTTGTTTAATTTACCAAATACCAATGAATCAAATCTTAATTTCTTTAAGTACATTTTCGTTTTAATGAAAAATTTTGAAAATTTATTTTGCAATCATCTATTTTTTCAACTGTATGAATTTCCAATCTTAAATCCCATAATTTCAAATGTACTTAATATTAAAAATATCTTATCCACGTTGCTACCTGAAAATGCCTGTATCTGTTTACCTGTATTTTAAATATTCTACTTTAAATTATTTATTTCTTTATCCAGTCGTTGGTAATTATTTAGTACTATTAGTTACTTACTTAAATTAATATTTTGTGATTTAAATTAAGAAATATATTTTATTGCTAAATATAATCGAATATATATATATATATATTATATATGCGCACACACGTAACCAAAATTAAAAAAAAATCCTTATACTCACAAATGCTCTATATACATCAATACATGTATGCGCGTTCGCACACACACGAGCGTGCGCGCTTTCCAAGAATTGTTGGTCAAATTTAAAGTTTCAAGCATCAAAATAGACAAAGAAGTCAGATATAGATAAATATCCTAACTCGCGATATTTTCCCTCTGTCCGACTTTTAGTGTTATTTCTATAAAAATTTATATTCTAAAAATGGATTGAGATATCATAACGAAGTTTAGTGTACGTACACTTAACAACATCTATTACGAAATAAATACGTTAGAAACTTTTACCTTTGAAAGTTCCTAAATGGTGGTCATTTAAATTTTTCAACTATTATTTGTCCATAAAAATTAGTTTCCTCATAAAACGTCATTCTTTTTCTTTAAACAAAATAAGACATCAAATAGGTTGAGAAGTTGTTAAAGTGATTTTTAAAACTTTCGTTTCCATATAAAACGTCATTCTTTTTCTTTAAACAAAATAAGACATCAAATAGGTTGAGAAGTTGTTAAAGTGATTTTTATAACTTATGCAGTCTGAAAATTTTGTGCCTAATTTCCCTGACGGGAAATAAATCAAGATAGGGCATTTGTTCACATCAGCGTTTTACTTTTATAATATATCCCTTTCTCTCACCCACTCCCTCTCTCTCTCTCTCTCTCTCTCTCTCTCTCTCTCTCTCTCTCTCTCTCTCTCTCTTTCCGTGTGCGTATATGTATGCGCGTTGTGAGCGCGCGCGCGTGTGTATATATATATATATATCATTGAATACTAATTCATAAAGTAAACTAACTCTTATATAACCGTAAAACATGAAACAGAAAAATAAAATTTAGTAAATGCTACGTATAACTTTCATTTGATCGTACCTACATTATACTCCAAGTAGTAGTATCGTATTGAAATATAGATCATTTTGAGGTAAGAACATTTCCTAAATTTTTGTTTTTTTAGTGTTTCACTCTTGAGCAGTTGTTTATGTCACTGTAAACCTCCTTTAAAGCTACGTGTGAAAAATTAAGATAGTCGCAATTTTTGTAACTATTGTCGAAGCCAGAATTTTTTACACTTTAAAATAAGATTCCTACGAATTTTTTATGATTTTTGAAAAACCTTCAAAACTGAAACAGGCTATTAATATTCATGAACTAAAATGTTCACATAATATAATGTCTGCATGAACATATCGATAAGTGTTAATACAGTATAATATAACCACAGTAGATATTTACTGTAATTTCTCGTCCGTAAATATGTCTTGGGTAAATAAAAGGAACAAGAATATATTGTGTTACATGAAATTACGCCCATAGTTTGTCATAAAATCTTGTAATATATCGTTCCTTAAAATTTGATCTAAAATCGTAAATAATAAGGTAAGGTTCAGTTAATTTATATACGTGGGCAATGGTTTGGGATTATAATGGCCTCAATAAATAAGGTACAGTAAGTAATGAAAGTAAGCAAACAGAGAAGATGAAAAAATGAAACAAGAAAAAATAAAAAGGAAAATGTACACAAGAACAAGAGAAGGACATATATTTTTAAAAACAGTCACAAAACACCGTATAAGAAAATCTTTCCTACCATCACTCAGTTTTCATTTGACCTAATTACTTCGTTATCAAAAGCAAAGCCATACTTCTCCCGTATTACGTTTCATATCACGAATAAACCCGTAATACTTTTATTCCAGAAAATGTAGTAATTTAAGAAATGACCCTTAGAAAAAACTTTATATACTCGACGCATATATACATTCAACTACAAAAAAAATTAATAAATAAGAAGGTAAAAACTCTTTCCATTAAGAAACGCGCGCGTGCGCGCACTCACTCCTAAACAACACACAATGAAATTTTAAACAATCGTCTGTTACAAAAAGTAACTCCTTTTAAAACATCAATTGCTTTTGCAACCATATCCTATTTATTCCTGATTAAGAGGTAAATATTCATTGAACTCTCGCAAAACGTAAGGCTAATTTCTTAACCTAAACTGCTTTTTAATGCATATTTTCAACTTTTAAAATTATAACACAATTTTCTTACAGTATGTAGATAGATTATTTATTGAAATTGTAGCTATTTTAAAGTGTGCGAGAAAAAAAAAATTGTCTACACTATGGACAAAATTTTCTCCTCTATTTGTAGGTAGCAATAAAGTATTATTCAATATTTACAAATTTTTTTTATTGAAACGTTAATTGTGCATATAACTCTTTCTTGAGGAAACATCAAGAAAAAGGGATGTTTTTTTCTGGAAAAATAAAGGAAGTTAGCTATTCACATAAATTTTGATATATACAGTTTTTGTACTAGTGCCATCTGTTGTACTCTGTTTTGCATCTGGAATTCGCATTGTGTTACCACACTTGCTTTTGTCATCTCAGATTAGAAAGATTGGAGTGAGATTTGCATTAGCATATCAGCGGTATCCGTTCACATACTACCACATCAACAAAATTAACGGTTGTACAATTTTCTTTCATTTTCATTATCCTTCTAAAAGCACTTTTTATTCGCAATCCGACAAGTTTTATTAAAGAACTTACACCTCATCTATAAAAATAAAAAATTTATTTCAAAGAGTTTAATTAATTGTGTATTAAACTAAAAAAATTACGCAAAAATAATCTTCAGATAAATGACTAGATTACTTATTTGCATTAAGATCTACAAAATTTAATTGTGATATCCTTACCTTAAAACTAAGGCATAATGCAATCCATCTTTTAGCAAACCCAAATTTTTTTTAAAAACTGAAAAAGCTTATATTTGCGTATTTATTACTATTCCCAGCTCTAAGTATAACCTGACTGAAAACAAAAGTTATTTTTTTAGAATAACGGGTCCAATTAACAATGTGATCTTTGTAATACAAACAGTGACACCTCTTAAAACTCCTGTTTGACTAGAAAGTTTCCGAATCCGAAAATACTTATAAAAAAACGTAAGGGCGCGGGCAATGAAAATTGTTTTTCTTAAACAATCAAAACGATGGATCTGGTAGTACTTCTGCAAGCCAGGAGGTATAAATACTGCCGGGGAAGTCAGTCGTTTTTTTTAAGTTCGAGTTCGGTGCAGTGTGCGATAAAAGCGTTAACAGTAAGAGTGTAGTAACAACGACCGAAGAATATCTCACGAGTATTCCATTTCGGACATTGACTGAAAACAATAAGCCGCTCAGAGAGTTAATTGTAATTATGAGTGAATATGATAGTATTTTATTAATTCATAAAGTATAGCGTAGTTCTTCTGTAAACAGTAAAAGTAATAATAGTGGCAGAAAGTGAATTGAATGAACTTCAGATCTTTCTATTGTTATCTCCTACTTAATCTTAAATTTCAACAGTCATTATAACGTTTTTAGTAAATTTGACTGTACTGTCATTAAATTAATTTTGTCTTTTTATTTGAATTACCATTTTGGATATTTTATATATTTATTATTAATATTTTATATATTTATTAATTTATTATTTATATATTTATATTTATTATTATTTACTTTATTTTATATAATTTTAGAGTAATAAATATTATTTATAAAACCTTTTGACGTGAGTTAGTCTCTTAATATCCTTGACGAACCGTAAACACGCGGCAGTATATTTAACATTTGTATATATTTCTACAGATTTGTTTGCTTCTTGCCACTAAACAGATAAATTTGAAAACAATCATCTGCTTTCAATAAAAAATGTTTTTTGTTCTTTACTTATAGCATACTTCAGAGGTTTACATGCAATATAATACCAGAATAGTATTTTGCGTCAAATAACACATTTTCTAAGATAAAATAATTTTTCAATCAGCTCTATAAGAAACTAGAGTAAATACAAAAAGATAATTTATTTATTAAATTAATATTATTAAAAATCATAGTCAAATTTTTATAACTGAAAAACCAAAACCTATTTAAATTATCCTTTTAATTTATTTTCAAGAACCATGTACCATAATTACAACATGATTCAGATACCGACTTGGATTATCATAAAACGAAAAAATATGATTCTAAAATATAAAACCTATTTAGTTTACGTTGAAATACTCATCTAATTACGAAGTTACCTAGGTAAGTAAAACATATTAAAAATCCTATTTCAATAGTTCATTATATTATACTACCCTAGCAAAGAAATCAATCAGCTCAAACCAGGGACTCTTCATATACAAATACACAGACAGATTCTTTTATATTCGTAGCTTTTCTGGTTTATACAAAAAATAATCTTTTGTAGGAATACAAAAAATATATACGGTAACAAATGACAAAGCAGTGTTTCTTCTAAAGGAAGTAAAGACACTTTTTTTTACATAACGAACTTTCTGTTCGGTAAAGCATGTAAATTATAGCAGATAGAAAGTGATGAGATTCGACACTGTCCGTTGTCAGAAAACGCTGATAGCAGTGAATATGCAGACACTTACTATACAAAAGCTGATACGAGGGTTGTGTTAGGTAGTACATAGCGGAACTAGTCCTGATACTTTACTGCTGATAATCGGACTCCTGTGAAGACGAGGTAAGCTCAGCCGCTCGAATGTTGTATCTGAAACTCTCTCACTCCGTTGTGCTACAAGGTACTTTCTTCCTGTTTCATTATCGAGCTACTTTCTGTTGTATTCGCTCTCAACCTTTTTCCATTATGCTCTTTGTAGCCACTCCTTCTCAGTCGTCATTTCCTCTCAGTTTTTCCGATCATTTTCTAACACGTCCATTTTCAAGAGTACAAGATAACAGTGACTGGGTTTCTTACGCAGCTGAAGTAAAAGAAAAAGATTAACATTTATTTACTTTAATTTTCATTATACGTAAAATGTTCTTTTAAAAATCATAATTAAAAAAAAAGTATTAGAAGTTCTTGCTTTATCTTCTTTCTTTTATTGAAGAATAAACTGTCAAATAGATATTGATGTAAGTTCAAAGCTCAGTGTGTAACAGAAAGATTACTTGCAATTTTTTATTTATTTAAAAGAGTGCTTATTAAAAAAAAAAATTATAATTAAAATATTTATGTGGATATTAGTCAGTTGTCATTAAATTATGTGAAATTTATTGTAGAATAATATTGTAATATATATGTAAATATATTTTTTTAACGGTATAATAATTTTCTCAACCTATAAATTGAATTATAGACAATAACATTTGTATTCATTAATGAAAAGTATTCAATTGAACCAACATATATGTTAGGACATGGAAAATTTGTTAACTTCTAATTAATTAATATAAATAACTGTAAAATATAATTACAGAAACCAAAAAAATAAAATTTACTATAAATTAATTTACTTTTTATACAAACAACTAAAATAAAATCCGATTTAAAAATGTAATTAAGAAGAATTTTAATAACAATAAGAAGGAACATTTTAATTGGAACTAAAGTCGACCGCTGATTTCCCATGGAGACTTGTTTTATTTCCTAGAAAGTTCCTAATTGGCTATTATGAATGGGGAGGAAACAACGAGAGCACCGCTTTGGTGGAAGGATATGGTCCGTTCATTACTTCTTGATTGAGTCTGCTGATGCTGCCACCGCTCGTGAGTCATCTTAATCTTACTTAGCTTTCAACAAAAAAGCTTATAGTCCGGTCACTGATACGAAACATGTTAAGCCCATTCAATCAATATAATACTTTTTCGTCTTACTTAAAGTAGACAGATATTCTATCAAATTAATTGTAGTGACTTACGTTAAAATATTGAATACCATGGGGTTAATTTTTAACAAAGCAGCAAATAAAATGTTCAATATTTGTATTGGTAATATCAATCAGATTCCTTCGGTTAAATAACAAACATTTTACATTTAAATTATGTAAGATCAAATTCACGTAATATGTTGGACAGTAGGCTCATCGGCAACAATTAGTGGTTGATGTGGTAAATACTTTTCTTCCTAGATACTAGTTGTATTAATATGTAATATTAAAATTGTTGGTAAAAATAAACATTAAACTAATGAAATTATTATATTATATATTATAATTATATATTATTATTCTGAACATGTATAGAAGTATTTAATTTTGCCCTAGTTCAAATTTTTTCAATTGATCTTACTCGTAAAATAGCTAATATTTATTTTTCCGACTGAAATTGACTGATAAATAACAATACAAAATCATGAGGAATTAAAGCAATCTTGTTGTTCCTAAGAAGTCTTTAAGACTGATCAAATTAAGAGAATTTTTTTTAATATCGCCTTTTAATACGATAAATATAACATATTTCATAGCTGATCAATTTCTTTATTCTATCTTTTTGAATAATCAGAATAATTTAAAAAACTGGATTTAAACCCACCGCCAAAAAAAGGTAGATACTAAATATTTACTAAACATAGACTAAACTTGCTGTAAAAGGTACGCAATTAAAAAACAAAAATCTGGATTAAATACATAAATATCAATAGTGGATGTGATAATCGTGCAAAATGAAAAAGCTTATAAAACAATTTATATCTCTCACTGTCTCACATACGCATATAAACACGTGCTAGAGCTTAGACATATAAACACATCCCCATATAAAACTACATATATGTAAAGCAGGTATTGAATTATGGTACGAGTATTTATAAATATTAAACAACATTTCCAATCCTTTATTAATTATTAATTCAGCATTCTGTGATTTTGTATTACAGATACATTTTTAATTACCAAAATTCATAGTCGACGAATGATATTAACAATATGCTTTTCTATTATCAGATGTTAACTGAACAAGAGTGTATGGAAAATGCGAATCCAATGTAATATTTAATTTTTTTTAATAATATCTAAAAATTGGTTTTATAATTGTATACATAAATATTTTATTCAGATGGAGGAATGAAATAAATAATACATTTTATAGACCACCTCAGTAATGGATAGGTATCGCACTGTAAGAGTAACAAAAATAAAATTATCCAAAGTTATGCACAATGAATTAGAAGAGGCTATTGTAAAACTTAATCAAATCAGCCACAAAAATTATAATTTTTGCATTTATTTGTGTATAAATTGTGTATCATTAGTACAAGATTAATTATGAACATAACATATTAGATTAGTCTGTAATAATATTACAATAATAAAAATATATTTTAATTTTTATATATTTATAAAATATAATACAATAACCCAAAATGAGAATTAAAAGAATTAATTAACTAAAGAATAGTAGTTAATAATACGGGACAAATAATTTCAAAATCTATATACAAGGTCTGTAAATAAATGAGACTAGTTATTTTTGGCAGCCAAAGTGGCAACATTGTAATGTTACTGGTAAACATATGGTTATATGAACAGCTGATTTATATTAGCTGTTAATATTTTTATTCTGTTGTTGCCGCGTGAGAAGTAAACGAATTTTTCGCGAAACAAGTTTTTGTTTTACGTTACAAAAATTAGTGATATTGATTATAAGCAAAGTTATGCAATCAATTTTTATGTTAAACTCGTGAAAATGCTACTGAAACTTTTTTCAAAACTCTAAAAAGGGTATGGAGATGACGCTCTTTCACGAACTCAAGTTTTTAGGTGGTTTAAAACATTTCCAGATGGCCGGGAATCAATTGCGGACGATCCATGCTCTGGAAGACCATTAATGTCAAAAAGTAACAAAAATGTTGAGTAAACTTGATACGATACGACCGGCTATTAACTGTCTGAATGATTGCAGAACAATTTAATCTGAACCGCAACACAGTCCATCAAATTTTCATGAAAAAATTTTGTGTAAAATCGGTCCCAAAAAACCTCACTGTTGGACAGAAAATCAACAGGGTGAAAGTATGCCGCGATGTTCTAGGGCGAATTGAAGCTGATCCTGATTTTCTATAAATCAGGATCATGGTGAATCATGTATATTTGAGTACGACCCAGAAACAAAACTCCAGAACAAGGAATGGCCACTTCAAACTCACCACATCACAAAAAAGCCAAAATGAGCAAATCAAAAATGAAAACCATGCTAATTTGTTTCTTTGATAGTAATGGCATTGTCCATAGAGAAAATTCGAGAAATTCTTAAAACACTGCGGAAAAGAGTTGTCCGCGTGAGACCAGCCATCAAAGACAACTGGTTGCTGCATCATGACATTGAACCTTGCCATACTGAAATATCAATTAATGAGTTTTTGACAAAGAAAAATATTTCTGTAGTTCCTCAACCACCTTATTCACCTGACTTGAGTCCCTGTTAACGGCTTTAAAAAAACACCTCACAGGACACCATTGTGGAACAGTAAATAACATTATAAAATGTAACTGACCATCTGAAGGATATTCCGGTTTTTGAGTTCCAACACTGCTATGAAGAGTGGGAAAACGGTTTGAAGTGTTGCGTAACTTCCCAAGGGAACTATTTCGAAAGTATGATTGGAATGTAAATAAAACTTTTTTTCTGAATCAGTCCCATTACTTTATTTACAAACTTCGTAAAAATATTTTTTGTTAGAAAAATATTATTTTACCATTAACGTTTCCAATATCATTCATTTTCTTTTCAGACCCCATTATTTTATTGAAATAGTAAAATATTATCTTCAAATGATGCAAATTGCTATACAAAAGGTTTTTTTTTTACAAAATGTTTTATCATTCATTTTCATAGCTTTGAAAAAATTAAAAACTGATATTCATAATTATAACTTATTCAGTTAAAACATTATCCTCTACTGTGAAGTAAATCTTTTTCAAAATATAACCAAGCGAAATTCATAAGAGAAATTTCCATATTTTGTGACCCATGACAATTATGCAGCATAAAAATGTAATGAAAACAAATTTAAACAATGGTATAAAGAGGCAAACAACACAATTCGCAATAATGAAAATGCAAAGCTTTATTAAATATGCTTATATTTTCTAATAAATTTGTAATATTAAACCTAAGTTACTGTAACTTAGGATTTAATATACTCGTATATACATTATTTATAAATATTAATGTATGTATATATAAAATCATGAATGAATATTTCTCGGTTGGATATTATAATAAAAAAAGGAATACAAAATATTCCCTTTACAAATAAATCACAACGTAGATGATGAAAATAAATACAAATACGCAGATAAAATACTTAGGTAATAAATATTTTATTTCCATAAATCTTAGGTAAGCCAACTATTACAATTTTTTTTACAAAATTAAAATTTTTACATAAAATAAAAAACCAAACAAATGAAACGACGTGCAACGTTTCGTTTCAACTGTGAAGCTTTAACAACTACTTTAAATTCATTACCAACGTAATGATTTATTTGTGATCTGAATATACTATGTGTTCTGCTGTTTTTTTACTTCCGTGTACGGAGTAAAGTAAATATTGTGATCGCAAATAATTTTGGTTTTCAGATTTCAGTAGAAATTTCCATTTTGACCATCCCTGCAACCATTTTGACTACTTTCGGCGCGACGTCTCTACGTACGTGTGTGTACGTTATCTCGCATAACTCAAAAACGATTAGGCATAGGATGTTAAAAATTTCGATCTAGGACTGTTTTGCTACTAGTTGTGCACATGTTCTTTTGATTGCAATCGATAGGACAAAAAGTGTTCAAAAAAGCCCAAAATCCAAAAATGTTGATTTTCGATTTTTCTTAACTGCAGTAATAATTCCTCATTGAGAGCTTTCCAACGATATGAGTAATCAATCATAAGTGGTACTTATTTACATTGGTCCCAGAGTTACAGCCAAATAAATGTTTAATTAATGAGATATTTGGATCTTAAAAGAGGAAGGCACATCGTTCAAATCCGACTTCATCTCTTTTTTAAAATTTTTTTAAAAATGTAAATATAATGATTTATTCATAATTATTAACCTCTGATTGTAAAAAGATTTTTAATATAAATAATAACAACAAAAATAAAAGATTAAAAATATCAGTAGTTATTAATGAAATAAAATTTTTGTACTTTTCATTTAAAAAAAATGTGTATCTAATTTAATAGGCGTACAAAGAAGTTATGTACTGTCTACGTCAGATTTTTTATGTATATAAATAAATGTAAAATAAATATACAAGTATATATATATATATATTTTAATAACAATAAAAAAAGTGTTTGCATTTACGATATGTCATTATTTTACTTATTAATTATTTTTTTATAATGAAATTTTTTATTTGTGTAAAACAATAAAGTAAGCAAAATTTTTTTTCGTAGTTTTTGAAATCTGGCAATTATCTATTAAATTTTAAAATAAAACTATTTGATATAAAATAATAGTAAGAAAAATTGTCTGCAGAAATTTAAATATGAATAAAGAAAACCATTTTTACAATATCGGTAAAAGGGTAAGTAAGATTACTCTTAAAATTTTAGGTCAATATATTTTTTGCTGAAAAAAACATTTCTAAGCTTCCATATCGGACCCTGTGAATTCAGCACTACATTTAAAGCAAATAATAATTATTCCGTTTTTATCCTATTTAAAGCAAAAATTTAGAAAAGTAAAACAATAAAGCTAGGGTATAGGTTATCACAAGAACGAAATGAATGCACATATACAATGGTTGAATATGAAAAATTCATTGTTAGTTTTTAATAATTTAACAAAATAAAATCATTCTCATGATAGTGTTACTACATGATAGTGTTACTGTAGTTGCTAATGACTATAATTTTTGATGAGACTGTAAATAAAAGCATTAAAAAAAATATATATTCTCAATTCTATCCATATAAGTAAATTTTTTCTTTTATTTTCATGGCTTACTGCAAAATAAATTTACTGATTTCGTTTTTTTTTCAGTTTACAATAAACGTCTTTTTAGTGGTGGAAGAAAAATTTCATCTAAAATTAAAAACAAATATATAAATGGATGCAGAAACAAAAAAAACATTTTGGCATAAAATGTTAGGTGATATACCACGACAAATAAAAAATAGTTTTTGTTTATTAAAATTTCCGTAAGTTATGTAGTGTATAAGGAACACTATTAATCAGTTTAAAACTTCTTTATCGAAAAAGCAACATCAGTTACGAGCTACATGACAATAATTATCAACTGTCAGCTGCTTCGTTCTGTAAGTCAGTAACTTCCGTCTATAGAACAGTCAATCTTTATAAAAGTAAGTTCCATGTATTCGTTTGATAGCGGTATGTCATGGATAAATTGAAGCGATAAGAATATTTATTGTCGATCTCCTTTAATAACTGCTCGTGAATGAACGAAGGTGTGAAAATTAGGAGTCATTTGATAAAGCCTTGTACATCAAACGACACCAGTTTATTTTACTTTTTTGTGTCTTCTGAAAAACTAATTTAAATGTTCCTGTATATATCATAATATTTGGTACACCATTAGTATAGTCTATATTCATGTCTGTTCCTTTCTTATTTTTAACAAAACACAATGGCATATTAGCAAAATTCTTGTTTAAACAAAAAACTAAAAAAAGAAAAAAAAATCTTGCCCACTTCTGTGAAAGAAGACCAACTTTTTGTTTACTTTGGTTTTAATATTTTAATAATTTTTTTTTAAATTTGATTTAATACTGGTAACAACAGTTACCGCAGTTAAAAAAAGTCAACGTTCCATCTAGCAGCATCATAAAGTACCATGCTTCTAACTTGGCCATTTCAAATTTTGTCGACGTTAAATTGAGCGTAACTCAAGAACTAGTCAACCAGTCTTTATCAAATTTTCACAGGCACAACTTCAGATAGATTATTACAGCAGATCTAAATTTCAATGAACTTGATCCAGCAGTCTTTTGAGTATTTTGAGATTTTCAAGACACAAAATTTATAACTGCTGTATATAAAAAGTCTGATGTGAACACTACTTAACGTCCTTCTTCGCCAATTAAATTACACATATACATTTTTTTAGATAAAATTACATTAAAAAAAAATTACATAAAATTTTAATTCATTAATAGTTTCATATATTTATTTTTTTTTTATGTTATTATTGAATTGTTATTTATTGTAAAAATAATTTTACAATAGCAGGTTAATAATTATTAATAAATTAATACATTTAAATATTTTTTTAAATAGTTAAAAAGGAGATGAATGCTGATTCAAATCAATGTACCTTGTAGGATCAACATATTTCATTAATTAAAATTCTTCTTGGGTATAACTCTGGAACCCATGAAAATAAGTACAACTTATATCGTTGAAAAGACCTCAATGAGGGCTTGTTATTGAAGTTAAGAAACAGTCCAAAATCCAGATTTTGGGGGGATTTTGAGCATTTTTGGACACTTTTGGTCCAATCGATTGCAATCAAAACGGAAAGTGCATACTAGATGTCCCGACAGTCCTAAATCCAAAATTTCAACATCCTACGGCTAATTGTTTTTGAGTTATGCAAAATACATACGTACAGACATAATAAGGAAACAAATCAAAATGGATTCAGAGATGGTCAAAATGAATATTTCTATTGAAATCTGAACACTGGAATTTTTTGCGATCACAATCTTTCTTTCGTACGAGGAAGTAATATATATATATACACACACACACACACACACACTGTTTCTCTTAGTATCGCTCCCGGCGATTTTCTGGTAAACTACGCACAATACAAAAATATCACACAAACAAATGTTACTCAGATTGGAAAGGGACAACTAATGGTGAACTTGGATTTGACCTTGAACTTGACATTGATCGTTATTTCAAGATTAACAGGATTTTTTTAAAAAATGTAATGACCTATTTTTGACCCTATCAATGAAAAGAATAGAAAATGTTATATTGAAATATGCGGTTACAATATGACCTTGGACCTATTTTTCAGGGTGTCTCATTTTAATTGCCCCAGGCGATTTTTTGGCCCAGGCGAACTACGCATAATACGAAAACTTTTGTTAAAAAAAATTTACTCAAATTTCAAAGGTACAACTCATGGTAAACATGTAATTGACCTTTATTTTGACCTTGTCCTTGTTTCAAGACTAACACGATTTTTTTCGAATAGAATCACCTATTTTTGTTCCACCGTTGAAAAGAGCAAAAAATTCTACATTGAGATATTTGATCACACATATAGCCTTGGACACTTTTCTAATGTCGTACGTCTAACCATTAGAGATATTCAGAGTTATATTGTTATACGGAGATAATTTTATACGAGTCACACGTTTTTTAAGGTCATAAAATATTACTTGAATGTATTTATATTCCAGTCCATTTAACTCGCAAACTTTGGGAAAGAGCATAAATATAACTTTACACTATCACACACAACTATCTCTGATGGTTAGCAGCGGTATGACCTTCAAAAAAGGTCGAAGGTCATATGTGTGACCACATTTCAGTATAAAATTTTGTGCTCTTTTCAATGGTGGGTTCAAAAGTAGGTCATTATATTTGAAAAAAGAGATCGTGGTAACCTTGAAATAAATCAAAGTCAAGTTCAAGATTAACATGAGGTGTTCCTTTCCAAACTGAGTAACTTTTGTTTATATAATATTTTATATTGAGCGTAGTTTTCGATAAAATAGCCTGTGGTGATTAAAATGAAACACAATACATATCCTGGGAAATCCCAATTTAAGTTAATGGTATTTTCGTTCACCTCATACCTCCAAACCTTAAGAAAATCCATTTTTACCCCTCACTTCTACTAAGCGACTGAAAGTAATACTGAACTTTTCTCCGAAAAGTCGGTATATAATAATAGTAATAATATTAATAATACAACCCATTAACTTGACATATATATTTGACTTTACTTTTTCAACGTTTTCAAAAATCGATTTACAGACAGGAACCTGAAAGAAAAAAATTTATTAATTTTTATGAAGCTCGTTTTTGAGATGAATTCAAGTTTTCAATTGAAAATTTCACTTTAAAGGGTATACTAGAAATGTAAAATAATTAAAAATTTATTAAATTATTTATTCAACTACTGCTATACTTTTTCATTTTAACTTTTAAATATTAATAGATATTATACAAATTATATTATTAAATATTATTGTATTAATAAATTATATTACTTCTGGATATGTGATTTTAAATAATTTACTCAGTTTAGGTTAACATATATATATTTAATAGAAAATAAGGTAATTTATTAGACAAATCAATTTGTTTACATATTTATAATTTTTGTTCGTTTTCTGCAAAACTACTTCTGTTGGAAATTACAACAATTTTTCTATTAATATTACCATTATTTGCTGAGCTAGACATAAATGGCATTATTTAATGAAGATCGATACTAAATGATTCCTGAATGATTAATTCATAAAAGAAACGCAGATGAGTAATTGAATGAATCATTATGTGTGCCCATACTTCTTTGACATTACTCAAAATTTTTTTATTTTTTTCTCTAATAATAACTTACAACATTTGTTTTTAACGACTTGGTACGATGACTTAGTGCCAACTGGATTATTAGAGAACTTTAAGGGGAAACTTTTCTTAAGATTGGAAAGTCATACTAGCGGAAATTTATAAGTTAAGAAAAGGTTGTCTACACTGATCAGCAATTTTTCTAGTGTTGTTACCCATTGTTAAAAGAATTAAATGTGCTTTACATTTATTACGATAGCTAACTTTAATTATACATGGTTTACACAGAATATTATTAATTTATATTGTTATTTTATTAGTATGTAAATTTATTGGAAATAGATTTAGAAATTGTCAACTTTATTTTAGCTTCAGTAACACATCATTCTTAAATATATTTGTTTGAAAAAAATAAAAATTTGAGAACGGTGATGTTAAAACAAGTAACCTATTTATTGAGAAATTTAATTTTTAAAAAGGATGACAGTAGATTTAAATAATGCTGATGAATTATTTTCAAAAGCAATCGATCAAATAAATGAAATCTTAGTAGACAATCTCTGTTAAACTACTATTATTATAAAAGGTTTACGTTATTTTATGCAATAAAATTATTTTTAAAATGTTGGGTATTGAAAAAACATGTACTGTTATAAGATTTTAATTGTACAAAACATATTATTTAAACCATTTCAAACAGCAGTAACGTAAAACTAGTTGTACACGCAGTTTACTGGTTGGAGATAAAACATAAAATATAATGACTGGATATAATGTATTTATATAATAAGATTGTTTTCAGGCGATTTATTATCATGATAATCTTCGTTTGAATTAACGCATGTTGTCTTATCCAGATGTAGTTCAGGTTAAAGGCCTAAAGATTAATCTTAGAATTTTAATTCTAGATCAAGTAAGATAAATAGAAAACTAATAAAGATTATTAGTTAGTTTCACGCATATTTTTTGAAAGGTAGTTCAGTTTGAGAAAGACGCAACGACCCGCCTTCCCATCAGAACACAACACACAGAACCACCTTTATCCCAGAAAGGTCACTACCAAAACACACGGACATCCCGAAAAAAGATAGGATTATAATCAATTTAACCATACTATTTTTGTAAATAAATATTTTTTTTGTATGTCTCTCACTCTCTCTCTCTCTCTCTCTCTCTCTCTCTCTCTCTCTCTCTCTCTATGTGTGTGTGTGTGTGTGTGTGTGTGTGTGTGTGTATGTTGTGTTACTTTGGGAGTGTGTGTTTGTTTGAGAATTTGAGATAAATAAAATAATTTTAATTTTATTCATCACACAATCTTTCCAAAATAAATATATCACCAGTACACTGAACACAGTTTTCTTCCTTCAAATATACTAGTATACAAATTTAACTGCAGTTAATAAAATTGAATAATTAAACAGCAACCGTTAAACGAGTACTAGAAAGCAAAATTTACGGTTAAAAGTAATACTGTGATATCTCATTAGCTGAACTGTAGTCGCCGTACTGGTTTAATATGAAAGGTAACATTTAAGTAAAATAAAATTTCCAAGTAAACTGTTAAAGAATGAAGAGCCCAACCCCACCATTTAATAAATTTTACAGAGTTTTTATCGAAGGAATAAGTACATTACTGGTTCTGTGCGTAAAATTTGCAGAAAAAATCCGTAGGTAAGTGTAGAAAATTAAACTTTTAAATTAAAAACATATTTTGTATTTGGTATCCTTTAAGATGACTCGTACACTGCTGGATGTAGCTTAATACACCAACGAGACTGTTAGTGGTTTACTCGTAGAAATATATTTTAAGAAAATATTTTTGGAATAATGTCTCCTCCAAAGATTTTGAGTTGGGAAATAAATTTTGAAACCGCTTACATAATTTCAATGATTGTTACTTTGCAGAACTAATTTAAATAACGCTAAACTTTTTCTTATCATTAGTATTTCTAATACATATTGTATTATATTAACAGCTGAAAAATCTAAAACGCTGAAAGGAATACATTGAGGAAATGTTTATAATTGAAAGAAAGGGTCTGGAACTAACGACACTTTTAGAAGAAAAACATAATGCAAGACAATAACAAGAAAGAAATAGTTTATGCATAGAAGACAATTAAAAATTGTAAGTACAATTTTTGTACTTACAATTTACGGGTAAGTACAATTTACGGGGACATGATGATGGATTTTCCAATCACATATTTTAAGATATGAGTCGATTGGCATCTTAAGAAAATTGTTTAATAAAACATACAGTGCTGGAAAAATTTCCAAAGAATAGTTAGTATTAATTTTCATTTGTTTCAGTAAAAAATTGAATACAAAGATCTTAGAAAACAATGAAACAGTTCATAGAAATGTGGGTATATTCTAGGAACTGTTTATTATTTTAAACTTCGAAATAATTAAGAAATTCTAGATGAGAATAAATCTAATAATTGAAATAGATATTACTAAAATGCTGTAAGGGCTTCTATGGACGAGCTTAGGCATGTAGGAGGATCTATAGTTATTATTAATGTGTTTATTCAAACATCATTTTATACACTAATTAAAATGTATAGCAATGCTTTATTGATCGACACAACAAAACATTTAACAGAGTCTGTCATGATTGAAACCTAATGACTGTACTTAAAATTAAATATTGGTTTACCGAGATCATCGGTTCATCTCGAATTTACATTACAGCCAAAAGGCTGTAGTATCCACTGACAAATAATTACAAGAGAAAATAGAAAATAAGAGTTAAGTAAGACATAGTTGCATATTATCGCCAACACTCTTCAGCGTATATTCTAAGGAAATTCTCAGTGAAGTCCTTGAAGAAGAAAGAACTAAAATTTAAAACAAAGCATCACTATTAATAAAGTACGGTATGTTTATTTTACTTTTTTTTATAGAAGACATTGAAGATCTTCACAGATAAAAGCGATTGAATGTAGTGGTGAGTATGGATTAACGTTAAATCCGTTTAACATTTATGTGAATCTCATAGATACACGGTAAGAACAAAACTTTTATTATTCACGGAAGTAATATTCGTTCTAAACAAGTTAGTTAACAAATTTCAGATATATGAACATAGTTATCGATTTCATTAATGATTATAGTAATGAAATTAAAGCAAGATTAGAAAAGCGTTCATCAAGATGAAAAGGGATATGGCTAAAAATTCATAGAAGAAAAATTTTAATTATGTTCAACCTCTTCCATCAACTTCTCACTGACAACATATTTGAATCGGTTTAATTATTATCTAATAGAATCAATAGTATACACCTTGATGTCAAATGATTTTAGATTAAACATTATTTGATATACTCGGTACGATAAAAACAACTGATGTCAGAATAGAATATGTACATATGGATTTGTTCTGTAGATAATTTTCTAACCTGGTTTGTTTTAAAATTTTTGATGTCATGAATCTTAAATATCAGGAAACAAAAAATAAACTGCATTCGACGTTTTTCCTTTCCCAGTTATTTCCTTTATTCCCTGCTGCAAAAGCACAGCCTATTATAGGAAAATATAATGATAAATCAAAATTTTGGGCATCATAATCTGTAGAACAATATGACGCCTTGGTTCAATACATCGGTTAGATTTAATTATTTTAAATATTTAATATTCGCCGGTTTAGTCAAACAAATAAAAGTCTTTATTTATTGAAATATAAATTATATTTCTTATACTTATTATTAATTTATTAATCTATTATTTATATCGTTATTAATTAATAAGTAAATCAATTAATTATAGAATCTAACAAAAAACCTATTGAGTCTCTGAAGGATGGAAGAAGACTGACAAAAAGAGGGCATTAGACCAATTCAATTAATAAGAATAACAAAAAAAGTGAAAATCTATCTTTATTTCAAAATTTAAAATTCATCTTCTAACAAAATATAAATTTTGAGCAAATGAAACATGAGTCTTAACAGAGTTTTGCAAAACGACTCTCTTAGTGTTTTGGTAAAAACTAGTACATCACGTAGAAAATATATATTAATTTTTTTTTTTTAGTAATTTATTTTTTTTTAAACTTTTTGAATTATTTTGCATCAAATTGGATCCACTTTTTTAAATATAAATAAAAATTTTTAAATTTTGTTAGGTCAATAAATAAACTTTATTCCCCCTCCCAAAAAAAAAGACAATGAGATTGAAATTGAATTGTATTTACGGTCCGATTTGGCTTATACTGAGAATATATATTAGTTACGTGAAAAGAAATATTTTTGCGAAAAAGGGAAGAAGAGAAAAATGGAAAGCGGAAAAGCAGGTGATGACAGCAAAAAGTGAAGAGGGAAAGGTTAAATTTTGTGATATTCCGTAATGTTCAGTTTTTTCAAACTTCCATTTGTGTTCATTTAAGCTATATATATATATATATATATATATATATACTCAAATCTAGTAACAGTGGATCATTGCTTGGTCAGCAAGTACTAGATAAATCTAGAATTAATTATAGATGACATGGGAAATTTTTGAAAGATGGGGTTCCCATAGACCCGTTTTTATTTATTTATTTGATAACTTTGTACGTTTTTCAAACTGCTGTTATCATTAAAAATGTTATATGAGGTAATATTCTAGCTAGGGTGTCAAATCGGATCCGAATTTTTTTACTGACAGTTTGATTATTTTGCAATTTTATTCTAAATAATGCATAATTATGTCAATATCTGAAAACTATGCGGCATATTTTTTATTGTCAGCTGAAGTTTTACAATTTTCTACAAAATTTTAACCAGGAAATTAATAATGCTTAAATTGTAATTATTTTGATAAAAAAAAAAAAAAAATTGATTCTATTTTACTAAATTCAATTTTTTTTTTAAGAGTTTACATTTTATAAATTATTGATATAGTTATTGAAAGAAAATATTACATTTTATATTGTGTACTGAGGAAGCAACAGGAGTAAAACATGTGATAACTTTCTAGAGACCTTTAACAACAAGGAATGACAAATTGCAGTTCGCCTTTATTCTTTACTCAGCTATATAGAATATGCACAAAGTTTTAGTAGTCTTCTTAAAAACAAACAGGTGTTTTACATCATATCATACCAATGACGTCCAATTTATTCAGTACAGCACCGTTGAACAATATCTTATTATTGTATTCTTGAACCATTTTCTGAAATGTATAATTAATTATTAAAAAAAAAAATGATTTTCAATTTAATTAAATAATTTATTTATAATTTTAAATGCCACTGCTGAATGACGTAAGATTTCTCTATAGTTTTATTTCGTAAACATATTACTTTCAATACAAAATAAAATTTCACAAACTAATATCCCTTTTGTCACACTTCATTAATTTAGTTGTAATTCTTCTTTATCAAAGAATCTTCTTCCTCAGAATGAGCCACACCGTTCAGGAATTTCATCTAATAAAATCTTAGTATGAAAAAAAAAAAATCTTATCCATTCTCTAAACATCGGTTTATCATCTCCGTTTCTCCTAAAAGATACTCCGTATAAGGCACTTTAATATAACAGCCGGTATCCCGTTCGAACCATGGCTTTGTTTGTTCCACAGCCTGATAACAGCTAATGTCACCTCAGCCAGGGAAAATCTCCTGCTTTTGAACTCAGTAATGTCCATAATTCTCTGGTCAGGCAAGGAAACAGCCTAACAACCTCCAGGATAATTTGCTCCTCTACTAGAATCAGCAGGCGTCTCCCAAACCGCTTCGTGAACATGTCACGCCTGCCCTCAATGATCATTATCCAGGTCCTCGTAGAGCTCACACCATCGCTGTCGCTTTGTCTTCTTGATCGCATATCCAACAGCTCGCCTGCAGTCAATGTAACGAAGTACAGCCGCCTCGTGCTCCTCACCACCTCTACCGTCAGAACCTTTGCATTACTCTTCTAGATCTTTGCAGGTCCCATCGCATCTGGGCAAAGCGCGTGGTCCACCAATATGCCAATAGTCGGAATATGTGCCATCTCCTGTTTTATAATGTCTTGAACATTTTGTGGTGTGAGGTGAATACCTTCTCTAATTCTATTAGTCACATTTCTGACTATCTTGTCAAAGATCATGGTCCCATTGCCCGTCCAATATCTGAAGATCCAAGACCGAGTGTGCCCTCTGGCCTCATAGATCGGCATGTTATCATTTAGACAATAAAGACCCGCTGACTGCATCAACTCTACTGCCTCCCCCCTTCCGTTGGTATACGAACTACCTGCCGACACCGTCTTGCAATTGAAATCGCCTAGAAGAATTCATTTTTTAATCGATCTGACAATCACCTCATGCAGTTAATGAAAAGCTCATAATCAAATAACTCACTGTTTAGGGAGATTTATGCCCCCGAGACCACGGAATTGGCTAATTCAACAGCGATGATACCATTCCCGCTCTCTAGGGGTCGACAGGCTAACTTACCACTGACACTGTATAAGGCTACATTTCCCATCAAATCGGAACACCAGTCGCTCCATGCAGCTACACTCTTGTTCGTCTCGGTAAATATTAAAATATCAACACCGTGATTCCTCGGTAAAATTCCCACAAGATGATGGAAGAGCGCGCTTTTGTTGACGGTAACGTGCAATACCTGAAACTCTTTTGGATTTTTTGCACACCACGCCTCCGGTGCAATGATATCCGCTGCCAAGTTCAGACACTTTTTGGTTTCTTGCACTCTGCAATTTTGTGGCTCTTACCGCCACAATTAAAACACAAGTCCGCCTTGTTTGGCCCCCGACATTCAGAGCTCCTGTGACTCGAGCTCCAACACCTGAACCATTGCTCATCTTCCTCCCGGATGTGGACTCTGCAGTGGACCCACCCTATCCGTATACGCTCTCTTACTAGCGGCTCAGTGTGTTGTGTTAACGGTTACATTTTTTTCTTTCACTGTAATCCGGTGTTATCACCTTGCCGATCGTTTGCCGCCCCAATTTTGTGAGCGATGTCATCACTAACCTCTTGTTCTGTGGCGTATTGATCGATATACTTTATATGCACAACGGCCTTCCTTCCTCCGCAAGACATTATGTCTACATGCAGATCAACCGCCTTACTTCTGAGCACCGTGATAAACTGCTAAGAAGACGCCTAATTCGGGCTGAGTACCCCTAACTCGGACGTAAAATTCCTCATTTTGCCTCTCTCAAGGAGAGAAAATCTCCCGTCTCGTCATTGATGATCGATGGCTTCATAGTGCGGAGCAAGTCGGCGTATGTTCTACCATCTGCCGTCATCACACGGTTCTACCGCCTCCACTTGAGAAATGGACCTCGTTACTGAAACTGCTCCGGATTGCCTTGTTATGGTAGAGTTTTCGCCTGAGGGGTGACCACTGTCACCTGACCGATCATAAAGGAAAAGATCAGAATTTTCTTAATTAAACCACCGATACTTCTTCCCTGAAGAACAAATGCAGGGTTTGCCGATTTCTCCTGCATCCTTCTCACAGCCCTCAGGATTTCTGTCAACGTGCTACGTTCCCCATCCGATAATTCGTAATAAATACACTACCGGCACCCTTGAGGGGATATTGAGTCCACCCCTATATATGATGTTTCATCAAAAACAATATCTCCAGACTAAAATCACTGTTCGAAGCGAGACGGCATCTCATTCCTGATTCGTGCAATATCATAAAAACTACAACTGTCTTCCATATCTGTTGGAAGATCCTTCTGCTGTCTTAGCTTCTAATTAACCGCCGACGGCCCTTTGATATGAATTAGATCTAGCATATCTTCTCATCCGAAGTTTAGTAAAACACTAGCTTCCGCTAGTGTTTTACTAAACTCAATCTCATTTGGACTCAGTCAGAGTTGCGTGTGAAATTCCCACGTTCGGAGGTGATAACTTCGTCAGTGCTCGAAGCACCTTCAAGATGTGAACCAACTGATTCTCATGCTGACGGTCATATTTCGTTACCCCAGGCCCCGGATTCTGTCTGAGAGTCAGCAAGACCGTACTCAACTGATTCACAAGGTAATTCAGACTCCCCGAAGCGGGTTCCTAATCCTCTGATCATGCCTGTCTGTACCGTTTTTTACCCATGTTGTCCTTGCTCGCTAGCACCTTTCCAGTAGACGCCGAGGTGGCTGCTAAATCGAAGCTGTATTTCATTTTTTTCTGCAAACGGGAGGACCTACGTCTCTTCATGTCTTATTTTCTTGATCTGAGTTTGTTTCCGAGTTAATTAAATACCCACATGCTATTTTTGAGATGTTGGGGGGAGGAAAACCGTAATTTGTATCCCTACAAATCTGGGATGGCAATTGCTGGGGGGGAGGTAGGAGATTGGGAAGGAACCGATTCGTATAGAACCGGGGGGATATATGGTTAGAATAAAGGATAAACAAAATAGGGGTACGGGAATTTTTTCGTGTCTAGCTAGTTGGAATTATGTATTGGGTTGCTCTTGTGGTGAACGCGTCTACGCAAATCAGTTGATTTCGAAGTCGAGAGCTTCTACTTTGAAATCCTTGTAAAAGCAGTCAGTTAATTTTATACGGATTTGAATAGTAGATTGTGAATACCGGTGTTCTTTGGTGGTTGGTTTTCAGTAACCACAAATCTCAGGAATGGTTGAACTGAGACTGAACAAGACTGCATTCACTTACACTCATTCATATCATACTCATTCATCCTCTGAAGTAATATTTGACGGTCATTCCCATAGGCTAAACAGGGAAAAACCTATTTGGACTTAGAAATATTCACTTCCGCTCGCCTCGTATAAATCGAGAAAAAAGTGCTTGTTTCCATCAATTGAAGTGACGTCAGCGTCTTGAATAAGTCTGTCTTTTCGACTTACAATATTTTCTCTGTAATAGGTTATGTAGTATTATAATCATATACTAATACTACGTGGAAATCACTGCACTTAGAAAAACACTAATATCTTTGTAAATCCGTTGTCCAAGAACCAGAAACTTTGCAGACACGTCCAGAATATTCGAACCAACAAGACCTATATACGTAATCAATAAAACAACCGAGAAAAAGCGTCCAAAAATCTTTATAAATACAGAGCGAGAAGCTACACGTGCGCACCGAATTAGAATTCCATCTCGACTAAGTAGTTCTAGACATTTTTTTCTCTGGTGATGGAGTAATCCCATTTATGCACAACGTGTCGGGCTCGCTAAAAGTTTCCGCAGATGTTTATTACGTATGTAGCTTGCGCGATATTGACTAAACCTCCTCCTCAACAGCCTTCCTCCCGAGGCCGACAACCGCATTTAAGCATTAGTCAGCCCCAGGAGGTCCCTTCGAGCTCAATGCGTTCAGAGTTCCGGTGCATCATCACTGTCCCCATCCATGCAAGCACAAAGAAACGCCAGCTCTGCAGAAAGCTGTCTGTACCCTCCATCATTTTCCTCTCCAGTATCCTTCACAACACTTATTGCGGTCTTCACTGGTCTTCTATATTCGGCTGGAAGGTCCGCATATCAATATCGGGAAGCCTCACTTCCTCATTTGAACTGAGACAGCCAAGGCAACCTAGACATGGTTGCATTCCATTTCTTCTATCAGTTAAACTGTCCACCCTGCTCATTCTCTCGCGGAATCTTTGTGGCTAGTTCTGCTACTGCAAGACATTCTCTATCTCTCCTGAGCATATACTCCAGAATATTTTCCGGCGTCAGTTGGAGAACCCCGAGGTCTCTCCGTAGCGGCACTCACCTTCCACATTCGAAGAAGGTGTGCTCTGGGATTTACTTCCCCGCATTAGTCACAACCACGGTCGTGCAGACCGTGCACAGATTCCGCCTACTGCACGTAGGCGGAATCTGTGACTGTAGGCTTAAAAGTCGCTGTGGGAAGAGAGGAGCTGTGTATGGTAGTAATTCAGTTCCCCATGCCCTCTGCTTTGCCACAAATAAATCCCTGCGATGAGCCTCCAGCTCCACCTTCCCTTTTACGACGTGTACCACTGTACTGGTAAGGCCGGTGTAAGCTGCTGCCTCGCTTCTCCTCGTGCCAATTCTCTACGTCTCTGGTCTCGTTCCTCAATCAGTAAACACAATGGAGGTAGTCCTGCCAATACTCCTACCGCCTTCCCCGAAACCGTCCTGTACGCTATTGTTATACGTAGCGCAACCCCGTGCTGTACGACCTCTAGCCTCTTCTCGTTTCTCGCCATTCTCATCACCTCACACTAAGCTGGCGCAGCGTACAAGACGATTGAGACAGTCGCTGACATGTCCAGTCTTCTCCTTGAAGTCCTGGGCTCACCAGTGCCGCCGCAGATCTCTCCGCCTTCTCGATAACATATACTTGGTGACACCTCTATTTTTCTGGATCCATACGCTCAGGTATTTTAACTGACCATCTGACCTATCTGGATGCCATTGACTTGCATTGTGATCTCCCTTGACCTCCTTCTTCCAGCCATGACCAGCCAGGACTTTAGTTTTTACTGGTGGCGGAATTAGTCCTTTATCACCAACAAATGGCTGGCATCCTTGATGGCGGCATTCCCCGTCTTCACGTCCCCTTACTCGGCCTCTGATACCAGCAGCGCTGTCCCAAACCGGTATGGCGCAGACACCCACCTTGTGACGTTACCGGTCATCACACCACCCCCTCCGTTCCAAGCCCTGAGGGTCTTTACTGGAGGTCGTCTTTAGACCCTATAACTTATTACATCTCACAGTCATCAGCCAGGCCTCGGTCGGGATGTAAAAACCTTGGCAGAAATTTGCATCAGTAAAATACAAATCAAATTTCGCTTTCACGTAGGCCTCAAACGGAGATCTTCACATCCAACCCACCAGCAGCGCCAGGTCATCTGTATACTTCACATCCTCTATATTTCTGAGATACTCCAATCTGAGTACTCCGTCAAACACCACATTTCAGAAGAGAGGCCCATAACCGAGCCTTGAGGTACCACCGCGTTCATTGTGAAGTTGTGGAAGCCTCCCTCCGTCCGTGCTGTCACTCCCCTTTTGTGAAGATAGCTGTTAGGGACAGCACTGAGGTAGATGACACCCTTTTGTCCCAGAGCTTCTCTGACCTTCTTCCAGGGGAGGCGAGTGAAGGCATTTCTGACATCGAATAGTATTACCGTCAGAATGCGTCGTTGTCGCCAGGTGCCTGCTGCCTTACACTTGATCCAGGAGGTCACCCATTCGATGGCATCTAGTGTGGACCTTCTGCCGACGAACCCATGTTGTTTGGGTGAAAAGCCCCGTAACCAGTTCCTCCTTCAATCGGATGGAGTACCAGTCTGACCTCCTTTCAGCAAACCGGGAACACTCCAAGCTGCAGTGTCTCGTTGAACACATCCAGGACCATCCAGGGGTGTCGTCTAATCATAGTCTTTAAAACATCCCTAGGCACTCCATTTAGTCCTGAAAGTAGCTCTAGCCTAGATTCATAAATATTAACGTCGATATTGAAATAACAAATAAGAAAAAGTGTTTAGACAGTTGCTCTATTAAAGTAATAATATTGCAATATTGATACTCCGTCATTCATTTTGGTACCATGCAACTGGATAAAGTATCATAGAAAGAGAAAGATGGTTTCGTGAGTCATAACTGAAATTTTCATCTAAGGCTGATTCCTATATTTTTGAAGAAGATCAGAATCTCATTTTTAATGATGTACTCTACCTCAAAACTCAATAATCACTAAACCAGTATGTCATCAGGAATTACCTCAAAACACATTTTTCATTTGTATTTGTATTTTACCGTTTTCCCCTTAGATATAGCTTTATATGAAATTATTAAAATTTTGGTTAGACGTTTAAAAAAAAAATTCTTGGGTTAAAGAGTATTATTCAAAGGATGTAAAATACACACGCGCGCACACACACACACACACACACATGTAATGTATTTGTAAGTGACGTTATAATATAAGTTCATGATTTGTCAAAAGTTGATGAGATTATATTACTTCTGTAATCTGCCGTACAGGAATTGAAAGTTTGCAAAAATTGTTGTCTGCTAAGATAAGCATCCTTCCTTTTAGCAAGAAGCTGAGATTTATTCAAAAAAGGAAAACTTACAAACTTTTCCATTTCCTTTTACTTCTAACGTAAACTCGATAGTAAGATATTCAAAGTAGAATGAAAACTGCCAGTTATCTGTGTGTTTTTGTGTTAGTTATACAATTATCATAGATCTTAAGCCGGTCTATTTCCTAAATTATTAAGTTTTTCTAATTGTAAACATAACAATGGAGTATTTCTTTACTTAAATTTACATATATTTTTGAATTAAAGTTCAATTTAAAAGTTTTGTTGACGAAGTTATTTCTAAGTTCATTCAAAAGCAACTTCATTGTTTTTTTGTAATAGAAGTTTTCTTTGCATTTAAAGTCTTGAAAATCATTTTAACTTTCTTCAACCTCATTTTAAATATTTTTGAAGTTGTAACTAACTCAGTATCTGTGATGAACGACATACATGAAATAAATTTTTAATTGATAACTAAATAATATTATCACCTATCAATTACAATTTTGAATGTTTGTTAATTAAGGGGATGTTTCTCATTAACAATATTAATAAAAATAACATAATAAATTTGATTTTTTCTAACATAATCACTAAAAAATCGTAATTCTTTATAAATCTAAGAAAACGTTATGTATTTTATTTGTTAATTTATAAAAATACAAACCTAATATTTTGGGAAATTATTATCAGCCATTTATGTTTGTTAATGATTTTTTAACTATAAAATGTTACCAGAAAACAAAAGTAGTGTTTTTACGTATAAATATTATAATTTCAAAAAGAGCTTTTGAATTATTTATTCAAATAACATTGCTTTATCAAAAATGTTATATATTTTTTAATCCTTTTTTTTATTATTAATATTTATTTAGTTTAACTAAGATTTCAATTGTTTAGTAATTGAACTTTTAAATGAATTTAAGAATGAGCAGACTAGGTTTTAGCAAAACTACAGCTTTTCGGTGGCGTATACATTGAAACCCAGTTGCTGAAACAATTCTGCCATTCATACTGGAGAACAATGCTCCAAAAATAACGATATTGGTAAATGGTTAGTAGTACTAATAATAAAAATTGCCTACACAGGTTCAAGACATCACAAAAAATCACTTTTCATACTTTTTGCTAGTTAAAACCTTCGCTTTCTCGCAAACTAGTAAGGAAAGGCCCAAACGTTAGGAAAGACTAAAGGGAATAAGAATAAATATTAAGGAACTAATTTACAATTTTTTTATAGTTCCTTATTTTACTCTTGGAAAAATTTGTATTAAAAATACTAAATTCCAATTTCTTATTCATATTTCCGAAATAGAAATAAAACTTATACAAAATAATAATGAATTTGAATAAAAATAGCCTTTTTATCAGTTTTGTTTCTCCTTGAATTCTTTTATATACAGTAAGCGAAAGGAACAAAACAAATAAAACCAAGAATATTTGGCAATAAGTTGATCCCGTTTTGTAAAGCAACCTCAAATTTTAGTACTTGTGAAAAAGTGGATCGACCAAATAATTCGACCTTGCAGTAAAATTGGCTAGAAGCCTACAGTTTTAGTCGCCTTGTGCTAAACGCTGATAGCTACAGTTCAATAAACCAACACATAGTTTGCAAGTTTTACATAAATATTTAGCCAGATGATAATTCTGGATAAAAAACACTAAATTTATTGAGATAATTAATTTGTTATTTAGCTTTAAAAGTAGTTATCGAACAAGCTAAAATTTAAGTTTTTATAGATTGTTAATATAACAGTTGTACTTATAAATTTAGTTAATAAAAGTTTACTCTTACAAAAACAAAGCAATGCAAAATATATTTCTTTTACCCTTTAATGATACGGCATAAATATGTATATAATATATTGAAAAGAAAGAGGAAATCTATAAAATAGAATAAGGCGACACTGTTAATTTTTCATAATTAAAAACAAACTATAGTGTAAGATGCTTTAAAATCTATATTTCTATTCATTATTGGAAATATTCCAAAGAAATCATCAACAACGTTAATTGATTTTTGATAAAGTTAACATATAACAATATTATGTATTCATAAATACCACTAATCATAAAGACCAGTATTAGTTACTATAATGAATTACAATATATTTTTTTATAATGTGTGAAAATACTATTCCTGACCTTCACCCAAACATTTATATCTATTTAAATATCTTATTCAAAAATCAAATAAATCTGAAAAATCATCAAAATTTAAGTTTTTATTTTTTATTACTTATAAAGAGCTCCTTATTGCTTATTGCTTATAAACAGCTTGTAAGTGCGTAATAAATGCTCCTTACTCATTTATCGACGTTTATGTTTTATATTTTTATTAAAACTGTTAACGAAAGGTTTGGTTTTATTTTATATAAAAAACCCAAATTTTTATTGTAATTATTATTAAAAATTCTACATACAAATAAAACAAAGTTAAAATAGTTTCTTTTTACTTTGTAACTCGGAAATGACCAGTGGTTAGAAAACTCAAATGATAATGAATACCACAAGAATATAGCTCAGTTATTTATTTGAAACAAGTGTAAGATACTCTGAAGAATTTTCTTCTGGTACAAGAAGAGACATCACTTCTATTTTCAGAGAAATTCTTCTATTGAACTGACAGTACGAGAACCTGGGTGTATCCTTTGAAACAAGAGTAAAAGCACTATCAATTAAGTGGAATTATGTATATTTACACTAAATCGGTATACCGACATTACTGCCACATCATAAAAGCCGCTTTTATCATCATCGCTAAACTGTCTAATCATTTTCTACATCTTTGAACTATTAAAACGTGTTACATATTGATCTAACACTGTTTGAGCACTTAGTCGAATAATCGGTTTGTACGTAAGTGTATGGATGGAATGAATCATCAAGGCGTGCAAGAGCTCTAATTTTCACTCGATGTAGATTACATTGAACATGTAAACATATGCAGTTATTTGCTCAAACTAATCTGAACGTAACTATTTTGCAACTCCTAATTTAAACGAAAAAAATAATCAAATTCTTAAGATAAATGAAATATAATCATAATTTTTTGCAGTAATAAAAAAAATTATACTATTTATTTTACGTTTCGTCAGTAACTGCTGAAAAATTCATTGAGATTAAATATTTAATTTTTTTTTTTTATACTAAAGTAATATTTCCCTGTAAAAGAAGGTCTTAAAAAAAGTTTGATGAAATCTATTTTAATGAGCTAAACTTACTGTAATATGTATAATTTTTATAATTTCAGTTTCTCTATGGTTTTTTAATTTATAGTTTGATGTGCTCCAAAGTTTAAATATTTAAGTTTATGTTTTTTTCATTATTTTATATATATAATGTTCTGAGAGGATCTGATAGTCTGGTTTGGGTAGTGATTACAGGATAAAAAGAATCATTAGAAAATAAACTGAATAGAATATCCAGGAACAAAAAAATAGTAACATTACAATGTAAAAAATCCATTGTGTCCTCGTTAGTGATTCATTGAATTAACTTCACAAAACTAAAATTTCAGTCCATGTAACCACTTATTCTGTGTGTTTATTTTAGGCTTTAAAATCAAAACTTCAATCACATACAAAGATTCCAATTATCTTATTTTCAGAAAAAGTGACATGATGATTCATTTTGCTTACCATATACGAGGTGTGTGAGAAAAGTAATGAGACTGACTTTTTACTTACCAAAGTTTTTATTTTTTTCAAAGAAAAATATTATCTCCTTCAAAGTAGTTCCCTTGGGCAGCTATACACCGGCGGAGTAGTTGTTCCCACTCCTGGTAGCAGCGCTGGAAGGCTTCAACTGGTAGGGCTTTTAACTGATCGGTCACAGTATTTTGAATGTTCTCCAGAGATCCAAAATGACGTACTTTTAAGACATATTTCAATTTCGGGAAAAGGAAAATGTCACAAGGATTCAAATCAGATGAATAGAGAGGTTGAGGAACCGTAGTAATGCGTTTTGAAGTCAAAACTTCCGTGATGGAAATAGCCGTGTGACACGGGGCATTGTCATGATGAAGCATTCACTTGTCTGCAGTGTCTGGTCTCACGCGAATCACTCTTTTCCTGAGCCTTTCAAGGACACCTTTATAAAACACTTGGCTGGCAGTTTTTCCAGGAGGAACAAATTCTTTATGTACGATACCCCTACTGTCAAAAAAGCAAATCGGCACGGTTTTGATCTTTGATTTGCTCATTCGACATTTTTTTCGATCGAGGAGATGGCGGAGTGTGCCACTCTTCGCCTTGTCGCTTTGTTTCAGGATCGTACTCCAATATCCAGGATTCATCAACTGTGATCACAAGACTGAAGAATTCTTGGTCATTGTCAATCCTCTCACGAAGATCAACGCACATGTTTCTTTGATTTTCATTGTGTTCCGTTGTGAGGTTTTTCGGCAACGATTTCGCACAAACCTTTCACATGTCCAAATCGTCTGTCAAAATTTGATGTACAGTGAAAGTGTTTAAATTTAACTGTTTACTCATCATCCTTATTGTTAAACGACGGTCTGATCTCACAAGAACCCTGACAGGTTCAACGTCTTCGTCATATTTTGAAGTTGAAGGTCTCACTGAGCAAGGTTGATTTTCAACGTGTTCTCGGCCTTCCAAAAATAATTTGTGCCAGCGGAAAACTTGTGGTCCTGATAAGCAATGTTTCCCATAGACCTGTTTCAACTTTTCAAAGGTCACACTCGCGAATTCCCCAAGTTTAACGCAAAACTTGATTGCACAACGTTGCTCTAAATTACGATGCTCTATTTTCGTAACCCACAACAAAAACACAACTTCACTGATGGCGCTGTCAAATATAATTTGTTGGCTGATCGGAGTTGAAACTCGTACTCAGCATGTGAAAGGGATGAACAAACTGGTCTAGCACAGACTGGTAGACACAGCGTTGCCAGATCGCTCGCAGTGTTACCAATCTCATTACTTTTCTCACACACCTCGTAAATACATTTTTTGTTTGAGTTATTATATACGTCAGCACTGATAATTTTATATAAACTTGCTGAAGAAGTGAATTGTCATGAAAAACTCATAAAATAAATTGAGATTGGTTACAAAAACTATTTATTATGTCACTCAACAAAGGAACAAAAACACATTTAAAGATTAAATGAAAACAGACAAAAAAGAATGTCTTCAAACGATGACTAAATATCGTTGTAGGAATTTCTTCTGTGCGTTCTTGTGAATAGAAATATTTTTTTTTAATATAAGTGAATATTTCATATTTTGTAAAATTTATACTTTTAAAATATAATTTTATAAACTAAAATGAATAAGTTAGTTGCTAACTTAAATAACAACTACCGAGAGGGTTGCGTATAATCAGCTGCTTGGACTTCTTATTTGTTTGGCTTCGTGGTAAAATAGCGTCATCTCAAACAACATTGTGTGTGCGACCTCGTCCAAAAACTGAACATGCATATATACGTATATAATATTTTTACCACAATCTTCTCTATACAATTTATACTAAAAGAATTTCACTTGTTACAGCAGAAAGTTTTCGAACCAATACGCTTTAAAAACCAGTCTTGAACGACATGAAACATATAAAGACGTTTTATAGAATAAAGACATAAAATGTATTTTCATAACAATAAATTACGTAAAAAATCCATCGCACACCATCATTATATAAATAAAATTGAAAATGCAGAACGCTTAATTATACATAATATTTTATTCTAAGGAATAAGAAAACGAGAATGTGATATTTTAATATTTCTATAAGGCTGATTGTAGCCCAAATATTTTTATCTGAAAAATGGCAGTTCTAATGTAGAAAGCACATTATGACTGATTTATGAAAATAAAAAAAAAAAATATTTAAATATAAGTAAAATTTATTCCTATGAAAATCAATTATTGTGAAATCATCAATTGTGAGGATTATCTCAAGATTGCAGTTAGTTTTTTTTATTTATTGAATATTAAACTTAAACAATAAAGGGAATTTAAAACCTTAATAAACAAAGATATAAATTTAAAATCAAACTATAGTAAATATAAAAGGCTATTTTGTAAATGTATTTTTTATTATAAACATTAGTAAGAGCTGATCACAATAAAAATATATTAACCTCATAATTAAAATCGAATTCAAGTATATAAGTACTTTGGTAGAATTTTCATTAATAAAAAATGATGTTTCAATATTCGAATTGAGAACAACCCAGATAGAAGACGACAATATATTGGCTGTCATTCAGACTTTTCTGAAATTCAGTCGAAGACCAGAATTGAATTTTCACTCACAAAGTCAAGATTTCTTTCTCTAGGTGATGGATATAAATATCGGTTTTTTTTTTCATAAAAATCTCATGGAGTAGGTTAATTTTGAACTGACATTTCTGTTCGAAACAACTGAAATAAATTTTTAGCTCTATACAAATAAAAAAAAAATATTATTTGAAGTTTTATTGGTTTCCTATATTGTATGAACTTACTAACATTACGTAAAATATTTTCCAATAGCTCTATTTCGTTTTTAATTGTCTTTTCTTAAGCGATTATATATTGTATTGATGGAAGGAATATGGTTAAGTATATCTTTTTAGGTAGATTTCATAAGAAAGCTATTGCAACGTGTACCATGATTCGACTTCCAGAAAATTTCTACATATTTTCGAGTTTAAATCCCCCAGACCCCAAAACCACCGTCAGTTCAAAAGTTTATATATAGATTTATATATATCTATGTATTTCGCTTCCTTGTGGACACGATAACTGCCGTAATTTTGCGCCAATCTCTTTCAAATTGATATATAAAATATTTCGACCCAAAATCTCGGGTGAGTTTTTTATTGGGCAAAATCGGACCATTCGGGTGGAAATGATAGGGGGTTTTTTCAAAAAGAAAATATCTCTATAACTTTCTTATTAAGTAAAATATCGAATTCGTTTAAAGTTCCTACTATTCTTTGGATAAGGACCTAAAACATATCTAAAAAAAGTTTTTTTATATCACCAACCATTTGCCCAGGGGGTGGAATAAATGGGTTTTCGAAGACAAAAAAATTGTATCTTCCTTAATAGGAACAGTATCGAAACGGTTTAAACTGTTCGTTAGTCCTCTAAACATTATCTAAATCTTGTGTCGGTAACAATTTTTGATATGAGTAAACCTATGGTAAGAGATGACCAAAATATTGCTGGAATTGTAAGAAGATGGGGGCTTGTCGTATGCTAAACATGTAAAAACTTTTTAACATGCAACCATTGCCGAATTGAGTAAGTTTGAAGTTTTTCTTAACTTTAAAGTGGAAATTTCTTTTATCCCCTACTTAGCGCCAGTAAAATCTTCCTCGGACTTCCGGCGTGCCGAAACGGATATTTTTTTTTATACTGTATTATGATGATTTAATTTTTTTAAATTTCAGTTGTATTTTTAAGATAATTAATTAATATAACATTACTATTATCAGCCAAAGATAATAGGAAATCTATTAAGAATCATTTTTTGAAATTCATTTGTTTACTCTTGCTGTTATCCTATCATCGAATCCTTCAATTAAGTTGCCCGGTGGTTGAATGTCGTTACGATGTTGAATATTACTCGGGGAAATCAAAGATGTCAGGTGAAAGTGCATTGAATAGGATTGAATTTTGTCCTAATATACAACCTACAATATTTCTAACCTGTTTTTCATGGTTTACTTTTAACATTAGAACAGATTTCTAAAGAATTAGATATTAAAACACTGTACCCCTTCATGTATTTTTTGCTCCAAAATAAAAGCAAACCGTACGAAAACCAATTTCGTGTAATTTTTTTTTTAAATTGAAGAATTAAAAGTTTGAGCCGTTTTTCATTCTGTCAGAGCTTAAAAGTATTATTCTTAGTGTTTCAAAAGCTGTGCTGCCCAATATTAAAATCATCTTAGATTTTATTTAACCAGTGTTTTCAGAAGAAAAACTAGGACTTATAATCTATACCTATATAAAAAACTTAAAAACGCTATCTTAGGAGCCAAGTTACACTATGTGTTTAGCTTTATTTATTTAGAGCCAGATAAAGAAGGGGTGTAATTTGCGTCCAACCCATGCATTCTCAATCTAAAAGTAAGAATGTTCAGACATTCTATTCTCGAAAAACCTTTTAATGAAACATTTCCTTTCCTTTAAGGTATGTGGACTAGTCTGTCGTAACAAAATGAATAGTAAAGAATATCTTTATCCCCCCTTGAATGTTTCCTTTAACTTAATTCGCGTTTCTTTGCATGTTTTTTTTTTTAATAAGAATTGAATATTTTTCAAACCGAATTTATTAAAAAAGTAAATATTTCTCACCAATAAACTCATAATTTTAAAAATGTCCGTGCAATTGAATAAAGAGAAATACATTCAAACTTTTTATACGAACTTCCCAAAGAATTGTTGGTACATTTGTAAAAAAGATATTAAAAGTTTTTTATATCCATATTATAAAAAATTAGTCAAATACAAATGTTTTATATTGTATATGTAAAATTTGAATGTCACTTAGTGACTCAGTTTAATTTTTAATGTACAACTCAGTGACAAATAACTAAAATAACAATACAACGGACGGGTAATTTTATTACCCTTATTAAAGTTATAGATATTTGTAAGTTATCTACTCCTGACATAGTTTCAATAAAATTTATTGGTATTCATTGCAATTTACTGGCACCAAATTTTTAAATTGCTATTTATAATAATATTTTATGATATAATAATGTAACATTTACTTTTAATTTTAGAAATAAAATAGCCCCAAAAAAATGTTTAATTATGGATAATTTATGTACAAAAACCCAACATAAATTATAACACAAATAGTGTTTTGTTTTTCAACTGATTTTTTGTTTTAATCTGTTACTATAATATGAAAAGTCTATTGAATTATGGCTACATGTTGTAATTCTATATATTACCTTATTTTTAATATACCATATTATTATTATTATTATTATACAACATAAAATCTCCGCTTCTCATCACGGCTTCATGCATTCCCGTTCCACAACCACAAACCTCAATTGTTTCCTTGATAAAATTGGTCCTGTTGTTGAATCTCTAGGCCAGGTGGACGCTATCTATTTTGACTTTCAAAAAGCATTTTTACAAAATGCCTCATTACCTGCTCCAAAAGAAGTTGGCTGTATTTGGGTTCAGTGAGCGTCTTGTAAAGTGGATCTCTTCATACTTGAATAATAGAACTTTTGCTGTTAGGTATGCTGGATGCACTTCCCAACGAGAATTCTCTACAATCTCTGGAGTTCCACAGGGTTCCAACCTTGGTCCGTTGCTGTTTCTACTTTTTATAAATGATATTACTGAATCCGTCTCTGTTGGTCTGAGTATGTATGCCGATGACCTTAAAATATTTCTCCAGATTAAAAGCTTACATGATTACCTACTGTTACAACATAATATTAACCATATTTACCAATGGGCAATGAGAAATCACATGCCGCTAAATTTCTCAAAAATAAAACATGTTCCTTTCTCCCGAAAAACTAATATTGCTTGCTATAATTATGCAATAAATTCTCTTCCTATTAATACTGTATACTCCGTCACCGTTCTAGGCATACTCCTTCACTTCAAGCTATACATTTCGAAACACGCAAACATGATTGTGAGTAGAACGAAGAGAAATCTTGGTCTGTTGAAATGGATTGCGAGACCTTTTGTTGATCCTCAAACTTGCGTCTTACTCTTCAAGTCACTTGTTCGAAGCCAGCTTGAATATTCCACCTCAACCTGTAATTTATAAGAGACTACATCGAATAACATCGAATCCATTCAGAACAACTTTCTATCTTGGTTGACTCACAAATTTAAACTGCAGCATCTTGGCAAACAACAGCTTAAGTTACTACATAATTTACCATCTCTTGTATGTCAAAGAGAATACTCTGAGCTAATGTTTTTCCATAAAGCATTATACGGCTGTAATCCTACGGAAAACGAAGTACAACTACGTATATCCGGACGCAATATTAGAAACTTTTGTCCTCTTGCATACTCTACACAAGTTATCTTACCCACAGAGAAATGCACTTTAGCTGCTGTAAACAAATATGATAAACTAGACTTTTTCCGAGGAAGAATTTTGTTTTTGAACTGAGTAGGTTTTACTCCGGTATGATATAGATATTAAAAGCATATAAAGCTATAATACTGGATTACTACAGAACTTCACAGACCTTCTTCTGATCTTCTGCTTGTCCATAGTTAACTTATATAAATTAAAACAATTTTCTATTAATAAATAAATATTTTAATAATTAAAATCAGTTAACATTGTATGACAATGATGTAAATTTCTTTTATGTCTATTTTTACCTGCACATATATATATATATTGACAGTTTTGTATAAGTACCTGAAATTCTAATTAATGTAATTGGATGAAGGAGATAAGATGTAAATTTTTTAATTTATAACTATAAGGTATTGGAAAAGCTGTTAAAGAAAAGACTGGTTGCGGCGATGAAACAGGCAGGTGGTCTGTCACCTAACCAGTACGGTTTCCGGCAGGGTCGGTCGACCCTAGACGCAATTCAGGAGATTCTTGAGGCAGTGCGGCGAGCAGAGGACCACAATCATTTTTCGCGACTTGTGGTCCTTCTCGTTACGTTGGACGTAAAAAACGCGTTCAACTCCGCGCGGTGGAGCGATATGATTCTGGCCCTGGAGCATTCGTTCCATGTGCCTCAATATCTTCTCAGAATGGTAGACGCATACCTGAGGAACCGCGGTATGGCGTAGGATTGCAGGACCACAGCAGGCTGGCGTAGGACTACGATCACGTCAGGGGCGGCGCAGGGGTCGATTCTCGGCCCCGACCTTTGGAACGCCGTCTACGATGGCTTGCTAAGGCTGGAGATGCCTGAAGAATCTACCTTGGTTGGGTACGCTGACGACGTTGCGCTACTTGTCGCAGACCGCGACGTGGAGCCCAACTGAGGCTCAGTCAAGCCATGCACAGAGTCGAAGCCTGGCTGGACGATCATGGATTGTCTCTAGCCCTCAGCAAAACGGAGATCGTAGTTCTCACGAAGAAGCGTATCGACACCCTTCTCTCCTTGCGGGTCGGGGTAGAGGTTGTCGAGACCAAGCCGACCGCAAAGTACCTTGGTATGATGATTGACCGGAAACTCGGCTTTGCTGAGCAGCTTCGTACAGCCGCCGACAAAGCTGCGAGAGCAGTAATTGCTCTCAGCCGGCTTGTGGCGAATGTCGGCGGACCGAAAGTCAGCAGACGGCGGGTGTGGGTCCAGGCATTAAGAGTTGCGAGAAACCGGAAGCGTAAGCGTAAATGCATTTCCACCTCCCTTCGCAAAAAAAAAAAAAAACCAAAAAAAAAAAAAATTATAACTTACATCTTTTATTCTGGTATTTTTGACCCCTATTAATTACAATTAAAATAATACCATTAAAAATTAAAATGAAAAAAAATTTTCTTAAGTGTTTAAAAAATTTAAAACAACATTTAATAAAATGGCAGGATCTACTCACTCACACAGCGATAGGGACCTCTAAGGACTAACGCCTATTATGGGAGGCGCTTGTTCAGTAATATTACCCTACAATTACCTTTTATGTTTGTTAGCTTTCAATAGTTACCAATTACAAAGGATACATATAACTTTTTATTACCAGACTTTCTGTTAAAATAATAACAGTACGTAATGTCTTAATTTCAAATATCAATAGCTTTAAATAATTTTTAATTTTACCCAGATCTATAATAACCCAAACCATAACCTATTAAAAGGAAACAGCTGTTATTTTTTTTATTACTCCTTTGCGCAGTTTCAATTTCTATTTATCTATTTTGTTTTTACCTTCTAAAAATAATGGTGTCATAAAATATCGTTTCATACCAAAATATGAAATTTTTAAAAACATATCATACGGAAGTATTTATATCGAAATTTATTGGAAATAAGAAATATTAAATTTACTATAATATAAAAATTCCTTCTAATAATTTAATTAACGTGTTTTATTCAAAAAATTAATCGTTTCTTAAAATTTATTCTCTCTTGTTGGTCAACTTTTTTAAAATCTGGTTTAAAAATAGTGGAAATTTTTCAAATATTTTTAATATTATAATTGTTTGAGAAGAATACGTATGTAAATTTGTTGAATTGATTCTGAAACTTTGCAGCACGGAAAAAGGAATTTTTTATTATTAATCTTGTGAACGAGATAACAATACAAAATACCAATTTAAGCTATGAGTACTATCTTCATATTTACCATTCTTTTCAATTTTTTTTTTATGTGTGTAAATATACTTTTTTCAGATTAATTTATTGCAATTTCACACAAAAATACAAAAATTGTTTTACTAACAATTCTGCAACCACTAATTAAAATATACCTACTTCTTTCATCTTTTCTGAAATTTAAGTACTAAGACTATTGAAAAAAAGTAGAATTATTGTCGGATTTCAGTTATTTGGTTTAGGTGAGAAAGAAATTAGGAATGAATTTAGAAAATTATAACCTACTATTAGTCTTGACAATACCGTCAAAATTTACAAAAATTCACTTTAAATTGCTATCATTGCGTTCTACAATCTCTTATTTATTTTACGTAAATAATAAATACAGTACCTTATATTTTTAAATAATTCATGTTCAGAAATAGCAACTATACAGCGCATTAACAAGTTTACAGCTGAGTGAATGTTATTTAATATTTATATCTAGTATATAGTATATCAAATTGGCTAAAATAAATAAAAATTAAATTTCTTTGTTTTTCTGTAGTTATAGTTTGTAACAAAGTCTATTTTCAGAAATTGAATTAATACAGGATTTTCAAGATATGATGGATTATGATTAAAATAACTAAAAACTTCTGAAATTTCAATTCTTATTTCGAAAATAAATTAATTGAAAAACAATTTAACTGAAAATCTAAAAAAAAAAAAAAAAACAAAGAAAAATTAACGCATTGATAGTTTATTGTTATAAACAGAGTACGTACTAATTGATAAAAAGATACTGTTTATAAACTTAGTGCAGTACAATAAACAAAACTCTCTCAGATAAATCACGATAAAAACACGAGGTCAATCAATATGCACTGCCAATTACTACAATGCAATACACTTAACAAAGTAGTGCAGTAATTTTATTCGTGTTTAAATTGTTACAATTTGTGAATTCTAATTGTATGAAATTATATTTAAATAAATCTAATTTAAATTATATAATAAAATGTATTTTAATCAAAATTAATTGCACATTTCATACGGTATAAATCTTAAATAAAATCGATTCACAAATAATTACATATAATGTTTATATATAAATAAATGAAATTCAACCTTACCAACAATTCGTCCGCGTTCTCTTTTCTAGCACTTTCGGTCATTCAATCATCCTCAGGAAAATTTATTCTTCAATTTCAGATCATTAAAATTAAATTATGTAAAAATAAAATTTAAAATCACAACAATTGCGAACTAACAACTACGACCTTCTTACATAATAGATATGACTACTAACTTTATACTATTAAAACAAGTTTTTGTGGTTTTAACATTTTATAAATTTACATTCTACAAAATTTAATTTTAATGATCTGAAATTGAAGAATAAATTTTCCTGAGGATGGTCGAACGACTATAAGTGCGAAAAAAGAAAACGCGGATAAATTGTTAGTAAGGTTGATTTTCATTTATTGATATATATAAATATTACATAACAACTGTGCCACGTTTAAAAAACTTAACGTATTATACACTTTTTAAAATCACATAAATGCGCATTATTTTTGTTAAATCACCAATATTTTATTTTTACATATAAATACACATTTAAAATATAAATAATAAGAGTTCAACGAACCAACTGGAACAAAAGTTTTAAATCTATTCAAGCGCTTTTATTGGTTCATCCTCAGGAATATCACATGAATAATTATAAACTTTACATGACTATACATTTAAAATGAGAAAAAAAAATATCAATAACGATGTGATATTATTAAAAGTAATTTAGTACTAAAAGTAAAAACATGTCCTGTAAGTCTGAAAATTTAACCTAAAACACTCATTTACTGTTCAATATATTTTTACTAATCTTCAACCAGTTTAGGCCAACTTTCATTAAACATTTTTATCCAAACTGATATGTGAAACAATTTTGAATAAATATTATTCAAGTAAAGTGACAAAGTATTTTAAAAAAAGACGCCTATATATATATATATATATATATACTAGAATCCCCCCCCCATCAACAGCTTGCGCCCGGGTTGTATGCTTACTTGCGTTTCCCTTCGCAGTTAATTTTTTATTTTATTCTACGTTTTTTAGTCAACTAACCGGAGGGAAATGTAGCCAGTTGAGTTGAACAGATAGAAACAGATAGAAACATAGGAGCAGTGACTATGTTGGTTCAGCCGCTGCAGAGTATACCGTAGCACACCTTAAAATATCGAAAATGGTTTTTAAATATATATATATATATATATATATATCTGAAGAATATTTGCAAGCCTAACAAAAATATAGCGTCCCCATGCGGCTTCGCCCGCACTATATGATGCTTTTGTTACCGCGCGGTAAGGGGATATTTAGCCTGTCATGTCTCTCTTCTCTCGCCCTTCCCGTCTAGCCGAAGGGCTCTCCCCTTGTACCGCTACATTCATTAAATTCATGCTTGTGAGAATAATAATGGTAAATAAAAATTAAAGCCTCTTCAATTTATAAAAATATATCAGAGCATTGTAATTTCTTCAGAGAAGTACTTTGGTCACTACGGGACCCAAAACTTTAAATGATCTAAATATGTGGTTTCAAAACAGTCGGCCTCCATCTTAAAAATATTAGTTAAAACTGGTTACCCGTACAAATTACGGGTAAAAACGTATTTTGTCCGGTTCTTAGCGTTAACCGATAAACACCACTAAGAGGTGATCGTACATCGTTTCTCTATTTTTTAATTTCTTAATTACTTTTATGGTTTTATTCAAGTAACAAGGAGAAAGGTTCAGCCAGTCGCGTCGCACATACAGTGAGAGGGGCTGTGTTGGTTCAGTTGCCGCGCCGTACACCGTCGCACCTCATAACAAATCCAAATTAAGAAAAACCTGAAAATGTTTTTATATATTTACCTGAAGATAATTTGCAAGCCCCGATCCAGTAAATATCTCGTTTAGTATAGTCCGATATGGGGAAAATTGTAATCATTATTTAAATTTTTTTACCTTTCTTCACCACATTCAACATTAAAAGCACTTGTATCTTGGTTTAACTCGAGACTAACAAGTTATTCCCACACTAACCGTAGTGACATTAGCAGGACTCGGCTTATGACGGGAAATAATAACAACAATAGTAAAAAATATACCGATTTTTGGATTGTTTTGTATTCATAATAATATTTATCTACATGTCTAAGTGTACTCTGCTATTAACATGTAATGGGACTTTTCGCCCTCACGGTAGAAATTGTTTTTTTTTATATTTACGTGATGATAATGCTCACCAAATATCAAGTTGATATCTTCATTCGTTGCTAAGAGATTAAAAAAAAAAATTGCCATGTACCAAAAAAAAATTCCAAATCGATTTTGACACTTTTAATCCCATTTTAACTCTAGGATTTAAAAAATCTAGAAATTAGTTTTTAGATATTCACAAAAAAAATTACACCCACCAAAAATCAAGCTGATTTTTCATTTATTACCGAGAAATTAAAAAAAAGAATAGTAAATTTTACTGTTAACTGTTAAAATAGTAAATTTTAACACCATTTAACTATTTTAACTCTGTTTTCCATTTTAATTTTTATAACTCGGGATTTAAAAAAAAAAATCCTTTCCTAGTGTACATTAACACTGTAAGAAGAACATGTATACAAATTCCTCAATTCAGCTTCAGTAATTTTTTTTCTGGGAGTTGATGAATCGGTCAACCAGTCAGAACAAGTTGCTTTATAGGTACAGATATATAAATATATATAAATATATATATATATATATATATATATATATATTTATTCTGTTGAAATTTAAATGATTTCATGATACCAATGTACAATTTTTTCCAGCCTCGAGATGTTTACATTTCATAAAATCTCTTTTCAGTACAATAATATAAAAAAAGTACATTCATTCCCTTTTTCTTACCAGTCAGATGTTTCAGGATAAATGATATTTAATTTTAATTATTATGTAATAAAACTACTGAAAATTTATTGGCCTATAATATATATGTAAGGGGAACTTGTGTTGAAGTTATTCAAGAATAATTACATATTTATAATAATAAAAAATAATTACAGAACAATAAAAAAACAGAATTACAATCGCTAATAAGTAATTTACAATAATAATAATAAGAAGAAGAAATTATAAGAGAATTATTCTTAAAGAAAATATCAACAACAAATGTAGGCTATGTATGCAACACAATGAACCGATAGACCATATAATCACTGGCTGCCTGATTCTAGCTCCGACTGGGAATACCAGGAGACACAACAACTTGGCAAGAGTTGTTTTTTGAAAACGGAGGTTGTTACAGAAGATACAAGTTAGAGTTTGAAAAAGGGCCCTGCTATACTTATGAGCCAGCCACCTTTTTGGAGAACAACACAAAAATTTTCTGGAACCAGGGAATAGTAACAGCAAAACCCATCAACTGTAATAAGTCAGATATAGTAGTAGTTGATAAAATGGTAAAGTAACTTACCTAATAGACGTAACCATACCATCAAGTAACAACATCAACACTAAACGCAATGAGAAGCTGCAGAAATATACAGATCTTGCTTTTGAAATTAAAGAAATGTGGAATCAAAAAGAAGTTTATATAATCCCGATAATTATATCTGCGGAGGGAATAATACCATCTACTTTGCACAACAGTCTTGAAAAACTGAAGATCCAGTGGAAGACCCACGCACTAATGGAAAGGAGCGTGTTAACTGACTCCTGCCATGTTGCCCAGGCACTTAGTCAACAATAGCAAGCCTAATCTCGTTGGTATAAATTACTCCAAGTTTAAGGAATGTCACCGGCAAAAGTAAAAGCTGTGAAAGTGTGGGATAATAATAATAATAATAATAATAATAATAATAATAATAATAATAATAATAATAATAATAATAATAATAATGTAATAATTGTAAAACTGTATTGTGGTAAGAATAATGCTTTATTAATTAAGTTTTAAAATTTGCTTTAGTAAGTAATGTTACGCAAAATTACTTTTATTTATAGACAGTTATTTCAAAAATTACGACAACTTAGTTAACAATATATATATTTTGAAAAAGATTGAAAAATAATAACGTACATCATAAAAGACGTTCCCTTTACAGGTCAGTGGCAAAAAAATACGTTAATTCTTTTCGTATTTTTTTTAAGCTATCTCCCTGTAGATACCTAGAAAAAAACAATAATTTCACCGATCAGAAAGAAAAATATATAACGCTGATCCGGGATTACATTTTTTTTTTTGTTTTTTTCTTTGTGTAACAGATGTATTCTGAAAATTAAGCAGGGTTTCAGTGTCGAGCGTGACAGAAGTACACAAGTAAAGGTTGGAATTGCAATATACACTCTATCAGAAGAGTTTAACTTGAAATCCCACTCTATCCCCCACCGTAACCGTTCGGGTCAAACCGCATATGAAATTCCGGATTTGCCCAAACCATTTCCTCACCCTTATCTAGGTCGTTTGACAACGATTCGTGAGTTAGTGGGGAATGGGAATGCCGCTCTCATTTTATACTCGACATTTCATTTCATTTCATAATCAAATGATTCACATTTACATTCGTTTACCAATAAGCGCTGACCACGTTATTATTTCTATTAATACAGCCAAATTTAATTTTAGAAAAATAAAATAAAATCAATAGTAGCGACAGTTTTTATTATTATTACTGTTTTGTTTTTTTTAAATTAATTTCCCTTTCGTTCGAAAATGACATAAAACTTTGTTAGGTCGTTTATATGCAATTGTGTAAATGTATAATAATTTGTTAAATGATTACACAAAATAAGTAATTATCAAAGTTAGATTCAAATAAGTATTACTAAAAATGACCTCGTATAAGAGATACTATTTCAAACACGAACATTTTCAAAATAACCTATCAAAAAAAAAGAATTTTTAATGTAATATATACTGAATTCAAACACAGAGATAGAAGAACGATTGCTAACATATACAGGAACTGAACAGCAACAGTAATATTTGAAGAACATAAGAAGGAAGCCGTAATAAGAGTCCGACAAGGATGTTCCCATTCCCCGTTACTTTTTAATCTTTACATGGAACTAGCAGTTAATGTTGTTAAAGAACAATTTAGATCCTGAGTAACACTACAAGGTAAAAAGATAAAGATGCTAAGATTTGCTGATGATATAGTAATTCTAGGTGAGAGTAAAAAAGATTTAGAAGGAACAATGAACGGCATGGATGAAGTCCTACGCCAGAACTACCGCATGAAAATAAAAAAAGAACAAAGCGAAAGTAATGAAATTTAATATAAATAACGAAGATGGACCATTGAATGTAAAAATAGGAAGAGAAAAGATTATGGTAGTAGAAGAATTTTGTTATTTGGGAAGGAGGAATACTAAAGATGGACGAAGCAGGAGCGATATAAAATGCCGAATAGCACACGCGAAACGAGCTTTTATTCAGAAATATAATTTTTTTACATTAGAAATTAATTTAAATGTCAGTAAAAGATTTTTGAAAGTATATGTTTGGAGCGTCGCTTTATATGGAAGAGAAGCTTGGACGACCGGAGTATCTGAGAAGAAAAGATTAGAAGCTTTTGAAATGTGGTGCTATAGGAGAATGTTAAAAATCAGTGAATGTTGAAAGTCAGGGTGGATCAAGTGACAAATGAAGAGGTGTTGCGCTAAATCGATGAAGAAAGAAGCATTTGGAAAAATATAGCTAAAATAAGAGACAGACAGACTTATAGGCCACATATTAAAGCATCCAGGAATAATCGCTTTAATATAAGAGGGTCAGGTAGAAGGAAAAAACTGTGCAGGCAGGCAACGTTTGCAATATGTAAAACAAATTGTTAGGGATGTAGGATGAAGGTAGTATACTGAAATGAAACAACTAGAACTAGATAGGGAATCTTGGAGAGCTGCATCAAACCAGTCAAATGACTGAAGACAAAAAAACAATACTGCATTATTTTGTATAAGAATTGTCAATTCTGATGTTTTTTAACCATACATATCATATGTATATAAATAAGTGCATATATGACATAACATATCATACATAAGAGAAAAATTAAGTTGAAAGCAACAAAAATACCCAGTAATTATCTAATCCACTAAAGAATGTGTTTCACCATTCATCCTATCGTCTGGTGGCTCTACTACTAATACTAATATTGTTACACTATAATGTTATTGGCCGTACCATTTATCTACCCTCTTCTTTTCACTTTTTATTAGATACACTTAGCCATCAACTTTAATATATTTTCAAGTGATGATTTTGTCATTTTTACTTCCTTGTACGAAGTAAAGGAAGTATTGTGATCACAAAAAATTTCGGTTTTCAGATTTTAACGGAAATATCCATTTTGACAATCCCTGAATCCATCTTAACTAGTTTTGGCGTGACGTCTGTACGTATGTATGTATTTAGCATAACTCAAAAACTATTAGCCGTAGAATGTTGAAATTTTGGATTTAGGACTGTTGTAACATCGAGTTGTGCTCATCCTCCTCTTTTTATTGTAATCGACTGAATCAAAAGTATTCAAAAAATTCCAAAATCCAAACTTTTGGATTTCGGACTTTTTCTTAACTGCAGTAATAAGACCTCATTGAGAGCTTTTCAACGTTATATCATAAGTGGTACTTATTTCATTGGTTCCAGAGTTATAGCCAAATAAAATTTTAATTAATGAAATATTTGGATTTTACAAGGGGATGGCACATTGGTTTGAAACAGACTACATTTCCCTTTTATTTATTATTATTTTTTTTTTTAATCTATATATACTGATTATTTAATGATTATTAAACTCCGATTTAAAAAAAATTACAACAAATAATAATTCAATAATAACAATAAAAAACAAAAATATGAAAAATTATCAGTAGTTATTAATGAAATAAGATTTTTTTGTCTTTTCATATTAAAAGAAATGTGTATATGTAATTTAATAGGCGTACAAGGAAGTCACGTGGTCTTCACATCAAATTTCTTTATTTCAGAAAATAATTATGACTTATTCGTAAAGTTTTTTGAAAATATTATTTTTTACAGCATTTAGCGGCGATAAGAAACACAAAGTATAAAAATTTTAAGGATTTAAAAATGATATTTCATCAACTCTTACTTCAATCATAAAAATCGTATATATGTCTTCATCAAGGTAAGGTATTGCATTCTCTTCCTTTTCAATATATTCCGGATATGAACTTGGACCGCATCGTAAAACCTCATTTCGTATCATTCAGCGGAAATGATATTGGTTGATGATATGGCCTTTACGTACACACACTTCATTGTAATGATTCGTCTTTTACGACTGAATTCTGATGAGTTATGGAAAACAATTTAAATCAATATCTCAAAGTATGATAAATAATGAAAGATTTTGTGTTTACTTTTCATTCCAGTTAGAATAAATTTACTGAGGAGGCTCCCCATAAAACTAAATTTATATATTTAAGATATATATTAAAAATACTATCACGTAGAATAATATTAATACACATTAATATATATTATACAACCAGATTCGCTTTTTTGTCTTTTTCTAATTAAATTAATAAAACTATCTAGGAAATGTTAATAATAAAATACAAGGAATTAATTAAATAAGCTTGATTATTATGCAATTTAATCACTTCATATTCAATGTCACTACTTTTTTTTAAATAATATTAATTTCTTTTCATTTAAATAATTTCACTAAATTAAATCTTTCACAAGCTGTGAATATCCTAGTAATTTAATTTCCTGCTAAATGGTAATTTTAATTTCCAGAACTGTCTATAAACAGTGTTCAGAAGAATAAATAATTTTAAGTGAAGTAATTAGCTATTAGCTGTGTAAAATATTATTTTTTTGTTATAATTGTTCTTTTTATAATTACATCAACGGTTTAGATTTCTTAAGGCAGGGGGTTATGTGATGGATTAAACATCTAACTAATTAGCGATCTGGTAATGCTTTAATTGTTCTGTCAAGCGTAGCTAAAATCATGTGTCGTTAATGTATGATATTTTTAATTGTCGTGAATGGTTTTATTCACAATTTTATTTGTGAGTATACCAGTTGTGACCAATATATTTTTATTATTGTTCCTGAAGGAAATTTACAGAATAGTTGACCTAATGAATTTTAAACAGATATCAAAAGACACACCTGAATTTGAGATTATGGAAATACAGATAATTTTTGGATAGGATTTCATTATAGTTCTTTCTAATCAGATAAATATGTGTAACGTTATATTTAATATCTCATTTATAAGAGTCATTCGAAATATTTTCAGGTTGAAAAAAAAATAACAGCATTTTTTCAAAGTAATTACCTGGCCATTTCATACGTTTAGATCAACGAATTTTTCCACTTTTTAATATTCTCAATATAATACGATTTGTCCAAATCTGCAAAATAGGCAGTTGTCTCAGCTTTACAGTGGTACAAGAGAATTTTCTTTTTTTGCCAGATTGGGAGGTTTAGTCTGAACAATACTCTTAAATCGGTCCAGTAGTGAAAAATAATACTCTCTAGGGTTATTCCTGTCTTTTTCCAGGTAGTCTATGATCGCTACAGCATGAGAATTTCAAAAAGATCGTAACCATGATATTTCCTGCAAACGGAATCGTTTTGGCTTACTTTGGGGCAATTTTACTTGTTCTCACCAACTATTTGGACTGCTGTTTGATCTGTGAGTTGTAATTATAAATCCATGTTTCATCTACTTTTAGAAAAAGTCTAAGAAACTCAGCGGGATCATATTTAAATAAGTCTAAACGTCAATGAGAAGTGTTCGCTAAATATGTTTTTTGGTCGATTGTTAACAATCAAGCTGAAGGCTTTAGACGTTAATTGTCTTTAAAATCACATCGAAACATACGGTTACCAGAACAGAAATTTATAGCGTAACTAAAAGGTCTATATTGTCCTGCCTTAATAAATCCATAACTATTGGTCTCATAGACGTAAATTCGGTGTCATTTTATAACTTACATGGTCAGCTCGCTGACATAACTTTGAGTTTGACTCATTGGCGAGTGGGTTGGCAGGGAGGTGGCACAGAGCAGATCGGCAAAAACTGGCGCTCTCGCTCATTTCCATTCAGTGTAATTTGTGTATAGAGTTTGTCAAGATAGATGGATTTATGTAATAGTAAAAGTATTTTGGACAATATTTATGTTTAAAAAATTAAAGTAAGCATGTAAAAAAGTATAGAAACTTTATGTCAGCCTCAGCTCACGCAAAAGCCAGCCGTAAATATAAATTACACATATCGTTGGAAAGAGGAGGTTATGCGCCACGCACAGGTACCACAATGGCCGGTTCCGAGCAAGCGAAACTGTTTCGGGAGCGTCGCAAAGCTGGCACAACGCGCTCAGTGAACAACGCCGACGGCGTGAACACTTCTACCGCTGCTTATTATGCCTTATGTCTTACTTCTCAAATCACAGACCAGTATTGAACAAAATTGTCGTCAAATATTAGTCGAAATAAATATCATGTACTGTTTGTTTTATGTTAAAATTAAATTTAGTGCGCAGTCAATGTCTCGTTTTTATTTCAATCCAATACACTAAAAGTAACTCGCTGTCACATAAACTGATCAATTTACAACTGTCGAATTTAACTCTACAGATAAGTTAGTCGGTCTGTAGCTCAGAGGAATTTCATCCAAGATCTGTAACATTTCACGTTAAACCAATGCCCATCCGATTTTTCATATCCAAATCATTGTGTAAAATGTAGTAGACACGGAATAACGAGATGTTTGTAATGTCATCAATCTTAAGTATCTTGAATGATTGTAAGATACGTTTAAATTTATTACCTCACCTTTTTTACCATCGTTAAAAAAGGATGAATCTTTTAAAACAGATGACAAAATGAACGTTTCTTAGAACACAGGCAGGTTTAGTGTACATTATATATACGATTTTCCCCACTTTAAGCTGAAAATTGGTTTTTAAAAAGTGACTTATTCTTACCGATAACACTAAAAATATAAATCATTTGTACGATACGAAACAATTTTTCAGTACTTCACGGATCTGCCTGATTTCAAATGAAAATTGTACAGCTTTTTTTTAAACAATAATAACAATTTTACAGAATTTAAAAATCTCCAACCATAAAATATGTTAATACTATATCTAAATAATCTAAATGCATTAAAAAATTCACTCTATTTTACAATCTAAAAATAAATTTTTGTGTTAATATTTATTTAATATATTGGTTGATGTCATTAATAAAATGCATACATGCATATATATATATATATTCTTTTAAGTCAATTTCCTATTTTTTTTTTAATGTAATCATTAATTTCGTTTTATTGCATACTTTTTTTATTAATAGACGACAGTAAATGTATGCAGTAAAAATTAAAAATTTTCTTTTGAATCAGAATCTTATCGGTGGTTTTTGTTTATTACAATATTGTTTTTTTCTTTTTAATTCTAAAAACAGAATTTACGTAGTGCATGATGGCAACACTAAATTAGGAAGAAAAGATTAGTTAAACGATATTATATGAAATTAGGTTTACTACTAAGTTTTGACTATTTAATTTACAAAATCGTTAATTATTAATTTAATTAAAAAAATATATTGATAAAAAGTTGTACAAAGTATTTAATAAGAATTTAATTAAGTTTTATAACAATTTCTTACGGAACGATATTAAAAAAAACATTGTACATAATTTATTTTACAATTAAAAAACGTTATTATTCCAGATTTAGTTGATAAAATTTTACGTATATTCTAAATATCTTTTAAATTTAAAATCGTTGTTCGGAGTGATTAAGGATTCTTTTAATCTAAGATACAGAGCTGGCCTTTGTGGGGCGAGTGGTAGTGTCTCGGACTTTCCGGAGGTCCCGGGTTCGAATCTCGGTCAGACATGGCATTTTCACATGCAACAAATCGTCCATCTCATCCTCTGAAGCAATACCTAACTGTGGCACTGGAGGTCAAAAAAAAAAAAAAAATACAGGACTTTTCATTCTAAAAGAGCTGTCAAAATTGTAGTATTTCACATTTCTACTGTTATGAATATTAATGAAAAACAGAATTGGTATTACGTTTAATGTAATGAAAAAAGTTGATTTATTCATCACAAATTCAAGAAATTTTCTCCTCGTTATTTCTAACCTTAATGATAAAGATCATTAAATATTTATGATGTATTTATTCATATTTTGATAGACGTTAAAATAACTGCTGGTTGTCTATATAGTAAAATTTTATCACACAACCTAAGCCGTCTCTTCCAGAATGATACTTCCTATAAATATGGTCATTTACATCATTTATTTTCAAATTATATAAACTATGTATAAAGAATAGATGATGTAGAAAATGCAAACACACAACTCAGGCGAGAACGTTCCAGTCTTGGTATTTTCTTTGAAAGATGCCAATGAATGCCCATTCAGGCGTGAAGCTGTCGTTGAAAGATAGGGTAAAGTATTTAGTCCGCTCCATTTAGTTTAATAACATTATGTGATTTGTTTAACTGTCTTAAGTCTACAATCTTTCCTCGGACACTTGGACTATTTATCTTGTTTTGCTTCAAATGATCGCTAATTTAGAAAATAATATTGACTTTCTTATTTTATAAATTATTATTCCTCAATTTCAATAACAGTACAATTTCAAAATAACCATTATTGTGATAACAGGAATATACTTTATAGTTGAAAAATGTTTATACTGTTTTTATTTTATTTTTTAATAAATAATTGTATGTTACCTTTTGATATTATTTTATATTTTTTTCTTTTTTTTTCATTTTTTTGTTATAAAAGAGCGAGCATCAATAGCTATGGTCATTACCCCGGTGGAAATCGGTGGTGTATAAGAAGATGGTATTCCTGACCAGGATTAAAACTTCCAAGACTTTCGCGTGAAAAGCCAAGACGCTAACAACATAGCCAAAGAGGTCGGTATTGTATATTTTTATTTTATTTCCCTTTATTGATTAAAAATATTAAAACATTTATACGATACATACAAACTGGATTAGTAATTATACAATTATAAAACAATTCTGAAAATTAAAACTAACGTAAATTTGTACTGTCATGCAGTTTTTCAAGTTGTGTTCAATAAATATCAAATTTCTAGATTTTTAGTATTTAATGTGGTATTTGAAATTAACTTTTTTCTAATAGACCAAAGATTTATAAATTATAAAATAATCAGGAAGTATATTTTGGTTACAAGATAAAATAGCAAAGATTTTCTAAAACGAATGATAAGCATTTTTATTTGTATCGTGGAAAAAGAATTTATTAACTTTCTACAAATACTATAAAGAATACACTAAAAATCTTATGTGACCTTTAAATAAAAGATTGAGTTTTTATAACGTATGGAAAAAATATTAACGGCTAACAATATAATTCATTGGGTGGATTACAAAACAATTTTCACGTAAAGAAAAATTAAATATACCTATTTGTAAAAATATTTTTTTTTTTTATATCATATTTTCATTTATATTCATTAGGATCAAATTAATATTTTTTTAAATATTAAATTATTCTGAATAATTCATCCGAGTAAACTTAACTGAACTGTAATAATAGAATGAATTAATTTAATTAGTATTTTTAATTAGGGCTAATATTATGCTTCTTAAACAAGACAAAAAAAAAATCAAACGAGGAAATTAGCTGGAAAATAAAACTTTAAATACAAATAAAACTTATAGTCGCTAATAATTAATTTCCTTTTAGTTTGATAGGTTGTAGATGTAAAAGTTTATTTAAAATAAATACTTAGATGAAGTGAAATAGCGTTAATTTAAAAGTTAAATAAACTAATATTAAGAGGCAAAACGATACATTTTCTAAGTTAGTTTGTCAGAAATAAATTTCTTAATGTTGATACTTCATTGGAAACTTTTGTAAACCTCAAACGCTTTCGTGTTTGTTAAATTATTACAAAATTTAAGTAACCTATTAATGATTTAATTAAAATATACTACCAGAATTGCCAGCAGGACCCTAGGTGCTTATCTTGCAAAGTACATGGTCATGAACCTGTGGGTGGGGTATGTAAGATGACTCCATCGAAACCTGGAAATGCTTCTTCCTAGGAACATCATGGTTTCACAACCCCATCTGTGAGAGGGTGGAAGGCCTCAGTCTCCCACTTACGATGATCGGGTGGGGACTCCCTTGCAGTACCGTTGGGAGGAAAGTAAGACCTAGTCCCGGTGAGGGATCCTTTTGGGGGTTCCCCATTAGAGGTACGGTATAAAGTCCGAGTCCCGGTGGGAGGATCCTTTGGGGTCTCCTCATTAGAGGCATGGCGCCTAAACGACAAATCCCGGCTATCTGTTGGGAAATTTGTTCCCGACGAGATAGTTAGAGGCTTTGGCACCCCTCGGAGCCGAGTTTATGCTTAATTGTGGAACTGACTCTGGGAGGGGGTGGACAACAAGAAAAAAATTAAAATTTACAACTACAAATCGAAAACGAGTTCAATTAAAATCGGAATAATATAAATCGGAAAATTTATTATAAGGTATTAAAGTAAATTAAAAGTTTATCATAAATAATAATAATAATAATAATAATTATCGCCCTGAGGTAGATAATCCCCACGTCCGGAACACAACATCTACGTTCCACGTCCAGGGAGACCTTTCGTTGTACACATGGCCCCGCGATGTAAAGGATGTAGTTAAGGTGCCCATGTTGTTCGGGGCATGGGAGCCCTGAAAGCCTCGGTGTGTAAGGGCCTGGAGTCAGTGCAGAGACTGCTCATCCGCTCTCTGCCAGGACATATGCCGATTCCACCGGAGTACCGGAACGGACCTCCAGGCTTGGTAGCCCTGGAGTGGGGGTGTACCCCGGCGGCTACAGAAGGGATTAATTGTTCATGGAAACTGAACAACGAAACGTGGCAGAGGGTTCACGTAAACACCCTCGTCTAGAACCGGCCGTTTCGCCTGAGGCGAAACGCCGAAAGAGTGCGGAAACTAGAAGGATTGAGATTGAGGCTAGAAAAAGCTTGCAGAAAGCTTCTTTCAAGAGCAGCATTCCAAAACCAAAGTATTTAGTTATCACTAAGGAAGAAGGTAATTTCTCGAAGGTGAGTCCTTCCCTCATCGCTCGAGAAATAAACAAATGTGCTGGAAGCCCTGTTAAGGAAATAAGAAAAACTTTCACGGGACTTCATGTAGAGACTGTAAATGATATACAGTCTCAGAAGATCCAAGGACTGAAGAAAATAGGAGATCTGGCTATACTTGTTGATCCCCATGGAACACTCAACACCTCAACAGGTGTTGTGGTCTGTCGGGATCTTTTAAACTGTTCGGAGCAAGAGGTTGTAGAGGAACTGGCAGCACAAGGAGTAATAGAGTGCCGTCGATTGAACATGAGAAGGAACGGTGAGGTCTTACCTTCAGCTTCTCATGTCCTCACTTTCAACCGGCCTACTTTGCCGGAAAAGATAAGAGCAGGGATTCATCGTTTGGATGTGCGGGCATTTGTCCCACAGCCAATGAGGTGTTTTAAGTGCCAACGCTTTGGCCACACCGCTCTTAGATGTGAAAAATCGCAAATCTACGTGTGCGGTCAAGAGTTGCATGAGAGAGAGCCGTGTAAAGAGCCTCCTACTTGTATCAACTGCAAAGGAGCACATTCTTGTAGATCAAGGAATTGTCCCTGTCTACAAAGATGAAGTAGCTGTGCAGGAAGTAAAAACCCTGCAAAAGGTCAGCTACTTTGATGCTAAGAAGATTGTTAATGCCCGCAGGCCTAAAGCAACGACAACCTATGCTCAGGCTGCGGCTGCTGTTCCTGCTCCTGCTCCAGTTGCTGTCGATGAAGGCCAACTCATCAGTAAACTTGCTCCGACCTTGCTAATATGATTGAAAGAATTATTGACAATAAAATGAAACCTTTCAACAGTAAAGAGCCTATAAAGCCAAAGATATTAGTACAGCCTCCTGAAGATAAAACACAGAAAGTTGCTCTTGTTCTGAAGAAAACGGACGCCAAAGCAGAATGCCAAGTCCGTCTCAGTGAGATTCTTGATGACAAGAAAAAGGGGATACCTACAGAGACTGTTATGGAGGCTCCAAAGCCTCCTGCAACTGAGGGCCTCTAAACCCCAGAGGCCACAAAAAATCACACAGGGGGGCGAGTGTCCTCCCCTCCCACAAGCGGTGACCGGTGCTATCCCTGTGTCGGGGAGCGGCCAGGTTGCCGCCTCTCAATCAGCGCCTGAAACCGGCGCCGATCCATGCCCGTTGTCGTCGGCGGCTTCGATGGTCTCCGATTCGGAGACCGGAAGCTATACCGGCGAAGACGTTCTCCGCGAACATGATGCCGTTCGCAATATGGAGAAGAAGAGAAAAAAAGGATGGCCGAAAGGAAAACCTAGGTCATAATTTAATTTAAAATTAGCGAGTTGATAGTACAGTGGAACATCAATGGATGTTTTTCAAACATCCATGAGCTCCAACGCTTGGTACATGATGTAGACCCGATTTGTATATGTCTGCAAGAAACGCACTTCCGCCGAAATGAAAATGTTAAATTAAAAGGATTCGATATATTTCGGCGAGATCAACCGCCAAATGTAAGAGTTAGAGGTGGAGTAGCTATATTAACATCGACTAGAGCTACCACTGAAGCGGTTGTTCTAAACACAAACTTACAAGCGGTCGCTGTTAGAATGAAGCGTCCGCTTCAGATCACTGTCTGCAGCATATACTTGCCGAATTTTGATTGGAATAAGGATGACATAGCAAGACTAATTTCCGAGCTCCACCCACCTGTCTTACTAGTGGGTGACTTTAACGCTCATAATTCTCTTTGGGGATCGGATCGAGTAGATCCCCGTGGAAGAGAACTGGAAGGGTTCCTGATGAATTAAGAACTTATTATTTTAAACGACGGATCAGGAACCTTTTTCAATGCCAGAAATGGATCGACGTCCTGTATAGATCTTGCACTTATAAGCGGATCAATAGCACCGAGGTACAGCTTCGATGTCATAGACGATCTGCATGGAAGCGATCAATCCCCGGTGCAAATTGAAACTGATGTTACATGAAAAATATATCCCATCTCTAAAAGATGGTTATTTGATAAGGCAGACTGGACTAGCTTCACAGCTAGAACGATACTCCCAGAAACAACTGGAGTTATCGGAGACGATGTCGACGCCATAACAAATGCAATAATTGAGTCGGCATCGAGATATATTCCCAAAACATCTGGGAAACTTATAAAGAAACCCGTTCCATGGTGGAACGATGAAATAAGTGAAGCTATAAAAAGAAAGAAAAGGGCGTATAACGCCTTTAAGAAGCGTCCTAGCGTAGAACATCTTGTTGCCTTTAAGAGGTACAGGGCGCATGCAAAACGTCTTATGATAGACTCGAAAAAACGATCCTGTCAGCAATACGTGTCATCCATCGACAAAACTACTATTGGATCAGATGTTTGGAGGAAAGTGAAGGCGATTTGTGGGCGTAATGATTTTGCTCCCACAACTAGCCTTCAAGATGAAGATGAAATAAAAGACACTCCATATGGAATTGCAGAGCTGTTATCCAATCACTTCGAAAAGGCTAGCAGAACGGCCAACTACCAAGAAGATTTTCGTACTAAAAAAGAACAACTTGAAGGTCTACTAAACTTCAGAACTGAGTATAATTACTCATATAATGTACCTTTTAAAATGGAAGAATTTAAAATGGAAGCGTTGGAAAAAGCAAGTAACACAGCTGCTGGTCCGGATGAAAACCATTATAATATGATCAGGCAGCTGAATACCACTGCAAATCGTAGATTATTAGAACTTTATAATAAAATATGGCGGGATGGAACGTACCCGCAGCAGTGGAAAAAAGCTCATGTTGTTCCAGTACCAAAGAAAAATAAAAATTTAACAGACCACCAATAGCTATCGTCCTATTTCTTTGACGTGTGCTATGGGAACATACTGGAAAAAATGATTAATAATCGACACGTCTGGGTTTTGGAAAAAGAAAACCTGATATCACCGTATCAAGCAGGTTTTCGGTAATACCATTCTACCACTGATCAAATGATCAGCTTAGAGGATGTTATATATAACATCTTCATTACAAGGAAACATTGTGTCGGAGTCTTATTTGATCTTCGGAAGGCTTTCGACCTGGCGACCATGACCTGGCGTCATGGTATAATGCTCCAGATACATGAATGGGGCATTCGTGGAAACCTGCCAGTCTTACTGAGCAGCTATATGAATGACCGTACTTTCCAAGTACGAGTCAGTAGCGAATATTAATTTGTAAGAAATTTGGAAAATGGCATACCACAAGGTTCGCCGTTGAGTGGTACTTTGTTTACCATTGCCATTAATAAATTGATATTAGCCATTCCAGCAGAAATCAGCATAAGCGTCTATGTTGATGATCTGGCAATCGTATATGCCAGCAACAAGACTGCTATGGTGAGGTTCAAATTGCAACGAGCGATCAATGCTCTAAATGAAGTTGCAAAGAATAACAGATTCCAATTCTCACCAGAAAAAACGTGCTGTGTACACTTTTGTAGGAAGAGAATTCCTCATCAAAGTCCTGCGTTGACAATTGATGATAATCCAATACAATATAAAGACAGCGTAAGATATTTAGGACTAGTATTGGATAAATCCTTTACATGGGGATTAGATATACAGGACTTGAGTGATAGATGAAAAATAGCCCTAAACATTATAAAATGTTTATCGAACTTAAATTGGGGCTCAGACAAAGAGACATTATTGAGATTGTATAACGCATTGGTTCAATCTAAACTAGACTACGGATGTATCGTATATTCATCCGCTAGAAAGTCGCATTTAAAAAAGTTAGACGTAGTTCATAATAGCGGAATAAGATATGCAACCGGTGCTTTCCGCACATGTCCGGCGGCTAGTCTGATGTCAGAAGCCGGAATAATGCCACTATATTATAGAAGAGAGATCATTTTGTTAAGATATGCAGCAAATGTATGGGCTTTCCCTGCTCATATAAATAATAAATTGTTTACGAATCATCCTATGGCTGCAGTATATGCACATCGTGCTACCTATTCCAGACCAGCCGGAATTAGGTACCACGAATTAAGAAGAAAATACGAAATTGCTGCACGAGAGACACTAGCAATTTCTACTAGAGAAATGCCGCTATGGCTCTGGCCAGCGGTAAATACAAGTTTGGATCTCTCTCAAGGAGAAATAAAAAAGGAACCAGCAGTGATCATCCAACAGGAATTTTTGGCAACCGTCAGTAGTTACGAAGAACATATCAGAATTTATACTGACGGTTCTAAAACCGAACATGGTGTTGGATGCTCAATATATGTAAATGGAGAAGCCCACTTTTGGGAACTGCCAGATGTGGCCAGTGTCTACACGGCAGAACTCACTGCATTTCAGCAAGCTCTTCGCTACACTGAACACTATTGCAAAGAGAGAGTGCTAATATGTTCCGATTCATTAAGTGCACTCGTCGCAATTCGGAACAAGAACATTAAGGATGTCCTAATTGCAAACATCCTGTCCATTTTATACGTACTAAAACAACGAGGACAGCGATGCGTATTTGTATGGACTCCAGGGCATGCTGGTATTACAGGTAATGAAATCGCAGACGAAGCTGTCAGAAAGGCAACAGTCTGCGATGATTTGGATGCATTTCCTGTAAGAGTGGCAGATGTTAAAAACCGTCTAACAAACATAGTAAGAAGCAAGTGGAACGCTGAATGGAGGAGTTTAAATACAAAATTAAATTCAGTTAAAACTTCTCCTTATAAATGGAAAAGCGACTTTAAGTTGACTCGCCGAGAACAAGTAGCGGTGACCAGACTTAGAATCGGTCACACGCGATTAACAAATTTATATATGTTAACCGGCGAAGTGAGACCAATGTGCGGTGTTTGTAATAAAACGCTGACAATCAAGCATCGAATAGAAGAGTGTACCATATATGAGGTCCTCAGAAAGAGGTTCCGTCTTACAAATAATATTAGTGCTGATCTGAATAATGGAAATGAAGAAAATATAGTTGCATTTTTACACGCCAGTGGACTTCTTAAAAGTCTATAAAATGAAAGTTTAAATCTGTGATAAAAGAATCTCTAAGCGGTCGTTATATACATATATATATATATATATATATATATATATATATATATATAAAGAAAGAAATGGTATTGATAAGTTGAAAATTTAATTTTATGGTCTTTTGAGAACCTTATCTCAAATTTTAATATTGGGGCCCTTTACACAGCGTAAGGGTTTGTGATTGTCCTTGTCTTTTATGTCTTAATCTTTATTGTGAAGTTTGTGTTTTTAAATAAAATGTAAGGGCCCTTTACACCCTTACATATGACGATCCTGATGGAGATAATAATTTCTTTTAAAGAATGTGACGAGGGCTAATGACCTTAGCAGTCGATGCCCGTAAAAATCAAGTTAAAAAAAAAATAAATAAAAAAATAATAATAATAATAATAATAATAGTAATAATAATAATGATAATGTCTAACTAAATTTATGTTTAGTATTTAAGATATGATTAACAAAAAGGTTGGTTTAAAATTCGTATTTAAACAGCTGCTATCAACCATAATTTTGTGAATCTAGAATAATCATAGAAATGAATATATCAACACTTTTTACTTTTCCTCGTATCTTATATCTTGCTAACAACTCCTTCTCCAATGGGTTTCACAAAAGAAAAAATTGAGCCAAAAACGGAATTGTGTTTTGAAGTTCTCCAAAGAAAACATATTCATAATTCGGTAGATTTCATAAGAAAGCTACCTATTGTAATGAGTACCAGGATTCGACGTTCGGCATCCCCCTAAACCTCAATGATTCGACATTCCCCTAAACCTCAAAACCACCGACTGTTCAAAAGTTTATATATACATATATATTTCACTTTCTTGTAGACACGATAATTTTCCGCCAATCACTTTCAAATTTACACGTAAAATATAACGACCCAGAATCTCGGTCGAGTTCGTCAATGGGTAAAATCGGACCATGGGGGTGGAAATGGGAAGCTTTTTCGAAGAAAAGCAAATATTGCTGTAACTTTCTTAAGTAAAATATCGAATTCGTTTAAAGTTCCTATTAATCTTTGGATAAGGACCTTTCTTTTTCCTGTTGAGCCTCCGGTAACTACCGTTTAGATAATACTTCAGAGGATGAATGAGGATGATATGTATGAGTGTGAATGAAGTGTAGTCTTGTACATTCTCAGTTCGACCATACCTGAGATGTGTGGTTAATTGAAACCCAACCACCAAAGAACACCGGTATCCACGATCTAGTATTCAAATCCGTGTAAAAATAGGTGGCTTTACTAGGACTTGAACGCTGGAACTCTCGACTTCCAAATCAGCTGATTTGAGAAGACGCGTTCACCACTAGACCAACGCGGTGGGTAATATTCAAAAGTATGTTTTTCAACTGCAGACAACAATTACATATCTAGTTGCTATTACTGTGATGACCTAACCGATCCACTTAGTCTGTAAAAAGTTTGAGCAACGGATAATTTTTATCACATTCATTTTATCTCAGTATGCTACCAATGTTTTACAACGTTATTTTCAGTTCATTCCAATCGATTTTCTAAAAATAATTTAAGGTATTCGTAAGTAGTAAAATACAAAATTAAACATTTTTAACTGTATCTTTTGTAATCTATGACTATAAACCACAGCCCACACTTCCAAAACATAAAGAAATACTGTCTTTAACGACACTCTAAGCTATTTTATGTTGATATTACGTAAATCAGATTACAACCTCATTAAAATACCTCTACCCTCGGCAATAGCCAAATAGGTTATCTTCAGAATGAAATTTAATGCAAGGAAAAATCGTCCTGCAGAAAATAACAACACACTAGTTATTAAAACTTATTAAAACTACAAAATTCCAGTTCATCCTGATTGAAGAAAGTGGTTTAAGAGTAAGCCACCTTCCTCCTTTTTTAAAAGAATCGCCTTTATTTTAGCATAAATTAAATTTCAAAGAATAATTAAACAAATATTTAAGAATTATTATAATTCCAGACTATGTATTAGAAAACAAAGTCGCATCATCAAAGAAAAATATACCAATATGTTATCGCACTCGTCTGCTCTCAAACCTGTGTACCATCTAGTTTTAACATAACTAATAAGAACATAAATAAACAAAGCGAATAACAAAGGACTCAAAGAGTCACCTGCAGCACACCTTGTGCGATATCTTCCCTGTGCACAATACTATGATCAGGAAAAATAAGTACAGCAGTATCAAATAAACTGCTATACAATTGCAATTTATTATTCTATTGCAATTTAGACTGTAACCTTAATCAACCGTCAATACTCCTTACTAAATTGATAAATGTTGCAAAATCCCCTTTTCCTGTGACAAAATGAACTCTTATAGCGGAATTTAAAATGAAAGTACAGACGATGTAATTTCGATCCAATCGAAAACCACTCTGTTCTTTTGGGGCGATATTATTCTCTTTGCTGAACGCGTTACTTTATTAGCCAAAAAATGTGAACAAGTTTTATTATTTTCTATGGTATTATTTAAAGCTATTCCCCTTTAACAATTAGGTTCCTTTCGAACACTATTTTTAAATAAATGAAACATTAAAATTTCACCTCAGTTAGCAGGTATTCTCCCCCTACAAAAACTACAATTAAACAAATTTAAACATAGTCGTCCCAGGAAAAACAGTATTAATTTACAAGTATTTTACTCATTCATAATCAAAATACTGCCCTGTGATTTAATTTTATTAATACTTCTTATTACATCTTACAATTCTGCTAAAATATTGTCATTATAAAATACTAGGTTAGAAACAAAAATAACTCATTATTTATTAAAAATTTCATCTTTAGTACATAAAAATTTGTATAAAAAGTAATCTATTCCCTCAACATAAATATTGGTCTCTAAAAAAGGCTTCCTAATAAATCTTTTAAATAAACCCAAAAATTGTTTGTATCTTTAGGATTGTAAAGCCGGTTGAATACTTTTTTCTAAACACAATTTCTTAGCATATTCAACAGTATTTTTTAGAAAACATTTTACTATAAACAAAAGAAGCTGAACCAACTTTAGAAAAATTATTTCTTTGCCATCTTTTATAGCACTTTCTAATATCTTTTCTTTTGGTGCCTCATTTCTTATATTATTTTAATGGTTTTTAACTATTACTGTTTCTCTTTTTATGACATAATTAGCAGTTATTTGATACCTAAGTAAAATCTAAGTAGGTAAAAAATGGTAAAATAAATTTAAGAAAAACTCTTCAAACATTACAAAATCCATAACAAAGAATTAAACCTGAGTTATTAAAAATGATTATTACAAATTATGAGTAAAAACATATCATACACTTAAATAAATAGCTAGAAAAGTGTATATCTGTGTTATAATGTATTCCTTATACTACATTATATATCAACATACAAATGTTGTAACAACAGAAACTAACTGGAGTTGAATAGATGCAGTATAATTGTTATACATGTTAATTATTTGGTCTGACTAAACAATCACAATTGTTATTTTTAGCATTATTATTATTTCAAACAAAAAGATAATAAAAATATTAATGCCGGCTTATTACAGTAAATGTTTCATTTGAACTCCTAAGAGCTACGAAATTTTAATAATTTAATTCACTTTGATAACATTTATCATCATATTTTCTTTTCTTTTTTTCCCCTTTGTTTATCTATATATTATTTTAGCAAATAATATAGATTTTGTTAAAACTTATATTTATGGAGATATAACAGATTGAAAAATAAATATTGCAGGCCACTTTGCAATTTGCGAAGATATTTAAGTCCTAATTTTTTTGCTAATATTAAAACTAAGACGCTTACCAAATATTAATGTGATTCCTTTATCAGGACTTGAGATATACATTTTTATATAAATATAACAAAATGGCGGTCTGGGAGAGAATGAAGGGGAAACAAGAATTTTTCCTAATGACATTTTTTGTTTAGTTTTAAAAAAAGAATTCTAACAAGTATACCTAGCCCACCATTTTAGCAACATTCTGTGCATAAAATTAATGAAAAAGGTACATAAATTCAGATATTTAAAAAAAAAAATATTTTTTAATTTTCTGGTATCTTTAATTTTACGGTGAACCAGGCTTTTTGCAAGTATTGATTGACAGTTGATATCGTGTTTGTTGTGTTTCGATTATGAGTATATTTCAATGCTGATTATCATAATGAATTGCAAATAATGCAAATAACAATCTTAGTTATGATAATTGCCATCATATTTTATGATATTGTAATGAAAAACCATAATTTGTTTTCTGGTTTTCAATTTTGTTTTTTATTCGAACAAAATAATAAGAAGTTCTTGAAAGATTATACGTTAACTTATATATGTAGATTTTACATAAAACATCTACAGCATTACCAGTCAAAAAAACGTATATATCGATCTATAGAAATTCATATATATATATCATTTTTCTGAAATCAATCTTTTCAAGACCCTATCACCTCTGTACTAATTATTGTATATATAATTCAACTTGATCCATCCAAGTACAGAATTAAACAAAGTAAAATGACACTCATCTTATTTTTTCATAATGTTTATAACCGTTCTTTTGTGGAGACCCACATCTTCAATTGTAATTCTTCTTTATAAAATGTTTATTATTAAATTCCATATCAGACTCAAAATTATAATTAAAATATAATGTATATTATATAAAATGTAATATATAACATTTAAAAAATTAAATTAAGATGAAAAATTTAAAGTTTAAAAATGTTCAAATTTATACCTTTTTAAGAAATATAAAAACTGTAAAAAATTAATACTTACATATATAAAAATATGATGTCAATTATGATAAAATTAAAATTAAATAGGGTAAAAACAAAATACACTTTAAAATTAAAAACAAAATATAATTTAATATTCTATATAATATATAAAATATATGTCTATAATGAGGCGTGAAAAATTAGCTTCCTTCAGAAAATTATTGCAAGGACAAAAAACAAGGTCAATGGCGATATCACAAGAAGTAGCAGTGACAAGTGCATAATATGACATTTTTTTTAATTCTTGCCATAGATATGAAGCCATTTACTGATGCAGAGGATGGGAAGGAATGTTTTGTAAATGCTTATTTTTTCATAATAGGAAAAAATAAGGTGAGTGTCATTTTACTTTGTTTAATTCTGTACTTGGATGGATCAAGTTGAATTTTATAAATATATTTATATATATAGATATTAATAAAGGTACAACTCGGTTATGGATTTGTAACAGAATAAGAAGTCATTTTTTTAAAAATAAATAGTATTTTTTAAATGTACTAATGTAAAATTTTTAATCACTTACTTGTATTCAGTACTTTTACTCTTTTTTGAGTTGTAAACGGAATGTACAATAAGCATCTTTTCATTGTAAAAAGAGAATATAAAAAATGTATATCTCTAAAAATATTTTCTATTTTGAGATTACGGAACATGAAAGAAAATGTTTCTTCTATTGTACTATACATACAACACATACGATCTGACCTTTAAGCCCATGTTTCAAAAGAATATGTATATATATGGATTGCTATTTAGACAATGTAACGGATTGGAATTTAATAATTTTGAATACAAGCGCTCCCAACTAGGAATAGAATCATTTATACTTTTAAATATGTTGTTTAATGTATTTAATTTAAAATAAAACTAGATGATTTTTAAGTCCTCAATAAAATTAAGTCTTTAATAAAATTACATTTTTATAGACACACGCGCGCGCGCACACATACATTTTTTTCAACAACCACTACAATTACAATTTGTTTCTTATTGGAACCATAAATAAATTATTTGATAATAATCACACGATAACAGGTTCTTAAGGAAATCCGATTAGTGAATCAAAACAAAAGTTATCAGCAAGTAATGTTCAAAAGTTCATTAGTAAAAGAATATACGAGTATGATCTGCCTTCTCTTTGTAATTCATAAAAACAAACGATGAACAAATAAAAATAAGTAAACAAATAAATTGTCAATTAAAACAAACAATTAATCAAGTGAAGAAAGTTGACAAAGAACCAAACAACTTGTAGCTATAAACAAAAAAAAAAGATGTAAAAAAAATAACATCACTAGATTTGGCAATAGCAACTACAAACTGTCATTCAGTAGTCACTAAGTCAAGAACATGGAGACGTTTCAAACGTCCCATCTGTTATCAAGCAGATAGATCGCTAAGTGGTTGACGTGATTTTCTAGACATTGTTGATATTTAAGATTGTGCTGTCTCACAACCTCACGAACCGTCGGAAGCTCCAGATATTCGTGAATCTCATCGTTCGTATGAACCATGGCGCTCATAAAACTGTTTTTGTTACCTTGTTTTGGAAGTCTATATATCTACGTTACTATAACTTCCTGTTCCGCACAACTCCACACATAAATCCAGATTGATCGTAGAATAACTTTGTAAATCAGAACTTTATAGGAAAATGTGTTGTGAAAAGTGTGGGTGTGTTTATATATATGTAAGTGTTTGTTTGTTCAAAATCTTCAATCTCCAAAAGTTCTTCACCCATTGCTTTGAAAATTTGACATAACGTTGCATTAGAATACGCGCGTGGTTTTATATACCATTTATTTATATATAAGATGTCACACCTGTGACAGGTAAAAACATGCTTTTTTTAAAAAACAGCGTTATCTGTTGGACGTATAAGCAACACACGCTATAATAAATTTTAGGATTCCATTTCAATATTTCCATTATGTGGGTCCGTTTTATTCTAAAAAACTACTGAACGATTACGAACGGAAAAAAGGGAGAAAAGTAAAAAGCGTAAAAAGGGATAAATCGAAAAAGGGGAAGAAGGAGAAAATGGAAAAAATAAAAAAGGGAATCGGGGAAAAGGAAAACTATAAAAGGAAATGGAACGGGAAAAGGAGAAAAAAGAAAAGATGGAAGGGAGATAAGGGAATGAGAAATGGGGAATTAGAGAAGGGGAAAGGGGAAATGGAATATTAGTAAAGGAAAATGGGGAAAAATACAAAAATTAAAGAGGGAAAGTAAGTGGTGGGAAAGGGAATAGGAGAAAGGTTGAATTATGTGAAGTTTCGTAATGTTCATTTTTTTATGTTTTATCAAACTTTCAAATGTGTTAATTTATTATATACTCAAATCTAGCAATAGCTAAGGATTTCCGTGTCTGCGAGAATATATATATATATATATATATACATATATTTAAATATTTATGAGGCGTGTGTACTTTTATATCGTAACTTAATTATCCTAAAAATAAAATATAAGCCAGGAATTGAGTGCTTTAAAAAATGGAAATGGAAATTTTTTTCTCGTATAAAACTGCCATATTTATGAGTTTCCGATCGTTAATATCAAATGCTGAAACAATAAGTATTAAATAAGAAATAAGAAATAATTTTCAATATCAAGGATTGATGTTTCTTTCCTGAAAACGATTTTTTTATGAAACAGATAAATTGGGAGAAGAATTCAATAGATATATATATATATATATATATGTATTTATTTATCAACATTATTTTTTTAAGAAGTTGAAGCAAAAATTTATAAGTAATTATTTTATCACAAAATTAAACACAAAAAACGATCTCCATTGATTGGTTATTTAAAATAAATTAACAAATTTATGTTAAAGAACTGTTTTTAAATTGTATCTAGAAAAAAGTATATATTATAAAAATATCACGGGGATTATTAAAATAATTGTAAATATAATGCTAAAATAAAAACCAAAACCATAAATCCATTTATGATGTAATACAAAAATAATTTGAACATTGTTCATGAATTAAAAAAGAACTGTAAACTAAAAAACAACAAAAATACTTTATGAGCTGTCCAATCCTAAACAAAAAAATATAGTCCTCATCACTTACACTTATAAGTGAAAAATATTTTCCATCTTTCTCTAGAAATAAAATTTAAACAATGAATAGAGAAAGAAAAAATAGTAAATACAATAAAGCAGAAAAGGCACGTTGCTAAATTGAAAATATTTATAAATCATCATCAAGTAAATGAAAGGATATAAAAAGATATTTAAAATAACATTAATAAATAAACACAAATCAATATTTACAAAATGCTATAAAATGAATATTTTTACATATGTTAAAAAATATCAGTTAGATAAAAGATTGAAAAAATTAATAAATAAAGAAGTAAAAACAATCTGTTAACTAAAAAATGATATGACCACTTTAGACAGTCGAAGTCGGAAGTGAAATGTTTATTTGAATATATTAAACCACTTTAAAACTTCCACTTCGACTGCTGTTAGGCCCTTTCCTAAGCTCCACACATTGCAAGAGAAAAATTGTATTTTAAGAAGGGATAAGTATAAGAAGATGAATTAATATATATAACTTTATTGCTAAAATGTAAGAAAAATATCTGCTATGATTTAATTCTTTCATAAAAAAATCTGATTTCGACACCTCATGACTTCCTTGTACGCCTATTAAATTACATAAACACATTTTTAAAAGTACATAAAATTTTGTTTACTTCTGATATTTTTTACTAATTTTTTTTATTATTGAATTATTATTCATCGTAATTTTTTTTACAATAAGAGGTTATAAATAATTATAAAATTATTAGTAATTAATTATTTATAAATCATTATATTTAAGTTAAACAAAAATTAAAAAAAAAAAAAGTAGATGAAGTCTGATTCGAACCGATGTGCTTTCCCCTAAGTTTCAAATTTCATTAGTTACAACTTTATTTGGCTATAACTCTGGAACCAATGAAAATAAGTACTACTTATGATATATCGTTGAAAAGCTCTCAATGAGGGCTTATTACTGAAGAAAAAGTCCAAAATCCAGATTTTTTTTGGATTTTGAGAATTTTTGGACACTTTTGGTCCAATCGATTGCAATCAAAACGGAAAGTCCATAACGTACAGACGTCATTTCAAAATGGATAAATGGATAAAATATTCAAATGGATTCAGGGATAGTCAAAATGGATATTTCCGTTGAAATCTGAAAACCGAAAATTTTCCTTTACTTCGTATATGGAAGTAAAAAAGACAACAATAATAATAATAAAAATTAATAATAATAAATAAGTAAATAATTAGTAAACAAATAAAGCAATAATAATAAAAAAGTAAAAACACTATTAAATGATAATGTTACTGAAAAATCAGTTTTTCTAACATTACTAATATTAATAATTTCTCAGAGTAGACTAGTTGACAGGGACAGTCATGACTGTTTTTAAATTTTAATTATGATTTTAAAACTTTGACTTTTATGCATTAATTTGTTATAATTAATGCATAAAACTGCTTGGAAGCCATCCTGATGATGGCTTCCAAGAAAGCCGAAAGATATACAGAACGTATTAACCTGTTGGTAAGGTGAACTATATTAATTGTTAATTTATTTGTTATTATTATTATTATTTATAAAGGATTCCTAACAATTTAAATCATACTTATTAGAAAAGTTTTATTAAAACTTTATTTGTAATCTTGTAAATATTATTTTATGATAAGTTACAAAGCAATATTATTTTACTAATTAGTCTGTAATAACAATAAATTAAAATTTAGGCTATGAGAGGAAAGAGAAAAATTGCATCTAATTGGAAAACAAAGAGATAAATAAAGGAAAATAAAGAAATAAATCTTTTAACTTCATATTTTTGATCCGGGAGGTTTTATGTTCAAATCTTTTCAGGCTTCAAAATTTTTCACAATCTGGAAACATTTTTATTCACCATTAAAAAAAAATGAGGGTAACTCTGATTAGTTGTCAGTTTGTAAATTCTGAAGTAAATTAATTGATAGATCTCGATTAAATTAAAATATTGGAAATGTGTAATCGCTTTAAAATTCAACGTTATCTAAAACTTGCTTTTTCATCGTATTCAATTTATTGTATGGTTCTTTGTTATAATATTATTAGGAAATAAAACAGTATAATATAAACAACATAAGGAACTATTACTTTTGAATATCCCGTCTTTTTATATTGATTAAATCCAATGTTTCTACATCGTATCAGTTTAAAAAAATGAAGAGAAAAATACTTTTAAATTGTTAAATAAAATTATTTTGAAAAAATCAGTAATATAATATGTAAATGCAAAACTACTGCCTTTTTTTTAGTTTCCCTGCGCAATTACTGTACTGCAATATAATCCTATTCGATACGTTGTAAGCAACGATAATTATCCATTTATCTTTGTAATTAATAACTATAATTAACATAATTTATTGAAAATCCTTATGATTAGGTTAATATATGATTAAAATGTTGAAATATCTATGAACACCATATATTATATCATTCTCACCATCCGATTGGTGAGTAAGCTTCCAAAATAAACTCATTGTAATTTTACGCTTTAATTCTTTTGTTAAATTGATATAGCCTCTTAAACCAATAAGTTAACATTAGACTATGCAGTCTAATGTTAATTCAAAACTTACTTAACTTTCATTTATTAAAGTTAAAATTTCTTTTAATTATATATTTTAGTTTAAGAATTTTGGGAGTCGGTATCTCTTATTAGTCTATTAAATTTCTCCGTCTTGATATAGAAATTTTTCTGATTGTAATATTTCATTTGAATGTCGAAAAGTGTTTTTTATTTAAAATTTAAAACTAACTGTATTTTTTTTCAATTTAGCATTTAGTAAAATACTTCTAGTTATTTTACTTCCACTTGTACTATTTTTCATTTTTGATATTCAGCAATTCATTAAAAGGGATCTAATTTTTAGTAAAAAGCAACCCAACATACTGAAGTATATATCGTTATTTTTTTATTTTTTTTTAATATCTAACACAAAGCTATCCAGTAAAAATTTACTGAATATATTTGAGAGGAGATTGATTACCAAGAATCAAGGGAAAACTTTCTGGATGTGAATTATAAAGATTCTGAAATAAACTATTTTTAAATTAGTTCTTTCAATTTATGAATTTATCATAACCATGTATTAATTTTAAATAACTAATTTTGTGTTCGTGCATTTACTACTATATATCTGTGCCATAAAAATGTAAGTAGTAATTTATTATTCACTAAGTTAAATGTTTAATTTATTCCTTTTAAAAGTTAAACATAAAACACACTACTTTTTACAACAGAATCAATTAACCTACTTTGTCTGAAGTAAAGTCATTATCTTAATAGTAGAATCGATAAACATACAAAGATAAAATAATATAGAGACTATTATTATTTCATCAAGAATATTACACTAATAATTAATCTATTTAAGTCTATATAAATATATAATTAAGAATGAATTTTCTAGTACCCTGCAAAAGAAGAATATAGTCAAGTTTAAAATAATAATTAGTTAGATTTTAGCTAAAACAAGCTAATATTAAAGTTCGCATGATATAAAATCTACCCATTAAATATTTCGGGCTTTTGTATTTGGAGGAAAATGTGCAAGTGTTTCAGGAAATGTTCAGTAATCTAAGTCCTCAAAAATCAAAGACAAGCATCTCGCGAAAGTGGTTTAACTCGACACACAATTCAAACTGTTCTGAAGAAAGAGTTGAATTCTCGCCTATGGAAACCACATTACTACCAGGAATTTTCGCCGAAAGACTGTGATCTTCAGGAATGTTAGGAGTTGATGCTTGTTTGGTATGAAGACTACTCCGATATTTTCGGTAATATCCTGTGGTCAGATGAAGCCGTGTTTCATGTTGGAAAGTTTTTTTACCAGCAAAAATGTTATTATTGGGCAAAAGATGATGCGGAAGTGGTTGTTGGAAAAGCAACACCGACCAAAGGTCACAGTGTGGTGCGGCATGTTTTCCACGAAAGTTGTGGATCCATATTTAATTCGGGACACAATGAATGCAGAACGGTACCTTGATATTCTTGAATATTATATTTGCAGTATTGTATCCACATGGCACAATCACATGACCTGATTTTTGTTGAAGATGGGACCCCGCCTCACTTCTCAAGTCCTGTCCTTGCGTGGCTTCACATCCATTTTCCAGGACGCTAGTTGGGACGAAGCGGCGCCCTTGAATGGCCAGCAAGGAATCCTGACCTAACGCCCTGCAACGTTTTTTCTGGTGATGGGTAAAAGAGGACGTTTATCGCACAATACCAAAGCTCTTTATGAATTGGAGAAGCAAATTTGCCAAGTTCTTGGAAACGTACCGCTGGATTATCTGCAGACGTCTGTCGCAAACATCCCCATCCTTTTATTGAAACTGGTGGATAATGGTGTTTTGTGGATTTTTAGCAATGCATAACAATTCTACCAATGTAAGGAACAATTTTTTTTATTCATGAAAACTAGTTACATATTATAAACGTTATAAACAATTTTCAATAGGGTGGTAATTAACTCTATATACTAGCATCCCTGGCGCGGCTTCCCCCTCTCTATCAGGAAATGTTTAACGAGTTAGATTCCCGACTAGACAAGGGGCTCTGCCTCTAGACCACTCTGTGTTCATTAAATTCATGCTTGTGAGAATAATAGTGAAAAATAAAAATTAAAACATACTTAATTTATAAAAACTATCAGTGTATTCTAATTTCTTAAGAACAATAGTTTGGCTAATATAGGACCTACATTTCCGGCCTCAGTGGCGCGGGTAGTCCCGTCTCGCCATTGCATCCGGAGGTACCGGGTTCGAATCCCGGTCAGGCATGGCATTTCCACACGCTAAATTTGTCATTCATCCCATCTTTTGAAGCATTATCTAACGGTGGTCCCGGAGATTAAAAAGAAAAAATAAGGACCCACTAATTGGTTTTTAAATCTCCAGTCGCGGTTCGCTCGCGAAGTGCGTAATTAGATTTACAAACATTAATTACCATCACAAAGTTATCAAATCTCATGAAGATTAATTCAATAGCGGAAGCGTAAAATTCTAAAAAAAAATGTGTTTTATTTTCCCCTTAAAATATTGAAATTCAAAAAATCCGAAAATGGGTTTAATATATTTATTTGTAAGCCCAAATCGAGTGAATATCTCGTTTAGTATAGCTGGAAATAGGGAGAATTTGCAATCATTATTCGAAATCTTTTTACCTTTCTTCATCCCTTTCAAGGCTGAATTTCAAAAGCCTAGAAATTAGTTTTATATAGTCACGTGAAGATAACACACACCAAAAACAAAGTTGATATTTTCATTTTTTCGAGAAATGGAAAATATAGTAAATTTCATGGTTACTCTATTTTAACTCTGTAAACTTAAAATTTTTTAAAATTATTTCTTTGTGTTCATTAACACCGTAAGAACAACGAATATACAAATCATCAATTCATCTTCAGTTGTTTTTGGTGGGTGTAGATTAGAATCACTTTCGACATGTTTTTTATATATATTCTAGTAGACCTGCCGTGACTTCACCCGTGCTATATGGTTACTTGCGTTTCCCGTCACGCTCAGGGGATGTTTAACCGGTCAAATTCCCGTCTAGCTGAAGGACTCTGCACCCTGGACCCTTCTGTGTTCATGAAACTCATTCTTGGGAAAATAATAATAGTAAATAAAATTTAATGCCTGCTCAATTTATAAAAACCATCAGTGGTAACTTATTCACAGGAAAATTTCGTTCAGTAAAGGCCAAACCAAAAAAAGTAGTTTTAACAATTTACTCGTACGAAGTAAGGGGTAAAAATTATTTTGCCCGGTTCTTATCATTACCCATTAACCTCTAGGACGTGACCGTAATTCGTTTCTTTTTTTTAACTAGTTTTATTTTATATTTTTTACTCAAATAATCGAAGGCTGATGCAGTCAGCTGCTTCCTCCTTACAGAAACAGTGGCTGTGTTGATTGAGGAGCTGCCACGCTGTATACTGTCGCATCTCTTAAAGAATATAAACTCAAAAACCCCGAAAATCGTTTTTAGATATTTTTATGAAGAATATTTCCAAGCCTAATCTAGTAAATATTTCGTTTAGTATAGTCGGAAATGGGGAAAATTTATTAAAGTTTAAAGTTTTTTAACTTTTCTCACACCTTACAAGGTTGAATTACGAAGAATCTCATCAAACATTATAGTTTTACACTGTTATTCATGTAATAGTTAATACAAATCGTCCATTTTATACAATTAAATATCTCAAACATCTTCTTTTTTTTTAAAAATTCATTTCGGATGAATTTTCTGACTTCCTGAAGGAATGAATTTCTTCATAACTTATGTTTCTTATCATAGGAATGATAACACCCTCTAATTTGATTAATTAATTTTTACTTTACTTCTATAAGTTTTAAGTTTTGCTTATGTAGTAACACATTATACAAGCACCAAGTTTTGTTTAGAACTAATATGTTTGAAATAAAATTTCAGTTTAAGTTTTCATTTTTTCCTAGAATACTCTTGCCATTCACTAAACCTAAACGAGTGATGTTTTGCAATATTATTACTTACAATTATATTTAAATATTATTTAAAATTTAACATTTTTGTCTGTTAACATAGGTTTAATTTTTGTCATAACAATTACGAAATTAAGCTTATCATAATATTATAATTAACATAATTGTATGATGAACTAATAAAAATTAATTCTGTGATATTATTAATGAAGATTATTCAGTGAATTGATCGACTACTCCTAGAATTCGGTTTAAATTGGATTTTTTCTAGAAAACGAAACGTACTTATTGTCTATGTAAAATAAAACAATTTGGACATTTATATTAAATGTCAAAATTACAAAATAATTTTGTAATTTATATTAAATTACAAAATTTGCGCACACACTGAAACATACAAAATCCTTCTTGGAGTAAAATTTCATTGGTCTTGGTCTTATCGAGTCGGCGATGAATTTCCGTGTAAACCAGAGGAGCTAGGCGAATGAGCAATAATGGAGAGTTTTACAGTGTACTTACCAATGGAAAGGATTTCTGAGGGGATTTAGAGTCCTTTCCTTGGACTTCTCTTGTACGCTGTTTCTGTTGATGTTTTGTTTTACTGATTATATTTTTGTCTTTTGTTTTTTTTTACGTCGTATCTTTATTTTCCCCGCCTCCCGGAGCCGGACACGCAACCAAACATAAACTCAGCTACGAGGGGTGCCATCGCGCCTCAAACTACCTCGGCGGGAACAAAACCCTACCCAGGCAACCGGGACAAGTTCGTTTATTGTCATGTCATGCCTCTAATGAAGGGCCCCCAGAGGGATCCCCCATGGGGACTCCGGTCTTTATGCCTCGCCTCTAATGAGGAACCCCCCAAACGGATCCTCCACCGCGACTGCGGTCTTATCTTTCTCCCCAAAGATGGTGCAAGGGAGTCCCCGCCCGATAACTGATGATGGGACGCCGGGACCTCCCACCACTCCCGGAAGAGGTTGTCCCTCACAAAAACCACGCCAGGACAGGCACCGCCGACTCATGACAAGTGAAGCCTTACAACCTCGACCTCTGGGTGCATGTCCATGCAACTTGCAAGAGGGACAGCGGACTTCCCGCTTGCATTCCTTCCGCAAGTGGCCGGCCTCTCTACAGATAAAGCAGTGATCAGTCCTGTCTGGTTCGCAACCATGTTGAACCAGATAGGCCCTATGTCCTTTGTTTTGTTTCAATATCACTGTGCTGTGATTGTTACACGTAATATTTTTATGTTTCGTGTTGCGTTTTGAACTGACTTTTACCTTCTACAGGTAGGTAGTTCAATTCCATTGTTTAGTTCAGTCCTTTCATTCTTACTTAAGACTCAGTAAGTTGTGTTTTGTTATGAGTCGATTAAATAGTAGTACATCAATGAGATGTTTTAATTTAAAAAATAATATGCCGTAAATCCGCCAAAACAAGAGACAAATTATATTAACTTAGCTATGTAGGATCCCAATAGAGATTTATTAAAACCATAACACGTTTAGTTGCACCACTTGGAGATATTTTGAAAGAGTTAAAATATTTAAAATTAGAGAAAATGTGTAACTTTTTAATTTTAACAGATAGTGATAAGTAACCAATGTCATATAATGGTATAAATTAAAATTAATGTAATTTGCGAGTACTGATTCGATTGGTCACCAAATAATAGTTATGTTACCTAAGGGAACTTTAAAAAATAAAATTATCTGTTAAAGACTTTGTAACTATACAAAATAAGCATAGTATATAGTAAGTAATAAGAATGTTCATTTGGAAAGTCTTACAAGGATTATCATTGACAAATGATTTAAATTGAAATTGATATCTCCACAGCGAATTGAGCTGTCTTAATGAAATTAAAAGAATTATTGAAATTAAAATTATAAAAGAAGGTCTATGTAAAATCTATAAGGGCCACACAAAAGGAATAACTGGGTCCGCGGTTTGGATATAGCTGTCCTAGACCAAATAAGTTCAACGAAGAGCGTTTTGTAAAGAAGCTTATGACTACTGTTTTTTTGGGACAAAAAGGAAAATCCTGCTTATCAAATTTAGTGATTGCGGAACTACTGTGAGTGCCGATACGTAATGCGTAAAGTTAAAAAATCTTAGAAGAGCTACGAAAAACAAACGAAGTAGGTAGTTATCCCGCGGAATTTGTTTTTCATAATAATACTTGGATATACATGGCAAATCAGACAGTGAGACATTGGAAAAATTTAATTGAAAATCTTCAACCATCCACTCTATCTCCCTGAATTAGCTCATAGTAATCATTTCTTTTTTCATCTGAAATAGTGGCTTTTATCCCTAGAATAAATTGACAATGAAGACGAATTAAGAAATCACATTATTGTGCGGTTTAAGTTACTGACAGCGGAATTTCTTGAAGAATAAATGAAAAATGGGGTGAAACACTATGAAAATGGTGTTGAATTTGAAGGCAGCTATGTAGGAAAGTAGTAAATAAATGTTCTTTTTATCCGTAAGTAATAAAGTTTGTTCTTATTTTTTCAGTTTTGCTTTCATATAGAAAACAAATCTTACACCAAAAACACACGCCCCATTTGAGAAGCAAGAAGACCCGAATAACTAAAGTTTTACGTAAATATATTTTGCTAAAATCACCTTGCTACTTTTATCCAGGTGTATATTTTTATTCTAGTATTTAGGGTACGTGTATTTTTTTCTGTTCAGCCTCCGGAACCATCGTAAGGTATTACTTCAGTGGATGAATGAGGATGACATGTATGAATGTAAATTAAGTGCAGTCGTGTAAAGTCTCAGGTCGACCATTCCTGAGATATGTGTGGTTAATTGAAACCCAACCACCAAAGAACGAGAGTGACGATTGCGGTGTCAGCTATAATTAGAAACAAGGCAGTGGAGGAGATGGGCAGGCAGACTAGAAGGCTGCAGTTGACCTGAGGCGGAGAGACCGATGCCGGACGGCTATGGGTGGCCAGCCTTAGGAGGTGGGCGGCGGAACTTCCTCGGAGTTGTCGTTTACCGATGATCCCCTGGGGACGTCGCTCTGGCTATTCTAATTCGGTGACAAGAGCGCCCGGATGGTTGCGCAGGGGCTGTGTACATACCATGTAGATTAGGTCTGACCCTTGCCTGATTAGAGGGGGAGGTTTTTAAGCGGGTGAGAGCTCCGTACTTGCCATCAGAGTGGGCCTGGAGGCGGCTGGTAAAGCTTTTTCTCCCCCTACAGAAAACAAAAAAAAAACACCAAAGAACACCGGTATCCACGATGTAGTATTCAAATCCCTATAAATGCCTTTACTAGGATTTGAACCTTAGAAATCTCGATTTCGAAATCAGCAGATTTGCGATGACGCGTTAACCACTAGACCAGCCCGGTGGGCTAGAAAACGTGTTTTAATCTGGAGAAATATAACCTTGAACTGTTAGGTATTTAAATATATCTAAAGTAAAATGTTATCTACATATGTCAGCATGACAATTTTATGGCAATGCAGTTATTAGCAGATTTAAAAAACCTGTGCCACATAGAGATGTAAAAATTATGTTACATGTAACATAGCTCGCAGGACTTGTTTAGTGGTTAACTGGGCACAAATCAGTTCTTTAACAGTTACTTTTGGGAGTCGACGATTCTGAGGATTGAATCCTAGTAAAAGCTGGTTGCTTTTATACGGATTTGAATACTAGACAATGGATAACTGTGTACTTTGTTGGTTTGGGTTCAATTAACGACACGTCTCAGGAATAATAGATCTGAAATCTGTACAAGACTACACCTCATTTACGTGTCATACATATCATCCTCATCTCACTGGACTGTGGTTGGGTTGTTTTTTACTTAATAGTTGAACAGATTGCAACGTACACATATGAAGATAATAAAATAATAATATGTAGATAAAAATTAAAATTAAACTTATGATTACCTTGTTATATTATATAATTATTTCAACCATTGTCGTTTCTTTAAATATAAGAAATTGTATTAAAAAAATTATGTATTTCGTGAAATTATTATAAAACTTCACTTAAGAACCAGAAACGTTGCATATATGAATAAAAATTAATATCTTTGCTAAAATTAAATTCCATTTGTGAAGCACATAAATTTTTTAATATCTGAATACACAGATAAGTTAATATTTTATTTACATTCACTTTTTATTCTTTATTTATGTATCACTCATTCTGTAAAAATCCCTAAGAAATAATTTAAGAACTAATCATATAAAATATAATTTAAAGTAACTTTCATTATTAATTATAACTGAAATGGAAAATTTTTAATTTACTTCGTCGTAAAAGAGACAGAACCTACGTTTGTTAGTTGGTTAGTTAATGTCCTCAAGTTTTCAGTTTTCTTCAATAGAGAGTAAAGGAGATCAGGCGTAGTATATCCAGCTGGCAATGATCACACAATTTCCCGGTTGACGGATTTTCTATCAGCGTCTCCACTTCACAGCCTCGGTACTATTTATTACTTTATAATTTTCAATCAGGCAATCGTCCCTTCCTTTCTCGATGGACTCAGTGAAGCGTATTACCTTACAACATTTAATATTTATAATCTCCTCGTGGTCAAATTCCTCTTACCTGTTAAACATACTAATAAAAAAATATCCTGAAATATAAAAGTGCTTTCATGTAAATATTTATTTATTTTTTTCAAATCGTGTATTTACAATCTGTTCTCACTAAGGAACCACAAATAAATTGCATTACAAAAGCACTTGACGAGGGGATGAGGGGGTGTATATATATATATATATATATATATATATATATATATATATATATGAACAACATATGTACAATAAAGTCTGCACAAATAAATACTGTCGCAGTGATTGGGGATACAAAAGATGATTAAAATCTAATGAAAAAACATACTAGAAGAATTTATAACGCTAGTAAACAATAGATAGAGATAAAAAAATAATAACATAACAAGTTCGCAGAAATAAATAGAAGGGGGTACGGCTCCTCATTAAGGATCACACATCTGACACTGTACCACCTCAAGTATCACACATACCCCAAGATCCACGCGTGTAGGCATTTTAGTAGCCGCATATCTTCGCTGTTCTCTAGGAAATTAACTACTATAAAATTTACGTGATTTATTCGCTGTTGGCAGCTTGAACCGAACCTTTTGATTCGTTGCGAACATAAAGCAATCCAAGGAACTGGTGAATTTCCTCGTTCCGAGCGATCTACGATCCTTCTGCAATGTATCTCAACAACAAATTCCAAAAACGTTGAATAATCTCAACGTTACGTTTGTTCGTCGTACCTTCCTTAGCTGTATGCCAAACGTCAAAACTGGTTTTAGAATTATCTTGTACATGTAAAGTTTGCTGGGCAGCGATAAATGCGAGTTCCTACTTCAAAAACAATTAAGCCTCTTATACGTGGAGTTCTTTTCTTTTCTCTTTCACGTGGTACTTTCACATCAAACGATGATTAAGAAGGAGTCCAAGGTACCAAACCCGGCCAGAATGCGGGATAAGGACGCCACCCAGGTGGACTCGGGGACAGTAACCCTTCCTCAATGCAAACGTAACATGATTTGACTCATTCGGATTTACTTTATCCTCCATGTTTTAGTCACAAACCGATGAGGTAACGGTTGTAGCTTCATTGAGGCCAAGTGCAGTTCTTCATCAACGACCACGATCAGTGTATCGTCAACAAACGAGTCACGGTGACACGGTCAGAAGCTATAAGGTCACTAGTAAAAATTGAGCACAGGACTGATACTTAGACAGAGCCATGTGGAACTTCTAATTTAATACAACAAAAATCCTGACAAATCCTCGTTGCAACTAACTTGGGAAAATCGCTCATCGAGGTAGATCCGTAAAATCAGGTAGAATGGTTGAGGAAGGCTGCTTTTCAACTTATGGAGCAGATTAGGCAGCCAGACATTATCAAAGCTCTGCTTACAGCCAAGAAGGCCACCGAGCAGAATCTCTTTTCTTTCAGGAACTGTGTTATGAGATTAATAATCCTGTGCGTTTGTTCAACAGTAGAATGTCCATCTCTGAATCCAGATTGGCAATCCGGAATAATTTTCTCCCGTTCCAAAGTCAACTAGAGCCTTCGAAGAAACATTTTTCTCAAATTAGTTCGACATAATCAACAAGAGGCTTATTGGCCTGTAGGAAGACAGGTGCTCAGGTTTATCTGGCATCGTATTCATTATTTCTTGAGACACCTTCTATTTTAATGAAAATTACGACGTCTGAATGATACCACTGAAAAGGTCTGAAATGCACTTGATGACTTTTTTTAGGAATATAATTAGCAAGTTAGAGCTATTAACAGGTAAAAACTTTTAACCTGGTAATTACAGGTCCAAATTACTGGTTATTACAAGGTTAGCATCTAAATTAATCACAGATTTCGCATTATTACCAAAACAACTTATAATTTATTACTTTATGATTATGTAAGTAAATTTTCCAATAAAAAATATTTAGTGCTGTTAACAATTCCAATTTATTCTTATAAAAATATATATATATGATAAAATAAATCCTTTAAATACTCTACCATTTTTAATCTATATTATATAAATAAAAATTAAAATAAGGAAAAATATTATAAAATCTATAACTTTCATGTTTTCATCGACTTAAAAAATTCGAATTAAAAAAATAAAAATTAAATTTAAGAAATTAAAAAACTTAAAAACAAGTATCAAAACAATAAATATCATTTTATCACTTTGTGACAGATGCATTAGCATATTTATTATTTTACATTTTGGACTATCACAATAAAAGCAGTTTTAAAATTTAATAAAAATAAATTTCTATACTTTTCTTATAAATTCATTAATTTATTATTAGATAATTCATCTAAATAGTAAAAAATCTGGAGTGAACACCACGTGACTTTCTTGTACACCTATTAAATTACATATACATTTTAAAAAGTACATAAAATGTTATTTAACTAATAAATTTGATTGTTTTACTTTTTTATTGTTATTATTGTTATTATTGAATTATTATTTATTGTCATATTTTTTTTGCAATCACAGGTTAATAATAATTATTAATAAATCAACATATTTAAATTAAAAAAAAAAATTAAAAAAAGGAGATAAACTGGAATTCGAACCGATGTACGTTCCCCTTGTAAGATCCAAATATTTCATTAATTAAAATTTTATTAGGCTATAACTTTGGAACGAATAAAAATAAGTACCACTTATGATTTATAATTGAAAATCTCTCATTGAGATCTTATTATTGCAGTTAAGAAAAAATATAAAAATTAAAATTTTTTTATCAAGTTGATTGCAGTCAAAAGGTAAGGTATACAACTAGATATTACAACATTAATAAATCCCAAATTTACGGTTAATCGGTTTTTAGTTATACGAGGTACATATGTACAAACGTCACCCCGAAAGTAGTCGAAATGGATTCACGTATTGTCAAAATGGATATTTCCGTTGAAATCTGAAAACTGAAATTTTTCGCAATCACAATTCTTCGTATAAGGAAGTAAAATTAGTAAAACCTATTTCAACAAATTTCTCTTAATTGGGAAATTAATAAATTTTCCTTACAAATATAAAATGAAAAAACGACCTTTTTTGCATTAAGTATTGAAATATTATTTATTGTAATATAAATGAGAGTCGAAACACAAGTTATTATACCATATTTGAATACATTTTGTAAATAATATTACATACATATATTTTATGGATAACTCAATCAAACAAACATATATAAATGTTGAGGCTATCTTAATAAGATTGGAAAATCTTTTATTTGTACAAATAAAGTATCTATTTATATGTAAAACGATGGGAATATTTTAATAGCAATAAGTATTTTCTACTTCTGAATCATAATTTTTAGTTTTGAAGATGAGTTGTAATCTATACGTCGATAAAATCACAGCGATCCACGCGGTACGATATTCAGTAGCGTTACACTTGTGATCACAGAGATAGGTAATCAGTCATTACCAGTTGTGATTTAATTCTGTTTAATTTTATATAATTTTGGTCATTGTACGATAGAAAAGTTTTTCGTTGTCATAGAGTTCTGCAATAAAACAAACCTATTAACAGTCAAAATTAATTAGAACTATCTTCTACACCATCTCTATTATTTATGTACTGAATATTTATAAAATGATGGGCTGGTTATTATTCTATGTAAAACTAAACAAAATATATCATTAGGAAAAATGGCAATTACTCCTCGTTCTCTCACTATATGCCATTTTGTTATTTTAATACAAAAATTTATATCTAAAATTCGGATAGATGAATCACATTAATTTTTGTAATCGTCTTGGTAAAAAGTTTTAAAATTAGCAAAAAATCAGGACTTAAATATCTTTGCTAACTACAAAATGGCGTCAATGTTTATTTTTCAATCCGTTGTATCTCCATAAATAAAAGTTTTGTCAAAATGTATGTTTTCTAAAATATTAAGCCTTTTATTTTTAACAAAATGAAATTTAATTTTTTTAAATCGGTAAAAAAAGACGAGTTATGGCAGAAACTTTTTGTAATTTTGCGTCTGTTTTCATGTCCTCCACTTTACGTTCAATTCAATTAAATATTAATTGTTTTTATTTATTGTTAATTCTAATATTTTAAATTAGTATCAGATTAAGTAATAATTTTCTCATAATAATACACCTAATAATTATGGCTCAAAATTCAACATCAGTTTTTTCCAATAACTCGTCTATTTGATAAGCGATTTAAAAAAAAAATAAAATATCATTGTGTTTAAAATAAAAGGCTTAATATTTTAGCAATAACATACATTTTCATAATATTTATATTTATGGAGATATAACGGATTGAAAAATAAATATGCCCGCAATTTTGTAATTTGCAAAAGTATTTAAGTCTTGATTTTTTGCTAATTTTAAAACTCTATTACAAAGACGCTTACCAAATATTAATGTGATTCCTGCAACCAAACTTGAGATATAAATTTTTACATAAAAATAATAAAACGGCGGGCAGTGGGAGAATAATGAAAAAATTGCCGTTTTTCCTAAGGATATTTTTTGTTTAGATTTACAAGTAGAATCTGAAAAAGTATTGCCAGCCCACCATTTTAAAAATACTGTATATTTCACTTATTCACAGTTACCTCCTGTTTTAAATAGGTTCTTCTTCCAGTTTCTTACTCAATTTTCGTTGAACAGAACTCTCTTTTATTTTATTTTCTTTAAGTCGCCATTATTACTGCAAATTCACTAGAAGTACATCACTTCTCAAGTTACGTTTGGAAGTTAACTATAATTATCTATTCGGTCAGTAAATTAATAAATATTTATGAATAAGAATTTATGGAACCAGTAGGTAATATAACCCGAATGAGGATAAAATAAATAAACGTCCTAAAAGAAAAATTTGTAATTGAAAGGCACGAAGTGACATTTTACTGAAATAAAATCTTATTACTTGTTTAATGTTATATCTTCACAAAAAACTTTCGTTCACTACATTCAGTAAAGGTTTGAAGATTTTATATAAATATATACTGACATAAAATGACAACATATTTATGTTGTATATTCCATAGTATGACCTACTTAAAATTAAACATATAGAAGGTAAGGCTAATCTCAGGCAACAATATCTTTTTACGTTCGTAACAGCTGACAGAATATTGATGTTACTGGCGTAAAATATTTAAAGGTTAGCATAAACAGAAACGGCTGCATAAATTGTATATTTACTGAGTATTACGGGTAGAAAGCAATATAAAGGAAAGCACACATTTTGTCATAAAATGTAAAGCGGTCATTCGTATTAAAAATTCAAATACGAAGAATACTGAACGAGCGTTTTGTTGACTTAAAAGATTTGCAAAGCCGTGGAGTTCTAAAACTACTTAAAGCTACATTAAATCTTACAGGAAAGAAGAATTTTTTTTTTTTTATAAAAAATAAGAACAATTATTGAAGAGTTTTATTTAAATTTCAAAAAAATATTGTATTATAAAAAGAAGACGAGATTTATAAAACTAAAATGCTAAAAATTATATTTTTACTTCCTTGTTCGAAGTAAAGGAAGTATTCTAGTCGCGAAAGATTTGGGTTTTCATATTTCAACGGAAATATGGATTTTGATCATCCTGAATCTATGTTGACTAGTTTCGTCGTGACGTCTGTAGGTGCGTATGTATCTGGCATAACTCAAAAAAGATTAGCCGTAGGATGTTGAAGTTTGGGATTTAGGACTGCTGTAACCTCTAATTGTGCATCTTCCCTTTTGATTGCAATTGACTTGACCTAAAATGTCGAAAAAAGCCCAAAATCCAAAAGACTTTATTTTGGACTTTTTCTTAACTGTAGTAATAATAGCTCATTGAGAGCTTTTCAACAATATATCATTAGGGTTACTTATTTTCATTGGTTCCAGAGTTATAGCCAAATAAAATTTTAATTGATAAAATATTTGGCTCTTACAAGAGGAAAGTACATTGGTTCGAATCCGACTTCTTATTCATATATTTTCTTTTATTCTTTTTTTCCTTTCAATTTAAATATATTTATTTATAAATAATTATTAACCTCCGATTGTAGAAAAAATGTTTACAATAAATAATAATTCAATAATAACAATAAAAAAGAAAAAAATATGAAAATAAATCAGAAATTATTAGTGAAATAAAATTTTATGTACTTTTCATTTTAATTCAAAGGTTTTTACAGAAGATATTATTAATAAATCAATATATATGAATTTAAAAAAAAATTACAAAAACCTATATGTATATGAAGTCGGATTCGAATCGATGTGTACGTGGTTACGAATCCGACACGTTCTCACTTACGTAACTAAAACAGTGACGTGAAACAAAATTAATATAAAATGCTAAGGAAAATTTAAGGGCCATTTTACTTGATTATAATCAGATATTGCTAATAGTTTTTAACTTTTTATAGAAAAGGGTCACTATAGTTATTTTTGTTTCAGAATTAAAAATAATTTGCTTACGAAAAACATTTTTTTTTTTTTAATTAATCATGATTTTAGTATATTACAATAACATTGTTTGCAAAATCCTATCTTGTTTTTTCGTAGGCGTATCATGAAATATTTTTTTTAATAGGCGTGCAAGGAACAAAAGTGGTGTTTACAGATTTTTATTTAATTTTAAATATATATTAACAAACCAACTTAACAAAATAATGAATAATACAAAAACGTTTGTTATATTACATTGTAATGAATTAGTTATTAATTAAATAAAATAGAGAACAATAAACAAATTCCATTTGACTGATTTTATAAAAATATTCAAATATACTGTCGGATTTTATTACCAAGATTCTTGCGTTTGAATAATTGAATAATTTAAATAGTAATTAATTATTTATGCATTTTAGTTCTTTGAAGTAGGATAAATATACTAGCCATTTCAATTACACACAATTTTAACAATTTACAAAACCAAAATTTTAAATGACTTTAGATAGCAAACAAGCTTTCAAGCCGAAGAATGAAATTGATTATCACTCAATAAAAAGCAATTTTTGACTTTTAAGCAAACAATGTATATTCATAAACAAATAGTCAATGAAGAAAGGAAAATAAAAACTATAAACTATACCCGTAAGATACATTTCTGTTGTCAACCATGAAGATACGAGTTAATGACATTTAAGAAATCAACAATTTTTTCATCTATCGATTTCTCTTCCTGATGCCAATCTAGTTGACCGAAATATATTGGTTTGCTTGGAATTTCTCCCGCCACCAACCTATTCGGTTGTCCTAAAGCATAAGACCGAATGTCTGTGCCACAAACGGCTACTGAGTCTCGAAACAGTTTAGCGACCAGTGTCCTAAGTAGCTCCTAGAGCTTACCTAAAAGCGTGATTGGGCTAAAGTGCGGTGCCATACACCATCGGCTTACGTATCCCAACCGCTCATATATTTACTAAGATGGGAAGGTGCACCCCGTCAACTACTAGAAATATATATGACATCCATAAATTAGCATTTACTTTGTCAAGACAACAATTCGCTGCCACGCCTAGGTCGCTGAATGCCAGCAAGTACCTACCTGCCCACCATATTAAAGCGCTTGGATCCCTAATTGTCTGGTGGTCAGCCATACATCTCAAGATTAGCTTCCCACAGCAGTGCGTTAGGAGTCTTTCACTTAAGTTAACTACTGATGACTCGCCGCTTGTGAGTGCTCAATTTTCTCCTTGACCTCTAAGTTCCAGGGTGGCCCGGTCTCTGCCCCCCCCTCGCCACAAGAGCAGGGCAGTTAAACATCAGGTCTTAATTTAACTGGACCTCTTCGAAGACACACATCGCATCAGCTGCCAGGCGGAACCGAAACAGATATTAGTTCAAATTAACATTGGTGGTGAGTACCTGGGCACCCGTGGCCGATAAAAACGAACTCAAGGTGTACCATCCCCCAGATCCCATACAAACTTGTACAGGAATCTTCCCTTAGTCGTGCTGTCCCATTCAAGCTGACACGCTTCTATACCGAGGCTCTGCAGCCTCTTCAGGCGGGAGATGGACAACTGAACGAAATTTAAATCCGGTGCATTGTGATCACAGTTCCGTACCGGTACTGGCCCGGCTCTAAACCACATCCCAAATACCTCGGCCTTCCGGCCTCTTGGGAGAGCCTTTCCCAATATGGTGGTAGCCTCGTAGGAGGTTATTTTAAAAACACCAGTGCATACAATTAAGGCTCTGCTTTGGGCACTCCTTAAATTTTGAACAAGTGCTCTATTCATAACCAACCTATGCACCCAAACGGGCGCTGGGTAAGAGATCATGCTTTCGAAGACACCTCCGTACACCATGTACATTTGACGCCCAGACAACCCATAGACCTTCCAAGCAATCCTTCTAAATTTGTGGATCGCTGAGACGGCGTCCGCCGCTACTTTCCTAATGTGGTTGATAAACAGCAACTTCTCATCAAACAAAACACCCAGGTGTTGTGTTGAATTTCTACTCCGCTGATTACACAGCCTTTATACTTAATGTGGGTGTTTCGACTAATAATTTGTCTGCATCCTTGAGAAGCATAAACAGTAGTAGGGAAATGCGGATACGGGCGCCAAAATTGGACGGGCGCCAAGATGGCGGAATGTCCGCCATCTTGGAATTCAAGATAGCCGACCACAGCCACCTTGATTTCATGACGCCGTAGCCCGTCAGTGTTGCCAACTTGATTTATTTTGTGTTAATATTGTCAACCTGGTATATATTTAATTTATTAGTTATAATTATATATAGTATGGCTTTATAATAAGTAGTATTTTTACTTCCTTGTACGAAGTAAAGGAAGTATGTGATTTATTGCAATCTACTACACCAAAAGTATACAAAAATGCCCAAATTCCAGAAATATTGGGATTGTGGACTTTGTCTTAACTGCAGTAATAAGCCCTCATTAAGATATTTTCAAAGATACATTATAAGTGGAACGTTTTTCATTGGTCCCAGAGTTGTAGCCAAATAAAATTTTAAGTAATGAAATATTTGAATCTTAGCGGAAGGCACATCGGTTCGAATCAGACTTTATCTCCTTTTTTTAACTTTTGTTCTTTATTTAAATATATTGATTTTAATAATTATTAACCTCTCATTGTAAACATATTTTACGATGAAGAATCAATAACAAAAAAAAATCAGAAGTTTTTAATGAAATAAAATTTTATGTACGTTTCATTTAAAAAAAAAAGTGTAAATGTAATTTAGTTGGGATACAAGGAAGTCATGTGTTGTCCACATCAGTTTTTTAAATTCCGCTAAAGGTGGTTAAAGTTATGAATACAACATTTGTACATAATAAAATAATGATCTTTTTTTATTAAAAACAAAAATTTATATAGACCTATCAATAATTATTTAACAATTACTTAAAGTCACAGATTTTTAGAATATACGTGTATATTTGAATCATTAGGAGTAATTGATATATAGTTTTAATATTATACATGTAATCGATATTTGCACTCCTTCAAAATACGTAATATTTGTAGCACGGGTTTACGTAATCATATTTTCGTTAACTTTGATAAACAGCATTTCTCACCTTCTTTTAAATAAGAAAATTTTTATATTGAAATATTTGTATTTAATTTAAAACTTTTTATGAAACTAACTTTAAAAGTAGTTTTATGTATTATCATACTTCCAAATAAATTATTTCGCTCATTAATGTTTAAGTTATTCATTAAGAAAGTAGTGCAAGAAAAGCTATTCATTTCATTGAATTAAATATTACACTTCTGCATTTTCTGATGCATTATTCTGTTTCAACTGTAGAACGTTTAACGAGTAAAAGACTAAGGATCTACTACTACTAGAAACACTAAAATATTTTAATAGATTGCTATTAAAAGACCATTCATTCAATTAGATATGCCCTTAATTGAAAGTGAAGCCATATAATAAATATAATTTCAAATAATTATAAATTTATTCAAGTGTTTGTGCAACTCCGCCACTTATTTTGAGCAAATTGATTCAATAAATTGATTTAATATTCTTTTCTACATTTTGCTCATATATTATCGGTATTTTCTAAACTTCAATAAGTGAAATTTGATTGGTTATTAGGTAGATTCTGTCAGATATTTTAGATGAGTTTCTGGTTTGATATACAATTATTTTATTTATTTATTTTTTTGCAGTTAATAGATTTAGAAAATATATCATGTAACAAAACAGTTATAAAGCTTTTCTTTTGTCAATAATTTGAGTGTAGCTGGAAGATTATTGTGATTCAATATATTATAATATATTAATGATTTATTTAAAATAAAATAATAGGTGAGATAATTTGATGAAAGTACTCTTAGATCTAAGAGTATAGTTTTTGTAAATATAAAAACGCAAAAAATGTTGAAAAATAGGAATGTTTTTTTTTCAATTATATAAGTTACTAAAATTAATTGTAAATGATTGAGTTGACAATATATAAAAATTATGATGTATTTATGGTCCACCCCTAAGCAACTAACAAGAATTTCATTTAAAGTTTTATCTTTTAATACCAAAAATAGATATATTATAACAAACGTTTTTCACCGAAAATAGTGGCAATGAATGGTTTATGCAGTATTTTTATCTAAGTATATGATTTAAGTTTACTATAAAACCGTAGTTTTTTGCTAACTTACTATACAATTATATACTTCGAAACCTTTATTTTATGTGCTTACAAGAAAATGATTTTAATTTAAGTGAAAAAAGAATTAAAAATTTAATTTCATTTAGTGAAATATATCCAAATGAAGAAAACTCTGAATTGGAGGATGCGTAACCTGCACATTGAGAGTAACATTTTTTATTATATTAATACAAAGTTAGTTAAACAAAACTGAATATTTTCCCAAGATTATTATCATTTACATTGTAACTCATAATTTGTTGTTTCATTATATTTTTTAATAAGACTTTTATTATATTTGAATTACTTTATGAAAAAATGTAAATCCCATTAACACGTAATTAAATATGTGAAGTCCATCGTATTACCCTAATTTACGAACTATTAGGTACTAGGATTTTCTTGGTATTATTATACTGATATTATAATAGGTACTATGTCAGTTTCAATTTCTGACAATTTTTGGCATCACTCGTTTTTACATTCATTATATCCTCTTTGTTAAAATACTTTTTAAGAAAGCACGTCCACGGTTGTAAAAATAAAAAAATAAAATTAAAAACCGAAGTTGAGAATTTAATTACCAAGGACTACTACTATGAATTTTTTGAGTACCCGTTATAAAAATTAAATTGTTTAGTGTACCATGCCCTTTTAAAAAGATATAGTCGATTAAAGCAAATTAATGTTATTCACTACTAATTGGTATTATAGGGAATGTTCTGTGGAGCAGAGAAATTTTAAGAGAATCCAACAAGCAACATTAAAGTTATCGGCCTGGAAGTAATATGAGACATAAGGATAATGAAAAAGATATTTAAAAAATAAAAACACAAAGAACAATGGCGATGATTTTTTTATAGAAGGTTTTCGATCTTTCATTAAAAATTAAATTCCTTGAGAGCCAGTTCTTCGAAAAGTTAAGAAGCATTACTGATAAAATCTTCTTAAAAGCCTGAAGCTGATATTGAAGTGAATACAAAATAAGAACCACTTCTTTTTTTTTTACCTGGTTATGTAAAATAAATTGTTTAAAATTAATATTATTTAAAATGTTATAGATACTTATATTGACAATTTTTTTAAAAAATTAAACAAAAATTATTAATTTCTTTTCAAATGATTAATTGATATCAAGTAGAGAGAAAACTTACTGTTATAAAGAAGAAAATAATCTTATAAAATAAAAAAAAAAGAAATCTTACATTTATATATAAACAAAAATATTGTAAATCATTAAGACATCTGTAATTTTACTTCAATTTTTATTAAATCGTTTTTTTTTAAATTGTTGATTTTTTAATCTAACAAGAAATTTACCAAATCGGTGCCATTAATCTTAATATAAATAAACAAAATGAATTTACGTATTATACAGAGTGTATCAAAATGAATGGCCTGATTTCAAACAGTTGTATTTCAAAATAAAAATGTATTACAAGACAACATACGTGCTATTCAAAAATGTTTAAAATTTCACTTTGAAAGTTATAAATGTTCTATACATCCAGAGGATAGCTGAACTCTTCCACATCGCGTTGCAAATAATATTCTGTCACAAATGTTACTGTAGCTGTAATCCTGGTTTTTAGCTTATCCAAATCAGCAGGAAATGATGGAACATAAATGTTATTCACTACTAATTGGTATTATAGGGAATGCTCTGTGGAGCAGAGAAATTTTAAGAGAATCCAACGAGCAACATTAAAGTCGTCGGCCTGGAAGTAATATGAGACATAAGGCTAATGAAAAAGTTATTTAAAAAATAAAAAGGCAAAGAACAATGGCGATGATTTTTATATAGAAGGTTTTCGATCTTTCATTAAAAATTGAATTCCTTGAGAGCCAGTTCTTCGAAAAGTTAAGAAGCATTACTGATAAAATTTTTTTCGCATATCCCTACGAGAAAATATTCCAAAGTGTAATGTCTGGGAATCTTGGAAACCAAGAATGTAAAAACAAACCTTTGGCTTCCAACGCCCAATCCAGCGTTGAGGTAATGTTTCATTTACAAATCGACGAAATCGGTTATGACGATGTGGCGGGGCCCCATCTTGCTGAAAAATAAATTCTTCATAATCTTAATTTAGTCTAGAAAATTCATCTTTTAATCTAGAAAAGAGCCAGTCCTCCAGAATCTAAAGATAAGAATAGCCTTATAACTGTTTCTCCTTCCAAAAAAAATTGTCGTAAATCTTTATAAACGAAACCGAACAAAAAACATTAAATTTTGGTTAATCTCATTTCTGTTGAACAAGCTCGTGCGGATTCTCAAATCCTTATGTGCGAATATTATGATGTGAAACATTAACGCTTAAATGAAATACAGCTTCATCGTAAAAGAAAGAATCTATTATCTTCCATTTCAACTAGATTGCTTTTCGTCCTCTGGCCCCGTAATGAAAATCTTACATTTGCACTACCGGTGGTGATTTTCTGGCAAGAGCAGTGTTCTATGTTCCCGTTGTTGGGGCTAATAACGATCGGTGGCAGTTAGTGAACCTGCGCGGTTGTAGAGCTTTGACTTGCCAGCTGCGTAGTGTGTTGCAGGAAGGCCACAGTTGGCAAAATAACGAAACTTTCTTAGATACTGGTGTCCAAATTTCGTAGTTTGTGAGGCCAAAACTATTTTTGTGATCCTCTGGCAGGTTAGGGAAGCGAAATTCTCTGACCTTGCCGGTGATCACGTACTAGTTTCGTCAAAAGCTTTTAGCTTTTGACTTTCTAGCGGAGCTGTGTAAGAACAGGCGGTCTTGCTCAGATTAAATAGCTGATGCTCGTTTGCCTTGTGGTAAATGATAGGTTCTTTCAGGCTGTAAACGTAGTGCCTGGCGTTACAGCTGGTGTAAATTTCTGTAGACGCTATGGAGCAGTAATCCGGAGATTGCCAGAATGATTTCGTTGGCTTAGCCAAAGAATTGGTTACCGGTGACCCCTTCACCCCGAGAAGAACGATAGGTAGATCTCCGCCGAGAATGCGGGTTCCTGATACGGATACTGTGGTTATTACGGGAGAAGTATCCCATTCGTGACAAGGCGGGATTGCAGAAAGATCCTGCTGTAGCCTCTGCTTTAAATTATCTAGGGAAGACGGCAATCGGAACTGTACATGGAGACCACGATGAAGAGGGGCAAATCAAAAGGGCGTCCTCTTACGAAGTCAAAGGTGGCGGAGGACAACTGTGTAGTGTTCAGCCCTGAGCACAGGTTCCCGGCGTGAGGTCTTCATGCGTGAGATCAAGCTGCGGATCCGATAGTTTGGGACGGAAGAATGAGATGCGGTCAGCATGGATCAAGATCTTTTTCAAAGAAAGAGTCCAGGATTTTAATCGAGTTTCGATAGTTGGTCGACTTGTATTTACCAGAATGCAACATGATGGTTGCCGAGCTGGCATTAAAGTGCGAAAGCCTCCAGGGCCCCAACCGAGCCCTTGATTTGGTCGTCTTTCGAGTATCGGGCAAGGTAGAATGTTTGTAGCGGGAGTTAGGGGCTTCCAACCGGTGAAGGGTGAAGTTCTTGGCAAACTTCAGACTTCATTAAGAAGGGTGGAGGAGAAAGAAAAAAAGCTTTTCTCCTTCGCCGGCTGGTCCTGGGCCAAGCAGGTTAATCCCTCACCACCAGTCCAGAGGCCCTGGACCCGCTGAAGGAAAAGTTACAAATCTCTCGGATCAAAAAAACAAGAGACCATGGCGTCATTTTGGAGGTTGAAAATGAGCATAAGCAAAATAGTTGCTGGAAGCAGACATTCTGCTGAAGGACGGGCTGAAGACTTAGTTGCTAGCAGGCATTTGGTTACATCTCTCTCTGCTGCAGAGCGCAGTCGGAGATGTGTGGCCACTGCGCTCTTGTTGGGCACAGAGCAGCTAACTTCTGTAACAAAATTGCGCCTGCAAAGTACGCTGTCTGTGCCTTGTTGGAAGGTTATGACGCCGGACATCGGGTCAGAAGCAAACATTGCAGGTCGCAAGACATAGCTCGAGCGAGGGCTGTAAATAATACAGCATATGCCGATGCCTGAACTGGGGGAAGCTTGGGAGTATAGTCGCCACCATCTTGAACGCTAGCGCCTGGGGCAGTTGAACCTTCATCATTAGCGGGCGGCCAAAAGTGAAGCCATAAGGTTCCTTGAGAAATAAAACGTTGACGCTCACTTGGTCCAGGAGCCGTACACAGTCGGCAGTAGGGTGGTCGGCTTTTACGGGGTTGATGTAAATACTCGTGGGGGATGGCCGCTCTCTGTGGTAAAGTCGGATCTGACTCGTTGGGTGTCTTTTGGATGTCCCATTCGTCTGATGAACAGTTCATCGTCGTGCGAATCACCAGAAGTAAGCTCGATATCGTACTGGTGTCGGGATGCTTCCAGCTTGGTTGGAGTATTGATGACTTAGTGGCGAAGTTGAGGGTTGCTCCAGGAAAGCATTGAAAAGAAGGGTTTTCTGAATCGAGGACAATATGGCTTCATTGAAAGGGTTGGCACCGAGGATTGCATCTTAAATGCTCTTACCAAGGTAGAAAGCGCCGACTGTAAATATGAGTCGGCAATTTTTACTGACATAGAGGCATCATTTTGTTCCTTGTATTGCAGTACTGTCCTCTATGAGTTGGAACGCCGCAATGTTCCTGAACCCCTACAGGCCCTGGTGTGAGACTATTTGTCTTACCGCAAGGCCCCATTAAATGACGCGTGCCTAGATGTCGAAAAATCCATAACTAAGGGAAGCCCGCCTAGTTTCGTTCTCTTTCCCCTGCTGTAGAACCTGGTTTTCGACGGATTTCTGGGATTGACAATCCCTGAAGGGATCACGGCCCACGCTTTCGTCGATGACTGTCTCCTTTTAGTTCGTGATAATTCACGACCGCAACTGGAAGAAAGAGCACAGGCGGCCTTGTCAGCTGCAGAGGGCTGGATGGACAATCAAAATTTAAAGATTTCTGTGCCCAAGATGGAGTAGACAAATTATCGTACAGTCAAAACCCCCACATTTAATATAAAGGCTATGTAATCAGCCGAGTTAGGGTTCATCAGTACCTAGATGTTTTGTTTGATTAAAAGTTGCTGTTTAGCAGCCATATTAATCAAGTAACGACGGACGCTATTTCTGTGATGCACAAGCTTAGAAGGATTGCTCAGAAGGACTATAGGCTGTCTGGCCGTCAATTGTATATGGTGTTCCGAGTTGTCATCGACAGTATTACCGTTGCGTTATATTACAGTTGTGTTGTTCCAACTGCATCAGTAGTTTGTTGAGGGTAAAGGCTCTTACCGCACTGCTGTAGGAGGCTGTCTTTGAGAAATGGCTGGCCATCAGCTAATAGACACATGCACAGACATTCGGTTTTTAGGGTGACCGAATGGGGTGTGACGGGAGTAATGCCAGTAAACCAAATATCAACTAAGATCATGTCACAGAAGTAGTTATTTTCTTTTGTATTTTACACAAAGAACTTGTACCGGTTGTAAACGTTTTAGCCTGAAATACAAGCATCATGTTTGTACAGGACAAAACCCATATGAGTGATCACAAGTTCTCGGCTAGCGAAAGGAGTAGAGTTTTTGACTTCACTGAAAAGCCTCTTGAATTATTTGTACATTTTTCTCTTAAGTGCATGGTCGCCTGGACTGTTCTACTTACATAAATACCCCGTTTCTTTAAATTGATTACATCAGCGAGGAATGTTCTTGGGCAATGCTAGATCGATCTTGAAATGCACACTGAATCGTTGCTACGAACTGGACTTGCTAAATTGTAGAGCACAAAACACCTTGCATAAACGTCATGTTGTTTACGACTCAGGACAGCGTACTTTTGTGTGCTAATATTGGAATCTGGCGGCGGTAATTGAAAACTCTAGAACGCTTGAGTTACAAATGGTATAAATTTCATTCTCTTACTATGCTTGGTTTCACAATTGTTTGGTTTTTGAAATCGGATCATTCTTTTTATACACGGATTATAATTGCGTGCGTAGGTGCAAGCATAAAACAGAATATTTATTTTTAGTCACAACTCTGCAAAAGTATTTTTACGCAAAGCTGATAAACCAACCAGAGGTTCTGGTTAGATTTTATGTACAATTCCCTAATTCATAAATACAGAAAATATCAGAAACACTACTATTAAAATAATAAATTTTCATAATTTTTTTTTTCTTATATAAAAAATAAATTTTAAAAGGGGAGAATAAAGCAAGAATAATACGCTATGTAATGATTTGAGGTTTCGGTTTATATAGTTATTATTTTGCCAGAGTATACCAAATATTTTGTGAAAAAACTTGCTTTATCATATTTGGTTTTCAATGAATTGGCACACCAATTTAAGAGAATATAAAAAAGTCGTTATAATTCTTGCCTTTTACAAGTATTCCCAAGAGATCTTTTATAGTTATTATTTATATTTTTTAATTAATTTTTCATCTTTTAGTAGAAAAGAGTAGGTTTTTATCCATTTAAAAAAAAACAAAAAAACACATATTTCGAAATGTATGAACTACCATGAAAGTATCAGAAAATTATTCTTGGAGATCGTTGCATGTTAACGTAAAAATTACATAATAATATACTAAATTTAATAATTTCATAACTACTGTGCAATGTAACATCAAAATGTTTGCAGGCGAGTATTGTAAGTTAGCACTTCGAAATACTAAAGATGGTTCTCACCATTTCTAAGTACGTCTAAGTAATATCTTATACGGCTTAGGTAAATCTAGAATATCCTAGAATACCATCTCCGAGCATCCTCTTAGTATTCACGATATGTTCATTGACAGCAAAGGCTGTTTAACTGTGAGCATTAGGATTTTATTCATTTTAGTCAATATAAGAGTTAATACGCTATGAAATCCACAGATACCATTTTTCATAGGTCTGTCGTTGGAACATATTTTGCAAAACATGTATTTTAATAAATATATCAAAGTTACAGTCAAGACAGACAAAATAATGTTAGTAAAAGAATTATTTCCTATAGAAGTATCAAAAATTGTTTATTAAAAAGACTTACCTATTTCTAAACTAAAAGAACCAACTTCGAAGATCGTACTTAGAAATTAAAATAAATTAGAAACAATTATTAAATCGTGAAGTAGAAGCAAGTGATTGAAATAATAAACAATATATAATAACTAGTTTAAAACTGAAAATTGGCAAAACATAAAAGTATTCACAAAGAAATTTTAGGATAAAGAATAAATTCATTTTCTTATTTATGATTATTTTTTATGCAATTTTAAAATTAGAAAAAATGAATAACCAAATTAATTTGAAATTCTATGTAAACTAACCACGATTAAGGCATAATATTAAAGATATCTGGGTACTCCTTTACACGTGATAATACTCCTTTCAATCTAAAGAATTATAGGTCCTCCACTTTAAACAATTTACAGTTTTTCTCTTTAGAGGTACATTTCCATTTCAAGACGGGAAGTGTGAAAAAAACAATGAAAACAACGACAGTTTATCTACGATAGTCCAACTATATCATCATCGCTGTTCCATTTGCACATATCTCCTCCGCTTTTCCTAGCTTACACAAGCTCACTATGAAAGTAACCCTAATTCTCCCTTAAAAGACACGACAAATTGTCTTTATTATACCTATGGAGTTCTTTTACGAGAAGATTGTGACAAAATTGCTGAAATAAATTCTATGCACCAGTTACTACTTAAAAGAAAAATCGCGTCTTTGTAACTTTTTCTTTTCTTTTTCTTGAATTATTTCCACATTTTCTCCACATTTTTTCAAATAAATTGAGTCAATATTGTTTCTCTTTTTATTTATTTTTTATTTTTTAAGATTACTACATCTACTTTAATCGACCTCTTTCATTATCCTTTTTCCTTATTTTATTAACTTTTTACGTTCATCTAAATATAATTTTATAATCAGTAAGCGGATTATATACGATTATTTGATTTGTTGAATGTAAAATTAATAGGATGACGTAGAAATTGGTGTTAATATTCTCAGAAAAAATAAATATATAAATAATTGTTTGCTGAATAAATAATTTCGTGTTCTTAGGTAGGTCTAAAATTATATTATAAAAAAAATATATAAAAGAAATACGTACAAAATGTATAAAAATTGTAACTTAGTGATTTTATAAAACGGTTTCTGTTATCATTTACATTTATAATAATGTAAATGTAGTGTCGTATTATAAATTTAAAAAGCAATACTACACTGAACCAGTACACTAACTTAGGGAAAAACAAACACATAGAAATCTCCCAATAGTGTAAAATAATAAAATCAAATATTTGTATATTTTTACGTTTAATATAATTTTCAGTAAATTCAATACTTTTATTCGTAAAAAGATGGCGTTAGATTATTATTTTATTGTATTTTTTTACAATATGAACGTTATAATATATATATATATATATATATATATATATATATATATATGTAAACAGTTAAAACAAACATGCAACCTTACTTTTAAATGAAAAACACTTATTCTGCACGCAACAATACATTACATTACTAAAAATTTTAATTTCTTTATTCTTCTAATTAAGCTTATTAATTATGAAAAAAACATAGGAAAAATTTCAAAGTTAAAATGGTTAAACATTTGTAATTTAATTAAAATGTTTTGAGAAAAACATATATTTTTTTAACTAGAAAGAAAATAATTAACAAAACTTCTACTTCCATTAAAACAGTCCATTATAAGTATAGTAATAATAATTAGAATAATTATAGCTGACTTTATTTAGTATTTCAGAAAGCTTCAGTAATATTAATGTTATCAAAGTTTTGCAGGATTTGTGTATAATAATAATTTATTAGAATCCTCATTCAAAGATTTTTACTATAATAAATATTTTTACTGGTTGACACATTCGTTAACACATTCTAATCCATCTATTTAAGCTTACGTTTTATCTAATCCATTCCAGTTATTATAACTCTTAAACATGCATTATCATTGTATAACATATTTATGTATATGCATTTATTTTATTCTTTAGGTATATATGTTTGGATACAACTCCCTATGTAGTGTACAAATACCAAACATTTAAGTAATATATGACGGAGTTCGTTAGAACGTAGTCAGTAAGAGGCGACGAAGTCAATGAACTACGTTTACAGTTATAAACATGGCCTAACCTAACAGTGAAATGAAAATGGGGGGGGGGGGGAAATAAGCCGGAAAACATTATATTTTAGTTCAGTTAGAATTGTAATAAAAAATACTTTCAAAAAAAAACTCGAATTTAAAAAAAAAAATGTTTTTCATTTGATGAACTGCATGATTCGAATGTGTCATTATATTAATTTTTTTAAAGTACCTTTACGAATTGTGCGGCTAGATAGTACTTGATAGTACTATCAATATAAGTGCTTGACGGTACTTGATAGTATTAAGTAGCGTACAAAAAATTGATAATGTACTTGAAATAATAAAATTTTAAATAAAATATACCACAGCTTGATTTAATAGCATATGCTGTTACGTAAATGAAAGTACTGAAGATGAAATATTTTTTAATTCCTATCACTTGTTTTAAAAAAAAATAAAAGTATTACTTTACAAGTGATTATATTAGTTTTATTAAAATAGTAAAGTATAAAACAGAAATAAATTCGATTCATAAAATCGAATTTAACGATAAAAATCAAGGGTTTCACTTGTAATAAGTGTAATATTACACCACGAATTTTCGATTCGTAAAGTTCATTATGCTAGTTTTATTAAAAAAGGAAAAAATATGGAATGAAGTCATATGAAAAAATTGGCCGTGAAATTCAATTTGTTTGTTCTAAGGAAATAAATGTTAATAATAAATCCATAAGATAACAATCGTAAAAAAAATTCGTAAAAATTCGTAATTCGTAAAAAAAAAGAAAATCTACCAAAACGCAGTGATACCAAAAAAAAAGTACAATGAAATTGTAAACCGTATGGAAATAGTCTGGCAGACATCATTTCTTCCGCTCAAAAAACAAAATTTCTGTAATATAAATAAAACTATTTTTAACAGACGATTATGATATCAAAAAAGGTAAGACATTACATTTCTATTATCAAAATCTGTTATAAATTTAGAATTCTGTTTAAAAAAAAATACATGTTAAATACATGTAATAGAAAATAGATATACAATAATAGTTAATAAACAATGTTTAAGAGTTCCATGTAATAAAAAGAAAAATTTGTTGCCAAAACTCTTACCCGCCCGATTTCATTTATATCTAATACATATCACATTACAGAAATAATACAATTCTTATGATTATTAGTTGTGTAATAAATGAAATCGAAGAGTTTTGTAACAAATTTATGTTATTTTTTGCTTATTATATGGGACGCTTAAACAGCTTATTAATTGTATGTCTATTGTCTGTTACAGATATTTAACATGATTTTTTTTAAAGAAAATTATAAATTAATAGCAGATTTTGGTAATAGAAATGTAGTGTCTTACCTTTTTTGATAGCAGTATCGTTTTGTTAAAATTAGTTCTATTTATATTACAAACGTTTTCGTTTTTTTGAGCGGAAGAAATGATATCTGCGAGACTCTTACCGTACGGTTTACAATTTCATTGTAATTTTTTTGGATATAATATGTACACCAGCTTAAAACGTACAGACGAACTCAGACTTATCATTATGGATCCACTTATAATTTTCTTTAAGATGATCGATAACTCATAAAGATACACCATTCTTGACTGACTCGCCTTAACGATTTCTTTTAACAGAGCACATTTGGCCTCACCTTGGTACTACCAGTCGCTTTTTTGCAACTATTTCAATTCTTACTTATCATCTGAGCCTGCAGAGTTAAACTTAAAAGAAACTTGTGTACAAAACGTAGAAAAAATCCCATTTGTCTTTCCCCTATACCATGTAATGAAATGTTTTCACAGTTCATCATAAAAACCTTTCTTTGTTTTTCCTGTTTACCCTCCGGTAACTACCGTTCAGATAATACTTCAGAGGATGAATGAGGATGATACGTATGAATGTAAATGAAGTGTAGTCTTGTACAGTCTCAGTTCGATCATTCCTGAGGTGTGTGGTTAATTGAAACCCAACCACCAAAGAACACCGGTATCTGCGATCTAGTATTCAAATCCGTGTAAAAATACCTGACTTTACTAGCACTTAGACGCTGGAACTCTCGACTTCCAAATCAGCTGATTTAGAAAGACACGTTCACCACTAGACCTACCCGGTGGGTTATCATAAAAAACTACCGGTTGAATAACTGACCGAATTCAGATCGGTCTAATCTGTTTATCAATAATTTTTTTTTTGCACTGTGATACTATAAATTAAACTTTTCAATGAAAAAAAAATTCTGATGTAGACACCACATGACTTCCTTGTATGCCTATTAAAATGCATATACACATTTTTTGCTGTAATTCATCTAAACTTATTTCATTTGAAAGTGATATACGATTCTCCAACTCTTTCATAAAATAGACAGTTACACAATTGGTAAAATATTAGTTAATAAAACAAAATATTTATACAATTATTAATTCAACAATCTTACCTTAAATATTAAAATAGAGTAAAAGTCCTTTTATTACACTTAAATAAATTTATGTCTTATATCTATCTAATAATGTTTTTTTAAATAATTATGATGTAACCACGAACAAAATGGGAATGTGTCTCGACTACGATCACATCAGTGATAGGAGGACGACCAATGAAGAGAGGCGACGACAGTCTAAGCGGATGCGAATCTATGAGACGTGGAGTTCGATGTCGGGTGATCAAAGGAGCCCATATTCTGTGGTTGGGCGGCGGGGGCTTCTCGGAGTCGTTGCTCGTCGATCACCCCCTGGGGACGCCTTCCGGTCATACGGATTCGGACAGTAGAGTCCGTGGGTGATCATTCAGGGGCTGTACATACCATATGGCTTAGATCCGGTCCCTGCATGATAGGAGGGGAGGTTTTTGGCGGGTGAGAGCCCCGAACTGCCGTCAGTGCGGGCCTGACGGCGGTTGGCAGAGCTTTTTCCTCCCCCTACGGAAAGAAAAAAAAACCATGAACAAAATTAAAACAAAAACGAATAATCAAATGTTTCACCAAATCTGATGTGGACACCACATGACTTAATTACATATACATATTATTTTTCAAATGAAAAGTACAAAAAAATTATTTTATTAATAACTTCCGGTATTTTTTCATATTGAATTATTATTTATTTTATTTTTTTTTTTACAATCACATGTTAATAATTATTAATAAATCAACATATTTGAATTAAAAAAATAGGAGATGATGTCTGATTCGAACCCATGTTCCCTCGCATAAAAATATTCAATTATTTCATTAATTAAAATTTCATTCGACTACAACTCTGGAACCAATCAACGTAATGATACACGAAATATTAATTAAACGATAATTCCGCCACGTCCATGAGAACAGGATAGTTACTGGAGTGAAATGTGTCGGATGTAGTTGAGGTTACTAGAAGGTTTAATGCCAGTTTGAGGTAAGGTATCTGGGAAAGAGACTTGTAAGACAAAGGATAGCTCCACTAGTTTAAGTTACAACGTTAAGGGATCAAATACCTGCCACAGAAACTTGTTTCAGTCTAGTCCGATTAATGTCCTGTCATCAAAGTTACTGTAAGATAAACTAGCTCATTTCAAATTTTAGTGACATTCTCAGTGGACAGGGATTGTAAGCGTTTTTTATTTTTCATAAAAAATCTTGTTGGTGTTAGCTATTTAAAAACAAAAAACGGATACAAAAATAAAATCTAAACTTCAAACTTTTGTTAAAAAAAGTATAAATTTAACAGTTTTTTATTATTTTAATATCTAGTAATAATGTAATATTACTTGCATGATAGTAATTCAAACAAATGACAGTAGTAAACCAACATATTTTCAAGAAAATATGAAATTCTATTCATATTTGTATCAGTAAAATTTAAAACTAAAATATTATATAAACATATACTTAGAAATAGATATTAAATATTTATTACTCATATAAAAGAAATGTAAATATAATACTTTTGTTTAATAATTTATCTATAGTAGTATCAACAATCAAACCCATTAGTAACTTAGTGTAATGTAATTGTACTGGTAAATGTGTTGTCTGGAACAAACTCAGGCCGACGATTCCTGAGACGTGTGTTTCGTTAATTGAAACCCAACCCCCAAACAACACCGATATCCATGATTTAATATTCTTATACTATAATACTTATGTAAAATTTTGTAGTAATTAATGAAGTATGCATTTTAACGACAAATATATTAATCAAGAAAAACAATAATATAAAAATCAGACCTCATACAGCACTCAGATTTGTACACTAATGTAAGTAGTAAATAAAAAAATATAAATTTATATTTTTTAAAAAGAGTTAAACATAAGAATTGTATTATTTTCCAGAACAGTGTTCGTGCTGGAAAATACAGTGTAACTCCTCTGAAGATTTAACAGCCGATTCACTCATTAGGTAATTGGAAGAGAAGGTGTACCGAATTAAACATTAAAATCTTCTGCATTTACAAGTAAACATGTCAGGTATAATTCTAATCTTATTGTAATATTCTCTTGGAATTGTAATAGAGTGCCCAACAATCAGATTTATGTGAAGATGAAAACGGAAGATATTTTCATGACATCTGACACACTTGATATAAAAATTGTCAGTATTACCAGTATATTTATTTTTTATGTACAATAATTATTTCGAAAAGTTATAAACAATGTCGTTTCAAGTTATTTCAAGTTACGCCCCCACCAGTATTTAAATCATATAAGCGATAAACGTTCCTTATTCTAATCGATAAATTTAAAAACCCATGTTATTGCATGTTAATAAAATATTATTTCTATTTCACGTTTTTGTAAAGTTATTTTTAAAATAAATTACTTAGCATTCAGAATGATTTAGGTAATATTCCATTACGCTTTTTTGTTTACATAGGATTAGCAAGCCTCCTTGTTTTTCTTTATCCAAGATTTTATTTATTATAGTGCATATTCTCAATTTTCCATATGCCACACTTCAATAAAAATTATATTAGCTAGAAAATTATTTTGTAAATGAATTCCAGAAAACACACATTTCACTTTCATATGATGATGAATTTTATATAAGGATAGACGATAGATAGACTAATGTACTAATTGATTAGGATATTTATTAACAGATTACCTTTACTTATTTTTACTCATAATAAACACTTAAGTTTCTTAACATTACAGTATTTAAAAATAAATTCACTGTAAGGAAAACAAAGCAATATTTTTCTTCTTTAAAATGAGGTGCATATTATCATCAATTGGTTTTAATTT